>NW_026947505.1:57512500-59975000 GCF_034190915.1 Cavia porcellus
AATTGCATAAACCAAGGAAGATAATGTGATACACTGAAAAATATGATTAACTTTGTGTTTTCCACTTGAATTCTGACATAAAAATATAAAAGTATAAGTAAAGCTATCCTATTCCATATGCTTTAACGAATGTTGATTTTCAAATGAGAAAAATCATTTTACCTAGTATGGGATAAGGAATGAGGTTACAGACACTAACTTTCATGATTATTATAATCCAAAAGCAAGCAACTATTTTTGTAGAGATTTAAATAAGCCTGGGTTCTCTTCATTCTAAGAGTTTACATACAAAATGTTTATAATAAACATATGACTGTACCTGAGACCAAAGATCCAAGTGTATGGCTGTTTATTGACATACCTGTAGATGTAGTCATTTGCTTTTAGAATATACTAAAGTATTTAAAAGATTCTTTTAAAAAATACAGAGAAGTCAAAGTATTTGTTTGCATTTGGTATGAAGTTATTGAATTTCCACTAAATTAAATATTTTGTAAAAATTGACGACTATATCTCAAATTTTAGGTAAGCCTTCCACCTTTCCTTTGAATAAAACTGCAAATGAAATTATTGATTAGTGGTGACTTAATAATTTTCCCTATAATAATATTATTTTTTCTTATCTCTTATTCAGTTTTGTATCTTCTCTGTATATTAACCTGAAAATAAAATAAAACAAATTAACAAATAATGATTTTATAAATGTGAACATATATATAATGTGACAAATTATACTTCAAGATATGAAAAAAATGATGGTTTTCTGTGCTGAGATTATACCATTTTTATTTGTCTGAATTTTTGACAGAGTACAATAATCAGTATAACAGAGGGTGATCATGTTAACATTTTCTAAACATGCAGGATATGGTGTCCCTTTTCAAATAAGAGGAAATAAGAATAAAATAAAGAGATTTTCTTATAAATGGGAACTGACAGTATTTACTGAATTGATAATTTTTTTTTACTTACCATGCAAAGTTTCTAAGTTAGAGACCTTTATTTCTGCCTTTCTACAAGCTCTATTACCTAATAAAAACTTTCTTTGCAACTCTGGTCAAATCTCAAGTTTCATCATTGAGGATGGAGACAAGTGAGCAGCTGTGTTTTCTTCCAAATAACACAGAAGCCAAACCAAATTGACTGTATGTGTCCATCAGTTCAGCAATCAATGTATAAGTCTTTATTGATTGTGAAAATCCAAAATCTCTCTTCTCTTCTTTATTACTGCTTTTCTCCAAGACTTAGAAGAAATGGATTTTGAGAATCAGGTTTGCGAAGTTTTAAAGATTGAGTTAAATCAGATGTAGTCACTAGAGCAGTGGTTAAAACAACAAAAACTTTTTGTAAGTAAATGCTGGTGAAAGTAAAAAAAAATATATAATAATGCTTAGTAATGTTTATCAGTAAATAAAACCATTAATATTAATTTTTACCCATGTACATCTCTTAATTTCTTTTATAATATAGATTTGCTTCATTTTCGCAAAATATTTTTACAAAATATTACAAATACACAGAAAGCCTTAAAAACATTACTGTAAATAATTACATACCACTGTATATATTCTATTAGTAGCATTATATATGAAATACAAAATATTAATATATCATATATGTAATGCTGTATTAGTCTATTGAGTAATCCAATTTATATCAATCAAATATATTTGATTCAGGCATCATTACAGTTCTACCTACATATTTGAATATGTATTCAATCAACGAAAATCCTGCTTTACAGTTTTTTGGTTTTTCTCCTTATAAGTTAAAATCCTTTGCTTTTTAATATTTTGATTTCTTCCAAAAATGTAATCTTCCTCTGAAATTTAATCACTTAATTGATAAATATTTACCCTAAACAATTTCTGAGTAAATTCTCCTACAGGACTACTTAAGGACACTTTCAGTGACAGATCACTTTTTAATCTTAAAATTCCAAAGGGAAACTCAGAGACGTCATCAGAAGAAGTAACTTTTACTTTCTCATCAAATCTTCAGTTCTAATTCTGCTATGCTCTTTTCTTCTCTGCTCTTGGGGCAATACCTTATCTCACTAGTGTTGTTCTGAGCCAGATGTGAATTTCTGTTGGACAGGGTGGGATTTATTAAATTTGTGAATATTGTTGCTTCAAGAGATACCAAGAAATTTAAAAGAAGAAAAGAAAATTGACTTTATGCTTATAAACTTAGCAATCTTGGATAGGACTGTAAAACGTACCAATATCTAAAATTATAATTTTGGTAACTAAAATTGATGGTATTTGACTGTATAAATGTCTTTAGAGAAAAATGTTGTAGACAATCTCTAAATATTTCCAAAATACATAACAAAGATCACCTGAATATTTATGCAGCAGAATATTTTACAGACTTATTTCTAGTTCATATGCTTCTTAAACTTTTTATAAAAGCATACCAGTGAAGGTCTAGTAAAGTGAACATAACATTAAGTTCCTGAAGGTATTCACATGATATTTGGATGCAGGAATTGCCAAAACTAAGTATCTTTGGACACAAATAATTTTAGATCTACTGTAGCTATTTTCCATCCCACGCAATACCAAATGATTTCCTAGTTATGAGTCTCCAAGTGAAGAGTTCAACATGGACGTACATTGTAAGTACATCTGGCATCATGCTGTTATGTAACTGGAAAATATGGCATTCATGTTGTTATGTAAATGGAAAAAACAAATATCCTTACAAGAATTAACTCCCTTGGTACATAATATAACATCTTTGGGAATGATTTGATTATTCAAAGATAAACCTGTGCTGTAATTCAGAAATTCATAAACATGCAACAGTCTGTGAGAAAGGATCTAGAAAGAATTGTAAAGGGAAAGATCACTCCAGAATATCTGGAAGACAGGTCAAGATTCTCCAGAGCCAGTAAAGTGAAGTCTCAGCTTAGGTTGCAGTTTTAGTACCAAACATAAAGCATCACAGTTTCTTATTATTTTTCTTTTAAAAAATTATTGATTGAGAAATAATTTATTGAAAAGGTCTCTTCTTGAAAACGTTCTTATAATCTTTTCATTTATAATTTTTAAAGCATGCAAGTCCTGTGATTTTTCTATGTCATCAATCTCTTCAAATGTACTGTTTGTTTTTTTTTTTTTTTTTTTTTTTTTTTTTTTTTTTTTTTTTTAACATTTAGACTATACATTTGCGGGCAAAGAGATATACGGGAAATTTCTGCTCCTTATCAATTTTGATGTGAACCTAACTTGCTTTTAAAAATAAAGCATTAAAATTAATATAAAGTTAGTATATGTAAGAAAAAATGAAAGATTCCTACATACTTTAGTTTTTATAAAGAAAGGAAGTGTAGTTTAAAGGTAATGGGAGTTAACAGGGAATATAGAGGAACATGCTGACTAAATGTTAATAAAATTCCAGTAAAGTTGAAGAAATAAATGATATAGTCATATATGTAATATAAGTAATGAATGTACATTGACCTATCACTGTTACACAGGTAATAGTTGACATTAGGCTTACTTTTGATGTTGAATATTTGTTGTAAGTTTAGACAAACATATACTGATGTGTCAATAATTGTAGTGTTATAAAGAATAGTTTCAATCTCTAAAAAGCCTGTGAGCATGTTTCCTTGTTTTGTCCCTATACCATAGAAATTATTGATATTTTGTCAACTTGCTCATACTATTGTTTTGTGAGAATGTCATATATTTGGAATCACATCAGATACTATCTGGTAAGGTGGTATCTTTTGTAAAATAATATCCATGTAGGTTTCTTCCATGACTTGACTGCTGATTTGAATGTTATTGTTAAATAACAATCCATTGTCCAAATATATTATAATTTATTTATCCATAGTTTTCAGAAAAAAATATCTTGGTTGTTTCCATCCCTGAATTGATTTTCAATGGAAAATTATCTTGTGGTATTTCTATAAAATTCCACCTATCTTGTCCCTCCAGAGACAACCCTGAATTCCTGTTACTCCAAATCCCAGCTGCATTTAAATCAACTCACAACATCCTCTTGTTTTCCAAGATGTCACATTTTGGCCTTTGTTTTTGCACTTCTTCATAAGCTCTTTCTGCAATTTTCTAATTAATGTTTGATACCAGCTGTGTTAAGTTATATGCTATATTTCTTTTCAAAAGTCTCTCCTCAGATGCCTTTAGCTAGTCGCAAAATTTTAAATATCATTTGTAATAACTCCCTTCATGTTTGGTATTTCCATTTACATCTGCCAAGATCATCCCAAGATTTTTTTTTTAATTTCCTATGTAATTCTATAAGCATATACTTTTCTATCCGTTCTCCGCCCAGTAAACAGCATTGCCATCTGGCCTATCAGCTGTTGTTCTCAGTCTCTGCTCCTCCTTTTGTTATCCTGCATCCAGGTCACCTGTTTTTAACTTTATCATCCTGTTTGAAGAGATGGACACCTTCTTTCTGTTCTGTGTTCCCATCCAGTTTATCAATATTGCTCACCTAATGTACTATAATAAGCTCTCTCCTTCTCTCCAGTTTATTTTCTACACAGAAGAAAAATAATCTTTAAAAATTAAATTTTTTAAGCCCTTTGTATTTCTCTCAAAGCCTTCTTTAATGCTCTGGATCAAATTCTTAGCATGTATTTGTCTATCCCGAGGTTTCTTACTTTACTGTGCCTGTTTTTCCTCTTGTCTACAACTACTAAGGAATCAAGTTCCATTGTGTCCTCCAATGCCTATATCTGCAACCAATTGTCCAACTTTAGGTCTTCTATAATTAATTTTCTTCTTTTAGAGACACCATTATCTTTATCTTTTAGTTAACTGACTTCTGGACTCACTGAGATGGCTTAGGACTTGAACGTTCTTTATAACCAAGGTGTTCTATTTTAATTAAATAAATATCACATTTTTTCTCTGTCATTGTACCTTTTCATAGCATTTTATGATAAAGCCATATACGTTTATTTTTTTACTCATTGCTAGATTTTCATCCCTTTTTGGTGCAGAGAACATCTGTTTCCTTCTCTACGATCCAGAATATAATAAATAGTTAAATATTGTTGAACTAATGAAAACATGTTCTGCCAAAAAGGGCTTTTAAAAAACAATATTTTAAATAGAATAAAACCACAGAAAATAAAACAGTATAAAACCAATCAAAATAAACCAGTGTAAGTGATACAGGACTTCAAAACCCTATGAAATCAGCAATAGTTATCATAATGCCTTTTGTTATCTTCAATATAGTTGTAGATACCTTCCGACATAGTAAAAATCAAACATAACAGAGTAGAAAAGAAAAACAAAAAAAAAAATGAATGCAATAGAGAATTTCAAAACAAGTTAATAGTGAATCCAAAATGGCTACCATAATGTTTCTTGCTATCTTTTAAATTGCTGCTCCTGCCATAAGATTTAACATACTCAAACAAAACAAAGGAGAATGAAACCCAACCCAACAAAACAATGAAAGTGATATGGTTTCCAGGTGGGATCTCTTCCTGGTGGAGCCTTGTTCTTTTCTTCTGCAGTCTGCAAGTGGCACTGACTCACACAGAGACGCTTGTGTCTGGCTATCCCTACTGCAGCAGCAGCCGGCACATGGTGCAGATGTCCAGGCTGGGATTACATCCTGGAGAGGCCTGGTTCTTTCCCTCCACAAATTGTGCTGACTCTTGGAGAGAGGCTTGAGTCTGGCTGTTCCCACCCTAGCAGCAGCCCATGCATGACACTTTTCCATGTAGGGATCAGCGAAAGAGGATTTTAAATACAATTCTTATTGTCAAAACCATTTGAATATAGCCCTGATCCATAAAAAAACATATGGTTCTTGAGGTGTAATTTATGGAAGATAAGGAGCAGGCAGGTAAGGAAAGAAAGGGTCTGCAGTGTCACCTGGCCATGCCTACATCACATGGAGCATATTTAGGACATGTGGTCTGTGCATTTAAATGTAGGTTTAGTGCTCAGGATTGCACTATGAGCTCACACAAAGACAAAGATCTAACAAAAAAGGCTTGGAGGCAAGAGGAAGATAGGTCTAGAAGATAGAACTTATCAATGCCAGTGTTAGTAGCACATGGAGAGAAGGTGGAAACTAAGCTTCATGTAGTACATAGTCTTAGTAGCAAAAATGATAGGGGAACTTGAAACTGAGTCAGAATTTACTGGTTTTCCCTTTTACCTTTTATGTATATGTGTAAGTAGAAAAGTATAATTAGTCTTGTTACGTTTATAATCCTTCCCAATTTGTTTCTTTTCTTACTTATTCAGTAATACGTATTGATAGAGCACTTAGTATGACACTATTCTTTTGTACCAACTGAATAAAAATTAAAACTTAAATACTTTACATATTGCAATGCATCAAGCTACTATAATATGATATCATTCTAATGGGATAAAGTATAACATATTAGTACTAAAGTTTAAAATTAGTTTCTAAACCATTTTTTTCTGTATGCTACTTATACTAATAATTTCTTGAATAATAAATTGTTCTAGTAGCATGCCTTAATCCTTTTAGGTCATTTTTGCAATTTACTGCTGGTTTTGAAAACACACACACACACACACACACACACACACATATATATATATATATATATATATATATATATATATATGTATATATATATATAATATTTATAATTATTATATATTATATTATTATATATGTAATTATATATATACATATATATTGATCCATATTGTTACAAATAGTAATATACTATCAATTCATAATCTGAAGTGATTTCCACAATTTTGAAAAAATGAAACTAAGAAAGGCTATTTTTACTCACTTTAAGTATTTTTCTTTTTAACCTTTTGGCACTGTTTGTGCTATGTATCAGCTGCGTTCATCTTGAGAACTGATATACACACACATTGTACTGAAGATTTTTGTAGCCCCATCCCAGAGCCTCTTACCGTCTCCAGAGTCTACACCTCCAAAAACCTCCAAGTTTCCTAACCTCTTTTGTATTTTGTACCTTATCTTAATTTATACTTTATTTTCTGTTTCACATTATCTATATTCATTACTTATAATTTTTGATTTAGACATATTTTTATGTTAAGGGAATCATGTGATATATAGCTTTCTATATTCAAATATTTTCACTTAACATTATGATCTTAAGAATCAACTATTTTCATACATACGACTCTAATTTATAAGTTCTATGACTCAGTAGTACTCTGGTTATACCTATACCATATGTATTTATCCATGATTCTGTAGATGGACTGATAGGCTACTTCCACAGTTTAGCTACTGTGAATTGTGCTGCCATAAACATGAATATACCTGTGTAATATAATATTATGGCTTTTACACTTTTGGGGACATATCCAGAAGAGGTGGATCTGTGTTAAATGGAATTTCTATTTTTAGTTTTTCAAGCAATCTTCACACTGATTTCCACAGTGATTTTACTAGTTTACATTCCCAAGAACAAATAGACACTATTTTCTCCACATACCCACCTGCATTTGTTGTGTTCTGAGTTTTTGATGATAGCCATTCTTACTGGAATAAGAGAGAATCTTAGTGATGTTTCATTTGCGTTTCTGCAATAGCCAAAGTTGCTGAACATGATTTCGTGTGTGTGTCTAATTGCCATCTGTAACTCTTTTTAAAGTGTCCATTTGAGTTATTCATTTTTGACTGGCTCTTTCAATTGTGAGGAAGACTATTTTTTTTTAGTTCTTTAATATTCTAGATATTAATCCTGTGTGAGGAGTAGCAAGAAAATATTTTCCCATCCTGTTGGCTGTCTCTTCACACGGTAGAATGTCTCCTTTGCTCTGCAAAAATGTTTTAGTTTGTTGTGATCTCCTTTGTTTATTTTTGTTATTATATTTTATGCAATGGGGTTCTAGTTGGAAAAATCCTTGCTTATCCCTATGCATTTGAGAGTTTTACAAGTTTTTCCGTCAAATTCAATATTCTTTGTTTGTTTTCTAGACCTTTAATCCATTCTGAGTCTAATGCATGGTAAGACATGAGTCTAGATTAAGTCTTCTTTATATAGGTATCCAGTTTTAGCATCATGTGTTAAAAAGACTCTAGTATCTAGAATATGTTATTTGCCTTGCTGTCTAAAATCAAATGGCTGAAGGTGCTTAGAGTTGTTTCTGCACCTGTTTTCTATTCTACTACTCAACACTGTCGTTTGGGTGCAATAGTATCATACTGTTTTTATGACTGTAGCATAACTTGAACCTGAATTTCTCATTCCTCCTGCTCGGCTCTTGTTGCTCAGCTTGGGTTTCGTAATTCTTGGTTTCTTCTGATTTCATATAAAATTTAGAATTTTTAAAAATTTTCTCACAAATGCTGTTGGTAGTTTCATTGTCAATCGCATGACATGTTGGCAACATTTTTAGGAGTGTCGCCATTTGGATAATATTGGTTCTGCCACTTGAGGAGAGGAGGAGGAGATAGTTTCAAGTTTTTGAGGTCTTCTTAAGGGTCTTTTATTCAAAGCAATATCGTTTTTAGATCAGAAGTCTTTCCCTCTCCTTTGTTAAGATAAATATCGGATATTTAATTTCTTAACACTATTGCCAATGGAACTGTTTTCTTTTTTTCTAAAGTTCTTTGATGTAAGAAAATGCTATTGATTCTTACGTGCTGATTGTAATTGCAGCAGTTTGCTGAATTTGTTTGTTAGTGCTAAGAGTATTTTGGCAGACTCTTTTATCTTTAATATAAAGAATCACGTCATCTGAAAATGTTAAACAGTGTTTCGTCTTTCTTCGATGTATGAATCCCTGCTATTTCTTTCTTGCTTAATTGATCTGGCTAAAATTTTTAGTATTATATTGAAACAAAGTGGTGAGCCTAACACCTTTGTCTTGTTCTTGATTTGAAAGAGAATGGTTTGTTCTTTTTTCCTGCTTAGCATGATATTAGTGGTGGGTTTGGCATGAATCGCTTTTATCCCCTTGCTTACGGATCTTTCTGTATCTGTTTTCAGCAGGGTTTGTAACATGAACACGTTGCATTTATCAAAGGTTTCTTTGCATATTTTGAAAAGATCATGTAATTATTATTCTTATCTGTTTAATTCACATATCACATTTATTTGTTTGTACGTTTTTAACCATTCTTGGGTCCTTTGGATAAAGTAAACATGATTATGACATACAATAATTATAAAGATTTATTGAATTCTTGAAGATATTTACATACCCTTTCATAATGGAAATTAACCTATAATTTTCTTTCACTTTATCTTGTTCTTTGATTTGCTTTTCTTACTTTTCTCCTTTCCTCCTCTCCATGTAACTCTCCCTATTATCCTCCTACTCTTTTGAGTGCTGTTCAGATTTAATTATCAAGGTCATTCTAGTCTAAGGAATGAATCTGACAATCCTCATTGAGAGTTTGAAGGAAGTAGCACTACTTATTTCCTGAAGTTCTGGTAAAATTCCACAGCAAAACTACCAAGTCCCAGGCTTTTCTTGGTAGCATTTTAAATACTGTCAGAATTAATGTCTTTTACTGGCATGCTCAGGGTTACTGTCCTACTGCCTCAGTTTTGGGAAGTTGTATGTTTCTAAAAATTTGTTCTTTTCTTCTCTATTTTTTAGTTTATTGGAACTTAAAATTTCAAAGTAGTTTCTTATATATGTAAGATGTATGTATGTATATGTAAGATATGTATGTATATGTATATGTTTCTCAGAACTAAGTATTTTGTAAGTATCCTTTATGATTTCATTTGTTTCACTTTTAATTGGGTCAATATGGTCTTTTCTTTCCTTCATTTGGTTAGTTTGGCTCAGATCTTATCTATCTACCTTATCCTTTTAAAGATATTTGTGTCATTGATATTTTGTATGGATTTTAGTCTCAGTTTTAGTAACTTCTGTTATGTTCTGTCAATTTCTTTTTTCGGACAAGTTTTAGGTTTGGTTGCTCTTGGCTTTCTACTGCCTAGAGATCTTCATTAGGCTTTTTGTTTGGGATGGCTCTGTTTTTCTAAGGGCAGCATTCGTAATTGCAAGCTTCTCTCTTAGAATCTCTTTCATTTTGTCCCATGTATGCTGGAATGCTCTGCTATGTTGCTATTTGATTCTTTTTTGTATCTTCCTTGACATTTTTTATGTTTTCATACACATTTTATTTTTATAATGTTGATTTATGGATACATTCAATAATGATATAATATGTAAGAGATTATTTTAAATTTCTGTGCTCATTTAAAGCATGCTTTTTTAACCTAAGATGATCTATTTAGGAGAAAATTATTCATGCCACTGAGAAAAACATGCATGGTGTTCTTGTTGGATGAAGCACTCTATAGATACATACTAAATGAATTGGATTCAACTCTGATATTCTTATGTTTGATTTTTTTTCTGGTTGATATGTTTGTGAATGTGTACTATTAAAAGGGGCTGGGGATTTAGCTCAGCGGCATAAGCACCTGCCTTGTAAGCAGGCGGTTTGAGTTCGATCCCCGATACCGATAAAAAAAAAAGCCTTGTTTTATGACTGGATTAATGTTTAAAAATCCAGTAATATTTGCTTTATGGAGTTCAGCTCACCAGCATTCAGCACATATGTATTTAGATTTATTTTCTTTTTCTAGTAGAACCATTCATTTCACCTATGTGTAGCAGTGACCTTCTTTGTCTCTTCTGATCAGTTTTGGCTTGTACTTCTGTTTGTCTAAAATAGATTCTCACTCCTGCTTGCTCTAAACTCTTGATGAATGCAATCTTGTTTTTTTTTTCTTCCAGTGATTTTATGTTCAGTCCATTTGTGTGTGTGTGTGTGTGTGTGTGTGCGTGTGTGTGTGTATGTGTGTGTATTGATGAATAGGGTCTCTTATAAGCAATATCTAGGTGTCTAGTTAGATTTTATGTAATCCAGTCTGCCCATCTATACCTTTGAACTGGGATGTTAAGACCATTTATATTGAGTTATTTCTTAAATCTGTTTGCTAGATCCAGTTATTATATGATTTCTTTATTGTTTATTCCTTTCCTTTTTTGTTTAATTCTGTTCCAATTCACTGTAATCTTTCCTGTAGGCTCTTCACTAATATTCATGTAGTTATCTCTGTCAAGAATTCCCTTGACTAATTTCTGAATACTAGTTTTTGGTCAAGACTTTCTTTAAGTTCTCTTTGTAATGGAACATGCATACTTTTCCATCAATTCTGAAAGATACCTTTGCAGGATCTATTAATGAGTTGGCAGTTATTTCATTGTAGGACTTGAAAAATTTCATTATCTAAACTGTCCATTAAGTTTTGAATTGAGAAATCCGGTATTATTCTAATAGGCTTACCTTTAAGTTACTTAATGTTTTTCTATAATGTATTTTAGTATTCTTACTTTGTGCTTCATTTCTTGGAGCTTGACTACGATGAGTATCACTCATTTGACAAACTGAACACCGAGCTTAAGAAAAAGAAAAAGAAAGAAAAAAGAGATGAGAAAGAAGAAAAAAGAGATAACAGTAACAAAAGGCACAGGGATTTGTTGATAATATTTCTGTATCTTGAGTGGGAGGCAGAAGGGTTTTGAAGGCTTATTTCCAGGTACCTTCAGTTGTGCTAGAGGGGTTGCAGTGTGTAGAGGGGTTGCCGGTTAAGTACTGAATGTTTTGCTAATCTGAGGCCTTTGTCAGTCTCTTCCACCATACCTGCTGATAATCCTATCTGTTCTCAATCGCTCTAGTTCATCACACAGTGCAGCCACTGTTAACTATGCTACTGCTCGACAGCTTTCTGCCCACAACACATGGTCTTTAACTAGACTGAAAATTCAAGTGTCAATGATGCTCAGTTCAGAGGCTTTGGGCCAGAATTCATCTGACAGCTTCTCCTTCAAATTGCCTTCATATATTTGTGTCTTTTTCCCCTTTCTCCCATTTTTGATGCCTGTTTTTCTTGGTGCCGGTCTTCCAACTGTCTTGTGAGTACTGTTGCCTCTGGCCAGTCATCAGAGGGAATGCTCTTCAGCAATTTTTGACTTTGCTCCTATTCAAGTTGAACTTACCAATATATGTATCCGAAGTCCTCATTGAAAATTTTACCACTGATACTGTCACTGCCATTAAAGAAATGATAAACTAAACCTCAATTAAGTCTCTGTCACTATGTATCACATTTTTCATTGAATAGAGGCTTTTACTTGACTAAGGTATGTCTCTTACCTACAATTTGCTAATTTGATAAAAAATTTATTTAAAGAAGACATAGGTGTAGACAAATATTGTATTTTCTTAGGACTGTTTGTCAGTATTGGAAAATATAAATTGCCATTATTGAATTTTTAACAGCTTATTTTGATATAAAAACAATACAGCTAGTTTTTCTTAGTTCACTGAAAAGAACTTGTTTGAACATGATATCAGACCTATGTCTTATACTCTGAATTACTACTCTGAAGACAATACACCATGTATTAATTATTTTAACTGTTCACTTAACCTATTTTAAAATTGTTTATTATTTTTATCTTTTTTAAATAGAAAGAGAAGCTCAGAATGTAGCAATATAAAATAAAAAATGATTGAGAATTGTAACTTTCTAGAATCATAACACGTAGCATTTAAAATAGAAAATTTAAAATAAGTTTAAGCTAATACTGTATCCCCATGTAGTAACCTGCTATTTATTCTTGGAGCTTATCATAAACATGTTTGAATATCCTTAACTATTACATAATGATATTTAATACATCCATAGCACTTTATTTCAAAAAATATAGTCATTTCTTTTAAAATATTTCCACTTGTGGTTTTTTTAGATTATTCTATTACCTTACTCTTCTAAATGTTATGTTATGACCATGTTTGTACATTAGTATTCAAATATTTATTTTCTCAAAAGTTTGCTAGTTAAATATATATATAAATTTAACAATCTTCAGAATAAGACATTTTGGACTGAAATGATATTTCATGCTTTGCAAATCCATAACTCAAAAAAACTATCATATACCTATACTTTAACATTTGAAAGATGAAAATGACTACAATATTTACTTTAAAATGTTCTTTAAATAATTAAATGAGATAATGCATGTAAAGAACTTATATAAATGATGCGAAAATATTTAACAAATCACTATATTATTTTTAAATTTTATTTAAAGAAAAACTAAACAAAACAGAAAATAGGTAGAAATAGTACATACATTCATAGAAAAACAGTAAGAATCACTAGTTAATGTTTATGTACTGTCCTCTTACAAATAGTTGTTGAAGATAGAAAACTGGAACATATAAAGTGGGAATTCAAACAGTGAGACTGCAAACAGTTCTATTCAACTATTCAATGAAAACTTAGTAACATGGTTGTCCATCCTATACACTTAAACATACATGCAGTTATCCATATCTTCATTTATGTTGAGATTAAACAAACCCAAGCAGGCTAAAAGAATAATAGTATTGCTGAATTTCACATCATGACACTATGGGATCAACTGGGTACTGTAGTGTCTTTTTGTTAAATTTTATGTAAAGAAAGACTAAACAAAACAGAAAAAGGGTAGAAATAATACATACTTTCAAAGATAAAATAAACAGGAAGAAATAACTAGTTGGGGGGCTGGGGATTTAGCTCAGCGGCATAAGCGCCTGCCTTGCAAGTGTGTGGTCGTGAATTCGATCCCCGGTACCGATAAAAAAGAAAAAAAAAAAAAAAAAAAGAAAGAAAGAAAAAGAAATAACTAGTTGATGATTACAGATTGTCCTCTTACAAATAGTTATTCAAGATACTAAGGTGGAGCATATAAAGTGGGGATTCAAACAGTGAGACGAAAACCAGTTCTGTTCACCCAACAAAACCTTAGAAATATGGTTATCAATCCTATACACTTAAACATACATGTAGTTATCCATATTTTCAATTATGTTGAGATTGAACAAACCCAAGCAGGCTAATATCACTCTGAACAAAGAATAATACTATTTATGGGTGTCACGTTATGACACTCCAGGATCAACACTGGATATTTTAATGTCTCTTTTTCTTCAAAGTATCTGTTCATTTCATCATGTGTCATAAGATCAGTTCTCATAAACTGTTTATAGATTCTACACATGCATGAGTATTAAGATGTATTTCTATCCTTTCTATATTAAAGGAAGAAACAAAACAAAGCAAGACAAAACAAAACATATTCCTATAAACACATGAAATGAAAAAGACATATAAGACAGTTGTATAAGGAGTTCTACCATAGTTCCTGTGTTGTCTCTTGTTATCTTCAATAGAATTGGCTATATCATCAGACATAGTATAATTGAATATATCAGTACATAACAGTATTAATAAAAACACAAATTTTTATATAGTATAAAACTTGAAAAGCATGCAGTTATCAAACCAGAATGTGTATCATAGAGTCTTGTCATCTTCAGTGTAGTTGCCTATAGTCTCAGGCTTGATACTATCAGTCATATCAATTTTGAATAAAATCTGTTGATACCAACAACAAACCATATTTAACTAAGATCAGTCATGATAAAACAATATAACTCATACAGGGCTCCAGATTAAGATAATAGGAAATTAATGATGATTACTGTGCTATATCCTTATGTTTTTGGGATAGCTGTTTGTGCCTTCAAATCTAATGCAAGTAGACAAACTGGGACAGAATAAAATCTATCAAAAAAAGAATAAAATCTGTCTAAGCAGAGTGGTGCAAGTAATGTGGGTTTTAAATCCTGATGCACTATTAAAAATATCTTCCACCATCTTTTTTAAGAATGTCCCTTCCCTTTCATTTCCCCAGGGTATATTGTGCATTTTGGGGTCTGACCAAGACCCTTGGTTTTAAATTGGGGGGTGACAACCTGCTATTTACCTAAATGTTTCTGAACCTTCTCTCTCCTGGGTTTGAGCTCTAATTGTATTGTTTACCTACAAAAGCCTGTCTTTCCAACCTATCCACAAATACTGGTCTAGTTGCCCCTATTACTCTCTGGTTCTCTGTCACATAGAGCATTGTTTTCTGATATTTGATATTCAGTCCATGTACTCTTTTTCATATTAATTATATTTTCTATAAATAGCATCTTGGTGGACCCTGCCCCCTGATCTACTCCACGTGTGGTTCTTTTTTTTTTTTTTTTTAAATTTAGTGTATCAAGGCAATCTATATTTTAGATTATAACCAACCTTCTCTTCCTCATTCCTGTATATTTTTTTTTGCCATCAGTTGTCTGCTTATTTTCATTCTGTTTTCTGCTCCATTCATTGAGGCTTCTCTGCCACTTTTCCTGAAATACTAGTACTTTTCTCTCTCTCTAGAATACCCTGCAGTATTCTCTGTAGAGTTGGAATGATGGAGGCAAATTTTGCAAGTTCTTCTTTGTCTTGGAAGCATCTTGTTTCTCCATTAATTTAAAGAGACAGTTTATCAGGGTATATCAATCTGGGATGGAGGTTATTTTCTTTCAGGGTTTGGAATGTTTCACTCCAGACTCTTCTTGACTTGATGGTTTGTGTCGAGAAGTCTACTGTTATTCTGATAGGCCTTCCTTTAAAGGTGATCTGTTTCTTGTCTCTAATAGCTTTCAATATTGTTATATTGAATTTCTGGCATCTTGTTTATTATATGCCTGCTTGTAGGTGTATGTGGCTGGAGTTCTGTGTGCCTCATACATCCGAATATCATTTCCTTTTCTTATGTTTGGAAAGTTTTCCTTATTTATGTGAATAGCCTTTGTAGTTCTTTTGTTTGTGTCCCTGCTTCTTCATTCACATTCTTTATTCTCAAGTTATAGATCCTCTTGTCATACTCTAGCCTTTGTATTATTAGTGCTTGTTTACTTGTAACTTTAAAAAGGTTTTCCTTTCATAATCCCACATTGCAAACCTGTCCTCCAGTTTGAATAATCTATCTTTAGCTTCTTTTAAGCAGATTTGCCATCTTTCCATAGGCTTTTTAATTTCCTGGTAATCTCTTTGAATCTGCTTCATGTATTCTATATTTTATTTATATTCTTTATCAAATGATTCTCTCCTTTGTTTGAGTTTCTCCCTTCTTCCCCTTCTGCTTGAGGGGTGCTTAGCATCTCTTTTATTAATCTTCTTATATTGTGCTTTACTTGGCTAAATATTTCACTTTTGAACTCGTCTATGAGGTCCTGAATATATCTCTTTATGTCCACTGGTTCTGTGTCTGATATTGCTTGTTTGCTGTTCTCATTCTCCTGTGTATTTACCTGTCCTGGGTCAATGTTCTCAGGGTTGGGACCTGGGGATTTTTTGTTGTTGCTTCTTTTTTCCATCTTTCTTGTTTCTTCCAGGAGGCCCCAGTTTCTTTCTTTGTTGGTTACAATTCTTCTGAAGCATGCTGGCTAGGTGTCCCATCTCACTGTAGTGTGCTAGTGAGTTGCAGGCAGAGGCAGTGTATGCTGGCCTCTTCCTTCCAGACCAGTCAAGCTGCTGAGATCTGCACTGTATTACTATGCTCCGCCTTCCCTCCGATCAGTCAAACTTTTGAGGCTTCACTGCATTAATGTTGTTAGTGTGCACTGCTGCCATAGGGAGTTGATTTTGGATAACCTATTGGGTCTCAACCAGGTCATGTGAACCAGGCCTAGCTCACTCCACCAATCCCATTTGGGAAAGGAACAACTGACTGAAGTCACTGCTGCCCCTTTACTTGCTGGTCCTTCCCAGTCCCAGAATGTCATCTGCCAGAGCCTCCCTTTCTGTGGAATGGCTCCACTCCCGTCACTCACCACAGGTCGATGCAGGCTCCCCATCAGCTCAGCACTCCATTCAGCTGGCTGACCCCCAATCTCAGTATGTCTGTGCATCCAGTGAGTCAAAGCGGTAGGACCATGAATGGCTTGGCAAGTCACCTGCTGCAGCGGTGGGAGCACTGATCCTGTAGCTGTTCCTATAATAGCACCAGGACTTTATGTTTGACTGGTTATTTTCATCTTAGTTTATTTTTCATTCATATTGTATGTTTCAGTTTAGACACATTTTAATAACAGGCACCCACCAATGTAGTATCTCACTTTGCTGGAATGGCTGAAAAACCTTCCATGTTCTGCCTAATTAACACTTCCTACTCCAACTACTGATACTCCTGCAACTTTTAACTTTTCTCCTATCATTTCCTTTTACATAGTCATACAGTTGAAATTGCAAAGTAGGTAAATTTTTCAGAACTACTTTTTTAAAGAATAGCATATATGTAAGCTGATGAGGCATTTTCATAATTTGGTAAGATCACTTATTTTATTCTTGAATGATGTTCCATTGTCCAATTGTATCTTAGTTTAGAAATCTAGTATTGATGAATGTCTTGACTACTTCCAAGTCCTGGAAATTATGAACATGCTTGGTATGAGCATATCTGTGCAAGTTTTTGAAGCAACCTAGTTTGTAACTCATTTCAATAAACATCAAGGATAATGATGGATGGATTGGATGGTGAATTATGTTCAGCTTTATGGAACTTGTAACTATATTCCAAAGTAGATGCATTAGTTAAATTCCAAAGTGGAGGCACTGGTCAAATTTCCCATTCCTGAATGCAGTAACCAACAGTCACAATTTAAATGAAGAGTGGTTTAATGTAGATTATGGTTCCAGAAGATTCAGTCTGGCTCTGAGGCAGAAACATCATTCTAGAAAGGAATGACAGAGGAAAGATACTTAGTTCATGTCTAATAGCTGAGAAGAACAATAGAGGAATAGTAACAGAAAAGAACAAGCAAGGGACCATTTATGGTTCCCAAAATCATAACTCCATGACCCACTCCGACACGTGCAGGTATGTGTGTCTAATCTGCTGCTTCTTAATCCAATAAAGCTGACATTATAGTAACAATTTACATGTTATCAGTTTCAAGCCTAAACATGTTTCCTTAAACCATCATAACTCTCCAGATAAAAAAAGTTAAAAAAAAAAAAAAAACCAGCAAGCTTATAATCTTGTCTAACATGACCCGACTATTCCAACTATAAGCACACTAATCTTTTCTACAAAATCTCAGCAGCTCCAGTTTTTAAAAAGTCCAATTCCAAATTTCTTCTGAGACTCAAAGCAAACTCGAAATGGTGATTTTCTGTAAAATGAGAAACAAATTGCAAAAAACAGAGTACAATGCTAATAGTAGACTCCAATTCCAAAACGGAGGAATATGAGGATAAAAAAGAATAGAAGTGGTCATTTTCGTTGTTTCCAAGATTTAGCTCTCACAAATTGTGATGCTATTAACATGGGTATACATATATATATATATATATATATATATATATATATATATGGTTTGGCATGACATTTTTAATTTCTCTGGGAAAATAATCAGAGTGGGAATAGCTGGACTAAATGGGAATTCTAATCATAGTTTTTTGAGGAAATATCCACACTAATTTCCACAGTGGTTGCACCAACCTATACTCCCACCAGCAGCAGAGAAGTGCTCCTTTTTCCCCACAGCCCCAGCAACATTTGGTATTGGTTAATTTCTTGATGGCAGCTATTCTTTCTGGAGTGAGATGGAATTTCAATATTGTTTTGATTTGCATTTCTCAAATGACCAGTGATACTGAGCATGTCTTCATGTATTTATTTGCCATTTGTATTTTTCATCAAATGCAGAATGGATAAAAAAGATGTGATATTTTTATACAATGGAATTTTACTCAGCTATACAAAAGAATAATTTTGAGGATTTTATGGGTAAATGGAGGCAACTTGAGACCATACTCAAAAATGAAATAAATCAAACTCCCATTTATAAATATCATATTGTCTTCTTATTATAAAATTAATAAAAAGTAAAAATTTGAAAGAAAAATAAGATCCAAAACATAAAATAGATATTATAATACTGGATGGGAAAGAAAATGCTCCAAAGAACAGAACTACTGGGGTGGGGAAAAAGAAAAAAGGAAGAAAGGAAAAGATTATATGTATGTTGATTAACATATATAAATGTATGCATATGTATGCTAGATAGATAACTATATTACTGATCTCTCTTGGTTATTCAATAAGGATAGTTTGTGCTTTCATTGCTTGATTGAGCACTTTGTGTCTAGATTTTATAACCTGAACAGTAAGTTCTGAGATAAAAATATATAATATATTAACTAGTCTTAATTCTCTATATTTTTTCCTTTTTTTGAAATTCTGCATCATTTCTATCCTTTTTATTTGCTTTGCTTTTTAAAATAAAAAAAGAAGTGATATAATATCAAAGCCCAGTACTTCAAACATTAACTATTTTAGTTTGATACTCAGAATCTAGGGCACACACTGATAAATGTGAGTTCTTAAGGGCTCGGTAAATCCTACCACTAGGACCTTCCTGGGTACAGTTTGTCTCTCTTGGGCTAGTTCAAGTCACAGACTGTAGTTTGCTTGACAGACTTTCCAGATTCCAGGCATTTCCCCTCCCAGAGTGTGATGGGTTGCAGTTGAATTTCAGTAGGAATTCTCAGCAGAGTCACCACAGGTATGGCATAGGAGACACACCCGATGTTTGTTGTCACAGCAGAAATAAAAGGAGATCAAGATGAGACAGTTTCACGCTTACTTTCCTTGAAACATCCTTAATGCAGACTCTTGGAGGCCTCTGTTTCAATTCACCTATACAGGGCTGCCAGAGACTTACCTTCCTCTGGCCTTCGACCCTCAGAAAAGCAGGGGATGCTGAGCTCTGGCTGCTGTTCCATTTTTGCCCTACCTGGGCATCATCTCCTGGGTCTTGGCACAGGCCCTAGCCTTCAGCACTGGTCTTTGGCCTTTCCTGTGCAGGTCCTTCAGTCTTCCATCACAGACTCTTGGCCTTGTGATGATAACTCATAAGGGGTGTTTCTATGGGGTCCAGGCCTTCAGATGGACTCATAAAGAATGTTGCCGTAGGGCCCATGTCCTCATTTGGTTTCTTCAGATCTCCAGTTCAGACACATCTCTTGTACTTTTTTACATTTGAGTTTTTGGGTGAATATTATAAAATAATCCTATAAATTATGTGCCACATATTAAATCTATTCTCCTTTAAATTTTGACTATAAGACAGGATATCCAAATAATTTCAATGTCATTCTTAAAGCTTCATGCACAGCCCTTTTGGGGCTCCTTCCCTGGCATCCTATGACTTTTTTGGTTGTCTGCTTGACTACATACCTTTTTCATTCTGCATGCATCATGTGGATAATCCCAAAGTCTATGAGCAGTTCAAGCAGTAGCCAGGCCCCCTTCGACCACGGCAGAAGCTTGAGCGTAGTAAAATAAAAATCAGTTACTTAGGAACACCTTCTTGAGTAGGGTTCTCTAGTTCTCACTTCTCAAATGAAATATTTTTTAACATTTTCACATATGGGTCTACAATGTGTAGATTTATCAGATGCTCTCAAGTCATCTTCCTTTGTGTTCCTGTACACAGGTATCTCAGTTACAAATAAAGTAAAAAAAATTAGACACATTTGGCAAAGTTCTGTTTTTGTTTGCAAACTCGGCATCCAGTGATGAATGCCACTGTGGTCATCTTTTCCAGAACTGTTGAATGAACTAAGTTGATGAACTAGGTACTGGTATATTTCTTTCCTTTTTTTTTATTTCTTTCTTTTTTTAATGGTGCTAAGACCTTTACCAACTGTATTATTTTTGGCCCAGACTTTACATAGGGTCTCTTCTAGGTAAAAATTTTAAGTTTATTAAATGCTTCTCACACACACATATATTGACTGAATGAGAAAGAAAATGCTCTCTTTCTCTCTATATATTTATGTATATAATATATATTTATACATATTTCATATATAAATGCTTAATATATCATATATATGCATATACATAAAACACACACACACATATATATATATATATATGACTAAAATGATATATATGATTTTAGTCATATATATATATATATGACTAAAATCAGTCTACAGAATCCATGTAACAACCAAGATTCTAGACTGTCTTGAATTTTCCTCCATAAGAAGTTAGTCCACTCCCTTTAATCTCAGCAAAGGACCTAGACAAAGTGTGGTAAAGTTTTGCTCAGAATGTAGCACACCTGGACTCTAATCCAGCTGTCAATGGGCTCTTGCTCTCAACTGAAACCCCTGAGCTTGTCCTTTAGTGTCATCAAATCTACCAGTACTTTGGTCTCAAGCACCAACCAAAAGCCTCTATCAGACTCTGCTTATGATATTCTAAGGTTTCTATAGTTCACATCTTCAAACCTTTCCAAATTCTTCCCTCAAATCAGTTCAACAAGTTTTTAAATGCATGGTCACATATACTCACAGCAATGACCCTATTTCTCTTGTATCAATGTTCTATATTAGTAAAGTTCCCTGTGGTTGGACATAGTGACAATCACCATTAAAAACAAAAATTTAAATTTGGCTCTCAGATTTGGGATTCTGTTGGTGGGTGACTTTCTCCAATTCAACAAAACCATGACAATAGGGGTGGCGCGGTGAGGGAACCTATAAAGTCCTCTAGATCATGCCTCTCTGAACTGTCCTGACACACTCAGAAAGGTGCTTTGTTAATTTAATTAATCTGGCATTTCTTAATCCAGTGAAACTGACTTATCAAGATTAATGTTAACATTGGCTGTAGCACTGTCATCTCATAGCAATATATATATATATATATATATATATATATATATTTTTTTTTTTTTTTTTTTTTTTTTAATTCTGGCCACTCATGATATCGTCAAAGTTTTAGATTTTGGTCATTAATAGATCTTTAGTTATTTACTGAAAGCTTTTTCATATGGTTACTTGCCATCTGTACACTGTCTTGGACTATATCTGTTTAGGTTTTTGATATATAGTAAATGATAATAAAATGATAATTAAAGCTTAATATCAAGACACATTGTTTATGGTACATAATTGAAAGAAAATTTTCTTTCAATTTTATCTAAGCTCTAGTTACAGCATTTAAAAATTTCAGAAAGATATATAATGAAAGATATATTGATTTCACTTAGTTTATTTTTCTGACAGGATAAAGGTAAAGTTCTTTAGGAGACTCACCTAAGTAAACTTAACCAATTAAAGTAAGAATAAGACAGAACCAACTTTTATAAATTTTCACAATATTCCGTCAACTGATAATAATTATACTGAGAAAAAATCAGCAAATATTTGCTTATCTTCATAAGAAGGCAAAATTCTAGAATGTCTGAAATTTTCTGTGCAATCTGTAGGTCTGTAATTTAAGAAAGATTTGGCAATAGAAAGCTAAATTTTCTAGCAACAAATATTAACACAGTGAGAGAGCATTTACATTAAAATTTAAATAATAAGAACTTTGTTCTCAATATAGAATTACAGTGAAATAAAATTAGATAGATATAGCTACAGATACAGATATATAATAAACTCAACAAATGTTTAATATAAACACAGTTTATGATTCTTAGAAAATGAACTGGAGAACAAATACATACTATGTGGCATAGAAAATAATAACCTTAGAAAATTTATAACATTGCAGAAAGGATGAAAGTATTTTTGTATACAAATATGTATATTTGTGTGTGTATGTAGAATGATATACATAGATTATATATGAATAACACTTAAAACT
This sequence comes from Cavia porcellus, assembly GCF_034190915.1. Classification (NCBI taxonomy): domain Eukaryota; kingdom Metazoa; phylum Chordata; class Mammalia; order Rodentia; family Caviidae; genus Cavia; species Cavia porcellus. The sequence continues at coordinate 57,535,051 of NW_026947505.1, forward strand.
ACACTAAATATTTTTATACTATACATATATTTTATACTAAGTAATATATACATAAACATATATACATAAACATATTTCAAGTTACACTAGATTTGATAATTCAAAATTACAAATTAGGAAAACATTCTTAAGCATTTGATATTGTCTGGAGGAAAAATACCCATAAAAAGACATACTTCGGTTTGCTGTGGTAAAAGTCACTAGATGAGCTTCAAAGATTGTTGGGCCAGAAACATGGTTCTCTCAGTGTTTCTATTCTTCCCATTTCAAATTGAAATCCAACCTTGTAAATTTGAACTTTACCTTTCTTAATGACTATCATTAGCTCTGCACTGATATTTAAAGAATGGACTTTATGAACTATTGCTCTCGTTACATAGTATACTTTCAGTAAATTTCTTGAATAATTGTAGCCGGTTGTCAGTCTTAAATATAACTTGCATTAGAAAACTACAACCATTGGCAGAAAAGTCAGATAAAAACAAAAAACAGCAATATTAATAAGCATCCAAAAGAAACACACACACACACACACACACACACACACACACACACACACACACACAATTTTGATTGATACTATATATAAATACATTTAGGATTAGAAAGATATCTATAAACTTTTTATGCTTAATATTTGCTAAAACTAAGAATTATAAATTATTATTCTCCCCTGTTCATGTTCCACATTCTTATACTATCTCTTTTAAATTACAAAGGTAGAGATATAAGAAAATTCTAATTAAAAATATACCAATTGAAAACTCATTTTGTATCTGAAAAAAAGAAACATGGAAAGTGGTCAAAGTATCAGAATAGATTTATAATATCATTTGTAATTTTGAAATACTAATTTATTGTAATTATTTAACAATTTGAGTGTATATTAAAGGATAAGAGGACAAATTTTAAAAAATCTCTTAAGTTCATATTGGGTATTTTGGTAGTTAAAGTTAAATTACAGGAAGGAAATCAGAATTGTTCCCTGACAGTGTGCCTTTAGGGAGCAGAGGATTTTATGACTGGTTTTTAATGACCCTTATGATTTCTGAGGGGAGTCATAATTTTTTAATCAGACACAGCTGCCATTTAGTAAAAGCCAACTTTGCTAGGTTAGGTCAGTGACAGGATGTTTAATGGCTCCTTGATAGTTTTCTCCACATTTTTTGAAGCTTATCCACAATTCTGGTAATTTTCAATTTTTTTTAGCTAACCCTACTGAGCAAGAGAACCGAATCTACAGGTTAGGAAGGAGCTTTTAATATTACATCCTTTTAGATTTTATGTCCCTAAGTGACTACAAATGTATCCTATTCACTTTGTCATTTGTCCTCCTCCTTTGTAATCTTTACATTAAAGGAATTGAAAGAAATAATACAGATGAGCCAGAGATTTCAATGCATGCTATTGATACTCTTATGGAAAATTTAAGGCAGTTCTTTTAAAAATACTATAATTTTATTGATGTCTCATTATGATTGTGGCAATGTCTTTCTCTTTTCCCCTATCTGTGGCAATTTCCAGCTGCCATGCTTTTTTTTTTTTTTTTCAGAAATTACATGATTATTTCTCCTCCTATTCAACTGTATTCTCAAGCTTGCTTATATAACCTTGCATGGCAATGCCTTTAAGAGCCATTTGTAATGGTTTTACAGACAATATGAAAACACAGGTATGCTATTATGCTATAGCCTGGAGAATCTGGCTTAATGTTCTGTGTTTAGATTGTCATCTCTGTAACACAGCTACGGATCAGTATCATTTTGGGTTCTTTATTTGCTTAAGACACATGAAAGGATTGCATTTACCCCACCTTCAAAAATTAGACCTGGACCTATTCCTTTTTTCAGCCATTAAATTTTGAAGAAGAAAGAAATGGGATATATAATCTCTGAGGTGAAAGAGGTTAATTGTTATTGCAAGGCTCTCAAACGTTTCTCTTCTCTGATATGACAACATAGATGCATTCACAATACACTGGGAGGGCAGCAATTTAATATGTCTGGATTCTGACTGATCTAAAAGGAAAGTTCTCATTCTCACATGAAGACATAAAGGTTTTGTTGCTGTTGTTTTTGTTGTTGTTGTTGTTGAGGGAATGAAATTTGATTTTCATTGATATTTTGTCTATGTTGATTGATCTACTGTAGTTTATTCCTAATCTCCAAGTGAAATATATGATTTATTTGTTAAGACGAATGATGGGAGTGGTTATCATGAATTTGTATAACTTCATTAAATTGCATACTTCAGACATAGCCACAGTTCTGAGCTCTAATTTCATTTTAACTGAATAATACCGATATTTTCTTTGGACTGGCATTCTAAATTAAGAGGAATTGACATCACACACTTAGTTTAACACTGATCAAAATGATCCTTTCTGTGTCACTCTAAATGGCAGTACTGCTAAGGCAGTGAGGTTAGGAGCTTTAATTTCACGGAGCCTGCTGTAGAGAGAATTATGCACTGCAACCTTTCCACCCCTCTTCCCATGTCCTAGTCTACTCGCAGCACTATAAACAGAAAGCCTTCCCGGATGGGAGCCATCTGCAACATAACTCATTTCTTCAAAGGGTGGCTGGATTTAAGTGTATCATATCTTCCCATTTGCAGTATATTTTAGTTATAGCTTTTAAACAATCTGTTTTCTTTTTCACATCAGTAAAGATTTTAAATAGCAGATGTCAAAACTACTTAGTTCTTTTGCTTCTTGAAATTTCAGAAATGTTAAAGATGAAGATTTTCTTCTACACTGTAATTTCTGCAAGAAATTCAGCAATTCAATTATGCTTCCTCTATGGACGGCAATGGCCCATGTATGAGAACAATTTTGTATGCATTATCCAAAAATTTGCTTCAATAATTTTTATTATTCTTAGCTCCTCCAGGATAAACAAGAAATCATGGCACTGACGCTGATGCCCTAATTCTTACTTTACCTGCTGTGTTTGAAAAATATACACTGGTAGGGGAGCACAAACAGTGGTAATGGTACAAAGATTTCATATTTCAATATTTACCTTTTGTGGGCAGATTTGGGAATTTTCTTTTTCCTGTAATGAGAATTGAGGATAAGCTGGCTTCACTATGGCAATGCAAACGTTAAAATGATTGCGAATGCTATGCCATATGGTGCTTAAATAATGGTAGAAATAGATTGTTGATCAGCAGATACATTCTCATTAGAGTCTCACCATTTTTAGCATAGAACAGATGAATTTTCTATGGAGCAGTTTGTTTTAAGGATGGCTTTCTTGGCTGTCATAGAAGGTTTAGAGCTTCATGAATTTTGGCTATGGCACTGCAAATTGAATAAAATGCCCATTGTACTTTCCAAGGTGCATGTCTTATAATCTCTAAGACATTTCAAAATTCATTCAGTCCATGGCATAATTTAATACTAACAAAGACACAGAATACTTCTATATGACTATTTTATATTACATCAGAAATGTGTCTTATCATTATCCTGTAAGGTGAACAATAACCTACATATTCTCTGATTGTTAATACTAAGACTTAACATAGCTAAGGACTGAGAAGAATGATACTCAGTGCTTTCCATAGCCATAGAATGATTTATAGACCGTTAGGCCCTAAACCATTAGGTCCTAGAAGCAAGATTCATATAAGGAAAACAAGCTTTTGAAAAATTACAAATGTAAAAGATAACCCTGTTCTTTTGTTATATTTATTAGTGCCATAACACTGTCTTATTTGTTTTCTGGAGTCTATACATTCTATAAGATTACAGAAATCTCTCTACTACTTTGTATTTTACACTAGAAATGAAACATTTTTCTAATGTAGTGAAATCTAATTATGCAATAATTCCAGTTGAATTAGATGTTTATTAACATAAATGAAAGTAAAATATTTCAAAATTTATACTGAGAAAATAGGCAATTTTCATTATTTAAAGTTTGAATGAATTTAAAAGACAAATGTAGATTTTTTTATTGCTTTTTATCTTGGCAATTTTCACTATATATTTGAAGCTAGTCTTGAACTCATTATGCAGGCTGGCCTTGAACTCACAGCATCCTCTTGCCTCAGACTCGTGAGTGCTGGGATTGTAGGCATGTGCTGCCACTCCAGGCTAAAACAGACAAACTTGAATCTTATATTTTCTGTCCAATGATTTCAATTTAAGACAAGTTTTAAACATCGTGTTTAAATGTGTTAGAATATTGATTTGGTAATTTATCTACTTAATCTAAGCTCAACATAGTACAAAATGCTTTTAATCTTGTCTGTCTACATCGAATTCTGCTTTTGTCATTTGCAAATTATGCAAAACTCCTCAAATGTTGTTTTCCACAAATGTTTATTCCACAAAGTCAAATAGGGACTCTAGTCATATCTAAAATATTGGGATTTTAGGGCCTAATTTTATTATTCTTAGCTCCTCCAGGATAAACAAGAAATCATGACACTGACTCTGATGCCCTAATTCTTACTTTAATATCATAAGCTTTTCCTTATAGTTATTATTTTATTGCATTGTATCATAAATTACTCCTACTAAATCGCATCATTAATAAATCATTATTATTAATTGTATCATAGAGTTGTCTTGGTTCAGTGAAAGTCATTAAATTCCTTCCAAATGGTCATTTTACTGCTTAACAACGTGATAGATATGTTATTTTGCTGCATTTTCCTTGCATTCATTTTCTACTTCCTTGGATGACTTTTTGAGATAAGTATTCTTCATCTTTGCCCTTTGTTTTAAATCTCTATATGCATCTCAATATATCTGAATTCTCATCTGATGCTCTGGCTTCTCGTTTCACTGACCTAATGAAATGCTAAGAGATTATTCATGCTCATTTACCGAAGGACTGCCTTCCAGCATACATGCTTCTCTTCTGTATTGTCAAACACTTTTTTTTTTTTTTTTTTTTTTTTTTGAGACAAAGTCTTTGTATGTTGTTCAGGTTGGCCTTGAAGTCACTATGTGGCTCAGGCTAGTATCAAACTCACAGTGGTCCTCCCACCTCAGCCTCTCAAGTGCTGGTATTACAGATGTGTACCACTATGCCCTGCTCAAATGATTCTTTGTGGACTCAACTATTTCCATTAACACATCCATATCTATAACAGTATTATTATGAACAATAATTTATTTATCACACATTTTCATTTAGCAATATTTCAGTGACACGATAAAACATTTCTTTGTTGAGTTATGATGTGGTCATGCTTTTTCTAAAAAATATCAAACTCTTAATTCTTTCCTGCTATCAAGTGAATATTTGCATCTCTTCTACCACAAAAAAATATTTCATCATGATCATTTTTGATGATGAAATCAACAGCGTTTAATTCAGTACTGTTTTGTGTCCTTATCGGAAATGTCAGCAAGACTGAGAATAGTGAGTCTTGTTTTCTTTATGTCTCCTTGCCACTTTCGTCTTTTAAGTCTGTCTTTTCAGTTTCTGAAATGCTAACTATTGTAAAACATTTCAGTCTTATTAGTTTGTTCCTTTTTAAAAGTATGCCCTGAGTTATTTCATCCAGTTTCTTGGCTTGGAATTGTACAGATATTTTATTTCCTTAGCCCTAAACTTGAATCTCAACTTTAGCTTCCCATTCAATAGCACTGCTTGGTGAGTTGAGTTAATCTTAGATTTTTGCTTCTCTTCTTGTTGAAAGTTTTCCATTTCAAAGTCAATATCTGTTAATACTTTAAAAATAGCTTTGTCCCAACAGAATGCTTTCCTGTAACAATATATGTGTGTATCAATTAAATAATATAAAGCTTTTTTGCCTCATGCAGAGAAGAATGCAAGTAGTTCATTAAATGAACTCAGAAATATGAAATTTGGATGTCTCATAGTTTTACCCTCTTTTCGATTAGATAAATGGATTGCTTGAATTAGTATTAAAATAGTATTTCTTCAGTGTCTTGCAAATGGTTTTCACATACTTTAAAAAGTAGTTGTACATCTCAAGGCATTTTAATTGAAAAAAGTCTGCCTCCAAACAAAGCAAAGTAAACCCAATGACACAGACACAAATGTCTTGTTCTGTAAGAAATTCACAAATTTGAAATTTTCTTCCACAGAGAAGAATCTTTTTAATTGTTTTTAATCTAGTAGGGTTTATAAGCAAAATATGTGATAACTGGTATCCAAATTTGAACCCTTAAGCAACAACAGCCTTAGAACAAATAGTCTTTTGCCCTTGAACTTAGACCAGCTCTGTGACTTGATTTTGATTAAAGATGCATGAGTCATACGGTGCTTGCTCATGAGAACCATAGCAGTTTCCATGTAGATCTCATGAAGCTCAAATACTTGGAAACTTCTCTCAGTATCCAGCTACCATGTTTGAAAATCCTGAGCCCAAATGGAAAAAAAGGACATGAGAGCCCAGCCAAGGGACATATCTGAGCACCTGTGAAAAGCTGACATCAACTGTTAAATATGGGAATAAGATATCTTGGGTGTTCAGTCCAATTGAGTCTTCACAATCCTACAGTCTCACCGTGATTGTATGAAAGAATTCATGCAAAATTCAGACTGGACTCAGCCAACCACAAAAATATGAGACATGGAATAATAAATTGCAACCCATTAGATTTAAGGTGGTTTGGTGTCCAATGATTACTTATGATACTTACGATAGATCATACCAAAATTAATAAAAATACACAATTTTAAAAATCTTGCTTATTTAAATATTTAAAGTTTTTTAAAGATGTGTTGATCAGTAAATTTATAATATAGTTCTGCTATTTTTTAAGAGTAGAAAAACTTACTAGTGAATTGGAACAGCTCCTAAGAGACAGAAGGAGTCACAAACAGTTGCTTCATTTTTATAAATTTAAAAAATATTAAGTAAACATATGACACTATAAATTAAAATAAAATATAAAGTCACCTACATTGATTTCTTGATTATTAAAATATTAATTATTATCAATGGTTGTAAAATTTTATATACTCATCTGCTATGTTTAGTTATTTTTTAGTACTAAGTACCAAATTCAGAGCCTTGAATATACTAAACAGAATTGGTTTTGAAGAATGCAGCCTAGTCTAATGTTTTATCCTTGGTATTTTCTGATAAAATATTATTGTCAATATTATTTTTATTTTTGTAAAGCTTTCTATTGTCATTTTATAGTTACAATTTAATACATTTTAAATTATCTCATATAAATGTTGACTATAAAAGTGAATTATTCAACATGAAGATTATTCCTTTCCTTTAGAATTTTACTTTTATTAATGCATGATTATAGCATATAATGATTATATTTCATGTGGGGAATTGGTTTGTATACATAACATACCTTATCCCCCAAGTCCTGCTACCTGCTGATCCCTTCCCATTTGCCAATGTTCCTAATAATTTTGCCTGAAATGTTTAACAATATCAGTCTAAGTATTTCAAAGATTTTTCTCATTCATCTTTCTAGTATCTGTTTATTTGGGGCTTATTTTATAAGAAGATTTTAAAAAACCTGTGTCTGTATTTTATTTTTTGATTACTTCAACAAATATAAACACTTTAAAATTTTAGATTATTTGATTTTATTCCATATAATAGAATACCAATTCAGATAGTATAGTCATAATCTGCATGAAAATATTCTTCCTACACGTATAAATATGTCAAAGCATACGTATACAATTCTAAAATAAAATTTTGCTACATTTTTCAGTCTTCCTGTGTGTTATTTTAATAAATTCAGCATCTTCCTGTTTTTAGGCTGTGTTCTATAACTTAATCTGTAAAAGCTTTAAAGTGAAAATTTGAAGAATTCTGTTCATTGAATACTTGATCAAAGATGCTCAGATGTTTTCCCTCAAAAATACAGTCACATATCACAAGTTACTCTATACGCATACAGGAGATTTAGTTTGATTTATGAAGTAGTACCTTTTGGATTCAATTGTTTCTAAAACCAAATTTTTTTTATATTGGGAATTGAACTCAGGGCCTTGCATTTACCAGGCAGGTACTTGTGCTACTGAGCTATATGTCCAGCCTATCAAATTTATGTGAGCAACAGAGAAGTCCATACTACCTTACTACAACTAATATCTTTATTGAACACCACTGTTAACAGAAAAATATAGTATTGTAATTATGTCCTCTGTAAAAGGTATACACATATATATGTAATTTTGTCCATTATAAATTCTATTTATTTTACTAAAATAGTGTAACTTTCTTAAACACACCTGAGACGTTTATGTGTACCAGTTGTACTGCATAGTTTTCTTTATTAATACTTTTCCTTTTCCACACACAAAGTGACTTTATCTTAAGTTTTGAATTTGAATTTACACAGCCATAACACTGATACTTCAAAAAAGCCTCAAAACTCAGTTTGATTTCATAATTGTATTTACCTTTACTCTAATTAGCTTATTCTTTTTGAAGTAACTGATAACCTTTTATCACATTTGCACAGGTTACCAGTTATAAAATTTTGAAAAAGATCAACAGCTCTGTATTACTCTTTGAGTGCTCAAGAAATCTTAGAATTGAAAATGACATAAATCAACTATAGAATAGGCATTTGCTCAATTCTGGTTTTTAAAATAGTATGCAAGTACAATCTCTGTAGCAGCTGGTAGGAATCATTTTCAGATGCATAAAATGTCTTCAACAGAATCATCCATATTTGAAGCTCATGACAATTATTTTTTAGATTACTTATTTTCATCTGACCAGTATAGTTATGATACCATAATAGATAATATATGTCAGCAGCCATTTGAGAAATTTATATGTATATGTTTTTCTTGGTGTATGGAAATCTACAACAAAGTTTTCATGAAGTTCAGACATTCACCAATGTAGAATGATAGAATGTATAAATAGAGGGGACTATCTTGTGTAACTGAAGTGGAAATTCTTTGTGTGGAAGAAATCTGTACAGATATCTGTGATATCTGCCCTAGAATCTGATATGCCTGCTAACGTGAGCTAGCTCAAGCTTGTATCTGTGCTCTCTGACCAGCCTAGTTCTGACAATAATGAATCTGTAGAACTTCCTTGGGTAGAGAGCAAGAGAATCAAAACCCAAAGCAAAGAAACATAATTAATAAAAAAAAATATATGATAAACGTTTAAGAGCACAAAAGATCACACTAATTTAGAAATTAAAACTAGAACACACTGTGGATGTAGATTTGTTTTTAACATTAAGAAATTTTTCTTGAGAGAAATAGCTCCTGAGAGACAGGCATGGCTCTGAGTCGGTTGCCCACTAGCCCACTTCTCCAAGGAAGTATTTTTTTCTTCTTTTTTCTTTTAAAGAAAATAAAACCAAATAAAATAAACAGAATAAAGTCAATCAAAACAAAACAAAGCAATATGGGATGTCAAAACAACATTATCGAAAATCAATGGTGGCTACCATAATACATCTTGTTATCTACAAAATAACTTCTTATACTATCAGACATAATAAAATCAAATAAAATAAAACAGAATAAGACCATACAAAATAAAACAATGATATGATATAGGACTTCAAAACAAGATAATAGGAAATTAACAATTGATAAAATAATGTCTCTATCATCAAAATAGCTGTCCAGATCATCAGAGATCGGCATGTAAAATTAAACAAACAATACAAGAACTATGTTGTTTCTTAACTTCAGTGGTTATCTTTTCAGAAGTTTCAGGTGTGTGTGATCTCTAATTCCCGCTATGTCTATGTCTCCTGACCTTGTTCTGTGTGGGCTGGAGGTCTGGGATTGTATTTTGCTCCTTTGTCTTGTTGTTTTCCTGTGTTCCTTGGAATCAGCCTGCTGATGTATCCTGGTGGTTTTTTTTCTGACTGTCAGTCCCTTTGTGTAGTTGGCACCTCAGCTCTTTCAATCCAGCATTCCTGGACTGATGGAGAGGCAAGGGGCAGCGGGTCACTCACGCTCCTCCGATGGCGATGGGTGTGGCTTCCCCCTATTCACTTTAATTGTTCACAGGTGTGGTTCAGAGTTGATATTCCTTTTGCTGATTTTCTGTCTAGTTGATTTGTCTCTCTGTGACAATGACATATGAAAGTCTCCCATTACAACTGTGTTACTGCTTATTTGATTTTCTTTGTCTACTAATAACTGTCTTACATTGTTAGTGCTCCTGTACATACATATTTATGAGTATTATTGCATTTGTGCTTTTGTCAGCTTTCTCATTGACCCCAGTCAATCCTGGTATTCTCTCTCTCTCTCTCTCTCTCTCTCTCTCTCTCTTGCCTTGTATTGTAGCTGTTTGATTTCTCACGGCCTCTTGCTATTTTTGAGTTATCTTTCTTTTCATGATCACTAGTTGCAATTCTGTCTTCAATATCTGAAATCTGTCCTTTCCTTTGTTCAAACTTTTGCATATAATTTCAGTGGAGGTTTTAATCTCCTAGATCTCTGATTGGATCTGTTTCATTTCACTACATTGGCATTTTTTGTTTCTGTCTTTTTCTAACCCCATTTATTCTTTCATTTGTGTCTTCTCTAGTATCTTTGATTTTTAACGTCATTTCTTTGTACCTAAGAGATCACTTTCTCTATAGACTTTTTCCACTTGTTTTATCAATTTTCTTGTTAACATTTCAGAAAAGTTCCAGTGTTTGACTTTCAGTTTTATCCATCTCATTGAGTTCCAGGCCTGTCCTTGGTGGGCTGGTGGTTTGATGTCACAACTTACCTCTGCATCTTTCTCCACCTTCTTTTTTTTATGTCTTCTATGTTGATGGGCGCTAACCTCCCATGATATGTAACTCTACTACTAGCATTATGGCCTCTCAGGGAGGAAAAGTGATGTCCCTTCTTCAGGGATGTCCTCCAGATGAAGGTGGTTCTTTACAGCGATCAAAAGAACCTGCCCTCTTCTGGTGTTTATAATTCTGCGATGATGTGTATGTTCTATCTCAGAGATGTCCTCGATCTGGAGCCGATCTTGGCCTCTGGATGTGGGGCTGGAACTGGTCTTCTGTTGGTGGAGTTCTCCAGTGTCCAACTGCTGTCTAACAAAGTGAAGAGATAATATACAAAATAGCAGAGGATCTCTGCTAAATACTCCAGAAAGAACTAATATCTAAAATATGTAAAGAAATCACAAAAACGGACCATTGAAACTTAAAGACCCAATAAAAATGAGCATCTGAAATGAATAGTTTTTCAGATAAAGAATACAAATGGCCAATAAATACACGGAATGAATATTCTACATTTCTGAACATTCAAGAAATTCAGATTAAGTTAGCACTAAGATCTTATCTTACTCCAGAAAGAATGGTTATCCTCGTTCTAAAATCTGAGGTGCTTTCTTGTATGATTTGGAAAAACTAGTTGTTTCCTCTCGGATTTTTAAACATTTTCACCTAGTCAATGCAGAGTTTTGGTGGTAGTATTTTCCAGCGTTCATAGAAAATTACTCTTCAATGAAAGGGACATACTAAAGAACACGGAGGAGGAAAAAAGAATAAAACTAGTTCCAGTGTTACGATGCCTAGTTTAAGCCTGTTCTGTATCTGGTTTGTTGTTTCTCCTTCTGCAGATTTTTCTAGCTAATTCGCACCCCTCATTCTTCAACCAAAGGAGTGGTTTAGTGGGGGAAAATTTCTCCAGGCAACTCAAAGGGTTTTAACTCAGGCTTTCTATGCTGTCTTAAATTGGTCACTGTGACAGAATTCCAGAGCGATACAGCCTACAAATACTCTGAAGAGAAAAGAAAAAAAGTGATCCCAGTATATCAGGATTTTATTATGTTTTATATACACTCTTATATGCACACATACCTATCAATACTAATAACTAACTTACCCAAAATATTACTTTCTCTGTTGGTATAATAAATAGCAATATAGAATCAGGACAATAAGAGAAATGACTCAAACTAGGACAGATAGTTTGAAGAGTGAATGCAGTGGTTTTATGCTGTTGTTAAGACAAATTCCCTCTATAAAACCAAGTTGTGCCCACCTCGCTGGTAAGCAGCCATGGCTCAGGCAAGCTGTGGCTTCGCCAGGGGGAGAATCATCCAGCATCTCCTGAGATTTGTGCCATGTTGGAACTTAGGATGCTGGGAAACCAAGCAAATTGCTTGCCTCCTTGGTAGGCAGCAGTGAGCCTACCAGTGCACGGACTGTGAATCAAACATCTTATTCTCTCCTCATTAGCAAATGGGATCCAATTCTGAGCATCTCTTGGGAGGTTGACCATATGCAGTGTAGCAAATGGGGAGGGGGCTCCTTCTACCATCTCTTTGAAGGCAAAAATTATCATTGTTTTGCTTTGTTCTGATTAATTCTATTGCTCTATTTGATATTCTGTTTTGATAAGTTCTATAATGTTCTGTATTTTGTTTGATTTTGCTATATCTGATTGAAAGAACAACTATTGTGAAGATAATGAGATTATACTATGGTATCTATTACTGTTATCCCAGTAACTTGCTGTGAAGTCCTGTACCAATTTCACTGCACTGTCTCAGCTGGCTTTGTTCTGTCTTGTTCAAATACAATTGTATTTTACTACCTTCAAAATAATAAAAAAATTAAAAATTAACAGAAAGCCAAGTTGGACTCCCAAGAGATTTATTTGTAGAGATTAAGTGAAACTATAATAATATTTGCTTACAATATCAACATGGCTCTCTGTCTACTGTGTTTATCTGAGCAAGGAAATAAGAAAAAGGAAAGATAATTTTGCAAAGAGTAATGAGGTAGATATGAAGATGAAAAGAATTTACGGAAACTCAAGTGAATGCAAAGAGAATTGCATTTCAAACATGTGGCTGATACTTTAACCAGGAAAACTGAAAATCATGCAAGAGAACTCAAATCAAATGTCTACACCATTAAGAGTCGGAGCTGAAATGCCTTTAAATAAGGTTAAATTGGGGTGGATCTTCTTCTTAAGTGCCACAGAAACAAAGGGAAATTGCAGAATTTTCAGACAAATTCACACCTGAGTGTCACCATTAGGATGTTGCTAGGTAGAGAGTGCAAAACCCTCATTGCTGCCCGGAGAAGCAATGATAGCTAAGGAAGAAGCCCAAAAGCAAGCCTTTTTTCCTTTTATTATTCTGGAGGAACAGGAGTTCAGAAAGGGAGCACTGTTAATCCCTCTTCTGTAAGCCGAGTGTCCTGGAGGAGGAAGGAAGAGATCAGCAATAAACACGAAGTGTAATGGAGTCATCATTCTAGATTAAATTGATTTATATAGAGGTAACCATTGGAGAATTAAAGAAAAATAAAATCATTATATGTTTGTATTAGTCAATGAGCTAATCACACATGCATTTTTATCATCTTCTTGGAAACTGCAGAGATATATGAAAGTTGTGTGTGTATGTATTTCTGGAGAGGAAGTAGATGGATTTCAGAATAATGTGAAAGATCATAGACTTCAAAATGTACAGAAATCCGACACAATCTATTTAATATACTCAAGTGTAGTAATGAGAAAACAGACTCTATCACTTATCAATGCCACATCACTGTCTGGAAGTCATGAGTAGCCCTTCCTTCAAAGAATGAATCATGAAGTTTAACAGTTTCTATCATTTTTCCTTTAAGGTCTTCCCCCAAACTTTGCTGATAGTTTGGGAAACCTCTTAAAAACTGTAAAACTATAAATTTTCTGTTTCACAATGAGTCATGATTTGCTTCCTGTCCTATGTATTGCAAGAAAAATATCCAGGGAAAGGTAAAAACTAAGAGAAACCCTCAGCATCAGCAAATATTTACAGGTTTTTAGTGAGAAAGGGTATGTGCTTTAGATGTTACCATTCATTATAAATAGAGAACATCATTTCACTTGTCATACTTAAATTTCATCGTGAAAGACTAATTTTTTTTAGTCTCTTTTTTATTTCTGGCTTTGTGGTTACTTTACAATCTTCTGTTGGCATCTAGGCAAGCTCTAGAGTAGTGACGATCACTTGAGCACAAAAGAGACGTATGGGAAGAAATGTAATCCAAAGAGGGTCTACATCAAAATTCCATAGAGTAATATAAATACAAAAATGTTGCTAAGTGAAGTATTTATAATGTTGAGATTGAATGTCATTGTTCATACAGTTTGTAAATATGTTTTTATAAAATAAAGAATATTATTATCACTTTAAGCACTGCTTTTAGCCTCCATTTTTGTATAATGGCCACATTTTAAAACATTAGGGCAGCATCTTTATTAGTGTACAGTGCAATATATATTTAACTCAATTGATTCAACTGTGGTAGCATAAAAATTTATGGCACAAATGCTTGTAAATGTATGCTAAGATCATGCTTGTGCTGTTGGCGCCTCAATACTCAGGTAGCCTACTCAACTTCACTTCTGACAGGTTATCTATTTGATTCTAAATCAAGTTACATTGTTAAAATTCCACGATGATTACCAATAGGTAACAAAGCAGACACATGCTTTCGTTAAGACACATCTGTATCCAGTCCACCATCAGCGTTGAGCCAAAGGTGTCGGGGGAAAAGAAGAGAAAGAGCACAGAAGATTAGAGGAGAACAACACCTGAAGCAAGTGGAGGCAGCAGAGAGAAAATTCATCAAAAAAGTACATTAAGGACCAAATTATGCAAGGTAAGGAGAACAGAATGTGCAAGAAGAAATGAATGAGGGGAGGGAATCAGAGGAAGAGCAATTGCACAGTGTATGTGCAGTTGGGGTTTCATGGAGAACACTTAGAGGACACAGACTTTATAATATACTATTTTATGATGGTTACCCAGTTAAATACAAGAAAGTGCAGGAAACCTGTCCACAACTCAAACCTAGAACATTCAGCCAAGGGCCTAAACCTCACAGTAATGCCCTGCATGAGTCCAGCTGAAGACAAGAGCCCATGACAGTGCCTCCCACAAGACTAACTGGAGGTCTAGAGCCCACAACAATGACTCATGCCATCCGTTTTATGGATCTCCATTGGGAAGGTGCAAAGGTCAGCGGTGGAAGCTAGAAAGTCCATGCCCATGGGGTGAAGGCGCTGTACTAGTAGAATGAGGGTTCTAACTGGAGCTAAGAAGTGACACTCAAGAAAAGGATGAGGGCTGCCCTGAAAAGTAGCACAGCTATCCTCAGCAACAGTGAAGCTCCTAGTTCCTCTGACTATAAGAACAGTTGAGTACATATCAGGAAACCAGTGTGACAAGCTTCTCCTGGGGATTAAACAGAATATAACTCCCCAACTGGAGCCAGGAAATGATGCTCAATGTGAAGAGCAGAGCTCCCCCAAAGTGAACCGCAGCAACAAGGTCTGGAGCTCTTTCAATGTCCTTCAGTAATAATGTCTGAATTCATACTGGGGAGGCCAGCATGACAAGCTCCTCCAGAAGAACCACTGGCTTTAAACAACACCACTTAGGAGAACCCACAATGCCCTGCTCTTCTTCCCCACATCTCTATTTATGCTGACAACTTTCCTCTGGTGAGTCATCTATATTCAGCATCATGCTGATTTAATTCAGCTGGTGTTAAATTGACCAGTTTTTAAGCCATAGGAGCCTGTCACAGAGGAGTCTCCTAGGGTCTCCCGGGCATATAGGAGGACTTTTAAACATGTCTCTCACCCCTTTTAATGAGCATTTAAGATTTTAGAGATGAGGTAGGTATACCTTTTTAAAAGTTTCTTTTCACAAATTTTTGCATTGGAAAAATGTTATTTGCCTAGTATTTTAGCATGTGAAGTTTACAAAGTACTTGAAAATGCTTTACTTTTAAATTCTTTGCATATTAATTTGTTTGTTTTCAGATAGGATCTCTCTCTGTAGTTCGAGCCTGCCTCCAACTCATTGTGTAGCCCAGGCTGGCCTCAAACTCGTTGTAATCCTCCGGCCTCAACCACAGGAGTGCTGGTGCTATAGACATGCACTACTGCACCTGGCTAAATATACATTTTAAGACCACAGTCCTCCTAAATCCTTTTTAAAGAAAATTAGTTTATTTTTCTTTTGTAAATCAACATTTTGCCACTTAATCTTCCATTTCTTAAAATATTCCTCTAACATCATTTTAGTTGGGGCAATATATTCCTATGTGCTAGAATTTAATAAACCACTGTTCCTTTTATTCCATTCCCATCATATTTTTCTAACAAGACATTTAGTGTTTTCAAGTTTGCTTCTTGCATTTTAAACAAAACTATATGTATGCATGATATATGATTTTTGGGCATATCATTGATTGTTTCTTTAGCATTAATAATGTGAAAAGAACCCAAGTTAGTAACTTTGTAAGTTGAGTGTCTTTTGTCATTCATCAAATTATCCTTCAAAATGTTACAGATTTAGAATCTTATCAATACGTAAAAGGGCCCATAAAGAGTTGTTTCTGCATTTTTCTATAATTAATTATTTTACCTACCTGAATGATATAGAATTGGAGAAAAATATGTTGAAGATTAAAGGAGACTTTAATAACCTAAATGAGATCAAAGAGTAAAAAATTGTCTCCACCAGTGTTTTCTTTCAGTATCTTTAAATAATATTCTAAATGCATTGTAATTGTTTGGATCAGAAGAACTGATTACTAGTACTGATGAAAGGTCAATAGACTTAAAACTCAGCTGCTATCTGATTAAAGGTCTAAGTTTTTCTTTGCTTTCTATCTCTGTCTGAATATTATAAAAAGATTACTTGTAGAGTCACATAGATGATAATCTTCCAGAATTATCCAAAGCATCTCTTTGATATACATTGGTATATTCTGTGCATGCCAGTTTTAGTTCACATAAGGTTCATTTTAAACTCTTTTCAGTGCAGAAAGATTTATCTGTTCACATTCAAATGTAACTTATAAATTATTTTGATATATTTCCCACATATTGTGTCAAAACTATAACAAATAAATTCAGTATCATTCAAACAATTAAATACAATGAAATCATTCCAAATGCACTTTAAAGTAATAAAATAGTAACTCCAAGTATAATCAATTTAGGTGATATCTGGGAACACCTTTTGCTTAAATCACACATGAAAAGAAAATATGAATTTATGTAATTGAAATAAAATTTTATTTACCAGGGATTGTTAATGACTCCATAAAAATAATTATAAAAACTGAGAGTATAAATAAATATATAATTTTTCAAAGTTTTGATATTTGGCCCTCTAAAAATGTTCATATTTAATTTTGGCATAAACTCTATTTTTAATATTAGTCTTTAAATTGTTCTTTTAGAATTTACCTGGTCTATTTCTTGTATTTTTTCTTAACGTTAGTTTATCCTTGGTAGCTTATTATTTAAAAGTACGAAAGTCAGTTTTCTGCTAATAAACTGGATTTTAAAATGGAATTAACGTAGAAATCACTTTTGAGGCATTGTTAAGGCTTTTGGAAAGTTAAGTTTTCCCTGATCCATATCTAGATGTATTTCTTCTTTCTTTGTACATAGATAAGATTTTCAGAGACTCTCATGAATATTTTGGTGGCTCCCATGGGGGTCTGACATTTCAACACTTCCTGCTACTCTTGAGAGGGAAGCGTTTCAAAAAATTAAAAGCACTGATAAGCAAATCCTTCATTAATAAAACACACTATTAAGTTTGCAGCTCCTGTATTTAAAATTCCCCTATTTTATCTAAAATTAATTTGCAGGTACCAAGAACTGTTTTGAAGTCTGAAAAAAAAAGTAAGAGAGATGAAATTAGGGGCAAGGTTTTATTTTTTTTAAAGCCTTCATCTACGGTACATCTCTGCTCTACAGATCATTTTCTCCTTATTTAATAATTGATGCCAGCTACACCAGCATGTTTAAATCCTCAACAGATAAGAAATAATTAAGTTAACACCACTCGAAATGATATGCAACATCTCAATCAGTGAGAATTTCTGAGTAATAAAGAGAATAAAATTATTGGAAGCTGTAAGAGAGATTATTATTTTTTTAGTGAAAGTCAAAGGCACATGCATACAGGTACCAGAAACACCACACTTTTGTGAAGGTGTTATATGCTAAAATAAGTGATGTTGCTGCCAGTGATCTAATGAATACAAGTCGCATGCAGACACTGCTCTTCTACTGATTTTTCAGTTAGTTCTAAATTTGAAAATTAGACTCATCCCTGGATGCTGGACCTCTCTTTATTTCAGCAGTCTTACTGATAATAAATTGTTCAGATGCAGTGAGGACTCTGATAGTCCCAATCCTCCCTTTCAAGCTCATATAGGCATAATAGAATTGAACAGAGAAATCTCTCTCTCCCTCTCCCTCCCTGTCTCTCTCTGTTTCTCTGTCTCTCTGTCTCTCTCTGTCTCTCTGTCTCTGTCTCTCTCTGTCTCTGTCTCTTTCTGTCTCTGTCTCTCTGTCTCTGTCTCTCTGTCTCTCTCTCTGTCTCTGTCTCTGTGTCTGTCTCTCTCTCTCCCTCTCTCTTTCTCTCTCTCATCCCTGTTCCTGTCTATGTCCACGTCCTTCCTCTCCTTCTTCTTTTTCTTCTCCCTCCTCCAGCTCTCACTCGCTCTCTGAGTATAAATGCATATATATGCCCATATACATGAATATTGTCCTTTCTTCTTGTCCCTCAATGTGCCAAAAGCAGTTATATTACACCCTTTAACTCTGAAAAACCATGCACATTCTTTTTGCGAGTAAATAGCTGTATGTCTTATGGATCAGTGTTAGTAAAAAGAATAAATTATGAAAAATGTCCTTGTAACTACAATCAGGCAAATAAATGCCTTAAATTATTTTTTATGACTATTGAATATTTTGTTGACCTAGACATTTTTCATAGTTTATTATGACAACCCATTTACTTATGCATTGTTCAAGAAATGGAGAAACTGACCAGCATGTGAAAGTCCACTCAAACAATAGCAGAGAGTGACTGTTGCTGCAATTGTCCTCATCAACCGTGATTAAAGTTCATAAATGTTACTGCATTTCAGACAAAATGTTAAATCATTACAAAGAAGTTTCATTATTTAGCTTTTTATGAAAGAAAGAATGATCAATCCAACTTGCTAGTTCAATGCTGAATTTCTAAGATGACACAGACTATGGTTTCTAGCTTGTGACCGTAGGGAAAGACCTTAAAGGTACCCATTAACCCAAAGTCACAGCACTGCAGTGTAATCAATGTGTGGAGCTATTTGACTATTCCCAAGCAAAATTCGCAGTCAGAACTGAGAAACTCAATAAATACCTTCAGCATCTGCAAAGAGCAAGCTTAAATGTGGTGGAAGCAACTCACAGCTGTCATACATTAAGGGCACCAGAGGAAATAAGACTGAAGCCTTAGCTCCTAACTGCAGGGCTGGCTAACTTGCTTGTGATGTGGTGCTGTCAGGACAGGAGCCTGAGGGAAAGTTATCATAGTGAGAGTGAGCACAGTTCAGGTACCATGCTCACTGCTTCTTCTAGGTCTTCAGCCCTGGCTGAAAGTCTGAAGTACGGCTTAGTAACACTATTCAAAGCAATATAGCTTAAAATATAGATCCATTATAGAAATCATTAAAGATATTTAATTTAGGTAGTTTTCTGGGATTAGTGACTTATTCTACTAAAATAATCCAAGGACAATGGACATCACAAAGAACCTATTTACTAAATTGATGTCATTTTAGTGTAATAATTACACATACATTTTATAGGGTATCAACCTCGCTCTTATGAGTACCTTAGGTTTACCCATCTTTGCAGAAACTCCGTAACATTTCTGAATCAAAATCAACGCCTCTCTAGGGGGAGGGGATGCTATCTCATTCATCATCCTACCCTCAGCTCTCTGTATAGCATGAGACAAACAGCTCTGCTGATCACATATGCTTTGAAATAATCAGAACTCTACAGTCATTTACGTAATTTATTTAATCATATTTGTAAAAGACTTTTCTGTTAGTAATTTTTATTTATTTATTTATTTGTTTTTGGTTTATTGATATGGGGAATTGAACATATGACCTTAGCTTGCCAGGCAGGAACTATGCTGTTGAATTATATTCCAAGCTCTTGTCAGTAATTTTGATCCACTAATTATTATAACCTAAAATCAAGGAACATTTTTCTATGCTCTTCTTACGTATGTCTAATAGTTGCAGAATACAACAATTAGTGAAAAAATGTTCAAAATCTACTGTATACTTAAACAAAAAATACTAGCAGCCTTATATATATGATAGGCTTTTTAGAATGAGAGAAAAAAACTGTATTAGGGTTCTCCAAAATAAATAAAAATAAATCAGTAAGATTGTGCTTGTGTATCTCAGTGAGAGAAAGACAGACCAGGAGATTTGAAGATATTTGCTCACTCTATTAAGAGTCCTTAGTGCATTAGTCAACTTTTCATTGCTATGATAAGATACTTAAGAAATCAACAGAAACAAGGAAAGATATACTTTATCTCATTGCTTGAGAGATTCCAGTCTATAGTTGACTGACTGATTCTTTCTGGATCTGTATGGAGGCAGTTCGTCATGGTAAAGGACTTGTGAGAACAAAACTGGTAATCTCAAGGCAGCTGGAAAACAGAGAATGGGAAAAAAAAAAAAAAAAAGGCTGAAGTCCCAATACATTATTCCAAGGCACACTCTGAAAGAAAATCTCTTTTAAATAGACTTACATCCTGAAGTTTCCACCATTTCTCAATAGCTCCATCAATTCTGGGTGAGACCTTAAACATATGGGTCTTTGCGGGACATTGAGTTGGCAAATTGGAACACTCAATACATTCAGGTCACTAGGGTCCAACAGTCCAGGGAATCTTGGGGTACTGTTGTTGCAGTTCTAATCTTTAGAGAATTCAAGAATATCTTATTCCTCCTTTTGAAGACCTTAGTCTGTTTTCCTTTAAAGGACCAACTGGTTGGATAAGGGCTATCCACATTTTGGGGAACAACCTAATTTACTCAAAGTGTGTTAATTTAAGGGTTCATCTACCTAAAAGGCACCTTTCCTGCAACATCTGGGTATGTATTTGAAAAATATGTAGATACTCTACCTCACAAATTTGACATGTAAAATCAACTATCATGTAAAATATTACAATGTGAATTTCTCATTTTTACAAAACTGATTGCAGTTTAATGAAAAGATAGAACAGAATTGATTAGAAAGCCAGTAGATAAAGATTAAGTTTGCCAACTTACACATATTGAATGCCTGCTAACTTGTCTTTATTTTTTGGCATCAAGTATTCTAATAATTTAAATATGCAATGTTACATTTGTGATTTCAAGAAAGTCTAGAATGTGCCTCATTTAGCAAAGCAATAAAAAATCTTCCATTAACCAGTTATAGTGGCATTCTAGGAGGCTGAGGCAGGATAACTGTCAATTTGTGTCCAGCCTAAAGAACACAGTGACTTAATGAAACCTTTCAAAAGGAAAAAAAAAAATTAATAAAAGACGTCATTCAGTTCAAAGGCCTTGAGTTCAATCCAGAAGAAAACAAACAAAAATTCTTCAACTCCACTTTTTAAATTGTTATTATGTTTTTGCATACCCTAAATGCCACAGAATTAATGACCCACAAGAAAGCTTTGGGCCTTGCTAAAATATTATTCTATCTGTTGAAATTCCAATCAAACTTCTGCTCAGGTCTCATTTCTTGGAAGTCTTCCACAAACACATACACAGAATAAGCTTGTATTCTCCTATGCTTCCATAATACAGCCTATGACTTTATTTTTAAATGCTGACTTATGTATAATTCAGTCTTTTTCAAATGACTGAGAACTCCTCTATTGGATCAGACTGTCTAAATATAGTCCTGAGATTAACGTGTCATCACAACATGCTGGTGTATTAGAGATGCCGAAGCTCAGAATCATCTCTGACATTCTTTCAAAAATGTGTATTTTAACAGGAAGTCAGATTATTTTACAATATTATAACTTACGAAGGTTAACTCTAGATCAGTGGTGGTGAACTGATGGCACGTGTGAGACTGCAGGCTCTCTGTTATCAATGAAGCTCTAAAAGGCACTTCTCTAAGTGCTGGTGTTAACAAAAATGACAGCGTAATATTTACAGATTAAATCATATTCTACTGGGGAGATGCTTTTCTGTTTTTAGTTTAGACTGCTCTTGAACTCAACATGTTTAAAATCTGTATCACAGGCACAATCAAATTTCCTATTGTCTTCTACTAACATGCCATTTTTTTCCAGGTTACAGTTTATGTATCTGTTCTGCATTTAAATCAAAGTAAAACATAAAATAATTCATAAAATAAGTATAAGGTAATTCAACAAAATGCTTATCAATGACATCACTACCTAGCCAGATGATATAAAATTCAAAATGTTTGTGCTATTTTGATATGTTTCATTTTCTTTTCCAGAATCTACAGTTAATTCCAAACACAGAATTAGATCTGGATTAAAAAAAAAAAAAAAAAAACTTCAATTAACAGGGGAAGAGAACAAGGATTCACCAGGAATAAGGCCTCACTGTGAACCAGCACCATGCACAGGCCACCACCAATAGGGTAACAGCCATCCTCAGCGTCTCCCTGTGAGTCTTGCCATTTGCAGGCTGCAAGGGGAGAGAACAAGAATTCAGCAAGAAGCAAGGCCTCCCTGTGAACCAGTGTCAGGCATGGGCCTCCACCAGTAGGGAGACAGCCAGACCCCAGCCCCTCCTCCTACACAGGCTGGCAAACAAGAGCCAACCCCCCACACACATCCCCTGCCAAGGCACCAGCTGATCTGGAGAAACAGGCTGGGATGATGGCTATTGAGATAAAACGTAATTTGATGCTTGGGATGTTTGATGGTTCACTGACCTTGTAGGTCCAGGGCCGGTGGTCTGATCATCTATTCAGAGGGTAGTGGTATGCAGTGTGGCATCTAGTGGGGCTGTCCTTCTGATGGTGATAGCCATCAGTAATTCCCTACTGTCTTATTTTGAAGTCCTATACCATTTTCATTGTTTTGCTAGGTTGGGTTTTGTTCTGTTTAATTTTGTTATATTCACGGCATGAAGCAGGTATTTCAAAAATTACAAGATATATTATGGTAGCCATTTTGGATTTACTATTGTCTTGTTTTGAAGTTCTTCACTGCATTCATTGTTTCTATTTCTTTTTACGATGTCTAAAGGCATCTGCAGTTGTTTTGAAGGCAACTGGAGACTTTATAGTAACTACGACTGATTTTTTATTGTTTTGAAGTCCAGTATCATTTACACTAGTTTGTTTTGATTTGTTTTATTGTTTTATTTCCATTCGTTTTATCCTCTGTAAAATAATAAATATTTAAATATAAAATTGGTTCACATGGCTCTTTTTCAAACTACTGTGAAAAGCTAATGATGGCACCTGGCATGTGGTTTTCTGTTTGCTGCTTTTGTTTACTTGTGACAGCATTTAGGGAAGAGTCACTGTCCACTGTACCACCTTGCCATTAGTCTTTTATTCAGCACTGGATGCCTAGCAGAGCCTCCGAAAGTATTTATTGAGTTTGTGAATGGGTGATGAATTCAATTAGATAAATAACAAATGCACATGGGAATGGAAGGGATAAAGGGAAGACAAAATTTTCCTCCAGCAATTTTAGAATATATAGTTATTTTATCCAAAAGTTTTTTGTCTATTTTATTTTTCTCAATCAGAACAATATTGAGAAAGAATTTAATTTTTATTGTGAGAAAAACAAATTTAAACATGATATTTTAATATTAGATTCTTCACATTTCTTCCCACCACAGACACTGTGATTACCAAGAAGTGGCTGCTGAATGGAAATGCAAGTGATTAGAAAAATAATTTGCTGCCAACTAAATCAGGGCAATGTCACTGTGACCCTGTTTGGTGTTTCAGGTACTCTAATGGCCAGTTGATGTCAAGAATTTAAATCTTAATCTCATGAGTAAATTCCTTTGCTCCATATCTATTGAAATAAATTTTTGACCAAGGTTAAAGAAATATCTCCTTGAATTTGATAAAGTATTCCATTTTAACTCTAGAAACATTGCCAGAATTTGTATTTCTGTCAGGTGCGTATAGGAGTTTAGTTTTAATATCATTTTTCTTAAAATGTTGTCTATTATTTTTACATAAATAGGTTAGCAGCAGGCTATATATTAAATCCCAAAGTACACTATGTTCTTAGTATTTCTGAAAATAAATAAAAACCCACAAAGAAACATTTATGAAAAATGACATACTTTCCTATATTTTCAGCTGAAAAAACAGAAGTTTATTAAAGAAAACATGAAGTGTTTTTTTTTTGTGGAGGAAGATAATGGCCCAAATCAACATGAATATTATTAACATTTTGAAAAATCTCTGGATCTTGTTATGGTCAGTTTCAGCAGCTCTAGTGACAACTTTAATGATGGATTCATTATGGCTCAGGCTGTATTTGTGGAATATCTTTTAAAGCAAGTACGAGGTACAGAGCTTTGCTGAGACAACATTCAGATGACAACTGGCATTGGGGAATGAATGAGAAATGACCACAAATCTGCAGGCTGGTAGGGCGTGACCAATTTCAGGGAAACACTGCAGTCAGTTCTGTTCAATGTCTGTCTCTAGGCACCAAGAATATGCCCAGCAGTGCTACTCCTGAATGCTCCGAGAAATATATTAGAAGGCTGCCAAATTGTCTTGACCTAATTAACTGGAATTCAAACTGGAACAGTATTTTATATACTGTAAATGCTTGTGCGCGTGGCTCTGGCTATTTTGAGCACATAGTAATAACATTATTTTGCATACCTGCCACCCTCTTCCATTTAAAAGTCTTTGAATTAAACTTGTCTTTCAGAGTTTAATAATATGGGATATTCTCACCCTAAAGATGAGGAAACAGAGATGCAAAGAAATGAACTAAGTTTAGTTTTAGTAAATTGTGAAAAACCTACGTGCTAAAGTGTCACATAACAATGGTGGATCAGAAATGTCTTTGTGAGTAATTCTCCTGATAATCTTCTTCTATGCAGCTGTGACTCTGTTGATAAGTCTCAGTGACGTAAGCAGCATTCTTCCCAGTAATACCACAAGCATGATTCTGAAACCCTCTCTTCTCCCTTAAGGGAATCACTGACCAGGACAAACGATATTTTAAAGTGTTAGTTTGGATATGCACTTCATTTTGTTTTTATGTGAATGAAATGGCATTTCTTAGATCCAAATGTTATTAATTTGTATTTGCAACTGAATTAATCAATACACAAATTTTCTGATCATTTGATCTGTGAAAACCACAAAAGCTAATTTTTTTGCTCAGTGGTCTAGGCCAGTAATCCTCAAGATCTTATCATGGTATGATCTTATAAGGATTTCATGATTCTCCATTTGGAATGTAATTTCCTCAGTATATGAAGTCACAGTTATTCTCCACTTCTCGATAGAAGACATAGAAAGCACTTAATATGTTTTGTCTATTGTGTGGCATTCTGGATGGATATAATTGTATTTTTTTAGTCGAACATCTTCTTTTATTTGCTGCTTAATCAGTCTCAGTATATTTAGAAAATGCATCTCCTCACTTTTCTTAGAATGTCTTTCCTGCTGCAGATAGCACCACAGTATTGCCTTTTGAAAGAATAACCCAAATGAAAGTACAAAATACTCAGTCTTTGATGAGTGATCTTTACAGTAATTTGTGTTTATAATTAGTTATGCAGCTTTTTAGTATTGTAAATATTGTTTTAAATACCTGGCTTCCTTCCCACAATTATATAGTACTAGAATTTTCATCTTTTTGGGGGAGGGGGAGGATATTGGGGATTGAATTTACAACCTCGTGCTGAACTGGCAAGCACTTATGCCACTGATTTAAATCCCCGGTAAATTTTCAGCATTTAACAGATGAGAGAGCTAGGACTTGAGATTCTGAGTAGACCTGACAGCCAGCATGCAATTGAGAGAGGCTGAGGCAGGATTCAACCCTCCACCAGCAAACCACAGTGGTTATGCTCACACCTTGTTTCTCAGGAAAGCAGTGACTTGATTTGTGATTCATCTACATATTTTTCTACTGAGGTTGAGATATTCCTTCCAAATCTGTCATTCAAGTATTTTAGGCCTAACTACATGAATATGTATTTCCTGGAAGATTTTATAATTTGATTCTGATAACTTCTGAAACTTGTTAATTCTCAAGGTCACACTATATTTTATTTCCGTCCTTCAAGGAGCTAAATAACCCTTCCTGCTCTGATGTTATTAACTAGGTAAATGAGCATGTTTTGAGATGATTGATGGAATTATTAAATAGCACTCATCCTAAGACTAACCCCATCCGTCATGTTTCTCAGCTCCAATATGGAACTATTTGGACTACTACTGTGAAACAAATTATATATCTGCTTATCAGGGATGCAGAAAGTTTCCCAGCTCTCTCCAGTCCTTTCCGGAAGGAAGAAGGACATATAAACATATTCCAAAATGTAAAAATGTTCTCAATCAATTTAATTTATTAATGAGACATCAATTAAACAAAAATATTCCTAACTGCAAAGAGTTATTGGTCACGTAATTATAGTAACTATAATTTTTAAATTATTCCTAATTTTATCATTGGTAAAGGAGAGTTATCTGATAGCACTTATTGTCTAAGCGATTTTTTAACATTTTGCTGTATATATTTGCAATACAGATTTGTGTTCTCTCAAGCAAAACAAGAATTAACTTTCTCAAATTCTGGTTTATTTTGCTGTTTTTCAATTTAAAAACAAATCAGTACCTGGAATTGAATATATTTTTTCTTAAAATTTATCATACTAAAATTTTAAACTGTGCACTGAGCACAGTGACACAGGCCTGTAATTCTATCAGGGAGCTTGAGGCAGAGGATGGACTGAGCTCAAGGACAATCTGATCTACATAGAAAGAAACTTGGGCAGAAAAAAAAATGATTAAACAAACTGGAAAACATAAATGTAATACTTTTTATGTTCATATGTTTTTCAAGGGTCTATAAATGTATCTGGCCAGGAATATGATGTTACTTTCATAAAATACGTTTACATTTTTAATAGAAAGTCAGTTGAGATTTTCAGCATAAAACCTCTTTTTTTTTTTTTTCAGCAAACATTTTTCTTACATATGAAGACACTTGCAGTGTTCAATTTTCCGGTGAAGTATCAAACCTTAATTTCGTTGCTTTTATGTTATTTTTATTTTTGAGTATTGTTTAATTTGGTTCACTTCTTTTATCTATTTATTTAAGTAGGACTTGTTAAAACATTCTTCTTCAAAACTCATCAGTTCCTTTTGCACCTGATAACTGTGCTGTTGAATTAATTAGATAATTTAATAGACTTTTATTTTCATATGTCTCAAAATTTTTCTCTGGTATCCTAAAATCAGGATTTTGTCTAAAGTGAGGGCTTTGCAAATCAACACATAATATCCTCTTCCCTACTTATATAAATTAAATCTGAATTTCACTTTGCTTCCCACTCTTGCAATGGATTTAATCTTTTGTTCATTCGCAGGATATTTTTTGTTTTGCTTTGTTTCCTAGATGATATAGAACACAGGTTTTTGGGAGCTCTACGTTACACCCATTTTACAATTTAATTAACCACAAACTTAAAAGCCTGGGCAGGGCCCAATAAGCTGACAGTGAAAGCCGTGGCTGCCCTAAACCTGATAAGAAAATGAACTGGGAGTTTTAAATTGAGATCACTAGCAGCATAGCCCTAGGTTTCGGCAGTGACAAACTGTAGTTACAGATTCCAACAGCCCCTGATGAAAAGCTGCTCTCATTCCCTAATGCTTTATGGGAGAGCTCCAGCTACTTGGAATATTTTTCAAGCAGAAAGTCATCATCATGACAACGCCAGAGTAAAAGAGGGCAAAAAAAAATTTCTTTCTGGTAAGGAAATAAAGACATCTTAAGCTTGACTTCAAAAGCTCTCTACAGCAAACAGTAGCTGTGGAAATACCGTTTCATCTTTGCCTCTGGGATATTATTAAGCTTTTCTAGTAGCTCTAACTGCAGGAGAAAGGATTACAGAAGTTGCTGCTGTGTAGCTGCCTGCCATACAAATATCAGGAAAAGCTGCGATCATGGATTTGTATTACAGCCAGTGATTAGCCAGCCCCGAGAAACTGACCTAGTAATAAATACTACAACACACTTTTCACACCATACAAACAAAAACAAGAAAGACACTGCCATTTCTTGCTGAAATGTCAAAGACTTCTCTTTGGTCAAAGTTTGCAAAACACAACAGGAGCCAGCTCTAGCTGCACCTGCTAATAGCATGATCGGCCAGCAATACCACTTACATGGCATAGTTTATGCTTGCTTCAGCATTTCCATTTCAGCTCGGTGGATGGAGACAAGCGGGAAAGAAGTAGAAGAGAAATCACACGTACCAGTTCACCAGATGAATGCATTTAGTATGTATCACAAGCACACTAATAAAAATATTTTTAAAAATTAAAAAAAATGCAACAGAAACTTCAATGACTCATTCTGTCTTGCATGAATATTAAATATATTTCATTGTAGGACAGATTTCAAGAGTTCAGCAGAAATCAAAGTTGTTTATTATTGCTTTTTATGAGATTTGGCTGCTCAATATGCTTTTTTTCCAAAATCATCGTTCATCTAACTATAAATGATGCCCTCCTGATATGGACAAATTACATATTGTGTAAAAGAACAAACTGATTTCATTCTTTAAAAAAATGAATGAATATAAAGAATTCATCATGTCATCAGGATTATAACTGAGATTCAGTAAAATTTAGTTTCTTAAAGTGAATAGTCACAGTATTGCTGTGTTTTCTGACAAGATAAAATTCATAATGGGTACTAAATAGTTAGTGGATGTTTTTGCAGTTTGTATTTTGCTTTTACAGTTTAAAATGTGAAACTAAACATAAAGAACACAGTATATACTTCTGCATTTTATTTGAAATAACAAATACAGTTCTTTTAGGAGACAAAGTTTTCTTCTCAAAGCAGTGCAATGCCAGGACATAGAATGCTGGGCCTGAAATAGACCACTGAAATACAATCACAAAGTCCTTTAAACACAGGATGAAATTATTTTTGGAAAGTATTAATATTAACTTGATTTGACTTTGAAAAAAGGTGATACCTTTGACAAACCTTCTAGAAATACAATTGATTAAAGTATATTTCTGTTTCTAAAAGCCTCTAGTAAGTAAGTTGCCACAAGAGTTTTACATTCCTAATTTTCTATGGCAGTTGAAAACATTCTATGACAGTGTTCTGATCCCAGGCATTGTCTGGATCATCAGTGAGGTACATTAGTACCACCTCACCATTATTATTTTCCTCAATTTTATTTTTCTCTAATTCATTTTTAAATTGTATTACACTTTGCAATATCTACATTTTCCAGTTATAGAAATTTTAAAGGAAGATCTTATACCACTCCCAAGTTGATACTGAAAATAAATGCCCTTATACAAAAACATTATAAGAACTTCATCGACCATATTATTTCATACTTAAAATTATATTTAGTTGATAGACATTAAAATATGATCATTTCTATAAATACATTGAAGGGAAATTCAAGGAAACAGCAACAACTAAAATGCATTGAATTCATTAATGGAAGAAAAAGTGAATATTTTTAGCTATCTACTTACATCAAGAAAAGTGATATAGTTCTGCAGTATAGACTGAAATTATAGCATCTTTAGATCTTCATGCTACTTTCGGTTTTTGTAAAAACTGTTTTCAAAACATAAACTTTATTTCAATCAATCAAATGAGTTAGAAACATCTGTTGAATAACAGGTGTTTAACTTTTTATTAGAAAATTATTTTGCCATAAAATATTCCCATGCATATTAATTTAAAATAAGCAGCGGCACAATCAAATTATTTAGTTTTGCAAGGCTACACTTGTGTTAGGTCTTTGAAACTGTTATAAGTTCTAGGATTCCTTTTCAGATATAACTATTTGCATTTCATCTCTTGACATGGAAGTTTAAGTATAAAAGTGTTTTGATGAATAATAAATACAAATATAAATGAATAGACAATCTGATGTCAGGAAAGAGGCAGATAAATATTCAAAGGAGATGATTTTGCATTTTCTTTCTTTATTTAAAATATATTTTGCCTTTGGCCCAGTCAACAAATAGATGAAAACAGGAAAATCATATAAAATATTCACTATATGGGTGAGTTACTCATTATTGATCTATTTCCTAATTACTCTAAGGTGCATAAATCCAATACTCTGTAAAGCAGGATGATAATTTTGCTCGGGCATTTAATTCCTATAATATAGTAGGGGTCACCCTACTATAGTTGCGGTGATTTACAAAGTAGTTTTTAAAAGCATTTCTTTTGGCAGAAGAGAAACAGTATCTGATCCCGCTCTGGCTGATGCTGCTCAGTCACATGTATCGCAGGCCTCAGGACTGGCTGGGAGAGTGCTCAGCACTGAGCTTGTTTGACTGATGCAGAGGCACTCGCCATAGGCGGCCTGATTCAAGGGATTTCATGTCTAGGGATCAAGGCACGATAGCAAGTGTTCTATGGCTCTGAACTAAAAAACTTCAGAGAAAGGTGCTTATTTGTGTGATACACTAGGAAAGCCAAGATCTATAATCAGAAGTATAGACTCCATCACAGCTTCTCTGTTTGGCTGGGAAGGTCAAGAGTCAGGCTGATGCAATGTAAAAGGCAGAGAGTTAAAGTTTTCCTCCTACTGTGTTCAGATGTTCTTAGGATTCCCACAGAGGTGATCTTTAAAGGAAACGTGGCAGAGCTTTAGAAGGTTTTGTGATCATGACCTACCAGTAGCCCTTAGGCTCATTGGAGGGGCCAGAACAAGCTAGCCTGTGGTCAATTTTTATCCTGCTATTCTTAGATATCCTAAAATTACAGACCTTAATCTCCGAGGTAGGACTTTAACTCCCACCATGCAGAGGTACCAAAAATAATGCACAAATGATTTGGTCTTAAAAAACAGGAAAGGACTTATGTACCCATGTCTTCTGAAAGGCTCCAAACTCAGTAGTAACTTCCATTTTAAAATTACTTATAATTTACAAAGAGCTTTAAAATGCCATATTTTTCAATTCTTAAAACAACCTGAGGAGTTAATAAGGAAACACACATTGTCCCTTCTTTTTATAAAATAGAAAAGGAAGTTTTTAGGGAATAAGAATTTTTTTGCCAAATTAACGAGAAATAGACACAAAATTCTTGACTGTGGTCTGATAATCTATGACAGAAACTGATACGCGGGGTTTGGTAGAATTTGTATAATAGACTTTGAATGAACATACAGTTTGTTCAAACAAGTCTTCTTTATACAGTGTTCATTGCAAATAGCAAAAACAAACCAGTTCACACAAGAAAGTTTACCATCCTCTTTGCATGGGGAAGGAAAGGCAAGTTTGGCATGCAGAATATTTGGAGTTCGTATTCACATGTTGAAACATTGGGATTTATGTAGAAGAATTTTGTAAATTCTAAGCAAATTGGATGTCAAGTGAATTTCATCTTGATACAGTTTCCCCATTCATGCCTATATATTTCCTAAGTAATATAAAATCAGTATGAAACATAAAAACTGAGTACAAAACAAAACAAATATGAATGGCCCTGCATTTCATATAACCACAGTGGAGAAGGAAAAAGCAAAATTAAATTAACATAGAAACATAAATTTTCACATGTAATTTCCAAATACAGCATTTTAACTGTGTATTATCAGTCCCAAGAAAAATAGATCTGCAAAAAATCTTGAGCTCTTTCTTTACCATTATGATTTTGTAGTAGTGTGGATCTAACAGTTCTATTTTTTTTTTTTTTTTCTATTGTCAGGTCAACTAAATAAGTGAGTATGTATCCATGTTTGGAGCTATCGTTCTCTTTGTGGAGACCAAATATGTGTAATAGAGACTAGAGAAAGGCAGCCAAGATTTAAGGAGTTGGCTGAGGATGAAAGTGTTAATATATATATCGGATATATGTGAGCCTGTATTCACGTATCAGAGATTTTAGTTCTGTGAACAAAATGGGCTTTGACACAGTTATTAACAACACAGATACTGTAACACAGTAACAATAAACACAAAACTGATTTGTAAGTGTGACTCCCCACTTGAAGTCAAGATTTCCAGGATTATGAAAGAATTCATTTCAGGGCCGGAAGATTTGCCTAGAAAATGTTTCTAAATGGAAACAATGCTTAGTAATGATTATGATGAGGTTGGTGAAATGATATATTAAAAAGATAAAAAGGACCCATTAAAAGGTGTTACTAAATCCACAATTGTGGCCAAAATCTGAAAAAATAAGTGTATAAAGATAAACGAGGACAGAAAGAGAAGATAATCACTTGAGTAAAATTGAAACTCATAAATCCACAAGAGTAACTTAATGATGATTAAAATGAAACTGAATAGAAAAATTCACAGTGGCATAAATAAATAAAGATAAAAGACAGCTCTTTGTTCCAGTAGGAAAGTCAGCTAATCAATAAGGAAAATTGAAAAATTGTCATTTTTCAACCAGATTTGCAAAAATTGTTTCTGGCAAAACTTATCAACAGGCAAAGGTTTATGCAGAAATTATCTCTTCATTGTTTACTATTTTAAGGGAAAACAGTTAAGAAATGAACATCAGCTGGGAAGGACTGACTTCATTTGTGGTTTGGCTCAATATACATGTGATAAATAAATTGCTAGTCTCCCTGTGAACAATAATATTATTCAGATGATGATTTACAGAACTCAATAGCACTTTGTCTCTAAAATTTTACAGAAACTAATCTTCACCTTTCTTTCGTGTTTTCCCTATTTACCTGATTTTAAATAACACAAATTTTTTTTTGGTAGTAATCAAGTCTGAATTTTATTCATAGAACAAGTCTTTCATCAACAGCACTGGGCAATTTGTCTCCAAAGTACTAAGAATACCTTCTTTGAGTACTCAATAAATAAACCCAGGGTGGCCAGGTATGGTATCTCATGCCTGTAATGCCAGCTTTCAGAAGGCTGAGGCAGGAGAATTACTGTGAATTCAGAACCAGCATGGGCTACAGAATGAGTTCAAGGCCAATATAAACTGCATAGTGAAACCCTGTCTCAAAAACAAACAAACAACAACAACAAAAAAAAATACACCCCCCCACACACACACTGGCATAAATAAATCTAGGAGAATCACAACATGTAAATATTTGTCAAGCTTCCAAAGCAAGACTTCTGTGTCAAATACTGGAACTGTCAACTGTGTCACTATGTTCTTTATCATCATCATATTTGTACAGCTCTGTGTGATAGGAAATTTATATTTATTTTCTAAGTTAACATTAAACTGAGCAGTTTGCTGAAACAAAGACAAGCTTAAGAGCATTCACCTCTTCTTCAGATAAATGTGCTTACCAAATTACTGCTTCTTCAATCGTCTTTCTGTATCTTTATGCATGTATTTCTTTTTTGAAAAGTTAGATTTGAGAGAATAATGATAACATTTTGAGGTAAATAAAATTAAAAATTGTACACAGTTCTTCTTCTTTTTCCTCTTATTCTCCTCATCCTCTTCTTCTTCCTCCTCCTCCTCTTCTTGTTCTTGTTCTTCTTCTTGTTCTTCTTCTTGTTCTTCTTCTTCTTCTTCTTCTTCTTCTTCTTCTTCTTCTTCTTCTTCTTCTTCTTCTTCTGCAAGCAATTAGCATTCTAGTATATAGGCTGCAGCTTTCTCCATAATCACTAAAACTTCATTTAATATCCTTTTCTCTGATGTAAAAGAATTATATAATCAGCAGATAAGAAATGACTCTAGTAAAAACATGGGATCTGAACTGGGAAGAAACATTTTAAATCTCAGGCTCGTCAACATTAGATTTTAAGAAAGTTGTTCAGCATCTTGAGTCTTACATTTTCTCATGAGTAGGGACAGGAAAACATGAACTCATAAAATGCCAATTTCACAAGCCTATTGTCTTACAGTGAAACCATAGAGCAAATAAAAGTCGTTTATAAACTTTAAAATGATGGCCAATCATTGGTATCATTTGAATAATCATTTCAAAGTTAGTCATCCATAGTATTCTAAAATCATTTTATTGAAAACTACAAGAAAATCACAGGAATCTCAAATGCATAACACAGCTTTACAGTAACGTGATGAAAATCATGGCCATTCGACAAATTTGTTCTACAGTGACATACCACAGAATAAGACACAATATTACTGTGATGACTGTGTTCCTCTTTTTATATGAAAGGCTCTGAATCTGGAAATATAGTGGTATATTTCCGTTTTAAAATTTATCAATATTTTATAGCATATCAAAACCTGTGACAGGTTAAGGAAATTATGACAGATCTTAAATACTGAATTAAAATAAGTTTAAAATTCCCTATTTAAAATTTGAATGAAATTTAAATAAAAATTTAAATGAAATGTTAGTCATACCTTATAAAATGCTACATGTTATGTAATAAGTAAGTGGGCATGATGGTAAAGCACTTCAATGTTTTATATTTTTAATAATAATACAATCCAACAAAATTATACAGAGATTAACAAATTTATATAAAGTTAAGTATCAACTTTAGAAAGCAGTTTTTAGTCATAAAGCTATAATATCAGATGGAGAGAAAATGTTAAGAAGTGCAAAAAATTTGTAACCAAAATGAAGTATAACAAAAGGAAAAGACAGAGTTATTAAATACTATTAGGAAATAGAGCCTAAAATAATACATAACCACAATTGTACATCTGTGATGGAAATTATAACTACTTAAGTGAATAGAGCAGCATAAAAGTTATATGAATTTCAAAGTAAAATAAACACAAATTACATGTAAGCACAGAAACAACATCTCAGTCTTGCTGTTAGAAACTTTTAAGTTAAAATAGCCAACAGCCATGATGGTTTATCACCAAATCAACAAACAGCTCAAAAGTTGTATTTAGTTTGTGAGCACTACCAGGCCTATCTATATACTGTACTTAGCGACAGAGTAAATTAGTACAGTCTTTCCAGAAAGCAATTTGCTGATTCATACCAAGGTCTGAAAGAGTTCATACCCTTTCGTACAGTAATTCCTCTTCTAGAACTCTATCCCATGGATCTAATAAAAAAAATCTACGCAAACATTTTAGTACAAAGATGGAAATCGTGATCCATTTATAACAGAAAAACCTTACCATAAGCAACCTGAATTTCTAACATTTGGATTATGATTAAATATATTTTGGGATAGCTATAAAATTAAACAGATGACATGATTATAGGAAGGTTTTAAATAATATTTAATGAGATGGGTAATGTTTAGAATTTACAATCAAAATAAGAATGCAATGCTATATCTAATCTACCTAATATAACCTTATATTTAATATAGCATTTAAAAACACTTAAAACTTCAAATACATATAATTAAAGAATTTTATAAATACAGCAAATGATTAATTTTCTACATGTGGTAACTTTTAATATGTATTTATATGTTTTATATTCTTTTGTTTTTGTCTTTTTTCTTTTTATCGGTACCAGGGATCGAACTCACAAATGCCTGCTTGCAAGGCAGGCGCTTATGCCACTGAGCTAAATCCCCAGCCCCTGTATATTCTAAAACCTTGATCATAAAAGTATGTTCTAAAAATAAATAATTGGAGTATATAAATTTTCATATATTTTATCACTTTTTTACAAAAATTAAATTACAGATACACATCATTCACCAAATGCAAGTCATCAGAGTCCAAACAAGATTACACATGTGTACTTGAAATTATTTTATACACAAGTACAATATCATACACTACATTTTTTCAGTATCCATTTTCTTTGTCCAAAAGTTATGACATTAACGGTTCTTCATAGCAAAATTTTTTTCCTGGAAATCATTTGATGATTACCTAATTGTTATTTTTCCTTTTGAAGATTAATTTTATAGAGCTAGGGTGGTTCCTAGACAAGACACAAAAGTTAGGACTTCCTACTGTCCTTTTCCATTTTCAGTTTTTGCTTCAAATTTAATCACTTTAATCCAGACAGCACAGCAGTTTCAATCTTATTGATATGTACCATAAAAATGTATCTCATTTAGCACAATACTGAGCTGCAAAACTGTAATAAAGGAGTTTGTCTAATTTCTTCATTTTAGACAACAAAAACAAAATAGTTGACTTCATTTTCCATAGATTTCAGGCAACCTTAATATTTTTGCTACTTTTATAAAAATTTTAGTCATGTAGAAACATCCACTTATATTTGTTATAAACACACGCAAAGTGTCTTTAAAACATTCCTAGTGATAACCTACCATGCTTGTAACTGTAGGGTGAGAGGGAAATAGAACAAAAAAGTAACAACTACTTCTGATGAATCACGGAACTCAGCACTGTTGTACCGAAACCCTAGGAGGAAGGATTTAGTGGAAATTCACATACATGAACCGGTCCTTATAGGTTTTATTTCACAATGCAAATTCACATTTTTTACCAATATAAGTGTAGTAAATGCATCTGTCTCTTTACTTTTCACTTTTGCTCTTTAAACGATTGCAAGCAGACCACAGTGGAACTATTAAAAAAAAAAAAATTCAAAAGTGCTGGCAAACCTATGACAGCAGAATACAGCTTGCTGTTTGTTATTGAAAGCTCTAAAAGTTTCACTCTCAGTATCTCAGCTGTTTACAAGGTTATTTACTCCATGATTTTTTTATGTAACTCTGACTAAACACTAATTAAATTGTCTCCTTGGTTTTCAATGAAGTAGAGTGAAAATTCAAACAAGTCTTTGCAATTTTATCTTTGCAATTTATCTCTCTAGTGTTTTCTGTTTTTATGAGAATGAGCTAATATAACAAATGGACAAGACAGAAATCACAGTGGAAGACACAATTCAATCCATAGTACTAACATTTTCCATGTCTGTTTTTCTACTTGAAGACATTTGCCTGGTCCCTAAATATTTTCTTTTGATTGATGTATGGAGTAATAATAATTTTAATGATAATAATTATAATTTGACAGTCTCTTCAAAGACAATACATGACTGAAGCAGAAATTTAAAAAATGTAAAAGTTTGCAAAAGAGAAAAAAAGTTGTTGCAACAAGAAACTATCCGGAGTACCGAATACATTTTGAATACTTATATACTTGATTGTAAATAATGAAAATAGCCAAAATAAAATGTAATTTAAATGACAGATATAATTTATAAAATCAACAAGTATTATAGTATTTTATGTGCAAAGATGAATAGGTGGCCTATTTAATGTTTCAGGTAGCATAACTGCAAGGAGAGTTTTGGGATTTTCTAAAATGAATTATTTTAGATAATTATTTTCAAATATTTGTGAAAATAAATTCAAAATATGCAATGCAACCTGGAATTTAATATTTAATGCAATGTAGAATTACCTAAATTACCTTCAACTACACTAACTATTTTCCATGGGAAATGATATTACCTACTGTCTCCATCAGTAACAGAAAGATCAGATAGTTTTTAAAGGAGAAGAATCCATGTCTTGCATTCCTGATGACTGGAATGGTCATGCGGGTGGCTGTAGGAAAGGTCTTCATACTGTACCATCCCTTGGCAGTGGACAGAATAGCACTTTAGGGCAAGAAAGTGAGAGTGAGAGGATCGAATTCATCCTTGTATAAGAAACTCTCTCCTAATAACCGTAATCCATTCTGAATGATGGAGAACTCAAGATTTAACACCTTTTAAAAATCCCAATACCCAGTATTTCTGAATTGAACATCAAATTCCCAGCACAAGAATTTTAGGTGAAGGTTCTAAAGCACTAGTGATTTCTTTCAATGAAAAATGTGCTTTTAGAAAACCATGGAAGAATTCCATAGCCAGCACTTTCCATGCGGTATGAGATGTAATACAAGCATCTTTTCACTTACCAGCAGTGTGGTTAGTTGTTGGTGTCCAAATCTCAATCCCGTGCCATTCAACGACTGTGTGCCCAGTATCGTGCACGGAAAAATCATTTAGAACTGCAAATATGACTTCTGAAGTACCCTAGTATATTCTAAAAAGTTTGGGTGTGTGACTTTGTACTTTCTAAAATGTCTTATCTTTGACTCTACAGTTAATTTTGAGCTCGTCTTTGTGCCAGTAGTTTACTCAGAGACTTGTCTCAGCATGTTTGAGTTAGCTGCCTAGTCTAGCTTTATAAAACAGGGACGCTTCTTTGAACTGGAAATTGAAATTTAAAAAATCACCTAGATGTTTCTTTTCTTTCATCCTTTCCATCCTTGATTGCTTTATGTTTGTATAGCACTGCTGTGAGTAAAACTTCTGTGGAAACTTTGTGAGTGCTTCTTCATGAACATCCGTGTCTAACCTAAACCACATATGAAGTGCATTCAGCTAACTTTGCTTATAATTCCACCCTCCCCACATGCACCTTGCTAAGAAACTCCACCAGGTATCACCAGTTTGTGTCTAAGATCCACAGCACAGCAAGCTGAAAATCTGAAATATGCTTATGGTGGGAATTGAAGCATATCCATGACAGTCCAGACAGAGAATCCTGGAGGCGCATTCGATAAAGAAATACTTTATTCCTTTTCATCCAAGAAATAAGATAATCTTTGATGTCAAGATTATTTGCAAATGCAATTTAATGTGTAAAATTAAGTGCACAAAAAGTATGTGCGGAGTTGATTTTATCTTTGTCCTTCATTCCTTTCATTTTATTTCTTTTGCTACGTCCTCTCCATATTCAGCAATTTGAATTTTAGAGTGCTAAATGCTGTAAACATGCAGCTTTATGTGGGACTCTTTGATCTTTTTGAGGAAATAAACTGCTGAAATTTGATGAATAATTATCAAAGCACGTACAGGACTCAGTCAATTAATTGGCAAATATATGCCACAGTAATTACACCGTGAGAAACACCAAAGAAGATAAAAACAGAAAAAAAGGAGGTATCATCTCAAGCCTTCAAGTAAAAAGATAGTTCATACACATACCAAATGGGTGCTTTATGTTTCAATATTTACACAATAGTAATGAAATGTGTAGGCAGGAGAATATAATGGTGGTATTAAATTAATAAGTGTGAATATTGCAACACATGCTTGTTGGGGACCACAAATTCACAATGGCTACATTTGCATACCTTCCTATGTGATAAATGAAGGTTTGAGATTATGGGTATCACCCTTTTGAGATTTTTTCATTATTTCTTTAGGGGTGATCCATCTTCTTCCAACCAATAAGAATGAAACGAAGACCTATAAGACTAAGACATTCCAGGGCAAGGTCTTCATTAGCATAAGATCACCTCTGCCTCCTGGCATCATCGGATAATCTCCTCTCAAACAGTCAATGCTGAGGTTCGGGTTTCTCATGGCCTTTTGTTTCTCATGAACAGAGTCATTGCAGATCACCACTGTACTGCCATTTTGTTTCTTTCTTCCTTTCTCCTCTCTCTCTCTCTCTATCTCGTTCTCTCCCTCTCTCCCTCTAGCTCTCTCTCCCTTTTTCTCTCTTTGTTTCTTTCTCTCTTGCCATGCATCATAATATAGCCAGGAAATTGGAGGCTCACTGCAGGGGTCCCTGATACATACGCATTTGAATTATCCACACAATACCAATACTGTGTTTTGAACTATTGTCAAAATCAATATGTTTTTCCAAGTGATTTTTTTTTTTTTTTCAAATCATATGTCACTGCTTAAAATGAAGTACTAGAGGACTGTAATGCTGGTTCCACAATGTGTTTTATGTATTCTGGTTTTAGGGGGAACGTTTTTTAATCACAAACCTCAGTGAATTTAATTGAATCTCAACTGCCTCAAAGCAATTCTTTTTATTGTACAAAATTTCAGTTGTCATGCAGATGGCAAAAACTATATAAAATGCTACTGTTTTTCAAAACAAGAAATTTACATATAGGCAATA
Source organism: Cavia porcellus (assembly GCF_034190915.1). Lineage (NCBI taxonomy): Eukaryota > Metazoa > Chordata > Mammalia > Rodentia > Caviidae > Cavia > Cavia porcellus. The sequence continues at coordinate 57,574,830 of NW_026947505.1, forward strand.
AGTAAAAAGGCCCATAAAATGGCCCAGAAATGCCATTTAAACTGCCTGATGGATGCTTTAGAATCATTCCAGATCATTGCATAGTAAATTATATGATTGTCTTAGAAAATCTATTTTATTCAAGGACCAGAGATGATAAAAGTCACATTAAGTGTATAATTCTGAATAACAAAATACACAGCAAATGCCATGGTGCCAAAGTTCTAATACAGAAGTTCAAACTCTACTGACATGTATTTTCCATTGCTTATGTTTTCATGGCTTTTAAATTTCTCTTCCATCGCATATAATTGTCTATCTATCTACCAACCTACATTCATATCTAGTTATTTTTGATTCTATTATATATTTTTGCTTCATGTAATTGCAGAATATAAAGATTTTCTGTGGATAAAACCAGATTCCCAAGATAATATACTATTGTACTAGTAGAAATAAATGGCACATTAAAGTATTTCTGCAATACTTCTATGGTATTGTTTGTTTAGAACATAAAATTAAAGTTACGGTAAACTAGTATCACCCCGTAGACCTTATTAAGATAAAAATTTCTACAGGGTGATAGTCTCTTTAATTATACTCACTCTATGTATTGTAATGTAAGTTTTTCAATGTTATGATTTCAGTATTTTATGATAATTAGCATCTGCTCATTATGCCAAATAAAAAAAAAGGAATAACTATTTTTAAAAATAAAATCTCTCACCTCCCAAAGGAAATGCTTTGCCAGGTGGCAAAATTTTTTTACAAATATATTACATAATATATATATATATATATATATATATATATATATTTATATTCACATACATATATTTATACACATACATGCTTACCTTTAAATTCATCATATAAGGTCCAGTGGGTTGTAACCAGGATGATGGTTGGGTTTTCTGCGGTGAAGGTCATGTTTTCTGGCCCCGTTGATTGCCAAATATTGCAAACCTAAATATTGAATTCAGTCATCCAGGTATGGTAATCCTTTTTCTAGTTTTCCTCACAATACAAAAAGTTATATTTGTAATCCCATTGAGACATTATTTGAATTCCAAAAAGTTAATTCCAGGCCACCACCCCCAATGCAACCATGGTGAGAGTAAAAACACCAACATGTATTCCAAGTTAAGGGCAGCCAAGGGGTCTTAAGTGCAATTCTTATGAGGACCAGAGGACAAAGACCTTGATCCTAGGCCTCTCCCAGAATTTATTATCTTGTGAAGAATGGGGGTGGCTCAGGGATGAGTGACATCCAGGTTGAGGGTGGCAAGGAATCACGTAAGTTGAGCTGGCTGGCCAGATGCAAAATTGGCATCTCTGTAAGTGGCAGAGGTAAAGACATATAGAAGGATATCTGCAGAAGGTTTGATTTACTTATTCCAATTAAGGTAGCAGTGGAATTGTTTCTCAGGGCTAACACTTAGGTTTTGATATGCAAACTCTTGTGCCCTGATGAGTCATAGCCTCTTATCTTCAGGTTGGTACCTAGTTGACATTCCCAGAACTATTTGCTCAAACATCTCACATGATCAATCATGTATTGTGGAGAACACTATGCGAGGAAATAGGCCTGTCTGTTGGCTATAGATATTGCATATTAGCACTTCCACTAGCCGTATTTGCAATACTTAGAGCCAGCTGAAGAGAGATGGAAATACCCTAGCCAGCCTTTAACGTATCAGTATAAGAAAATGAGTCTCTAAATAATCACAAGTCTCAGAAATTGTTTTGGATTCAAAGGGAGTCACTGGAGTTGTCTCCCACAGTTTCAGTATTTTATGATAATTAACATTTGCTCATTATGCCAAATAACAAAAGGAATAACTATTTTAAAGATAAAATCTCTCACCTCCCAAAGGAAATGCTTTGCCAAGTGGCATAGTTCTTTACAAATACATTACATAATACACATTTATATTCACATAGATATATTTATGCACATACATGTTCCTTTTACCAAATTAAAATCATGCTGTTTTATAATTTATATTCAGTTTATTCATATTTATATCTCCTGTTTTTCAAGGACACCAGTTTTCTATAAGTAAAGCTTCCAGGCTCTATTTCACTCACATCCATCATATTCATTTGCATTGTTCGTCTCTTTTTTATTTTCTTTTTTTTTTTTTTTTTTTTTTTTTTTTTTTTTTTTGTCTTTTTCATTTTTATCGGTACCAGGGATCGAACTCACGACCGCCTGCTTGCAAGGCAGGTGCTTATGCCGCTGAGCTAAATCCCCAGCCCCTCTTTTTTATTTTCACAGACTCTAATGGATTTCTTTAAACATTCTCCTCTAGATTATTAATTCAATTTTCCACAATGATCAACACTTTTCTTTATCATCTCAGTTATGGATTTTAATTCTGCTATTGCTATTTTAGCTTCTTCATAATAGTTCAGTGTTCCATCCAGGTCTTCTTTCATCTTTGCTGTTCTTTATATTTTCATTTATTATCTTTTTGTTATCTTACATTCACTCTATAATTCTTTCAGTTCTCACTTCTCTGAGACTATATGATTTTAAATACTTTTCTATGACTTTCTTTTATTTCTTAACAGAGTTTAGTCAGTATGCTTTTCTTTTAAACACCAAGATAACTTTTTCCTCTCTCTGCCTCTCTGTCTCTCTGTCTCTCTCTCTGTCTCTCTGTCTCTGTCTCTCTCTGTCTCTCTCTCTGTCTCTGTCTCTCTCTGTCTCTCTCTGTCTCTCTCTGTCTGTCTCTCTCTCTCTCTCTCTCTCTCTCTCTCTCTCCTCTCATACATACAGATAGGTGTTAGGAGCTTATGACTACTTGCTACAATGTTTTATATTTCCTTATTAATAAAGGAAAATGTTGCAATTAACAGATAATTTCCTCCTTTAAGAAAATTTTCATCAGTGCAGAAAGAAAGAAAATGTACAGGATAAGCAATATATAATTTTATTGATTTTGTAATTTGTACTTTATTTTCACAATCTCCTTTTTTAATCCTTTCATCATAACAAAGTATAGCCTTTAACCAATATAGGCTCTATAAGAATGAAAAATAAGCACCATCGTGAGATTATTTTCTCCAAACTGTCTGAGTAATTTTGAATGTTTCACTATGGATCTTATATTAATTGGCTATTTGTATACACAAGCATTTAACATAGCACTGATAGGATTTCTTGCATAATAAAGGGAGAATATAAAGTAAAAAACAGCCTCTATTCTAAGAACGTGGAGAAAACTCCATGACCTTCAGGGCCTAGCTTTCTTTGCTGGAAATGTGAGGTATGGGAGGTACATGTAGTTTCTCATTGGGGTGGTACTTAGGGTGGCATCGCTGATGCGTGAGCAGCTGATTGGGACTTTTTTTGTACCACGGGTAAGTTGTCACAGGGGAAGGGGAAAGTGACCTCAAGGTAAACATCCCTTGGTCCCGTCTCACACTGCATAATAGTATATCTAGGGCAAAATCCTTTCATTCCCATCTTTTTATTGTTAGGAAAAGTGCAAAGTCTATCTTACTACTTCTTGCTGAAACAGGGGCATCGTATTGGGATTTAGAAAGGTTGATGGGATGATGGTTAATGCCCATGTAGAAGCTGGTGTCAGGTGTTTCAGCCATGACAACTTTATCATTTATCATTGGTGAATGCCTGCACATTAGACTGGAAAATAAAGGGACAAGGTGTTATGAGGAGGCAGGCCACTATCAAGGACCCAGGTGAGGAAGAAAAAAAGGTGCCTTTGATTTAGATATGTCATTTTATCAGGATCATGGTGAGGTAGAATTCTGAAAAATAAGTGTGGGGTTATGAGAGTGAAGTTATGAGTGGTGATTATTTTTATTGTAAAGGTTAAAATTAAATGCATAGGTATGTAGGACGTGTCTCTGGTCCAGGAAGTGAGCTGGAAAGAATAAGAAGAGTGGACAGGGCCATGGCTATGTCACTGTAAGGGAGGTAAGAGCCTAGGCCTTTAGGGAACTCACTTTTGCCTAAATAGCTGATGGTAGAGAGAACTAAGACAGTTGTCAAATAGAACAACATGAAGATGAACTTATGCATGATGAGTGAGTTTTAAAGAAAGACTGTTAAGAGTTATCCTGTAAAAAAGATAATTAATAGAATGTAAGGAATTAGGAACCAAATTGGATAACAAAACATGACATAACCTGAGAGTTGTGGCTGTGAGGACTTGGTGAGACAGAGATGAGTGGGTGACAGAAAATGAGATGACCACTCAGGATGGTTAGATTTAGGGTTGGGAGGGCACCACTTGAGTGATGTGAAAACAGAATGGGAGTCCAGCAACTTTGATCACTGTCGTGGTTGCCAAAAAGACCAGGTAGGGTCCTCTCCACCTTGGTTGTAGTTCTTGGGATGATTTCTGGTAACAGGACTTTAGTAAGTATGTCAGAAGTGTCCCTGGTTGTGGGAAAGGCTTATACCATCCTTAAAACAGTACAAGTAAAGGTGAGAAGGCTTTTGAGAGTTTTGTGGTGGGGCATATGTGTAAAATCTATCTGCTATTTCTGACCAATGATGTGTCCTCAAAATTGATGAGTAGGAAAGGAAAGACATTCTACATGTTCCTGGGGAGAGGTTTTACTATAGAGATAACAGGTGTAAGTTGTTGGGACCTCAGAGTGTCTGGGTCAATCTGCATAAACACAAGGAATAAAAAAGACATTTTTAAGATCTATGATTATAAATTGAGTGGAGGAGGGAGGGATATGAGAGAGCATGGTATAAGAGTTTGGCACCAGTGGGTAGATTGGGGTAACAGCACTATTGATTATCTAAGGTCCTGTACTAGACAATAAGGTACATCAAATAAAAAGAAACAGCTGTTTGCTGAACAGGTAAATGGACAAAGAGACAACAGATATATAAACTGACAATCATCTTATAAAATTAGATTGCACTCAAATATATTTGGCCAACTTGAACTATCATAAATAGACTAGTGTGAACCTTTTTGTAAATCAATTAATAGAGATTTCTTGGAAATAAGAATACCACAAAAGAAAACTAATTTATGACTAATCTGAGATAGTTCAGAAAATTAAAAAAGGAACATAAATATTAGTTAATCTTTTGGCGCCAGTCTATTCCTGAAGCAGGAGTAGAGACCCATCAGGCAGGCATGTGTGGGTAATCAACATGGCTCTTGGCAACCATGTGGCCTGCTAGAAGGCTGGAATGCCCAAGACCAAGTATGGTGAGCTGGTCTAGAAAATGATGACACAGGAGAGTGAGACAAAGAAGTCTCAGAGGGGCATATGGCTCGGGGAGAGGGGATAGAGAAGTTGGAGAGTGGGGAGAGATGCTAGGGGAAGGGTTAGAGATCATTGTGGATGAAGGAGGAGGAGAGGAAGGTGCAGGGGGTATAGAAATCTTTGGCTGAGAAGGTTGCGGGGTTTGATCTCGGAAATAAGGAGGGGGTGTAAAGTCAGTGGTCACATCATCTAAGGGATCTGGACGGGAAGAGTGGAGAGTTTCTGATACAGAATAGTTAGCTAAAAAGTATTTGAGCAGCTGTACATGATTTAATGAGAGTAGAGCACATCCTTAGGTTAAGGAAGGTCTGTACATACAGAATTTCTGCTAACTTGTCACCAGTGTAACAAAAGTCATATAAATTTTTGAGAATATTTTGTGTCAAACATCCCCTCTTTAGACCATGGGCTACCATTAAGCTAATAGGTTGGCCAAGCCTCCTGGCAGTAATAGAGTAATTGTTTAATTATTATGGTTCTCTTTAGGCCAAGGGTACCAAGGTTACCAACCAAGCACCACAGAAGTGCCTGATTTTGTGGGAAGAGGAAAAAAGTATTTACCATGACCGAATTAAAAGTGAGCCAAAAGAACAATTTTGTTTCAAGGGTTGAGAGCTGTGGCCCTCCAAAAAAGGAATGTGAATTTTTTTCCCGGACAAATGCACTACCAAAAAGATTGTCAGCTATTTTGGAAGCATGACTAAAAATGGCTCCAACCCAAACCCATTAGCTATCACCAAAAGGCACTGTTTGGGATCTCAGAGAACCACAGTAATGGCTCTGCCTTGAACTGTCCAAGGAATATGAAAACTGCTACCTCAGTCCAGGGATGGAATGGGTAATTTGTCATGGGCTGGGCCCACGGCAACAGAGAAACCCTGGATGGAAGTTGGCTCACATAAGCTAAATGAATTAGGCTGGTGTAGTTTGCAGGCTGGTGGCGCCAAATTGAGCAGCTCCCAGGTGTTGAGAAATGTGGAATTAATCCAAGATATTGTATGGCTCATGAATTAGCAGGGAGACTCAAACAGGAAGACCCAGGAGTCACTTACAATGCTTTCCTTGTCACGGAAACAAGTAATAGGATTTCAGCACGATAAAGGGAGAATATAAAGTAAAAAATAGCCTTTATTCTAAGAATGTGGAGAGAACTCCATGACTACCTGGGCCGGACTCTCTGCTGGAAACATGGGATATGGGATGTACATATACGTTCTGATTGATGCATGATCAGCTGATTGGGACTTTTTTTCACCACAGGTAAGTTGTCATAAGGGAAGAGGAAAGTGACCTCAAGGTAAACGTCCCCTGGTCCCACCTCCCACTGTCATAATAGCATATCTATGGCAAAATCCTTTCAAATACGGGGGCTTTCCCAAAACCTTATAAAACCAATGACTTAGACTCATCTTTCAGTGTGATATTTTTACCATTTACAATAGTTTGATTCCCTTTTTAAGTAGAAATTTTAGTGGAAAGATAAAATTGTCTATGTCACAGTGATCTATCTATATATAAATACATGTATTTATTTATATATCTATATATCTATATCTATAGCTATGTGTCTGTATATAGATATCTATATACAAATCTATATCTATCAATTGATAGAATTTTTGTCCAGATTCTTTTCTGTGACTTTTGTTTTTTCATATTTTTCAGATAAGATTTTCCCAAAATGAATATTATGAACAGCATATTTTATAAAGAAGAGTAATTTAAGAAGAATTTCTTAATACATGTCATAGAAAAAATCACTATCTATGAAATAATATACTAATATATTCTATGTGGTATATTTAAGAAATAATTCTTTTTTGAGTGATCAGTTTATGTGAAATAAATCTCTGTCTCAGCAAAGTAAGTGAATGAGAGATTTAAAGCCATTTGTATATGTCTTTATTAGAAAAGTAAAATTCCCCTTTCTGTTCAATGTGAAATAAAGAATTTAGATACAGTGCTATTATCATAATCTCCTGGCTATCACAAAGTGTTATTGAATAGCTCCTTGTGAAAGTGAATCACCAATTACATGTTACTTGGTTCTGTGTTGTTTGCCTCTCCTGAGACAGATTTCAGGTTTTTGTCTTAAAAAAATAAATAAATAAATAAATAAATAAACTAATGATCAAAGAGCAATGAAAAGGTTTATTTGAAAAATTAAAAGTTAAAAATGAGAGAAACTGGCTCTGCAGAGTGAGTTTGGGCCAAGTAAAAGAGTAAAAAGCAAGGTAAAAGTACATCCTGAAAACAGTGTACTGAGTTAACATGAAGAAAGGCATGATGCCAAGCTGTTTTTGGCCTTTGTACCCTTTTTTTCTGTCCACATTATGACGAACTTATGAGAGAACTTCTGCGTATGAGTACTGAAACATGACGCTGGGATCCAACACCTCCTGCTGACCAAGTCTAGGTCACCCTATTGGTTTGCAAGTCTCTTGAGATGTTCAGGTGAGGGGCTTTAGGAAAGGTTCTGTGCTCCAGGCCATGCCCATGACTCAGTACATCAGTGCCATGAAATTGAAACCTGTGGGCAGTAAGATCCGTGCTGATATTTCAGCTTCTCCGCAAATTTGATGAGTAGCCTTCATCTCTCTTAGCTTATTACTCTTAAAACATAGCATAATATTTTTTATAAAGCAGAACATTCTGTATATACTATTAACCTGTCCTATTTTCTCTTTGACAATAAATGACTATTATGACTTTCCCATTTGCTGAAGGCAGTTGCTCTGTCTAACTAGACATCTCAGACAATATTCCAACTGAACTCTTGCCTGAAGACTGACATACAGGGTTAACACAAGAGACACAAAACAAGAAAAAAAAAATAGAAAAAGAGAGAGAGGATATTTTATTTCTTAGATATTATGTTCAAATGCTTGAAAATATTGAGTTGAATAATCATAATTTTTCTCCTCAAGAAATACTTATTGGCAGTTGGCCATTATTAGTCAGCCTGAATATTACAAACAATATACTTATGATTTCTTCAAATGGCTGACTTCATTAATATATTCAACCAATAAATAAAGTGCCTGCTGTGTTTAAAATTGTGTAGTCTCTAGACTCAGTGTTAGAAGCAAATAGACTTTACAGTTTAATCTTTGTTCAAAATGGATTAACATAGAGTTAACATAAATTTACATGTGAATAGTTGTGTATGACTTTTTAAGATAATAGATTAAACAAAGTAATTAATGTAAAAAAAATCCAACTTAAATTATACCTTAGCTCCTCAAAAGGAAAGAACTGGGATAGGGGAAAGGAGAGAAGGAAGAAGGGAAAAGATTATTTGTGTATGTAAGTATATATATATATATATATATATATATATATATATCTCCATCCATTTAGTGATACTACTAGTCTCTGTTAGTTCATCTAAAAGAACAGTTTATATTTTCATTGTTTGATTGTTTGATCATTTTTTGTGCCTAAATCTTGTAAACTGAACTACTTCTAAGATAACAATATACAATATATTAATTAGCATTAATTTCCTACTACTTTTTGAAACTCTATCATTTCCATCCTTTTTTTTTTCTGTTTTGCTGCTTTAAAATTAAAAAAAAAAAATACCCCTTTGCTATTTCCTTATGGTAGTGGAATTCCAGATAAATTAACAGATGATTTATTAAAATGAAGTAAGATATGGAAAATGGATAGAGTGGGTACAGAAAATAAAGACTAATACATATAGTGCAATTGGGACTCTGGGACCATGCTGCTCCATTCATATAATCAGGACAATGTCTCACAGCCAGCTCCCATGATCTTTATCCTCAGACTCACTACCTGGAGGCAGAGACACAAACAACAAAGACACTTTAGCCCACCTTGGAATTCCAAAATTCCAAATCAGGATGTGTACTAAATTTCTTCTCTTATAATTTATTAAAAGTTCATACATGTAGACTGCATCTCACGTATCCAAGTATATCAGAGTGAATTTTAGGAAAAGACATGCAAAATTGTTGTAACATATCACACAATCATGCTTTGAAAGACCAATTGTGAGGCATCCTAAGTCAATTGCATATTTCAAACCATAAACCCCTACCATTTTCCTTTCTGCTGGTGCCATTTTTCTTCTTCTTCTTCTTCTTCTTCTTCTTCTTCTTCTTCTTCTTCTTCTTCTTCTTCTTCTTCTTCTTCTTCTTTGCCAGCATAAGCCCACTTGTTCTGAATTTACTTTCACTTTTAAACTTAATTAAACTTAGATTTTTTTCCTTACTATTATGTGCAATGTCTAATTCTTATTCACAGTGTTTAAGAACCTGGAAACCTTTCCCCAGGACTCAGGATGGTCACTCAAGATCACAAATATAATAAGACATTCACTTCTATTTTGACTTTACAGAATTGTCTTTTGTACTAATCTTGCACAAAAGTAATCCAGTTGACTGCATCAAAATAATTCAAATGCTTTCACACAAAGAGTAAATAATTGTCAAGCATGTATTTCACAGCAGATATCTATGTTTATGGGGATAACAGGAGAATAGAGTAGGAACATGCATAAATAATAAGGGCAAAAAGAAAGAGAGGAAGAGGAATGTGTTGATTACATTTCTTTTGTTGCTGAGACAAAATACCAAACACCCAAAATTAAAGAAGGAAAGTTTTATTTTGCTCACAGTTTGTGGAGGTTTTAGTCCATACATGACTGGCCTACAGGAAGCGTGGCACATGGCAGAGGGCAACAGTTCATGGTGGAAGAAAACAGTAAAAATAATATGAGCAAAAGGGAAGAGCAAAAGAGAATATTTTCTGTGCCTTATATCATATGTATCCTATCTGCCCCAGAGTAAGGGTAGCACAGCACTGGCCCGTGAATCAATCACAAACTCTAGAAGCCTACTCCTGTGACTGCATGAGGTTTTAGGGGCACATCTAAACAAAAAAAAAACATAATATACTGCTCTGCCCCCCACAAAGACTTATGCACATCCTTTTATTTAAAAGGCATTTTAGTCCATCTGGAAGAGTTGTCAAAGTCTTAACATTTTTAACATTGCTGAAAAGTCCAAGTCCCAAGTCTTCAAGTTTCTTCTCTGAGGGTTTCTCCTCCTCTTTGCCCAAGAAAGAGGCAAACTGTTAGCTGTGAGTCTCTGTACAAATGAAAAGTTAAACACTTCCAACATTCAATGACACCAGGTAGACATTACTGTCCCAAAAGGTACACACAGAGGGATACAAAGGCTTGGGACCAAAGCAAATCCAAAATCCAGCAGGGCAAACATTAAGTCCTTTAGTTTCACCTGCAACATCCAATCAATCTGTGTCAAGTGGTGAGCTCCAAAAGGCTCGTGTGGCTTCACCCCTATGGCACCTCCAGTGGTTGTAGTCTCATAGCTTTTTGGGCCTACCCTGCTCCCTTCTTGCAGGTTTCTTCAGAGAATTCATGTTTCCTGGCTTCTCCAAACATCTGGAGTCTTTGCTGCATCTTTGGCTTCACCATCACACCTTCAAACACTGTCATCCTAGGATCACAATGCCTGGCTTCCCAGGCCTTCTTCTGAAATCTGTGTGGAAGTCCTTTTAAGCACAAAACTCTTGCATTCTACAGGCACCTAAAACCAGCACCATATGGATGATAACAAGGTCCACTGTCACCTGGAGCATTAGCAAGACTTTCTTCTCAGCTGTAAGGGTTGAGTGCTTAGATCACTGGGCACTCAGTCCAATTCAGATGAACAAATTTTCTATGGTGCTGTCATTCTGGCACAAGGTGTGACTGCTGCCATTATGGAAAATGGTTCTTTGAGGGTTTCTTCTCAAAGAAAAGTCTTTTGTCTTTTGAGGCCACTACGGGTGGAGACTTGCTACTTCTTGTAATGCCTTAATACCTTCTTTTTATTCTCCTATTGTTTCTCAGCAATCAAGATCTCCTCTTCTCTGTCTCTGCAGTCCACAACTTTACTGAAGCTCCCATTCTGGTCAAACTCATGATATTTTATATCAATCTTCTGGGCTCTTTGCTCTTATTTCTCAACATAAATTTGACTAAATGATGACCAAAATATCCATGCCACCACCTCAACATTTGAATTCCTCAGAATTATTTCTTCCACCCTAATTCGTCTCCTGCTCTTAATCTTAGTTTCAGATGGAACCTCTTGGAAAAGCAAAATGCAGAAATTTTTTTTTTTTTTTTTTTTTTTTTTTTTGGCCAGGAATAAAATAAATTGTCTGGATTCCAGAAGTCAATGCAGTCTTTCTTAGCAGAAACATCTTGAGCTTGGTGTTTATGGGCAGGGTTTTCAACAGTCTTCTGGTTTTCTGAGCTTTGCCCCAAGTCTCCCATACAGAACAGCCAAAGGTATTCCAGTTCTACACTTTCAGGTAAGATCTAAAAACCTTTCTAAACTCTTCTTACAAATCTTTCCCAAAAGTGCTTGAGTTACAGAGTCAGGTACAGCAATGACCCCAATTCTCTGGTACCAAGTTCTGTGTTGGTTTCTTTTCTCTCACTGCTGGGATAAAATATCTGATGCCCAAAATTAAAGTTAAATGTTTATTTAGCTTATGTTTTTGGAGGTTTCAGTTCATACTCAGCTGACTCCAAAATCGATTTATGTGGCAGAGGGTGGAACAGAGGCACAGTTCATGGTGGAAGAAAACAGGAAAAGCAACAAGAGCAAAAGACAAGAGTGAGAGACAAAACTCTTCCTGCCCTTATATTATATGTAGGTTATTTGCCTCAGAGTGGGTATGATTCTCACCCCCATAATTCCAGCATTGGACCATGAATCAATTACAAATTCTAAAAGCACCCCCACATGACTGCATGAGGCTTTAGGGGAACATCTAGACATCAGAAACCCTTAACTTTAAGTACCTCTTATTATAAACAGACACCTCTGACTCCAGGTACCTCTCATTTTGTCTTTTTTTGGTGTTTGAATTAATGACCTGCCACCTCAGACAGCAGAAACTCACCAGAGTGGTACCTGCACTGACAACTGAATGAAAGGAAGAATGAATGGTTCAATAATTTTCCTATTTTTGACTGTAACAAACCTGTTTGATAGCCCTGGTCCCCCAAAATCTTTGAGAAGTGTTGAAGTTGGAACTCCTGTCTTCTGTAGCTACTACCAGGTTAATGGGGTGCCGGCCCTACCTATGCAGTGATCAAGAAATATTCAAGCTCACTTTTCTAAGAGTTCAAGGGAGTTGAGCCTTCCTGCTGAGGATTTTCTGATGAACTTTAGAGGAGCAAATTCTGATCTTGAATTATACACACCACTGGTAGTTTCACAGCTGTCAAACAAGAAGACAGAAACTTGAGTGAAATATTAAATATGTAAGATCTAAGTAGTAAGCCTATAAGTATTAATAAGTGTCATATTCACAACAGTAACTAAGACTCCCACTTCCAGATATTTTCCCAGAACATACATGATTCACACAGCTTTACATGAATCTTGAAAGCATTGCCAGCCAGATTTGTACCATGTATTTTGCTATTTATGTCTATTAACAAAGGAAACCTATTCCTCACTTAGGGACAAACATTCATTTGCTTCAACTTTTGGAAAATCTAGTCCTCTCTGATATTGTACACCTCCTAGTGCTAGTGAGTCAATGTTCTTTTAGTGTTGTAGTCAGGGGTTGTGAGGAGAACAATTAGAATCAACACAGGGAGTTTATAATATTATTTGTAAGATGGTCACCAAGAGTTAACACAAGAAATTGCAGGAAATCTATCCACAACACTAAAGGCATAGAATATTTAGGGAAGGGCCTGAATCTCACAGCAATAATTCACATGAGTCCAAATAAAGAACCACAACTCATTACAATGCCTCCCACAAATCCAATTGGAGGTCTGGAGCCCACAAGATCTCATGCAGTCTATTTTATGGATCTGTGCTGAGAAGGCTCAAAGATCAGTGGTGGAAGCTAGAAAGCCTATGCCAGCAGGGTGAAGGAGCTGTGCTGGTAGATTGAGGGTTCTACATTGGAGCCAAGAAGTCACACTCACAAGCAAGACCAAGGCTGTCCTGAAAAACACCACAGCCATCCTCAGTGACATGGAAACTGCAAGCTCCTCCAATGACAAGCACAGTTGAGCATGCCAGGAAGCCAGCATGATAAGTTCATCCTGGAGACCAAGCAGCACATGTCTTCCTCTCTAAAGACAGGAAGCAATGCTCAAGGTGAGGACCAGAGCTCCAGGAGAACCTAATGGCTCAAAGAGCAACATGTAGGAGAACCCACAATGACTCAACACCTCAATGCAAAACTTCTCCTCCACATCTCTGTTTATGCTGGCAACTTTCGTCAGGTGGAACATCTACACTCAGCACCATGCTGGTATAATCCAGCTGGTATTAAATTGACCAACAGTTTAGTCCATAACATTAAGGAAGATGATACTCTAGGCAAGTTTGTCTAGACTATCTTTCAGGTTCTTAGATGTCTGTTGATGACAGGAGAAAAAATGTAATCAATTTTAAGGTCTCAGATAATCACTGTTTATTATCTCATTTAGATGTAGTTTTTGAATAATCCAAGATGATACCAAAAGAAACAGAAAAGGTTCCAAAAATCATAGAATAACTTTAAACTAGAACGTTAAGTGTGGTAAAAACAATACATTATTGAGTACAGTCATGCAATTTACTTAGAGGGAAATAAACTGTTTTACTTATCTGAGTTACCAGGGTGACTGATGTTTTATTTTCTGAAAAGAAACTTGAGGCCATTTATAAGGTGACCAGTGTATACACCTGTGGTCTTCTGTTATCTTCTTGTGTCTCAGGTTGTTTGAGTTTTACCCTGGAAAGGCAAATCCAACTGTCTATTCTCTAGAGCTTTTAAAGATTCCTTTTATTTGGGTCCTGGGGTTCTACCTCATTCAGGTTTTCTTTCAGACCAAGTCACCAGGGTAAATTTGTGGCTGATACTTATTGGGTTTTTTATCCATTTTTATTTTAAAAAGAATAAAAAAAAACCTAAGCAAAACAAAACAGAACAGAAAAATATAGATAAGAGCAAAACAACACAAATAACACAACATGTCAACACAAAACAGCAAGAAATCAACAGTGGCTACCATGATATCACTTTGAAATAGTTGTCCATACTTTCACACACAATAAGTTAATACAAAACAAAATAGTATAAAAGCAATCAAATCAAAAAAAAAAAAAAATGAGAGCCTTGTGGGTCTTCAAAACCAGACAATAGGAAATCAATAATGGCTACAATATTGTCTTCTGTTTTGTTCAATATAGCTGTCCATACCTTCAATATATATTGGAACCAAATAATTGAAAACATTATAAATCAATCAAAATCAAGAATAAAATCATAATTAGACTTCAAAATAAAATGAAAGGAAATCATCAATGGCTACCATGGTTTCTTATTTTTTTCATAGCCGTTCATACCATTACACATACTAAGATCAATTCTTGTAATTGATTTAGGTGAAGTTCTAGGAATATATAAGCCTATACATGTACATTTATCCTTTCTGTTGTAGAGGAAAAAACAAAACACAAAACAACAAAATATAAGAAAAACAAGAAGCAAAAGTCAAAAATAATTATCAAAAAAGCCCAAAACAATAACAGTGTAGGCTTTCAAAAAATGGTGGGAATATAACTAATTTTGTTGTTTTGCATAGTTATCTTCAAAAGTCTTACTCAAATTACCAGATATAGTCAAGCAATATTGATTTAGTCCTATGAATGTTAACTGTTTTGTTCCAAGAACTAACAGAATTAGTAGTACAGTCATCTTAGTAATATTAAGTATATCTATATAAATTTATGTATATATTTATGTATATCTATATAAATTTATGTCTTTTTTCTTCTCTCTTCTTTCTTTTCTCTTATTCCCTATCTGAGTTATTTTTTTCCTCTTGAGCAGTTTCTTACCCATTCACAATGTTTATTGAAGATTTTGTACATTATTTATTCTTTAAGTTTCTTACGCTAGGAAGACAACAGTATTTACACATGTGAATTTGACTTACTTACTTATGAACATGGTCTCAAGTCATATCCATTTATTTTGAAAAGCCTCAGTAGGGTCCTTCTTTATAGCTTAGTAGTGATCCATTGTATAAAAATACCACATCTTTTTATCCATTCCTCAGTTGATGGGCATTTGGCTTGTTTCAAAGATTTAACTATTACAAAGTGTGTTGCTGTAAATATGGGTGCATATATATCACTGTGATAGAATGTTTTTAGTCCTTTGAGGAATGTGCATAGAAGTGGATTAGCTGGTTCAAATAGGATGTCCAATCCCAGCTTTCTGAGGGATATCTATACTGATTTCCACAATGGTTGTATCAGTCTACACTCCCATAAGCAGTGCAGAAGAGTTCATTTTCCCCACAACTTCTTCAGCATTTGTTATTGGTGGTTTTCTTGATTTTGGCCATTCTTTCTGTAGGTAGATACAATTTCAGTGTTGTTTTCATTTGCATTTCTCTAATAAGCAATGATATTTGAACATTTTTTCATGTATTTATTTGCCATTTGTATTTCTCTATGTGTGAAGTGTGTATTCATTTCAGATGCCCATTTTTGGACTGGGTGTTTGAATTTGGGGCCCTGATTTTTTTTAACTATTTAAATGTTCTAGATAGAAGTCCTTTGTCTGAGGAGTAATTGATTAAGATATTTTCCCAATTCCTGAGTTTTCTTTGCCGTCTGTTGGAGATTTCTTTTGGCATGGAAAAACATTTCAATAAGATAACATCCCAGCTGTTGATTCTTTGAAGTATTTCCTATGCAGATTGATTTTTGTTTATGAATTCTCTGCTAACCCATATGTCTTCAAGATTTCTGCCTACTTCATCTTCCAGCTAATTTAGTGTTTCTGTTTTAATATTTAGATCTTTGATCTATTTTGAATTTAGCTGAGTGTATGATGACAGGAATGGGCCTACTTTTAGTTTTCAGCATATGGAAAGCCAATTTTTCCAACACCACTTATTAAAGAGGGTATCTCTTAAAGTGAAGATGTTTCATTCCTTTGTCAAAGATAAGCTGGCTCAGTGTGTTTGTAATTGTAGTTATATCTTCTAATCTATTTCAGAGATCTTCAGGTCTATTTTTATTACTGTGCCATGCATCTTTTATCACAGTAGCTTTGGAGTATAACTTCAAGTCTGGGATTTTGATGTCTCCTAACTTGCTGTTATTGCCCAGAATTGTCTTTGCTATTCTAAGTCTCTTCTAGTTTCAGATGGTTTTAGGTATAATTTCTGTAGATCTGTGAGGTATGTTAATGATACTTTGATTGGAATTACATTAAATCTGTATAACAGTTTTGTGATAATGGGAAGTTTCACAATTTGTGTTCTTATGATCCATGAACAAGGGATATCTTTCCATTTTTTTGAGATCCTGTATGATTTCTTTTTTCAGAGTACTGTAATTTCCACTGAATTCCACTTTTACTTTCTTTGTTAGGTTGATTTCATTTGTTTTTGGATTCTGTTTTGAAAGGTGTGGTTTCATGTATTTTTCTCTTGGTGAGTTTGTTGTTTGTGTACAGGAATGCTATTGATTTTTTAGTGTTGAATTGTATCCAGATACATTACTGAATTTGGTTATTACATCTAGAAGTCTTTCAGTGGAGTTTTGGGGGTCCTCTACTTAGAGTATCATGTCATCTGCAAATAATAATAGTTTAGCTTTTTCCATACCTATCTTTATTCCTTTTATTTCTCTCTCTTGTCTAATTGTTCTGGCTAATACTTGCAGCACTAAATTGAAAAGGAGTGGTGATAGTGGACACCTTTGTCTCGTTCGGGATTTTAGAGTAAGAGCTTTCAGTTTTTGTCCATTTAATATGATGCTAGCTGTTGGTTTATCCGATTGGGGTAGAGACCATGTATTCCAATTTTCTGAAGGATTGTTATCATGAATTAGTGTTGGACCTTATCAATAACTTTTTCTCCATCTACTGAAATGACCATGTGATTCTTTGACTCTATTGATGTGATGTATTACATTTATTGATTTATATATGTTGAACTATCCCTGAATTTCTGGGATGGATCTCACTTGGTCATGGTGTATACTATGCTAGATGATTTGCTGCGTTCTGTTTGACATTATTTTATTGAGGATATTTACATCTATGTTAATTAGGGAGATTAGCCTGTAGTTCTCTTTTTTGCTTGGGTCTTTCTCTGGTTTTGGTATTAGGGTAATACTTGCTTCCAGGAATGAGTTAGGCAGAATTGCTTCCATTTCTTATTGCTTCCCTTTCAACTTCATTGAAGAGTTTAAGGAGTCTTGGCATTAAGACTTCTTTGAATTTCTTGTAGAATCCAGCTATAAATCCATCAGGACCTTGACTTTTATTTGTTGATCAATTTCTAATTACATTTTCAACTTCATTAACTGAAGTTATCTTATTCAACAGTTTTATATTTTCATGATTTAGCTTTGGTAATTCATATTTTTGTAGGAATTTGTCCATGTCTTCTGTGTTATCAAACCTATGAGGGTAAAGATTTTCTAACTAGGTATTGATGGTCTCCTGTATTTCCACAGAATATAGTGATTTTGCCTTTTTCATTCCTTATTGCATGAATTTGAGTTTTTCTCTACTTTTTAGAATAAGATTGGTTAGTGGCTTATCAAATTGATTTATTCTTACAAAGAACCAAATCTTTGATTCATTAATTATTTGTATTGTTTTCTGAGTCTCTATTGTGTTGATTTCCACTCTGATCTTCATAATTTCATCCCATCTTTTGGCTTTGAGCTTGACTTGCTCTTTTTTTTTCTTGATGTTTGAAGGTAGCATCAGGTTGTTTATTCATGTTTGTTCTGTTTCCCTACTGTGAGAATTTGCTGCAATAAATTTTTTTTCTGAAGCCTGCTTTAATTGCATGCCATAGGTTCTGGTAAGTTATATTTGTATTTTCATTTACTTTTTGATATTGTATAATTTCTTCTGTGACCCATTCATTGTTCAGGAGTATATTATTTAGTTTCCACATGTTTATGAAGTTTTTGCAGTTCCTTTTCTCATTAATTTCTACTCTTATAGCACTATGATCAGATAATATGCTTGGGATAATTTCAATTCTTTTGTGTTTACTTTAACATTTTGTATGGGCTAGTATAGGGTCTCTTTTAGAGAATGTTCAATGTGAAACTGAGGAGAATGTATATTCTGTTTTTGTCAGATTGAACACAGTGTACACATCTATTAAGTCCATTTGTTCACAAGTTTGATTCAGTTCTTTTATTTCTTTGCTAGGTTGCTGCCTCATTGATCTGTCTCTTTGGGCCAAGGGGGTGTTGAGGTCTCCCATTATAATTGTATTATTATTTGATTTTTCATTTCTATTAATATTTATTTTATATAGCTGAGTGCTCCCATATTTGGTGCATTTATATTTAAGATATTTTCCTATTCCTCTTGAAGTTTTTCCCTAAACAGTATATAGTGACCTGCTGTATCTCTTTTGATCATTCTTGGTTTGAAGTTCACATTATCTACAAACAGAATAGCTACCCCTGCTTTTTTGGCTTCCTATTGCTAGAAGTATTGTTTTCCATCCTTTGACTTTCAGTCTATGAGTTTCCTTTCGGGGTACATGGGTTTTTTTATGGGACAGCATATGTTTGCTTTTTGATCTATTCTGCCAGTCTGTCTCTTCGAATTGGTGAATTGAGACCATTTAAATTACATATATGGCCAATATAACTGATATATATTGGCTTATTATTGTCATGTTATCTTTCTGCTGTTGCTTATTTATCTTTATTCTCTTTAATTTTTTGCACTGCTTGGTGGTTGTTTCAGCTGGCATTCTTGAAATCATAATTATTTTTATGTCTATTTATAATATCTTTAAGTACTCTTTGCAAGGTTAGTTTAGTGGTCATGAAATTCTTCACCTGTTCTTTGTCATGGAAGTAGTTTATTTCTCCACCAATTTTGACTGAAAGGTTTGCAGGAACATCAATCTGGGTTGTATTAATTTTACTTTAGAATTGCAAATACTTCTAATCTATGCTCTTCTTCATTTCATTTTTTGTGTTAAGAAGTCTGCTGTGATTTTAATGGGTTTTCATTTATAGGTCATTTGTTTCTTTTCTCTAACAGCTTTAATATCCTGTTCTTAAGCCAGGCATGGTGGTTTATGCTTGTAATCCCAGCACTCTGAAGGCTGAGGCAGGAGGATCATTGTGAGTTCAAGATCAGCCTAGGCAACAAAGTGAGTTCAAGGCCAGCCTGAACTGCACAGAGAGACCCTGTCTCAAAAAGACAAAAAAAAAAAAAAAAAAAATCCTGTTCTTACCTTGAATTTCTGTAATATTGAGTATTATATGTCTGAGTGTAGATTTATTTTGGTGATGGCTAACTGGAGTTCAATATACTTCACTTGTCTATATGTCAGTTTCCTTTCCCTAATTGGTAAATTTCAGCTGTTAGTTCTGTAATCTTTTGATATCACTTGGGTTGTTACCTTCTTTTTTCATTTGTACCTATTAAATGTTATATTGTTTTTCTTTGTGTCATCTTGCAACTGCTGAATTGTTATTTCCTGATTCTTTTTAAAAGATCTTTCTTATTCACTAGCTGAATTCTTGTCTTTGAGGTATGAAAGCCTATCTTTATATTCTTTGAGGAGGTTTTGCCAGCTTTTGATGAAATTATTGATTTCCTGGGTATCTCTTTGAATCTTTTTCATGCATTGTAGTTGTATCTTACATTGTTCATTCAAGGTTTCAATCACTTTGCTGTATTCTATTTTTTTAAACTTTATCTTCTTTAGCGGTGTTTAGAATTTCTTTCACTACACTTATCATTTCTTCTTTTACCTGGGAGATTATTTCTGATCTGAGTTCCCTTACAGCTTCATGGAGTTGCTTCTTTACTTCAGTTGCTATCATTCAGGTATATGATTTACGTTTTCTTTATGTCCATGTGTCCTAGGCTTCTTTGGGATGGGATGGAGGCTAGTGATTGCATTTTGCTCTTTCATTTTGTCATTTCCCTCTATACCTCTAGGGCAGTTGAATGTAAACTCTCAGTTATTTCTTGGATGCTGTGTGCAGACCTACCAGGTTCCAAAAGTCCCTCAACTTCAGGTCACACTGCTCAGCTGCTCACACTGCTGTTGGAAATTTCCTAGATGGGTCACATGTTGATGTAGCTGGAAGGTTTCAGCATCAGTGAGTTATGATATCAGGAGATATGATATCAGTGAGATATGATATCAGGAAAGTCCTCCCATAAAGTATTTCAAATGGGTTGAGATTAAGCTTGGACTTTGAAGGCAATTGAAAAGAGATCTTGTGGGGAACCATAGACATGACTCTCCTTGAAAAGAAGAGCAAGTATCTCCATTTTGACATATTTTGGCCCTATCTCCATGTATTGATATGTACAAAGCTAGGTTGTTTGGCCCTTTAATTGGCTTTAAGTGATGTAAGCTGTGTTAGCTGAGAAATTTCTGTGTAATTTCTAAAGCAAAGTGACAAGTCACTGTTGCCCCACCTAGTGATTCCCCAAATACATAGTTGAACCAGGTGGGATAGAGAACTATACTTCACACTATCAACTGAGACTGAGCCTCAGGAAAGAGGCTATGACTTCCCAGATCAAAAATGGTTATATATAATAACTGAAGAATCGACTACAAATTATTAGAAACTATCTCAGAGTGGTGTTATGCAGATCACTCTCTCTGAATTTCTTGCCCTCTGCATATCACAGAGGTTATTTCAGACATGCTATCTAGCCCAGCTCAAGGTAGTCATGGCAGTAACCTATTTCCCACCACTCTAACTCTCACTAATCCTCAAGCCATTTTCCTTATGAATAATTAATAAAACCTGGATTGGGCTCTGGGCTTGGCCTTTATTTATTTCAACCTTATTGGTTGTACTTAGGACCCTTCAACTCCCCCACAACTGTATATATGTCTCAGTGTCTTTCATCCCACTACAGGTTGCATTGGAAGTGGTAGATTGGAATTGATTCAGTAGAATTTCAATATTCTTTTTGGAATTATAAGTTCCTTCCCGGACCACTAAGAGGACAGGAAGGGATTCTCTATAAGCTCTAGCCGCTTATGATGTGTTTCTTGATAAAGTTAGGCTAAAGTTTAAGTTTGATTGGTTCTCTTAGCTTTCCTGATAATTGGGGTCTCTACAGTGTGGAGATAATATTAATTCCCATTTCAGTAGCATATCTCTGTGTGATTTGAGTTGTGAAAGAAGATCCATTATTACTCTGAATATATCTAGGCACTTCAAATGTAGGACTTACTTCTTTAAAGTGGGACTTTCATCACCTGTAAAGTCCATTCTTGTTGGGAAGGGCTTTCTGTACCCAGTAAAAGAATGCGTATAATGAGAAGATGTCCATCCCTTATATATATATATATAGGCATATAAGTAAAGTTTATTTAACTCTCAAGAGAAGGATCCACACCTTTGTAGTGGTTTAGGCAATCAGAGAGGGTGAGTTGTTTTTAATCAAAGGCACAGGCAGTATATGCTTGAATTACAACATTATGGACATCAGCCCCTATAAAGAACTTATGTGTGATAGCAAAGGTGGCATCTTTCTGGAGGAAGGGTTCAGGCAGGTGAATTTCAATGGATTTCCACTGCATCTATCATGAAAAGAATTGTGATGGTCCTACATACCACCATTGATTTTTTTTGAGTTCCTCCCTCATTAGTAATTGTCTGGAGCTTCTCTTTAGAGTATCCATGTTATAAGATAAGATGTTGGAATGGGGCCATAGGTAGTTCTCCTGATGGGCCAGAACTGTAATAAGGAATGTAGTGAAATCTGTCTTAGAATTGCTCTAGATGAGTTTAAGATACTCACTCTGGCCCCAGCCAGGAAACTTCACAGCTTCCTGCTGCACTGGATCACCTCAGAAGTCTTGAGCCTGCCTGCACCAACTTCCCCACTTCCTGCTATCCTTGGTGGACTCTGGGTTTTTGGGCCTGCCTGGAAACTGAAGGTTAAATTCTGGAAACTGAAGGTGAGTGTGCCTGCACCATCCCAAACCCGGGAGTTTGGGATCATTGCTCCAACAGGCCAAGGAACTTCACAGCTTCCTGTCACACTCAACCTGCCCCATAGGGACTGGGCCTGCCTGCCCCACCCCCAGTGACCCTCTCTCAATCCAGGGAACTGGGTGGCCAGAGTCCCAGGAGCTGAGGGCATAGCAGGATTTCCAACAGATCGTGGGGAAGCCTTGGAATAACACTTGAAACACAGAAATAAAGGAAATGACAAAACAAAAGACCAAAATACAGTCTCAAAATTGCAGCCTATCCCAAGAAACCTTAAGAGTTATGTTCACAGAAGAAAATGTATGCCATATACCTGAAATACCTGACATAATAGCAACGGAAATAAAGCATCAACTCTGGGAAGCTTTAAAATAATTCAAACTAGAAATAATCTCCCAGGTAAAAGAAGAAATGATAAAAAAAGAAAGAGATTCTGAACGTATCTAAAGAAGATACAGTTAAAAAATTGGAGGAACTAAACAAAAAGATAGAATCCCTGGAAGAACAATATAAGAAAAAGAGAATACAAAGAGCAGATGTAAAGAGATTTACAGGAACTCAAAAATTCCATTGAAAGTTGTAAAAACCACCTCAGTGCAAGAGAAGATAGAGTTTCAGACCTCAAGGACAAGATTGCAGCTAGTGAATAGGAAAGGAAAGACCTTTCAAAAATAACAAGGAATCAGGAAGTAACAATTAAACAGCTGTAAAATGATGCAAAGAAGAACAACATAAGATTGATAGGGATAAATAAAAAAGAAGGGACAACATAAAGGATGTCAAGAGGATATTTAGAGAAGTAATAGGTGAAAATTTCCCAAACATGAGAATAGAAACTGACATCAGGATGAGTGAAGCATATAGAATTCCAAATAGCTATAACCAAAATTAAACTACAACCAGACATATTATCACCATCCCAGAAATCCAATCCATCCCAGAATAGAATATTAAAATCTGTCATAGAGAAAAGACAGATCACGAATAAAGGAAAACCTATCAGAATTACAGCAGACTTCTCAGCACAAACAATAAAGTCAAGAAGAGCATGGAGTGAAATATTTCAGATCCTAAAGGAAAATGATTTCCAACCTAGACTGATGTACCCTGAAAAAATGTTCTTCAAAATCAATGGAAAAATAAGATACTTCCATGACAAAGAACTGCTGAGGAAATTGATGATCACCAAGCCAACCCTGCAAAGAACTGAAATACAGTTTAGATACACTTATGAAAAACTCACTAAGAAAAGCAGACAATTAAATAGAATAGAAAGATAAAGATGCAACAGCAAGATAACATGTCAACAATAAACCAACATATAACAGTTATAACCATTAATGTAAATATTCTCAATATTTTCAATTAAAAGAAACTGACTGACAGAATAGATCAAGAGACAACATCCAACCATATACTGTCTACAAGAAACTCATCTAACCCAAAAGGATACTCACAGACTGAAAGTCAAAGGATGGAAAACAATACTTCATAACACAAGAACCCCCCAAAAAGCAGGGGTAGCTATGCTGTTTGCAGGCAAAGCGAACTTCAAACCAGTAATGAACAGAAGAGATAAAGAAGGTCACTACATACTGGTTAGGGGAAAACTTCACGAGGAAGAAATAACAATCTTAAATATGTATGTAACAAATTCCAGAGCACCCAGTTATAAAAAGCAAGTATTAATCAAATTGTAAAACCAAATTAGCAATGACACAATTATAACAGGAGACCTTAACACACTTTTGACACCAAGGAACAGATCATTCAGACAGAAAATCAGCAAAGAAATAAGAGAATTGAATCACTTCTGTGAAAAAATGGGCTTGATAGACATGTACTGAGTGTTCCATCCAACAACATCAGAATACACATTCTTCTCATCAGTACATGGAACATTCTCTAAAATAGATCCTATATTAGCCCACAGACCATATTTATATAAATGCAAAGATTTGAAATTATCCCATGCATGTTATCAGGTCATAGCACCAGAAAATTAGAAATTAATGATAAAAAATACTGCAAAAATCCCACAAACACATGGAAACTGAATAACACACTCTTGAGTAATCAGTGGGTCACAGGGAAAATTTTAAAAAGGAATTAAACAATACCTACAAGCAAACAAAAATACAAATACAACTTACTGGAATCTGTGGGATGCAATGAAAGCTGTTCTCAGAGGAAAATTTATTTCACTGAGTTCCCATATTAGGAAGACAGAATGAATACAAATAAATAACTTGATGCTACACCTCAAACATCTAGAAAAAGAACAGTAATTCTAGCCGAAAGCCAAAAGAAGGGAGGAAATTATAAAATCAGAGCAGAAATTAAAGCAATAGAGACTGAGAAAACAATCCAAAGAATCAATGAAGCAAAGAGTTGGTTCTTTGAAAGAATAACTAAAATTAATACGCCCTTAGCCAACCTTGTTTAAAAAGGGAAGGAAAAGCTTAAATTCATGCAATAAGGAATGAAAAAGGCAAAATCATTAAAGACTCTGTAGAAATACAGAAGATCATCAACACCTATTTTGAAAACCTCTACTCTTATAGGTGTGATAAGACAGAAGAAATAGACAGATTCCTAGAAACATATGAAGTACCAAAGCTAGGTACAGAAGACATAAACCTGCTGAATAACCCAATTTCCATTAATGAAATTGAAAATGTAATTAAGACCTTACCTACAAAGAAAATCCCAGGCCCAGATGGATTCACTACACAATTCTACAAGATGTACAAAGAAGACTTAATGCTGACACTCCTCAAACTCTTCAATGAAATTGAAAGGAAGCAATCCTTCCTAAGTCATTCCTGGAAGCACATATTACTCTAATACCTAAACCTGAGAAAGACCCAACTAAAAAAGAGAACTACAGGCCAATCTCCCTAATGAACACAGATGCAAATATCCTCAATAAAATATTGGCAAATAGGATGCAGCAAATCATCAATAAGTTTATACACCATGACCAAGTGGGATACATCGCAGACATGCAGGGATGGTTCAACATATGAAAATCAATAGATGTAATCCACTATATAAATAAAGCCAAATATAAGAATCACATGATCATTTGTATAGATGCAGAAAAAAGCTTTTGATAAAGTCGAACATTCATTTATGATAAGAAACTTACAGAAAATTGGTAAAATTTTACATCAACATAATACAAGCCATCTACGACAAACCAACAGCCAGTATTATACTAAAAGACCAAAGATTGAAGGCCGAAGGCCGTTACCTTAAAATCAGGCACAACACAAGAATGTCCTTTATCACCGCTCCTATTTTTTATAGTTTTGGAAATACTAGCCAGAGCAATTACATAAGACAGAGAAATAAATCATTAAAGATAGGAAAAGAAGAAGTTAAATTATCATTATTTGCAGATGACATGATACTCTACATAGAAGACCCCCAAAACTCCATTGAAAGATACCTAGATACAATAAATAAATTCAGCAATGTAGCTTGATATAAAATCAATACTCAAAAGTTAATAGCATTCTTATACCCTAACAACAAAATCACTGACAGAGAAATAAGAGAAGCCACAACCTTCACACTAGCAACCAAAAAAATGAAATATTTAGGAATTGTCCTCATGAAAGAAGTGAAAGATCTATATAGAGAAAATTATATTACACTAAAAAACGAAATTGAAGATCTCAGAAAATAGAGAGATATTCCTTGCTCACAAAGAGAAAGAATAAATATTGTGAAAATGGCAATTCTCCCAAAACTGTTATACAGATTCAATGCAATTCAAAAAAAAAATACCATTGATGTATCTCATAGATCAAGAGAAATGACTCCTAAAATTCATCTGGAGTGAGAAAAGACCTAGAATACCAAAGACAGTTCTAAGCAATGAAGGCAAGGCAGGAGGCATCACCATCCCTGAGCTGAAGTTATACTACAAAGCAACTGTAGTAAAATCAACATGGTACTGGAATCAAAACGGAGCTGAAGGTCAATGGAATACATTAGAAGATACAGCCACAACTACAAACACACTCAACAACCTTATCTTTGATAAAGAAGCCAAACATGTTCACTGGAAGAATGACATTCTCTTTAATAAATGGTGTTGGAAAAACTGGCTCTCCATATGCCAAAAACTAAAACTAGACCCATGCCTATCCCCATGTACCAAATTAAAATCTAAATGAATCAAATATCTGAATGTTAAAACAGAAACATTAAATCTATTGGAAGATAAATTCAGTAAAAACCTTGAAGACATAGAGACAGGTACAAATTCATGAAAAGGACTCAAACCGTATGGGAAATACTTCCCAGAATCAATAACTGGGATCATGTCTTATTAAAAAGTTTATGCATGTCAAAAGAAATCTCCAGTGCAGTGAAAAGAAAACTCACAAAATGGGAAAAAAATCATAGTGAACTGTGCCTCAGATAAAGGAGTTCTGTCTAAAACATATAAAGAATTTTAAATAATCAGATGCCCAAAATTCAAAGATCCAATCCAAAAATGGGCATCTGAGATAAATACACAATTATCAGATGAATAAATACAAATGGCAGCTAAATACATGAAGAAAATGTTCCTCATCATTACTCATTAAAGAAATGCAAATCAAAACCACACTGAGATTTCATCTCACTCTTGAAAAAATGACCAGGATCAAGAAAACTACAAACAACAAATGCTGGAGAGGCTGTGGGGAAAATAGAATTCTCCTGCACTGTTGGTGGGAGTGCAGACTGGTGCAATCATTGTGGAGGTGAGTCTGGAGATTTATCAAAGTCTGGGATTCAAAGTCCCATTTGTTCCAGCTATTCCACTTCTTGACATATTCCCAGAAGAACTGAAAGCACCATACCACAGTGATATATGTGCACCCACGTTTATAGCAGGCAATTTGTAATAGCTAGATCTTGGAAACAACCTAAGTGTTCATCAGCTGAGGAATGGATAAAAAAGCTGTGTATTGGATAAGAAAGCTGTGTGTTGTTATTGTATTTTTATACAATGGAGTACTATTCAGCTATAACTTATGATCACATTGGGATATTTATAAATAAATAGATGCAGATTGAGACCATACACATAAGCAAAATAAATCAAACTCACATGTATAAATGCTGAATAGTTTCCCTAATATAAGAAGTGGTAAGAATACAAACAATTATGTGGTAATCATGATTCCCCATTATGTTGCTTTGAAGCCTTATAATGTTTGCATTCATTAATTGGAATGGTTTTATTCTGGGTTTTTTGATTGTATTGTCTGTGATGGTATGAACCATTATTTTGAAGAAAACAAGACATCATAATAGCTAGTACTGATTTAATATCATCTTGTTTGGAAGTCCCCTCAAGCTTTTGTTCTTCTGTCTCCTTCGGTTTTTTTCATGTTGTATCTTATCGGATTTTATTATATGTGATGGTATAAACAAAAATTTTTATAGACAAGGAGATAATATAGAAATCATTATTCATTTTCTTTTATTTGGTTCTAAATATCCTGTAATATTTTCATTCTCCTGAATGGCTTTACACTGTCCTGTTAATGCTTGATGCTATAGTATACCAAGGTATACTCAAATATTTTAAGGAAAGAGACACTATGGTAACCACGGTTATATGGGGTTATCTTGTGGTGAAACACTATGTTGCTTAAATTGTTCTGATCTGACCTGTGTTGTTATGTCCTCTTTTATCTTAATCTTTTTTTTTTAAATGATAAAAACAGAATTGCTCTAGGTGGCAGTGTTCTTAGGAATTTGATGTCTCTTGCAATAGGTAACTAGAACCTTGCAAGGGAGATTTACTGTTTCAAGGTCCATGCTATATTAGAGACGCATAACTAGTTAAAAGCACTCTTGCTTTCCAAATGGCTGCATGTGCATGAAGGACCAGAAAAGCCTACTGGAAGTTGATATACTTATTAGCCCTGTTGGCTTGGGCCAATTCATATAGGATTCATTTTTTGACATTTTATTCTGTCCTAATTCTTTATTATTGATGTGCATACCACCTTTTAACAACAATAATACAGTTTTAAGCTGGGAAACTATGTGACAAACAATATGCTTCTAGATTATAACATTTGAATGTGGACTTATTCTGTGTGCAACTCAAAGAGGAAAGTAAATGGGCAAGTTGTAGTGCCCAGTGTTAGTACCGAAATCCCAGGGGAAAGATCTCTCACTTTAATGATTTGAATAAAGCTGTCTATAGCATATACCACCCTCCTGATGCTTTCCTTTATAACACTGCTGCCATCAGTGAACCATGTGTGAGTTGGTCCCCATTATTGGCTGGTCTTGCAGATCGAGGTTACTTTTCTCTACTTCATCAGCTACTATATTTTGCTGAAACCTGTACAACTAGTAAAGTTGGATGGTGCTGTGATTAGTATTATCTGGTCCAATAAAATCACACAGACATCAGTTGCCAAATGGTTGATTACAATATCTAAACTCATCCTTTCACAAAAGTAGCTTTTGATCTTTTTATGTAGTCTTGCTGCCTGATCCACTTTCCCTTTGGGTCAATATCAGCTAATCATATATACTTGTAATATTATTTTTTGATTATAGTTTGACTCATGTTCTCATATTGTGACTTTAGTATATACATTACCCCTGAGAAGGAGTCTGATTGGTAATCCACATTTACGACTCCTCCTTCTTCTCAGGAAGTATGTCTCGATAAATCTTTTTTGCTTTTAACTTCCATTGTTCCTTAGAATTCATTATTCTTTCAGGACACAAAAAGTTGTCCTATCAGACAAGTGCTAGGTTGGGAGTTGTATTTCTCCTATATCAATTTTATGTTTTCATGAATAGTCCTCCTTAAAGTAAATAATTTTAAATTGCAAAGCATCGAAAAGTTAGTCATATACATAAAATTTTTTTGCTACTGATGTAGAAAATTAGGGCTAGGGCAAACTGGTAACCAATCAACTAACTGGTCACAATGTATTGAAGATCATAAAACTCATGTTTAACATGTTAAATGAGTTGTTTTCTAAAAAGAGATAAATGCATAGAAAATGCATAGATAAGAAAGTCAGAGTTATAGATGAGTTATGTGAATAAACCATAAAAGTGTCATTTTTAATTTTTCATTTGTATGTTGCACAACCAATCAAAAGACACTATTTTTAATGCTTCATTTTCATCTGGTAGGAAACCAAGTGAGTAAATCTGATGCCAAAGTACCTTACTTACTCTCTGATTTCTAAGAAGCACAATATCCAACACAACTGTATGGAGAAATGATTTACTTTGGCTCACAATTTTAGACTTTCAGATCATAGCTGACTGGATCCAAGGCAGGTGGAATTGCAAAGGAGAATGCAGAGAAAAATAGTTCATGCCATGCCAGTGGGAAATAGACAGATATTGAGGAAGTAGAGAGGGAGATGCACAACTCTGGGCCACACCCCCTGTGAACCACCTCCAACCATCATATTTACCTTCAAATTTATCAGTAGACTAATCCACTGATGAATATTATGCTTCTGTCATCTAATCATCTCCCCAAAGTCCTAGCTATGTCCACATTAGGCTCACATTGACCAAGTGAGCTTTTGATATACTTCATTTGCACTAGGAAAAAGCCATTCCTTTGCTATTTTTCTGTGCATCTTGTGCAATTTTATGTTTGTTACACCAAGAATCTGAAAAGAATCTCCATAGAATGTTACATCCACCAATCCTAGTACCACCTTCTAAAATTCATTACTTCTATTACTATATTATATGTTATTTATTTCATTAGTTATATTAATATTCATATAGAATTCATTTTTGACATTTTAATCTGTCCCAATTTTTTATTATTAATGTGAATACTACCTTTTAACCCCAATGACATAATTTTTAAACTAGGAAATTGTGTGGCACACAATATATTTCTAGATTATAACAATTGAATGTGGACTTCTTCTATGTGCAAGTCAAAGAGGAAAGTAAATGGAGATTTTCAATTGATATTACAGCATGACTGATGCTACTTTTGAGGCCCTTTTTCAAAGGCACCTAGAACATTTAGGTATACCCAACCGAACTAAGACAAGAAGTCCATTTTAGATGACTTGACCACAAAAAAGAATTGGCTACCAAAGATGATCAAACTACCTGCAAAATAGTCAATACTTTAATATTAACTGACAAGTAATTTAACAGAAACAATTGATATATAAATTTTTATATTGCACCTTGTCTTGCTTTTATTTTTCCTAATCATTCCAAATATAATTTAAGTCTGTTGGACAAGGATAGCATGCTAATATTTATACAGAAATATAGATAAGCATTAATATATGTCTATGATATTTGCATAATTTATTGTAGAGCTGAAGATATGTTCACATATTTAAAAGCAACATATACCATAATCAATAATTACATTTTGTGAAGCAAAAAATTATAAAAAGTATTTTTCTGTTCTATTTTAAAAATTTACATCTTTTGACCTTTAATTTTAAGGGATATTGTAAAAAAAATGTATTCAAACTCTTTCTAGAAAGAGAAATCTTTTAGGGGTGAGGGTATAGCTCAGTGGCACAGTGCCTTCCTGGCAAGCTTGAAGTTCAGAGTTCAATTACTAGTACCAAACAGAGAACACGAGAGAGAGGGAAAGAGAGAGAGAGAGACAGAGAGAGACAGAGAGAGAGACAGAGAGAGAGAGAGAGAGACAGAGAGAGAGAGACAGAGAGACAGAGAGAGAAACAGAGACAGAGAGAGAAACAGAGAGAGAGACAGAGAATACTTTAATTTCTTTGATTTGGAGGTATTATTACCAGGTTCTAAAGTTCTAGGGACTCTTTTGTATATTATTTCTATGTTCTTTGTATCCTAAGAATT
This sequence comes from Cavia porcellus, assembly GCF_034190915.1. Taxonomy (NCBI): domain Eukaryota; kingdom Metazoa; phylum Chordata; class Mammalia; order Rodentia; family Caviidae; genus Cavia; species Cavia porcellus. The sequence continues at coordinate 57,605,978 of NW_026947505.1, forward strand.
TGACAAAACAAAAACACCAAAGGTAGTGAGTTGTCTGTTTATTAGAGATAGAAAATGAAACACTTTTTCCAGAGTGAGTGTGGACCAATTAAAAGAAGGAAAAGAAGTGCACTCTGCATAGTAAGTGTGAACCATTGTGCAAGAGAGAACATAGTGGTCACATCTTAACAGAAGGTGTCTTCTGTAGCTCTCACCTGTCAGGCCATCAGGTCTAGGCCATCCTATTTAAATCTCTAGAGTTCTCGGGAGAATTAAAGGAAGCATTTCCTGATTGCCTCCAGGTGCAGGGTGGTCTCTTAGATCACCATGACTGACGAGCCACACCCACTCACCCATCCAGTTTCCTGCACTCTACTGTCCTGTTTGAATTCCCCCACCACTCAGAAACATAAATCTCATAATTCGATCTGGGGTGCCCTAGGATGTAGAGATGTCTGTCTTTGTACAGCTGTTTCCTCCTGAAAGGGGATGTTAGCCCTGTCTGATGGGGACTATATGCTCTCCAACTGCTGTGGGATGTGGAAACTGTGGCTCGGCTGAAGACAAAAACAAAAGAGTTCCTATCAGTAGAATAGAACAAACAAAGATTAATTAAAGGAGACAAGGACAATTACAATTTTAACAATGAAACTTTCAGCTTCTTTCCATAACCCTACTTTAAACTGTTGTTTTTCCCATATTCTTCTCCTAGAACACAATAAACCTGGGCAATTGCCACTTCGGTGCAAGTGGAATTAGTCATTCCATTTTTATTTGCAAACAGTCTTCTGTCACATGTGAGTAGACTGCTTTTTCATGTGTAAAATGGACTTTTCCCAATGAATGGACAATTATTTTTCTTTGGGTAGGCCATCCAGCCTCATTCCCCAAACCAAGACAAAGTTGAGGGACTGACAAATTCTTCTGAGTTCCACCACCAAACACACATATTTTGAGCTCCAAACTCAAACCCCTCTGCTGATAGAGAGGATGTACCCTTTCTCTTTGACTTTATACCAAAATTTCTGCTAAGTAAACATTCCTCAAGACTCTTACTAATGTATCATAAGATTTATTTTCTGTGATTAGATTCAGTGAATATACAGTCCTATTCTATGGGTGGAGTCGTTTAGGTTTATTATTACAGTTCAGTAACCTCTGTAGACTGCGTGTAATGACACTTCTGCTCAAAATAACAATCAATGTGAAATCCTACAGAACAGAGAATGCTTTTGTTCCTCTATGTTCTTGCTCTGTTTATTTTCTGTAGTATTTTAAATTAGTTTTGTTTTGTTGACCACTACTTCCAGAAAACTGTTAAAGAGTACTTATAGTAATATGCATCTCTATCTTATTTGTGAAATTGTGATGTTTTATCTGAAAATTTTATTAAATGTGGTTAAAATGCAAAGCTCTGTGTTTTAAAACATCAATAAATATTGAATTTAAGAAAAGTAAACAAAAAACAACAAGAAAAATAAAACATAACTCTCTCATCTTAATTCTTGACTTAAAGGAGGTTAGGGCAATCAGAGTTGCAATTGAGAGTTAGTTTTTTTGTAAACTTAAGTTGTGCACATCTCCCAAAACTGAGCACTAAATTGGAGGATAAAAGTTAGGGAGAGGAATTTAGGAAAATGTTTACTGGTCATACTAATATGAAAAGCTCTTGGTGGATATCCAACATGAGAGGAAATAATTCAAAATATTTTCTTTAATTTGGCCTTATTTAGCTAGATAGAGTGTATGGATTTGTTTTAAAGAAAGTAAGTTCAAAACAGTTTAAAAAGTAACTGATTCACTCTTATGAGTCCAAATCATTTCAACCATGAATATGAGCTCCAGTTTCATTTACCTACAAAAGCTTTGAGATTATCCCTCCCAATAGCTGAATAGCTTTCCATTGAATGAAAATACCATATCTTTCTTATCCAATCTGTGACTGATAGGCAAGCTACCCCTGTGTTTTTTTGGTTTCCTGCCACATAGAATATTGTTTTCTCTTTTTTGACTGAGTCTATGAATTTCCTTTTGAGTTAAATGTGTTTCTTGTGTATAGCATATTGATGGATCTTGTTTCCTGATAGACTTTTCCTGTCATATTTTTTCAATAGTGAACTGAGGCCATCTATATTAATGTCTACAATTGGCATACATTGGTTCATCTCTGCTATGCTAGCTTCCTGCTGTTGCCCACCCAACCAACGTTTCCCATTCATTTAGTTGCCTGCTCAGTTTAGTGATTACCTCTGCTGATATTCCTTGGACCATGATCATCTTTATCTCTTTCTAAAATATCTTTCAGTACTCTTTGTTGAGTTGGATTGGTGATAATGAATTCCTTCAGTACCTTATTTTTCCACAAATTTTGAAATATAGTTTTTCAGGGTACAATAATCTAGTTTAGAATTTGTTTTTGGTTCAAAATTTGACACACTTCACTCCAAGCTCTTCATGATTCAATGGTTTGTGTTGAGAAGTCAGCCATGATTTTGATGGGTTTCCCTTTATAGGTGATCTGTTGTTTTTTTCTCTAACAACCTTTAATATTCTGTTCTTGTGCTGAATTTCTGGGATCTTGTTTATTATATGTCTGGATGTAGATTTATTTTGGTTATGGTTAGTTGGAGTTCTATATGCCTCACTTATCTGTATGCCAGGTCCTTTTCTCATGTTTCGTAAGTTCTCTGCTCTTATTTTCATACATAGTCTTTTTCTGTCATTTGTGTTAGTCCCTGATTTTTTGTTGATACTTATGGTTCTTAAATTATTTTTCTTTGCATTGTCTTACAGTCATTGAATTGTTATTTCCTGGTCCCTTGTTATTTTTAAGGGATCTTTTCTTTGATGATTACTAACTGCAATCCTGTATTCAAGGTTGGAAGATCTATCATCAGTCTCTTTGCAGTGATTTTGCTAGTTTCTGATAGGGTTTTTACTTTCCTGGATATATCTTTGAATCTGTTTCATGCATTGTAATTCCTTCTTATATTGCTTTTTCAAGATTTCCATCATTTTCCTATGCTCCTGTTTTTATCTATGTTTTATTTAGATACAATCAGCAATTATTTCATTATTTTTGTGATTTCTGCTAACATAAAAAACTGAAGGGATTAGAGGGATCTAAATGTGCAATAGATATTATGAAATTCATAAGGGAGAAAATGTCTAAAATGGGAAGATGGTAATCATTGTTAATTTCTTATTATCTTGTTTTGAGTTCCTGTATTGTTTTCATAGTTTTGCTAGGTTTGGTTTTATTCTATTTTGTTCTGTTTGATTTTTTGTGTGTGATGATATGGGCAGCTATTTTGAAGATAATGAATGTACTACGGTAATCATTGTTGATTTCCTTTTATCTGGTTTTGAAATCCTGTAATGATTTCATTCTTTTGTTCTGATTGGTTTTCTTCTGTTTTGTTTGCTTGGTTTTATTCTGTTTACAACTTTTAAAAAAGTAAAAAGTAACTGATTGCCATGTACTTTTCATGTTTTCTCTAGTCCATTTGAAGTTAAGGTCTAGATCTAGAGAGACGAATTGTTGATTAATTAATATAACTTCTTCTTGGGAGTAAATATCCTTATTATCCCTTTCATTTTTATTCTCCTTCTTGTGTTTAGCTTTATATCTTTAAGTTTGGCTTAGTAGCTTGAATTAACTCTTAACCTCCAGGGTGTATTATCTTATACTATTTTTATCTAATCCCATCCTTAAATCTTTTTAACTGCTTATTATAATAAGTAAACTAAAATATTACACAATTTTGGTCCATTAGTCTTCTATTGTCCTAATCATAAGTGTTTTAGTTACTTTTTACTCATTGCTAAGACAAAATACCTGAAGCCCAAAGTTGGGCAAGGAAAGGCTTATTTGTTACAGTTTTTAGAGGTTTCAATCCATATTCAGTTGGTTCCAAGGCAGGCTGGCATGGCTGGGATGCAGTTCCATGGTGGCTGCAAACAGCAAGAGGAAACAGTCAATAGAGTGAAACACATCTTCTTCATGCCATTACATTACATCCTGGCTCCACTCCTAGCCCAGTGAAGCACTCATACCCCAATCCAAGTTCTAAACAATGAACCAATCACAAATGCACAATGCAAATGCATGAGGCCTGGGGCCCACCAACATAAGCCATGACATTTCACCCCTGACCCCTAGAACTCATGTACATCCTTTATACAAGAGACATTTAGTCCATCTCCAAGAGTTGCCAAAGTCCTAATAGTTTCAGCATTGCTCAACAGTCCAAGTCCCAAGTCTCCTCCAAGATCTATGACAAACTCTTACCTGTAACCTCCTGTATAAATGAAATAAGGTTAAACATTTCTGAAATGCAAAGGCACAAAATAAACATTACCATTCCAAAAGTTACAAGCAGGGGATTATAAAGCATTGGAAACAAAGCAACAAAGCAATCCAGCAGGACAAACATTAAGTCCTAGAGTTCCAAGCTCAGCATCTGAAGCAATCTGGTTGCAAGCTCCAAAAGCCTTGGGTGATTCCACCCCGAGGGCACTTCCAGCGATTTCAACTCCCGCAGCTTTTCTCTTAAATCCTGTCTGCTCACTTTTTGCAGCTTTTCTTGGATCATCCATGTTCCTGGGTTTTCCAAACTTCTGGGGTCTCCAGTGCACCTTTGGTTTCACCATTACAGCTTTACAAATTTCCCTCTCAAGGGCACACTGCTTGGTCTCCCAGGCCATTTGCAATCAAGGTGGAAGCCCTCTTACCCTCAGAATTTGTGCATTTTTCTTGCACCTAAAAATCAGCATTATGTGGATGCCACCAAGTTTTGCTGCTAGCTGGAGCATTAGTCAGGTTTTTCTCACTCTTGACTCTAGGGGTCCATTGCCTGGATCATTGTTCTCTGTGAACATGATTGTGAAGAAATCTTCTCTATGTTGCCACCCTTCTGGAACCTCATGTGACCTCCTTTGCCATTCAGGAGCATGGCACTCTGCAGCTTTCTCCTCAGAGCAAATTCTTTCATTTTTGCAGTTCTGAGGCTGCAAAGGGTTGAGACCTGCGGAGTGGGATGTCCTGGGGCCATTGTACTTATCTCTTTGTTTCTCCTCAGCAATCAAAGTTTCGACCCTGTCTTTACAATCCACAGCATTGCTGGAATTTTCCTTCTGGCCAAACTCACAGTATTGCAAATTATCCTGCTGGGCTCTTTGTTCTTGATTTGCAACATAAAGCTGGCTAAAAGCCCCCAACAATAGCCATGCCACAGCCTCAACATTTGACTGCTTTGAAATTTCCTTTTCCATTTTAATCAGTCCATTGCCTTTTGTTTCAGTCTCAGGCAAAGTCTCTGGGCATGAGCAAAATCAGACAAACTTTCTGCCAAGCCATAACATACATCATGGGATGTCCAACAACCAATGCAGTCCTTCTTCCCAGAAGAAACCTCCCAAGCCTAGTCTTTAGCATCAGGCTATCTATCAGCTTTCTGGTCTTCTGAGCTCTGACCAGAATTTCATCTATAGAATAGCCTAATATGCTCCAACTCTATGCATCCAGGAAACATGTCTGAATCTTTCCAAACTCTGCCCACAAGCCATTTCCAAAGCATCTCAAGAACACGGTCAGGTATAGTCACAGCACAAGATCCCATTCCTCAGTACCAAATTCTTAGTTACTTTTTACTCATTGCTGAAGCCCAAAGTTGAGAAAGAAAAGGCTTATTTCTTACAATATTTGGAAGTTTCAGTCCATACTCAATTGGCTCCAAGACAGGGTGGCATGTCTGGGGTGCAGTTCATGGTGGCTGCAAACAGCAAGGAGGAACCAGGCAAAAGAGTGAGCCACACCTTCTTGCTGATATTACATTACATCCTGGCTCCACCCTTAGGCATGTGTGGCACTCACAACCCCAATCCAAGTGCTAGACAATGAACTAATGACAAATGCACAATGCAAATGCATGAGGCCTGGGGCCCACCAACATAAACCATGACAATAAGCAAAGTTGTTTGTAAAGTTGCAGAAGTCATTAGCTTATATTGACAATTTCAATCATTTGCACGTTTCAGCACTATATTTTTGTAACAAGTACTTTGACTGCATCAATATTGCAGTGTTTCAATTTATTGTACTTTCAGTGTTCATAGTACTTGATGACAGCACAACAGAGTCTTTGAAACAATGCAAATTAATATTTAGTAATATTGCTGTCTTGTAAGAAATTGATATAGTGGGAAAATGTAACTCCCAACCTTTAAGGAGTCATATATGGCAAATTCGTATTCCTCTACACTGAAGAAAAACATCTAAAGAACCATGGGGTTTGACAATAAGAACATTTAGTGGGGAATTGGAATGCAAAATAGAAATTGGGAGTAGGGTTAACTGGAGGGATCCTGAATGAGTTATCAAGGAGCGCACTTCTCTGAGAAAGTTCTGTAGAGTAAAATTATGAAAGGTATGTACAACATGGGTCAAATTATAATCAACTAATAAGATTGAAAGTATAATTACTTGGCTAACATTGAATCAATAGTTGCAAGGACATATGGATGACATCACTAAACTTTGTCAATAATCCATAGTCTTAGCCTTGTTTTTAGTAGTTTTAGTCTAAGTCTTAATTGGTCAGAGAGGATGGCCCCACTCTAATGAAATAATTGTTTATCTATATAGGAAATATCAAAAGGGAGGTACTGGTAATCTGAAACATCCATTTAAAATTTAGAAAAGTACACTGAATCATTCAAGGACCTCCCCTAACAGAGTTCCTAAGATTACAGTTGTGCACCACTTTGTATAATTTAAACTTTGATATGGAAAAAAATATTGTTCTGAAAAGAAAATAAATCTGTTCACTTTTCAAAGTTCATGATCTTAGGAGAATGATGGAGTATCACATACTATTTGTCCTCTGAGTTATATTGAAGCAACTATTATAGTGCAGTTTCAAATTATGAATGAGCACATTGTTGGGACTCAAAACTTAAATGATTATAATGCGCAAATTTAACAGCCAGAGACACACAATGCAATAAAATATATAAAATTCTTGTAACATATTACATCTACTCTAAGACACTTATAGCTTTTTAATTTTATACATCATTCATAATTCTTTGAATGTCATGAAAGTAGGAGGAAAGCTATCACTATATATTTTAGGATTTTTAAAAACTTCATAAAATAACATTAAATGAAAATTAAGGTAAGGTAAGATATTCAACCTTTTAAAAATCATGAGAATGATTTTTACAGTTATTGGTTCTCATTGATCTCTGTCACTTCTTGGAGAGCACTAGATGATGCATGGAGTAAAGACATGGATTTAAAATAAAGTGAAGTTTGTATGGAGTCCCTGACAACTTTGTTAACTTCTAGTACAAAAAATTTTGTGATAAAAATGCATATAAAGAAAAGTGGATTTAGAATGAGAGATCAGAGTATAAATTTGGATTTGAAATGAGAGCCAAAAATTATCAATTTTTGCCTGAAATATTTCAGCTATAATGGGATCCTCATGAAAGTAAGGACTCTAGGATTAAATTTATTCCCACATGGTTTGAGTTCTCAGTTGATAATAGGTGGAAATACATCTGCCTGGCCTATTGTTCTTATACTTTGAATGGCATTGGTATCCTCCAATGATAACTTAGATTCAGGCTGTGAATCTTGTAATTTTCCTTGGCTTTTCCTCACAGAAAGTTATATATAAAAAGGAAACGCATTTCTTTAGATGTCACTGAATATATATTTTTTAAATGTAGATGCAGGTCTTCCCTATTGTCCTTAAAGAAGCTTTAAAATTTCCCAAAGTTTTAAAGGAAACTGAGAATTTGTGTTTGCCTTATTTGGTTTTTTGCCAAAGAAGGTAATAGAATTGATTTGACTGATAGTGCTATGTCTCATATTTCACCATGAAACAAATATCTGACATCAAAAGAACAGAAAAATGGACATCTTAGGAAAAGCTTTAATGTGTGAAAAATAGTCTGACTCTCTATAAGTTTTTTTCTAGGTCTCTTCTATTTCTACTTAAATAATCTCCTTTGACCCAAGTCAGAGAAACAACACAATTTTTATTCAGGGTATTTCTAAGTGTAATTATCTTTGCATATTTCTTACTCAAGAGCAAAAGGAATATGATGATTTTTTTTCCTGTAAAAGATTAAATTTTATCAATTTTTTGTGTTGTGAATTAGCAGCATTTTTAGTTTTGCAATAGAGTAAGGTCTTAGCCATATACTATTTTCTAGATTTATTTTTTAATAATTAAAAAAGTAAAGAAATTTGCACTGCAGTATTTGTTGCTTTTATTAAATATTGATGAACTATATTGACAAAGTCAATATCTTCAATAAACATCTGTCTAGACATAGGATCTTTTCACATGTGTGTAGTACGACTTATAGACTTAATTCTGTCAACAGAATGAGTGGCTCCCAATGGAGCTCCCAAGAAGACTTCCTTTCAGATTTTTCTGTTCATTAAATTAATAATACATTACTTTTAGGGAAAAGCCTAAATCATGTATGCATTTCTATATTTTTACTTAATGTTTCTCAGACACTTCAGTCAGTTAGTTTCAGTACACCCACTGCAACAGACCTTTAACATTAGGCAGGTAAAAGCCAAAGTGTAATTTTAAGCATAGATTTGCCTCACCTTGATTTTTAGAAATATTCTTCTAATGCATATTAGTTACACTGAATAGTTGTGCATGTTTTGACATATTTGTACATGTGTGTATTGTTTTGTTTTTTTCATTTTTACTCTCTTATTAGCTACCTTTCCTTTCAACCCTTTTCCATGGTTATTTTTCTTTTCTATAATAATCTTTTTACTGATTTTCTCTCATTTTCTGAAAATATTTTTTACTTCCGTATATAAGAAAATATTCAATATTTGACTTTTAGACTCTAGTTTATTTTGCCTAACAAATCAATTTTCCAACAAAAATATTATGTTTTTTTTTGTTCTGATGTAATACAATATTTGTTTCACAGTGAGTTATGAGACATGACACTATCAGTCAAATCAATTCTATTATACCATTTGGCAAAAAGCCAAGTTTCATGGGCCTGAATTCAGTCCCAGAAGCTGCACATGCATTAGTTAAATCCCAGCACACAGGGAAGCTTTGGAAAGGAACTTCCAGGTGGTAAGAAGATGCCCATCATCCCAAATGACCAGAGGACACACAAGAGGACCTTGCAGGCCTAACTGGACCATGCCCAACAATCTACAAGTGGCCAATAGTCACCTGCAGTCTGCCCCAAGAGCCAAAAGTGGCCAGTTTATTCCCAGTACAAGGGTTAAGCTTTGGAGCATCACTGAAAACCCAAAAAACAGGAAAATGATAAAACAAAAGAGCAAAATGCAATCTCAAGCTTCCAACAACCCTAGGAGACATGGACACTCCAAGAACCTTAGGAGACATGGACATAGAAGAAAATACAAGTGATATGTCTAAAATTCCAGAAATGATAACAACTGAAATAAAGAAACAAGTCTGGGAAGCTATAAAAGACCTCATGTCAGAAATAATCTCACAGGTAAAAGAAGAAATGATAAACACATCTAAATAATTAATGAAAGAAATGATGAAGACATCTGAAGACACAGTTAAAAAATTAGAAGAACAATGCAAAAAGTTAGAAACCCCAAATGAACAATATAAGAAACAAACATTATGCATGAAACAGATTCAAAGAGATACACAGGAAATCAAAAATTCCATCAAAAGTTGGCAAAACCAATCAATGAAAGTGAAGATAGAATTTCAAACCTCAAAGACAAGATTGCAGTTAGTGAACAGGAAAGGAAAGATCTTTTAAAAATAACAAGGAATCAGGAAATAACAATTCAACAGCTGCAAAATGATGCAAAGAAAAACAACATAACATTGATAGGTATAAATGAAAAAGAAGGTGACAACACAAATAATATTAAGGGGCTATTACAGAAGTAATAGCAGAAAATTTCCCAAACATGAGATTGGAAACTGACATTCAGATATGTGAAGCATATAAATCTCAAAATAACCATAAACAAAATAAAACTACACCCAGAGAAATAATAATCAATATTCCAGAAATCCAACTTAAGAACAGAATATTAAAAGCTACTAGAGATAAGAGACAGATCACTTATAAAGGAAAGCCTATCAGAATCACAGCCCATTTCTCAACACAAACAATGACATCAAGAAGAGCATGGAGTGAAATATTTCAGATCTTAAAAGAAAATGACTTCCAACCCAGACTGATGAACCCTGAAAAACTGTCCTTCAAAATGGATGGAGAAATAAGATACTTCCATGGCAAAGAGCAGCTATAGACCTTCATGACCAGCAAACAACCCTGCAAAGAATACTGAAAGACATTCTAGATACACATAGGAAAAAATCAATAAGCAAGGCAAACAATTAAAGAGAGTGGAAAGGTAAGGAATCAACAGCAGAAAGATAACATATCAAAAGTAAACCAATATTTAACAGTTATAACCATGAATGTAAATGGCCTGAATTCATGAATTCAAAGAAAGAGATCAGCAGATTGGATCAAGAAACAATATCCAACCATATGCTGTCTACAAGAAGCCCGTCTAACCCCAAAGGAAATTCATAGACTGAAAGTCAAAGGATGGAAAACAATACTACATTCAAAAGGATTCCATCAAGAGGCAGGGATATTATTCTGTTTGCATATAATGTGAACTTCAAACCAAGAATGATCCATAGAGATAAAGAAGGTCATTACATACTAGTTATGGGAAAACATCAACAGGAAGATATAGCAATTTAAAATAAATAAATAAATATATATATAAAATTTGGTAGCACCCAGCTATATAAAACAAATATTAACATATATGAAAAATCAAGTAAGCAATAACACAAATATAATAGGAGACTTTAACATGCCATTGACACAAAAGGACAGATCAACTAGACTGAAATCCAGCAAAGAAATAAAAGAACTGATTCACACCTATGAACAAATGAACTTGGTAGACATACACAGAATGTTCCACTCAACAACACAAGAATATACATACTTCTCAGCAGCATATGCAACGTTTTCTAAAATAGACCATATACTAGCCCACAAAACATGCATAAGTAAATACAAAGAATGGAAATTATCCCATGCATGTTATCAAGTCACAGTGCCATGAAACAAGATATTAGTAAGAAAACAAAAAGCAAAAACCCCACAAACACATGAAAATTGAATAATACATTCTTGAGCAATCAGTAGGTCACAGAGGAAATTAGAGATTAAACAATATCTAAAAGCAAACAAAAATACAAACATATATCGGAACCTGTGGAATGCAATGAAAGCAGTCCTCGGAGGAAATTTTATTGCAGTGAATTCTCACTTCAGGAAAACAGAGGGCACATAAATAAACAACCTGCTACTGTACATCAAACATCATGAAAAAGAAGAGTAAGTCAAGCTCAAAGCCAAAAGAATGGTGGAAATTATAAAGGTCAGAGCAGAAATCAATGCAATAGAGACTAAGAAAACAGTACAAAGAATCGTTGAATGCAAGAGTTGTTTCTTTGAAAGAATAATAAAATTTATAAGTCCCTAGGCAACTTTATTTAAAGAAGGAAAGAAAAAAACTCAAATTGATGCAATAAGGAATGAAAAGTATGAAATCACTAGAGATCCTGTGGAAATGCAAAAGATCATCAATACCTACTTCAAAATTCTCTACCCTCGTAGGCTTGAAAACATAGAAACAATGGACAGATTTCCAGAAACATATGGATTGCCAAAGCTGGGTCAAGAATATGTAAATCTGCTTAATAACCCAATTTCAATTAATAAAATTGACAATGTAATTAAATCCTTAAAAAAGAAAAGCCCAGGTCCAGGCCGAGGATTTAGCTCAGCAGCATAAGCACCTGGCTTGCAAGAGCATGGTCGTGAGTTCGATCACTGGTACCCCTAAAAATAACTAAATAAATAAATGAATAAAAGAAAAGCTCAGGTGCATAAACCCCACTGCAGAATTCTACAAGAAACTGAAAGAAGATTTAATGCCAATACTCCTCAATCTCTTCAATGAAATTGAAAAGAAAGCAATTCTCCCAAACTCATTCCTGAAAGCAAATATTACTCTAATACCAAAACCTGAGAAAGACCCAACCAAAAAAGAGAACTACAGACCAATCTCCCTAATGAACATAGATGCAAAAGTTCTCAATAAAATATTGGCAAACAGAATGCAGCAAATCATCAAGAAGATTATATATCCTGACCAAGTGGGATTCATGCCAGGAATGTAGGGATGGTTCAATATATGCAAATAAACAAATGTAATCCACATTATAAATAGAGTAAAAAAATTAGAATGATCATTTCTATAGATGCAGAAAAAGCTTTTAATAAGGTACAACACTTATTTATGATACGAATCTTACAGAAAATTTGAATAGATTGCCTTTACCTCAATAAGATAAAATCCATCTATGACAAACCTACAGCCAGCATCATATTAAATGACAAAAAACTGAAAGCCTTTACTGTAAAATCAGGAACAAGACAAGGATGTCCATTATCACCAATCCTATTGAATATAGTGCTGGAAATACTAGCCAGAGCAATTTAGACAAGAGAGAGAAATAAAAGGATTAGCATAGGAAAAGAAGGTAAATTATCGTCATTTGGAGATGACATGAAACTCTACATAGAAGGCCACCAAAACTCCATTGAAAGATTCATAGGTATAATAAATAAATTCAGTAATGTAGATGGATACAAAGTCAACACTCAAAAATCATTAGAATTCCTATTCACTGAAAACAAAATCACTGAGAGAGAAATAAGAGAAGCCATAACTCACAATAGCATTCAAAAAATGAAATAAATAGGTATCAACCTAACAAAAGAAGTAAAAGATCTATTCAGGGAAAATTATAATACCATGAAAAAAGAAATCAAAGAGGACCTCAGAAAATGGAAAGACATCTTTTGTTCATGGATAGGAAGAACAAACATTGTGAAAATGGTCATTCTCCCAAAATTGTTATACAGATTTAACGCAATCCCAATCAAAATACCAGTAGCATACCTCAGAGATCTAGGGATATCACTCCTAAAATTCATCTGGAACCAGAAGAGACCTAGAATATCAAAGGCAATTCTAAGCAGTAAAGGCAAGGCAGGAGGCATCACAATCCCACTTGAAGTTATAGTACAAAACTATTGTAGTAAAATCAGGATGATATTGGACTAAAAAAAGACCTGAAGATCAGTGTAATAGATTAGAAGATACAAATGCAACTGCAAACACACTCAACTACCTTATCTTTGATAACAGGGCCAAACACATCCACTGGAAGAAAGGTAGTCTCCTTAATAAATTGTGCTGGAAAAATCAGCTCTCCATATGCCAAAAACTAAAACTATCGCCATGTATTAAACTAAAGTCTAAATGGATCAAATATCTAAATATTAAAACAGAAACCCTAAATCTGTTGAAAGACAAATTAGATAGAAACCTCGAACACATAGTGTAAGTAGAGAATTATGAACAAGAATCAAACCATGTACAGAATACTTCACAGAATCAACAACTGGGATCACGTCCTATTAAAGAGTTTTTGCATGTTGAAGGAAACCTCTAGCATAGTGAAAAGAAAACCCACAAATTGGGAAAAATTGTAATTAATTCTCCCTCAGACAAAGGGCTTCTGTCTGGAACATATAAAGAATTAAAAAAAAAAAAAACAGATCCCAAATATTCAAAGACCCATTCCAAAGATGGGCATCTGGGATGAATACACAGTTCTCAAATGAAGAGATACAAATGGCAAATAAATATATGAAAAAATGTTCAGAATCATTACTCATTAGAGAAAGGCAAATCAAACTACACTGAGATTCCACTTCACTATGTTAAGAATGACCAGAATAAAGAAAGGATAAAACTACCAAGAACCAATGCTGGAGAGGCTATGGAGAAAAACAAACAAACAAACAAACAAAAAAACCTGTTGTACACAGACTGGTGCAAATCCTGTGGTAATCAATCTGGAGAGTCCTCAGAAATCTGGGATTGGAAGTCCCATTTGACCCAGATATTCCACATCTGGACATATTTCCAGAAGATCTGAAAACATCATACCACAGTGATATATATACACCTATGTTTATTTTATAGCACCACGATGTGTAATTGCCAGATCTTGGAAACGACCTACATGCCAATCAACTGAGGACTGATAAAAAATGATGTGGTATTTTTATACAATGGAGTACTACTCAGCCATAAAGAATGATCACATTGAGATATTTATAAGTAATTAGATGCAACTTGAAACCATATACATAAGTGAAATAAATCAAACTCACATGTGTAAATACCATATAGTCTCCTTAATGTAAGAAATGGTAAGGGTATATAAGATACACAAAAAAGCAAGAAATACAGTGAAAGGATATGAATCTGCTTAAAGGGGAAAATAATATCTCAGGAAAAATGAGGAAAAGAAAAAAGAAAAATATCTAAAATTATATAAACACATTTACGATAGCTAAGATGATTGTGTACAAATTCTATAAGTTCTTGGAACAAAGCAGTTAACATTCATAGGGTTGGAAAAATTGTGCATATTGTTGTATTGTGATCTGAGGAACTCTGGAAGATCTTTATTTAAAATAACAATCCCAGTTATGCTCATACTACCTGGTTTTGAAGGTCTATATTGCCTGTGTTTTGGGCTCTTTGCTATTTTTATTTAATCTGTCATTTTTGTTTCATGTTTCTAGGATTTTGTTTTGTTTTATTTTTTCTGTTTTTCCTTCTAATAAAGAAAGGAGAGGTATACATGTAGAGAGTCATACGTGCACAGAACTCTTAAACAGTTTATGAGAATCGATTGTACAATATATAATAAAATGAACAGCAACTTTGAAGAAAAAGAGACACTAGGGATTTTACTGTGATGATCCATATTTACTTATTTGGAGAAATATTACCCAGTGCTGATTCCATAGCATCATGCTGTGAAATCTAGTAATACTAATCTTCTTTGTTCAGAGTGATTTTAGTCTGTTTTGTATTGGTTAATTTAAACATACATGGAGGTATGGACAGCTATTTTGAAGAGAGACATTATGGTAGTCATTGTTGACTTCCTTATTGTCTGGTTTTGAAGACCTAAAATTCCTTCATCATCCTGTTCAGATCAGTTTAATACTATTTTGTTTTGTATGGTTTCATTTTGTGTGAAGATATAGACAACTATTTCAAAGAAAACAAGTGACAATATGATAAACAGTGAAGATCTCCTGTTGTCTGGCTTTGAAATCTGTCTCTTAACATTGTTTACTTCTGATCTTTTTTGTTCTGTTTAATTTTCCCTTCTTTAAAATGAAATTTAAAAACCAAGTTTCATTGTTATTTATACATGAAAAAATATTCCAAAATGTACATATGACATATTTTCTACTTGTGTGTTGATAAACAGCTACACTTTTTCCATACTTCAATTTTTATTAATTCCACAGCAATAGATATAGGTGTGTAGGTATCATTATACTATGCTGACTTTAATTCTTTGGGAATATTCCAAGCAGTGGATTGATAAACACATGAAAGATAACAAAAATCTATGTGGTCAAAACATATTGTAAAGTTATGGATATAAAGCTATAGGAGACTTTTAGAACACCAAACAGACATGACCAGTTTAAATGTTCAGTACGGAACAGAGCAAACTGACTATCATCTATCTATCTATCTTTCTATCAAGTTATCCATATATCTATCACATATCCAATGGCATTAAAGTAAACAATCTAAGGTCCTATACATTCTAAACTAACTCTCTAAACTGAGCAATACATTGCAAGCCCCTTGACCTGACTTTTCAAATAAGAATAATAGCATTAGGAATGATTATGCTGACACACACTTATAATCCAGCTATCTGGTAGATTAAAGCAGGAAATCTCAAGTTAAGGCCCAGCCTGGACAATTTCACAATTTAGCGAAATCTTGTTTCAAAATATTTTTTATTTAAAAAAAGAACTGAGGATGTAACTTAATGAGAATTCCCTGTATTCAATCCCCCATTCTGCCAAAGTCAAAGAAGAAAAAACAATGTTAATTTTTGCCCTGAATTAACTTATAATTGATGAACTGATAATCACAGATGTTATAATGATACGGTATACTAAATTTCTTCTATCAATTGGACATTCAGAATAAAATAGTAGACATTATTCAGATTTTCCAGTTGGGATTTTACTGTGATGATCCATATTTATTTATTGGGAGAAGTATTAAAAAGTGATGATGTTAAATTTACAAAATAAAATCCAACAGTAAAAGGAACAACAGAGTAAAAAAGCATTCTAAGGAAAGGGAAAAAAATTAACAAAAGTAATAAGGACTTAATATCCAAAAATTTCATAAAATATTCTTAAAATTCAATACCAGAACATCTTAGAAATTATTTAAAATTAAAAATGAATCTGAATAGAGTTCTTTAAAGTCTGATAATATGTACAGTTATGCACTGATGGTGTCCTCATCTCTTTGGGCTGTTATAAGAAATCACCATAAATCTAAATGACTTAAAAATATTTATTTCTCACGCTTCTGAATTATGGGAATCCCAATATCCAAGTGCCGGCAGTTGCTCTGTGAATAGTTCACTTCCTGTTCCAGCCATCTTCTTATAACTTCACACAGCGGTAAGATAGTCATCTCTAGCCTCATTTATCATGGCACTGTACCATTTCAACATACTAACTTTAAGAGTTCATGGTATTTGGTTCATAACATTAATCACGGGGAAATAAAAAACAAAACCACAATGAGTTAGTATTTCTTACCTTACAAGATGTTGACTATCAAAAAAACAGGTTGAGTTTTTTTTAAATATTGAGAATTTAAAATACATATATCTTTGATAGGAAGGTAGAACTATCAAGATGTTATGGGAAAATGTATGAAGTTTCTTTTAAAAAATTAAAATCAAAACTGTCACATAATCCATAAATTACGTATTTTAGTATTTATCTAAAAAATTTGAAATCTGAGTCTCAAATAGATAACTACCCTGTAATGCAGTATTATTATATGCAGTATACATTCTATTGAAGTATTATTCAAAATAACCAAGATATGGAAACAAGATAGTCATCAAGATAGACTGTATAAAATACAGTCTATACATACAGTGGAAAGCTATTCAGACTTAAAATATATTTCTAGTATATGGCACAAGATCGATAAACCTAGAAAACACAATGCTAAGTGAAATAAGACAGTTCCAGAAGGATAATTTCTGCACGAGTCTACTCACGTCAGTCATTTAAAAGGAATCAAACCATAGAAGCAGACGATAGATTTACCAGAGAACGGGACACAGAGAAAGTTGTTATTCAAAAATTTTAAAAAAAATTCAGTTATGTCTGATGAATAAAATCTAGACAGTTGCTGTTTACCATTATGTCTTTACTTCATAAGTATCTGTTTGCTTTTAAAGTTTGTTAGGAAAATAGAATTCATATTAGTTTTCTTACATAATTTAAAAAAAAAAAAAAACCTTGGCTAATATTTATTTAATCATTTGAGACAAAGTCTCACTACTGTGTAATGAAATAAAACACACATAAATCACAGATTAAAATTTTCAAAAGTCTTCTGTTGCTGGCTGTGGTGTTGCATACCTATAATGTCAGCACTGGGGAGGCTGAGGTAGGAGGATCGTTGTGAGTTCCAGACCAGCCTGCGCTACAAAGTGAGCTCAAGGCCAGCCTGAATTGTGTAGTGAGGCCCTGTCTCAAAAGAAAAGAAAAACAAAAGAAAGAAAGAAAGAAAGAAAGAAAGAAAGAAAGAAAGAAAGAAAGAAAGAAAGTGAGAGAAAAGAAAAGAAGTCTTCTGTCTCCATGTAGGATCAAGGAAGGCTATATCTTTTATTATGGAGAAAAAGAAAAAAAAAAAACAGAAATAGGGTACAAGTTATACAGAATTTCAGAAAAAATAAACAATAGGAAATCATTAGTTAATAGATTACATATTGTTATCTTAGAAATAGTTGTTCAAGTTACAAAATTGAAGCATATGAAGTGGACTTTCAAACAGTGAGACTGCAAACAGTTTTGTTCAATGATCCAACTCAGTCGGTTATGTTCTTTAGAGTACTTTCTTTTCCTTTCTTTTGTGCAATGACAATTACACATTTGGGTTTTATTACTCCCACAGTTCTTCTTACTTTTTTTTGAAGAGAGTAAAACCAAATGTGACATAAGAGAACAGAGTCAGTCAAATCAGAACATAATAGATAATGTAAAAACAAAATACTAGGTGATCAATACTGCCTCTTGCTATCTTAAAAAGAATTGCCTATATCATCAGTTATAATAAAATTGAACAAAACAGTAAACAATAAAACCAAAACATTGGAGACATTACAGGACTTTAAAAGAAGATAATAGTCAACCGGAATGGGTGTCACAATGAATCTTATTGTCTTTACAGTTGTTGAGTATACTTTCGAACTTGGTACTATCAAGCAAAGCAGAATAGGGGAAAATCAGTCAAAGCAAAATGGTGAGGGCTATACAGGGCTTCAGATCAAATTAATAGGAAATCAAAGTGGGTTACTATAATGTATCCTGCTATTTTTTTTATTTTTCCCTTAATTAAAAAGATAAAAATAAAAAAGTAAATAATTAAAAAGAAAGACTGAGATAAAAGAGGGCATAACAACAAAACAGTGCACGTCAAAGCATAACCATTTAAGCAAAATAGTGTTTCACAAGACATCCCAACATAAAAGTAGTTACCATAATGTCTCTTTCCTTGAAATCTTTGAGTATAACTTTGTATACTGTACCATCAAACATATCAAGACAATGAAAAACCACTCAAGAGAATGATGGGTATTTAGAACCAACTATCAGAAAATGAACAATGGTTTCTGTATAATCTCCTTGTCTATAAAAGTTTTTGCCTAATTATCACATATAATAAAATCTCAAGTTTTTATCTCAAGTAATTATCTCAAGTTTGCCCTGAAGTTTGGCTTGTGTTGTTCACAATTTTGTCTTTCAATTCAGAAGCAACAACAAAATACATAAAGTATAAACTAGGACTTACTTTTAAAACATGAGGTTAACATCAAGCCTCATGTAAAGGGTTTATGTTTGAAGTTAGGAGCTGCAATCGCATCTCTTTCTCTAGTGCTGTTTTATTTTTCCCAAAGTTCTGAGATTGCACTCTAGGCATTGATGGTCTAGCTCTTTAAACAGCCATAGTCTTTCTGCTTTGATACACTGTTTCCAAAGAATTTTTCTATCTTGTCCAATCCATATTAAATGCAAGCAGATTAAACTCATTCCCTCTGTAGAGGGTCATAGTTATCAAATTGAACAAAAACATTGCTTTTGAATCTTTTAAAACAGGTTTTCACCATGTCATCAAAGCTGGCCTTCAATCCAAGATTTTCCTGCTTCATTTCCAGAACAGTTGAGAAGATGGATATGAGCTGCCATATTCTGTGTAATAATCATTTAAAAACTATTCTTAAACATTACAACAGGTATGCCAGAAATCAAACTGTGTGAACTTTATCCATTTTGAAGTACAAGGTTTCATTAAAAGCTCAAAATATCCCTGTATCATGTTCTACAGTGAGTCTGAAACTACGTTTGCCACCTTACAAGATTTCTATGTTTTCTCTCAGTCTCTGTCTCTCTCTGTCTCTCTCTGTCTCTCTGTCTCTCTCTTGGTCGGTCTCTGTGTCTGTCACACACACAGACATACACACACACACACATTTTAAAATTATACCAAAATTTCAAACACAAGAGACTAGAAGGAAAAAATTATGGACGTATAATTGTGAAACTCAAGAATGTTTAACAAAGGTTTTAAATTCTTAGCAGCACCCTGGGTCATTCAAATTCACCTAATTTATTCTTTCCAGGATATGGTTTATAACTGGACTTTTTTCTATTAGTTGATAAATAGCTGTATGTGAAATAGAATTACATGTGAAAAAAGGCTTTGCATTGCCAAAAAGAAATTAATGAATATGGCTCAAGCTGATATTTTGTTGGTGAACATGGCACAGACTGATGGTTTGTCAGGACACCTTCCACAGAAAAATCCTTAGTGTGAAGAATGGAAATTCTGTTCCTTTCTGTTAGAGTTTTGGTCTGGAGGAGTCTGGTTAGAACAATGACTCTGAACAATAAATAGCATATTGATGTATCATCCTCTTAATCAGAGAATACGTATTTGGTTTTTTTTACAAACATGAAGAGATAAAAATATTTATTCTATATAAGAATAAAACACCTAACAATAATTGACCATCTGGGTAATTCACACGTTCACAGATTCTCTCCCTAGCAGCTTGATTTTTCACACATTTCGGTAAGATTGGAAAAGAAGGTTAATGTTTCAACTGCTTGAGCATTTTGTTATTGTAAAGTCGAAGTTCTAAAGGAGAGTTTTTCAAAGTCATAAATACTAAGTTTAAAAGTATAATTTGCTAATTGAAAAATATTTTTTCTTCTAACCATGAAATTCTCTTAGCACATGACACACTTTGACTAATATTAGAGAGTATAATAGTTTCCCTAAAGAGACTTTAAAAAACTGGGAAACTAATTGAAGTATGTATTTTTAAACCATGTAAATTAAATTACAAATTATTATCATTATTTAAAATTGATAGTTTTTTTATAATAAAACTTTCTGTTAGATAACATAATATAAACTTATGGTACTCTATATCTGTTTTTTGTTTTGTTTTGTTTTATTTTTATTTTTTTTTTTGCAGTTCTGAGGTTTGAACCTAGAGCTTTTCTCATGCAAGACAACTATTCTGATACTAAGCTACACCCCTACCTTATCTGTATATTTGGCATAAATTTATGTACATATTTTATTATTCATATAGCTTTCAGAGGCATTATTGAGATAAAGTTACATAATATCTTAGTCTCTAAATACTAACACAATGTACATAGATTATTATATTTTTTAAAGATTAGATTTGACTGCAAAGGCTGTAAAAATTATGAAGAGTGTTTTACACAAAGTAGAAGTTTACTTATCAAGTAAAAATTTGAGTGATTTGTGGCTGGAATAGTAGCTCCAGAATATCAATGACAGAATATCTTTTTGAAATTAGTTTGTCATCCTCAAAGACAAGATAGCTGCTTTTATTACAGATACTACACATGCATTATAACCCAGAAAAAATCAAAGAAAATGATTGTTCCTTTTATTTAAGGAATCCAACTAGAGTTTCTACACATACTAAGCAGTCACATTTTGTACTTTGGATCTATTATACGATTTTGTCTTACTGCAAAGAGGTAAAATTCTAATTTTTGTCTATCACTTTAAAAAGTCAAAATGTGATTACACAAGAGGAAAAGCAATATGGATTTTGGGGAAAGACATGTATTTCTGTCACAATAAATAATTCTGTACCCTTCTTAAAAAAAAAAAAAGTGTACTTTCCATTAGCAGAATTTTCCCAAGTGTGACAACACATCTGCATGGAATTTGTTGCTATGAAGATAATAGAATTATTATCAAAGGCAATGGTCATTTTCATACTGGGTTTTCATAGCTTGCTGCTGATTTTGGCTTCTCAGTATCTGCTGTGTGACAAATTTCTGACACATCCTTCTGTTGCAGACACATGCTTCCATAATTCACAGGCAGCCATATTGAAGGTGCAGAGTGACTCTAGAGATGCCTGGGTCCCCCAAGATCAGTGGGCATGAAGCCCCGGCTCCTTTTAGCATTCCAAGGGGTTGGCCAGAATCCAGAGAAAAAGGAAACGATGCACTCAAGAACTCCTTCAATTGTCTTCAATTACATTGCTGTTCAGCATGGTTGGAGGATGTTTGGAAGTAGGTCATTTGTTCCATCTACACTCAGAGTTAGGTTTTGATTTTCTATAATCTTATAAGATTCTATCTAATGAAAGAGCTAAAATGTAATTTTCCAAGGTGTACAGAAGAGGATAAATTTGCAAATAATAAGGCAAATGAGAAGAATTTGAGAAAGTGTTTTATTTTTCACATGTGATTATTCACATTTTTGGCAAACAAATGATAGAAATGATGCAATTCATATTCAGATATTGAAGTTTGTTTTGCTTTTGTAGATTTCTCAACATTAAGAAAACACAACTGTTGCTTCTATGTGTGAGCAGAATATCACCAATTTCTCATTACACATAAAAATATTGCTTTCAAAATATCTTATGTTACAATTTTAGAATTTATTAATTGTTCCAAAACATTTTCCTGTATTGTAACTCTACTCTTTAGGAGACTATACAGTAGTATGCTCTGTGGTGAATGAAATAAACAAAAAGTCTACAGGAGCAATCACAGATAAATGTTATCAACAAAGTTTTTGCCTCATACTTAGCATCAGATAAAATAGTATGGATTAGCAGCATGCTTTAGTAAACTAAAGTACAGAAGTTAAATTAGAGGACTTTGAGATAATGTTTCTTAGGAGAACAAGCACCATCAGGTGGAAAACAGCTGTTGCATAAAAACATATTTTATGAACATAAAATTTTAGATATAAAAATCTCTTTGTCATATAGAGACCTCGGATATGAAAATGTATCTACGGGAAAGGCATAGTGAGTTGGTACAGTGAATCAAATATAGGTTAATAAGATGAGGACATACTGCTTTTCATGCTTTTCTGGGAATTCGCGTAAAGCTAAGGCATGTTTTCTTTCTTCCATGAGGCTCAACAGTTTTTAGGATAGGTAAACCAGTCTGCCTCCCATGCAGCCGTCTATTTCTAAATGAGTGAAACACAGAAAAGAATATAAAAGGGGATTCCTATGCACTGGCAGGAGCATTTGCAAAAGTTTTGAAATGAGAATCAAACATAAACTGTAAAGAGCCTCCCTGGTAAATAGGTTGTATCTTACTGTATTTTATTATGTACGATAGTATAAGCAAAAACCTTTTAAAGACAAGGAGATTATACAGAAACCATTATTCATTTTCTGTTAGTCGATTCTAAATACTCTGTAATGCTGTCATTCTCTTAAATGGTTTTACATTGTTTTGATATACTTAATGCTACAGTATACGAAGTTGTACTCAAGGATTTCAAGGAAAGAGACAATATGGTAACTATTTTTAGGTCAGGATTATCTGGTGGTGAAACACTATTCTGCTTAAATGGTTATGTTTTGATCTGTGCTGTTTCGTTGTTATGCCCTCTTTTATCTCAATCTCCACTCCATTATTTACTTTTTTAATACTTTTTTAAAAATTTTTATCCTTTTAATTAAAGGAAAAAAATAGCAGGATATATTATAGTAACCCACTTTGACTTTCCATTACCTCGATTTAAAGCCCTGTATTACTCTCACCATCTGGTTTTTAACTGATGTTCCCCTATTCTGTTTTGCTGGATAGTATCAGGTTCGAAAATTTAGGCATCAGCTGTGAAGATAATGAGATTCATTATAACGCCCATTCTCGTTGACTTTTATCTACTTTTGAAGACCTACAATGTCTCCAATGGTTTGGTTTTGTCGGTTTTGTTCTTTACTGTTTTGTTCAATTGTATTATAACTAATGGTATAGGCAATTCTATTAGAGATAGCGGGAGGCATTATGGTAACCATTGTTGATCACCTTGTATTATGTTTTCACATTATCTATTATGTCCACCCTTTTGACTTGACCGATTCTGTTCTGTTATGTCACATTTGGTTTTACTCCCTTCCAAAAAGTAATAAGAACCGTGAGAGCAATGAATCCCAAAATGTGTAATAGTCATTGTACAAAAGAGAGGAAAAGAAAGTGCTCTAAACTATATAACTGCATGTATATTTAAGTGTATAAGATAGAATATGATATCACAGAGTTTTATCGGATCATTGAACAGAACTGTTTGCAGTATCATTGATGGAATGTCCACTTTACAAGCTTTAATTTTGTGACTTGAACAATTATTTCTAAGATGACAATATGTAATCCATTAACTAGTGATTTCCTACTGTTCATTTTTTTTCTGCAAATCTGTATAACTTGTACCCTTTCTCTGCTTTTTTTTTCTTTTCTCCTTAAATAAAATTAAAAAAAAAAAAGAAATAAGAAGGAGGGAGCAGAAGGTTCCCAAATTAGTTATATTACTGAGAGTAACAGTGCACTTTCCTGCTTTTTTTCATTGGTCATACAGAATAAAGGGGTTTTTGAAAGGAGAGATTTGTACATGGATGTAACACAATTGACCCTTGCGCCCCTTCCTCATTATCCTGCTAAATTCATCCAACCCCGATTTCACATTATTCAGGAGAGATTTCAATGTGCAATCGTCATGTGAATTGTAAGTAGCCTTCTCTGCATTTTATTGAAAGAGGAGAGTTAGAGTTGTACCTGATCTTTCAATTTTCACAAATTCTGTCTCATGTCAATTATCACTTCTTTAGAGAAACATCTGGTGTGTGTGTGTGTGTGTGTGTGTGTGTGTGTGTGTGTGTGTGTGTCTGTGTGTGTGTGTCTGTAATACTCTTCTGTCTTTTTCTCCAGAATATTTTAAAACTTATATTCATCTGTATATTCACAGCAGTGATTCTGTCTAACTGTATAAACTTTGGGTTCCCTCTGTTTCATCAGTGGAAAATCAGCGGAAATCTACTGACTAGCACTGACTTTAAGATTTTTCTTTTACATCTGTGGAATGAAATTTGATGTAAATATACATTTAGTGTATTTTCTCAATAACTTAACAGTGAGGAAAAGAAAATTCATCTAGCGAGTCTATATTTCTCTAACTCCTTTGTTTGATTGATACTATATGCTTTCTTTAAAGTATCTACTTAGCTCAGCTGGAAAGAAGAGAATTACTTAAGGAGTGATTTTGGTGGCTAAGATAAGTGACTCAATGCACTTTCTGTTGCCTGTATATTGTAAGTTAATTTCTTTTCTTCCCCTGAAGCCATTAAGAGGCAAATCATTTTAAGGTGACTCTAAAGCTTGAGAAGTAAGTATATAAAAGCATACAGGCATTTAACCACTCTGATATTATACAATGTTTTAATCATAAAAGTAAGGAAACAGAAAACAAGAAAAAATGTCTTGAGGTAAAGATGGATAAAAAGACTCATGGAACCTAAAGGCAATCATGGAACAATTAGTGATAGAAAGAGGAACAGGTAGCAAGCAGGAGAAACTAGCAAGCCCACACTGTGATGCTGTCAGTGTTGCACAGGGTCATCCCTGCTCATGACATCTGAGTGTTGGGAGCACCCAGCAAGACAAGCAAAAGCAGCTCAAAATTCACCCATTGCTGTTGTTTATCACTTTCTAAATTAAAAGCTTTAGTTCTTTTTCTGAGTCAAAGACCATAGCAAGGTGGTAAAAAAGAATAGTCGGCTTATGACTTCATAATTTTGACTTTTCTAGAAGAAAATACTACTTGCAAAATTCATCAAAATTTCTAATGATATTTGATCTTATTTCCATACAGAACTGGTAAAATATCAGATTATACAAAATAGGAAGCACGGAAATAATTTCTAGGGACGCTGAAAGTTGAATAATTTGTCTTTTGGAAGCCATTTGAGAATCAGATGAACAGACACAAAACGTCAATGCCTCACATTTAAAGAGCATGAGGATATTTTTAGTCCCAAGAATCTTCATTAATATAAATTGGTGTATTAGATTTTTATATTAGAATACAAGATCTAGACTTGAGTCTTTAAATTAAAATGTTCTTGGAATTAATTACATTATATTTGCTGATAGATAGGTTTTAAACACTACAAAAAAGAGTCACAAGTTTTCATATAATTGATTTGTTCTTGAAATCAAATTTGTCCACTGAGATTAGATGAGAACTTCAAAGATACTATTATTCCTACTTTTAGAGATTTCTGGAGTACGTCCTTAAATTTTGCTTAACAATTATGGCTGCAAGGTGAACCTCAATTAGAAAGAAATAGTTAAAATTCTTTACAAAGTAAAATTAAAATTAAAAAAGAAAGAAAGAAATCCATTATTCAATAATCATGTGTTCATGATGAGGACAAACTGCATTTGAAGTGGAATAAAGTGGAAACTTATATGTCTCGATATTTATGATATACACTGTTGCCAATTGTGTACATGAAGTGTTTTTTATTGAAATAGATAATACAAACTCACAATAGGCCCAATCTGTCTGCATATTTCATTTTTTTTTTTACAATTATGATTTAAATTTCTATTTGTTTGCTTGCTTTAGTCTTGGTTTAAAGTTATGGTTAAGTTAATCGTTCAGTTTAGTCAAAAGCCTCTTTGTCTTGACAGGACTTCTTTCTTTATTTATTTAATGAACTGCATTTCCATCCTATATGCCTACATAGAGCTCCCTTCCCTTGACTTCACTGCTGTCTTCATCCAGCATGATCCCACCATGTTTGATAAGTGTACATTATTAAAATATTGATGTTTTCTGACATAAACTACTAATTTATGTCAATGGTATTTTTCTACAAGTATGATTGATTTGTGTGTGTGCGTGTGTGCACACATGTGCATATGTGTGTGCAGAGTATGTATTTAAAACTTCTTATACTGCTGTGGTGTATTAGCTAATGGTCAATATGCAATAGTCAGCTGAGCTGAACCCGTCTAGCACTGGGTGTGGAAGGCCCTCCTGAGGATTGTTGCCAACAGCATAAAAATGAACTGGAGGGGAAGGTCCTGTGCTGCTGCTTCTCCTGGCAAATCTTGTCATGCTGGTTTTCCTGATATGAGCTCTGTTCTCAGCCTCAGAGGAGAGCAGGAACTCTCTGTCACTGAGGATAGCTGTGGTTCTCTTGAGGGGGAGATCTGGTTTTCACTTTACGCATCATTTCCTGGCTCCGGTGCAGATTCTTCATCAAGCTGGCAGACTTTCTGTCTCCTACCACAGACCTTTTGGCCTTCCTAGTGCAGATTCTTGATGCTGACTTGCATTCTGGGCTTTAGTCCTCCATTTGAACTCATGGAAGATATTGTCATGGGATCGACGCCTTCAGCTAGACTCTTAGGGTCTCTAGTCTGTGGATAGATCTCCTCCATTTTTCTGCATTTGGCTTTTGGAGTGACACTATAAATTATCTGTCCTGTATTAAATCTATTCCATTGAAAATCCTGATTAAAATTGCTTTATGTAATATAGTCACCCTGTAGGAAACACGTGGATTGTCTAAAACCCATGCACCACAACACAATTTCTGTGATGAAATCTGGGATGTGCTGCCTAGGAATTTAGCTCAGCGGCATAATCACCTGGTTGGTAAACATGAGGCCCTGGGTTCAATCTCCGGTACAAACAAACAAGCAAAAAATCTGCAATGTGATCCTTTTTTTTTTTTTTTTTTTTTTTTATGTGATCCTTTTTGAATTGTATAATTTCTCTGAGATTTATATACAGGTGAGAAGCTCCTGAGTCTTTGGGTGCTATGTTTTACATCCTAAATGCTCTGCAGATTCTCATGTGAGATCTGGGACGTTCGGACAATGATTCATTCTTGGTTTGCTATACTCATCAACAGAACAGTCTATTGAGGAATTCAAGCCTGAATTTTAGGAAGCAGAGCCTGGCTGATGGAGGGTGGTGTACTGAAGACTGATCTGGAAGCTGGATTATTGTCCTCCATCCTCGCTTCTCTCTCTGCGTGCAGACCAGTGTAATCTGAGCAGCTTTCTCCATTGTGCCCTTCTTCCATACC
This sequence comes from Cavia porcellus, assembly GCF_034190915.1. Taxonomy (NCBI): domain Eukaryota; kingdom Metazoa; phylum Chordata; class Mammalia; order Rodentia; family Caviidae; genus Cavia; species Cavia porcellus. The sequence continues at coordinate 57,633,673 of NW_026947505.1, forward strand.
ATTCCCGCATTCAAGTCAGCAACCCGTGGGTTGAAATATTTGATAACGTTAGCCAGAATACAAGTTGGGGCTTTCTTTTCTTTTAATCTCTTCTATTCATCTTATCTTATTTTTCTGTGGGGCTTCCATCCTCTTGTTAATTTGATGGTATACATATATCACAGATGTTCATTGCTTGTCATCTGAAGACATTGTAAACAGATTTTGCAGAACACTGCCATTGGCCCAGTTTGGCTATGGTCGATTCATGGGCCATGTTATTGATATATATTGTAATGTCTTATAATTTGTTTTGCTCTCAGTTTCTATGTATTTAATAGTTTTACTTTCCTATTTAGATATTTAATCCGTCTGGTATTTAAATCATTGTACTTTGGAATCCATCTTCTTTTGTCTTTATGTAGTTAGCCCATCTATTAGAAGATCATCTATATATTTATAAATTTAGAGACCAACATTTAACACATGGGTTTTGCTATGTTTACTTGACTTTTCAAAAACTGTTCTACCAGTATAAAACACTCATTTTTGTCTCATATACTATACTTTTTTCTCTAGTTCTTGCAGATGTTAAATTTATACCCTGGCTTTTTTCCCTTGGTATATGATTTCCATCTATTTACATATCATCTATAAGCAACATATTATTGAATATTAGTTTTGATGCTGAATCCAATAGGGATACCTTTTTGTTTGATATGTTATTTTGTATTTTATATTAGATGCACTTGAGTTGTAGTTAATTGCATCGAGTGTTCATCTAACATGATTTAAAGGTTATTTTATCCAGTGATGGCTCTGGAGATAGACTGTTCTGTTTCTTTAACATTTAAATAGAACAATAGAAATCAGCGCAGGAGCAGAGACATCGGGTACAAAAACTTTAGACAAGCCCCTTTGCATTACTGCACCATGTACACACAATAATCATGGATTTAGATGTAACATTTTAAGAAAGACGTACTAAGGTAACAAAGCAATCTAACAGCCCTGGGCGTTTTGACAGTGACACGTGGATTACTGCTTCTGTCATCAATAGGTTCTCAACCAAGCAGGGCTTTTGTGCTGTCCTGAAATTATTACAACCACTTCTTGGCCACTAGTGGTCATGAGTACTGCATTTGTTGCCAGTTTATATAGAGAAGAAAGAGGAAGCAATTTCTCATGCTCTGTGTGGTGAGGAGGAAAACCTAAAATTTATAACTGTACTCAACTGATGGTGTCTCAAACTTCTCTCCACTCCTGACTCATAATGCTATTTGTCTTCCCAGTCCAAGACTGCTTTCAATCTAGGTAGAATTTTCTCGAAGCTTTCATATAAGCATCATTTTTTTTTTCTGTAGATACTACAGGGTTGATTTCTGGAAATAAATGCAATAGTGCTTGCAAGTGTGACACTCAAATTGATCTGCACAGGCGCCTCATCTAAGATTTTTCTAGTATGTTCATTACCTCTTTTTCTATTGCATAATTGTCTTTGTTTGTTGATGTTATTTTATTTTCTCCCTTCACAACAGGCAGTAGACAGTGATCTTTTCCCCTTGAATAAACCTGACCTTGTCAGAGAGCTCTCCCTAATCTGGGGCCTTTTCTTCCAATTTAGCCTTATCTCTGAGTGTGCCAAAAACTATTCATCTCCACTGACTGGCCTATTCACATCCCATAACTGTATAACAAGTGCTACATTCAAGGCCACAGAGGGTAAAAGAATGCAAGTGGGTAGAAAATTTTTTCTCACATCAGCACAGATTCTAATTCCATCATCCAAAGTGAAGCTACCAAATTATTTAATGTTGGACCAGGGATACAGCTCAGTTTTGTAAGCACCTGCCTGGTAAGCATAAGGTTGTGAGTTTGAATCCTGATATCGAATCCTGGTATAAAGAAAAAATTTATTTAGTATTATCCCTAAATGCCTGCTTGCAAATTGAGCTTCAGACAAAATAGTAAAGGTGCAATTTAGGCAATAATCTAAAGACAGTAAAAATTTTTAACTATCTAAAAAATAATAACAAAAATATTAAATGCAATTCCCATCAGGTACATGGGCTTTTCTAAAAATTCTTTGTATTAATTTACAAGGCAATGAATTATTAACATATTAAAAAATTAAATTCAGTATATATGAAATAAAGTGATACTGATTTAACTAATTTCCCATTAATTTGAAAAATTCTACTAAAACACAGAAAAGCCATTATAGAACTCAGTTATGCATTTAGAGAGTAACTAAGAAAATTCTAGAATGTATTAGTGATTGACCTATAAATTATTGAAATATTTTATGTTGTGGAAGTTCATAAAAATTATAACATCCTTTGAAAGTGTGTAACTTTTAAAAAGCCACATCAACTTTTATTTTCTAAAAATATCATTATTTAGCAATATTGTATTTTCTATTGAAATGTAAAATAAAATGGCAATAATTTGATCTGGTACTTCACACCTCCAGAACTGTGAGGAAATAAATTTTTGTTGTTTCAGCCTCTCAATCTGTGCATTGTGTTACACAACCATGCTTCCTGATATAACCCGAGCTTCCTAGTGCAATTTTGCATTATTTCCTAGTTTCCTTTAGGTTTTCTGTTGTTGTTCCTCATGCAAAAACTCAAATACATTCAATTGTTTATGACAATGTGACAATGTTCATAGTTTTTGTTGTTGCTACTACTGTCTTGTTTTGATTTGATTTTTGGGTACTAGAAGTCAAACTGAGGACCCTGAGTATGCCAGGCTGTTCATGTGTTTTACACTTTTGTGTAGACTTGTAGCTGTCTGTTTTGCCTCTGCTCGTTGCATATTTTTGCGTTTTTGATCGCATAACTGTTATACTATTTGATTCATAGCATGCATCCAAATAATACATATGGTGTATTTCACAAAAGCTCTGAATTAATCATTCTAACACACACTAAGCATCGAAAAATACAATATGTTTCTATTACATTTTAGCCAGCAACAGAGAGTTAGTGTGATTCCTGGGTTAACTTCATATAAGCTAACTTTCTCATAATCCAAAGCATTGCAAGTTCCCTGATGTGAATGAATAACTGAATCATGCCACAAACTTTTATTATTAAAACCTGGAAAATTCATCAATTGGTTAAGATTTTGATTTTACAAATCATAAAGTAGGCTGGAAACAAAAAAATCCAAAATTATAGCTAATAAGTTACAAAACATTAACACTTTCTTACATTAATAAACTATGATAAAATATCAAGTAAATGGGAAATCATTAAGTCCTGTAACCCATTACATTAAGAATTCAAAGTACGTTTCATCTTATCATCACATGGTGTTTGTTTACTTCATTTTTCTCTTTTTACCCTTTTCTTTGATGACACATACTTTCAAAAGCAGTTTGATAAAAAAAATGTTTGCAAAAAAATATTGGTCATGATTTAGTCTAAAACTACTTGTCACTGGTACTTAAAATGTGAAATTTCCCTGTTTGTGTTAGAGGATAAAGTTTTTCTAATATAATTACATTGCTAGACATCAAGTTTCTGGCAGGAAACGAAATGATAAGTGTCAGTATGCCGGAAATACAATCTTTCTGATTCACAAGCCCATGCTGCAATGTGAAGAAGAAAACTTTCAAGAGGAGCTTCAAAGAAAAGTGTTTAAATGTTAGTTTATTCTAGTTCACTATTAAGAAATGCCTGATTACTTGGTGTCCGTTTTAGAGCAGGGTGAATGTTTCTCTTGAGGGAAACGCAAGATTTTCAGTAAAAGAGCTAAAGGAAAGTATTACAGTTATAGGAAAGAAACATTACAGTTTTCGGTACCTTCATAAAGGGGTGTCTGTAAAGCTATATAAATAATCCTGCCTTCAGCAATCTAAAGAGTTCTTTCTAGGAGTATGAGATGATTAATTATTATTGAAAGTGCTTAATTTTAGATACTGTAGTGAACAGTGTGAAAAATAAGTTCATGTTGAAGGATACTGGGCCTCCTATCACAACTGACAATTAACAGTATCTTGGAGTTTGATACAGCCTTTCTCATGAACATTCATTTTCTGCAGAGCTGGAAAAGATAATAAAGACTGTAATTTGTTTATTACATAAAGACAAAAGATTTTCCCTCAGGAATGATTATAACTCCAGGACTGTTTTTAAAAACTATTCAAATGAACAGTGATAATCTATAATACTCTCTGACCATCACAGTCATCTCTTAGGGCATTGTGAATTACCATAACCCATTCCACAATTTTCTAAGGAAACCGTGTACTTTAGCATTCTAGTAGCTGGATGTTCATCTCAATAGCTATATTTGAAGGATTCAGAAAGCAATCCACATGGTATGATGAATGGCAAGTTATATACACCTGTGCAAAAGTGTCAAGTTGTGATTTCTACCCACATTATGCTCTGTGTATTACATATACACTCCTGAGCATCAAGGAGGGTAAACTACACCCATGTCACTCTTCTTGTGACAAACTAATTTATCACAGTGAAATCTGGGTGTGGCTCACAGTAGCTGTCCCTGGGGAAAACAGAAGCCTATCTGTGCATTTACCCGTTTGGCAGATGAAAGTCAAGGTGTGTACAGAAGCTCCAAAACAACAACAGTTGACTTCTATCCATGAAGTGTGCATCGCTGAATTGCTTGCATTTAGGGTTTGCTTTATAAAAACAAATTTTCTTTTGATTTTTCTTGTAGAAGTAGCCCAATTTTTTAAAATGGCACATGAAAACTCTCATCACTCTCGATTTAGGTGGCATATTCCAAAAGAGCCTTTAATAGATGGTATAGAAATATATGCACTGATAGATGCAGAGACATATACTTTCAGTTTAGAAATTTATCCTGGAACTCTGTGTATTTATTTGAAGAGTAATGATGCAAATGATGCTATGAGCAGACTTGTTACTCTTGTCTCCCATAATAACCAGAAAATGACATTCGACAATTGATTTCACCATTTCTGATTTATATTACATTTGTTAATAAGAGCAAAAGTTAACCAGCATAAGAACTGTATGCAAGAATAAATTAGAAATTTCCAATAAAATTTTGCAATTTCAAAACAGAGAATTGTTTGGTACAATCTTTAAGTTTCAAAAGGATGTAACATTGGCCTTGTACATGGCAAATAAAAACAAACTGATACTGCTTATGGCAACATTGCAACATGATGAAAAAATGACAGAAAAAATTCAACAAAACTGAGGGCGAAGAGGGTAACTTTTTACACAAAACCAAAGGTGGAATAGATGTTTTTGATGAGTATGTAGCATGTATGATGTCACTCACAATGTACAACTTTGGCCAATGGCTGTGATTTACTCCATCCTAAACATATGGCACGGACAGGAAAATAACAAGTACAAAATATCATGTAGAAATTTTCTTATAGGCTTGGGACTGCCACTCAGAAGAGGTTATTCACAACAGATGAAGAGCAGAATGTTTCTGAACAGAGAACTAGATAAAAAAACAAAAATTGTGCAGCACGTTGGTGAGCTCACAGGTGAACAGGCAGGTACAGCATCACAAAGACCTACTACAACAATAGGAAAGCCAGAAGATGGCCGGTGTGCCCTATAAAAAGACAAGAAAACATAACGTGTGTTATCAGTGTGGCATTATGTATAGAACTTGCAGCTTTCATGTGTGACCCACCTTAGGTGTGACAATTAAAGCCAAGATTATTTCTGTGATAGACTTTTGTTTGTGTTCACATTGTGGTTCATATAGTATTTATTTCTGGTGCTGTCTTCAGGTTTTGGGAGCAAGTACACAGCTGATGTGAAAATATTGATGTCTGTTATAAAGCACTCAGTACGTATTTGATAACTTTATTTCATTGGTATCTTATTTTTCCATTAAGTTCACATTGTACAGTATAGTAAGGAGCTCCAACAACAATATGGTAGAGATGTGAAGTAAGCCTTCCAAAAAAGATGGGAAAGCTAAGCACACGTGCTGTCAGAGTAAGTGTTACATGTGTGCGGAGCGTGCAGCTGTCACGTGTGGAGACTGCCGTGGGTGTGACAACTCGAGCATAGATATTTTTGATCATGAGTTCTATTAGTATTTTCATTGTAGTTTGTATAAAAATTTATTTCTGTTGTAATTTTCAGTGTTTGTATACCCAAAACTGTCCATGTTGATCAATTTGATACTTTTTATAAACAATAATATTAAGAATTTGATACTTTATTTTAATGTTTTCCATCAAGTACTCAATGTTTAATATAATAAAACTAAGAAATTTAAAATTAAGAATTCATCAAGAGAAATACTTTTGAAGAATAGACACGGGTTTTGTAAACCCTTCGGTATTCTCTTTTAACACAAAATAATTGTGATGCTGTTAGTATTCTCATCAACTCATTGCTTTTCTTGCTTGTATGAAATTCCTGAAACTCAGGAACTAAACTTTTGGTCTCTGTATTGTGGGGCAGAAAAAACAGATTAATATTAAAATTGCAATAAATTTCAATTTACCAGTTCGTTCCTCCTGTAAATAGTTTTGTATTTTAGGCAAAATTAAGTGTAATTAACATAAATAGTAAGTTGATTTTTCCAGCCATGTTTTTAATATCTCTCCTTATACCATTTTGATTAATGGATATGTTAAAGACAAACACAAAATGCCCATCAACTGAGGAACGGATTTTATAAATGTGATTGTTTATCCCATGGAGTACTACTCAATCATAAAGACAGACACGGTTGAGAATTTCACAGTAAACGGATGTAACTTGAGATAATATTTGTAAGTGAATTAAAGAGACTCACACATATAAACATCTAGTTGTCTTTCTTGTGTGAGAAACTAAAAAAAAAAATAAGTAAGCTCTAAAATGTACCACAGATATTGTGAAGTTTGGAAGAAACTGTTCAAAAAGAAAAAGGAATTAGGATGAGTGAAAGGGGAAAAAACAGTAGGGAAAAGGAAAAAAATGTAAGTCAGTTATACTATTCCTGTCTCTTAGGTCACTGAAAAGAAAGCTTTATGTTAATGTTCATTGGAGAGATTTGTATGCCCACGTCTTGTACCCTGAGCAACTACTTTAAGGATAACAACACATAATATATTAACTATTGTTATTCTCCCTTAATTTTGTTATGAAATTTTTAGAAACTTTTTTCCACTTAAAAAAACCCAAACAAACAGAAAGCAATTCATATTATTGTAGAACTCAATAGCATATTTAATGGTTCTTGATGGAATGGTCACTGGATTAAATCCACAAATTTTTTACCACGGTCTTGAGAATATGCTTAGGAATATAGTACTGATTTTTGTATTAAAATATGTTATTATCAGAGTTTTATCACTTTTTAAATTATTTCAGTAAATTGTGTGAAAAAAAATTTGTGGAAAAGATGCTTATTGTATATTACATACCTTTAAAAAAATCAGTATTGAGGTATTGTCTTCCAATTGATTTTCAGGCAAGTCCTTAAAAACAGTTGTAATGATACTGTCTAATTATGTATATTTAATTTAATCATATATAGTGAAAGCGATTTGAGATTGTTAGCAATGATTTAGTGGTGAAATTCTTTCTTACTGTATTATATTTACAATACTTTAAATAGCTTAAATTTACATGTGTGGCGAGTTATTACTTTTAATTATGTATGAAACATTCCTTTAGCCTTGTTAGTCAGTTTTCATGACAAAAATTAACTTTCAATTTCCTGTTTTTTGTCTTCTATTTTGCTCTGTGATTCATTTATATTTGAGTTTCTCATATAAGAGAAGCCATGTGATATTTAATTTTCTGTGTCTGATTTATTTGACATAACATTTTGGTTTCAAGGTTCATCAGTAATGAGACAAATTTCATTTTATCTAGCTAATGTATCCAAACTGGTATCTGGGTTTGTTGACGGGCTTATTCATCTTAAAGAAAATGAAACAAGTAAGACACACATTTCCAATTAAATCATGCATGATTTAACTTGATGAAGACATTTACCTGGGAAATCAACAAGTTTTATTAAGACAATACTGCATCTCTTCAAATGCTGAAGAGTCAAAGCATCCTGCCAAGCCGAACTTTCAGAAGCAGAATTTAGTTTTTATGAATTTTTCTCAAATTGTATCTCTGATATTCTGCTGTGATTGACTTGAGTTTACACAATTTTGATGGTACTATGACATAAAGCACCCTGTGTTTTTTAGGGCATCATTTGGTGTGGTTATTATGACCATAACAAAGACATGTCAAGCTGAGGGGGTTAAAGACAAGGCGGCTAGCAGGTTAGTGAGTTCTGAGTGTATCTGTACATGATTGATATGTAGGTCAGCAAACTGAGCGGGAAGAGCTACAGCAGATGTGGGTGGCCCCAAGCTGAGTGGAATACAAAGCAGAGAGAAGTGGAAGGCGTGCCTCTTTATGAAATGTTACAGTTTTTGCCATCCCCTTTGGACACTGGTTTACGGTTTCTGCAGCATTTGCACGCAGACTTGACTGTGATGACTTCACAGTGAACTCTCGGCCCTCAAGCTTGGACAGGGTTCATTCTTTGGTCCTTCTTTTCTGCAGCCTCCGTCTTCTCGGGCAGCTTCTGCAGTCTGCCTCATCAGCTTGTAGATAGCCGTGTGGGCCCTGCTGTTTGGATCTTACAGGCCTACCTAAGAATTCCCTTGCATAATTTTACATGAAATTTTTATCAGTTCTGTCCCTCTAGGGAGCCTTAAGCAGGACTTATCCTATGAGTATATCTCATTGCCAATGATGTTGACCTTCACAACTTGGTTAAGGGAGTATCTCCTGCATTTCTATACTACGTCTTCCTGTATTTTCCTTGTAGTTATTGCCAGAAGTATTTTTATATGAAAATCCTTCTCGATCTCCAGCACACAAAAAATTACACATTTAAAAAATTGCATAAGCCTATTTCTTTTATTTTGAGTATTCTAAGACAAACCTGTGGATTTTTTAAAACAGGGCTTTGCTATATAATATAATTTAGGTGCCTTGAACTCATTGTGTAACTCATATTGGCCTCAAACTCACAGCAATACTGCCTCGGCCTCCTGAGTGCTGGTAAACACGGCCATTCCCAGCTTGTTGCTTGTCTTTACTGTTTTGAAGATTTTTAATCAGTAATTCAGGAACATCAGGATCATTTTTTTCTAATTAATACAATATTTACATTTAGTTTGCAGAATACTTACCTGAATCTACCTCAGAAAATTCTTTTCAAGATTAAGTAAACAGAAATGCATGGATATGTATAAAGTACATTGAAATTTATTGATAATATAATCATAACAGAAAATATCTCTAACTATCTATCTACCAATCTATCTATTACATAGAACCACATTAGGAAAATTTTATTCTGGTTAAGAACTGTCTGCAACTCAGATGGGGCAAGCCATGAATGTTTCTCAGCTCTACATTGCCTTCATTTTTCTTTTTTTTTTTTTTTTTTTTTGGTTCTGGAATTCACATCTCCAGTCCTATATCACCTTTTAACTTCTTTACAATACGTTAAGAAAATGCCACTGATTAATTTGACAATCAAATGACCCAAAACAATAATATGACCATTACACATACACGTTACATGTTTATAATTATACATGCATGCTTGCTAAAAATGGTTCTACTGCATTAACTATATTCTAGTAATGATAGATATACTAGAGGTTATTTGTCTCTAAAATCAAAGGTAGCAAAGTTTGTATTTTCACAGAGTCAAAATTCCAGAGGGGAAATCAGGCAGTAAGCAAACAAAAAATAAATTAACAATGTAATAACTGATAGTATAAGTTCCCTGAAGTAACATTTAATATGATGGTAAAGAGAGCTGGAGGATTCAGGCAGGAGGTAGTAAAGGGTATCTGAAAAAAATGATGTTTGAACTATACGATGAATGTAAAGAGGAGCCCCTTACATATACAACAGAGGGAAGCACCATCCTGAAGAAGAAATAACAGGAGAGAACAGATGGAAGGGTGGGGTGTGCACAAAAGGGAGAGTAAATCAGTGCAGCTAGAAAATAACAAACTACTAAAGGAATATGTAAAGCGTTGGAGGTACAGGCAAAAACCAGAGCCAGCAAAAATTAATAATAGTAAGAGATTGTAGTAGTGTGATGTAGTACCCCACTTAATGATTTAAAGTAGAAGAAATATCTTGTAAGTTTTAAATTCATATCTGTTATATCTATGGATGATATTTCATTAACAAATTAATTTTAAAAACTAAACAGCAAACAATCAGTAGGTATGGTGTGCTTGCATTGGTATCAATTCTCCCCTTCCTTTGGTCAGTAGAATGTTCAATTTATCTAAACAAACAAATCACATTTTAAGATTACATTTCTTAGCTTCTGCTGGTAGTGGAGAAGGTAAACTGTCTGCATAACTCCTAAGTCACATCATTAAAGAGATGATGCCCCATCTCATTTCTTAATGACCAAAATACAGAGATTTCAAAACAATTTCCACAAAGACAAGAAGATCTAGGATGAAATAAAACTTATCCTTGGATGGCTATGCCTGGGTCTCTTGTCTATTTCTGGATTATTACAGATGGCGATGTGTAACTCTATTTTTTTCAAAATACTTATTTTGGGTTTCTTAATGGTATAAATTTAACCTATACATATGACAGTACCCCGAAATAATTGTTATAAAGATCATAATGGAAATAATTACTAGTAAGGCACATTTCTTAATTTTCAAAGGAGAAATAAAGCTTATGGTATCAGTTTTTCTTCATTAAGTAGACAGAAATTTATTTAGTAGTATTATATCATTAATTTAGCTTTTCCATGACAATGACTGAGCGCTTAGGTAGGGACTGCAGTCTATTGAGGGTGGCAGCATGTATGTAGGAGCACATCGCAGTGACTTAAAGTATTAACCTAAGCTTTCCCAGACGCTGTATCCTCAACCATCTACTTCACCACTGTTTTTGAACTGTACTCTCCAGTGACTTCTGAATGCAAAAGAGTCAACTTGCCTCCGGCTTCCTAGAAACCTACTGTATTATTTGGCTTAAATAATTCCAGTTTGGTTTTATTTTTGCCACACAGAATAATGCTATAAGGCAGTAAAAATGCTTGGGGTGAAACACGACACTCCTTGAGTAACTGGAAAATATGTAGAACACATAGAGAGGTCACAGAACTCTACTAGTGCCATTTAAATTGTGTTTAGAAAACAGTCTTATATTTGAAATTCAGTGAGAATGAGGGTAGCAAAGATCACATTATTGCTAAAAATGAATCTAGCACTAGGACTCATCTATTTTAAGCCAGGAAGAATATTTCAAATTCAGAAAACCACTTAAGAATAAAACATATCCCATGTATAGAAATTCCTAAGTGCTCATAGTGCTTTTTACTCTTTCCAATCTTTTGTCAGGATATGCTTAAAGCAGACTCCAGCAAAAGTATAGAAAGTTTGAAGTTTGAATCTTTACACTTACAAGGCTCTGAGATGCTTATACAAAATGCATATAGGCGACTAATTGGCAGGGAAGAGAGCCAGGAGCTTGGGTGGCATTACTTTCCATAAGGAGCAGATGGACTCCCCACCTGGGGAGCTGTAATATGCACTTAATTGAAATGAAGTCAGAGTCACCCAGCAGAGCCTACATTTGGAGTAACCATACTCATGATTCTACAGCCTATTGTCTCAATTCTGATTTTCATTCCCTTTTTCGGTGTTAACTATGTAAATATTGCATATGAATGAACTTCCCATATTTTCATCTTTCAGGATCCTACAAACATTCCAAAAATCCTTTAGAAAGTTAAAGAAGCCAAAGTGTACAAAGACAGTAAACTATGTACAACAGATACTGAGAATATTTTGAGGAAGTGAAATCTTTTGGTTAATTGATTTTCTGAGGAATTTAGTAATTATCAACTCTGTGCTGACAGGAGAAGGACTCTGCTCAAACTCTGTTAATAAGAGTTCTTTGAGCTCTAAAATAAGAGCTCACGGAATATAGAATTTAGTTAGAAAATATTTAAAAATCTTCGCTTTGATTCTCATTGTCACGTTTCTGTCTGTACATTTCTTGTGTAAGTAGAGAAATCAGTTATCTATATCATAAATTTTTTCAGCATTCCTTAGTGACAGTGTTTTCAGACTAATGGTTATTTGTACTGTTGGAATTCAGTTGAGCAAACACTTTTAGCTTTCCAGGTCAAGCAGGATGCCCAGTATCAGAAATTCAGAGGTGCTAAATTTTTAGAAGGCGCTAGAAAGTGCATTCACAAATCAGTAACACAAAATAGGGATGAAAGTGGCTAAAAACATTACGGTGATTGGTGTATTGGGTAGAGGTTTGCATGGCTGGAGTTTGTTTACGCTTACACAGCTGTTTTCAGGTATGCAGCTTTCTGCTTTCACAGAGCTTCTCATAGAAGCTATTTCACAGAAACAAAGGCGAAATTTACATCATGTTTAGAATATTTCTTAATATTTCAACTGCATTGTAATTAATCTATGTTTTCAAAAGGAATATAGTAGTACTACCTGTATTTTATAATTTCACATATTTAAGCAATTCTGTGAGCTACTTGCTCATGAATTTGTACATTTAAAAGTTAGGGAAAAAAGGCTGAAGCTTCTAAAGCTAGCTTAGAATAATACATGAAATACTTTTCTATAAATGACAATAAGTCAATCAATTCTCCAGTGTCCTAATGGCTATTAGAGCCCTCAAAGCAGGAGTAGTGACCAGGGATGGGAGATATGTGAGATCCATCATGAGGGAGATGGCAACACAGGGCATCAAGGCTGTGTGGCCATGGAGGAGTGACTCCCCGTGAAGAAGAGCATGTGACCTATGACCCTAAATGTGCCTACACTTATTCTGCTCATTTTTAACAAGTAGAAATATAAATAAGCTATTTGAAGAGGTGTTTTTGTCATCAGCAGCTATGAAGGAATGCAGCACCCTCTTGCAAGGTTTAGAAATATTTTATTCATGTGTTTTAACATAAACATATTTACAAAGGCAAGCCCTGACTCCAACCCAGAAGATGTATACAACCTGCAAATGTCATAGATCCTTTTAGAAATGAAATGTTGAAGAAGTATCAGCAACGCTATATGTACAATGATAAATTCTATAAATTTAGCATGGGAATTATGAATGCATAGATACTAAGTTATAGGCACATAGTTAAGGAAGGCATGAGAATTCCTACATGTAAAAAATCAATACTTAAACAAATGACTAGAAAATCATCGATGCCTTTCTGCTAGCTCCTGAAGGGGATTCTAATCTCTTATTAATTTCATTTACTGCCTTTCTATTTAACTTTCTAGAATCAGAGGATAATGAATCTTAGCAACTGTTACAGTCCAAGCTCGTTGTTGCATAGCTGTAGATGCTAAGAAAAAGGATAAATGCCTTGTTTTATGACATTTAATGATTAATTTTGGAGCTAGGATTAGAAGCCAGAAGCAAAAGAGAATTCTCTAAATTCTTTAGTGTATTACACTCAATTTTACCAGGTTAGACCAAGCACTTTTGACAGTTAACATTACATTAAAAATCAATAAAGGATTGATAGCTAAAAACCTTGAAACTCACAATAAGCAGTGAACAGCCCATTGAAAATCACCGGCATTCCTGTATTTCTGCTTCACATATTTGCAACATAAGGAGAGGGTCAATAAAATATTAATGTTGTGAAATATTTGGGATTACAAAAGTAGGTTGAAAAAGCTCTCAGATATGCATGCATATCAGCTCTTTCTTGTTGAGACCAGGATCCATCCCAGACTATCTCCTGCTGGGAGAGGGAGCAGAGAGTCAGTCATAAGAAATCATCTAGCAGCAGGACCCAGCTGGATGTACCACTCTGCTGCTAAATTGAAGACAGAGTCAGAGTCTAGTTCCTACTTTGCTGGCCTCCTGTCTTATTGATCTGTGGAATAGTTAAATAAAAAGTACTTGGAATTTTCCCAAGTGTGGTAGGCCCCTGTGATTTGCTCCTTTGATATCAGAGATTCCATTGTTTCTGTAGCTGCTGCAGCTGGCAGGCATCTGAGTGATGCAATGGGGGTCCAGCGATGACCAGCTGTAGAGCTGTCTTGTAATAGGTGACATCTTTTTCAGATGTGTGAATCTGCCACATGTTAGTACACAACGTGTCCACTGGTGAAATATTTGTTTTCCAAAGCTTTCCTACTCATTAACACTACTGCCACCAGTATCAAACTTCTAAGACATCCTGGCTTGAATTTTCCCATTTTTGTAAAATGTCTCTTAAGTGCTTTGGACAGATATCATCTCTCCTTTATTTGTGATACTCTAAGATTCTGTCTTTATCTCTACTGTGAAATTCATCCTCATGCATTGTACGTGGTCTTCTGTATGTGCCACATGAATAAGGGTTTAGTTCTCTCTCTATCTGGAACTCCAGATTCTAGAAAAACATTTGATTTACAACAGGTTTTAATATAGTTATGCAGATAGAGTGTATACCATGTTGCAAAATCACTATTTATATTGAATTTGCCTTTATGCAGATGATCTTATTCGGTCCAGTTTAGTCTCTTCTTAAAAAAAATAACTTCAAAAGAGAATTGTGTTGAATCAAAATGTAGTTATTCTGTAAGGCCCATAAACACTAATTTGGTGTTTATTATGGTTAGAAAATCTAGGTACTGGGAGTAATGGTATTTAATATAACAACAAACAAAAGTAATCACCATATTCTACTGAAATTTGAGAGAGATATACAGATAAATATATAAATACGTATATTCTGTATCAGACAGTGATAGGTGTTACCCAGGGAAATAAAGAAAAAGCAGCAGCTTACAGGAACAGTGAGGTTAGCTGGCATTTTTATATAAAAGTTCAGAAGAGCTCATTTTTAAAATAGTTAAATCAAGATAAACAACATGGAAGCTAGGTAGATATATAGGGAAAGAACATACTGCAAATTGAAATTAGCGGTTGTAAATGTCTTGTGATTGATATGTTGGAAGAAAAACAGTAACGTTAATCTTCCTAGAACCAACTGATTTTGAAGGATATAATTCAGAAGAGGTCAGAGAATAAGTGACAGAGAAGGTATCACCGTAGATCACGAGCATATGAAGAATTAGTGGAGGGTTTTAATAAAGGAGTAATGAAATTTTGTTGCTATCATAGAAAAGATTTCTTTCTAGCTGCCATCTGAGGAACAACCTAAAGTGGAAGAGCATAAACAAGAGGAGCACACACTGAGTGCATCTGTCTGCCAGGGCACTGTAGACACAGCCAAGCACTGCAGCCTGAATAACTCGAATAGCATTATTCTGGAGGCTAAAAGTCTGAGTTCAAGGTGTTAATAGCACTAGTTTCTACTGAAAATTGGGAGAAACCTGTTCCATGGTGTCCTAGTCTCTGCTGGCTGGCAATATTTGGTATTCTGTGACTTATACAAGTAGATTCTTCACCTTAATCTCTACTTTTGCTTCCCATGAAGCATAATTTCTGTGCTTATCTGTCTATCTAAATTTCCCATGTGTGTGAAGACATCAGTTGCATTAGATTAAGACTAATCAAGTTGATCTCATCTTAATTCAAAAACATTTAAAATTCCATATTTCAAATAGGGTCATGTCAGTGCTATAAACCGGGTTTTAACACGTTGTTTTGGGCTGATACAATTCAATCCACACCAGTCATTTTCAGAAATTGTACACCAGGCATTTTCAGAAATTGTACGATCGAAAGATAATAGTGACTTCACAGCACAAAGAAAGAACAGGTCTGTAAAGTAATTATTTTTAAAATAGAATCAGCACTTTTTTATTAAGTGGGTGTGAAGAATAAACAATAAAGGAAAGTAAAGGAGAATTCAGAATGTTTGTCCTGAATAAATGCTGTGTTCTGAGACTGAAAACACTCCAATGAGAAGTAGATTATAGAGGAAAGTCAAACGTTTTGTTTTTGGAAATGTTAACATGAATATTGAGATCTGATAAGATTTCTAAAAAGGGATTAGAATTTATATACAAGTCTGATGCATAAAAATTTATAGCTCACAAAGTCTTAAATCATCTTAGTCCAACAAATTGCAATTGTAGATGAAACTGGTATTTTTCAAAGTACTTATTTTAAAAATAAAACACAGTGTTCCAAGAACAGTGAAACATGTAGTGACAGAAATACAGAAAAAAGAAAAAGAAAAAAGTCTTAGCTCTTTTGATTTCTAATCGAACACTTTTTCCATTCTATTATTAGACTTTCATAAACATTTTTTAGTTGAACTTGCAGTTAGTAAACAGCAGTTGATAGCATAATGCAACAAAATTGTTAAAATTGTTAAAATTGTTAAAAATTACAAGTCTGTTTCCAACAGTTGGGTGACAAAGATTCTTGCTTAAGGTTCTTGTTCTCTAATTTATTTTCACAAAATTTCTGAATATAAATATCTAAAAATATTGGAAGGTAGAGCTATTTTGGAAATCGAACAGTTTCTTCTTTTCTCTAACACATTTTCAGAGTTCTAATGCTGGACTTGGGGCTGAGACTGTACTACCTTGAAGTAAGAAGAATGAATGCTTGTGAATCAATCAGCTGTTCAACTCCTATCTGCCCACATATTACCCAGCAGCTGACTCAGTCTCTAGAGTCCAAGAGATTGTGTTGTTCACTTGAGGATTTGGTTGAGATCAGTTGTCTATGCCTGGCACTAAATTTGCATTTCAAGAGATTCTAAAGGATATGATCAGTGTGCCGATATTCTGCTAGTTTTGAGCAAGGTTTAATTTATTTCATGTTAACATAAAAGTCCCTGAACTTTCCTCTTGATTATTTCCATTTTGTAAAGAATATTTGTTGAAAAAGCTACAAAGTGATGTACAGCAATGTTATTTATAGTATACTCATAAATTTAACATATTTATACAGAACATATGATTTAAAAATATGGAGTATTCCTTGATAAATTTAAAACTATTTTAACTGCTGTAATTTGGTATTTTATCATAATTATGATGACACTTTTTAACCATCATTGCAGTAGATTTTTAGTCACAGATGTAAAAAATATAGTTACTTTAAAGGATATATAAATGTTCCATCCTCTAGGAGTTTATGCAGCTGAGGTTATTGTAATTATGGACCCAATAGAAGTTGACTGGAGTTAGTGGTGGTTTCATTATTTTTCCATAGGTAGAAGCTACTATGAAGCCAAGGCAAATTTTAGAAGGATAGTACAAAATGGATTTGCCATCTCTGACATATATATTTTCATAGCCACCTAATGTTCAGAGTCAAACTTCATTCAAAAGCAGCCACTAAATTTATTAAATGTTATCCCCTATACATCCTTGAAGTAAAAAATTCCACCCACAACCAGAGGAGATAAAGAAGAATCAATTGCTCATTCAACAACACATATACTAAAACTGGAACGATACACAGAAGATTAGCATGGCCCCTGCACAAGAGTCAAAAGTAACCCTTTTGTCAAATTATTTGACTCATTTTTGTAAATCTCATTATTTGTATTTTGATATCAATTTTGTGCATAAAAACATAAAATATGTACCATGTACAAATTATAAATATTGATGGTTATTTATATTAAATTCTGTTTTTTAAAAAAGTTGACTTTAGATTAAAATGCAACAAAATCAATTTCATGAGAAGGCAACATGGCTACTTGCCTGTGAATATATTATTTTCTAGGCATGTATTGGAAAAAAACATGTTAAAACAGATAAAACTAAATGTCATCTCTTATGTAACCATACTATAGCTAAAATGAAACAAATCAGATAAATACAACTGCAATTTTTATGCTGCACTGATAAATTTTATCAGCCAAAAATGAAATCCATGTTTGTTGTGCTTAAGGAATAATAGGTAGTGCTGTAGATTGCAGTACCCTGGAGAGTCTTGGGGCAGATGCAGTAATTTAAGTCATCTTGGACACTCACTAAAGCAGCCAAGTATGAGGGCAAGTGAATAGAAATTCCAGGCAAAATAGTTTTGAACCACTTTACTTTCCAATGGTTTTAAAAAACAGAAGTGATTTTGTTCTCTCCCAGGTGACTTGGTTCTGACCTCAGTAGAAAGCAGGAGTGGAATTCTCAAATTCATTTCAGTCTGGCCTTTCACTTGGTGATTTACAAATAAAAGCAGAAGCTAATGTGGCGTGGAGATAAATATATGCATCCTCCGCTGTAGTGCCCAGTAGAGGGCAGTGAAAAGGCAGGACTGTAATATGAGATCAAGCTCCTTGCTTCAGAGTGAATCTAAAAAAAAAAAAAAAAAAAACACCACCAAAAAACATAAAAACAAAACTGAAAGTTTGTTTCTCACGGAAATCTATCTACACTTTTTGATATTTATTCTTCAAATGCAATGTGAAATTGGCATTATTGTTATTTTCAAATTTTGATTCTTTAGACTATGACTGCTGCCACAATGCATTCTCTTAGTAATTAAAAGGAATCAGATACCTAAAAGATGATTGCTATATTTAGCTTACATTGGTTATCATTGATAGCAAAGTAATTGCTAGATTTTGCAGGCTTTTTATATTATCTTTTGTATTGGAACGTTAAAACTGCAACTCCAAATTTTGTCTTTTTTTTTTTAAAATGATAATATTTATTGAATATCATTAAGTTCAAAACATTACTCATGTATCCCTTTTTAAATGCACTAAATGTTAATCTTTCAACACAAGTTGACTTCTATATTATAAATAAATGTATAACAGACACTGATAATTCTTTACAATAATTTTTCCTTTTTGTTCTATAAATTTTAAAATTTATGAAAACATTAAAATATAGTTAATCAATATCCTAAATGTAATTAAATTTCAAAATACTGCAAAGAAATTTAAAAGGTTGGCCATAATAGTGAAAGGACACTTTAAATAAATTATAGATACAGAAAATTAAAAAGCATATATTATTATATGATAATTCATGCTGTGCTATATCTTTCCTGATATAAGCTTAACGGCTAATGGCAGTCTGCTTGGACACATGCTGGCCTTTCCTTTCCAATCACTAAGACTATCATGCACATCGCCCCATATGGTTTGTGCAGCCCTTCAGAGTGAAGCAAATACCGTTAATGACAAAAAAAGTATATGCGAATGATATAACTTGCAAGAAATTCTGAATATTAACATTTCTTCAGTTTTGCATTAAAGACCAGTCAGGGTTCAGTGGACATTTCCAACTTGTTCTAATTTTGTAGAATTCTCAGCACTTGCCATCTTTGGAAAGGTAGAAAAAAAAAAAAAAGTCCAGTGAGGCTTTTGAGTTCTGTATACCTCTCTGTTGAAGAAAGGCTCAGTCTCCATTGTTTATTTTAATGTCATCTAACTCCATGTGTATATGGACTGTACATAAGAATAGCCATGCCTGTGTTGACCATTTACAGCTGTGTCCACGGTGGTGCTTGTAGTAATCTGTCCTCTATATGGTGTGATGCCTTTTTTTCCAAAATGAAAACAGAGAGACTTGAAAGCTTTACCTTTAACTCTCCCTGCTCCACAAAATGACAGTCATCATCCAGGGTGGTTAGGTTTCTCTAAGTCTTCTTTGGAAGCTGCCAAGATGTGGTTACATGCAGACACCTTGATATGGAAGTATTTAAATACTGGAGACTGGCAGTGGGAGGCAGCAACCCAGTGATTTTATCTGGAGCCCTCTACAGCAGGATGGAGCAGTTTCACTTGGGGGACAGCAGTGAAAAGTGTGGCACCACATGGGGGTACACTGGGTAACAGGCTAACGGGCGGCATTTGGCTTGTATCAGAAAAATGACTCCAAAGCAACGGAAAGACAGAAAATAAGCTTTAATTTCTTCCCTTGAAATTAGGTCCAGCTTCTGACTACTGTTCTGTGTTGGTTGGGGTTTGGATTTCTCTCTTCCAACTGCTTCGGTGTGCAGTGCGTCATTCGCTCCAGCTGGAAAATATCATCTTTAGTTTTTTGGAGACAATTTTATAAACCATATATACATAGAACTTCCTTCATGCATTTATTAATTGATTCTTGCATTCTTGCAAAACATCTTACCAAGGCCCAGGTTTTCCTTAGTTATTGAGGATGTCAGTGAGCAAACACACAGAAATTCTGGCCTCCTTGGAGCTTATGCACAACAACATTGTGACAAAAAATAAATATATATCACATACACATGGAGATGGTGTGTAGGTCACATAAAAAGAAAAAGTAGGGATATAGTGTGTGCGTGGTGAGTGTGAGGTCTTGAGTTCGATTCCTGGTACAAAAAAAAAGTGAAGCAGGAAATAGAAGAAATGATGACTTGGTACAAGGGGAAAGTTTTACTTTTTGATAAAGTGACAATGAAAGACGAACTTGTTAAAGGAAAAGAAAAAAGTGTTTGAATGTGTGTATGTGAGTGTTCACACGAGTGTGTGTGTGTGTGTGTGAGTGTATGAAATGGCGAACATACTGATCCAGGCTTCGGAACGGTGGTATTAGGTTATTCCAAAGCAATCACAGCCTAGTACCACACTATTTTCCTTTCTCTCTTTCTCCATTTATTTCTTTCTTCATTTAAGAAACACTTACTGAACATCTAGTATGTATTCTTTTCCAGTCACTGTTACATTGCAAATGAGTAAAATTGAATTCCTTAGGGGAAGTACTGTTTTCAAGGAATATCTAGGTATGAGTCCATTTTTCCTTAAAATTTTTTTCTTACATTAGTTTGAGGTGGTCATATATTTCCTTTCTGTCACTCAACACTCCTTAAAATACCTGAGATCTGGGAAAGACATTCTGGTCACCTAATTATTTTGAATACTTTGTGAAAGCCTCCTATGGAAGTTAAGTCCCTCCAAGATCATATGATGACCTGCAGGAAGTCCAGATCTCTGTGTACAGTTATGTAGCTCCAGCTTCTATTAAGTTTGCCATGCCACAGAGGTTAGTTTTCGTTCCCTGACCTTTTGCCATTTGGTATCTCTTGTGCCAAAACCCCCAGTGCCTCAGAGGCGAGGCTTTTTTGTCCTTCCTCCCTTCTTCACCCTGGGGTTCCCACAGGACCTCAAATTCTCCTCACTCCCCTGAGCAGAGTGTTCAGCTGGTTATGATGACTATCTCCCAATTCAGCCCCATTTAGTATTTGCAAGTCCTATAAGGATTTCAACTAAAAAATTGGCCTAAAATTATGTAAGTGTAATAGAGATTTCCTTTGAAACTTTAATTTTACCTGAAACTTTACCTGAAACTTTAATTTTATATAAAACATTTTTCTTTACACTAACAATAAAATTAATACAATGATTGTTAGTTGAAATCGGTAAACTCCTTTCCCCCATGAATTTTTATTTCTGATCTTTTATAAGCAAGTTCATGGCCATTCACACAATGGTCAACCTTTCCAGGCAGCCTTTGGCACAGGTTTGGTACCCTTCTTTCCCCCGCTGGGTTGGTATGTGTCCCACTCTGATCTGATCATAACTGCTTACCAGGAAACTTTGGCTAATTCAGCTGTGACCCACTCTGTATATTTTGAATGGAGACACTTTTCCTATTGGTGAGGCCTCACAGTTCACTGAACGAGTGCCCTGACAGGCACTCAGTGTATGAACTCAACCCTTGTCTGAAACCTCTTCTCTACCTTGAACAAGAGGCTTTCCTTTTCCATATGCTACCAGGATGCAGAGACTTTCTGCTGTTCACTCTTGATCAAGCTCTCTTACAGTTCTTGCAACACAGCCTCACGGTTTGGATTCTAGCTTCAAAGAAAAGACTGAAAACTTACTTGGATTATAGTGCCTAAGATAGATAACTAAGATAAATATGCAGTAAATCAGACCACAAAATGAAGGGCAAATGGAGCAGATATTTTTTTCATTCATACCGTGGTAGACCCAAAAGCAGCAGAAAAGTATTCCTTATTTAAATTCTGGATTAGCGTTTCTCTATACAGGACTGTTGAGACAGGGCCAAGGGAAAGTGGGGATTGCTCTAGGAATACGCCACAGAGAAGGGAAGGCATAGGTCCTAGCAGGCCTTCTCTGTGTCTTTGGTATCAACAGAGTCACACATCAAATATTTACTAATTGAAACTTCACTGTAGCAATACTCTTTACTCTCTTTATGAGGTACAATTAGAAGTAAAAATCTCTTATTACGGTTTCTGCATGCACCAGTCTTTTCTTAAAAACAGCTTCAGATAAATATTTCTTTCAAATCAAGTGTAAATATTTTCCAAGTAGTAAATGTTTAAGTGATGTAATTCAGCATTATGCTTCTCTTGCAGCTCAGATCAAATCCTCCACACAAGGCCCTCGGTGCTGAGAGCACCACTCGCTTCCCTCTTTGGCTGTTTGCAAAGGATGGGAAAGGCATGGAAAAAAGAGTGGAACAGAAGTTTCACATTTAGAGTCCAATCTAGTTTCTGAGGGCTCATCCCTTTTGTCCTCTTTCTGGAACTGTGCTCAAAGAACTATAGCATAGGAAAGAATGATGTGAGGGAGCACATTGGGGTCAGTTTCATTGCTGCCTGTGTTAGGCCTGCAACTACAAACAGCTGCTCACATTTGTGCAATTCTAGGCAGTCACCAGCTCAACTATTTGTATCATTCAAAGAGATAGAGCATAGCAATCTCGCGCCTTTCCTTTGTTGCTTCATGCCAAAACAGTAGACTGACTCCACTTCTGTTGTCTATGAGTCAGAGGAACCAGCTTATCCCTTTCCCCCTTCGATTCTGATTCTTTTCCTGTACCCACTGGCAGCCCTCATTAGGCCATTAACTTCAAATTAGCAAATCTATTCTGTTGATGTTATAGACCATACCTTATGGGACCAAGTGATTCAAGAAAGGAAGAGAGATTTGAAAGGATAATCTTTTGCCATGCCTATCACCAATAGTGCCCAAGTTGTAAAAGGAGTACATTTGAATAGAATATGTGTGAGTAAAGATATGCTCTAAAAGTCAAAGAAGAGTACAAAGAAGTACAGAAAACTGGCCCATGAATTGTGAGACTCATTAGATATAATTGGTTGGGCAGAAAACTGAAATATGTAGGTTGGCTCCTGGAATCCTAATAAAGAAACGTTAAAAGGAAGTCGTGTTCAGTCATGCCGAGAATCTTTTAAAATTATCAAGTCTGTATAATTAGGTCACTCAACTTCTTTCTCCACATCTATGGCATCCCAGCTCCATAGAACTGCTACTCACTAAAGCTAGCTAGTGAAAGCTGGGTGACACATTTCACAGTCCTCCATGGACAGAAAATAAATTTCTCAACCACACTGATAGAAAAAATTATATCTTAAGTGCCTTGAGAAATCTGACAACTTTGAGTTATTTTTTGGAAGCATGTTAAGCATGATAAGATGATTAAGTTCTCTATAACACTAGAAAAATATTTGACTTTGGAAAGTTTGAAACAATTTACCAAGTTGCCATTTCTTAGTGAATCATTAAAAAAAAGAACAAATCGCCTTTATATTTCATTAGGCAATCTTGGTAACTTACAGGCAAGTGACTATCTCACTGATATTTATTACTGAAGATACGTTGGCTATTTTTAGATGTTTAAGACCATATATAGATGCAAAAAATAAAACAAATGAATTGCTTATTTTATTATCTTGGTATTATTATGAAGTTTTCATTTAATTAACCCAGAAATGTGAGTTGGTGAATGACACAAAGACGGGCATCACTTTCTGTTTCAAGTGCAGGTAATTTAATATTAATTTTAATAACTGTAAAGAAAGATTTATTGGTTTTATTCTTCAAAATAGATCATGCCCACATTTTATTGTTTCACGAAAGAGTAGAGCTTTCTAGAATATATCTAATATTGCTAAACATGAAGTAAAATGACATTAAGAAAGAAATATAAAATTCAATCCCTTTTATAAAAATTTCTTCTGTTTTTTTACTTGCCTTAAATATGTAATAGAGGTGAAATTTCACCTTTTAGTTTTGTACTAGCAAAACAAATAGAATAATAATTAGCATAAAGTCATTGATTAAAATTGAGTTCTAAGTCTAATATATTGCTTAGCCTTTGATTATTATCTAGGGAAAGTTAATCCATTTATGTAGCAGTGACACTATCAGATTCTACCTCTCAATTTGGCAATAAAAGTTACCATGTTAAAATTGTCTATTGCACAAAGAAATAGCTTAAAGGATGTATTGAATATTTTATCTCATGGTCTCTATTTGATCATTAATAATAGGTACTAATATTAATATCTTATTATCAACTAAAGTCAATTGTGTCTATATTTCAAGATAAAATCACATTCATAGAATTTTCCAAGTATCACTGTACAATCTTGCTTGTTCTCTAATGTTACAGAAGACATTTTATTGCAAGTATATTCTAAAATTAGCATATTTTAGTTACTTCCCGGACTTGTAAACTAAATGAAGAGAGTTTCATAATTTGACAAGTTGGTACCTGTATTGAAATTGTATGCTTCTGAATATAAGAATGAAGCTAAAGGATTGATTTAATTACTTTAGCAGATGACCCAGAGGATCATGTACCTAGAATTCAAGAATTTTCAAAGAGGGAAGGCTATATTGATAAAAAGTTCCAGGTAATAAGAAGTGAACAATGAAAAAAGGTTTAAAATTCACAAAGGGATATAGCATTACTAGGAATATAATTGACTATTAGGTTTCAGGTCTTCTAATATCTCTATGGAATAACACAAAGAGATACTTGTGTTGTTTTGGTTAGCTCAAAGAAGAAAGACTGCACAACTGAGTATACTTCGTGTTACAATGACTTACATTTCACTTTTGGCAAAAGTCCTTAGCCTTCCATTAGAGCACTGAAACTGCAAACTGGAAAAGGTTTTAACAGACAAGGCTGTAAGTCAAATTTCTCATGTTTTATTTTATTTTATAATTTATTTTATTTTATTTTATTCTTTTTGAGACAGGATGTCACTCATCTTCAGGCTTGTCTTAAACTCATTATGTAGTTACAGTGATTCTCCTGCCTCAGTCTTCCAAATGGTGGGATTACAGGCATACACCCCTGTACCTAAGATTTTCAATTTAAATACAAAGCTCAATGCAATTTTTTTTTCCTTCTGGAACAAAAATTAGAGATAGTTAGTTATTTATACAACAGTCTTTGAAAATACAGTACCAATGAAAACTGTTGGAATCACTAGCTTTAAAACATAACACAGGATACTAGCTGGCATATTTGCTGTTTGGGCACTTTATGAAGAATGTCACAGAATACTTTTCATCAAAATTAAGTAATGCTACATTTTGTCAATCCCATAAAGATTGATTAGAAATATCTTCTGGATTTGTTGGAGTCAGTGGGCATCTGGTTCCATGTCTACAGTCTTGATCCAGGGATCCTTTGTGTAAGTTTTATGAATAAAGGGATATGGATAAATTAGTTTAAGGAATGCAGGAAGCAGAGCCAGTGAGCAGCTTCTAACAGGGAATATACGTAGCAAACCACAGCGTCTCTCCAGATCCATTCAGGCACTTCCAAGATGATGTATGAATTTGCTAGGAACTCTATCATCCAATAAAGTTGATATATCAAGATTAAATAACAGAGTTATCATTTAGCTTGCTTTTGTATACATATTATAATAGAAAACATAAAACCCCCAAGCCGGAGATACAGTTTATCAGTCACCACAAAAGCAGTAGTCAGTGCAGGGTTTTGACATCAGATCATGGTCCAGTTATCACACACAATTCTGCAGGGGTTTCACCTCACAGGAGAGGAAGCCCTAACTTAGGAGATTCAAAGCTTTTATGGAGTTTTGGCAATCTGCTCAACCAACTTTCTCTCTCAGTATTAATCGTTCATTAATGGGAATATAAGAAAATATTTCTAATGAGGAGAAGGCTTTAGTTGACACATAAAAATAATCACCACACATCACTATCCTGAACTATGTCACAGATTCTATTTCTGAAGGAGCTGCCTATAGCATTCACCACTCAAGAAAGCCCAGATAAAGTAGGGACAAAAGAAACCCATGGGAATGTTTTCTCTTTACTTCTCTGACCCTGTTTATAATCAGATGGTGGCATAAAACTCATATGTTGATGATATGAGGAAAGGTAATTGATAATTTATCCTTGTCACACAGGATGTTCTTTATAACTGATGTTTTTGGCCATTGGATTCTTTATAGCCAAAGTTGTAAAACTTTCATCTGTTATTAGCAGACAGTTTATTAAGAGAATTGAAGTGTTTTTCTCAGTGAATGTCAGCCTTAGTTTGATTCTTTTATATTTTACCATATTTCTTTATAAGTAAGCAACACTGTTTTTGTTTCCCTAACCCATAACTTTCCATTTTAAGGAATAAAACAGTATACTACACAGATCCTAAGTATATAATTTCATGGGTTCTGACAGGTGTGTATTGCTGTATGCAGCAAGGGATAGAAAATTTCCATTGCCAAGAAAATTCCATTGGATTCTTGTGACCTTCTGCTAGCATCCTGACACCAGAAGCAGCAATGAATTTTCTGAAATAAATATTTTTGCTGAGCCTCTACGCTTATCTCTTAAGGTTTCCCTCACTGAAGCAACAATGCCTAAATGGATAATATTTTTGTCCTTATAATATATATCACAAAGCCTAAAAAACAATAAATGCCTTATTTCATTATGATATGATCCTACCAACTGTTTAGTTTATTGTGCCTATAGCAAAAGACTTGTATTAGTCATGTTGCCATTCCTCAGACAAAATATCTGATATGATTTAACAGAGAAGAGATTTATTCTTACCCGTGTTTCAGAAGATTCAGTCCACAGTTGCTGGACTTCAAGACAGCACCAACATGGCAAAGAGGCAAACCAACCCTGGAAACTAAGAAATAGCACTATGGGAGAAGCCAGAGACAAGCATATATTCTTCCTAGTCACACACCAGTGATTCACCTACCTCTGATTAGGTTCTGCCTCTGAACACAGC
Organism: Cavia porcellus; assembly: GCF_034190915.1. Classification (NCBI taxonomy): domain Eukaryota; kingdom Metazoa; phylum Chordata; class Mammalia; order Rodentia; family Caviidae; genus Cavia; species Cavia porcellus. The sequence continues at coordinate 57,660,569 of NW_026947505.1, forward strand.
ACTTTGGAGGGATGTCTTAGATTTAAACTATATAATCCTGTCATGATCCCCTAAAGTCTCATGTCTATGTCATTATGTATTGTGGATTTGGTCGTGGAATGTCTCTTAGAGTCAGGGAAGTTTCACCAGTAATAAAAAGTCCAAGCTCAGAGTCTCCTCTGAGACTCAGGAATTTTTACCTGTGAATTCTTGTAAAAATGAAAAACAAAAGTTAAACACAAGACAAAAAATAGCACAGGGCAAACCTTCCCATTTCAAAAGAGGGAAATCACAGAATAGAAAAGCATTTGACCAAAGCAACACTAAAACCAAAAAGGGAAAATATTTTAAGCAATGTATACAGAACTATTCCTCCTTACCAACCAATTTACTGTGCGTGTCATTATTTTTGTAGAGGTTTGCGATACAGTCTCTTCCAACAACTTTGTTTCTAACTACATTTATACTTCACAATTCATAAATAAATTACCTGTCTGATTTTTCTTTTTATTGATTATAATATGCATTTATTTCCTTGTATTTTGCAATGACCAGCTTTTGACTTGTTAATTAAATACTCTATTCCTATATTTTTCAATTTACCATTTGTTGCTCTTGTCTTTATTAATAATTATCTTATCTTGTTTAAAGTTCATAAGTTTTCAAATGATTTAATTCTTAGAAACTGGTGTTTCATGTTAAGAATATTTTCTGAATATATTACTGTTCTCCAAAGATTTTGATATATTAGATTCTTGTTTTCATCGTACTGTAAATAGTTTATATGTAAGCTTTATTTCCTCTGTGACGCTGTAATTTTTATGATGTTTGTTCACAATATCCTATCAGCTTGAGTTTGAGAATGAATTTTTATTGCAGATCTGTTTCATTAAATATGTTATTCAGAATGCATATAACCTTATTTACTTGGATTCGTATAACCTTTCAAAGACTGATAATGGCACATCTGAATAAATTAATAAATTTAAAGAAGCTTAAGAATTACATGTATACAAAATTGTACTTTGGCATTCTTGAAAGATGACCTATTTAATTTGTGTTTTTCTGATAGATGGCAGTTATGGAAGCTTCTTATATTTTCTTGGCTTTTTATCTTCAGATGACACTTCTTAGCTAAGTAGACTATAAAATGCAAAGAAGCTGTAAAAACCCACCAAGTCTGTTTTTTTCTTTCAGATATGGGCAAGTTTAAAATTAACACAACACTTGGTAATATGGAGCATTACTTCCGCTAACATCTCAGTGACAAACATGAAAATCAGAATGCAGTAATTCTGAGGAAAAAGATCACTGGATGCAGGGTAAGCCCAGAGGCAGTGCCTGGTCCCAGTTTGTAGGAAAACAGAATAAAAGGGTGTTTTTCTCTCAGCCTTGTCAGGATTCTTCCAACCATTGGAATTTTTTGCTAACAATGTCATTTGGCCTAATAATAGACTACAGATTGATTCTAAATTATTTGAGAATTAAAAGCATTGTGAAATCAGTATCATAAGAGAATCGGAAATGTAGAACTATGAAAGAAGGAGACAGATGTTCCATATGTGAAAAAGAGACCATGAAACCAGGCCGTGAAAACTTCATACACTACTTCCTAGCTTCCATTACATTTTGAAGGGGCAGCACTTATTCGAAAAGGAGATCAAAGAAAAATTAGAAAGATACTTATACAATCAGTAAAATGTAATGATTTAAATTGAAAATTCATATGAAACTGTAACATTCAGGGAACTCTTATGATAATAAGGCAGAAAGAAAATGAAAGAACTGTAAAGCATGTCTGGTCTTGTGACTATTAAAGAAAAATGAGCCAAAAGCATACAAAACCCATCACTAGCAGAGTTACGCTCTTTATGTTTTCAGAAAGAGCAGCAGGAAACAAAAGAGTAGCCCAGTATGGCCCGCAGAATCTCTTTCTCATTTCTTTAGAGTCAGAAATACACAGTCTAAGGAATTAATAGTAAAAATACTAGTAATAGTAAAATAGTAATAGTAATTAATACTAAAAGAAATTATAGAAAGAACATTGGCTTTTTGTTTTTTACAATGAGTAGAAGTCTGGAAACAAATTGTTTAGCAAAAGGTGTTATCATTGGGAAACAAATTATTATAAAGGAGTTAGCTTGAGTACATGTAATTAGAACATGCATATCTTTAATTACTAATTAATAGTAATTAGAATACGCATATCTTACCCTCCGATGCTAGGTAGCATTAGAGAGGCTAATAATCTGGCAGTTGTATTTATATTTTCTTTCTTCTCTCTCTTGGCTGTTCAATTCAATTACATCACTGACTAGAATGCTCTTTTGGCAGGGTTGCGACTGATATTTCTTATCTATCTTCAAACTGAAGCAACTCAAACAACATTTTCCTTCCTTGATAGATAGATATAGCAAGGATTCATCTGCTTACATGAGGCAGTGGAAATGTAATATGTAGTCAATATTACCTATGATACAACTCACTTAAGTTAGTCATTAAATGTTCATTTTTCAATGACAACTTGATTACTGTGTATGAATAAGAAGCCCACTCTGTGCCTGCTTGTTGAATGTGTACCCACATTTCGAACAACAAAGGTACCTACTTTAGCTCAGGGGTTGAAGGGATGATCATCATTATTTCAGGTGCGACTTAGTGAGTAGAATAGTCACTGTGTTATGCACTATGTTTTAGTTCTTGCAGTAATATCTGAGGTTGTAAAATCTGAATTGTTACACAGATGCTCGAATTTATTTAATTGTAAAGGCAATAGGACATAGGAGATCCGTATCAGAATGAGTGAGCCCATGATTAAAACTCTCATAAGTGATACTGCCTTAATTGGAATTATCCTTTGATTTTTGACAGACTCACAAGGATGAAAATATCTTTACAACAAATTTTATTCTTTCTGAAGATTATACAGATTTAATTCACCTTTCTTAATTATTGCATATTTTGTTTTATAAAACTTCATTTTACTTTTTTACACAAGCACTAATTTAGATTAATCATGAGAAAGAAGAGATATAAAGGATTAAATACTTAAAGACCAGAGTAAAAGATTTTGTGTGAAGGTTTATGATTTCACACTCATTAGTTTCGGTAAAACTAATAGTAATGATAAAAGTTTTGTATTTTATTTGTAGTCTTGACTATTTTCACTTTAGTCTCATTAGAATCTCGAGTTGAAGCAGGTAAGGAATAGTAAATCCTACTTTGGTGATGGGTAAATAATGTGGAAAGTAAAATATTAGGGATACATGACAGCTTCTTTCAGATAAGTCATTTGTTTCATAGAGAACGAGGGATTAGGTTAATGTTCACAGTGTAGACTGGACTAGTGAGATCTAGTTGTGGGAGGGAAGCAGATTTAGTTTAGAGAAAACAACTGGGGCAATCTCAAATATAGAACGGGCTCTTCTTGTAGTTCATATGTTTTCCATGGCTAGAGTCCCCGCTCCCCTCCCCCGAGTCTCAGGGGAATTTTCTATGTATGTAAAGCCAGGCAGGAAAGATAGAATTGAAGTACTCCCCAAGTGTATGGCTGACCCGTGAATCGGAGTCATAAATAAATTTAGTGACATTTTTCTAGTAGTCAGATACCTACACTACACATTAGTGCTCTCCGCTGCAGTGCAGTGCTAGCTCCACTGGTAATCTGAAATCTTTTCAATCCACGGATCCATTAGATAATAAAAACTTAGGCCTTTACTGAAAGAGTTAATTTTTCCCTCCGAGAAATACTGAATTACAGAAAATTAAATATTCTTTCATTTTTATCCCTACATGGCCAGAAGATTTAGTGGAGCTTTAGAGCTTTACTTTCTGTAGATTGCATTATGAAACTGTAATTTTCTTATGCTATAATATTACACAGAAATATAAAAATTGAAGTGTGTGTTTTCAGAGTGCTCAGCTCTTACCAAGTAGTGCTTGTCTTTCTCCTCCTGTACACCCACCCTTGTCTCTCAGTGACTAAAAGTTTGCTGAGTAAATTATTATGTCATTGAATCAAATTATGATTTTATTGTCGAACATCTTATGCTTTCAAAAACAAGAGCAAAATGAGCCGTGTTTCACAATAATGTAAAGGAAGAGTTTTATATAACTGACAAAGTCAGAATATAGTAAGCACCCTGTTGCCATAATCATATATTGAGTTTTATCAAAGTGATAATATATGAGAGCTACTCTCTGACCTTCAGTATACCTGGAATTTACTTCAGTTATTCAAGCAAAGAAAATATCATAAACATAATTGTTACATTTATAATAGAAATGCCAACAAATACTGTAGGCATACATGTCATAATCAAAGTATATACTTGAAGGTTTAAATTTTAAAATGTAGGATACTAAAGGAAACATTATCGTTAATTCCCCTAAAATAACTCTTTCACTTTGAACACATTGATCCCATTATTCTGACCACGTTATTAGTGTCTTCTGAAAGTCTTTTGTGTCTTTATGAAGTGTGATAAAAAAAAATATGGTGAATGCTGATGTTGAGAATCATACAGTGAAGGAATAGACTTAAAAATTAGCATGCATCCCCCTCAATCTTATTCATCATATGTAGAACAGAGAAATTTCTGGCTCTTCTGTAAAGTCAAAATAACTATGAAAAGTAAACTTTTGGATTGGTTCAGGACAATGAGCCAGGCTCAGGAGAGCGAGTTAAGATGCTCATGAAAGGACTTTCACAACTGCTTCACAAAGTGGCAAGAGCAACAGTCAAAATGTGTTTGCAGTGAGGGGAAATATTTTGAGAGGCATTAATGACAATTTGGCTATTATACAGTATTTTTTAAAAAGAAACGGAACCATTCACCATACTTTATTATTATTTTTTTTTAATCACGCTGCACACAGGCACAGCAGCTTCCAGGACACATTCAGTGATCATCAGCGCTGACACCCTGCATTCCGTAGCATTATTACATCTCACGTAGCACTAATGACCTCTCAGGTGGAGGTAGAAAGTGAAGAAATTGCTATTAATTGCACAAAAGAAATTTTTTTGAGTGCTTGGCTTAGTCTGGTGTTTATAGTCCCTGAAAATGTATGTCAAAGTGTTCATCCCTAATATGATGATATCAGGAAATAGGGTCTTTGAGAGATGATTCGATAACGGGGTAGGTGCCTTAAATATGAGATTGTGCCTTTGTATGTAATAGTTTGGGGGGACTCCTCATCCTTTGCAAAGCACAGTTCAGGGTCTCACATATTCCAGCTGCACCAGCACCCTGTTCTTTGACTTCCTAACCTCCAAACCTGGAGAATTAAATCTCTATTTATAAGCCATTCTATGGTAATTTGTTATAGCAGTCTAAATGACTAAGGCAGCTAATACATTAGGTTCTTTTGTGAATCTATAAGAAATACAATATTCAGAGAAATAGAATATGATTGTTCTTTCCAAAAATCGGGAGCTCCTGTGGCACTATTTCTTCCTCTAGTTATATTTCAATATTAAATTTTATTTTATGCATGCTATTTGACTTACAATGGAGTTCCAGTAAACCCATTATAAATTTAAGATACTGTAAGTTTAAAAATGTATTTAATATACTCAGCTAGTGAATACACACAGACAGCACTGTAGAATATCCACTTTTACCTTTGTGGTGATGCAGCTTATCCGGAACTGTGGCTTGCTTTCATTTTCCAGCATTGCCAGAGAATATTGTTTCATAGATTGCTGAGACTTTCAGATAGAAGGAAAATGAAAATACCATGATGTCTTTTAATATTCTAAGGGCTGGATGAATTCTTAGAGTGAATGTACCTTCCTCAATTTTATAAAAACAGATAGCACATATATGGTTCAGTGTCAAAATATAATTTTAAAGCATCTCTCAAAATAAAAAAAAAACCATGATGTAATCTATGAATATAAATGTATAAAGACATATTCATTTATTAAATTTATAATAATGAATGCCTATTTTATACTAAAAGTAATTTCAGAATTTTTCCTTCGGATAAGGAAGCAAACATTGGCTAGGAAAAGAATAAAGTGGCTAGTATTTTATGGATATTATCATCACACATTGACTGGTAAAATGGTTTTGAAAATTGAGCCCAACAGCAAAGCGAATCTGTGCCTGCTCCCGAACTCTTCTTACAGACCATCACTGAATGCTCACAGTATGTATTTGCCTCAGAGAGAAGAGTAAGTGAGAATGCATAGTTCTATAAGCATTACTGGAATCAGAAGCCAAACAAGAAAATACAAGAGAAACTCTGTTAGAGAATGCCAGTGTTCACTGGGGAACAAACAGCTTTTGTTCATTACCCATTAACAAAAGAATACAGAACATATAGAACTCTGTATATGCTGTGTATCTATCTACACTATAAACATTACACAAGCTTCAGAGACTGGATGTAGGCAAGGAAGATGAGAAAGCCTCTTCATGGCAGAACACTAGCAAAAAAGAGTAGAAAGCAAGCCAGTATCCCCAGCAATCTACAATAAAACAAAATAACAGCAGCAAATATTTGGAATTTGGAAAAGAAACCTCAAGGAGCTTTGAAAGTTGGTGCTGCAAAAAAGACCACAAAATGATTGCTAGAGTCTCTGAAATGTTCTGATTCTAGAATACAGGAGTATTTTGATCATGTACTAAATTGTTTGAAGTTGATGCTGAATAAAATCTAACAAAATGACAGAACCACCGAAACAACCAGGTTACCAATCTAGTACGTTATAAGCGAAAGATTATGTCTTTTTAATGGGAAAAATAGCTTTGTCATGGCTGTTCTTCTGCAAAATACATCCACCATAAAAATCAAAATAAAGAAAAATATAAAGTAGTAAAATATCATCAACAACCAAATCAGTCAATAAAAGCAGACCTGGTGTACTTCAGATGTTGCGCCTTTGATTTGGATTTCAGAAACAATTCCCTTTAAAATGTTGGTATGTAAAAGAAAATATATATATATATATATATATATATATATATATATATATATAAAACTACAAAAAAGAAAATAGATGCATATCTGGGATGCATAATAAAATTAAACACAAAAATTTTTTTACTGATATGTGATTTATTATATGATACTTTGAAACACTCACACAAATTATTACATGAAAGCTATCATTTTTGTAGTACTTTAAGGAAGGTACAAATAATTTATTCAACAGAGGGGCTATCATTTACATAATAATATATACTTAAATGTTCATATCATGATATTTATAGAAAAGTGAAATGGAATATCACATATCTTCCAGATTTTAATGTCTTTATTTCTTTTACAATGTTAAATAATATAATGACCTCATTTAGAGATAGACGTAGAGTATTGTGGTCTTTTGTACTATATTGTTCACATATAAATTTCTGAAATTTAGCAGTACAACAAATAAAATTCCTGAATTGTGTTCCTTGCAGTTCTCTAATTTTATTTATGCCTATTAGCACAATATTTGGCTTTATGTTCTAATTATAGTCCTGAACAATATTATTATTTTTCTTAATATTATTTTTTGTCTCAAGAAATTAAATGAATTACTATTTTTAAGCTCTTGATTATCTTATGGAACAAAAACATCTAATGAAAACATTTTACTGGTTCCTTTATGTAATCAAATCATCATGCTCTGTATTACCTATTTCATGGAATTTTGCATAGTGATGGTTCAAATCAACAAAGGAACCCACAGTAAAACACAGTTTTAGATAAGGTTTGATTATGTGTTGCACTAAAGCATTTCACCCTAGCCCAGAAGGCTGGTTTGCAGATTCATTTAACCTTTCTAACTGCAAAAAGTCTCCCCCCAGTCATTCATCTTGCTGAATATCTAAAGTAGAGTCATTCGTGTCTGATGCTTATAAATGCTTCTTGACAAGAAAAATTTTCAGACAGACCTCCATTGCACAGTTCCTACTGACGTGCTTTCATATGTTAACAATTATGTCTCTGTAGCTTTGATTTGAACTGATGACCTTGGTGTTGGTATTTCTCTAACTCAATTAATTGCTGATTAATAGTTTCTTGACTTTTAATCTACCTTTTGAATATTCATTACAATAGTTCCAGGTAGTGAAGTTGTAATTGTTTCTCACTGATTTCAATGAGAGTGCTTAACTCTGAAGATTGCTTCCTGTGGCATGACTTGTAAACAATATAAAAGAAAAACTTTAGGTGTTGGAGATGATTAGAGTTTGAGAAACTTCTTAGGCTAAGCAATTTGCAGCGGTATTCACTATTTCAATCATTAATATATTATGCCATTCATACCCTACTCAATAATAACCAACCAACGTTCCTATAGAGAATTTTCCCTTGTCATTACCTCCCAGGCCGTGTCTTTATTTGAACCTTTTATCCTTCCACTCATTTCCTACCACAGGCTCAGTCAGGCTAACAAAGTTACATTGAACATCATGCTGCTTTTGGAACAAACGAGAAATTTTTCCCCTCAAGGTCTTTATACCCTGTTCTTTCTCTCTGAAATAGCCTTTTACAGGAAAAGCTCACATTCAGTCTTTTGTTTTCTTCAGGTCTCTGCTTAAATACTGCATAATATAAAATAATATTATGTAAAATAACATCAAGTTTTCATAAACTTACCAGGCCTCATAATGACTTTCCTATTATTTTTCTTTATAGATGAACTCACACTTTATCAAACCTATATATTAATATACTTCGGGTATCACCACATTCCTGTGAGAACTGAGCTCCAAAGTTGGAAGTATTTTATTCACTGATGGATTTTCAACATGTAAAAAAACACAGTAAGGTGCTTAGAGATATTTCATAAGTAAATTAATAAAGAATTGGTTTTCTAAAATCTAGTACTAAAGTTTTTTCTGTCTTTATCTCTAAAGTAGACAAAAATCAACTAATTAAAATTCTACTTATAAAATTTTTAGTATTTGATACATGTCCAGCGTTTGGCTTGTATTGTCCACATTAGGTCATCCTTGACAGCTTATTAAATGTGCAATGCGCTCAAAATATATAGATAACATAACTTGACTTAGATTTTTTCTGATTTCTACAACACCATTAAAGACAAGAGAGAAATCAGTCTGCAGGTCACTGTCAAGACCTCTAAACTTTGAGCTTAGGGTACAAAAGACACATATTAGATATGTTTTGATTATTTCATTTTCTTTTAAAATCCTTGCTCTCAATTTCTCAAAAACACAGCATCTAAGAAAAAATGTTTTCCTTTTCTCTGAATTTAATAGGAATTTTTTCAAAAGTTCCAATATATTTTATTATTTTTATAATCATTTCCTAACACTGACACCTGAACCCATTCTACTAAGTCAGTGAGGAAAGGATTCAGGTTTTATTGTCATTGCGTCTTCAGATCCTCACCTTCAGGTAAATACATAGCTCAGTTCTGTTTTAATGTTATATATCAGTTGCCCAGATTACTTATTAAATAGGATATCTTTATTACTAAATTGTTGTTAAACCTAAGCCCAAATAAGTTCCTTCGGTTATGCTCCATGTTCTAAGACTAAAACTACTGCCTGATCTAGTTTTTAGAATCTCTCTTTCCTTAGTTCCTTGTTTTGTTTGAGTTTGGTTTAATGCCCTTTCTGTCCCTGCCTCCTTTCCTTTCTCCTTCCTTTCTTTCTGTCCCTCTCTCTGTCTCTATTTGTACCTGTCTGCCCTGTCTCATATTTCTCTTTCTCCTCTTTCTATTTCTTTCTCTCCTTCTCTTCCTCTTTCTTTCTCTTCCTCTTTCTCTTCCTCTTTCTCTTCCTCTTCACTCTCTTCCTTCCTTTTTTTTTTCTTTCTCATTTACTAAAATTTACTCAGGGTCTCACCTGGGGAGGAAAAGCAAAGCTGGAATTCACCGTGTGGTCTTCTGTCTTCTGTAGTACCCTTTCATTCCATCATACCTGTCATGGTTTATGTCTGTGTCCCCAGGTCTCATGAGTTTGCATTGTGCATTTGTGATTGGTTCAGTATCTAGTGCTTAGATTAATGGTGTCAGTGCTCCACCCACAAAGGGGTGGAGTCAGGATGTGATATAATGGCAGGAAGAAGGTGTGTCTTGCTCTTTGCTGGTTCCTGCTTGCTGTTTGCAGCTGCCATGATCTGCAGCCCAGCCATGCCCACCTGCCTTGGAGCCAACTGAGCGTGGACTGAAACCTCCAAAAACTGTAAGAAATAAATCTTTCCTTTCTCAAATTGGGCTTCAGATATTTTGTCTCAGCGATGAGTAAAAAGTAACTAAGACAATACCCAATGCAGAGAGCACTGGGAACCAGGCAATACTGCCCAGCACAATACAGTTGCAGTAAGTACCTATGGACTTGAATGGCTTTGCTTTTACATGCAATGCTGCTACCTCTGCTACTGAAGATACTGCTTCTCTTGTTTAATCTACCCCTTCAATCAAAAACTTCTGCTACTTATACTGCAAACCATTCCCAGCATCTAAAGAAAACAGAGGCTTTCTCATCACCTCCGAAGTCCACGTTAGTGCCACATCCATCCCTGTCTCTACAGGCACCATCATTATTTCCCATAAAGATATATTGTTGGTTCATTAACAATGAGTTTGTGAAGCCCAAGTAGTAATTTATTTTCTCTTTCTACATCAAAAGGCAAACAAGATCAATATTTTGTGATATGTAGGTTTTTTTTTTCTCTTAAGCTAACCCTAAAACTGTTGGAGAACATTCGCACTGTTGGATGTTCCATGTGTTAACTAGATTTAACACAGCCAACTTACATTTGTGGAGGCCATTGTGCCATCCAGACAGGCTTGGTGGGAAAAGCCATCCCAGTCTTATTCACAAAGAGTATTCTATTGTTCTAGGTCCCTCAGACTGAGGACCGGTAAATTCAGCAGGAAAACCTCTTAATCTTGGCTATTTTTTTAAACCTTAATCGTGAAATCAGAGACATTCTTGCCTTCAGAAGCATTTGCCCCTAGGGACAGTTGCTATGTTTCAGTTGCTATAAGAGAATAACAGGGTATCTTATAAACAAAAAAATTTATTTCTCAGAGTTCTGGTGGCTAGGAAGTGGGAGAACAAATAACCAGAAGATACAATTCTGGATGACAGTCTGCATGCTGGCTCATAGACCACCATCTCCTCACTCGGGCTTCACATGCCTGAAGCAGCAAGTAAGCTCTCTGGGTCTACTTTTTAAGATCCACAGTCTCATTCATGAAGGCTCTATCCTCAATGTCAGTCCCATTAACCTACCTAATACATCCTAGGATCATCACATTGTAGGCAGAATTTCATCAATACAAATTTTGAAAAGCCACAGACATTCAGTTTAGAGAATCCCCTGTTAGTGGAGGTTACTGCTTCTGTCTTTCAAAAGTAACTTGACTCACCTTCTTGGTCCAGTGATTATTCAACAGAGCACTGTGCCTGAGAGTGAGTCCCAGTTCCAAGCCATGCTGCTATTATGTAATCAATTCAACCTGACATTTGTTCCTGTATGAATTAGGGACACTGATATACCTGTTTTGTAATATCTGCAACATAATATATTATCAATAGTTTTTATTATTATAATTGTGTCATTTTGTCTAGATTAGTCAAATCACCTTCAATCATTTATGCACTGGTAAAGGAAAAAGTTCATGTTTCTAATGGAGAAAAAGCATATTTAGCCTTAAATATTAATATTTTTTGCTCATGGACACATTGGTAGTTTGATGAGTTGTTGCTATGCATACATCCCAAAAGCATGAATAAATTTAGAGTGATTAAGAAGCTCAATCATATTTACTCTAAAATATTGGAGGCAGTCAAGCTCTAATATCTGCCTTATAATTTTGCGTGATAAAGACTTAAGTGAGCCTATGGTACAGTTCAACTGTATATTTCTAGAGAAATATACAATTTGAGTTAATATAAGAAGTGCAAGTGTGTGTGAAACCCATGGATAATGTAAACTAATAGCTCCAGGAGTTACAGTGATGTCTTAGCTGTCTTTTTTCTTTCTATTGTGCATTGATTTATTCTGAGCATAAAGAAAATAATACATCATTTCATATATATAGATCCTTATCTTACCCTAAATTTTATTGGTTGTATGTGTTTGATAGTCATTATGTTTGATTCTACAGAGCATCATTTAGGCCTTGTGCTTATTTCTTGAGAATTTCCTTGTTTTATGAATCCTTCTCTCTTGCACATAACCTATGTGCTCACTTTCCTAGCTTCTCTTGAAATTATACTTTATCATCTATCAACCATATGCACTTGTAAAATATTTGCTATCAAACATTATAAAGAAACAAGTCCCAGGCAAGATCTGTTTCTGATTTAATCAGTGCCATGCATTTTGGTTTCTTGGCCTAGTGGCAGCTCCAGGAATCTCCTGTATGACAACATGAGATCTCAGTGATATCTGCTTAGCATGAACTATTTTCCAAGCCTGTGCTCGAAAATGAAGAGGAGCTTTTATAAAGTCTCTGCTATAATATTGTTGTGGTATAATTTGGTCTTTGGCTATTTGCCTTCTAGATTAGAATCTCTTTATTTAAAAGAACACTCTAAAGTTTTAATTTTCTTGGTAAAGAAGTTACAGTGCTTGTATTGGTGCACCACAATCTTCTTTATTTCATTTTTGACTCCCACTTTTTGTATTACCCCGGAGAAGGTCATGTGCCTACCCAGGAGGGTGGTCAGGATAGTGAGTACTCTGATTGGCTAGAATTTGACTACTCAGTTGTTCCTGTGATCAGAATGATTGAGTATTATGACTAGCAGCACTCATGAATTACATAACATGATGGAGGGGCAATGCCACAAATGTGGAATATTTTTGCTAGAAGAAAGGAAAAGAGAATTACATAGAGCCATTTACAGTATTATCACAACTCTAAAAATCAAGTTGGGCTTCTGGAAATAGTACACATGGTTAGACTGAGTTGGTAGTGTCCCTGTGGCTGTCTTACAGATTAGATATTGAGGAACTATACTTTTCTCAGCACTATTCTATGGATATATAATGGCAAGTAAACTGAACAGTATAGGTATCCAGTATCATCTAAGAATAAAGAACTAGGTAACCATGGTAAAGAGTATCTGTTGTGTGAATGAGAAAATTGTGTACTCCAGAAAACCATAGGCAGTGTACAAAATCTTGTTTTCAAAGTCAAATACAAAGTCTTTAAAGAAGGTGGCATTGTTCTGAGATTGAAGACAATCAAGAACCAAGTTCATATTTTGGTGAAAATTGTCTATGTATGTTTAAGCAAGCTTTCAGTTCATTACATGTAAGATGAGTGGAAATGCTAGCTTCTTTCTAAGTTTCTTGATGAAATAACACAACATTCATAACCTGTTGTATAACAGGCATTCAAGCAGTTTTTAAACTCTTTGTTGAATGTGTAAGAACAGTTGGAGGAGATGTACCAAGGACTCAAGGAAGTAGTCCTATCTTTCACAAACTGAATAAACTGGAGAAAAGGATAGGAGAGACAAAGTTAAAGACTGAGACTTCAATTTAAAAGCCAAAAATGTCATCAGGTAATGCAGAGAAAGATATTGACTTCAATCCTAATCCCATAACACATTATAAAATAAATTAAGAAAATATGATTACATTTACGTTAGATAGATCACTTTGGTCTCATAGACAAGAGTCATAATTATACACTGTTCCTCAATCTTGAGTAAGAGACAATTTAATAATCAACAAAATTATTGTAGTGGTATGTGACAAGACAGCTGAAAATAACATCAGTGATTTTTCACGTGATAAAATAACCAGATTGGGAAATTCTTCATTAATGAAGGAATATCTTGTGATTCTGTGAAGGAAAAGATGTTTCTATGAAGAGTACATTAGAATATATTGAATATAGAGGCAGCCATAAGCCCAAGAGATGTTTAGTTATTTAAATTCTCTGGGAACACATCTAATATGGGCAAAAAAAAGATTAGTCAGTAACAGAGTGGCAATTGTTGACAATTCATAATACCATTGTAGGAAGAGTCTGAATAGTGAAAACAACGCCTAGAGAGAATCTTAAGAAGTAACAATATAAAAACAATGAGACAACCTAGACCTTTGAAAGTGTTTCTGAGGAAGGTCAGAATTTGAAGGAGAAAGACAATCAGCAAGTAAAAAGAAGTTGGAATTCAGTCAAAAAGGGAACTGATGATGTCAACATTTACTGAAGTATTTCAAAGTTTAAACACTGAAAATGAATTGAAAGATACATAGGGTAAATGAGTTTAGAAACCTAGTGTATAAAATGCAGACTATAGGTTCACTATAGTAACCTTTAAAAATACTAAATAAATATATCTCATAATATCTTGTTTGTTGTATGCCTCAAGTATTAACAGTAAAATTTTCTTTAACAAGTGAGTTGTGAGGGAATCGCAGTGTGGGATCTGAACTCTGAAGAATGTATGCAGGCACAAATGCAGAAGAAGCATGCACATTTTATTTTCAAATGAGAATCTGATTGCTCTATTTAACTTCTTTAGCATGTGAGATATTGAGATATGACTGAACCAATTTGAGAGCCAGGAGGGTTAGCCATGATGTAAATATAGGAGACGGAAACAGCAAACCACAGATAAGGATTCCAGAAAAGTGTTGAGATGACAAAAACTGCATGGGTTACCATCAAGAATGATGTAGCTCTTTCTTCTGCAAAGAGAAAGTAATGGATGGATTAGATGTAGGAAATCATTATGTGAGAGATGGTGAGTCATTTTAGAAACCATTAACTTTATTGCTTATACCAATTGCTATTAGTTCATTAGGGGAAAGGCTTGATCAATATTTCATGTTTATACCTTGTAATGTGAGCAGCTACTTTGAAGATAACAATACGCAATGTACCCACCATTGCTAGTCTCCTACAATCTTGTTTGAAATTTGCACCATTGTTTTATACTCTTTCAAATAAAAAAGTTATTGCTTTTAAATTGTATATGATTTGTTCATTAAATTTCCACAATTGAAATGTAAGACAAGGGTAAAATGATTTTTTTCAAAATATCTGAAAAGTTTATCATTGTTTAACTAATCGCTTTAAATTTACAACAATAATATTAGCATCAGAGTTATTTTGATCTTACATGAATTTAGCTACAGGCTATTGGGGGAATAGATGTTGATTTTAATATATGAGTGTACAATAACTTATTTTAAATGAGAAAAGACACTTAAATTTGGATTGCAATGACACTGACATGAATATACCCCAATCAACTAGGGGACTCTATCAGTACTCCCGCATTCTCTTACAATTTGCAAAGGGGCTGCTATTGCAAATGTTATTTTTTCCAATAGACAACTCATTAGATCTCATTACTAGTCACCAGCTATCGCAGAATATAGATTTCCAACTTGGAGCAATACATCTTTCACAAATGCTTTCACTGAAAATGTGGAAAAGATCTATTTCATCATTAACCTACAGTGACATTATTCATGGCTGCTCTTACACCTTTGGCTTTTGTGCAGAGCATTTCATAGTTTACTAACTTTCAGTTGAATAATTCAAGTTTCTTGTAAATGTAATACCTGCTGCTTATAAATTCTAAAGGGACAGTGAAAATCATCTTTTAAAACCCGTCCAGTAATAGGTTATCTTGAGATCCAATAAACTTAATAAATCAGCAAATGTTTCAGTGCATTCTTTGTGCAAGCATGTAGAGGATAGCAAAAATGAAGTATAATCCAATTTCCCCTGTGCTCAAAGAGTTTACATTCTACTTGTAGGAATGGGAACTCAGAGTATAGTTGGGCATGCATACAGAGTTAAATAACACCTGAAAGTAAGTAGTACAGACAGGTCATAAAATAACTCATGACTCTGCTTTACATACCTGGTACAGAAATAAATTCTCAAGAGAAATAAATCATTGCGGGAATGAAATGCCTGGAAGCAGCTTCCTAAGAGTGAGAATGTAGCTTCCTTGGCAGTGATTTTTAGAGGTAAGGAGGCATGTATGCATGCGTGCATGTGTGTGACAGAGATAGAAAGACAGAGGAAGAGACAGTAACAGACACAGAGGAATAGAAGGGACAGAAACTGTCACTAAGAGAGATAGGATGATACCTGTGCAAAGGTAAAACAAGAAGACTTTAGATCAGAGGAGTAAAACAACAACCCACTAAAAAGATCTGAAGAGATATGTAAAAATTGTGTTTAATGACAAACATGTGTATCATAGTTTGACTGTTGGAGATCACCATTATGACACTCAGGTTTCAAAGTTGGGGAGGTACTGCAGGTTTGGGTTACAGATTACTCTAAATGCCAGACCTAAGAGAGGACAGGTTACCTATGATGAGTGGATATGCAAGCTGGCTTATTCAAAGAAAGCACTGATTTCAGAGAATAGTAGACCAGAAAATGAAAATTTCAGCAATGATTGAAGAAGTAGAAAATACGTGCTTTGAACAAAGAAATTAATATATGAAAGACATGCTGACATTCCTTAGATTTTTAAATCTAAGGAAATTACGTTATACTACTCCGTAGAGCAAGAATAGCGTAGAAGTTTTAGACACATGATCCCAAATATGTTTTCTAAGAGTAATGAGAATTTTTATTCTGTAAAATATCAGGTATTGTAGTCAACACTCTTCATCAAATTCTATATTTCTAGTGTCAAGCCATTACACATATTAAACAATTTTGTATATACAACCTAGTATTTTGTGTATTCGTCTTACTCTTTTTTTTGATATTTCAAAGATACATTGTATTACCTAAACAATGTCAATATTTTCATTTACAAACAACACTTAATATCATATTCAGATGACTTGATACCTTTTTCTGTCTAATATCTGATACTTTGTTTCATTAGAATCTGTCTTCTGAAATGAAAATCTATTTCACAATGCGTTAAGTGTTTTTAAGGTACTTTTTTCAAGATATGAACAAAAAGATAGAAACTCACCTCCCAAATGCTGAGGTCAATAGGGTATGCTAGCATGGTTTAGCAAAAGCTGGCACACAAATATAACTCCAGATACTCTAGGGACAGCCATTTCAAGGCCAGCCTGGAAAATTAATGAGATTGTGTCTCATAATAA
Organism: Cavia porcellus; assembly: GCF_034190915.1. Lineage (NCBI taxonomy): Eukaryota > Metazoa > Chordata > Mammalia > Rodentia > Caviidae > Cavia > Cavia porcellus. The sequence goes on from NW_026947505.1 coordinate 57,677,585, forward strand.
AAATTTTTAAATGCCTGAGTGTGTAGCTCAGTGACACTCACTCTCATAGAATAGCATGTTTAAGACGCTCGGTTCAACATCCAGCAGTGACAAAATGAAAGACAGATGGAGTTGGATTAGGAAATATCCATTCAACATTTCTTTAGGTTACTCGCTGATTTTTTTCCTGTTGAAGTATAAGCTTTCCAGAAACTGGAAGAAAATGGAGGATGGAAAGAAGAAAGAAGGAAAAAGGAGAGAAAGGAAGAGAAGAACAGAACAATAGAGTAATAAACAAAGATACATCTTCTTTCCTCTATTACAAGCGTCTTCATTTAGAATCCCTTAAAAATTCCCATCCATCGGATGAATGGTGTTCATACTAGTCATTTTATATTAATTTTTGTGGGATGGAGATTGGAAGCAAAAGCAGAATATGGAAAGGAAGGATTAGAAGAGTTTACATACATTAATCCGGATTATTATTGATATGAACGGATGATACCATTTTTCATTCTTATAGATTACAACTTGTGTTACATATTTTTCTCTTTATTTACATTATCTTCCTTTCTTTTGTACATATTTTTTAAAATGTTCTCTTCTATCTGAAGATAGAAGACAGTTGTCTACCTAACAGTTGTTACTTTTATGTAAACTTTTCAAAACTGTTATTTTAAAATATCCAAGAATAAAGAAATCTTACTGAGTCTCTACAGGCATACTATAAAATGTCCACTTTGTATGCTTTAATTTTGTAACTTGGACAACTATTTTTAAGATGACAGTATGTAATTTATCAACTAGTGGTTTCTTGGTTTTTATTTTTTTTTTGAAATTCTACATTATTTTTACCCTTTTTCTGTTTTGCTTTTTCTGTATTTAAATAAATTTTTTTTAAAAAATTAGAAAAATTTGACTTTTTGTAATTTTCAATATTCTATATTTTATATCCTAAATAATGCATTTATAGTACTGTGTTTATGTTATATTTTTTCCTTCAAGTTTCTTAGTAAGTCCATTAACTCTGTAATATCATAAATATAGTTTAGGTCTGCTTATGCTGTTAAATATTACATACTTTCATATTACCATTTAAAAATTAATTTTAATTTTCCTTTCAATTTAGTATAGTGTTGAGGTCAAAGAATTTTGTATTGATATAGTAGCTGTCTGAGGTCCTTCTTGCCCTGCCTATGGGCCAGCTTTAGAAAGCAGAAACCTTACTTCCTCTTGATCACTTCTGCGATCTTGATGGTCAGTGAGGCTGTAGCCCTCACAGCACAGGATGAAATTTGCTGAGGACAATAAGAGAAAACTAGTTTCCAGGCATGGAGATGGATATTGACTTGTTTCTTTTATATGGGTTGAACATGTCCACTCAACCACTATCTCTACACTGCTCCAAGAAAAGCACCACACCCAATCCACTGCATTGGCTAATAAAGCCGTGGTCAATTGGAGATTGTGAGTCTTTGTTTCCAGACAGCATTGATCAACCCAGACTCTACTTCTTTGCAATTCTTGCCACTTGTTCTTTTTTTTCCTAGCTGTGTGTCATATTGACCAGTAGGAGACTGGGAACTCACTGCAGGGATCCCCGATATTTGGTACTGTGGAAAAGGTCTTTGATAGTAAAGAATATTTTGAAATATAGAAAAGGTACACTAATGGTAATTTTTCTAATGTTCTATTATGTATTATGTTTCAGTGTTAAATGCATACATTTATTGCTATCACACCTGCATTGTAATTTGCTAGTTTAATATTTTGAATCCTTATTTTCCCATTTATTAGTTCATTTTATCTTTGGTTTTTAATTAAAGTATATTTTGTTATATTTTATGCAAAAAAGTAGAAACTTTAAAAATTAAACATGCTGAATAATAAAATATTTTTTAAAATATATATTTGATTTCAAAAATAAATGTTTCCTATATAGCAAAATAGCTTTGTAGTTTCAACAAGTTTACAGCTTATAATTTTTTTCATATTTGTATAGGCGGTAATCTCTTTGATTTTGTATTTATTCAATAAGAGGAAGGGGCAAACATTTTGGAATGTTATCATCTGAATACTGTTAGAATTTCATTGGATAATCTTAATCACAGTTACACGTGATGTAATTTATATGTCCAGTTATATAGTTGTCATGGTTTATGTCTGAGGCCGCCAGTCCTCATGAGTTTGTATTGTGCATTTGTGATTGGTTCGTTGTCTAGTATTTGGATTGATGGTGTCAGTGCTACTCCCACAGAGGGGTGGAGCCAGGATGTGATGCAATGGCAGGAAGAAGGTATGTCTTGCTCTTTTGCCAGTTTCCTCCTTGCTCTTCCTAGCTGCCATGAACTGCGGCCCAGCCATGCCCACCTGCCTTGGAGCCAACTGAGTGTGGACTAAAACCTCCAAAACTGTAAGAAATAAACCTTTCCTTTCCCAGCTTTGGGCTTCAGGTATTTTGTTTCAGCGACCAATAAAAAATAACTAAGACAATGATTCAGCTGAAATCTTTCTAAGTCAATTATTTAGCTGTATTCTCAGCAACAACTATATTTTCAAATCTTCATTGTTCTTCAATTTTGTTACATCTGCTATATATCTAGTAGAAAATCCTAAACTAATTAGTATAGAAATGTCACTCCAACATGCAGTGCTAAAGCAAGATCACATATGGGCTAATTATGTAAAGTGATTCAAACTGTTGTCTTATCCATATATGCCTCTTACTCCATTAATACAGTCTTTATCTGACGTGACAGACATATATGCATAAGTAGTATGTCATAAATCCCAGTGCTGTTAAAACTACAAATATTAAAGTAAATCACAATGATTAGCAAGCTGTCTGCAATTACATTGGTTTTAATATCATGTAATTGTACATATAAATTTTAGTCAGCATAATGATTATAAGATTTTACATAACAATTGCATGAAAACATGCAATAACATTTTTCTACTGGAGAGCTACAGAAGATATTTCTCCAGAAAATATTATGGATCAATATGATAAAATTACATCAAATTTATTCAAACAGATTTCTATTTAATAAAATAAACTGTTCTTTAATAATTTCTGATTTTCCCAAAATATATTTTTCTATTTAAAACTATTGGTTTATCTCTCTAATTCATCTTTCTGATCACTTATGAGGATTTAAGCATAATGCATTTTGTGAGTGTTTCAGAATCATTAGTATTTAGTTAGCATCATGAATATATTTTAAAGTATCTCTCATTTTGACTACTTTCAACTCTGAGAATTTTAAAAGCAAAATAGAGTTTATGTTGTTATAATTTTGGAAAATAATATAAATTTCTAGAAATCTATTTTTCCTGTGTGTAACTACCATTCATATGAAAATGTTTATACTGGTTGAAATTAAAGATGACAAACAACAAAATCAATGTAAATATTAGGAAAGTACTAGTGGTATTTAAAAAAGTTTTAATCCCAACAATGACTTAAAACTAGTGATTGACTGTAACACAGAAGTTTCTGTTGAATTTACAAAGAAAATGTATCAACATACACTTGGCAATTAGATTTCTCTCTTTGATTTGAGAAATACCCATTAACTGAATTTAGTGAGACTGTATTTTTCCTTCCCATATAGTCCATAGATGAATAAGATCAATTTAAATTTGTAAGTGTATGACTGAAATTGTGCTATCATTTTCTTAGCTTAATTGCCATTTTTGAGATAATTTTGCAGCTAACTAAGCCATTCATCTAACTATGATTAAAAGAAAGTATAGCAAAACAGCGTATTAACATCCTGCACATTAGATATCTGTCACTTGAACCAAAAGGAATTTGTGTTCTTTTGAATGACTGTGTTGGGTTTTGCCAATAAATAATATATATTTTATCCCTAAGTCAAAGTTATTCACCTGTTGAGAATCACATAAACACCAACTCCTGCTTTCCACTTATCTATAGGAAATTATTTAAGGAGTTTTTGGTAGTGTTTAGCCAAACTGAGAAAATTGTATCTAGTCTGTTATACCTTGTTGTTTGGGGGTGTTTTGTGCAACAGGAAAACACAAAGATAACATATCTAAGTAATTGTGGTTTCTATTTGTCCCATGCCAAGCTCTAAAATGAGTTTAAAGAAGATGATTGTTCTTGTTATCTCTAGTGTTGCCCAGACTTTTCTCAGAAATCAAGGCATCAGTGCATTTAGGATGTGGATATTTTTGTCAAAATTAAGAAGATAAATTACACGGTTTATCTGTTTGGCCAGAATGTTTCCTTACCTGGCTGACTCACTGCAATATTTAATTTACTGAAGTTATGGATTCTAAGACATTTCTTCCAAATTCTATCAAGTATAGGATTGATCAACTGATCTATTATAATGTGTTCCAGCCTACATGTTTGAAGTATAGTTTTCCTAAGCAAATATTTACAGCTCTAATTTTATACATCAGTATCTTCTTCTCAAGTTATTTGAGAAATCGGATCCTAAAAGAGGTATATAGATCCTAGATTACAATTTAGACCATATGTATCAAAAGATTTATGAAAACATTTAACTCTAATATCCTTTAACCATTTTTAAAGAACCTCCCTGGTTCAGATTTATGTATTACTTTACACAATGCATTAACTGTTAATAACAATCAATTAAGAATCATTTGGTCTCCTATGGTCTCTTATGATCCACATCCCAATGAACAGCAGCCAAAATAATGCTCTCTATGAACTCTGTCAAATAGACCACTAGCCACTGTTAATTTTTTTCAGTTAGGACCTCTACTAACAATAAAGGAATGGATCCAGTGAGGCACAGAAATAATGTGCTATTTCAGTGCTTTTTACCTGTGCTTAGGCAGATTCTTTTACTTCAACTGCTTCCATTACTTATATGAACATTTACTCAGCTTTAAACTTTTAAAAAAACAAGAAACCTAATAGTAAACAATATCAAAAATATTTAAAATCTGAAATTCTAAGCACTATAATTATATATTAAGAAAGTATTTATGGGAGAATACAGGCAAAAGCCCCACTTGCAAATTTTATCACATTGTAAAGCAAAACTAGCATGAAAAATTTCTCATGGTGCCATATATCCTCAAAGGAACCTCTGTCATGTAAACTAACTGAAACCACAAAATAATTCACAAGAACTTGATTAAAGGAAATGTCACTTGTAAGAAAACCATCCATAAATGAGTTAGATAAGTTCACTAGACTATTAACTCAAGATTTTTTTCTACATATAACATGGCTCCAATATTTTATCATAACATTTGAAATGTGATTTTGTATATTTCTCTCTCTCTCTCTCTCTCTCTCTCTCTCTCTCTCTTTCTCTGCATATTGAGAAGGACCCCTCATGTTTCATTCATTCTTGAAAGGCAGTATGCTGTGCAATTTATATTCTAAAAAGGACAATGGATCATATTTCCTATATTGCTCATTTACAAGCACAACTAGGAAAAATAGATGAATGATTCCATGTTTCTCTCCATGGAACTTACTTTCAGTGATATTTGACTTGGTTTCCTTAAGGATTTTTTTTTTCACAAACTTGGAGGTAGTTTAAAAACCATAGCTGATAAATATTCATGATGTGTGATTTTAAACTCCGTATGTAAATACAAAAGTGCCTTTTCTCTAAGTAAAATGGTTGATGCTACTGTTAGGTTTAAAAATAGTTTAAACATAGTACGTATAACTCTAATATTCAACATGTGAAATGTTATATCTAACAATACCTGATTTTCTCTTTTAAAAGGATTTCAAGGAAATACCATGTGAAATATAGTTTCAACCACATTAATAAATCATGACATCTTTGGGAATCTGCAGACCACCTCTCAGACCTAGGAACTAGAGCCAGAGACACACATGAAGCTGGGCTGGACCCATATCCCTCCTGCAACTCTTGCCTTCTCCCGGGGCCACCTTGTAGGACCTGGAGGCTCCAGCCAAAGGTGTGCATGGGCCCAGGCTAGACCTGGGCCCTTCCTGCATCTCTCACAGTGTCTGCAGACCATCTTGTGGGACCTGAGAACTCCAGCCAGATGTGCACATGGAGTGGGGCCAGAAATGAGCCCTTCCCATGTCCCACAGACCTGGCCATCCACCTCAGGACCTAGGAATTCCTATCTGTGATGTGCACCCCTGCATTCCCACCACTGCCATCGGGGACCCCATCACCTCATGGACCTAGCATTGCTGTTGATCTTCGGCTCCCACAACTACCCCCAGAACCTTGGACTGCAGTGGATTAACCATGCAGTACAGAGGGTAAATTCAGTAAGAAGAACTCAGCAGGCTTCCATCAGTGAGGTGAGTTTGCCCCTAAAATAGGAATAGAGTTTGCCACCTTCATTGGGTAAACAGGAGCAACAGATAAGCCCCCTCCAGAAGTAGGTGAGTTTGGCAAGTGGGTGAGTAACTCCTTCTTTCACACAGAAAATATCAGGTTGCTTGAGGAGTGTGCCAACAAGGCCTATCAAACTGGACAAAATCAAGGAGACCTGTTGGACATCCAGAGAACCAGTGGGGTCCCAGACAAGACAAACACTATGAACAGGGAAATCTGGTGACTTTGAACAACCCAAAGACATAATAACAGTAGGAACTAAGGGATGATTTCCATCAGTACTCCTAGGCTTGTCAGCCTAGGAAGAACATAGGATTCACTCAACAGGCCCTGTACAGGGTATTCAGGTGACTGGTCCACCTCTTCATTGTGGGACCCAGCAATGGGACAAACATCAACCTTATAGTAGGATTCCAAGATACACACTACCAAAAATTGACACTAGTGGTATTGAAGGACCAAACATTAACCCCAAAGGGGAAAATGGCAAAATAAAAAAGCAAAATGCAATCTCAAACATCTAGTCCACCAGAAGCAAGTACAGGAGACATTGAAATAGAGGACTTCAAAAATAACACACCAGAAATCTCTAAAAAGGTAGCAAGTGAAAAAAACAAAAAGCAAACAAATAAAAAACCTCAATGAGGCTATAGAGGAAATCAAGTAGAAGTAATCTCTCATGTAAAAATAGAAATAACAACCTTAGTACAGAAGTTGCTCAGTGCAGCTAAAGAGAAAGAGATTTTAAAAAGTACAAGAGCATGGGAAACTGATTGAAACCTTGAATTAACAATAAAGAAAACAAGCAGAATTCATGAAACAAACTCAAAGAGACATCCAAGAACCAGAAAATTCTATTGAAAACTGTCAAAACTGTTTAAATGAAGATGCGGATAGGATTTCAAACCTGAGGACCGGAACACAATTAGCAATCATTAAAGGATAGAACTTTTAAAACTAACAAAGCAGCATGAAATGACAACCCAGCACCTCCATGATGATGCCAACAGAAACAATATAAGACTTAAAGGCATTAGTTAAGATGCAGGAGTCAATGTAAATGACATAACTAAAATATTCACAGAAATAATAGAAAATTTCCAAAACATGGGAAAAAGTCTAAAATGCAGATAAGTGAGGTAGACAGAACACCAAACAATCACAACCAACATAAATCTACACACAGACAAATAATAATTCAGATCCCAGCCATGCAGCATAAAAACAGAATACTAAAAGCTGTTAGAGAAAAGATAAATCTCACCTTTCAAGGAAAGCCCATTAGAATTGCAGCAGACTTTTGACCACAAACCCTCAAGTCAAGATGAGCTTGGAGTGGGATACTTCAAGCTCTAAAAGAAAACAACTTTAAACCCTAACTGATGTAAAAAATGACATTTTCATTCATATTTAGTGGAAAAACAAGATATTTTCATGACAAAGAACAACTGAAGAGTTGTTGAAAAACATACTAGATAGGGATAAAAATGACCACAATTCCCAGAACAACAGAAAGAAAACACCAGGCAGGACAAGCAAGTAAACAAAGGGGAAAGGCAGAAAGCACACAACTTGGAACATAACGTGGCAAAGTGGAGCCAATACATGTTAGTTATATCTATATATGTCAATCAGTTATATCCATAAATGATCAATTCACCTATCAAAAGAAATAGGTTGACAGAATGGATCAAGAAACATGATCCCACAATATGTTGCATACAATAAACTCATCTGACCCAATAGGGAACTCATAAATAAAGCCAAAGGATGGAAAATAGTAGTCCATGCAACAGAAACCCATAAAAAAGCAGGGGTAACTCTTCTATTTGCAGACAATATAAACTTCAAACCTAAAATGATTAAAAGAGATAAAGAAGATCACTATATTCTCGTTATTGGAAAAATTCAAGAGGAAGAACTAACAATTATAAATATATATGCACCAAATACAGGAGCACCCAACTATATAAGACAGATACTAATGGACATGAAAAATCAAATACACAAGAACACAATTATAACAGGGGACCTTACAGCCCATTGTGACAAAGAGATAGATTAACTTGACAAAAAGTCAGCAAATAAATAAATAAATAATAGAACTGAAACATGCCTGTGAGCAACTGAACTTAGTAGATGTTTACAGAGTATTCCACCCAACCACATCAGAATACACACTCTTCTCAGCTGCACGTGACATTCTCCAAAATAGGCCATATATATATATATATATATATATATATATTATCCCATAAAACATTCTTAAAGAAATGCAAAGGTATTGAAATTATCTCATGTGTAATACCTGACCATAGAACACTGAAATTGAAAATTAATGACAAAAGAAATTGCAAAACCTGCATAAATACATGGAAATTAAATAACAACCTTCTGAACAACCAGCGGGTTACAGATGAAATTAAAGAAGAAATAAAGAAATAACTATAATTCAGTGAAATTCAGAAATAACATACTGCAATCTGTAAGATGCAATGAAAGTGGTTTTAAGAGGGAAATATATAGCAATAAATTATATCAAGAAAACAGAATGAGCACAAATAACCTAATTCTTCATCTTAAGCTTCTAGAAAAAGAAGAGCAAGTTAAACTCAAAGCTCATAGAATAGGGGAAATTGTAAAGATTAGAGCAGAAATCAATGCAATTGAAGCTAAAAATATACAAAGAATTAATGAATCAAAAATCTGTTTTTTTGAGAGAATAAACAAAATTGATAAACCTCTAGTTAGCATTATCAAGAAAAAAAAAGAAAATCTCAAATTCATGCAATAAGGACTGAAAAGTGGGAAATTACTACAGAACCCATGGAAATTCAAAAGATCATGAACATCTATTTTGAAAATCTCTGCTCACATAAGATGGAAACAAGGAGAAAACTGAGAGGCTTCAAAAAATTTATGAACTACCCAGGCTCAACCAAGAAGATATAGCAATTTTGAATAAATCAATATCAGCTATTGAAATTGAAAACATAATTAAAAGCTTACCAGCAAAGAAAAGCCCAGGTCCTGGTGGGTTCACAGCTGAATTCTACAAGAAGTTTAGAGAAGATTTGATGCCAATACTCCTTAAACTCTTCAAGGAAATTGAAAAGGAAGCAATCCTCCCTAAATTATTCCTGGAGGTAATTATTATTCTCATACCAAAACCAGAGAAAGACCTAACCAAAAAGGAGAACTAAAGTCAATCTCATTAATGAACATTGACACAAAGATTCTCAATAAAATACTGGCAAATAGAATGCAGCTAATCCTCAAGAAGATTATACATCACAACCAAGTGGGATTCATCCCAGGAATGCAGGGATGGCTCAACATATGCAAATTAATAATTGCAATACACCATATCAACAAAGCCAAAAACAAAAATCACATGATCACTTCAATAGATGCAGAAAAAGCCTTTGATAAAGTCCAACACATGTTCATGATAAAAACCCTTCAGTAACTTGGAATACATGGTGTCTCCCTCAATCTTAAAAAGGCCATCTATGACAAACCAACAGCCAACACTATACTAAATGAACAAAAATTGAAAGCTTTCACTTTAAAATCTGGAACAACCCAAGGATATCCAGTGTCACCACTCCTATTCAATATAGCTCTGGAAATACTAGCCTGGCCGACAGGAGAGGAGAAATAAAAGGAATAAATAAGGGAAAGGAATAAGTTAAACTACCACTACTTGCAGATAGCATGATACTCTATATAGAAGACCCAAAAAACTTCATTAATAGACTACTAGAGGTAATAAACAAATTCAGCCATGTAGCTGGATACAAAGTCAATGCTCTTAAATCATTAGCATTCCTGTACACAAACAAAAAACTCACTGAGAGAGAAATTATGGAAATATTGCCTTTCACAATAACATCTAAAAAAATGAAATATTTAGGAATCAATTGAACCAAGAATGTAAAAGACATATAAATTGAAAAAGCAATGAAAATGTTATTAGAAAATGGAAGGATATTCCTTGCCCTTGGCTAGGAAGAACAGCATTATGAAAATGGCCATATCCCAAAACTGTTATACAGATTTAATGCAATCCCAATCAAAGTATCATTGACATATCTCACAGTTCTAGAGAAAAACACTCTTAAAACTCATTTGGAAACAGAAGAGACTTAGAAAAGCAAAGACAATTCTTGGCAACAAAGACAAGGCAGGGATCATCGCAATTCCTGACTTGAAACTATACTACAAAGCCACAGTGATAAAATCAGCATGGTACTGGCAAAGAAATAGACTTGAGAATCAATGAAACAGATTGGAAGATTCAAGCACAACTACAAAGACACCCAGATACATGATATTTGATCAAGATGCTAAACATGTTCACTGGAAAAAGGATAGCCTCTTCAATAAATGGTGTCAAAAAACTGGCTTTCCACATCTAAGACTGAAACTAGATGCGTGCTTATCACTGTGAACAAAACTAAAGCCTAAGTAGATCAAAGATCTGAATGTTAAAACAGAAACACTAAATCTACTGGAAGAAAAGGTAGACAAAAGTCTTGGAGACATAGGAGTAGGCAGAGAATTCATGAACAAAATGCAAACTGCATGGGAAACACTTCAAAGATCAACAACTGGGATCTGATTTTATTGAAAAGTTTCTCCATTTCAAAAGAAATCACCAACAGAGTGAAAAGAAAACTCACAGAATGGGAAAGAATTTTAGCCAGCAACCCCTCAGGCAAAGGACTTATAACCTTAACATATAAAGAACTGAAAAACATCAAGCCCCCCAAATTCAAAGATGCTCTCCACAAATGAGCATCTGAAGTGAACAGATAGTTCTCAGATGAAGATATACAAATGGCAAATAAATACATGAAGAAATGTTCATATCACTGGTCATTCAATAAATGCAAACAACATTGAGATGCCATCTCACTCTGGAAAGAATAACTGTCATCAAGAAAACATTTGATAACAAATGTTGGCAAGGCTGTGTGAAAAAAAAGGAACACTGCTCCATTGTTTGTGTGGGGTGCAGACTGGTGCAGCCACTATGGAAATCAGTATGGAGATTTCTCAGAAGACTAGGATTGGAAGTTCCATTCAACCCAGCTATTCCTCTCCTGGGTATTTTCCCAGAAAACCTGAAAAGGTCATGTCATAGTTTTACGTAATAGCTAAATCCTGGAAACAACCAAATGCCCTTTAATTGCAGAGTGGATGAAAAAGATGTGGTATTTTTATACAATTGACTATTACTCAGCTATAAAAAGGATGATCTTGAGGCCTTCATATTGAAATGGAGGCAACTTGAGACTATCCTCATAAGTAAAATAAATAAGAATCATATTTATAAATATCACATTGTGTCTCTAGTGTAAAAAGTAATAAGAACTGTAGGAGTAATAAAACCTAAAATGTATAATTGCTATTTTAAAGAAAAGAGGAAAAGAAAGTCTTCTAAATGATATAACTGCATGTATATTTAAGTGTGTAAGATAGAAGACGTTAAACTAAGTTTTTTTTTGGATCATTGATCAGCATTGTTTGTAGTATCACTTTTTGAATGTCTAATTTGTATGCTTTAATTTTGTAACTTAAACAACTATTTCTAAGATGACATTTTGCAATTATCAAGTAGTAACTTTTTAGTGTTTATTTTTTAAAATTCTGTATTGTTGCTACCATTTTTTCATATTACTTTTTTTCTCTTTAAATAAGATTAAAAAATGATTTGATTTCTTTTTCTTTTCTAAATCATGTCCAGTCACTCAGTTAGAAATCCCTTTGTTTTGTATTTTGTCCGTTATTTTCCCATTTTTGAAAGTCAGGTCAAGATGGACCTCTCATTCTCATTTTACATCAGTCATACTGTACTTGGCCTTTTTAAAAATTCTAACTTCTTAGTATTCTATGAAATTTGCTTTTTGGAAAAAAATCTAGGAATCATTTTAACTTTATCTCAAAAAAATAAAATAATAATGTTTTGGACTTGTATTAATGATTAACTTGAAGAACATAAATTACTCTACACTGTAAAAATATATTTTTGACATTTAGGATTGTATTTTTGAGATCTTAAAATGGAAGAAATTATGTATAATATATACAGTAATTATTTTCTAACTTAAATAACTATGCTTGTGGGAACATTATACTTCATAACTTATTGGTACAATGAATAATGTTACTTGATTTGGTTTACCAAAACAATGTTTGATGAGAAAGTTTGAATTTCTCTGTTTCTTTTAATTAACATCCTTTTTAAAAATTGCAGCGGGAAAGATTACAATGAATAATTTAGAATTTGGTTCTCAAATTTGACTTATAGTTATTAAACCTCAATTCAATTCTTCTTTATTTTAATGCTACTGGATATTTATATTGATCCTTTTTTTTCTGAAAATAGTTAAATAATTTATAGTTGTCATTTCAGGACTATGTGGAAAAAAGTTCAAAAGCTGAAGCTATTAAAACTAGAACACCTTAAGTGTACAATTAAGAAACAAGTATGAAGAGCCTGCATTTATCAAATATTATGAAATATGAACTCTTATTTGGGAATCAAACTAGTTTTGGACATCATTAAAATACTTAAAATGTTTTTGTCATACCACGGAGCCTCTGAGAAACCTACAACTTGTGTACTAATTATTTTTTCTTGGCTCCATGCTGTTTTAATTACATTCATTATTTCTGTCACTCTGCAAAATCTTATGCATGGAAGTATTGGTAGCCTCGTGCACAACCATTGCTTTATCCCTGCTGTGCTAATGGCTTAAATCCAAGCTGAGGGGCAAATGAAATGAGCTTAGCAGGCTAAATTTGGCCCCCAGTTAATTTGCTTCACAAACCTGCTATTTTTGGGGGGGAGTGGGGACCTGTGCTGGCTCATTTACAAATCTATGGTTAAAGCAAAAAAAACCACGAGTTACTCTGAAATTTGATAGCCTTTATCTTTAGTTATTATCAGTGATGTTATAACCAGAAAAGTGGAGGAGAAGAATACAAAAAGAAGCATTAGAATATATTGTAAATCTTGTTAAAATTTAAATACATTTTTGTAATGAGAAATAAAAGATCAGAAGACAATAATTAATAAAATTGAAAGAAAATTATGTCAGAAATATTTTTCACACATCGTCTAATGAGAAAATTTTGGTCATATTTTGTTGCAAGTGTTAATCTTGTCACTTTTCACTTTAAATTTATACAAAAAGGAAGATAAACAGATTCCCCAAACAAAAATTAACGCTCTCTTTCCTTTGTACAGATCTATGCTTTCTGTGCATGGTAATCCCTTTTGCTCTTCTTACTTTCCATGTAATGATAGCATACTGAAAATTCCATAATCACAAATGTCCATAATAGTCCATAATCACGAATGGTTGATAATCATAGTTTATCTTTGTGATAGAAAAACTATATAATGTAAACAATGTAAAAGTAAACATATATTATGCAAAATTATATCACAAAAATTATTCAATTGTTACAAATAAATTATTTTAAGTGAATAGATTTTGAATGTATATATTTGACATCATTTATGAATTCAGTAGAAATTTATAATATCTGTTAAATGTTCATAGGTACCTCTTTTAGGAGTTAAATAATTGTCATATGCAACAGATGTTCTGTTAGGTGCTTATGAACAAACCAAAATAGTTCTTCTTATAAAAGGCACATATGTTTCAATCCTAAATTTCTGAAGGCTTTGCTTTGCTTTTCCTTTCATTAAGTTACAAATAAATACTTCGGTGTACATTATTTATTAGTGTAGAAGAAAGATTCAGGTATGTTCTTTGGTCTACAAAAATTAACTTTCAAAAGAATAAAACAGACATTCACACAAAAATAGATCATGGAAGATCTGCTATCATGGTTACTTTTGTTGTTGCTGCTGCTTACTGCCATCATAAATTTCATGTACAACCACAAAGTAAAACAAAATTGCAAAGCTGTCCCTGACCTCATCTAGGGGCTTCCACATGCATGACTGGAATGTCTACTGCACTTCAGGCAGCAGAATGAATTGACCACTATCCAGCCTCAGAGCAAAGACTGAACTTACTTCTTTAGATATGATGGAGTAAATACCATAGAATCCATCACTGTGATTGTTCATGAAAGCTGAACTTCTTATAAATTGAAAAGGAATATTAAAGAATATCACATTTAAATTCTCCAAAATTCAGTTTCCTGAAGTGCATAAATACCCACACACATTCTGTTTCCATGTCATTATCTTTAATTATTTTCACTTATTGCATAAATTAGCCCTTAATTTTTCTTAGGTTATTAAAGCCCTTATTTTCATTAACTGATTTTCTTTTGTGAATTCATTATGCTTCAGTTGTATCCAGTGTGCTTGGTTTTAGAGGTTTGCGATAGCGGTTTCATTCACCATGTCATATTGACTTAGCAAGAGGCCTTTAACAGTGTATTTACAAGTTCTTTGGAGAAAGACCACATCTGTCCTTTGATTTTGTGATTTTCCATAGATTCTTCTGTGTAACCAAGTAAACAACACTAAATACCCACAAGACTGGATGGCAGTATGGCACAGTTGTTTTGGAAACTTGGTGACTGCTTTCTGTCAATCAATGTTTTGCAAGAATTGATGATCTAAGATTTTGTTTTGCGTTGTCTTTCTGAGTTTTCTCAGTAAAAGGATCAGTCCATCAGGATGCCTTTGCTGGTCTCCTTACTCTGTCTACATATAGACTACATTATGGCTTTCTCAATGATTTACCCCCCCCCCCCATTCAAAGTTGCCAGTGTGTTTTGGACAGGTAATTTTCTATTACAAAGATTTAAAATGATGAAAATTTCACTTTAAAATTTTAAGCATAACTGTTAAAAACTGTAACCACTAGGCAATACATATTTTTACAATAGAAACATGAAATCAGTTCCTGATACAAATCTACCTTTCTTTCTTCTATAACAATTAGGTCCATCAATACAAGGAGTCACCCCAAAATCTGAATTTAAAAGTTTTTGTACAAATGTTTTTTTTTTTTTTTTGGGGGGGGGTGGAAATTTTACAATAATTATTTTCATATTTATTATAACATGATCCATGTATTTGTAATTCTACAATTTAATTTTACCTAAATCACTTGTAATAGGTAGGTAGAGGTAGGTTATTTAATCCTCATTTTATAAATGAAAAAAAGAGGTCACAGTGAAGCTAAATGACTTGCTCCAGGCTAGGAACATGTCTGTGATATTCCGTAAGAGAGCTGTTTTGGAAAACCCGGTCGCCAAAGCAAACAATGGATAGATAGTACAGCCCTCCAGGAAGGAGGGGGTCAGTTAAGAGTGATGGCATACTAGAAATACTGGAAATTAAATATTTCATAAAAGCTAACTGTAAATATCAGAATTTACTAAACTTGACTAGATAAAACAGTTTAGTCTTTAAATACTGTCATTTGCAAACAAATGGCTTCACAGGAAACAAAAAGTAGCAATAATAAGATGTGGAAAAGCTTAATGGCAATGCAAAAATAACATGGTAAAATCTCAATCTTCCAAAACTGTAAAAGTATGCTCTTTATATATTATTAAAATAATGCCAATTGCTTTCAAAATATTAAATTTTAGTCAATTTTCTTCCACTATTAGCATATGAAGTATCTGAACAGAAAATTTATCTTTCCATGTTATATCTATATCTCATTATAAATATAGAACACAAGAAAAGCATCCTTCTAAATTTTTAGCATTTTATTTGTATGCTTAATTTCAAAGACACATCTTTTAACAATTTATTTCATGAAAGAGATGATTTTTTATAAGTATCAAGATTCTAGGAAAATACAGCTTAGTAAAAATTGCTTATTGAGACACCTTACCATGACTAGTGTCCTGCAACTAAGCTGAGTAAATGAAGCTCAATGGGAAACTAAATTATTAGTTATGCTCTATTAAAATATATTATTGTTAAATTCTTGTTTATACTGGGAAAATATGGACCATGAATTAAATCACTCTGTATCTCTGTAGTATAGAAAGTGATATTATCACAGAGAAAAAACAAACCTCTTCATTAATCTTATAATGTCAACTTGGGGATTTTTTTCTTTCTTTCTGTCTTGTACAGTTCTAAGGAAACTCTACAATTAACCTAATTTTAAAAGCTTTATACAGGAAAATATCTTGATGTGAATAAAAACTACTGCTAATTGCTGGATGATTTTAATTTATTAACAGCACTAAACTAAGTAGGCTCTTAAAATTTAAATTTATCCATTCAGTAAATAGTTTGGTGTCTAAATTGGCCTCATCTGTGATATTCACCAAAAGATGTTATAGATACCACCCTTAAAAACAGAATATGAAACCTACTCACATGGAACTAACAGTCATTTTGAAGTGAAAATAACAAATTATACAGATGATTTCACAGTAAGAGTTGTGACAGAATTATAAAGATAAAAGATAAATGGCAGAAAAGCAAATGTCCTCATAATTAACATTTACTGATTAGAAATTAATAGCAGGAATGTAGCAAGCAAAGGATATAAAAGAGCAGATACCGGCAAAGAAACTTCAAAGAGTTTCTGTTTTTTCATTGGACCTTTATGTCAATCAGGCTTTTCCACCAAAGAACTGACACTTTGAAAATCAACATCAAATGCCTATTATTTATTACTGAGAACAGCAATAGTTCGTGTTTGTTGAGTATTTTGAATCCGACAATGGTTGAAGAGCCTTGTATGCCTTACTTCCTCTTGGTTGTATGACTGACATTGCTATTTCTATTTGCCAAACAGGGTAACTGAGGCAGAGGATAAACCAACTTCTACCACCACCTATATAATAAATAGTAAACTAAGACCAAATCCAGATGGTCTGATCAGAGCCAACAATCTCAATAAGCATTTAGGAGCTGCTTTTCTGGGAAAGACACATTGGACAGTTCAGAACAAGTAAAAATACATAATATGAAAACACAGAGGTTTGAGTGTATTTTAACCATAATTGGTGATTGAGTGGGAGAAGAATGGTTTAAAACACTCACTTAATGAACAAAGAGTCAAAGTATAGAAACATAAATACTTATGCAGAGCGAAAAATTAAAATGGCAGAAATAAGAAAAGTTGAGAGAAAAAAACCACAAAATTTAAATACTAATTACCATAAAAAGAACAAACACAACACATTAAATCAATGTTTTTAGAAACCCATTTCATAAAACTAATACTCAACCTTTCTGCTTAAACCAAGTGCAGATATGAACAGGAGAAGCAGATGATAACGTTTAGAAAAAGGGTAACAGCTTTGGACAAGAGATAATGGAGGTACAATATTCTAGAAGTTTTGTATTGAAATTAAAGGTCACATAGCATGATATAGAATTAATGTTCTGTGATAATGTAGAAGAAGATTGTACTGATATGAAGAAGGGCTAAATTGGCTCATCACACACAGGACAAACTCAAGGTAAATAAAGTAAAATGGATTTCCATATGCATATATACATTCTATAAATGCACATCATATACTATGTACAATACCTATAAATAGTTTAAATTTTTCAGGGAACAATCTCATAAGCACACAAACAGGACTAATAATGTTATGGAAGTCAAATTTTTAAACTTGAATACTCTGTAGGGTATTGTTATGCATTAAAAACTAGTGGTCAACTTAATGCCAGCAGAATTAAATCAGCTGAGCTTGGATGTTCCACCTGGGGAGAGTTGTCAGCATAAATAGAGACATGGAGAAGGAGAAGCTAGGCATTGTGGGTTTTCCTAAGTGTTGGTGTTTGAGCCTTTGGTTCTCATGGAGGATCCCTGGTCCTTACATCAAGCATCATTTCCTGGCTACAGAGGAAGATGTGTGCCACAATCTCCAGGATGAACTCCTCACACTGGCTTTCTGCATGTAGGTAACTGTTCTTATCATTGGAGGAGCTCAGGGTTTCCATGTCTCTGAGGATGACTCTAGTGTTTTTCAGGACAGCCCTGGTCTTTGTTATGAGTGTGACTTCTCAGCTCCAGTGTGGAACCCACATCCCACCAGCACAGCTCCTTCACCTGCTGACATAGCCTTTCTAGTTTCCATCACTGAAATTTGGACCTTCTCTGCATAGATCCATAAAAGAGACTGGCATTAGTGCTCCTTGTGAGCTCTAGACCTCCAGTTAGACTCATGGAAGGCACTGTCATGAGCTCTGGGTCTTCATCTGGAATCATGCAGGACATTGCTGTGGGATTCATGCTCTTGACTGAATATGCTATGTCTTTAATGTTGTGGACAGGTTGCCTGCACTTTTTTTGTTGTTACTCTGGGTGAATCTCATAAAATAATATTATAAACTATGTCCAGATTCTAATCATTCTCCACACAACCCCTGACTACAACAGGTATTTTGTGCAGTATTTAAAAAATACTTTAGAAACATGAGTGATTGAACATTGATCCAAGAAATATGCCATCAGAGGAATGTGCCTGACTCTTACAAACAGCTTTAGGCAGGAAAGTGCATGAAACCTCATGACTTTGAACAAAAGAAATACAGTCATTGAATTTCTGTGCGAAACAAAATTTAACAGCACATTTTATATATACATTATGATCACATTCATTAGAGGAAGTTTGTAACTGGATGTTTCTTGATTCTTCTTTTTTCCTCAAGCCCCTCTCCTCCATTCAGTTATTCTTCCCCTTATTTATAAGAGCTTTGTTTCCATTTTCTTCCTTCTACCTTTTTTTTTTTTTCTGTTTTCCTTCCTTTATCTTTAAGAAAAGGCTCCCTTGTTCCCCTTTCCATCTGAGAATGTGCTTCCTATTTTCAGTATCCATTATAAAGTTTGGTCTTTATTTACCCTTTCAGTTTCTTCCACTAGAGAAATAATGTAATATTTAAACATAAAGCTTCAATTTATTTCATCCCCCCCTGTTTTCTTCTCCTTCTTCCTCACACCCTAGTTTCCCTGTTCTTTTGAACAATTTCTTCCTACTTCACAATACCTTTTATGCACTTCAGTCCCTACTTACACTATTTATATATTATACCAAAGAAATCTTGTGATAATTATGCATATGAGTTCACTTTATTCCACTTAAAAGTATGTTCTGAAGGTGTACACATTTATGTGGAAATGTCTCAAGTTCACCCTTCTTAATGGCTATTTTTCTATTGTGTAAGAAAAAAAAATCTTTATTCGTTTGTCAGTTGATGCGAAATTTTGATTGTTTCCAAGATTTAGCTATTACAAACTGTGAACTCATCTACACTGTAGGTGGGAGTGTAGAATGCTGCACCATGGTGGAAATAAGTGTGGAGGTTCCTCAAAAAGCTATCATTAGAGATCTCATTTGATACAGCCATTCCCCTTCTGGGTATCTTTCCTGAAGAATTAAAACATCATACCACAGAGATACTTGCACATCTATGTTTATAGCAGCAGGGTGTGAGAAAAATTTTAAGGCAACATTTTAGTTACATTAGCCTCTCACCACCATGTGTCCACACCAACTTCTGCAGTCAATACTGTACTTGCAGGGAGTTCCCAGAGGATCTGAGGAGAGGCTCTCCATGTATAACTGGAAAAGAATTTGGTATAACTTTTGTTATAAAAAAGTTTGTGAGTACTACATATATGTACAGAGAGTACAGCAGCATACACTAAACAGAAGAGTTTTAAATTAAGGTATCTGACAAACTTAGCTCCCAATCTACTGTAATAAATGGCATATAACCTTTACCATATAAAATGTTTGTTTTATAAATAAAGACTCAAATCAAGCATTGTACTTAATCAATGAGGCGATGTATATTTAAGTGTATAGAGAAAGCAAGAAAAGGCAACAAGAAAAAGCATACATAGTTTCCATTTTCTTGGCCTGCACTCTGTGTTCCTGGACTATGAATTTTATTCAGTTGTCAGTATTCCTGGTTTCCTCCCATCCCAAACTTTTGTGGACCTACCTAAGCTTTTCCAGTGGTTCTCCAAAACTTCTCTTCATAGATTCTCCTTAGCATATATGTTTCTGACTGCTAATATTTCTTTTATTGCATTGACGTACTTTATGGTTTGTTTCTAGATGCACCCCCAGAGCCTTTGTGGTCACAGGGGGTGCTTTTCAGAGGCGGCTGCATGTAGACTGCGTGATGCTGAGGTTTTGTGTGTGCTTCTGTGATTAAATGCGCGTGACTCCTAAATTAGTTCCCTGATTGGTTTGGCAGTGTTCTGCGTATAGACCATGGGGAGGCCCACCTTTGGTGTGAGTGGCACAACCCAAGAGGCATGTCACTGGGAAGAGATGAGACAGAGGCGAGCTGCTCCTGCCGCCTTACCCGTCTGTGATTGCTGCCAGGCTGGCTTCTTCCCGCCATGAGGCAGTTCTCCTTTTTCATGCCCCTCTGTCATGCCTCCTGGACATGGCGACAGCCAACAATGAACTAAAACGTTTAAAACTCTGAAGCAAAATGAGCCTTGTTTCCTTTAACTTTCTGTTTTGGGTATTTTGTCTCAGCAATGAGAAAAATAACTAAGATACACACACATACACACAGACACACACATACTTTCTTCAGAGCTACAGAGCCACTAGAAATCTCCATCTGAGTCTCTTGCCATCATAATAATCTCACACTGTCACAACTAAGTTCACTGATTTGTCATAATTGGACAAACCACAATTCATTTCACTGTTTTATTTCACTTATTTCCCCATAATCAACTACACAATTCTTATTTTGAAACAAACATCCATGTGAATGCATAAAATTATTATATTTCTTAGAAAAATTTGAATTCCAAAGTCCCTCTTTCCTAAGTAGTCAAATTAAGCAAAAATCTTCATTTATCTTGATTTGTTTTCTATGTCTTCCAAATGCCACCATTTTATACCAAGCCACCATGAGTTTCCTTTTGTTGTAATGAAAGTGAAATCCTTTTCACTTACTTACTCTGTAATTCTGAAGGATTCCAGAAACATTGGGCTTATTCTTGAAAGCGACATTCTTATTTCACTGAACATGAAGCTAAGTGGAAATTATCCCATGTACATGGTCCAATCCCGCTACCTTGCTCTCATCTGCTGGATGTATCTTACTTCTTTAATTTATACCCTTCTTGAAAAGCAGCTTTTTTCATATTCACTTGAGTCCTTATGAAATGTTTTTTGTTAAGACAATTCTATGATATTATAGAAGGTAGATGTATGGCAATCGACTTTTCCAATAGGAAGCAATTAATTTCACCTAGCTTTTATTTTTCCTTAATGGTAATGCTAAGAAAATTTCAGGTATTAGTCCCATCTCCCCAGTTGATTTCTTGCCTGGAGCTGTATTTTATATTTAATCACCAAGGTACCTTTCTGAGCATATAATAGCCATTTATTTGTTTTGAATGTCTTAGCTGTATACAGGGATCTAATTAAGCTAAATTTAAATAAAATTAAATTTTGATTCTCTTGAGACTCAATTTAAAGAACAAAGGGAGATTATTTCCAATTTCTAAAAAGTAAAAATTCATTTCACACAGAAGCTAGGATTAGATATATAGATACACACACAAATGTTTACATTATCTATTTATTATATGTTGATATTTAATAGCACACTTACATTTTCATTTTCACTGTTTGTCTCTTTTATATTTTCTTGTGTAAAAAAAAACCTCCCTGTAAAATTCAATATACATTTTTACTAAAATACAGTAAAACTGGGATTTATCTTTCTTGAAGGTTATAAATCATGTTCATATGTACAAAAAACTATTACAAATTGTCAGTGAATTCAGAAAAATAGATTATAAACATAAGCACCTAATGACAAATAATATAAGCAGATAACATGAAACTCCAAACCATTAAAGACTAATGAGTGTCCAAGATATTTTAGATTAGATAAATGCAATCATATAACTGCATCGATGCACCTTTAAAGCACAACTTGTGGGTTTTTTTTTTTTTTTTTTACCGTCAACATTGCAAATGAAAAAAAAAGGCATAACAAAAATGTTCCATCAATAATAAATGATGAGAACCAACAGACATAGGAGAGTTGCATTCACAGTATGATTATTATGCAAGTCAGCTTCCTAAGCTAAAAAAAAGAATAAAATAAGAACCATAGGCACTGTTTGTGAGTACCACAAATATAAATGATTTTTCTGTGCTTGTTTCATTTGAGATATGTAATTTTATTTTCTGACTAAAGTTAAGAAATAAGACTGCCAGCCATAAGCCATATATATACATTCACAACACTTTATCAAGCTGTTGTTTACAGCACTTTTCATGTGTTACATTGGTATAATATTTCCTATTATTAAATGAAACAGCAAAATGAACAAATTTTATGAGCCTAATGATTTCAGTTTAAAGAAGCAGTCATAAGCAATAGAGGCTAACTACAGATAAAAAAAAAACATAAACAAACACCATAACAATAATACCTTCCTAGTGTGTAACACAACAAATACACACCATCATTGTCATTATCATTTGTATCTATTAATAAAAAGAATAAACATGGAGATAAAATCTTTCATTTCATTTCATGTACCATTTTTATTTGAAGCAATCAGGCTTATAGAATATAATTTTTATTCATTTATGTGAGTTTTTAAATTAATGAGGTAAAATTCAGTCATCAAGATTAGGATGAAACTGAACAACAGGTAAATATTCCAACACTGGCATAAGATTTAGAGGAACACATGGTATCATGATAGATTTTATAAAATGAAGGCACCTTGTTAACCAAAAAATAACAGGGAATGGTTTTCTAAAGCAGTTGTTCTCTTGGAATTTCACCCTAATATCCTAAGGATGTCTTTTCTTTTGATGTATAGTGTTTTTAATAAGCTTAAAAAATTTTTAAATCCTCGTCAATTTTATTTTAGAACAACCCAAGCCACTCACCTCTCTAAGGTTACTTCTTAACATTCAAAATGATAAAAATTAAGTGACAAAGATTCTCAAGAACTTTTTCATGGTTTCTGATGCCTGGAGACTTTTCTTTCAATCCTTCATCTTCCTTGGAGATGCCTTTCTATGTTCAGCTTGCATTTACACTTCTCCTTTCATTTTGCATTGTCTGAAGAACGGTGCATTTGGAATGCTTTATGCACCCTCCATTGCATCAAATTATGATAAACTGAAGGAATTTAGGTGCTCCTGTGACACATACCAAATGAATAGCTTAAAGGAAACCACATGCCTCTAATTGCCATATGCTGTGCTTTAGTTCAATAAGTTATGGCCTAACCGTTCATACCATATAACCTCTTGAGTCTCAATTGCCTGAGGTTTCTTGGCATGAACAAAAAAGAAAGAAAAGCTTAAACTACTCCCTGAAAAACTCTTAGTTCAACATTCTTCTAATAACTTCATACCCTTACACTTAGTCACACCATTAAAGATTTATTTTCATCTATTCTAACATTTAATTGTCAGCTGCTTCTTTTTATTTTTTCCATTTTGTTTTTCTAAAGACATGGTAATTCATTAGAAAGTAATGGAATAAATCGTTCAACTTCTTACACAAGAAGCGTTGGGAGAAACAAAGGTACACATTAAACTGATCAGACCTTGAGAAGTCCTTGATAACCAAGAAGAGGCACACATGGTGTTATTGTGATAGTTCTCAAATTATCTTTCCTATGTATTAATCCTACTAATGAAAGGATTTTTAAAGGAATATCTTTTTAAAATTCAGTTGCATTATGTTGATCAACTGCTATTCAGTGATATCACATAGAAAGTAAATTACAAAAGGCAAGCAACTTAGACTTTTTTTTTCCATACCTTTAAGAATACCCGGGAATACTCTCAAAAAACATTGAATGAATGGATGAGCAGATGGATATGCGTCTTTTTGGAAGTGACTCATTATATAGGAAATATTCTTTCTACTAATGATTAGGTAAAATGCAATTTGTGTTCTGTTTTTGTATTTACTGTATTCTATAACAATAGGCAAAGATGCTCTTTTGGTATCCTTAATAATTCAAAGAAAAATGAATTGACCACTATGTTAGCTACTCGTAGCTGCTATAATAAATTGCCATAAACTACATGATCTACAATAACAAAAAATTATTTTGTCATGATTATGTATAACGGAGCCTGAGATAAAATAATCAATATGATTACACTTGTTCCTCCAAAGGCTATAGAAAAAAACACTTTCTTGTGTCTTCTATCCTCTGTTAGATGGCATCTTTCTTATAGTCACATAACTCCAATTTCTGCCTTTAGTGTCACATGACTCTCTTCTCTCTGTTTATTTCTTTCCTATATTCTCTTATAAGAACACTTTTAAATCTATGATGCACTTGGATAATCCTGGGTAATTGCATCTTGAAATCCTTACTTATATTATTTGTGAAAATGCCTTTTGTCCTAATAAGGTTACATTTTAGATTCTTGGGGTTAATACCTTGACACATCATCTGGAAGGCAAATATTTAGCACACCATCCTGCTCCAACATGCAAAAATAACAAATCTTTGTGCCATCTGACCAGGTTTAAGCAGCATATCAATGGAGCTATGGGATTTCATTGAGATTATCTAAGGGATAACCTGTAGATTGAGAGAAGTAACATTCCAGTAGCTGAGTCTCAAAAATCTTGCATTGTTTTTATGATTGTATCAAAAGCACATATATGACCCTTATTTTACGTACTTCGGATTTTTCTTCCTAAATCTTGTTAGGAAGATTTCAATTTATTTGTATTTTGAAAACTGAGTAGAAGAATTATATTATGGAGACAAGAGTTGATGTTCTTTCTTTTATTGTCTCTCACGAGGTAACTAAGGACTTATTAACTCAAGAATATGCAGCTTTTTCTATTTAGAGAACACTTTTTTCCTTAAAGCAAAATGATTTGGATGACTAAATAAGTATGTTGTAATGCCTTAAGACCTCTAAGGATTTCTAGTTTTGCATCATCTGGAAGATATAAATAGAATTTTCTTCATCTTTCCTTAGCCTATAGTTGTACCACAACTTATAAAAAATTTACATTGATGGAAGTATTATTCTAAATTTATCAGTGTGTGTGGAAGAGGTAAACATTTTCTTTCTTTTGAGTTGGAGTCTCACCTTGTAGTTCAGGCTGGCCTCCAACTCACAAGGATCCTTCTGCTTCAGCTTCCCCCAGTGCTGGGATTACAGGTGTGCTTCACCATGCCTGGTGAGATCAAATTTTTAAATTACACTTTAGAGTCCTTTGAAACCGTATCCTGACAACAGATACATAATTTTCCATATAAAATATGTTCATTCACTAATGATGCTCAAAGTAACCAGGAAAAATAAAGAAGATTCTTTATTATAGATTATTTCATTTATAGTACCTCAAGAGAACAATTTACTTTACCAAAAATAAAACCTCACTTGTTTAGAGATTTGCAGATTCTGACGATGCTTACCGACATCATACCCACTTCACTAAATGTACAGGGCACACGGTACTGGTAAACTCATGCGCTTTCCTGAAACGTGGTTATGGAACATGAATGAGCACTCTTTGCAGGTAAATAGTAAAAAAGTACATTGAGTCTTCATGTGTGTTTCCAAACAAATCACCCTCTCTTTTTCCATTTCTACATATTCATCTCCTGAGATATTTGAAACGTCAATCTTGTATTAACACCATGCAATCAATAGTGTTATGAAAACATTCTTTAATTTTGGGACAAGATAAAAAATGAGAGCATTAATAATCCTTTTCTTTTAGAAGATTTGAGTAAGGAAAAGATAAGAAATGAAAAAACAAATATTATGCTATGCATAGCCAGAGAAAATCTCAAATTCAGAGACTCACAATGAACATATGAGTCTTTCATTAAACACATAAAGAAGCATATCCCCTTTTCTCCCAAGCCATACATATCATTGTGGGCGAATCACAAGCATCTTTACTTATTTGGTGACACTGGGATTTCAATGCAAAACAAAATACAGTATATATAAATTTCAAAGTAATAGAGAAGATTTGATGTCAACCAGATTTATGCAGTTAACTACGTTAGTAAAGAAACATGAATGGTACATCAACACAAGCAACGGTGACCTACAGAGCTCAGTGAATGAGCTCTGTGAATTTCTGCAAAAGAAAACAAAAATTTGTAAATAAATAAGAAGTTTGATTCATTATGAAAAATTTTAAGCAAGACTAATTGAGGGAAAAACAGACATTAAAATAGTAAACACATCACCAGAAATAATGTTTCTTATTGCAAAATTAGATAATAGATTTCTTTATAAAAGGATTACAATAATAAAAGTGTCTTTAGATCAAACATATGAAAACAATCAAATCAGAGGACATAGAAATGTAATAGAGATCATATTTTCTGATAAAATTGAGTAAAAGAAACCAAAAACAAACCAAACACAGAACACAAAACTGAAAAAAAGTCCTACACTTTAAACTTATGCTTTAATTGTTAAGAATAATGATATTAAATGTGATATTTTAGAAGTTTCTTATTTTAGAGAACAGCCAAAGTCTCAAAGCTGTATGGGAAACATAAATGTTGCTACACAGAAACCAAATGTTTTAACAATAAAGTGTGAAAATGAATAAATATATAAAGCTAAAATATAGCAAAATAAGGGAAATATGACAGATGGTTATTTATTGTGTAAATATGACTTCTTTATTATTTAAATATTTTATAGCATTTTATTATGTAAATGTGTTTCATATATTTTATTGAAAGATACAAAGTGAACATGCTAACATAATGCATATCTACAGTTCATTGGCAGAGAAATAGGCTCATAGGCCTAATTTGAAAAGAAAATTTTAACTACATTTTGCCTGTGTGGTTGACGAATATTACTGGGCCTAATGATATGCTATTGATTAAAAAATAGGTATTGTCTAGATGACAATGAAAAATGATATGAAGACAAAGAGTCAACTAAAATGCAAAATATCTGACTTGACAATTCAATTTATTTAGTTTATTTTGAAAATCTGCACATGTGAATATACATATTGTTATACAAACATATATGAGAATGTTTTATTTGAGGCATCAAAGAGACTAAATTTGTAAGGGAAGCACTGACGTAACCTTTATTACCAGATTAAATTTTTTGAACTAAGCCTGTGCCAGTGATAATATAAATAAATAGATAATTAAATAAAAAAGCATATAAATATGTCACAATAAATGGATAGGTAGTAAATATTTTTCGTGTGAGAAACAAAACAACATAAATATTGGATAACAGAAAAAAGACTGACCATATCGTAAACTCAGGCATGGCCAGGCATGGGAAACAGTGTCAGCATTTGAGCAGCTTTATAGGATAGATGGAATTTCATAAGAACTTTAAGTAAAAAAAATCTGAACATTCACTTGCTCATAAATACACATTCAAACATTGTAGGGAGCGGCACGACCGCCCCATTGCTGCCTCCCTGCCTCTCTCCTATGGGCATATGATGCGTCTGCCTACATTAACCATAATCCTCTCCTGCTTACGTCACATACCCGGACGTGACGATGACCCTGTTGTATTCATCCCTGTAGCCTCTTCCAGTCCCACCAGCCCGTCCTTGGCCTACAAAAGATGTGATCACTTCCTGAATAAATGAGACTTGATTGGACTCCTCATCTTGTCTCCATCTCTCTTTGTCTCCCCCCTGTCTCTATTTCATCCCCGTTCCCCCTTCAGGTACACCCCACAGATTGATCCATGGGCCAGATCAAAACATGAAGTAAATACACATTCAAACATGAAGACATATATGTTCATGAATTTAAGTATCCAGACATACATTTAAACTAATATATAAATGTGCTCTAAAATTATATTATGTGAGAAAATATTAAATCTGTCATTCAAATAATAAAAATAAAACAAAACTCATGTGTTTTTGAGTCACTGACGATGCTCTCTTTTCTTCTTCTCAAGTCTCAGCATATGTGAAATGAGAATGAGTGAACTTGACTAATACTGGCCATAGAAAGTTTTCCATTGTATACAAGCATTGATAAATGGCAGCTCTTTCAAGGCAGATAAATCCAGACCTAATGCTACTAGAAGCTAAAAATATTAGCCTGTCTTTATCTTTGATGGTTCTTGTATTCAGCAAAGAATGTTCTTTCCCACTTGAATGCATTTAAATGATAAAGAACTATGAACAGAATCCTAGAAAAAAAAGAGAAAAACTGGAATCATTCAATTTCTTTATGTAATACATTTGTTGAATTTTTCTTAAACTTCAAAGCTGCATATGACGCATTTTTCATTTGATATGAATGTGGTGGCCAAGCCTTTAATAAGTAAAATACAATGATGGAAATAAGAGGACTTTTGAACAATTAACTTTCTAATGAAATTGACTCAGAGTGGAAAAGCATGCTGAAGTTTATTTATTTAACTCTTTGGTATTTGATTTACCTCTTGAAAATTCTAAGATTTGTCTAATGTGAAAGACTACCTAGAAGTAAGTACCCGTGTAATCATAAACTCTAATTAAAACGCAGTAGAATTGCAGTTACTTGTGTTCCCTATATAACACATTGTTTCTCCGTTCCAAAAATACAAAAATTGTGAAAAATATTTGTGAATTTTAACATGAGAAGGAATATTAAATTAAATAATTAAAGTTCATCATTTACTGGTGTGTCAGTTTTCTTATTTACCTTGTCCATTTCAACATACTAACTCATATATTTAGTTTTTTATAATAGACATTAGTATTTAAACAAATAGAATCCTTTTCATTAATAAAACCAATTTTATTTTGCCATTTACTCAGGAAATCCTGAAAGAATATGGAAAAAACACATTTAGTTAAAAAAAAATCACAGGTAACAGAAGATGCTTGGTAAATTGGAAAAGAAGAGGAGAAAAACAGAGATTAGAATGAAATAATTACATAGTTTTTAGTAGTTGCTTATTTTGGTGTTATTCTTCTTAAGTTGACTAATCTATCTGACATTAATTTTCTTCTCTATAAAATAAGTATAATCACAATTTTTGAAATTCTTGTTTAAAATTAAATCATGAAAAGTGTTTTATTTTGCAGATACAAAAAATTTTATAATAATATCACTAATTATCATTATCAGATCACCACTAACAAGAATCTCTGAATATTTTTACCTATCTAAAAAATGTAAATAAGGAAATGCATATATATATATAATCTCAACCGCTTGGGAGATTGAGTCAGGAAGACGACAAATTTGAGACCAATAAAGACCACCTGGAGAAATATTGTCTTTGAAAATGAAAAAAGAATGCATGACCTAAGAAAAATAACATGATTAATTTTTGTATCAGTTAGGGTCCTCTAGAGAAACAGATTTAATACACAAAATCATATATATATATATATATATATATATATATTATTAGAAAGTAAATTTCCAGTGACTAATAAATCAAGTGAGGTGTGCAAAAACCAAAGGGCCATTGGTGGAGAGCAGGAGGATCCAGTCCAAAGGTTAAGGTCTGAGTTCAGTAAAATCCTGTATAAGTCCATATTTGCACTGGATAACTGAACTGTCTGAGCTGGAAAACTAGTGACAGAATTCCAAAGACAAAGGCTAGGACTGAGCCTGGCTGACAAGGCAAAAGTGAGATTTCCTTCTTTCCCTTTTTGTCTATGCCATCTATAAATCTGTTGGTAGGTGTCAGCCACATCCAGGGGTAAACTTCCCTCTTCTGTAATAAGTCATCCAGATGCACCTGGCACCGTATTAAACTAATCTGCTAGGTGTTTATTCATTCAAGGTGATATAACGATTGCAAGATTTTTCAGTCCTTTCCTGAAATGATCAACACTTCTATAAGCTTCTATTTTAAAGAAATGGGTTAACTTTAAAAACTCAGAAAGAAAACTAAATTTGTTTTATTTTTGCTGTATGCTAAATGTAATGAAATCATGTCAAATAAATTATGGTCTGCTTTTCTTCTTACTGTTTATACTTTTTCACTGATTTTGACAAAATGAATGCCTTTTTCTACACTCTATTAATGCCCAAATCTTCGTAAGTTTGTGAAAAAGTATTAACTGATGAATATCAATTGCTTCTAATTTTTCTATAAAGTTGCCTTAAAAAGTTTATCCTTAGCAGGTCATAGCAAAGCATGCCTATTATCCCAGCACTTGGAAGGCTGTGGCACAAGGATCCCTGTGACTTCAAGGACCGTGTGCTATGTAGTGAGTTCAAGACCAGCCTGAATTAGGTAGCATGATCCTCTCTCTCAAAAAAAGAAAAAAATCACCCCTCTAGAGACTATTTGATCCTCACATGCCACCTGTTTTATAGGAAGAGTTAAAGGCCTACATAGTCTCAGGATACAAGCAAAACTCATTTAACTCATGTGGCAGTGGATTTCATGCATTAAAAAGAAAAAGAAAAATAGGAAAAAAAAAGTCCTATTCAATTATTTTTAGTCTCTTCTTCCAACATACTTAAAAATAAATTCATCATATTCTGACAAATGTTCAAAGTCTTTGCTTTAACATGACAAAATAATAGTTAGCCAAGCATATGTAGCGTTTAGAGACCTTTTTTCCCCAGGGGAGCCTCTGAATGAGGTCCTGCCTCAGAATCCAGACAGAAGTTTCGAAAGCAGAATGAATCCGTGTGGCTGTCCTGCTGCCCTCTTACCTGTCAGAGACAGACAAGAGCTGAAGTGGGCGTGCCCATGAAGAGCTCTTGGGACTGCTGTTCTCTGATGTCATCAGACCCAGCATCTCCTCCGATGGAACCATGTTCTAAGGACAGTTCTGCCAATAGTTTTCTAAAAGGACATTCTGATAGTTATTTTTTGAATCATCCCTTTTAAAGGTTCTTTCCTGGCTCCAATTGTATGAGAAAATTCATTTAGATATTAATGAACCCAAATATCTCTTCATCCTTATTTTGTCAGGGAACATCTTTCCAGGCTAAACGGTAAACTTTATCATTCTGTACGATAACAGAGCGGAACCTCTAGCTGGGAAACAAGGTAATTAACACATTAAAAAAATGACTAGATTCAGAGTTTTCATTTTTTTAATTTACTGAATAGCCTGTCTTAGATTATTGCATTTCTGGTTTTCTTTCTTCATTTCCTTGGGGCTGATCTTTGATCTTATGTTTGAAGTTAGGAAGTGATGAGGGAAGAGTAGTGTTTTGGGCTTTTTGACACACCCAAAAGCCAAAATGGGCTCCTTATGGACCTTACTTATGTGAATTAGAGAGTTTTGATGTTCCAACCACAGAAAACCATCTTTTTCCATATTTCTATAAATGACCTGAAACAACTTATGATTTCTTTTATGTACAAAAGCATGAACCAAAGCTATTTAGTTTGGGGAAGGTTTGTTTATTTGTTTGGTAACTGCAGGCCACATTGCTTCCTCAAAGTTTTGCACTGAAAGGAAAAAATCTAAATATTTGAATGCACAATGAATGGCAGCTGGAGTGGAACCTCATCAAATCATTCTCTGGTTAGAAAACGTTTAAAAATTAAAATGATGAACATAAAAAACAGAAATGAACCTAGAAAGCAACATATAGGTAGATGTCCCAAATACTTTCATTCTTTGCCATAAATGAAAAATTGTCAGCTAGCTTTTATTCATCTCTCTTGTATGAATATTAAACTTATTATAATTCATTCTAATATGCTTGCACTGTGCATAGTTAAGGCAGCATTTCCATGTGTTACAAATTATCAAAAAGAGTGCATTGGAGCCGTAGAGCTTGGTAGAGAGTGCAGAGGAGAAGGAGACTTCCAATCCTGTTTGGGCGATGTTCTTGTATTAGCATATTGATAGTCTGAATATACTTAATGCAATTTTTGCATATGAAATGTGACACTTGATACATAGGAGAAAGGGGAGGAGTTAGTATGTGCGAGGGGGGTATAGTAGACAAAGACAGAGGTAAAAAATATAGCAAAAAACAGAGAGAGAGGAGTGTAATTCATGACTTGCCATTCAGATGAGTGTGATTTATACTGATGTTATGTCTGATCTCTGGTTCTAAGCACTAAGTACTCAGAATCCACATACAAGAACCATATGTGATTCATGTGCATAAATAAATTCATGAAGCATCAGAAAAGGAAATTGTTTCCATCATGTTTTGCTATGAAATGATCTCGTTTTGTGTCACTCTAGATGGATTTATTACTTCTTATAGTTCTTTAGACTTAAAAATATGTTTTACATTTTGCAACATCATTTCACATCTTTGCATTACATAACTAAGAATGTCTGGTTCAGAAAAATCAGCTCCCTCTGGTCTTGTTATGAATCAGCAGTAAGTAATGAAATAGCAGTAAGAAATTCAAGGGCCCAGTAGATCACTGAGAACATTCCTATGGAGATTCAGTGTAATACTAAAGCAAAACTTATTAAATGATTTTTATTAAGATACCTAGAGGGCAGTGCTCAGTGTCCAAAAATGCTTAGGCATTGAATTATCAAAACAAATCTGATAAGATCAATATAGCTTCCAATTTATGTATCAGTCGATTTTAATACTAGCTGGTGTGTTTAAAATGAGAAATACATAACTTTCATTTTTATGTAAGCCAACTAGTCTAAAGCACATATGAAATTAAACAATTATTTGCTAACTAAGGAATCACTAGTAAAAGGATAGTAAATAATAAAACTAGTTAGTTTAAGGAATATCTTTGGCTGTGGAAAACCTTTTTAATGGTATATGTTTGTGAGATATAATCATTACCTTAGCTTGAGGAATTGTCACACATCTCATATCTTGTGAAAGGCTCTTACACCTACCTATGGACCACTTTTGTATCTCTTGGAAGAACTGGGCTTTTTATTCATTTACTGCTTGGATCCAAATATCAGAGGACATTGTACCATTGTTTTGTTGACATTTTATTTAAATTCTTCTGAAGACTATAATATAATATAATATAATATAATACAATGTAATATACGCTAAATATTCTGACAAACATAACACTTTTTTTTTTTTTTTAGATTAGTGTTCTTCAAAGTTAAATCCTAGGGCCATAGGGAGTGGTGGGCCACACCTATAATCCTAGCACTATGGAGGCTGAGGCAGGAGTATCACTACTGACACCAGTCTAGGCTACATAGTGAGTTCAAGGGCAGCTCAACTGCAGAATGAGACCCTGTTTTGTAAAAAAATTTAAATCCTAAATTTTACATTCAAATTACCATAGAGTTTGGGAATTCAGTTTCTAGGTCCTGTCTAAATGCATTGAATCAGAATCACCTGGAAAAACACCTGGGAAAACTCATTTAAAATATATGCTTTTTTATGTAAATATTTTAAATCATTGACTTGAGCCCCAAGCTGACCCACTGGTCTAAACAAAAGAGTTTCTGCTTACCAATTCAAAAGTCCTTTCTTGGGGCTGGTGCTTTGATATAGCTCAGCTTCTCTAACTAAAATGGACAATTTAACTCCACAATGACAAAGTGACTTGAGGATCTGAGAATATACCTTACAATGAAGAACTTTCCAAGAAATAAAATGTTTTCATTGTATATGATCACCGAGTTTTAAATCTTAAGCTATTTTGGCCCTTTTCACAAAACATTTATATGTACATTACACAGGAGGAAAAAACGTCAATCAAAATATCTCAAGCAGTTACTGCATAATTTTGACTGTTTAATGATAGTATTTTCTTTATTTTAATTTATTTGGGTTGTGAATACCTTTTAAAATACTTTACATTTTATTGAAATACTAATGCATATAATGTTTAGTCCTAGAACTGAGAGCAAGTCTTTCTACTAACGATGTCAAATATGTTGTCAATGATTAATTTGTTAAAATATTATTTTAATTTTAGCACATGTGTGTGATACATAATGCTTATATTCCTTGTGGAAATTTGGCATATGTATATGTCTTTTTGTTTTTCATCCACTTTTCTTCCCCACCCTTCTACCCATCCTCTTGACATCAGGCCACTTTGCTACAAGTTTTCAGAATAATGTTTCCATTCTTTGTGAGGAATTGGTACATGTGCATAACACATCCTAATCCCTTTTGTCATTTCTTATCCCTTCTGTTCTTCTATGCTCTTTACATTTCTTAATCCTCTTCCCCTTTGAGTAAGAACTATCACCCTATTTCCTATTATTCATCTTATATTTTGCTCTTTAATTTACTCTGAGTATCTCATGTAAGAGAAACCATACTATGAGATTTTATATCTGATTTATTTCACTTAGTATTTAGGTCTCAAGGTGCATTCATTTTTCTACCAATCACTTACATTGATTATGTATGGGAGAATAATACTCCATAATGTCTACATATCACATTCATCTGTTGATGGACATCTGTCTTGCTTCCAATATTTAACAATTATGGGTTGTGCAGCTATAAACAAGATATGTGGGTATCACTGTAGTAGTAAGTCTTTAAATTTCGCAGGAAGATACTGAGAAGGTGAATAGTTGAGTAGAACGGATTTTCTAATTTTAGTTTTTTATGACTCCCTATACTAAATTCCATAGTGGTCTATAGTTTATATTCTCACCAACGTTGTAAAGGCTTTTCCCTGCAGCCTCTTCAGTCTTTTATACTTGATTTCTTGGTGATGACCATTATTTCTTAGTTAAAATAGAGTTTTAGTGTTGTTTTAATTTGTATTTCTTTAGTGATCACTGATGCTGAATACTTCTTAATATATTTATTAGTTACTTATATTTATTCTTCTTCACTTGCTTATTATTTATGCTTTATTTTTTTGTAGTCTAACTTTTTTTGAATTTATAAATTCTAGATACGCGCACCCTGTCTGAGGAATCTCTTGACAATATTTTTTCCGATTCTGTCAGCTCTTTTCACTCTGCCCATTCTGTATGTTGTCTTTTAATTCTATTGATTGATTCATTTGTTGAGTAGAAGTTTTTTTTTAATTTGATATGATCTCATTTGATAATATTCAAAACTATTTCTTGTGTAACTGGAATTGTTTAAAAAGTCCTTGCATTTGCCTATGACTTAGAGAGATTAACTTGTCTTGCAGCAGGTTAAGATTTCCTGGTTTAATATTCACTTTTTCATCCATTTTTATTTTAGTTGTGTACAGAGTAAGAGACATGATTATAGATTTGTTGTCACGCCTGTGGCTAGCCAGTTACCCAACACCGTATGGTAAAGAGACTCTCTTCCCTCCAGTGTGTATTGTTGGCCCCCTTGTTAAAGACCACATAGCTGAATATACTAGGAAATGTTTCTGCCTCCTCAGTTGAGCTCCAAGGATCCTCAAGTCTCTGTTAGTGTCAATACCATGCTTTTAAGAATAATAGCAGATTTATAATATAATTATTTTCTGGGATGCTGAAGTTTCCAGGTTTACTGTTTCCATCCAGGATTGCTTTTGCTCTTCTGGTCTCATATGAATTTCAGAATCGTTTGTTGTAGCTCTGTGTAGAATGCTGTTGAGATTTTTATTGAGATGTGTTAACACTGTATATCAATTTTAGAAGTAACATCATTTTGACACTATAGATTCTGCCTACTAGGGAACTAGGTGCAGCTCACCATTTTCACATGTTTAGTTTTCTTTTTCAGAGTACTAAAATTTTCACTGTAAATGTCTTCTGTAGTTAATTCATTTACAGTCATTCTTAAGGTTCATTTACAGTCTTTTACAGTCTTTCTTAATGGTTACTTTCTCAAGGAAAGACTGTAAATGTCTTTCCTTTTGTAGTTAATTCTTAATTCTTCTGTATTTAATTTTTATCGTGATATTATGAATAGTATTTACCCTTAATTTGTTTCTCAGTGGGATTATTATTGGTGTGCAAGAACACTAGATTTTTCTGTGTTGTATAATGGAACATTGTTGAATTTGTTTCTCAGGGATTTTTTTTTTTTTTTTTTTTTTTTTTTTGGTACCAGGGATGGTAATCGTGACCTTGAGATCACTCTAAGTATTTTGTCCCTTTCAATTAAGGATTATTGGTGCTAGAAGTGCCATGAATTTTGTAGAATTCACCAGTGAACCTGTCTGAATCTAGGTTTGTCTTAGTTTGTGGGTTATTTACTATTGTTTTGATTTCATTAAATGTTATTGGATTTTTCAGGTTTTTAAAATCTTGGCTCAATTTTGGGAATTTATATGTATCTAAAAATCTGTACATTTTTTCTTAATTCTCCAATGTAATGATCAACATATTTGCAAACTTATTAATATTTTTTTTTAAATTTTGGCAGTGTCCATTGTGATTGCATCTCTTTCATTTCTTTTTTTAATTTTTTATTTACTTATTTATTTTTCATTATTTAAAGATAAAAAAGAAAGAAAACAAAAAAAAACCAAAGCAGTAAAAGGGTACAAGTAATACAGAATTTCAAGAAAAAAATATATAGTAATAAATCACTAGTTAATAGGTTACATATTGTCATCTTAGAAACAGTTGTCCAAATTATAAAATTAAAGCATATAAAGTGGACATTCATACAGTGAGATTGCAGAGAGTTCCATTCAATGATTCAAGAAAAGCTCAGTAATACGGTTTTCCATCCTATACAATCAAACCTACATGCAATTGTATCCCTTAGACCACCTTCCTTTCCTATCTTTTTTACAAATACAGTTACTCTTTTTGGGTTTTATTACTCCCACAGTTCTTATTATTTTTTTTTTTGAAGAGAATAAAACCAAACGTGACTAAACAAAACAGAGCCAATTAGAATAGAAGGATTGGCATAGTACATGATGCAAAAATAGAATACCAGGTGATCAAGAATGGTTACTATTGTGCCTGTTGCTATTTTTAAAAAGAGTTGCCTATTTCATCAAGTATAATAGAATTCACCAAAACAGTATAGAACAAGGCCAATAAAACCTACACTGGAGGCCTTACAGGACTTCAAAAGAAGATAATAGTCAAACCATAATGGGCATCATAGTAAATCTTATTGACTTCAAAGTGGTTGCCTATACCCTCAAACTTGATACTATCAATCAAAATAGAATATAGTAAAATCAGACAGAACAAGATGGGGAGAGCAATACTGGCGTTCAATGCAAGTTAACAGGAAAACAAAAAAGTTACTATAATATATTCTGCTATTTTTTAATTTAGTTTTCCCTTAATTGAAAAAAATATAAGAAAAAATAGATTACTTTTTAAAAAAGAGATTGAGATAAAAGAGGACATTGTAACAGAACAACACAAGTCAGAATCGAAGAATTTAAGCATCATTGTGTTTTACCACCAGATAATCTAACATAATAGTAGTCAATAGTGCTTCTTTCCTTGAGTTAATTGAGTATAACTTCGTATATTATAGCATCAAGCATATCAAGACAGTGTGAAGCCATTCATGAGAATGAAAGAATTACAGGGTATTTCGAACCAGCTAACAGAAAACAAACAACAGTTTCTATATCATCACTTTGCCTATAAAAAATTTTGTTTATGCTATCGCATATAGTAAAATATAGTAAGATACAACATGTTAAAACCAGTGAAAACAGATGTACAACAGCTTGATGGGACTTCAAAACAAGATGATATTAAATCAGCACTACCTTTTATGATGTGTTATTTTCTTCCATATAGGTATTCATACTATCAGATACTAAAATCGAACAACTCAGGTTAAAACCATTGCAATTAATGAGGGAAAACATTTTATGGCTTCAAACCAATGTGATTGGGAATCGTGATTACCACATACTTTTATGTATTCTTATCATTTCTTACACTAGGGAAACTATTCGATATTTATACATGTGACTTTGATTTATTTCACTTAAGAGTTTGGTCTCAAGCTGCGTCCATTTATTTATAAATATCTCAATGTGATCATTCTTTACAGCTGAGTAGTACTCCATTGTATAAATACCACAACTTTTTTATCCATTCCTCAGTTGAGGGACACATAGGTTGTTTCCAAGATCTGGCTATTACAAATCGTGCTGCTATAAACATGGGTGCACATGTATTACTGTGGTATGATGCTTTCAATTCTTCTGGGAATATGCCTGGAAGTGGAATAACTGGGTCAAAAGTGGCTTCCAGTCCCAGCTTTTTGAGAAATCTCCAGACTGATCTCTACAGTGGTTGCTCTAGTCTACACTCCCACCAACAGTGCAGGAGAGTTCCTTTTTCCCCACAGCCTCTCCAGCATTTGTTTTTGTTGGTTTTCTTGATCCTGACCATTCTTTCAGGAGTGAGATGGAATCTCAGGGTGGTTTTAATTTGCATTTCTGTAATGACCAGTGATGGTGATCATTTTTTCACATTTTTATTTGCCATTCGAATTTCTTAATTTGAAAATTGTTTATTTTTCTTAGATGTCCATTTTTGGATCTTTGAATTGGGTCAAAAGACCCATCTATAGAAATGATCATGTGATCCTTACTTTTGGCTCTATTGATATGGTGTATTAAATTTATTGATTTATGTATATTGAACCATCCCTGAATGCCTGGGATGAATGCCCCTTGGTGATGGTGTATGATCTTCTTGATGATTTGCTGCATCCTTTTTGTCAATATTTTATTGAGGATTTTTGCATCTGTGTTCATTAGGGAAATTGGTCTGTAGTTCTCTTTTTCAGTTGGGTCCTTGTCATATTTTGGTACTAGAGTAATATTTGCTTCTAGGAACAATTTAGGGAAGATTGCTTCCTTTTCAATTTCATTGAAGAGTTTGAGGAATGTTGGCATTAGGTCTTCTTTGTATTTCTTGTAGAATTCTGCAGTGAATTCATCTGGGCCTGGGCTCTTCTTTGTAGGGAAAGATTTAATTATGTTTTCAATTTCATTAATAGAAATTGGGTTATTCAGCAGTTTTAGATCTTCATGAACTAGCTTTGGTATTTTGTATGCTTCTAGGAATCTTTCTATTTCCTCTGTGTTATCAAGCCTTTGAGAGTAGAGGTTTTTGAAATAGGTCTTAATGATCTTCCCTATTTCTATAGGGTCGGTAGTGATTTTGCCTCTTTCATTCCTTATTGCATGAATTTGAGCTTTTTCTTCTCTTTTTAAAATAAGGTTGGCTAGGGTCTTGTCAATTTTATTTATTTTTCCAAAGAACCAACTCTTTGATTCATTGATTTTTGGGTTTTTTTTTTTTTTTTTTTTTTTCGTCTCTCTTGCATGGATTTCTGCTCTGATTTTTTATAATTTCCTCTCTTCTTTTGGCTTTGGGCTTGACTTGCTCTTCTTTTTCTAGATGTTTGAGGTATAACATCAGGTTATTTATTTGTATTTGTTCTGTTTTCATGATGTGGGAACTCAATGCAATAAATTTGCCTCTGAGGACAGCTTTCATTGCATCCCACAATTCCCGTAAGTTGTATTTGTGTTTTCATTTGTTTGTAGGTATTATTTAATTTCTTCTTTAATTTCCTCTGTGACCAACTGATTACTCAAGAGTGTGTTATTCAGTTTCCATGTGTTTGT
This sequence comes from Cavia porcellus, assembly GCF_034190915.1. Taxonomy (NCBI): domain Eukaryota; kingdom Metazoa; phylum Chordata; class Mammalia; order Rodentia; family Caviidae; genus Cavia; species Cavia porcellus. The sequence continues at coordinate 57,717,286 of NW_026947505.1, forward strand.
GGGTTTTTTGAAGTATCTTTTATCATTAATTTCTAATTTCATAGTGCTATGATCCAATAGCATGCAAGGGATAATTTCAACCCTTTTGCATTTATTTAAATAGGTTCTGTGAATTAATATATGGTCTATTTTGTACTTCTGAGAAGAATGTGTATTCTGTTGTTGGGGGGGATACTCTGTATATGTCTATCAAGTCCTTTTGTTCACAGGTGCGATTCAGTTCTTTTATTTCTTTGCTGATTTTCTGTCTGGTTGATCTGTCCATTGGTGTCAATGGTGTGTTAAGATCTCCTGTTAGAATTTTGTTACTGCTAATTTGATTTTTCATTTCTGTTAATATTTGTTTTATGTAACTGGTGCTCTGGAATTTGATGCATACATTTTTTAAGATAGTTATCTCTTCCTTTTGGAGTTTTCCCTTAACCAGTATGTAGTGACCTTCTTTATCCATTCTGATCATTATTGGCTTGAGGTTCACATTGTCTGAAACCAGAGTAGCTACCTACACTTTATTTATTTATTTATTTTTTGGTTCCTGTTGCAGAAGTATTGTTTTCCATCCTTTGGATTAGATGGCTTTCTTGTAGAGAGCATATGGTTGGAGTTTGTTTCTTGATTGATTGTGCCAGTCTGCTTCTTTTATTTGGTGCATTGAGACCATTTACATTAATGGTTATAGCTGTTATATATTGGTTTATTGTTGACATGTTATCTTTCTGCTGTTGTATCTTTATCCTTCTGTTCTGTTTAATTGTCTGCTTTGTTTAGTGGTTTTTTCCTAAATTTATCTAGGCTCTCTTTCAGTATTCTTTGCAGGGTTGGCTTGGGGATCATGAAGTTTTTCAGCTGTTCTTTGTCATGAAAGTATCTTATTTCTCCATCGATTTTGAAGCACAGTTTTGCAGGGTACATCAATTGAGGTTGGAAATCATTTTCCTTTAGGATATGAAATACTTCACTCCTCGCTCTTCTTGACTTTATTGTTTGTGCTGAGAAGTCTGCTGTGATTCTGATAGGTTTTCTTTTATAGGTGATCTGTCCTTTCTCTCTGACAGCTTTTAATATTTTATTCTTTTGTTCAATTTTGGGGATGGCGATTATTATATGTTTGGGTGTAGTTTTATTTTTGTTATGGCTATTTGGGGTTCTATATGCTTCATTGATCTTGATATCAGGTTCCAATCTCATGTTTGGGAAATTTTCAGCTATTACTTCTCTAAATATCCTCTTGATATCCTTTATGTTTTCCCTTTCTTTTTTATTTATCCCTATCAACCTTATATTATTCCTCTTTGCATCATCTTGCAGGTGTTGAATTGTTATTTCCTGATTTCTTGTTATTTTAAAAAGATTTTTCCTTTCCTGTTCACTGGCTGCAGTCTTGTCTTCAAAGTCGGAAATTCTATCTTCACATTCATTGAGGTGGTTTTTACAACTTTCAATGGAGTTTTTTATTTCTTGTATATCTCTTTGCATCTGCTTTATATTTTCTGTTTGTTTCTTATATTGTTGATCCAGGGATTTTATCTTTTTGTTTAGTTCCTCCAATTTTTTAACTGTGTCTTCTTTAGATACCTTCAGCATCTCCTTCATTTCTTTTATCATTTCTTCTTTTATATGACAGATTATTTCTAGTTTGAATTTCTTTAAGGCTCCCCAGAGTTGCTTCTTTATTTCAGTTACTATTATATCAGGTATTTCAGGTATGTGGCATATATTTTCTTCTATGCACATGGCTCGTAGGCTTTCTTGGGATGGGCTGGATGTTTGAGATTGCATTTTGGTGTTTTGTTTTGTCATTTTCCTATATTTTCGAGCTTCAAGTGTTGTTCCAAGTGAGGGAGAGAGGTCCGCCAGGCTGGGACAGGGTTCCGCCCAACTCCATCTTTTTCATTTCTAATCGCATTATCTAGATCTATACTTTCTTTCTTTCTTTGTGTGTGTGTGTGTGTGTGTGTGTGTGTGTGTGTGTGTGTGTGTGTGTGGTTAGACTGGCTAATGGTTTATTTATTTTTTTTTTTGAAAAATCAACTCAGTCTTGGTATTCCTTCATATATTTTTTGGTCTCAATATTTTAATTTTTCCTCTTATCTTTGTATTTTCCTTATTGTGCTAACTCTGAGCTTACATTGCTTTTGTTTTTCTAGTGCCTGGAGGTGTATGATTAGATTATTTGAGCTCCCTCTGGTTTCATGATTTGGGCACTTAGAGCTATAAGCTTCTCACTTATATGAATGAGTGTTTTCATTGTGGTCCACATCATGTGGTATGTTTTACTAGCATTATCATTTTGTTTTAAATACTGTCTTATCTCTTTGATTTCTTCTTCAACCCATTGTTCAGTTAAAAGTGTATCATTTAGTTTTGATCTATTTACATAATATCTGTGTTTCTCTGTTTTGTTTTTCATTGATTTCTAACTTCACTGCATTACTGTCTAATAACACACATTGTATAATTTCAATTCCTTTACATTTATTACAACTGATTTATTGTATAGTAGGTAGCTATTTTGGAGAAAGTTCAATGTTCAGCTGAAAACAATGTGTATTCTGTTGTTGCCAGGTGCAATACTCTGTACATATCTATTAAATCCATTTGTTTAAAGTTTGTGTTCTTCTTAGATTATTTTTGTTGTTTGATCAGTTGATCTATCAGATTGTAATAGTGGGCGATTGAGGTCTCCCACAATAATTGTGTTCATGTTCTCTGATCTTTTATGTCTCATAGTACTTGTTTTATGAGGTTGAGTGCAATGTTGTCTGGTGCATATATGATAATAATTGTTACTCGTCTTGTTGGACTTTCTTTAACCAATATGTAGTGACCTCCTTTGCCTCCTTCAATCAGCTTTGGGTTGAAATCCACTTTTAATAAAGGTAACTCTGACTGCTTTGTGGGGGAGAAAGGAGGTTCCTATTGCATTCTGTATGACTATGAGACAAACCACATATTCTCCTACCACTAACCTACAGTAAATATCTACGAAATGAAACAACTTTACTTCTAACAATAGCACAGTGTTTAACATCAATAATACAAAATTAACTAATTATCTAAAGATTCATAAAGCTTGGTAGTTATAGTAGTAAAGATCTCCATCTCCTACACCCCCATGAGGAACCAGAAATTTAAAAATGCAAATTTGGTATATTAAATGATAGAATATGAGAAATAAGAGAGAAAATAAAGATATGGAGCCCTGTTAAAATAAAAGAATATTAATAGTGGTAGAGAAAAATTCTTGGAAACAGTGGAGAAGAAAAGGAAGAAAAAGATAAATAGGAAAAAATAGAAGATAAAAAATAAAAGAAGAAGAGAAAAAACTGGATAAGAGAATGATAACAGGAAAAAACAAACTAAAACAAAAAGCAGGGGAAGGAGGAAAAAAAAACCCCGACCCCCCCCCAAATCCAACATAGGAAAACAAAATAGGAAAAATTGTAAAAAATTAAAGTCCAAGAAAAAAATTCCCGTATTATCGAATGAGTAGTTTCTTTCCATATTTGCAGACTTGAAATCTAGCCAGTCAGGATTTTCCCTGCCTAGTTATAGAATCTATGAATTTTTGAGCTTTGCTTCTTGCACTAGAGGCTTTTGTGTTTCCCTTTATAATGTGTTTCTATTCAAGCCAAGCTAAGATCTGTTCCCATTGGTAGATGAAGAATACACTCAGTCTTCTGTTCTCCCCTGGAGGTAGGCTGACGATCATTAAGTCTAGGCTGTTAGACTTACTGCAAGCAAACATGGGGTCAGCATGTTCCAGGTGTTATATTTGTTGAGGATCACATTGCTTGCTTAGTCTTTGTCACTGCTGCCCTATGTTGTGCTTCCCTAGGAGCAAGGCACTACTCCTTTGGCACAGGACTGCTGTCTCATGTGGGAGGTGGCATTGCCCTTTATCAGCTGTCTCACTTGGGTGAGCACTGATCCTTTGTCCAAGTTTAGTTTAGCTACTGTCCATTATACTCTGTCTACTGCAGTTTATATACTCAGGTAATGGATGGGACTCTCTATTTGTTCTTTTGTTTGGTGAGCTATACTAAGGACAAATTTCGTGTCTGTCATGTGTCTTAAACTTTTTAAACACCCAAGATCCACTGATGTGTAAAACAAAGTTCTACAGGTAAGTTTGTATGGATATGTTTTACCAAAATCCATCTTCATAAGAAATTTTGACTTTACCCCTATTCTAACCACTAAAATTTTTAGATAATCAGGCGTTTAAACACATTTTTATATAGTGCTTGACAGAATCTGAAGAGTTATCCCTAAAATATTTTATATTACCTCAACATATGCGGTAGAGATAATAGGAAAGAATTGTAAAGGAATACATTCTGGTAATGTTACTATCCACATTATAAATAATAAAAATATAGCCATGTGGTTCAACAACTAATGATTAATGTCTATCAATGAAAAACTATATATAACCTTTGACAAGTGTAATCAAGGATAGATTCTGCTATCATCTTAGGAATTGTCTTATTTTGTTCTTTCTTGACATCGCAAGCAAACATGACATAGCAAAGATGACATATCTTTGCTTTTGCAAACTTGCAAAGTAAGGCTGAAAGGGATTGTAATGACCTGGCTGTGATTTACAAAGTTGACTCCCACTTGGCATTCTTGTCAAAAGGTATTTTTATTCTGAGAAAATCCTGAATGCCAGTATTTATCCTAAGCAATCCTGGTAATATTTTGCCTTCACTTGGTCTGCAACTTCACTTCAGAAAGCAGTTAGGACAAACTCAGATTAATTATATCAGGGCTAATATTCCTACGGCAACTCAATGTTATATGCAATATATACAGTGAAAATCCAATTACAGTGTGGCATTTTACTGATTTACTTATTTTTATATTGGGGCAGATGTTAAATAGTTTCAATAAACAGTAATTTAAATGCTCTATATTACATTTAAAGTAGTTCTGAAATGCTAAATGAAATGTCAATTTCTCCCTGATTTGTTTCTACATTACATGTTGTGTTCTATGAAACTTAATTTTTCTGCCTCACAGCTGCTATCCTCGTCAGTCCACATTTATGTCCCCTAATTCTTTCAGATGCTATTCTGAATGGGCTGAAACTACCTCTGACATGCCGAAAGGCATCAGGAGAACCAAATGCTGACAGGAAGTCAGGAAGACGGACCAGCCATCCATTTGTTAATGTGTCACATTCGAATTACACATGGCTGGCTGCAAAATTAAATTGCTCTCTCAGGGTATCAGTGGAGACATAGATACAGCATTATAGCTCTGTGTTCCTATTGTTTTCAGATCAGAGAATGCTTTACTTGTGTACCCTTGCTAAATTGTGTTCACTGAAAGTGCAGATTGAAAAGACTATTGATTGCAGCTTTCCCTGGGCCTGGAGTGGCTCTGTGATTTCAGAACGGAACTCATAGATGGAAAAAGTGTATGTTTCTAGCAGTGGCACCTGGAAAATTCTAAAAACCTTTAAAGACAAGGACTGATAATGACATGATGTTAAACTTCCTGGCAGTGATCTGAGCAGCTGTGCCCATTCCCCTTCCAATTCTTTCATGTAGATATAAATTCATGTTGTTCAAATACAGTTGCAGTCATAACAGCTGCTCTCCATGTAGTTTGGTCAAGAAATGAAAGGCAGTAGTCTAAGAGCATATTTCATTGGCATAGTCAACAACTTTAGTGATTCAAACTTTCTCTATACTATCAATTGATGTATGTACCTCATCATATGACAATATGTTGAATCCTAATCCTCAGTGTGATGATGCTAAATGTGAGGATCTTTGGGCAATAGATCATAGGGGTGGAGTCCGCTCGAGTGAGATTATTGTCTACAAAAAAGAGGACACATTGTGCTCACCTAAGCAGCACATGCACTAAAGTGAAGACACATATTTCTCTCTATCAAGCTTTTTGTCTTGTGAAGACACAAGAAGGCAATGTGTCTGTAAACCAGCAAGGGCTGCCTGATCATCCATCGGAACTATTGCCACCTTGATATCAGGCTTCCCAGACTCTAGGCTGTGATAAATAAATTGTTGTTGAAGTTGCTCATCTTTGTTAATTCGTTAGAGCACTATAAACTAACCAGACACACTGCATAAGGTAAATGTAGATGGAGCTCCTATCTCTTTGGAGGGGTTTAAATTGTATTCCAATGAAAGACAAAAACAAATATTATCAGATAATGAAAATATATAGAGACTATGTAATCAGCAAGTGAGTCAGCCCGTATCACTTATATTTGGCCGAGAGCACAAGGCATACAGGAACATGGGAAAGCTTTAGAGTGTGAAAAAGAAAGATTCCATCTGTGCTTTTGCTGGAGGGCAATTTCGGCAGAGACAAACTTCTGAGAAGCACTGCACCCTATGTCATTAACAAGGAGAAAATATTTGGTTTCTCTGTTAATTCTTGAGTTAAAACCAAGGGCCGAAAACTAGAAACATTGGCAGTCATTAACAAAGTCCTGAATTTCTGGACAGGTTGCTACGGAGTTTGTGGGGCAGAATTCTACTGTCACGTATGACCTATCCATTGTTGATTTTTATATTTTTCCTTTCAAATGTCAGAATTAGTCTTTTGGAAATTAAATTCAAGTAGGAAAGTCTGTGCAGCAAAGTCCTGTGGTTGACTTCACTTATAAAAAATGGTGGGTAAACATTACATCGAAGGATAGAAAATTACCTGAAGGAAGCTGGCTATCCATCTACTATATTTTTTATGGGAATTCACAGCAAGCATATATTTAAAATATTACTGACAAAAGTGACATTTTGAAGCTGTCTTATTTAAGGGAACAGTCCTTATAGAAAATGAGTATAAACATTTTTAATGGATAATGACAGCACATTGTAAGAATTAGAGAAAATTTCAGAAAGTGGACTAGGATATCTGCACATCATATTGACACACAATTCTGGGGCAGTCTGTGAAGATGAGAAGGGTGAGGGTCATGTCATAGGCTGTTAATTAATTAGGAAGAAATGGAAGGGGTGATATAAAACACCTGATAAAATACTTGAAATGCCCTTACATAAGCTGATGAACAAAACAACTATATTTTAAACATTAAAGGGCGTTTACAAATACAGTGTGAAGTATATAGCTTTAGCCTGTATGAAGATCAAATATACAGAAGATGAGGACTGCCTGCATATATTTAGAAACCTTCATGTTAAATTATTTACACATAATTAAAATGAACAAACCAAATAAGAAGTTACCACTCACATATTCCTAATAAGTAAGTAGCTGCTTATGTGGGAATATAAGAAAATTTAAATACAAATGATTTTCAAACAAGTAGCAATTGGCTTCAGTCCTTTTTAAATGTTTAATTACTGATTTCAAAAGCAGCTTGTGTAAATTTTGGTGAAATACAGAGTTGGGAAGAAATACATAATGCATAAAGCACTGAATAATTAGAATATATTGTCTTGAGCACTTGTGATACAATTGTTCTATAGATGAAGATTTACATACCTTTTATAAGAGGAACATTTTGAAGCATTACACGTCTGATAATTATTTTGATAAAATCAATGACTGTGATATTTTACTGTATTCATCAAAACTGTATATTACAGATCAAGAAATTAATTAACATTGTCATCATTCCAACTCATTCCACATATGTGTTCTGACAGTTTTCCTCATTGATATTTTCCAATAAAAATGTTATGCACAATTATCTTTCACTTATCATACCAAATGTGATAACTGCATGGGACAAAACAAACTCTTATTCTGACAGTGGGTATGGAAGTTGATCAGTATTATTTAGGAGATTATCACACTTTTAATAGGCATACTTATGGGATATCTATATTATACAATTGCTGTTAGTTATCTGAAAGGATGGTTTATATATTTGTTTTTAAAATGTCTTATTCTTAAGTAAGAGTTTATGGAAAAGATGAATCAATTTCAGGAAATTATTGTATGTGTGCATGGAAAATTGATAAATGATCTCAAAGACAGATATGAAACCATTTATGAAAGTTGATTAGCAATTATTTTAGAAGGATCACTAGAAGAAAGGTTTGCAATAATTTGCCCTTTCATTTAAACAAAATTTCTTTGTTTTCTTTTTTTATTTTCAGATGTTTGTTTGTTTTGTTTACAATTACCTTTAGATAATTTGTTTCTGGTAAAATGAAAACATCTTAAATTTTATGTATTTAACAAATGTGTGCCCTCATTTAATCCACACCTTTATCAAGATGGGATATATTTCTCTTACTCTGTGAGTCCTCTCAATATATTCCTGTAAGGAAATCACTGTTTCATTTGAGCCAAAATTTAATTCTGTCTTTTGTAGATATGTGTAAAAACTGAATCATACAATAAGTGCATAGTCTATTTTACTACTTAATTTCAGCAGATTCAAGTCAACTACCTTGTTACATGTTGTAGTCAGGGTTAGGGTTACAAAATAAATTTAATATAGGATGCATAATTTATAGAACTGTTCATAATATTCACCCAAAAAGTCAAATGCTGAAGAGTGTAAGTGATCCTCCTGAACATGAGAGACCCAAAGACTCCAGCTGAAGACCTAGAGCCCACAACAATGTCTCATGCAAGTCTGTATTAAGGATCTGCAATGGGAAGGCTTAAAGGTGAGTGGTGGAAGCCAGACCATCTGTGCCTGCAGGATGAAGGATCTGGGCCCGTAGGCTAGGGGATCTGTAACTATAAGAACCAGAGTGTCTCCAACAATGAAAACACCTCATTCACATCAGGAAAAAGCTTGTCACAGCATGACAAGCTTCTCCAGGGAAAATCAATAGCTCACCATGTTGCCCTCCAGTTCTGTTTTTATGCTGTTGGCAACAATCCTCACGTGAGCCTTCAAACCCAGCGCCACATTCAGTGAGCTGGGTGTTCCCTTGGGAAAATATTTTAGGTGTGTGTTTTTGTGAAAACATTTTTATTTTATTTATTTATTTATTTATTTATTTATTTATTTTGAGAAAGCTGTTACTTGATAGAGTAGGTGCTGTTTTAAGAATAAAAGCACCTGGCACACAGGTCAAAGTGCTTTTAAGATTGTGTAATTCCACCTGCAGTGTTTAAGAAGATCCCACTGATTCTCATATTCATGAACACTTCACACATTTTGGGTTTTTTTCAGCCATTTTAGAGGTCTTGCTAACTATTTCGTTCTGATTAGGAATCCTCTGTACTTCATGTTCTTAAATAATATGTTCATATGAAATACATGCATCTGTACATGTGGCTTTAGTTATTTGTTTGTAATTTGTAATTAAATATTTTAGGTACAAGCCTAAATTACATACATTTTTGTGAATATTTTACCACAGTAGGTGACTTCCCTACCTATAATTCTTAGCAATGAGTTCAGATGAGAAAGAATTTTAATTTCATAGCTATTTTTAAAATCCTGTTTACTTTTGAAGTTTACAGCTTTCAATGATTTTAGAAATTATCACTGTATTGCAAAGAAATTTCAACTGAGCTTTCCTTAAGAAACTCGTTAATGTTTAAGTTTAGAGTATAATTCATCCTGAGTTTTTTATATGATGTAACATGTGTATAAACATTCATACTGATAAAGTTGATACCTTCAATATACACATAGATATTGATACTGTTTTTCAGTATCAATTGTTGAAACTATTTTATGTATTCCATTGAACAGAGTACAGACACACTTTGTTGATATATGTATAGCTTTTGCTTGTGTTAATTTTATATTGTCTTTATGCTAAGCTTTAAAATTAGATACGATGTTTAACTTCTTTTTACTTTTATATTTCAAGATTATTTTGTCTGCTACAGAATCTAGGCAGTCTTGCTTTAGTTTTATAAGTAACATAAATGTCTATATGAAATACAATACATAAGAATCTCATTTAATTTATAAATTTATTTGGAAGTGTTTGTTAATTTGAGTCTTTTGATATATGAACTTGGATAACTTTGTACTTCTTTAATATTAATTAATCTTATCATTCTTTGTGTAAGAATATTAAATACCAGTTAAAATTATCTTTAAGTATTTTATAGAATTTGTTTCCTTTTTTTTTGCCTGTATTTCCTTTTTGGGGAACAGGGTCTTTCTATAAAATTCAAGCTGGCCTTGTACTCATTACATAGTTTAGGATGGCCTGTTACTTAGAGCAATTTTCCTGCCTCATCCTCTCAAATGTTTGTATTATAAAAAACCATGCCCTGCTACCTGAATTTCTCAATTCATATGTATATGTTTATATATCTATATATAGCTATATGTATATATGTATGTACATATATATATATATATATGTATATAGTCCTGTCCTGTTATGCATTTATATAGCATATGCATGTACATATATATTTGTATTTGTATATTATGCAATGTATTTGTATTTGTTGGCTTTGTATTTATTTATTCAAATGTCCACTGCTAAATTCCAAGCCAATACTTAGGATTCTACTTTCCTTTATGATCAATATAGCACTAGATATTTTGTATCCATATCTTTGCAAGTTAGGATGCATTTTGTTTTGTGGTCCTAAATACAAGGAACTTTACTGAGGTGAATGGGTGTGAATGTTATGCTACTCTATGCTGGTAAAAGTTGTATATTTTTAAAATTTTAATGTGAATTTTTTTGCAGTATCACAGAATGACTCTGAGACCAGTGGATTTAAAGTACATTTCCAGCACCTTTAAGTATTTATTTTTTACTTTTTGACAGTGTCTTTCTCATTTGTTCTGTTGCCATGCCTGAGGATGAACTTGAAGTTTTTCTGCTTCGACTTTCCAAAATTTTCCAATTACAGTGTGTACTCCTGACCCCAGCTACCTTCAAATTTTAAGAATTAATATTAATTGCATAATTATTTTAGGACTTGGCATTATTGTATACTTACATTTACAGAAATTATTGATATAATCATGTCACACAGTTATATACATATATATTTATATATTGTATGCCTTATCAAATATATGTAGATATTCAAAAGTATGCAAGTATAATAATCATTTAATCAATAACTGATTATGGCTTCTTAAGCTCCTGGGAAAACAGTTTTAGATCTTTGTTTCATTTTCTTGTATACAAATAAATGTAACAACTCTAATCTGTACTGACGGGTTACTAAGGTTTGTAAAGTTAATTAAATTTCTTAGGGAGAAGCTTAATTATACTTTTACAAATGCATGTACTAATCAATATTTTAAAACTTTTTTTTCATTTTTTCCTGTAATGTGTACCATGTTTTGCTTAATTTTTTTCTCCTCCAAACCTGTAGTGGAAATTTCATCGAAAACTTGGGTCTGACCTTTATTAAGACTTGTTTTTAAAGCTACAAAGATTAGAACTTCATGTTGTTCTGGCCTAGGCTAGAACTTGGATATTTTACAAACATATCTTTGAAGGTAGGGATCTTACAGATTATTTATATGATTAGCCCTAAGGTTGCTCTCATCAAGTGACAGGAGTGTAAAGTCAAGGGTTAAACTCTTGGTTATAAGGGTTTTCTACTTTTGTATTCAAATATGCTTTATTTTAAGAGGATTTGCAGTTGCTAAATCCTTGTGAATAGTAAGAGTGTCACAAAGTCTTTACTATAACTCTAAAACTACATAATTATAAGTGAGAAACGTTCTTATCTGAACATCTTTCTGATTATCGCTGTATCTGTAGCCATTCTAAGCAGTGTAATGAAAACTCTGACTTCCTTCTCTATTTCTTTCTTTCATGCTGTGATGATCCCCAAAGAAAACAAACTGTGCTGATGTAATTAGAGGTGCAGAGTAATATCTATAGAAATTTAATACAGTGCCCTATGCTTTGAAGAATGGAGGTCTTTCAATCACGGTTTGAATTATCCAACTAGTTATTTTAACTTGTTCTTAGTGACGCAGTTTTTTTTTTTTTTTTTTCCATTCTAGTTATTCAAATAGAAAAATTTCTCAACAGTCCTCTTGTTTCTTGCCAGAGGATATATCCTCAGTTACAAAGTTATAAGATTTTGGTCTATTTTTTTTTTTTTTTTTTTTTTGAAAAATAGGCAACTTGGTCACTGTTCTAGTAGCTGAGAAATCTTACCGACATGGAAAGAAGGGGTCTGTTTTGGCTCAGTTTTAATGCATGGCCTACAGCTCCAAGGCAGAAGCAGGACTGTGAAGGAAAAAATCCTCAAAGCATGGCAGCTAGGAAGAAGCAAAACGAAACACCAGGGCAAGAATAAGTAAGTGTTTTCAGCTCAGTCCCCAGTGAACTAACTCTAAACTGGCCTCACATTCCTGCAGCACACTGAGCTACCGAACTCATCGAAAGATGAATATAGGGCAAATGTGATGTAATTACCTTCCACATATGAAAATCTGAGGAATATTTTATATATAAAATATGACAACATGAAACACTTGAAAATCATTCTTAAAATTTTCATATTTTTCCAGGTATGATGGCACATTTAGAATCCCAGCACTTGGGAGGTTGGGGCAGAAGGCTTGCTGTGAGTTCAAGGTCAGCCTGGGTTACACAGTGAGCTCAAGACCAGGCTGAAATGCATAGCAAAACTCCATCTAAAAAAAAGAGAAATAAATAAAAATAAGTAAAATTGTCCCATAAAAATGTATGTGTTCATATGGTATCATGTGATATTTAATACATATGCTTGTATCAGAGTAAACATGTCTATGTCTTCAAGCATTCATCATTTATTTGTGATTTAAAAAACACAAAATATTTTCTTCTGGCTTTTCTGAAACATGTTTGTAGTGCATAATAATGAAATTCATCCTGAAGAGTTGGTCCATACACATAGCATGTCATAATTCTTTTAACTTTCCCATGCTCCATCTTTCGATCCACCTTAAATTTTCAAAAGATCTGATTCCTATTCTCTATCTTTATTCTACTCTGTAAATTATTCGTGCCTATATTTTATTCTGTATATATAAACTTGTGTATCTGATATCTTTTATTTACCACTGTTGTCTCAAGGTGCATCGGGTTTTCAAAAAATGGCTAAGTTTTATCTTTATTCATGGAACAGAAATATTCCATTGTGTATAAATCATACATCTTGTTTATCCAGTCACCTGTGTTTGTAACCACATGACTCATAATAGCTAAATGTTTGAATTGGCCTATATGCTCCTCAACAGACAAATGGATAAAAGTGGATTTTGACAGCGTAACGCTAAGTAAAGTATGCCAGACATTCAGGAACTTTGTTTTTTCTCAGATGAGAAATTAAATTACAAATAAAGGCAAGAGTAAGTGTTTTTTGCCTAGGAAAAGTGTATCAAAGGAAAAAAGGAAGGAGTAAAAAGGTGAAGAAAAGGAGATGAAAATTATATATATAACCCAAATTGAATGTAAATTGCATATGTTGTAAGTATAAACCAATATAAAACTTTTTAAATTGGTAAGAGTGGACAACCTGATTTGCTCCAGATCTTTGAAAGTTTCCAGCTTTTCCATATTTAAGCCAAGGCCTTCATTGGCCTAATATATGTGTATATATATACCTAATATATGTGGTATTTATTTTTTGAGTATGTTCTTTCCACACCTAATTTATTTAGCAGTTTTAACCATGAAAAGATCTTAAATTTTATAAAATGGCTTTTCCGTGTTTGAGATAACTGTATGGTTTTTGTACTGCATTTTGCTATGATTTCTCATATTTATTCATTTGCATATATTGACGATTGCTTCAAGTCTTAGGATAAATCACACTTGATCATGGTGAATAATCTTTTATGGCACCCTTGCAATCAGTTTTTTAAGTATTTCATTGAGGAGTTTTATATCTACGTTCATCATAGATATTAGTCCATAGTTTTCATTCTCATTGTGTCTTGTCTTGTTTTGAAATAAAGAAAACTCTAACCAATAGAATACTTTGAGAGCTAACACATTTTATAGTGTATCTTAGCAATTAATACTAAAACATGTATCTACATGATTATGATCTGTACAAGTGATGATTCAGTTTTCAACAGTTTGTTGCCGTGATCAGTGTGAAATGCTTTGAAATGAAAGTAATGTTCTGTCATTCTTGTACCCTGAATAATATGATAATGAGTAGGGAGCAGAGGGAAGCAGAAGACTGACAGTGTAAAGACATCCTGCATCCCTCAAACATTTAGTGCAGTTGTCTTTTCTAATTTTCTAGTCAGGCTTCCATACTTTTGATCTGTCCTAACTAAGATGCTTATAATCCAGAATGGAATATCCTTTGTTTCCTTATATATAGACAGAATTCATCTCCTTTTCTACATCCCACAGTATATAAGTTTTGTTTTCAAAAGTCAACTATGTTTTGGAAGACAGAAAATGAGAAAAATATGTTCTTTTCATTCTTGGAAACATTATCCATTTATACGGTTATTCAAGTTTATGGAACAAACTAAGTTTCCATCCTGTTTTTGTTATTCCTGACAGAATATTTTTCTTTAACAAGTCTACAGAGCAGACCTGGTGAGAACAAATATGCTCGGCTATTGATTTTCAAAGAGTACTTTGCTTTAATCTTAAAAAGGTATGTATGCTGATTATACAGTGACAGGATATTTTGTTTTGTTTTTACAATACTTTGACATATTGCTATAGTCCTTCCCTTTTGTAGTTCTCAAGAGGAATCCAACTACAGAATTTATTGTTATCCTCTATGCATACTGTCTTGTCTTTCGTTTTCTGTTTTTAACATGTTTTAAAATTTGAGTATGGTATGTCTTACAGTCTTTGTTGGAGTATCTATTTGTGCTTCTATTTTATGGCTTTGTTCTTTCCTTCAGATGTGGAAAGTTTGGCTCTCTCTCTCTGTCTCTCTCTCTCTGTCTCTCTCTGTCTCTCTCTCTCTCTCTCTCTGTCTCTCTCTGTCTCTCTCTGTCTCTCTCTCTCTCTCTCTCTCTCTCTCTCTGTATCTGTCTCTTTCTCCTTCTCTGTCTCTCTGTTTTTTGTGTAACTTCAAACTATCAGGTTGTTTGATATTTTTCACTACTCACTAGTACAATAATTTCATCTATTTGACTTGAATTTTATTATAATTATAATGATATATGCCCAAATTTACTGATCCTTTCTTTTGTAAGTAATGAAGTTTACTGTAATACCCTTCTGTCATTTTCATTTTAACTACTCCTTTTTTTTAGAATCTTCATTTGAGTCAGACAACATTTTCTTGTTTTTTTTTTCTTTCTTCCTCATCATATAGTTTATTAACCACACTTTTTAATTGTAACTCTTTTAGGTCGTATCTCTCACTTCAGACTAGTGGTTAAATTTTCTGCTAGTTATTGGCCAGGGTTGACTCATTCTTTATAATTTTTATTGGATTCTAGACCTTGTGTTTTTCCAGTTTTGTTATGTTCTCTTTACCCTAATGTGTGATATTTGTGTGCTGTCTAGTTAGGTTTGATGGATCCACTTTGATCTTTTCATGGCTTAGTGTTGAACATTTTTCAGTAAGAGAGAACACTGTTTAGTTCAGGGCTAGTTAAATCACATTTTTAAAATGATATCCTGCTAGATACTCTTGCCAATACTCTGTGTACGTGGAGGTATTTTCAGTGTTGTGAGTAAGAGCATAAATGTCTCTCATCCCAGCTTAACGTCTGCATATCTTTGACTAATTCTTTCCATAGTTCTTTCTCTAGCATCAGTTTACTTCCTCTTACAGAGCACCAGATTATTTGGCCAAAGGAAACCCTTCATCAGACCTTTACAACTCTGTTGGAAGAGCTGTTTTCTCTGGAATTCTGAATTTAATTTCTTTGAAGTCCCTGAATTTAACCCTCTAATATTTCAACTTAGCAAAGCTGTCAGACTTTTCGTGATTCTCTTTTCCCCCACTGTCACCAGCCAGTGCTCAAGTATGGAGGTCTCCTTATTTACTTATCTTTTATTCAGGAATCAAAATGCTGAAATACCTATTGTTCAATGCCAGAAACTATTATTCCATTAATTTGGTTTGGTTGCCTCATTGTTTATCAGGAGAAGAGAAATGCACTTCCTCGGGACTGAGGGAGAAATTCTCCAGGAATTACCTCCAAGCATGGAATTGGGACCCAAACAGAGCTGCTATTTGGAAACATACATATTCTACTCTCACTATCTTCTTTTGAATCTGCAAATTATATTCAGTTGCTTTTTAACCTTTAACCTTAGATTTTTCAGAGGTTGTAATAAGTTCTATGTAGTTTAAATTGTAAACATAAAAATTCATCTTTTGCCCTGAAATTGTGCTGCTTCACCTGACTAATTCAGATTACCTAGTAGAGAAGATGGGTGGAAATTGCTCAGGCTGAGTTCCATCCCTTTGCACTGCCCAGTAGCCACTGCCCAGGTTTCCCTAAAGCTATCCCTGACTAACCCCACCTCCTAGTACACAAGTGGTGAAGACTCCTGTGGTTAACCAGCTCAGAAGGGAGAGGTGAGCCTGCCCTGCCCTGCCTACACTCCAGTAGCCACCAACAGACTGGGAAAAGCGGCAAACAGCAGAAATACCTAACCGACACACCTAAGTGTAATTATAACCAATATAGTAGTGCTGAGGACCCTGCTACACACTTGTCTGGAAGAAACCAGGAAACTGACAAAAGGAAGAAGCAAAAGGCAGTCTCTGGCCTCCAACACAAGCAGTACTGGTCCAGGAGATGTAAACACAGAAGAGTCTGGGAGTTGCAGACCTGCAGTTTTTGAAGCAACAGAAACTGAAAAAAAAAAAAAAAAAAAAAAAATGAAACAACTCCGTGAAGCTATAAAAGAACTTAGAACAGAAATAATATTACAGGTAAAAGAAAATATGAGAAGCATGATAAAATAATTGCTAAGCATCTCTAAAGAAGACATAGATGAAAGAATAGTGGAGCATAGAAAAAGGAGAGAAACTTTCAATAAAGAATATAAATAATTTAGAACACATGAAACAGATTCAAAGAGATTACCAGGAAATTAACAACTCCATTGAAAGCTGGCAAAACTGCTTTAAAGAAAATAAAGACAGAGTATCCAACCTTGAAGACAGGTTTGCAACTTGTGATCCCAAAAGGAAGGATCTCTTAAAAATAACAAGGAAGCAAGAAGTAGCAATACAAAACTTGAAGATGACAAGAGGATATATAACTTAAGAACAAAAAATGTTAGTGAACAAACGGGGATAAACACAAATGAAATATAGAGGCTATTTGTGAAAATAAAAAGAACTTGCCAAGCATAGGAAAAGGAAATGATATTCAGATATATGAGAAATACAGATTTCCAGCCAGCTATAACCAAAATCAATCTACACTCAGACATACAATAATCAAGATCCCAGAAATTCAAAACAAGGATAGAATACTAAAAACTGTCACAGAAAAGAAACATATCACCTATAAAGGAAAACCCATCAGAATCACGACAGATTTCTTGACCTGAACCATCAAGAAGAATTTGGAGTAAAGTATTCCAAGACCTGAAAGAAAATAACCTCCAACCCAGATTGATGTATCCTGAAAAACTATCTCTCAATATTAATAGAGAAACAAGATACTTCTATGACAAAGAGGAACTGGGGGAGTTCATGACCACCAAACCAACCCTAGAAAAAATACTGAAGGGCATTCTAGAGAGAGAGAGAGAAAAAAAGACAATGGTTTCAGGAACAGTGACAGAGGGTCTCACTGAATGGGGCAGACAGTGGAATGAAGGGGAGAAGTAGAAAATCAATGGCAGAAAAATAATATGGCAGAGATGAGGCAGAGAAGGTTGGCTATAATCATTAATATGAATGGCCTCAATTCACCAATAAAAAGAAACACAGGCAGAGTGAATCAGGAGATAGGGTCTATCAGTGTCTTAGTTACTTTTTCCTCATTGCTGAGACAAAATACCTGATGCCCAAAGTTGGGAAAGGAAAGGTTTATTTCTTTCAGTTTTTGGAGTTTTAGGCCATACTCTGTTGGCTCCAAGGCAGGGCAGCACGGCAGGTCTGCAATTTATGGTGGCTGCAAACAGAAAGGCAGAAACCAGCAAGAGAGAGACACATGCCTTCTTCCTGCCATTGCATTACATCCTGGCTCCACTGCTAGGCCTGTGTAGCACTACCACACCAATCCAAGTGCTAGAAAATAAACCAATCACAAATGCACAATGCAAATTCAAGAGGCCTGGGGGCTCCTGACATAAACAATCAATGTGCTCTATATAAGAAATACAATTAAGCTGAAAAAGGGTTTGTAGACTGACAGTCAAAGACAAGAAAACAATGCTGTGTGTGACAGGGAATCAGATAAAAGTGGGGGTATCTTGCTAATCAGCTTCAGATTGGCTAGAAAGCGATAACACTTTTAAACAATGGAAAACCACTCAGCAACAAAGAAAGAAAGCCTTGAGCCTCTTCTTGGTAAATGGAAATCATGCTCAGGGATAAAAAAAAAAAAATGTTCAGAATCACTTAGGTGATTAGCAGGCTGCCTCCCTAATATAAAAGCTAAAGCAGTTAGTGGGATGCAAAATGTACAGTGCACCCTGGGAAAGTGACAGGGCAGGAACTGTGTAAAGAGGGAAGGAAGTGGCCATTGTTAATCATTTATCATGATTTGAAACCCCTAATGTTTTCATCATTCTGTTTAGTTTGGTTTTATTCTGTTCCAGTTTGCCTTCTTGTATTAGATTTGATGCCATGGAGAACCAAAGATAGCAGGATATATTATGGCAATCATGTTTTATTTCCCATTAACCTGATTTGAAGCCCGGTCTTGCTTTCACTGTCTTGTTTTTGACTGATTTTATTCTATTCTGTTTGGTTTGATAGCATCTCGTGTGAAGGTATAGCCAACTACTTTGAAGACAGCAAGATTCACTATGATACCCATTCTGGTTTGACTATTATCTTCATTTGAAGCCCTGTAATGTCTCCAATGTTTCATTTTTATCGGTTTTGTTCTGTACTGTTTTCTTCAATTTTATTGTACCTGATGATAAGGACAATTATTTGAAGATAGTAAGAGGCATTATGGTAACCATTGTTGATCACTTTGCATTTTGTTTTTACCTCATATACTATATGCATCCTTTTGTTTTGACTGACTGTATTTTGTTTTGTCACATTTGGTTTTATTCTCATAAAAATAAAAAAATAATTAAAAAACCAAAAAGGTAATAACAACTTTATCTATTAAAAGATGAATGGATAAATTAAAAAAAGAAAAGTTAGCCTCTGTTTTCAATTTTGTATAGCTAGAATTGTCTTTGAATGTGATTTTCCAAAATTGTCTGTTTACATTAAAACATGCATTTTAGGGACCAGCAGTATTACCAAGGGATAGAACACATCCCTACTATGTCCAACAAGTAACTAAGCACAGTGATTCTTGTGCTGAAAAAAATTAAAATATTTAAAAATTAAGCAATGCTAAAGCCAGGCACGTGGCACACGATTTTATTCCCAGCACTTAGAAGGCTGAGGCAGGATGGTTGTTGTAAGTTTGAGTTCAGCCTGGGCTACAAAGTGAACTCAAGGTAAGCCTGAACTGCATAGTGAGAACTTGTTTCAAAACATTATACCGCATTAAAGAAAAATTATTAAAGATATATGTAGATAACAAGCATATATGAATGTTTAATCCTGTATTGAGGAAATTCAAATTAAAACTATAACAAGATACTGTTACACACAAATTAAAATTGCCAAAGACTATTAACAACATTGAGTCCTGCAAGGATGGAACAAAAACTTTCCTTAATTATTGATAGGACTTACAAATAGTAAAAACCACACTGGAAGACAGTTTAATCCATCCTTACAACATCAAAACTATTTTACCTTAAAATGTGGCTATTATGTTTCTTGATATTGTCCATATAAAGAAAAAACATAGCTACAGAAAAACCAGTCCTGGATATTTATAATAGCTTTATTCATGTTTGCCAACACTTGAAAGCCACTAAGATGTCCTTCAGTAGATGGATGAATAAATAAACTATGGCACATCTGGACAATGTAATGTTATCTGGTAATAAAGGGAAATGAAGCATTATGCCATGAGAAAATGTGGAGGGCACTTAAATGCATTTTATGGTGTGCAGCAGCCAATCTGAGAAGCCTACATATTGTATAAATACAACTATATATTATGGAAAGGGTAAAATTATGGAAAGTTAAAACACCAGTGTTTTCTAGGTATAGCAGTGAGGAAAAGATGAACAGTGAAAGACAGAGGAGTTTAGAACTATGAAACACTTTATATGCTACTGTACTTGTGGGTATGTGTTATAATAGAGTTGCCCAAACACTTAGAATATACAACACCATTAGGGCAGCTATAAGTAAGCTAAAATTTGATATGACAGTGCTGTCCCCAGGTGGGCTCACTGATTATAACAAATGTACACCTCTGGCAGGTGACACTGTGAATGGGGGAAGCTACAGTTGTGTGGGGTAGAAGTATATGGGAAGTCTGTTTACTTTGCTCATAATCTTGTTGTGAATCTACAGCATTCTAAAAATACAGTCTTCATCCAAAAAGTATAAATAATTTCTAGAACATCATAAAACTATGTCTCTGTAACCCATCATTTCCCTATGCAAAGTTCCATTTATTTGGTGCTTTCCAGAAGGTATCTTGGAGTGCCTTGGAAAGCAAGGTGCCATTGTTTGGAACACAGAAACTTTTAATGAGTACAAAGTTCTGTTTTCCAAAATCAAAAGTTAAGCGGTGAGAACACAGTCTTTTTTAAATTCCCTGATTAATATTATAACTTTCTTGTTTTCTTGGTAATGATTTACCCCTCAAAATTTCATTTGTAGCATTATCACATTGGACTATAAGAGAAACTGCACGGCATAGTCTTTTTGGATGTGTTTAACACAGCACCTGCCACTACGCACACAATAAATGATACCTGTGATTAAAAATCATCACTGTCATTGTCATCACGGTATTACTATGCTGGGCACATCTTTACAGTAGGTGTTCAAATCATGGAATTCAAAGCTCCGTATCTATGCGTATATAAACACACGTATATTTGGTTGATAAGAATTTGATATTTTATGCTTTCTAATAGTAAAACTGCCATTTTAGATATTCATGCTGAAATACTACTTGAGAACTTCAGCAAGAAAAATCATATATAAATGGAAATTCTTTGAGGAACATTTTCCCAATTAAAAATAATTTAAAATTCATAGTAAAAGCTTTGGAACTCTGGGAAGACAGGGTTATTCCCTGCCACTCACATTTAAAGGCACATGGGGAGTAGAACACCCAGAAAGGTGACGATGCATTTAGTGAGGCCCTTGGACTATATGACTGGGATACTTATCCCCACTTTCAATGAAGAAGCAAGTAGTCATGTGATCCGAATGGTTCACTTTAGATACAGTGTTTTTGTTAAATGGTGGGTAGTCCATGATTATAATTCTTTTCCAGAAATGAAAGAATAAGTTTTTGGAAGTCACCATCCCTCAAATTCTGCCCCAAAATTTTCTCTCAGGACTGGTTCCCCATTACCACCTGTTATCACTCATCATTTCCATTTATCCTTGGAATTTTCTCTCTCCACTATACAAAGCTTTCAGAGCCTCAGATGAATTTAAGCTTCCTTTATTTGTGATGAACTTATTAACATTACACAAAACACCGTAAAAATCTAGATACCAAGATTTATTAAACCTTCATTTTTTCCATCTAAATGATTACAGACTTTAATCAAAGCCTTGAATGTGTTTAAGATACAAGTCCTTGAGGGTGTGAGAATCCTCAAACACATTCCCAGGGTTTTGTCTAGAATTTGATTTTCTACGTGGATGTAATAGTCTTGGATGTGTGCGGAAATATGCTAAGAAAGGAAAGGAAGGTCACCCGAGTATCCAATATCTTCCTTAATCACTATTTTTTTTTTTAATTTTCCTGTCCCTAAGAGCCAGGGACTTACATAACATTTTAGTTTTAGTCTTAAACAGCATATGTATAAATTGGAATTCTCTAGGGAACAGAACGAAAGGAAGGGGTATTTATATTATGGAAACTGGCTCGTGAAATCCCGGAGAAGTCCCTTAATGTGTAATCTGCAAACAGAAGAACCAGAAAAAACAATGGTCCAATCCAGTCTAAGTCCCAAGGCCTAAGCGTCAGGGAAGCTTGTGAGGTTAACCTCTAGTTGGAGGCAAAAACAAATGCTACAACTCAACACATAAGAGAAATTCATCTTTCTTCCATATTTTTATTCTTTATTGGGACTTTAAAGCATTACAAATGCTTGTCCTCACTGCTAAAGTCAGAAATTCTGTTGTGTACTGATGGCAAATGATAATCTTTTCTAGAAACCCACTCTCCCTGGCGAACACTTGCAAAAATAGTCAAGTTTTGGCAAACAATTGAATGTCACTTGCAGTGAATTGTCATTAGAAAACATTTACACTTTTCAGAATTTTTATGATCTATAGTTACTGCAAAGAATATGACTAAAAGAAGACTTGTTAGTTATACAGAAATGTACTGATTTTTTAAATAAAATTTTAAATATAAGCAAGTCAGTAAAATATGCAAATAAAAGACAATAATTATATATGAAACTCTAGTAAAACAATTTGAACAAATGAAGAAGATGACCATGTAGCTCAGAAAAGTAGCTTAAATATCATCATTTTCTTTTTATACCTTTTTATGCATATTTAATTTTTACTTGTTTATTTTTATGGATATGATCAATAAAATACAAGCATTGTGAAAATAAGTAGTTATCTTTGCTCAGGCCCTTGTTTGCAAATTAGTATTCAATTTTTAAAGTAATAAAAAATCAAATTCTTAATATGTAAAGAGTTCTTACAGTCTAACATGTAAGAAAAAAACTGCTTCAAAAAAGTGACATAATTCAATACAAAAAATTACTACTAATAGTAGCAGTTCTGACCACTTTGCTTTCAGTAAGTTACCAAAATATAAATCCAATATGTAATACATTTTACCTTCTTTTCTGCTAAATAATTTGTATCAAGATAATTTCAATTGTTCAGTGCTTTTGGTATTTCTAATGAAAGAGTAAGAGATGCAAAAATGTGTCTAAAATGTAAAATACAATTTTCCTTAATGTGAAGAATTTAGAAAATAAGCTGGATTTAGGAAAGTAGAATATCTACTAACAAAATGATAGTCCTTTCATAATAATTACAACTGTGCAGCCTACTGAAAGTCGATTTCTCAAGGATATGAAATAATATTAATGAAGAAAAGCAAAATTACCTATACACTACTCCATTAATTTGGTATTATGTAAAAGTTTGTAAAACATGCACACAAACCCAACAGAAAATGATAATAAAAGAGTACATATTTACTAACAGCATTCTCCAAGGGTTGAAATTTTGTTTTTCTTGTACTTTTCTTATGTTTTATATTAATAGATGATCTCTTTTACTTTTTAAAGTCAGTAAGACGGTTTTGCTACAATTAACAGAAAATAACTTATGGATATGGAATAAGAAATGCACATATTCTAAATAATATCTCAAATAAGTAACATCTTACATTTTATTATAAATAATAATTTAATTGATAAACAGTAAACCTAATAACATTTTTTGGGAGAGTGGACAGACTTCATGTTTATGGGAACAAATGTCCTAAACATTTTCTAAAGCTCTCCTATTTCTCGTTTGCTAAATAATTGCTACTAGTTTGCTGAGGAGGGAAAAACTATCATTATCTTGGAAAAACCTTTCTGAAATAAATGTTCTATTCATTTTGAAATTGTAAATTTTCTGAATAGTAACAATATTCTGATGTTTTCCAGCATTAATGGGGTTAAAGAAAAAAAAAAAAAGAGCTACAAAAGCACACATACCAAAAACTAGTTCATCAACATCCAAGGAATCAAGGACATCCTCGTGTTAGTAGGAGGAAAAAAATGCACAATTAAAGAATATTCCCTATGCAAAATCATGCATATTATAAATTCTCCAAATATAATGAAATAATTGCATTTCACAAACTGATGCAAAATCATAGCACTCTGAAGACTGTAGCTAAATATATGCATAAAACAGTATACTTGTTGTAAATACAGCAATCAAGCAGCAGTAGCACAAATTATGCATAAGAACTCCTTCAATCAAGTAAGGCAGAAGGTGAAAAATCACCAACCCTGATCATCTTCAGACCTAGGAGACAGCAAGCTAAATGAAGAGGGTAACAAAAGTGGCAAGAGCATTTTGAAAAATCAATTATTAATGAGTTAGGCAAAGAACTCTGTGTAAATATTTATCAAATGGATAGCTTTCCTGGGGGTTAGGTCATCATCATTAGTCTAGTATTATCATAGCCTACTCTCTGTTCAGGCAGGAGGGTTGGCCAAATGAAGTCTCCACATAAAAACCAATATTACAGAAGTGTGAGCTTGTCCACCAGATTCAGCGAATCATAACACCCTTCCGGAGTGTTAAGAAAGTGGTAGAGAAAAAGAGGATTGGAGAACTGTGACAGATGACTGGCTAGGATGTGGCTACTTTTATAACTACCCATATCCTTTGACATAAAATTTGTAAAAAAAAGGGCTTCCCTCTGGGGCAGCAGTTTTTCATCGCTTTTGTTACTGTGATGAGTGTCTTTTAGGCTCATCACTACAGAATCTCATTTCCCTCAAATTCATATTCAGCTATCATTGAGAACCATTAACATGATTTCAGGACTACAGTCTGTGGCAACAAAGTTAGAGACCGAATGTGCAGGAATGGAAACACGACTAATGCCATTTCCAACCTATACAGTAAATGATCTCAGAGGTGTGGCTATCTTGCCAGAATCCAACTTGGCATTTGAGAATGAAAAGCAAATATAGAAGTGGAATCATTTAAACAGGAGACACCCAATTCTCATTCATTTCACTGACTTTCTATCAAATGGATCACACATTTTTTAACCTTCTGTATATTCTAAAATATTTTATAAATCTTTAAGATTTTTCACATCCCATTTTATTTCTAGAGAAAAATTTTCAGTAAATACGGATAGGGTTTTTTGCGTGGTTAGAAGACAGAATATAAAGTAAAGTGGCCTTTATTTTAAGGATATGGAGAGAAACTCCATGAGACCCCCAGAGTCTGGCTTTTTCTGCTGGACACGTGGTGAGGAGGGCGTACATATATTTTTGGTCTGGGGTGGTGCCTACGGGGCACTGCTGATGCCCAAGCAGCCACTGGAATTCATTTCACACCACAGGTAAATTGCCTAGGGGCGGGAAAAATGATCTAGAGGCAAAGGTCCCTTGGTCCCGCTTCTCACTGCTTTAGTGTTCTATCTGGGGCAAAATCCTTTCAAATAGCGATTAAACAATTGCATAATAAAAATCTAAGAAAACGTTATAGTTGTGAATTTAAATTTTCCATAGCTATATTGTTAGGTGTTTGGAATTCCCCTTTGGGATTGCTCAGGTGCCTGTTTTGCAATCTCACTATGGGGTGAGAACTGCACTCACTGTATTTCCTATACCAGATTCATTTTCTTAAACAAGATCTTGTTAACATAGTTCAGGCTGTCCTTGAACTCAATATGTAGTCCAGATTGACCTAGAAATTGTTGCAATCCTCTTGCCTCAGCCTAGAGCTGGGATTGCACGTGTACACCACCACGCCTAGCACCATTTACAATTAAAATACCTATAGATTCAATTGGACAGTGAGGAAAGAGAAATACTAAATTATAAAAAATTCCAAGTTTGTGAAGTCTAGTAAAGGTTTGTTTAAATCCAGACAATTCATGTTTTAATAAAAAATGTTAAGAAACAATACAAAAAGCCTGGCAAACTAAACTCCTTCCCACTCTCCTCCTTTCCTTCCTCCTTTATTTCTTTCCTTTCTTTCTCCTCTCGGCCTCTCTCCCTCTGTAAACTCCTGCCTACCTGCATTCCTAACTCTCCTTATATACGCAATACCATATTCTGGATGTTCCACACTTAAGCCCCAAAACATAAAACATAGTTATTGTCCCCAAGAAATTGCAGGAGGAAAGACTTACAAAACTGTATCTTCTTAAGGACAATTAAGGGCTGAGCGGGATGAAGAGAGATGCTGAGCTCTGACAGGGAAGTAAGGGCGAGTTAAGAGAAAAGGAGACTGCGCAATGAAACAGAAGCATCTCAGGCAGAGGAGAGCACGAAACTCGGTACTGAGATCTGAAAGCAGTATTAGTGTCTGTCGCCATTATCTCCCCTTCGACTTCTTCATCTCTTAAGAGGCACTAAGAGTATTTATTTGTATTCCGCCATGAAGTAGTATTTAGACAGATTTCACAAATGACAATAGAGTCCCTATTGGAATTAGGATGACACTTTATTACAAAGAAGAGAAGGTGAAGGAAGAAACAGGAAACTGGGCACATGTTAGATGAAAAAGCGTAATTCACCGTTTTCTCTTACCAAATTCATCTGCAGTTAGGATTCAACTGCTCAATACATTTAACTTCTTGACATTTTGAGCATGACTTCTCTGCTCTAGTGTAGGGCCCTCAGCCTACCAGAACAGCTCCTTCACCCTGCTGGCATAGACTTTGTAGCTTCTGCCAGTGACTTTGGCCTTCTCAGCAAGGATCCGTAATACAGACTGCCATGAGTCCTCTCTGTGGGCTCTAGACCTCTAGATGGACTCGTGGGAGGCACTGTCATGGGCTCTAGGTTTTCATCTGGATTCATGCAGAACATGGCTGTGTGGGCTGAAGATTCTGAGTCTTTAGTGTTGTGGATAGATTTCTTGCACTTCCTGTGTTTAACTCTGGGTGACCATCATAAATAATATTATAAATTCTGTGGCCTGATTCTAGTTGCTTTCCTCACAACAACTCCTGACTACAACAAAACGTATACATTATAAAAACTGAAAAAAATAAACTAGTCATTTTTACTTTTTAAGGTTACTTTTTCAATGAACCAGTTTAGGATTTTGTTTTTATATTTATCTTTGTTTTTGCTGACCTGGCTTGACTTACAATAGAAATATGAATAAAAAATACCAAATTATGAAATTACTCAATTGAAAATCTACCTGGACCTGCTCAATTAGGTGTAACAAAACATTTAATCAATGTTTTATCCATGTAAGCTAACTTTTTCAATTTTAGCAACCTCAAAATAAACAAACCTGATAAAAAAATTATAATACCTATGTATTTACTTATATGTAGAATTTTTAGAATGGATAATTTCTTCAAAGTGTAATAAAAATATCTGCATTTTACACTTCGATAAAAGTTGAGTTCAGTGATGAATTTTTCACTTTATTTATGTAAGTAGCAGCCTTGTGGTTCTTCTCCCCTGGGGTGATATTAAGGGAGAAGAGAAAAATATATTGGAAATGTAGCAGAGTAAGACTGGGAAGGTGAAGAGAAGGGCAGGAGAGAAAAGGTTTAAAAATATATCATGCCATGAATTCAAGTTGCCCAACTCATCACTCAAGCATCAGTTTATTTCAGGCTATCGGAAAATTCAATTGATAAAATTATATATATATATATATATATATATATATATATATATAATAAAATTATAATCTGTAAATATAATATATAATAAAATTATATGTTATATATATATATTTTTTTTAAAAACAACTGTATATGAGGAAAACCTGAAATCAAATATAAATCACTAGCATCCTCCAATTGTTTTGTTAACCTAATAAACTGTACCACTATCAACTCAAAATTTATCATACTGTAGTTCAGGTTTTTTTGCTTATACGTATTTTTGTATTCTGTGTTGGCAATTGCACTTCTGCAATTGTTAAATTCTCAAAAAGCTAGCTTAAAGGTTAGCCAGAAAACCAGGTTAAAGTACAGGCAGAAAAGTAGTTTAAAGGATACCCAAAAAACTAGGTTAAAGGAACCCAGGTAGTTGTACAGCAGCTTTCTCTGCATGTCTTTGTGGGTGTTTTCAGAAGATTCTGACTGGAAGAAGTCGGCTCCTCACATAGTGCATAGACAATCATCTGGTCCATTCACTGTTCAAGTAGAACAGAAAGATCAGAGACACTCATCAGTTCTCTCTTCCATAGGTGTGATGTTTATTTTCTCCAGTTCTTTAACATTTTAATCCTTGTTAATTGATCTTAAGATTCTGGAATTTAAATGAATGACCTCTCACTCCCAAATTTCACAGGGCTTTGGGTTATGACTGAATCGCACCATTACCTTCTTTGGTTTTCCAGATTGTAGACCACATTCTGTGGAACTACTCTAATTATCACCATCAAAACTTTGTAAGAATTGTAATTTTATATTTTTTTAAGTTCTGCTTTTCTTGATAATCCTGGTACACATTCCTGTGGGCACAGAAGTTCATTAAAGTCCCTAAAAGAAAGGCTAAGCTCAAATGGGCTTCTCAACAGATTTCTTCATCTCCTCCTATTATGTTTTTATATTGCAGTCATTTTTTCTATTTACTCGAAATCTAACTGCTTCCCAGGAGACTGTCCCCATTCCATTCACGGTTTTCTAGGTAAAATAAAAGTAAAAATTCTTAATAAGCATATCATTCCTTCAGAAATTGTTTTACAAGACTATTTCCAGCACCATTTCTAACTACTCAGTCTTTCTATCCCTGTTTCAATGTACAGTTTCCCTTAAATTCTCAAATATGTCATACTGATTCTCATTTTTAGGCACAAGTTATAGTCGGCATTTTATTTTATCTTGATACTTTGATATCTATGAAGTGTATTTAAATATGTAGCCCAATATTTCTTTCAGTTGATGACACATTCAGGGGAAAACATACTTACTATAAGATTAAAATTTAAGTATTAGTCTTAATTAATAACTTATCATTCAATTCTTCCACTTTGATTTGTTAATAAAAACTATTGGCTTAACCACATTGACACATAAACAAACACTACGTACAGACACACACACACAAGCATGTAGACACATGTGCACTGAACACTTGGACTGCAGTGCAACGTAGGGAATCTGCTGCCAAATTTACAGGGATGTGAGTTGAAATTTCAGTGATTCTTAGTCACTGCTATAAAATTGGTATAAAAGTTGAAATGATTGATCGACATGTAGGAAGAGACATTGACACCTTTAACGTGTATCTAACTCTGAGCTCTATGGGAATATAACAAAAGGAAATTGAAACTGCAAAGCCTTTCTAAAGATCTAACTGTACACACTGTGAGTCCATTTTTATGCATGACAATGGATAACCCCTCAGGCTAAACCTGCTAAAGCTGTCATCCCGCCGGTAATAGACCTCCAATGGACCTTCAGAGGTTTCTCGTGAATCTAACACTAAAGCAGAGCTCTTAATTACTAAAGGTGTATGTGAAGGTTCTTTGGTCTTGCAGCTCCTCCATTTGCTCTTCACTTTGCAGCAGGACAATAAAACTCCTACGAAGAAGTGGTTCTGTTTATATTTTTTAACCTCATTTTCTTCATCCTTAGTTATGTTATTTCCTCCTGACAGTCAAACTGAAAAAAGAAGTCACCACGAATTCAGCAGACAAGGAATAGAAAGGCTAATGTCACCCTAAAGCACAATTGCAGACACAAAGAAAGCATAATTCTATGTCATAAATATAACCTAGAATGACATACTCGCATGAATTACCTCTTTGAGTTTTTGACAGAGGAGAACAGAAAGTTGCTAATGAAGTCACAAGAGGCTAAGGGAGTTCACATCCTGAAAACCTTCACATTATGAAAGTGTCAGGACAGGTCAGCCTGTTTCATCCACATCATGGAATATATTTGTTATCTGAAGGTAAAATTAGACTTTTGAAAAATTATACACAAAAATGAGTTCTGACACTCCTATCAACACTTCATTTCTGAACATGTGTTTGGTTGGACTTTAATTTTAGGAGTGTTATGTTTTAGTGAATTCAATAATTACTGTTACTTGATTTTGTTTCTCTACAGTTTGGGCAGTTTTTTTCTAGTTACAATAAAAATAAATATTTCCTGACTAGAAAAAAATTAAAACTAAATTTGCGAGATACTCTGAAAATACTTTGAAGGTTCACAATGCATGAATTTGGAGTACAGATCTTGACTCAATGCCAGTAACAGTCTATGTTAGTTTAGATTTCCTGAAGTTCTTAGAAGTGGCAGCAAATTTGTTCCTGTTCCTAATTCTTAAATGCTATAATAAAAGTATGAGTTCAATCTCCAGTACCAAAAAATGATAGAGTAAAAGTTTAGTTATGTATATTGCATTATTTGGAGCACAGACTAATAATATATCCCTTTAAACATGTCCTTGGTCATGCCATTGATATCTAACGTACCAATATAGAATAAGCACCGTATAAAATTCTAAAACAAAGTGCTATTTTTCTGTGTATTTACATTTTAAGATTGTTTTTGGAAACTATACTTTTAAATAGATGAGGTAGGTACGATGTGTCATTGCAATCAGTTTAATTATGATGCTGTTTACATATTTAAGGGTATTTATCCTGTAAAAGAAAAAAAGCTGAAGAGAATCATTAGGACACTCAAAATGTGTTTCTACTTTACTCAGAGTGATGAGTTGTGATTTAAGCCATTTTCCTTTGTTAAATACAAATACATCTGCTTGATTTCTGCTTCACTTTTCAAATAAGTTGCTTTCCCTCTCCTACAAGTAAAACTACGCTTTAGAATGCACAGCTACATACAATTCTATTTAGAAGGAAAAGGCAGTATATTTCCCAGTTTAGTTCAAAAGCTCGAAGTTAAGCCATTGTCTTAATTAGGCTTCTGGTCTCTTCTTGGTCTAACTGTAGCACCTAATGTAACTCAAGCGCCTGCCTTCAGTCAATATAACTTGAAAGAAAACAACCCAATTGTGTGTTCTACATAACTAGTACTAGTGGTAAAGTTGGTCCAGAATTTGTCTCAGAGGATTTTTCTCTGTGTAAAACAGCTGTTCCTGAAAACTGGGAGGTTCTGCTCCAGGAGGACAGTGCAATATCCCAGATATGGAGGAAAGGAATGGGCGAAATGCGGATCTATGGGAGTACAGAGAAGCGACACAAACCACAGCTAGTGGGAGAAAATGGCGAGAAGCAATTAAAGGGAAGCTCACTGCTTTCACAGTTGTTTCAGATGCCAGACTAACGTTGAGGAGCTGGCTCAGAAATGAAAGGAAACCAAGTAGGTTATAGAGGAAAGGGTTTGGAGAAGTCAGAACACTATGGACTTTCTAAACAGTACTGAGGATTGCATACAGGGTCTTGGCACTGAGTGTCATCTGCAGTACCCTCCGTCCCTCGTTAAATCTATAGTGTGTGAGACAGTCTCACTGTCACCACCGTCCAGGCTGTGCTCAGACTTTGTGATCCTTTTGTCGTGTCCTCCAGAACTGTGGTGGCTGTAAGTATGTACCCCTACTCGGTGCTCAGGCCTTTCTGAATAAGAAGTGTTTTACAAATTCTATAGATAATTACAAGTAGAGGTTAAGTCCAAGACGTTCAGATGAGTAAAAGAGATACACATTCTACAACTTAACACAGGAAGCATGTAGAAGGAGATAAGCGCAGGGAAATATTCCTCTAAAACAATGTCCTTATTTTCTCCAATTGGAGTGTTAATAGTGGGAAAACATTTTGTTTTTGATTCAGGAGAGTCCTGGATTATAATCTTGATTCTATGACTTACTGTTTTAGTTCTGGGAAGATGTCTGTCCTTCAAATTTCTCTCTTCACTCCTACCATAGCGTGAACTTGTCTGAAGTTTTTGGGGTTTCTTGTTTGGTTGGGTGGTTGGTTTTTTGGTAAAAATGGAAAACCTTATGGCTTCATCACATTGTTGATTGTGACAGAGGCAGTACTTTAGGTCAGTGGCAAGACAATTAAACATCTAAAAAGTAGATAAAAAATTGAGCACTAACAACATATCATACACAAAACACCATTTCAGACAAAAAAGCACACTATATCAAAGATGAAATCTAAATGATTTTTAGCCATTTTTCTTATATTTGGGAGAAAGAATTTTCACATAAGATGCAAAACATAATATAAATTACTTCAAGACAATGCATTTGAAAATTCAATTACATTAAAACCGAGATCTTAAATCTTGGACACAATCCAAATGCCCTTCAGCCAGTGAAAGGATAAAGAATATGTGGTTCTTTATGTAGTGGAATACAATTCTGCCATAAAGAATTATATACTTGAGATATTTTTAGCTAAACTCATGCACCTTGAGACCATACTCTTCAGTCAAATAAGACAGACATGTGTAATTGCTGTATTGTTTCTCTGGTATATGAAAGCAAAAAATATAAATAAGGACCATGTTGTGTAATAGATATTGGAAAATGGGAAGGAAATGTTCAATTGAAAATGAGAATAAAGGAGGGGGGAAGATAAAAGGAAAGAAGGGGCAAAAAAAAGAGAATAGAAGAATAAATTGAAAACAAAGTTTTTGTAAATCAGGAGGGGAAGGAGGTAGAGGGGAGTGGGGGAATGGGGAGAAAGGAAGAAGCAAGGTGTACCATGTGCAGGTACAAACTCCTTGTGATGAGTCTTAGCATTATGCGTATCTCACATTTACCAATAAAATAAAAATAGAAAGATGAAAACAATTAAAGCCAAGACTTATGTTTTCAAAAGACACAATGGGAGGCCAAGGACACAACTTAGAAATCACAAGTAGTGAGTTTGATTCCCAGGACCAAAGGGAAGGAAAAAGACAAAACGGCCCCACACATCTCCCCAACTGAGAAAAACGTAGAAAGTTAACAACTGCGCCAGTGGGTATGAATATGAAACTCTGAACACTCATGCAATTTTAGTGGAAGTATAAATTGTCATCTACTTCAGAAAAAAATACATCAACAAAAAGGGAAAAGTCATCAAAACCTGTAATTTGGGTCATACATTTGAGAGAATCTTATACAAATATTAGTCAAGATACATATGAAAAGGCATAGCGCTTGCTTAGCATCATCTAGGTGCTGGGTTCAGTCCCCAGCACCAGAAAGAGAAAGAGAGAGAGAGAGAAAGAGAGAGAGAGAGAGAGACAGACAGACAGACAGACAGACACAGAAAGAGAAAGACCAACAGAGACAGAGAAGAGGCAAGGGGCGAGGAGAGAGAGAGGTCATGTGCAGATATGTTCAGAGTGGCATTTTCATAATGTTAACAGTCAGAAACAACCCAAATATTTATGGATCTACAAATTATATGTATATATAATATTGAATTATTTATAAAAGTAAGAAATATTACTAGAGGCAGCAGAATGGATGAATCAAATAAAACCTCCAATAAAAGAAACCGTATTTTAAAATATGTGTTAATGGTATGATTCAACTTACGTTGAAAACACACTACTCTAAACTATCCTATCTATTTATATGTGCAAACTGTAGTAAAAACCTCGAACTCACAACTCCCAACTCTGCCTTTGCCAAGCAGGCACTTGCACCGCTGACTTAAACCCCCGGCCCTGTAGTAAAACCTTGAAAGAACAAAAAAACTTCACAAATGAAGACTGATGTTATGCTGCAATCAGAAAAGGAGCACAAAAGTGACTTTAGCAGCTAGAAATGAAATTTCTTACTCCTAAATGAATAATCTGCCTCCTTTTATTTTGGTTTATTTCTCAAAAAGAACTTGTAGTGATATTTTACATAATTTTAAGTTAGGAGTCCTCCTACATTGACGTGTTTCTGTAAATCCACATTTACATCTCTTTTAGATTCCCTGTGTGGCCTCATATTTCCACTTGCTACTGTTGTCTATTCTGTGAATGTCTGAAATTTTTGGAATAAATTTCATTCTCCAGATTCTGTTGGATTTGAGCAATTCCAGTAGAAACTGGACAAGTCCAAGGCATCTTGTCGTTCTACTTTCTAGGAGTCAGTCCACTGTTAACAACTTACTGACTTTTTCTGTTTGTGGCTAACTGCTATTGAAGCTAAAATGGTGCTCTTTAGTTTCATCTCTAGTATTTAATTATTTTTTGCTCATTCCAGTTATTTTGAACACACCATAATAAATAGTATCTTTAGTCAATATTTTATTGAATACAGAATTTATATCTGTCAGTTTCCAGCGTAATATAATACCTCTTTCCCTTTTCTTTCTTCAATCCAAAGTAAAAGTCAATTTCAAGTATTTTTTTGAAATTACATATTCCAACAACACAAATTACAGAAATCTTATGATTCAGTGATTGTATTAGTTTTCTCATTGTTGGAGGAAAATACTTGTAATCCACAATTAATAGGCTCGATTTAGGTTAAGAGTTTCAAATGTTTAAGTCCATAGTCAGCTATTTGCAAGGCACAAATATCGGGTAAAAGAGCAGGACGGGAAAAGCAGCCTGACTCGTGGCATTCAAGAAGTGAAATCAGGCAAAGGATGTTCAAATAGGGAGAGGTGCCAGAGGAAGCCCACAGCACCCTGCCTAAATGACCTGCCATTTATACCCAGCGGTGTGTGCTGCTTGTCATCTATACGTCTGTTCAATCTAAGCATGTTGAAAACCAAAATTGTCACAGTAATCTAATGATTTTTCTATTAGTTTTCATGCTATTTACAAGAGCCTACATATCTTGAGAGCGGGATTATATCACGGTTCCACTTCACAGTACGGTTGATTCCTGCCATGATTGTCAAAAGAAATTAGAGAAATTTTTGCCTACATTTTATAAAGGTTATAAGCTGATTTTGTGATATGATTTAATCTTCAATGTTACTTGGTTTTGTAGTAAATAGTACACAATGCATACCCTCAGTATGTACTTGTAAGTGCTTAATCAATTATGTTTGATCCAAAATAGTTTTGTTAGTCAGGGGAAACTATTGTTTGTTATAAATAAGAAAAATTATGTCAGTTCTATTACTTAATAGGTAATAAATAAAATTACTTTTACAATCCTTTAACTTACATTACCGTACATACACATCTTTAAATCTTTGGAAAGTAGAAGACAGGATTCTGCAAGCTAAGTATCAGTGCTACAAGTCTTCTCGAGGGGTAAGCTCAGACATGGACCATTGTCTTAGCTACCAGATTCTACTGACCAAAGAAGATCGTACTGGGTTGGATTGTACTTTCCACCTTGTCAAGTGAAGAGGTACAAGATATCCTTGAGGGTCTAGATAGTCACTAGAGGGTCTAGATTACACTATTTGTGTAATCAAAAATCCCTACTATATTATGACATATTTAAGTCAGTTACTATAGGTTATTTATTTATGTAGTTTTTCAGAAGATAAAGCCAATTCCAAGTACCTTTCCTCTTGTATGTGAAATTAGACAAAATATTCCAATTATCTTTTAAGTTATTTATCATCACATGACTGAGGCCTAGCTCGTAAAACTGAGCAAAAAAAGGTGCATATGCCATGCTTGGATTTGGGATATATGAATTTTTCATATGTAATTAGTCACACTTGGTTTCCACCCATGAATGGGCTCTAAGTTAAGAAAACAAAGTATTCAAATATGAGAGAAACCCTTAATAATATAGATAATGTATAACAATTAGATTATATATATTATATACAATCTAATTTATATTACTGTATTATATATCAGGAAGTAAGACTGTATTTAATCTTAGTGATAAATAAATTTTATTTTTAAATCCCCTGAGACTTGGAAATTCATGGCTCTAATAACTAATGCTATTAATCAGAACTTACATACTTTCATTATATGCAAATATTGTTAACTAAGAGTTTTCTCTGAAAGAATTTTCTAAGTCTATATTTTGTACTCTTAAGTATTTTGATGGTAATATACACTGTCTTAAATATTATTATTCTCATTACTTTGTTATAAAATTTTGATTGTCAACCATAGAACCAAACATACATCTTTAAATCCTACTCAGATTCTAAATAAACCCAATGGAAAACTCATAGTTCAACTTAGCATAATATAATTACCCCCCACACAACAGAAAATGCAATAATCCTTTCCTCAAAGTCTCAACAGTTTCAGATTCTTTTTTAAAAGTGCAAATCCTACTCTATTCAAAGTTTCAAGGCAAATTCATAACTGTGAATCTCTGCTAAAATAAAAAAAATAACTTGCATAATTTCAAGTTACAAAAGCACAGAGTAACTATTCTGATTCCACCAGGGAAGTGTGAGGAATAAAAATAAATGAGTTAAAATATGTGGAAACACAAGAAGATAAGCATTACGTTCTGTCGCTCCATATCTGGTATTCAGACCACAGGATGGTAATGTTTGGGTTCCAGATGGTGGGTAAGTTTACCTGTGGACTGGCAAGTTCAGTCTCCAAGGCTTGTCACTTGGGCTGATTCCACTCAGTAGTCTGTAGCTGTGCTTGTCAGACATTTTCTGTTCTTGACATGTATGATTTCCTGTGGACTCCACTGCACATTTAGCTTCCTTTCTACAGCTTCATGAACTACATTCTTTTTACCTGCTCTCCCAGATCTTACTCAAAAAATCTAAGTTCTTGCACTTAGCTTGAGAGTAAAACCAGAACCATATGGCTAAGTTCAGTGTCTGCCATCAGCCTGAGTAGTAGCCAGCTTCCCTTGGACCTCTGCATACATACACAGGCTGAGCACAAGAAATGAAACCTGGAGTATCAGTACTTTAGGCCCTTCCCCAGCAGAGTCCCTGAACTCCTCACAGATGAAAGATTGAGAGTTTTGCAACCTTTAGGCTGTGATAGGTGGGGAGGTCTTTTTGATTTCTGAGATTAACCTCTTTTTCTCCCCATAAAATTAACAGTTTTTATTATGTTGAATCTCGTTGATAGCCATTCCTACTGGACTAAAAGGAAATCTCAGTGTTCATTTGATTTGTGTTTCTAGAAAGGGCAAAGCACATATTGGCCATTTGTATTTCTCATTTTGATAAATGTTGATCTATTTCAATTACATAGTTTTGGGAATAGCTTTGAACTCCGTTTGTAGACCAGGCTGGTATGGAACTCACAGTGATCCTATTGCCTCAGCTTCCCAAGGGCATGCACCACCACTCCCAGTGTGTTTTTCTATTTGCAAATGAACTCTCTATCTCTTCTCTCTCTCTCTCTCTCTCTCTCTCTCTCTCTCTCTCTCTCTCTCTCTCTCTCCGTGTGTGTGTGTGTGTATATATATATATATATATATATATTTATATAATTCCCTTACTTAAATTTCTGGACAATGTGTTAAATTTTTAACTTTACTGTGAGATTGCTTTCCTAATTTTTCCTCTGCGAGTTCATTACAGTGTTCAAAAGTACAATTGATCTTCATGTGTTTTTGTTTGTTTGTTTGTTTGTTTGTTTGTTTTTAATCCTACCACTTCGCTGAATTTTCAAGCTAGTTTCCAGAGTCCTTTCATGGAGTTTCTCAGTCTTCTGTATGAAGAAGCATGCCATCTGGAGTAAGGAGAATTTGATTCCTATCTGTCCTATTTGTTTGCCTTTTGTTTCTTTTTTTTTCTTGTGTGGTTACTGTGGCTAAATTTTTTGATTACTCTAATGAACAGGAGTGAAGAGAGAGTACTTCTTTGTCTTGTTTCTGATTTTAGTGGAATGCTTTCAACTTTCCCTCATTTGCACTGTTGTTGTAAGTGGACTTGTTATAAGTACCTTTTACCAGTTTGAGTAAGGTCTTCCTATAAATAACGTTTTTTAGACTTTTTTTTTATCATGAATACATGTTGGATTTTCTCAAAGGTTTTTTTTTTTTTTTTTTTTTTTTTTGCATCTATGTCATTGGTTGTGCAATTTTTAACCTTACTTCTATCTCTGTGATGCACTACATGGATTATTTATGCACGTTGAAACATTTTTGCATCTCTAGGATGAAGCTGACTTGGTCTTAATGTATATTCTTTTTAATGATTTGTTGCATTCTATTTGTAACAATCATCTTAAGGATTTTTGCATTTATATCCATTAAGAAATTTGTTTTGTTTTTATTTATTTATTGTCTGGTTTTGTATGGGTTTGGTATAAAAATAGCATTTGCTTCTAGAAATGGGTGTAATACTGTTCCTTTCTTTTTAACTTCATGCAAGTGTAGGAATATTGGTGTTAGTTCTTTCCTGAAGTTGCGTTAAAATTAAATGGTGAATAAATTGGGTTCTGAGTTTTTAACATTTTGTAGAATATTTTATAACTGCCTCAGTTTTTGGCCTATTATTGGTCTAATCAAAGTTTTTATGTTTTCTTGCTTTAGTCATCATAATAATTTGTCTAAGATTTTATCCAATTTTCAAAATTCTCTGGCTTATTGAACTATAAATTTAAAAGTGGGGCTTTTTAACTTGTAATTCAAGAGTTCCATTGTAATCTAGGTTTTCTCATTTTAAGCTGTATTGGCATACCTCTTTCCTGTCTTTTGTTAATTTTGCCTAAGAATTTATCAACCTTATATATTTTTTCAAAGAACCAAACCTTTGCCTTACTGATCATTTGCATATTTTCTCAATTTCATTAATTTCTACTCTGATGTGTATATTTCTTTCCTTCTAGCAGATTTGAGTTGCTCTTATATTTGTAAGACATTGAATTGCAGTTTCTTTTCTTTTCTTCCTCCCTTTCTTCTTCTTCTTCTTCTTCTTCTTCTTCTTCTTCTTCTTCTTCTTCTTCTTCTTCTTCTTCTTCTTCTTCTTCTCCTTCTTCTTCTTCTTCTTCTTCTTCTTCTTCTTCTTCTTCTTCTTCTTCTTCTTCTTCTTCTTCTTCTTCTCCTTCTCCTCCTCCTCCTCCTTCTTCTTTGCTCCTCTCTCTCTCTCTCTGTCTCTCTGTCTCTGTCTCTCTCTCTCTCTCTCTCTCTCTCTCTCTGTCTCTCTCTCTCTCTCTCTCTCTCTCTCTCTCTCTCTCTCTCTCTCGTCCTCCCTCCCTTCCTTATACCAGGAATATAAAACAGGACCTGGCACTTACCAGGCAGCTGCTGTACCACTAAACTCTACCCTTGGCCCCAGTTCAGTTATTTCTTTAGATTCACTCTATTTTTCTAACACAGGCTTTCACAGCTAAACTTTCCTTCTTAGATCATGTGCCAAAGGTTTTGATACATCATGTGCCAAAGGTTTTGATACATCATATTCTCACTTATTTAATTTTAGGAACTTTTAATTTCTCTTTTTTCTTCTGTGATCATTGATTATTCAATAATGTAATATTTAATGTCCATGTGTTTACATGGTTTTTATGATTTCATTTGCTGTTGACTTCTATTTTATTCTATGTTCCAATAGGATACAAGAGACTTTTTCAATTATTTGGCATTCAAAGATTCTTTATGGCCTATAATATTGTCTATATTTGAGTAAATTCCATATGTTGTTGAGAAAAAGTATACATTTTGTCGTTGTGGAATAAACACTCTATAGACAACTATTAAATCCATTTACTCAATGTGCTGGTTCAACTAGTTATTTGTTTGCTAATGTTTTGTCTGGATGACCTACCTACTTTTGAAAGTGGGCTATTGAATGCAATTGTTATGTCCATTACTATTTGTTTTGTGAAACTGGGTAAAACTTTATTCGGTGCATGTATATTCACAGTTGGTATAATTTCTTACTTAATTTGTATCTTGTTCGGTAGGTAATTACCTTTATTTTTTTCTTCTGGTCAGTTTTGACTTTAAGTATATTCTGTCTGAAATATCCTTGCTTTTTTTCAGGTTGTTACATGGAACATAGTTCTCCGTCCTTTCACTTTAGACTTTGTGACATTTTGTAGATGCCTTGTATCTCCTAAAGGCAACACATAGATGGTTTATCTTTAATACAGTCTGCCACTCTGTATATTTTTTTATTGGGATTAAAGACCATTCACATTAAGTATTAGCAGAAGAATTTACTAAATCTTGTCACTATTATTTTTCTAGTGCCAATTACTTTAATTTTTTTCCATTTTGTTTTACTATTCTCTAAATTAGATGCATTCTTTTCTTTTGTTATCTTGATGATATTAGTTTTACTATCTCTGTCTAGATTCATTTTGATTAATTCCAGGAATTCTGATTTGTTGATCATGAATTTCTTTGGATTGTCTTCGTCTTTCAGTCCTTATTTCTCTGCCAAGTTGAAGATAATTTTGGAGAACAAAGTAAGCTAGATTGGCAATTGTTGTTGAGCTTGAACAACTTCACTGTTAAACTCTTTTGGCCATAAAGGTTTCTGTTAAAAACCCCACTGTTATTCTCATACGCTTGCTTTTATAAAATTCTTGAAATTTTAGCTAACAGCTTATTTGCATATTTGAATTTCTGGGACTCTGAGTAAAATATGTGATGGAAAAAATTATGTTTGGTAAATATATGAAATATTTCATGAATTTCCTTCTGTGTTGTCCTTCATAGGCCATGCTATTCCTTATGTATCATCCCAAGTTTTAATGTATTTAATGAGAAAATATACATAGAATTACCATTCCTATCACATCATCATAATAATGGAGAGCGTGCTATGACTTATCACTGTAAAAGCTGACCTCAATCTTCTTGTTGATTTGGTGCTCTTCTGGCCTCTAATGTAATGTTACTGTTCCATTCAGGCATGGGAGCCAATGGCTGAAATCATAATACTCAGAGAGACTAAGGAAGGAGGATCTCAAGTTTCAGCTCCGTCTGGGGAATTCAGCCAGAACCTGTCTCAAAATCAATCAATCAATCAAAATTACTAGGGATATAACTCAGTGTGATGTTCCTGGGTTCAGTCTACAGTACTTTTCCTCTGAAACTTGCCCTGGTACCACACTCTGAAAAGAAACCACCTTGCTCAGCCCATTTAAATATATTTGCATAATTAACTTTTAAGTCTTTATTTGAAAATCATTTTGAGAAGTGCATGTGATATTTTCTATTTCAATTTTATTTAAATAGTTAGGATCCACAATTCCTTATATTTTTATGTACTATTATTGTACAGTAATAAAAGATATTGTCTGCATTATTTCATGATAATGCACAAAAAAGAAAACATATGTGTAATTCAAAACAACCAGACCTGATTATGCAGGATTTTTTTTAAATATGATACTTTTCTTAACCACAGTTTCAGTAGAGTCAGTATTATGAATTAGCTTCTAGAATGTGGGGTTAGACAAGATTATTTGAAGAATAATGCTAACCTGCCCCTAGTCTGTTCTAATCCCACTATACCCAAGAAAATAATTAGTTCATGCTGTTATATAAATAATATGAATAATTGGTTGTAGGGAGCCTCAGGTAAGAGAAACCTTATTTTTTTTATTAAAAAAAAACACAATTTCATCACAAACTAGGAAGACAAGGGCAATTGTTAATATACTTTATATGAATTCATTTTAAAATAATAAATAT
Source organism: Cavia porcellus (assembly GCF_034190915.1). Lineage (NCBI taxonomy): Eukaryota > Metazoa > Chordata > Mammalia > Rodentia > Caviidae > Cavia > Cavia porcellus. The sequence continues at coordinate 57,758,517 of NW_026947505.1, forward strand.
TTCTTAATAGTAAATATGGTATAAAATATACCATATTTAGATAATATGTTTGCTACTTTTGATCATATAAGGAATAAATTTGTTAAAATTTTCTCAGCTTTCATTTTCAATATGGTGACTGAACTGTGTGATTATAGAGACTTACATGCACTGAGAACTGTGTAATGATGGCATGATTGCACAGGTTTGTAATCTTAACACTCTGAGTAGTTGAACTAAGATTATGGCAAGCTCAACTCCAGTCTGGACAAATTAGCAAGACCTTGGCCCAACAATGAATAATATGAAAAGACTGAGAATGTAGCTCAGTATGAAGGCCCTACATTTAGTTCCTACTATTGGAGGAGAAAAGGGGGCTACAGATGTAGCTCAGTGGTAATACCACTCAGTGAGAGAGACCTCCTGGGTTTCGTCTACAGAAAACACAAAAGGAAAGAAATAATGACACAAGAGGATGGAAAAAAGGTGGAGCAAAGTAAGAGAGAGACACAGATCAGGAGGAGGAAGAGAGGAAGAGAAGAAACAAGGGAGAAGTGAAGGGTGATTGCACAAATTATATCAAAAGTAAAACAATGATGTAGGATGGACAAAGGAGAGTACAATACCAATTGTTATTACCACAAATGAGAGTTAAAATATAATGATAATAGCTTAGCAGTCAATTTTTGTGGAAGTCTACCTAAACTGAATTGTATGCTGTTTCTTTTCTTCATTGAAAATTTATTTCTAGGGATTATTTTAAAGAAAATGTTTAGATTAGACTGAATATATGTGTGCATTTTTGTGTGTGTACTGTTTCATAGAACATATACTATGATACCGTTTTAGAATATTTAGCAGTGTGTTTTGAAGTTATGCTCTATATAGAATCATATTTTCCAATATATAAGTTTTTCTTTTAGGTAGAAATGAAACATTAATGTTTTTGTGTACTGCTTTAAATTTAACGTATTTAGCTATGTATGCAAGTTATATACTGCTGGGTTAAACTCTACAGTAATTTGAAGGCTTTCACATGTATGCACCAAGAAACATCATTGCTGTAGAGATTATTTTATTTATACTATATTTCCTTGTTTTTCCCTATATGCTTTGCTGATTGAAATAACATTTTCTATAAAATACAAAAGAAAGTAATTGGTCCTTTGATAAATATCTATTTTCTTTCTTGTGATCATTTCATACATCCTCATTTCACTGAAATTAAATTAACTCGGTCTCTTGGAAGGACTTCAGTTTTTCAGGAAAGTTCACTATACACAATTTTGCCACTCACTAAAATATGGTTATCTTTTAAGTACAAAAATGCTAATTTATAAAAAAAGCATTTCATATTTGGAAACGTAATAAACAGCAAATTTAATGAAATGAGAAAAATAAAGCTTAATACTTTGGGGCACAAATTCAATTTATTTCATGTTTACCTGGCAGTGCTGTAATTCTATTGATGAAACGTGAAGCTTAGCTTTGAAAGTACAGCGAGAACAAATCAAATTGAGAAAAAATAATTTAGATGAACAGAAAGTGAAAAAATGTCAATTCCCAGTATTTGGCTTTCTTTTTCTTTTATAGCAATTCTCAAACTTTGAGATAATTTGGGAATTTATTAACTATTCATGTATCTGAGCTATACAAAGAAACTTTCTGATTTTGTTTTCCTCCAGGCCTAGGAATCTGCACTGGTGAGCAACACGTCAGGGAGATCTGATGCAGATGATTCAAATGTTACATCAACCAAAAAGGAAAATCTATACAATCAATATGTATATAAATTATGTATAGCTGTTTTCTGCTTCCAAAAGAGGGATAAACAAACATCAGTTCTATTTACCTGATTTGCTAAGTGAAAATACATGAAGCAAATAAAATGAATGAAAAAAATGTGAGGCAGAAAGACAGACAGACAGACAGACAGACAGATAGAAGGACAGAGAGGGAGAGAGGAGCTGGGAAAAAACATAGTGAAACATCGAACTCCTTTTCTCTCCTTAGTGACTTCTGTGTAGGGCTAAACCTCTTAGAGAGTACAATTATATTATAATTGATTTTATTTATAACAAAACAACAAATCCTCTTGGGGAAAAACAAAGGAAAGTGAGATTAGCTAAGGAAACAAAAAATTCTATTTCAATGATTAAAATTTATGCCTCAGGAATTAAGCAGACTTGATGCTTTCCCGGATTTACAGCATTTCATTTGTTACTGCCATTAGCTTTAACTGCTTTGGGAAAATTTAACAGAGCTATAGCATGGCTTACAACCACCGCGAGCTTCAAGGATTCTAGAGCATGCAAACGTTTCCTGTGAAACTCTGCTTTAATAGGATTACATGGATAGCTATTCTGAATATTTATTCCCTCTACAAATCTTGTAGGATGCAGTTTAATGACACATTTAAAATGTTTTCATCTTATGGTTGATGACAATAACACCTTGAAACATTTATGTGGTTTAAAAGAAATAAATCATAAGCTACAAAAACTTTCTAGAATGTGACTTCTAATATACACAGTGCCATCTTCATTTTACACAATGAAAGATAGAATTTATTCAATAATATATATCAGTTTAGCAGCAAATTTGGAAAAATGAGCTTAAATGCAATCATACCGTAGAAAGCTAAAGTTGCCCCCCTAAGTTTTCAAACATTTGTTATGAAACATTTTTCACTTCTGAAAAGACAATTAAGCTATGCAGTAGGCATGATATCTTTCTTCCAGCTCTCATGCATAAAAAATAAACTGCCAATACATAATTAATGCAGATAATGAAACGGGAAACAGGATCTTAGGCCTTGTTCAGATAATGCCAATCTTCTGAATTGCACATGTTTTAACAATTTTTATTGGATAGATTGGATTTCGACTCAATTTCATTACTGTCTTCCTGCTTGAATGTTTTTAATTTAAAAAGTTATGATATGATGAACATTAAGGTATTTAAATGTGTATATATAATTTTAAAGACACAAAACTTGCCTGCTTGAGTTTATTATCAGACTGGAGGTGACTTGAATAAATTTTACTAATGAACAAAGTAGTAGTTAATACAAATCTGCATGCACTCATCACATTCCTGAAGGACACTTATTCAGTGCTCATTGTCAAACTAATTGGAGTCATGGTAGGGTGATATTATTAGAAGTAAGGCTAATATTGCCATAACATTTGTTCCTATTTCATTAATTCCATATTGAAGAAATATCTGAATAGCTGATATTTATAAATAGTGCATTTTTATTATGACTCAAATGTTATTCATAGAAAATTAAGTACAACTTGAATTATATCTTTACTCCCCTCTAACTGATATACTCATAATTAAAATAGGAACAACAATTAATATAATGTCAATAAAAATTTTGTAGGTCTAAAATAGAACACAATTTTTAAATTTTGTAAATAATTCCATATGCTTGCTTTTGCCTTTTTCTTTTACTCAAGCGGATTTTAAGAGGAGGTATATGATCATTTATTTAACCAATTGAGAGTGCCCTCTTGCTATGGTTTATGTCATAAATTCTCTTCCAAATGCCTCGAGTGTCATCCATTGGGTCAATGAGTCTCCCCACCTGTGGATCCAGAGCTGACCCTGGTGTTAGGAGACAAGGGCCCAGTAGAGGGCGGGTCACTGACTGCGTGCCCTAGTGAACTGTCCTTCCTCCTTGCTCTTCCTTTCCCTTCCTGGCCACTCAGATGTGAGCAGCTTTTCTCTTCAGTGAATCATTTCCCCAAGTGCTTTCTGCCCCGGAGCCAGCTCACATACACTCAGCTTGCAAACCAAAACAGACTTCTCCTTTGTGTTATAAGTGTAGAGTTCTGTGTCCCAGCAGTGAAAAATAACTACAGTGTTAATTGTCTTAAGAATCCTTGCTGCCAAAGAAAACAACTCAAACTCTCAGTATTTAAATAATTTTTCCCTGTCTCAGAACACAAGGTTCACTTCTGGTTATCTGCAACTCTTCTTCCTTAAGCATGGCACTGTTCCCCAGTGAACCCATTTTAAGAGCAAGACTAAAAGGAAGGATGATAGCTGTGATATGTTTATTCTTTATGGTAGCGGGAATTAACAAGAGACTGAATCAAACCCTACAATCACTTTTAAAGCTTCATCTCAGATGCAATGTATGTCAAAGTCACTTGCATTCCACTGAGCAAAATGTCACTGAATAAGCGCAATCTGATAGAATGGGATACGTACTTCTCAGGTGAGGTAGACAAAATGTGTGGATGTGTACTTGTGAGTAATAACAAGTCTATTACACTACTGTGGTCTCCTGTATGTAGTTATCACTATTAGGGATGTTTCAGTAAAAAGCAAATGATTTATATTTAAAGTAAATATATATTATTGAAATAATTCACCCTTTTGGTTCATTTTATCATACTATTTGTATTATGGATATTTTTATTTCAAAAATTATTCTTCCTTGTGATATTAAGTATAAATAGTTTATATATAAAGCTATAAATGATTTATATATGATATAGTATATAATTTATATGTTTTATATAATATATATATATATGTCAAAATTACTGCTACAAATACTTTCTGTTGCCAATTCAGATTGTGCTTTCATGAATTATTATGCCCTTTCTCTGAAATTTTTATTTTAATATGACTCTTTGTTTTTCCACTCAACACACACCTTTTTACCATATCATATCGAAAAAGTATCTTTGCACTAAAAATTAGTAAAGAAAAACCCTACATAGTGAGATTTGGAGAAGTTTTGACATCTTCTCTATACATGTTTGTTGTATGTGTGTGTTTCTCTTTTGAGTTTCCATCAGTAATGTACCGGCAAAATTTTAACATCTTGTTTCTCAAAAATAGAAAGCCTAATTTGTTCATTTATTTGTTTCTTTGGTATAAATACTTCCACCACAACCAATTCTAAGCAAAGTTATGATTTTACTCAGTGTTAGCAGGAAACATGAACTGTTGATACTTGCAAGTTGTTGGGTTCCAACACGTCTACTACTGTATTGCCCGTATTGTTTATGAAAATTAACTCTTCATCTTGAGATAAATGGGTATTTTCCTTGATATCCTTCAGATATGATAGAACTCCATAGAGAATGGGATGTTACTGAAATAGAATACAAAAATAACTCCGATGATATACTAAGTTTTACATGTTATACTTGAAGTGTAATATATTTTACAAGATTGATTAGATTTACTTTAAAGAAAGTTGAATGCTTAGTAATTCACAGTGTGATCCACATTCTCCTAAGAACAAAAACCCTGTATAATAATCCAGCATACTTTAAACTGAAACACAAGATCTTTATGGTCAAAGCATACTCTGTTTTTATCAATATAATCAACACAGATAATATTGTAAAACATTAACATCCTTACATTTATTAAACAAAAATATAAAATATTCTTTTAAAAAAATCACAATACCATGACATGTGCTAAAAAGAAAACTGAAAGCAAAAATAGATTTGAAAAGCAAAAGCTTCAAAATAATTGTTGAAAACTCACAAAACTACCATTAGATTATTCTGAGCTTAATTTCAAAAGAACTGAACAATCATAAACTAGATAACACAATGACTTTGTCCTTTACTGTTTTTTTTTTTTTTTTACTTTCTCAATACATTTTAGGGAATACATATTAAAACATGGAAGGAAATCACTAACTGTAAAAGGAAAATTGCATTTTATCTGATTGGCTAAATGAGTTACATCAATCTTCTGCTAATATGTTAGATTTACTTTAGTAAAAGTAGAGTGTTTCACTGATGGAAAACTAGATAAAGAATCAAAGAGTAGGTCTTTAGTCCTAAGCAGAAACGTTAGCAAATCCCTAGAGTAGAAGTTTAGCTATTTGTAATCATTTTCAAATTAAAAAGAGAGAAGTATAAGGAAATGATATGAACAAGTAACTCTTCCCTGAAGAGTAAATACATTTACAAAACTGTGACTGCCCCACTCGGTATTCTTTCCAGGAATGGAAGCATGATGTCATTATATTCAAAATAATCTAGACCCCTCACACCTAATAGAACCTATGAAAACAGGAAGTGAATTTGGAAACATTTGATACACTGTGTACAAATTTGAGTAATGTGAGTGTCATGTCAGGGAGGTTCAAGTAACTGCTTAAGGAATCTGAATAGAGGAAAGAGATAACTTATTTCAAATATATATTGGTTTTCTTAAACTTTTTTAAATAGGGGAAATGTTATGATTGAATTGGATTTATGTTTACTGAAATCATGTATAAAATTGTAATAAAGTTTTGAAATAAAGTTCTTCTATTGAAGTATTACACACATAGTTAAGGTTATTGGTGCTATGAGCAATCTGAAGTCACTCAAAACTTGGAAGAAACTTAGTGAGTGTACTATTGAACTAGCAGACAGTCACCTCCAGAAGAGAAGCTTGCTCAAAGACTTGCATTATTTCTGTACTCCACCCCACTATTTTTACAGACTTGAGGTACAAGAGTTCTTTAGGTATGTTTACATCCACCCCTCAAAGAAAACTAGGAAGAATGTATTAGGGAGTTTTCTGACCAAGCTTCTTTTAAAACAGAAATAGGTTTCATAGGCAAGAAGTGATATAAAAAAATGAAATAAGTTTGATTACAAATGCAAAATAGGGACTTACATCATGAAAAAATATACTAGAAATATCTTCCTTGCATTCTAACAATATAATACCAATATTCCTAATACTGAGCAAAATCATGAAGCTAGAAAAGCTTTGCAACTACTATTTTTTTTAATATTTTAGCCCGGTTGATATTTATTGCTCACCTAATACCTGCTCTGTGTTTCATTCATTTAATACACGGCTTTAAACTGTGAGTAGGAATGGGCATTGCCAAGTAAGCATTCTCTAGAGTTAGGGTTAGGGTTAAGGCACTTGAATGAAGGATATTAAAAAAAAACTCAAGCCTAAAATGTTGCCTGGTATCTTGTCCTGCTATTATTCAATTAATACATTCTATTGACTGCATTTTGATTAATAGTCTGTGACAATAATATCTGTATCTATATTTTTCACTAATCTCATCTACCCTATATGCTGTATGTCCTATCAGATATATAGTCAGCTATACAAAATAGTGAGAAAGCTAAGAAGTCTTCTAACTCTAATCATAAACATTCTGAGAGTTTTTCTTAGCATTAGTAATGCAAATAAATCTAGATAATTAAAATCTGCTCTGTAATTGTAGCAAACAATCATTCTGTGCTACAAATATATACTAATCAAATCAAAATTTAAAAATAAAGAAATATATTACAATGAAGATTAAGCTTACAGTCAGAAAAAATGTCTGTCTCATCTATAAGAGCTGATATGAGGGCATACAGAAAATATTACATCCAATTTTACTTTCAAAACAAATATTTATTTTAGAGTCACAAGCATACAAAGAGAATCTAAGAAGTTCTCATGTAGTTAGAAAACAGCTAGAGATTAGAGCATTTCTGAGCTCTACAAGATAACAAATGACAACCTTGAGGGTATAACTGAAAGTGAATCCAAAATACCCCAGACAACTTTTACAGCAACTTATGACAGAAAAGGAAGCTAAGATTATATTTAAATGCATTTTAAGGGAAAATTCACAGGGATGTGTGGCACGGTTAATTAAGGCCAATGAAAATCTGAAATTGGTAGAAAACATAATAGCTAAGAGAGGGTCTCTTATGACAATGCAGAAAGAGAAATCAAAATGAGATTATGCCTTGAGAACATAAACTTGTGTTATTGAGGCCCACTACTAAGTTTATGGGCTGAAGACATAATATCATCAGACCAATTTTAAAGTGTTGACTCAAGAGACAAATAAAGACCCTACATTGTTTGTTGTGCTTGGTACTGCCTATGGCTTTGGGAAAGAGAGATCAATAAAGGAAGCAAACATCCAGGCAAAGAGTCGGTAAGGTTGTTAAGGAATCTAAGTAGAACGTTAGTGCAGATAATGTTAATAGCTTTGTATAAAAACTAAGGAAAAGTTTCAGCCTCCACTTTTGTTAAAAGTACAAATGTGGAATTCTTGGAAAATACTGTGGCATGTCTTGTGCTCAGAATACTTAATCTGTTTTTAAAAGACAATTGGATATAAATTATATGATAGTAAAGATGTCTTAGCCGTAATTGTTGAAAATGCTTGAAGAAAGAACATCAGGGCGCTGGCTGGTTCACCACCACAAACATGAAACAATAATGAGCTCAAGATCTTTCGCCAACTGGCTTCAGTTCTGCAGCTGAAACATTGTTCCTGTTATGGCTGGCAGCTGACTCAAGCTTCTGATTGCTGAATTTCCCATAAGAAAACGGATGCCTGGTGCCCCATTGGGTTCACAGGAACCAAGCATGCCAAGAACACTTTGATTCTACAGAGGGAAATGAATGAAATATGGATTTTAAAATATTTAACTCATGTCAAATAAAGCAAAATGATTTATACATGCTCATGCAATGTTGGTCTAAATTACTCCCAAAGTCAGGTGAAGATATCACCATTCCCAGGCAAAATTGAAAAATTTAAGAAGTACATTTGTATAGTTACAAGGGAATTGAAATAATTTTTCCTCATAACTACAAATTTTCTTTCTTTATGGTGTCTATTCTCACCATTTCAGTCAGCTGTGTTTATATCCATTAGATTCTCAATCCTTAACAAAAATATCTCTCCACTAGGTCTCCTCTAATTACTCCAAGAGCTCCTTCTAATTCTTACCTTTCTTTCCTTCCCTGTTTAATGTAATGGCAGTTATGACTCACTTCTGCATGAAACATATTAACAAAGTTTGAGAAAAAAAAAAAAGAAAGAAAAAAAAAAAAAAGCTTTACCTCATTTGGGCCCTTACCTGAGCAAGTCTTCCTTGGACCACTTTGCTGGCTTCTGTCCAACCGTAATGTCAAACTCTGGAGTATCTCCTGGCTTAGCTCATGAAAATACAGAAAATTTGACTTCAAAAGGTTAAATTTAGAATTTTTTCACCTCTTAAATGATGAAACCAAAATTGAATCAAAACATAATCAGCAGAACGTATTCTTTGATTTTTGCACTTTGATCTTTCCCTGGATTTATGATATGTGCAAGGAATACTCGGAACACTCATCAGCCATGTAGGACAGCAGAATGAGCAACAGCTCCCAGCCGTGCAATCAGGACTGTAAACAATTGATCCTCTTCCGTGGTCTGGTTTACTAAGATATGAGAGCCTGTAGATGAAGTGCACTAAATGCATTTTTAACTTACCATATTTTGAACTAATGATAGATTATCAAGATGTAACTCCACATACATTGAGGGGAGCCTATATTCTGTCCACGTATATGCCTGAGGGTATCCAACCAGTAAAATGGCATTAAAAGCCATCTACTTTTTGGCCCCTCACAAAATATGTATGTTTAGATTTCATCAGTGAACTCTAGGTTTGAACGTCCAGTTCCTCCACTTTATGTCTCAAATATAACCCTTGTAGATCTGAACCAGAGTCTGGATGTGTTAAGATCTTTCCTATCACAGTACATAGCTCCATGTTTTAGATTACTCAAGCTATTAAATATAATTACATTGTTGATTCCTGTGTATGTGTCACCAACTACTTTCAAAGCATCAGTCAAACCTTCAAAATATATTCAGGATCTAATCAATCCTTACCACTTTCTTTAAGATACCCTGACTCACGTCCCTGTTGCCTCTTATCTAGACAAAAGCAAGTTTTCCAATAGGTTTTCTTATGCCACCTTCATGTCCCTTCATCTGGTTCTTAGAATAGTAGTCAAAAGTCCTACATTCAAAAACACTTGAGTTACATTGTGCCTTTGATCAAAACTTAGCAACCCTTCTCAACTATTTCAGCATAAAACATACTATCTTGTGGATATTTGATGGCATAGTGTCACCATTACCCTTTGCTGCTTGATTCTAGAGTTACATAGGCCACCTTGTTTTTATTTAAATACTCCAAACTCAGGAAATACAAATCAGCTTTTCACTTGCCGAAATTATTTTTGCAAAACTATTTCTATGACCTCAATCTCCTAGTTCTGCAGTTGCCAGTTCAGAAAGTTCTTTCAGCACTATCACAAATACAGACATGGACAGATTAAGCATTTCTATTACCCTTTGAAATGAAATAGAATATACATCCTCATATTTACTTCTTCATTATCCCCTACCCTAAAAATAAACTTTGAGAGGACAAGGTAATTTTTCCCCTTGATTTTGTTTATTGGCATCCTTAGAACTAAAGGTACTCACTAGTACATGATCGCATTTATGTGTGTTTATTTAATGAGTGACTGAGTGAACATCTATTAAGTGTAAGAATAAAAATATATCCCTTATTTCTTTTGTTTTTTAGTTTTATATTAACAACTTGTAACATTAAAAAGTAATATACATCTCATTAAGTATATCATTTATGCAAAAGAAAAAATGTTCAAAAATAAAAAATCAATCATCATGTTTCATGCTACTTACCTAGGTGTTAGAGCATCATCTCTTTTTACAAGTAACTTGTATTCCTTCTTTAATTTAAACTCCTTTCTTTAAATTACTATCGTGATTTACATGTGTAATAGTCACTTGTTTTACTTCACAGTTTAATATACATACTTATGTTTCTAAGAAAAACATAATAGTTCTCATTTTTTGCTCTTTCAAGTGGAATCATATGACATGATTTTCTTCATCGTCCAAAAGTAAGCTATCATAACTTCTATCATGGTGTATTCGTAAAGCAACTAAGAAGGCCAGCATAAAATTAAAATAGAAGGAAAAAAAAAAAACAGGCCCTATCTTTGGTTGAGAAGAGAAGGAAAATCTTTCTGGAACTCATTGCCCCAGTGCAAATTCTAGTTTTATTATTTTTATCTCTGTATCATCAGATTAAATACTTAATTTCTTTCTGGCTCAGTATTATCATCTCTAAAAGCTGCCTCACACAGTTAGTTGAGGACTAGGTATGTGTACCTAGGTACGGGGTTGAGACCAAAGCTTGGAGTGTTATAAATATTACATAAATACTCACCTTTAGGAGCTCTTTGTCTCCCCCACTTGACTATCTGCCATTGAGTTTTCTTCCTTTTTACTTTGCTTTTTTTTTTAATTTTTGTATTAGCTGTTGAGCCCAGGGTGTTTGTATTGAGCTATACTCCCTATTTTTATTTTTATTTTTTTCTTAAGATGGGGACTTGCTAAGTGACTAGACTGCACTGGTTGGCTCAAACTTGCCAGCCACCTGCCTCTGCACCACAGAGTGCTGGGATTACAACTGTGTGCCACCATCTCTGGCTTAGGTTTCTTTCTTATGTAGGCTTTCTACTCCTAGTATTTTGTAGAACCATGTTCTGTAAAGATCACAATTAGTCCCCAAGTATATTGAAGTGCTTTACTTTATGTTGATAATAACACTCCATTCTTCTGGATCTACCATACTGATTTTACTAATTTTCCATCAATATAACATGTAAGATCCCTTTTTTCTGGTTTGTCCCTTAATTATAATTGTTTATCAAATTTCTTCTTCATCTATTTCTGTCTTTGTCTTTCTTAATCTCTCTCTCCCTCTCCTCACATAATCATCTAGTCCGAAAGTTTTAACTCTTAAGATACATATATATATATATATATATATATATATATATATATATACATATACATATATACATATATATATATATATATATATATATATATATATAATTCAGAATTGTATCTACTGTTCTCAATAGTACATGCATTTGCAACTGCCTGCTAGGTGTCTCAGTAAAAAAACAAAACAAAACAGAACAAAACAAAACACCTCATGTTCTTCATATCTACCACAAACTTGGTTATCAAGCTGCATTGCATTCTGTGTGCAATCATGAGAGATTATATTATGAGTCACTTTGTACACATTGACAGCTTTGTACTTTTGTGTTTTTGTACATCCAAAACATCAGTCATGAAATGTTTCTGTTGATTTATTAGAGACATTGTCACTTGTGTCTTCACAAACACCTATAATTCTTCCTCCATGCCGTATTAATATAAATATCAACTCATAGGCCCTACAACTAGCACTGAAACCCTCAGGAATTCTGTTTTTCTTATGGTATGTGATTACCAGTGTTGCATTATTATTTTTATATTCTCACAGCTTCCTGTGTATCTGTGCTTTTGTTGCACAAGTAGACACATAGCTAACTCTGATACTTCTAATAATGCCATAAGCTCAAGTTTCTTTCTTCTGGTTTTTATCTTATTGTGCCTAAAATATGTTTCCTGACCCCTCCACATTCTCTTTTATGGGTGTGTGCAAATTAAATATTACTTACTAGCTCCATGAGAAATAGAGAATACTTTATAAAGTTTTCAAGTCTAATAATGTTCTGCTTGGGAATACAATACCTGTATTTATATAATCGTGCGAGAGCAAAATGGGTTGATGCTCATAAAACTCTTTTGATAATTGGACAATTTTAATTTGAAAGCAGGAAAATGGGGATTAAAATTAATGAGGGAGCAAGGCTTCATGTAATTCTGTTAAACTGTTTAACACAAAAGCTAGCGGAAATGTGGAAAGAGGGTACCAGTGGGAGCGATAGCAGAAAAAGTTGTAAATCAGTATGTGAAAAAGAAAAGAGAAACACAAGAGTACCCTTCTAGAGGAAATGAGAATCACATAGTTCCATCATTTGATAGATTAGAGCAATCAAAGAGATGGAAATTGCCAAATGCAGTCATTTGATAGATTCGAGGAATCACAATAAAGACATAAAGGTAAATTTGTATTTCTCATGAGAGCAGTCAAAGTGGATTATTAGGTACTCCCATTGCTGTTAAATATTATGTTGACTTTAATTTTTCCCTAGGATCCTGAGAATGTGTCTTTTCTGAGCATAGAAAGAGCAAAGTTACTTCTAGATGTTTTTTTTCCAAACTGTCTGAAACTCAAAAGTGTATTACTCTCTAGGAGTGAATAGCCATTTCAGACTTAGTAATTGCTACAATAGCAATAAAATTTTCACTATCCACATGAAATAAATTGAGTGAAAGTTGAATAAAACTCTCTGGTACTAGTAGAGGGCTAGTAAACAAAAAAAATACCTTCATTTTATTAAATCATTTATTTAATAACTATTATGTCTATCATGGTACTACTTTAGTCTGTTATATGCATAAACTGTGTTAAAAATAAATTTAATCAAGGATTTAAATAACAAGTGATTTTCAACATTTTCTTGATTTTTGAACCCCTTTGGCTTTTCTCTGTACTTTTCACAATGAATTTTTAATATTGGCAATATATTGAAGTTCTTTTTATATCAATAATATCTGATATTGAAATTCAGTCATATCACATATAAGATGTATTTATAGGAATCAAAATATTATTAGTACATTCTAATTATACTTTATTTTAAATTAGTTGGCATTATATTAATAATGCTATTTACAAAGAACTCATAAGAAACAGTTAAATAATATCCTCAGTTCCTACAGTAGCCAGGGAATGTTGCTGATTGTAATTCAAAAAATCTTGCAATATCAATGACTTTTGCACAGGAGGAAGATTTTGTGAGGTCATGGTTGTCCTGAAAGCAGTCTTTTGCTTTTCAAAGATAATATAGAGTATAAAACTGCTAACAGTACAGGACATAACAAAAGCCATCCACATAAACAGAATCACAGTGCATACATATAGAAAGAGCATAGTAATTCTAAGACAAAAGCATTAAATTACATGAATTTTCTGATCACAAAAAATTTCTCCTACATCTTCTGCTATACAAGGAGGGTTTCACTGAAGAGTATAAACTTTCATAAAACAATAATGTTAAACTCTTTCAAATTTCAAGATTGTTAAACTGCAAAATTGTCAGATTTTTTAAGAGCTGGTAAGAAAAGCTTCACGAGCAGAGGCAAAATCCATGTGCAGAATAATATGAATCAAGGAAATAATAAGATTATGACAAGTATGCAATTTTAAAATAAGAAGAAAACATATCAACTATTTGAGAATGAATGTTTTACAAATATGTGCACAGATGCATTAACTATGTCTGTAGGTACTATATATTAAAATAAATATGATTAATGTTTAACGTTTTATCACTATAGTTCTTCTTTACTACCAGATGCACAAATCAAATCGTATCTTTTATTAAGTACATTGAATTGAAAAATTGATATTTTGACCAAGTCAATTGGATGCAAGATTTTACTGTCAAAATCTCCATCTGGACAAGCAGATCCCAGAGCCTCATACTCTGGTAAGGCTTTTCCCAATCAGCATTTTTCTTAATTTAGGTTCAAACATATTATATTACTTGGTAATAGATGAGATAATGAATTTTCATACTTCATATAAAGTAGTATTCCTGCATATATTAGTACACTATTTATATGCTGTTGTTTTTCTTATGAGTTATTCTTATAATTATTAATTGTATGAACTTGTTTTTACATGACCAGTATGGAGGATTTGGCACTAGTAGAAATTTGAGTAAATCTACTTTCTTTTTATATTTGCAATTGTAAGGAATATATGACTAATATATTTTTAAACATATAGAATGAAAATTCCCAAATTAAACAGTATTCCCACTTCTTTGATCATATATAATAGGAATATCTATTTTTCCAGTGCTTCACATCATTTGAAAGCATTTATATTGATGTCATAGATTAGAACTTACTCCAAAGTGTGAAGTAGGTAAAGAACTGGCCCAAACTGAAGCAATAAGTACCAAGGAACAATAAAGGCAGTTTTATTTTAACTAGCTGCTTAATATTGTCAGAATTATGATTAAAATTTATATCTACATGCTATCATACTATCCTTAATCTTCTGTGACACTAACTTCACACATAATTTTATAGAAAATAATGTGTTTTCTGTGGTTTTCTAATATTTACATGCTATTTCAAAGTAAACATTCATCATATTTAATTTCACCATACAAAAGTTAATGAGCATACAAATAACTCTTGGTTATTGCTCAGTGCTCTAGTAAATATCTTTGTACAAACATTTTGAATATTTTTGTAAGATAACTTTCTAGAAGAACATTGATGTTTTAACAATATTTTTATCAACCTCTTCAAGGGCTTTGTTTTCAGAACTTTTTTCCAACCAAATTAGATATTATCAATTATTTATATTTGTCTTAGGTACTTTTTGCTCATCACTGAGACAAACTACCTGATGAACAAAGTTGGGAAAAGAAAGATTTATTTCTTACAGTTTTTGGAGGTTTCACTTCATACTCATTTGGCTCCAAGGCAGGGTGGCATGGTGGGACTCCAGTTCATGGTGGCTGCAAACAGCAAGCTGAAACCAGAAAGACAGAGAGACATACCTTATTCCTGCCCTTACATTGCATGCTGGCTCCATCCCTAGGTGGGTGTGGCACTGACACCATCAATCCAAGCTCTAGACAATGAACCAATCACAAATGTACAATGCAAATTGATGAGGCCTGCAGCCACAGACATAAACTATGACATGCCACCCTTGGACCCCAGAACTGAAATACATCCTTTATACAAAAGCCACATAGTCCATCTCCAAGAGTTGCGAAGTCCTAATAGTTTCAGCATTACTGAAAAGTCCTAGTCCCAAGTCTCTTCCAATATCTATGGCAAACACTTAATAGTAACCCCTTGTACAAATGAAACAGGGTTAAACATTTCTGAAATGCAAAGGCACAAGATAAACATTACCATTCCAAAAGTTACAAACAGGGGGATGTAAATTATTGGAAACAAAGCAAGCCCAACATCCAGCAGGGTGAACATTAAGTCCTAGAGTTCCATACTCAGTATTTGAAGCAATCTGGTTGTAAGCTCCAAAAGGCTTGGGTGATTCCAACCCCACGACACTTCCAGGGATTTCAGCTCTCACAGCTCCTCTCTTAAATCCTCTCTGCTAGCTTTTTGCAGGTTTCCTTGGATGATCCATATTCCTGAGTTTTCCAAATTTCTGGGGTCTGCACTGCACCTTTGGCTTCATTCTTACATCTTCACAAGTTGCCCTCTCAGGGGCACACTGCTTGGCCTTCCAGGCCTTTTACAATTGAGGTGGACGTCGCCTTACTCTCAGAATTTGTGCATTTTCCTTGCATCTAAAATCAGCACCATGTGGATGCCACCAAGGTTTGATGCCAGCTGGAGCAGGAGCCAGGCCTTTTCTCCCTTAGCTGTAGGGATCAAATGCCTGGGTCACTGGGCTCTGTTTACCTGATATTGAGGAAAAGTTTTTCTATGTTGTTGCCACTCTGGAACCTCATGTGGCCTCCATGGCCATTTTGGAGCATGGTGCTCTGTAACTTTCTCCTTTGAGCAAATTCTTTCACTTTTGCAGTTTTGAGGCTGTAAAGGGTGGGATGCTCCTTCCTGGGATGCCCCATGGCCATCTTTCTTATCTCTGTTTCTCCTCAGCAATCAAAGTCTCAACCCTGTCTTTATAATCCACAGCTTACCTAGAATTTTCGTTCTGGCCAAATTCACAGAGTTGTAAATTATCCTGCTGGGCTCTTTACTCTTGATTTACAACATAAAACTGGCCAAAAGCCCCCAACAATAGCCATGTCACAGCCTCAACACTGGACTGCTTTGAATTTCCTTTGCCAGATTAATCAGTCCATTGCCCTTAGTCTCAGTCGAAGTCGCTGGGCATGAGCAAAATGCAGACAAACCTTCTGCCAAGCTATAACACATATCAGAGGGAGTCCAACAAACAATGCATTCCTTCTTCCCAGCAGAAACCTCCCAAGCCTGGTCTTTATCATAAGGCTTTCTATCAGCCTTCTGGTCTCCTGAGCTCTGACCAGAATCTCCTCTACAAAACAGCCTATGCTGATCCACATTTATGCATGCAGGAAACATGTCTGAACTTTTCCAAACTCTGCTCACAAGCCATTTCCAAAGCCTCTCAAAAAAATCATGGTCAGATATAGTCACAGCAAACGACCCCACTTCTTGGTACCAAATTCTGTCTTAGTTACTTTTTACTCATCACTGAGACAAAATATCTGATGCTCAAATTTGCATAGGAAATGTTTATTTCTTTCAATTTTTAGAGGTTTTACTCCATACTCAGTTGGCTCCAAGGCCAGCTGGCATGGTGGGGGGCTTCAGTTCATGGCGGCTGCAAACAGCAAGCCAAAATCAGCAAGAGAGAGAGATACACCTTATTCCTGCCCTTACACTGTGTGCTGGCTCCCCCGCTAGGGGGTGTAGCACTGATATCATCAATCCAAACTTTAGACAATGAACCAATAACAAATACACAATGTCAGTTCATGAGGCGTGGGGACCACGGACATAAAACATGACACTAATGTTTTGAAAAGATAAGTTTAAACACGAATTCACGAAAGTGAAGCCTTTAAAAACAATATTGTAGTTTTTACTTACTTGTAATTTTTTGACAGTGTTTGAGATTGAATACTCATTTGTATATATTGTAATAGTTTGCATTTTTCTTTCACTGAGTTAGTTGATATATGTGTTTCCAATTTATATTAGTTCAAAGCTTTCTTATTGTTTCAGAAACTCTATATTTTGCATAATAATCTATTTCCTTTTGTATATCCATAAATGCACATCACTAATATTTTCCCACTTAGTCTACGTTGCAAATTTATTCAATAAATGTTATATTATCTATATTCTTATTAAGTTAAATTTGTCGTCATTCCTTTGTGTTTGGGGTATACATCTTTGTCCCAGAAGTAGGATATAAAAAAATCTATTCATGGTGATGATAACCAATATAGGTAAATTGATTCACTCCAAGTGGATCTGTTCACAGTAAGTGGTTTGGGGAGGATTTTGGATGGTACTCATCATATGAACAAAGGATGCATAATAAGACATCACATGGCATATTAAAGTTGAAGAGTAATCACTTGATATTATAGATTTAAATTTAAAATGTGGGGTAAGCAGTGGCAGCAAATGGGCTAAAAAGAAAAGGTAAACAGGAGGTAAATAAATGAAGGATACAAGAGTAATCATAAGGTACTTGGAAACATAGGTCATACCATCAGGAACTACATGTGGACAACTAGAAAAGTGAAATTTGCATTATGCCAGAAGATTCTGACCATTTCCAGAAGGATGACTTATATTCAAGGTAAAGTAATGACCTCAGGAAAAGAAAATGATTTCCCAAAACTAAAGTGTTAGTAATCAAAAATTAAAGTCAAATAATCAAATATTGTTTTCTACAAACTTGACTAAATTTAAAAAGAAATAAAATCAAACAAAGAGCTTAGTCTTTTTTCACATACTTTATTCTATCAAAAATTAAATTACTGATGCTTTTAGGTCTTGATTTTGATGGTGATATATTCAAGTACATTTTTAGAAATTATACTAATTTGATAGTAAAATGCATGAAGTTAAAATCACTATTGGAAAATTTTTAGTATCAATGTTTGGACAACTTCTGTGTCTTCTATTATAACATTTTGCATAAATTTGTATATTTGTATTTTATTTATAAATAATGGAATATAAATTTAAGGTAAATTTTTCTTTATCATTAATTTAAGGAAGACTGAAATTTCTGTTTTCATTGTATCACATATACTTTTAAAATACTTTTAATATGAAGATAAATATGAAATAAGTTTTGTAATTATTTGGCAAGATGTAAAATAAAACTCATAGAAAACTGTAGCTACTGAATTTTAACTGAGAACTTCTTTAATAAAATACATTATTTGACCTAACAAAGACACTTGTTTACCTGGAATTTAAAGTTTAAACTTAACTCTAAAAATCTAACATTAAATGAGAGACAGTGGTTAAAAATTCTAAATTATGTAATCTCATTTTCAGTTTCACAAATGGCCATTTTAGATTTTCAAGAGATATTTCTACCTCTTTAAACATGTGAGCCTTTTGAGAATTTGAATAATTTATGTATCTTTTTTCAAATTTACTAACTAGAAAAATGTTAAGATGAGCTACATTATATTGTCATTTAAAACCAGGGAAAATGATAGAAACGCAAAAACTTAATTAATGAATTTGGTAATAGCTTATTGCACAATATATGCAAACTAGAAATTAATTGTATGTGAGCATGAATAGAGAATTTTAAACATTATTCTTAAATTGGTTTCCACGTGATTATTCTTAGTATTTGCAATATTTATATAAAAATACCAGCATATTATTAAGTGATGATTATTACTGGCTTATTATCTTGGTAATTCTTTGGGAGGAAAATATCATCTACAGAATTAATATATCTTCACATGAACTTGTAAAAACATGTGCCTGAAATTACCTCCATGACTTACAGCACTAAGCGCTTTCGTCATTACTGACATTTTCCCTTTCATTTTCCCTTTCTTCTCTGTTGTATTTGGCAATTTGTGTCTCAATTTGATTGGCAGAGCATCGGTTTCCTCCTTGTCATGAAGTGTATTCTAATTAAATGAAATTTATTGCACTAGAAATGAATAACAGCATGTAAATGTTTTGTCTTAAAATAAATCATTCATAGCCCATGAACCAGAGGAATGTTTTAGTGCTTAACATTTTCTGTTTTAATTGATGACATTTATGTGAATTTTTAAACTTGCATGAAATATGCATAAATGCATTTTCCTTTTTAAGTAAACAGTTTTTATATTATATATATATATATATATATATATATATATATATATATATGTTATATATTAATTTTATCTTGACCTGATTGATAGTTATAAAATATTTCTGTATCTTGTAGCAGTTTAGTTTTACTTACATGAAATATTTTTCCATATTAATGGAGCTAGGTAGATACATTTTGTATTTAAAAGGTGGTAACAGTTTAAGCACTTTTTAGAGTTTTAGATTCTCTCCTAATGACTCTTTTCCCTTGACATATTATTAAATAAACTATCAGGATATGATTTGAGTAAAGGAGAAACTAAAAATATAATTAAATTTGTCTAATGGCCATTCACCTTTTAAATGTTGACCTCAGCAGTTTAATTTTTTAAATTTTTCTGACCTACTTATTTTATGTTTTAAATGCTCACATAAAATGATATTTGATAGATAGTAATGTAAATAAAGATGTGAATGTGAACTGCAGTGAAATGAAGTTATGTCATATTTTAATGGGTCAAGCAACATTGAAAATAATCACATAATGCCCTTTTTATGCTTGTTTATTGTACAGAAAGAATTACAGAAATAATCAGGAAGATGATTACTTTATGTAATCTGCTTCCATCTAGCTCAGAAATAAAGCGACAGACTTATTTGTTGGATCGAACCTGGACATTTTTCTAAGCATTTGAGCTGAAAAGAATGCAAATATAAATGAAACCTGAACAAATCTATTGCTGTCCCTGGGAAAACAACTTAAGTGAAATAGGAAAAATATTACCAGATTGCTCAAGGAAAGGAAAATTCTGGTGAAAAGGAAAACAGGATGAAAGTAACACTTGGAGTGATCTTGAGTGAACAATAAGACATTTAAGTATGTTTAGATGGTGAAATGTGTCAAATCAGAGGAAGAATTATTTAATGTTAAAAGCAAAGTTAGTCCTCAAATAAGCAGATAGTAAGAAAACATTTGATGACAGAAATGTTAGAGATAAAGCAAAGAAAATGGTTATTAACTTGCGAGAAATCCTTCAGCATATAAATTTGACTATTAATCTCAGTACTAGGGGATAAATTATTCTTTGAAATGGGAAGGGGATTCCACTTTCAATTTTAGAATAAAAATGTCTAAGTCATCTATTTTCACATCCCTTAATCAAGAGACAAGAACAGCTGAGGAAATAGAAACTCAAGAAAGTATAACTTTCCACCGGATAGATGAAAATTTCCCAAAATAAATATTATTTTCATTCATTCAGAGAAGATTAATTATGTCATACCTGAACCAAACCACCTAGGTTTAGTAAAATCTCTAAATATTTTATGGTTTCAGTTTATTGCCTCTTTACACTTCCAATGAACACTTTATATTTTCTTTTGACTCAACCTAAATGTTATCGAATCAGAATGGGAAAATGAATTATTCACTGAGACATGAAATGGAAAAAAATTTCCTTATATGTTTTCACAATATTTTTCTAATACATGTCACATAAAAATGTATTTCTTGCTGCCTGCTGCTTTTTAATTTAATTATTTTTTTCTTGGAATTAATGATCCCTTTTTTCTTTTAGTGATCATGTTTGTCCATAATAAAATCAATCAGATCTCTCTCAGGGCAATCAGAGTTCCTGCTAATAGATTGCAATATATTTGGTTTATATAATAGTCTTCGAAAGAATTTGCTCTATACTTTCAGTCATTATGTGATATGTTTAGAAGGCACAGTCTTATTACTTACCAGATGAAACTCAGTAAAATCAACACTGTTAGGGCTGATTGAGTATGTATAATTTTGTGAAGTGTGGGAATGTACAGCTCACACCAATTTCTGTGTATTTACTTTAGCTGCAACAAGAGAAGTCACGAGAAATGTTTTCCAAGGCAATTTCTATTTCACCCATTTAAATTACAATAATTTTCCCTTATCTGTGGTTTTGCTTTCCACTATTCTATAGTTATCCATGAATAACAGTAACACAAAGTTTTACTATTAGTACAATGAAGAATTAAATTACACATACAGAGACAGCCACAGAGCACATTTGTGTTTTTTTATAGCATATAGTTATAATTGTTCAATATTTAATTTTGTCATTTCTTGTTAATATTTTATCACAGTCATACATATAGATTAATATGCAGTATATATAAGTATAGAACTATCCACAGGCACCTGGAGTTTTTGAAAGAATTTCCCACAGATGATAAGAAGCTATTGACTAACCAAAACTTCTTAGATAGAAAAAAAATGTTAAGGAAAGAGAATGAATAATAAAATATACAAGGTAAACTCCCTGGGAAGTGTAATAGAGATTTTTGTCAATCCCACCCAAATTCATACTGTTTCCTTCTTTTCTAGAAACAGGAAATGGGTCAACCACTCTGTCTATATAATGATAAAACATCTGCATATTTTAGTTAATGATCTTAGATGTTTTAATTTAGTACACAGCATTTGTACTGTTGGAATTACTAAAGTACAACAGGCAACTAGATAAACCATTTTCCATCTTAAAAACACTCTGAACAAAGTCAAAGTGTGAGTGATTAGTAACTTTTTTCTATGATTATTATTCACATAAGTGTGTGTGTGTGTGTGTGTGTGTGTGTGTGTGTGTGTGTGTGACTGAGTATTGAATCCGGGGCATTTACACTGACCTACATTGCCAGATTTTGTAAAAAAAATTGAGCCTGGGACTCATTAAATTGTTAAACAACCCAGGTTGGGCTGAAACTTTTTAGCCTCCTTTCAAAGCCTCCAAGAGTAATGAGATTATAAGCATGCACTCCTATGTTGGGCTTCAAGTAATGTTTCTATGCTAAAATGTGTTTACATTTTTAATATTAAGTGAAATTGAGATAACGATGATGATTATTATTTCAGACAATTCTTAATAAAGGAACAGATGCATACAAAATACAAAAATATGGAAAAACACTACAAAATAGGCTTACCATGGCTGCCCATTGAGTCAGGTATGGAAGAATGAAAAAATCTTCTTGCACAATGAATGGAGATTCAAGGGGTCCACTCATAGCCTGGAGTTCACCATCATGTCCCACCTGAGTCCCTATCAGGGGACCAAAGTGTCTGTGAAGGAGGACTGAAGGATCTACGCTAGAAAGCTCAAGTCTTTCTTATTTAAGTTGACACAAACTGTTAACTATACAACGATCAAAGTAAAATTTAAAAAGTAAAAAGATTAGTAATATCAACATGTTCCTCAGCAAACCTGGAGTATCCAAGTCAATTTAAATGATTATGTAGTTTTTCTTTATTAAAGTTACTTTAAGACAAAAGGAAACAAAACTCTTGTAAAATAATATTACTGCCATCAAAAGCAATTCTAGCGACTTCTGCAACAAAAAGTACAATAAGTCCCAGGTTTTTAGGAATGTTTATTATCATCCTATGAATGGAGACTTTGGATTCTGGATGAATTTACATTTAAACTCTCCCAATCATGAAATATTAAGCATTTAACACTCCTTTCAAGCCACATTTGAGAAAAAGGAATAATTTGATATAAAACTTAAGCTTTCATGAAAGTGAATGTATGTATGTTACACTAATTGTTATCAGTGTCCAGGCATAGCTTCTCAACTTACTGGCTGTCATAGAAAGTAGAGGACTTTTAGCAGACATAAGCGTAGAGTATCTGGTAACTACCAAATAAGAGTATACATGAGTTTCAGCCTAGAGTTTTATTTTACATTTATCACATACTAACTAGAAAAGAAAGCTTAAAACAAGAATTGAGTTTGTAATAATAAATTAATTACCAAAGATTTTTTTTCATGGATCAATATTCAGAGCTTAATTCCTGTGTCAAATTTTCTCATCCTTCCTTTCAGTAACTGTGTCCTCCAACTTTGAGACACTATTAGTCTTACATTTCATTTATTTCATGTCAGCTATATTCAGCTATATTCATGTCAGAAATATTCATTATTAGCATGAACCAGCTATTAGTGTTTGCCTCCCCTTTTTATTATAAATATTGATGATATTGCTTTTCAAAAATTATATGATAACAAATAATAGTTGAATAAAATTTGTATGTCACAAAAGGTTAACAATGAGATTTCAGAAGCACATAATCAGTGCTAATATTTATTGTGTACATAGTATGTGCCAAGAATTATTGCAAGTAATAATTTGCAATAAAAATACATGCAATTATTGAAAACAATATTTGTGTATATGGATATATATATATATATATATTTAGGGGATAGATAGATATTTCAAACAAAGTCATGTGGTGAATACTATTATTATCCATACTTTACAAAAGATAGGGGAAACACAATGGCAAAATAACTAAATTGACAAATACCATAAAATAAGTAAATGTGGAGCACAAATGGGACCAAATTGACTAAATAGCCTGTGTGCTATGCTATTGTGGAATACTTTTGCTTCTGTTGTCATAGAAATGTTATTTATGTTCTTTAAAAATTTACTTACAAGATAGTGGTAAAGGATTGGGGATATAGGTTAATGGCATACTACCTGCCTAGCAAACATGAGGTTCTGAGTTCAATTACTGATGCAAGGAAAAGTCAATGGTAAAAAAACCTCTCAATAACTAACAGTTAACAATTAAATAATCATGTTACCAATTAAAACTGTTAAATTTTTAAACCTGCAAAAATAGCACTTTTTCTTAAAATTTTTCACTGTTAATGATGGGAATATTGTCTTTCAATATTAAAAGTTCTGAGGGGAAAAACTGATAAGTCAATTGTTTACTCTAAGAAAAGTCTTTAAATGATTTTAAAATGTCTATGAACAATGTTTATTGTTACAACACTGAGAAGAGTTAAGATGTCAGCCAAAATCTTTAGGTTAATACTAGAGAGACAAATATGATGACAAATAATGGTTTTAATTTCAACTTAGACATTTATAAGCTTCCTTATGACCTATGTCAGTCATTTTGAACCTCTTTCAGCTTCAGTTTTTTTAATCTTTAAAATGGACATAGTAGAGAAATTAGCAAAACAATACTGTCCACAACCGCTTCAAGAAAAATGGAATATTTAGGAATTACTCTAACCACGGAAGTAAAAACTCTATAATGAAAAATGTAGTACCTTGAAAAAGGAAATTAAAGAGTACATCAGAAAGC
The DNA here is from genome assembly GCF_034190915.1 of Cavia porcellus. Taxonomy (NCBI): domain Eukaryota; kingdom Metazoa; phylum Chordata; class Mammalia; order Rodentia; family Caviidae; genus Cavia; species Cavia porcellus. The sequence goes on from NW_026947505.1 coordinate 57,783,255, forward strand.
ATAACAATATCCCCTGCTTTTGAAAAGACAGAACCAATATAGTATGTCAATTACTTTTCTCTTGCTGCTGGGACAAGTGATGGAAGGAAAGGTTTATTTAGCTTACAGTTTGTGGAGGTTTCAATCCATAATCATTTGGCTCCAAGTCAGGTTGACATGGCACCAGGACAATACTTGAAGGTCAAACAAAATGGAAAAGAACAAACTCAACCACCTCTGCATCCTTCTATCACACAAGCTCAAGATATTTACAAAGAAAGAATCCTGGCAACCTGCTGAGTTTCTTAATTAAACTTCTAATCTCCTCAAATTGACAAATGCATCAACTATAACAATCCACCACTTGTCCACTTGGCAACCAGACATATTTCTTTAAACCAGCTGCCAGACATAATACATGCTTAATATTTGATAATTTGAACATTATAATACAGGTTTAACAATCTTTAAAAGCCAGCATAAAGTTTATCAATATTATGTTAGAAACATAACATTTTACCCATGTCCCCAAAAAGGCTAATGTATATCCCTTGTGCAAATTACATTTAGCCCATCTGCAAGAGTTGCCAAAATCGTAACAGTTTCAGCATTGCTGAGAAGTTCAAGTCCCAACTCTTCTATAGATGTAAGGCAAACCTTAACTACAATCACCTGTACAAATGAAAGAAAAGTTAAACACTTCTCACATGCAATGGCACATGGTAAGTATTTTCATTCCAAAAGTTACAAACAGGAAGGTATAAAGTATTGGGACAGAAGAATGTCCAAAATTCAGCAGAGCAAACATTACATCATGTAGTTGCAGGTCCAGCATTTGAAACAATCTGTGGCAAATTATGAGCTACAGTGTGCCTGGGTGACTGCACTGTTACTTCACTTTTGGTGGTTGTAGCTCCCACAGTTCCTGTCTTAGGCCCACTTTGCTCTTGACTTGCAGCTTCCCTTAGACAATTTATTTTCCTGGACATGTCAAACTCCTGGGATCTCCAATACTCCTTTGGTTTAGCCTTCACAGTGTTACAGACTGCTTTCTCAGGGGCACACTCTCTGCCTTCCCCGGCCTTCTGATGTAGGAGTGGACATCTTTTAACCTCAGACCAGTTGTACTCTGTATGAACCTAAAATCAGCACCACATGGATGATGCTAAAGTCTGCTATCAGCTGGAACAGTAGCGAGGCTGTCTTCTCTTTTAGTGACAGGGGTTGAGTGCCTGGAAACTCAGCATTCTAAATCCAGTTCTTAGGAACAAGTTTTCTATGTTATCACCAATTCTGGACCATGATGTGCCCTCTGCCATTCTGAAACATTGTGCTTTGCAGCTTTATCTCAAAGCAGTCTTTCACTTTTGCAGTTTTGAGGCTGCCAAGATTTGAGACTTGCTGCTTTTCATGATGTCTTCAGGCCATGTTTTCTATTCTCATGTTCCTTCTCAACAATTGAGTTTTTCTCAGCTCTATCTTTGCAGCACATAGATTTATTGGAGCTTCCTTTCTGGCCAAACCCACAATGCTTTAAATCATTCTCCTGAACTCTTTGCTCTTGATTTGGAACATAAATATGGCTAAAAGCCCCCAACAATAACCATGCCACATTCTCAACATTTGATTGCTTTGAAACTCCCTTTGCCCACTGCATTTAAACTCAGTCTTGGACAAAGTCTCTAGGCATGAGCAAAATTCCGACAAACTTTCTGCCAAGCTATGACACACATTATCTGGAGTCCATCATCTAATGCAGTCCTTCCAAGCAGAAACCTTCTGAGCCTGGTCTTTACTGGTTCTCTGGTCTTCTGAGCGCTGACCAGAATCTCCCACATAGAACAGTCTAAGGCTTTGTAACTCTATGCTTTCAGGTAACATCTCTGAACCTTTCCAAACTCTTCCCACAAGCCATATCCAAAGGTTCTTATACTACATGATCAGGTATAGTCACAGCAATGGCCCAACTTCACTGGTATCAAATCTGTCAGCTCCTTTTCTCTTACGCTGCAGAAAAATTCTCAGCATGCCAAATGAAAGAAGAAAATGGTTTATTTAGCTTAGAGTTTATGGAGGTTTCAGTACATAATCAATTGGTTCCAAGGCAAGGTGCCATGGCACCAGGGCAACACTTCAACACAGCAGCCAGCAAAAGCTGGCTAAAACAAAAGGGAAGATGATTTAAAGAACAAGAAGAAGAAGAAGAAGAAGAAGAAGAAGAAGAAGAAGAAGAAGAAGAAGAAGAAGAAGAAGAAGAAGAAGAAGAAGAAGAAGAAGAAAAAGAAAAATAAGGGCTGGTGATTTAGCTCAGTGGCATAAGTGCTTGATTTGCAAGCTTGCAGTCATGAGTTCAATCCCTGGTATCAATAAAAAAGGAAGAAGAAGAAGAAGAAGAAGAAGAAGAAGAAGAAGAAGAAGAAGAAGAAGAAGAAGAAGAAGAAGAAGAGGAGGAGGAGGAGGAGAAGGAGGAGGAGGAGGAGGAGCAAAAGAGTGATGAACAAGCCTCTTCTCCTCCTTTATATTGGTAGCAACTATCTCCCTACTCCCCCAAGGTGGCTGTAGCACTCATGCCACTTTTGTTTTCTCTTGCACAGGCTCTGGATATTCACAAAGTAAGGATCCTGACTTCCTGTTGCATCTCTTAGTTAAACTTTAAACTCAAGTTGACAAAATGTATCAACCAGAACAGCAGTCAAAGCTGCCAGATTCCAAAACCATCGTACAGATTTAACATAATCCCAATCAAAATCGGTACAAAACTCCTTACAGAACTGAAGAAAGAAACCCTGAAGTTTATATGGAATCAGAAGAGTCCCAGAATAGCAAAAGCAATTTTGGTCAACAAGTGAAAGGAAGATGGTGTTATGATCCTGGACTCCAACTTAAAGTATAAAGTTACAGCAAGTGGAAAAAATTCAGTATTGACAAAAAAGACTTGTAAATCAATAGAACAGAATAGAAGACACAGAAACAACTCCAGTCATAGTCAGCTATGTTATTTTTAACAATAGGATCAAATCTTTGCTGGAGGAAAGATAGTCTCTCTAAAAAATAGTGCTTGAAAAACTGCCTACTCATATACCAAAGATGGAATTTAATTCAGATCTCTCACAATGCCCCAAACTAAAATCAAAATGGATCAAAGATCCCAAAGTTAGAGCAGAAACACTTATTCTACTGGAAGACAAAATAGATGAAACTCTTGAAGATGTAGGTTTAGACAAAGACTCTTTGAACATAACACTAGTTGCAGAATAAATACTACCAAGAATAACCAAATGAGACTATATCAAATTTAAAACTTCTGAACAGCAAACGAAATCACCAAAAAAGTGAAGAGACCTACAGAATGGGAAAAATGTTTTGCCTCCTACTTTTCAAATAAAGAAACAATATCTATAATATATAAATAACTCAAAAACTTAGACCTTCCAATTTTAAAGACTCAGTTAAAAAATGGACATTTTAAATGAATAGAAACTGGTCAGATGAAGAAATACAAATAGCCAATATATTTTAAAAATGTTCAACATCACGGGCCATTCAAGACACACAAATTAAAACAACAGTATAATTGTATCTGAATCCAAGAAGAATAACTACTATAAAGAAATCAACCAATAACAAATGCTGGTAAACTGTGGGGAGGAAGAAACTCTTATCCATTATTTTTGTGAGATTTCAACTGATTCTAGCATAATAGAAATCAATATGGAGATCATCAAAAAACTAAAATTAAAAATTCAAGTTGAGCTTCATATTACCCTTCTAGGTACAATGCCTCTTCAAGACAGTAAGATGTCATACCACACAGTGTGTGAAGAGGGTAGCTAACCTTACAAACATCCTGAATGTCCACTAACAGATGAATGGAAAAAATGTATATTTACATATTATGGAGTATTACTCTGTCATGGAGGAGGATAAGCCAGTTATGTGTAGGAAAATACATGTTCCTTGATACCATAATACTCAGTGAAGTAACTCAGACACACAAGCTTGAATATCACATGGTTGCTCTTGTATAGATATAAAACATTAAATAAGAGAAATAATAACAGAAAAAGGGAAAGAAAAAAAAGTGTTATAATCAAGTGCAGACAAGGTACCTGATAGTGTGTCTTGGCTTACTAAAACAGTCTTACATATTTTATATGTTTTTTAGCATATTAGTCTGCTTTTCAAGTAGTATATACAATAATTAACTTTATGAGAACTTATGAAGTAAATAATGAACTTGATGCTGCAAAAGTAAAAGGAGGTGGAGGAAGGAGGAAAAAGAAGGAAATTGGAAAGTGTTACGTACATGCACAAATCCCCAGCAGTGAATATAATCTTTATGTATTGAAAATATACATTAATAAAAGTAAAACAACAACAACAAAGCAGCAGTGAAAAGAGCAAATATGAAAGCTGCAAAATGCCTAGCACAATGTCCACAGTATCAACAAAAGACAGACAATTGTGGCTTTTCTCAGGTTTTACTAGGAAAGAGTAAATGGGTTGAAATGTTTTATTACAAATTACTTAACTGATTTCTGCTTTATTCAATCAGTGTATTCACTCAGTTGAAATTGGTCAGAACCACAAAGCACACAAAATTATTCACCAGAAACTTGTGTTGGCTAGGAGAAACAAAACAAGTATGGCCTTTTCTTTATTCTGGAAGACAGGACACATTTAAAAAGCAAAAGGTAAAAAAAAAATAAATTGTCTTATTACAAATTTTGATGCTATTTGAAGAGAAAATTATTTACCTTCATACAGAATATGTTGGGGTAGATAAATATCTTTATTTAGGCACAGTGTGAGGTTAGTGAGTGAGAGAGAGAGAGACAGACAGACAGACACAGAGACAATGACAGAGATTGAAAGAGACAGAGAGAGAGAAAGGGAAAAAGAGAAAGAAAGAAAAAGATAAAGAAATAGAAAGAGAGAAAAGTGAAAGAGAAAGAAAGAGAAAGAGAAACAGAAAGAGAAAGAATATATGAGGAAATGGGAAAAAAAAACATGTTAAATTTAACATACTTAAGAATAATCTGGAGTATATTGTTATACTCCAAAAATGAGACACCAGAATGTTGTTCAAAATGAGGCAAGACATCTTTGAAGAAAAAGAAGCACTTTATTTTAGCTGATATCCAGCGATGCAGGGAGCAGTGGAGACTGACAACCTCTGTGTGCTGAGATAGTAGGGGACACAGCTTTTATCGGCCAAACCATAAAATAGGGTAGAGGTTCGCAAAATGAGGTGGAAGTCCAAGGAGCTTTACAAGGGATGTCTGGAGCACAGTGATCTCAGAAAACAGGATGTTGGGCTTCTTTGGTCCGAGGGCTATGTGCAGAATGTTTCTATGATAAAAAGGGTGGGGGAGGTAAAAGACTGGTGGTGAACTTATCTTCATGAGCCAAGCTAAGAAGAAACAGAAAAAAGAGGGTGGACAGTGCATACAGAACAGGAACATGACATGGAGTGATCTGTGGAAAATTGTAAGTTATAACATTCCCCACTGATTTTGTTGCATGGAGTCAAATCCTTGACTATCAATTATATTCCCTAGGTATCAATTCGTATCTCTGGTTTCTTAAAATCATCAATTTAACCGCTTGTATTTTTCATTGAATATATGAGACTAATTTGTTGATTACACAAGGTCCAAGAGTTACTAGTAGAAGGAGTATTAGGAAGTATTAGGAGTATTAGGAAGGAGCCCATTACTGTGGTAAAGAATGTGGCCAACCAGGGTGAGAATGAGAACCATCATTCAAACCAATTCTGACTAGTGAGAACAGATTATTCTCTTTCCTTTAATCTCTTTTTCAGTGTTGCTAGATTTTGCTTAAGAATGCCTGAATGATTTACCTACAGGCAGCAAGTTTCACCTAAAGCTAGGCAAAGGCCCCTTCCTTAAGGAAGAGATCTAGTCTTGTCTGTTCTGTAAAACCATTTCAGCTAGTGAGCTCAAAGAATCTTCCAATTTTTCTATAGTACCTCCCAGATTGGTCAGGTCCTGATTTATTACGTTTGTCAAATGTTGGTAGTTTTGTCCTCCCTGTACAAGTCCGGTCACACTTAGTCAGATAGATCTGGCTGTATTGGTACTCAAAAGTATAGGGAGGAGTATGGGGTTTCTTTTTGCCCTAAAAAGATGGCCCACGTCACCTCTGGGGAGAACATGGCTTCAGCCATTTTCTCCTGAGTGCCTATAAACCTGTGGTGGAATGTTCACTAAGATACATAATTCTGGTTCTGGTGAGGGGAGAACAGTGAGAACATGGAACAGCACATAATACCTGAAATACAAGCAAATCAGGTTCCATTAGATGTTCTTAGATGTTGGTTTGCTGGATAAGAGCTCTTCTGTATCTGCTCTGAGAATTGGAGCTTGAAAAGGGATGAGGGAGAGGCAAAGGGAGAGGTAGGGAGTGGATAAGAGGCAGAATAAATGCAAGTACCAGGTTCAGCTTGGAGATGTCAAGGTGAGTAGGGGCTAGTGTCTTCTTTTCACCAGCACTAAGGGTCATTTTCACTTGAGTTAGTGATATCTGTCCCCTTAATGATAATAGGAATTCCCATATAAAATGGTGGGGTGAGTGGGCAAAAATAGCCAGCAGTAGTTAGTGATATTGGGGTTCCTGAGATTAACATATTGAAAGGTTATGTCTAAAGGTAAAAAAGGGTCCAGAGAGAGGGGGTCAGACATCTGGAGTGCTGGGCCAGTAGTAACAAGCATATTAATGGCTGGAGTGGAGGCAGACTCTTTAACAGTTTGGCAGGGAGGAGGCCTTAAAGCTAGGGCTCCTATGGGGTGAGCAGGCAATTGGTGGTGGAGACCAGGGACAAATTGGATGGTAAAGGAATTGGCTGGGTTATATCCATTGACCCACAACCGATTACCATAATGTAATCCTGTTTTCCATATTGAGCTAGTGGGATGTTTTATTGTGTTATTTGCCAAGTCCCATAATAGGGGCTATTTTGCGGTTTGTGAAGTGAAACTCCAGGGATCAGACAGACTGGAATATACATCCACATCAAGCCCATCTGGTGATTTTAAGCTTAAAGGGTCCTTGGAAGGGGTTATAGTCCACTTATTTGTAAGTTGATACTCTGAGGGAGGTATAAGCTTGATGTGGGAATGATGGATCCAGGCAGTATTCCAGTGACCTTGATGAAAGTTGGGGGGGTGCTGAGGGTCCTTCCCAGTGAGGCTCAAGTGATTCTTGATGATGCCTTTTGAGGAGCTGCTGGTGCTGCTGGTTCTGCATTGCTTCTGGTTCTGCAATTAGTTGCTGATCCCTAGGTGGTGTTGCCTCAGGCAAAGGGTGCTGCTGCTGGAACAACTGATGGATGAACACCAGGGCTGGCTGGAGGGCCTGGAGGGACTTAATAAGATCTTGGTTAGTCATTTCTGCTAGTTTTTACTCAGAGATTTTAGGAGTAAGTGAGGGGGGTCTTCCATATAGAGCTTTAAAAGGGGAAATCCCTGCAACATAGAGAATACAACACATGCACAAGAGAGCAAAAAGAAGGAGATTCACCCAGTTCTTGCCAGTTTCTAAGGCCATTTTGGTTATTATAGTACTCAGGATCTGGTTCATCTTTTTTACTTGCCCTGAACTTTGAGGCCAGTAGGGACAATGGAGCTTCCAATTATTCTGTCAAACCTGAGCTAATTTTTGGGTTAGTTGAGGTATAAAAGCTGGGTATTGTCAGACTCCATGGATTAGGGAAGGCCAAATCAAGGAACAAATTCAAATAAAAGTTTCTTAACTATAATCATGCTGACTCTGACCTAATGGGGAAAGCCTCAGTCCAGCTGGTGAAGGTGTCAACCATTACCAGCAAATACTTGTTTCTGTGGAGTCAAGTTTTCCCACTTTAGTGAAGTCTATTTCCCAATGTTCTCCAGGCATAGCTCTTTGATAACAGGTGGTCTCCATTTGTTGAAATCACTTAGGATTTACATTGTGGGCATTGTGGGCACCTTGAACTTATTGACTGGGCAAGCCATGACAACTGAGGAATAAAGAGCATGTCTCAAAATAGGGGGCCCATTTTGGGTCCTCGCAGATAAGTTGATGGATGATCCTGCCTAAGGAGTTCCCATCCTAAAACCTTTGGAAGACAAACTCTTTATCAGCCTCCTGGGTTATTGGGTTTTGCTTGAAGTTGTGTTGCCAGATGCAAGTCCTCTTGAGTGTACACAGGTTCTTACAGGGTAAGTGGAATCAGCAACAATGTTGAGACTGTCTCAATCCCCACTGATTTTTTGGCTGCTTCCCAGGCAGCAACGTCTGCTAAATTGTCCCCATGTGTAATGGGGTCTTTTCCCTTTTGGTGGGCCTTACAATGGATAATGGCCACTTATATTGGTAGCCAAATAGCAGCCAACAAGTCCAGTATCTGGGGGGCATTTTTGATCTTTTGGCCCCCTGAAGTTATTAAGCACCATTCCTAATAAATAGCCCCATGGACATGAGCAGGATGAATGCATATCTGCTATTAGTGTAGATGTTATGTCCTTTCCTTCTGCCAATTTTAGGGCCTCAGTCAGCGCTATGAGTTTGGCCTTCTGAGCTGATATGCCAGGTGATAGAGTTTGTTCCCATAGAATCTGAGAGTCTGTGGTAACAGCAGCTCCTGCACCCTGCTTACCTTGATGTATATAACTGCTCCCATCAGAAAAATAGGAGGGGACCCTGGGTAGGGCTTCATCTGTCAAGTCAGGTCAAAGTCCTGTGAGGTGCTCCATAACCTCAGTGCAATCATGAAGAAGCAAAGCAGAGTCATCACCAGGTAATAGGGTTGCTGGATTCAGAGCAGCTGTTTCTCTGAAATTTATAGTAGCCAGACCCAGGAGCAATGCCTCATAGTGCAAGACTCGAAAACTTGATGGCCATTGGTCTGGGGGGAGGGGGATTACTGAGGGCCTCCAGTGAATGAGAGGAGACAATTGTGAGTTTCTACCTAAAAGTCAGTTTTTGAGCCTTCTTCACCAGTAGGGCTACTGAGGTGACCACTCACCAGCATGATGGTCACCTGGCTGCCACATTATCTAGTCTTTTGGAGAGATAGGCGGAGGGCCTTTGCCATGGTCCTAGGCCCTGGGTTAAAAACCCCTTTTGAAATTCCTCATTTTTCATCCACAAAAAGGGAAAAGGGCTTTTGCAAGTTTGGTAGCATGAGGGCTGGTGCCTCAGTTGGAACCAACATTAGTTGACTGAAAGCCTGGGCCTGTGAGTCTGTCCATTCCAGAGGGTCTTGTGTGGTACCTCTCAATGAATCATATAATGGTTGGTCTATCTCAGCAAAGTTAATAATCAAGAGTTGACAGTATCTCACCACCCCAGAAATTCTCTCACTTGCTTTTCAGTTGTAGTGGTGGGAATTTGTCAGATGGCCTGTATCCATTGAGGGGAGAGAGTATGTTTGCCTTCATGGATCAGGTAGCTCAGATAGGTCACTTTTTTTGGCACAACTGAGCTTTATTTGCTGAGACCTTATAGCCCAGTTTATGTAGAGCCTGTAAAAAGGCCTGGGTGGCACTTATGCAATATTCATGGGTGTCAGTTGCCACCAAGAAGTCATCTACATTTTGCAAGAGAGTCATTTTGGGAAATCCTCTTTGTAGCCCAGAAGTTCTCTGTCTAGTGTCTCATCAAAAAGAGTAGGTGCATTTTTGAAACCTAGAGGCAGGCAAGTCCAAGTCAATTGTTCAGAGACCCCCATGAGGGGGTCAGCCCACTCAAAAGCAAAAATGAGTTGACTTACCAGGGTGATAGGCAGAGTGAAGAAGACATCTTTCAGTTCTAATACAGAGTAAAGTTCATTCCAGGTTCAGTAAACTCAACCAAGTATAGGAGTTAGTCACAGTCAAGTGGAAGGTTACAACTCTTTTGTTTACCTCTCTGATATCCTGTACTGGTTGATAGTCCTGAGTTCCTAGCTTCTGGACTGGAAACAGGGGGATATTCCAGGGAGAAACACAAGATTTCAATATACCATGTTCTTTCAGCCTTTAGTATATGTTTTGCAGTGCCCTGGCAGGCTTTCAGGTTGATGGGATATTGCTTGAGTCATGTGTGAGAGGCTTGTGGTATAAACTCAATTAGCAGAGGGACTTGGCTTATTGCCAAGCCAGGAGGGTTAAGTTGTGCCCATACCCCGGGGATTTCTTGTTTCCATTGGTGTAACAGGCTATTCAAGATTTTTGGGCTTTCCAATAGCAAATTTTCTTCTCCTTCTGAGTATAGGGCTAGAATCTTGGTGGCACCATGAGATTCAAGTGGGCTATCATCTATTTGCACCATTGTGGTGGCTGTTTCAAAACTGAGATGAACCTTTAATTTGTGTAAGAGGTCTTGACCTAGTAAGAGGTCTGGGCATTCCAGGACCTATTGGAATTCATGATAAATGGTCTTTTGTTCTGATTAGGCTAACTGAGCTTGGAACTTCAGATAAACTTTTGCAATGCCAGTGGCTACTAATACATTTAATTTGTCCCCTGTAAAGATTCCTATGGGACCTATAGCTCTGGTTTCTAGGGTCTTCACAGTTCTCAAACACTTTCTGAGCAATTTCTAATAACTTATTAAGAAGCATCCCTTCATATCCATCTAGTATCTGCATTTTTCTTTTAATATCTGAGGCTGACTACATCACAAAGTATATTTAAGGCCCTTGAATTCTCTGGTGCCATCAGCTCAATGGGAGTGTAAATGTGATAGGCCTCCTGTAACCTTTCCAAAAAAACTCACAGAGGATTCATTAGCCAATTGCCTTACCTCTGAGACCTTGGACAAGTTGGTAGGTTTTCTGGTGGTCCCTTAAGGGCTTCCAGGAATAACTGGTAATTCCATTTGAGAGCCTCCTTACCTCTCTCTGTGTTGGGATTCCAGTGGGTTCGGGTCAAGGAGAAAACAAAGTTTAGCAGTGCCAATTCAGAAGAAGGGACTCCATCAGGATCACAAATTGCTTTTTGTCCCTGCAACTGAAGGCATTCCTTCCCTCCAACTGTAAAAAGAACTTGCAAAATCTGCTGACAGTCATCTCAGGCAGGTCAGTGAGTGGAAAACATGGATTCAATGAGGGAAACAAGACCGTGAGGGTCCTTAGAGGAAGGTGGGTTTTGTCCCTTCCAGTTATAGAGATCAGAAGTAGAGAAAGGTACATAGGTAAAAACAGGGTGAGCAGGTCGTCAGGGTTGGGAATTTCTCTGAGGGGGAGAAAGGCAGGGGTGACAGAAGGGGAATCCATGGAGACCTCTTTGTAGTGGCTCCGGATTTGAATGGCACTGAGTGCCTAAGAGGATCTCTCAGGTGGAGTGGGCTCCTCATTTCAAGGGAATCATCGATCTTTCAGACAGTAAGGAGGGGCAAGGTTTCCTCGGTATCTTGTTCTAAGACTAGCACTGTTGGTTTTTGTTTTTCCTTCAAGGGCACCAGCAGTGGAGGGTTCCAAGGCTGTGGAAAAGAAGGCTGTGTATATTATTTTATTCAAGGGGGAGAATCATATATGAGATTAATCCAAACCTGTATGTAAACATTTTGGTCAGGGTGGGAAGGGGGTCTGAAGACATATCTCCAAACTCCCTCCATGAGAGGCATGTCAAAAGAACCTTCAGGTTGCCAACATGGAATCCCCCATGACCATTCTAGTGAGACACAGACTCAGAAGCACCCTGGGTAAAATGGTTCTCTATATCCTTGGGCTCTCTGTTTAAATCCCTGAAAATGATTAAGAACAAGTGTTAAGGGATCAAGGGAGGTGGTTGAATTTCTTTGCCCATGTCCTCTGAAGAAAAATGTTCCATTAAAAGGACATAAATGATACTGACACTGAAAATACAATAGACACAGACAAGACATTTAATAGTACCAGTGTCTAAGCCCTTTTGTTCCCTAAGAGGATGGTAAAATATGCCTTGTGACCAAAAAGTTCCATAAGACTATCCAACCCACCAAATGGGAATAGACAAATATTCCCTAAAAAGAGACAAATTCTCTACAAAGAGACTAATTGAGCAAATAATGCTCCCAATTGGAGGAGAATCCCACTCCCACAAAGTCAAATGCAAATTGGAAATCTCAAAATGTACTTACAGAGGTCCTTCAAGGCAGGTCACAAGGCTGGTGGTCGAGGGAAGTCAAAAAGGGAATCTAGTTGAAAATAGGGCACTCGGGGTGGTCTCAGTCCATCCCGGATGAGCCCCCAAATGTTGTACCCCCCCAAAAAAAGACTTCAGAATGTTGTTTAAAATGAGGTAAGATACCTTTGAAGAAAAATAAACACTTTATTTTAGCTGGTATCCAGCAATGCAGGCAGCAGTGGAGAACTGACAACCTCTGAGTGCTGAGATAGTAGGGGGCACAGCTTTTATTAACCAAAACTACAAAACAGGGTGGATGTTTGCAAAACAGGGTGGAAGTCCAGGGAGTTTTACAAGGGACACCTGGAGCACAGTGATTGCAGAAAACGGGGTGTTGGGCTGCTTTGGGCTGAGGGCGAGGCACAGAATGTTTCTATGATAAAAAGGGTGGGAGAGGTACAAGGCTGGTGGTTAATTTACCTTCATGAGCCCAGCTAAGAATGAACAAAAAAAGGCAGTGGGCAGCACATACAGAACAGGAACACAGCATGGAGTGATCTGTGGAAAATTACAAGTTATAACATATATCAAATATTATATTTTTCTCAGTCTAAAACTAGAAAAAGTTTTCTCACCTGAAGACAAAATGTTGGAGAACATTAATGTATACATCATAAATTGTTAGAATCATTCAAAGGACATGTCATCAAAAAAGTGTATTCAAAGGTAGTAAAATCAAAGTTTTGGAGATACCTATATCCCCATGTTTACTGTGGCTCAATTTACAGGAATCAAAATAGGGGTCAAGCATCAAAAAATGAATAAATAAGACATATAATATATAAATCCTATACTTGGACAGAAGGTGGAAGTTCTGCTATTTTATTGCACAGTAATAGAACTATAGTTCATAATTTGTTGGGTGTTTCAAAAAAGAACTTTGTTAACACAACAAAAGGAAAGAAAAATGGCTAAGCTGACTTGTATACCAATTACCTTAATTTTACCAATACAGTCAATACACATATTCTGACATTTCACATTGTTTCCCATAAACATGTATATTGATGATATGACAATACCAGTTATACTATAGTCAATGAAATATAGACTGAAAAGTAAAATATTGTAGAGGATTGGAGGAATCAGACAAAGCAGAGAAAAGAAATTAGAATATTTTTTAAAATATATCTAATATTTTCAGAAGTTTTCTTCCACATATTTGTAGTTATTGTTCAGAAAGTTCAAAATCACAATGAGGTATGAGTTCATATTTGTAAGATTAATTATTATAGAAAATAAGAAGCATTGTCCATTATGTGGAGAAGCTGGATCCCATGCACTACTCCTGAGAATTTAAAATTCTACAGCCACTATAGAGTATAGTATGGAGATTTAATAAAATATTTAAAATACTGTTTGATCCAACAATTGCACTTCTAAGTATACATGCTAAGTAAATTAGATTAATATGTTAAAGAAGTTTTGTACTCCCACATTTATTGATGTAGTATTTGCAAAAAATCATGATGTAGAATCCACATAAAGATTCATTAACATTTAGCACAAAGTAAATAAAGCAAAATTTAGTATATACCAAATTGAATGCTAGTCTTAAAAATGAAAGAAATCATGCTTTTTTGTGACATTATTCATGAATCTTGAGTGAGCATACTAAGTGAACTAAGGCAGTAATCAAAAGATATATGGAGCATTATAATACTTCAGTGAAGTATCTGATATAGCTAAATACATGGAAACAATGAGAAATGATGATTTCTACAGGCTGAGAATGGACAAAGTGATAAGCTATCCAATGGGTATAAAGTTTCACCTGTGTAAAATGAATAAATTGTGATTTTTTTTAATCTAACATAGCATCAGTGAATTAGCAATACTGTATGGGTCACTTAACAATTTGTTAAGAAAATAGATTGCATAGTAAACATTTTGCTAAAAGAAAAAGAAAAAAGATCTATTTCCAACATGTAATTTCTGGCATTCTCAGATGATTGAAGGCAATAGACACTTTCTTTGTTTCTAAGGTAACTGCATTAATAGCAAAGACTTTCTGAATAAAACAAGTCTAGTTTTGCTTCCTCATGGAACACGGATGTTTGGAAAATTAAATTTATAAGATAAAGGCAGTACGTGTGAGTTATATAACATGCTTAACATTACTAATACCATATTTGTCTAAATACTCATGTATAAATTGTATTTTTATTTTGCTTTGTTTACTAAATTTTACAAACTTCAATGTTTTAAACAGTGAATGAGAAATAAACAATGGCACAGGGGAGCCTGTAGTGGCTATGTGTGGACAGAGATAAACAGTAAGGTCTTTGATTTTCCATATTTTAGACAAATGATGCTACAGGAATGCGAATTCTGAAGGAAGTGATGTAGCTGAGTACAAGAAATAGAAGAAATATAGTGTGGAGTTCATTAAATTGAGGTCAGAAAGTCTGGAGGGTGTTCATTCAGTGGAGGAAGCAAACTGATTTAATTGGAGGTGACATGCCAGTATATTAACATGAAGAAGATAAAGAGAAGGGAAAGAATTCTTAAAGACATGAGTGGAAATGAAAGGATTTGGCTAAATAGAGAGGCTGATTTCCAGAAGACAGAAATTAAGTGTTTTAGAGACCACTGGGTAGTGGTCTGTGGGGCTGGAAAGAGCCAGAGCAGTTACATTTAGTATCTCTTTATAAAATAGTATTCTCAAATATTCAAACCTCCTATACATACATAACTACTCCTTATGAATAGATCATTTAATCTTAATTAAAATACTGAAAAAATTTTCAGAGATTAATCTTTGTTTCTAGTTTATTATTATTTTAAAGAAATGTATTATTCACTAAACGTATTGAAAATAAACTACTATCTTTATAAAAGTTTTAAGTTATTGAATATTTTAGCAATTCTATTGCCCCATGCTTCTTTAATGCATGTAAAATTGCTGAAGAATTAACTATTGATTTTGAAATACAGGGTTATAGTTAAAAGGAGGTGAGTTAATGGATATAGTAGTATAATTACTAGTTGAATAAATCTCTTTGGACATAAATGATAACAGATTTTACTTACTACTTTGAAACTACAACAGTATAAGCATAGTTCTCTGCTTTGGGGTATGATTAATGAGCTCTGTCTTTGGTAGTATTAAGAACAGAGTGAAAGCTTAACTACCAAAGAACTCATGCATCACTCCAAGAAGAAGTTGCACTGTGTATAATTCTCGGGGAGACTGTAGGGAATCTTAAGAAAAACAAGCTCGAAAAAGTCAATAGTTGGATGTCTTCTAGCTAGAGTAATCAAATGTGTAATGAATCACTGTACACTGAAAACTAGAAGCATATATATATATATATATATATATATATATATATATATATATATATACATTTAGTTTTAGGTATAAAAATTATTAACCAAATAATATAGCCTATTCTGGAAACATAAATGAAAATAATTGCAATTGAATAAAAATCTACAAGGAATTACTCTAGATTTTTAAGTAATGCTGTGTCTTTCATGTATTTATAAATTTTTTAACTAGAATGTAAGAATAAGAAGCAGAGTAAAAGATATACATGCATCAATGTATATTCATTTTATATATTAAACATTTGACACACATTGTGACATAGAAAATTTGAACCATGTATCTTTATACCAAGTAGAATTCTATTAATAAAAAAGAAACATATCAGAGTAATACATTTACCACAATATTTGGCCAGAATATATTTTTTCTTCAGAAAATAGACCAGTTCTGTCATGAATTATTTTTACTGATTGCATCATCAGTTATAACAGCAATAAAACTGATTCAGCTATAATTTTAGTGAATCAGCTTTCTGAAAACAAGTCACTCACAAAATATATCATTATATCAGATTTTTAAAAATTTCAATTGTCTGCACACATCATAAAGTTGTCAAGAGACTGGAAGTGTTATTGATACACCCTACAACTGCGCTTTCATAGGAAGATGGCACTTACATTTGGCTCCCAATACTAATACATAATAAAGGTAATCAGAAGCCCCTATGTATGTGAGACACTCAATTACATGAAATCATCAATCTACTAAGCACTCACATAATCTAAATGTAACCCCATTACTGATTCAACAATTACTGATTTGACTAAGTTCCCAGGGTTGGTAACTATTTTATTTCCCATTTGCCACTAAGAGAAAATTCACTTACCTGCTCAACTATGTTCAAGGCAGAAACACACAATTGCAACTCTGATTTCACATTTCAGTCCATCATGACTCATTTGTTTTGAGGGGACTATCATTTAATGATAGTTTCATTGAAATTACTAGTATGTGACTTTACTAAGTTTTAAATTTTATCTATTGTAATTGTCAACTTAGGAAATCATATAATTGGAATAACTATATTTAGTAAAAATTGATGCATAAAAAGCCTGCTCTAACTGGCTTCTATACTGTATTACATATTACCCTTTTTCTTTTGTTGCTCTCTTTTTCTCTATTTAATTTATATAATAAATTATAATATTTCAATTTGTGAATTTGAAAGCTTTTCTTGGAATTGTGATTTAATTTTGGACAAAATAAAAAATACATTAAATGACTTTTTTGTGTATCATGTTATTTACCACTGTCAATGTAAAACCTGTTATATACGACCATGCATTACAAAAATCAGATTGTTATACTAATAAGCAAAAAATAAGCATGATAAAGAAGGCTTTTATAAAAATGACTTCAGAGACAACTGGTTTACCTGTGAAGACTAGGGATGAGGACTTTTGTCTGATTCCGTTGCCCCATTATGATGGACGGCATCCATCCTGCATGTTGATGCACTGACACACTCCTAGTTCTAAAAGCACCCTTGTTCACAGTCCAGAATGACAAACAGCTCCTTGCCAGAGGTTGATGCTCAGCACTAGCTCAGCTTCTGGGTTCAGCTTCTTCCCCATATCACAGTCTTGTATTTTGCGTAAAACCAGAGAATTATCTTCACTTTAAATCTCTTCACATAATTTTATCATTTTAGTTTTATAAAAATATAACCCAGCTGGTAGTAAATTTGAAGTGTGAATAATCACTCAACAAATATTTTATAATATGTACTTTGGACTACAGTGTCATGAATAAATTTAAAATTTCAAATATATGAAGAAGGCCTTGTATATAACAGCTAGAATCTCTACCTGGCCTGTGGGATATAGTTTATTGACTTGCAGTACACCAGCATGGTACATCTTAATTCCTTTTTTCATCCCTTTTTCCTTCTCTCCCTCCCTCCTCCATCCTTAACTTAATCTTTTTCTCCCTTTTTTGTACTAGTTTACAGTACATAACGTTTATATCCCTTGCCTGGAGTTGGCACACGTACAGAGCACTGCCAAATACCTTTTTACATCTCTTCTCCCCCTTCCCTTGATCTCACTATTAGAGATGGACAATTATTTTTGTTCTACGCACAGATTAGAATCACTTTTATGTTTTTTAAAGGTTGATGCAAAAATGTACAGTATTGTAACTCTTATAATATGAAATGTATTTGAAATACAAACTTCACTGTCATTCATGGTTTCTGCAATTAAAAAAATCTAAAATTGCATTTCATATATACATCTTTCAATAAGAAAAACACAATAAATATCAAAAAAAATCCATCCAAGAAAGTTTATTATTTTTAAAACTGACATAAACTGCACAGTATGCCTAATAAACAAATATCTATGCAATGAATTAAAAACAAGGGAAGTCATTTTTATGGATCAACATTGTTTCTGTCTGGTGAAAGAACTTTTGTTTCTGTGACCCAAATCAAGTCTCTGAGAAATTTCTTCAGAAGATAACCTATCTGTGCAAACCACTCTCTCATTAAGGATGTGCAAGGAAATAGTGTCTTAATTCAGGACTGATTATTTTAAGGTGTTGTTTGGTGCAGTGTTGTGAATCTAAATTCATTCCATTTTGTTTATCATATCAGATTTTCTTGGCTGAGTGATCCCAGTGTCTGTGTTGCTAGTCCGAATAATATATTTTTGCTGCTATTAGCAAAATTAAATAATTGGTGTGTTGTCTGATATGGTCTTAAACCAGTGACATTGTTTAAGTTCTTTCTTTAAGGATTAAAGAAAAATGTATTTTGCCTCCTACAATTTAAGATGAGAAATACAACATATCCTTACTTTATTCTCATTAAAAGACTATAGTATTTTAATGTGAACCTCAATTAACAGAATTATATTTATAATAAAGAGTTAAATACACCTATTGAAGCTATATTCCCTTTAAATGCTTTCTTATTTGCCTATTTTTGCACTCAACTTTTTCCTGGATTAAAAATATTATTTATTCCAAAGACATGTATTTATATATTTGATCCACACTTTCCATGTAGTATTTGTTTCTAGTAGGATTTTTCAATCTTCTTTAAATAAGATCCAAGATGTGTAATTCCTTTTACTTTATGTATATAAATTTGCATTACATGTATTTATGTGTTTATACTTATCTGTCAGCATCTGGTATTTGAAAATTATATTAATAGTAATAAACATAAATTAATATAAATATATAATCTCTCATTATCTATCAGTAGCAAAGATTAAATCTGTGGCCTTATTTATCTTAAAAACAACTATAAAACTGAGCTATATCCCCATCCGTTTTGTGTGTGTGTTTAATGTTGAAAAGGATTCTAAGTTGCCCATGCTAGAAATGAACTTTTCATCCTCTTGCCTCAGTCTCCAGAGTAGCCAGGATTACAGCTATGAGCCACTACACCTGGCATAACTATGAATTCTTCATATGTATTTAAAAATTAATTCCCACTGCTTTCACATATAAAGTACGTATCATGATTCTATTTGTAAACATTTTTCTCAAAGTTGTAGATCTTAAAGCCAATGTTTTCTTTCACTGCACACTATTTAAAAAGTCTGGCACAAATCAAACTTTATTTACAAAAATGCATTTTGCTTTGAAAATTTCATTAAAGTAAGAGTTATTTTACTATTTTAAGAACACAGAAGTTCTGGATTCTGTTTTCTAATTGTATTGGAAATATGATTTTTTGAATGAAAACTTTGAGTCTCTTTTCGTGTCAGAGAAGATTTTTGTATAATTCTACTCAATTTGTGTTGTATCCTTTTTCAGTGGCCGCATACTTCTAATTACCTGAAATTTTAAATATTGTGAAGTGACAGCCTTCAAAACTGTCATATACATATATGTGTGTGTATTTTATAATAAAAACATGTGTGTATAGGTTTTTGCATACAGTCACAGGTTCCACTCACAGGTTTGTAAGTGAACTGTGACTAACACAAATTTAGCTCACTTGCCTGTTGACAATAATATGTTCAATCAGTGTCCTATTTAAATGCATGTTACAAGACATAGAAAATTTTTATCCTATCAGATTCACCTAATAATAGCTACATATTTTTTTAGAATGAATTAATAATGGATTGTAAAATGTGTAATAAAAACAGTGTCTTCTACATTAGCCATTAGTAAGTGCTCTGGCTGCACAAAGAACCAGGATCATCTGTTGTTCTTTTTATCTCTTCTGGTAGTTGGCAACAGCGTGTTCTCATAGGTAATATCTGAATTAATGAAATTACAGATTTTATAGCATTAAATCTTTGAACATATGCTCAGACATAGACACATATTTTTGTCGCTTCCACATGCCAATAATGTAAAACACTCATGTATAGATAAACACACATCTGACAAATGCCTTCAAAATATTTTTTTAAGTTAAAGCTAGTGTATAATGATCACTTATTAGTCACCGGATTACAAAAATGTGTCATTTCTGAAGAAAAACCTAGGACACTTTCTGAATTTACCATATTTTCTAAATGTAACCATTATCCACTAGTAGTGAAAATTATGTTTTTCTGATACACAGCTATGGCAATCTGGAATTTTGCTCTAATGTTCAAAACTGTATTTTCAAATATTACAGAAATTTTGAATGGAGAACCTGATTACCTTAGATCATGATATAAAAGAACACTAGGAGTTCCCATGCACTGGTGCTGGCCCAGGGGGAGCTTAAGACCATTGTTCGCAGCACTTAAATGCCTGCCCAGCTCTCTGAAGTACTGGAGGAGGCTCAGGAGATTTCATGGGACTGTCTGGACCACACCCAGCGACTTTCTTTCAATCCAAGGAGCTGAGAGCATGCAAGGTGAGTTTCAGCATGCCAGCACTGGCAAGGGGAGAGCTTTAGACCATTGCTCCTGTGGTTAGGTGACTGCCCATCTCCCTGAAGCACTGGACTCAGCTCTGGAGGTTTCGTGGCCCTGACTGGACCATGCCTAGTGACCTCCTTTCAATCCAGGGAGCTGAGGGCAGGTGAGGTGAATTTCAGTGCCCAGCACTAGCTTGGGAGAGCTTTGGACCATCACCTCCAGTGACAAGGAGCTCTCCCAGCTTCCTCGAAGACAACAGGTGGCACAAGACATCCTGTGGGCCTGGCTGGGCCACGTTCAACAACCTCCATTCAGTTCTAGGAGCCAAGGTAGAAGGAGGTGATTTCCAACATGCCTGAGGGAAGCTTTGGGAGATCTCTCAAAACACAGAAATATATGAAAATGACAAGACAAAAGAACAAAATGCAACCTCAAACCTCCAGCCCATCCCAAGAAAGCCTAGGAGCCATGTACATAGAAGAAAAGATAAGCCATACACTTGAAATGCCTGAAATGATAGTAACTGAAATAAAGTAGCAACTCTGGGAAACTATAAAGGAACTCACATCAGAAATAATGTCCCAGGTAAAAGTAGAAAAGATCAAAGTAATGAAAGAAATGTTGAAAACTTCTAAAGAAGAGAAAGTTAAAAACTGAGAGGAACAATGCAAAATGAACAGTACTGATTGAACAGTGTAAGAAACAAGCAGAATGCATGAAGCAGATTCAAAGAGACATACAGGAAATCAAAAACTTCATTGAAATTTGACAAAACCACCTCAACAAAAGTAAAGACAGATTTTCAGACTTTGAAGACAAGATTGCAGCTAGTAAACAGGAAATGAAAGATTTTTTAAAAAATAACAAGGAAATAATTCAACAGTTGCAAGATCATGTAAATAAAAACAACATAATATTGGTAGGGATAAAAGAAAAAGAAGAGGACAACACAAATGATATCAAGAGGCCATTTATAGAAGTAATACCTGAAAATTTCACAAACATAAGAATGGAGACTGACATACAGATAAGTGAAGCATATAGAACTCCAAATGGCCATAACCAAAATAAAACTACACCCAGACATATCAAAATCACCATCCCATAAATCCAACGTAAGAAAAGAATATTAAAAGCTGTTAGAGAGAAAAGATAGATCATGTGTAAAGGAAAACCTATCAGAATTATAATCAGCTTCTCAACACCATCAATGAAGTCAAGAAAGGCATGGAGTGAAGTATTTCAGATCCTAAAGGAAAATGACTTCCAAACCAGACTGATGTACCCTGCAAAACTGTCCTTCAAATGGATGGAGAAATAAAATAACCCCATGACAAAAAACAGCTGAAGAATTTCATGATCACCAAACAAACCTTGCAAAGAATGCTGAAATACATTCTAGATACACATAGGAAAAAACTTCTAAGCAAGGCTGACAATTAAACAGCCTGGAAAGGTAAAGAATCAACAACAGAAGCATGCCAACAATAAACCAGTATATAACAAATGCAACTATTAGTGCAATTCACCAATTAAAAGAAACAGACTGGCAGAATGAATCAAGAAACAACATCCAAAAATATGCTGTCTACAAGAAAACCATCTAACTTAAAAGAAAACTCAAAGACTAATCCAAAGGACAGAAAACAACACTTCATGCAACAGGAACCCCCATCCCCCTGCAAAAAAAAAAAAAAAAAAAAAATAACAAGCAGGAATAGCTATTCTGTTTGCAGCCAATGTGAACTTCAAGTCAAGAATGATCTGAAGAGATATAGGTCGCTACATACTAGTTAGGGGAAAACTTCAAGAGGAAAAGATAGCAGTCTTAAATACATATACACCAAATTCACTGTGGAATTCTACAAGAAATACAAAGACTTAATGATGACACTTCTCAAACTCTTCAATGAAATCAAATCGGAAGCACTTCTTTCTAAGTCATTTCTGGAAGCAAATATTACTCTGTTACTAAAACCTGAGAAAGACCCAACTATAAAAGAGAACTACAGGCCAATTTCCCTAACGAGCATAGATGCAAAAATTTTCAATAAAATACTGGCAAACAGGATGCAGCAAATGATCATGAAGATTATACACTCCAACCAAATGGGATTAATCCCAGGCATGTAGGGATGGTTCAACATAGGTAAATCAGTAAATTTGATCCACCATATAAATAGAGCCAAAAATAAGAATCACATGATCATTTCTATAGATGCAGAAAGAGCTTTTGATAAGGTCCAACATGCATGATAAGAACTTTAAAGAGAATTGGAATAATAGATGGTCTTTACCTCAATATGATAAAGGCCATCCATGACAAACCAACAGCCAGCATCATAAAAATGACCAAAAACTTTACTTTTACCTTAAAATCAGACACAAGCAAAGGATGTCCCTTATCACCACTCATATTCAACATATTACTGGAAATACTAGCCAGAGTAAGCAGACAAGAGAGAGAAATAAAAGGTGTAAAGATAGGAAAAGAGGAAGTTAAATTACCATTATTTGCAGGTGATATGATACACTACATAGATGACCCCAAAACTCCTTTGAAAGACTCCTAGATATAATAAATAAATTCAGCAATTTAGCTGCATACAAAGTTAATACTTAAAAATCAATAATATTTCTATACACTAACACCAAAATCACTCTGAGACAAATAAGAGAAGCCATATCATTTATATAAGCATCAAAAAATGAAATTCTCAGAAATTAATATAACAAAAGAAGTAAAAGATCTAATCAGGGAAAACTATAATATCCTGAAAAAAGAAATCGAAGTGGGCCTCAGAAAATGGAAAGACATTTTTTTTGGGTTCATGGGTAGGAAGAATAAATATTATGAAAATGGCCCCTTCTCCAAAAATTGTTATACCGATTCAGTGCAATCCCAATGAAAATACCACTAAAATATCACATAGATCTAGAGAAATTGCTCCGACAATTACTTTGGAACCAGAAGAGACTTAGTATAGCAAAGGCAATTCTAAGCAGCAAAGGCAAGGCAGGAGGCATCACAATCCCTAACGTGAAGTTATACTACAAATTTACTCTAGTAAAATCAACAAGATACTGGAATAAAAACAGATCTGAAGATCAATGGAATGGATTAGAAGATACAACCACACCTACAAACACATGCAACCTCCTTGCCTTTGATAAAGGGGCCAAACATATCAACTGGAAGAAAGACAGTCTCTTTAAAAAATGATGATGGAAAAATTGGCTCTCCATATGCCAAATACTAAAGCTAGATCCATGCCTATCACCATGTGCTAAACCAAAGTCTAAATGGATCAAAGACTAAAAGCAGAAAACCTAAATATGTTGGAAGACAAGCTAGGTAAAAATCTTGAAGACATAAGGGGTAAGTAGAGAATTCATGAACAAGAATCCAACCACATAGGAAATACTTTTCAGAATCAATAACTGGTATCACATCTTATTAAAGAATTTCTGCATGTCAAACAAATCTCCAGCATAGTGAAAGAAAACTCACAAATTGGGAAAAAAATCTTAGTGAACTGTTCCTCAGACAAAGGACTTCTGTTTAGAACATATAAAGAATTTTAAAAAAGAAAACTCAGACCCCCAAAATTCAGAGACCAAATCCAAAAATGGGCATCCAAGATGAATACACAGTTCTCAGGTGAAGAAATAAAAGTGACAAATAAATACAAAAAAAGTTCATCATCTTTGTCATTAGAGAAATGCAAATTAAAACCACACTGAGATTCCATCTCACTCCAGAAAGAATGGCCAGGATCAAGAAAATTATCAACAACAAATGCTGGAGAGCATCTGGGGAAAAAGACACACTTCTACACTGTTGGTGGGAGTGTAGACTGGTGCAGCCACTGAGGAGGTCAGTCTGGAGATTCCTCAAAAAGCTGGGATTGGAAGTCCCATTTGATTCCGTTATTCCACTTCTAGACATATTCCCAGAAGAACTGAAAACATCATACCACAGTGATATCTGTGCACCCATGTTTATAGCTGCACAATTTGTAATAGCCATATCTTGGAAACAACGCAAGTGCCCATCAACTGAGGAATGGATAAAAATGTTGTGGTATTTTCATACAATGGAATACTACTCAGCTATAAAGAATGGTCACATTGAGATATTTATAAATAAATGGATGCAATTTGAGACCATACGCATAAGTGAAATAAATCAAACTCATATGTATAAATATCATATAGCTTTCCTAGTGTAAGAAATGGTAAGAGTACATAAGATTTTATGGTAATCATGTTTCTCCATTACATTGCTTTGAAGCCTTATGTTTTCATTCATTAGTTGGAATGGTTTTACTGTGGTTTGTTTGATTTTATTATGTGTGGTGGTATGAACATCTCCTTTGAAGAAAACAAGACATTATGGCAGCCATTACTGATTTAATATTCATTTTGCTTTGAATTCCTGCCATGCTTTTGTTCTTCTATTTCCATTGATTGTATCATGTTGTGTCTTATTGGATTTTAATGTGTGATAGTATGAATAAATTTTAATGGAAAATGAGATTTATAGTAGCCATTGTTCATTGCCTGTTATTTGGTTCTGAATGTCCTTTAAGACTTTCATTCTCTTCAATGTTTTGTACTATTTTATGTTTGATACTTCTGTATGTGAAGGTATGCTCTACTATTTGAAAGAAAGACCCATTATGATAGCTACTGTTAATATCCAGTTGTCCTGTTGTAAAGGGCTATGTTGCTTACATTGTTTTGTTCTGCCCTCTTTTGTTTATTCTCTTTTAAAAAGAACACTAAAATAGTATGCTATATATATTTACTTTTCAACTTATATAGTAATAGGCATCTAAAATACTTGCAGATTGTTGGGAAATACTGATTGATTTTAATAATTTTTTGGGGTTTTGACATTGTTAAGCTTGTCAGGAAAATTATATGAGATCATAAAAATGACTGAGTAAAATATTTCACACAAGAGACTTAAGCATATGTTAAATATTTAACTTAACTTTATAATTTGTTTCGATCAATACCTAAAATATACAAACA
This sequence comes from Cavia porcellus, assembly GCF_034190915.1. Lineage (NCBI taxonomy): Eukaryota > Metazoa > Chordata > Mammalia > Rodentia > Caviidae > Cavia > Cavia porcellus. The sequence goes on from NW_026947505.1 coordinate 57,808,577, forward strand.
ATTACATAAGATTAGCAGTGTTCTACTTGAAAAAATAATACTTTTTATACTTATGAAAAATATTATTTCAGTAAATTTTAAATATTGAAGTTTGGTGTATGTCATGGCCAACAGTTACTGTTGTGGTTATAAATTTATGTAACATTTGAAATTTGTATATATGTAAAATGAATATTGAGCTTTTTAGGTGATCTTGGAAGTTTTTCTAATCTCTATTACATGTACTTCCTAAAGTTACCATTTCTTTATATAATTTTCAGTCATATATACTTTCAGTTATTCTTTTCAGAAGCTCATACCTATAAATAACTTTCCAGACATCCAACTCCCACAGATCTTGAAATCTCAAATTAAAATTCAATGCTTGTAGGAACCTGTACACTGGTATTCATTTTCTTTTTCTACACAGGATGGCACTTGTCCATTTGAAAAACATTTACCTAATAACAGTGGTGTAACAACAAGAATACATAAAAGTCATTAATGAAACTTGCTTCATAATTTATTATTTTCAGAAATGAAATTCGCTTATTGTACGGATGTAGAGAGTTATGATGTTTAATCCAGAAAAATTAATCTGTACAAAAAGTTGATAATAAAATTTGTAATTGTAAAGTGATTTGAGTTGTAATCAAATGATAGATTTGTTTCTTAAGCCTGACAAGTATTATTGCACTCACATGAGCGCTTTCCTGCTCTCTTTGTGGTAGAGTAATAATTTAGGAATATGCATTATACTCTCTCCTATGAATATTTCTATATCTAGGTAAATTTAAAGATGCATTTTTGTGCTGTATTAAATTGTAACATATTCTCAATTACCTTTATAAAAATTCCTTTGGTGGTAATAGTTCAGGAATAATACTATTTAATTATTTCATTCCTTCTCCACCAGAATTAGATTCACTCTAGTAAATCATTTCAATCTCTTTCACTTACTTATTTTGGCTCAGCAAGGTCTCATTCAGTTGCTAAAATTCTTCACTCTTTTTGTTTTCTTTGTTTTCTGTAATACTGATGCTTTTTATGGTTTTAATTTGAGGCAACTGTCAAGAATCACTATATATTTATAATACAAACATAGTTAAAACAATCTAAACACAAATTTAAAAAAAAAACTTTAATTAAGAAAATGATAGCTGTATTTCTGGTAAAGAAATTAAGTCTAATGAATATAATTACAAAATTATTGTTCTGATAAATATGATTAAGCTACTTTAGTGATTTTAAAACAAAGTGAAACATGGCAGCCATAGTTGACTTCCCTATTGTCTGATCTTGAACACCTAAAATGCCTTTATCATCCTGTTCTGATCAGTTATATACTATTTTGTTTTGTATGAATTTATTGTATGTGAAGATATGGACAGCTATTTGGAAGAAAACAAAAGACTATGATAGACAGTGAAGATCTCTGGTTATCTTGCTTTGAAATCTGTGTCTTTTACATTATCTTATGATCTCTTTTGTTTTGTTTTGTTATGTTTAATTTTATCCTCTTTAAAAATAAAAAATAAAAAGAAGCGAAATGATTTGTTATTGCCTAGAGCTGTTGTCTACATGCATCTTTTTCATTTGGTATATATCCATATTAGTAAAACAATGTTGAACAATGATACCCTGTACATAAGTATGCATTATAGTGAACTATAGTTACATATTATTTTATAAATGTATCTTAAACAACATGCCTATTTATAAGAATTTTAAAATAGCGAGTATATATTAGTTATATAGTATACAGTCTTTACTCCCCTAATACCCCTTTTTTTTCTCTCTATCCATCTTCTTCTCTTCTAGTTTCCTCCTGTCTTCACATTCTCTCTGTCTGTCTCTCTCCCTGTCTGTCTCTCTCTCTCTCTCTCTCTCTCTCTCTCTCTCTCTCTCTCTCTCCCTCTGCCTTTTAGATCCCACATATAAGACAAAACAAGTATTTGACTTTATGCATCAGGCTTCTTTTGCTTAAAATGATATTCTCCTGTTACATCCATTTTTCAGCAAATAATTTTGATTTTCCTTGTGGCTGAATAATATTCTAATATCTATGTGTATAGATAGATATATAGATATAGTTTGTACATTTACTCATCTAATGGAGGAAATATAGGCTGTATTCTTATGTTGTCTATTGTTAATTGTGTACAATATTCATGAATATGCTTGTATCTCTGTATCATACTATCTTGACTTTATTTCTTCACAGAGTACACAGTGAACAATGATAATATGAATCTAATATGAGGTCTGTTTTTAGATTTGTTAAGGAGACTCCTTACTGATTCCCATGATGGTGGCACTAATTCATTCCTACTAGCAGTTTAAAAAATTTCCTTCTCCTCAAATCAGCTATACGCAAAAACTCCCTAAAATCTGCTCCTACAACAAGGAAAACAATAGCAAGAATATACAAATAGGATCAGATTATAATGCTACACAACAGTGTGAAGGGACAGCTTACAAAGTGGGAGAAAATGTTTGTCAAGTACTCTTCTGACAGAGGACTACTATCCAGAATATATAAAGAACTCAAAGAAGTAATATTGAAACAAATTTTAAAAGGTGAAAAAGAATGAGTGTAAACAAAATTTGACCTCTGTCCATTATAGGGAGACTATCTTTATTCCTCCTTCTGCACATTCAGTCTCCATAGGCAATAGTGGCTGCCAAATTGGTATCAACTATCTATGGCCTGCAAGTAAAATTTAACACACCATTTGTTTTGTAGGTAAAGTTTTACTGAAACACAGTCTTGCTTATTTGCTTATTCTTCATCTATTGCTGTTTTGCCCTACAGTAAAGAGAAGTTATTTCATAGGCAACATGGTCCATGAAGCCCTGACCTATCTTCTAAATATAATTTCTATCTTCTGTTATAAAAAACTGTCACAGTATTTCCAACTATGTATAGCTCTAGCTTTCAAGCATTTCTAGTTACTTTCAAATGAAGTCTTGTATTTTCACACAGCTACATCTTTGTGTGTGTTTGTCTTTTCTTGGAATGCCTTCGTGGTTGTCTTTTGTTTATTCTTCATAACATTCTTAATATTGAAAAAAAAAAAAAAAAACATCTCCCTTCTGTGGTTCCTATGGGAGTTTCAATTATAGACTTTTGTCTGCCTGGATGGATATAACTATGATTCAGGGATCTGAATATGAAGTAGAAACTCATGGGAAAATTTACAGTACGGATAGTTAGTGGCAGCATCCTGAAAGAACAATTCACAAAAATTCCACCGCTAAATCCCTTGGAAGTGATTTTTTTTTTTTCATATTTCACTTTGTCAGGTTTACGTTCTTCTCTGAATTTACAAAATACAGTCTCCATTACTCATTTGTATTTATTTATCCTATTCTAGTACCATTTAGAACTGTGACCAGGTCTGATCCAATTTTCTCATTAGAAATTACGTACATATCTTGCAAGAAAGTTGTTAAAATGCATTAACCTAAATGAAAATTAAACACATAATTTGCCACATAATTAAATTAGATTTGTAAGTATTCAGACTGATTGCAATTTACTAAATCATAAAAGTTTCTACTTTCTGTGACTGCTTGATTTTACTACTTTGAAGGAGGTGCTGAAGTAGTCAATCATGGGTTAGCTGTGAAACACAATTACTGTGCATAGTTATTGGGTTGAGATATTCACTGTTTATGAGTAACTTATCTAAAAACAGATGACTGCAAGACAAGTTAATGAAAATTTTTAGGGCCTTTTAAAAAAGTTTATGGTTAACTAAAATTGCACAAAATAGAAGTGAACATACCTTTTCAATAACAGCTAAATAGTAAATATTTTTGGTTGGTGTCCAAATACTTACATCTGTCCTTGGGGTCAGAATGTAGTTACAGAAATAAGTAAATGGCACGCATGACTGTATTCCAATAAAACTTTACCCAAACAGGTTTCTACAGTTTACCCTTTTTGTGGACCCAAGTTTGAAAATTCTTGGAGATTTGTTCTTGAGTTCACATGATGTTGATATGATTACACTTAAGTCGTTTATTAATTGACTGAGCTAGTATTTTTGGTCTCTATTTTGTATCACACAGTTTTTAAATTTAGTGCTTGCTTGAAATGTTTATAGAGACAGGAGCCTATGTCTCAAGGCATTACCCAATTTAAGGACATTCCTCAGGTAAGACAGAAGAAAAATGGCTTTGAGATCCCAAACACACGTAAAGATGGCTTAATAGCAACAAAATATTGCCTTCTGATTTCTCTTCTGGAGGATGGGGGATACATATGTCTCACGATCTACATTCAATCTAACAAATAAGCCTGATACCATTTTCAGCTTTGTTCTATCAGACGTTAAATTTGCTTATGCTGCAGCTTTTTGTTGGTTTAAATATTTTAACAGGTATTTATTTTTCACTTGTATTTCCTCTTCTGATAAATATCCATTCATTTCAGATGCCAATTTTTTTTTGCATAGGGTTGTTAAATTTAGGGGTCTGATTTGTTTCAATTCTTTGTATGTTCTAGATATATATATATATGTTTTAGTCTGAAGAATAGCTGGTGAAGATTTTTTCCCACTCTATCAATTGTCTTTTCACCCTGTGGATGATTTCTTCTGCTGTGAAAAGCTTTTTAATAAGATTAGATCCCAGTTTTTGACTCTCTATAGTATTTTCCACTCAGTTTGAGCATTGTTCAAGAAGACTATGCCTTTATCTATGTCTTCAAGAGTTTTATTCTGCCTTCCAGCAAATTTAGTTTTTCTGTTTAATATTTAGATCTTTGGTTCATTTTGATTTTAGTTTAGTGCATGGTGATAAACATGGGTCTAGTTTTAGGTTTAAGCATATAAAAAGTCAGTTTTTTCTACCACCATTTATGAAAGAGGCTTTCTTTCTTCCATTACATGTGTTTGATCCCTTTGTCAAAGATAAACTGGTTGACTATATTTGAAGTTGTTTCTACCTCTTGTAATCTGTTCCGTTATTCTTCAAGTGTTTTATTTTTTTTAACAATAAAACACTGTTTCTATCACAGTAGCTCTATAGTATAATTTAAAGTTGGGGATGCACTGTATTTTGCCTTTGTTGCCCAGAATTTTTCTGCTATCCTAGGTCTCTTCTTGTCTCAAATAAATTTTAGAAATGTTTTACCTAGTTTTGTGAAGTTGTAATAATATTTTATTTGGAATTACATTAAATCTGTATAACAATTTTAGAGTATGGCCATTTTCACTGTGTTGGTTCTTCCTATCCATGAGCAAGAGAAATTTTTGCATTTTATGATATCCTCTTCATTTTTTTTTTGAGCACTGAGGTTTTCAATGTAGGAATATTTTACATCCTTTGCTAGACTGATTCCTAAGTACTTTATTTTGGTCCACTCTGTTGTGAACGATGTGGTTTCTCTAATTTCTGTCTCAGTGTGTTTGTAACATGTGTACAGCAATGCTATTGAATTTTGAGCACTGACTTTGTAGCTATGTGGTTGAATCTGGTTATTACATCTAGAAAATTTTGGTGAAGGTTTTGGATTTTTCCATGTAGAGAAGCATGTTATTGGTGTGTAAAGATAATTTCACTTCTTCTTTTCCTATCTTTCTTTCTTTCTTGTATCTAATTGCTCTAGATAATGTTTCCAGAACTATTTTGAGTAGGAGCATAGTAGAGTAATCTTTGTCTTATCCCTGATTTTAAAGAGAAAGGTTTCATTATTTGATCATTTAGTATGAGGTTGCCTATTAGTTTGTCATTGACAGCCTTTATCAGATTGATAAAAAGACTATTATTCTGATTTTCTGTAGTGTTAATGGATGTTGGACTTTTTCAAATGCTTTTTATGTATCTATTGAGATGACAATATGCTTTTTTGTCCTTTGTTCTGATGATATAGTCCATTACATCTATTGTTTTGAATATATTAACCATTTTTAATTCCTGGGATGAACGCTACTTTGATCGTGGGATATACATACATGAAAAATGTTGAACCTCACTGATCACTCAAGAGATTCGAATTAAAACAATGCTGAGATTCCATCACACTCTGGAAAGAATGACTATTATCAACAAATCAACCAAACACAAATGCTGATGGGCTATGGACCAACAGGAACACTTCTCCAATTGATCGGAGTATAGACTGCTGCAAATTTGGAAATTAGTGTGGACATTCCTCAAACAACTAAACTACAGGTTCCATTTGACCCAGACAGCCTCCTTTTTAGTACTTTCCCAAACGAATTAAAAGCATCATGCCACAGTGATATCTGCACACCTCTGTTTTTTGAAGCACAATTTGTAACAGCTAAATCTTGGAAACAACTGAAGGTCCATCAATCAATGAATGGATGAAAAAGGTGGGGTTTTTTGTTGTTTTTATACAATGGGGTGCTACTCAGGCATAAAGAAGGATAAACTTGAGACATTTAGAGACGCTACTCTTTTAAATGAAATAATTCTAACATATATGTATAAATATTTTATTGTCTCTCTGGTGTGAGAAACTGAAATTGTAAATAGCAACCAAATTGTAAAATAGATATTGTAAAATGGGAATTAATTGTTCTTAAGGAAAAGGGAATGCAGGGGTAGAAGAGAAAATTAAAAACTGAGAAAAAAGATAAAATGGAAACAAAGTTTTGTAAAAAGGAGGGGAAGAGAATATGCAGTGAGGGCAAAGGAGTGGGAATTTAAAAAGAGGAACTAAGATATACTACGTACAGGTATTCCCTATGATGAGTGTGATTATTATTTATGTCTTAATTGTACTGATAACTTAATTTTAAAAATAAATGTTTAACAGAAAACTTAAGGTATCCTGCATTTAAACTATCTTGACTTCTTTTATTTTCTTTTGAAATGTACTATTTGTAACTCTGTTACATTTTCAAACTTGACAATCTATATTGAGCTGAGAGGTAGAAAAAATACAATAGGAACAATTACATCCTCAGATTTGTTGTTATGGCTTAAGAACCTTACCTCTATCATAACTTCTTTTGTTTTATTTTGTTTGTTTGCTTGATTTTTACTCTTAAGTTTTCAACTCAAATTGTGACTGTAAACAGACTTTTAGAAATGTTAAGGTCAGGACGAAGAAAGGTAATTACTTTCATCTTCATTTCAGAATTTCTTATGATTAATAACTCTAACGAAAATCTATAAGAAGTCAAAGCCAGAGGTGTCTACCTTGAATATGTGAATAATTTTTTAAAGCACAAAAAGTTGTGATGGTAGTTAAGAATAAGATTATTTGTTTAGCTATACTTTATACATGTTTTGAATGATTGTTTTCCACACAGCATGTTCCCAGTCTGTTTATTTTCATCTGGTATTTTATTGATTTATTATTCTTGAGCAAAATTCGTGTATATAGATTGTGAATTCTCCATTTATTATATTGTTTGTTGTTCTCATAATTTTATTTTTCTAAGAGTGATGCAAATTTATTTTTCTAAGAGTTTATGAGAGAAATAGTCATATACATGAACTACTGGGTTAACATCCATCATCTAATGTGTATCTGTCTTTTCCACTGAGCATACAGCCCAGGATCTTTGCTTAAAGGAAAAATGGTGTGTCTTCCCTGAGAAAAGAGACAATTATTGCCCACCAACATGTCATATCAGGTGTAAGTAAGAGCAGGACTAACTCAAAACAAAAGAAAAATTCACAGTAAGAGATTTTATTAACCCATTTATGATTTGCTGTTCCATGGTTGTTTTATTTTTATTATATGTATTTGTTGTATTTCTAAAAAAAACTCCTACTCAATTCAAGATTAGAATACTTCAATAAAAGTTTAGAGTATATTTGTAACATTTACAAATAAGCTCTAAAACAAATAGAGGCTACCAAGCCAAACAAAAAAGTAAAAAGATAAACAAAGTCTCTGCAATAATTATGCTTTATTGCTCTGGAAAGTAAAGCAAATTCTAATTTAAAAAAAAATAACACGTAGGCACATGCTAAGTGTTGCTTCTTACAGAGGCATAAAATTTAGTTTTTATTGGTACTACACGAATCAGTAATTAGAAAATGTTTAAAGAAAAGCCCCAGAATGGTGGTAGCTATCCTCATATTATACTGCAAATCATCTTCTAATTGCACAGCTTACATTCAGGTTAATTGTGGTGCAACTGTTAGCTTAGCTGTTCTTCTATGAAGTTGACACTTAACATAAACATTACATGGTTCAAAAGTAAGTTGTTTAATATTTCCAGTATATTTAAAACAGCTATGTAGAGGTTAATTAAGTGTTTCTTTGGATCTTAAGATTCATTATCATTGGTAAAATTTTTCCATTTTAATTTACTTTAATGTAATTATTAATTTTGTTTTAATCCAAAACCACTGAGCACCTAAGGGAAAAAATGTACAAATTATATTCAAGAGACATTCATATACTTCTTTAAAATACTAGTGAAGTTCTAGAAATGAAAATTGATGTCAAGAGTATACATTAAAAATGGAATTTTGGGATTAAAACACATAATCCAGTCTATTATATGCTTACAAGAGGAGAACCCAGAAGACTTCATTGGGGAAGAAGATCCAAGGAAGACATTCGGGAAGAGCTGGCTTCTTTGTGTCAGCAGAGCATGCTTAAGGATTTGATCACATTGGTTTTGTTTGTTCTTTTGCCGTTTCAAAATGCTTTGTATTACAAATTTTAAACTTGAAAATACTATTAGATTGACTTATTGAACAGAAAAATAAATTATATCTCAGACAAGATAAGAAATATGCAAAGAAGTCACATAGGGAAATATTCTAATGGTACTTTTTTATCTTCATTTTACAATTTCAAAAAGAAATTCCCTGTTTATGACAGAGAAGTTAGTTGCTACTAGTATTTATTTGGAAAACGTGTGAGTATGTGTGTGTGTGCATACACAGCAGAATTGGTATTCCATTAGAAATTTATTCTGCTACACTGGAAAGAAGTTCTTCTATTCAGTTACTAATGATGAATTGCCTATGAGACATATATGATAAATTCATTAAAATATATAATTAAATTAATTACATATAATAAAAAAGAGTAGTTTCCCAAATTTTTAAGTACAGCTAAGCAACTATTGAAAAATATCCTTTGAAACTATTTTGATGCCCACTCAAATAATCCAGAGTTCAATATTTCACAATTTCGTCTGACCACAGGTTTCCCTTATAAAATGTTTTGTTTCGTGAATGGGAATCAAAACAACTGTGAAAGCAAGTGTACCAGAAATAAAGAAAACTTGTGAAGTTTTGAGACAATGTACAGCTAATTCATGTGATTCAGACAAATAAGAAAATTATTAATCACTTGAAATTTCAATGTAGTCAAATGTTTACATCGAAAAAAGGTATAGTGGTGAATTTCTATATTAAACTGATTTTAAATTATGTCTTCTTTAATACACCCAGAACCCCATAAGTCCTAGATTAAATATGCCCCATCATTTGATTTCATATATATATATATATATATATATATATATATATGCTTTGATTTATATCCTATGAATTATTTTCTGTAATTTTTAATCAAATATTATTCTTTTTTAACTTTTATTGTAGCAACAAATGTTTTCATAGTACGACACATGATAATGCAATCATCCTTAATTTTTACACTGTTTAATAAAAAATATTTTATCTTTACTGAGAAGGTCTAAGTCTGTTCAGTGGGGTCAAATAAGAATAATGTTCAGTGAAATATTTTGTTCTTCCATAGCTATGAAGAGGCTCTTACGGTTTCTAACAATCTCCAGTCAGGAAAATTCCATAGCAAATGTTGCATTGGAACCTAGCAAAGATTTCTCAGGAGCTAACACTCCACTGCACTGCACACAGGACAGAGTTTAGTAGTTAAGCTTGACCCTGTAAGAGCAGTGTACGATTAGGTGCCTTGTATTCCTTGTGAAAATTCATTATATACCTGTAAAATTCTTTGGAAAAATGCAGACTATATTATGAACAATACATAACATAAATAAATTGATTATTCTATGTCAAAAACAGTACTTAATGTAAAACTGAGGAAATACAATAACACTATTGACTAAAAGCAGATGTGGATAAAAGGGAAGAGAAAAGTAGCAAACATATATGGGAAAATTATAATTTTTTCAGCAAGCAATTAAAGATTAAAGGTTTTTAATTAAGATTCAGTCATAATCCTTACTACATCCCAATCTAAATATAAAACTTCCAGAACTAAAGCAAAAGGCAAAAACTGTTTTAAATTAAAAACATTTAGACAACATAAAATAACACAACTAAATTAATAAAAAAATATATGTATTTATGTATAAAATATACTTTAGGCTATACTTTAGCTTATATTATGTGTTACCTGGAAAGCTAATTTTCTTTTATGAAGTTAGCTTTTATCAGTGTGGGTTAGAGTGAAAATTACATAAAAATGTCCAAAATTACATTCAAAATTAAAAGGATAAGAAAAATATCCCAAAAATTAATACATAGGTATTTGAGGTCATATAACAGAAAGTGAAAATAAATAGAACTGAGCTAATATCTTCCCATAATGAGTAAAAATTTCAGAATACTAAAGAAGAAATAAAATTAAATGAGTGATAATTCATTTCAATTATTTCTTATAAGTTGCAAAAATGGAAGAATGATGAAATAATATTTATCAATATGAGATTACCAGCCTCGGTTCATTTTTTAATTTTCTGTAATAATTCCTTTATTGAATCTTCTCAATTAACATATATAATAAATATAATTAATATCTATAATTTGGTCAATGCACAATACATGCAAGTTTATGAATAAATCTTAAATAAATATAAAAAATTCGAATTCTTGATACTTTCCCTCTAAAATTTTACGTTATATTATAGTATATATTTTATGTACTAATATTAAATTATCTAAGTTCTTCATTTACTGAATGCATTGTTTGATAAATATTTACTTAACAACAAATATGTGATATATATTGCGTGTGTCCTGCAACACTAAACCAGAGTGTTTCCAGTCCTGGTAGACTTCATCATCTTGAGGGAAGATACAGAGGAAAGCAATATGGTTTTAGGAAGACAGGATAAATGCAAAGAAGTGTCAAGACAGAAGGGCGGCAAGAACCATCAGGATGAGGTCCATTTTTTGATGAAGTGACTAAAATAGACTTGAAAAGTAAATTCGTGTAGACATTCAAGAAATGAGAACACAATTATGTGAGTATTTGCAGGAAGAATATTCTAAACAGATAACAATACAAAGGACTTGAGGCAAAATGTGTGTTGCACATTAAATGAATAAAAATTAATTCATGAGGCTGAGGAGAGAAGTGAGTCACCAAAGGTAAAGCAAGAAAAGTAATTGGGAATGAAAACTATGCAGTTCCCTCTAAATCCTAGTAAACACAATAAATGGCTTTTTTTTTTTTAATTGAGGGGAGGCTTCAGGGAACTTGAGAGAGTTAAAAACCAGCGTAAAATAGCTACTGAAATCTAGTAGGTGTATTAAGGTGGCTTCTGTTAGTGTGGCTAGGAGATGTAGAGCAAAAGTTTGCATCTAGATATTCTTTGCAGCAGAAACAATGGAATTTATGGCTGAACCATTGCAGGAGAGAAAATGATACCTCTTGCTAAATGTGGAGAATGCAGCTATCAGTGATGGAGAGGAAGACAAACAGAAGTACAGCTGAGGGAAAGTCAAGACTCAATTTTACAGAAATGCATTTTGACTATTATACACTAAGTGCTAAGGTCAGTTAGTTATATAGGTCAAAATTGTATGGCAAAATCTTGCCTTGTAAATCATCTGAATTTGAAAGTTAGAACTTTCAGATATTAGATAAATAAATAAAAAAGAAATATCACCATTGTTTAGAGTATGCTATCTATTGTTAAAAATGGAAGATATTTGACCATCTATTAATACACAGATAAAAATTGTTGGCAATCCCCATAAGAAACCAATAACAGCATGCCATTTATTCAAGGTGATGTAACTGGGCAAAACAGGACAGGATTTAGACTGAGATGCTGTGTAACTTTTTAAACTTTAGAAAATGAGTCAGACATGATTGTATGTCTCACAAATTAAAAATAATTTAAAATTTAAGTAAAATTATGGGAAATAAATTTAAATTGCACAAAGCCTTCAAGTAAAAAGCATTACAACCAAAATTAATAAAGAAAACAAAACAGTTACTGAATGAATACTTATAGTTTTATTTTTAGGATTTCACTTTTAGCAGTAGGGGCATAACACAGAGTCTAATGGACCCATACCTTATTGTTCTACTGTAACTTTGTATGTTAGCATAATAGTAGCCAGCAGTGTGTCTCAGCACTCTACCCTGAGGAATACAGGAAGTCGTGTATGTGTTTACTCACTTGGTATGATGAATGCTAAACTGTGTGTATATGTGCAAAAGTTACATAACACAATTTTGTGCCACATTATGCTTCCTGTAACTGGTTTGTTTATGTTTATTTTTTGTTCACAGAAAACAAGATAGACACAAACTACTGCATGATTTGTCAAAATTTTTTTCTTTTGATTGTTTATAGGAGTAGCCCTTTAAGCACAATGGCATATGAAATGGGCAGCTCCTTTAGTCATCTAATGAAGAAAGCATTAATGTGCATACATATTTGACTAGTTAAAATGTTGCAATGTGGCCACAAAATCAATTGGAATGATCCAATGTTAGAACTAAGTCCAAAAACATAGTGAAGGTCGGGGAGAAGTTTAACATATTAGATAGAATGCCCAAACTGCCAATCAATGTTGGAAGTTATAACAGATGAAATTCTACAAGATACTTTGAAATAGACAAAGACTGAAATGCAAATAAAACATTCTACATGCACCAATAGCTATATTCAAATATAGTTTTATTATGATACTTCGTAACTGATCTGACAACATTCTTCATAGGTCTTTTGTATTCGACAGACATTTCGCAGGGTATTTGCAAGAATGGAAACAACTGATGGAAAACTGACAAATGAAACTATAGCACAGGCAGAAGGATGGTCATGAATTCGAGACCAATATGGGTTACAAAGTGAGTTCAAAGCCTGTCTGAAAAATAGTAAAAACCTGTACCTGTCCCACAAAAATAAAAACAAAATAAAAAAGGAAATGGCATAAAAATTTATGCCCTTTTAGATGCAAAGCCTTACTATTCTTTCAGTTTAGACATTTATCCTGGAAGTTTGTCATCAGCTCCTTACTTGTATAGTAATAATCCGAATGATGATAAGAACAGACTTATTGCTGCCATCTCCCGAACTAAGCAGAATGTGACACTTGACAATTGGTTTACCAGTTTCTAAATGTTGTTACATTCACTAACAGCACAAGCTGACCAGTGCAGGAACTGTATGCAGTAACAAAGAAATTTCAAATGAAATGCTGCAATTTCAAAACAAAGAATTATACCTTGATTTTCAGCAAGACAAAACACTGGCCTCATACATTTGGTAAGAAAATCAAACTGGTACTGCTGATGGCAATGTTTCACCACGATGGAAATACTGAGAGGGAAACCTCAAATAAAACAGAAGCCCGAGGAAAAAACTTACAAAAGCCAAACTGAATATGGCGATGTTCTTGATGAATTATAGAGCAATAATGATGTCACCTGAAACACAAAGCATTGGTCAATCATTGTGCTTTATTTGATAGTTAACAAATATGGCATAATTTGAAAGTTTATAAAGAAAGTAACAAATGCAAATTATCGTGGAAAAGTTATCTTAGTGAGCTGGGACTGGAACTCAGAAGAGATCATTTAGAGCAGAGGAAAAACAAAGTGTTTCTGTCCAAGGAACTACACACAAAAAAAACTGTGGAGCATACTGGTGAGCTGTAAGGAGAACAGTTACAGCACCACAAATACCTAGTACAACAACAGGAAAACAAAACATGTCAACTATGCCCTACAAGAAAGAATAGTTTGTCCTTTTTGTAGCTTAGTAATACTCCACTGGATAAAAATACCACATCTTTGTTATTCATTGCTCAGTTGATGGGCATTTGAGTTGTTTCCAAGATTTAGCTGTTATAAACTGTGCTGGTACAAACATGGGTACACATATATTGCAATGGCATGATGTTTTTATTCCTCTGGGGAAGTACTCAGGAATAGCTGCAGAAAATGGGACTTGTTTTCTGAGTCTCCACACTGATTTCCACAGTGGCTGCACCAGTCTATACTCCCACCAACTGGGGTGAAGAGTTCCTTTTTCCTTGCACCCCTCCCCACATTTGTTATTGGTTGATTTTTTGACGACAGCCATTTTTTCTAGGAATCTCAGTGTTGCTTTAATTTGTATTTCTCTAATGACCAATGGCGTTGAACATTTTTTTCATATATTCATTTGTAATTTGTATTTCTTCATCTGAAAAATACGCATTAATCTCAGATCCATTTTTGGATTGGATTTTTGAATTTTGTGATAGTTAAAATAATTATACTACTAGTTTATTTTACTTTATTGAAAAGAATGATTTATGGTTATATTTTATGATCAGTTTTGCAAAGTTATGGTTTATAATTTAAACACCTACTTGGAAGATAATGATACACAATATATTAACCACTATATTTTTTGCCTTTTTGAGACTGTCTTGCTAGAAATTCAGGCTGACTTCAATTCATTTTCTAGCCCAGGCTTGTCTCAGGCTTGCAAATCTCCTCCGGCTTCAGTGTCTCAAATCCTGGGATAATGTCCAGCTATATTAACCTCTGTTAACGTCCTATTGCCTTGTTTTGAAACTGAATGTCATTGCTTTTATTGTTTTTTTTCTCTTTATGATGCAATAAAAAAGTAAAAAAAAAATAAAATACAACAAATCAAAGAAAAAATACTTCATAAAATTTTAATAGTTAGATGTTTCAATATACTTAATTACAAGCAGTATTCATGTCTTACAAATGGTTATTTTAGTCTTCAAACTATACAAATACTTTTCAAAAAGGACAGGAACAGAAAACCTATCTGCTATCAATGTAAATGGTACTTGTGTGTGGAGTATGCAGTTGTCATATGTGAAGGCTGTGTGGGGTGCAACATTTGAAAGAAAGGTTGTTTCTCTAGTAGACTTTTTTGTACTTACATTGTACTTTAGGTAGATTTTTTACCTCGGATTTTGTCTTTTATATTTTGTAAGAAAGTAAACAGCTGATTGGAAAGTGTTTATATTATTTTAAACATTCATTATATATTTATTATTTCATTTTATTGATGTTTATTTTGCTGCTAATTGCAATTTTTATAACACAGTAGGAAGCTTCAGACAAAATAGGAAATGAAGAGAGGAGAAAAAGTTGCCACATGGGAAAGGAAAACTCAGTATAAGTGGTGTCAGTGTCTGCAAGACTTGCGCATGGAGCATACAGTTGTCATGCATGAAGACTGCCTGCAGTGTGACAGCGGGAGCAAAGCTAGCTTTTATCATAGTTTTACTGATATTTTCAATGTCATTAATATAGGGGGTTATTTCTCATGATATGTTTAAGGTTTTGTAAGCAAGCACACAGCTGATCTGAAAATGTTGATGTCTACTCTAAAAACAGTACATATAAAGAATTTAATGCTGTATTTTATTTATATTTCATGCTCCTGTGAATTACACATAATGTATAATATAATCCCCTCCTGAGAAAACAGTAAGCCTATAAGATGTCAAGTATGTCCTACAAAATGGCCAGGAGAGGAAGATACATGTGCTGTCCCTGAAGTGATACATGTGTATATGGAATGCACTGTTGTCATGTATGCAGACTTCCTTGGGTGTGACAACTGAAGCAAAGTGTCTCTTTTTCTGTGAAGTGTTGTTGGTATTTTAATTGTAGTTCTTATAAAAATTTATTTGTGTTGTTTTAGAGTTTGCACACCAGAATCAGTGTTGAAAATTTGATGCTTTATACAAATAATAAATATTAAAAATTCAATATTTTATTTCTGTAGTTTTCCTATTAAGTCCTCATTGTTTAATACAATAAAACTCATTAAATTTAAATTAGCAATTGATTGATAGAAATACTTTAAAAAATAAACATTTCTGTACCTTTATTAAAAAATAGTATAATGCTGTGTGAGCTAATTTGTTGATTTATTTATAGTAAATCAAGAATTGTTCATTAAATGTTTATAATGTTTGAAGCAATCTCAAAAATTTCTTGAATTATTTATAATAATTTTAATCAGATCATTGTAAGCAGGTGTTTAATAATAACGTATTCAGGGACTTATCATTGCAAATTTTCAAACTTTCTTTAAAGAAATAAAGAACAATTTTAAACTTAGTTAAGTGCTTTCAGATACAGCTAGATTTTGATGATCAAAAATTTATTAGAAATATTTTACCTTTTTACTTCGCTGATTTCCCTCATTTCTGATAGCATTTTCCTCTATATTTCTTGGAGGAAATAACTTCTGATATCTCCAGGATTCCATCATTTTTAGTTTCTGTGAACTCAGGCAAACTTCTTCTGCACGATCCTAGCAAAGCTGCTAGTGAAGAATCATGGTATCAACCTGTGATTGGTGGTGGCAATCAGTTAGTCTGCTCAGTTTCAAACACAATAACTTGAGAAGTGAAGATGAAATTTTGAGGGTTTTGGAGGAACTGGTTATCCAAATAATTCAAATGCAATGAAATAAAGAAAATTAAATTTCAAAGAGTAGAAAAATAGCTGATGATCCTTACAGCTATCATCTATAATCAGCCTTGACAAATACTCATTCTAATAAAATGATATAGAGAATTCCATTATAGTAGCTTAAACATTAAAATCTTCTAACCTTAATTATTTCCCTTATATATTTATACTTATCCTCATTTTTCAACTTCAAAGTACAAAATGAAGGAAATTTTACACACACACAACAAAGACACACACACACACATAAATTAAATTCCCCCCATGGGCAGTGAAAAGCTAATCTACTATTTATATTTTCTTGACTGACTTGTTGGCTGCATGTGGGAGTTCAAAAACAAGGAGAAATGTTCACTGTTTAGTTTGAAAGTGACTATTCAGAATAGAATTGGCTAAGAGTAGAGAATGTTAAGTAAGTTTCTGTACTAGGAATGTGATGCAGTAAATCCAAATTTAAGATTGTAAGAGTAAAAGTGGTGATGCATAACCTCCTTGGAAGAAAGAGTTTGCTACATATAGACTCAAATGTAGATAATTTAAATGTGTTTGCATAACCTTCTTAAGTGAAATGAGACTTTCATTTTAAAAAGTCAAAGGTGATATGCTTATATTTGCAACAATCACAATAACAAAACATTTTCCCATAACAAAACACACTCTAAAGAATGACTCATGTGCACCTTCTATAATGTATGTATACTGCCCCCTTAAGCAGCAGGAACAGGAACTTTAGTGGAGAGCAGGAGTTATTATGCCTGTCAATGTATTCTGTAGCTGCTATTCAACATCTTATTGCTTATAGTCATAACTTGCAGATTTAGCATGATAATTCAATTTATTTGAAGTCAGATTGGCAAAACTTTGATGGATAGAAATGCCAAGGGAGGGGAAGAAGAGAGAGACAGAGACAGATAGACAGACAGAGATGGAGAGACATAGAAAAAGAGTGAGGATTTATATAAGAGAAAAAAATATGGAACAGAACCCTAAAATCAAACTGATAGTATTGCTCTTAAGCTCTTAAAGTCTAATTCACTGATTATTTCTTTTTATTGGTTTGCTAGAAAAATGTCGAAACAATTTTCAGAGAATATATTATATTGTATCAAAGCACCTCACATCATGCATGTTAGATAATGTATTTTTATTATTTGTCAGTAATGTGTGTGATAACACATAGCTGAGTGTGCAGCATTAGACACTGATGCAGCAGAGAACCCCTACTCCCAAATATTACAGGCTGACATTTGAGACAACAGCATAGCCGGGAAGATCACCCCGTGACCTTTCTCTAACCTTCTTCCCAAAAGCTGGTCATAAAACCTAGACCAGAATGTCCTGACCTTCCCCTGAAGCAAGTCATATGACCCTCATGTGACCCTCTTATGACCTTCCCATACCAGGAGGAAAAGAGCATCCTTATCTCTGAAGACACAGCAACACAGACAAGGATCTAAGTGGCTCTGCTAATTTCCCCAAGTTATTACCTGTAGGTCATGCCTCTTTGTCCTCCAATCATATTCTCCACCACTATCCACTTCATCAGATGGTACAAAGAAATACAAGTTCCTGTGTTTCTTTAGGATGTGAGGATCTATAAACTCAAGTTTATTTCTGAAAGCTACCATTTTGTCTATATTTTTCTATGACAATTTTTGTTGTTATAGATGTCTCGATCATGAATGTAGGAAGGGAGGAATTACTTGTTTTATTTTTTAATCCCATAGCATCATTTAATTAAGCTAAAACTGTCTCGTTAGGCTTCTATATGTGGGTGTTTAATTAGATTGTAAAATAAGACAAAAGCTGTTTGATTTTTTTAGCTATTTGCAATTATTATAAACAAAAATCTAATTTTCTTATGTTATTTAATTCACTTGCTAAATGTTTTCTGCATGTTTATAAAGACATGTATAAATACATCAATATATCACATTAATAAAATACCAATATATATATATATCATGGCGAATGCTTTCAACTCTGTCAACTGACTTTCCTGAAGGATAAAGGACTGGCATAATTTTTGTCTGAGCGTTACTTTGTTAACAAACAGTGGTAGGCATTCTCTGTGCTTTTGATTTGTTTTCTATGGACCATCTTTAATGATATTTTCATTTAAAAGCTCAATACTAATAAAGTGGTCCTAAAGTTATTTCAAGAAATAAAGAACACTATTATTTAAGCATTTTTCTAATGAAGAGTATTTTTGCCATTGTTAAAAAATACATATATCCCCTACGATATGAAAAATATAAATAACCAAAATACTTTGATCGAAGAAGCATATTTAGAGGATCAAAGTTATACATAGGGTAAAATAATTTAGGGCTAGGAAATATCACATAATCACTATTGGTTGGATCTTAACTATTCCTCCAAAGCTCATGTAACAAAGATTTGTCCAAAGCAACACTGTTAACAAAAAGGCCTTGGGAAGTATAAAAGGATCACAAGGTACTGACCTAATGAATGGATGCATCCCTTCATGGATTCATGGTTTAATGAGCTAATGGGAGTTAGGGGAGGAAGCGTTTCCTTGGAATAAGCAAGTGTCCAAGAGTTACCTTGCATCCCATACCTTCCTCTGACTCTCTGCTTCCTGGCTCCCAAGTGAGGTGAATGCTCCATCCTGCCACCGCTCCAGCCCATTGCATATGGCTCCATCGCAAGGCCAGGAACCAGGAAGCAATGACGTTGGGCTCAAATTTCTAAATCCGTGAGTCATAGAAAATGTTTCTTTCTTTAAGCTAACTTTCTACAATATTCTGTCACAGCAATGGAAATATATCACAATAACTAAGAAGAGATGATGGAAGGTGGCAGGAAGGTGCGTTGGCTGGTAGGGAAAGTGGAACTTGAAGTAAAAATAATCTGGTAAGAACTCCTCTGGCACATTACAAATTATTATACTAATTTAGGTCAAATTTAGCAATTGAATATACCTCTTTGCAGAAGAAGAGGAGATCAGAAACTTTTTAACAGTTAAAAACTAACTGCATCCAAAGCAATAAACACATCACCCAGACAATTACACTGGTTTTCTCTTCCTGTTTGGTCTCTTCCTGTGTAAAATGAAAGCGTGGTACAGTGTGTTCTGCGAGTCATGGGCGGGGACATAGACATGGTAGTAAGTGAAAATGCTTTCAAATTTTGCTTTTATTTATTTTAAAAATTCTGAGCATAAGTTAAGAGGTTTGGAATTATAATCTTACACAGAATATTCTAACAATTAGCTGAGTGGATTTGGCATCAATATTAATTCTCATAACTCTAAACAGAGAATGATGTCTGTATTTTGCAACATACATATCTAGATTAATGCTAATATTCATACATATATCTGACTTCCCTAACATTGATGATTGGGCATTTGATTAGTATTTATAAAACTTTCAACAATTTGATGTAGAATGATGATTTGGCCAAAATAATTTTTATCTAATTATCTTGGACAATTTTGTTCTAAGTATCTTGGACAATTTTATTTAGTTTTATTATAATAGTCACAAAAGTAGAAAACAAAATTCAATTTCTAAGATGCAATATAAAATAAAAATAAATTAGTCTAATTGATATTCCTTGAGTGTTCTATAAGAAAATACATTTAGCGAGAGTAAAGATAAAAAAAAAATTTAAAGAATTAGATACTAGCATCACTTTTCATAAAGACTGTTATCACTGCATATGTTGATTTTGTTAATTTAGAAACAGGTTGATACCATTCATTATAATTATTTTAGAATTACTGTTGTGTTTTTAAGAGGTTCATAAAGAGGCTTATCTGAAAATCAGAAATTTGGGACTCTACTTACAAACTTCAGCAGGTGAAATATTTTCTTGCTTTCTAATCTGTGAATATAAAGTTTTTAACTCTTCTCGTTCTAAAACTGATTTTTGCTAATGTCTTAAGACTTATTTTTCCATTCATTTCAGTAACTATCTTCAAAATGCTTTCAATTTCTGTTTTTACCCTGTCTGTTTATAAAAAACAGTGATACTGAAACTAATAAGTGAGAGTTGTGGGCCAGTGATTTTCTAAACACAATGTATGCAGCCAAATTTCCCCTCAGCTGTGTGACTCTTCCAGCAGGCGCCCCTGGGCCGGTGGTATGGTGTGAGTGCAGCCGAAGGCAGAGGGCAGAGATAAAAGGTACTTTTCTTGTCCCTTGAGTGAAATAAATGAAAGTCATGAAGTTCACCCCTTTAAATTTTGCCTTGTTATCAAATATTTGCCAAATCATCAAGCCAATAAAAATGAAATAGTCTGTCAAGGGACAGATGCTAATAACAAAATACCATTATGTTAGTCATTTTAAGAAAATGTCACTTGATGTGTTTAAATGGAAATTCTTCATATATTAGAAAATTCTATCAGCTCAAAAAGCAAGCTCACATCTTGCAGAAAGTTAGGCCTCTCTTCCAAAAATAATCTTATGGTGCTATCTCATGATTTTTTTTTTTTTTTTGGTGTGTCATTATAAACTGAACAAAACTTGACTTAGATTTTCATACTTTGGCTTCTCTCAATCAAGCATGGCCATGTACTAAAGAGCAGACAGGATAAAAACACGGAAGCCACTTCACGCAGCACTCCCCATTCGCCCCTCCAGGGGAAGACCTTGCAGAGAAGCCTCCAGCAGTTTCAGGAAGACAGAGTCCACCTGATGGAACAAAAGCACAGAGCGGCCTCAGCCTGCACCTGCCCCCTGCGCTGCCCTGCCAAGGCGGCTGCACAGAATGGCACTTTCCTCTGCCCCACATCGCCATCTCTGAAGAAACTCCAGGGACTGCTTTTCCTGGGAGTTTGATTCCTCTGGGCCTCTGACCTTTCTCACCCTCACCTGTGCTCACACTGCACACCTGTTTTCAAGAAGGCTGGGGAACCAGGGCAGTCTCCACACCTCTGTGGCTGAGAGCTCCATTTCACAGCTTCTGGCAGTCTTTGGATGTCTCCAGCTCCTAGTTCAAAACCCCTTTGCAGACTTCTTGTCAGTCCTTCCACAAAGCCTTTATTAGCGCTCTTGGTACAACCCAGGCTGGGTCACTGTCCTGCTCTGGCACCTTGATTGATTTGCTTTCTGTCACTATCAGCATTGTGCATTGTGATTGGTGACTTAATTTCTCATCTACAGTTTTTGTATCCTACTCATCCATTCCCTCATCTCTATTTATTCTATCCATTTCATGAATATTTCCCTTCAACTGGATCGTTCTTTGGATTTTTCCTCATCTTTAATATATTAACTGGCTTTTCAATAGTTCCCTGTTTCTCTTTAAAATGTCCTAAAAACAGGTCTGCTCAAAGATACAGTCTCAGTCCTGACTTACCTTTTCTCATCTCTACCCCAAAATCCTATGTAAAATTTTATCTTATCATTTCTATCTGAATGATTTCCTTGTAGATTTAAATATTTAAATGGTTTCCATTCTGAGGATTACTGTCAAATTCTCAAAAGTTATTTCTTTAAATTCATACTTTTTCTTGAATATAGTTCTTATGTATGATATTCTCCCGCTACACCTCATTCCCTTCTCATTCAGAGCAATCTTAGTCAAAAGTTCTTCACATTTTTCTTGTCCTTCCTATTTCAATAGACTTATAGGTTTTCAATTCTATCGAATACCATTTTTCCCGCCTTCTTCAGCTCATGGAGTACAGGACAGATGAAAATACAGAAAAAAACAAAAGGAAAAAAAAAAAACAAAAACATGAGTTTCATAAATTAATTCACAATTTCCCTGTTCTAAGTAACCTACAAGGCTTTTTATTATAAGCATAACTAAAGATGATTTCTTATGACCTTTTTCTTCTTATACCAAAAATCAGATGTCTCTTCCCTGGTAAGTTAAAAAAAAAGTTTTATATTGTTATTTCATTTTACAATTTTAATTCATAATTACCTTTATTTTCTGAAAATTTTAAAAAACGCCCAAATTAAAATATATCCTTTAATCCTGGTCTTCAAACTCAAAAGCTCACTATTTTCTGATTTAGTCCTAAATTAAATATAATTGATAGCATGATATTTAATGAGAATAAATTCACAGATAAAGAAGTCTCAAGTTGTGAATCTCCATCTAATACTTCGAATTCAAATTTTTTTAGTGTTTAGAAATTTTGTTGAACAATATAGGTTGAATTACCCAACTGTGTCTTTTCAATAATCACAAGTATTACCAAAATAAAAGATATGACACTGTTACAGGAATATAATGCAGAACCTGCCTGGCAAGTGCGAGGTCATGAGTTTGAATTCTGGTACAAAAAATAAAAAATAAATAAACAAATGAATAAATATATATGATAGCCTTTAAAAAAAGTCATGCCACAAAACAATGAAGAAAATTAACACAATTAAATTTTCACCATATTTACTTTTTCTGTTATGTGTTTTATAGATACATTTCTCAGTAGCAATTAGTATATTGTACCTCTTTATTTAACTTCATCTCAGAGTTCTATTTTAATTTCAAACTACTCTGACAGTGAGCATTCTGGAATGCTACATTTTTTTTAATGCTACATTTTATTTTACATTTATCATATCTTACAGTTTACTTATGGTCACAGAATGAAAATTATATTTAATTGCATTGACAAAGAAGGATAAAGTGTACCATATTTTTCAATTATCAATTATTTCTAAGATGAAATGACTAATAAAATATAATTGCTGGTAAATGATGCATACTAATTTATCATATAATTTTAATACTAAAAGCACACCTTTATCTTCATGTTAATCAAAAACATTTTAATGCAACCAACTCAGTAGTTTTAAAATACTGACAAATATATCAGATGAAACAAAAAAAACTGATATACTTTAAGAACTATAAAGTGGTACAAAATAAACAGAATGGAAATTTCTCCTACTCCAGTTAATCATTCTACATTTCAGCCTTGTTTATGATACTATGAACAATAATACTTTGTGTTTGTTACAAAACTTGATTTCTTGTTTTATTACTTTTCTTTTTTCATTCACTTATTAATAGATGACTGTAGTGGGTATGCCCTGTGCCAAGCTTTAAGCTATTTATTGGGAATGCAAGGACTTTATAATCTGCTGATAACATTAATATTTATAGCTGATTTTGTGTATGAAATATTCCCAGACCAATGCAAGGATAACTGATTTCTCAGTATGTTACATGCAATGATTTACTATTCTCAATTTGCTATCTGATTTTTCTGAGAAATCTCACCTTTCTTTCCCCATAATTTATTTCTACTGTATCTGTTGCCACCAAAATCATTGATTCTTTTCATTTTAGTTTCTATAAAAGAAATTTCTCAGCACTCTGAATAAGAACTCACATTGTATTTGATACCTTACCTAATCACAAGGCCTGTTAAGAGATACTGCCACCAAATTGTAAATCAAAGAACTCTCATAATTACATGGTGCGAGCTTCTATAAAATAGAGTCTTATTTCAAGTAGCTATGGCTAGCCAGCATAATGTGGCTGCCCTATAAATGAACTACTCACTACCAAGGCAGTAATACAACAGTCTGGACACTATTGCACGAACATGCTGCTATGTCTTAGAAAGAAATCTATTTTCCTAGAATCAAGATGTGAATGATAAATTCAATAATTACTTGACAATTGCATTCACTGTACATTTCACCTCATTTGGGTTGACATATGAACTCTGAGTTTTCAGTAGTTGATTATTTTTTGTTTAGGATATGTCATCTAGACTAGACAAAACTTAGCAAAATGTTTTCTGTGCTAAAGCTATTACTACTATGTACAGTGCAAAACATTTGGAAGGCTGAGCATGTTTATTGATGTTTGAGTATATAATTAGTTCTCTGTATCAAAGTGCACTAGGATTTCAAATGTCTCCAATTAAGTATATATTAACTCTATGTATCACTGATTTTAAAATTAGCCTAAAATTTCTTTGCAATCACTTCATATTTTATTATTTCAGTGTGTTAATGGTTTAATTATGACCCACTTGCCATACATTTCCTGTTAGTTACAACTAAAATATTTCTCTACAGTAATGTCCATAACACTTGCTACATTATATACAGTTATATATTCCATAGCTATCCCTATGTTTGTCTATGTATCTATCTGTGTGCAGTAACACCTCCATTTGGGAATGCTTCTGCTTAGAAACAATATGCCCAGCATGAAAGTCAATTGGCAAAATGTTTGCTTCCATTCACAAACTCTGCATTGTGTGACAAACAGCTATCACCATCTTTCCCACACAAACACAAACACAGTCTTCTTCCCCAAAGTCATAAAACAAATGAAGTTTGCAAACTGTGGTGCCACTATATTTATCTGTCTGTCTAGAGGAGGAGATGATTTAGGGAGGGTTTTTAAATTTAATTCTATATGGGCTGGTTGGCTCAGTTGGTTAGAGTGTGGTGCTGATTAATTTACTTTTATAACTTTCTTAAGAAAATCAGATAGGATTCTTTTCAGGTTTCCTCTATGTATATTATGAAAAAATTCATGTGTGTAAAATCTAACATTTGATTTTTAATGTTTGGAGGCTATTTAATAGTGATATATATATATATATATATATATATATATATATATATATAAAATCTCTTGTAGTTTCTCAGGGTTTTACTTCATCCATTCTATACAATATTTTAAGAAATTTGAAATGATTCCAGGATCCTTTGCCTAAAAGGACTTTTAAAAAAGACAATATTAGGAGATTTTATTATATGCTATTTGAAAGGAAAATTAATTTGCATCAGGTCTCAAATGTAAATGAGAACTCTGTTGAATAACAAATCCTTGTCTGAATTACCAAACTGACTGAAGGTACAACACTTTAGATACGCAATATCAAAATGTGCTTTTTTCTGAATGATTAAAAGTTAACATTTAAACTTTCACTAAATTCAACCTTCACACAAATCTGCAGATTTTGTTTGAACATCTGATGCATTTCCTCCTCCTTATGAGACTGTTTAATAACCCATTAATAACTCAGAGTCTGACACTAGAGTACATAGACGGAAATGAAGAATGGCAAAGATGGCTTACAGAGATGCAACGAAATCAATCACAGATGATTGGAAATTGTATTGTTTCTTGTCACTCATTTTTTTGACACAAGAATTCTTCCAAAGAACCTATTTTGCTGACTGACCTTCTCTTCCCACCTCATGGATTCCATTGCACTGTAAAATATAAAAATCTCCCTCACAGTATTATCTGGCAAAAAGATCTTATATTATGAATGAAGCATACTTTCTTTCCATCGTTTTAATGAACAAATAATAAATGTATCTGGCCAACATACACAAAATCAGTCACGGTATTCTTTTTTGAGCATCTTCACAATCCTTGTACCCTGGACCATGATTGATATTATCTGAGAAAACGAAAACAGTGAGTCAGTGACTTGAGCTTACTCTGTCCTGACTACATATACTGTTTCTGAGATTATTACACTCTTAATGTAGCATTTGAGATTTCATCATTAATGTCAACGAGTGAAAAGAAAGAGTGAAGCCTTGGTGATTGCATGGTTAAAATAATAAAAATAATTAGCCTGGGAACTATCCATCAGCATTTTGAATTGAGGACCGGTCTGGGAATGGAGACGTGTATTTGAGCCAGCATATACTTTACAGTAGTGCACACCGACCAATCAGCATCCTGTCCTAAAATGTATTTACATGGAGGGAATTACAGGCTCTCAGTGACATTTGTGAAGCTTGATAACTTTTCGGGAAGGATTTTGGTTAGCTGGATACTAAGGTAAAATTTTTATCTAGTATCATTAGAAACAAATGTGGTTCCTTAGCTTTATTTGAGACATACTTAAAAATGATTTAGAAGAGTTCACCCAATGCTGGCCACTATCTCCATCTCCATGTAAATGTTGTTGTTGCTAGTATGAAGATAAATATTACTAGATTTCCTGAGCATCAGTATTACTCACTAGTGATGACACATTAGTTTGATCTGAGAACAATTTTCAAAGAAGATTAAAAATTACACTTGTGTACTAAAAATGAAGAGGAAATAATAATATAGCTTTAGATTATTTTGACCATTATGATGTCAAAGTGCTAGTCACAATTTATGAGGAAGAATTTAGAAAATGAAAATTTGTAGTATCTTTACAAATACCTTTTAGATTACGTTTGTATATAAAAGTTTCATTTAAAAGTAACCTTGGATAAATTTCTCTAAAGAGCAAAATTAAAGATAGAAAATAGGAAGTGAGGCAATAGATTATTCTCAAAAGGAAAGGTGATCAGAGACTCAGCAGGGTGAGAGGGAGGGAAGGGATTAGGAATGGAAGAAAGCATTTGAAATGTGTTATGTACATAAACCAAGTTCCCACAAGGGATGTAAACATTATGTACTACACTCGTGCACTAACAAATCAAAATAAAAATAAGTTTCTCAAATGGAGCATGAATAAAATGATACATAGTTGTTTCTTAATGATGGTTTTATTAAGCAGATGCATACATTTGAGCACAGTTCCTATATGGAGTAGAATACATTTAGATGTGTATGCACAAACCCATCTTTGCTATCAGTTCAGTGCTATGCAGACTCCCTCCAAAGTACTATCATTATTGTGCCAGTAGAAACTCCCTTGAGTATTAGGGGACCAAACTGGTTTTTTATTTATTTATTTATTTTGGTCTTTCTGAGGCAGGGTGTTGCTATGTAGTTCAGGCTGGCCTTGAGTTCATTTTGTGACCCATGATGGTCTTGAACTCATAGTGATCCTCCTGCCTCAGCATCCTGAGTACTGGAATTACTGGCATGTACCACCATGCCCCAAAATGGACCAAACTGTTAACCTAAAAACTCACTCACCATGGGATTCCAAAATCTAAATAAGTAAATGAATAAATAAAAAGACTGATAAACATTAGACATCACTATATTCTACTTTTCAAAAAATATACTTTTAATAGAATAAAGAAGATCTTACAATAGGTATTCAAGATTCTTTATTCCTTTTTCATGATTTGACCAATATAATTCAGAATAAAAATAATCAATGATAAAAATGTGACTAATTTAAATTTGATCACACCATGATATTATTTTAAACCCATTACCTGGGAAAATTGTATCACTAACAGTAGCACATGTAAGAAAGTATTTAATTCTATATTATATCTTTATTTTTGGTTGAGGCAGACAGACATTTTATTTTGCAAAACTGAGGGAAACTATTGGCATAACATTTAGCCAGATTTAAAAAAAAAAAAAAACTTTGATAAGGGAAGAAGAAGGCATTCAAAAATTTTGAACTTTTTGTTTGCCTTTTTTTAACAGCGGTTTCATGAGCGTTCATTCCATTATTATAAATTCAAGTCCCTTTCTCAGAAATGGTCTAATATTCTTATCATAATCAGATGTCTATGAATTTAACACAGTAGGCAAGTGCATAAAAATATAGCAGAAACAAGATAAACTGCTATTCACTAGTGTGTGCTCAATAATGCTTGCTACAATACAGCATCAACAGTATCAAAAGAAATCCAAGAGTATCTATAGTAAAAGAAAAATTCTAAGTTGTTTCATTAGCTCATAAATTTTATAAAAGGAATGCATAAATGAATGATAGTGGAAACAAGTTATATTTAGAACGAAAAGAACTCAGTTTTTTAAAAATTGTTTCATTCTTCCAGTCGCATCTATGTTTTTTCAAGCAAGATGATTTTCTTGAGTGTCTTAACATGTCTTGGACATACAAAGGGGTAAGATTTTGGGTCCAAAGTTTCTCTTAGAATAAACATTATCATTTTCAGATAAGTAATAGCAGAATGGTCACCAAAACCAAATAGAAGTGTAAAAGTAGAATCAAAACAGTGTAGCCAAGTTTTCAAAATAGATAAATATATTTCCAAGCACTTGGCAATCGCTTCAGATTTCTATCTCGGGGAGTGATCTGCTAGAAAGAAACTCATGAATAAGGTGACATGGGGCCACCTGCCTAGAGACATTATCATCGGGAAAAAACAAAAACAATAAACAAATGTTCTCAAGAGGCCAGAGTTAGCATCTGTAGTTCTGAGGACCAGACATCAGGGCTCAGCAGCAGGGGAAGCAAGAGAAATCTCACCTGGACAAAGTCTATCAGCTGTTTATTTTAAGCAAATATCAAATGACATTTTCCTGGGGCTGAACTCTTCAGCATAACAAAATCACCTCACCTCTTCAGTAGGCTGGACACCTTTTTGGCTTTCATTTTACCTAACTTAAGGTAATTAGAATGATTTCTGAATATTTTAAAAAATCACGTAAGGTAAGGGAAGGAAATTAGCTATTTGAGTGAAATATATTTTTAAATACGTGCAGGGTTTGCATACCAAGAATCTGCCTTAAGTAATCATATTGCACATTCCAAAACAACTTACCTCTGATGTTTAACCTAAAGTTGAGAGCAAGAGACTGGTTTTCAAGAAAATAATTTTCCAGGATCAAACACTATAAATCCAAGAGAGGATAGACTCTCATAGTTGGGATTTCTTAGTGTATTCTACAATTTAGCTCATCTGTGGCCACCTGCTACATCAATAAATGCAGCATTCGCTGATTACCTTTGTGATGTGATCTGCTCACACTTTGAAGCCTTTATCTGACACAGCCTACAAATAGAGAAAAAGAAAGAAAAACATCTTTCACAATGTTCTGTTTGTGATCTCTAGTTTCCACTTCCTTTTGAAAATTAATTTCAGTCATTTATGACCTATTGAAATCAGCTTACTTTCTTTCTATTTAAGGAGGAAAAGTAAGCTATTTAACAAAAATATGAACCATCAAAGTTAGCAGATATAAGAGAATTTTGGTTAAAACAGTTTCTTCCAATCTTGCAGTATCACATAAATTCAGCATCACAAATCTCTTGTTAGTTCAAACAGCACACAGAGCTCACATTTCATAATATAAGGGTGAGTACTGGTATGCTTGTGTTCCCCAGTAACATCTGGAAGCCAGAACTTTTATTTAAAATACAACCTATCACACTCTTTGATTTCCTCTTCTTACTCTATACCATTTTAGTTAATTATGATTTATTTACCCATTCAAGCTAGAGCTTGGAGCATTTGCATTTTTACCCCTTCATTAATATGTGTACGTCAGATTTCTCAATGCTGCTTATTACATCACTTTGTGAAATGCCTCTCATTCTCTATCATTCTCTGTCTACATTATTACTACTCTTGAATTAACTGCTAGTGCCAGCCTGCTCTACTGCAGAAAACTTTCTGCACTTACAGTTTTACTATTCCCACTATGCAAAGCAAAACAGCTAGCATTAACTTTCAAAATGCAAATTTGACTATGTCAATTTATGGTTAAAACCACCCAGTGTGTTCTCATTACCTGTAACACAAAGTATTATAATATCTTAATTGATGAGCAACCTCAGTCTTTTTTAAATATTCTCCATATCCACATCTCTGAAAACTGGTCATGCTGAATCATTTTCCATAACCTAGAAATCCCACCCACTTCCCAGCCCTTCAGTTACGCAGCCAGCTCCCTTGAACTCCCTCCTTTCTTTCCTCCCTGTTGGTCAAAAATCAAATGTGGACGTCAGGCTAAAGTAAAGTGATCCTGCGTGTGGCTTCTCCAATGTCCACTCTGGTTTACACCCATCGTTCTGATATAATCATAATTATTGCTCCTTTTCATTCCTGAGCATGGTGACTTGAAAGGTAAATTAGATTCTCTTAGATAAAAGTTATTTTGTCTCTAAAACTTACCTTCAATCATATTGGAATATGTAGCTAAACTTGGAATATTGTAAATAATTTTACATACCATAAAATACATGGTAGTATAATAAATTATGCATCCAACTGCCTTGGCAAGCTATATTTTCTTTAATAACAGAAATAACAGTTAATCTGGAATGTGTGTTAGGCATGCAATCTACACAACTGCAAAAACCTTGTGGTTATTTTCCTCTGTGCTCTGTAACAATCCAAAAGGAAGGGATTCCACTCATCCCTAGCTGACAAATGGAAAAAAACAAAAAAACTTGAAGCCAAGCAATTTAAATATGTGAGTCATGGTCACATATTTAAGAAATGGTAAGAATTAAAGCTGCCAGATAAAACGATGCAGTGGCTTCAAATCATTATTATTATGAAGTATAATATTTATAATCACTTTTGCATCACTATTGCCTTAGTACAAATATCCAAGAAATACACAATAAATGTCTTCATAGGCAAACTTTTTAAATAAATAGATAAAGCCATATCTAATATCCCAGTGAAATGAATTCATAGTCTTAGTTTATTAGTTGTATAAAAGTAATATAATAACTTTTATGTTATACAATTCCTGCAATATTAATATGGAAAATTTCTTCTCTTTTCTGCCTCAAAATGGCTCCCACAGATATCATTCTAATTTTACAAATAGCTAAATAATTATATTAATAGTTTTGGCAGGGAAAATGCATTTATTCATTATAAGTTCAGAGTTTCTTTTATTTTATCTTATTTTCATCCTTGATTTCTGTGTTTAGTAACGGGAGTAGATGGGCAGTTGATCCAGTGCTCTAGGTAAATTGTAGGTTGCTACGCTGGTGCTGTGGAAGCAGTGGCATGCTTAGGCGGCTGGGGCTTCAGTATCTCCAGCATTGTCCAGAGGATGTCTTTAGGATGACTGTAGGACTCTGCTCACTAATTTTCTGCTTCCTGGCTCATGGTATGAGTGGTTTCTTCCACCATGTACTCTATCAGTGTCTAAAATTTCCAAAATAGTTCAGTAAACCTACTTTGAAAAAGTTAATTACATCATGCATTTTG
Source organism: Cavia porcellus (assembly GCF_034190915.1). Taxonomy (NCBI): domain Eukaryota; kingdom Metazoa; phylum Chordata; class Mammalia; order Rodentia; family Caviidae; genus Cavia; species Cavia porcellus. Next base: position 57,839,987 of record NW_026947505.1, read on the forward strand.
TTAGAGTGACTGAAAGTTGACTAATATATTTGGCATTGAAGAATTTTGAAATAATTAGAGCTGTAGAACATATTTTTTTGAAATTATGTGTTTGTCTTTAAGTGAAGTATTTGCTGAGAATATAGCATGATATGTGTAAAGCAATTGGTCATATTTCCCTAAAGGAGTATATTAATCAGTTCTCTCACTCTAACAAGTACCAAAGACAGTCAACTTATAAAAGAAAAGACTTACTAGCCTCACAGGTTTTGGAGGTTGTAGTTCCTTTTTGGGAAGAGCTGCGGCTTTGAGGTTCTGGTATAGGGTAGTTGCACAATATTGTGGAAGTACATGACAGTGCCTAACTGCTTGGCTTATGGCCAGGCTAAATCTCTCACTGAGCAGACTAAAAAATCAAAATGCAGGTGGGATTGGGTTCACAGTAATCCTTTCAAGGGCAATCGCTGAGAGACCTGAAAAACATGCACTAGGTCATAACTATTACGTATGTTTCAAAACCTACCAAAGTGTCTCTCTATGGAACAGGCCATTAATGTACAAACCTAATTCTAACTCCAGAAGTGAATATTTGACATTCTACTCTAATGGCAATTTCTTGAACTGTCACACATAAGAACAGGTTAATTCCTTATTTTTTAGTGAAATTTGTATTGCATGTTCAGCTTGCAGAAATGAAAATATTTATGGGTACTCTAGAATTAAATGTAGTTTGTGGAAATGGAAGATTTTTTTAAAGTAAGCAAACTATGCACTGAAGGCAATTCTTACCTTCTTAAAATCCAGCAAAGCTCAGTCCTTCAATTTCCAACTTAATTGACTTCTGATTCCCTAATGAATTCTGTGTGTGTACCTGAGTATACATAGGTGTCCGCATATGTCTAAAATTTTCTTGGAGCACAGCACAGGGGGAAAAAATTGATACACTCTGAATAATAGGAAAGTGTGTCTTTAAATAGACATGTCTACAAATCCATTAAACAAAATGAGTTTTGGAAGGAAAACATGAAGCAAACTCCTTCCTGGATTATTTTTCTGAAAGAAAATTTATCCTCTAATTGATGCCTTGAAACTTGTTGCTGCCAATTAAAGTTTATGTCAGATATTTGGCAGTGCTTCAAGGAAAATGATTTGGTTCACCTTGATTCTCTAATTGAGACATTCAGGGGTGCTTTCCTTCATTTTTTTCTGGAAGTGTTGCAGTGACAGTGTGTCTACTTGGGATGCTTCCACCAGAGCTCTCGCTTTTCTTCTTGCTCAGTGCTAAATTATGTTTTAGTCTATATGGCAATCTGCTATTTTTCCTCCCCCCAAAGGGTTCAGTATTTGTCCTTGAAGTGTTGTCAACTGCAAAACACAAAGAAAATTGTATATCCAATTAAAGTAAGGCAAAACACAACTGTCAAATAAAAGCCATTAACCCCCCGAGTATCATAATTTTTGCTGTAGTTGACAGGTCTTTTCTCAGCTCTTTCGACTCTAGTCATTCCCAATTCCCTTCCTTTATCTTAAAGATACTGCTTGGGGGACAATTTCATAGTCTATGAAATGTGATTTAAGTAAAATCTTGTCAAAATATAAGTTGGATATTTACTAGATACATTTTCAGAGTAAATAGGTGTTTATTGTTTGTTTGTTTAGAAAGAAAATAGTTAAGACTCACCTTTTGTATGTTCTTTGACTCCCTCAAAATGTATATTGGGTTCATCTACTTTCCGGAACTATTGTATCCTATGATATATAATACTGCATGCAATATATAATACCGTGTATAATATCACATAAAGCAGAAAAGATCCCTATTTTCTAAGCTTCCAATCTCAAGTGAGAAAGATTCTCAATTCAAGTGAGATAAATTCTGACTTCACCAGCATTGTTTAAGTGACATTTCAGGACAGGGTGGGATATCATGAAAGCAGATGTCCTTTAGAGAGCACATTTTGAATGACTGGACTATATGCAAAAGGAATAAACCCCTTCTCAAAGTTAACTGATTGTGTCAACTTGCGTAAGAAACCTATAACTAAATTTGATTAGCATGCTTCTGAATGTGGCTGAAGCAATTCACTGAAGATGAGAGACCCAGTCTGAGTAAGAGTAGCCCCGATCAATAGGCTTATAGCCTGGATGGAATATAAAGGAAACTGGGAAGCTCCCTTTGTTTCCTTAGAGGAGCTCCGTCTTCCCCTTCATCTTGTACTGCGTCTCCTGGTTTTCCATGCAGACTCTTCGGCCTTCTAGCACAGGTCTTGCTTTGGCCTTCTGAGGTGGACTCACCCAGGACACTGAAGTGAGCTCTAGGTTTTGATCTTTGACTAGATCCTTCAGATCTCCAGCGAGCAGGCAGTGCTTTTGCACTCTTTTTCATCTGATTCTGTGGGGGGTGATTGTAAGCCTTCCTGGAAAATTCATATCTACTTAAATATCTTGCATTAAATGTTTCACCAGTGATCACCTCACTAATCCATCAATCCAAGACTGTAATTCTTTAAAATTTTTGCATTCCATTATTACATGTTACCCAGAAAAAATTAAGAAACGAGAATTGAAAATAATTTGTTATTATTTACTGTTGTCATGCACCATTAGAAAAATGAAACACTAAGCATTGGGGTATCAGATTATGAATTAATGACTTTTTAAGTATTTTTATGGCTATATATATTTGCATTATTAAAACAATTCTATAAAATAATTTCATACCAGTTATTATTAACATACATGCTATTTAAATCAGTAAATACATTTGTGAAACTATAGTGTTTTGTAATATTTTTATAGTATTTAGTAAAAGTTTACTCATGCATAGTATTCCAAATGTGAATACCAAGGGGACTGACAATCATAAATGATAATTTCTATCTTCCTTGCCACTCACTGTGATGGTGAACGTTATGCCACATTCTCTTTAGAACCATGATAAATGAATCATAAAAAACTGCAAAAGGGAAAAAACGTGACCTATCATGGAATTTTTGTACTGACATCTTTTTATATTGATGGCATAATTATGATAATAGCTACTGTTCATTGAGACATGAATGGCTGGTGGGTGCTAGACACTTAGCATCTTAATTTTCAATGTATAACTCTGTGGGAGTCTATTTTCTTTACATCAAAGATGAAAATTTTCTGGTTCAGAAATTTATAAATGTCTCTTCATTGTTAGAAACTTACAGAATTAACACTTATCTGCTGAGCCTTTGCTCATTTTTATTATACTTGAAGCACATTAAATTTACTTCTTTTTGTAAAGTTGTTTCATGTATGTAACACATTTTAAATCCTTCCTGATCTTCTTTCCCTCCTCTCCTTTCTCTCTCCATGTCTTGATCTCCTTTCCAGTTAAGAAGGATCTATCTCTGTACTTCCTGTTATCTAAGGCCATTGTTCTTATCACACAAACGCTCAGCCTGACATTAATGTCTTCAAACTGGAAATTCCCTGAGGATACAAAATATGACTTCAACAATCAATGGCTTTTGGAAATCCCATTAACAATCTGCACTTATAATTCATCTGTCAATAGAAGTTTAAGAAGTTTACATTTCTACCTGTCCTGAATGGCACTCTAATTAAAGTAGATTCATTATTATTACATTTTCTGTGGCAACCTCACTTCTAAAACCTTGCTATTTTCTTCAATTATGTCAAGCTTAGCTCTCTAAAGATTGAACAGGAGATGAAAAGACATTTATTTTCTATGACATTTTTTGCTTCATGACTTGACCTAGCAAGAGAATTGAAGCTTTTCTATAGAAAGTTTAAGCTATATGCAATTTTAATATAGTTCATCTTTTTCTTATTTTATTTTGTTTCAATGTATATTTTACATTGTTTTGATGAAATGCAAAACTTTATGTATTCCTCCACCAAAGTTATTTTTATATTTTTTTATCTGACACTTTGTGAAGAAATAGTAGTAACATCATAAGAATATTTATAAGAGAGCTAAACAGAGTCTAATCAGAAAAGTCCCAGGATAGGTAGTCATGATTGTCAACTTGATTGGTATGAGAGATGCCTGAGAGATCAGAAGAGCATTTCAAAACCTGTTTTGAAGGTAAAGAGACTTATAGGAAGGAATGCAAACTGACTGAAAAGTGTTAAACAAATAACAACCATCATGTATATACCACTTAACAATATTAACACTTAGTTACTTCCTCTTTGCTGATTCAAAATATCTGACATCCGATGTTAAAGTAGGAAAGGATTATTTGGTTCACAGTTTGTAGAGGTTTCAATCCATCACCTGCCCCTTACATCTTACACAGGCTATTTAGGGCTGGTAGCACTCTCACCCTTAATCCTAATGCCCTTGATCCTAGAATTGCACCATGAATCATTTCAATGCCACATATTCTATATCAGGCCACCTGTGAAAAGCCCCATCTATTAATGCATAAAGTTTTGAGGGGAAATCTAGACTAAATGATAGCACACCTGCTCTTTCATAAATCTTTTCAAGATGTGACTATGCTTAGTCTCCTTGTATTTCGATAGGAAATTGAAGGTATCTTAAGATGCGGAGAAGACAGAGGAATTAGAGTGATTTAGAGGGAGTAGATATATCAAAGCAATAGCCTGTACTTTCAATGTCCTGACCTGAACTTTTACTGGTACTAAACTTATATTTCAGAAAAGCAGAATTCTAATCCCTCACTCTCATAATTCCTCACAACTACAAAGATTTAACTAATAAAAATAAAATAAAGCTTACAGTTGACTTTCTCATAGACAGATAATGTTTTGTATAAATGTATGACTTGTAATAGTTGGGTCACGAAGAAAAAGAATCACTTGGCACTAGCCTAGCACAATCCTTCCCTTACCCATTCAAGCCCCAGAATTATGGTCCTTGTATTCCTAAAACTTTGTTGAACATGAGGACAGTGGAGACTCAAATGTTGTGTGGCATCACTGATGATAGAAGAATATGAGAGTGATATGTAAAGAAAATGAGGGTTTGATGTCTTTTGAACTCAATGAAATTTCTTCATTTCTGATGTCAGGGATAGAAAGAATTATTGTTTATTTGTACTACCAGAAAGCAGAGATATGCAAAAGACTCTTGAGAATTTACAATCTCTGGGATACTACAACACATCAGATGCTGTATCAATACTGTCAAATGACCAGTTTCATAATGAGAGCATAGAAAAATGAATTAGGATTACCAGAGATTATTCACAATGTGGATCATTTCTCATGTCTTCAGATACATTTTGATCCAATCATTCTTTATCATTATTAAAGACATTCCTCAAAACCATGATTTAATAGCAAAAAAATTCACTTGGCAAAGCAGCTGGCAACCTAGCAGGCACTGATTAAAGAGAATGTTGCTTCTTTTTGTTGTTTGTTAAAGCTCTTTAACAAAAAGCAGAGCTTTTTACTTCAAGTACTTTGCAAACCTTAGAAATATATATACTAAGAATATCTTTAAATATGGGAGGTTTTTTTTTTTCTATGTGGAATTCAGACTCTGGCTGAGCATTTTATACATTTTTGTTTATGTGATGTGTTTTGATTTGTATTTTAAGAGGTACAGACAGAATCAAACTGACTCATGACATTTCCTAGTCATCCATATATGCTGTCACTAACCCTGTTACAATATGTGATATTTCATAGACAGTTAGTTCGTAAGTCTACACAAAAATATCCTAAATATATCAGGCAGGAACAGTGAAGACAGCTGGGAGTTATGACATACTTTTTGGAGTAGTATGTGATGTTTGTCTGAATTAACCACATGCTTTGTGAGCCCTGAACCTTGGAAAATTGTCAAAATTTATAAAATAAACAGATCACCAATGATATCTGAATATTTCTGGGGGAAAATGTTCACAATTGATGAGTGCAAACTTTTTCTCTGTAGTTTTAGACTTCCCCAGACAGCTTCTGCCTTTACGAAAATGAAAGTGACTTAAAACATTTACCCATATTTAAATTCTCATATTTTATTGTACTACTAATCATGAGTATAGCATTATAATATTCAAATTATAGAATAATTGAAAGTCACTTTGAGTTACAGAGATGTATTCCACACTTTTTTCTTAAAAGGCAAGGTCAGAATACAGAAACCTTACAATTGTGCTATTTTCTTCTATGAAGCGAGAGAGCTTAACTCCTCAATAGTGTTTACAAATACACAGTTCTACAATTGTTATAGCAATATCATTGATTTTAAATAGTGCAATACCTTGAGTTAGAGATAACATTTATATTTAGTTTGCATTATAAATTGCAAAAGGGATTATCATAATAATTTCAGTGTTACATTCCTTTGAGAAAGATTCTTTTAATGTTTAGAAACATAAGCGATTAGCCTTTAATGACCAGCACAGATAATTATGGGAAATCTTTTGTTATTCAGCCTTGAATGTAATTTATAGCCCAATATTTGATTTATGTTGTAACCCAATATCCTTGGATAGTTCCAGCTGGGTGGAGCAGAATGTATCATAGTTTGTATGACAAAAGTGTTGGGTAACCTTCAAATTGGAATGCTATTTCTTAGCAAACAGCAACAGGTAAAGGGCAGAACATATTATTCTAAATCTATCATTCTACATATTGACAGAGAAATAGTTTAACTTTTTTCACTTTTATTTAATTAGGAGATCATCAAAATAGAAAAATGTGGTGTAAAGTACAACTCACTCAGCATAAAGATATGCAAGTCAAGTATGAAATGGGCTAACATGTCTGATAGCTTGGACTCTGTCGACTCTGTGAACCTAGATGAACTGTACTTAGCATGCTCTGAAGTGGACTGTGGCATGTAGCTTGCTTTGAGCCATGAAAAGTAGATATAACGTACCCTTACTGTACAAAACAGTGTGTGGCCGTGTTTCTTTTTTTTTTTTTTTTTCCCGCCCCTAGAAAATATTATATTCTAGAAGACAGGGTTATCTCATCCTGATCTAGGATCTGGTGTTCAAGCAGAGTACAGTTGGTGGCCCATAAAATCCATGTAGCAGTAATAAGTCTAAAATGTTAATAATAAAACCTGTCATTTTAATTAACTGAAGTTAATCTAACACGTATACAGGATCACGGAGACAAAATTAAATTCCAATTTCTGCTTTTTTTCAAAAGAGAAAAAGAAAAGAAAGAAGCAAAAAGAAAAAAAAAGATGTAAGTTTGTATATCTACACTTAATGATGACTACAAGATTATGTGTAACTAATTTTATTAGTTTTGGGAACAAAACAGTTAACATTCATAGGATTAGATCAATATTGCTTGTCTATATCTGACAATTCGAGTACCGTTTTTGAAGATAACTATGCAAGACAAAAAAAGTTGTTACCCTCCTACCACCTTGTTTTGAAAGCCTACATTGTTACTGCTTTGAGCTCTTCACTATTGTTATTTATTTGTCTTTTTTGTTTCTTGTTTTTCACATATTTTTGTTGTTGTTTTTCCCTCTAATACAGAAAGGATCGACGTACATGTATAGGATTATATATGTCCAGAACTTCTGCTAGAGTGTTTACAAGAATTGATTTGATTATGTGTGATGGTATGAACAAGTACACCGAAGAAAATGATTAGCATTACTGGTTTCCTATCATCTCATTTCGAAGTCCGACAGTGCTTTTATTCTTGCTTTGATTAGTTTTACTATGTTTTCTATTATTTGATTTCATTGTGTGTGAAAGTATGGACAGCTTTTTGAAGAGAACAAGAGATATTATGGTAGCTGTTATTGATTTCTTATTGTCTTGTTTTGAAGTCCCGTAAGGCTCTCATTCTTTTGTTTTGATTGGTTTTGTACTATTTTGTTTTGTATAACTTGTTGTGTGTAAAGGTAAGGACAACTCTTTTGAAGAAAATGCGAAACACTTTGTTAACTACCGTTGATTTCCTGTTGCCTTCTTTGAAAATCCTGTGTTACTTGCCTTGTTTTTCTCTAACCTACTTTGCTCTGTTTTGTTTTGTTTTTTCTCTGTAAAATAAAAAAAAAGAAAATAAATAAAAAATCTTGGAAGTAAAAGCACAAATATAAAAAACAGAGAAAATGGTACAAAGATCTGACTTAGTAGATCAGACTTCTGATTGTATTAAAAACAGATGTTGCTAAAAAAAAAAGAAACGTACTTTTTTCGATAAAGATAATAATTCTTAAAAAGAGAAAATGTTTTATTTAGTAAAGGATATATAAATGTAAAAAGGGCCAGCGACATAGCTTAGTGGCACAGAGTTTGCCAGGCAAGCATGACATCAAGAGTTTTATTCCTGTTATTAAAAACTAAATACATAAATGTGAACCTGTAATCATCATATAAATACACCACAAGCTAGGGGATAATAAGAAAATTAGACAAGTCTTTGGCTGTAAGGGACAATCTTAAAACAAACCCCTCAGTACTTGAAAGACCAGACAGATAATAAATATAATATTAAGAAGATTTAGCTGATGAACATATGCAAAATGAAAAAGAAAAAATATATTTTTCTTAAGTTAATTTTAAAGTTTGGTCATTTATTTATGCATTCATAAACAAAACCTTCATAAATTTTAAGAAATCATTATCTTATATATATATTAATGAAAATAAAACGCCATAATTTCGTGAGAAACATAGTTATTTGAATACAATTAATCTATTTATGTAATTATATTGGAAAGAAAATAAAAGTTCTATGTTGATTTGCTAAAATTGCAAATAAAGTATATTAAACTTCATGAGAATTAATTAACAACCCAAGGAAAGAGCAAAGTCATAAATAAAAATCAGAAATTAATGAAATGGAAAAACTGAGCCAAAACTTAAAAGAATCAACATAGTTTGCACTTTGATGAGACTAGAAAGATAATTTATAAAATACAGATGACACATTACAATGTATTTTCAATTGAGATACTTAATCTTCTAATTTAGAGAGATAATCATAAGTCTGTGAGTCAGTTCATACATTGCATGTCATATCATTTCATTTAATGATAACTGTATGTATGATATTTGTCCCATAAAATTATAATGCAGCTGCAAAATCGTTTCTTTCTGGTTGCAGTGTAACAGTTGTAAAGTTGGGACATAAACCATTGTTCTCAAGTTTCTGACGATGCTGTTGTAAATAAACATCTATACTAAAAGTCATATAAAAATGTATAATTCTTGCTGATATTAAGTGACTATGCTACTAGTTCATATATTTACTATACTTCCTGTCATTATTGTAGAGTATGTACCTACATACACTAAAGCAAAGTTAGCGGTAAGATTGCTTCAGCTATGTCCTGTGGGAAGTATTACAGAAGACTTTGTCATCATAGCATCTAAAACTCAATTCATGCTATCGACCCTGCAGCTTTTTCAGTAGACTGAGATGCAGAGGTGCAGATTGATATACTGAGTTTGATCTTGTGTAGGCCTAAGTTATTCTATATATGTGTCTTATTTTTTAACAAAAAATCACAAATGAAAAACATAATTTGAAAATGTTTAAAAATCTGTTTGAGGATTATAACTCCATGGCAGAGTGCATTCCTAACATGAAAAGGTCTTGAGTTCAATCCCTAGCAAAGCAAAAGTATCAAAAAAACTGAAAAGCAATAAAAAAGAAATAAGCTTGTAGAAGATAACACAAAGAATTTTCCACACAGCTGTGCCACGTGTTTGTGTTTTATTTAAAGAAAAAAAAAACAGAAAAAAGAGTAAAATTATACAGAATTTCAAAGAACAATATTACCATTAAGAAATTACTAGCTGATAAATTATATGTTGTTCTTTTAGAAATAATTGTTCAAGTTACAAAATTAAACAATAAAAAGTAGACACTCAAATACAGTACAACCCATTCTGTTTAGTGATCTAATGAAAACTTAGTAATATGGTTATCTATCTTACACACTTAAACATCCATATAGTTATATCTTTTAGAACATTTCCTTTCCATTTTTATAACATCTAGTATGTATTTTGGATACTATTACTCTTTCAAATTTTATTATTTTTATACTAGAGAGACTGTGATATTTACAAATGTGAGACTTATTTATTTCACTTATGAGGATAGTCCCATTTACCTATTTACCTGTAAAGGCATCAAGTCGTCCTGTTTTATGGCTCAGTAATATTCCATGGTGGTATAAAAATACCACGTCTTTTTCATCCACACTGCAGTTGATGGGCATTTTGGTTTTTTCCAAGATTTAGCTACTACAAATTGTGTGTGATTACCATGGGTGTATATATATCACTGTGATGTGATCTTTTCAGTTTTGTGGGGAAAATAACCAGGAGGGGAATAGTTGGGTTGAATGGAACTTACAACCCTAGTTTGTTGAGGAATCTCCGTATTGATTTCCATAGTGGTTGCACTGATCTACTCCCACCAACAGAGGAGAAGTGTTCGTTTTTCCCCACAGTCTCACCAACATTTATCATCAGTTGATTTCTTGATGGCAGTCATTCTTTTCGACGTGAGATGAAATCTCAGTGCTTTTTTTAATTTGCATCTCTTGAATGACCAGTGATGGTGAACATTTCTTCATATATTTATTTGTCATTTGTATATCTTTGTCTGAGAACTGTATGTTCATCTCCAATGCCCATTTTTGAAAAGGGTCTTTGAATTTGGGGGCTTGATGCTTTTCGATTCTTTATATGTTCTTGATATAAGTCCTTTATATGAGGGGCTGTCAGCTAAAATTCTTTTCCATTCTGTGGGTTTTTTTTTTTTTCACTTTGTTGGTGATTTCTTTTGAAGTGTGAAAACTTTTTATTAAGATGTTATTCCAGTTGTTGGTTCTTTGAAGTATTTCCTGTGTGGTTTGTGTTTTGTTCATGAATTCTCTAGCTACTCATATGTCCTCAAGATTTATACCTACCTTGTTTCTAGATCTGTAAAATATGTTAATAGTACTTTCATAGGGATTGTATTAAATCAGTATAACAGTTTTGAAAGCATGACCATTTTCACAATGTTGAATTTTCCTAACCAAGAACAAGGGCTATCATTCCATTTTCTAATATCCTCTTCAATCTCCTTTTTTAGATAAATAAAATTTTAAGTATATAGGACTTTTACATTCTTGATTAGGTTGATGCCTGGGTATTTCATTTTTTAGATTCTATTGTGAAAAACAGTATTTCCATAATTTCTCTCTCAGTGAGTTTTTCATTTGTATATGGGAATGCTATTGATTTTTAGTGTTGACTTTGTAGCCAGTTATGCTGCTGAATGTATTACATCTCGGAGTCTTTTTATCAAGCTATGTAGGTCTTCAGTATCTACTACAAATAATGATAATTTTACTCTTCCTTCCTTTCTTTTTTCCTTTTATTTCTCTCGTCTGATTGCTCTGGCTAATGTTTCTAGATCTATACTAAATAGAAGTGGTGATAGTGGACATACTTGTCTTGTTCCTGATTTTAAAGTGAAAGCTTTCAGTTTTTGACCATTTAGTATAATGTTGGCTGCTGGTTTGTCATAGATAGCCTTTATGAAATTGAGGTAGATACTATCTATTCCAAGTTTCTGAAAGTTTTTATTATGAACAAATTTTGGACTTTATCACAAGTGTTTTTTTCATCTATTGAGATGATCATATGATTTTTGTTTCTGGTTCTGTTGATGTGGTTTATTACATTTATTGATTTGTGTATGTTGAACATCCCTGCATTCCTGGAATAAAACCCACTTGGTCATTGTCTTAGTTACTTTTTACTCGTCGCTGAGACAAAATACCTGAATCCCAAGTTGGGAAAGGAAAGGTTTATTTCTTGAAGTTTTTGGAGGTTTCAGTCCACACTTAGTTGGCTCCAAGGAAGGCGGGCATGGCTGGGCTGCAGTTCATGGTGGCTACAAACAGCAAGCGGGAACCAGCAAAGAGCAAGACACACCTTCTTCCTGCCATTACATCACATCCTGGCTCCACCCCTATGTGGTGGAGCACTGACACCATTAATCAAAGCACTAGACAATGAACCATCACAAATGTACAATCCAAACTCATGAGGCCTGGGGGCCACAGACATAAACCATGACAGTCATGATGTATAATCTTCTTGATGATTTGCTGCATTCTATTTGCCAGTATTTTATTAAGAATCTTTGCATCAATATTCATTAGTGAGATTGGCCTGTAGTTCTCCTTTTTTGTTCGGTCTTTCTTTGGTTTTGGTAGCAAAGTAATACTTGCTTCTAGGAATGAGTTAGGGCAGATTGCTTCTCTTTCAATTTCATTGAAAAGTTTATGGAGTATTGGCATCAAATCTTCTCTAAACTTCTTGTAGAATTCAGCCGTGAATACATCAGGACCTGGGCTTTTCTTTGTTGGTAAGTTTTTAATCACATTTTCAATTGCAGTAGTTGATATTGGGTTATACAAAACTGTTATATCTTCTTGGTTGAGATTTGGTTCATATGTTTCTAGAAACCTGCCCATTTCCTGTGTTTTCCACTCTCTGTAAGTAGAAATTTTCAAAATAGGTATTCATGATATTTTGAATTTCCATGAGCTTTGTAGTGATTTCTCTCTTTTCAGTCATTATTGAATGAATTTGAGTTTTTTCTTTCTTTTTTTCATAAGATTGGCCAGAGGTTTATCAATTTTGTTTATTCTCTCAAAAAACCAGCTCTTTGATTCATTAATTCTTTTTTTTTTTTTTTTTTTTTTTTTTTTTTTTAGTTTCAAATGCATTAATTTCTGCTCTGATCTTTACAATTTCCTCTCCTATGAGCTTTGGGTCTGACTTGCTCTTCTTTTTCTATAAGCTTGAGATGTAGAATCAGGTTGCTTAGTTGTGCTCAATCTGTCTTCTTGATGTGACTATTTATTGCTATTTATTGTGTCCCACAGTTTACGGTGTGTTATATCTGCATTTTCATTGAACTGAAAGTATTATTTTATTTCTTCTTTAATTTAACCTGTAGTCCACTGGTTGTTCAGAAGATTGTTATTTAATTTCCACGTATTTATGCAGGTTTTGCAATTTTTTGCCATTAATTTCCAATTATCCTATCTTATGCATAGGATAATTTTAATCCCTTTGCATTTACTTAAGAATATTTTATGGGTTAATATATGATCTATTTTGTAGGATGTTGCATGTGCAGCTGAGAAGAATGTATTATGTGGTTGGGTGGAACACTGTAAATGTCTATGTTTGCTCGCAGGTATAATAGAGTTCTGTTATTTGCTTGCTGACTTTTTGTCTAGTTGATCGATCTCTTTGTGACAGTGGGGTATTAAGGTCCCTTTTATAACTGTGTTCTTTTATGTTTGGTTTTTCATGTCCATTAGTATTTCTCTTATATAGTTGCGTACTCCTGCATTTAGTACATAGCTATTCCTAATTGTTAGTTCTTCTTGAAGTTTTCTACTAACAAGTAAGTAGTGACCTTCTTTTTCTTTTTTAATCCTTTTAGGTTTGAAGTTCACATTGTATACAAATAGAGTAGTTAGCCCTGCTTTTTTCTGGGTTCCTATTTCATGGAATACATTTTCCATCCTTTGACTTTCAATGTATGAGTTTGAGTCAGATGTGTTTCTTGTGTATAGTATTTTGTGCAAGCATGTTCCTTGAACCATTCTGTCAAACTATTTCTTTTAATAGATGAGTTAAGGTCATTTACATTTACATTTATGGATATAACTGATATGTATTGGCTCAACTATGCCATGTTGTTTCTGTTGTTTGTTTTCTGCTTTTCCCCCTTCTTTAATTGGTTTCCCTGCTTGGTGATGTCTTTCTGTTGTTGTTCTGGAGATTGTGGTAATTTTTGTCTCATCTAGTATGTCTTCCAATACTCTTTCTAGGGTTGGATTAGTGGACATAAATTTTTTCAGTTGGTCTTTGTCATTAAAGTATCTTGTTTCTCCATTGAATTTTAAAGACACTTTTTCTGGATACATCAATCTGGGTTGAGTGTTGTGGTTTTTTTTTTTTTTTTTTTTTTTTTTCAGGATTGGCATACTGGAAAATCTCATCTTAACTTGAGAGTTTGGCTTGAAAAGTCTGCCAAGATTCTGATGAGTTTTGCTTGATAGGTGAGGTGTGCCTTTTCTCTAACAGCTTTTAGTATTCTTTTTTAAGTTTATATGTCTGGGATTCTAATTATTATATGTCTGTGTGTAGATTTATGCTGCTTGTGACTGCTGGCATTCTAAATGCTTCACTTATCTATCAGATTTTTCCCCATGTTTGGGTAATTTTCTGCTACACTTCCGTGAATACTTTATCTATGTCATTTGCGTTGACTCCTGCATCTTAACTGGTTCCTACTAGTGTTATATTTTTTCTCTTGGCAAAATCCTGAAGCTGCTTTTTTGTTATTTCATGCTGCTTTAATGTTTTTAAAAGTTCTACTCTTTTATAATCGCTAACTGTGATTCTGTTCTCAATGTCCTAAATTCTATCCTTAGCTTCGTTTAAATGATTTTGCTGGCTTTCAATAGAATTTTTTGTTTCTTAGTATCTCTTTGAATTTGTTAGATAGATCTGCTTATTTCTGTATTATTTATTCAAGGTTTCAATCAATTTCCCATGTTCCTGTATTTTTTCATCTATTTCTTCTCTGACTATGCTGAGTAACTTCTTTACTAAGGTTGTTATTTCTGTCTTTACATAGGAAACTATTTCTGACTTGATTTCCTCTATAGTCCCGTGAATTTGTTTCTTTATTTCATTTGCTATCATTTTGGAGATGTCTGGGGTATGTCTTTTAAAGTCCTCTATTTCAATGTTGTCTGCACTTGCTACTGAGGACTAGATGTTTGAGCTTTCATTTGGCTTTTTTGTTTTGTCATTTTTATATTTTGGGCAAATATTTGCTGTCAGTCATGTTAATCTTAAGGTCCTACTGTGTGGTTGATATTTGTCCGATTGCTCAGTACCATAATAAAGAGGAGAGCCAGTCACCTGAATTTCTCCTTCAGGTCCTGTTGGGTGCATCTTATATTCTTCCTGGGATAACTAGCCTGGGAGTATTGATGGCCAACTCTTAGTTCCTGCTGTTGCTGTCTTCAGGTTATTGCAGGTCACCAGGTCTCCCTGTGTATAGTGTTTGTGTCATCTAAGGCCCTACTGTGTCACTGGGTGTCTCAAAAGCCCTTTTAATTGTCTCCACGTTTGAGGAAGCCTTATTGGCACACTCCTCAATTTGTCTGATGTTCTCTGTGTGGAGGAGGGGATCACTCCCTCTCCTGCTAGGTTCAGGGGCAAACTTTTCCAGGGGCAAATTTACCACACTGACTGGAGCCTGCTGAGGTCTTTGTTTTGGCTGAGGGGTTTCTGAGTCTCGAATCAAGCCAGCATATAATCCACTGTATTCCAAGGTTCTAGGAGAAGCAGTGGGAGCCAAAGATCAATGGTAGTAACAGTTCCAGGCAGTAGGGGGTGTCCCTGAGGGGCAGGACTGCAGTGGCATTCCAGGCATCACAGAGGTTCTGACTGAGGGGCAGGCCCCTGGCAGCAGTCATGTATGGGTGCTTTAAGCAAACTGTTAAGGTAAGGAGCACTGGAAAATACAACAACAAAAGGTAGATTTTTTTTTTCTTTTAGAGATAAGAAATTTCTTCAAACTTCATCTTGTACACACAACAAACATATCTTCATCTTTTCAGCCCCAAAGAAGTAACAGAATATGCAGATGCCCCAGGTGAGAGCCTGGTTTGTTTGTTTGTTTGTTTTTTTCCCACCAAAAAGAGGAAGATGAGCTGAAGATAGCTGGGAATTAAAAGCAAGTGTGCATATCTACATTATCTTTCAGTTCGCCCCTACTTATTATAAGAGACTCTTGTTTACTTTTAAAGAGAGAGATGGTGATTTGAATCCAATGGGTTCCTCCACCTCCTCAGAAATATATTGAACTAAACTGTTAAGTATATAGAATACATATATAGAAACAACAGAAGAAAAACTAAAAGCTGATAAGGAGAAGAGGACATTGTCACAGATTTTATATTACAAGTGAATTGACTTGCTATTATTTGAAGACAAACTGCCATAAAACAAGTTATGTATATACATGTATACATATCTATGTGTGTGTGTGTGTATATATATATATATATATATATATATATATATATAGTAAATGCCAAAACAACTGACTTGGTTACTTTTCTATAGTTGCTGAGACAAAATACCTGATGCCCAAAATGAAGGAAGGAAAGGTTTATTTAGTTTACAGTTGGTGGAAATCTCAGTCCGTACTCAGCTGGCTCCAAGGCAGGGTGGCATGGCTAAGGGGTAACCATTCATGGTGATAGCCCACAAGCAACAAGAGTGAGAGGGCAATAGGGCAAAAGGACAAATACCAAAGGTCAAATGGAAGAAAGCCTCCTTCCCTCCTTTATATGGTAGGCAGGTTATCCACCCCAGGGTGGGGGCGGCACTCCTACCACCAATCACAGTGCTAGTCAGTGAACCAATCACAAACGCTAGCTTCAGCTGCCCCCAGAACTGCTTGAGGATTTGGGGCAGACCTAGAGACACAAACCATAACAGCAAATATACACAAGTACAGGGAATGTTACCCAGCATAAAGAGAGGTCAAGTCCTTAAGAAGATGTACTGATTCTAAAAGTGAATGCTACTTGTAATGAGATGGAAAATATATGACACAACACCAATGAAAGAGGAAATAATTAAAACTGTATTCTTTTCCAACTAATTGAGAGAACAAAGTTTAAAAGTAAGAATATAGAAATTTAATTGATACTCTCAACTCACTCAGCCTCCTTAACCATTGCCTGACACTCACATAACAAACCAGCAATAGAATACACATTGAAGAATACAGGAGGCATTCACTGTGATAGATTATATTCTACGTTACAAGTAAGCCTTAATAAATTTAAAGGTAGATAATCCAGATTATTTATCTATAAAATAGAGGTAAATTAGAACACTAATTAAACTACAACAGTAAAATAAAGAACTCTTGAAAATTTCTGACTATTTGGAAATCAAACAGTATAGTAAATAACCCAGAGTTAAAATAAGAAATCACAGGGGAAATCAGAAAAAAATCGAACTGAATGAAAGCAGATACATAAGAACTCAACATTTGTAGAAGGCAGATGAAGCATTGCTGATGTATTTACAATGAAGTTTTAAGTCAGTCATTCACATTTTCCTTAATAGATAAGAAAAATAAAAGCACCACAGGTAAGTATGATAGTAGAAACAGTGAATTTAAGAAAAAAAAATTTAAGAAAACTGAAAAAAAGACAGCCACAGCCAAAAATCTATGAAGTTGAAGGCTATTTCTTTGAAAAGGTTATAAAATTGATGTCATCATTACTTTTTTTTCTCTAGTTGCTGGATGAAAATACCCGCCAACCCCAAAATGAAGGCAGGAAAGGTTTATTTAGCTCACTGTGAAGGTTTCAGTCCATAATCAGCTGCTCCAAGGCAGGGTGATTTGGCACAGAGGCAACACTTCAAGGCAGCAGCCAACAAAAGCAGCCAGGGCCAAAGGACGAGCCTCTGCTCCTTTATAAAGGAGGATATTTACAAAGGCTTCCTGGCTTCCTGCTGAGTCTCTGTCAAACTTCTAAACTTCTCAAATTGACACTGTGCATCAACCATAACAATTGATAAGCTTCTAGTTAGACTAGTTAGGAAAATATAAAAGATTGTATCTATGTAGGCATAAACACAAAGTTACGAATTTCCAATTATAAACCACTTGCTAAGTTATAGCTTATTTAATATTGTATTTTTCAACCAATTATCTGAAGGACAGAAATAACTAAACCTCTTTCTAGAAGAAATACATAAAATAAATAGCCTTATAAAATAATTTAATTTGTAGGCCGAGATTTTCCCAGAAGAGTGAAGAAACAAAATCAAGTAAACTTTAAGCCCATCTGTCTTTACTGATGAAATCTATTTAACATTTAAGTTAAATATAGGACCAATTTTTTAGTAGACATACAGCAGGAATGAACACGATTCTTTCTTTTTTTTTTTTTTTTTTTTTTTTTTTTCTTTTCTTTTCCTTTAAAGGAAAACAGCTGTTTGGCAAGTGTGAGGACATGGGTTCAATCTTCAGTATCAAAACAAAACAAAACAAAACAAAAAAATCCATAAACAAAAACCGCAAGCAGAAAAAAAAGATAGAAATAATAGAGAATTTAAAAAAAAATACCCAGTAACAAATCAACTACAAGTTAATATATCACATACTGTTATCTTAAAAGTAATTCTTCAGATTATAAGATTTCGACATGAAAAATAATCAAATGATCAATGATCAGCACAAAGTGTTAGTTCTCTGATGAACTAACAGAGATTAGTAGTATGGTTAGCAAACTTGTACATAAAATTGTAATTAATGCCATGTCACATTGTCACAGTGATATATGTGCACCCATGATTATAGCAGCACAATCTGTAATAGCTAAATCTTGGAAACAAACAAAATGTCCATTAACACAGAATGGGTAAAAAAGATGTGGTATTTTTATAAAATGGAATATCACTCAGCTATAAAAAAGGATAATCTTGAGGTTTTTATAGGTAAATAGAGGCAACTTGAGACTGTACACATACGGGGAATAAATCAGACTCATATTTGTAAATATTGCATTATCTCCCTAGTGTAAAAAATGAATAATAATAAAAAACTGAAAGAGTAATAAGATCCAAAATATACAATAAATATGATAATAAGAGGGAAGAGAGTGCTTAAAAGGAAAGAATAACGGGGAAGGGGAAAGAGAAATTTTAGGGAGGAAAAGATTATATCTATGTAGGCATAAGCACAATTCTTTTTCAGAGGTCTTTGTTTTACTGACATCATTGCAAGGCAAAGATATTGCAAGAAGAGAAAACTGAAAGCCAATATTCTCATGAATATCATCGCAAATACTTCAGAGCAAAGTTTTGATCAAATAAGAATCTTCCGTAAGTGAAAAGCACATGATTAGCAAGTGGCATTTATTACAGAAAGTCAAAACTTATTAACATGCAAAAATCAAGCAACGTAACTTTATACTTTAAATTATAAAAGAAATCCATGTGATAATGTCTACAAAGGAAGAAACCTTTGCAATCTGTGGCCCTTTTACTTGTAGCAATCTGGACATTGAAGACATTTTTCTTAAACTAATAGTACAACTGAAAGCCTTAAACTGTCATCATGATTAATTTGAGGAAATTAATGTTTTCATTCTGTAGTTTTTGTTCCAGAGTAACAGAAGTTTTTAAAAATAAAATATGAAATAAAAAACCTGTGTTTTTTCCTGTCTTCTTCTTCTTTGGAAATCAAGACTTCCCTCATATGGTTTTGTCATTATTTTAAAGTATTTATTTCTTATATGGAGGATTTTTTTCTTTTTCTCAATTTATAAGGCAGGGGCAAACTGATGTCATTTTAGGAACATTTTTCTTCTGATAAAGATATTTACATAAAAATTTCACTTGATAGTAACAATTAACATCCAATAAATATCAAATACTTAAATTTTGATAGTCTATTTGTAGACTTACTCTTCAAAAACACTCAAAATTTTAGGATTGCAGTAATCTATCATATTATGATAAAGTTGATGCAGAAAAGCTTTACTATAGTGTGTTCAGGTGCAATAATAAAAGAGAGTATTGGCACATGATTGTGTGGACAGGTACGATGTGGTCTCTAGCTACACGGTAGACTGATAAATAGGCAATATATATATATGCTAACACTTGCAGAATCCTCCGCCCCCAGCTTTATCTATTCCATTACTGAGTTCTTTATTTCAACCATAGCACTTTTCATTCACATTATTTCCAGCAGAGAATATATTATGATTCCTTATTTCTACCTTATAGCTCCATTAGTTCTCATGAAATACTTAGTATGTCTAATCTAATCTAATTCCTTAGTTTTGCTGCTCGCTTAGTGCTGTTTTGTTTAGTAAATGTCAGTGTCTTCCATTGACAATGCCTTGTTTATGTCATGTTTTTCATCGTTTCCTTCTGTGAGCTGACAGTTTTTCTTTTTAGTAGCTAATTTAAATGACAAGTGTTATACGCAGGGTAAAGAATGGGAGACAAAAAGAGGAGAATATACAGGTTAGAGGAAATACCTTGGGGCAGGCAGTCTGTGGTATTATATTGATTATATTGGTACTCTTTTTTGGAGACATGGTCTTGCTATGTATTTCAGGCAAGCTTTGAACTCACTAGATAGCCCCGGCTAGCCTCTAACTCACAAGATTTCCCGTCTCAGCCTCCTGAATGCCGAGGTTCTAGGCACCCAGTTTATATTGGGACTAGACACATAGGCAGACCCCAGTTCCTTTACACCAGCTCTGAGATTCACTTACAGTTTAGCCAAATGTGTGTTTTTACCAATGACATGCCCACTTCTATTCCAGGAAATTTAAAGAGGAACTTTTTACCAACTTTCCACCCTACTTAACAGAAGATGAGAGCCTCCCCAGACAGCACAGAGAAAGAGCTAATTTTCCTGCTTCGTAGCATAGAACAGAAAAATTTTATATAAGTGACACGGGAAGTGAAAAAAATAATTAAAGTTAGCCCTGTCCAAGATGAAGCTATAACTGACTTCACTAATTCCTCCCCTAGAGTCTAGCTGCTGTCTTCCTTGACATAATTACATAAATACATTAATTCTTCTAGAGTTGGGTGGTAGCTTTCAAGTGATTATTTTCAAGCCTATTATGTTGTTGTTTTTAAAGTATGATTCAGAGAAAACCACAAGCAGTATACATGTGTGTTTTCCTGTAAAATTGGAAGTTAATCTGTAAAATTTTATTTAGGAAACCCTAATGAATGACTTATATAAACAATTTAAATCTAGATATTACATGTAGTGAAAATTTGAAGTGACATTAAATTCGTTTTCCTGGTTCTAAAAATATAATTTTAGTCTGAAATCAGAAATACTCATGTCTAATATGAGTATTCAGAACCTCTGAAATGATTGTATCCATTGTAGACAGAAGATGAAAAATATATTTGAAAATTGCAGAAAGTAACCTTCTTAATGAGTTCAAGAACTTGTCTGGAGCTATTTGAGCTTTAAATTGTATTATGCCTGTTTTATAAGATCCAAGAGTATAGAGCTTGTCATTTTCCTTGACTCTTAAAACTTGCCACATATTCTAAAATAAAACCAACTAAATTTTTAAAATAGAGGTGTTTATCTGAAATCTCATACTTCTAAATTTAATATTAGTAACACTGAAATCAATTAACAGATAAGCCATTTTGTATGACCTCATCGAGTAAGGTCCAGAGAATGATCTTGGACCAATTTGAGGCATAAAAAATAATTTGCCATATCAGAAAGATATTTGCCAGTTTTATACAATTGAAAAACTTATGCCTGTCTTTGAGATAGTATTTTACCATCTACATAGTCAAATGGGCTTCTTTATCCCATGCAGTTCCCCATGGTAAAGTGATTCCTACATCTTGAAGCTTGATTGCTCTGGTTGGAAAGCGAACCAGGTGAGAAGCACCGCAACACAAGCTGACACAATTCAAAAAGCTAGATTTGGCTGCAGGTGAGACAGTCTAAAGGGTAATAATACCCTCAGTAAAAACGAAATTTTAAGAGAAATTCGTACATTGGATTAAAGTGAAAGAAAAGGTCACTAAATAGTGTGAGTTGATACAGGATGAGGGTTAGTCTCTCAAAATGCTGCTAAATGGCTAGAACCAGGGTTACACATTGCTTTCTTGTCAACTTGTTTTTCAACGATATGATGCATGATGGATAGGATGCAGTTTTTTCAGAGAAGTTTTGTTTAGTTTCTGCAAATCTGAACTGAGTGCAAAGGTCTCTACTCTGTAGAACACTAAGTCATGAGATTGTAATGAGAGTTCGCGTGTGGGGATTGCCTTTCATCCTGCCATCAATATTTATCCAAAATTTAAACATAACACCATATTAATATGTGAAAGTAACTTTCCACCAGGGAATTTAACAATAGCTGCAGTGATATTTGTTTTGACATTGAGCCCCCAAAAATGTGTAACATTTCCACTGTTACCTCTGCTTCCTCCCCAATCCCAATCTTTGTTGTGGCTTGGCCAATAGAATATGAAGGAAATGTCACTATGCCAAGTTCTGTGCCCCCAATAAAGAAAGTGTTCACTCTTATTTTCTCTTGGAATATTTGCTCTTCAAAACCAGTTTCCAAGAGGAGCCTCAGCTGAAGTCTCCAGCCTCCGGAAAGGCTCAGGGGCCAGCATTCAATTACCAGCCTCAGGCCTGAGTGTGATGGAAGTCGGTGGACTTAATCTCACAGCTGGCGCTGTGTCATTCCCTCTGAAGGACACAGTGAGCCGCTGCCTGCTGCTTTCACTGGAGGGCCATGCTATGCAGAGAGAAGGCAGCATCTATGAGCACTTTGATCTTGGGTTTCTCCATATCTGGAATTGAGAGAAACAAACTTCTGCTGTCTATAAAACCCTCTTTGTGATACTTGGTTATAATGGCCAAAATATGACATGGCACTGATGTGTAAATGTACGAGCCATGTTAAGTCCTCAGTAATTCATTCAGAAACTTATTAAGAAAAAGTGCAATATTAACCTAGTTCTCAGAAATAAATAACAGATGGCCTGTTTTAGTAACTGTTTCATCACCGAGATCCAGGACTTGATATCGACAACTTAAAGGCAGAGATGTTTATTGGAGAGATTTAATTCCATGGAGGATGGCTCCAGGTCAGAGTCAGAAAGGCTGCAGTGTGAAGTGCAGAGAAGCCGCTCACCTCATGGCAATCAGGAGCAAGAAGCGGGGAGCTGAGAAGGGAGAGTGTCCTTTCCAGGTCAGACCCAACTTCCTGCCACGACCGACCAGGTCTCACTTCCTAACAGCTGTCAGTCGTGGGTTCATCAGTGGATAAGCACAGTGTCCCTGACAGAACTTCGCTCCAAAATGCCACTTGTGAGCACAGGAGGCTGTGGAGAGCACACTAGGTCTAAACCAGAGCCCAGGCTGGACCCTCCGATTAGATTATTATTTTGTTTTCCTCCTGACCTAAAGATTATACTTTGCTCTACATGTTATAAATGATTGAGTACTTGTATCACTAACTGTGTATTTTTCCCCACCTTGTCCTGAATTCTAAGCAGGGTACTAAGTGGCTTTTTTGCAAGTTTGGCTACAACACTGTACTGTATTTATACAGACCTCCTCTGCTTTATCTCTGAAGTTTGGATAAATCTGATCATGCACGGACTGTCTTAGCTGCTTACAAAAATCTTCCTTTTAATTTTCTGAGACCAAGAAATATAAAAGTTATTTGCTCTATTTTTTTCCTTCTAGATCAGAATAACAGGGATGAAAACAGAAAAGGTTGTGCCTCAATTGGGATTATTGTACTTACACTTACTCCGTTTGCTTTTATATTTAGGACAAACAAAAAGAAATAATTATTCACTGATTCCAGAAGACAAATTAAATTATCCAGCTGCCCGTTCTTTTCAGTAGGTTAACCAGATGTGTTTCCATTTTTCTCCTTCCTCTTTTTAGCAAAGATAATACACAGCATTTGAATTATTTTCCTCAAAGTGTGTATCAGTAACTTTTTTCTGAAAAACAAAGGTGTGGAGGTTGTTTTATGAGGTATGCTGTCACTTTATACATCTATTGATTCATTTGTCTCCTCACAGTAAAATAATATGTTAAAAGTATATGTTGGATTTATCATTTATGTAAATTCCACAGGGAAAATAGTACTATATGATATAACTGGTAGTCTCCCCAGAAATTAGAAGGCTCTTTTAACCAAGCATGTGGCTTCCTCTTGGTGAAAGAGACCTTTCATGGTTAGCATGTATTGGCTCAGTTAACTAGAAAAGTACCTTGTATTTAGGACTTGATCTCAAGATCAGTCACAGGACCTACACTGACCACAAATTTACTGATTAAACCAGAATATTTTTAAGAGTAAAAAGAAAAACTTTCAGTAATTTTAAGGCAAACCAGGGATATTTCTACCAACCATGGATTTGTGGTCTTCTACCCACAGAAAGTGGCAAGTAACTAGGGTTTACTTTTCCCTATAATCTTCAAATTCTAAGTCATTCTTCCTTCTGAATCAACACTGTAATGCTGTAAACTTGAAGTCATATGCAGCTTCGTTATTCATCAGGTATGGAATTTATTATGAATAAGGTACAATATAAACAGATGGAAGAATGAAAATCATGCAAATAGAAAATGGTACTCTTCCTGTGGTTCCTGATTCCAGTTGCCTAGAGAGTCAACTTTTCTTCACTGGTTCACTTTGCTACCTAATACACCCCTCTCGTGTTCTCTTTTAGAACTTCTTCTAACACAGAATCAATAACTAATTTGGGGATATAAATACTCTGCTCCTCTTTGTGTGGGTTTTACATTTATGGGGTTAGCTATCTTGGACTTACCTGTTTGTATAACAGGCACTTGTTATTTTCCCTTATATAAGGGATCATTGTATTTGAAAAAGAAAATAAAGCTATACTTCTGTCTATACTACACAAAAAACAATCATTTCTTGTATGCAAACTTAGAACAACAAGAAAATGTATTAGCTTCTTTGTAAAAACAGACTTGTATCTCACTAAAGTTGTTTTGTCTACCAGTAACAACCACTGTTTGGTGCTTATGAAAACTTCTTATTTGTTCTAGTTTGTCTCTGTTCAAGTGTTATTTCTTCACCTATTCCTTTAATCTTTTATATTTTCCTATATTGTTTCACTAGGTTTTATTACACTAAATAAAAGATCATTACTTGTTACAACCAAAAAAAAATTACATAGGAAAGAGAATGAGAATAAATTGTTCAAAATACTCTCTAGGAAAAATATGATATTAAGAATTGGTTTTCTGATCAATTGCCTTATATTTTACAATAGGAATTTGAAGCTCTAACTAATTAATATATTCTTTGATGAACCTAGAACCGCAAGGAAGAAAGGAACTAGTGAAGGAAAGACTGTGACATCATAAGAGCATTAGGATGAAAGATGGAAGATGAAAATTATTGAATTAAACAAGTAACTTCTGAAGTCTTAGATAATTTAAAATAGAAATAAGACTAAGTAACAATGCTAACTTCCTATACTGAGACATAGAATGAAGTGAATAAGGCTCTCCGGTGTGAAAGAACCACGTATTTTTCTATCTGATGTGCTCAGTGCTTAAAACCAAAGTTCAGCAATTGATTCTGCATGTTTCTGGCTTATAGAGTGAAAGCACACTTTAACGTATTATGAAAAGTAGGACAATAGCCAAAAAGAATGGAACCAGAAAGTAGATTAACTGTGGAAAATCAAATGGTTCACGGAACTGTCCAATTGGCTAGTTCGTTGCCTACAATAAGACTAGGAATAGCAATTTTTCTTATCTACAGAAGTGTGTTGTATTTCTTCCTTACCTGAAGATGCGACCATGCTTCTACCAGATCTCCTCTTTGTATAATGGAGCCACTAATCCCTCTTTGAGTTTCTCTTCATTGTGAGTAAAAGTTAACCCTGATCTAGTTACTAGCTTCTTGTGAAGTGATGTTGAAAGAGAAGCTAAGATTCTCAAAAATCCACTTGCAGAACAGGAGTACAAGATAATGCATAAATTGATCTATTACAAAGACTAATTTCTTCTTAGAGTTGTAACACTGATTGTTTTCCATGTGTCTCTTGATGTCTGATTGATAGCTTACAATCTTTCAGGATTTTGGCTTGTTTCTGCCCACCTAGAACAGTGCTTTGCTGTCATTGTAATATAAATTTCTGTGTTTATTTATATTCCTATGCACAAATTTCTCCTTTTCTTAAGGATATCAGGCATATTTGGCCAGGGCCAGTGATTTTATCTTGATATTTTCAAAAATTATTCTCTTACAAACACGTTCAAAAGTCATTAAGATTAGAACTTGAAACACAATTCAACTCAATGCAAAAAAATTAAAGTGTAAAGCAAAACAAAACAAATAATGAACTCTACCTGCAATCTGTGAGGTTGAGTCAGGAGAATCAAATTGCCTTGTGCAATTTAGTGATGCATGGTGGTCTTATCTAAAAACAAAAGAGCAAGGACATAGCTCAGTGTAAATGCTCCGCAAAGGAAAAAAATCTAGTATTGAAAGATATTTTGGTAAATGAAATACTGCTATATTATTATACTAAAGTCTGTAATTTTCCAGATTATTAGGATATCAGAAAACACAGAACTCAGTATACAAGCATGAAAGAAACTATGCAATTACATTTTGGGACAGCATTTGAATAAGATGTTTCAAAGCTTGGTTTTCAAAACTCTCCTCAATTTTCTACAGTTTTATTTTTTTTTTCTTAAGACAAAAATGAACATCGGTGTGGGGCTGGGGATTTAGCTCAGCGGCATAAGCACCTGCCTTGCAATCAGGCGGTCGTGAGTTCGATCCCTGTTACCGGTAAAAAGAAAAAAAAAAAAAAGTGTAAACAAAAATGAACATTGGTGATCCGTTTTTTTCCCCATTAGAACTAGTAATTGAGAGACAATTCCTGAATGAATTTTAATACAAAACTGTAAGGAGAAAAGAGGTGAAATCAGAAATGAGGCAGTGACCAAGAATAGAGTATGAAAGATGTTCCAAATTGTAGAGCTCTTGACAAGGCAGATTAAGTTGGCTTCAACAGAAAAGATGCTTAGCATGTCACAAAAATGATTTAGAATTAAAATAATAAAAGTAGAAAAAATAATGGGAGAACATTACAGATTTGTTCATTAAAGCAATTTTTTTACAACAACAATGACTTCATTGGCACATTTCAGGTACACATAATGATCACTTTAATCATAGGGAATTTGTACTTGCACATGAAAGATCTTGATTCTTTTTTGCTCCCTATTCCTCTATCTTCCCTCCAGCCCTTTGCTTCTCTCCATTTACAAAAACTTTATATCCATTTTTCCTTCTTTTCTCATTTATTTTTACTTTTTCTTTCCTTCCTTTTCTCCTCTCCTCCCTTGTTCTCTTTCCCCTTTGGATATTTTTTTCCTATTTCACTGATTTATTCCCCTTACGAGTATCGTCTTAAGCCTACTCTTCTTTATGGCAAAGTAGTACTCACTATGTAACCTTTAACATACATAATTTTAATGTATCTATAATATATAATCAGAATATATTTGTTGAATGAATGATAAAGGCTAATCTATTTCTGAAGTGGAATCTACAATAACAATCTAAAATCTTATTGATATTGATATAGAAGAAAAATAAGTCCTAACTTGGCAGATGTTGCATGTGTTGAATTTATGTCCCTTCAAATGAAAGAATGAATTCAAAGGAACAATGAAGTTTAAAAGTAGCAAAAGTTTAGTGAAAGAAAACTCCTGAGAGTCAGGCCAGGTCCTGAATGCAGATTGCCACAGATGCTGTTTTGTCCAAGAATGTTTTGTAGAGCAAAATGTTGAAGTTGGTACAGCGTGAGTAAAACTATAATCAACCAATATGATTAGAAGTGTGACCATTTAGTTACTATTGTTCCAAGGAAGAAAGACATGTGCAAAGGCTATGGCTGGGGTCATTAACCTCGACTAACTTATGACTTCTAAAACAGGAAAAGATGTGTCCAGATGCTCTTGTAACTTACCTGGTTACCTGATGCATATCTGGATTTAATGCAATGAGTGGTACACATTACAGTATAATCTCTAATTTCTGTTCATGCCTTAAAGAGCTATGCAAGTCTGGCCAATGTGACTTTATCTTGAGGTCTTTCCTTCTTCAGATGCACATCCCACCACAGTTTTGATGTGTTTTCATCATATGCACTGACTCCTGAAGGGCTTATCTCGTCTGACTCGGTATTAATTTCTATCCAAATTAGCTGCCTATGATATATGACTTTTCTTATTGACAGATATAGTAAAACAATGTAAATGACTGAAGGGAGTATAATGTAAAGGGGCAAGAAACTAACAAGCAACCATCACAAAAATTGTAGATGACATGGATAGAAGCTGCTGGATTGTAGGAGTTGGAGCCCATGGTAATCATCTATATTATCCAAATAAGAGTATTAACCAATTCTGTAAAAGACAAACACCAGCAAAATAAACTGTTAAAAAGTATGTAAATGTTAACTCTATCTTGCCATTGAACAGCGATTTATAAAACCAATATCCTTTGTGGTGGCTTAGCATTTGGTGTTATCACATCATTAATCAAACAAGACAGAAAGTTAAATAGCAAAATGTGAAGAAGCAGATGTATGATGCTTACACTTGAAATAATGAATCCCTAAAGCTGAATAATTTAAGGTGGGAAATTTGGGTTGGACAATTATTGCTAATAGTCTTAGTTTTTTTATGTAATTTCTTTTTCAATAATAGTTTTATGCCTGTAAAATGTCAATCATAATTTTTTTGACATCAGATCTTACTATGTTCACTATTGACTATATGCCACAACATTGAGGAATCTGACTTTCAGAGAACGACTTATGAAAACTGGTGCATGTATGTTTATAAGATTGAACTGTATCACAGAATAACTGTTAATCACTTTGCTCAAGGCCTACAACCCACAGGCACAAGCAATAATGTGTCCAGTGGATTCTCACTTAAATCTAAACTATTGAATGATTAGAAACAAGCACTACAAAATCAACTTAGAAAATGTGTTATTGATGTCTGTTCCTGAAAAGCTGTAGACACCACATTAACTGAAAGAATCCAAGAGAAAACACACTTCAATTACTAATTAGTTTTTGCTGAGTCATCCCATCTTGACACAAGTCAGTAGTATATATTTCCTCCTGAACCAAGCCCTAGATGGGAGAGAAGGACACAAGCGAGCCAAGGTTAGATTTTAAAATGACAATAATACAAGCTACAATAGACTTTTGGTTCAAAATGCTTAAATTTCACTTTTATCCCATTATTTTAAAATATATTAAAACACCAGAAATATCAAATAATGTCTTCATTGAGAGTTTTATTTGGATCACAATTTTATGTTTCTAGGGGAAATAAATGAAACATACTTTTAATAAATAAGCAAGAAATCAAAAGAAGGTGATTTGGAACACATGTAATGCTATATCATTATAAAAGCCCACAAGTACAGTGTTCCATGAAAATAAATTTAAAAATCAGCAAAATGAATTTTGTTTATTTTGAATTTTCACACATCACAAATTCAGCATATTTCTCCAGTGTCACTTTAAAATATCTTGTACTCACCTTCAGAATACATGTAGAATAATTAGGCATGTATTGTGAGACTCTATATGGATAGATGTGTGTATACATTTGTATGTGTATAAACAGTATATACGGTAATAAAAACTTTAATACTTGTAGCAGCAAAATTTCACTGCTGACACAACCCTGCCCAGCATGTTGTGGGCACTCATGATACATTGTACTAAACTTGTCTGGAAACAACACAGACAGAAATAAATGTAAGACTTAGACTTTGTCCCCAATGAGCCATAAGTCATCTACTCTCAAGGAGTTAATGTGTATAGGTATCATTATCTGACACTGAAGCGGCTTCTGTGAGATCAGAGTAAATGGGCTTGTCAATTTCGGACTTTAATGTCCAACTTCAGATACAAGTGTTGCTAAAAGATTGGGAGGAACTACCTGACTGAGGAAAGGCCTTCCTGAGATATCTAGACTGCATGCGTAGCCTCTTTTTCCACATCTTTAATCTCTCACCTTGATGAAATGATCCCTCTCTTAGAAACTTCCCTTCTTGTACCTCTTGACAGTATCTTTTACTGTGAGAACATTCTTGTCTTTTGTTATTTTGACCTTGGTAAATAACATTGCAGGACCTAGCTATTTCATTGCCCAAGATAAACACATAGTCATACATATGTACATATATTTTTAAATGTTCTATTGCTGTCAGAGCTTCAGTTGCCTAATATTTCAATAAAATCCACACATACATAAAGACATTTTAGCCATAGAACCTAGAAATTTCACGAGTGTTTATTTGATAACATCCTTTGAGCATATTCATTATTACTTTGAATTTCTTCTTTTATTTCAGTAAAGTCTCATTTAATTTACCTGCTGTACAAAAAGATCATTTGATGTGTGTGTAGGGAGAACTGCTGTATACTTTCATGTGCTCTTCTTCATTATGTCCTATACTGTTTTCAAAAGAAGATAGTTTCCAGCCAAAGTGGAAGATTAGGCTGTGGCAAGCCAGTTGCTGAGTGATTCAGACCTGGCCATCACAGAGGCCCAGGACACAGGCAAGAGCAGTTTCCAGCCCTGCATAGGACCAGTCAGATAACGCTATTGCTCATGCGTCTCAGGTGAGATCAGTCAGATTATCGACATGATAACCTAGATCGAGGGCAGAATGGGAGATATTAAGATGGCAGCTATTAACCTAGTAGCCCCTGCAGACCTTTTTACCAATCTGCACTGCACTCTCTCTAGCACATGCTTCTTTCTACCTCTAACATCTTAAAAAATGTGAAAACTTTGCCATATTTTGCACTTATATTAACCAATTCTTTGTGTAGGACAACAAAAGCCTGGAAAGGACCCCTGAAAAGAGCACAGCATGGCAGACTCCTGATAACACTATGGGTAATTTGATCCTTACTTTTGGATACATGAAATTCTGTGCTTAGGGCTGGGATTTAGCTCAGCACCCTAAGCACCTACCTGGCAAGCACAAAGTCATGAGTTCGATCCCTGGTAGAAAAAAAAAAATTCTGTGCTTAGCCAGCTTAATTACTGCTTATTACCTATTTCATCATATCATTCTCAAATACAAATATTTTGGTAAATCAATGTTTATACATTAAATGATGTACCTAAAATATGTAGTGCTTAACAATTCTTGAACATTTTTACAATATCTATTGGCCCTCAATTTATACTTATTCATCTCTCATATACATCTAAATAAAATAAATTTTATTTTAATTATACCTAAGAAGTTGGGACATATGTTAAAATGCAGTTCATAAATAAGATAAATTAGGAAAACACATATACTTGAAATAAACTTCAAGATTGAAAGGGAAAAGTTAATTTTGTTTCTATAATAATTCCAGTACTTAAATTTAAAAGATTATGTAAAGTTTGTATGCATGCATGTATCACTTAGGTTATTTGAAAACATT
The DNA here is from genome assembly GCF_034190915.1 of Cavia porcellus. NCBI lineage: Eukaryota > Metazoa > Chordata > Mammalia > Rodentia > Caviidae > Cavia > Cavia porcellus. The sequence continues at coordinate 57,871,054 of NW_026947505.1, forward strand.
CATGGTAAGCAAATATTATATACACAACTAATCCATATAGCAAGAGCGCAATCGAGGTGCCAGTGAACGTTTTAGAATGCATTTCACACTTATTTTGGTCAATATACTAATTCGGGAGAATCCATTATAAGTATTTAGAATACTGCATCATGGTACTATTTTTAGATAAAGAATAAATCATTGGAAATTAAAAAATTTTATACAAATAAAACAAGTCTAATAACCATAATCATAGGAAAGAGGGTAATTAGACGTACAGACAAAACACTTTTTCTTAAATAAGATTTTATAGTCTGTAACAACAAATCATGTGAGGTATTAATTTACAGATTAGATATGAAAAATTTAATTGCTCACCATAACTTATGGGTAAATACATTTTTAAATTTTTTTTTTTATTTTAAGGACATTAAGACAAAATAGGACACAACAAAGCAGATCAGAACAGAACAATTTAAGTAACAGTACTTCACCAGACGACAATCAGACATAATAGTAACTAACATACGTCTCTTTCTTTGAAATAGTTGACCATACCTTCATATACTATAGTATTAAATATAACAAAATAGTATAAAGCCACTCAAGAAAATGAAAGTATTACAAGGCATTCAGAACCAAATAACAGAAAATGAACAATGGCTACTATATTATCTCATTGTACATAAAAACTTGTTTATACTATCACACTTAAAATCCAGTAAGATAAAACTTGATAGAACCAATGGAAATAGAAGAATAAAAGCATAGTACAACTTCTAAGCCAGATGATATTAAATCATTACTGGCTATTATAATGTCTTGTTTTTTTCAAAATAGCTGTTCATACTATCACAGATAATAAAATCAAACAAACCAGGATAAAACCATTCCAAATAATAAAGGAAAATAAATGAAATAATAAATGAAAATAATAAATGAAATAAAAATGAAAAACCATTCCAAAAAATAAGGCTTCAAAGGAATGTAATGGGGAATCAGGATTACCACAAACTCTTACGTACTATTACTATTTCTTACACTAGGGAGACTATACAGTATTTATACATGTGAGCTTGATTTATTTCACTTATGAGTATGGTCTCAAGCTGCATCTATTTATTTATAAATATCTCAATGTGATCACTCTTTATATCTGAGTAATACTTCATTGTATAAAAATATCACAACTTTTTTTATCTATTCCTCAGTTGATGGGCACTTAGGTTGTTTCCAAAATCTGGCTATTACAAACTGTGCTACTATTATAAACATGGGTGCACATATATTACTGTGATGTGATTTTAGTTCTTCTCTGAATATACCTAGAAGTGAAATAGCTGGAACAAATAGGACTTCCAATCTCAGTTACTTGAGAAATCTCCAGAATGACCTCCACAATGGTTGCTCCAGTCTACACTCCCACCAACAGTGCAAGAGAGTTCCTTTTTCCCCACAGCCTCTCCAGCATTTGTTGTTGGTAGTTTTCTGGATCCTGGCCGTTCTTTCTGGAGTGAGATGGAATCTCAGTGTGGTTTTAATTTGCATTTCTCTAATCACTAACGATGATGAATATTTTTTCATGTATTTACTTGCCATTTTAATTTCTTCATCTGAGAATTGTGTATTCATCTCAGATGCTCAATTTTGGATTGGGTCTTTGAATTTCGGGGGTCTGATTTTTTAAAATTCTTTATATGTTCTAGACAGAAGTCCTTTGTCTGAGGGACAGTTCAATAAGATTTTTTTCCAGTTTGTGGGATTTCTTTTCACTATGCTGCAGAAGTCTTTTGACATGCAGAAACTTTTTAATAAGATGTGATACCAGTTATGGATTCTGGGAAGTATTTCCCATGTGGTTTGATTCCTTTTTAGGAATTCTCTACCTACCCCTATGTCTTCAAGATTTTTACCCAATTTGTCTTCCAACAGATTTAGTGTTTCTGTTTTAATATTCAGATATTTGATCCATTTAGGTTTTAGTTTAGTACAGGGTGATAGGCATGGGTCTAGTTTTAGTTTTTGGCATATGGAGAGCCAGTTTTTCCAACACCCTTTACGAAAGACACTGTCATTCTTCCAGTGAACACATTTGGCCTCTTTATCAAAGATAAGGTGGTTGAGTATGTTTGTAGTTGTGGTTGTATCTTCTAATTTATTCCATTGATCTTCAGATCTGTTTTTATTCCAATACCATGTTGATTTTATTATAGTTGCTTTGTAGTATAGCTTCAATGCAGGGACTGTGATGCCTTCTGCCTTGACTTTGCTGCTTAGAACTGTCTGCTATTCTAGATTCCAGATGAATCTTCTGGTTCCAAATGAATTTTAGGAGTGATTTATCTATACCTATTAGGTATGTTGATGGTATTTTCATTGGGATTGTATTGAGTCTTTAAAACAATTTTGGGAGAATGGCCATTTTCACAAAATTTATTCTTCCTATACATGAACAAGGGATGTCTTTCCTTTTTCTGAGATTCTCTTCTATTTCTTTTTTCAGGCTATTATAATTTTCCCTGTATATATCTTAATTTCTTTTTTGAGATTAATTTCTAAGTATTTCATTTTTTTTGGATGCTAGTGTGAAAAGTGCGGCTTCTCTTATTTCTCTCTCAGTGATTTCGTAGTTAGTATATAGGAATGCTATTAATTTCTGAGTACTGATTTTGTATCCAGCTACATTGCTGAATTTATTTATGATATATATGAGATTTTAAATGGAGTTTTGAGCATCTTCTATGTAGAGTATCATGTCATCTGCAAATAATGATAATTTTACTTTTTCTTTTCCTATCTTTACCCCTTTTATTTCTCTCTCTTGTCTAATTGCTCTGGCTAGTATTTCCAGTACTGTGTTGAATAGGAGCAGTGATAATGGACATCCTTGTCTTGTGCCTGATTTTAAGGTAAAGGTTTTCAGTTTTTGGCCATTTAATATGATTCTGGCTGTTGGTTTGTCACAGATGGGCTTTATCATGTTGAGGTAAAGACCATATCTTCCAATTTTCTGTAAGTTTCTTATCATGAATGAGTGTTGGACTTTATCAAAAGCTTTTTCTCCATCTATAAAAATGATCAAGTGATTCATACTTTTGGCTTTATTGATATGGTGGATTACATGTATTTATTTAAGTATATTGAACCATTCCTGCATGCCTGGGATGAATCCCATTTGGTTGTGGTATATAATCTTCTTTCTGTTTGCCAATATTTAATTGAGGATTTTTGCATCTGTGATCATTAAGGAGATTGGCCAGTCACTCCCTTTTTCAGTTGGGTCTTTCTCAGGTTTTGGTACTAGAGTACTATTTGCTTCCAGGAATGACTTAGGAAGAATTGTGTCTCTTTCTACTACATTGAAGAGTTTGATGAGTGTCTGCAATAAGTCTTCTTTGCATTTCTTGTAGAATTCTGCAGTGAATCTGTCTGGGCTTGTGCTCTTCTTTGTAGGTAAGGACTTAATTACATTTTGAATTTCATTAATGGGTTATTCAGCAGTTTTACATCTTCTTGACTCAGCTTTGTTACTTCATGTGTTTCTAGGAATCTGTCCAGTTGTGTGTTATTGAACCTATAAAATAGGTTTTTGAAATAGGCTGATGATCTTCTGTATTTCCACAGAGTCTGTAGTTATTTTGCCTTTTGCTTTCCTTATTGCGTGAATGTAAGCTTTTTCTTTCCTTTTTAAATAATTTTGGCTAGGAGCTTATCAATTTTATTTATTCTTTCAAAGATTGATTCATTGATTCTTTGGATTGTTTTCTTAGTCTCTGTTGCATTAATTTCTGCTCTGATTTTTACAATTTCCTCCTTTCTTTTGGCTTTGGGCTTGATTTTCTTTTTCTAGATGTTTGAGGTGTAGCTTCAGGTTGTTTGTTTGTATTCGTTCTGTTTTCCTGATGTGGGCACTCAGTGTAATGAATTGTCTTCTGAGGACTTATTTCATTGCATCCCACAGTTTCCAGTAAGTTGTATTTGTATTTTTGTTTGCTTGTAGGTATTGTTTAATTTTTTCTTTAATTTCCCCTGTGACCCACTGATTGCTTGAGTGTATTATTTAATTTCCATGTATTTGTGGGGGTTTTGCTGTTTCTTTTATCATTAATTTCTAGTTCATGGCCCTATGGATCTGATAACATGCATGGGATAATTTCAGCTCTTTTGCATTTATTTAAATATGTTCTGTGGGCTAGTATATGTTCTATTTTAGAGAATTTTCCATGTACTGCTGTGAAGATTACATAGTCTGATGTTGTTGGATGGAACACTCTGTGTATGTCTATGAAGTCTTTTTGTTCACTGGTGTGATTCAGTTCTGTTATTTCTTTTTTTTTTTTTTTTTTTTTTTTTTTTTTCTTTTTCCTTTTTATCGGTACCAGGGATCGAACTCATGACTGCCTGCTTGTAAGGCAGGCGCTTATGCTGCTGAGCTAAATCCCCAGCCCTCCAGTTCTGTTATTTCTTTGCTGATTTTTTTTTTGTGGGGGGGTCTGGTTGATCTGTCCCTTGGTGTCCAAGGTGTGTTAAGGTCTCTTGTTATAATTATGTTATTGCTTATTTGATGTTTCATTTCTGTTAATACTTGTTTTGTATAATTGGGTGCTCTGGAATTTGGTGCATATATATTTTAGATAGTTATGTTTTCCTGTTGAACTTTTTTCCTAACCTGTATATAATGACCTTCTTTGTCTCTTAGGATCATTCTTGGTTTGAAATTCACATTGCCTATGAAAAGAATAGCTACCCTCACTTTTTTTTATTTCTTTTTGCATGAAGTATTGTTTTTCATCCTTTGACTTTCAGTCTGTGGGTTTCCTTTGGGGTTATATGGGTTTCTTGTAGATAGCATATGATTAAATGTTGTTTCTTGATTCATTCTGCCAGTCTGTTTCTTTTAATTGGGGAATTGATACCATTTACATTAATGGTTATAACTGTTATATATTGGTTTCTAGTTGACATGTTATCTTTCTGCTGTTGCATCTTTATCTTTCCATTCTGTTTAATTGTCTGCTTTGCTTAGTAGTTTTTTCCTATGTCTATCTAGAATGTCTTCTAATATTCTTTGCAGGATTGGTTTGGTGATCAGGAAGTTCTTGAGCTGTTCTTTGTCATGGAAGTATCTTGTTTCTCCATTCATTTTGAAGGATAGTTTTTCAGGATACATCAGTCTAGGTTGGAAATCATTTTCCTTTAGGATCTGAAATACTTCACTCCATGCTTTTTTTTTACTTCATTTTTTGTGTTGAGAAGCCTGCTGTAATTCTGATAGGTTTTCCTTTATAGGTGGTTTGTCTTTTCTCTCTAACAGTTTTTAAAATTCTATTCTTATGTTGGATGTCTGGGATGGCAGTTATTGTATCTCTGGGGGTAGTTTTATTTTGGTTATGGCTATTTGGAATTCTGTATGCTTCACTGATCCTAATGTCAGTTTCCATTCTCATGATTGGGAAATTTTTAGCTCTTGCTTCTCTAAATATCCTCTTGATATCCTGTTTGTTATCCCCTTCTTTTTAATTTATCCCTATGAATCTTAGGTTATTTTTCTTTCCATCACCTTGCTGCTGTTAAACTGTTATTTCCTGATTCCTTGCTATTTTTAAAAGATCTTTCCTTTCCTGTTCACTAGCTGCAATCTTGTCTTTAAGGTGTGAAATTCTATCTTCATTTTAATTGAGGTGGTTTTGACAGCTTTCAGTGGAATTTTTGATTTCCTGTATATCTCTTTGAACCTGCTTCATGTATTCCTGTTTCTTTCTTATATTATTCATCCAGGGATTCAATTGTTTTGTTTTATTCCTCTAAATTTTTAACTGTGTCTTCTTTAGAAGTGTTCCACATTTATTTCATTACTTTTATCATTTCTTCTTTTACCTGGGAGATTATTATTAGTTTGAATTCCTTTAAAGCTTCTTGCAGTTGTCTTTTGATTTCAGTTGCTGTTATTTCAGGTATTTTAGGTGTATGAAATATATTTTTTTCTATGTACGTGGCTCCTTGGCTTTCTTGGGTTAGACAGGAGGTTTGAGATTGCATTTTGGTCTTTCATTTTTTCATTTTCCTTTATTCCCATGTTTCAAGTGATGTTCCAAGATTTCCCCTGAGTGGGTTGGAAATCATTTCTTATGCCCTGGGATTCTTGCACTGAATGAAGATTGCTGAGCGTGGTCCATTCTGGCCCACAGGACTTGTGCCACCTCCAGTGTTCCAGGAAGCTATGTGGACACCTAACCACTGTGGATACAGTCCAATGCTCTCCCCAGGGTAGGAACAATGTATTAGAACTCACTTCATGTATCCTCAACTCCTCTTTTATGAAAAAGGTTGTTGGGTGTCATACAGTCAGGCTGCAAAACTTCCCAAGCCTATTCTAGTGTGGCTGGAAGCTGAGTGTGTCCTTGACCCCTGGGAGTGATGAACTTAAACTCTCCTGGGGCTCTGGATGATGTGCAGGAACTCATCTCTTCTGGCAGCCCAGTTCCCTGGATTGAAAGAAGGTCAATGTGCCTGGCCCATGCAGCCTGAAACCTGTAGAGCCTAGTCTAGTGTGGCTGGAAATTGGGCGGGTCTTTGACCGCTGGGAGTGATAATCTTAAACTCTCCTAGGGCTTAGGATGGTAAACAGAAACTCAATTCCTCCTCCAGCAGCCCAGTTCCTTCTACTTACGGGTAAATATTAATAAGTCTACTTCAAAGAAATCTTCATAAATATTTCCACAATGTACTTTATACTTTAGATGAAATTCAAGTTATATGACAGTTTGTAGACTAGATTCTCTTAAAGTATATACGGCACTTAAATAACACATACACATAAAATTAGCATACTTCAAGTAATAAATAAAACAAATTGATGACACTTAAAAGTTCTTGTGCTTAGCAATTTTGTAGTATAATTAAATATAGAATTATTCCTGAATTGAAAAAGAAATCAAAATAATGTCTTATTACTATATTGTACATATGTAACAGTTTCCCATAATTAAAAAGAAGTGTTATGTATCACAGACATACACTAATAAAAGCAATTTACAAATTACAACCTATAAAGTTAAAGCAGTTTTAAAAAGGAAGATTCTGGGGCCACAGATTTAGCTTACTGGTGTAAGTGCCTGCATGGAAATGGAAGATCATGAGTTCAAACACCAGTACTAGAAAAAAAAAAGTCAATAAAAGAGAAAAATGTAAGAAACATTCATCTTTGAAGATCAAGAAATAAAAAATGAATATGATTACAAAGATATAAAATTAAATTACTAAATAGTTTGTTTTAAAGTTTTAAATTGTTTTATTAGACTTCATTTATGATTAAAGGATTATACTTATGGGATAAACTATTGATCATATTACAAGCAAAATATATTTAGTTTTCAAAAATGATAATTTTACAGATTCAATTACTTTTACCTGAATTCTGTAAAACCAGTAATAGCAATATTCTTCAAAATATTACCAAAACACACAGATTTAAATATATATCTAATGTTTATGCAAATGAATATTGATATGTTACCAAACAATGAAATAATGTTTAACCTTGAAACCATCATCAAATTTTTAGACTTAATGAACAAAGTTGGTCATGAAGGAAACTTTCATTATTAAATACATATTAAACAAAATTATTTCACATTCAATTTGAGAACATTGACAGCACAAGCATAATAAAAATTGGGTGTTTGTTTTAACATGAAGATGAAATACATGCCAGAAGTATATTAGAAATCAGTATAAAGTCTTTAGTTACCATTTAAGAAAACTCTGATTTAATCAACTAAATTACATTCAACATTATTAAAAAACTAAATTACCTACAACATTATGTATTATTTTATGGAACATGAAATCTAAATAAGTCTATTTAGAATGCGCAGGGTAGCTAGGCCACCCTACCTAATGATACTAACTCTAAATTTCTCTCTGTGTTAGAATTTATCAATGGAAGGTGTGATACTTACATAAAAAGCTATTCTACTCCTGTGGTCTTCTAGATATAATGACATGTCTACTTGAATCATGGTCACAGAGATTCCCAATTTATTTCCCTTTTATCCTAAATTAAATATCAAGCTGATGTTTAGCCATTCCATTGGAAGAGGAATAAAACAAGGATGACTGGCTTAGATCAATCAAGATCCAAGTCTCTGAACAAGATCTGGACTGCGCATCTTGAAGCACATAACTATACAAAAATCTGAAATATTAGTAATGTAGAAACAGTGCTAAAAGAACAAACTGATGACTAAAATTGAATTCTGTGTATTTGAAAAAATCGTCAAATTTGGAAGAACATATCAAATATGAAAAATCTAAAATATTTATACATCATCTATGAATGTACAGTACAGAATGTAAAATATTACAATGACATATAATCTGAATAAAATTTTTGAAATAGATGATTAAAATTATACTAATGCTAAGTACCACAAAGGTAAGGAGACTGTTAACACAAGAAGGAAGTCTCAAAGTACTTCTAAAACTATGCTTAATTATTAAAAATAAATGTATAATCTATTTCATAATTAAGATAAAGACAAAAAGTTTCCTAATTTCTTTACAAAATTATCATATCTTGCATCAAAGCATTATATAGATTTTTAAAAAGTGAAAAATTGCAAACAAATCACTCATGCCTATAGATGAACTTAATCTACTAGGATTTATGCATGTAAACCAGACACACACATAGAAGTCTATTTCTCAGTAAAATTAAGTTGAGATATACTTGGGTTTGGATGTCGATGGCTAGAGAAATGCTCCACTCTCCTAGCATCTGGAGGGAGCATCCTGGGATGGCTAGTGGAGCCCTGATCATGACAGAGAAGTTTCAGGCCAGAAAAGGAGAATGAACAGGGAGAAGAATGGAAAGGCCCAGGTCTCTAAGTCAATGAGATTCAACACAATACTTATTTAAATGGTTAAGTACACTTTTCACGCATAGCCATGTTAGGATTCAAGAAAGATTGGGCAGCCATGAGTGGTCGCACATGTTGTAGTGCTAGTACTTTGGGACGCTGAGGAAGGAGAATAGCAGCTTCAAATCCTGTCTGAGCATTTTAGAACCTGTCTCAAAAAATCAAAGAAGTGGGACTTCAGGAAGAATATGGCGGATAGAGAGCAGCAGCTTTGGAGGCTCTCTGAGAAACCGCACTTGAAATCCAGGAATGGTGCCTGGCAGGAAGTCCTAGTCAAGGGGGGATATTATTTGCTGACCCAGGAATGAACTAAATTAAGAGAAACCAACTGGAAACACAATCCTGGTGATACAGCAGGAACAGATAAGTTCAGCATGGAAGCTGGACCCCACGCCACTGGAAGCTGCAATTTGAATTTCCTGCAGCCTCTGCTATGTCCCGGTCGGCACGGTGGGGAGAGAGGTGCGAAGGCTCTGAGAGTGGGAAGTGCTGAATGGAGTTGGGAGTGGGACTGGCTGGGTTCCCTGCATTGACCTACATTGAGTGAGTGGATCGGCAACCCTTCCATAGAGAAGGAGGCTTCAGCGGAGGACATACTTGGACTGGGCAAACTACCCGGAATGAGATGCTGCAATGACTTCAGTTTCACATCCCCCTCTCAAGCAGGATCAGTGAGGAGTACCTGGCCTGTGTAACGCCGCTGGCTGAGACCGAGTAGGCTAGCCCAAACCAGGTCCCAGCACCTGGAGATGCACCCTAGCAGTGAAGCCTTTGGTAGGTTGACCTGGAGGGGCGGGCCCAGCAAAGACTGCCAAGTCTGTATCTCCCTGGTGTGCTGCAGTGGGTGGGAACATCTAGTTAGTGCAATTCAAACAGACTGTGGCCAACAGGGAAGGAAGCTGGGCCTCCTATATATGCTTATATAAAAGGAACAAAGAATATGGGAAGAGGGAGCAACAAGAAAGTGTCCTCGGCCCCCAATTCTGAGAAACATGGCAATAGCAGACACGGCACCAATAGACATAAAGCGCTATCTCCAGAGCCTCATAGACAAGTTCAGGAATGAAGTTATTAATGACCTGAAGCAAGACATAAGAAGAGTTAGAGAAATGCTAAGCACTGCCCAAGAAAATACAGATGGTGGAGTGGAAGAACAGAAAAAAAGGGGAGAATTGTTTGATGGAGAAAATAGGAAAAACATAGAATACGTGAGGCAGGTTCAAAGAGATTACCAGGAAACTAAAAACTATCGAAAACTGGCATAACAGCTTGAAAGAAACTAAGGATAGATTATCTGAACTGGAGGGCAGATTTGTAATATGGGGGTATGAAGTGAAAAACTTCTTAAAAATAACAAGAAAACAAACAGCAACAATATGAAAAATTGGAAGATGATAAGAGGATCTATAACTTCAGAATTAAGAACATAAAAGAAGAAGTGGGGACACAAACAAATGGACTACAAAAGCTATTCACAGAAATAATCCAAGAGAATTTCTCTAATTTAGCAAATGGTAAAGATACTATGAGGCATACAGAACTCCAGCCACCTACAACCCAAACAGAGCTACAACCAAGCATATAATAATCAAAATTCCAGAAATCCAATATAAGAACAATACTAAAAGCTGTCAGAGACAAGAAACAGATCACTTACAAGGGAACACCCATCAGAATTACATCAGACTTCTCAGCACAAACCATTAAATCATGAAGAGCGTGGGGGGAAATAATTCAAGCTTTGAAAGATAACAACCTCCAGCCAAGATTGATATATCCTGCACAACTTTCCCTAAAAATTGATGGAAAAACAAGGTGCTTCCAGGATAAAGAGGAACTGGGGGAATTTGTAACCACCAATTCAACTCTACAGAGAATACTGCAGGATTGTCTAAAAAAGGAAAATACCAAGATCCCAGAAATAGTTGCAGAGAGACCACAATGAATGGAGCAGAAAACAAAATGAAGAAGACAAACTGACAACAAACGACAGAAAAAGAGTTTAACAGAAATGAGGCAGAGAAGATCGGATGGTAGGAACAGCTATTTTGGAGTAAACAAGACATCATTATAGCTAGCGCTGATTTAGTATCATCTTGTTTTGAAGTCCCATCAAACTTGTATTCTTCTGTCTCCATTGGTCTTAAAAGGGTGTATCTTATTAGATTTTATTATATATGATAACATAAGCAAAAACTTTTATAGATGGAGTTTATACAGAATCCATTGTTCATTTTCTGTTAATTGGTTCTAAATACCCTGTAATAATGTCATTCTCACGAATGGTTTTATAGTGTCTTGATATGTTTGGTGCTACAGTATACGAAGTTATACTCAATGATTTCAAGGAAAGAGACACTATGGTAACTATTTTTATGTCAGGATAACTTGTGGTGAAACACTATTTTGCCTAAATGGTTATGTTTTGACCTGCGCAGTTCTGTTATTATGCCCTCTTTTATCTCAAACCCCCCCCCCCTTTTAAAATTATTTACTTTTTTCTTTTTATTTTTTTAATTAAGGGAAAAATAAATTTAAAAAATAGCAGGATACATTATAGTAACCTACTTTGATTTCCTATTAACTTGATTTGAAATCCTGCATTGCCCTCACCATCTTGTTTTGACTGATTTTCCTCTATTCTGCTTTGCTTGATAGTACCAAGTTCGAAAGTATAGGCATAACTGTGAAGGCAATAAGAATCATTATGATGCCCATTCCGGTTGACTATTATTTTCTTTTATTTTATTTTATTCTTTATTTCATCATGCATAATATAATCAATTCTCATAAACCCTTTAGGAGAAGTTCTACACATGCGTGGGCCTCTACATGTATATCTGTCCTTTCTGTATTAGAGGGAAAAAAACAAAATAATTTACTTTATTTTATTCTTTACTGTTTAGTTCAATTTTATTATAACCAGCAATTCTTCTTAAAATAGCAAGAGGCAGTATGGTAACCATTGTTGATCAGCTTATATTTTGTTTTTACATTATCTATTATGTCCATCCTTTTGATTTGACTGACTCTGTTCTGCTATGTCTCATTTGGTTTTACTCTCTTTAAAAAAAGTAATAAGAACTTGGGAGTAATAAAATCCAAAATGTGTAATTGTCATTGTACAAAAGAAAAGAAAAGAAAGTGCTCTAAAGATTACAACTGCATATATGTTTAAGTGTATAAGATAGATAACCATATTACTGAGTGTTTTCTGAATCATTGAACAAAACTGTTTGCACTCTCACTGTTTGAAAGTCCACTTGAACAACTATTTTTAAGATGAAAATATGTAATCTATTAACTAGTGATTTTTTACTGTTTATTTCTTGAATTTTGTATTACTGGTACCCTTTTTCTGTTTTTTTTTTTTTTCTTTTTCTCCTTACATAAAAAAAAAAAAAATCAAAGATATGGAAGGTATACTTATGGCAGAGACTCTATGGGTCTAATTCTCAGGATCACTCACACATGCTGAGCAATGTCCCTGAGGGTTGCATCGCTGTTTAAAGCTTTTAAACAGAGGGCATAAGAGTTGCTGATCCATATGTGAAATCATTAATAAGAATTTAGTAAGAGTTTACTTCATCTGCCAGTACCAAAAGTCTTGAATATTCTAATCTATTTGTAACATTCATCACTTTCCTAAATCAAAGGAGAAAGATTCCTCCCTATGCAAAATGCATAAAATTTAATATTATATTCTCTTGGAAAGATGCAAAGGAAAGTCAATTAAACTTTTTGAATAATAGGAATGATAACAGATAATATAAAATTTGTATTTGTCAAGGAATGCATTGCAGAGAAGTTGAATTTTAATGATTAGCACAGTCTGAAACACATCTCAAACAATGAAAAAAGAAAACATAAATATGCAAAAATATCATTGATGCAAATTTTATAAAGATATCAGTTAATTCAGTGAAGTGAGACTCTTGTAGCTAAATGAAACTTAGTAGCTATGTATAAAAATGAACTTCAATCAGTACTTCCCACTGTATACAAAATTAGTTCAGATTCATCTAGAATGTCTGTAGAGATCATTAGAAAAATGTTCATTACAATGTGTTAAGGCAAAAACGTCTTAGTATTATTCATATGAATCAAAGAAGAAAATACATCTAAATTTGATTTGATGAAAACTAACAATTTCTCTTTAAAAAGAATCACTGGAGTAAACCAAAGGACAATCTACTCACCTTCTTGGATAAAATATTTGCAAATTATATATTTTATTCAGAATAAATTTCTCTGAAAACAAGAAAACAACACAATTTGAAAGGACAAGGGAGTAAAGAGTTTGAATTTATAATTTAAAGGAAAAAATATTAACAGCAAGAAAACATGAAAAGATGTTCAACATCCTGTTTCCTGCATCACTGATATTGTACTACAGTCATAAACAAAATTTTTAAAAAGTACATAAGATACATAATCCTCTATAAATACAATGAAAGGATAAGAATCTGCTCAAAGGGGGGAAATAATATCTCAGGGAAAAGGAGGAAAAAGAAAAAGGAAGGAAAAAGGAAGAGTATCTAAAATTGTATAAACATACTGAGGATAGCTAAGATGACTGTGCAAAACATTCCATGAATTCTTGGAACAAAATTGTTAACATTTATAGAATTGGAACAATTTTGCATATTAGTGTCTGGTGATCTGAGCCACTCTTGACAATCATTATATAAAATAACAACCCTAGTATGCTCCTACCACCTTGTTTTGAAAGCCTGTACCATGATTGTTTTGGGGTCTTTGCCATTGTTATTTATTTGTCTTTTTTGTTTCCTGTTTTTCTTGTAAATTATTTTGTTTTTTTCCCTCTAATACAGAAAGGACAGATATACGTGTAAAGGCCCACGCATGTGTAGAACTTCTCCTAAAGGGTTTATGAGAATTGATTATATTATGCATGATGAAATGAACAGCTACTTTGAAAAACAAGAGACATTATTTTATCCATTGCTGATTCTGTAGTGTCATGCTATAAAATCCAGCAATGCTACTATTCTTTGTTCAAAGTTATTTTAATCTGTTTTATATTGTTTAATTTCATCCTACAGTGAAGGTATAGACAGACAGCTAATTTGAAGAGAATGAGAAACACTATGGTAGCCATTGTTGATATTCCTATTGTCTGGATCCGAAGGGCTGTAGTGCTTTCATTACTTTGTTCTGATCAGTTTAATACTATTTTGTTTTGTATGAATTCATGAAGATATGGAAAACTATTTAGAAGAAAACAAGACACATTATAGTTGCCATTGTAGATTTCCTAATTTCTTGCTTTGACATCTGTCTCACTTACATTAATTTTTTTTCTGATCTTCTTTGTTCTGTTTTGTTATTTTTAGTTTTATTCTATTTAAAATTAAAAAAAAGAAAAAGTGATGTTGGTTATAACAGAGAACAACTGAACCACTCTTACACTGTTAATAGAAATGGAAAATTTTCAGTCACTAGAATACTAATTTTTAATAAAATTTTCATTCATTTACCATATATGTTCTATATGTTATTCAATAATACCACTAAGTGTTTAACTACTACAAAATGAAAGTTATATTCAGAGTGCAGTCCATCTGCACTCTGGTTATCATCTCGAATTGGGTAGAACTAGAATATTCATCAACTGATGAATGGAAAATAAACTGTGGTATGTTCATAAAGTATGACATTCAATATTGAATAATTCTAAAATAATTGTGCTAAGAAAGAAAGCTCAACACAAAGGGCTATGACATGATTCCCCTCGTGTGATAGTCTTAAGTAGATGAAAATAAACAGATAAACATCAGATGCTACAGTCTTATCAGCGAGTAGGGTTATGAAAGAAACTGAGAAAGGAATGAAGGGAATTTCAGCCAAGAACTTTTAAACATTCATTGAGACAATTGTTACCATCTGAATATATTCATCAAAATTCATAGAAATGTCATTCCAGAAAGTGAATTTTACTATTTGTGTATTATACCTCATATACTTGATCTGAAAAACAAATATGAAGTCCAGCTTATTCTAAGTCAAAATATGTCCCAAACAGAAAACTTACCTCTCTTGGTCTCCGCATTCTTCTTAATTTGACCAGCCAATTTCTATTATATTTACAACTTTTTGGGTGAGTGTATCTTGTCTTAATTGCTGGCATTCTGCAGCTATATTAATCTAGACAGAAGTCAGACACCTTTGTCCTACATTTTCACAATGAACTAAGGAGCTATTCAGTGTTCACTTTAAGCCACTCTATTAACCAAACCAAATTATATAGCAAATCACAGTGCAAAGTGAACTAGGGAATTGTCTGTAGACATGAAGTTTTCCTCAATTATATTTTTGCCTTGTTGTATATGATTGAAATACAGCTGTCTTACTGCTATTTCAGGAGGAGTCTGATGGGATCTACCTGCCAATATGCCCAGGATATTATTACAATTTCAGAAATAAGTGCACCTGCAAATCAATTAGCAGTCAAAGAGTCATTATCAGAAGTAGGATTCCACATCTGGCAATGAATGCATGTGTACTTTGATCTGCTAATTTTGTCACTTTGTTAGAATTTTGAAATAAAGATTATGAATATAAAAAGAAAAATGTTAAAGTGATGTTTTATTTTTATAAATGTTCTGTATTACATTTTTCTCATAAATATATAATCATATTCATAAATTACATGAAATATTCATCAAAATTCTCTCCAGATCTTATGGTGTAGGAAACTTTAGAAATAATAGATTTTATAAATAAGATTTTGAGGAGCTTGAAATACCCAGTAAGAAAACTTCAAAGTACAATAATAATAGTAAAACACATAATATAAAATAGAAGATTGTGTGCAATATTTGCTGAGAATCCTTTTCCTGACAGGGAATTATTCTGCAAGCGGCTCATGAAGATTTGTGAGGGTAATTTCCCCCCACTCCCAAGTTCCATCACCAAGGAAGCACAAATGGCAGAGCTCAATGACATTTCTTTCCTACTCATTGAACAAAAGTATTATTAAGTGCTCATGAATTTCACCAAAAATATTACAAAATATTTCCCAGTATTACTGGCATCATTCTGCACCCAAGGCTAATTAGTCTTTGGGCAATGATCTAGAAATGCAGATTGAAAATAACAATTCTCAGTCAAGCCAAAGCCAGTCTGATGAAGACAGTTTTTACTAGATTTGATTAGTATGTTTTTTATTTGTTCTGTGTACATAAACACTGACTCAGCCCAGAGGAAGAGTAGATTCAAAACACACCAGTTTGGAAAGCCTTTTGTACCCAGTCTCACCAAGTGCTAAGCTCAGTGATGTCATGCTGATAGCAAGTGGAAGGCACCTTCTAGAAACAGAAAGTTGAAAGACCATTGGGAATATTTTGAAACATTTCTTCAACAAGAAGTATTCCATTGAATGACGGAATCATTTTATAAAAATGCATCTGGAATGAATATAAAGATATAACGTACTTCTTCCAAAGTTTAATATTTTCCTGGAGAATCTTCAAATACCACTTATGGAGGCCACATGTAAGAAAAATAGTCAGATTATCCCATGATACATAAAGCACTTGAACTCTGAAATGAAGTGAGTTATCAGGAAAATGAAATTTGTAAGTCAACAAAGTTTTAAAATCTCTGTAAATCACTACATTTGAACTTCTGTATTATACATAACATTATTAATATATGTATTAATATATATTAAAAACTTCACACAACAAATTTGGGGGAGCAAAACTGTCTATACATCAGGTATCTAGGACAAGGTCACTGCTTCTCATGAACTTAACAGTGCCCCATGAGCTGTGCATACAGTTTAGACAGTGAGCTGTCACACAAAGTGACTCAGCCTTCCTTTGAGATGATATACAAAACCTTGCTTTCGCCCTACATGTAACCACCAAGGCGTGATGTTTGGTGAAAGATCAGACGTTCCTCCTGTTCCAGATCGTACTCTCCCCTTAACCTTCTCTGTAAACACCTTTCCATGCTGACTGTAAGTAAACATGCTTCAGTTGTTGCAGTCATTGCTCCCATCAGGAGAGGGGCTCCCTGACCTCAGCTTCCTGCATCCTGACTTCTGTCTTCATTTCTTCATCCTCCACCATCCTTCCTCTGAATTTCAAGAGCTGAACTTGATGTGGCAACAAGCAGTGGGGGATCATTATCTTGGGACCATTTCTAGGAGACAAGAACATACATAGAATTTTGTGCTGCTAGTGCTGCCACACTATGGATTCTCGGGTAAAACCATGGCGCTGGCTCATTTCTAGAAAGCTTCTACTGGGATTGCATTCTTTTTTTATGATTTTAAAGTATTTTAAGGGAGCTAAAAACAAAACAAAGAAGAATATGGGGCAGAGACCATATGTTACTTGTAAAATGCTTACTATCCATTCTTTTGCTGATTTTTACTGTTTACTTGGAGCAAAGAAAGTACAGGGATGGCAATTAATTATATCACTAAAGAAGACAGGTTGCCTAGTACATAATGTAGAGAACTTCAGGATCTAATTAAGACATTGCAGCTTTGTTTGGTAAGGAGATAAATTTACTCATTCAAAACTCATTTAGTAAAAGAATTAGTTTAGGGTCAGGTGCTAGGGTTTTACAGTCATCATAATATCTAGAAGGTGGCCAATCTGCCTCGGGTAATCAATTCAAAGAAAAACACACCTATCAATACAAATAGATTTTAAAAGAAATAATTGTATGTGGCTGAAGAAGGCATCTTTTATAAATTCAGTATTAGTTCCCCAAATCCATTTTATAATTTTTTTCTGCAACAAATAAAACAAGTTAACTAAAATAACAAGAGTATTTAACTCTCGTTAACTTGATTTAACCATTAACTGGTCATTTGATCTCCAAAACTGACAGAAAGTCTCTACTTTTCATTGTTTTTCCCCATCTATAGAACGTAATATAATGTATATTATCCCTAGGTGAAAAACACAAAGAGTTAAATGTTCAGTAATTATGATTAATAGCAACAGAAGTCTCTCCACTATTTCTTGCATTTTTAGTTATTTGCCTATTTAAATCCCTTGATTGACAGATAAGCCTAGCTAGATAGGTGTACATGTTTCTGAGTCAGGAATGTTTTGCTTGGCTACTTGTAATAGTTTTCTTTTAATAATGTCACTGTTTGTGTTTCTTAGTGAAATAATACACTTAACTTTTAGAATGCATACTTGAATTTGATGCAAGTTATGTGTTTTAGAAATTGAATACCAAAGTATATCTGTTTTTGAAGTGTTAAGAACCGCCCTCCCTTCAGGCTTGTTTTCATAATATGCGAAGTGAAATTCACCAACACTTAATGTATTTTGTTTGCCTTTTCTATTGGGTCAAATAGCTGTGGTTTCTTTGTGTGATATGGCTAAAAGGCTGAAACTGTTTGACTTAAAATGTCTCTAAAGCTTCTGACAATGCATGAAAACCAGAGATGGAGACACCATAATTATCATTTCAGAGCATTGCAAACAACTTAAGGTCTAAGAGAATCAGATTGAAAAAATAAGTCAGTCTAAATTCGACTTATCTCAAGCACTGTACTCATCTCAAGCACTATGACTCATTCAGAGGAGAATTTAATAGCTCCCAGCAGCAAAGACAATGTCACCTTGTAACATATGACCGTAATTGAGGCTTAGGGAGAGCTTCATAAAGAAGCATGCCCTTGCCTGGCCTGGTTACACAACCCAGAGGGAGCAAGAGCAGGAGGGCCTTTGTACATTGGGGTAGAGAGGGTAATCAGCATCGGTCTATCATAACAGGTCATAGATGCTTACACTTCTATGGAGTTCTGACCATTTGTCATGAGAAACCTGTCAGATGATGCTGAGTATTCTGAATTTCAAACTCTATTAGATTTCCAGGGGAGCTCTGTAATAAGTAGTTTTAAGTTCAGCCGTGCAAGCAGCGTCTCGTGGCTTAGAATCTCAGTGATCTGGTTAGATGGAATGCTCCCTGCGATGAAATTTTAGTTTTCCCTTTTGGAGTTGAAAATAAAAATAATACCATTTTCTGTCTTATTGAGGTGCTCTTCTGCAGATTTTTCTAGTGAAGTTACAGTAAACTCATATGGAGGAAATAAACAAGTTTCCCATTCAGATCTCCTGTGTATAATCCATGTCAAGCTAATGTTTCCAACTGACAAAATAAAATTCAGATGTTTGAAATCTACAACCATGGGAAGAAGGAAAATAAAAGCTTAGAAAACACAAGAAATGTGAGGAATAAATGCTTCATTTTCTCACTTTACAGCAACTTTCTTTCAACTAGCATCTTAGTACTGTGTATTGAAATGTGGACATGGTGTACACACATTCCATGGGAATATAAATGAAACTTGATTAAACATCTATCCTAGGTTCCCCTTAAATATTAGAGTTACTAAAGTAATATCATAAGCAGCATAATTTGAGAACAAAAGTGAGCCTCCATGATCTAATCTAACTTAAATGTATTTCAATAAAAAATCAATATAGAGACTCAATTGATAAGGGATTGAAAACCTCTTTTCATAAGATTTGTTTTGACTTTTGTGGTGATGGTAAATATTTTCTTATCTTCTTAGAGTTGCTAGATGTGTCTGAAAGGAAAATTCACAAATCCTACCTAACAAGAGAAAAATATACAGATATCCTTAGTAAGATTTACATGACATCATAATAATTATCAGGGAATAAAAACTCAGCAAAACTAGAAATCTTGTGTATTTTTATGCCAGGCTTCGGGAAGAAGTGTCTAGTTTTCGAGAAGCATAATTGAACAAAATAGTACAATCTAATATAAACCAGAGTAGCAGAAACATTGTCCACATTTTTCCCTGTGACCTTTGTCTTCAAGAATAATAATGTTCTTTTCTACTAAGTAGAAAGAAGACCCACCTTCTATGATAGGGCTTAATCAGAAAGATCTATCTATAGGTGCAAGTTGACAGGCAAGAGATGATGATTGTTCTGCTTCCTGTTTTCATAGATGTCAAGGACAGAGTGTCCTGAATTCCACCATACCGTAGTTATTGAGGATGGTGATTAAATCTTACAATGATGCTCATTTTTATGTTTAAAGTTGATTCATTTTATACTCTCAGAACAATATTAAATAGAGTGCATGAACTCTGCATTATCGTACATTAATTAAAAGTATAATATTTTTAGCACTTGAGTAAAAGTAATTGATAATGGTAATCTTATTAATTGATTTCTTTTATTCTTTCATTTGGCCTTTATACTAGAAGAACTGAACTGTATTTTCATTTTTTAAACATATATTTTTTCAATATAAATAATTATCATAGAAAATAAGTTATTTTTGCTTTTAATGTGAGTACTTTGTTTTTTATTTTCTTTTAAAGAGAAGAAGAAAATATTGAAATAAAAATAAAATAAAGTTCCAAATCAGGCTAACAGAAGAGTAACAATACTTAATACATTGTGTATTGCTATCTTCATAGTAGTAGTTACTCGGGGTACAAGTTATAGGCATGTAATATTAGCCAAACAACATTAGCACAAACCTTTCTTTTCAATGATCTAATAAAAACAATTCATATAACTATCTTTACCTTTTCTGTGTGTGTGTTATATGTTCTGTCGTTTCTTCTTCACCCCATCAGTTTCTCCTTTCTTTTAAACAATTTCTTCCCAGTTTGCAGTATCTATTATACATTTTGGATCTTTTTATTCATTCAGCTTCTCACACTATTGAGATAATACAATGCTTACACATGAGTCTGAATTTATTACACTTATGATTAGTCTCCAGTTATATACATTTACTTACAAAAGTCTCAAGTTGTTCATTCTTTATGGCTAAATAGTCCTCTATTATATGTATATATAAAAAACTACTCCTTTTTTTTCCCATTCCTTGTTTGATGGGCATTTGGGTTGTTTCCAAGATTTAGCTATTAAAAATTGTGCTGCTATAAATATGAGCACACACATATCACTATGGTATGATGTTGGCATGGTTTATGTCTATGTCCCCCAGGCCTCATAAGTTTGAATTGTGCATTTGTTATTCCTTCAGTGTCCAGTGCTTGGATTGATGGTGTCAGTGGTCCACCCATAAAGGGGTGGAGCCAGGATGTGATGTAATGGCAGGAAGAAGGTGTCTCTTTCTCTTTTCTGGTTCAAGTTTGTTGTTTGCAGCCGCCATAAACTGCAGCCCAGCCATGCCCGCCTGTCTTGGAGCCAACTGAGTGTGGACTAAAACCTCCAAAAACTGTAAGAAATAAACCTTTCCTTTTCCAACTTTGTGCTTCAGATATTTTGTCTCAGCGATGAGCATAAAGTAACTAAGACAGATGTTTTTATTTCTTCTGAGAAGGTACTCAGAAGGAGAACAGCTGGCTTGAATTCGACATCTAATCTTAATTTTTAACTGATTTAATCCTACTTTTAATCCTAATTTTTAACACTGGTTTCCATAGTGGTTACCCAAATCTACACTACCACCAAAAACAAACAAGGGATCCTTTTTCCCCAAGCTTCTCCAAAGTTTGTTACTGGTTGATTTCTTGTTGAAAGCGTTTATTACTGGAGTGAGATAGAATCTCAGTGTTGTTTTAATTTGAGTCTTGGATGAACAATGATATTGAACTTTTTTGTATATTTATATGTCATTTGTTTTTCTTCATTTGAGAAATGTGTATTCATCTCACATGCCCGTTTGTGGATTACATCTTTGAATTGGTGGGGCCTGATTATTTTCAATTTTTCATATGTTTTAGATATAAGTTCTTTGTCACAGGTATGCTGACTAGAAATTTTTCCATTCTATGGGTTGTCTTTTCGTTCTTTTGACAATTTCTTTTGTTGTGGAAAGCTGTTTAGTAAGGTGAGATCTCATTTGTCTATTCTTTTAGTATTTCCAGTGCAATCTGAGTTGTGTTCAAGAAGGTACTGTCAAACAGGATGCAGAGAATCATCAAGGAGATTATATACCATGACCAAGTAGGATTCATTCCAGGGGTGCAGGAATGGTTCAGCATATACAAATCAGTAAATGAATTATACCTTATTAACAGAGCCAAAGACAGAAAATGTGTGATCATTTCAAGAAATGCAAGAAAAGTATCTGACAAAGTCCTGCACCCATTTATAATAAAAAAAATCCTACAGAAAATTGGAATAGATGTTCTTTACTTCAATCTAATAAAAGCCATCTATGACAAACCAACAGCCAACATCATGTAAATGGTCAGGAATTGAGATCTTTAACCCTAAAATCAAGACCAAGACAAGAATGCCCACTGTCAATATTCCCATTCAATATAATTCTAGAAACATTAACCAGAGCAATTAGGCAAAAGAAAGAATAAGACAAGAGAAATAAAAGTAATAAGAATAGGAATGGAAGAAGTAAAATTAATATTACTTGCAGATGACATGATACTTTAAATAGAAGGCACCAAAAACCCTACCAAATGACTTGTAGATTTAATAATCTAATTCATTACTTTAGCTAGATACAAATTCAACGCTCAAAAATCAATACCATTATTGTACACAAACAACGAACTCACTGAGAGATAAATTATGGAAGTCACACTTTGTATAACAGCATACAAAAACTGAAATACTTAGGAATCAATCTAACAAAAGAAATAAAAGATGTATACACTGATTACTATATTACTCTGAAAAAGGAGATTGAAGAGAATATCAGAAATTGGAAAACTATGTCTTTCTCATGAATGGGAAGAATCAAGATAGTAGAAATGGCCCTATTCCCAAAATTATTATACAGATTAAATTCAGTCCCAATTAAAACACCATTAGCATACATCAAAGAACTAGAGAAGCATTCCTTAAATTCATTTTCCAATCTGAAGAGACATAGAATTACAAAAGCAATTGTGGGCAACAAAAGCAAGGAAGGGGGCATCACATACCTGATGTGAAATTATGCTGCAAAACTACTAGAATAAAATCATTATGGTATTGACCAACAAACAAACAAACAATAATAACAAAAACAAAAACAGACTTGAGGATAAGAGGAACAGATGAGAAGAGAACCCAAAAGACAAAGAGCCACTTTATCTTTGACAAAGGAGCCAAATAGAATAAAAATAGTTCACTAGAATAAAAATAGTCTCTTTAATAATGGTTCTGGAAAAACTAGTTTTCTATATGCTGAAGACTAAAACTAGACCATGTCTATCACCACGCACAAAACTAAAGTTAAAATTGGTCAAAGATCTAAATATTAAAACAGAAACACTAAATCTATTGGAAGAGGAAAAAGGTAGTAATCTTGAAAGTGTAGGCAGAGACTCCATGAATAAGTTGTTGTTATTGTCAGCAGTTTTTTGATTGAATTTTTCATTAAAACCCAGATTACAAAGAGTAAAGCTAAATCTCTGTTTCAATATGTGTTATATTAGATCTGAGTATTTTTATTAAACCAGTAATTGTGGATTTTTCAACTCTGTATCAAAAGGACTCATGTAAATATTTTAGGTTGCTATTTTCAATAACTGAAAGTGTATTTTTATAGATAATAAAGAGAGTTTCTTCAAAGTAGGTAATATAAAACTATTATTTTCATTGTCAGAAACTGAAAAATATTTGCAAAATTTTCCAAATTTTATTATTTACCATACATTATCTGCCACAGAAAATAAAAAATTCATGCACATCAAAGAGCAGTCTATAAAAGCAACATTATCATTGAGATCATAATCTCTTTAATAAATGTATAATTTTAATTGGAATTTAAAGTTTCAGTTCACCAATTAAGTGTGTATGGGGAAAACATTACATTTAGAAAATTGTGAAATCACAATGTATGCATATACCAAGAACTCTCACATTTTCCAAAAAGTTTAACAATATTATCTCTATTTTACATTACAGAGAGAATGTATTTTCTCTCACTAAAATGCACATATCAGCACACTGGAGCATGAAACAATTAGTATGTACTAGAATGTTGGTTTTAGGAATTCATGTAATTCCCAACTAGTATGATAACTGCTTGCAATCATCTCATTTTTCTTGCTCTGGAAATTTATAGAAAAACATTGTATCCTTTTTGCACAATTTTAAAGAAAAATCTCTTCATTTGTTAATAAATGCCTACTGTCAGTGTTTGTATCAGCATTATTTGACTTGGTAGAAAATGGGAAAAACTGAATTTTCCAATTTATTAAAAAATTAAAGGTGACATATATATTCAATGGACTATTATTTAGTTTTATACTACCTATTAATACTACAATCTGATAGACCATTAGAACATGCTATGTTAAGGAAGCACATGTAGCATCTTTTTATATAAAATTAGTAGAGAGAACATAGATAAGGCAGGGATTGGGAATGATTGTTAATGAGTATGAATTTTATTTTGTTATGATGGAAATGCTCTAGAATTAAACAGTGGTGGTAGCTGTGTGACTCTGTGAGTTCAGGATTATCTCATTTTACTGCAGTTTGCATTGCTTCATGTCACAGCTATTTCATTTTTATACAGAGGATCACACCTACTCCAAATTAAGCAAATCCATTGTTTCAATGAGAAGTGATCATTTTGTTTGCTGCAATATTTTGGCATTTCTCAAAATGTACCAATTTTTCACTATTATTATATTTGTTCTGGTGATTTGTCATCGCAGATTTTTGATGATACAGGTGTAGTAGTTTTGGGACACCACAAACACCATCAGGTGCTGAATTTAATCAATGAATGTCACATTATTCTTACTTCTTCATGAGCTGACCGTTTCTTTCACCTTCTCCCTCCCTTTGGTCCTCTTTGTTCCTTGAAATATAATGATATTGAACTTAGGCCGTAGCTTGACAATGGCTTCTAAGATTTAAGCGAAAAGCAACTTTGCATGCCTCTTACTTTACATCCATAGGTAAAAGTGATTATGCTTAGTGAGGAGATATGCCCAAAGCAAACATCTAGTAAATCATGACCACTATTGCCAGTTATCTAACTCATAATTTCATATGAAAATTCCTGAAGAAAACTAAATGTGGTGCTCTAAGGAACTGATGAGTAATATGAAAGAAAAGTAACCTGATTGCTAAAACAATTTAAAATGATTTAATCATCTATATAGAAGATCAACCTTTCCAAAACATTCACTCCTGCCAAAACCTAGTGCTGAACATGCTCTAATTCTCTTCAATGCTTTGAAGACTGAGAGGTGAAGAAGTTAAAGAAGAAAAGCTTAAGACCAAGAGAATATACTGTTCAGCTGTCCATTGCTTGGACAAAATATCTCATGTCTTTAATTTAAACAAGGAGAGGGTAATTTTGGCATGGAGTTTCAGATGGTTCAGTACAGGGTCACCTGACTCCCAGGTGGAGTAAACTGCTTCACTTCAGACTGACCAGGAAGCAGAGCACAGGGCAAATGTGTGAGCATTTTCCGTGACCCACATCCTGCAAATGGGCCCCACTTCCTAAAAGCCCATTCAGCTATGAATGTCTGCAGAAAACAACTACTGAGTGTAAAGACTCCATAATCCAATCACTTCACCAGGAGTCTTTTAATTCAGTCGATTGACAGTTATGATTAATTGCCACATAGATTTTGAGTCAGGAAATTTAAGAATCCTCCTCCATAAGATAAAAGTACAGATGAAGTAGAAATCTTTGACGTGGAAATGGTAGTAAGTCACCCAGAAAACTGATCTAGATAGCTGATATAAATGCAGCACTAGATAATAGATTTTCACGGTAAATGAATGAACTTTATATTGAAAGAAAATATCAACTAAGACCTTCGTAGCTAGAGAAGAAAAGCCTTTGCATGCCTTATTTCAAAGTTCAAAGACAAGCTGGTTCTTTTACTTGGAGTGAATGCAACTAGAAACTTTACATTGAAACCAATGTTCATTTAACCATCTAAAAGTCCAAGGGTCATTAGTAGACATGCAAGAATTTTACTAAACCCAGTTTGCTTGTGTTTCCTAAAGAGAACAGTGAGGCCTCTATGACACAGCACATCAGTTTACAACATAGATTACTATAAATTTGACATTATTAAGATATGTTACTCAGGAAAAAAAAACAGATATTTTCAAGACATTACTGCTCATTGATATTGTACACAGTCACTCCCAAGAGCTCTGATACAGATATATTAAAAAATTAGTTTCTACACTGCTGATACAAAATCTATTTTGTAGACCTGGGGTAGAGGAGAAATTTTGAATTTCTAATCACTATTAAGCAAATATATTTTTACTGCTGTTATAGTCATTGCTCTGGTGGATGTGGGTAAAGTAAATTGAAAGATTTATGGAAAGCCTTCATCATTTGAGATGCTACAATAATATTGATGAGTCATGAGGGAAGGTCCAAAGGCCCACCTATACAAGACTAAGCAGGTGATTCCAAACTTCATAGATGACTTTGAGGGCTTTAAAACTTCAAATGGAAAAATAGTAAGAAAATTACAACTGAAAGTAAATCCTGAAAATGCACCTGATTTGCTGCATTATCATGTTAAAACTGTAGTGCACCAGGAGTAGCTTGTTATGGATGAGCAAATGAAGTATTTTCTTGAGAGGGAATCTTTACCTCTGGTGAAAATGGACCATGTTAAAAATAGCAAGAAAGTCTTAGAATGTTATGTAAAATTAGATGAAGCAGCAGAAGGGTTTAAGGTGACTGACTGCTATGTTGTAGTTTCCACTGTGGGTAAATTCTGTCAA
Source organism: Cavia porcellus (assembly GCF_034190915.1). Lineage (NCBI taxonomy): Eukaryota > Metazoa > Chordata > Mammalia > Rodentia > Caviidae > Cavia > Cavia porcellus. Next base: position 57,897,635 of record NW_026947505.1, read on the forward strand.
AGAGCATCACGTGCTTCAGAGAAATCATTCATGAAAGAAGAGTCAACTGCTGTGGTAAATATCATCACTGTCTAAACCTTGCCACAACCACTCCAAACTCAGCAACCAGCAGGCTGATCACTCAGCTTCTACCAGTATAGAAATGAGTCCCTCCATCAGCAAAACTGATTTTTGACTTGCTGAAAGTTCAGATGCTTGTTAGCATTCTGAATGTAAAACATTATTAAATAAAGCTATGCACATTACTCTTTTTAAACACATGATATAATTCCCCACTGAGTAGTTCATAGTTCGTAGTATAGTGGAAGTATAAATTTTACATGTATTGGGAAACAAAAATATACATGCAATTAATTTATTCTGTACTTGTTCTTTTGTAATCATATGGAACTAGACTCAATATTTTCAAGGTGTGTACACCTGTTTACTGATAACCAGTTTAAATAGTGGAATTACAGGGTATTCGATGTGCATCTCAATAAAGTCATCATACATATAGCCTGGCATATTAGAAGGTAGCAAATGATTTTATTAAATTTTCATTGTGAAATAATAGTAACTAAGAGGTTCAAAATTAAATCCAGAAAAAGTTACAGCAAATTTTCAAGTATCTGCTGAACAATAAAGATTATTAAAATTGTTTAAATTTTTAGTATATTTGACAAGTATTACTTGAAAATTTTAAAAAGAATGCCTCTCATATTTACTGAACCACCAGAGAATTTCAGGAACTGTATGTTAGTTCTTAATATGATGGTCATAGCAATTCTTTTTATTCTAATGAATTTGATTTGCAGACCTTGATCTACTAAGAATGATTATTAGTACTTAGGTTTTTAACTGCTTTTTAATTATTTAATTATTTGTCAAAACTAACAATAACTTTGCAGATAGCTACGTGCCCACTTTTGAATGAAAGCAGTTAAAGATATCAGTTCCATAAAAGTAGTAGTTTTTTTTTTAATTAAATTGTTACAGCTCAAAAAAGAGTGTAATAAATTATACTTGTTCACACATAGTAGGAAAATATATTATCTGTATGCTATAAAATGTCTCAATTTGACAAAAATTTTAATCTCTCATTCGTAATGAATGACTGAAATGATGTAGGGAAACTGATGAGTAAAAATTATCTTGTCTTTCCCTTGTCTACATTATGGCAAAAATATTAAAATGTAGAAATAGTATATACTTCACAGTGAGAAAAATTTACATGGTAAGTTTACACCAAAGGAGAACAAAATAAAAGGAAAGGGATTCATGATTTGTACAAGACCAAATAATGTCCCCAAATACTAGTTTCATGTGCTTGGAACATTTACATCCTATCTTATTTGGAAAAGGAACCTTTCATATGTGATAAAGTTAGCTTTCTTGAAGTAGGAAATTATTCTGGATTACCGAAGTACACTGATTGCCTCACAGTATACTTTGAAGAGCAGGGGAGAGGAGCTTTGACATACAGAGGGTATGTCAGGCAGTGTGATCATAGAGGCAGAGCTTTGAATGATACGGTCTCCTATTTGGAATGATGGCAGCCACCAAATGCTGAGGAACTCTAGACCCGCTGAAAGAAACACAGCCTTGCTGACACCTTGCTTTTAGACTTCTGGTCTCCAAATGTGTGACAGATTGCATTTCTGTTGTCTAAAGTCACTGAGTTTGTGGAAATTTTTTACCACATTACAGGAAATAAATATATTGTTTCTGATTAATGATTACTGGAATAAGTTCTTTAGTGACCTCTTTTAAGCAGTAATTTATTTTTTTAACTTTTTTTTTTTTTTTAATTACCCGGAATCAAACTCATGGTCTTGCTCTCCAGGCAGATGCTGTGCTGCCAAGTGATATTTCCAGCCCTCCAGCAGTGGTTAAAATAGCTGAGCTGAGAAAATATTTTAGAGTCATAAGCTCAGTATTAAAAACAAAATAAGCAAACAAGAACAACAGAAAGTTACAAAATAGTACATCCATACCTTCTTTTATCCATGTTTTCAAATTACATTTGTCCTAAATTTCTGTTTTTTTCCTTTTAAGAGGAAAACAGAAAAACCATAGAGCAAACAAACCTTTAAAAAACAGTAGCTAAAACAAAATGACAGTAGCAGCAACAACAAAAACAATGGTGATAGAGGATTTCAAAACAGTATGATAGAAATTTAACAATGGTTGTTATATGACATATGGTTATACTCAAAGTAATTGCTCAGGTTGGCTGGGGAGTTAGCTCTGTGGCACAAGCTCTAGTCTGGCAAGTGCAAGGTCATAAGTTCGATCCCCAGTATAAAAAAAAATAATAATTGCTGAGGCTACCAGATATAGATATGCAAGATTGTTCAAACAATATAATTTTTCTTTGGGTAGTGTAATTCCCTTTTACTATATCTATTGTATCTTTTGAATTTTATTTACTTTTTTAGTGCCTTACACTAGCGAGGCACTACTATGCTGGCACATGTAAGTCTTATTTATTATACTTATGACTATGGTTTCTAGTTGAACCTATTTACCTACAAAAGCCTTGAGTTTATTGTTCTTTATGGCTAAGTGTTACTCTGTTGTATAAGAATATCACATCCTTTGTATTTATTCCTCAGTTGATGGGCATTTAGGTTGTTTCCAAGATTTAGCTATTACAAATTGTGCTGCTATAAACATGGGTGCACATATATAGCTGTGCTAGGCCCACGGGGACAGGGAGTCCACCCCTAGTAACCCACCCGATCCTGGGAACCATCTATGAAGTCTGTTGGGACTGCGAGTCCAAGCCTACCACCTAGAGTCATCCAGGAACCCACTTGGAGGCTCTCAGAGACTGAGAAGCCATGCCCAGTGATCTGCCCAGGAACTGTAGGTGAGGCTCCTGGGGATTGAAAAGCTGTACCCGTTGACTCTCTCACAGTCAAGAACCATCTCTGAAGCCCAAAGGAGCCAGGGAGTCTGGGCCCAGAAACTTGCAGCCATCAGCAGCTCTCAGGGAGGTCGGCTGCCAGTTGGGTTTCCAGTGCAGGAAGCAGCTAGGACTTGACATCTGGCTTATTTGGAGGAACACAGGAAATGCCAAACAAAGGAACAAAAGGCATCTCAAACTTTTGTCCCAACTAGATCAAGCGCAGGAGACATAAACATGAATGAGCATGGATTACTTGTATTCTAGAAAGGTTTATGTTTTGTTTCAATTCTGAACTACAATATCTCTGTATTTTCTCTTGAACTGTCAGTCATTAAGAGACATATTTTGCTTGTATAATTATTTTTCCAACTTATTGCCCCTCAAACATCTAATACTCACTCCCCAAATCTTCCTTTATGAGATTTTCAGTTAATAAGTAATCTTTTGACATCATCTTTTAACACTGTATTTTAAAGAGTGTTTTCCTTAGCCTAGAATACAAACACTATCTAGAAACGTGGAAGAGAAGCAAATCCTTAGGGTCCTAGGCTCATCTCACATCTGCTGACACAGAAACTGAAGTGCATGCTCCACTTCCTTCCCAGTACACCTAGAGGTGATTCTGACCTGCTGAGTTTTGAGAGTTTTATACTATAATATCAGCTCAATTAAGAAGTCTCAAATAATTAGAAATAGCACGCTGGATAAAAGTAGATAATATTTAGGTCCAATGTCTTATTTTAAAATTAGATTTTAATTGAAAAATGGCATCCCTCAAATCCTCTTATTCACTTCCATGGAGCTTCAATTGACTTTCACTATGATTTTAGAGTATATTTAAATTTTGGCAATTCTCTGTCCAGGAAAACATGATATCTTGTTCATAAAGGTAAAATGTAATTAAATTACCAACACAGAAAGAAGTTATTTTAAATTCGTAGATAGGATAACAAGTATACCAAGTGCACATCAATATTAATGTAAACATTTATTGAGTTAGTGAACTACATGTGTGAAATTTATATGGCTAATCTGATCATAAGCAAGTCAAAGAGGGATATATTCTATAGAGGAAAAGTTCACTCATCTACTTACTCAGGACAACATAGCTTCACTACCAATATTGTATAAGATACAGTCATATCCTACTGAGTTCCACCAACAAGTACCCACTGAATTACTACTGTGTTCGAGGTTTGTAAGTACCAGAAGCAATGTGAAGAGTAACATAGACAGAAACCCCTGCTCTCACACATTTTGTCATAGTATAAAGAACACAAGTATTAAGCACACACCAGGTGCCAGACATTTTTCCAAGAGCCTCACAGCATGTGACATGAGTACTTTGGATACCCGCTTCTTAAATCAAGAGACAAGGATAAAGATTGACTTATTTTTCAAATAACTGGTGATGCTCTGACTAAAACACACTGAAAATTTATATATCACCTTGTTTCCCACTATATATTATACCCTTGTAATTTAGAGCCTTTAAAAACAGACTCATTTACATAATAGAAAATAAAATGATTCTAATATCATAAACAGAAAATTGGGATGAAATATATTCATGAATTAATAAACACTAGATTTTAAAAAAATAACTCATTTTTGCATGGCAAATTCCTACAATTGTGTGGATCATTTCTAGGTTTAAAATAATAGAATAATAATAAGAAAACACTAGTATATTCAAAATACACTCCCCGGTCCTACTGTTCTGTGTCAGTTAAGGAATATCTGGTAAGAAGTTGAGTGGATTGTCTTGCTCGGTAGCATTTCAGACTCGGAAGGAAAATGCCTGAAGTGAAGCTATCAGTCTCTAAGAGCAGTTTCCTCAGGAGCTAAATACCTAGCAAGTTCTTGAATTTAAAAGCTTGGCTAACCTTGTTTTAAGCAAAAAATTGTGTTAGCTATTGATCAAACATTAATGAGAAAAGTCGAATGGAAGTGGACAGAGATTCAGAAAAGGGAGAAAGTGCAGTCTGGAAAAGCCCTCACAATTTTCTATATCCTCCTTTGCTGAAGAAGGCAGTTCTCTGTCAAATGCCAAGTTGATGCAACAGTGTCAGTGCTGGGTTTCAAAGTGAAAGTAGATATCCTACTAAAATGGTAAGGCTGAACTTGAAAAATCAGGGAGAAAAATGAGATTAACTCCAAAAGAAAACTTCACAGATGAGTAGAAGACTGTTCTGGAAATGGAGGTAGAGAAGGCAAAGTTCCTAAATATGGAATAAAATATTTGTTTTAATCGGACAGAACATAACTATGAACCCCTGTTTCAACTCTTCACCAGTTGTTACTACAAATCTCTACATAACACAAGTAACACGAAGACCATAGACTAAAACCACATTTATCTGTAAGTATTGTCATGGTTCATTGTGTGTTGTTTTGTGCTGAGGACTGAACACAGGGCCTCATGGATGCCCAGCAAGCTACTCTATCCCTGAGGTGTGGCCCTGTGTCCTCATGTGCCTTTTTTACCCCCAGGTTACTTATATTGGAATCTTTTGCTCCCTCTTCAGAGAACATCATGAACAAATAGAAGATTTATCTTTCAGCCATTAACTTTTCATTCATTCTATTTCCCGTAGCATCCTAATACCACAACTTCAAGCAGCTCTCTTCCTCTGTTTGAAGAATATCGTAATACAAACCAGGGCAGCTCAACTCTTAGGTGATACCATAGAGACACGTCTCCTCTTTCACTGATATGTGTATTTCTCCTCACTGTGTTGTATGTGAGCCCAGAACACTCTTTCTTCTATTGACTATTACGATTTTCTGCTTATCTGTATTTGTTACTGAAATCTCCTTAAACAGTTTTCAATGGCAGATACACTCAAATTCACCTTCCCCACATGCTTTCCACCATAATATATCTTAAAACCAAGGAGCACATAGTGAATACCCACTGAATAAATAAATATACAAACCAAATCTATTTACTTATATCTTTTGTGGGAAACAGGTGAGCACTAGAGGCAGAGAAATCAAATGTGAGTTGAAATTCTTGTCTCAATTGCTCATGATGACCAGTGCTGAAGGATACAAAGAGGTCCTCCACAGATGGAGTGGGCTATGTTTCTTTTAAGTGTCGGTTATGGAAACTTACACAATTGTCAGAATTTTTTAACTTGGACTCTTAATATGTGTGCTTTGAATTATACCTTAATTATATATCTACTAAAATATTACAAATAGAAAATAACAGCACCCAGCTCAGCAAATCATATTAAATTAGGCAGAAGTTTCCAAACGACTGGCAGTAAGTTCTAGATGGACTCAAACCTAGTGTAGGAAATCTCTAAATCTGCAAGTGAGGTAGGCATTATGTGTATATCTTATGAATAACGTCAACATATTATTTATTAAATTTTAAGATGTTTCACACAAATAAGGTTCGTTACAAATAGATTAATATAAAACTTCTATAGTTCATTTGTCATCTGTTGGCCTTGTATGGCTTCCACATTTATATAAGTCTGTTATGTCACAATATTGTAGAGATGTTGAGAACGATCAAGCTCAGGTAAGTGAAAACTATACTGTTAATTCCACAGCACTGTAAAAATGAATGTTCTTATCTATCTTTGATTTTTTATTCTTGACAATCACTTGTGTCCAAATATTTCAGTCCCATAAAGGAAAGTATGTTCAGCTGCTTAACAATTTTGGAAACTATAATTAACAAGTTACTGTCACTAAAAAGAAATGATGATACATCTTTAAGAAGTTTCAGACATCATTTAGCAAGCGTTTGCCACCCATATTTGAGGAAAACGCAGGCAAGTTGGGAACAGATGAAAAATTGATTGTTCTACCCAGTTACAGCTTACACGGACCAGCAAAACGGCTTGCCTGCTGCTCCCAGTGTGTCCGTGAAAATATGCACAAGTTACTTGTACTCTTTGTAACCAGATTCTCCATCTGTAAAAACATGAGAGATTTAAAAAGTCTATAAAGACTCAAAGGAGTATTTCCCAATGATTTTAACCTTACACGCCCTGGACCACCCATTTGGCTAATACAGGGTGCTGCATTCCTGATAGGGTCATGAGGCAAAGTTCTCTGCCTAGACATTGTAATGTAACATTGGAAAGCAAATTATGTCTTGTGTTTGACTTTTAATTTTTCGGAGTTCCATTTTAAGGAAAAACATGCAATCTCCATGCCTCTGGAAACAAAGCCAGCACCAGCTAAACCCACCAACCTGGCGGAGACGTAATAATGATATTTAGTTTGCAGGCAGCTGCAGACTTGTGGACTTGGTTGATCAAGAAAGAGTTTTTAAGTGCTGTCACCGCATTGTGTAAGCTACATAATCTCAAAGAGACTCACTCCCAAGGGAAGAAAAACAAGCTGTGCAAAATAATTTATTTGGACAGTCCTTAGCTCTTTGTTCTCTGTTATCGCTGGATAAATTTGAAAAAAAATTATTTTTTCTTTCTTGTGAATTCAGGTTCTCATTTTTGTTTACTTTTCTTCCAAATATAGAAGAACAAGGTTTTCTGTTCTCTGTTTTGAAAGGTGATATGTCTAAGAAAAAATTATCCTTACCATTAAGTGTTCTTCAAGCACAGTCTATGGTACATTTTAAAAATACATCCATATAGAAAATTGGAAAATTCTGTAAATGTCATAAAGTATAATAAAATTACTTTGTAGAATTTTTTTCAGTTGCAAAACCTTGACAATCATTTATTTTGTTGAGAATCTGTTTAAGATATATTAAGTGAAAATAAATATATTGGTTTGACTTATTTTAAACATAAAGCAGCATACATTAATATCAAAATTCATAAAAGATAAAAATATTTTCTAAATTTTCAAAATTAAAATGAGAATAAATTACCAGATAGTTTTCTCATACCATTAAAGAACTACAGCATGATCTTAATATACTTTCACAGACTAGAATATCAAATATTAGACTTACTGTTCCATGTGATTTTTTTTGTGTATGTGTCAGGAATCAAATGCATGATCTTGTACTTGCTGAGCTGAGTACCTGGCCTTTCATATAGTTTTATTGGAAAGTTTAGAAGTTCTATAATATACTGAATTTTATATCTTACATTATATGTGCTTCCATATCAATAGTAATCCCTTACTTTATGTAAAAGTCATGTTAATTTTAAAGCTTTTAGAGTCTTTTGAATAATTGAATTTTAAACATAATATAAATATTTAAACAAAAACTTTTATAAAATCCAAAACGAAGTTGCTCAAAGGAAAATATTTTTGACTAAGAAAATTTTATGATATTTACTGAAAAGTATTAGATGTGCTTTACAATATAATGATTCTCATGGCACATCTGCCTTTGTACCTCACTTTCTCCCATATAAAATACAATTGAATGCTATAGGTTTTAATTTGTATAATCCTGATAGTAAAACTTAAAGAAAAACATTAGAAAATCCTTTATTTTAAACTTAGTCTATCTTAGTTCCAAGAATTTTTACTGGGGGAAAAATGCATGTGGAAAGGCTCACAAATCTGTAGTCACACACACACACTTGTGTGTGTGTGTGTGTGTGTGTGTGTGTGTGTGTGTGTGTGTGTAGAGAAAGAAGCATAATATTTCAAGACTATGCCAACATGTGAAAGAAACATCCTTGGTTTTGAATTGGTTTTTGACTAGTTCAGGAGAGATACTTTTCATACTAACATAAATTGGCACTGACCCACAGGAAGTTTTGTTCCCGTTTAGATGTGTCAGTTGTCTAATGTTATCAACATCTGTTCCATTTTTGCTAAAAAATATCTTGAGGTGATGATATAAAAATGTGGCTTCCTAGGTTTTCATTTTTCAGATCATCTGTATTAAAATTTCTTTTGATGTGCTCAGGAGTCTTCACTTTAAAAGTCATTTTCTATTTAGAAAAAAAATAAAGTACAGCTCATACCCAGCTCATTCAATTTTAGCACTCAAGAACTGCTACATTTTAAAATTGAAATTCTGTTTCAAAAAACAGAATGCTATACATTGAATGGTGGCTTTTTCTTCCAAATACTATCAGTATACTAGAGTGATGAGAAGGTAATAAATAATAAAAGTGAGCTACTTCTCAGCAAACCATGGAGGTAAGGTTAGGACTGAAGTCTGTGAGTCTCCTCAGGATAAATGCTACAGCCACAATCATAGCAGGAGTACTCTGAGGCAGATGGGAATCTAGTAGGAATTACTTGTTTTATTCTCATGCAAAATAAATTCTGAGAACTACTGCTTAGACTGGATGGCAGGGTGAACAGCTGAAGCAGTTAAGAAATCGGCAAGCCATTTGTCCACCTCTCTGGTAGGGTTGTTGTTTTTGCTTCTGATTTTTTTTTTTGAATAAAATATCTATTAAATTCAACAAAATCAAATGCAAATTAGATATATTCAAATTATAATCTAATAATTCATTGAAGTACATGAGTATTCCTAGATTCAGAGAAAGAGTTAGAAAATTACTGCTGGTTAAATTTTGGAGTCTCTCTTCTCTGATCCTGATTCTTCGTGTTCATCATACTGACAATGTGGTGAGTGATGTTAGAGGAGAAAGACAGATCACAAAAAAGGCCAAATGGGAAAAGCAAAGTTCTGGAATGTTCTGGCTTCACTTAGCAAGCATGATTTCCTACATTCCTAGATGGGAACTCTTCTCTGGACCTCAGATATAGAAACCATAGAATGCTGAGACAAGAATTCATAATAACTAACAGTAGTCAATTGCCTTTAAATAATGACTCTTCTTGTAATAGTACAATAAACAAGTCTCATAGTTTAAAGTTAAATGTTTCTCGCTTTAGGAATATTTAGGTATCACTAATTGCTGAATGGACTATTAGTTTTATTACTTATCTTTATGGCTTTCAGGGTCCATTTGCTGGAGTAAAAAACAGCAGAGTATACTGATTCCAATAAACTTATCTAGGATTCTGATACCATGTGCAGACCATCTGAGCTACACTTTATGTTAACCAGAAAACCTCAAAATATAAAAGCACATCATGCTTACAGTTGTTCATAGTTTATTCATTTAGAAACACATTCTTTCTTAAATACTTGCATGCCTCTCTTGTTGAAGATAATGAGATTTCTTTTGGGTAATGAAAGTCAGAATGAGACCCAATTGATACTGTGGAATTTATGTCAGTCTATAAGCATGCATTTTTGTTTTTGTATAAATTGAAAATCATTCAGGTTTCTATAATATCCTATTGTCCTCATTATAAAAAAGTTTTACAGATTATGACACACCGAGTATAAAGCGATATAAAGTATCTGAACAATTTATATCCTTTATTGCTATACCATTTAACCTTTTCACATACCTCCATTGTAACTAATCATATATAATTCTTTCTAAAATGTTCATGGTGTCTGAAGTTAAATCATGGAAGCAGACTATGAGAAACGAAGCACTGTCAATGCTGAGTAGTTTTGGGATTTTATAAAGAAAGCCCTTGGTCATAAAAAGGGACAGCCTTTTTTCGTGGCCACTCGCCTCCTGTTCTTTTGAAGGAATGCCTGAAAGATTACAGACATCAAATGGAGCAGAATAGTTCAGGCTCTCAGCACAAACAAGAACCCTTCCATGTAATTTGCAGACATGTCTCACCTCTTTGTTTATGCATTTCTAATGACAATAAACAAGATGACTCCACAAAACAACTATGCTCTCCTCAAAGGGGAATGGCACAAGGCATACAAACTAGCATAAAGTATGTGAATAGTTTGTCTCTATTATTACTGTAACATAATTACCAGAAAGGTTACCAGCCTGTACTAAGGTATATGAAAGCAAGTATATGATAGTGTTTTCACTTTATCAACCATAACAACAAAATTTTAAGTAACTTGCGTTTTCTGCTAAATTTTTGAAGCAATATTTTTTGAAAATTTTTAATGCTTAGTGTATTTCTAGATTTTTCTTTATGCAGTGACCCTTCTATTTAACTGATCCTTTATTCATGTTCCTTTCCTGTTTATTCATTACTTTCAAAGTTCTTGTATAGCACTATGGAGAGAAATTACAGATAGGAAAGAAGTACCTCGTTTTCTTCTTATTAGATGTTGAATGTGTAAATGCATATTTTTTCATATGTTTTAATGAAAAATGATGTTAAAGATATTTTAGTCCTGCTAATGCTCCTTTCATGATTATCCAGTGTTAATCCTCTGCAAAGAAAATTAGGATTACGTAAAAGTTCTATGAATTTTCCACAACACAGTACTAAAATGCAAAAGACTTTAAGGAACTGCCTTGCACTGGAAATTTGGTGTTGTTGTTGTGTTTTATGTATCTGATTTTGCGTTGGTACTAAGGAACAAGGAGGTGTGATCATGTCTTTTACAGTCTTCTTTCATCAAAAAACTGGCCTACTCTTGTTGATGCAAAGAACCAAACATCTTTAATGCAGAATCAAGTGAAGATTTTATAGTATTGTGAAATAGGGAACTCTTTGGCTGCCTGACCCTGTAAGAACTTCATATCCTGATTTTTTTCCTGGAATTTCTTCACACGACCTATAAGAACTGTCAGAAAATGAGTTGAAATTGATGCAGGTGGAATAATAATTGATTGCTCCTAAGTGATTTTCCTTATTCTTCGACATCATACTAGGTCTGGATTTATTACAACCTAAATTATTACTACTAAGGAAGATAGATGTTATATTTACTCTGAAGTCAAATGTTATCCGTGTTGAAAAACTAACTCTTCTAGTGAGCTACGTCAGACGTTTTCCTAAGAAAGGAGTTTGAATATTTATTATGTGCTTTCAATTCCATTTGGAATCAAAAGTAGATGATATTTCAACACATAACTCTACTTAGTTACAAGCTGAAGAGAAACACAATAATTGTACTAGAACTTAATCCATCCTTCCTGGGTTGGAGAGAATTGTAGAAAACTCAAAACAATCATGGTTCCAATCATGGAATAAATTTTTTGTTGCAAAAAATAACATGTTTAACTATTTTGTGCAAGGGAATGCTATTTGGGGGAGCGGTATGTCTCTAATTGAGGACAAATCATTGTTTTCAAACAAGAACAAAGGAGTCATCTAATCAAGTTCTCAATTTTTTCTTCGAAGCAATACAGTATTCCAAGCCAATATTTAGGAGTCAGGCTTTAAAATGAAAGTAAAACAGTACGTATTTTAAATTGAATGTTAAAGAATCACATATTTATATCTTAGAGAATGAACATCATTTAGTGAAATATCTAATACTCTCAAATAAAACATAGATATTTCCCATATAATGTATTTTACTTAAACCATGTTTCATATCTAAAAATGTTTTTTTTTACTTGAAACAAATATACAGATAAATTAGAATTAAATTTTTGCTATTGAACTTGATTTAAATAATTACTCATTTCATATACTTCAGAATATTAATATAACTTAAGGTGGTGGTCTTTGACTATAGGAAAACTCAATGATGACTCTGTGAAGAAGTTAAGATAGTTTCTGAAATGAAGAGCTAATGCAGATTTTTCTTCTTAAGCACTGTTAATTTGTGTAGTACTCTTGAATTTTCTTTTAAGATTGTTAATTTCAAGATATTCAAAAGACCTGTTTTATAAGATATTGGTTTTTAAAAATAATTTTAAATGAGCATTATTCTCCTAGGTAGTCATTGATTTTTGAAAATTTTAATGATTTATTGAGCACTGAGATTTTTAAAAATTCCATGGGGACTGAGAATAAAAACAGTCTTTATTATGACCAGAAATATTTGCAATTCAGTGTAAGAAAATGATAATTTACAAGAAAATGCTTTATAAAACATTTGAAGTGTTTAAGTAATTATAACATGATTTGTTATTGTGATATTTGACAAAGAGATTATAAAATTACTCTGAAAAAGTAAAAAGATTCACTTACACATTTAAGAATTGTGATTGATGGTTTCAACTTTGAAGGACCAAATGTAGCTCACAACTATAGGAAGCCAGGAAGGAAGGAATGAATACTACCAACATAAGCTACTATCAAATTTATTTAAAAAACTATTTTTCTTATATAAATCTTTCACTACTTTCCAACATTTTCGGCTCCAGTGAGATTTCTCATGCAAACAACTGGTTCCATTCTCATAAACAGGCAAGACTGATTCAATCTCAAAAAAAAAAATGATATGAATTTCACCATTCACATGAAGATTTTTGAAGTTCTCCAGTTCTTACTAATCTCTACATTTTTCTAGTGTCTATGATATTAACATTTATCATCTGCCTTTAGTTTTAATTCATATCAAACAGGGGTAACTGTAATTACATAATATTTTTCAGCTGAGTTCATACTCTGAAGGTAAACATTGCACCTGTGATGTCGCCATGCTCTGTTTTCCCGTGTGCAGTGTTTAATGTCTTATTTTGATGGGCAGATACACTGTAGTTGTAGAAACCTAGCAACTGTCTCTCATATGACAAGTCATAACTATTGTTCACTTTATCAAATGAAAGCTTGTAATTTTGTGATGCTTTGAATTAGAAGTAAATCATGGCACTATTTTAAATGCATTAATTTGAATCTGTAGGTGTAGTTATCAAGTCATTTCCAAATTTCCTGTTTTCTTAGAGAAACATCTTTATTTCCTTATTCTCGATTTCTGAGACCATCATCCTAATCCAAATTCTTTCAAATCTCTGATAAAAATCATTCTAAAAGAACTGAATATATATTGTAACTACTGCTGACAATATCTATTAAAGGTTAGATTTTACTCTAGTTACAAAGTAAGTTGAAGTCCCAGAAGACATGATCCTCCTGTGGCACAGAAAATGGGCTTTGTAACTCAAGCAGATGAAATGGGCTTTATCCTTCCACTCACTGTGCTTAAAATTAATACAGATAGTACGATGGGGGATAGCAGGCTGGTCCCCTACCACTCACTGGTGGACCGCTTCCATCCACTCACCTGAGCATGTGCACCGCTCCGCAGCTGCCCTGCCGCTGCCTCCCAACCGCTGTCATGCAGCTTAGTACAAGGAAACAGAATAAGAATGGCAAAGAACCCCAGTTCTTCCCTGGAAACTCCAAAATTCCAAACCAGGACTCGTGTGTAGCAGACCTGCTGGGATGGCCTACAATAACCTTTCTTCAGGTAGAACTTACTGAACGTCTATGTATATGGTTTGCATCTCATAAATGCAATTATATCACAGTGACTCTTTGGAAAGAACATAAGCAACACGTGCAGCTGACCTGACTCTGCATCCCATCTGTCACAATGTCAATCATGCTCTGGAAACCCCCAGTGAGAAACTTTCCCAAACCAGGGAAACCCATACTCCTCATACCCCCAGTGCTTGTGCCATTTTCCTCTTATGGTAAAAGCCCATTTATTCCAAGCACATTGTTACCTTGAAAATAGAAAGTACCATTGTTACTTTATACTTTTTCTAATCATCACATGTCACGTTCATGTCTTCATCTTGCACAAGACTCTAGAAATCTGTCCCAAACCAATTACCCACTGTAACTCAAAGCCAACAATATGACAGTAAGCTGCTCTGATATATACTGAAGAGACAGTGTTTCAGTTAAGAACACCAAAAATGGGATAGCTCAATATGTATGTAAGCCTGTACATATATCTTCCTTCCACTAGAGAAAGTCATTATCCTTGTTAGGCTGGATAGAGACCAGCTTTACTTTGCTCCAGAAAAAGAAACTATCTTCCATCCTTTCTATCAAGATTGTTTCTTTTGGAGACATCCTTTAAGAGAAAGTTTAGGTCAAAAAAAATTTCCTAGTTACTATCTAAGTTATTTTGTACTCCTTGCTGAAACAAAATACCTTATGCCCAAAGTTGGGAAAGGAAAGGCTTATTTCTTACCATTTTTTGGAGATTTCAGTCTATACCCAGTTGGCTCCAAGTCAGGGTGGCATGGTGGGGCTGCAGTTCATGGCAGCTGCAAGCAGTAAGGCAGAAACCCACGAGAGTGTGACACACCTTCTTCCTGCCATTACATTGTATGCTGGCTCCACCCCTATGTGGGTGCAGCACTGAAACCATCAATCCAACCTCTAGAATATGAACCAACCACAAATGCATAATGCAATGCATGAGGCCTGGGGGCCACCCACATAAACCATGACAGTTACTTTGATGTAAAATATCTTGGCATTTAAACTTATGCAAAAATGATTTAGAAATTTTAAACACAAAAAAATTAGAGATACTTTTATAAATGTGATTTGAGATAATTTGTAGACCTCAGATATGCTTCAACACACTTCTCTAATACAGTATTCAATTCTGCTTAGTAATTTATAACTTTCCTATTCCTTACACATAACAATGTAAACTGACACGCCAGTACAACAGAATTTTGCCTAATTTTTCGCTTTCAAAAAAAAAATTCAGTCATGAAATGGCATTTGTATTAAATATAATTATTTTCCATTAGATCCATATAATTATAAAACAGTGTTGTGGTCTTCAGCACCCCAATCATCTTGACCTTGGCTTGGGAATGCATAGGATTGTTCAGCATAGGTCTCATTACTCCAGAATCCATAAAAAAAATCTAATTAACCCTGTATCTTTGAGGAATCTGGCGTGTATATTCAGGCCAGATTTCCAGAGGTCATGGCAAGACACGTGATTGGACACAAATGAAGAATCAATTTTTTTCCTGTGATTATATATTATTTTAATTACTTTGGTTTTTTATATCTTGATATCTTTGGAAGCAAAGAGATCATTTAAAAACACATGAAATGTAATAATAAATCATATGTATAATTTGTTTTCATTTATGCTCCTAAATCAGCATATAAGCTAATAAAAAACTCTAGAAATGGAGAACACTCATGCTTTAAAGGTATTAAGCCGCCTATTCCAGAAAAGCAATATTTCTACTTCAAAATAGTTAAAGCAATATTTTATGTCTCAGAAAACTTTTACAATATGCTTTGGACATGATTGCTTTGTCAAAAGTCTCCAATCTTGTGAAAATATTCCCTGATATATAGTTGAAACCTTCTCTTCAGATGAAACCTCAATTGTAATTAGAAATGCATGTGTCAACATTTCTAATTAGTGGCGGTAATTAATATTTATTGAGGGTACACAGGGCAGTTGGTGATGTTCTAGAACCATAAGTAATATGAGCAGAATTTCAGACAGCAACACATTATGATTGTGTACACACAGGAAGGCATACGCACAAGGTCTGAAAATCAAAAGGATGAGGAGTCCGGTTAGTGATTGTCATGTCACTACAGATAAGTCACAGTTTGACAATGAAAAAATGAGTCAGAATTAAAACTGTGTAACTAATATTTTCTCCCCTAAAGTCTGCACTTCAGTTTTTGCACCTTGATTATCTAAAGACTGGAACTAATTAAGATTTATAGAAACTCAGTGATGCAGATGTTTGGAAAAGAAAATGATGATTTTGGAAAAGCAACAATTATAAATAGGTTCATTTGTGTGAAAAATCAACCAACAATATGGTTGCAGAAAATGTGGAACTTAGTAAGGCAGTATAATGACAAAGTGTAAGTTCAGTAATGGTATGTTTACACTGAATTTTAATATTCTATGATTGTTATCTGGCATCATGCCTTGGAGAGGTTTATAAAATGAAGTTCTTTGAGGTTTCTTGCATGAAGAAGTACTCTGATGCTCTGTAGTTTTATTAAAATTTGAATAGAGAAGCAGAACAAAACAGAGCCCAGAGCAATGTTTATTAATATAAATCACAACACTAATGCTCAAAACAAGATTAGATGATAATACAGCACAAAACTCAATAAGTCGGAATGGAACAAGGTACACCACTGTATTAAGGTCCAAAGATTAAATAAACTGTATTGTGTATCAAAGAGAGAGAATTTAATTAACCATTAATGGAAATATTTGAAAAGTATAAAATAGATAAAAATATAAGGGAGTGGTATACATAATATATAACTGTAAAAATAGTTTATATAATGTATAATAATAGGTTCAACTATCAAATAGTATTGTATGTCAAAACAAGGCTGTTTAATCACCTAAGTATTTAAATTCATAAAATATTTGAAACTATAAGGTAATGGCCTATATAATCTACAATTTTGAGAAGTAAACATTGAAAGAATTATTGTATATATCTCTACAATTAGAATAATTATAGGCAAAAATACAATAAACATTTTCACTTTAAAATTAAAGTATACTGTCATGCCTTGTGTCTATGTGTAGTGCATATATATATATATATATATATATATATATATATACAAATGTTCTGCAAGTATACAGAATTGGAAAGATAGAAAAGTAGCAGATAAAATATGAAAGAACAAAGATCTTCTTGTACATTTAAAATACAAAATGGTATTGTTATTTTGAAACAAATAGTAATACTGAAATAGAAAAAATAAGAAAATGGTGTTTATAGATAATTCACAAAGAAATACACAATAAACATACAAAAATTCATAAAGTAGCATTTAGACAAAGATAAACAATATGGATGTTAAAATAACAATGAAAATTTTTACTTTATTAAGATTAAAATCTTCAAAATATTTTTTATCAAATGTTGAGAACTGTTCACATGCTGCAGATGGGAGACTGACACAGCCTCGTGTTTCTTGCTAGACAATTGATTTTATACATCAATTCATTTGTAGGATTTTATCTGAGGACAAAATAAACAAATAATCAATGATGAATAGACAAAGATTAAGATAGAGCTTTCATTGGAAAATAAACTCAAAACAAAAATAACCACACAGCAACAAAAACATTAGTGAACAACTATTTTTTAAAATAAACTATTAAGTATCCATTTGCTGAAATATAATAAAAGGTTTTAAATATTTATGATGCAATCCATCAGTATCAAATGAAACAATTATACATTAAATGTGAAGAGCAAATTACAGAAAAAGACGTGTATAAACTGGTTTCAAAGTGTGTTAATGGAGTATTAGATCCACAAAAGAGTATGTGATCTGACCGCTGATTTAAGTTCAGCAGCATAAGCACCTGCCTGGCAAATGTGTGGTTGTGAATTTGACGCCTGGAACAAAAAAAAAAAAAAAAAAAGTATATGATCTAAAAATAGCATTACTTGAAAATGATGCATATTCAGCCATTTTAAGATTTGTGCAATCTGCATTATATAGTGAAGGATCTGAAAAATGTAGCCACGAAATTTTGTTTAGTCAAATCTGTTGCTAAAATTCTTTGATTTTTCTTAAGTGCATAACATTGAAACATTTTCAGTCTAGTACTCCATGTTTTAACTTGAAACACTGATGTCCACGGCCAGAGATAGAAATCTATCTAATGTCATATCAAATAGCCAGGGATTTAGGACAGTGGCTAACGCACCTGTCTAGCAAAGTTGTGAGCTCAATCCTCAGTACCAAACAAAACAAACAAAACACCATATCAACTTAAGAATGATTGTGCTAGAAAAACACACATTGTAAGGTTCTACTCTGTTCATTTCCCACACCTTTCCACATCTGGGTCTTTAAACTGTTGGGTAATTAGCAAAATATAAATCTTATAAAAAATGAGAAAGAAAGTAAATAAAAACTGCTGCACAAAATATCATCTTTCATATAGCCTTGTGTATATTCCACTTATTTAACAAATAAACTTTTAAAAATTGCAAATTCATAGAACAGTTGAAAGTATATCTAATATGCAAATTAAAACCAAAATCTTTGAGAGATTCAACCTATACATAGTTAGTGTAGTTAATTGAATAGTACAGTTAATTGAAAAATATAACCATGTTTCATTTTATGCAACATAATATCATTAGCCTATACAAAAGGCATACCAGTTAATCCTGTCCCACTGCATACTTTTGATCCAGAGTCACAGCCAACCGAATTGCCATTTCCCATAGCAGCACTTGGGAGCAGTCAGAGTCGTGATCCTGCACCCACGGGATTCACCCAACTCCCACAGTTTTGTATGGCATTGCAGCAGTGTAGGGTTTCAGAAACAAAGGTCTGGAATGACAGTGGTCATGTTGTGCTCTGGTGTGATACTACCACAAGTAGAATGTACCAACCTGAAATGAGAAAGTCAAAGTACGAGAGCACAGCACTGTGAGGATCAAAGATGCTCTTAGTTCCCATAATCCAAAAATGTGAGGAGGACACAAAGAAAAATACTCCAGTATAGTGGAGTCACTAAAAAATCTGCAATTCAGAAATCTGCCGTCTCATTCTTCCCTTGTGGGTTAAACTGAAGACAAGCATCGAGCAAGGTCAGAGCATAACTGTAACCCTTTAGTTTCTCCAAAACACGGTACACGCATGAGAAAGCAGAAAAATCAAGCCAACATCTTTGTGTTTTTCCATCTTCCATTCAGAGTGTTGTAGCAACTACAAGTAAACTACTGCCTGCCAACATGGAGTAAAGTAAGTCACCTACAAGGAGGAAAGAAAGTTACATTGAACATATCAAAATGCTTCACTCAATTATAGAAAGATGAATTGAAGCGGACGAGACTGAGAGGACATGGTGGTGCACACCTGTGATCCCGGCATTTGGGAAGCTGAGGCAAGAGGATCACTGCAAGTTCTAGGTTATGTGGGTTCAAAATGAGTTCAAGGCCAGCCTGAACTGCATAGAGAATCTCTTTCTAAAGACAAAAACAAAAACAAAAACAAAACAAAACAAAACAAAACAAAAAGAAACAACCTTGGTCAAAATGAGGTGGCATTACTAGAAAGCTCTGTAATATTCACAGACTGCAGTAAATATGGTAAAGAAAAAACAATCTCATATGTTCATTCACTAAGCATGCGTATCTTCATTCTAATTTATATAAGGCCAGTTATAAATGCCAAGGAAACAAAGTAACCAAAATCTGTCTGAAAATATCATGTGAAGGACATGAAGATATGAAATATAGGTGATACTTATTTCAATGCTATTCACAATAACCAGGAAACATAATTGGCCTAAATGCTTATCAGTGGATGGATGGTTAAAAAAAGTTTATGTATCACTTAGCCATAAAGAATAACAGTATCCCATCATGTATAGGCACATTGATTTAACTGGAAGGTATTACGTATATAAGCCAGATACAGAAAGACAAACAGAAAATGTGTTTTCTCATATACATTTATTAACAAAATAAAAAACTTGAAGAGAAGAACCACCAAAGATATGAAGGAGTCTGGAGACTGGGTAGGTTGGGAGAATCATGATCAACATGTGTGAATTAATATGTGCTAATAAAGTAATCATAAAAACCACAGAGGCCACAGCTCAGTGTGATGTGTAAGTGGACCAAAATGATGAACCAGAACAAGAAGGGAAACACTATGAATGTGGTGAGGGATGCTAAGTATCTATGTGAATGTAGTATCTCAAGATATGGTGTTACTTATCCTAGAAAAAATGATTTATATTTTCCCTAGATTAAAATTAATAATACCAACAAGATTTAAAATTCCACCAGAATAAAATTTCAAAAGTGTGTTTTTGTAACAATGATATATGAGGAATAAAAGGTGTACGGTAAATGCTACGTGTTGACATACTGAAAACACTCCTCAAGCTCCTCAGCATAATGAGGAGGTATGTGTCTCTCATGGTGTCTCACAAAGTGGAGCATAGTCAACAGGAAACTGAAACAAACTTATGAAATTGAAAGGGATCCACATCACATTATTATTGGTAAGTTGATTACTTTCCCTAGAAATAAGAGAATCAGTAAGAAAACATGATTAAGTATACTAGTTAAAGTAACACTTTTCAAAATTAATATATACTATTAAGAATTATTAATTATCTTTAAAACCCTAGTAATAGTATTTTTATTAAGGCTTAAAGATGTAATAACAACAATTTAAGTCCAGGAAGCTCAGTGCCTTTGATTTATTATAATTTATCATAAGCATCTAATGACAATTTTAAATTAATTAGTATTCAGAAATATTGTTTGAGCACAAATATCTGTTTTTATGAAAGACTGATTCAAATTAGTACAGAATTACTGAGAGAAAATAAATACATTATGGTTTTTTCTATTTTGCCACATAAATGTATAAAATATGCTCCTAAAGAAATAAAAGACTTTACTATATTGGGTGCTCAGATTAAAAGCCAGTTTTGTATCTCTTAAGACTATTCATGTTCTACTTTGAGAAAATGTGTGAGTTTATGATTAATCTTGTTCTGTGGATGGTAGAAACGCACTTTGAGGTAAAGTAGCTCTGAAAATATCTCACTTTTAAGTACTAAGTACTAGCTAATAATCAGGCAATGGCTAACAGATAAGAGAAAATTAGAAAGTCACGATGGATATCACAGAATATGGTAGCCGTATACTTGAAAGAATAACAAATGAAAGAGAGAGGGAGAGAGAGAGAGAGAGAGAGAGAGAGAGAGAGAGAGAGAGAGAGAGAGAGAGAGAGAGAGACAGACAGAGAGAGAAACTCAAGAATTCAAGTTTATATTTCATATAAGACCTACAAGCAGAATTTGGAAAAAAAGGAGTGTTCCAGGTCTAAAAAAGTTTCACATCCTAACAATTAACCATCAAGCAACTCCTCTTTCTCTCTCTACCATTTCACTCTGCTCAGGACCACATCATACTGGATGATGTCCATTCAAGCAAGGTAATCTCCCTGCTTGGCTCAGTCTAAAGATCCCAAAGTTAACTTCTTAAAACACACTCACAGGGCAGGAGGAGTTTTAACCAGTTGTGTAAGTGTCAAGTTGTAACATAAAACTGTCTATTATACTTTTATTTGTGTTGTCTATATTATGTCCAATTTTGGTTTTATCTTTCTCTAGGAATTAGCTACAGTAAGTACAATTAAAATCAACTTTTGTCACTGTAAATTTAGAACAACAGACATATCAACAATCTATAGTTTTAGCATAGGCAAATTATTTGAAGTAGAAAAATACCCTCAATCTATAGTGTGGTGTGTCTGTATGTAGTTATCAATTTTTATGAACTAAATAATTTCAGAATTAGGAATAAATCTTTTCCAGTCTTACTAAACTATTTTGGATCTTTAAGCAAATTTTAAACATTTAAATGCCACAATAAGAAGCAATTCCAATTCTACACCATTTGTATTAAGATATGGTGGTTTGAGATACTTTTAGCTTACTAACACATGTTCCTTTATGTATGTATTCAATTATTTATCACTGCTTATATTTGTTTCTTATGTGTTATAATGCTTGTTCTGTTTTGTGTAGATTAGAGATATTCAAAGTCTTTACATTTAAGAACTAATTCAATAAAATCTAATCCACCGTAGGTTTTCCCTAGTCTATAATCACAATGGGATTAAACTTCCTTTTATTGTAGAAATATATTACTTAATCGATGGACCATTTATATATTTCATGAACCATTAATATAAAGTTATTCTCTGAACATACAAAGAATGCATAAATTAAAGAAATATATATTTCACCCAATAAAAGTCTGTGACAGAAATAACACATCATCTACTGCAAATTGAATTCATTATTTATGAAATACAATATTATATTTCATTCCACTTTCTATATCCTGCCTTATAGGGAAAGAATTCTAAAATCTATAATAGCTCAGTATTATTTTCCCCAAATGAAAACAAAAATAATTGGAAATAATATAAAAATATAACAAAAATTAAGAAATCAGTTGTTTTCTAAGTCTATCAAAGAACAATTACTTCTATCTGTATTTTAAATTTTTTTTCTTGAAGATTAAGAGAATTTGTCTTTAGATAATTTATTTCATATTGTCTGTGACAATGTGACAATATATTTAATTCTAACTTATCGTTAAATATTTCAACTAATTTGCATTTCATAATTTTTTACAATGTATTCTATGGCAGACAAACTCCAGGTAGGAGCTCAAAAGTCATTTCAATACTCTCTTAATGGCAATAGGAGACATTGATAGAATTAATAATTCGATACTTTGAAGGCAATATGATTCACTATGATGCCCATTCTGGTTTGACTATTATCCTCTTTGGAAGTGCTGTGTTTCCAATGTTTAGGTTTTATTGGTATTGTTCTGTATTGTTTTGTTCAGTTTTATTATACCTAATGATATAGACAATTCTTTTTAAGGAAGCAAGAGGCATTACGGTAACCTTGTACCGTAATGCCTCTTGTTGATAACCTTGTACTCTGTTTTTATATCATGTGCTATGTCTATCCTTGGTTTTGACTGACAGCTTTGTTTTGTCATATTTGGTTTTATTCTCTTCCAAAAAAAGTAATAAGTACTATGGGAGTAATAAAACCCAAAATATGTAAATTTTGTTGTAAAAAAGAGAGGGAAAAAAAAGTGCTCTAAAGGATCCAACTGCAAGTGTGTTTAGGTGTGTTAAGATAGATGACCTTATTACCGCGTACTTGTTGGATCATTGAACAGAACTGTTTGCAGTCTCACTGTTTCAGTGCCCACTTTGTATGCTTTAATACTGTAAATTGAACAACTATTTTTAAGATGACAATATGAAATCTATTAACTGGTGATTTCTTACCGTTTTTCTGTAATTCTGTATTACTTGTACCCTTATACTGTTTTGGTTTCTTTTCCTTTAAATAAAAAAAATAAATAAAATAAAAATACTACCTATCTGAGCTAATGAGAAATACAAAATCATAGTTCTCACATCCCCTGCTGAATAGAATTTGAATTTGAAAAAAAATACGGGTAGTTCACATGCACATTACACTTAGAACTCATATTTAAAAACTTTTTTTTTTTTTTTTTTTAAACGATACGGGGGATCGAACTCACGACCGCCTGCTTGCAAGGTAGGTGCTTATGCCGCTGAGCTAAATCTCCAGCCCCTATTTAACAACACTGCTCAATTTTCAGAAGTCTGAAACAACAAGAATTGTCACCTGCATATTAAGAAGCCATGGTCTTTATGTAGCAGGAACAGCTGTAATTTCATGAACATCCACACTGCATTTCAGTCATCACGTTGGGAGGGCCTGTAGGGACTTTTCATTTGCATCTGACTCCTCAAGCACTGTTAGCTACTTCTCTGTGTCAGAATTTCTACCTACATATAGCCAGGCAGTGACCACACCTCCATTTCTTTAACAAGACACCACTAGCTGTAACATAAGGCAGACTGCTGAAGGAGAGTTTCTGTCACTTTTACTGTGTTCTGAGAACAGTTTCAGACAGAAGTGACATGTGGAAGAATGCAGCTATGGGTCAGGGAAGTATAAGGCACGTTTTCTACTCATGTGGGCATTAGTGATTGTGAAGATAATGTAATATTTTGAACCAGTAACAGAGGATGCTTTAACATCTTTCTAAAGTTGAAATGAATACATACAATAACTTTCCCAATCTATGTCAAAATTTTATAAAGGCTTATTTGAATTATTCTCTAAAAGTATAAACAGCTTTTAGTATTGAGTAGCAAGGGTGGGAGATATATATTTTAAATTAGATTTAAAATGGAAACTTTCTGCTTTCGCTGATCTAAGTGAATTAGAAAAGCTCTTGATTAGTTTCTTTCAGACCAACACTCTTTTTCTACAAATAACTTCCTCTGTAATTTCACATTTATGTCACCAGATATTTCTTATAGTTTAAAATAGTATGAATGAGTAACTTTTAATGTCAAGTATCTAGTTAAATACTGCATAAAAGACGGAAGAGATTGTTTGGGAAAATGAATTTGTTTCAGAAATTCAGAAATAACAAGAATAAAACACAAGATGACTTTTCTCTTTTAAGTAAATTATTTTACTTTTTAGCTCAGCATTAATTGTCTCTTTCCTAGCTAGACTTTTAGAATGACCCCCACACGCACAAACACACATGCACGCGCACACACACACACACACACACACACACACACACACCTAAATTTAAATATTAACGTTCAGTAAATATTTCAATAAATGAGTGCTGAAGAGGATTCTAAAAGCCCAATAGATTGTACTTATTCATTCATAACTACAGTCAGGGTTTTGCTTTCTAACTTAACACTGTTTTTGGTAATTCTAAATGTACTTACAATAAATCAAAAACTTAATTAAATACATTTCTTTTTCTATAGGGCTGAAATTAATTTCAGTTTGCAAAAGGAACTTGAAAGTGCTGTAAATTTCTTTTAAATGCATGTAATGCATAATGCTAATCAAAACTTTAACTGATTCAAAACACCAGTTTTGATAATGCATTCAATTATTAATTGAAACTCGGCATCATTTAAAAATTAAAAATTTTAGATGACATAATTGCTTTAATAAACTTGTGCATTATTAAGTATTTGCATTGAAAAGCATGTTGCTACTTGTTAAGTCACTTAGACACATTCTCAGTTGTTTCATATTTCAACGATGGTAACATTATAAAATGCTACACCAATTAAACACTATCTTTTTAAAAAACAAATAGTAGCCAGTCACTTCAAAACTTTAGTAACACAAATATTTTTGTGGATATTTGAAATGTTAGCTACTTATGCTCCCCAATAAGGCAGGTTCTTCCTATAAATGTTTTCACCAACTTGAAAAGTTCATGATCTAAAAAATTTTCACATAGATTCACTTTAACTGTGCCCTTTTTACCTACTTTATTTGTGCTCTAAAAAATATGCGTTACACCCCCTGGGAACTAGGCTAAGACACCAAGTCCTGCTGGGTCAAGTCCATGTTTGACAGTAGTTTGTGGCAGGTGTACTAGTCATGCTGGCTAATGGGATTATAGGAAATTCTTTTCACGGTGTTATGTTACACATCTCTTCTGATTAATTGTAATAAAATATATTTTAATACATTTCAGATTTGTAGAATAATAATTACAAAGATATTAAAGTCCCATACACCTGACATACATCTCTCTTATTTTAATCTACACTAGCACAGTTTATTAGGTACATTTAATGAATCAGTACTAAAATATTATTAAAGAAGTATTTCATTTAGATAATTTTTTCAATTGACATTTTTATCTTTGGAATTTTATCTGAATACCATACTAAATTGTGCAGTTATGTCTCAGGCTCCTCTTGGATATGACATTACCTCAAACCGTTTATTTTTTTATGATTTTGTACATTTTGAGGTATAATGGTCAAATATTTTGTACAGTGTTTCCACTGAGATTTTAGTGTGGTTCCTCCAGGATTACAATGTAACTTTTTTTAATGGGGAGATGTAGAGCTTAATGCTTGACCTAATTAAAGACTATGTACCAAAATCACATGAAATTCCTCCCACAGAGATTTATTTTTCATCCTCATTCATATATTTATTCAATCAAATGAGTATATAGAAATGAATTTATGTACATTTATTTTAATTTTTTTTAGCTTCTAATTCTACTTTAATTAATTGTTCAAATTTTCGAGCTGTGACTTTTGAACAATGTTTTTACTTGGATCCTGTATTATTTTTCCATTTCTATATTAATGTATTTTTCAGATTCTATTTTGTTTTAGTACTTCCTTACTTTCTGGTTATATATAATGCTGTAGCGTTTTACTGTATATTTTCTGCCGCATCCTAGGATCTACCGTTCTCTAATGAAGCCTAATTACCATTATTGAGTGATGGTATTAAAAATCAAATTCTAGGTGCCTCGTGTGTTCATTGCTACTGAATAGGACTGTCACTAGATAGGTAGTCCTAGGTGACCAAGAAAGAACATGTATGTGTGTAGTGTAACCTATGCATTCATGTATATGCAAATTTCACATTATCTAGTTTTTCTGTATTTCTAATAAAGTTACGAAATGATGTCTCAAACTCTAATTTTGCAGCACATGAATCATTTTAACCTTTTAGTCTATGTAAAAATTATCACTCAAATAGAGGAAGAAACCTGGACTGTACCACTCACCTTCCATTTTCTTATTAAATTTCAGTGTTGATGTATAGCAATATCAGAATATACAATCTTTCTATCTGAGGGAAACAGCTTTACTATTTCCTGAAACTAGAATAAAAGACTATGTTCAGGGTTCTTTGCCACAAACTTTAAAAATTTATAATTATTTTACTTATTTTCATAATTACAGTAGTTACAGTGTCTAAGGATTTATAGATACTTTCTGATACCATAAGTATTGACAAATAGGTCATATTGAATTTACCTTTAAAGGAAAAATGCACAATGCAGTACTTAAAATATTTGGTAGTATAAAAGTTGCAGTCAATTTCAATCATCCTACTGATATAAGTAGGCATAAATTTCATGTCCCGTTATGAAGTGGGTTACGATGTAGTATGTAAATGTACCATTCTCTCATCATGATGTATATGTCACATGTTGAAAACATGTACTAGTGTTAATAAATCGAAACCCTTACAGTTGGTGACATCACTTTATATATCAGATCTAGCACTCATCAAATTCTGCCTCTTTTCCCAAATCAAAATGACCATGAAAGAAAAACATTTTGAATCAATTCAAGAATCGAAGCAGTTATTATAGCAACAATGCAGTGTCTCATGAAAAAAATCTTCTAGAACTGCTTCAGACAGTGACAAGAGAATTTTGAAGGAGATTAAAGGTGATGCACCTTTTACTATAATACAATTGTTCAAATCAAGAAAATCCTGAAGAACTAGAGCAATGTGAATTGTAGAAATATTTTAAGCAAATTGATTCTGCCGTGATCAGATACACAAATCATCGAATATAGATGAAACTCTCCAAGAATGTTTGGTGGGAATCTGCTGACTTAAGATTCTCCTGCTAATATGACTTAGCTTTTATTCTTCTTCACCTTTATCCAGTCTGTAAATACTAACACCTCAAGTTCTAAGGAAGAGAAGACTATCAGGTACTTTATTACATGTAATAGAATTAAAAGTGTTTAATGAAATCAAATGTCTTTTTAAAGATTATAAAACTCTAGATAAAGTTCAAAGGTCAAATTTTCATGGTTAAAATTTCCTTCTTTCAAATGAATATGAAATGCTTTTCTTTGTGGAGGTGTTAGTGATTTCATTCGTTTCCAACATATTTCTGCTTAATTTAGAAAGTTAGAACTAGAGGCATGAGGGAGATTTTCCTCATAATAGAATGCAGGAAATTTGGTCTTTAGTGTGGCTTGTGAAACAGTTCAAAATTTGTGTTCTTATTTTCATTTTTACTTCGAGGAATGTCGTTTAAAATCTTTTCACTTGTGGCAACTGATTTTTTTTCTCAATCTGGAGGAAATGAAGCATGCGTCTCCTAGCAGAAGATGGAGCGGGTCAGGGGTGAGAGGTGCGCTGTGGCCTGTCCTGCGCTCGCGCTGGGTCCCAGGCATGCCACTTCTGGCCCTCAGTGCTTTTAACAGGGAGAATTCAGCAAGGACCCCGGCTTGAAATGCTGGAGAGAAAATTCAAACAAATGTCTGAGAGTTCCTAAAACCTTTAGACTTTTCTAACACAGTCTTAGCTGATTAATTATTTTTCATTTTGATAGGGAAAACTCCACGCTTTGTGAAGTAGGTGTTTTTCATAAAGATTTAAATAAAACACAGTTTTTCATTCAAGAATAAACCAATATGAAGGGAAGAAGGCTTTTGTTTATTTTATTCTTGCTAAAAGAATGAAGCAACTGACAAGTTCTGCACCCCCTACATGTATCTTCAGGGCTCAGACGTTATGAACTGGTTGCTTTGACATTCCATGCACATGGGAATGGAGCCCTTCTCTACACACTGGTATTGAGAAATGAATAAAGCATAGTTAGAATTCAAATATTTTAAATAGGCTAAATATTTCCCTATTTTTCTCCAGTATGTTCCTGGTCTGGTAATGTTTCATAATCCTGGAAGCCCCTTAAATGAGGAATAATTCTAAAACTTAAGTGTCATTAATGTTAATTAGAAATGTTATTTGATTCTATTAAGTATTCATATTTATCTTTGCGAGCATGTATGTTTCATGACTGTTTCTGTTTTTATCCACATCAATTCATCAAAGAAAATAATTGCCAACAAAAGAAATTTCTCTCTATCCTTTGTCAAATAAATCAATGAGTAATAAACACTTCTATGTGGTATCCATTTGTTAAAGTACTGTACTATGTTGATGGAAAAAATTTCCAATTTTATTAAGGACGTTTTTGCCCTTTTGCCAGTGTCCGAGAAGTTATTTACAAGCATGAGCTTCTACAATTTACAACCAAAATACAAGTTGCTGGAGCTTCAAGCAGGAAATTACTCATAAACATTTTAATCCTTATGCTCCTTGAAGTAAAATGAGTCAAGGCATTTAATTAATTAATTCACTGGGAAACATGCAACCCAGGTGTCCTCGAAACTATTGTCAAGACATTTTGTTCCACAGTTTTACCTCTTGCCTTTTTTGCAAGTCTATGAATTGACACACATAAATGGTTAAAACTAAACCTGAATTTTAATTTTGATTTCACCCCACAATCATCATTATTTTTCCCAAGTATATCCTACCAGTGTGTTGGCCTCTTGCACCTTCTCTTGAACTTTTAAAAATGACATCTTCTTCATTATTTTAGACAATATTTGAGTATTTATAATTTATGATTCTGCAATCTTATGAAAGCATGGTTTATTTTATAGACATCGTATCATGCAGATGCTAAATAGAAATGCAAATTACCAATGGAATTCAGTTTAAATCAATTATATTGCTGCATAACCTGGGCATCAGTGGATTCACAGTGCCATTGATGGTTCCTTCTACTAATCCAAGGACTGATGAAATAAATCTCCTTTCTCTCTCTACTATTTTCATATTTTGTGGTCTAGGAATGCAGATGGGAATGAAAACGATGTTTAAGAAGCATAAATATTCATTATTGTTCCAAATATGCTTCTTGTTTTTCAGACCCTGCTGTGTCCTGCCAGAAAAACAGAGGGTGTTCACCAAGGGAGCAAACCTAATGGAAAATTCATTGTGTTTTTCCTAATGCTAAAATTGGCAGTCTGTGTGACATATGCTGAACACATAGAAATTCATGTATGTGCAGTTCACCACAATCTGGGAAATATCTATAAACTTGATTTTCATATGTATTTAATATCTGATAGAGAGAACAAAGAAAATATATCTTTTTATAAATAATTATATCCAGTACCACTAATGATGTGTGTATGTTACATATATATATATATATGCACATGCACATATATTTATGCATTTTAAGAATATATTCAATTTGTTTAATAAGATGTATTTACTTAGAACCTAAAATCAAAGTAAAGCAATTCACAATAATCAAATATTTTAAAATTAACATTAAAAATAAATTTACATTCCAACTTAACATTAGTATAAATAAGTATGTCAGATCAATCTACTGTTCTCAAAAGACAGCTTTAATTATGTTTCTCCATTAATAATTTACAAAACACTTTACTTATAACATTTTCAATGGTGCTTGACTATAAGATCAAACTGCCTTAAAAAACCAAAAGATAAATCATTGTGAAAATAAAAATGTGTATTTATTTCAGGAAAAATTAGTTATTATTACAGAATTAAAGAAGTAAAAAGTATTATCAAGATGATGAGGTGGCCAACATTGAATATCATTACTAGTTGCATAATACTTCAACTTTCTGATTATGTTTCCAAAATACATATCGCATTCTACATTATTCTACTTATTGAAAAAAATAGGCAAGAAAGATAATCTAGGGGCTGGGGATTTGGCACCTGACTGGCGAGTGTAAGGTCGTGAGTTCGATTCCTGGTACCAAAAAAAAATAATAATAATAATAACATCATCCTTTATTGTAAATGCCTCAGTCAGATAGTGTTGATTAGACATTTGTCAAGCGTAAAATTCTCAATTTAAACTTTCTTCTTGAATTTCATCTTAAGTAAAAATCAATAAAATTGCAGGAGGATACCAGATTAAATATTTATAGTACAAAAGCAAATGTCAAGAAAATGTGACATTTAAAAGAATAAGCAAATATTAAGTTAAAAAGAAACTAATGGGTATTTTATAAAAATGAAATTTTCTGGTAATAATTTATGATTAAATAAGTCATTTTCAGCAGAGATTTTTCAAAACTGTGAGACACATTTGGTTATTGTAGTGAGAGGGGAGAGTGCTAATGAGGTCTTGGAACAGATGCCAAGGAAGTTGCTAAATATCATGTTAAGCAGAATATAGCAATGTATTTTCCTGGGAAAAGTGACACTGATACAAAGTGGGAAGTCATAATGGAAAGAAATGAGCTGAAATTTCACGCGGACACAAGAATGGAAAATTCTCCTAGTGTTAAACTGAAGAGGGGTTATAAAACTAAGGTGGACTATTGGGTTTAAATGTCATTTGATTAAGTAGATGGAAAGAAATAATTAAAAATGAATATTAAAACTTCTTTAGTAAATAAATATATGAGACTGTTGGGGAACAAATCAAGGTTAAAAAGGTAAAAATACATTAATGCAAAAAATTAATGCACAATAGGGAACAAGCTCTGAGTTAAAGTATTTGGTAAATGAAACACAATTCAAAGAAAGAAGTTTAATAAGTTTAATGATGTTTCTGAGAAAATACTAGAGTATGAAAACACACATATGTAGTTCTGCGGTTAGATTATAATTACTGTGGTTCAGTCTCTCTGACATAATTTCTTTGGAACTCTGAATTTTATTAAATAGATGCAGCTTCCAGATGATACTTTGATGGTGAACTGTGGTTAATTTCAGAATTTACAAGGTCTGACACTTAGCTCTGTACCTGCCACCATTCTATAGTCCCATGACAGGGGACCGCACATGTTTTCTTGAAGTCCATTTTACATAGCTTTGGGGAACAGAGTGGGTAAAAAGAATTGCAAGTATCAGGGATCTGAACCCAATTCGTGCTACTGGTTACAAATGTGCAAGGACGCAGGATGCTATTGTTGTTGCATTGGCCTGCTATACATTTCCAAAATTCCTCCATCTCCAGGAGAAATGATTTCTAGAGACATTAAAGGCCAAGAAACATTTCCAGTTTTTTTTCCTGATATTTGAAATGGCTACTACAGACTAGAACAATTAAAAGCAACTGCCCAAAGCAGAAAAAATGGAGTGTAGCACTGCAGGAATATAGAAGGGCCCCAAAAAGAATTTGCAATAGGTTAAACTAAATCAACAGAAACTATTCTTGTAAAACACATCTTGGCAACTGTATCAAACAAAAACTGAAAAACATTGTGTGTGTGTGTGTGTGTGTGTGTGTGTGTGTGTGTGTGCCAGAAACTGAGCTCAGGACCTTATGTTTGCCAGACAGGTAGTTGTGCTGCTGAGCTATATCCCCAGAAAAAACAACTATTTTAAGAATCCTCAAAGAACTGAAGGAAGATGCAGTGAACGTCAAGAAAGAAACACGTGAACATGGTAGGTAAGGATAGAGCATGGTGCCTTGTAGGAAACTAGAAAGTAATATTTTTAAAATATCTTGCCATAAAAATGACTAACGTAAGTAGGTTGATGTGGAAATTGATTTTGACAATATACAGTATATACATATATTAAACTATCACATTCTATTATATTAAATAGTATAATGCTATGTTGGCTCTCTCAGGTAAAATGAAATTACTTTTCAAACAAAAACATGGAAAGATAAAAAAAAAAGACTAATTTAAAAAAAAAGAAAAATTTTAAAGAAATGAAAGATAACTTTTGGAGCCAGAAATCTTAATGAAAGTTTAAAAATCACTATTAGTACTGAAAGGTAAATAACAGCAGACAAAAGTTATTACCTTAAAACAGGAGAGTGACAAAATCTAGAAAAAAGAGGATGTAAAACATTCAACAGTCTAAGAGATCTATTGCATAACTTCAAATGAACAATGATATACATTGTGAGAATCTCAGAAAGAGAAAGAAGAAATAATTGCTGAAAATATCTCAAATTCGGTGAAAAATGTGACTATAAACATTTTAAAGATCATGAAACTCCCAGAAAATGGAGTCAAATAAATAGAGATATTAAGTCAAATATTGAAAGTTGTAGGAGAAAAGTGATTTGTTATATACAAAGAAATATTAAAATTAACAGAAGATTTCTCATCCGAAACTTTGGAAGCAGCAGACTTAGACATTCAAGTGCTAAAAGAAAAGAAAAATTAAAAAACCCATAGAAATCAAAACAAAAATAACATCTGCTAAGCAAGAACTTTACATCTAATAATTGTAGCTCAAAAGAGAGGAAAAAATTAAGATATTTTCAGAGAAAAAGGAAAGATGGAAAAGATCCCCAAAAGAATAATGCAGGGGAAGGTAGGAACACTGGGCATAAACTTGGAACCAATAAAGAAATGAGGCTCTCGAAGGATCATAAAAATTAGTATGATTGAAACTGTACTTCTAGTGTTCTCCATGATTTAAAATGCCAGTACAATTTAAAATATTTTTCTAATACAACATTTTGCAACGTCAGTGGATTTCATTTTGTTTTCTGCAAAATTTAGGAGCTAAATGCATTTAAAATTATTACTTCAAGTGCTGGAGAATAATTAATTTTATTATTACTTAATAACTTAAGCAAAGAGCATCTACTAAGTTATCTACACATTGTAAAAGAATAAGTTGAAACTGATAAAAAACGAAAACTGGATAAGCTTAATAGAATGAAACATTTCAGAAATATAAAAACTATTGAATCAGAAAGAGAAAATTCTAAGTGAATTATAATTATTAAAGATGTTAGATAAGACATTAGATATCTCCTGACAAAGATAAGTTTTTGATTGATGGCTTCAAGAGAAAAATCTACTAAACACTTAAGGGAATAATACAGTGATATTTCAGTTATCAAGTTGCATTCATTTCCAGTTTGTTTGATTACCTAAAAGTTTAAGAACTAAACATATTTTTACCGCAAGAAACAGAAAACCAAACAACTGATTCTGTCCAAAAATTACAATTATAAATTATTTTTTCCTGGACTTTAGCTCAGTACATTAAATATCAAAATACAATGCAGTAAAATATTTTTTAAAAATTGTACAGTTGCTTTATTTTTACCTGGAAGATTGTTGGCATCCTGGAAGCTGGACAAAAATTGGAAGAGAACAAATGTTATTTTCTGGAAGTAGAATCTCCTGCCATGAAGACTACTGGCAGCACATTTCCTGGGGTCTTTTAGTCTTTTTTAACCTTTTCTCACTAAAAATGTGTCTGGGTGACAGTGATGCAATGATTGAAGTGTCATCCCTTTGTGTCTGAGCAATATGTGAAGCGTGACACATTCTAGCCTGCACAGAGTTTTTCAAATTAGATTTTTGGTTGGACTATCAAACAAAGTTATGAACACTGATCAGATTTGTTTAAATTTGCTGTTCCTGTAGTGCAAAATTCAAGCTTAGAGCCATTTGACAACTGAGGTATCATTTTATGAACACTGTCATAAAAAATAAAAGAAATCACTTCCTAAACCATTTTATAACATCAGCATTCCACTCTGTCAAAACCAGATCAAAACACTATCAGAAGCAAAATTATAAACCAACATCTCACTTTAATATTCTGAAAACAATCTTTAAATCACATTCGTTTACTGAACTAATCAGAGGACAAGGCATGCAATCACTTTCTGCACCCATGATAATTTCGTTGGACATTCTAGATCTAAATCATAGCACCTCACTTACTGAAGGAAAAAAAATGCCACCTGATTTCAATTGATATGTAAGACCATCTGACAATATCTACCATCATTTTATAGGAAAGCGCTCAAGAAATCAAGAGAAATAAGGCAAACAATTTCAACATAAAATCTATATATGAAAAATCTATAGCACATATTTTATTCATGATGAAACAGTGAAACCTTTTCTTTTGAGATAAGAATTAGTCAAAGATACCTGTCTTCACCCCTTTAAAACAGGATTCTTAAAGTTCTAGCATGGGTAATGGAAAAACTGTAATAAGAGATATCAAGTTGGAAAGTTATAAGTAAATTTATTTTTGTCTTTTATTACATGATTCTGTATAGGAAACCCTAATGAGAGCACAAAAATCTTTACAACTACTAAATGAATACATCAAAGCAGTAGAAAGAAGTCAACACAAAATCTTTTGTATTTCTGTACACTAGCAATAATATCAAAAGAAAATTACTAAAATGATTCAATTTACAATACCGTCATAAAATAAAGCTTTACTAGTTAATAATCAATGTACAACAAAATTTCCGAGAATTGATGAAAAAACTGAAGAGGCTTAAACAAATGAAACTGTACCTCACATACATGAATTGGTTGTTAAGATGCCATTACAATACAGAGTGATCTACAAAGTTTTCAGTGCAAAACCCTTCAACGCTGTGAGAAGCTAGAAAAACTCATCCTAAAATTTCTGTCATCTAACAGGACTCCAAAATAGGAAAAACAAGCTTGACAGTGAATCTGACGGGCTCACACTTCCCACTTTCAAAACTCAGTACAAAGGGAGTATAAACAAAACAGTGTTATTGACACAAAACAGATATATAGACTGACTAGAGAACCTAGAAGAACACCTTGTATAAGATAAAAGGAATTTTGAAAAACATATGAAGGTCATTTAATAGGAAAAATAACTTCTGTCAAACGGTGCTAGGAATAACAAATACTCATTGGCAATGAAGGGAGTTGAATTCTAACATAACATTGTACAAAAGATGAAATCAAAATGCATCCAAAAGCCAGATGTATATTGTAAAACATAGAGCTTGCATCATGCCTTTGTTGTATTAGATGGAGTTTATGCCACTGGAAATAATGGAAGGAGAGAATAATGTATATTTCCAGAACTCATGGCATTAGTCTAAAATAGATTATAGTTGTATAATAACTTATTTCATTTAGGAATTTAAGTCAATGAGATGAGACTAATAAGGTCAGGTGATAACTGTGCTACAGAGAATATTAAAAATTACTGATATAAATAGGATGAATCATAACTACAATTTGAAATTTGGCACTTTTGTCACTGAACAAATGAGTTCTGAAGGATAGGTGAGAATTATTAGCAGATGAGAAGTTAAAGAAGATTATAGGTGTACAGTAGCCTTCAACGATTGGCTTTCTCACGAAACTGAAAAGATTTCAGTAAACATGGCACAATCACGAGAGCAAATTAATTAATTAATTAATTATTTCCAAGTAATTAGAGGATGCAACAGACAACTTTTTAACTTCAAAATGACAGATGTTTGTTAAATAATGAAATATACACTTTTATGAATTTGATTTTTTAATGCATGTTGAGGCCTCGTGTTTTCTATCTTTAGAATGATGATTGTAAGGTTGATCCGATATTTTTTGTGGAGTGAATTTTGTATGAAAAGGAAATAATGTGTTTTGTATGCATTAGGAGTTATTATAATCCCTTTATTCCAGAGTACTGTTAAGGTTTAGTTGGATGTTTGGTCATTTTGGTTTCTCTGTTTCTCAAAGCAACCTTTAATGGGGTGTTTGGCTTAGCAACAGGTGATATCCATGAAAATAGGTGTCTCTATTAGTTTCCATTAATCAGCCAAGGTAGATACAAACCAGAAGCAAGGTCCAGAATTCGCAAAATGCTCTAATAAGTTGTTTTCTTTAATTCTCGCAATAATTTAATAAAAACAGTCAAATAAACAATGCACGTAATGTCACTAAAATTAAACCAAGAGTTTACTGCACAGCAGAGTCTGCTGAATCTTACTATTGACCCTAATATAATTAACACACACAAAAATTTTCTGCTTCCCAACATGCCTTGCAGAATAGGTGAATCTTCTTAGTTGAATTCTATATTTTAGAATCTAAAAAGACCATGACAGAAAATCTCATCTTATTGATTGAAAGAAAGATTTTACAGGATAATATAAAGAGTATATTTGTTCACGTGCACATATAGAAGTGTATCAGGATCTTGGAAAGCAGAGTTTAACAATATGAACTCAGGCCTTTCATGGAAAGAGCTTGAGAGATATGACAGAATGAATAAAATGCTTGTGTTTCACATAAGTCAAATAATAAGTCCAGATACCGTGTGAAGTTTAGAGAGATATTTACTGTTGATCATTTTTGAAAAGCTAAAAAAATTGCAAAACTCATAATAATGCAGTAGACAAAAATCACTATCCAGTTCCCTTCTAAAGGAAATGTTTGGTGCCCAGAACTGGTGAGGGTGGTCATCAGGCAACCCATACTGTATGCAGATGTAAATTTTTCCTCCCCTATTTTGTATCAAGGATTATACTAAGAATCTTGAACAACTTTGGCAACCACTCCATAATTAACCTATATCTGTATCTTAAATATGCATTGATTAATTTGCTTATGCATTTATTTATAGACACAAACTTGCTTAGTTTCCCTAGGAAAGGGAATGTAAAACGAAATTTCCCTGCCTTATGTCTCAAGCAGATGAGGTCATGGGCTTGGACCAGCACACCAAGCCAGCTTTCCATCATTTTAGGTTAGCCATCAGCTTTTGATGACTTCTTTCTTTTTTTTTTTTTTTTTATTTTAAAGAGATTAAGACAAAACAGGACATAACAAAGCAGAACAGTACAATGTAAGCAACACAGAATTTCACTAGAAGACAACCCGTAATTAATAGTAACTACCACAATGTCTCTTCCTTTAAAATAGTTGAGTATAACTTCATATACAATAGTATCAAACATAACAAAATAGTATTAAAACATTCAAGAGAATGAGAGTATCACAAAGCACTGAGAACCAAATAATCGAAAACAAACAGTCTAAGGCAATTTCCTTCCAGTGGTAGCATACAGCTTGTCGATGAGCAAAGCAATCATGTTGGAGCTAAGGGTGATGTGTTCCTGAAGAGAATACACCCCACACATCCCTTGCTCTATTACCTCTTCCACTGCTGGAAACAAAATACCCGACACAGGGAATTTAAAAAGAAAAAGATTTATTTTAGCTTAGACGTTCTTGCATGATGGCCTGGCTCCAGGTTAGAAAGCCATGGAAGAGGAAAGCTGCCCAATTTATGGAACTCAGGGATTGGAGAGCAGGAAGAGATCCAGTAATAAAAAATAGTTTGTTTAGTTAGTTTCTGAATGAGGCAGCTAGCAGCATCTGAGATGTTTATGAGAATCGGAATGACAACAGACAGTGAAGTAAGACTGGACGAAGAAAGAGATTTCTCAAACAGCAGAGGACACAGCCCTCTCCCTCCTAAAGGAAGTTGCAGCCACTTTCTATTAAGTTCCTGAGTTCTGAGGAAACTATGAAGCAAATTAACCAACTTTTACTTCCCAGTGTCCTGTAAACCCTACATAATAAAGAACTGCACTAGAAGCCTGAGTTCAAATTGTTTATTTTAAATCAACATCGCCACCTCTAACAGATGGACATTAAACAACTGAAGAATTCCTTCGATAATTCACTCTGGATTAAAAGGACATGTAACCATCCATTTGAAACACCACCTGGAGGTCCTGGAGTTATTCTCTGCTTTCCAATAAAACTTCTCGAATATTCTCTTTTAGGTCACAACTTCGTTCCTCAATGTATATAGATCCATTAATTCAGCACATATGGTGACAAGAAAAACGGTTTGCACCCAGAGACACCACAACATCATGCTCCCGTGACTCAAGAGAAGCCAATAAAGTAGCCAGGCAGGGACTGGGGATTTAGCTCAGCAGCACAAGTGCCTGCCTTGGAAGTAGGCAGTCGTGAGTTTGATCCCCGGTACCCATTAAAAGACAAAAAAAAAAAAAAAAAAAGTAGCCAGGCACACAACTGGACACCACACTGACCCCAGATTTAATTTTAACCACCCAACTTTAATTAATTTTCTCCCCTGTCCAAATCTGCATCTTCTCCCTTCATTTCCCAGATTTGACTCTTACCTAACACCTGACATTCCAAATGCTGTTTCACCATATTCTCTGAATATCCAAACTTTGAGAAAAAATGGGGAACTCACGAGCTGCGGAGAAAACAAAGAGCAATATAGATGTAGAATTAATTTAAATTTTACAGTGGAGAAGAGAAAGGAGGTAGCTGCAGCAGAAGTTGGGAGTAGTGGGATATTTTTATTATTTTAATATTTTGAAGTTACAGGACTGGGAAAGATGTAGAGAATATACATGCTAATGGAAAATATTTGGTACACAGAGAGAGATCTCGGAATGTTCCCAGAGTCCAAGCTACAATGCTGTGTCCTTTGGGTGAAGTTAGTTTTGGAGTTGAAAACAACGTGCAGAATCTCATGAAAATAACAGAAAATTCAGTTACTGGTTCTACAATAAAAAAAGAAGAAAAAGAAAAAAAACTACATATTCAATTTTGCTTTTCAAGAACTTTTCTGTATTTTTTTAACAATTTATTCAGAGAAAAAATTGTATTCAAAAAGGAATTATCAAAATTGATGTTCTTACAACTTTTTCCTTAGCACTTTTTGGAGAAGAGTGTATTTCCTAAAGTAATATTCATGAATGACATTTCTAGAAATAGCGTTAGGACAATATGTCATTACTAATTGTATGACCTTGATAATAGTGGAATGATAATAAGAATATTCATGTCTTTAGACAATTTAAAATGATTTTTCTTGACTCAAAAGTTAAAATGAACTGCTCTGAACAAGAGGTGAACTAAGTGATAGAGTACTTTTCTACAGTCTAGGAAAAATGTATTAGTTATGTTCCCATCACAGGTATGGAATTCCCAAAATCTGCAGCTTACTAGGAGATGTTTATAACAGCTAACGGTTTTAGAGGACTTAGTGTGTGATTGGCTGGTGCAAAGGCAAAAATGGAATGATGAAAGTATGGTAAAGGACTGTTTATCATCCAGTAGTAATAGGGTAGATACAAAGAAGAGTGGACCCAAGATGCAGAAGCAACTCCAGGTGCACTCGGCTATCTTAGCTTTCAAAGGGAGTCAAACATCTGCACTGAGAAAAAGGTAACC
The DNA here is from genome assembly GCF_034190915.1 of Cavia porcellus. Lineage (NCBI taxonomy): Eukaryota > Metazoa > Chordata > Mammalia > Rodentia > Caviidae > Cavia > Cavia porcellus. Next base: position 57,937,365 of record NW_026947505.1, read on the forward strand.
TCTTTCATAAATGGTGCTGGGAACACTGGCTTTGCACATGCCAAAACTTAACTTAGACCCTTATATCTCACTATACGCTAAACTAACATCAAGTAGATCAAAGATTTAAATATTAAAAGAAACAACCTGCTGGAAGTTAAAGTAGATAAAGCTCATGAAGATACTGGTATACAGAAAGACTTTATGAACAAAATCCTTATCGCACAAGAAATATTACAAAGAATTAACAACTAGGTTCTCATCAAATAAAAAAATAAGCAACAACAACTAAAATGCAAAAGTGAAGAGAAAAATCTAAAGGATGAAAAAAAATTACCAACTACTCTTTAAGGAATTATATCTAAAATACATAAAGAATTAAAAAAAATAAGATCCTCCAAATTTAAAGACACAGTCCAAAAGTAGGCATCTGAAACAAATAGATACTTTTCAGAAAAAGAAGTGCAAACAGTAAATAAATATATGAAAAAGTTCAAAATTATTTATTATTGAAGAAAATTAAACATTAAATTAAAACAGCACTGAGACATCATTTCACACAAGAAAAATACAACTATTATCAAACACCAACCACAAATGCTGGCAAAACTGGGAGGAAGAAAGAATTCTTCACTGTTGGTGAAGATTTAAACTGGTAATCAGCATGGCTATTTCTCAATAAACTAAAACGAGAGGTTCCATCTGACACTTTGTGCCCCTTCTAGGTATCTTCCTGAAAGATTTAAGGGCATCATACTACACTGATATGTACATGGCCATTTATATGGAAGCACAGTTTATAATAGCTAAGTCTCAGAGACAGCTCATAGTTCTGTGAAGAGGAGAAATGATACAGAAAATGTCATATATATATATATATATATATATATATATATATGTATAATAGAGTACCACTCGGTAACCTGAGATATTTTTCTGTAAATGGATGCACCTCAACATCATAATATTAAATGAAACAAATTAGACATGAAAATGTAAGTATTGAATTGTTTCTCTTATGTGAGAAAACCAAAAGGTAAATAACAAAATGGGGAACATATATTGGGAAGTAGGAAGAATGTGTTAACATGGGGAGATGAGGGGCCCAGGCGTGGGAAGGGGTGCAAGGGAAGGGGACGTAGGTAGGAAGGGAATGAAGCAAGACAGATTCTGAAAAGGAGAATGGACCCAGTGCAGAGGAGAACACATTAGGATGGTTAGTGGAGGCACATTCCTTGAAGGCCAGACCTCAGGACAAAAGATAGAATGTCAATCTCACATACCTTCCCAGATGTGAATAGCAATGACTGATATTTTAAATAGGGATCAGTCACACTGGGAGGGGACCGAACGGTCTCTGGCCCACCCTTTCCAGACAAGTCCTTGTTTGGCCCATGAACACTTTCCACGTGTCTTCCTTCCGCGTTGAATCAATAGTACTTAAGTGCATATACTTGTAATCTTATAAGTTGACTACAGTTTTGTCTTTCTTCTACCCACCTTGTGATTGTTCATTGAGTCCATATTATCTAAATGACTATACTTGTAGTTATATTAGTTGAAGATAGTTTTGTTCCACTCTTTACTGGCCTAAGGACTTTACTCCAGAAAGCTTCCTCTGAGAAGTGGTCTCATACGTAAATCACTCTCCAGGCCCTCGTTTGGCCTCTCTTTGACAGATGTTTTCTTTCTCTCAATAAACATTCCTGCTTAAAAAAAATTAAAAATTAAAAGGGAATGGAAAAGAAACATAGAAACAAAGTCTTATAAATGAATAGGGAAGAAGAGTTTAAGAGAGGGAAGGGAAGGAGAAAAAAAGAATTAAGACTTATCATATATAGGTACAGATTCCATTTGATGAATGTGATCATTATATATGGCAAACATGTACTAATAAAAACTTTAATGAAGAATACTCCATTTTAAGTCATGTCTCTAGCTCTCTACTTCCTTCAACCCGGACCCACCTCCTAACAGCACAGTACATTGGTGAGCATAGTGTCCCCATTACCTCATTCCATTCCAAAAGCCCTAATTCAGAACAAATGAGATTTTGGGGGAGAATTTTACATTTAAACCATAACGTTTTGGCACTGCTCCCCATAAAACACATTCGTTTCATGAAAAATGTATTTAGACCATCTCTAAGAGACACCAATATATCTTAACAGTTGGAGAATTGCTGAAAAGTCCACATCTCCTCTGAGACTCAACACAAATGCAGAGTTGTGAACCCCATAAAAATCAAAAAACAATGTTAAATATTTCCAAACACAAATTTTTCAGGATAAGTATTTCCACTCCCAAAAGGGAGAAATAAGGGGATAAATAGTAATTGTACCAAAGCAAGACAGCAAACAGCCAGGGTAGTCATTAGTCAAGCAGTTCCAGGCTTTCTTTGGTGAGATGTGCGTTCCAAAGACTTGTGCAGCCCACACTTTATGGCCATACTTTTTTGAACCTTCATAACCTCTCTTTTAGACTAGCTTTGCTCACTGACAATGAGTTTTCTTAGCACATGTGCCCTGTCTGTGACATTTCTAACTTCCTGAGGTCTTCACTGAAGGTTTGGTTTTACTCTCATAATTTCAAGACTGACCTTCTCAGGTATTTCTTGCAGGGCCCACCAACTTATCACACAGTTCTACTGACCCTTGTAAACCCATCACTCTTGCATTATGAAAGCCTGAAAAACTAACCTGCATGCATGATGACAAGATTTGATCTCAGTATTAGGAGTAGCTGTCAAATGTGGGCTATAGTTGCAGCAGTGTTCTTTGTGTGTTGGGAAGGACAAAACAGGATACAACTTCCTTATATTCCTCTTGATTGTGTAAAACACTGTGGATCGCTCTCATCAAACTAACATCCTTCAAAAGTGCTTACATTCTTGCCCGCTTGATAAGTGCATGGCAGAGTCTGGTCAATTCCTGAAATTCCCTCAAATCCCTAGTTCTGTTGTTCCAGTGTGAAATATTTGGTTTCTTTTTAATGGATCTAGTATTAAAACATTCTTCTTAGTTCTAACATTACAGAGGGTTCTTTCTGACCCAAGTTGTATTATTTTTACATCTTTAGCCTCTGCTTCTTTCTGCTGTGTTTATCACTGTAAATCTGGTTGCAAGCAGCCAGCCTTATCCATAACACAGCCTAGTAAAAGTCTACCTTGATATTTCTTATGTAAGATTTATCTGTCATTTTTAACTTTCACTCATCTGAAGTCTTAAGTTGCTTGTGAATTAAAGATAATTATTTCCCAGAATGAAGCACAAATAGCCTCAACTAGACTAGTTTCCAGTACAGTCCACTTCCCAATGGAAATCTCATGAGACCCGTCTTTACTATCTACCTTCCTATCATCATTCTAGTTTTCTGAGCTCCTGGAAGAATCTCCTATAAGTATCTGCCTACAGCACTTAAAGCCTTTTTAGTTGTCATCTCCTTTCAAAATTCCTCACACAAACCAGTTTCAAAGACTTCTGAAAACATAATCAGGTACAGTCCCAGTCTTACTTTTCTGGAATCAATTTTTTGTATTAGTCACTTTACTGACACAGGAACACAAAGCATAAAAATTTCAACTTAATAAAATGATTTATTTTTTCTCACAATTTCAGGAGTTTCAGTTCCTGGTTATTTGGTTCTAGAACAGAAATGGAATTAGGAAAAAGCCTGGTATAGGAAAGTAGCCCACTCCACTGGATCAATCAGATAGATAGATAGATAGATAGATAGAGATAGAGACAGAGAGAGAGAGAGAGAGAGAGAGAGAGAGAGAGAGAGAGAGAGACAGACAGAATGAAAGAGAGAGATTTACATAATATACCCTTCATGGTCACATGTTCAATGATCCACCTCCTAACACCACATTAAACTTTGAAATCATCAGTGGATTAATTCATTGATGATTATAAATCCCAGATGATCTAACTACCTTCTAAAAGGTTCCAATCTGAACACTTGAGCCTTTTGAAATACTATGATCATAAATTATGACACATCAGGGTAAGTGAGAACCATCTAACAGATTTGTAAGTGCTGGGTCTGTCCTGGGATGCTTGACACATAGACCAGGAAACTAAAGCAGAAGATCCACTACAGATGAATGAGGCACCAGTCGGGAGGCTTGTAGCTTCTGCAAAATAAAAAGGGGAAGAAAGAAATATTCTAAATGTTCTAAATTGATCTAAATATACCCCGCCTTTGCATTTAGATCCAGGTCCTCTAGCCTTTCTGCAAAAACTCTGCAGGTTTCTTCAAGGTCACAATACAAATGATAAGTTGAAAATCAAAAACACAAAGGTCTTTGAACATCCACAGACAGGAAACAACAACTTAGTTCAAAGGAAAATTCCTATTTTAAACTGGCTCTTCAGTACTGATGGTAAAATAAATTTGATGAATTTCTGTATCTACCCAATCTGATAGAACTTTCCATAAGCAAAAACAAATAAACGTTATTAAAGACAAATCATCAAGGAGCAAAAAATATGATCACTGAGAGAAATATGCTAATGGAAGAAAATATGAAGGGCAAATATGAACCAACTAACCAGGAATTGAAACTCCTGAAATTGTGAGCAAAAATAAATCATTATTTTATTAATGATTTATTATTAGATAAATACATGCTTGTTTTGGTAATTATAGAGATATTTTGCATTACTAAAATATAAACAGAATTAAAATTTATGTTAATAAATTTGCAAACGTTCTTATACTATATTGATAAGACTTTAAAGAGAAATGCTTTATGATAGCACAGTAAAATATTTATTTTGTATTATTTAAAGCAACTACTAATATATAATAATAGCATACATTAATAAAAGCATGAAGAAATAAATAATAAAACATATATAATAAAAGAGAAGTAATGAAGTTGAAAGAAAAATAAGAGTTAAACAAAAAGGAAATGTATATATTCCTAATTAATATGTGAACTCATATATGATAATTGCCTTACGTATCATGAACTAAATATCTAAACAGAAATATAAGACTGTGTAAAAGAAAAATAAGGAAAACTTAATAAGTTGCTTCTAAATTATAATCTTTAAATACAGGACCAAGACTGGCATCATAATTCAGTAGTAGAACAGTTGAGTAATGTGAGAGATGCCCTAGGTTGGATCACCAGTACCACAATATACAGAAATACAGATATAAATGCAAATCTGAGGCCATGGAATGGCTGAAAGTGAAAAACAGAAAATGATGTAACATGTAAATAATTACCAAATATGTTCTAAATTTGAAAACAAGCATAACAGAAACTTTAATCCATTTTTTCTTATAATTTAAAATGAGCATTTAATAATGTGGTTTCTATACACAAGGCAATGGTGATTGATATAGCTAAGTGGCACAGTGCCTGTCTAGCAAATGCAAAGTCCTGAGTTTGATTATCAGCACAAAAAAATAAATAGACAAATAAACAAAACTGACAAAAGTAAACAAATATAGGTATATCCATAATAATTTTTCACAGTTTCACTAGATTTCCATCAGTAATAATAAACATAATAATCAGTAATGCAGAGAAGACCAATTGGCCTATTTGACCGTAAAACATTGCAATTAACAATAACATAATACATATATTTTTCAAAGTAAATACACCATTTGCCAAAATTCATGAGTCAGAAAAAAATTTCAATTTAAAGGATTTTCTCTGAAAACTAGAATTTGGTATATTATTGTAATGAAATGCAATATATGAATGAAAGTAAATCAAATATTACCTCATATGCAAACACAGGAGTCAATGTAAATAATTTTGGGCTCTCTAGAAAGTTCATTTGTTATTTAATTAAAACTATATCTAGTTAGAGATCAGTTCACATAAAATATATTATCATATTATGTACACATATATGTACATATATATAACACTTTATCCCTGTTGTGACCATTGCTACCCAAGATTAATACTAATTTCATAAATATTTAATAAACAAATTCACATGTTTCATGTTGCTCATTCTTTGTTGTTTCTACAGTTTTACTTAATTTATTGCCCTTCAACTGGGATACTTTTGCTACCTGTTCTGCCAAACTATGAGAGACAAGGGAAAAATAATGGTATATATGTGTGAGTCTGTGATCATACACAGAATAGCAGTATGATCTAATTTTAAAAAAAAATATTTAAGATTATGTTAGGTGTATTTTTCTTTTTATTTTATTAGTACATGTTTGCAGTCCATGAAGTTTACATTCATTTTGAGTACTAGGTGGATGTACGTAACACGATCTGTGTCTTTTTTAATCTCATCCACTTTCCAGGCTCCTGTGTCCCTCTATCTCTAAGTCCCCTTTCCCTGTTTTTCTTGTTATTGTTGTTATTAGTCTTAGCTCATGTTTATGACATAAAATGTTTGCATTCTGTGGGCATTTGGTACTTGAACGATGCATCTGATATATTTTAAGAACATAACGAAACTACTTTGTGTATAGAAGGCTTACATGTCAAAGGTTATTTACAACCCAAAATCTGTATCTTCTTTATTTATGTATCTCCAATTTGCTAAGAAAAGTGAAGTTCCTAAATATTTAATCATGAAGGTCTGAAAACAAATTTATATTTTCTGAGTAACAAGTGGGATACAAGGATTCACTCTAATATCAAAATAATTTTTACTATTATTGTACTTTACATTTAAGTTGCTGAATACTGTATATATAGGCAATCTAAATACATTTTTATTGAAAAATAAAAATCATTTTTATTCTCACATTTTTTCTAGTCTCAGTATATAATTTTTAACCGTAAAGAATAAATTATATTTTTAAATATAAAGTCTACAGGTTTTCTTGCCACCATTGAAAATACACATTGTTACTTGTTTATTTTCTTATTAAGTAAACCATTTTGTTGCAAATACACCCCTAAATAGCTAATTAGAGTTCCTAATAGCATGAGAGGCCATCAAGGGGATAATGTACAAGTATTGTACCATCAGCAAAATTAAAGGGGAAACTACCTAATACTTTGTTTTGTTGTTGTTGTTTTGCACTGCAATTTAAGCTTCAAATGCTTTTTTTCATATTTTTAATATAGCAAATCATTTATGTCCCTAGAGTTTACATTAATGGGCAGAGTACCAAATTACAAGTCCAAGCTAATTTGCACCCAAGCATTTCATATTAATGAAATAGATTTTTTAGTTATCAGGGAATATACACCGTTCCCATTTTATTCATACTCTGAGTACAACGGAAAGGGCTTTTAATGAAATTCGTTCCACAAAATACCTCACTAGTTATAAGTGTAAACATCTGAGGAGAGAATTAGTGCCAAAAGCTGCTGTAAATATTCATGGAAAGATTCTTGGTAAGGAAAATTAGAAAAAAAAGAGAAAAAAGAGGTATTGTAAATAAGTTGAGATGGAAAGAAAAATTATAAAGTTTACATGATGGATGTGTGCAATATTTCCATATGAAAGTGAAAAATATTATATACAGATTGTTTAATTTCATTTAAAAACAGAAACATGTTTTCACTTCATAGGTGGCAATTCATATAAACAATGCCATTTTCTTCATTGTCAACGCCCAGAAAGTCTTTTTTCACATACACAAACTGCTTAATGAGGATCAGACAAGGTACAGGGGAGGTTAGTACAGGGAAGGCGAAGGAACTGTTGGTGAATTCCCTGCAATTTCACACGGAATATCCAGAATATTCAGGCTTTATATATGCAGAATATCAGTTCTTAAGTAACAAATTAAAAATGTGTAAACTAGAAAGACTGTGTTTTTTTCAAATCTAGTAAAAGCTTTTGTTTACAAGAAGTATAAAGCTATGTTTTCATTTTTGCTTATAAATTTATTATTTAAGCCTCTTTTCAGAAACAATGAACGTGGATACAAAGAGACAAAACCATGAATGCTTTATGGCTCTGTTCTTTTCCTAGAAACAGGAAGTGATTAATTCAAGAGACAATATGTGAAATTGCTCACCATTAATAGAAATGTTAATATTAATTATGATATATAATATGTGTTTCCCTTCAAAGACAGATTGAATTGTAAAATCAAGATGAAATAATTGATGCAATCTTGACATATTGAGTCGCTGTTGTTCCGATGAGATAGTAACCAACATCTATAATATATAGTGTTCACTGCAGCCAGGGAAACCATATAATTATGATACTGTTATCCATGTCACTGGGAGCAGAAATATAGCAAATGAGATTGTAACATCAAGGTCAAAGCTGAAAATCTTTAGACAATGCATGTCAGTCTTAATACAATTCTCAAATGTGGTTCATTATCATCTGGAAGTCTACAAGTTAAAAGTACAAGTTTTTGTTCAGAAGCTTATGAAACACAAAGCCCAATATAGAGTGCTAAAAAAGCAGCTAGTATAAACACAGATTTTTTTTTTTTCTTTTTAGAAAGAAATGAGTTGAAAACCATACGAAAATCACTGACCAATTATAATTGTGAAATTCTTCTCTACAAATGAATGTATGTGCTCTGACCACACGTGAAGAATTCGGCCTTATTTTGCTTTTTAGGGGGCATCTCAGAGAGAATATTTTTTGTTTTATTAACTTCCCAAGCTCCATCTAAAAATGTCGTTTAATACATGATTGCAGTGTGTAAAGTCTACATTCCTTGTGGTATATGCGCATAACAAGTCTTAATTCCTTTTTTGTTCCCTTTCCATCCCGTCTCCAGCTTTTCTCTACTTCCTAGTATCTTCCTTTTACTTTGCTCTTAATTTGTAAGTGGAGTTTCTCATATAAGCTGAATTATGAAATATTTAAACTTTGATATCTGATTTATTTCACTTAAAATTATGGTCTCAAGGTGAATTAATTTGCCTACAAATTACTCTAGCTTATCTTCTTTATACCAGAGAGCCCTTCATGGTGTGTAAAGGCTATACTTTCTTTATCCATTTATTCTTTGATGGGCTTATAGACTGATTCAAGATTTATCTATTATGAATTGTGCTACTATAAAGAAGAATGTGCATGTACCATTACAATACAATTTTCTTAACTCTGAGGAAGTTACTCAAAAGGAGAATCACACACTCAAACAGGAGTTTTAATTTCTTGAGGAAACTGCATACTGACATCCACAGTGGCTGTCCTTGCTTACGTTCTGACCAACAATGTAGACGCATTCCTCCCGAGACCAGCCTCCCCATCTTAGATTTCTTAAAGGTGGCCACTCTTTCTGGGGTGAAATGGACTTTTAGTGCTGTTTTCATTTTCATTTCTTTGATGACGAATGATATTGAACATTTCATCTTGGAGTTTTGTCCATTTGTACTTCTGTAAATTTTCTATTCACTTCACCTTCTCATTTTTGGGAGGATCTTTTGTTTGGAGGGTGATTTTTTTTTTTGGCATTCTTCCATATATTCCAGAGACGAGTCCTCTGTCTGAAGAACAGCTGACAAAATGATTTTGTGAGCTTGTCAGTAGTCATTGCACTTGTTTGGTTTTAAGTTTTTTGTTCATCCCTCTTCTCCTCCCTTTTCCTCTCTGCTCCTCTCCTCTTTTGTCCCTTTCCCTTCCTTTCTCTTCTTTTTCTTTTGTTTTCTTTTTGTACTGTGCAGAACCTTTGTAAGTTGATTTGATTTCATTTGTTGATTCTTGGTGTTATTTTCTGTACAACCAGATCTACTTGGGTAACATGTTCCTCTGAAAGCACTACATTGATTTCTTAACATCCTTCTAATAAATCAACCTCCTTTTCCTAATGTTTTGTTCAAACTAAGGTTTAGTGATACAATAATTCATTCAAAGGTTTAAAAGTTATGATAGCCAAGTTTATTTATTTCAGTCTTTGCATCCAGTGAATTCTAAAATGAGTTTTGGTTTTTGGTGACACTGTCATTGCATTTTAGTGGATAAGTATGTAACCTGAAATAACTTTCTGTCATTCTACAATCTAATATCAAATTCTCTATCACCTACAGCTGGCTTCCATACTATGTATTTTCGGTTTTTGTGTGATTCTTCTCATTGCTAACTACCAATCTGTATGCTTTCTGTATAGCTAAGATCGAAGTTATACTGTGATAATAAAACTTGGTGTTTTAAAATAATATTCTTTTCTACTCAACACAGACCGTAGTCCTGCTGACTCAAGCTGGTTCTCCAAAGTGGACAGCAAGTGCTCCCTATGTCCACAGTCCCCAGGTGAGCGGAAATACGGGTCTTGGGAGTTTGAGTGCTTAGTGTGGAAGTTTAAACTAGAAACTCATGAGACAGTAATATTTACATGACCTTTCTTAGGTATAAAACGATTTGGAAGTAAAAATCGCAAAAATTGGACAGAAAAGGGAATATTTGCTATTATGATTTAAATCTAAAATGTTCCCTGAAAAATCTCATGTGCTCAGAGCTTGGGCTTTTGTAATATAATTGGATCAAGTGGTTAATCCATTGCTGAGTTCATAGCTGACTGTATTCTTACGAGGTAGAGCTTATTAGAAAAGGTCACTGAGAGCTTGCCTGGGAAGGGTGTTTGCTTGTTCCAACTTCTCTCTGCTTCTGGCTGCCAAGAGTTGAGCAGCTTTTCCCCGGCACACCCTTCCACTATGGGAATTCTTCTATGGAAACAGGCAAAAGGATTGACTCCTCTAAAACTGTGGACCCAAAAGCTTCTTCCTTTCAGTTGTGAATCTCAGGCATCTTGGTAACAGTGAGCTAATGCACTTGCCAATTCCTAGACTGTAAATGGCGTTAATTTTTTTATTACTTAGTTACTCATTAATTTCTCACATATTTGTGCAAATTGTTTTGTCATATTTCCAGATAATTTTTACAAATAAAATTCATTCCCTGATCTAAATAATATCATTGCTTTATTTCCTACTTAACTATATATATAACTATATATATGTGTAACTATATATAACTATACATGTAACTATAACTATATATATAACTATATATATATATATATATAGTTCCGTCTTTCTAATTGTAAGTATGTTAACTACCATCTCCTTTCATTTCAACCCAAATGTAAATCTAATAAGCCTTAAATATAAAGGTTTTAACTGTAAATATGTGCTGATACATCAATCAAGGTGAAAATGAAGATTAAAATAAATATTTATTGGTTTTTAGATAGAATTTGTTTCGTTTTTGGAAACGAAAACAATTATTCCTTGATAATAGTTCAAGAAGTTAATCCATGAATAGAAACAAGTAAATTTCATTCAAGTAAGAAAAACATCATTCTTCACTCATATTATGTCATTTGAAAACAGTTTCTTATTGCTAATTCTAGATCTACATGATTTAAGGATGTAGCCTTAAATTAATGTAATATACAACTCCCAATAGGTCTACTACATATACCATAACAAAATGAAACATACTTCCTAAAATTACCAAAAAATTATTCCTTAGATGAAACTTAAAAAATTAATAAGAGGAGATGGGAGACAGTCAGGTGATCATTAATATCTTAACCCAATTTAAATTTATCATAAACATATATTTTTATATTTCATTGACTTTTGTACAATATGTTTCTCAAATAAGTTAATAAAGAAATTATTCATAAAATAGAGTAAGATGATATTAAAATTAATATTGAAAAACATTTATTATTTTTGAGAAATTCATTTTCAGAACCTCTAAACATAATCCATTGTGTAATGTAAACGAAATCATCTTTTTCTTGAAGAGATACTGATGTTACTTACAAAAAGCTGCCTTTTGATTGAGAAGCAAAGAAAGAATAGCATCCATTTTTGTTCTAAAATTGATTGCCTTAATAAGAGAAGCCAGTAAGACTGCTTGCTTTGGTACAAGTAAACATATTGGAACAGTCACAAAGGCCACTTAGATACAGAGATAGATATTCTGCAACAGCATGTTGTGGTGCACTAATAATGGAACTCTGAAGCAGAGTGGTTCTATGTGAATTCCTGTGTTTTATTCGTGTATGACTTCTGAAGTTACCTGAGCCATCCACTCATCAGTGTGCGGGTCACTACACAGGAGAAACAAGAGAAGAGTAGTTCCCCTGACCACCGGCAACATGCTCCAAGACTGCAAACAGGTGCTGAAAGTGGGCTGCAAATTAAACTCATTTTTTTCTGTGCAAAAGTGTGTACATTGAATTTTAACTTATAAAATAATCACAGTAATATATAAATTCCAATAAGTTAAAAAATACAATTATACCAATAAGCTGTATCAAGAGCTACTTAAAATGTTAAATATTCACTTTGGGAAATTCATTTGCTATTTTTAGACTGAGATAGCACTAGTAGCTAAAACAAAAGCAAAACATCTATTAAAGAGCAATTTCTGTACCTACTTCATCTGGCTATTATGATGTTAAATAAAATATGAGTTAAAATTTTTAAAATGCTTCAAAGAATGTTGAGCACATAAAAGACATGAAATGGTTAACTTTAAAGTGAGATACTGTTATGTTCGTTTTTCTTATTTTTTCACTTAATATATTACAACTTGGTAATGTCATTGCTATTTCCCACAACACTTTTGTATTATGTATAGCTAGCAATAACTTCTATCTGAATGTTTCTATATAAATGTTTAGAAACTTTTGTCATTTAAACAATGAGGTGTCCTCAAGTATTGTACTGTCTGAAATTCTACCAATTTACACTCCTATCAATGAAATGATAGTGTTGTATTTGCATACACTCTGTGCACACAAGACGTAGAGTCTAAGTACTGAGCACTTTTTGTATTCATGAAGCAACAAAGCAAGGGCTTGGAGATAACGCGGCATAGACGTATTCTTAGAACATTAAAGGCAGAATGAGTGCGGAGATTTAGGCTATGTTCATCTTTGAAATAGAGAAGTGCCTAGTAATTTGTTTTGCTTTGTTCTGTACTTTTTATCACACCACTTTGTATAACAGTAAAAGAATATAACTACTTAAGTCAGTCAGCAGATAGTATCTATATTTTAACTCTATCACAGTGATGCATTTCTCATTAGTCTCTACATAAAGCTGTATCATCAGGACAGCGGCAGCTTTCAAATGCACAGTCATAGTTTATGCGAGTCTATGAGGGGTCAGATGTCAGGTTTGTTATTATTTTTATCAGTATCTGTTTGTAGTACATGTTTAGTCTCCTTGTGATAAATTGTTACATATAAAAAATACACCTGATTTTCGTTTTTCGTCTCTTGCCCTGCTCCTCCTTTCTTAAATTGTGCTGCTTAGTTTGATCTTTAATTTTTTTTTCCTGAGATTTTGATTTTGGTTTCATTTCAGAAATGTACTTTGTACTATTTCTTCACATAATTCCGTTAGCAAGGAACCTCAACATACCTGTAATCAGCTTTAAATCAGATTTAAATTAATCAGCTTGCTGTTGGTGATCCAGACTCCATGAATTCCTTTAGCTAATAAGAATTTCCCTATTGTGCAAGTGTGCAGAACAGTGTGTCAGGTGCTGTTTGACTTACTTTGCTGATTTCCTTTTTCAGCCAGTTCTAATGCCTTTGCCACTCTTAAACCTCCTACACCACAGAAACTTGCTGATGGAAAAGGATTAAAATCTCCAGAATACATTTCTCACCTCAGCATGTTTTCTTGGTGTATCACAGATGTTTAACAATATTTGTTGATCAATAAAATAGTATGTAATTTGGAATAATTATACATATGATATATATGTATATATATCATATATAAATGCTTATATACATATATAAACATATGATATGTAATGAAAAAGGGAAGCGCTCCAATCAGTTTAGGATATTTTTATATAATTTCACCGTGTTAAACCCATCAGTAATAATTTCATTAGTTTTTATCTTAACATACTCTCTGCATCAGTTTGCCTTTTCTAGTTAACAAACTAATCCATGATTCTCTAACTACCACCAGTTAATGTGCAGTCCTGTTTGTGCTCTTGGCTGATTTTGGCCGGGGCATTACCTCTTCAGACCAGGTATTGGGTAAAGAATCCATGAGGGCATCCCCCATGTCTGACAGTTAAAATGCTGTGGGCCCAGGAGTGGGGTACCGTGTTTATTCCTACCACATAGAGCACTGAGTTTTCTCACTAGGCGGCAGGATTCTGAGAGAGAGGACCAGCTGCGGGCTCTCTCAGGCCTTCTGTCAGATGATTGCCACTCAGCCCATGTCTAGGTCAGCCTGGACTCAAGAGTCGGAGAATGGACTCCCAACTATCGAGAGATGAGGGGGATTATTAAGGCTGTTTCACAGGCTACAAATTACCATGTTCTCTTTTCCACATTCTACACATAGCTCTTAGTTTTTGTAGTATGAACGAGTTTTTACTTCTTCTAAGTCTAGGAATGCTTTTTTATTATCTTAATTGTTTCTATCTTTACTTTTGTTCATTATTTTTTTAAAAAATTTGAAATCTTTTCAAATTACTGGATATTTTAATAATAAAATTAATCTTATGTTCTTTCTATATCAGTAATTGCATATGCTACTTAGTAAATGTGAATTCAGTTTATATTGGTCATATAATATTATCTGTATTCCTTTTTTCCTAATTAAATATATAAATAACTTTGCAATAATCAGTAAAGACAAGCAAATTGTAATTTTTTTTTCTTTAAATAAGCACCACTCAGTAGTCTAAAGCCTGAAAATGAAGTATTTAGCTAATGGACTTCCTGAGAAACATTTATTCTTGAGATTGGATGTGAATGATAACTGTGAATAGCAGTTGATGTTCTTATTCAAGATTGTATTACTGTTACTTTACAAATCAGTATCACAGAGAATTCAAAGACTGGTCTGATTTAGCACATTAAAATATGGGAATGGTGGTAATATGGGAATGGTGATGAAATCTCACTATATATAACATTATGTATATATTATATGCATATATATTTTATTTAAATTACTATAATTGCAAATTTGTAGAAATAGATTATGGCATGCAATATTTTTAAACTATAAAATATTGATGTTTGTTTTATGCAAATTCAAATTTCTATGTGTATTGATTTCTATGTGTTTACTTTGTTTTAGGAATAATAGCATATTAATGACTATACTTTCTAATGCAGCCTTAAAAATTTCAGCCTTGAATCTGCTCGTTAGGGATTACAAACTTTACTACAATTAATAAAATATGAGCTGCTATAAACATCTGTGTATGCTGATAGTATATGTATTATTGTAATGCTTATTTCAGTGTTTCTGTACTTACCTTTGTGTGAGTAAACCTGTTTTAGTTTCTCTAAGATGTTTATGTTTCCCTTCCTCTTCCTTTTTTCTCCTTTTCTTTCTGATTTACATGTGTTTGTGTGTGTTCACACGAAAGTCTGATTTAACCTGAGTACTTCTGTGCATGTACTACCTGAATGCAATACGTTTAAGACATTTCTTAAGGTATTTTTTGTTATCCATGTATGAATAAACATGGAATATGCTTATCAACTCTGAACATGTGATACCTACTCTGTTTGACAAATGTATGTGTCACCTAAACCACGATACCATCAAAAAAAATTTATGTTCATCATGTTATAGGTTTCTTTTGCATTGTAATGTCATTTGACAACTCTATTATTCTCCACAGGTTTAACTTTGGTAGAATTACGTGTCAGCAGAAAAATATTGTGCTGGTTCTTATTTCCCAAAGTACATATTAAGTTTGTTTTTAAGAAAGTACATTATGATATTGTTTCAATTCATCCATAAAACAAATGACTCACAAACATTTCATGAGTTAAAGCACAAAGCAATATCTAGTTTTCCCTTGCATCGTAGGGTATTTCACCACATAGGCAGAAAAGTATTTTATATCTGTAGCATGGTGATTATGCTTCTGAAAAACTTCATTTATTGATTTAATTTCTTTGGCTAGATGTCTTGTATCTGAATAAATGTACATATGTTCACATGTTATTAGCAAAACTCATAGGTAACCAGTCAGAATTAAATGCTCATTGTGAATCAGCATTATAATAGAAGATCATTTTGGTTCTAACTCTTATAGTTTGACATACAATTAACATCTCTAAGAGTTTAGCGTGTCATTATTTATAAACGGGAAGTTTATACATATATCTCTCAGCTGGTCAAAAGATTGCATCTGTTATCCTGACTGAACATTTTGGAAGCCATTTTCTAAGGTATCTCAGGTTAATAATTTAATTTCTGTACACGAAACCATGCAACATATGAGATAGTAATACTGATAAAAATGTTATGAGATATCATGTCTAATGGAAAACTAAAATATGGCTCTGATTATTAAGTCTGATCCGGTTGGAAGTCCATCTCTGCTGCTTTTAGTTTAGATGAATCAGGCTATTGAATTTTCTGATTTTCCTGCTCAGACTCCAAAGTAGCTGGGATTACATTCAGACATAACAATACAACAGAGATTATTCTCACTTTATTGATAAAAATTTTAAATTTCAGAGGTTTATGAATACTGATTTGAGGAAAGAGTGATAAAATTTGGTTGTAAGTAACTTTTTATGACCCAATTTTCTTAGTTCTGTTATACTCCATTTTTTTTTTTTTTCAGGAAACCTCATTTACCTGAATGTTTCTGTTGGTATTTTTAATATTTCAGTCTACCAATTAAAATGTCATTTTTATTATCCTACTAAAAGTAATTTCCTTAACAGTATAAATTACGCCTATTCAATAAGAAATAAAGAATAAAAGAGCCGAAAAAGTATTACAAATTTGTATGTGGCCTCAAAAAAAGAATAAAGGGCCATGTCCTTGCCAGATATCTGAAAACTCAAGGACACATCAATAGTCCAAAAAAAGAGCATTCTGAAACGGAATCCTGGAATGTACTTACACAGGGATCAGAATTATTTCAACAAATAAGTTTGTGAATGTGCATCTAGATATTAAATATAATCAAAGGAAACCGTATCACAAAGCTAAATGTACAAAGCAAAGCTGGCTGATTGAACAGACAATGAGTGCAGCCATTCTGCTGTTTGATTTAGGGGAGTTTGGAGAGCTGCTGGTGTTCTATGGGTTTTATTGTTTAATTTGTTATTGGCCCTAATCTTCTCAAAGATTTAATGGCGATTCTCGGCTGCTATTTTCCGAGAGCAGAGATGTCACCTTTGGGAAGTGCTTCGTGAGCAGAACTTGCCTTTGATGGCTTTTCTCATTGCTTTTGCTGACATGTTTCTCCTGTTTCACTGTTGGCTCTGACTTTAATCTTTGTGACTGCTCACTGTAATTATTTTGATGATTTCCATTAAAGGCTTGGAAATCTTTTTAGGGACACATTGAAAGGAACCAAGAAATTAAAGAAAAATAAGTTTATTCTTTGGAAAAAGAATACTATTTCCTTTATTTTTAATTCACATTGTGAATCTAAAGAAAAACTCATGAATATTGCAAGATCTGGACACATAAATTAACATTTGTTTTTAGCAAATATACAACTGGTTGAATTTAATCTGAGACTAGAAATCATTTCTCTTCTTACACTCAAATAAGTTGGATCACTAAACCTCATTATAAATGTATTGCACAAAATGATTAAGAAAGATTAGCTCAATTCTAGTTCATATATTTCAGGATAAAATATCCAGACTGTGTTTGTAAGTTTTTTCCAGAGTCAGAAAAACCTGAATGACAAGAATCTGAACACTGGATAATAATTTGTACTTACCTATAATTATTATTTTTTTTATTTAAAGAGAAAGAAACAAAAAAATACATGGAGATTAAAAAAAGGGTAGAAACAATACAGAATTACAGAAAAATAAATGACAAGAAATCGTCAGTTGATAAGACACATACTGTCATCCTAGAAACATCTGTTCAGGTTACAAAATTAAGGTATGTAAAATGACATACAAATAGTGACACTGCCAACAGTTCTGCTCAATGATCCAACAAAAACTTAGCAATATGGTTATCAGTCCTACACACTTGTTTATATCTCAAAGAGGGTAAGATTAAACATATCAAAACAGAACAAAACAGTTAAAAAAAAAACAATTTAAAGAAATACAGATTTCAAGGCAAGTCCACTGGAGATCTTTGCAGGCGCTTATGCCGCTGAGCTAAATCCCTGCTTACTTATAATTATTACAACTATTGAAATATATATATATATATATATATATATATATATATACTTGAGATTTGTCACATTAAAACTATTAAACAATAGGCATTAATATGTTATCTATTAAAATTAATTTTCTGAGATTTTTTTTCAGACTTACAACTTCTGCCGGGTTCTGGAATTTTAAGGAGTTCTCAGTGACCAGTAGTAACCACAGTAAAGAGAGGAAGTGATGTTAAGGAACAGTTCAATCAAATTACTGAAAAGCATCAATGAAGATAAAATTAATAAGCAGATGACATCAGATTCACCATGAGAAATAATGAAAAGTGAGACAGTGGACTAACAACTTTAAAATAGTGGAAGAAAAGAAAAAATCAATACTCTGTCAGTATAGAATTCCACGCTTAGCAAAAAGTGCTTTAAAAAGGCAAATACGAAACAAAGAACTTTGAATTTACAGAAAGTGAAAGACTGGAAGAATGAGATGTACAATAAAAATATTTAAAACACAGTCATTTAGGCAGGAGGAGAAACATGTCAGAGGGAAATAAATGGCAAAATGACATAAGTATCATGGGAAACTGAGGTTACAGGGGAATATAGGTAAGGCTTTTTCTTATGATTTTAATACCTTCAAAACACAACTAGTTATTCAATAAAAATATGTGATATGAAGTTGACAGAATTAAGTGTAGGGAAACTGAAAACAGTATGACATTTTTTAGGGACTAAAGGGGAGATTTATGAATTTCCAATATGGCATGGAAATGGCATGATATCTCTTAAATGCAAGCTTAAGATAAAAATAGATAACATTAGAATAAAATAAAAATAGATTCATAAAATATTTAATTCAAAATATTGCATAAGTGTCCTATGGCCAACTAATTCAACTGTGATACATTTTATAGGTACAGAAGCTTGCTTAAAGTCAATCACTGTCGGATAAGGCTGTCAGCCTCTGGCTCCAGATCTCAGGCTCTTAGCCTTATGCTGATAGACGGTGTGCTCTTCTCTGGGATGATATTCAGCTCCTACTAGAGCATTAAAATCCCTCAGGGATTTTATTCTTTTTCCAAAGAATAAACTTATTTTTCTGGCACTCATTCTAAACTGAGTCCTAATGGTCAAAAGAGACTAAGAAGACGGAAAGACTTTGAAATTAACAAAAGCAACTAGATAGGCTTTCTGGAACAACTTTTGACTGGTCCACTCTGAGTCATTAACTTTGAGTTATTCTTGTACTTCCAGAAGTCTGAAAACAATGTACTTCTTAGTTATAGAAATTCAAATGAATTTGTCTTGGAAAAATGTAATTGGCTATTGCCATGTGAGTATGAAACTGCTCTTTACATATTTTTAATATTAATTAAACCAGCATTCTTGATGGTCTACATGTGACTATGTGTCTGCTACATAGAAGACTCTTCTGAACCCATTGTACCATCTTGTTTTATCTTTATTTATTAAATAAATAAAGCCACTGACACACTGTTTTGTATGAGAGTTATAAATTTTTTACAAATTTACTTCAGTACAAAATTGAAATGGAGAATTGACTTTAAAATAGAGATGTTAACAGTAATATGAAGACTGTTATTTTATTTGACAGTTGCTAGCTCTTTTTGAATAATAAACTGATGTTTGTTTCCATTAAATAAAATGTATAGGAGACTATTGATTTGCATTGAGCTCTTGTACTGGACACTTGAACTAAAATGTCGTCACTTATGCTAGAGTTTCAAGTCATCAAAACAAATCTAATTGTTTATCTGACATGCTAAATCAAGAGAGTATGATGGTAGATACTCACAGAAACATATTATAGGGAGTGTGATACGAAGTTCTCTTTAACTTAACAAAGAGAGTAACCCAATGTAATTGTGCTGCACGTAATGCTCTCTCTAGTCTTGTTTCCATCCCTGTCTGCCTGTAAAGTCAGTCTCTTCTGCTCAGCTCACTGTAGTACCTTTTCTAAATCTTCCCAGAGACGATCCGCAAATTATAAATCAACTGTGAAAAACAATTAGGTATTTAAATTCAGTGTGTTGAAATTTTGTCTTTCCCAGCTTCAACCGATAATTATTGTGAGGGATTTAATAAAATTGATGTGATATCAGATGGCCAGCACTGGTCATTAACAACATTCTGCTACTATTGACTGTTCTAACTCACATCTTACAGGTAGAGTCCTAGTAATTCCTAGCAGAAGAGATAAAATTATCACTGCCTTTTATAAAAAGAGGAAGGTTCCAAACATACATCAAGGTCATAGCTAATATTTCTCAGTGATTGGCATTATATCCAGCACTGTGAATATATGTATGTCTCAAAAGTTATTGCCTTTTAGGGTTAAATATTCACAGTTTTTGAGTTGAATAGATGAACTAGTTTGCATTTCATAGGGCTCCTTTCCTTTGTTCATGGAGTCACTGAAATTCTATAAAGTGATAAATACTCTGATATATTAACACATTGTGTAATCGATCATTTATTGTTGGGTTATGAAAATAAAGTTTGTTTATGCATATGGAGGTACTATTTAATTGAGTGTCAACAGAAATGAAGAAAGCATTTAGGAAATTAAAATATAAAACAATGATGAAAATTATTGTACTTGAAGTTATAAAAAGAAATAAATAGAAATTAAGATTTTACGCAAACTACATGTGTGCAAGTTTTGTAACAGTGAAATTTGCAAGATCCCTAACCTGAGAAAAACTTCTGTACTATACTAGGTGCCATTCTTTCTCCCTAATAAGGTTAAAGAGATTTCTTATTTTCCATTCTGTGTGTCAAAATTCCATCCCATTTTTGTGTAATCCCTTTTCCCTATATTATTTTATTATTCTTTACTAAGTTCAAGCCTAATTCTTTAATAAGTACAATTCTGTTTCTTCTAGATAATATAACATCCATAGTAAACATTCTGAAAATTTTTAAACTATAGTATTTTTTATAATACTTTAAGGTAAATTCTAACAAGATCTATCTTTAAAGCTGAATTGAGGTACAAGTAGTTCACATCTATGGAGCACATATGATTAAGTCATCTGTTTTATAATCTTAGTATCTTTACAGGAATTAAAGCTGTATTTCCTCTGATAGTGAATATTTTAAGCAATAGTTAACACCTTAGATATCAAGAATAGCAGTTGGTGGGCAGATATATGATTTAAAGAAAGAGATACCACTGAAGTCCAAAGACAGCTGAGACAGGTCTAGGGTGCGGGTTGCACGCTGATGCTGATTGTATTTTACATATTGACACTAATTATATTTCAGTCACCAGCTGCTAGCTGCCTGTTAGTTTACTTTTGGTTTTGGATTTGTTTTTTACCTTTTCTCATGGATCCTGAATGTCTGTTGGCAGTTGTATCAATTTGCCTTTCCAGGAGGACAATGCTACGTACAACTGAAGTCTGAGGTAAACAGGAAACGAACATTTTCTAACTGAAAATGAATATATGTCTTTTGTTAAAAATCCATAATCTAAACCAACTATTGACATTTTAAACTGAAAATTATGTATAGAAGTGACCAAAAACAGACAAACTTTTTTTCCTAATGCAAAGCAAGTCAAAAAGTGACTGATACTCTCAATGATTGTCTGGTGTTTTATTAGGTGTAATTAAAAACCAGAACTGATTTGACTGGCTGTTTTCACGTTGCATAAACACAGTGGAAGGGGACATAATTCCAATCACTCCCTTTTGGGATGTTTTATGGTTAGTGCTTCTTCTTATGATAATATATTTTCCCACTAGGAAACATTACCTGCACCTCCTATCAGTCAATGTTCTCTCCTAAGCTTTGCTTTCCACATTTTATTTTTCCAAAACCAATATTTAAATTCTTTGGTTGCCAATGAATTTGGAATAGTGGCTCCTGTGTTGCAGTAGAATTTCTAGTTGCTATTTTAAATTAATTACTTTGATAGCAAAATAACTTTTAAAGATCACTTTATAGGTTTAAGCATAAAATAAAACTATTATGGTTTGAATTATCTTTCTGACTTATCTTCATCCTGTCAGAGCAAAACACAAGTGTGAAGAAGTGAAACAATTCTTTGGTTTGTTGTGAACTGAAATATCATCATCAGAATGAGTTTGGTTACAACACTGACACTTAATTACAACATGAGAGCTACTTTTCTCTTAAATTTCCATCTTGTGAAAATATGCATTTTATTAATCTTTCAGTTCCTAACATTTATTGTTCACAGTGTTTCTAGGGACATCAGAGTTGTTCACTTAAGATTCCTTAAATAAAGGAATGTCACTTCAACCAAATACTTTTGAAAGTTTCTACACATCCTCCAAACTATCAACTGTGGTTTTGGATAAATTTCAGGAACATGAAGACAATTGAATTAGAACTGATAAAGAATTAAATAATCTTTCAAGAAACAAATTCAATGTGCTCCAATCAATAGCATTTTTATACACAAATAATCAGATTACTGAGAAAGCAGTAATTAAGCAAACCCATTCACAATTTGTAAAATGAAATAAACTATTAACAATTTTAAATGAAGCAAAATAGCACTACAGTGAAAATTACAAAACTTCTGATGATTTTATTTATTTATTTGTTTGTTTGTTTGTTTGTTTGTTTTTGTACAGGGATGGAACTCCACCCTGTGCTTGCCAGGCAGGTTTTCATGCCAGTAAGCTAAATCACCAGTCCCCAAAATTTAAAACACAGAGAAAACAGAAACAATTTGCTTGTTTTTTGAATTAGAAGCATTAATATTTTCAAAGTGCTCTTATTACTGTTAGTGCCTGGCAGATGTAATGTAATTTCTATCAATATACCAATGAAATTATTCACAGAAGTAGTAAAAACATTCCTTAAAATCATATGCCGTGATAGTATGCATGGTATTGACATTCAATGGACACAGAGACCAGTGGAAAAAAATACAGATACAGAACTACCTGCACACATCTATGGCTGGTTACAGACAAGGTGTCACATCATGCACTGGGGAAAGCACATCCTCCAGTAAGGGATGCTGGGTTATCTAGTTACCCACAAGCAAAAAATTGAAATGGCCCTTATCTCTCATCCTTTAATAAGATCAACTCAAAATGAATTTTTAAAAAAAGCTAAATGTAACATCTGAAACAATAAAAGACTAAAAAATCAAACAGGGAAAATTCCTCAGGACACTGAATGCATAAAGATATTTTGGGCAAAAGACACCAAAGCAAAGAAACAAAATTAATACTAGGGGAATGGTATTACCTCAAATTAAAAAACTTCTGCATTGCAAAGAAAACGATTTACAGAAAGAAGAAATGAGCTGCTTTCTTCTCCAAAAATGACCAACTACTCATAGAATGAGGAATTATTGCACAGAAGAGATATAGAACTCAAAAAAAAACATATTCAGTAATCAAATTTAAAACTGAGAAATGAGCTGTACACATAAAATTTCATCACTCAGGAGACTGAAGCAAGCTAACGCCAGTTTGAGCAGTTGAGAATGCAGCTTGATATGAAGGCGATTGATTCAAGCATCATTACCAAAAAAAAGAGATGACAAGAAGCGACAAAGCAAATGATCTTTATAAAAGCTTTTTAGAAAAAGAAATACAAATAGCAAATAAATATATCAGTATCATTTGCCATTAGGGAAATGAAAAAAACATAATAAGATAAACTCATCGTACTTATAGTTCAGTTATCCCGTTTTGTGTACATATACAAAGAAAATGAAATGCCAAAGAGATGCTGCTGACCTATGTTTACTGTGGCACTATTTACAAAAGCTAAGAAGGGTAATCAGCCTAGCTTCTCATCAATGGGTGAATTGAATTTTTTAAAAAGTGTTGCACAGTTGACTACTAGGACATCACGTTAAGTGAAATAAGCCCGAGTCAGAGAAATGAGCACCGAAGATTCACTCTGGTACGTAGAAGTTAAAAAACGAAGATGTCTGAAGTAGATAACAATGACTACCAGCATTTAAGGAAAACAAGTTTGGATAATGGGAGGCTGAATGGATTTATCAATGCACACTGAATGAATTCTGAAATATCCACTCAACCTAATTCATATGTTGAATTTGACATAATAACAAAAATTTAATTTAAAATACAATGAATGAGTTATGGCATGAATAACTAGTTTGCATGCACCTGATTTGAGGAGAGGTACCTTTCATACTGACTCAGTTTCTCCCCTGTACAGTTTCTCTCACTTTCCGATCCCTAACTTAAAGCAATGTAAAGCCTGAGAAGATTTATTAATTCCATCAGAGGCTTCTACTTAATTCAGGCTCCATAACTCATTTAGAGAATAAAAAAAGATTACAGGGCATAAGTCTTGAGGGAAAAGAGACAGTGGTAAGCCTTGATTTATGAGAGTTAGAACAAAGGCTATCAGAACAAGTAGAACCTAAGCGTCACTGATAAAATCAAAGTTTCCCCAATTTTCTGAGCTGACATTCTGGTGATAGAATCTATGAGAAAAATAAACAACTAAAGTTCAACTTTTCTTGGCATCCATATCCATGTACACCCAATGAAATATGTAAAATGTTTTTGGGTCCTAAATAGCTCAAGGGATAACCTATTAATGATAGTGAAGCTTCTAATATTATTGAGTACCTTGTAGTAGGTTATCAATAAAAGAACCTCATGTTCTCCAATTTGCCTTCTCTTCTCCCATTATACTTAAAACATCACTGGTAAGATTGTTACTTCGTAACAGCAGATCTCCTGCTATCTCATCTAAAATGCAAACATTTTTCTGAAACACAGAGTATTAGTTGAAAATAATGGGATTTTACTACTTTGTAATTGTATATCCCAAAACATTAATGGATTTTTAAATCATCATATTATGATTCACCCAGTATTTTTACTGCAATAGTAACGAATGAAGTTGTAAACAGTAGAAAATACATTTTATTGCACACAAGAAGGATGATAATTTGGAAATTTATTATTTTTGTGTGTGAGTATGTGAAATGCAAAGTTAATATGTGTATCTTCTTGTGGATAACATCTTTTGAATACATCTATATTATCATGCTTAAAATCTCAGGTGGTACAGAATCTCTTGGCATGGCAGAGAAAAGGTCCTAATATCTCAAATAAGGGAGGAAGATATTGAAGAAAAAGAAACATGGTATTGTTCCAGAAAGAATGGTTATCATCAAGAAATCAAATAATAACAAATGCTGGTCAGACTGTGGGAAAAAACCATTATGGCAATGAGTATGCTGATTTTCAAAACAGAAATTCAACTCAGCTGTTATCCTTCTAGGTATCTGTGGAGGAACTCCTGGGCAACTCTCCTTGAAAAAAAAAAAAAAAAAAAAGCAACTATCTCCATTTTGGCTAAAGTTGGTCCCATTTCCAAGTATTAATATGCACACAGCTGGCTAGGATTTTTCCTAATCCTTTTCATTGGATTTAAGCAATGTAAATCGATCTGGTTGAGGTGCTGATGTGTAGTCTTTGAAGCCAGTTGACAGTCAGTGTATTCCTACCCCTCAAGCTCCCAGAGAACACATGAGATAGGCTGGAGGAGAGTCAGGCTGCAAGCTGTTGGCTTGAGATAAGAGGCTATGACTTCCCAAGTCATAAAAGATTACACATCAGAGCTGAAGCACCAACCCCAGAACATTCGATACTACCTCAAATTGTGTTATGCATACTTTTTTCTCTGCACTTTGCAGAGGTGCTTTCAGGCTTCCTTTCTGGCCCAGCACACAATACCTACATATTTCACTCCATTCTTGCAGTTACTTTTCCTGGAACCACTCCCTTCCTCACACATTAATAAAATCCTGGTTGGAGCCTGGGTCAAGGCCTCCATCTTGATGAACTTTCATCCTGGTTGGATTTAGGACCCCCTTGTTTCCCCATAACTATGTATGTCTAAGTGTTTTTCTTCGTGCTGTGGGTTGCACTGGCAGTGGTAGATTGGAATTAACTTTCAAAAATTCTTCTATGGAATTAAAAATATAAAGTTCCCAGACTGAGATGAGGACCAGAAAGGGCTCTCTACAGGTGTCTTCCTGAGAGAGAGAAATAATTATATTACGGTGTTACACGAGTACCCATGTTAATGGTAGCACAATTCCTAATAGCTAAATCATGAAAGCTGTCTACATGTCTATCAACAGATGAATAGATAAAGAAAATGTGGTGTTTACTCACAGTAAAGGAGGGGAAGGGAACACAAATAGAATTAAAATGTGTTACATACATGTGGCACCTCCCCATGAGGAGGGTAATCATTGTGTACTGAAAACATGTACTAATAAAAAAACCTGAAAACCACAGTAACAAAATCTTAGTCTCATCAACCACATTGTACACAGTAGCTTTGCTAGGAGCACTTCTATTAAGACAATGTAAGTGATGTAAAAACTGATTAAAAAGAGACCAAGATGGAATTATAATACAATTGAAAGTTAATTGATAAAATCATGTAGCACAAATAGCCT
Source organism: Cavia porcellus (assembly GCF_034190915.1). Taxonomy (NCBI): domain Eukaryota; kingdom Metazoa; phylum Chordata; class Mammalia; order Rodentia; family Caviidae; genus Cavia; species Cavia porcellus. The sequence continues at coordinate 57,963,837 of NW_026947505.1, forward strand.
ATTTAAAAGATGAAGGAAATGAATCTGAGACACTACAATTTAACACTTAATACTTAGTGTGATTTGTTTAATCTAGTCACTATCACTTCAACTGAAATGGAAAGTTTGCCCGGAAAAAAATTACAGATGCTTCCTAAGTTATAATAGTTTAATTTTTGTTTTCATCTTTTATTTGCAAAATGGTTCACATTTAGTAGTAATGGACTTTGGACTTGGAAATTGGTATTTTACCAACATAAGAACTTGCCTTATAGTAAATTTGCTTTCTTGTCAATATATTACTTCCAAATGCTGGGGAGGCAGAGTGGCACTCCTCCTCTGAACCACAGGACAGGGCGGATAAGCAGCCCATACTCTGAAATGTTAGAATATTTTCATACAGATCCAATAAATTACTTGAAATATTTAATGCTTTATTATAAAATAGATTTTAGTTGTAGAGGACTATGCTCAATCGTCAGTTAATGTAAGCATTCTAAACATATGTGTTGTAGGCCAAACTAATAAACTACCTTCTCAGCAACTTAAGTGAATCAAATGAACTTTCCACTTAGAATATTTTGAACTTACAATGGGTTTATGAAAAAATAACTGCACTGTAAATCAAGGAGTGTCTATGACCTACTTATTGGTATTCCAGGGGTTAGAGTTATAAGAAATAGATTATATATGTATATATGTATATATATATATATATACATTTGTCAATTTTGTCAATCAAATCTCTCAGACACGCACCCACTTGTAGATTTATTTCTCCTTTACCCATAACATATGTGTGTGTTGTGTATGCACGTATGATTCGTTGTAGTTACTGAAGCTCTGAGCCAGTGCAGCATTTCAGCTTTTTTGTCTCGTACCTTACAGTCATGAGGCAAGTGAACCCTGGACAGGTAAAGTTTTCACTGAAGTCCATCAGAGTGTTGACTGCCTGGAGGTTGCAACACTGGGCCCCAAGTCATCTATTATAAATAGTTTTTACACATCAAATTTATACACGTTTGACTCCAGCTGGGGAAAAAAAAAAAGTTACAGGCCCTCACCATTCACTTCCTTGCTCAGAGGAAAACAACTCCGCTTAAATGATATTCTTTCCTCGGGTGCACCGGAGGGTTATGATGGCAGAAAAAAACTGTTTGCAAACTTGGAAGAAAAGTGGTACTTCGTAGCAAAAAGAAATTATATTCCTACTTGGGTATTCCTGAGTAATGTAGAAAGCTAATTGTCTATCTTTTATTAATAATTAATGTTTCAGTAATGAGTAGAGGTATATTGTGTGTGGATATAGACATTGATACCTAGACATAGATAAAGTACAAATACAATGTGTATGAAAATATATGTAGCATACATATATAGATATATATCTGTATATGTGTATGTAGATACATAGTATATGTTAATTTTAGTTTAAAAAACTACAAAAGTTTTCATTTTTTCTTTCTGATTTATTTTTTAAAAGGTCAAACAAAGAACAAAAGAATAATACAAAATCTGAAACTGCAAAAGTTTCTCTTGTTTTAATTGGGATTTTTTGTTGCCTGGGAATTTCCTCCCGCATTTCAATTTCTTTTGAAGAGAGTTAATGCTAAACTGATTTTTTGAACTGCATAATTTCTCATTTATGTCCGTGAAGTACATTTCTTTGTGCTTTTGTCTATATTGTGCTAGAAATTTTATAATAAAAACATGACGAACAATATGAATCAAAGGAATACTTATGTATTGACTCCAGTGGTAAGGTTTCATGTACCACTAATAAAATATTAATTATTAGTGGTACAAACTTCAATTTCCCTAGTGACAAATTTTATTGTAGGTATTGGAATTTCTAAAAATTATTTTTCACATATTTCTAATTTTTGTTTATTGATATAGTTTATTTCAAATATTCAGAATGAAGATTATTACAGTATATTACTTAAACTGAGTAATAGTATTTTATCTTACACACTTCAGAATAGGGAGGAAGTGTATAGTTAGGGCATTTTACAAAGAGAAAATTGAGCTCTGCTACTTTCCACAGCCCTTCTAAGAATATTTCAAATAATAAGTGTTATTGTGCACCTATTTTTACTTCATTATTCACATATATATTGAAATCATTTTAAAACCATTTGTGTATGTATAATACAATAGGATAAATACTGAATTTTTAAAATATTGTATTTTAATGAATAACGTAAAATTAGATACAAGAAAATGTTCTCACTGTTAAAATTCTCTACTCCCAAACTCCATAATCTTTGAGTGGCAGGAAACCAAAAATAATTCTGTTGCTACTTATGGTTAATGAGTCATAACAAATCTAAACAACCAAATCATTCAGCAGCATCAAATTTGACCATTCTAGGCTATATCTACCAAAAGTCCAATTACTGGTGCAATTAAGTAAAAATGTAGCCAAACTAAATGCCTGCTACTGTGTAAACAGACCACTGAAATGAATAATTACAATTTAAAACTGAATTGGCTTTTTTGTGGCAAGTTGACACAACATAGACTGTCAAACATCTGGTTATTTTCTCCACATGATTTTAAACAAGAAGCCAAATTAAACAAATTAATTTAATTTGGATTTAATTTAATGAGCTTTTAAACTGAATCTCTTCGGTGAACTTGTATTGTCGATGAAACTTGATAGCAAGAGGCTCTGTTTATATACATATGCAAACATGCATATATGCATGTATGTATATATATAGAGAGAGAGAAAGAGAGAGAGAGAGACAGAGAGAGAGACAGCAAGAGAAAGAGAGTGATACACGTGATTATTTTAAAAGGGAAAAATTTAGCTAAGTGACTCATTTTTTCCTGAGCTCTGTAAATCAAAATAATTCTAAAATAGTGGTAACATTATAAGTTCCATTGTTCCTTATGAAAAATGACAACAAGATAGCCTACTAATTTGTGGAACAAGCAAGATACACTCAGATTACCTGATTCCAAGGCCCAGGTTAAGTGTCTGCATTTGTAGCCATCCACAAACAAGTGAACTAATTCAGTCAGTGTATTTAATCAACATCCTCAACGAAGATAACATTCAAATTTTTGTTGGACCAAATTGATTAGTCATTTCAATAAGGATAGTCAATCTCATGGTAATGTTTACTCACAGTCAAAATTGTATTGCTTTTTAACTCAACAAAATGAGTCACCTTTGATTTTTCCTCTGTGTTTGCCCTATAACACATTAAAAAGAAAGTGACAAATCTCAAACATCTCATTGTGGTGTAAAGAGAAATAAGAAAAGTATGCAGATTTTCCCTCTCAATACAATTCTTTCAAAGTATATGGCTGTCGAAGATATAATAAAACTGAGCAATCAATCATTCTGACAACTTCGCTTCACCTTAACCAACACCCCCCATAAAATCCAAAAGCCATCTCTTTAGTAGCAGCATTCATTTCTCATTACTCTTAAGATCTTAAGTATTTTTGCAACAGATACGACCTGGCACAAATCTCTAAATTCCAGCTTAGTAAGTATCTTCCTGCTGTCCCCCATGGACCCTGTGGTTTAGCCAGAAGGATCTATTGATCCCTCATAAGAGGAAAAAAGCATTTTGTATTCGCCAAGGAGAAACAGCTCACTGTTTATAACCGATACAGATGTGCAACATTTATTTCAGTTTCTTCCTACCTGTTCCCATGGGAGAAGATCACTAAATTTTGGTATGTAAGTCTGTAGACATAGAACAAGTTCTTCTACACAAATCAGTATGCCAGTTAGTAAAGAAAAAATGCCATTGTTGACAGAAAATGTTGACATTTTCTCATTATTCCAAGCATTTTCAAGCTCTAACTAAAAATATTGATGTCATTTCCATACATATATACATACATACATACAAAATCAGGTTAAATATTTGATTAATTTCATAAGATCACAATAAATTTCTAATGGGATCAATTTTAAGTTTCTCTATTTTAAGAGTTAAGAAAAGTAAGTGAACTTGGAAGAGCTGTAATTAATCTATAGAATTATGATTACATGGAAGACATTGTGAACAGACAGATCAAGTAGTTCTAATTACATAACAGAGCAAGGAAAGATGCAAGTCCCACACTGACCTCAGAGCAAAGGCCTGCAGCAGGTGCCCTGTGCCTGATGGTGAGAGTGTTGACCGGCCACATTTTGATGAGTGACAATTGCCTGAAGGAAACAGGGTGGGGGAACAAAGCCTTGTCCGGGAATCCAGAGCAAGTATAATAAAAATAGAGAGCCAAAAGTTGGCAATTTGTTTCAACACTAAAATGCATTTGAGTTTCAATTACAGAATAAGAGGAATCAGAATCGTATGTAGGCCTGAAAACAAAAAGGCCTATGACTGAATCAAGTGAAAATTTAAGACTTTCTTTTGTTTTACTTAAAAATAAAAAAGATAATAATTTCAGGGTTATGATGCAGATTTAAAAAGAGCCTGAAAATATGGTTTGGAGTATATCTGACTTGCAGTGAAAAGTTTGTAATTACTTATATATTAAATTTTTTTTAATATAAAAAGACAAAATCACTTGAAAATAAGGTGTTATTCTAGCATTCAATTATGTTTCAGGTGGATATGTATATGACAACACATAACAAAAAGTTTTTCTTAACTTAGAATTTATTATTCAAAATTAATGAATTACTAATAGTTCTTCCAGCACTAGGATAATTACTAGACATATATTAGCAAATCAAAACCTGGACTTTTAGGACAATGGAAACCTCTACAGTATAGACTCCTAGAGCTAAGACTAAAAAAATGAACAAATGAGCACAAAGGATAGAAATGTTGCCCATCTTTAGAGTGATGAAGCCACAATCAGGATTAATTACATGCACCAAATCTACTTGGATTTTTATTCAAGAAATGTTACGCTATTTTTTTTTTCTGAAAATAGGTTCTAAATGGATCTCTGCATTGCTCTGTCTCAGCTGTGTTCAATTTTCATATTCTTATCTCTGAAAAACATTTTAAAATTTTATGAAGGAACAAAATAAAGTATCTTTCTTCTTATTTTCAAAGTATATAATTTTCTAATTAAATCAAACACTCCTATTTAACTTGTGAACCTGCTTGGCCCAGAGAAGAAGTGATTCATTAAAGGTGTCATTATTAAGGGAAAAAATGACAGAATTTGAAATAGAATCCATCTTTTTAGATTCTTAGCATTTTCAAGTTTTTTAAATTTATTTTTTTTTATTTTTTGCTCCATCACACTATACATCTCCTAGATAGAAAAATATCCAAGAACCCCAGTGTCTCACAAACGTTATTTCCTCGAGTCACGCATCTTCCTGATGTATGGATTTTATGATAATTTTGCTATTTTATGCTGCTTGCTCTTCTTACCATAGTTGTCCACCACTACAAAATAACCATACATAAAATTGACTAAGTTTACAAGAGAGAAAGGTCAAATTTTTATGCATATCTATACAATATAAATAGAAATTATCAAGAGATCAAATAAGTGCATGGTTTTATCACCTAGTGATGAAATAATTCCCACAGAAAGTGGCCCCTCCTCTCACTGTGCTTTGGGAGCCACAATGGCAGCTTCTGAGTTACCTAGATGGTGTCTCCAGCACTGTCATCAGTGTGGGTGCCCACCAGGCTTGTGCTGGATGGCTCCTGACTCTCCACGCTTGGTTCCATCCCTGATCATGTGTTCATAGAAATCAAAATCCAGAAGGAACATTCTCTCTTCTACCTGCTTCCTATCTCTCTTCTTTTTCTTTTTTCTCTTCTTTCTCATCATCTTTTTCTTTCTTCTCCTTCAAAAAATTAACAACTTAACTTTTGCCAATTCATATAAGATGCTCCCTGTCCTGTCCGTATAAAAAGCTGAAAATAATTCAACTGAATATTCTTGCTTAAATACATCATAAAGTTTGAGTTTAAGAAGGAGTTAAGCTTGATGGCATGACACTCAGGTCAAAAATTACCCACATCAGATTTGTCCTCTTATCCTGTGGCTATATCTGAAATAAAAATAATATATTTCACACACAAAAATACAAATATATTTATGCCCATATATAATGAATGAATGCAGCCTTTCACTTGGGATTCATTGAAAATTCAATTGCTCTTACAAAAACTGAACTTGTGAATGAATATCAGACATATGTTATTCATATAGACTTTGTCTCCTCACTGGATGACTCATTAACTTCAGCGTAGCAAAACACAATATCTATTCCAAATAATCCTATGTCAAACACCCCAAGAGTAAATGTGTGTATGTGTGTGCATTTGTGTAGTCTCTTAATTTACACATTAATTTAAAAATTATACAATAAAGTTGGACAAGTTCTCCAAATATGCGCTGAATTGTCTTCTAGTGTTTCACTTGCTTTCTCTTCTATTCATGTTTTACTCTGCAGCCATTTCATTAATTACCACCTACATTAGACATCTCTGTCTACTTCATCCTGGAAAAAAAAATATATATATATACATACCCCATTAGCATACGGTAGAAAGTTTCCGTTTAACTAGTAGGTTGCATTTCCCCGTGGTAGTTATGCCTTGTACAAAATGATCTAAAACTCAGATTTTTGAGTTTCTTTCAGACACTTAGTTCTTTTTCTGCTCCTGCTTTAGCCTGGAGAGTTACGTTGTGACCTAGAAATTGTTTTTATCTTATGTAACACTTTCCATAATTCAATTTTTTCCTATTAATATTTTTCTAATTCAGAATGACATATTAAATTATCCCTATTGAAATTGCTTATATAATATATTTTCTTCATTGGACTAAGCCAGATGTAGGTTTTTTTTTTTTTTTTTTTTTTTGCTTTATTTTAACTTTAATGATTTGTTATGGTGAATATTTTGTTCATTTTTTCACTTTCAATCAAGTTCTAAATTTTTCATGTGTATAGTATTATCTCTCCTTTAAATTAGTTAATATAAAATTATAGTAACTACTATTGCATGGCTTTTAGAAGTATGATTAATTTTCCTGGTGTTTTCTTGTTCCTAAAATGTAAGCCATGGTCTTTCCTGCTTTCTACATGAAAAATTAAAAGGGATATTGTTTTTAATGGACAACAGTGCTACTTTGGGGCTCCCTGAGTAACCATAACTGTCTTTCATAATCATCATTTCAAACTTCTCTGTCTCTCCACTTCTCACCCTAACTGCTTATAAGTTTCTCTCTTATTCTTGTCTCATCCAGGCTTACACACTGTAGCATGACAATGTAGTTCCTCTGTTTAATGAGCTCCGATGGCTTATTGTCAAGGAGTCAAAATCCAAAAAGAGCCTTTCACAAGCTAAGCCGATTAATTTCTTTCACCAGCCACAATCATTGCCCCACCCTTTAGTAGCTCTGTTGTTTAATCACTCAATGTTGTCCCTGTGAAACTTAACGTTCTGTTAAACCTTACTAATCAAATGCTCCTCAAGTTAGTCCAGGATGTTCTCTAATTTGCTCAAATTTTGTATTTTCTGTGAAGCTATGTTTGTTCTTCCTCATATACCTAACTTCTCCCTTACATTCCTACCAAAATTGCTCAAACTTCTACTATGGCACTTAAGTGTATTTCAGTGGCTCTCAAACTTTACCTCGCATCTAAACCGCCTGGAAACCTTGTTAAAATAGATCAAGCTATATTATACCCCAGAGTTTCTAATTCAGTAGATCTGGGGTACTTCCAGAGAATCTGAATTTCTAACCAATTTCTAGGTGATGTTTCTACTAGTAGTCTAGAGAGCATATTTCAAAATGTATTGGTCTAAGGAGTTTAGGAGACTATTTTAATAGACTAGGTAACAGAATATTACAAATTTATCACTTGACAATCAGAAAGTAATGCACTGTTTCTGTTTTTAAAATATTACTTATGTTTTAAATGCAACAAAAATTAATTGTAATTAGGTGAGGTTTTGGACATAGCAATCTTTAGTACAATGTAGTAAAGAAAAATCAGTTTTATTTTTCTAAGTTTATGTTCCTAGTATATCTTCTAATATCTAATCCTCAAGATTTATGACAGTACAAAGAATAATTTCAAATTGATGTAATAGCAAGCTAAAGTGTTTTTCCCCAGCAAATTAGGCTCTTCCTTTTGCCACAAACCAAGTCTAGTTTACAGATCGTGTGATCATTGTGAATGATGTGTAAAGCCTTGCATATAGGCTTTAGGACAATTATATTGATTGTCAGGAATATAAATGTTTTCAGATATAGGGCCTCTTAGGGTCTTTCACACTTCAATTGCCTAGTGTGATTCTTTGAAAACCCCAACTTATTAGAAAAGAATGATCCTTGCCATATGGGCGGGATTAAAAACATCTGGAAACATCATCAAAGCACCAATTTTTTTAACTTTTCACTGGCATAAAGAAGTCATTGAAAATTTCACAGATGTTTGAATCAGGATCCCTAGATAGTAGAACACTGAAGCAGACCGCTGGCACTGACCAATGGATTTCTCCTAAGAATTACACTCCCACCCCATAAAGGAAAATGAGAAGCTGTTTCTGATAGGAATAAGGTTTCTAAATAAAGTTGTAAGTAAATAATTTAATGTGTCATTGAATGTTATTCAAATATGTGAGGCTAAAATCATTTGTGTGCCCATAGTGGTTATAATTGGATTCTGATCAATAATGGAATTTTCATGTGTTTCTTTGATCTAATGTAATTAGGTATTTTTCTTGTTATTTGGGGGACATTAATGTATTTTCATGAAGTATACATCCAATTTGGCATTCTATAAAAATCAAAGTTACCCATTCTATAACAATGCTAAATTTAGTAAAATGAGTTTACACTTAATCGCATAATTATATGTTTTAATCTAGAATCGGAGAATTTTATGCATGACTCGTGTTTACTAACCAGTTTCTAAATCAACTGATGAAGATGAAGCCTATTAGTGTGACTTGGTATTTTGCTCAAAATGCATAAAATCAAGGCTCATTCATTTCTGATATTATAGATAAACTGTCAGATCTATTTAAAAAATTATAGAACACAAGGGAAGAAGTAACTAGCACAGTGTTTTCAGAAATTGTTCTTTAAGAGTCTGTGATATTGTCATTTAGTTCAAATTGCTACAAATCCTCAGTATTCAAAGTGTGCTCTACAAACTAGCAATGTAGTATCAGCAACACCAAAAGATGAGGCCACAAATTCTCATGTCCTGAAGCAAAACTATTATTTCAAGGAGAGGCTCAGGTGATTGCTTTTTGTTTTCAATGTTTAACGTTAAATTTCTGTTCTACAAACATATAGACAGGATTTTGTAAGAGAATAGACTTAATATAGAACACATAATTTGTAGGATTATTTTATAATATTCACTAAAAACATCAAATGCAGAGGAGTAAAGTGATCATTAGGCATATTTAAAATGTACCAATAAACTTAATTTAAAAAAAGAGAGGAGAGGGAGGAAGAGAGAGAGACAGACAGACAGATCTGTTCATGCACCAGATATCTGAAGAATCTAGCCTAGGGTCTGAAGTCCATGACAATGTCCTCCGTGAATCAGCATCAGAAGGCCCAGGGATCTGACGTGGAAGATTTAAGGTCTGCACTGGAAACCTAGGGACTGATGCTGAAGGATAGATAGTCTATGCTGAAACCCAGGATATGCAAGGACCAGAGCCTCCAAAGAGAACAAAAGGCAACGTCCAGCAGCTTCTGCTTTGGGAGGGTAGGGGCAGGTGGGAAGTGAGATGCCGGTGGAGTCTTTGGTAGCCCCAGAGGTGAGCTGCAGCAGAGGCCTCAGGATTTTGAGGCCCTTCCATGGAAAATCAATATGAAATCCTACCCTTCTGTTCTGACAATCCTCAGCTGGCTCTTCTATGTCTAGAACCACGCTGACTGTTCAGCTGGGCCTCTCCTATGCACTTCACCATTAATTAATCCACTGCAAAGCATTAGCATAATAATAGTAAAATTATTATTTACTTTGTTTCTTTTGGTCCTGAAGGAAGCAAGCTAAGGCTATAGAGTTAAATGAAAATGACAGTTATAGTAATAATCATGACTTGTGGTACAAAGTAATCCATGTGGTTTACGGAAGGATTTGCTATTGTATTTAAATGTAGAGAGCACAGTGATAGCGAGGATGAAGTTCACGTTGAACTACAACTCAGTGAGATAAAGTCTTTTCTTTGTCTCTTATTTACTATACAGCACAATTGCAAGCTGCCTAGTTGAAAGGAAAAGAACATAACCAAATATCCAGTACGGGTTACAGTTTATGCCTTATTAAGCCAGATCTGTGAAACAACGTTTTAGTCCCCCTTGGGTAAATATGCTTAGTTGTTTACAGAAAATATCTATCCTAATTCCTTTCTTCTTAGGATGTTATCCTTCTTTACGCAACTTTGTAGATATCAGAATAGACAGGATTTTTATTGTTCTTATGATGTATTTCCCCTTCTGGAGCTGCCTGTCCACTTGCATCTCATGGTTTAAATTTGAAGGTTAATTTATCTCAATTTCTTCCAAACTTTTGCACGAACCTATGGTGTCTTGATTGCATTAGATTCATATCAGAGTTCCTTGATTAGTTTCCTGAATGTATCAATTATCTCCAAGTGTACTCTATAGAAAAATTGTTTTGACATTGAATTTACTCAAAGAAAAATATTCAATTCTACCATGCACTGAAAAAGAATCAAATCTGCCATATTTCCTTTAGTTAGCAAAACCATCATAGCGAAATTTGACATATACTGCTTAAAAAGTTTCACTTCTAAAATCATACAAAAAGTTAGTGAAGAAAGATAAATATTACATTATTACTCTCTGTGTTATCACTGTGACAAAATAAAGCATATCCGAAGAAAGATAATGGTGAGTAATATCTGCAGGATATCTTATATAAGAAATCAATATTAAGACAAATTATCCCATTAAAATTCAGGCAAATAATCTGAATGGACAATACTCTAAAGATGGCATATGGATTATCAATAAACACATGAAAAGAAGTTCAATTTCATTAGATATGAGGGAAATACCACTAAAAACCAGGATGAAATAGCGTGCCATGTCCATTAATGTGGCTTTCATTATGTAGGCAGTAAAAAGTATTGGTTAGGATGCGAAGAAATTAGTGATCTCCTTCACTTAGGGAAGGGATATTATGTGGTACAACTACTTTAAAAAATAACCTGATGATCCCACAACATGTTACCATAGTTATATAACACAGTAATTCCATTCATAGAACTTTATTCACAAAGAGGCAGGGCAGAGTGCGTGGAGCAAGGGAAGGAGATTAAATGATCCTGAGTAGTATTTGCTATATGATGTATTTGTGTCCAGTTTAATTAAAATGTCCTAAGATTAAATATACTAAAACCATTAAATTAAACAGTTTAAATAGTTGAATAAATGTTATATGAAATCTTAATAAAACTTTAAAAATCAAAATTTAGAAAATTTAAAATTAGTGGAAATATCTACATTATTTTCATAGATTATCAAATGCAGAACCTATTTCTTATTATAATTTTAGAAAGCTACTACAAAAAAAAATTCCTCAGTCTAGCATGTCAAGAGTAGAGAGGTTGACACTGTATCCTAACAACAAGCCAAGAGCAAAGCAAAGTGATGAAATCAATGATTCTCAACCATGCCGGAGAAGTATAGTCACAGGGCAGGCTACTGCCCTCCAAGTTAGAGAGACAGAGCAGATGCAGAGAACCAGAACTTACAGCAAACAAACCCATGGAAGTATACATTTGAGGAAACTGATGCCTGGTCAGGAAAGCATGAAATGTAATCCATTTCTTATTTTTGGAGGCTAATGTACACACATCTGAGAAATAAACAATACAGAGATCCCTGTCACAGGGAAGCCTCTAAGCTTTTGTGAAATTTTCCACCAGGATCAAAACCAGTTCCTCGCAGTGAAATCAGATAAAAAGTATTTTATGTTTCTAGTAGAAAGAAACAGAAACCATTTTGAAATATGCTGAAGCATTTTGTTCTGCCTGACCTCAGCAGAAACTATTGTAAGGCCAGAACCTGACCTCTTGGAATTTTATAAAAGCCGAACTTCTGGAGAAAAAGAAGTATAGTACACAGCCCCTATTCACAGTAGCCTTCTCTGTGTGGGAAGCAAGACACTCCGGCCCTCTCCATCCATCTGCATATGATAAATAGAAAGAGTCCTCAAAAAGACTTGTAATCAAAATTGAAGGGATCAGGCCTGCCAAAAGGCTGAGATCTAGTCGGAGAACTTCTTCACACCTTATTATTACACAGCACACACTTATATATCATAGCTGCTTCCACCCCGGGCGATATGTCTCTCTTATAACAAACACTTCATAGGCACACTCAAGTGTGAAGAGTGTAGTTTAAGGAGACGATGAAAGCATCAGACCCAGCTTGATGTAGCAGGAACGTTGGAATTTTTAGGACAATAATTTTAAAAAAAAACATTGTGATTTACATGTTAATTTTAAAGGAAAAAGTAATAAAAGAGAACAAGCGCATAGATGAAAGATGAAACTTTTAAGAAATATTCAAAAAGAGACACTAGGGGTACAAATTACTGTAACAGAAATAAATGATTTTAATGATTCATTTATCTAATGGCCGAGGGAAGCATCTCTGAATGGAAGGTGTGATAAAATTTCAACACACACACACACAAAAAAAAATTATTGGGGAAAAAAGACAAGAATAATTGTGACTATGGAAGAACTACAAAAGATGTAAAATAACAAAATTGGAAATTAATGAAAAAGAAGGAAAGGTTAAAAAAATCCCAGAAATATTTCTAATAATCACTAAGAGATTCCTCCAAAATAATGTCGAAGAATAAACTATAATTCTGAGAAAATCAAGTGTTACCAAGCAAGATACGTACTAAAAATTATACTTATCCATATATATCCTAGTTGAAGAAAATAAAATGTAAGAAATGAAAAAGAAATGACAAGGGAAAAACCATCTTACCCATAGTAAGGATAAGAATTACAACTAACATTTTTTTTTCAGAAACTAGCCATGGAAAAAGAGAGTAAAATACCTGTAAAATTCATAGGGAAAAGAAAAAGAAATCACCTATAATCCTCTACCTTGTAATGTTGTCCTGAGCCTTGTAGGCAGTAATGGTGAGAAATACAGTCTGCGCAATGTGACGTCAAAATGAAGAATAAATATGCAGCACGTGAGTGAGAGGCAAGAAGCACACTGTGCTGGAGGACATGAGGGTCTGCGCAGTGGCTGGAGCCTACAACAGCTTTTACCTGCCTGTTGAATAATTTGAATAAATTCAATGTATGGCCTGGTGCCCAGAAAATTCATTGGTGTTTGTAAATTTCTGGAACACAAAGGTATATAGTTTTAAATTATTATTGGTTTAATCAGAATCTCCAATTTCAGAAAAAAATTATATATTATATATTTTATATATATATATATATATATATATATATATATATATATAATTATACCAGATAAATTTATATAATATATTCATAGACTTGTATATTGCATATGTTTATGTTTATATATCAGTATATAAATACAATAAATATACTTTATGACACAAAAAAGGAAGCAAGCAAAAGTTTTTGAAAAGGAAATAAATGTTATTTAAAAGGTGTGCTCTATTATTCATCAAATTGTCCTCTCTTTGACAGCACATATGCTATTACTTATCACACCTATAGTGGTACTTGAAAGTGCTATTGAGTTGTAAACATATATTCCAAACTTTAGAGAAATAATCAAAAACACTAATGTCTAGATCATTTATAATTACATAAAATATATGGATATGGTAAAAAAAATAAAAATAAATGATCTTGGGTGCTGGGGAATTAGCTTAGCAGCATAAGCACCTGCCTGGCAAGCATGAGATTGAGAGCTCAATCCCAGGTATAAAAAAAAATCTTAATGTTGAATTAAAACTATAAAATGCCAAAAAGTACAAAAAAGAAAAAAATTAAGAGTGACATTGAAAAATAGTAGAGTAACAAACAACAAAAAGTAATGATTATAATAGGTATTAATCAAACTATAGTAGTCACTTTATATATCAATCATTGAAATACAGCAATAAAAAGATCATAAGAGTGGGTCAAAATCAACACACTTAGCTATTAGAAGCTGTCTTAAAACTAGAATCAGAAATGCATTAAATAAAAAGTGATTAGGGAAAGATTTACCATTTCTAATACTAGTTGAAAGAAAGTGGGATTATTTATATGAATTAAACCCCATATCTGAAATATTTAAAATTAATTGAAATTTAAGTCTTGAAGGCTGCAGATTTAGTTTAGTAGTGTAAGCTCCTGCCTGGCAAGCATGAGGTCCTGAGTTCGATCCCTGGTACCATAGAAAGAAAGAGAGAGAGAGAGAGAGAGAGAGAGAGAGAGAGAGAGAGAGAGAGAAGAGAGAGAGAGAGATAGAAAGAGAGAAAAGAGAGAGAAAAAGAGAGAGAAAGAGAGAGAGAAAGAAAAAGAGAGAAAGAGAGAGAGAGAAAGAGAGAGAGAAAGAGAGAGAGAGAAAAAGAGAGAAAGAGAGAGAGAAAGAGAGAGAAAGAGAGAGAGAGAAAGAGAGAGAGAAAGAGAGAGAAAGAGAGAGAGAAAGAAAAAGAGAGAAAGAGAGAGAGAAAGAGAGAGAGAGAAAGAGAGAGAAAGAGAGAGAGAGAAAAAGAGAGAAAGAGAGAGAGAGAAAGAGAGAGAGAAAGAGAGAGAGAGAAAGAGAGAGAGAAAGAGAGATAAAGAGAGAGAGAAAGAAAGAGAAAGAAAGAAAGAAAAAGAAAAAGAAAGAAAGAGAAAGAGAAAGAAACAAAGAGAAAGAAAGGAAGAAAGAAAGAGAAAGAAAGAAAGAAAGAAAGAAAAAAAGAAAGAAAGAAAGAAAGAAAGAAATTTAAATCTTGAGTAGGCCAACTTAAAACAATTAAAATTTTACAGACAGTAATGGAATTAGAAAGATGAGGTAAGAGAGAAACCAAAATCTAGTTCTTCAAAATGATCAATAAATCTGTATCCCACCTAACTCTGAATAAAGAGAACTGCAAACTACTAGTATCAGGAATAAGAGAGGAAACATCACTTTAGATTCCATCATCTCTCCCAGAAAAGTAAATAATTGCAATGGTCAAGTCTATGCCCATACATTAGATAACCAAATGAAATAGACCAATTTATTAACGGATGCAACTTGCCACACTCAAGAAAGTATAATAAGCAAACTGAAAAGACCTGTATATAAAGAAGAAATTGAATCAATAATTAATAGACTTTTAAAATAGAAAGCACCAAACTAAGATGACTTCCCTGATGAAATCTACCAAACATTCCAGAAAGAAATTAATAAGTTCTCTACATCCTCTTCCAGAAGATAGAAACAGTTGGAATACTTTCTAACTTGTTCTAATAAGATCAAGTTTTCCTACTGCAAAAATCAGGCAGGGGCATTAACAGGAAAAAAAAAAAAAAAAAAAAAAAAAAAAAAAAAAAAAAAAAAAAAAAACTACAGTTCAGTATGTTCTCAAGAACGCAGGGGCAAAATTCCTCAAAAAAAAACATTAGTAAATCAAAACTAACAGTACATAAAATCAGTTCGATACCAGTTCCAAGTTGGATTCATTACAGATGTGAAATAATAAATACATATTTAAAAAAACAATTGAAATAATCCATCTCATTGACAAGCTAAAAGATAGAAAATCACATGATAGCATCACTAAATGTAGAAAAATTATTTGAAAAAGTCAACATGTATTTGTGAAAATGCCTACCGATTTACTGCAGATGGAACTTTGCAAAGAATGCATGCAAAAGAAACACACTTTGAGAACATCTTAGTGGAGGAAAGTGGTTTTGATTAAGGGTAGGAACAGTCAGAGCTGTCTTCTCTGATCATTTCTTTCCAGTGTCTCACTGAAAGGCAGCTAAAGCTATAAATGAGAAAAGAAAACAGATATACAGATTGGAAGAAATAACCCATATCTATTCATGGATTAAAGATTATTTACCTAGAACAGTTATAAGAAATACCAACAAAAACATTTCTGAAACTAAAAACTAATTGAAGAAAATTTGCAGAATACAAGGTTAACAAACAAAATGTCCATCAATTTTCCATATATAGCACTAAAACGTAATCAGAAACGAAATATATTACTATTTATGTTAATTCCCCCAAAATTAAATAATTAGGAGTAAATGTAAATAATAGGCTAACAAGTATAGAAATAAAAGTCTGATGAAAATAAGTGAAATGAAAAAATATATAAATAAGGGAAGAAAGACTTTAACTTAAAGGATAAAAAATATTGTTTTGATTTCAGTTCTTCCCTACTTGATTTAGTGATTGTGTAATCTCAATCAAAATATCAGAAATTTATTGCATGGATGTCGACAAACTGATTTTAAAGTCTATATGAAGATACAAAGAATTCTTAATATCCAATTTAATGTGGAAATTGAATAAAGTTGGAGTACTGAACTACCGGATGTCACAATGTGACATGAAATTATCAAGGCAGTATGGCAATGGTGGAAGAACAGTTGAATAGTTGAGTGGAAAAGGCAGAGAGTCCCAAAATAAACCTACATAAACGTGGTCTACTGACCTTTGAGAAATGAGTATATATAGAGTAATAGAGAAGTTGTCATTTCAACAAAAGGTGCAGGGCATCTTGAAGTCTAGTGTGTAAAAGTAAATTTGGGTTTTGTTATAGTTACATTTTTTCTTGTAGCTGAGTCAAAATACCTGACATTCACAATTTAGGAAGGACAGGTTTACTTTGATTCATATGGGTCGATGTTTCAGTCCATGATAGACTGGATCTAAGGTAAGGTGGTATGTGGGCAGAGGGGAATCTTGAGGAGAAAGAAAACAGAAAACAGTAAGTGCAAGAAGCATCAACAGCAAGAGCAGTAACTTTCTATGTGTCCCTTATGTCCCATCCAGGTTACAGGGCTTCAAAGTGGGAAGCAGTCATGTTGGGGTGGGACACCCTTAATCCCAGCATGAAAACTCTAATCCCAGAATCACAAACTTAACCGGAGCATCACCTAGATTCAGCCACCTCCCATAAATCTACCTGTGACTACACGAGGTTTTGAGGGACCATCTAGATATAAGACATAACAGATCCAACCTTAAAATCTTCAGAAAAATTATTTCTGAATGAATCATAGTTCTAAGTGCAAACTGCAAAACTAGATAATAGATGTAAGACCAAAGAAGGGGTCCAGCAAAGATCCTTGATAAAAATGGCTGAATTAAAATTGGAAAGGGACAAGGATTTAGCTCACTGGTGTAAGCGCCTGCCTAGTCAGTGCAAAATTGTGAATTCAATCTGTGGTCCAAAAAAAAAAAAAAAAGTTATACTATACAGAAGACCATGTCAAGGAAATTAGAAAACAAACTACAAGCTGGAAAATCATTCTTCATAAAAAATATATCTGTCAAAGGAGTGTTTTCCAAAATAGTGAAATCACTCAAAAAGCTCAACAATTTCTAAATGAAAAGCTCTATTTAAAATTAAATAAAAAGGAACGGACAATGTCACTCACTGGTACAGCAGTTGCCTAGCATGTGGCCCTAAGTTTCCTTTTCACTAGCTAGGAAAACCTATCACATGACAGTGGACTCAAATATTCACAGGACAGTAGGCTCAGCTTTATACATAATTAGACAACTACAAACTAAAGCAATGACACACCACTATGTACCTATCCCATTGCCTAAAACCAAAAATATTAAGAAAGTAAAGTGTTGACAGTAATGTGGAACAACTTAAACTCATTTGTTATTAGTGAGAAGGTAAAACAGTTCAGTTATTTTGGAAGAAAACGTGAAAGTTTATATAAACCTATTATAGTTACCAGACAATGATGGTGAACAACTCTAGTCCCAGGACTTGGGATTTGTCCGACGTAGGTCCATTTGTAATTACATACCAGGATTTTCATGTCAGCAAATCTATGCTGAGGTGAATGTAGAAGCTATATGAGAAGTTTCTGAATGTTCTGATGAATTTTGCTGTAAACCTAAAATTAGACTGAAATCTAGCGCATTTACTAAAACCCAAGAAACAAGTATGTATGAAGTAAGTTCTCTAAGTACATATCAACAAAGCCGCCACTTTTAGAAGGGTTTCCTAATTTTTAAGTGCTATGTTATGAACACAAAATAATGAAACAAAGACAGACATAGGAAACATGAAAATATCAAGAAAAGCACTTTAAGTTAGATAGCTTTAAAATGGAATGTTGTCTTTAAGGTGCACCGTATAAACCAAAGTCACTGCTGCAGCCAAAAATAGCTGTGAACACACAGAAAGCTGGTGACTAGCAGGAATGCTGAGGTCAGCTGCTAGGACTTATCCTGGAAACGCCTGTCTTCGTTAGCTGCTCACCACCCCAAACAGACACAGGAACCAGGGAAACCATTTTCCCCTAGCAGTACAGCTGAAAAGAAGTACAGCTGCTTTTTAGCTTCAAAGTTTCTGAAAACTGTAACATGTAAAATGTGCATAGTAAGAAATATTAAATGCCAATCTACCAACTATGTTTGACAAATATAGGACAAAACTGATGAAATACATGCACACATATATGCATCTGTATATAATGTACATGGAAAGTTGCCATAAGGTGAAATAACTCATTTTAAGTAAGTAGCTTAGTGACTTTAATATGCAAATTCTGAAACCACTATCTCTCTCAAGATATTTTATTCTTTAAGTTTTTATAATCATAAAAACTTTGCCCTCTATCAAGCTAAAGAAGTTCTCTTGCAGTTTAGTTTTCAGAGAGACAAGAATTACTGATTGGTAAATTTTGTCAAAAATTTTTTGCATCTACTGAAAAGATTATGTAGATTTTTACCTTTTATTCTGTAAATGGTAAATTTTATTTTTGATTTTCTGAGGTATTTTCTTTGAAAATATCAGACTTGTAGATTTCTACAGACACCACGGAGGCTCATATCCCTTTCACTCACACCTCACCAAGGTTATCAGTTGATATAATCATAATAAACTATTAAAATATTAAGAAATTATCATTCTAAGAATTCTGTTACCTATGCACTGATCAACTTTTAAAGACTTAAGCAAGTTTGTATCCTCAGGTAAATCTCTCATTTAATGGTATCTTGTTTATAAATTATCAGATTCAAATTGTTACTATGTTATGCGTATTTTTATGTGTGTTCATATGAAATGTTGGGATGCATAATTTTGTATTTCTATGCCTTCTTATTGTTTTGATTCCATGATAATATCATAGAATGAAAATATATTTGCAGATAATTAATTTGAGATTGTTTTTTAATAACTTTATATGTGAAATTCATAATGTGATAATCTGGTCATAGAATTCTCTTAATGTGAAACCTTTTTGGGTAATAAAATTATATAATCTTTGACTATGTAGTTTTTTTCTATTTATTTTATTCATTTTAATAAGCTATATTTTGTTATCTTTGTTATTAATCTAGTTTTTTATATTTATTGGGAAAATGTTTTATATGTAAGTTCTTACTTGAATCACATTTTATTACTGATATTGGCAATTTATATTTTACCACTCCTTTCTTGCTTTGCAATATCTAAAATTAATCATTTTGATATAATTTGCAAAATTAAAACTTTGTTTCTATTACAGTTTCTTTGTTTTTTTTTTCCTCTTTTCTATTTCTTTGGATTCTTTTAGATTTATTTCCCAACTTAAGGTAGAAATCTATAGCCTTGATTTATAAATAGTTCTTCTTTGTAAAATTCTAAATGCAAAGCCTTTAAATTTCTCACTAGATACTACATTATCCACACCCCACACATTTTCAGGTTTCTATACATAAATGATGGATAGACAGACAGACAGACAGATAAATTGGTAGATAAACAGATAAACAGTCCTCCCTTCTCCAATACTAGGTATTAAATTCACAGTTTCTGTCATCCTCCCATTCTACCACTCAATTACATCACCAGCTTTTTAAAAACTTTGAGACAGTGTTGCTATGCTGCTCAGGCTTGCCTCAAACTTGTGATCCTCTTATCTGGGCCTCTCAAAAACTGGTTATTTCAGGCATGTGCATCCACTGTAAGCATGTTTTGTCATTTTTATCATATGGTTCAAGTGTGTTTTCTAATTTTCTATTTCTTTGCCACATTGTGTCTTTATATAATGATGGTATTTACAGATCACTAAGTATTTTCTGGACATGTTTCTGCTGATTTTTAATCAAATCCTTTGTTGTCAGAATTTTTGAAATTTAATGGCAGGGTATCAAGTGGGTTTTTCATGTGCATTTGAATGTTCTATCATTAGGTACAAATGCTTTTCAACTTGTACTGTTATTATAAGATTAACTCACTGCAAATCGAAACATGTAAATTAAAATTATATTTAATACATCTATCACATCATAGTTAACTCATACAGTACATTGCAGGGTGTCACAATTATCCTTGCAAAAGAGATACTAATTGGTAGGTGTAACTCTATCACTTACCAGCATCACAGATAGTATTTTACTGTGTACTAGTATCCTGGGGAAACATTAAAACTCAAAATTCAAAGTACGACTTCTACTGCATACATATTGATTGATTTTTAAGAATACAAAGTTAAAAATTAGTTGAATCATCAGAAGTCTTTAAGTACATGAATTTATTTATACGTATCTTTAATATATAGCAGAATTTATTAATTCATTAAGTTAAGAAATACTTAAGAATTGATTATCTTTCAGTACTTGGTGTTAATTATCTTTCAGGAGTTGGTCTCTAAGGTGCATGAAATTATCTATGTGTATGTATAATATATAATGGAACTTACTAATTCACAAAACACTTATGAATTGATTATCTTTCAGTGGTTGGTGTTGTCACAGTACATGAGTATCACACAGTATGAATCAGTTAGTAGTAATTAGTAGACTATGCACACACAAGTCAAAAAATGGATGGAATTAAAATACATAGTGACATTCAAAAACAAAAGTTATGTGTGTCTTAAAACTATCTATAAAAATTGAAAATATGTGTAAATGAAACAACTAAATTTTCCCTGGGAATATGTCCTCTGCCAATGTAGTGGATTTGAGCTGACTTGTGAACACATGGCTGGGAGTACATCTCCAGGTCTCTAGAGCCTAGACCAGCCTGTTTGAGCGCTTTCTAGCTAATGCACTGCAGGGCTTCTCACTTGTGCCACCTGTGCACCAAAGCCTCAAGCAGCAGTAGACAGACCTTCGCATGCTTTCTTTCTTTCTCTATCAGTTGCCAGGCCTTTCAGGGGGGAAAGGGGTCAGAAGGAAATAGTATAGAAACCCAGCTTACTAAATAATCTGTTACAAGCCCGGAACTCAAGTTTGGCAGAACAGCCCCATTTCACAACGTGAGAGATAAAAATAAATATCCATCTGGAACGAGATTGCAGTTTTGGACTTTTTTGCTGTTTTAACAGTTCACTCTAACTTTACTAACACACATGTAAACTAATGTTTACTTAAAAACATTTATATACACAAAGGGAAGCACAGGATTCCCATCAACTGCTTTAGAGCAAAATGCAATAGGAGTAACGGGATACACATGATGCATTCGCTTTCTTAAAAGTGGACTGTTATTTGGAAGAATTATTTTGTAATATGATATGAATATACAATAACCCATGCTTGTGTATCTGATGATTAACAAGAGGAAGGCGAAGGAAGAGAGAACGGAAAGAAGGAAACAAAACTTGTAAATGCTAGCTAGTTTTTCTTTCTATAAAATGTTAACACTTTATGGTGTAATACTAGAGCTAAGGTCAATAGATTTTAATGTATATAGCGACGAAAATGTATAAAGACAAAATCTCTCTCTCAATTGAAAAAAAAGGCAAGAGAGAAAGTGATAGTGTTAGTATTTTGCTGAATAATTCAGTGGTGGCTTACATTCCCAAATGCTTCCTAAGCGCCCTAGTGCCTGGGCATCTTATTTCTGTAGGAAGAATCCCACTTGTAAAGGAACTGAACTATTTCCTATTGTCACAGTCAAACACAGTCATGGAAGAAACTGGTTCGGAGGCAGCACACTCGTCATGGTTGTCTTTTTTAGTAGCCTGCTGGTTATTGGTCCTTGCATCAGAATTTTTCACTAGATATTTTGATTTTAGGAGCATAATATATTCAATCCCTTTTCTCCAATAATTAAGACTATTTGGTAGACAGGAGCTATGTTTATTAATTTGGAAGAAAATAGATAAGTAGATGTAGTATAACTTGTTATCAAGTTTAAAACATGTTAACTGAAAAGTCACAGAATTTTCAGTCTTTCCTGTGCACATAAGTCTGTTTCTTTGAATTCTTTGTTGTCCTTTGCTTTTTCATAAATTTCACCCGTAATTCCAGCTTAAGAAAAGTCAGCTTTGTTTTGTATTTTAATGTGAAGGGATAATTGCGAAGCAAAATCCAAATGGCAAGTCTTTCAGAATAATAAACTCGTTACCTTTTTTTCAATTTTTCACACATATTTTAGCATCTTTTTAAATAGCGTTAACACATTTGAAACAAATAGAGAGTCAGGCCGAAGTAGAAGGCATTTACTCAGGGTCCCTGAAGGAACCCTGGGGAACCCTGGACAGCAGCCAGTCATCAGTGTGGCAAGGCTGAGGGCAGGGAAGATGTGTCAACGAGCAGAAGTTGCCGTGTGAAAATTATTTTGTATGTATAAATCCAAAACATTTAGGACTTATGGATGCTTAGCAGTGTTAGGTGTAGCCAGGCCAACTGAGGTTCTCACCTACTGCATAATGTAAAATACTGAAGGAGTAAATGAGGTCTAAAATGTACAATAGCTATTGTGAAAGTGAAATGGGAAGACACTGCCCAAAAGGAAAGAATCACTGAAATGGGGGAAAGGAGAGAAAAAAAGTCAAAGATAAATATAATAGATAACGACTACTAATCTCTGTGAGCAATCAAAAAGAACGTTTTGTGCTTTCACTCTTAGACCATTTTTTTCATGCCTATATCTTGTGATCTGAGCAACTACTTTGAAGATAACACTACGTATTATATTAATCATTGTTAATCTAATATTTTGTTTTGAAATTGTTTCACCATTTTTTTCTCATTTTAAAATAAAATAAAGATTAAACAGTCACTGCTCATGAATATCAGCTGTTTCTCCAGCACCAATAAATTAATATAATTTTGTTTGTGTGTACAATAAGCAATATCAATTTATTTGTGTATAATGAAAGATATTTATCTGAAAGAGAAATTAAATGAGAAAAAATGGCAGTGTAACACATTTTTAGTAAAGTTTTTTTTAAAGAATCTTCAATTGACTCAATAATGAACTAACCATTCCAGAAGTTTAAATCCATCATTAGCTTTGATTGTAAGCATATTTATTTGAAAAAGTGGTGATCATATAATTATTCTATTATGCATTTTAAATCTTGGAAAGTATATCTTAAATGAATGAGAAATTTTTTACTAGGTACTGTACTGTACACTTAATATTTTATATACGGTGATGAATTACAAAAAAAGAAATTAGAGAAATCATGAGCTATTAGAATACTTTTGTAAATTTTCTGTAACATGTCTAATTGTTGTCACTCAACTCAGTTATTTAGATGAACAAGTCTTTAAAATCCCACAATTAATTTATATAACTTTTCACAATCATTTAGAAACATTTCTCAATAAATGAAAAATAATGTTTACTTCATGTTTTGTAACTTGCTTCTCTTTATGGACTTGAACGGAGGTCTTTGTTTCCACTTGACACTTGTAACTGGAAGGTTTTGGTGTGCATACTAAGGGAATTTGGTTCTTAATCTGAGGACTAGGCTTACCAACATTTATCAACCTAATTTGTAGAATATTAATGATGGTGAAGTGTAGCAACATAATTAAATCCAGTTTTGAATTATACAGTATCAAACAAATTTAGTTGAACTTATAAATCAAATGTGAATGTAATGAAATATCCTGTAGCTATAAAGGCTATATCCAAATATTCTTTGAAAACTTGGCAATTATATGTACAATAATTATATGCAGACTTTCTTTTAATTTGAATTACTAAAATCGTAGAAATAAATTTTAGATTACAGGAAATAGACTTTTAATTGTATCCTAATAACTTCAACTATTAAATTAATAGGACATTTCACTTTTTTCTCATTTCTGTTATATTGATTTATAAAGACACATTTAATCATTTAATACGTCTTTTGTTTGTATCTTCACAAATCTATGCCTGCATATTAAATATAAGGAATAGAGAAAACAAATATTAAATACCAGAAGCAGATATATGTGCAGAATTTTAGTTAATTTTTCAATAAAGTTTTGAAACAAGTAGTACTTTTTAATCTAGAAATAAATAGAATGTTTCCACATATTTTTAAAACTATCCTTTATTTTAGGAAAGATACTCACATGACACACTTATCACTGTCAATTTCTCATTGAGCTCACATTAATATTAAAAGGAGTCCAGTTCAATATATTAACATCTCAGTATGAAGCTGTCTCATTATAATTACCCCTGACCTTGTCAATTTAAATTTTAGCTTAGGTTAAAACTGATTCTAAACTATTAAAAGAAAAGTAAAAGTAAAGTGCAAGAAGAGCAGGCCTAATTAGAGAACTCAGAAGAAATTAATAAGTTAACTACAGAACTTGAGTATAGACATTATATATATATATATATATATATATATATATATATATGGATGTCCATATGTGTATCTTTGTAAACTACTGAAGTTTTATACCACTTTGGATGATTATATATTTAAATTGCTCTCAATTCTATGTACTTGCAAAGCTTTTGTAAATTATAGAAACAAATTAAGTACTCCTACAGATTCTGATTCACTGGATATTGGCTAATCTGCCTATTATTTAAAGGTACTATAGACATTTCTGATTCACTCCCACAGTTGTGAGCTTCTTCTCTTCTGCCATAGTCAATTTAAGTAGAACGACTTTAATACATGGATCTGAACTTTAAACCGAGTTGCAGCTTCAGTAAGGCTCTCTAATTGTGGTCAAAATTGTCATCTTGGCAACACTTTGGGGACACATTTCCATCAACACACAAATCTTACAGTGACACCCAATGACATTTAATAAACTCACAATTCCCAACCCTTGCTTCTAGATCAAATAAGTAATTGCTTGCAAAATATATTTCCTGTAAAGGCATCTATTGATATTTAGTTGAGTTCCAGATTTAGAAGCAAATAGAAATCAGTAATATATATTTTTCCAATGCATCTATATGTTCATAGATTCTGTTTTTATATTTTTTCATGATTTTTCATCTCAACCTTAGGGAACTTTAGGAGGAAGTGAAAAACTGTAGAAAGGAAGACAAATAAATAGTAAATGCTTAGTATCATCATTCACTAATTAAGTTCCAGGACATTAAAACCACTATGAAATGTTACTCTAGCCAAAATAAAATATAAATTAAATGAGTAAGCACGTACAAACTATTTTTTATTTTATGGACAAAATAAAACAAAGTTTCATAACAAAATAATAAAACAATAGCAATAGTTAATACAGTGTGTATTATTATCTTCAAAGTTGTTACTCAGAGTACAAAGTATAGGTGTAAAAATTCTCCAAAAAATGTTGGCGAAAATCATTTGTTTCAATGAACTCAGGCAAACTAGTAGTATAAATATCTTGTATTCTGTTTTTCTGGGTTTTTTTCTTCCTTTTCCCTTTCTTTCTACCCCTACCGTTGTTCCTCTTTCCTTTTAAAAAAATTTTTTCACATTTCACAATATCTGTTGTACATTTTGGCCCTTGTGTATTCTTTGAGTTTCTCACAGCACAGACACAATATGATGTTTACACATGTGAGTCTGATTTATTTCCCTTAAAACTATGGTCTGAAGTTCATTTACATATAAAAGTGATTTATTTCACTTAAGAGTTAGTCTCATGTTTATTTACCTATATAGGTATATTTACCTGTAAAAGTTAATCATTCTTTAAGGCTAGGTAGTATTCTATTGTATAAAAAGAACACATTCTTTATCCATTTGTGGTTGATGGGCATTTGGGTTGTTTTCATGATTTAGCTATCACAAATTGGGCTGTAATAAACATGGATACACATATATCACTATGGCATAGTTTTTATTTCTTTGGGACACTACCTAGAAGGGAAATAGCTGGGTTGAATGGTACCTCTAATCCTAGTTTTTTGAGGAATTTCCATAATGGCTGTCCTCTACAACAAGTAGAGAAGAGTTCCTTTTCCGCCACATTCCTTTCAGCATTTGTTACTGATTAATTTCTTGATGATAGTCGTGCTTTCTGGAGTGAGATCTAAGCTAGCTATTGTTTTTATTTGCATGTCTCAAATAACTAACGATGCTGAGCATATCTTTATATATTTATTTATTAGCTGTATTTCTTCATCTGAAAAGTGCATATTCATCTCAGATGAGAGGTGTAATATTTTTAATACTTTTTATGTTATAGATATAAGACTTTTAACTGAGAGTTAAGAGGCTAAAACATTTTCCCCACTATGTGTGTTATCTTTTCATTCTGTTGGTGATTTCTTTTGCTGTGAAAATGCATTTTTTAGTATGATAATATTCAAGTTGCTGATATATTGTATTATTTTTCAAGCAATTAGGATTTTGTTATGAAATCTTTGCCTATACCCATCTTCAATTGTTCTGCTTACTCTCTCTTCCTACAGATTTAGTGCTTCTGTTTTGTTAATTAGAATATTTGATCTATTTAGATTTTAGCTTGTGCAAGATGGTAGACACTAATCTTGTTTTAGTGTTCAGCATGTGTGAAACCAATTTTTTCAGCACCGTTTATTCAAGAAACTATCTTCCTTCCAGAGTGCAAGTTTGGCTTCTCTGTGAAAGATAAGTGACTGAGTGTGGTTGGAGTTGTTTCTGCATCATCTAATATGTTCCACTGAGGCTCAGATCTTTTTTTTTTTTCTATTTTTGCTTTGTTTTGCCAATTTAATGCTGATTTTATCATAATATCTTTGATAATAATTTTAAGTCAGGGATGTTAAAGCCCTCTGCCCTCTCTTTGATGCCCAGAATTGCCTGTGCTAATCTAGGTCACTTCCAGTTCCAAATGAATTTTTTTTATGTAGTTCTGGGAAGTATGACAATGATATTTTAACTGTGATTACATTATGTTAGTATAATAGTTTAAGAGTAGCCATTTTCACTTTGGTGGTTTTCTCTGTCAATAAGGAGAGGGTATCTTTACATTTTCAATTATCCTCTTTGATCTCCTTTTTAGAGTACCGTAATTTCCTATGTATAGGTCTTTTACTTCCTTTGTTAGGTTGTTTGATATGAATTTCATTTTTTGATGCTATTATGAAGGTTGTGGTTACCCTAATTTCTCTCTCAGTGAGATTGTTGTTTGTGTACAGGAACACTATTGAATTTTAGGTGCTGACTTTGCATCCAGCTACACTATTGAATTTTGTTATTAAATCTACAAGTCTTTTAGTGAAAGTTTTTAGTTCTTATCATGACATCTGCAAGTAATAATTATTTAAATTCTTGATTTCCTATCATCATTGCTTTTATTTCTTTCTTTTGTCTAATTGTTTTGGCTAATGTTTTCAGAACTGTATTGAATGGGGGAGAATGATAGTGGGCATCCTTGTGTTATTCCTGATTTTAGAGTTAAAGTTTTCAGTGTTTGACCTTTTAGTATGATGTAAGCTGTTGTTTTATCACAGATAACTTTTATCAGATTGAAATAAAGACCATCTATTCCAAATTTCTTATAGTTTTTGCTATGAGTGTGTGTTGGACTTTTTCAATTTTTTTTGCACTTATTGGAGATAATTATATAATATTTGTCATTGGTTCTGTTAATATGGTATGATACATTTATTGATTTGCATGTGCTGAACAATCCATGAAACTCTAGGACCAACCTTTCTTGATCATTGTGTGCAATCTTCCCGATAGTTTGCTGCATTCTGTTTGCCAGTATCTTACTGAGGATTTTTGCGCTGATGTTCATCATGGAGATTGGACTATAGTTTTGTTTTCTAGTTGGATCTCTCTCTGGTTTTAGCACCAGGAAGATTTTCGGATTTGCTTCCCTTTCAATTTCAATAAAGAGTTTCAGAATTAATGAGGTTATTTCTTCTCTAAATTTCCTGTAGAATTCAACTATAAATCAAAAAGGACTAGAACGTTATTGGTAAGTTTTTAAATACATTTTCAATTTCATTTGGCAGTTTTTTAGAATGTTTCTTTTAGGTTATTAGAGTTTGGGGGTTATTTAGAATGTTTTGGAGTTATTTAGAATGTTTATAACTCTTCATTCAGCTTCGACAATTCATATTCATATAGGAATCTGTCCATTTCCTCTGTGTTTTCCATTTTAGAGTACAGGTTCTCTAAATACGTGCCGATAATCTTCAAGTTTTCTGCAAGATTCAGTGTGGTTCTGAACTTTTCATTCTTAACTGCTTGAATTTAAATCTTTTGTTTCGACTCTTTCATGAGTTTGGGTAGGATTTTATCAATTTTATATAGCCTTTAAAAGAATCGACTCTTCAATTCATTGGTTCTTTGTACTGTTTTCTTGGTCTCAATTGCATTAATTTATGCTTTTATCTTTATAATTTCTTTTCTGCTACAAGTTTTGTTCTTGATTCATTCTTCTTGTTTTAGAAGTGTGAGGTTCAATATAGATTGTTCATTGTGCTTGTTCTGTTTCCCTGATGTGAGAACTCAAAACTGTAAATTTCCCTCCTAGAATTTCTTTCATTACAACCCATGAGTCCCTGCAAGTTTAATCACTTAATCATTGGTACTGTTTAATTTCTTCTTTAATTTCCCTTGCAACCTACTGGCTCTTCACAAGGGTGGTGTTTCATTTCCATGTGTTTATATAGTTTTGTTGTTGTTGTTGTTGTTGTTGTTGTTTGCTGTAGATTTCCAATTTAATTTCACTATGGTTAGATAATATGCATGGGATAATTTCAATTCCTCTGCATTTGCTTAATCATCTTTATAGTTTAATATGTGATCTATTTTGGAGAAGTTACCATGTGCATCTGAGAATAATATGTATTCTAATGTTGTGGGTTGAATGCTCTGTATACACCTAGTAAGTCCATGATTCATAGGCACAATTTAATTCTGATATTTGTTGTTGATTTTTTTGTGTAGTTAATCCATCTGCTTGAGAAATTAGGGTTAAGTTTCCCCATCATAAATGAGTTAATCCTTATTTGATTTTTTCATGTCTGTTAATTTTGTTTTATACAGTTGAATGCACTGATATTTCATGTGCATATATTTATCATTGTCATATCTTATTCTTGGACTTTTCCTTTAACATGTATGTATTTGCATTGTTTATCTCTTTTCATCATTCTTGGCTTGAAGTTCACATTGTCTGCAAAAGGAATAGCTAATTCTGCTTTTTTCTGGGTTCCAGTATTATTTTCCATCTTTTGACTTTCAACATATGAATTCCTTTTTTATTTCAAATGTGTTTGTTGAATGCAGCATGTTGTTGGATCTGGCGTCTTGATCTATTCTGCTAGTCTGTTTCTTTGACTGATGAATTGAGACCATTTACATTGATGGTTATAACTGATAGTTATTTGCTTATGTTTTTCATGTTATTTTCCTACTTTGGGATCCCAATCTTTCCTCTCTGTTTGCTTGTTCTGCCTGAAAGCTTCTTTCTATTGGTGGTCTTGGGCTTGTGGTCTTTCTTTGATCTTTCTCATATATTTTTCAAAGCATTCTGAAGAACTGGTTTGGCAGTAATGAATTGTTTTCAGTTCGTCTGTTTCATGAAAGTATTCTGTATCTTCATTGATTTTGAAAGATAATTTTGCAGGATGCATCAATCTGGGTTGGAAGATTTTTTTTAGAGCTTGATATTCCTTACTCCAAGCTCTTCTTCACTTGAGGGTTTGTGTAAAGTTTGCTGTAATTCTGAAGTATTAATATTGCCAAACAAAATAAACAAATAAATATATGCACACTAAGTCTTGGTGAGGATGTTCGAGAACTGAAAATTATATTCTACTAATGAGAATAAAAGTGGTACAGAGAGTTTAGCAGAAAAGCTTAGTAAGTTTTAAAAAGCCAAATGTATGTACATTATAATATCACCTAATTTTTTTATGTCTTTTCAACAGGTAAGATACTTTGTCCATGCAAAGGCTTGTATATGAATGTTCATGGCAGCCATATATATAGTAAATATAAAAGAGAAAATATAAATTTCCATCAACAGTTCAGTGGACAAAATAATTATAACATACTCACATCATGCAATGTTTCTTATAAAGGAATCAATTACTGATATGTGAAACAATATGAGTGAATTAAAATAATCAATGTTAAGTAGGTACACATGTAAGGTATGATTTGATTTGTGTAAAATTTTCTGGGAATATATTCTATGAATTTAGTATAAAATTCAAACAAGGGGTGATCAAAATGATGGTATCAGTTTGAAATTTTAAACTTACAGTAAAAGACATGTTATCATTAATTTACCTTGAAGTACTCTCTCATGATTTGAGTACCTCTTTGTTCTTGCCACTTTATGAAGCAGTTCTGGAAGTTATTTTCCTGCGTGTCTTTCCAAGGAGTGATAAACATTACAGTCAGTGCTGCTACCAAGTGGCACTGAACAAAAAACATAGGCTCCAATAGAATGAGGGTGTGTCCTTACCTACTGTATTCACTGGACCTGGCATTGCACAACTTTTGTCTCTTCCTCAGAGTCTCAGGGACCATAAAAGGTAAACATTTGGAGCTGTAACAGTACATCAAGGCAACTACAACAGCATAATTCTTAAAAGACTTCCAGAGTTGCTTCAGAAAATAGTAACCATGGGGCTGGGGATTTAGCTCAGCGGCATAAGTGCCTGCCTTGCAAGCAGGCAGTCATGAGTTCAATCCTTGAAACTGATTTAAAAAAAATAGTAACCATGACAGGATAAATCTGTTAGAAACTAGTGGATTATTTAATGGGCAATTAATGGCAGTATGTCTTTTAATGTAATACTTTTTTAAAATTTTTAAATACTGTAGTTTTTGAATGTCCTTCTTATATTGTAACAGAGACATATCAGTTGCTTCTTGAGCAGTGAGGTTATGTAGACCAAGACAATAGAGATGGACTATCCTGGAACCAGTAGAAGCTTTGGGAGTAGTGTAATAATAATGTTCTTTAATATTTTCATATATATATATATATATATATATATATATATATATATATATATTGTTGGGAGCCGCAGCCCCGAGCCCGGTCGCCTCACTTGGCGGACGTGAGGCCTGTCGTAAAGAGTAAAGCCTGAGGTAGATTACCCCTCCCATCGAGCACGTTAGTTTCCTGCTTACCGCGTAAGCAACCCGCTCAACAATATAGTCTGCCTGGCAACTGATGATGTTAGCCAATCAGCTTGCCTTGCTTACTTTAACATGATTGGACACTGTATCCGTATATATACTGGTGCCACCCCTGGGGGGGAAGAAGAAGCCCGGAAGTAGAAGCCCAGAAGGAGCCGCGGGGAGCGGACCAAAGGAGGCTTCGGCTGGGAGCGATCCCAGGGCAGGCTGTACGGAGAAGGAAAATAAAAGAAAACGTTGTCCACTGCCAGACTTTGTCGTGTGTCCTTCCTGCCAGCCAGGAGCGACATCGACAATATATATGTTAAAATTCATTAAAGTATAATATTTAAGTGTTTATTTAAATGCTTTAAGTATAAATAAATCAATAAAGTTAACTTTTTTTCTATCTACATTTTCAGCAACTTTTAAAGCTTTATCAAAATGTTATTTTCTAAAGTCTCTGGTCAAAGGACTGTTGTGTCTTCTATTATTATATTGACTTAGAATTTCCCAATAATTAACTCCCTGAAGGTTATATTTCTTTGGATATGAAGACATATTTGAATTGTTTCTAGAATAAATATACGAGAGATTATTCCTAGTATAAATCTCATCTGTGAATTTTATAGATAGATGTTTATGTAATTGCACATTATCTGATTAAACAGACATTTAGACTTGATAACATCTTATTTTAGATGGTTCATGTATATTGCAAGAGGAATAACTATTTTTCTAAAGACTAAGGAGTTATAACTTTTTTGTTAAATTTAAGAAAATTGATCAAGGTTAACATAAATGAATAAACCTAAAAAAGAGTAGTGATAATCATGAATAAAAAAGATGGCACAGTAATGAAACTAAAAGCATGAACTCACAAAAGTATAAACAAAAGAAAATTCACACTGGTTCATTGCTGAAATTAGCATGCTCTGTCTTTTGTATAATGTAGCCTTACACTGGTCCTTTTATATTTGCTTTATCAAAATGCCAATATATTTACATAAATATAAAAGTGCAATATCATAATTCATATGGAATCTTAAATGACCTCAAAAGGCCAAAGCAATCTATAGAAAATAAAAAGAAAGAAATGAGATGTAAGTTTCACAGTTTCTGGCTTCCAAATATTTCGCAGTGCTCTAGCAATTAAAATAGTGTAATATTAACATAAAAACATACATTGAGATTAAATTACAAGCTAAATGTCCAAAATAGACTCATAATTGGAACAACTGACACACAACAGATGTTCAAAGATACACTATGGGAAAAGAATAATCTTTTCAATAAAAGTTGGGTAAACTGCATGAGCATATAGAGAAAACTGATTTACTGTCTTATCTTATTCCATACATAAAGTTCATTTTAAAATGAATTAAATATTTAAAGATAAGTTCAGAAATTCCAACGTTCCTAGCAGAAAGCACAGAGGAATGTCCTCAGTACATTGGTCTAGGCAACAATTTTTTTATTAGGATAACAAAGAACAAGCCATCAAAGCAGAATACACATGAACAAACATGTATGAAATCAAAGTAAACAGCAGAGTAAAGACACAACCAACAGAAGAAAGAAGAATTTACTAACTATGAATTTGACATCATGATACAAAATTGATAAGGAACTCATGCAACTCAATCCAATATTGCTAATAGTAACTCAAATAAAAATGAGTAAATATCTTCAAAAAGCATTTGTAAAAACATACAGAAAGTGGTCATTGTATAAAAAAGTTCAACATTACTAATCATCAGAGAAATAAGATTAAAAATGTCAAAGGTAAATCACCTTACACCAGTTAAAATGGAGATTTCATAGATTAAAAAATAAATGTTAGTAACAATGTAAAAAAGTAGAATTATTGTGTATTGTTAATAATTAAAAATGATTAAATATAGAGGGGTGAAGCAAAGATGGCAGATAGATAACAGTTGGCTACAGAGGCTCCCTAAGATAGTCAATTTAGAATTCAACATAATACAGAATGGGGAACCCCTAACAGAGGGAGATGAATTATCTCATCCCAAGAAGAAACTAAGGTGAGAAGAACCAATCAAACATACAGTCCCAGTGCTATTACTGGAACAGCTAAAAGTTTAGTGCTCCCGTGCAGAAACTTGCTGAGCCATCCAAGGTCCTGCTGCTTCAACTCACTGGAGGCACAGTCACACTGAGATCAGGGGTCGGCCAGCTGAACTGAGAGCTGAGTTGGCAAGGAGCCTGCATTGACCTGTGGTGAGTGATGGGAATAAAACCATTCCACAGAGAAGTGGGCTCCAACAGAGGATATTCTAGGACAGGGCAGGACTGTCAAGTACAAGGGGCAGCACTGAGTTTGGTCAGTTGTTCCCTTCCCAAGCAGGACTGGTGGAGTGAACTAGGTCTGGGACACGTGACCTGGCTGAGACCCAATAGGTTATTTGAAATCAATTCCCTATGCAATGATGCACACAACACAGTGAAGCCTCAGAAGTTTGACTGATCCTGAGGGAAGGTAGCGCATAGTAATACAGTGCAGGCCTTAACAGCTTGACTGATCCAAAAGGGAAGGGCCAGCATATGCTGCCCCACCCATCTGCAACTCACTAGCACACTGCAGTGGTGTTTCAGAAGAATTGTAACCAACAAAGAAAGAAACTGGAGCCTCCTGGAAAAAAAACAAAAAAGATGGGAAAAGGAAGCAACAACAAAAAGTCCCCAGGTCCCAACCCTGAGAACATTGATCCAGGACAGGAAAATAAAAAGGAGAATGAGAACAGCAAACATTCAATATCAGACATGGCACCAATGGACATAAAGAGATATCTTTGGGATCTAATAGATGAGATCAAAAGGGAAATATTTAACCAAGTAAAGCAAGATATAAGAAGATTAATAAAAGAGATGTTAAGAACCCCTCAAGCAGACATAGATGGAAGAAGGAAGGAACTCAACAAAGGAGAGCACCATTTGATGAAGAACATAAAGAAAATGTAGAATACATGAAGCAGATTGAAAGAGATTACCAGGAAATTAAAAACTCCATGGAAAGATGGCAAATCTGCTTGAAAGAAAGTAAGGATAGATTATCCAAACTGAAGGACAGTTTTGCAATGTGGGTTTATGAAAGGAAAAACTTTTAAAAATAACAAGGAAACAAGCAGTAACAATACAAAGGCTAGAAGGCAACAAGAGGATCTACAGCTTGAGAATAAAGAACATGAATGAAAAAGCAGGGGTACAAACAAAGGAACTAAAAAGTATTTTCACATAAATGATTAAGGAAAACTTCCCAAACATAGGAAAAGGAAATGATATTCTGATGTATGAGGCACACAGAACTTCAGCCACCTACAACCAAAACAGAGCTACACCAGGCATATAATAAACAAGATCCAAGAAATTCAGTATAAGAACAGAATATTAAAAGGTGTTAGAGGCAAAAAACAGATCACCTATAAAGGAAGGCCATCAGAATAGCAGCAGACTTCTTGACACAAATCAAGTCAAGAAGGGCCTAGAGTGAAGTATTTCAGGCCCTGAAAGAAAATAACCTCCAACCCAGATTGATATGCCCTGCTAAACTGTTTCTAGAAATTAATAGAGAAACAAGATGCTTCCAAGACAAAGAAGAACTTGGTAAAGTTGCAACCACCAATACAACTCTACAGAGAATACTCCAGGGCATTCTAGAGAGAGAGAAAAGTACTAGGATTCCAGAAACAGTGGCAGAGAATCCGCGGTGAATGGAGCAAAACCAGAATGAAGAAGATAAGCAGAAAACTGATGGCAAAAAAGTGCATAACAGAAATGAGGCAAAGAAAGTTGGTTATAATCTCTAACATAGATGGCCTTGATACACTAAATTTTAAAAGAAGAACCACATGTGGATTAGATCAGGAAGCAGAGTTCACCGAGACACTATTTATAGGAAATATAATTAACATGAAAAAGATTACATTGATTTAAAATCAAATATGAGAAAACAATGCTCAAAACAGAGAATCAGAGAGTAATAGGGGCAATTAGACAAGCATTTGTGGGTAGGTTGGAAAGACAGGCTTTAATAGGTAAAGAAATACAATTAGAGATCAAGTACAGAAGAGAGAAAGTTCAGAACCACTTAGGTAAATAGGAGGTTGCTTCCAACCCCTATTTAAAAACCAAGGGTCAGACCCAAAAATGCACAGTGTACCCTGGGGAAGTGAAAGGGGAGGGAGAGTCTTAAAAAAGATGGCAAAAGATATTGTTAGTATTGTATCAGGACTTAAAACCCATATTACTTGCACCACTCTGTTTAGATACCTTTTATTCTTTTTTTGATAGATTTTATTCTGTCCCAGTTGTCTACTTGCATTTACAGACAGCTATCTCAAAAACATCAGTATATGGCACAGTAATCATCCTTAATTTCATATTATCTTAATCTAGAGCACTGTATAACTTGTACTTTTTTATTATGAATGATCTTTTTTAAATTAAAAAAAAATGAATAAGGGAGAGGTTGAGATAAAAGAGGGCATAACAACATAACAATAGAGGTCAAAGCATGACAGTTTCAGCAACCTAGTGCTTCACCACCAAATAACCCAAGTTACTATAGTGTCTTTCCTTGAAATATTTCAATATAACTTCATATGACCGATCTTATTTAAATCTGGTTTGTTTGATTGCTGTTTGATATTGACAGATTTTATTCAAAACTGATATGATTGAT
Source organism: Cavia porcellus (assembly GCF_034190915.1). Classification (NCBI taxonomy): domain Eukaryota; kingdom Metazoa; phylum Chordata; class Mammalia; order Rodentia; family Caviidae; genus Cavia; species Cavia porcellus. The sequence goes on from NW_026947505.1 coordinate 57,999,888, forward strand.
AGTATCAAGTCTGAGAGTATAGGCAACTACACTGAAGATAACAAGACTCAACAATACACATTCTGGCTTGATAACTGCCAGTTTTTGAAGTTCTATACTATATACTATATAATACTGTTATGTACTGACATATTCAATTATACTATGTCTGATGATGTAGCCAATTCTATTGGAGATAACAAGAGACAACCCAGGAACCATGGTAGAACGATTCATACAACAGTCTTATATGTTTATTTAATTTCATGTGTTTATATGAATATGTTTTGTTTTGTCTTGCTTTGATTTGTTTCTCCCTCTAACATAGAAAGGAGAGAAATACAATGTTAAGACTCATACATGTGTAAAATCTATAAACAGTTTATGAGAACTGACTGATCTTATGACACATGATGAAATGAACAGATACTTTGAAGAAAAAGAGACACTAAAGTACTCAGTGCTGGTTCCAGGAGTGTCATAATGTGAAACCCAGCAATGGTATTATTGTTTGTTCAGAGTGATATCAGCCTACTTGGGGTTGTTCAATCTCAACATAATTAAAGATATGGATAACTGCTTGTGTGTTTAAGAGTATAGGATTGATATAAGTTTTGGTGGATAGTTGAACAGAACTGGTTGCAGTCTCACTGTTTGAATCCCCACTTTATATGCTCCACTTTAGTATCTTCAATAACTATTTGTAAGAGGACAATCTGTAATCATCAACTAGTGATTTCTTATTGTTTATTTTTTTCTTTGAAAGTATGTATTATTTCTACCCATTTTCTCTTTTGTTTAATCTTTCTTTAAATAAAATTAAACAAAAAGACACTATAGTACTCAGTGCTGATCCCAGAGTGTTATGATGTGAAATCCAGCAATACTATTATTCTTTTTCAGAATCACTTTGGCCTGCTTTAGTTTGTTTAATCCCAACATAAATGAAGATATGGAAACTGCATGTATATATAAGTGTATGGGATTGACAACCATATTACTCAGTTTTTGTTGGATAGCAGAACAGAACTGCTTGCCGTTTCATGTTTGAATTCCCACTTTATATGTTCTACTTTGGTATCTTGAACAACTACTTGTAAAAGGACAGTATGTAAACATTAACTAGTGATTTCTTACTGTTTATTTTTTCTCTAAACGTATGTATTATTTCTATCCATTTTCTGTTTTGTTTAGTCTTTCTTTAAATAAAATTTTTAAAAAATCAATTAAATATATTTAAATAATTTAAAAAATTGCAATTAAATTAAAAATACAACATTCAATGATCTCACACTGCTTTATAGGTTATCTTTGTGTCACGTGTCCAAGCTCTAATGCCATTTTAGGCTTTTGTGACTTCTGAATTGCAGGTACATGAGAAGAAATGGTGGCCAACGTGACTGGACTCACCATAGTTTCACTCCTACTATCTAGATGGGTTGCCTTAGAAAACTTAAATTTATTTTATTTTTAGTTTTCTCAGCTCTAAAATAATAATAACATAATAATATATGTATCTTAAATTTTTTATGAAAAAATCAAATACATTCATGCTTATGGAGAGACTTCACAGTACCTGACTCATAACACTACACAAATCTTTATTGTCATTTACATCATTATTCTTAGAGAAATATCCCTCATTCCTAAATAGGTCTATCATCCTACCCCCTTCTCAGTAAATATGTAGTCAGATAAGAAAGGTAATAGTTTTGATGAGATGTCCCCTTTTGGCTGTTGAATAATCTGAGACGGGTAAAATAATGTAATTTGTAATGAATCAGAAGAACTTTCTACTCTAAACTAAATTTTTTTTCAGCAGAAGATAGTGGTAGGGTCAATAGCAAGAAATAATCACAAGGTTCTAACAGAAGACTGATTTATAAGCCAATATGCATTCAATTGTAACACATATTTCCAATTTTTCTCTAAGATGTCAGCTTGTTTATTGCACAGAATTAATGGTGACTTTCCTTTAAAAAAAAAAAAACAATGACCAAAATAAGAATAATATGGAAGAGAAACTTTATTTGACCAGAAAAGCCTAAGTGTATATTATGTGGCTTTTCTTGAAAAATTTACTGAACTCTGCAGATCTTTTCAATAATCTCTCTTTTGATATTTTTATACCAGATAAAGGAACAGATGGCTATTGTTCACATGATTAATAGACCATTATGACTCTAGTACATTTACTTCCAAACTATCGAAAGCAGAAGTTAAGATAGCACATAAATAAGCACTTTGGAATTATAATTGTATTCAGACCAAAGCTATTGTTCTGGATCTAACTACATCTATTTTAAGGCTTATTTAACATGGTCTTTGATTTTTGTTAATGATCTATACAATTTGAAAAGTAAAAATTAATTGAAACCAGAATTGTAATTTGGATCTAAAATGTTCCCCCAAATTCTCATGTGCTCATTGGTAGAGCTTTGAGAACAGGACTGAATCATGAGGTCACACTGTACACAGTGGTAGAGTAATTCACTGATTAGTTCAGTAGCTGAATACACTGTTAGGAGAGTGATTAGCACCGATGCAGGTAGCTTGCTAAGGGTATGACCTGGGAGCATGTTTTCTTGTCCCCAGCTTTTCTATTACTGATTACTGGCTACCACACAGTAAGCAGTTTTCCTCTAACATAACCTTACACAGTGCGGTTTCTGCCTTGGAGCCAGCTAACCACAAACTGCAATCTCTGAAACTGTGGAACAAAATAAACATCTCCTTTAAATTACAGGTGTCAGTAGTTTGGGTCAGTTACAGAAAATCATTTACATGCTATAATACAATGTTTGCATACAGTGTGTAAAAAACTCTATTTGTAAAGTAATATAATGAAATACCAGATTTGTAATGTATAGAATGAAATGGATCCTTAAATAATAAAGTCCCATGAGAGACACTGACCTGCTGACACTCCAGCTGCAATAAAGTCCAGGAGCACTAACTAGACACACAAAAAAATCACTTGACAAGCTATGTGCAGTTTTAACACAGTGGAGGAGTGATATCATTGGAATCACTTTTCATTATTGCTATCACGGATAAAACAGCAAAGTTTAATGATTTGTCACCCAAATCTTTCTTTTTCAAAGAGTCTTTAATTTTAAAATTTTACTCTGTTGCAATTAAGTCCAGCCCCTTAGGAAAAATGACAGAACTCTATTTTACAACCTGTATTTGGTTTAAACAATGAGAATAGTTAGATAATTTGTATTACAATGTTAACTCTGATGTTAATATGTACATGTATAAATAAATTTTATGTTCAATTAATCTCATTTCAGTGTTAACTGCCAATAAATCTCAAATATTCTCACCTTAGGTACACAGATTCTCTAGAAAAAATTGTAACAAACATCTGCAACATATTTATTTCTATTTTATCTAACTCCCTTAAAGAGTAATCATGTTATCAATGTCTCTGGTCTACTTTTGTAGTTTTAAATGTAAGACGTAAGTCACGAAAATCTGGAAGATAGCTGTACCTTCCCAAATTGTATTTGTATTCTCTTTTTAAAAAAACGTTTTCAATGTATACAATAAAATTGTTGGTATAATAAATATAATCGAATATAGCCTTAGGAATAACTGGTACCACATAAGTGTATGAAAATAAAACATATGATTTACCGGTAAAATTTTAAGACCAATCTTCTGTGAATAAAGACCTACAAACAAACACTCACACACACTCACACACACACACACACACACACACACACACAGAGAGAGAGAGAGAGAGAGAGAGAGATAGATCAGACTCTGGTATTGGATAATAAATAAAGAAATGATTATGTTCACTGCATCTTAAACAGTTTCCTCCAGGTTCTGAATTATCATGCTGATTACAAGTCTTTCAAAAATATTTTTATTAGTACATGCTTGAAGTACAAAATGAACACGTTCATAATGGGGAGTTTCTACATGTACAAAACACATCTTAATTCTACAGATCCTTTGCCTCTCCTGTCTCCCACCCTAATCGCCTTACACATTTAAATCTCTATTTCAGCTTTTTATTCTATTACTTTATTCCCTTAAATCACTTTCCCTACTTTCCAACCCTCTCCTCGAATCTTGTTCCTCTTCTCATTTGAATAAGTTGTTTCTATTTCCAAATATCTAATCTCTGTTTTTCTCATTATTTATACATTGAGTGTCTCATGCAAGAGGGATATTGCAATATTTATACTTCTGTGATTACCACTGTTTTCATTTTTATTAGTAGTCTTTTTCTCTAAAATTTTAGTACTTTTCCTAATTTTCTTCTTACCACTGACTTGTTTTTCTTTAGTTCTGTTGAAATTACATTTTCCTTTTGTGGGTTTTATATATTTCTAGGCTTGAATTTACCTTTCATCTTACATGCTCCCATTCAAATATCCTCCAGTTCAATACGGTTTGTATTTCATTGAAAAATCTCTAACACATTCTTTTCTGTGCTAATTTTGTAGTTTACTCATTACATAATTTTTTACTCAGGTTACCAATTTGCTTCTCCTAATTTATCATCATATCCTGCCTAACTATATCCTCAATATTTTTTAACCTACATGCAAAATAAATTTCACCAAAGTCACCAGCCCACCACCACCGTTTTTGATGTTCACTCATAAAAGCCAGGCCTTTCTTACAGGTAATCCCCGAGTCCTTAGTCAATGATCACAGTATTCTTCAGTGCATTCTATAAAAACCCGTAGGGAGCGTTCACATGTTCCAGAAACTTTCTCATTCACACTGAGGTCTGCACCTGATCTCTTGCTATGGACCTCAGTGTCCAGATCTTCTTCCTCACCATGCCATCGGTACCATTTGGAATCTGTATTCTCCTAGGCTGCAGTTTCTGAGCTCTATAATTCATTGTCTCATGGTAAGCATAGATAATTTTTCTATCTTACATTGTAAATCAAAAAACTAGGCTACACAGATAGTTAACAAAATTTACCAAAACATTTCAAATGTTTAGTGACACCGTAGGTAAACTTATCATTGTCTGTAGACATACTATTCTACTTTTGCTGAGGTGCAAGCCCTTTGGGGATCCCACTAATTACACTTTTTCTTGACTGACCAAAGTCAGTTCCTTGACAGCTTTTGGTTAATGATCATCCTTCATGACCATGCACTTATAAATGAAGCTGACTTATCTGCTTGCTAATGGTAATAATTTTCAGCATGCATCTTCAGCTCAAAATTTAATTTTTGTCTGTCTCCTGACTCTAAATCATGTCTACTCTTTTGAGGTGTCACTTTGCTCTTCTCAGTTAATATAATAATATGTCGAAGTATTGTGGCATACACCATAAATACATGTTGTATTTATTTATCAAATAAGTAAATTTAAAAGAAATATACAAAGGTAAATGATACTTAGCTTCAAAATCAATGGATGATTATAAAGCAACGATTATTTCTTGCCTTGTATATAAATTGGAATATCTTTATAGTAATAAAATTTTGCTTTTGTCTTTTTGACACAGGGTCTCACTAAGCAGTTCAGGGTAGATTTGAGCTCTCATTGTAGCCCAGACTGGTCTTGAACTTGCAGTGATCCTCCAGCCTCAGCCTCCCAAATTCTGGAATTACAGGTGTGAGCTACCATGCCAGGCAATAAACAGTAATAGAACTTAGCAAATGACAAAAAGTAAATATTTTAATGACTTCTACTCAAAATGAAAGATGAGACATTATGTTTATATGAAACAAATCTTGAGGATATAATTCATATAGCTCACCCAAAATATTTATAAACATGCTTTCTGAGAGTTCAATTATATTTTTTCAAAGCTTCACTAGTTTTGAGAATTTAATAGTGAACAAAATTAATCATCTCCTGTTTAACTCATATTCTGAGGCTAAAAAATATTCTGATTATGGCTTCAGAAGATTATTTTAAGAAAATGTTTAAACTCCTGCTTTGCATCATACTAACAAGCACTTGTAATTTTAAATTATGACTTTTGTAGCATTCTGTTATGATGAAAAAGGTAGGGTCTTCATCACCATACTTTCAGGCTATAGGAACATCATTTTTATTATGTGTCATCTACTGGTGCTCCACTGCACCTGTGTTATCATCCTGTACCTAATAAGTAGAAATATCAGAATCTAAACAATGCAACCTTGGAGTTTCAAGATTTAATTAATCACTAAGTTACTTTTTTCCAGGGATATAGCTTAAGCACCAAAACCAGAGGGATGAGCAGTACCAAGAGCTGAACTAGAGGACAAGTACAAAGAAAAGAGATTAAAGAAGTCTAAAAACTAAAATCAGTGCTAAATACTAGGACTTGAAAACACATTAGGACTCAAAAGCTCTAGATTGTTGAAAACCCATTGGAAGAGAAACTGGAAGGTGATGAAAGAAATTGTCTCTAGCTTCTGTTCATATATCTATAAAAGAACTTGAGGAGAAGATGTATTAGAATATATTTTTGATCTTTCATTCAAAAGGTAATTGCCATTGTGGAGTACTACTCTGCCATAAAAATGATAAACTTAGTCATTTGTGGGAAATGGAAACTTCTAGAGATCATTATGAAATGGGTCAGAGACTCAAGTTTAAATGTCAATTTTTTTCTTTTATGACATCCAAGGTAAAAGTAAAGATAGATGACAGCAGGTAGGAGTTAGAACATTCTCAGAAAAGAAGGAGATACAGAGATGGACAATGAGGGGAGAGAAGGAAGGAATAAATGATGAAAAAATTGGGATGTGTTAAGCACACATTATGTGCATTCCATACAGGGAATATAAACAATATGTGTTGGAAACATGTACAGATGGAATCAAGCAATGAGTTAAGGGGAAAGATCCAAGGGAAAGTGTATGACAAAAGGAATTAAGATGTATTATGCACATCTATCAACTCCCCACTAGGAATGTAGACATATGTAGTAAACACATTACTAATAAACAGAACAACAGCACAAACAAATTGATACCATTCCTAGCACTAGAGACACAGAGAAAAGGAAATAAATTTGAGACTATCTTGAGTGACATAAGGAATTCAAGACCAGCTTAGATCTTGCCTCAGACCAACACAAATGTATAGGTTCCCACACTGCAGCCTTCTTTCTAAGAGCTAGATGCCTTTCAGACAAATTCATAACTACTTGGTTAAGAATCATTTACTAGATCCTTACTATGTGTTACATATATATGAGGAGTAAAATTTAGCTTCTATCATTGAGAAACTCTACTGCATTTGAGAATACAATTATAAATAGATCTTTTCCACATAAAGTACACAACACAATGGCAATGAATACAGAACAAAAACAATGGTAATTTTTAGGCACACAAAGAAAGAGATGGCATCTATAAATACTTCATTTCAAGACTGGCACAAAGACGAAAAAAAGACCAAACAGGCTAAATCAAATATGTTCATTTGGGGCCACGAGTATAGCTCAGTGGCACAGTGCCTGCCTGGCAAGCACAAGGTCCTGAGTTCAATTCTCAATAACAACAACAAAAGAGAAACATGTTCATCTGTAGGAGCATTATATAAAAAGAAAATGGCTAGGTAAGCATTGTTAGAGAGTGTCTGGAAAAGGTGCTTAGGAGCCTTAAAATCCCTCTCTCCAGTTGTCTATACAATTAGACAGTTGAGAATCTAACTATTAAACATAAGGTAGTTCAAATTGCCTTACTGACAGTGATAAAAGACTAAAAGTAGCGGTTTACCAAAACATACAGCACACAGAGGAAAGCCTGAGCTCATTATGTAATTAGCTAATGATATTACACAAACAGACACAAGTATATACACAAGCAAAACACTGCAGGCAAAGCACAAAGTGATTTCCTTCAGCCAACATGTTTCTAACTATAATTGTGCACTTCTCAGGCTGTCCAAGGGTTTTGGTCATTTCTGTGTAACACTATAATTCTAGCCATGGGAGTCCTTGAAACAAGCATGGGATTTTTCAACTATAAAATGTTGGCCAGCTGTAATTATTCACTTGAATCTACAAAGATCCAAGAATATGTGAGACACAAAACATTGGCTAGAAACTAATTGCAGAGTACTGGGCTGCCTGCCGGAGGCAACGACAGGAAGCTAGTTCTGTGTACTGGCTTTCTGAGGAAGGACTGCCTTCAGAGCAAGCCACACGGCTCAATTCATAGATTAGACTTTTTCACATTTTAGCAGAAAAATATTTCAAAAGGGCCACAAGACTTTAATGTGTAAGCTCTTTCAATGAACTGAGTTTTTTCTGTGTCTAAAAACTTCATTGGTTGTTTACACCATCAGGAAAATGAGTTGACCATAATTATACTTGTGAAATATAAGATAGTTTTGACGTTTTTCATCCAGGTAGAGTATTCTCATTACTTGAATAAATCTTTATAAAAGAAAGAGTTAAATAAGAAGTGACCATAATTATTTGAAAAAAAATACATGTATCATTCTACCAATTGGCATATTGAAGTTTGTTTATACTTACGTGTGAAAGAAGAACCTGTAAAGAACTGCTTCATGATTCCACCTTGGAAAAGGTGTTAAAGTTATAAGTAAAAGAATGGCTAGATAATGATAGATTTGGAGGAAAATGTCACATCCAGGGACTTTGCCTGGTGACAGTCAGCTTATTCAGTGAGTCATCTACTTTCTATTAGTTACAAATACCACTTAGCTCATTGGAAAGTCACACATTACATCAGAAATGCAAATCTTTTATAAGAAAAATGTCCTCAAATTCTGTTGAAATTATAGCATCATATAACGATAGTATAATAGTTTTCTTTAACAGTGTTAATTGTAAAATCTTATTAATTATTCCCTACTTACATAATGTGTTGTGTGACAGGCAATATAAAGGCAATGGGAATTCAAGGAAAACCAGTGAGAGAAAATTTTATACAGGTGCAAGTTGAGGAGGAAAGTGTCCTATAAAAATACTGAGAGGGATAAATTTGGCATAACCCATTGTGGAATAGGTCATAAAAAGGTTCAAAGAAAATATCCAGGCAGTAGGAAAGTGAGATGAAAACACACCTAGCAGAACCTGGGGCCCGGGATAAGGCCACTGTGGCCAAGGTGGAAGCACGGGCTGTGCATGGAGATCTCCGGCAGGGTCTGACATCTGATGACGCCAGCCTTGACAGGAGTTGGAACTTTTTCTAAAACAACAGAAAGCCAGGGGTAACATTAGCTTAATAAATAAGAGCATGGAAAAATAGGATTTCTACATCTTTTCTGAAAGGATAGAAAGTTATAAAGAGCATTAGATTACTAAATGAGAGCATGGAATAATAGAATTTCAGTTTCAATAGACAGATGTCTGATGTTTCTCACTTTCTTAGCCAACAATGACCAAATCTTAAGGCTTGCTTTGAACAAGACTTCAAATATGGGCCTTCACAGAGGAATTAGGAAACCTCAAAGAGCTCTACAGAGCCTGTTTCCTGCATTATCTAGGTACCTGAGGGTGCACTGTTTCCCACCTCCCCCTCAGGCTTTCAACCTTTCGTTTATACTCATGTTTTCTAGATCTTCTATTGCTCAGATTTTCTTTTGCTGGTACAAATCACATTGAATCCACAATTTAACAATTTATTTGGCTTATAGTTTCAGAGAATTCAGTCCATAATTTGCTGGCTTCAATGAAAGAATATTACAATACAAGTTGCTTAATTTCTGATGCCCTAAAAGCAGAAGAGAGGAACAGAGACACAGGCAGACAAAGACAGGGACAGACAGGAAGAAAAGGACTTCTACTAAGTATAACACTAATTCTACTAGTTAAAGTACTAAAATTTATTTCTCCTAAAGAAGAACATAAAATGTGGTAAACGAGACTTGAAAAGAGGAACAATTTCTAGGAGTTGATAGATGACTTGCATCGTGATGATCAGTGATGATTTGTAGTTTTATACACTAAGCAATGGTGAGAAAGTCAAGCAATTTACTGAGACAGTTAACAAAGCAGAATGATCTTTTGGAAAAAGGAAGAGTTTTTTGGGGATGTATTCAGTGCAGTTTCTGCATGGCACTCAAATGAAGATGTTAATGAGGAATTTAGAATAAACGTTCTTGTAGACTGACACATGGAATCAAGATGTGGTCACACAGTAACACAGTAGGAATGTTAAATGCACAGCACAGAGTTCTCATAAAAATCCACTAATAACATATTTTCACTGAATACATTTTTCTTTTCCTTAAAAGACCGTGTTCAACTTCTGTTCTTTCTTAGAATTATTGTTGGTGCCTTTCTGTCATAATTTTTCTTTTCTTAATACAGACCTCAAGGAAAAAAGGATAAAAAAGAAACAAAACATTGAAATTCTTTTTAGCTGAGAGAAAGAGTATAATGAGACTGACATGCGGCTATGGAGCCATGAAGAGACCACGAATCTATAGGATTCAGTGGTGACTCCATTTACCAACCAAAGATGCAGCCTAAATAGTACATGATTGGGTGAAGAGAAGATGATAAAGAAAATGTAAAAGCAGGGACGAGGGATACAAAAAGCAGTGCTGGGGTAAATTACTGATGAAGCTAAAAAAGACATTCTAAAGCCCAGATATAAGTTGGTGACATTTTGCAAAGCTCTAATACAGGATCTTAAGGTAGGAAATGTGGTAGTAAGACTGAACCACCTCGCAAAACCCTTTAATCATTTTCCTAGTTGGACTGTTTCTAGACTTTCATGATGACACGGATGTCATCATGAAGAGCCTGATCCCACAGAATGCAGCTATGCCCAAGTGTGCTGTAGCCCAGTGAAGTAAGATCACTTGGACCACTAAAACTCAAATATATAAGCAATCAAGAAGGAAATCAAAGAGTAGTTGTTTTGGGGGTGAAGCAATAATATAAAACTATTTGCTTGGGGATTAAAACAATCCAAAATCTGACTAAAACATCAAAAATCAACTTAAAAGTGTCTCTTGAAGTAATAAGTTATTTGTGCAGAAATGCTTACTCCCTATAATTTAAAAAATGCATGGCTGGATACAGTTAAGCTGTGCCTAATTAGACTCTGTCTTAAGGCTGGAAAGAGAGCAAATATGCCCTGATACAACTGACTGCTTCTTGGACATCTGTTCTATTGTTTCGGATGAATGAATTGAATCAATTATTTTCATTCCATAACCAAATATTTACAACACATCTCTTAACTAGCACAACTGGGATTGTGGTTAGTTAAGCAAAATTCTTGGTAAAAACAGGATTTTAAGAGAACCAACGATAAAAACTGCAATTATTTTTTAGTTCTCTCATTCAGTAGTACTTTTGATTTGTCATTTTGCTGGTATTTGCGGTTCATTCAGTAACTCAACTTTGATTTTTCTCCAAGTTATTAAACAGGTGAAATAATCTCTTTCAAAACTTTTATTCTATTAATTTATTTATATTACTGAAAGTCACCAAATATACATCTGGAATAAATTTTTTAAAGACTCGGGGAAATGTATAGCCACATAAAACACTGACTCCTGACTGGGATGTAGGCATTCACTATTGAAGTTTAAATTAAGAATATAAGGAATTGATTAATCTGGCAGTATTAATTACTATGGAAATTGCTTAATAGAGTGATTTTGGTAAGTATATTTTTCAAGGTATTTACTGGCTGTTATAAATAACATAATAGCAACACATAAATATTATTTTTATTTTTTCCTAAGTATTTATTAGCACTAGCATGTCAGTCAGTTAGAGTCCAGGAAGGCTAGACAATTCTGTGAGGTAATGAAGAGATACTGGAACTGTTGACATGCTAAATGTGTTTGGGGAAGATATAAACGTCCAAGTGCATTCATGTAGTGTAGGAAAAAATGGAAGAGGTCCTTTTCTAGTCCATTTATTTTAAGGGTCCTGATCTTTGATTTACCTCTAAATTCTGTATCACTTTCTTGTACTCAACTGTAAGGTTGCCTGGACTAGAATATTAGCCAATAAACTAAACATATATTTTTTTTTTCTGGATGTAAGATTCTTTAAAACTACAATCATCCTCATGATAGGAATATTTTAATCAGTATGAATTTTTTCTACCAAGTCAACATTGATTCCTTTCTTTCCACATATGAAACAATGTGATAAGCACAACATAATGGAAACGGGAAGAAAAAATACAGAAAAGGAGAATGGTGAGGAAAGACAGAGGGAGCTGTTTTTCCTTCCTGTCCCTTTGTAAGTTTAACTGTCACACATAGCATCTCAGACATTTGTTTTCCCTTGAACCCGCTGAGACTCATAGTGTAGTGCTAAATAATTCCTTATATAATTGGCAGATTTGGATTTGAAATTTGCAAATGATTCTAAAATTGTGCCAAATTTTAAAATGCTACATTTAGCATGAAGTTAAGAAAAAATACCTTGACAGGTTGTGGATGTGAGAAGTTGCCATACCTATCAAAATAAACATAGTTTTGACCTTGTTTTCTGATTTGCTTTTCTTGTTCTATTATAGTCTGAACTCTCCAGGTGATTTCGGCCTCCTCTTTACTATGTAGGTCTAGATTCAAAATTGTATATATGTCGGTGTGTGGATCTATAAAATAAGTATGATTCAAAGCAGATGAAACATTCTTAAGAGTCAAGTGAAATCAAAATAAAGACTGAGGAAAGCATGAACACAGAGAAGTTGAAATGATGTATTCTTTGGGAGTTGTTAATAGTTGCATAGGAATTTATCATGCAGAAAGTAGGTGCCAAAAAAAAAAAAAAATGAAGAAAACATGTTCAGCTGTAAGTCTGACATCTCCATATTACATTAGAAAAGTGTCTGTATAATATTGGTATAGTCTACTTTCTTATCTCTAACAGGAAAAGTGAGAAAGATACTTTGAGTGATTCTCAAAGCCATGCGTATAATGATGAATTCTAAGACTCCACATTTAGAGAACAATGTAAATCCCAATCAAGTATATTGTTAGAGAGAGTTGGAGAAATAGTGACCTACTTATATTGCATACACTTAACAATTAGTGATATTATCCACATATTTAAAAGAGATGAAGGAAGTATTTCCACTTTCTGAGTTAATGCTGCTTAAGTTAGAGCATCATAGAATATCTGATTTCAAAGTCCCTGTTTTTCTTAACATAACTTGTTCTTCTTCATGGAAGGGTTTAATTTAAAAAAGATGAGACTGATCTTTCCAAGTACTCCTATGTAATAATTATAAATTATCCTTTTTTTCTAATATTGTGAAGCTTTTTTTACCTCTCCTTTACTGTGTTTTTCTTAAGAAAATGATTTTCTAATTAAAAATTAAAATCAAAACAAAGTTTTAAAGTCATTCTATTAAAGACTGTTTTCTCCAGTGAATTTTAGTCCATGTTTTAATGCTCTGAATTTTAAACCGAAGTTCAGTCTTTGGTAGTTGGGATTTATAAACTGCCAAATACTTCTAAGGAAAAAATTCATTTCAGAAGCCTAAGGGGAAAAGGGACTCACTTTGGTTTCTTGACATCAAACAGACCTTGTAAAACAACACATTGATCAGTTAAATACAAATGAAGTGGAATCATATGGATATAATTCTCTTAAATTAAATTTCCTTTAAAATAAGAATGAAATTAAACAGTAAAAAGAAAAGTTCATGAAGTCAGGCTTCTTTTCATTTGACATCTGTCTGCAAGGACTTGAACTCTTAAAAAATAAATCTTAGCACCGTTAAGTGGGTGACAGGATATCATATTTAATATATAACTAATATATTATTATTCATTATATTAGCAATGAAATTTTGTTTAGAATAATACTTCCACTTAGATGTTATCCCCCTCTTTACTTTGGTACATTTTTTGTACTGGAATTTGAACTCACAGGCAGGTGCTGCACTGATGAGCTATATCCCCTATCTCCTCTTTACTTTGTTAAGCAATCTAATTTTGGGTTTTCTTGTGCCTGAAGAATTGAGAGTATATAGTGATAGATACAAAGAGATGTGTTAAGGTTCATTTCCTGAGGTATGTCATTCCCAAAAGGTCAATGATAACAAGAACTTCAGAGTAGAAAGACAACTCCAAAGTGTGGAGACAAGCTCTGTGTCTTCTAGGAGGAGAGCAGATGTTTGCTGAGAGGTGACCAAATGTCACAACAAATCTCAGTGAAGAGGACTGATCCCGGTGAGAGCTATTCATAATTAACTAAGTGTGATGCAACTCGATCACGGTATACAATATATGAAATCAACCAAACATCTTTATAGCATCTCATGCTTGTTGTTTCAAATGAAGTAGTTAAATTTAGGCCTAAATGAAAAGGGAAGAACAGTCAGTTATCTAAGAGCAGTAACAGTAGCAACAGCAACACAATACCTTTTCAGAAATGGAAGCAGATGTTACTTGAAGATATAGACCCTCTATCCGCTCCTTGTTTCCAAAAACCTACTATGGAGGTAGAGATTTAAGTTATACGTTGAATGTTATGTGACTCAAAAATATAAGATTTGACATAACAGAACCCACTAGTAAATATGATCAGGACTTCCAACTCAACAGTATGAAAAGAAAATGTCTTCTTGGTTATATTTTAACAGCACAATACTTGTTATAAGCTTACGGTGCTTTAACTACAAGAAAAGGCTTTCCCTTACTTTCATAATATCCTTCTGAAACATGTTTAGGTTAGCAAAGTCCTCACTTAAATTAATATTTATTAAACATTTATTTTACTTGGGATACTGTGGTTTATAGAATGTGTATCTATTTAGGTACTCCATATCACATTATACCTGAAAAAATTATTTCATTTACTTAACAATTGTTTTTGACAATTATCACATTTTTAATGCTTATTATATGAGTGGAATCTTAAGGATCACAAACTCAAACGGTGCTGATTTTTGTCTAATTACATCTCAGAATTTAAAAGTGTTTAAATTGGAAAGAGTGCTTGACATCACACCTAGATAAGGCATTTGTAAAAGAAAATGAGACTATCATGATTCAGAAGTTGGCAACAGTTCTTAATACAGCGATACATACATTCACGTTGCATATAAAATCATCAAATATATAGTGAATACTCACATTTTAAAAAAATTAGGACAAAAGACATATTGTCATTAATGCTACTCAAAATACTCCTCTCTTCAAACACACTTACCCCATCATTCTTTCTGAAGCTGTTCTAAAAGACTTCACTCGGTGTTCTTCGGTACATGGTCATAGCCAATTTGATGTCGTGAATTGGTGCAAATGCTTACCTGCTGACATCCTTTTGACTTTGAGGAAGAACCAGAATTTTCACAGAAGGCACACCATAATCTTTCTCCAAACCCGCTTTCCTTTTGATTGCATTTAGTAGCAGTGTTCACTGTAGTTTGATTACACCTTCTAAAAACATTCACAAAAAAGAACTTTGAGAACTGCTTTCAGAAGTGGCAAGAATGATTGATAAGAAATAAGGCATAATACTCTAAGGGAGCTTACTGGCAATGTGTCTCTTATTGTAATAAATTTTAAAATTCAGATGCTCACTGCATATTCTGATGATTCCATATGTTTAGAATATATATAGAAGTGAGTTGGAAAACATAAGCATCGAGCCAAAATAAGCAGAATTTAAGAAGATCCAAAGAATAAATTAGGTGTGGACAGAATAAAAGAAAAAAAAAGACCTATACTAGTTTCCTGATGTCACTGATTATATGGAAACTGGGCTCATTAAGTCAAATAGATTATTTTTAACTTCTCTAATTCTGTCAAATACATTTTATTTGAAGCACCATGGAACATTAGTTCTATATAATTCTAATGGAAATATAATATTTAAGTGTATCTGTGCTTTATTCATTCTAAAAAAAACTGTTACTCATACTTCACAAAAAAACAAAATTCAAGTTCTTAAATTAATATAGTAAAAGTCCTTTTTTAAAGTAATGATCTCCATATCATCTACATCTACATCATCATCTCTTAGTCTCAATTGAATAAAATACTTCTAATCTTCAGATTCCATTATCCTTCTCAAGCATTTCCTATGTTTTTCTTTTCAGTCTTGAAAATTCATCCTCCATCACTTGTGTCCCTCAGTCTTTCCCTATATTCATTCAATCACCTTCTAGCTATTCTTTCCTTCCCAAATGCGATGTAAGTTTGATTTAGCCTTGGTACACACAGAAATAAGTGTTGGTTATCTACGTAAATATGCAGATACACATGAACGTATATACACACATATAATTTAAAACTTACCTTAATTAATCAAAGCCAAACAGAATAAAAGTCTTGAAAGCAGTCTGAATGAGTGATGCTTTAAAGGAAATATAATACATGTCAGGGAAATTACTTAAATATTAGTAGAGAGCACATAATGGGAGACACATGAAACTGGATTAGGGTTACAGAAGGTTTTGAATGCCAAGAAAAACAATCCTATTAAAATTTTGTATGCTTATACTTGCTGGGTAAATTAAGACTACTTTTCATTAATTTCATTCACAGGATAAATTTCACATAGCTTTAGTTATGTTTACATTCTGTCATTAATTAACCAATGCTTATTTCATATATATTTTTACAATCTGTCCTGGGACAGAGATATAATTTTTAAAAGTACATTTATATTTAAACAGTATTTTTCCAAAGACATTTCTTTTTATATAAAAAAAGCAAAACAATAAAAGGTGGAAGGCTTATTTCTTTAGTGCTCAAATTTGTAAAAATTTTTCTCTACGAATATATTAAACTATTTTTATATTAGTTTAATAATGCTAGTTCTTAATTTAATTTAAAGTATGTATAATTTGTTTACTTGACTGCATACCATGAAAATCATATATTCAGGCTGAAATAAATATAACGAATTAGGACATAACATACTTGGTTCATCTGCTTTTTTTGTTGTTGCTACTCTTCAGATTCTCCAGTGTACATTCACATGCCCATTAATTAATTGCCAAGTATTACTCATAATTAGATCAATCGGTAAATATTCATGATGAAAATTTTAACCATATTTGACAATAGATTAAATGACATTGCCAGTATATAACTTAGTGTATACAAAAAAAAATAGAATGAAAACAAACACATTAATCCACCTGTAGAAATGCCTAGATAGATAAAAATATTTCCAAATGTTCATATCAAAATGTGTTGTACACATTTTTCAACCCAAGAATTTCATAATTACAGGGTTCATATTTTATTAAAAATGCCTGTCTTTAATTTTAAAATAATAAAAAATGTAAACTGTATGAACAATAAATGTCATTTTAAAAATCATCAAAATTCTTCAGTAACTGTAAAAAATCCTTAAATTTTAAAAGGAAGTAAAATATTTGAGTGTGTTAAACTGGAAAAAATGCAGTTATTCTTAATAAAATTATGAGATTTGTTATAAAGGTCAAATTCTTGTGTGAGTAAACATCATAAATTAAATTTTGTACTACATATGTTTTCGTTAACACTGTTTTCTTCTTCATTAACAGGTCAACATTTTATAATTTGATTTTATTGTAAAAACATTGATTGCACAATGTAGTAAATGCAAAAACATTAAAATATATTCTCAGTTGCTATCAGTGCTTGAACATAATAGTGACAAGTGGAAGTCTATTTAGAAGCTAGTTTACAATAGTTTCTAAATCCATATTTAAGTCTCCTGGATTCATAACAAGTTAAAGTCTTCTGTTATGCGTTGAGTGATTGAATATTTGCAGACAAGCTGATTCTTTGGTTATTTTGAAATTTTAATTGTTTCTAAACAGAACCAAACAAACATAAAATTTCAAGGAAAAGCCAATTCACTAATTTAAACATTTTATACATTAAGAAAAATCTTAGTTTTCATAGATAAAATTATTCAAAGAAAAATAACTAGCAGTAATATTTACAAAACATACTAAACCACTAATTTCCTTTCAATATACTTACGAATTTTTAAAAATGTGGTTTTCAAGATTTTGGACTGAAGAATACCTTAAATGATACTTTTAGTTTAATAATAATGAGGACATTTTCATAACTACCTTCAGCTTGGTTACAAAAACATTGTGCACTGGATTTAGAAAATACTGGTGTTGGGGCCAGGGATTTAGCTCAGTGGCAGGAAGTGCCTGCTTGGGAAGTGTGAGGTTGTGAGAGTGATCCCTGGGACCAGAGACACAAAAAAAGAAAATAGTAGTGTACCTTTGAAAAAAGCATAATTTTGCCATATTAAATATTATTACTTTATTAGTGTATGTTTCTAGTACAGGGCAGTGTGTTTATTTTGGGGACCTGGACATACATAGAACATAAATTATCACTTTCAGTACTTTTGCCCCCCTTTTTTCAGTGTTCCTTTTCCTTCAGTTCTCTCCCTCACCTCCAATAACTGTGAGAATCTGTCTATCTATCATTTATCTATCTTCTATCTAATTTATATCTTGTTTTTCACACAAACAAAAAGATGAGACACTTAAATTTTGTGTCTAACACATTTCATTTATCATGATAGTCCCAGTTTTCATTACTGGGACTGGTTTTATCTTTCTCTATGGTTTCATTCTTCTCTGTGACTGACTGGTATTCCGTTGTGGACATATACCACGTTCTCTTCATCAGTTGATGGATATTGGACTGTTTCCAGAGATCAGCTATTACTAACTGCCCTAAAATGAACATTTGTTCATATCTAATTTATTCAAGAATATACGATTGTGTCACACAAGTTTCAATGTTTACTTGTAGAGAAATTTTCATACTAATTTCCATGTGAGTACATATTTTACATTCCCATCAACACTGTAGGAGGGTTTCTTTTTACCCATACCTACAGTTACATCAGTATTTGTTGCTTTTTGTGTTCCTGATTGCAGCCATTTTGACTGAGAAAAGATGAAATTTCAGAATTGTTTTTTTTATTTCTCTAATGACTAAACATGTTGAACATTATTACATGTAGAGAATGCCCCTTTATATTTCTTCATCTAAATAGAAACTATTCAATTCACTTGTCCATTCATTGACTTAATCGTTCTCTGATGATGGCAACTTTTTCAGTTGTTATTAGTTTATCTGTGCAGTATCCAATGTTTCCTTTCCTACTGTGAACTTGGTACACGTACATGTACAAGACACATCTTAATTCTTTTTCGTTTTTTTCTTCATTTCCCTCCACCCTGACTCTTGATCTCCTCCTAATGTAGAGAAAGATCTACCTTCCCATTTCCTGTTATCCATTTTTATTTTGCTCTTTATAATTTGAGTTTCTCACACTACAGAGTACATGCAATATTTAAGCTTGTATATCTGATTTCTTTCACTTACCACTATGGTTTGAAAGTGCATTTATTCTTTTAAAAATACTTTACATTTATCTTTCATTATGGCAGAATAGAACTCCATTGTAGATAAATACCACGTTTTCTTTATCTGTTCAATTGTTGTTGGGCATATATGCTGCTTCCAAGTTTCAGGTGCTGAGAATGGTGCTGCTATAAACATGTGCATGCATGTGTCATTGTAATATGAAGTCTTTTCTCAGAAATATATCCAAAAGGGAAATACCTGGGTCAAATGGAATTTCTGGCTTTAGTGTTTTGAGGCTTCTGCATCCATGTTTCCACATCAGTTATACAAATTTACATTCTCACCAAATATTTTTCTCAAACAGATTCACCAGCGTTTTTGAAATAAGTATTCTAGGATACTAATCCTTTATCAGAAGAATAGGAAGTGAATTATTTTCCCATTATGTGGTTTGTCTCTTTATTCTTTTCTTCGCTATGCTTTTTAATTTTTATGTATTCATGATGTATTTCCTGTAAGACTAGAGTTATATTTGGACAATTTTGCCTCTGCCTATATCTACAATACTTTCTCATATTTTTATTCTTTAAATAATGTCCTTCAAAATTCTAATATGTGTGGATAGTGAGTTGATTATGGGAGCACTACACCCACCAGAAGATACAAGCACTAAATTGTTCAGTAGCTGAATGTGCTGTTAGCAGTGGCACTAGGTCAAAAAATCACCTCACTTGAAGTGTCACCTGAAAGAACATTGATAATATCCAGGCTGTTGATTTCTTTCTATGCTTTTTGACCATCATGGCATAAACAACTTTTCTCCCACAGAAACTTTCAGCATGCCATTAATTCCCTAGTGTTGGCTAAAGCTACCTGAAATGGTGTAGTTACTAAGATAGATATTGGTAGTAGAAGTGGGTCATTGACATGACTGTGCCCTACCATGTGGTTCAGAAGCTTTTAAAAAAGCTTGTAAAGGAAATTGTAATGTTTGGAGATGTCAGCTAAATAAACTAGAATTTTTAAAAGCAAGCTTGTAAAGTGATTCTGCTCAGGGTTCAGAAGATGGTAATTCTGAAAGAATGCAGTTCAGTAGGCTTCCACTGGAAAACGGATCCAGATGGCAGATGGACCAAAGACACTATATTTTGTTCTTAGGCAGAAAATTGGTCTGCATTTTGTACATATCCTGATATTTTGAAAGAGTAAGATCAATGCTTGGTTACTGAAACACTGGCATTAAAAGGAAATCAAGTATTTTGCATCAATATCCTAAGAAAATGACCTGAGAAAATCTCAGGAATCAGAAAGATACCAACCTTTGCGTGGTCAGTAATAAAAAAGTGAAAAACTTGTTTTCAAAAAGAGACTCAAGGACTCCAGCTTTTTCAGGGCCAAATAGGAAAGCTTCCCAGATTTCAGTCAACCAGCCACCCAGAAGTTGATGCACCATGATCCAAAATTAAGTGTGGCTACTATTACTCAATCCGTGGTGTCACTCATGTGGCACTGGCTTTTCAGGCACGCAGAATAGAATAATTGTTGAGATATGGCGACTTCTGCCAAGGTTTCAGAAGAAGGTCCAGAAGATCAGGTATTTTGTCCCTTTTAGAGACCGTGTGAAGCTGTAAAGTGAAGCTAGAAATGCAATGCAAAACCCAGGAAATTGGAAATGCCAGTAGTGTGCATCATATGATGAGAAAGTTATAGGAAAGTCACTTCATTAGTTATAGCAGTCACTTCATTAGAGAAGTCATGAACACTGTAAAGAGCAGTGAATGCCATAGAAGCAGGGATACTCAAACGCTTTGGAGTTCACATCTTTGCACAACTTGCCCTAAAGTCCTAGACATGAAACTATTGTATTTAATGCTTTCCCTTGTAAGACTTGATCTGATTTCTTTCTATTGCAATTTTATTCATCTTGAGAAGGGAATATTTACCCTATGCTACTGTGTGTTAAAGTGTGTAACTTTCTTTTGATTATAAATAGGGGCTCACAACCCACAAGTTTCGAGTCTCAGAAGAGACTTTGGACTTGAACTTTTCAATAATATTAGAACTGATAGAACTTTGACAAATTTTAGAGTTGGACTAAATACATTTTGTTTTAAGATGGACATAAGGCTTTTGAGGATGGAGAGCATAATGCTATAGTTTACGTCTATATTGTCCCCCTAGACTTCCATGTGTATGGAAAATAATTCACTTGGGATATCATACTCATCAGTGTGCTCACTGGAAAAGATGAGTCACTGTGGGAATGGCCTGGAAGGGCGTATCTTCCTCACCACAAATTACCTTTGCTTTCTTGACCATCATGGTGTGAGATATTTTTTCCGCCAGAATTTTCCACCGTAATGAGTTTTGGTTGTTTTATTTTTTATTATTTTTTTTTTCTTGGAGGCACATACCCATAAATGGATTGAGACCTCTGATCATGTGAGCCAAACTAAACTGTCTTCCAAAGTCATGGTTAAATATAAATTCGGGGGGGAGGGACATAATACGTATATCAAATATAACACATGTTAAACTTTTCTGTTTAATGTGACTTGACTGAAATAGATTTAAAAGGAAAAAATTACGATGGGTGAAAGAGATAAATGTCTGGAAAATAATGAATATACAGAGATTAGTTAGAAATTTATCAGAATTACAAAATGAAAAGATGATCAGGAAAAATTAAGGTTCTGTTTGTGGAATGGATAAGAATCAAAAATTATTTGGAACAATCATCCTCAAATCCAAGCTGTCAACACTTGGCTCTTTCTTGGGCAAATGTCTAGGTCAAGATGCAGTCAGAAAAGAAAACATACCATAAGCAATATGAAGCATTTATAGTAATTCTAGATCTTTGTAACTGGTTAGATAATTGGTGCAGTTCAATATCATACTTAATATACGAATATGAATCATATGATGGAAGTATTGATTGGGCAATAGTTTAAAATATTGCAGTTCAGAATGATCATAAAGTCATTGAAATAATGAATTTTGATTAACATGATTTTGTATTAAGTTTTAAATTTTAGACAAACTCAGAACAATTTAGGAATTTAGTTTTTTTCTAACAAATTGCACATATGGCACTTATAAAACAAAAGTAAATATTTTATTTTACATTCTAAGCAGTACACTTTTTTGGATGTAGAAGTACTATTTGTTCAAAGTATTGACATTTAAAAATTTATAAAACTATTCCAACTATCAAAAGCAACTCTATTTTCTTTCCATGATAATCATTCCTGTTCTTCATATTTTATTGTGACTTTTGATATTTAAATTATATTTAAAGGAAAAGTTTTGCCTTTTTTTCTGTCTTGTACAAACATTTTTGTAAAAGATAATTTTCATTATTGACAAGTGTTTATAAATTTTATAAAGATTAATGTTTATTTTGTCTTTCCCTATTCTATAGGGATGTATAATTTATTGAAGTATAATCTTCATTCTTCATTTAAGGACTTTGAAGAGTTTTGACATACTTCTACAGGAAAAACATCTATATTGGCAATATACTAAAAATAAAAATTAACAGAAATTTTCACATATATATTTGTATATATAGGTGTCTGAATTATAACTATAGAAAATTCTTGTAGAAATTAGGTTTATTGACTTTACATATACATATTTTTGTTAACATTAATTTAAAAGAAATAAACTAGATTTCAATTCTCATGTAAATTTGGATTCATTTCTGATGTATACCACTACATAATGTAACCATAAACATATGAAAATTTTAAAAAATTATAGAACAATTGGATCACATAAGATGATAATTTGATGAAAATCATTTGTGTTGAATAAAATAATAAAAAATACTATTTCAGTATATAATTTTTTGTTACCTTTTGTTTTACCATGGTTTTGAGGAAGAAAGACATAGTAAGTTCTGAGACAAATTATTAAAAGTTAATAGGCTTTATGTTGATCCAAATGATATTCTTACTTTCATGGTTAAAACAGGGATGGCATATTCTCAAAGACTGACTTTTTACAGTAAAAGCATTGATGGTGACAACTCTTACAATTATTCAGAACTCTAGAACCACAATTATTATAGGATTGTACTTTATAATATTGTATTTGTTAGATATGAGTGTATTAAAGAATAACAACCACTAAGGGTAGGTAGGTTATTGGAATCTGATTAAAACTTGAGCCTAAAGGTGACTAGAGAACATGTTTTTCTTTCTTTATATATGAACTAATTAAAACGCTGAAATTACATAATAGCTTGGAAATTTTACAAAGAAAATAAACAGCTGTACATTTAATTTCTAAATACCTTGAAAATATTTTTGTACTTTTATTCATTTCTGTTCATTAAAAGCAACAGAGAAATCTTACTTTTCTGAACACTGCCTATTTTTTTTTTATATTGGCAGAGGATACCTCTAAAATAAGGGAAATTATTTTTTCAAGAATGATGCATGCTTGATACTAGCAAAAAAAAAAAAAAAAAAAAAAAAAAAAACAGACGAGGGCCAGTGAAACAGCTTAGAAGAGGCAGAGGCAGACACAATTATAGACATCTTTGGCCACTTCAACTTTGACAAAGGGGCCACACATGTTCCTAAAAGAAAGATAGCCTTTTTAATAAATGGTTCTGGAAAAGCTGGCTCTCTACAAGCTGAGGACTAAAACTAAACCCAAGTCTAACACCAAGCAGTAAACTAAACTTAAAATGGATGAAATATCTAAATATTAATACAACTCACAAAGCTGGGAAAATATTTTAGCCACATATCTCTCAGACAAAAAACATATCTAGAACTTATAGACGTCCTTAAAAAATTGGATCCCCAAATGCAGACACAGTCACAAAACTGGCACCTGAAGTTAAAATGCATTTTCATGTGAAGAAATACAAATAGCAAATAAATATATGCACAAATGTTCAACATCGTTGATCATTTGAAAATGCAAATTCAAGTAACACTGAGATTTCATCTCATTCCAAAAATAATGGCTATCACTAAGAAATTAACCAATAACAAGTTCTGGAGGGGATGTGAAAAGAAAGAAGCCCTCTTTCATTATTAGTGAGAATATACTATGGTAGAATTATAAGCTCCTTAGAATTATAAGAAACTTCTTGTAAATATTACTTATGAAATTATTTATTTAAAAAAACTTTTTGAAAGTATGACAATAGGTAAGCTACGGAGAAAATTGACTAAGACCTACGTTTAAATATTTAATGAGTTCATGAGCTATCTTGTATCTTTTTGAGTAATTTAATTTTGCAGGATCATGAATGACATTATTTCACTACATTCTGAGGTCAGTCCTTGAAGTTCTCTCTATACCATAAAAATGTATATATTAATTATTGACATTAAAATTTATATATATACACATTTCAGTTAGTATTGTTTCAGAAATGAAGGAAATTTATTTTTAAAATTCTTCCTTGTAACAAAAACATAAGGCCACAAAGGTTGATGTTCATGAAGTCTAATGCTGAAAGAGAACATTATACATTGTCAAATAATAAAAGGCAAAACAGTCATTGTTATATTACTTAAACTTTATTAAAGTTCCTTTTGTCACACTGCTCAGCCCTGTGCTATGGATCAAAAGAACACACACACACACACACACATGTGAAATTCTTTGTTACTTTATTACCGACTTATATATTGTATGTTCAGCACACTTTATTGTCAAGGAACTGGATTCCAGAGAATTGAGTAAAACTAGTCTCTCATAACATAGCTAGACAATTGTTTCCTCCCATGAAAGGCCTTTACCAATGACAATTGACTATGGTAGAATGGAATGTCTAAAGGATCTTGCTCTACAGACAAGTGAAGCATTAAATGAACTTCTTTTATTTCTGTGAAAAAGGATTTTATGAAAAATATGTAATTTAATTGGCTCATCTAACCTACTGATTTGCATAATTTTAAAAACTAACTTTAAGACGTTTTACTTAACAAATATCTAGTTCATATAAACTATATAGCCTCTGCATTACACCAGTATGTATTAGAATCTATTTCCAGAAAAACAATCAGGAGAAAACACAAAATACAAAATATAATAGAATTATTTTTTTCAAGGTTCCGAGTTTCTTTTTCAGTCTTTTTAGGAGCTATTTTTCATTTCCACTGAAAACCAAATGTTTTTCTTTAAAAACACTGAAATGTATCTTAACCCTGCTGTCAAAGTCCTGTACCTAATGGGGCATTGTGTTCTGATATAACACCACAGTCAATAACTGTTGTATCTATAAATAAGGCTGTAGATCTAGAAGGAGTTGTTCATCCAAATTAAAATTTGGGATAAATTTTATGAGAAGCATTCTAAAACATTATTCTAAAAAATCTAGATACAATTACAGTAAATTTAGGCTTTGCTTAAAAACAGCAAAAGCGGAAAAAAAGTGTTGCATAACTAAGTTTCTCAATAGTACTTCGTGTTTTTAATGAGAAGAGTTATGTTCAGCTGTTGAAAATAGCAAATATGTGAAGAAAGCTGCTGTTTGACCTCTCCACCATTGAAAAATGTCTACTTTATGGAACAAGCATGCAGAGAAGATGGAGATTTTTCTCTTACCAAAATGCCTTGCTCCTGTCTGGAAGAGCTGCAGGAAGCACACTGTTGTTAGTATGTGAATTTGAAAGTTAACTGTTACATTTAAAAATATAATATTCACATTATCCTTCACTTTTTAATCTATCATTTTAAATTACATAACGTAGCACAAAACATAGTTTATTACAAAAAGTAATTTTAAAAGATAATTAATAGATAATTAAGTGAGCATGGCTCTTATTCTGCTCAGTTCATATTTTCTGCTCATCATAAAAAGTTCTGTTAAGCTCAATTATAAAAAAAACTATATGAAATTCTATCAAGCAGATATACTACAATCTATTTGTTTACTAAAGGTACATATTAGGTTGCCTTTTCTTTATGTGTACCACAATTTTGTTTTTTACATGTTTTTTGCTTTTTTGATGCTGAGAATCATGCTTTATTATTTTTCATTATTGAATAATGCTTCATTATTTAATGCAATCTTTATACAAATGACTGTCCTTTAAAGTACAATGTTAGAATAACAGATCATGCCACCTCGATCACATGAAACATATTTTAAAAGATATCTATCTATCTATCTATCTATCTATCTATCTATCTATCTATATGTGTGTGTGTGTACATACACATACCACCCAAATTTCTTGAGTTACATTTTGCTAATATACCAATTACATTATCCTTGTAATTTTTCAATACTAGCTAGTAACTATATTTCAATTACATAAAATGACATAAAATAATTGTTCCTTAAGCATTATAACCAATTTATTGGTTATTATTAAGAGACATTAGATAGCTAAGATAGCTATACAATTTTCTTTAGTTCATTAAAAGATGATTTGTGCTTATAGTGTTTGATCACTATATCTTGTATTCTGAGCAACTACTTCGAAGATAATATGTGATATATTCACCACTGTTAATCTATTGTTTTGAAATTTTACAGCAATGTTTTATTTTTTTTTAACAAAAGAAACATTATTTTTGCATTTTCGTTGGTGCCATATATATTCCTATACTGTTACATTGTATGAAATTTTTTTTATTTAGTGTTTGTCTCTTTACATCTAAGAAGACATATGCTGATTTAATATATTGTATATATAGTTTATATGCTGTTATATATTATTTCTCTTTTCTTAAACCATTACTTTCTCTTTTCTCACCTTTTATTGGTGCTAGCCACTTTCATTACACAATCAGTGCTGTCCTACAGACTGGAAATTGGTAGAGGTTTGCATGGGAGTTACACCCTAAATTATACTTTACTGATTTAAGGATAACTCTGAGAGTGTAAGTTGTATGTGCTATATAATTTCTTTTCACGTGTTTTACTGTTTTTTCCACTTTTTTATTTATTTATTTATTTATTTATTTATTTATTTTACAAAAACAGTATTCAGTGTGACTGACTGAAGTACTGAGGGTCCACAGTGAGGATTTTGTGAACCGCGGCACTCTAACTGGGTCATTTGGCCATAGGCCTTTCTGTTGTGCACAGGTAGGTCCATGTGTTACTTGGTTCAATTGTGACGTTTATTTATAACTTATAACTAAACTCACAATAATCTCCCAGAGCAGAGGACAAGGTCGAGGAGAATATTGGAAATGTTAAATGCATGTAGGTATTTATGATTTTGCAATTTAAATATTTTCCTATCATCCAAACTGACTTGCTCAATTAGTTGTCTGTATAGTTCATGTCTTGCAAAATTATCTAAATTAGATAAATCCAAACATTTTTATGCTTGTTCACAGAATTAAAAGCATTTATCTTATAAATCAAGGCAGGTATTTCTAGAATATACCATGTTCTAACTCATAAGACTATATGGAATAAGCTAGCTGTTAAAATGAATTTGAATATAATTGTGTTTGGATGACTTTAAGGCTTAAAATTTTTAAAATGTAGTGGAAAATAATATAGATTTAAAAATTCTGTGAAATATAAAAGTATTGATCATTCTAAAAATTATACAATTGCTAAAATATTATTTCACTTAAGAACAGTAATACTGGCTAACTTTGTACATGGCTATTGTTTCCCTGAAAATAATACCTAGCTGGGAAATAATCAGCCTTGAAAACAAGGTGCAACACGCCAGCCCTAATCGGCTGTCCTTGCCTTTCCTGCCTTCTCTATGCTATTGCTTCGTGTCTGCTCTGTGAGGCAGGCAAGGCAAGGGTGGCCCAACTGGAGGTGCAGTTTTGACCTCTAGTATGCAAGGTTGAGTATTTTCCAACTATTATTTTGGGGGAAAGAAGGTATATGGCTATCTATAATATAAATATATTAAAAATCTCATCCAATGTTTGTTTTGCTGACTGTATTTAGGACTGATGTGAAAGCAAATATATTTGAAATATACTTAAAAACTCATTCAATATTTGTTTTGTTGACTGTATTTAAGACTGATATGAGAGCAAATTCTCACCCATCACCTTTTAGAAAGCATCTAAAGATTAGCTTCTAACTGTCATGATTATGCTCCTAAATGTGCTTGACGCACTCCAGGTAAGAAAACATTCTATCCAAAATCATGTAAAGTAGTTAGTTCACAAAGGCCATTGTAAATATCTTTTTTAAAAGAATAACTCATCAAAAATCCCAACACTAGTCCTGATTAAACTTTGAACTTTGACTTGCCTGGACTGCAGTGAAGGAATAGAAATTACATTGAGTAAATATATATATATATATATATATATATATATATATATATATATATATAACGCATCCTTTTTGTATTTATTATTTTACCATGAAAAAGCCAAGTGGTCTATGAATCACAAGTTGAACATGACTAAGTAATAGTCCTGTTTATAGGAAGCAATGTCAAATAAATGGACTAACATAAAGGGAAAGTTAAGAATAAATGATATTTATAATTTTCTATATCAAAGAAAAAAATAACATTAATCATGAAGGAACACTTACCTTTCAAAGATAAAATAATTTAATACATATTGAGGGCTTTTCTGTCTTCATGCTCTTAATATTTTGGTTCAGACAGTCCTGCTGTCTGTGTTGTAGTGACCTATCCAAGGCATTCCTAGTTCTACATACTAGATACCAGTAACATTCCCTCAACTGTGTCAATAAAAATGACTTCACACATTGTAAAATGTCTTGTTGGAGGGAAAGATTACTACACTGACAGTGATTCATGTTGCTTATTAAGGTTACCACTGTGGAGGAAACTTCATGGAAACAGCTTATCTGTAGGCATAGTTGTTTTGCTTTATTTTATGTTTGCTAAATAATAAAATACTTGGTTGAGCAGAAATAACTTGAGAGTTTTTTTTCCTGGGAGTAAACTTTTATGATCAGTGAGCTGGACTGAGTATTATTGAAGGGTTGTCACTTTAAATGATCACATATGAAATCATTATCTTCACTTCTGACACGATTTTCCTTTACGAACATTTTACATGAAACAAGCCAAATTCGAGTCTGAAACCAGTACTTTAAAAAGTTTACTTGCAAGTTGTGCACAAATAGCTATTTTTGACAACTATAATAACCGCACATTACTGAACAATACTAACATAGGGGGTTAACAGCTTGCACTTGTACGAAATACTTGAAGTCAGTCAGAAAGCCATTATTATGACCTTGTGCTGACCACATTCTATGAAGTGTTACATGATCAGGGACAGGGAAGTTGGTTAATGGAAGTTATATAGTAGCTAGATGTATCCTTGTCACACTTCATCTAAACTGATACATTGCAATGGTCCACACTGCTCAGACCTAGCAATTACTGTCCAATTCCAATCTAGTCCACACTGCCACTATAATGAAAAATAATTAGGAGCCTGAAAATGAGTTTTCACATGAAATGGTTTCAGTGCTTGGACACAATCGCCTTTGGCAGATGGCTTTGGGTTTGCTTTAATATAATAAAGACAGTTAATCATCTCTAAAGAGTGCACTGAATGAATAAACTTTTAACACTATTTTCCACAATGAAACTCTTACACTGATCAAATGTTTAATGCTCGGCAGTGGAGGTTGTTTTGGTTGAACTGTTGGGAATGGGTGCATAAATCATTGCAAAAACACACTAGAAAAGAAGAAAACCAGTTCAAATTGATTATTTATTTATTTAGTTATTAGAGGGAGTGAAATGGGTTTTTATTTTTAGTATATGTTTGAAATACACAATAATTATAATCATCTTGGTGAATTAGTTCATATAAACAGCATGTGTACCATTAGTAAGTACATATATGTTATATATATATATATATATATATATATATATATATATATGGCATCTTGATTTTTAATTCTGTTGCCCTTATTTTCCCTGAAACAACTTCACAATAAAAGATATATGTGCATATGTGTATATTTATATCTATCTAACTTATACTGCATAAATTAAAGACTGAAATTATGTTTATGAAAAGAAATGATCCTATTAAAAAGAAACATTTTGACAAGCTATAAAGCATTTTCCCACTTAATCTAAGAGCAAATACAAAAGAAGGACCAGACACAAACCCGAAGGCTCACATGCACATGATTTTCTCAGGATTCTGTGGGCTCCAATCCTCCAAGAAGAATTAAAATAAGTCAGAAGTTCACCCTATTAGCCCACCAAGGTTTTTTTTTTAATGGAAAACTTATTGTAAACTGGAGCTATTTTCATACCTCTATTTATTTACCATCATATTTTATTAAAATCAATTCTTTTAATTTTGATGCTTGTAATTGCATGTATACAAAGGCTTGACATAGGCAAATACATTGTCCTTTTTTGATTATTGCATGTTAACTTTATATTTTATTACTATTTACTACTAGTTACTGTTGTACTGATTTTCTGATAACAAAATTTTAGCTATTCCAAGTATAGAGTTTTTTATTTGTTTGACTGTGGCTTTAATTCTTAATGTGCAAACATCCATGATTCATGACTCCTTTATGCAATTCACATAACCTGTTATTAATAATTAAACTAAAGCAAGAAGAATTTAATTGCTTATCTTTAAGATAATTTTCCTTTGTTTTCCCCTAACATTCTTACAGGACTATAGCCTCTTCATAGCAACGCTTGCTATAGTGATGTCTTTCACTTTTTAAAAAGAACATTTGAATGGAAAACATTCTGTAAATTCTGTTTCATTTTAGTAGTGAAAGCCATATAGCAAGAGCAAATTCTAATCAGGAAAGTTACAGAGCAAATCTCTAGGTGAGTTACTTAGGGCAGCAGGTTTAGAATTCAACTGAAGTATGTTGAATTAATCTGAGGCACTAACTTTTTGGAAATAAGTATTATTTTTCTTCAACTTGATAACTTTACTCATTTTTTCAAGAGAGATCAAAATTTGAAGTAAAGCTATGCTGAGTGATATGAAAACCCAAAACTTGTCTCATCACCGGTACAAATTCACCATCACTTCTTTAAACCAAATGCATTTATAAAATACCTGATTATTCTTTTATTAGAAAGCTAATGTTGTCTCCTCAAAGTTTTCAAAAATTTCTTGTGTAATGGGCAACTGAATGACATATATGACACAAAGCACAATTTTGAACATAGATGCACATGTCATCCTGGGATGTAGTATTTGGTGGTTCTGTGATAATACCTAAAAGGCAGAAAAGTATGGTTAGTTCCCTACATTACACAAATTCATGAAAAAAACTCCTCCTTTTTTAATGCTAAAGTAAATAAAAACAATTACAAGTATTATTACGCTTCTAAAACAAAGCTTTTTTAGATGAATTTTTTAAGTTTATACTTCATGCACTCAAGTTGCCAAAACTTTTAAAAATATATATATTTCAATAATAATGGGAAAACAATTTTAATCAACCATTTATTTCCATAAAATAATTTTGGTATTTGTGGCTAGGTTAATAATATCTTACACTATGACATTAATATTCATAAAACTTTTATCCAAGTACAAACGTTAAAAGTACTATTCAAAGTAGTTTAATTGTCTGTGTGGGCATAAATAGTCACTATAGACTATCTTTCATTTTTGCTTCACAGCAAATGCTGATACAAAGCAACTTCTCATGAAAGGTGACGTGTAAATATAAATATTTTAAGTGAAATTTTTGTTTGCCACCAATGGGGAAAATCCAGAAAATGCAGCTTCCAATGACTGTAGAAACTTATTTTCTCATTAATAGAAAGTAAGTAAAGTTGCTTTTAGCAATTCTCAGGTATTTCTAGCATTTTCTTACTGGGTAACTGTTGAGTGAACAAAAATAGATATTGAAGTGAAACTGTAATGGGAAGATGGACTATAATACTTACTTTAAACACACACACACACACACACACACACACACACACACACACACACAATAAATACCAGGTAACTGTTCATTTAACTTTTGAAGAAGAACCTGACATGCATCTTGATATGGTACATTGCAGTGACTTCTGACTTTTAGATTAAGATTGGGTAATAATTTCCAACTATAGGAACACTGAGTCTGTCATAGAATGATGAAACATAAAAGTTCAAAATGAACTGGATGGATGGCACTCTGGAAGACTAAGGCAGGAGGATCTTGAGTTCAGGCCAATGGGCTTGGTTTAAGTTAATGAGACTCTATATCAAATAAAGAACTTGGGATATACCTGAGTATGAAGTCACTGCAATGTACCATAATGTCAAGATGCATGTTTGTTTGTTTGCTAAAAGCAACTTTATTTGCTTTCTATTAATGAGAAAATAAGAATATTTCAATTAACATTGGAACAAATTGAAAAAGTATTTCTAAAAATAAATAATAGCTAATACACAGAAAGTTTATCCATGATACTGATAAAATACACACAGATAAAATTCAAATTAACATACTTCTTCTAAACCTTAAACTAGAATGTCCTCTCAATATTTGGCATAATTAAATCATTGATTTTCATCAATTTGCCAATCTTGCTACATTTTAAGGAATGTACATATATTGTGTCACATTCAACAAATATGTGTGGATCACTTCTTATACTTTAAGGACTGAACCATTCTTTCAGGATCTAATGGCAAACATGAGAAATATCTCCTCTTCTGTTATGAATGGTATAATTTTATTGCATGAGCTATTTAATAGACATTATTTCTAGATTTAAAAAAAAGTCTATTAATGTATTTCTAAATCTGAAACTACTGCTTCCTGATGAACTTGGATTCCTGTTTCTGGGGCAGTATTTTTCTGGAGATATAGGCTCCATTAAGCCCTGGTAGCATCTGTATTCTCTCATACAGTATGTTTTCCACAACTTTTGGCATAAATTCTTAGGACTTCATCAAATATTTAAAAGTTTGAAAATTTTTGAATTTCTTGTTTGTGATAATGGAAATTTTATTATCAAGCCCAAGTACATAACAAGAATTCTCAAATCATTTTAACTAAAATCAAATTTTTGCTATCAAAAAGCTGCAAACTTGTCTGAGTGTGAGGCTAGGGACTAGTATCTTACTAAATTTCTTTTGCTGAATTGATGTGAGACAAATTACTCATAATCTACAACATGTTTAATGAACAGTTTCTCAATTGGTTACATTATTCAATTCCTGGTAGAAAATCTTATAAGTTTTAGCAAAAACTACATAGATCTAATGAAAAATACCCTGAGTTGCTAAACTGAGATTTTTCTTTCGCTATTGTTAACATAATTACAAAAATTTCAGATTGGTTATAATGATTTTTCAAGTGTCACGAAATTTATAATTTTTAAATTTCTTATATTAATGTAAATCTAGAACCAAGTATCTAAAATATATATTCATATGTATATATTAGAATGTGGTCTGCTAATAATTAAGTGATATTTTTGTTTAAACTATGTTATTCTTTAAGAGAGCTTTAACTTTGTTTTCTAACTCTTAGCCAATGTTATAGATTACCTTCACGCCCACTTCGTATTGTTAGAATCAGAATTATTCGATGTTTAATTCTACAGAAATCATGGTTATGAAACTCATTATTTATGTAGATGTATCTAAGAACCTATGCTAGGCTAATCTTGGCTTTTGGATGAGAAAAAGCCAAGGAGAAATGCAGACTTATTCTTTACTTACATTCCATCCAGAATTAATACTGCTAAATTAATACTGCTAAATTAATGAACTTGCTCAAAAGGAAAGCCAACCAACTTCCTCAAGTTTGAAGCTTGAGCACATGACAGGAACAATCTCTTAAAAATAACAAGGAGTCAGGAAACATACCTTAAGAATAATAGGTGTGAGTGAAAAATTTCATTTATTTTAAAAATTCTTTTTTCTGATACATAAGCAGATGCCAGTGTCTCCCATGTTAACATTAGAATGAGGATAGGACCAACTCCCTGAAAAAGGTACATTACTGAGTAGTTGTTTTATTCATCTTATTCTTAAGAAAACTGCATATTTTTATTCATCCCATTTCTAGATTTCCTCTGCATTATTCTTACAATGAAACTTCTCAAAATTTACAGAAACCTACCGCTGTACTAATTGAGTATTCTGATTTAATCCATGGTATACAAACTAGCGATTCAATTTCTAGGAAGTTATCCTAAAGATATTATCAGAAATTTAGAAAAATTTCTGTAACAATTTTTTGTTGAGAAGTATTCAAGGTCAAAATGAAAACAGTTTGACATGTAAAAAAAAAGATTGCTTCCCAAATTATGGTTAGACTGGAGATAACATATAACATAGATTTAAATGATTTCAATAATTTCAGTTGACATGAAAAAGATTATGTCAAAAATACGGGATTCAGAACTTTGTTAGTAGGATTTTAATAATCCCAAACCAACTGCAAATATATATATTTTTTTCAGTCACAAAATCTATATATTTTAATTTCTATGAAATACACTTTGTTAATAAGTAGTTGTTAATTTTGTAATAATTTTAGAATATATCTTTCTCCAAAGATTAAGGAATGATATACTCCATAAAATAAAAATGGAGGAAAATGTATAAATCTGAGTGCTTTCCATTAAGGAAAATGGATAGCAAATAACTGATCAGTTATACGATGTGGGAGACAAGTTTCACAAAAGTCTAGAAATTTATTGGAGTCTGAATGTTCTGACTATAAAAACAATGAAATAGGATGAACAGTAGATACTGCACAGAAGGATAAAATTTCTTTTTTGCTTTGATAAATTTGAAGTACATAGGATCAGCCATGTACAATTATACATTAACATGAGGTTTGAAGCCTGGGAAGTTTTGGAGATATTTCATAGGTATGTTGACTATCTGCTAAATATACCAGGTCTAATATGGTGAATTTGTGTAGGAAGCCCTGTATCACCTTCCAATAAAGAAATTCAAATTGAAACAACACTGAGATTCCATTTTACTCCCTCCCAAAAAATGGCCATTGTCAAGATGAAATAAAAACAAATTCCATTGAGGCTACACAGGAAAAAAGAAACCCTTTTTTTGGTGTTGGTAGGGATGTACAACGATATAAATTTAGTAAGAAGACTCCTTAAAAATTTAAAGAATTGTGAATTCCACTTAATCCAGGTATTTGCCTACAAGGAATCTTTCTGGAAGACATAAAGACATTAAATTACAGTGATGTATGAAAGTTAAATCTTGGAAGCAGTCTATATGTCCATCAACATGAATGAATAAAGAAACCACAACTGCTGTCAGCTTCTTCCTAGCTGGGGACAGACTGATAGGAATTGCCCCACACATATTCCAGCAGCCATCACAAAAAGTTCCCTATAAGTATGGAAGAAACCAGGAGTGTGTCAAGATGAAGAAGCAAAAGGATGCCTCTGGCCTCCAACCCAAGCAAAGCAAAGCAAGTCCAGGAGGTGTAAACATGGAAGTGATCAGGCGTCACAAACCTGACGTTTCTGAAGTGATGGCAACTGAAGCAAAGAAACAATTTCATGAGGCTATAAAAGAAATTAGAAGAGAATACTAACTCATGTAAAAGAAGAAATGGCAAACAATAAAAGAATTGCTAAGTACCTCTAAAGAAGACATAGATAAAAAGAAAGAGGAGCATAAGACAATGAGGGAAACCTTGAATGAACAATACAAAAAAAAAAAAAAGATTTAGAACACATGAAACAGGTTCAAAGAGATATCCAGAAAATTTAAAAATCCACTGAAAGCTGGGAAAACCAATTGAAAGAAACTAAAGATAGACTTTCAAACCTCAAGTTTGAAGCTTGAGCACATGAAAGGAACGATCTCTTAAAAATAACAAGGAGTCAGGAAACATACCTTAAGAATAATAAGTGTGAGTGAAAACCCAGGGGTCAACACACATGGTATTAAAAGTATATTTTCAGAAATAAGATCAGAAAACTTTTCACGCATGGGAAAAGGAAGTGATATTCAGATAAATGAGGTATGTAGCACTCCAGCCAGCCATAACCAAAATAAATCCACATCCAGAAATATAATAATCAAAATCCCAGAAATCCAACACAGAACAGCATATTAAAATCTGTTAGAGAAAATAAACATTACCTCTAAAGGAAAACCCATCAGAATCATAACAGACTTCTCAACACAAACCATGACGTAAATAAGAGCATCGAGTGAAGTATTTTAAGTCCTGAAAGAAATAATTTGCCACCCAGATTGATGTATCTTGCAAAAGTATTTTCAAAAGATAATGGAAAAATGAGATACTTCCATGAAAAAGAACAACTGAAGGAATTCATGAACACCAAATCAATCCTACAAAGAATACTGAAGAACATTCTAGGGAGAGATTTTAAGAAGGCCAAGGTTCCAGAAGCAGCAGCGGAGGGAGTTCACTGAGCAGGGCAATAGCTGAATAGAGAAGAAAAGTAGGCAACCAACGGTAGGAAAATAGCAAGGCAGTGCATGTTGACCATACCCACCAATGTAGATGGCCTTCATTGATCAATAAAAAGAAACACAGGCAGAGTGGATCAAGAGACAGGCTCCATCGATACGCTTAATCCAAAAAACACATTTAAGTCAAAAGTGGGTTCAGAGACTGAAAGCCAAAAGAGAGAGAACAATGCTCTGTGGGACAGGGAACCAGAAAGAAGTGAGGATTGCTTGCCCATCAGCTGCAGGGTGGATAAGAAAGACATAGCGTTTTTATACAATAGAAAGCAACCCCATTATAAAGAAAGATAACCTTGAGGCTCTTGTAGGTAAATAGATACAACTTGAGATCATGCTTATGGGTGAAATGGTTCAGAGTCTCATACATGAATATTGCGTTGTCTCCCTAGTAGTATAAAAAAACTAAAGGAGTTAGTGGGATCAAAAATGAACAATACATATTATAAAAGTGAAAGAAGAGGAAATATCCATAAAGGGAAGGCAAAGGACATTGTTAATGTATTATCATTATTTGAAACCCTTATTTTTTTCATTGTTCTGTTTAGTTTGATTTTATTCTGTTTCACTTTGTCTAATTTTATTATATTTGATAGCATGGACATCTATTTCAAAGATAACAAAATATGTTATGGTAGCCACTACTGATTTCCTATTATCTTGTTTCAAAGTCCTGTATTGCTTTGATTGTTTTGTTATGATTTTTATTCTGTCTTTTCATTGTATTATGTCTGATGGTATAGGCAATTACTTTGAAAATAACAAGAGGCTTATAGTAGCCACTATTGTTTTCCTGTTATCTTGTTTCCATTGTTTTGTTATTATCCTGTAATATTTTGTTTGACTTTATTATGCCTTCTGGGATGGGCAGTTATTTTGAAGATAACAAGAGAAATTATGGTAGCCATTATTGATCTCCTTTTATCTCGTTTTGAAGTTATGTTATGTTTTGTTATGTTTTGATTGACTATTGTTTTGTTTTATTTGTTTTATTATCTTCATTGTTTTGATTGACTTTATTCTGTTTTATTATCTTCATTGTTTTGTTTTGTTTTGATTGAATTTATTCTGTTTTATTTCATTTTGTTTTATTCTCTTCGAAATAAAAAATTTAAAAATAATGGGTGGGTACATAAAAGAATTCCAGACAGGTAATATAAACATTATATACTAAAAACATGTACTACTAAAAACAAAGAATAACAACAACAACAAAAGAAATTGAGTGTGATATAAAAAAATCACAGTTTGTAACTGCATACCACTGTATCACAAAACAGATTATAACATTAGAATTTTAGATAAAAATAAATATATCTATGCAAGAGTGTTTGCCTTTTACATGGTTACATGGATATATTCACTTCCTCAGATCTGGGTTCTTAAAAATGGCCTAGAGATTGCATGGAGTTTCTAAGCCCATGCATTAGGCGTTTATACTAGACCATAACCAGTTTTACTCTTTTCCAGAGCTTCTCATCAGACTGCTAGATGTAATGCCTTTTCCTTTCAGCTCTGTTTTCTCTTCAGCAATGTCACTGCTATAATTAGCATTAGAATCCTGATTCTCCATTATTCATATACCTACCTATTCCCCAAAATGAGAAAGCTTTAAGATAATTACAAGTATTTATATCTCAAGAATATAAAAATTTTAGTTTTAAAAAGTTTATACAGGAAGTGCTAGCTTAGATTTATTTCCCTGTGATGATAATAATTATATGTATATATGATTTATGATTCACATAAATATAAAATAAACTTTAATTGTACATACATTACCCAATATTATCAATCTTACCAAGAGAGAGTAAAAGTGGGTGATAACTTTTTCCAATGAATATATGATGAACATTGAAAAAAAAACTGTTTTTCTTTCAATCAGTGTGGAGAAATTTATAGAACATAATGACACGTGATGGAGTCGTATTTCTCTTCTCATCATGTCACGTACAGATCCCAGAATAGCACCATCCAGCAGCAGTGTTCTGTTTGCACAGTCAGCAATTTGATACTTTCTCTGAAGTCTAAAAGGCGACATAATTTCACATTTTGTACATTCAATTTTAATTAAGAAGTAAAGTCTGAGTGGGAAAAGTTTGTATATCAGATCTTGATTATTTTTTGTCACTAAGCCAAAGCTTGGAAACCATCTCAAGTATAGCATCATTTTACCTGCACCCCAAGGCATAACTGAATTGCTTGCTCAGGATATCACACACCACTCAATGTGAGGGCAAAGTGAACAACTGACATTATAATTTACCAGCTGTGCACTACTGTTCAGGGATCATAGTAAACTAATTTGTAAAAAATTATTAAATGTCAAACATTAGGTCAGAGTTTCATGTAGAAGTATATTATATAGAAAGAAAACTAACATATTTACAAATTATTTCATTGTGATAAACAAGACATTCAATAACCATTACAGAAAGGAAATAATCTTAAAATTAAATTACATCATTTTATTTATAAATTCTTAATTTTTAACTCTTTATTCAGTGATCTAAGAATATTTATCAAAAGATACATATTTTATGGTTGGTTTTTACCTGCATTCAAAGGTGTTTATAAAAAGTTCAAATATATGCATTTTTGGTTAGCCTATTCAGAAAAAGAGTAATTCCATTTAATTAGCATGTTTTAATAACATTGTATGTAGTGCTTATCAATCAATAGTTGTTTATAATATTTTCAAGGGACAGAAGAATAAATA
Organism: Cavia porcellus; assembly: GCF_034190915.1. Taxonomy (NCBI): domain Eukaryota; kingdom Metazoa; phylum Chordata; class Mammalia; order Rodentia; family Caviidae; genus Cavia; species Cavia porcellus. Next base: position 58,039,193 of record NW_026947505.1, read on the forward strand.
AGGTGAAATATCACATATATTTTGTTAAATATTCATGTTCATCATTCAATGTTCCTAACTTTTATTGGTAGAGTAAAATGCATATTTGTATATTCCCCTTTTGCCACTGTATGTATAGCTCTCTAATGTTTGAAGTATATTATTAGTGCACATACTTTAAGATTCTTATGTCCAGATTGGTACAGTAAGAGAACTGTGTATATGGCTCAAGATTTATATTGACAGCATTTTATAGTTATAATTCTTCAGAACAGTGGAGAACATTATATGAGATGAAGAGACAGAAGGGAGAGAAAAAGGAAGTTAAACCCACTAGTATGAAGGGAACTTGGCATTTATTGTGCCAATTCTTTTGCTCTGTACCTTAATCTACAATTTGAACTATAACAGCCCTTATGTTAAATTATTATTTAGTTTGGTATAATTTTTACACTGACCCTGTCATTCCCATTGTTGGAAAATACACACATTTATTAGTGGAAACAAGTTTACAAAGTTTTCACAGTTAAAAATGATTACCAATTTACACTTTTTACACTTAAATGTAAAAGAACATTTTCACAATGGATGAATGATGCACAGATTATACATGAGGAAAGAGTTGATTATTGGACATAAATGCACACATATCTTATATATGTGTATATCAGTGAGAATTCTGGGGTCTGGATGTCTGAAAACTATTCTTTTTTAAAACTATTTCTAAGGCATTTGGTGCTCTTATAAAACTTCATGAAACACCGGGAACTTTGGAGAGCACACGGGACTAAAATAAATCATGGCTGTTTTCTAAAGCAGTTAGTAGAGTTGACTCAGCTTAATGAGGTGATAATTGTGTAACCATATGAATTGTTTCAAGACACTGGGCATAACAAGTATGCTTTGTCTTGTATTCTAAAATCAAATTAAATCCATTTCAGAGTTTCCACTTGGGGAGCTAGTGAAGTATACACATAAGCACTGAATGATCCCCTTTCCACCTCAAAGCCCCTGCATGTCCTCCAGCAAATCTTCGCTCACTCTCCAAGATGGTCTGTGTGGCTCCCATTCGTCCTGCTGATCAGTAGGTGTTCATGCTGTTCCTCTGCCATGCAGCACGCTGCTGCCCGACAGAGACTTGCCTGTCTAGAGACTCCCTGAGTGATTGTAGCATCTCCTGTCCCTATCCGTGAGAAGGTCTGGCTCATAGTGGGATCTTGGTCTTTGCTGCCTGCAAATCCCTCAAATTTAGGCCAAGTCCAGTGATTTACTATTTGAAACAGAAAGCCAGCCTACCTGTCCTCGTGTGCACTGGACGGAGATCATTTCATCATTGCTTCATGAATCCATAGCAGCTAAATAGGACGGTGTACCAATTGATTCACAACTGATTCCTTCAAATATAAAAAAATAAACCTGACATCTTTCTCTCAAGTTTACCTTTGATTTCCTTATTTCTCCTGTGAAGACTGTACTTTTTAAGTAAGAAACAAATTCTCCTCCATTCACTTTGGCTTTCATACTGTTTCCTATTTTCATCTGTATATTCTGATCTTTTCATTCAGTCTATAATAGGTACTATTATCCTGACTTACGTAAGAACATTATGATAAATTCAAATTTATGATTCTTTGACTTAGTATATCTCTAAAGTAAAAATAAATAATTACACTGAACTTAACTTCAAGTAGAATTACTTTTCGTCTTTACTCTCAAGCCTGTAAAGCAAGTGTTACATCCAGTCATTTGGTTTTGAATTCATTACCTGTTTTTATAATCCACACTTTGCTGAAGAATGCTACAAAACAGGGATGAAAAGTTATGAAAATTGTACAGGTAAACAAAAGTAAAGATAGAAAGGTTTGTCACCTAGAATAAATTACAGTAAGGTTACGGCACTGGTCTAACGCGGAGTAAGGCCAAAGAGGGACCGCCTCCCACTTCCGGCTTCTTCCTCGGCCTTAATTACACTTCCCCTTCCTGTTTGCGTGCGAAGAAAACTCCAATCAGCTCCTCGCACGTCATCAATGCGCGCCCTAAGCACCACCCCTGGTCAGAGTTTATATGTATAACTCATACCCCACTTTCCAACAGACGTGGCTAGATCCTCTATGTAATGGACTCTTCTCCATCTCTTTGGAATAAATCCTGTTTTTTATTTTATCTTCCATTATCACACTGAAAACTCTTTCAAAGATCACGTTAGATAGCTAAAAAGCAATAAAGATGTGATTGTACTACCTCACTTGCCACGTAGACCATTCGTAATAAGAGATTAAGAAAGGTTTCCTTTACATTTATTTTATTCATAATTAAATGTCTTTTAACAAACAAAAGCATGAAACACTTTTACATGGAATGGCATGCAATGTTTTGATACGTTGTGTTCTGTAATATTTAAATCTAAGACATCCGTGACAATTTAATGTTTTAGTGAGCTACTGTCCCAAAATTAAAAAAAAAAAAAAAAAATAGACTGCAGTTGTAAAACAGTGTGAAGGCCACTGATGTAATCTTTGGTACTCTAAAAAAAATCAGATTAAATACATTTACTCAAAGGCCAGGGCTAAGCACATTCTTTGCAAGCACACAGTCATGAGTTCAATCCCCAGCACCAAAAAAAAAAAAAACAAAAAAAGAAAAAGAAAGAAAAAATTATATATATATATATATATATATATATATATATATATATATAATTACTAATTCTTCCAAAGAGTAAATCTTTCAAAAGCATTTCTTATATTCCTCATGTATATTTTTGAAGTAAATATACAGTATGCTATTGTTATCTACAGTTAACCTGCTATCCAATAACACACAACTGATAACTCGTAACTGGCTTAACACCCTTTGATGGAACTTTCCCAAGCATCCTTTTCTGCTGTTTTCCCCAGCCACCAACACGTAAGTTTCAACTTCTATCAGGTCTACTTTGTTTTATTCCACATATGAGTGAAATCATGTGGTACTATACTCAGAATGGCTTTCATAAATTAACATAGTGAACTCCAATTGCATTCACCTTGTCACAAAATCAAGGTATTCCATTCTGTGTTCCATTAGTATTCCAATAGTGTTCCATTCTGTGCATGTACTGTTTTTCTTTATGTATTCATAAATGGACACATAGATCGTTTACATTGCCTGATTCTGTTAAGTAGTCTTACAATAAACAGAGAGTGTAAATCTCTCTTACACATACTATTATTCTTTTAAATAAGCCATGATCTTTAAAAATTCTTCAATATTTTAATCAAATATTCAAATTTTTGACATGTGATTGAAAAACAAACTGTTAGACCAAAGACAAGTTTTTGTCAGGTGGCATATGCAATTTACCTCAAAACTGCTCACCTACAAGAAAGGACCAAAGTAAATAATTGTATGATCTTAGTTTGTCTATAGAAAGTAAGTATCTAAATTGAGGACTAACTATGTAGGTGAAAATTAATGAATCAAATGTCTTGACAAATGTACTATTGAACTGTTATGAATTTTTTTTTAAAATCTAAATTTGACTACCAGGAATAATGGAAATTTTTAATTTCTTTGAACAAATCTTTGGCTAAACAAACTAAAATTTTGGACATTTCTTATTTTATCAGTCGTCAAAAAGTTGAAATTTTATAAGACTAAGGCGGAAATGCCAAAAATCGATTTCATTGTTGCTTTAGTATAAGTAGCAGCTCCTTCACCTAAAATCAGGTACAATTTTCTTCATAGTTACTTAAAAATTAGATCAAAATATTCTTTGAATTTTTAAGATTTGGATATAAAAACATTTAAAATAAAATATTGTCAAGTTTTATGTCAGTGGCCCTAAGGCCTAATGCATTTGCATAATGAATTTGTGATTGGTTCATCGTCTAGAGCTTGGACTGATGGTGTCAGTGCTGCACCAACCTAGGGTGGAACCAGCATAAAATGTAATGGCAGGAAGAAGGTGTTCCTTACTCTCTTGCTTCTTTCTTTCTTTCTTTCTTTCTTTTGTTTTTTAAATATAAGTTATTTATTTGGCCATGGAACCTGGGGTCTGACCTGAGCACGGGAGGAGGCAGGGCCAGCATTGGAGGCCCACACAGAGCACGGCCTCCCATCCCTATTTCCCACGAGCAAGCAGCAGAGTGGCGCCCACTGCGAAGTTCACTGCTAGCTTCCTGAGACTCTGATTTCTACCACTAGGGTGTGCCCTGGGCAGGGGACCCATGGAAAGCCAGCAGGCATCTATCAAGGACTGGTAGCCACCACTGGAAGGGTGTGGGCACTGCTACCCTGGCCTTTGTTCACTCAGTTCAGGTGCCTGGCAGAGGCCAGGTCCAGAAGAACTGCAGGAATTTTCATCTTCTCCATCTGTGCTGTTTCACAGCTGCCATGAACTGCGGCCCTGCCATGCTAGCCTGCCTTGGAGCCAACTGAGTATGGACTGAAACCTCCAAACACTGTAAGAAATAAACCTTTCCTTTCAAAACGTGGCGCATCAGATATTTTGTCTCAGCCAAAAGTAAAAAATAACTAAGACAAATATTCCATTTTTTTCTAATTCAATAATCTGCATTAAATTGTTAAAAAAACAAATGATATAATTTTATCTTATGAATATAAATTGTCTTTCATTGAAACAATTACAAAACTGTAATGTCAGCCCTGAAACTACCGAAAAATGTAGCAAAGAAACATGAAGCTTCAAGCATTCTTGAATCCAGAGACATTATTAGTGCTGTGTGAATGCACTGAGTCTCACAGACTTAAAAATTGGTAATAAGTGATAGCATTGTCAGAAAGATTTTGTATATATGTAAGTACAGATTGATGATATTTTAAAAAATAAACAAAATACTCCCTTTATTCAGACAAAGTTTTGTTTAGTGTTTTCTCTCATACTAAAGTTTAATTTTTATTGACTCAAATATGAAATACATAAATTTATAACCAGATCAGACACTAAGAGAGGAGCATCAAAATAGTGGCAAGATAAAATATTGAGATTAAATGCAATCCATATTTCTCAAAGATAATTTGAAGGAAAACTGTTGATCACCTAAAATACACCAAGAGAGCCAGTCACTAGTTCCACTATTCATAAGAACGATGGGGGTCAGCTGACTTTAGGTTGAAATTACTCAGGTTTTCTATTGGCTTACTCAAACAGAACACTTCAAGTGAACATTACACAAATAATCTGGGGCTTCATTTGGAAAAGTGTTTTAAATTTAAAACAGACAACTATTAGACTTCTTCCAGTAAGCCAGGGAGGAGAGCACAGACCTTTTACTTTATTTCCTCATAAGAAAATTCTCGTTCCCTAAGACTACATATTTCTGGCTTCTATTTCTGCAGCTTCACTGGGCATACAAAAATGAGGGAACAGGCTCTTCCAGCTGTTTCTCGTACAAAAACATGATTCAAATATTTCCATACTTAGAGACACTCACCTCACAAGAAGAGGGACTGGACCTCAGAGAACTCACCCTCATCCAGGACGATCAATTTCTTTTGACACTGTTTCATGATTAATTCCATCCTACCCTGTTGGCTTCCTGTCAACACAGTCTTGACTCAAGTACAGAGTCTAGTTTTCCCCTTTAAATATTTTATAGTAGCTTAAATAAAACTGGAATAGTTACAGATTAGTAATATAGAAAAGGAAATGACTGTACAGAGAAAATTCACTTTATAATGTGCTTTATATAATGCTTGTTGCCATCGCCCATCTGGTGTCTACCGCTTGGGTGTTGCTCTCAGCTAGCCCCAGGTGCAGCAAGCATGGACTTTCCCTCAGAACTCCTTCCATCTAGCTCCAGTGCCAAGAGCTCCCCAAGCATGTGGACACAGTTCAAAGCCCAGGCTACAAAAAAGAAGCTGAGTTGAAATTTGGGGTTCCGTTGACAAATCTCTTAATCTGTGAATGCTTAAAATATTCACCTGCAGAACAGTTTAATACTAAATAAACAATAAATGAGAAAGTAATAAAAGATCTCTTGACTAAATGGCTGCTATGAATAGTACAAGCTAATTCCGTGTAATACTGAAGTCTTTGCCAGGCTCATGAATAAAAGTAATGCTAATTGTTTTAATGTGGGCAAATTTTAAAATGTATAAAACTTCTATTTTTAATTTAAAAGATTAAGATCTGGAATATACTTCAGTGACAGAGTGATTGCTACACATATATCAGGCTCTGGGTTCATTCCCCAGAACCTCAAGGTAACAAAATAAATAAAACAAAAAGCAAATATAAACTCAAACCACAAATGTCTTTAATTAGGTAGTAATCACCCTTCTGCTGTTATATTTACAGGCAATACATACATAAACTATTGGCATCTTGTGTTGAGGTAGTGCACTGAAATATGTTTTTGGTGATGAGAATGTTGAACGCTTTTGAATGTCTGGTCATTGGTGAGGACTTCTCCATTTAGGAGATTCTATTTGGATAGTGCCAGGAGAGGAATCCACCTACTTTCTGGCATCTGCTAGGCTTCTACCATCTCAGTCATGTTCTACTAAATTATTTTCTTGAGCACTTGATAATATATGTGTATTTCTGATAGACCTGGCCTCTTGCAGTGGAAAAACGATACCTTCTCCCTATTAATATTTCTCCTTTACTCTTATCTCCCTTCAGTGTGCTGTAAAAGTCAGAGCCTGCAGCAAGGAACTGCACGATTTAACATCATTTCACCTCATTTCTACGCTCCTGTCCTTTGAGATTCTATTCAAGAAGCACTGGGCTGAACCGGAATGGTCAGCTAATTCAGAGTAAACCAATGATGTATCACTTGGCTGTTGATTCTGTTTTATTTTCCGCAAAACAAAGATAATAATATTAGGTGAATAATAGATTTTATAAGTTGAAATGGTGCCAGAGTTGTAAAGTGTTTCGTAAAAAACCTGGTAGGGAAAAAGTTCTTAGAGATAGCTAAAATTTCTTTTTAGCATAATAACCCTATCTCAGGGGTATATACATATTTGGGTGAGGTGTAAATATTATATGTTTTTGACCTTCTTCAATTTTAGCCAAGTACAGATGGCTTTGCATTTTATGCTGTAATTGTAGTTGGGAAACAGCTATTGCATTCATTATCTAGCCTCTAGATACTACACTGGGTATTTCCTTTGAAAAATAATGTTAATTTTTGTATATGTCTTTCCAAAAAAGAAACATTCTCTTTGTTTCAGCAAAAGGAAATATAAGCCAGAAGCAGAACCTGTCTGCAAAATTTTAAAAGTATAAACATACACTTGCTATTGTGCACAAAACTCTAATTTCACTGTAGTTGACTAATTCTGATTATGTTTGGCTTATGTCCTTCACAAAGAATTGATTTGCTTTTGTATACTTTTTATAAATTGTTCTCAGAAAGCCACTACATATGGAAAATTTCTTTTCCTTACTTGGATTACTATTTTGAGAAACAATTTTATCATTCAGTATGATTACTGATTCTATAATCTACAAGTTTATGAAAGTCTTAGTATGTCTAATAATGTGTCAAAATTCAAAAATAAATGTACTACATTAAATTATCATTTTATAGCAGGTTTAGTATGCTTATGAAGATGTACTGATGTCTTTGATATCATAAATATATATTATGACAAATACTAATACTGCAACATTAAAGGAAAGAAAATTTAAAGGACTTAATAAATCAGAGTGAGTCACAAGAGACTGTTAAGAAAGAATATATGCAGGCATCATTTTCCAGCTCTTTTTGTTTCCAAATATCCTCTCATTTATTCTTTTCCTCACTTATTTTATTCCTGTATTCTCATATTTTGCTCATTTCTGGTTTTCATTCTCATAGTTCATTACGTTTTCATAAAAAGGAAAGTCTTATTTTACCAGATATTTGAGAATAATTTAGAAGTAATGATACATTATTTTAATGAATTGTATGATTTTTCTGAACTAGAAAAATAAATAGAAAAGAAAAGAAAAACATTTTCATTTAGTGTATACACCAGATTGATGCATGTCCTGATGAATTTATGCAGTTTAAAGCAACAAAGTCAAAGGACAATTGTGTAGTGTATCAGCATCCCAGGATACACATAATGAATAAGGAAGAGACAAAAGACCTGCAATGCTACTCACAGAAGTAGTTTAGGTAGTTTTATTTTTTTATTTTTTATTTTAAAGAGAATAAAATAAAAGAGAACAGAACAAAGCAAATCAGAATAGAACAATGCAAGCAACACAGCACTTCACAACATGACAACAGGATAGCAACAGTAGCTACCATAATGTCTTTTTACGTTGAAATAGTTGAGCATACCTTCACACACAATAATATCAAATGTAACAAAATAGTATAAAACTATTCAAGAGAATGAAAATATTACAGGGCATTCAAACCCAAATTATAGGAAATGAACAATAATATCTCATTTATATCTCTATAATATCTCATTTTCCTTAAAATTTGTTTATACCATCACATATAATAAAATGTAATAAGACACAACAGTATAGAACCAATCAAAACAGAAGAACAAAAGCATGGTAGGATTTCAAAGCAAGATGATAGTAAATCAAAATGGCTGCTATAATGTCTTGTTTTCTTCAAAACAGCGGTTCATACCATCACACATAATAAAATCAAACAAAGCAGAATAAAACCAACCCAAGGAATCAATAAGAACATTGTAGTACTTCAAAGGGATATAATGGAAAACCATGATTACCATAAATCTTATGTACTCTTACTATTTCTTACACTAGGGAGATTATGTGGTATTTACATACGTGAATTTGATTTATTTCACTTATGAGTATGGTCTCAAGTTGCATCAATTTATTTATAAATATCTCAATGTGATAATTCTTTATAGCTGAGTAGTACTCCATTGTATAAAAATACCAGATATTTTGTATGCGTTCTTCAGTTGGTGGGCATTCGGGCTATTTCCAAAATCTGGCTAATACAAATCGTGCTGCTATAAACATGGGTGCACATATATCACTGTGATATGATGTTTTCAGTTCTTCTGGGAATATGCTCATAAGTGGAATAGTTGGATCCAATGAGACTTAAGTAACACGTCAATCTAGAATTATTTTTGGCATTATAAGAACGTTTTTTCATAATCAATAATTGATTTTTATGTTAACAAAATAAGTAAAAGCACAGATATATTTCTAAGATGATTTTTATCTCAAGATTTTATGTATAATTATGGAAAAACTTCAATTTTTTCATGCAGTACGTTTTAGCTCATATAGTTTCCTTTCTCAACAATTTCCTCACTATCTTTTTTTCTTTCTTTAGCTTCCTTCATTATTTAAAATCCAGTTTCAGTCCCATTTTTTTCATAATTTTTAAAAATTTTCTCTACTCATGTTTATTTTCTTTTAGTTATACATAAGAACTAATTAGGTGCATTACAAGATTATAGGTTTCCATTAGAATACATTGATTACAAGAGTGTAATAATATAGAATTTTCCTGAGGTTCAGATTCTGTTAACCCCTGTTTTGGAAATGCAGCCTTAAATAGTTTTCTCTAGAGGTAACAATAAATCAGTTACAAAAATTATATGCAAGAATTAACATAGAACCACATACAGTGTTAAAATTTGAAATTAATAACAAAATCAAAGGGGTATTTAATTTGATCATGAAGTTAATAAAATTAATATTTTACAGTTTTATTTAATCATCTGATGCACAGCAGTTTCATTAAAGTCAAAGTTTTCTTGAAGACAAAGCCATCAGTACTATGAAAATCCACACTTACACAATTTATCATCTTAGGAAAATAGTCCAAAACAAAAATGAAACACTGTTCATCAAGAATTCCTTATTTTTGTTTTGATGTCTAGTATTCCAGTTAGTCTAATGCAAAATTTCCTAAGCCGATAAAAAGATTTTGGGTCAATTAATAATAGGAAATTTTGACTTCTTGTGTCCAAATTAATACTTTATTTCAAATAAAATATATGCAAAATATAAAAAGAAACATAAACTAAGAGAATTATTTTCTCATTAATTCTAGCACACTACCATATTTATTGGAATTTATAGATCCCTAGACAAAGATAACTCAATTTAAACTTCCATATAAGATAGGTAACCATCTTACTGAGTTTTATTGGATCATTGAACAGAACTGTTTACAGTCTCACTGTTTGAATGTCCACTCGATATTCTTTAATTCTGTAACTTGAACAACTATTTCTAAGATGACAATATGTAATCTATTAACTAGTGATTTCTTACTGTTTATTTTTCCTGAAATTCTGTAGAACTTGTACCCTTTTTCAGTTTTTTTCTTTTTTCTACTTAAATAAAATTAATAAAAAGTGTGGAAACTTCAAACTTGAGTATTCAAGAATTACAGTGAAACCGAATATTAAGGTACCTACTTTGTGCATAGGCTTTAATTGCTATAACAATTTTTAAATCATATAACCAGTCAAAAGACAGAATTTTATTTCTATAAACACAGGGTTACTTCCTTAATCCATCTCCATTTTTTCCAGGTATGAAAGGAAAGCCAAGGACTGCAATGAAAGAAGTTAACCAAAGAACACCATGCAAACATGGGTTATTATCTCTACAGGATTTTCATTGTTTTCTGAAGTCACAGACGGATATAAATTCTGTAAAACACAGAAGCTGAAATGCTAAAAAGAATGTTTCATATTACCAATATAAAGTAGGAAAATGGAAACCAGCATAGGCACTTCCTCTGTATCATCTGCACTCAATAAATGCTGAGTCAAATTCTTGTTTTATTTTTTCCTTATGACAAATATACTTAGTAATTGGATGTTTCCATATTGTGGAAATCAGAAATTTTACTCACATTGAAATTCACAATCATGGCTTTTCATATGGAGATTTTGATTATTAATTATACAAGGATGAAAGTCTAGTTTTTATTAGCTCAAACTTGCTAAAGAGGTACCAGATCTTGCTGTTACTTAATGCATAATACATCATTTACAGTCATTTTAGATGACAAGAGAAATGTATTTACAACAGATATGGCAAAATTTCATTTAAAAAAACGTATCACTTAAAAATGTAATCATACTGAAACCAAATGTTAATAAAATGTATATAAGTCTAATATATATAATTTATTACATTATTATGTCTCTCAATATTCTTTGCCTACATAATTTTACATAAACATGCTTTAGCCTGAACCTCCTTTACCAGTAGATTTGTCATTCTGTATCACTTGTCTATTAACTTTTATTATACTGTAGGAATAAAGTGAAATGTTATTAAGTAATTCATAGAAATATTTTAAATTGTTTAACTTTGGTTTTCACATTGTACAGTGAACTGTGGACACTTCAAATCAAATCCCAGACTTACTGAAATTGAAGGACATTTAAAAGTCATCTAGTACAGTGAGTTATGATTTTATCAAAAGAGCTTTTATCTTCAAATGAATTTGAATAGAGAGCTCCTAAATAAAAAGCAGATGTAAAATTTAGCAGTTGTTGCTTAAGAGAAAGAAACAGGAATGGCTTCATTCCCTGCAGCAGAACTCTGCAGGTCCCCAAAGCAATGCTTCATGATCATTGATCTGATTAATTTACTCAATCTGCTCAGAATCTAAAACATTTTTGACAAATAATTATCCTTTCACCTTTATATATTTCTTACAACAAGAGAAATTGTTACCTTACCAAAAAGGATACCTGTTTTTAAATGCATCTATTATTATAAAACAAATACTAATTCCTAAGTTAAACCTTTAATTGGTAAGGCCCATGATCTCACTCACACTCTGTCTGGTGATTCTTTCATAGGATAGCATTTCAAATGTTTGAACACTGTGTAGTCTGCATTACTGTTGACTGAAATGAACTTCCCAAGCTAATCACACCTCTTTTAGAGGAATGAAGTTTTAGATACTCCCCACCCTTTGACCTCTATGAGTGTTTGGTTGTTTGGCAGACTGAAATCTGTCCTTTGGTTGTGGCCATGGAAGAAAACATGAAAGGTGGAGCAAAACCTGTTTGAAGTTTGGATTCTGATTAAAGTACCAAAGGGTTTTATTATGCATAAGTACTTTCAAGATTTCGGGTTAAGTGGGGGTATGAAAAATAAGACTCAAAACTAGCAAAACTGAAAAGATATATAGACAAGACAAAGAAAAACAATGTGAGAGACTACAGTGAGCCAAAGCTAAAACCTTATATGGAAGAGGAAGAATATTTAGTGAACCACTTCACCCCACAGAGAATGAGCCAAGCTCAATACCTTTTATCAGTTCTACCAAAAGCATACCATTAACCCATGTCTTAGTTATTCTTAACTCGTTACTGAGACAAAATACCTGATACACCAAGTTGGGAAAGGAAAGGTTTATTTCTTACAGTTTTTGGAGGTTTCAGTCCACACTAAATTGGCTCCAAGGCAGGTGCTGGGCCGAAGTTCATGGCGGCTGCAAACATCAAGCCGGAACCAGCAAAGAGCAAGACACACCTTCTTCCTGCCATTACATCACATCCTGGCTCCACCCCTATGTGGGTGGAATACTGACACCATCAGTCCAAGCACTATACAATGAGCCATCACAAATAAACAATGTAAACTCATGAGGCCTGGGGGCCACAGACATAAACCATGACAACCCAGCAATGCGAAGCTAGTGAAGTCTTCCAGATACATGTAAACACACATCAGTAGCCTTATCTGCTGACTTGTTTTTTTTTTCTTTTTCCCTTTTCCACAGAGTAACTCTGACATCTATGTTCTCCACCAGTAATATTCAGGTTTTTAAGCATACAGTAGCAGTGCTGCTTCAAGTAATAAATTTCCTGTCTGTTCTCCCACCCTTGCAGACAAATTTGAGCAATTATTCTTTTGCTATCAGTTTAGTAAAATTATGTTCTATTTACTGTCCATTACGCCCTCATCGTCTTCTAGGAAGTCAGGCAGAGGTCACCCAAGGTTGAGAAAAATACTCAACATATCTGAATTATCCACAGTTTAAGTATGAATAAACAGGAAAAAAAAACAACAAGAAAAAATACAACAGCAACTGAAAGCCTGTGAGAGATACTGTGAGAAAAGAATGAAACTGAAGCATGATGAGGGTGTAGGAGGCAGTGTGATCCTCCCTGCTGCACCGGGATCATGAAGGTTAACACAAGAACACGGACTATGAGCTTTCTAGGCTTCGGTTTTTCAAGATGTAAATATCATTAAATTTGGGCACTCTATTTTATATGTAAAGGCTGCAGAGTGGTTGTAAAGTTCAACACCACAGAATAAATCCTAAAACCAAGATTTGAAAATAAAATATGACTTGAAATTATGACAGTTAACTTTGAAAGAAATAATTGATCTATAAAAACAGAAGAAAATTAAATCACATATAACACATCATCTGATTTGAAAAAGAGAAAATAATTGAAATGTAAAATAAGAGGCAAAGTCTTTGATAAAGTAAACCCTCAAAAATGACAGCTATGGAAGTAATAGAGAATTTTTAAAAAGAGGAGAAAATTAAGTATAAGACACAAAAAAGAATTATCAGACTATCAGGGCTTACTAAATTATAAAAGCTATTTATAACATTAGGGACACAATGAGGAGAGCCAGGAAGTTGTCCCAGGATGTAAAGTCTGGGCAAATGTTCATGAAATCAGAAGTATGTTACTAAAAAGAAATGAGCTAGCCATGAAAATCAGTTCAGAATCTTAAAGCCATGTTATTTAATGAAAGAAGCCAATATGAAAAGAACTACATAGTATGAGTTCAACTATAAGATGTTCTGAAAAAAGCAAAATTGGGAGAAAGTGAAAAATTATGAATGATTTAGAGAAATTAATCATGAGGAACCAGTGAACAGACAAAGCAAGATGTTCAGGGCAGTGAAACTGTGGGGTTCTGTATGACATTCTGTATGGCATAATGGTAGATAATTACCATTAAACCTCTTTCCAAATCCATGGAATTTATATAACATGAGAGAATCTTAACGTAACCCACGAATTGTAGCAATGTGTCAATTTAGGTTCATTAACCATAACAGACACACTATGATGGCAGACATTGATAGCAGAGAATGTCTATACAGGAGGAAAGGTGGATATTAAAAATACCTTTTCCTTTTCATGTTCTGAAAATTAAACTGCTTCCCAAAATAGTCTAAAATAAAATCTTACCTTCATATTCTTGTTCCATTTTTCTTGTATAACATCGACGTCTAGGATTATTACAAAATGGGAAAGTTATGAATAAGCTAAAAAGATCACTGTCTTGAGGAAGCTATAGAAATTTTAACAAAACCATTAATTTCATTGGCTAAAAAACAGCACACTGATTTCTTCTGAGCTGTAGTTAAGTGAGAGAATATGGAAATACCTTCACTTTTATGTCCAATGAATAATTTTTATGTTTTATTTATCCAGAGGAAATAAGTACACTCAACTAGCAGCTTGGGCCAGCCAATCAGTTCATTGGTTATATAATGTTTTTCCACCAATAGTATTAGTCTGTCTTTTCCAAAACAGCACAATGCCTTTAAATGTAATGAGTGAATGTTTAACATTCAAAGTAGAAACAATAACAAAGGCAAAGCACACTTCTTCCTGATGTACCCCATATGAGTAACTGATATTATTAGAACTAAGCAGCCTAGAATGTGCAATTTCCTTTTGTGAAAAATTATTTTTATCCTGAATAAAAGTAGAATTTGGCAGTGCATCCATTCCTCCGCTTTTGTTCATCTTTTGTTTGAAGAAAAATAGTTATGCTTATAACAAATAAATCACATTTTTTTTTCTTTTGGTTCCTGGTAGTCTTTCATGTTCAGATATTGTCAGTGTTATTGAATGTGTCTGCTTTTCATTCATGTTATCAGAGCAGCGTGAGTAGTTTTTGAAAATAACATGGCTCGTTATTGAAATATAATAAATATCATCAAAAATGTATAAAATGGAAGTAATTTTGAAATGAGTAAATCTTTAATGAATAATTAGAAAATTATAATTGCTATATTAAATTAATAAGATTAATTTCTACACCACAAGTACATTAAATTGAGCCTAACAGTGTCCAAATAATCAATACCATTTATGAACTTTATAATGTCTGATAAATTAGTCACTCTTTTTCAATCATCAATTATAATCAAAGCTCATAAGTCTCAATATTAATCTTTTAATATTTATATTTTACTAAGAAATTTCTATTGATTTTTCATTTTAATATTTTCCATTTC
Organism: Cavia porcellus; assembly: GCF_034190915.1. Taxonomy (NCBI): domain Eukaryota; kingdom Metazoa; phylum Chordata; class Mammalia; order Rodentia; family Caviidae; genus Cavia; species Cavia porcellus. Next base: position 58,054,372 of record NW_026947505.1, read on the forward strand.
CCACTTTAATATGAATGACCAAAAATTTTAAATTTTGAACTGTGCAACGAGTTTAAATTCAATAAGACAAGCTTAGTCATATTTTATTACACGTTTGAAATTTAAAAAGACACCTAATTTTTACTATTTGGCTTATAAAGACTCACTTTCTTTACAAAACTATAGGCATTTTTAAAAAGTAATCTTCCCATGCTGAGTTATTCTGGAGAACTACCATATTAAATACATCACATAACCTTTATGGAAACATATTTAGTGGTTTATTTATCATATATTAGTTTTCATAAATGTCAAGTGGGTGTGAGGATTATGCCTCCTGTGAAATGTAGGAATCATTTTACGGGAAACACGTGTCAGCTACTTGAAACAATGCTGGGGATGCGGGCAGCCTCTCGGCACCTGTTACCTGTTCTTCTAGTTCCCGATCCCCCTCCCCCTCCCCCCTCCCCCTCCCTCTCTCTCTCTCCCCCTCCTGTTCCTCTCCCTTCCTATCCACTTCCTGCTTCTCATTCAATTTGTTTAGCACTGACTCTTATTGGAGGAATTTTATTTCTTCTTGATGTATTATAATATATTAGTACACATTTAATCTTTAATAATTTTAAAATAAAATGCTGCAAATTTACAAACAACTTTATCTGGCAGTTTAAAAGCTTGAATTTATTTATTTATCCTGTTATCAGGGATTGAACTCATGACCTTCGGCTTGTCAGGCAGGTGCTTGTGCTGCTCAGCTAAATCTCCAGCTGATACTTTGAAATACTCATTCTTCTTTTTAGTACTCAATACATCAACATTGCATGTAAGCTTTATATGCAAGCTTCATGCAATATTAACTAGTTATCAATGAAAAGACTGCATTTTAAAAAGGAGCCTGAGATTGAAAGGAAGGTTGCATAAATCACAGAAGTTTTCAAGTGACTTACTGAAAACAGCCTTATGGACGTGTCAGTCAACTGAAGGGTCCACACAGGAGTGTCTTCTCAAGAATCTACTGACTGAGAAGTGTGCTTTCAGAAACTGCTGTACAGGCACACACATGAATAAAAGTGAAGATTTTTTTTTTTAATAGAAAAAAATCCAGAAAACTCAAGAAGCAAATTACACGAACAACAAAAACGAAGTGACAGCAACAACAGTGACAAAAACATAGTAAATTAAGATTTCAAACCAAGATGATGGGAATTTAAAGATGGTTATATTGCATATTGTTATTGTCAAAGCAATTGCTGGACTACCAGATACAGGCATGAAAGACTGATCAAGCAATAAAATTTTTCTTTCAGCAGTTTCTTTCTCTTTTACTACAGCTATTGTATAATGTGGATGTTATTTGCTTTCTCAGTTTCTCACACTGGCAAGACAATATGGTGTTTACACATGCAAGTCTCATTAATTTCACTTATGAGTATGGTTTCTAGTTGCGTCCATTTACCTATAGAAGCCTCAAGTTTATCATTCTTTATGGCTGAGTAGTGATCCATTATTTAATAAACATCTTTTTTATTCATTCCTGAATTGATAGGCAATAGAGTTGTGTTCAGCATTTAGCTATTGCAAACGATGCTGCTATAAACATGTGTGAACATGTTATGACATTTTCAATTCTGGGGAAAATACTCAGAAGAGGAACAGCTATGTCAAATGGAATTTCTAATCCTAGTTTTTTGAGGAATCTCCACACTGATTTCCCCAATGGTTTCACCAGTCAATACTACCAGCAACAGCAGAGAAGTGTTCCTCTTCGCCCACAGCCTCACCAGCATTTGTTGCCGGTTAATTTTTTCATGTCTTCCTTTTTTTTTTTTTTTTTTTTTTTTTTTCTTTTCTGGAGTGAGCTGATAATTCACTGTAGTTTTAATTTGCATTTCTCAAATGACCAGTGATTTTAAACATTTTTATATTTATTTGCTACGTTTATTTCTTCATCTGATAATTGTGTATTCATCTCAGATGCCCATTTAGGGGGCTTGATTTTTTTCAGTACCTTATGCATTTTAGATAAAAGTCCTTGACAGTAAAATTCTTTTCCCAGCCAGTGGGTTTTATTTTCACATTGCTGGTGATTTCTTTTGATGTGAAAAATCTTTTTAATAAGACAAGATTCCAGTTGTTGATATTTTGAAGTACTCCTCATGCAGTTTGATCTTGGTTCATGAATTCACTGTCTACCTCTATGTCCTCAAAATTTCTGTATACTTTATCTTCCAGTAAATTTAGAGTTGCTGTCTTAATCTTTAGATCTTTGTCCCATCTTGACTTCAGCTGAGTGAATAATGATAAGCATGGGTTTAGTTTAAGTCTTCAGCATATAAAAAGCCAGTTTTTCAAACACCGCTTACGAAAGAGGCTGTCTTTCTTTAGAGAACATGTTTGGACTCATTGTCAAAAATAAAGTGGCACATGCCAAGGATTTAGCTCAGCAACATAAGTGCCTGCTGGGTAAGCACAAGTTCATGAGTTCAATACCTAGTACTAAAATTAAATAAATAAATAAATAAATTTAAAAATAATGTGGCTGAGTGTGCAGGTAGTTGTGCTTTATCATCTCTTCTGTTCCATTGATCTGCAGCGTGGTGTTTTTTTGAGGTTTTTTTTGTTTTTTTTTTTTTTTTTTTTTTTTTGGCCAGTGCCATGCTGACTTTATTATAGCACCTTCGTACTGTAATTTTAAGTCTGGGATTGGATGCCTCCTCCCTTGCCTTTGTTGCCTAGGATTGCCTTTTCCATGCTACCTATCTTCTGTTTCCCAATGAATTTTTGGGTTTCTCTAGATTTGTGAGGTTTGATAATGGTGTTTTGAGTGGGATAAATTTAAATCTGTATAACAGTTTTGGGAGTATAGATATTTTCACAATGTTAGTTCTTCCTATCCTGGAGCAAAGGAGATCTTTCCAATTTCTGAATCCCTTTTAAATTTTCATCTTCAGTGTGCTTTAAATTTCAAAGGTAAATCTTTTACTTTCCTTGTTAGATTGATTCCCAAGTATTTCATTTTGATGTTATCTCAAACAGTTTGTTAATTTTGTACAAGGATGCTACTGACTTTTCACTATTGACTTTGTATTGAATTATGCTGCTGAATTTACTTATGAAGTCTACAAGTCTGTTGGTGGGGTTTTTTTGGGTCCACTATATAGTGTATCATGTCTTCTGTGAATAATGATTATTTAACTTTTTCCTTTCTTACTTTATTTCTTTTATTTCTCTCTCTTGTCTAATTGGTTGGCTAGCATTTCCAGAACTATATTGAATAGAAGTGGTGATAGTGGACATCCTTGTCTTATTCCTGATTTTAGAGTGAAAACTTTCAGTTTTTGACCATTTGGTGTGATGTTAACTGTTGGCTTGTCATAGATGGCTTTTACCAGATTGAGATAGGGACCATCTATGCCAATTTTCTGTAGGTTTTTTTTTTTTTTTTATGAACAAGTGTTAGATTTTATCAAAAGCTTTTTCTTCATCTCTTGAAATGATGGGCGCCTAGCCATCGGTGTGCAGAGGAGGGGCTGGGCGGATCTGGGGCACCTGCATCGGCCTCTCTGTATGTCTGGAGGACTGTGGATATCTCAGCAAGCAGGGAGGGATCGCAGGTTCCTGAGGCACCGTGGCCTGTGGTGAGTGCTCAGCACACTCTGCCCATATCTCAGACTGTTCCGGGCCCTCGAGGCTTCTGGGTGCAGTGAAGTGGAGAAGTGGGTTTCAAGCCTCTACATCGGCCTCCCCATCGCAGCTGCACTTGGAGAACTGCTGAGCTTCCGACGGGTGGGCGGGCCCACACTATCCCCGGAGCCCAGCCTGTTTCAGACTGCCGCACCTAGCCATCAGTGTGGAGAAGAGGGGCTGGGCGGATCTGGGGCGCCTGCATCTGCCTCCCTGTGTGTCTGGAGGACTGTGGATGTCTCGGCGTGTGGTGGAGCATCCTGGGTTCCAGAGGCCCTGCAGCCTGTGGTGAGTGCTCAGCACACTCTACCCAGAGCCCAGACTGTTTGGGTCCCTCCAGGCTTCCAGGGGCAGTGAAGTGGAGAGGTGGGTTTGAGGCGTCTACATCTGCCTCCACATCCCAGCTGCAATTGGAGAGCTGTGGAGCTTCCAAGGGGCAGGTGGGCACACAGTGTCCCTGAAGCCCAGCTTGTCTGGAACTGCGGAGTTCTGAGCAGGCAGAGGAGGGCCATTGGTTCTGCAGGCCCAGTGGCATGAGGTAGCGTGGTGCCAGAGTCTCAGTAGCTGCAAACATAGAAGGGGATTTTCAACAGATCCTGAGGAAGCTTTCAAATAACACTTGAAACACAGAAATATAGGAAAATGACAAAACGAAAGACTAAATTACAACCTCAAACCTCCAGCCCATCTCAAGAAACCCTAGGAGCAATGTATATAGAGGAAAATATATGCCATTCACCTCAAATATCGGACACAATAGCTACTGAAATTGACAAGCAACTCCAGGAATCTTTAAAGAAATTCAAACTCGGAATAATCTCCCAGATAAAAGAAGAAATAATAAAAGAAATGAAAGAGATTCTGAATATATCTAAAGAAAACACAGATAAAAAATTGGAGGAACTAAACAAAAAGAATCCCTAGATGAGCAATATAGGAAACAAACAGAATACATAATGCAGATGCACAGAGATATACAGGAAATAAAAAACTCCACTGAAAGTTGTAAAAACCGCCTTAATGAAAGTGAAGATAGAATTTCAGACCTTGAAGACAGGATTTCAGGTAGTGAACAGGAAAGGAAAGATCTTTTAAAAATAACAAGGAATTAGGAAACAACAATTCAACAACTGCAAGACGATGCAAAGAAGAATAACATAAGAATGATAGGGATTAATGAAAAAGAAGGAGACAACATAAAGGATGTCAAGAGGATATTTAGAGAAGTAATAGCTGAAAATTTCCCAAGCATGAGATCAGAAACTGACATCAGGATCAGTGAAGCATATAGAACTCCAAATAGTCATAACCAAAATAAAATTACACCCAGACATATAATAATCACCATCCCAGAAATGCAACACAAGAATAGATTATTAAAAGCTGTCAGAGAGAAAAGACAGATCACTTATAAAGGAAAACCTATCAGAATCACAGCAGACTTCTCAGCACAAACAATAAAGTCAAGAAGAGCATGGAGTGAAGTATTCCAGATCCTAAAGCAAAATGATTTCCAACCTAGACTGATATATCCTGCAAAACTATCATTCAAAATTGATGGTGAAATATGATACTTCCATGACAAAGAACAGCTGAAGAACTTCATGAACACCAAACCAACCCTGCAAAAAATATTGAAAGACAGTTTAGATACACAAAGGAAAAAACCACTAAGCAAAGCAAATAATTAAACAGAACAGAAAGATAAAGATGCAACAGCAGAGAGATAATATTCCAACAATAAACCAGCATTTAACAGTAATAACCATTAATGTAAATGGTCTCAATGCACCAATCAAAAGAAACAGACTAGCAGAATGGATCAAGAAACAAAATCCAACCATATGCTGTTTACAGGAAACCCATCTAACCTAGAAGGATACTCACAGACTGAAAGTCAAAGGATGGAAAACAATACTTCATGCAGCAGGAATCCAGAAAAAAGGCAGGAGTAGCCATTCTGTTTGCAGACAACGTGAACTTTAAACCAACAATGACCATAAAGGACAAAGAAGGTCACTACATACTCGTAAGGGGAAAACTCCAAGAGGAAGAGATAACTATCTTAAATATATACGCACCAAACTCCAGAGCACCCAGTTATATAAAACAACTATTAACAGAAATGAAAAGTCAAATTATCAGTAACACAATTGTAACAGGAGACCTTAATACGCCATTGACACCAAGGGACAGATCAACCAGACAGAAAATGAGCAAAGAAATAACAGAACTGAATCACACATGTGAACAAATGGGTTTGATAGACATATACGGTTCCACCCAACAACATCAGAATGCACAATCTTCTCAGCAGTACATTGATCATTCTCTAAAATAGACCATATATTAGCTCACAGAACATATTTAAACAAATGCAAAAGAGTTGAAATCATCCCTTGCATGTTATTGGATCATAGCGCTCTGAAATTAGAAATTAATGATAAAAGATACTGCAAAAATCCCGCAAACACATGGAAACTGAATAACACACTCTTGAGTAATCAGTGGGTCACAGAAGAAACTAAAGAATAAATTAAACAATACCTAAAAGAAAATGAAAATGCAGATACAACTTACCGGAATCTGTGGGATGCAATGAAAGCCGTCCTGAGAGGAAAATTTATTGCACTGAGTTCCCACATCAGGAAAACAGAATGAATACAAATAAATAACTTGATGCTACACCTCAAACAGCTAGAAAAAGAAGAGCAAGTCAAGCCCAAAGCCAAAAGAAGAGAGGAAATTATAAAATTCAGAGCAGAAATCAATACAATAGAGACTAAGAAAACAATCCAAAGAATCAATGAATCAAAGAGTTGGTTCTTTGAAAGAATAAATAAAATTGATAAGCCCCTAGCCAACCTTATTTTAAAAAGGGAAGAAAAAGCTCAAATTCATGCAATAAGAAATGAAAAAGGTGAAATCACTACAGACCCAATAAAAATACAGAAGATCATCAACACCTATTTCGAAAACCTCTACTCTCAAAAGTTTGATAACACAGAAGAAATAGACAGATTCTTAGAAACATATGAAGTACCAAAGCTAGATCAAGAGGATGTAAAACTGTTGAATAACCCAACTTCTGTTAATGAAATTGAAAATGTAATTAAGTCCTTACTCACCAAGAAGAGCCCAGGTCCAGATGGATTCACTGCAGACTTCTACAAGAAATACAAAGAAGACCTAATGCCAACACTCCTCAAACTATTCAATGAAATTGAAAGGGAAGCAATCCTTCCTAAGTCATTCCTGGAAGCAAATATTACTCTAGTACCAAATCTGAGAAAGACCCAACTAAAAAAGAGAACTATAGACCGATCTACCTAATGAACACAGATGCAAAAATCCTCAATAAAATATTGGCAAATAGGATGCAGCAAATCATCAAGAAGATTATACACCATGACCAAGTGGGATTCATCCCAGGAATGCAAGGATGGTTCAACATATGCAAATCAATAAATGTAATCCACCATATCAATAAAGCCAAAAATAAGAATCACATGATCATTTCTATAGATCCAGAAAAAGCCTGCAATAAGGTCCAACGCTTATTCATGATAAGAACTTTACAGAAAATTGGAATAGGTGGTCTTTACCTCAATATAATAAAGGCCATTTATGACAAACCAACAGCCAGCATCATACTAAATGGCCAAAAATTGAAAGCCTTTACTTTAAAATCGGGTACAAGACAAGGATGTCCTTTATCACCACTCCTATTTAATATAGTACTGGGAGTACTAGCCAGAGCAATTAGGCAAGAAAGAAATAAAAGGGGTAAAGTCAGGAAAATAAGAAGTTAAATTATCATTGTTTGCAGATGACATGATACTCTACATAGAAGACCCCCTAAACTCCATTGAAAGACTCTTAGATACAATAAATAAATTCAGTAATGTGGCTGGATACAAAATCAATACTCAGAAATCAATAGCATTCCTATACACGAACAACAAAATCACAGAGAGGGAAATAAGAGAAACTGCACTCTTCACATTAGCAAGCAAAAAAATGAAATATTTAGGAATTACTCTTACGAAAGAAGTGAAAGACTTATACAGTGAAAATTATAATACACTGAAAAAGGAAATTGAGGATGATCTCAGAAAACGGAAAGATATCTCTTGCTCATGGATAGGAAGAACAAACATTGTGAAGATGGCCATTCTCCCAAAACTGTTGTACAGATTCAATGCAATCCCAATAGAAATACCATCAACATACCTTATAGATCTAGAGAAATCACTCCTAAATTTCATCTGGAACCAGAAGAGACCTAGAATAGCAAAGGCAATTCTAAGCAGCAAAGACAAAGCAGGAGGCATCACAATACCTGACTTGAAGTTATACTACAAAGCAACAGTAGTAAAATCAACATGGTATTGGAATCAAAACAGAGCTGAAGATCAATGGAATAGATTAGAAGATACAACCACAACTACAAACACACTCAACCACCTTATCTTTGATAAAGGAGCCAAGCAGGTTCACTGGAAGAACGACAGTCTCTTTAATAAATGGTGCTGGAAAAACTGGCTCTCCATTTCCCGAAAACTAAAGCTAGACCCATGTCTATCACCATGTACTAAATTAAAATCGAAATGGGTCAAAGATCTGAATATTAAAACAGAAACACTAAATCTATTGGAAGACAAATTGGGTAGAAACCTTGAAGACATAGGAGTAGGTAGAAAATTCATGAACAGGACGCAAACTGCACAGGAAATACTTCCCAAAATCAATAACTGGGACCACTTCTTATTAAAAAGTTTCTGCATGTCAAAAGAAATCTCCAGCATAGTGAAAAGAAAACCCACAAACTGGGAAAAAGATTTTAGTGAACTCTCTCTCAGACAAGGGACTCTTGTCTAAAACATATAAAGAATTAAAAAAACTCAGACCCCCAAAATTCAAAGATCCAATCCAAAAATGGGCATCTGAGATGAATACGCACTTCTCAGATGAAGAAATGCAAATGGCAAATAAATACATGAAAAAATGTTCACCATCGTTGGTCATTAGAGAAATGCAAATTAAAACCACACTGAGATACCATCTCACTCCTGAAATAATGGCCAAGATCAAGAAAATCAACAACAACAAATGCTGGAGAGGCTGTGGGGAAAAAGGAACTCTCCTGCACTGTTGGTGGGAGTATAGACTGGTGCAGCCTTTGTGGAGGTCTGTCTGGAGATTTCTCAAAAAGTTGGGATTGGAAATCCCATTTATTCCAGCTTTCCTACTTCGAGACATATTCCCAGAAGAACTGAAAGCATCATACCACAGTGATATATGTGCACCTATGTTTATAGCAGCACAATTTGTAATCGCCAGATCTGGGAAACAACCCAAGTCTCTATCAACTGAGGAATGGATTAAAAAAAGTTGTGGTATTTGTATACAATGGAATATTATTCAGCTATAAAGAAGGATTGCATTGAGATATTTATCAATAAATGGGCGCAGCTTGAGACCATACTCATAAGTGAAATAAATCAATCTTGCATGTGTGAATACCGAATAGATTCCCTAATGTAAGTAATGATTCAAATATATAAAAATATGTGGTAATCATGATTCCCCATTATGTGGCCTTGAAGCCTTATAAAGTTTTCATTTATTAATTGGAAAGGCTTTATTCTGGGCTTCTTGATATGGAAATATTTGAAGCTATAGTATATGAAGTTTTATTCAAATATTTCAAGGAAAAAGACAGACACTTGGTAACTACTATTAAGTCGGGTTATTTGGTGGTGAAGCACTAGGTTGCTGAAACAGTCATGCTTTGACCTGTATTGTTATATTGTTATGTCCTGTTTTATCTCAATCTCTCCCTTATTCTTTAAAAAAAAATAGTTATTTCTTATGTTTGTTTTAATTAAGGGGAAAAATTTTTAAAAAATTAGCAGGATGTATAATAGTAACTTTTTTTTATTTCCTATTAACTTGTTTTGAAGTCCTGTAATACTCCCACGATCTTGTTTTGACTGATTAGACTCTGTTCCATTCTGAATGATAGTATCAAGTTTGAGGGTATAGGCAACTACTTTGAAGGCAATAAGATTCACTAAGATGCCATTCTGGTTTGACTATTGTCTCCTTTGCAAGTCCTGTAATGTTTACAATGCCTAAGTTTTATTGGTCTTGTTCTCTACTGTTTTGTTCAACTTTATAATATCTAATGAGATAGACAACTCTGTTTAAGGAAACAAGAGACATCATTGATAACCATTGTTGATAACCTTGTACTCTGTTTTACAACATGTGCTATGTCTATCCTTGGTTTTGACTGACACCTTTGTTTTGCCATATTTGACTTTATTCTCCCCCCCCCAAAAAAAAAGTAATAAGAACTCAGAAGTAATAAAACCCAAAATGTGTAAATTTTGTTGTAAAAAAGAGAGGGGAAAAAAAGAGCTCTAAAGGATACAACAGCAAGTGTGTTTAGGGGTGTTAAATAGCTGACCATATTAATGTTTTTGGTTGGATCATTGAACACAACTGTTTGCAGTCTTACTGTTTGAGTGTCCACTTTATATTCTTTGATACTGTTATTTGAGCAACTATTTCTAAGATGATAATATGTAATCTATTAACTGGTGATTTCTTACTTTTTTTTTTTTTTGTAGTTCTGTATTACGTGTACCCTTACACCACTTTGTTTTGTTTTGTGTTTTTCTCTTTTAAATAAAATTTTTAAAAAAAGAAATGATCATATGATTTTTGTCTTTGACTCTATTGTGGTGTATTACATTTATTGATTTGTGTATGTTAAATCATTCCTGCATTCCTGGAATTAATTCCGCTTGGTCATGGTGTATAATCTTTTTAACAAATCCTGTTTGCTAATGTTGTGTTGAAGATTTTTACATATTCATTAGAGACTGGCCTGTAATTTTCTGTTTTGGTTGAGTCGTACTTTGGTTTTAGTATCGTGTAATATTTGCCTCAGAATAATTTAGGGAGAATTGCTTCCCTTTCAATTTTATTAAAGAGTTGAAAGATTATTAGTATTAAATAATCTCTACATTTTTATAGAATTTATTTGTTGATCCATCAGGACTTGGGTTTTTGTTGTTGTTGTTAACTTTTAATTATATTTTCAATTTCAGTAACTGATAATTGGGTTATTCAGAAGTTCTATATCTTCTTGATTCAGCTTTATTTATTCATGTTTCTAGGAATCTGCCGATTTCTTCTATGATTTCCATCCTATGAGAGTAAAGCTTTTCAAAGTAGGTATTGATTTTCTTCTGTATTTCCTCAGAAGCTATAATGATTTAACCCTTTTCATTCCTTATTGCATGAATTTGAGTTTTATCTTTCCTTTTTTTCATAAGGCTGGCTCGGTTTTATCAATTTTACTTATTCTTTCATAGAACCACCTTTTTGATTCATTGATTCTTTATATTTTTTTCTTAATCTTAATTGTATTAATTTCCACTCTGATCTTTATGCTTTCATCTCATCTTTGGGCTTTGAATTTGACTTGTTCTTATTTTTCTAGAAGTTTGAAACATTGCATTAAGTTGTTTATTTGTGCTCATTCTGTTTTCCTGTTATTAGAATTTTCTGCTATAAATTTCTCTCTGAGGACTGTTTCATTGCATCCCACAGGTTCTGGTCAAATTGTATTTGGATTTTCATTCGATTGTATATATTGCTAAAGTTCTTTTTTAATTTCCTCTGTTACCTGTTGGTTGTTCAACAGGGTGCTACTTAATTTGCAAGTGTTGTTGGAGCTTTTGGATTTCTTTTGTCATTAATTTCCAATTTCAGTGCACTATAATTAGATAATATGCATGAGATTATTTCAATTCCTCTGCATTCACTTAAGCATGTTTGGTGGGCTAGTATATGGTCTGTTTTAGAAGACATACCATGTGTAGCTAGGAGAATGCATATTCTGATGTTATTGGGTGGGACACTGTACACATCTACTAAGTTCATTTGCTCACAAGTTTGGTTCAGTTCTGTTATTTCTTTGCTGGTTTTTTGTCTAGTATATATGTCACTTTGTGGCAATGAGATGTTAATTTCCACAGCTATAATTTTTCATGTCTATTAATATTTGTGTTACATAGTTGGGTGCTCCCATATTTGATGCATATATATTTATGATTGTTACCACCTCTTTGTGAGTTTCCCCCTAACAAATATGTAGAGACCTTCTTTATCTCTATTGACAATTCTTAGTTTCAAGCTCACCTTTTCTGCAAACAGAATAGCTGCCCCTGCTTTTCTCTGGGTTCCTTTTGCATGGAGTATTCCATCCTTTGACTTTCAATCTATGGATCCTTTTGTGTTAAATGTGTTTTTTGCATATAGCATATTGTTGGATTTTGCTTCTTGACCCATCTTCCAGTCTGCTTCTTTTGATTGGTGAACTGAAGCCATTTCCATGGCTGGTAGTAACTGATATGTATTCTCTTATCTTTGTCATGTTATCTTTCTACTGTTGGTTCCCTACTTTTTCCCCCTCTGTTTAGTTGCTTATCTTGCTTGTGAGGTTTCTTTTTTGTTGTTGTTCCTGGAACTGTGGTTATTTTTCTCTTTCTAGAGTATCTTTCAGGACTCCTTGTAGGGTTGGTTTGGTGGTCATAAAATTCTTCAGGCATTCTTTGTCATGGAAGTATCTTATTTCTGCATTGATTTTGAAAGATAGTTTTGCAGGGTACATCCATGAGGGAAGGAAGTTGTTTTCTTTCCGTTTCTGCTCTTCTAGACTTGATGGTTTTTGTTGAGGAATCTGCTGTGATTGGAATAGGTTTTCCTTTATAGGTTATCTGTTTGTTTTCTTTAGCAGCTTTTAATATCTTTTTCTTATACTGAATTCCTGGGATCTTGATTATTACATGTAGAGGTGTAGATTTCTTTTGGTTATTTCTAATGGGGTTCCACATGCTTCTCTTTTCTGGTTCTTTTCTCAGGTTTGGAAATTTTCTGCTATTACCTCTCTGAACAGTCTTTTCATGTCATTGGTGTTGTATCTTTTTTCTTTGGTACTTATCAGTTTTATATATTGTGTCTCTTTGTATCATGTTGCAGATGTTGATTACTTGTTATTTTTAAAAGATTTTTCCTTTCATAATCACTAGCTGAAATCTGTCCTCAGTGTCTGAGAGTCTGTCTTCATCTTCATGTATGCAGTTTTGTCAGCTCTCAATGGAGTTCTTTATTTCCTGGATAACTCCTTGAATCTGTTTCATGTATTCTAAGTATTTCCTGTATTGTTCATTCAAACTATTCATCATTTTTTATACTTCTCTGTTTTTTAATCTGTCTTCTTTGGACATGCTCACCAATTCTTTCATCATGTTTATCATTCTGTTTTTACCTGAGAGATTATTTCTGATCTGATTTCCTTTACAGCTTCCTGTAGTTGTGCCTTTATTTCCATTGATATAATTTCAGAAATTTCAAGTACATGATTTCTATTTTCGTCTATGTATATGTGTCCTGGATGGACTGGAAGTTTGAGATTGCATTTTGTTCTTGTGTTGTGGCATTTTCCTGTGTTCCTCTGATTCAGTGGAATGCCAAGTCTCGGTTGCTTCCTGTACTGGCCACTCATCCAGCAGTGGGCTTCACTGAGTCTTGCTGATAGCTCTGAGGCTCTAGGTATGAACTATCTGCCCTCTTCATCTTCAGAAATTGATTCTGAGTGAGGAAGGTTTGCTGGGACATGCTCCCAGCCCTTATGCATCTCTCTAAATGTTCATGGGTGACTGTGGATTGCTTGGTGTGACTCCCAGTTCCTGCAGGCTTCATAAATAGTTGTCAGGTGTGGGTGGGACTCAGGGTGCAGACTCCCAAACTCCTTGGACCTCAGGGAGTGTTCCCAGATGAGTGCAGGATACTGAGTGGATCCTCCCAGTCCCTAGAAACCTCACCTGTGGTACCTGCGTGTGAGCAGTTCACTGGACTGGGTGCAGCTTTCCAGTCCCCGTGGGCCTTTCTGTGAGTTCCTGAATGACTGTGGTTCTCTGGGTACAGACTCCTGGTCCCCACGAGTCTCAGAGATAGTTCCTCTGTGTGAGTGAATTGCTCATTGCAGCTTCCCAGTTCCCAGGAGGCTCAGCTACAGTTTTAAATAGAAATCAAAACAACAGTCTCAAAATGGCACAGCTTATTGTTGGTAAAATAATGAGAGTCTTCAATTTTTTATTATAGTGAAAGAGTTCCAAAACCCTGATGAATGGGTTGGGAACCACAGAGTACAAGGTGATAACTGTTGTTGACAGCACTGAGATCTTGCAATAGCCAGTAACCCCATTGAGTGTGTTTGCCAGGGAAAGAGAAGTGTTCCAAGGTGATTAACAGTCTAATAGGATCCCAAACTACTTTAGGCAGCTAGCCTGTTTATGCTTCCTGTGACACAAGATAGGGGAGTATGCAGTGCATCTTAGGCCAGTACCTCTTGGAGGAAAGTTATCACAAATTGTGAATTGTGGTTATCTGTGTCAGGCTGATGCAGGGTTAAAAAATAAGGGTTAAACTTATTGGCTCAGTGCCTTTAACTTGAAGAGGAAGTTCCTGTCCAGAAGCAGTGTGGGGCATTTGGACATATTTAAGAGTGAGAGGTAAGAGGCCTAGTTCCCTCAATGATAGTAAATTTTTTCTGGTACAGGACACTTTTGAGTAACTAGAGAGAATTCTGTTTCTTTGTTTACAATGAAGAAGGGAGCCTGGTCTGGCCTTGGTTGAGCCCATCAGGCCAATGAAAGGGTTGTTTTCTAATCTAGGTGAAGTTTTGAAATTTCTTATCTTTTAGTCCAAATGAGCATTTTTTTTAAGTGCCCATAACCCTTATAACTCACATATTCATAAGGGCTTTAGCAGGCTTCTGGGTAACATTAGTAAATCTGATATGCTGTTGAGGTTTTTGTTCCTCTCTTTGATCTTGATAAGTACTTAACTGAGTCACTTTGATTCCTTTTGCTCCTAGGTGAGGTAACATTTGGGAAAGGCCATGGTGACCCATTTGTCTGGGCTGACTGTCCAATTCTCCTCAGTCAAAATAGGACATGTCCTTGTTGAACAGAGTCAAACTAAATTGTTGAAATTCATCATTAGTGGGCATTAGATGATGTCATCTAAACAGTATAGGTATGCAACTATAAAGCAGAAAGGTGTGTGGCTCTGTGGCAAAATGCAGGCAGTGACTGACTGGAATGGAACTGGTTCAACTGGCAGTAACTGCAGTGTCCAGTGAAGAGTGATGTACCTCCTAAGGGGGAATTTTTGGGAACAATAGGCCTCTGGGAGCAACAGCTTCAGGAACTCTTGCAGCAGCTTGATTTTATTTTAGTTCCATAATCATAAGAATGTTTTTTTTTTTTTTTTTCTAAAATTCTTGGGCCTGCAATCAAGGACCATGTGGTTCACTATGTCTTGTACCACTTTTAGCTGCCTACATGTGTGCTGTGTACCCATGAATGATGGTGCAACAGACAAAGGGTGGGTGCCTCTCAAAGAGAGAGAAACCATTCCAATGCATGCCTGGCCATACCCCTTACAAGAACTTAGGCATGACTTAACTGGAAAGTTGTTCTGCTTCTTTTATGCCATATGACATTCACCATGGAACTATAAGTGAGGTCCCAACCAGTCACAGTGACCAATACTTCCCAGTCTTAGTGCACACATGTAGTAGACTATGGCTTAGCTGTCTGTTCCACTCACTCACACATTAGTTCAGCAGGCACTTGGAAGTTAAACATTTCAGCACTCTTTCCTGTTTGGGGGTCCTGACTGATGAGAGTTGATCAAGCTGAGAAGGAATAACAGATAGACTAATTTGCATACCCTTCAGGGTCATATTGGAATCTGGCAGGCAGGTAGGAAGACTGCCTTCTCCTCTCTTTTGGTTCCAATGTGAGCTGCTTGAATAGAGAGCTAAGAATGCTCCTCCAGACCTCCTATGGCACTCAAGAAATTTTGAATGTGAACATTTCTATCAGGACCTGGAAAGGTCCTGGCTCCTTCCCAAAAGCCACAAGTGGTGACACACAAGATGCTACAGAACCTGAAATGCCAAAACAGGATCTGGAGACAGATTTATGTAATGTTTAGCATACACTGACAAGGAATCAATCCTTTAAAATATGTGAGAGCTCAAAGGCTCAAGGAGGGAGGTTATTATAGGATTGCAAGGGGGAGATGAAAGGTAAAGTTCTTGGATGTATCTGATTGTATATTACCATATGCATCGCAGTGGCAAACTATTTCTAGAAGACAGTAGCAACTAAAACTGTAAGAGGAACAATTACCTGGACACCTAAACAGAAATTGAAGTATGCTGGTTCAGGGATGCATTTTCTGCTATATCATAACTGCTGCTAGTAAATACTTTTACTGAGATGGCAATATCTACTGTGCCTGGGGTCATTAACATTACTGAAGCCTATTCTGGTAAAATGTGTGTAAATGCCCATTTCAAATGGTTGGTTCCTGGGACAGAGGTAAAAGACAGCAGTTATCCATGCCAGGAAGACACCACAGAAAAGTACAACTTAACTTAAAAGATCTCCATATGAGGAAAAATACTTCCCACTATAACAAAATGAAAAACCTCTAAACAAAACAAATAATAAGTGTGAATGCTCACATCATCCAAACAGACAAGCCCACATAAACAACATAATGATTCATCTCGGGGGCCTAGAAAAACATGAACAACACAACTTAAATCTAGCACAAGGAAAGAAATTAAAAATCAGAACAAAAAACAATGAAATTCTTAATAAAAATCAACAAGAAGAATTGAAGGATCTAAAAATCTTTTTTAAAAGTAAACAAAATAGAAAACCCTTGGCCAATCTAACGGAAAAGGGGAGAAAAGACCCAAATTTATTCAATTAGAAACCTACTGTACAATTATACATAATATACTGCAGAAAGTAAATATACATAGTTAAAATAATACAAAGATGCATTGTAAGATTAAATCTATGATTTCACCCTCTTCTCTAAAAAACTTAAATTAACATTTATATTATCTACATATATCACAAGTTTCTTCACATTTTCTTTTCAAGTAAATTGCGAATTTTTCATGCATTTCTGAGCAAAAATTTTAAAGGGCATAGAATTGTTGTGAGCATTTTTTCTGTTAGTATTTAAAATATTTCTCACAAGGTTCTTTACTTTATTCTAAGATTTTGAAAATGAATCAAATAAAATTCTTATATTTGTTGGTGTATTTGTGGAGCTATTTTTTCTTCTGACTTTGTCTATTTGTCTATTTGTGGAGCAATTTTTTTTTCCGAATTTTGTTTTCTGTATTTGATACTTTTTTCTTACTTGAAATGTGATGCCTAGGTATAGAGTATTTTTGTTCTATGTTTTTGTTTTCTATTTATCTTGTTCTGCCATTTTCTGTGGTTTGTATTTGGTAATAACTTACAAATTTTCTTCTACTGGTACCACAATTTGATATTTGACTTTTTTCCTCTTTATTTTTTATCTTAGAATTTTCTAAAACTGTATCTTTGTTTACAAACCATTAATGTAAGGTTTTGTGTTTCCCAGTTTGTACACTGGAGCTCTTAGTACACTAAGACATAATCCTATTTATCAATTTTATTTTCTCTGTATTTGAGATTATGTCTGAAAAATCTTTGAAGATATCAATGTCCCAAATCACTTCTGTTATACTTTCTTCTAGAAATTTTATAGTTTTGAGACTATTTAATTTTTTAATATTCTTTGAGTTGGTAATCATAGTTTTTTGGAAATAGGAGGCCTAGTTTGTTTCTTCATCATATGGATATTCACTGCTTTGAAAACCATTTGTTTGATGGTATTATTCTTTCAACATTTCACATTTTGGGTTCCTTTGCCAAGAATCAGTAGACCGTAATTAGGCAATATATTTTTATATGCTCTTTGTTCCATCTGCACCATATGTTTAAATGTTTTTAATGCGATTGTCATATTGTCTTGATTTTTATTGTCTAAAATTATAGCTGGAGGACTGCTAAGGGCTGGATACCTCCATGCATTTCTTTTTACAAGATTGCTTTGGCTATTGTGTTCTGTTTTAACAAGGAATTATTCTAACTGAGAATGATATTTATATTTTCATGAATTGCACTTAATCTGTGGAAGGATTTGAGTAGAGTGACCACTTTACCAATATTGATCTTCCCAAAAGTACTGAAGTTTTAAACAAATATTTCTCAAAAAAAGACTCATAAATACCAAAAATTATGTGGAAAAATGCTCAAATACCACTAACAGTTGGGAAAATGCAAATAAGTTACTACCAGCTCCAGCTAAAATGTTGTTTATCAAAAAGATTTTAAAATTTTCCTGTAAGAATACAGATAAAAGAAAAATCTTATTTGCTTTTGGTGGGGATGTAAACTATAGTGCATGTTACAGGAAATAAAGACCCCTTCCCTGTGACTCATTCTCTCCGTCCATGCTGCCGTTAGGGGAGGTGATTTCAGCACTAATGCCTCTCTGCTCCTGTGTGTGTGTGCCTTTGAGGCAGCCGAACAGGGGCTGAAATTTGTGAAATCTTAAACAAAAAATAACCCTCTTACCTTTAAATTGTATATGTTGGGTATTTTATCCCAGTAAGGCAAAGATAACTAAGACAGGGCAAAACTCTAAAACTCAATAGAAAATATTTGTAAACTTATGGAGCTGAGCAATGATTTTAGCTGTTGGGTATTTGGAGCAAAAATTCCGAAACTTTCATTCCAACACCATAGGAAAAACCTCAATAAATAAACCAAGTTTTCGTTTAGAATCTCTAAGGGCACATTAGAATCACCCCCAGTTCTTCCTTCCATCACTATTCTTGTTTAGTGCCTACTCTGTAAGGCAGATAAAACAAGCGTAGCTCCGGTTTGGAGCTGGCACTTTTTATCTTCAGTTTTCAAGGCTGACTATTATTTCTAGGTCTTGTTCTTCAGGAAAGAAGGAACCTAAAATTAGGTTATGGCCCTGGGTATAAGGGAAACTAAAACAGATGAACTATAAAAGACTAACTCCCATCAAAGGCAAGTTAATCCAGAAGTGCTTTATTTTCCTGAAGAAAAGTTACTCTACCTGTAATACAAGAATGTCAAAAAAAGGACTTCTTCAGATTTTTCTCACACAATGTACAGCATCCATTGTAAGTTGAGAAACATGCTAAATATTAAAAATATATGACCACAAAGCAAAATAAAACAAACATGGAAAATACGCATTACACATATCAAAAAAGATTATGATTAATATGTTTAACAATATACAGAAAAAAATCAAGTAGATGAAAAGGCAGAGAATTTCAAAAATGAATTTAATTCTATATTAAAATAATCAAATGAGAATTCTGGGACTGAAACATAATATATTTGACAATAATTTGTTAAATAGCTTTTACGGAAACCAAAGACATTAAAAGAAAAGACTAGAAACAAGAAACAATTTTTTAAAAGTCCAATGTGATGTTCAAAAAAAAGTATTAAGAAAGAACTATGGAACACAGTTAATAGACCTAACAAACATGAGCTTCATGGAAAGGGGTGGAAAATCATAAACAAGTGTATGAATACCTAAAAAATTTCCTATTTTGGTTATATACACCAACACATGATTTAAGAAACTCTGTGACCCTAGAGCCATCAGGAAAAATACAAAGATAAAAAGTTGTTTGTCAGGTAATATATAATTTATTTTTAAAGACATTGAAAATAACTCAAAAAAATACCATGACATCTTTAAGAAAATAGTAGCAGCTTCATAAATGAGTTTTCAATGGGAAAAAATTAAAAGCCCTTCCAGGAATTTTTTATTCTGTAAATATTTCCAAATATAAAGGAATGTAAGACTATTTTCAGATCCACACATTCTGTACCATCTATTACCAATAAACCTGTACTAAACTCAGTATCAACACTCATACTTCACATTCTTGGAAAATAATAATAAATGCCAAGAATCAGTGGAAAGTATTAGATAAAAATAATGTGCAGGTGTATTAAATAAATGTTGATATTTAGAACAATGATTGTTATGATCTCAGGAATTTATAATATATATAATGAAAGTCTACAAATGAGAAATTCAATAATTGTAAGGCACTTACACTTTAAGCACACAGAGAACTAATTTAAGGTAGACTATAGTAAGTCAAGGATGCATGGTGTAATCCCTAGGGTAACCATTAAGAGAATAATAGAGTGATAAAGAGCTGATAGAGAAAATATTGAATAATTATTCATACATGCTAGCTTTAATTTTAAATTAATGAATATTAATGGAACTACTTCATTGACTTAACTAAAGAAAATATAAAACATAGCTTATTTTTTCTAAGAGAACATATAAAGTCAGTAGAATTTTATGCCAAAAATTTAACTGAGAATATTCACAGTTTTTAGAAGAATTCATCTGATATACTTTATTTTCTATTAGAGCCAAAAAGTCATCTTAATAGTTGCAAATGTTTTACATTTAAATTGGATCCTCAACGTAGCTATTAAGTTGTATCTTCATGCCAGAATGCTATTAAATACGTCTAAAATACCTGACAAAGTACACTATAACAATTTTTAAAGCTCCAAAGTCTCTTACTGGAATGAAGTTCTACAGTAGTTGGATAAATAAAAGGAAAATGAGAGATTAATGCTGTTTATAGATAGGAAAATCATTGAAGAAATTAATTACTAGAATTTATATCACCCAAATTCTTATAAATAATATTAAACTGTCATCAAATATTTAGCAATAGTTTGAAAACTTTTACACAATGTTAATACAAAATAGTACAAATCTGAGAAAAGTAAAAGCAACATTAACTGCAAGGTTGATTTTAATGAAGTAGAGTTGTTAATTTCACATAACAGTTTATTATAACTCCAGTGTTTATTTTTAAAATCCTCAAAATACATTATGTTTAAATAAATATTTTCATCAAAATTTAACGCTATAAAAGATCTTGCCTTGGGGACTAAATAAGCATAAATCATTCAAATTTTAACTTCAACCAATTCTATTCGCTGCTTAAACTATACTTTATAAAGATTCTACAAGCAGTTCTTGCCAATATCAAGGATAGAATAATCTTTCAATTCTGAAAATGGAAGATTGCAGTACATTGGTCAAGTAGGAAAAGTCCATATTAAGATAATCAAATAAAATCCCTTCAACCCATGGGAATAAACAAACAATTTGAAGTGTAAAAAGAGCAATAAATGCATGCCATGCAATTGAACACTGATAAATTATATGTCCCAAAGCATGTCCTAGGTTGTTCAAATAACCTACTTATTATTTAAAGGATTTCAACATGCAATGTTTAGTTGAGATAAACTGCAGGAAAAGCTTACTGCACAGGGCAGATTGACAACAAAGTCATTTCTTTTTCTTCACAACGATATGAGATTCATTTTTGTACCACGATTTTCTACTTAGGTAATTCAGCTTCCATTATTTGAGGCAGTTTCTACAGTAGGTGAGAATAAAACTGGGATCAAGCCCAGACTTTCTAGAGGTCCATCTACTACATAACCACAGCCTAGATGGCGACACTCATTTGGCAGAAGCTGCTTATTTTCATTTCAAATATTGTATTGGAAAAAAGTTTTAGTAAATGTAGTAACTGAAGAAAGGTACTAATTAGCCATCCCCTTGTAATAGTAACAATGTCACTTCCATTCCTCAGTCTGCTACCTGGGCTTCCTGTGAGCAGTGCATTCAGTATTTGCTGTTCAGCACCAACTGGATTATCCTGATTGCTTGGCTTTCAACTTTGGTGAACAAGAGAAACCACAGAGGATGGAGTTGAGGCCACTTCACCCTCCTTGATGCATTGGAACACTCCTTTTTCAGCCATTAATTGAACAAAAGTAAATTTTGTTCTAATTGTAAAAAAAAGCTTCTTGTCATTGTGATCTCATAGCATAGTGTTTGGGTTTATCAAAAGCAATTCCTTTCACTCATCAGGAAAAATCGAAATAAAGGTTTCTTTTTTTTATTTGATAGTGATTTATTTCTCCTTAGATAGGGTCCCTTAGCAGTAACACTATCTTATTTCTGAGGGCCCGTTTTTCAAAGCCCAGAGTACAATATACAAACTCAATTTACTTTCTGTGAAATAACTGTGCTAATTTCAGGTAGCATGTAATTCTGCACAAATATTCTTTCTTGAACTTCTGGGGAGTTATGTATGCAATATTTTAATCCTTCCATGAAAGTGAGATTTTTACTAATATAAAATGAAATTCACAATTATATCATAAACAGGCATTCTAATGATTTTTATATTGTTTGTTTACTTAACTCATTTTTCATAGTTTAATGGTCATAATATACATTTATATATAGTTTGCATTTATGCATTTATACAGACGCCAGCTCCTTGAACTTCTAACCCAAGATCCCTTATACATATAAAATACCGTAAGTCAAATTTGGTTGAACCTATAACTTTGCTAAATTTTGACCACAAAATCATCAAAGCATTTTTTAGTAAAGCAAGAAAAAAGACGTTGATTTATAAAGTATAAATTAGTAATAATTCATAATTATATAAAATTGAGTGATAATAAACAAAAATATTTGAGAATATAATTTTAACAATTTCGTTAATTGAATATTAATGCCATGTAAAATTTCAGAATAATAGATTAAAATATAAAATTTATACCTTCCCTCTTAAGCAATATTAGACAATACACAAGTCTGGAAACTCTGGGTCAGAAATTATAAGAAATGCTTAAATGAAGGAATGTTGAGAAAAATCAGTTTTAAACCAAATCAATAGGTAAAGACTAGGAAGCAAAAATTTGGGTTAGAAAAAATTTCAGAAGAAACAATTCACAGGAAGTAAATACAATGTCAAAATATTTGTGGAAGTAAAATTTTAAAAACCAGAAATTTCAAAACCAACAAAATAAATAAATGAATACAATTTTGAAATGTTACTAGAAAAACAAAATCAATCAGATATACTGTATAAAGAAGGATACACGATAAAATAGTATTAAAAATAAAAATAGGATACATATAAAAATAATCATTAAGGTGATGACTTACCTTGATTTTGTTAGTATATTTATTTGCAATTTGCACTCCTTTACCTTAAAAGTATCTAATGTGCCTGAGATTTAGCTCAGCAGCATAAGCACCTGCTTGGCAAGCACCAGGGATTGAGTTCAATCCTTGGAACAAAAAAAAAAAAAAAAAATTCTTCCTTTCCTAGTGATATTTCTTTTACATCTTTCTCTTGGATAATTGTTCTGGATAATGCTTCCAGAACTATATTGGACATGACTGGTGATAGTGAACATTTTTGTCTTGTTTCTGATTTCAGAATGAAAGCTTTCAGTTTGTGATCATTGAGTATGATGTTGGCTATTTGCTTGTCATGAATGGCTTTTTTTAGATTAAGATAAAAATGTCCTCTACAGAAAACAAATTAAAATTCATATGGAACCATAAGAGTGCTAGAATAACAAAAGCAATCCTGGGCAACAAAGGCAAGGAAGGAGGAAACACAAACGCTGACTTAAAATTAGGCTACAAAGCCACTATAATAAAAATCAGCATAGTACTGGCAAAAAAACAAACCTGAGGATCAGTGGAACAGAACAGAAGACACAGACACAACTACATGTGAACTCAACAATCTTATCTTTGACAAAGTGTCAAAACATGTTCACTGGAAGAAAGATAACCTCTTTAATATGTGGTATTGGAAAAATTTGCTCTCCACATGCCAAAGACTGAATACAGACCCATGCCTATCATCACGTACTAAACTGAAGTCCAAATGGGTCCAAGATCTAAATATCAAGACAAAAACACTAAACCTACTGGACGGCAAAGTAGAAGTCTAAAGCACTTAGAGGGCAGACTGAGAGTTCATGAACAGAAACCAAATTGCATGGGAAGTACTTCAAAGTATCAATAATTGAGATCTCATCTTACTAAAATTTTTGCACATTGAAAGAAATAAAAAACAGAGTGGAAAGAAAACCTGATGATTGGGAAAAGATTTTTGCCAATGGTCTCTCAGCAAAGCACTTTTATCCACAATGTATAAGGAATTTTAAAAAAAAGCCAGACCTCCCCAAAAATGTGCATTTGAGATGAATAGGTAAGTCTCGGATGGAGAAAAACAAATGGCAAACAAATATATGAAAAAAATGTTGAACATCATTGGTCACTTGAAAAATGTAATTGAAAACAACATTGAGATATCATCTCACTCTAGAAAGAACGGCTAACATCAAGAAATTAGCCAATAGCAAATGAGAGTGGGGCTGTGAGGGAGGAGGAACCCTTCTCCACTGTTGCTGGGAATGTAGACCGGTGAAATCACTGTGGAAATCAATGTGGAGAATCCTTAAAAATCTAGGATTGGAAGTCTCATTCAATCCACCTATTCTTCTTCTGAGTATTTTCCCCAAAGAGTTGAAAGCATCATAACACAGCCATATATGTGCACCCATGTTTATACCTGCACAATTTGTAATAGCTAAATCTTCCAAATAACCCGAATGCCTATCAGCTGAGGAGTGAATAAAAAAAAAGATGTATTTTTATAAAGTAAAATACTAATTAGCCATGAAGAACAATAAACTTGAGGCTTTTATAAGTAAATGGATGCAATTAGAAACCATACTTCTAAGTAAAATAAATGAGTTGATTGTTTAAACACTGTATTGTCTCACTAGTGTGAGAAATTGAAAGAGTAAATAAGATCCGAAATATATAATAAATATAGTAAAAGGGAAAGAAACTGTTCAAAGGAAAATGTATTATTTGAATAATTTTGCATCCCTGTGTCTGGTGACCTGAACAACTATTTTGAAGATAACAATATGCTATGTAACAACTATTGTTAAATTCCTATCAGCTTATTTTTAAATGATGCATCTTATTTTTTTGTTGTTGTTGATATTGTTATTTAGCTTTTGTTGTTTTGTCTGTTTGCTTCTTGATATTTTTGGTTTTTCTCTTAAAAAATAAATACTTAATTTTCCAATTCTCTGTAGGATTTTTATCATGAGTGTGTGTTAGACTTATTCAAGTGCTTTTTTATTCATCTATTGAGACAATCATGTGGTACTTGGCCTTGGATCTGTTAAAAAAAATGATGTATTACATGTATTGATTTAGATGCACGGAGCCATCCCAGAATCCCTTGGATGAATCCACGTTGGTTATGGTGTACAATCTTTTTGATAATTTGCCATATTTTTTCTTAATATCTTACTAAATATTTTTTGCATTTGCAATATTTTCTTTGTAGAGGTTGATCTGTAGTTCTCTTTTTGTTTGATTCTTCTCTGATTTTTGTGTGAGCTTAATGCTTGCTTCCAGCAGTGACTTTGGGTGCATTGCTTTGTTTTCTATTTCATTAAAGATTTTGAGGGGTAGTGACATTAGATTTTCTGTAATCTTCTTGGACAGTACAGCTGTGAATCCATCAGGGCCTAAACTTTTCTTTGTAGGATTTTTTTTTTACTTCTACAATTTCATTAAATTATATTGATTATATCAAAATTTTATAATCTTCGTGTCTAGAAATCTGTCCATTTCTTCTGATTTTCTATCTTATTTATATACAGGTTCTCATAGTACGTTCAGAAGATTTACTTAATTTCTGTAGGATTCTTTGTGATTTCAACTTTTTCATTCTTAATTACATAGATTTGGGTCTTTTCTTTTTTTCTTCTTTTGATAATGTCGGCTGTGTTTATCTACTTTATAAATTTGAGGCTGAATATTATGCTGCTTTGTGTACTTTTTCTGTTTATCTGATGTGGGAATTTATTGCTATAAATTTTCTTTGTGTGACTACCTTACCTGTGTGCCATTACGTCTTATTAGTATTTTCATTTAATTGGAGAAATTGTCTAATTTCTTTTTTTTTAATTTCATCTATGACTCACTGATTTTGTGAAAGAATTTTAAGCAATTTCCATGTGTTTATGTAGCTTTCTTGGTTTCTTTTGCCATTGATTTCCAATTTCATTGAACTATTATCTGATAATATCCAAAAATATACCTTTTAATTTTATTAAACATATTCTATGCATAAATATGTGGTCTACTTTAGAGAAAGTCTTGTGTGCTACTGAGAAGTGTGTACATTCTGTCATTTCTTGAGATACTCCTTAGATATCTGCTAAGCCCATTTATTTAAGGGTTTGGTTTTACTCTGATATTTCTTTGTTAATTTTTGTCACCTTGAGCTGTCTATTTGTAACACTGTACTATTGAGGTCTCCTACTATAATCATATTAGCACTTACCTGATTTTTCAAGTCCATGTCCATCAGTGTATTATTTTATAACTGTTTATGCTAGTATTTGGTGCATATATAATTATGGTTGTTATCTCTTTCTCTTGTATTCATACCTTAACAATATGTGGTGATGTTTGTCTCTTCTGATCAGTCTTGGCTTGAAATCCATTTTGTCATGTATTTAAAATTTCCCTTGCTTTTATCCAGTTGATAAATTTTGTTGTATTTAAATAAATTTATTGTGTGCAGTATATTTTTGGATATTGTTTTTTGATCCATGCCTCCAATCTGTTTCTTTTGATTGATTAAGTAAGACCACACAGATTGATATAACTGGTATAAGTATTGATTGGTCCTTGTCAACATATTACTGTCTTGTTTGTTGCCTTTTTTTTCCTGATGTTTAATTTCTTGCCTTGCCTGGTGTGTTTATTCTATTAGATATCTTTTAATTGTCTTCTTTGCCTTCATGTAGATTAATCTTTCAGAATTTTGGGTTTACTTGGTTTTGTTTTGTCTTGTTGGTACTGGGGATCACACTCAGGGTCTCATGCTTGCCAAGCAGGCACTTGTGCCACTGAGCTAAATCTTCAGTCTCTTGTAGAACTTTTGAAGTGTTGGTGCAGGAGCAATGAATTTCTAAGCATTCTTTATTATGGATAATATCTCCATCAATTTGAAAGATAATTTTGAGAATAACATCAATTTGAGCTGGGAGTTGTTTTCCTTTTGGAATTGAAATATCTTTTCCATGCTCTCCTTGACTTAAGGATTTCTTTTGAGACATCTGTCACAATTATATGGCTTTTCTTTTGTAAGCAATATTTTTTTTATCTAACAGCTTTAATATTGCTATTATTTCTGTGAATGGGTCATTTTTTCCTTTGTGTTATATTTTGACTTTTTTGTTTATTCTAAGCAATCTTATATTGGTCTTCTTCACATCAAGTAACAGCTTTTAGATTGATTTTTGTGGTCCCTTGATAATTTTGAGAAGTCTTTAATTTGATGATTGATAAACACAATCCCATGTTCTAGATCTGACCCTCTATCTTAGCATTGATTAATTCCGATGCTTATACTCTCAATAAAAATTTTAATCTCCTGAATATTTATCTGAATTTGTTTTGTTAAATCTAAGTCTTTCCTACTTTGGGCATTGATGGCTTCCAACAATTTCCTATGCTTCTCCTGTTTTAAATCTGTATGTTCTCTAAACTTACTGAGCATGTCCTTCATTATAGTCTTCATCTCTGTAATTATCTGTGTGATTATTCCAGGTTTTCTATTTTGTTTGTTTGTTTGTTTTGCTTTGTTTTTACCTAGAAAACCATTACTTCTACTACAAACATTTCAGAAATTTCTATTGGGTGCTCTTGATTTCTTTTACCTCAGTGGTTCCAGATTTATCCTGCATGAGCTGAAATTCTAGACTTGAATCTTATTTCTGTGTTTTATTATTTTCTTTGCTTGTTTTCTTCATTTACTAGTAAATTGTTTATGGAAGGTAGCTTTATAAGTTTAGGTGTTGACTATTCAGCGATATCTTCTCAGTATAGCTGGCTTTTGGACTTTGAGTCTATCTCAATATCATGCCCCTTTAGATTATTAGCAATAAAAGGTTGCAGTTTGCCCTAGAACATGTGTCTTACACAGTTGACTATATTATTGTGGTCCCCAAGATCTAGGTTCAATAATATATCAGTTCATGAATGCTTATATTTGAAAACAATTCAATTTACAAAAAAAAAAGTGTTCAGGAAAAATTTCTTCCATTTTCAAACTCCATATCAGGTGACAGACATGACTACATTCATCTTTTCCATACAAACAACAATGTATCCATCTTCTTCAGAATCATAAAACAAATTGGGTAAATAAAAAAAGTACCACTGTATTGGTATACAAGGAAGACGAATTGGTCAAAGCAATTATTTCACCATAGCTAAGTTAGTTGTACCATCAGCAATGACAATATCGTGAAACAGAGACTGGAAATAACAAACCATTATACCTGCACGTTTGTCACATTTAATTATATGTAAAAGGTTAAGAATTATACAACCAAATTAAGAAATAAGAAAATTATATTCAGGAAATATGCACTCAACAGGGCAATTTTACCCTAAGGGTCGTAAAAAACAGGGGAGGAATAAATATAGAAATAGAAAAAAAAAATGGAAGACTGAAAGACAGAAGAAGTTTAACAAAGTTTCAGGAAATTGATGAAGAAGACAGGAGGGAACGAAGAATGAAAAAATAATGGAATAAAACAAAAACATTGTAAACATTCTTTACCCTTTCAAAGAAGCAAAAAAGGAGGGGAAAAAACCAAAAGTACAAAAACACAAATAAACAAAAAATCCTAAAAACGGAGTGCAAAGTAGAAACCCCAAACAGAAAAATAAGTAAGTAGTTTCTGTGTGCCATCAAGTCTTTAATTACCTTTGTATTTGCGCAGTGTCCAATTCATGGAGCAAATCTGCTTTGGTTTTTTACAAAGATAAATAAAAGCCCAGATCCATGCCGTTTAACCCCAACAAGCAGGGAATAGGCTTAGAATATGGTGGTGGTTCTGGGTTTTCAAATTCACTGAAGTTCTGGCTGAACCTGATATCTTGTCACTGGGTAGAGGCCTGAGTCATTTAGCTTATAACACTCTGTGTGTCTACTGTCACCTTCCTATGACTCCACAACCATGGGCATTTCCCAAGATGATCCCCGCCCAGTCCTAGGGAGCCCTGAGAGGAAGCCAACCCATGGACACTGAATCCCAGGTTCAGGGGTCCCTCCCTAAAAGGGCATCTGACCAAGGATTCTTTCCAGAGCATATTGCAGTTGTTTCGACTGGAGTCATTCACTAACTGTTGTGTTCATGGCGTACGTTTCCTGTTCCCCTGGTGTATTTCTTCCTGGAGGCTGCTGGAGTCACCTGCTTTCAGTGTGTCACTGTAGATTTGATCTTCCTTTCTCACACCACAAGCCAGGAGCTGGAGAGAAAGTGCAGAAGGCAGTTTGCTTCTTGAATTTCTCTATAGGGTTTAATTTTTCTCTGAGACCTCAGGACACAACCTGTGTCCTTCTTTCCTTCCTCCATGGTATTATATTTTCTAGGATTGATATTCCTAATCTTGGGGAGGTTGATTTGCTGCCATTTAAAAATCTGCCATCTTCCCAGAAGAATTTTAAATCTTAATGAGGTTCTCGTCAACAATCTTGTCTTTAGTGAATCATGCCTTCTACACTGTACCTGAAGCAATCATCACACAACAGAAACTTACTGTGCTTTCTTCCCCATTTTCTTGGAATTTTATAATGTTGAACTTTACATTTATATTTGTGATCAGTTTCAATATTTTTTGTGAAAGGTTTAAAATTCATGTCTAGAAAGCTTTGAATTTTTATGTGAATGCCCAGTTGTTCCAACATCATTTTTCAGAGACTAGCATTTCTCCATTACATTGCCTATCTTCCTTTTAAAAAAAACAGTTAGCTATATCCGTGGGAGTATTTTGGCCTCTATAATTTGTGCCATTGATGTACGTCTCATATTCTTCACCAATGACACAATAAGTAATTAGAGTAACCTTAAAAGTCATGAAGTCAGAGAGTATCAGTCTTTCACTTTGTTCTTTACTTCAACATTAAACTTGCATTTCTGAAGCTTTTGGCTCAATATATAAGCAAAAAAATCAGGTTGTCAGTGTTAAAAAAAAATCCTGAATTTTAATTGAGATCCTTTGTATAAATAGATCAAATTGCTTAAGGACAATATTCAACTTCCTATTAAAAATGCAAGATGCATACCTAATTATGTAATTCTTTTTATTGTTCTCATTGTTCTAGTTTTCTTCACATAGCTCTCATGTATAGTTTTTAGATTTATAACTATGCATATAATTTTGGTGGGTGATAATACAAATAATAAATTGACAAATAATAGATGTGTCAATTTTACTTTTCACTTGTTCATTGATGATGAATAAAAAAGTGACTGGCATTTTTCTGTTAAAATGATTCCTTTAAATCATTATATCTACTCACTACTTTCAAGAAATTGTATTGCCATCAAAATTTTCATATAAATGTTTCTATGAACAAAGAGAAGTTTACACTTACTTTCCAACTATTTCATTTAAAAAAGGAGTAGTAATGTGGACTTATTTAGTCTTAGGTAGAAAGTTTTTATGTTCCCACTATTACATCTTTTTAGTTATAAAGTTTTGTAAGTATCACTTTGCAATTTGTTTTTATATGTATTCTTTTGTAACAAGTTCTGCTCTATTGTACTTTACTAAGAGATTTTTTAAAATTGTGAATTAATTTTTGGATTTCATTAAAGATATATCCTGTAGAAATAGTCCTTTTTGGTGCCTTTAGCCTCTACTATCTGATATTTGAAATATAAAACCCACCTAGTGCACCTAGGCTAAATCTCACTTGATCATAATATGTAACAAATTATTTTATTTGACAATATTTTGCTGAAGATGTGTCTTTCACCTATATACATAACAATTATTGTTCTGGGTTACTTTTTTTGTCTGCTGGTATCTGTCTCATATCGGAAGCCAAGAGATAAAGCCTCATAGAAGGTTTTGGAAACATTCCTTCTATTTCTATCATTTGAAAGAGATTGTAGCCAGGAATACAGCTCAGGAGCACAGCACCTGCCTGACCAGGTTCTTTTCTTTTCACTTTCATGTACATTTTGAATTTTGGATTTAACTTACTGTTTCTGTTTTATACAATAGGCAGAAAATATAATATTCACACTTGCAAGACTAATTTATTTCATTTATCAAGTTGCATCCATTTACCTATAAAAACCTCAAGTTTATCCTTCTCTTTACCTGAGTAATACTCCACTGTATAAAAATACCACATCTTTTTTGCCCATTCCTTGGTCAATGTGCAATGGGATGGTTTCAAGATTTAGCTCTTACAAATTGTGCTGCTATAAACATGGATGCACATATATTTCTGTGGTAGGATGTTTTCAATTTTTCTGGGAAGATTCTCAGAATTCAAAAAGCTGGGTTGAATGGAACCACCAATCATAGTTTTTAGAGAAATCTCCACATTGATTTCTACAGTGATTGTACAAGTCTGCACTCCCACCAGCAGTGTCAAGAGGGTTCCTTTTTTGTCACAATCTCACCATCATTTGATATTGTTTGATTTCTTGATGGTAATGATTCTTTCTGGAATGACATGAAATGTAACTGTTGTTTTAATTAATGTGTCTCAACTAACCAATTATTTTGAGCTAATGTTTATATATTTATTTGCAATTCATATATCTTCATCTCAGAAGTGCAAGTTCATCTCAGATGCCCCTTTTTGAATTGGATCTTTGAATCTGGGAGCCTGATATTTTTCAATTCTTTATATGTTCTAAATATAAGTCCTCAATCTAATGGAAATTTGGCTAAATTTTTTCCCACACTGTGAATTTTCTTTTCACTTTGTTGTTTATTTCTCTTAATATGCAAATTTTTAAGAATATGAGATCCCATTTTTAGTTATTTAGACACAAAGTAATTTACAGATATACAGATATATTCTTTTAGACAGAGTATAAAAAATACTCTGCATGATCTCTGTCTCTCTGTCACCATCTCTCTCTTGTTCTCTTTCTCTCTCGTTCTCTCTCTCTCTCTCTCTCTCTCTCTCTCTCTCTCTCTCTCTCTCTGTCTCTCTCTCTCTCTCTGTCTCTCTCTCTCTCTGTCTTTGTCTTTCTACACAACTATCTAAGAGCATGATGGGGATTTACTCTCTTTGAACTGAGATGTTATTTCCTAACAAGAAAAGGACAGAATTACTTAGAACTTCTTACAACCAAGTTATACTGTGCAAGACTTAGGGACAATGGCTGCACATGTATGTATGTATGCAAGAGATCCTTGGTCTGCTTTGATGTACAGTATAGCTACTTTTCATGTGAAGTACTAACAGACAAAGTATTAGCACACCATTTTTCCATTCAACGTTTCTTATAACACAACAGCAGTTATTTCACTTCAAATATAGAAGTTTGTTTGTCTAGTTGCACTGGGAAGCTAAAGATTTACAAACCTACACAATCTGTTATAATCAATGAGCAAGCCACAGCAAGGACTTGTCTGCAAATGGAGTATAGTGCATAGCTCTTCAAATATTAGAAGATATGAAATGAAGATAACTGTGGAGGACCACAACCCAGGAAAAAAGAGTTTTAGGTTGGCACAGTAGATAAATGAAAGAAGCAGAGACCGTTAACATGTATAAGACACAGAGAAGTCACATTTAGGTTAGATCTATTTTGTGATGACATGAAGTATTTCAAAGGGCAGGAGGATAAATGATATAATCTCCTTGTGGCCTAATGTCGTTATGTATAAGAAATGGTGAGTTCAATATTGGCTAGTCATATGCTTCTTGTGAGAATTAAATATGTTGATAAATTTAAAGTATACACACATATTTACATGTAAATTATATGAAAACATTATCATTAGCCCACAAAAATGTCCCTACCAAGCTAACCTTAAACATAATTCCCTTCTCTTTCCAAATCAATGCATGATATAAGAGATACCTAAAAATTGAGACAGACAAGGTCTAGATTTTTTTAAATGTTCAATAGATCACAGTACCAGTTCCTATGTCAAGGCCAGAAAAGAGAGTGTTAGAACAGCAATACAAACTGTAATTTTATTTGAAATGGATAAATTTTCACTTAGATTATGTGTTCAACATTGCATTTTAAATTATGGCCCCAAATCAAAACATTTTAACATATGTCCTAAAGTAATGTATCTTACACACAACCTTTTTGTCTGGAAATCTAGAGATTTGAAAATCTGCTTGTTTTAAGCACAAGCCACTTGTTTTCTGTTTTAATTACTGTATTACAATCATATTCTTTATTTATTTATAGAGAAAACAATGAAAATCACTTTAGAAATAATCTTTAATATGAATGGAGAGCTGGGGATTTAGCTCAGTGGCATAAGTGCCTGCCTGGCAAGTGCAAGGTCGTGAGTTCAATCCCAGGTACCAATAAAATAAAAGGAAATGAAATTTGCTTTTATTAAATCCAAATAATATTCACATACTCAGAATATCTTTTGTTTATTTGTACTCTTTTTTAATTGAAACACAAATGCTACATTTCTATAAAATAGTTAAAAAATTTGTTCTGTGTTACTTGGATATATTGTCCTTTCTTTTAAATATCAATTTACTTCATGTTATTAAAATGATTCCAATTCTATCAACATTCTTTACACAAAGAAAAAAGCTTTTCTTTTATAATTTCTTAGTGTTTATTAACAGAAATTCAATAACAATTCACCCATCTCCATATGATTTACTTTTTTTTTACTGCATATCACATATACAACAGCATTATGCTTTTTTCAGGAGAATGAATATTAGTCCCAACAGCCAACACTATTTGTCAGTCAAGTTCAACAAATCTTATTACCTAGATTTGCCTCAGCATCTTCATGTATATTTTGAACTACATGAGTTGATGCTTATATAGGAAAAAGAAAACTCCATTCAGAAAAAAATAGAGATTTTGGATTCAACTGCTTGTCCATAAGTTACATAAAGTGCTGACAAGCAGAACAAGCAGTGAGCAATGTACTGTCAAGGGCCCTAGTGAAATGAGGTTTCATAACTTCACTAGGGTTGATGGATGGACATTAATGACATTTTCCAGTGTAGAAATAGACTCTATTAGGAGCATCATAGAATTCTTCTGCAGAAAGTTGTTAGTTGTTACAGTCTGGTTGCTCAGGAAAGATGACTTTATAGAGTGGGAAAAAATAGTCATTGCTTATAAATATTTAATCAGGTTAATATTCTCTTGCTCTTTAACATGCCAAAGAGCGTCATTTATTTAGAGTGTAACAGTTTAGAATAGAATTCTATTCAGCAATGAAAACATGGTACAATCTACAACATCAAATACTAAAATGTTTGACATCAATAACAGTGTATATCTGACATGAACAATTTATGAGTTTACATGGAAATTTTGCAAAAATGCATTACTGAACGTGTTATCTGAATAGTAAATAATCCTTTAGGTCTTTGAAAAATGTTCTCTCTCATATTCTTTGTAGATTAAATCAAAAATATAACTATCATGTTTCAACTACTCAATTGAGAAAGGATTATGTACATAAATTTATGTCTTATCATCCAAGAAAATTATTGCAAACATGAAGAATAAAATTAGATGATTTCAGTATTTACAGTGCTCACATTTATATCATTTAACCTTCAAATATAAACTTGAGAATTTTGTTCTTTCAGTAAAAAAAAAAAATCTTGCTATAGCAGAACTAACCTCAAGATACATAAATAATTTCTAAAATAAATGGAGTTGGGGATTTGGTTCAGTGGTAAAGAGTTTACCTAATATACACGAGACCCTGGTTCTCTGCTGAATATCAAAAATAAAAAATAAAACATAAGCAAAATGATACAATGTTTATATTAAAATGTTTCTTTACTATTCAGACTTTCCTGGATTTATAATTTTCAAGAAAAATGAAAGGCATTCTCATCAACTCTTAATGATACAAACATTTAAGAGGGAATTTTCAACATAGTTGTAAATTTTAAAAGTCAAGTGCAATGATTTTTCACTTAAGTTCAACAATTATGTTATGTAAAGTATTACACATTATTATTATGTCTTGTGTTTAGGTGTCCCACCAAGGCTTCATGTGGTCATAGGTGTGTATGGTTTTCAGATATGGTTGGATCTAGAGTGTGTTACACTCTAATGGATTCATGGTTTAATGGTAATATGATTCAGGATGTGAAAGCGACCCACCTGAAGTTCCCTAGAAAAGCTATACTGGGTAGAAAAAGCTGTGATCATAGCTTGTTGCTTTTCTATGATCTGTCCACCATGAGCTATTTCTTCACTACAATGCCACCCTGCCTTGGAGACAGTCAATTGTGAATTGAAAACTCCACAAACTGTGAGTTAAGTAAAGAAATCCTCTCTTAATATTTGGTGTTAAGTAATTTGTCTTCCTTATGAGAGAAATAACTAACACAAATATAGAAAATAAATAATTCATTAAACTTTTATTAATGCAAAATAATTTTTCTTATTAGTGACTTTTAAAATTTTTAGAGTTAACACATTTTGGGGGAAATATGAATGTGGACTAGGAGTAGCTCCTGAGAGGCAGGAGGGGTGCTGAATAAGTTGCCAACAAACATTCCTTTGAGAGAGTTTTATAGAGCAAAATCATTAGGTGAATGCAATATGAGTTAATAATATAAGCAATCAGTAAAAGTACAAGTCTAAACACTTTGCTAGTATTGGTCCAATAATAGCAATGGCACATTAATGACATAATTAACCTTAGTCAATAATCTGTGGTATTAGTCTTTTTAGTCTTGATTTTAGTAATTTTTAGTAGTCTTAGTCTTAGTGGCTAAGAGAGGATGGGTCACCCCTAATGAGATAGTAGTTTGTGTTGTAAATCTGAAAAACATGGTAACAATAATCTCAAGCTCCCATTTATCTCTTAGAGAAGTACACAAATACGGCTGTTGTTACTTTAATCTTCTTTAGGTGTGTCTTTAGCCATGGTTTTGATGTGTTCTCATCTTTTGCACTGACTCCTTCAAGGTCTCACTCTCATTGGCTGACTATAATATATCTAATTAACTTGGCTGTCTATATTTCCCCCTCTGAAGTTATTTTCTTTCTGTGATTCGAAGAGAGTTTCTGGCACTCTGTATATTCATTATTCCTGTATTTTGTGGTCCAACAATCTCCCTGCTGAGGAGATTGGGTGACTCACCAAATTGTGGTACCCTATAGAATAGATTCCCTCATGTATTAGGTCTTTTTTGAACTTGAAAAGTCAGGGCCAGATTATTGGCTGTCCTTTCTGTCCAGTTACCTTTCAAATTCTGGTTTCTAAACTTCAGTTTTTGAATGTCCAGAAGAGAAGATCAGTTACATTAGTAATTCAGTGAAAGTAATCATCATAATCTTGGCCTAGCCCCAATCTCCCAAATGAGTGGATGGCAAACAGCTTAAGTTAAAGAAACCAAGAATATAATCTTTTGGGATGTTCGTGAAGATCAGAATGAACCCTCTCTCTCAGGAGTAAACACAAAGAAGTCTACCAGATAGCCTCTATTTATTTGGTTTCCAAATAAAGAGTGCTCTGTGCCAAGTGTAAGTTGTTCACTCTATGCTTAACCCATCCAGCATCATTGTCAAAGAACTGGAGATGTGAAGAAGTGTCCAGAGCCAGGTTAGCAACTCTAACCACATACCTGGACTTCCTATGACCACTGGACCATTCTTTGCTACAGCCTTTCCTCTTTCAGAACCTCAGTGAGCAAGAATGTATCTCTGAAAATGGTGGCTGTCCTTGGAAGGCATTTTAGCACAATATCATGATGACAGAGGCAGTCCTCTAGGGTCTGAACCTATGACTGCCTGTTCATATCTGTTTTGTTGGCTAGTGAAGAATGTATTGGAATGTAGCCATTG
The DNA here is from genome assembly GCF_034190915.1 of Cavia porcellus. Taxonomy (NCBI): domain Eukaryota; kingdom Metazoa; phylum Chordata; class Mammalia; order Rodentia; family Caviidae; genus Cavia; species Cavia porcellus. The sequence goes on from NW_026947505.1 coordinate 58,090,830, forward strand.
GGGTGATATCTTTTAGTGAGGAATCAGCTTCTATCAGAGAGAGAGAGAGAGAGAGAGAGAGAGAGAGAGCAAAAAAGAGACAGAGATAGAGAAAGAGGAAGAGAGAAAGGGAAAGAACCATTAGTGCAATGTATATCATCTACATTTTGCAGGCCTCTAATTTGGGAAAATTTAACACATGCCAAATCATGGGAGAACACTTGTCCAAAAAGTTTAGGAAAGTCCCTTAATACATAGAAAGTCTGAATATAGAGTAATTTTAAGCATTTTTTTCCTCCTGCAGTACAGCTATAGTTGCAAAATAGTATAATAATGAATAAATCCCTCTATATTCTACTTCTGTATTTGATAGGTAGGCTGCACAGGGGCACAGAAGGATATTAAACTGCTGTTTCTCATTGTATGTGTGTCAAACACATTCCTGGGCTTAAAAATACATTCCAAAGGAGTAAGCACATTCAACACTGATTTTTTTCCAAAAGCCACAAGGTGAAAAATAGGCATACCTTTTAATCCTTACTGCGTATTTATGTGCTTTCAAAGTATCGGCCAGGTGACCTGGTCAGCAACAAGTGGCTGCTATTTGGAGAGTGACCAAAGGTTAGGCCAGATTCACCATTACCAATGCACACCAGTAACTTCTCTGGAAACTCATTTTCCTAATTCCAAAGTGTCTTTCTAAAAGCAAAAACTAGGACTTATTCCTGCTAAATTGGCTCTGTTTAAACAAGGAAATATGGCTAGCTAATTTAAACCAATGATCAAGAGACCTGAACAACAGTTTCCAGTTCTTTGAAAGAGTGAGAGGGAATACAGGACAGCTTGGAAGTTGTGAGAGCATCTCCTGGCCTGCCAAAGAGTTCACCTCTAGAGATAGATGCAAGTGATGGCTCAGAAAAATCCTGCTCTGGGGACCAGGGCAAAGAAGTCACAGAGACATTTATTTGTTGTAACAACCCACTCACATAGGAAATCTTCCTTATCAGCAAGATATGGTGATATTTCATTCACAATCTACTCTACAGATTTTGTATCTCCATAGCTATAATGTACTTATGAAAATTGCAGGTTAAACCACACACTTGGTGTCTGGGAACCACAGCTTACACATTACTGAAAGTACCCCCCCATACACATAAATAAGAACTAGATTTAGGAGGGTAGAAAGACCCAGGAAATTGGAAATTGGGGCCTTTCTGAGAGTATGAGGAAGTGAGATAAAAGGGTTGCTTAGAAATTTTCTCCTGGACTAACTGTGTTTTGGTCCCTTAAATATACTGCTTAGATTTTGTGATGTTACCAAGATTTCAGTTCTTTTCATTGGATATTGGGTTTTACTTTCCTGTAACTGCTGGGTGGGAAATTGCACCCAGAACACTTGTAGAGCCAGTGCTTTCAATGTGCATTCTCCTGGATGAGCAAAATTCCAGTGTCTCATTTGACCTGGATACAGGGTAAGTCTTCCTCATCTAAGATGGCTTCTCTGTATCGTCATTAACAAATACTCATTTTCAACTTGAAAATTCTTAGTTGTTGAGCAGGAAGGAAATGATGAGACAAATTGGAACTAAAATCTTTTCAGCTCAATTCTCTCAGATCTTTAGAACAAACATGCCACACAAAAAGGTACCAAGTGACAGAAAAAGATCAGAAATGAGATCAGAGAAAAGAAAGTCTTCTCTTTTCAGTCTCACTGTGAGTCTTGAGATCATTTGTCCATGCGTTGCCATTTACATACTAGAAAGTTGGGAATACAGAATCTCAAGACCTAAGATTACTTCCCCTCCAGCAGAAGATTAGACCAGCAAAGAACCTGAGGAGAACAGGCTTGACAAACCCATCCATCATGCTATTTTAATTTTCCAAAATTTCAAATTTTGAATTTTTTCATAAATAGAAATTGTCCAAAGGCTTCCTTTATTCTTAAAGGAAAAAATAAAGATATTCAAAACTTTAAAATTGTTTTAAAATTAAAAAAAAAAACTTTCTTCCTTTTCTCTCTCTTATCTTTAATTATCCCTTCCAATAATTGTTAAAAACCTCATTAAATAATGACCTTAACAAACTGATTTTTAAAAAATTTTATTTAAAAAAAAGGCTAAACAGGGGCTGGGGATTTAGCTCAGCGGCATAAGCGCCTGCCTTGCAAGCAGGCAGTCGTGAGTTCGATCCCTGGTACCGATAAAAATGAAAAAGACAAAAAAAAAAAAAAAAAAAAAAAAAAGGCTAAACAAAGCAAAAAATGAGTAGAAATAATACATACACTCAGAGAAAAAACTAAACAGTAAGAAATCATTAGTTAATGTTACATACTGTCCTTTTACAAATAGTTGTTCAAGATACAAAAGTGGAACATACAAAGTGGGAATTCAAACAGCTAGACTATAAACAGTTCCGCTCAACTATCCAACAAAAACTTAGTAATATGGTTGTCAATCCCATACACTTAAACATACATGCAGTTATCCATATCTTCATTTATTTTTGGATTAAACAAGCTGAAGCAGGCTAAAGTCTCTCTGAACAAAGAATAATAGTATTGCTGGATTTTATATCATGACACTCTGGGATCAGCAGTGGGTACTGTAGTTGTTAAGAAAGACTTAACAAAACAAAAATGGTAGAAATAATACTGTGTTATATCCTGATGTTTTCAGGATAGCTGTCTGTGCCCTCAAATCTAGCGCAAGTAGACAACTGGGACAGAATAAAATCTATCAAGAAAAAGAATAAAAGGTATCTAAGTAGAGTGGTGCAATTAATGTGGGTTTTAAATCCTGATAATTATTAACAATATCTTCTGCCATCTTTTTTGAGATTCTCTCTGCCCTTTCACTTCCCCAGGGTACACTATGCATTTTTGTGTCTGACCAAGACTCTTGGTTTGAAATTGGGGTGCTATTTACCTAAGTGTTTCCAAACCTTCTCTCTCCTGGACTTGATCTTTACCTATTGAAGTCTGTGTTTCCAACATATCCTGAAATACTGATCTAGCTGCCCTATTACTCTCTGGATCTCTGTCACATAGAGCATTGTTTTCTCATATTTGATTTTCAGTCCATGTATACTTTTTCATGTTAATTATATTTCCTATATATAGCATTTTGGTGTACCCTACATCCTGATCTACTCCACATGTGCTTCTTTTTCTTAATTTAGTTTATCAAGGCCATCTATATTAGAGACTATAACCAATTTTCTCTGCCACATTTCTATTATGCTCTTTTTTTTTGCCATCAATTGTCTGCTTATCTTCTTCATTCTGTTTTCTGCTCCATTCATTCAGGATTCTCTAACCACTGTTCCTGGAATCCTAGTACTTTTCTCTCTCTCTAGAATGCCCTTCAGTATTCTCTGTGGAGTTGGATTGGGAGTTGCAAATTTACAAAGTTCCTCTTTGTCTTGGAAGCATCCTGTTTCTCCATTAATTTTTAGAGACAGTTTATCAGTGTATATCAATCTGGGCTGGAGGTTATTTTCATTCAGGGCTTGTAATATTCACTCCAGTATCTTCTTCACTTGATGGTTTGTGTTGAGAAATCTGCTGTTATTCTGATGGGCCTTTCTTTATAGGTGATCTGTTTCTTGTCTCTAATAGCTTTTAATATCCTGTTCTTATATTGAATTTCTGGGATCTTGATTATTATATGCCTGGGTGTAGTTCTGTTTTGGTTGTAGGTGGCTGTAGTTGTGTATGCCTCATACATCTGAATATCATTTCCTTTTCCTATGTTTGGTAAGTTTTCCTTAATTATTTCTGTGAATAGCCTTTGTAGTTCCTTTGTTTGTACCCTGATTCTTCATTCACGTTCTTTATTCTCAAGTTACAGATCCTTTTGTCACATTCTAGCCTTTGTATTGTTACTGCTTGTTTTCTTGTTATTTTAAAAGTTTTTTGTTTTTTCATAATCTCAAATTGCAAACCTGTCCTCCAGTTTGGATAATCCATCCTTATTTTCTTTCAAGCAGATTTGCCATTTTTCCATAGACTTTTTAATTTCCTGATAAACTCTTTGAATCTGCTTCATGAATTCTAAATTTTCTTTATATTCTTCATCAAATGGTTCTCTCCTCCCTTCTTCCATCTGTGTCTGCTTGAGGGGTGCTTAGCATCTATTTTATTAATCTTCTTAAATCTTGCTTTACTTGAAGAAATATTTCACTTTTGAACTTGTCTATGAGGTCCCAAAAATATCTCTATGTTCACTGTCACTGTGTCTGATATCACATGTTTGCTTTTCTCATTCTCCTTTGTATTTATCTGTCCTGGGTCAATATTCTCAGGGTTGGGACCTTGAGAATTTTGTTGTTGCTTCCTCTTCCCATCTTTTTGGTCTTCCAGGAGGCCCCGGTTTCTTTCTTTGTTGGTTACAATTTTTCTGAAGCAACACTACAGTGTGCTAGTGAGCTGCAGACAAGGGGGAGGGGGCATTTGCTGGCCCCATCCCTTCGGATCAGTCAAACTGCTGAGGCCTGCATTGTATTACTATGTGCCACCTCCACTCTGGACCAGTCAAACTTTTGAGGCTTCACTGCATTACTGTGGTTTGTGTGTGCCGCCACCATAGGGAGTTGATTTGAGATAACCTATTCGGTCTCATCCAAGTCATATGACCCAGGCCTCGTTCACTCCACCAATCCATTTGGGAAGAGAAAAACTGACTGAAGTCACTGCTGTCCTTTGTACTTGCCAGTCCTGCCTGGTTCCAGAATGTCCTCTGCTCTGGCCTCCTTTAATGGAATGGCTCCACTCCCATCACTCACCACAGGTTGATGCAGGCTCCCTGCCAGCTCAGCTCTCCCTTTGGCTGGCCGACCCCTGACCTCAGTGTGACTGCACCTCCAGTGATTAGAATTGGCAGGACTTTGGATGACTTGGTAAGTGACTTGACAACTGCTGCAGTGGGAGCACTGACCTTTAGCTGTTCTAATAATAGCACCGGGGCTATATGTTTGATTGGTTATTCTCACCTAAGTTTCTTCTTGGGTTGAGAGAATTCATCTCCCTCTGTTAGGGGCTCCCCCCACTGTATTATGTTGAATTCTAAGTTGACTATCTCAGGGAGACTCTGTAGCCAGCTTTTATCTATCCAGTGTCTTTGCTCGTCCCCCCCTTAATAAACTGATTACACATGTAATCGTGAGGGAAAAAAGTTATAAATGATACTTTTGAGTTTTACATATTTTCTTCTATTTTACATTTCTTCTATTTTACTTTTACATTTATATTTATTCTTGCATATCTTCTATTTTATATTTACATTACTCATTTTACATACATATATATGTTTTCAATGATTAAGCATGACTCTTGTGTTTATTTATCTATATTACAGCACATGGTGACAATAAACATTTCTCAATATTGACAATATCTCAAGGGGGAATTCAGGATTCAAATTGCTTAGTGTTGCAAGTAAAGCTTTCATTTAGAGAAAAATAAAGCAAAAACAGCCTTATTGCCTAATATACTAATTGATTTAAGACAGGAGAAGAAAAGAATTTACTACCCACTATTTAACATTATCTTACAGTGTACATTTGATGTAGCAAGCATTTGAGTTTCCATCACCAGTGTTTTCTCATTTCTATCTCTATCATATGATTAGTGGTAACAGCTCTGAAGTATGTAGCTGGTTTGTCCCTGTTCAAGAAGACACATATTTTTAATCTTATTATTGAAACTTCAAATTTTATTTCCTAACTGGCATCTCTAGACTAACTGCTTAGTGTTATCTACAGCTGTACTTCTACAGACATAGAAATTTGGATCTAGAATTAGTTTTTGAATTGACATGGAAATCACAAAGTACAACTTGTGGAAATATATCTTTAAAAATCTGTTGCTATTAACCACATGTCTGAAGATGTCTTTTACAGCATCAGGTGCTTTTATATGTGAATTATGAAATAACTTCCAGTACTTTAAGATCGTAGTGGAAGTACAGACTGAAATAGTTAATACAGGTCTGTATGTATGTGCTTGGGTGGATATATACAAATAGTTAGAAAATCTTGATTACACTTAGCATTTATTTCATTATGACAATAAATTTTTTATAATCATCTTTTCTACATGTAAATATGATACATGAAAATGATTGGATCTAGATACAAATCTTTGTTTTAAAAATGGGTCCTTTTATCAGTCTAAATTTTAAGTTGTATTTAGAGAAATCAAATTCAAATTTTCTCAATAAAAAATGGAAAAAGAGACTGTGTACATAATACAATATCTAGGAGTAGATCTCTGGCTTTAGGCTTAGCATGCACAAAGTACTATGTGATATTCCTTTATCAATTTTTATCTTGACATTTCTAAGACTCACAGGGTTTTATTTGTTTAGTTTCTTATAGCTACTCATAATTTTTATTATTATAGATGCTAAGACTTTTATATGTTCTCATGTGAAATATACTTACAGTTCAAATGTAAAAAGTATGAAAGAATATAAAATAACCTCAATGAACTTTCACATGCTATAAATAAAGCACTACATGCTGTGTAAAGTCCCAATATGTCATTTTCATTTGATACCATCTTAACTGATTTTATCCATTTCCTTTAGTGTTTAAAATTATTCTGCATAAAATTGTTTAAAGTTAACACTTATGATTTTTCTAGTTGATCTGTTTCAAAGGCAATATTCTTTTATTTCTTACTTATTTTACTTGTTCTATTAGTTCATGTTTAGTGTAATTAACACATGGTTTTATTTTGCTGATTTTTTCAAAGAATCAGCATTTGAATGTATATATTACATTTGATATCCCTATGTTATCCAATCTATGACTCAACTATTTATTTCTGACTTGGTTACTTTGTTTGCTTTATATTTTTCTAACTTTTTAAAATAGTATATTCAATTTGTTTACTTTTGGTCTTTCATCTTTGCTGATATCACTACTTAAGTTTATATAATTTCTTACAGCCATTGATATTCTTTCAAAAAGAATTAATAAATGCAAGATAACTATCTTAAAAATTAAACTTAGTACATAAGAGTACTAGGCAGTACATGTATAATATATTCTCTCTCTCACTTTCTAAATTTGCAGGTAGTTGTATGCTAGTAAGTGTATATTCACTTTTTCTGCCAGTCTTTATAACAATATAATTCCAGCCAGTTTGTTGATCTGAAGCTTATTTTCTAGAGTATTTCTCAGGGAAAACTTCTGTAAACAACTCCATGCCCATCACCTTAATATTTTATCACCTTAATATTAAAACTGACTAATTATACTTTATCATTTGTATCCCTTCTCCACATATTCATTTTTAGTAGCAATATAATTATTTTGAGAGTCCACTTAGAAAATATAGTTTATTCCCCCATTTTATGTCAACATGTTTTATTTTTTATAAGATATTATTTAACAATTAGCACTTTTGTGTCAGAAATCTCAACAAAACAAAGACCATCCTCTATTGTTAAGCTAGAATTTCATAATTTGTATTTTTTTAGGATTTGAGTGATGTAGTAGTTTCTTTCCAGTAGACATTGCTTTGTTTCACCATATCTCAAATGTGTTCCTCAAGTATCTACTCAGCATCAACCCTTTCTTGTGAAAGTAATTGCAAATTAATATAATTCATGTTTAACAGTCACTTAAATTCTTTTTCAATATTTTTTATAATTTTTTAAAAGAGAAAATCAGAAGAGGGTAGAAATAATACATAATTTCAAAAATAATAAGCAGTAAGAAATCACTAGTTGATAAATCACATATTGTACTCTTAGAAATAATTGTTCAAGTTACAAAAGTGAAGCAGACAAAGTAGACATTCAAGCACTGAGACTACAAACAATTTTGTTCAATGATCCAACACAAACTTAGTAATATGGTTATCAGTCATATGCACTTAAACATACATGCTATTATAATCCTTAGAGCACTTTCTTTTCCTCTCTTTTTTACAATAGCAATTACACATTTCAGGTTTTATTACTCCTACAGCTCTTATTTCTTTTTGCAGTAGAGACACAATGTGATGTTTATAAATACGATTTTATTTATTTCAATTATGAGGATAGTTTCAAGATGTTTCCTTTTAACTGCAAAGGCCTCAAAATCATCCCTTTTTATAGATGAAAAATATTCTGTTGTATACAAATACCACATCTTTTTCATTCACTCTGTAGTTTTGTGGGCATCTTGGTTGTTTCCAAGATTTAGCTATTACAAATTGTGCTGCTATGAACATGGGTGAACATGTATCACTGTGATATGATGTTTTCAGTTTTTCTGGGATAATACCTAGGATGGGAATAGATGGATTGAATGGAATTTCCAATCCTAGTATTCTGAGAATTCTCCATACTGATTTCCATAGTGGTTGCACCAGTCTACATTCCCACTAACAGTGGAGAAGTGTTTCTCCCCCCCCCACCCCCCCCACCCCCACAGCCTCACCATTTGTTATCAGTTAATTTCTTGATGGCAGCCATTCTTTCCGGAGAGAGATAAAATCTCCATGCTGGTTTGATTTGCATTTGTCTAATGACCAGAGATTGTGAATGCTGCTTCATGTATTTATCTGCCATTTGTACATCTTCATCGGAGAACTGTGTGTTCATCTCAGATGCCTGTTTTTGGAGAGGTGTCTTTGAATTTGGGGGCTTGTTTTTCAATTTTTTATATGTGTTGGATGTAAGTCCTGTGTCTGACGGGTTGCTGGCTAAAATTATTTCCCATTCTGTGGGCTTTCTTTGCACTCTGTTGGTGATTTCTTTTGAAGTGCAGAAACTTTACAATACAATGAGTTCCCAGTTGTTGATTCTTTGAAGTGTTTCCCTTGCAGTTTACATTTTATTTGTGAATTCTCTGCTTATCCTTATGTCTCTAAGACTTACACCTACTTTGTTTTCCAGTAAATTTATTGTTTCTGTTTTAATATTTAGGTCTTTGATCCATTTAAAATTTAGCTTTGTGCATGGTGATAGGAATGGATCTAGTTTCAATCTTTGTCATGTGGAGAGCCAATTTTTCCAACACCATTTACTAACGAGGCTATCTTTGAAAATATTTAGCCCCTTTGTCAAATACCACATGGCTAAGTGTCCTTGTAGTTGTGTTTGCATCTTCTAATCTGTTCCATTGATCTTCAGATCTATTTCTCTGCCAGTACCATGCTGATTTTATCACTGTGGCTTTGTAGTATCCTTTCAACTCAGGAATTGAAGTGCCTCCTGGCTTGCCTTTGTTGCCAAGAACTGCCTTTGTTATCCTAGGATTCTTCTGTTTCCAAATGAATTTTAGGAGTGCTTTGTCTATATCTGTGAGGTTTGTTAATGTTATTCTAATTGATATTGCATTAAATCTGTATAACAGTTTTGAGAGTATGGCCATTTTCACAATGTTGGATTTTCCTAGCCAAGAACAAGGAAAATCCTTCCATTTTCTAATGTCCTCCTCAATTTCCTTTTTCAGTGTAGCATAATTTTCAGCATATAGGTCTTTTACATTCTTAATTAGGTTGATTCCTAAGTACATAACTTTTTAGATGCTATTGTGAAGGATAATATTTCCATAATATCTCTCTCAGCGAGTTTTTTTGTTTGTGTACAGGAATGCTACTGATTTTTGAGTGTTGACTTTCTATCCAGCTACACTACTGAATTTATTCTAGTAGTCTTTTAATGGAGTTTTTGTGTATTCAATATAGAGTATCATGTCATCTACAAATAAGTGTAATTTAACTTCTTCCTTTCCTATGTTTATTCTTTTTACTTCTCTCTCATGTCTGATTGCCCTGGCTAGTGTTTCCAGCACTTCACTGAAGAGGAGTGGTGATAATGGACATCCTTGTCTTGTTCCTGATTTTAAAGTGAAAGCTTTCAATTTTTGTCCATTTAGTATAATGTTTGCTGTTGGTTTATCATAGATGGCATTACTAAGATTGAGGTAGACACCATGTTTGCTGAGTGTCTGAAGGGTTTTTATCACGAACATGTGTTGGACTTTATCAAAAACTTTTTCTGCATCTATTGAGATGATCATGAGGTTTTTGTTTTCGGCTCTGTTGGTGTGGTGTATTACATTTATTGATTTGCATAAGTTGAACCATCCCTGCATTCCTGGAATGAATCCAACTTGGCCGTGATGTAATAATCCCCTTGAAGGTTTTTTTGCATTCTATTTGCCATTATTTTATTTAAAATTTTTGCATCAATGTTCATTAGTGAGACTAGCCTATAGTTTTTCTTTTTGGTTGGATCTTTCTCTGGTTTTGGTATGAGAGTTATACTTGCCTCCAGGAATGATTTAGGGAGGATTGCTTCCTTTTCAATTCCATTGAAGAGTTGAAAGAGTATTGACATCAAAGTTCCTCCAAATTTCTTGTAGAATTCAGCAATGAATCCATCAGGGTGTTGGCTTTTCTATGTTGATAAGATTTTAATTACATTTTCAATTTCAATAGCTGATATTGGATTATTCAAAATTGCTATATCTTCTTGGTTGAGCTTTAGTAGTTCAGATGTTTCTAGAAATTTGTCCATTTCCTCTGTGTTTCCCACTCTTTGTGAGTAAAGATTTTCAAAGTAGGTATTCGTGATCTTTTAAATTTTTCATAAGATCTATAGTAATTTCCCTCTTTTCAGCCCTTATTGTATGAATTTGGGTGTTTTCTTTCTTTTTCTTTATAAGGTTAGCAAGAGGTTTGTCAATTTTATTTATTCTCTCAAAAAAACAGCTTTTTTATTCATTAATTCTTCACATTGTTTTTCAGTTTCAATTACATTGATTTCTGCTCTAATCCTTAAAATTTTCTCTCTTCTATGAGTTTTGGATTTAACTTATTCTTTTTCTAGAAGCTTGACATGGGGTATTAGGTTGTTTATTTGTGCTCATTCTGTTTTCTTGATATTACAAGTTATTGCTATATCTTTTCCTCTTAGGAACTGCTTTCATTGCATCCCACAGATTACAGTATGTTGTTTCTGCATTTTCATTCTATTGTAGGTATTGGTTTACTTCTTTAATTTCATCTGTATCCCACTGGTTGTTGAGAAGGTTGTTATTTAATTTCCAAGTATTTATGCAGGTTTTGCAATTTCTTTTGCCATTAATTTCCAATTTCAGGGTACTAAGGTCACATATTATGCATGGGATAATTTCAATATCTTTGCATTTACTTAACAATGTTTTATGGGTTACTGTACATCTATTTTGGAGAATGTCCCATGAGCAGCTGAGAAGAATGTATATCCTGATGTGGTTGGATGGAACGTTGTAAACATCTACTATGTTCAATTGCTCACAGATCCGATTCAGTTCTATTACTTCTTTGCTGACTTTTTTTTTTTTTTTTTTTTTTGGTACTGGGGATCAAACTCATGACCACACACTTGCAAGGCAGGCAATTATGCTGCTGAGCTAAATCCCCAGGCCTTTTTGCTGACTTTTTGTCTAATTGATATATCTTCTTATGACAATTGGCTGTTAAGGCACCTTGTTATAATTGTGTTCTTGTGTATTTGGTTTTTCATGGCTATTAATTGGGTACTCCTGTGTTTGGTGCATATATATTTATAATTTTTAGTTATTCCTCTTGAATTTTTCCACTAACAGGTATGTAGTGACCTTCTTTATCTCTTTTAATCATTTTAGGTTTAAAGTTCACATTGTGTGCAAATAAAATAGTTACTCCTGCTTTTTTCTGGGTTCCTGTTGCATGAAATAATGTTTTCCATCCTTTGACTTTTAATCTATGAGTTTCTTTTTGGGTCAAATTTGTTTCTTGTATACAGCATATTGTGGAATCATGTTTCTTGATCTATTCTGATAACCTATTTCTTTTGATACGTGAATTGAGGCCATTTACATTTATGGATGTCACTGATATGTACTGGCTGATCATTGTTATGTTATGTTTCAGTTGTTTGTTTTATGCTTTTCCCCTTTGTTTAATTGCTTGTCCTACCTGATTGCTTCTTTCTGTTCTAGTTCTGGTGACTGTGATCATTTTTATCTCTATCTAGTGTATCTTTCAATACTCTTTCTAGGGTTGGTTTGGTGGACACAAATTTCTTCAGTTGTTCTTTGTCATGAAAGTATCTTGTTTCTCCATTAAATTTGAATGAAAGTTTTTCTGGGTATCTCATCCTGGGTTAAAAGTTGTTTTCTTTCAGGGCTTGAAATACCTCAGTTCAAGCTTATCTTGACTTGAAGGTTTGTGCTGCTGTGATTCTAATGCGATTTCTTTGATAGGTGAGTTGTGTCTTTTCTCTAACAGCATTTAGGCTGTATTGTAATTTTAGGCTATGTGTTTGGGATCTTAATTATTATATGTCTGGGTGTATATTTATGCTGGTTGTGACTATTTGGCATTCTATATGCCTCACTTACCTGCATATCAGATGTTTTCCCATGTTTGGGAAATGTTCTGCTATTACTTCTGTGAATAGTTTACCTATGTCATTTGCATTGACTCCTGTATCGTCACTGATGCCTATAAGTCTTATATTATTTCTCTTGGCATCATGTTGAAGCTGCTGGTTTGTCATTTCATGCTGCTTTGTTAGTTTTAAAAGTTCTATCCTTTCATGATCTCTAATTGTGATACTCTCCCCAAGGTCCGAATTCCTATTCACAGCTTCATTTAAACAGTTTTGCCAACTTTAAATAGAATTTAATTTTTGATGCTTAGATGTCTCTTCAAGTTTGTTTCATGAATTGTGCTTGCTTTTATATTGTGCCTTCAAGGTTTCAATCAGTTTCCCATGCTCCTGTACTTTTTTTTTTCTCTATTTCTTCTTTAGCTTCCCTGAGCAATTCCTTTACTAAGGTTATTTTTGTCTTTACATGGAAGAGTATGTATAATTTGATTTCCTCTATAGCCTCATGGAATTGTGGAGTTTTTTTGTTGTTAGTATCTTTTCAGAGATTTCTGGTGTGTTACTTTTGAAGTCCTCTATTTCAGTGTCTCCTGTACTTGCTTCTGGTGGACTAGATGTTTGTATTTTCATTTTTTGCAATTTTCCTCTTTCAAGTTAATATTTGGTCCTTCAAGCCTACTAGTGTCAACTGTTAGTAATGTGTAACTTGGGGTCCTACTGTAAACTTGATGTTTGTCCAATTGCTGGGTCCCACAGTGTAGAGGAGAGCCAGTCACCCGATTTCCCCCTGAAAGTCCTGTTGGGTGAGTTCTATATTCTTCCTGGGCTGACAAGCCAAGTAATATTGATGTAGGTCAACTTTTAGTTCTTGCTGTTACTTTATCTTCAGGTTTTTCCAGGTCACCAAATCTCCCTGTCTATAGTGTTTGTGTTGGCTGAGACCCTATAGTGTCCCTATTGTGTGTCTATATGTCTCATAAGCCATTTTGATTTTCTCCAAGTTCAGAGAGTCATTATTGGCACACTCCTCACCCTGCCTGATGTTTTCTTTGTGCAGGAAGGAGTCACCCACACTCTTGCCAGACTCACCAAGGTCTTATAGTTAGTTGGAGAGAGCTTTACTACCAGCCCTATTTACTCATTGTTCACCTCTGTTTTAGGGCCATATTCACCACACTGACTGGAGCCTGCTGAGATCTTTTGTTTGAGTGATGCAGTTACTGAATCTCCCTTCAAGCTAGTTCAGTTAATCTGCTGTATTGCAAGGTTCTGGGACCAAGGGTGGGAGCTCAAGGTCAACAGCAGTATTAGGTCAAGGAGGTAGGGACTGTCCTCAATAGGCCAGAAAGTGTCCTGGGTTTGAGTATCCACTGGGCTTGGGGGAAGCAGCATGCAGCAGTGCAGGTGGCCATGGGCCAAGGGGAGAACTGGTAGCATCAGTCCAGGTGTCTGTGGGGTGTGCAGGAAGCATGGCATGGTAGTATACATAGTCCCGGGCAAAGGGATGGGCCAGTGGAATCAGTCTGGTCATCCCTGGGGCACATGGGAAGCACAGTGCATCTGTGTAGTGGTTGTGGGCTGAGGGGTGGGCCAGTGGCATCAGTCCAAGTGTCCGAAAAGTACTATCTTATTTGAAGTCCTATATCACTGTCATGGTTTTGTTCAGAGTGGGTTCTTTCTGTTTCATCCTGGTTGGTACTAGTCTAATTAGTGAAGCTGTAACTTCAACTAGTTGTTGAAGTTGTAGGACAAATGCAAGGAGAAGCATAGGAGCATAGTGATTGTTGCCTTCTAGGTCTTCTGCTTTGGTAAGAGGTCACTGAGTCTCCCTTCAACTCAGCACAGTTAATCCACTGCAGTTTAAAGTTCTTGGAGGAGTAGTGGGAGCCAAAGATCAAGTACTTGGTCTAGGAGATGGGGTGAGTTGCTGAGGGCAGCAGCCATTGACGTGGCATTCCTCCAGGCTGGGAGGAGTCACAATGAAGTGTGTGGAGGCATGGGCCAAGATCCAAGCACACATTTGGGCCAGTGGGAGTCACACAAGAAGCAAGTGGGAGTGTGGGCCAAGGTCCGAGGGCAGCGTGGCATTCCTCAGTGCCAGCAGGAGTCATGAAGGAAGTGCATGGCTGCACAGACCAAGGTCCACAGGTGGTGCATGTTCCCCAGAGCTAGTGCAAGTTGCGCAGGAAGTGCGCTGAGGCACGGGCAAAGGTTCTTCTTCGATACTTTATATGGTGAACATTTTGCAAAAAATAAGGTCATTGTGTTTTTAATTCTTCAAAATGTAAGGACTGTTTAACTTATGAAACTCCTAAGTATAATTAAAAATAAGTAAGAAAGTGTGGTAGAAAAGTGATTCATTACTTTAACAACAAATATTTTTGCAGTGATTGCAATTATTACCAGAAGAAAATGGAAATCACTAAACTTTCAAAGGTTTTAAAATCAGAAGCGAATAGTCAGTGATAGAGCTCAGTGGCACAGAAATTGCCTGGCAAGAATGATGTCCTGAGTTTGATTCCCAGTCCCCCAAAAAATTCAAAATTCACAAACAAAAAAGTACAAGCTACATGCCTCAAAATGCGTAATAATTTTAGTAAGCTGGATGAGGTAGCACAGGCCTGTAACCTCAGCACTTGAGAGGCTGAGGCAGGAGGATAGTTGCAAGTTCCAGATGGGCTACAAAGTGAGCTTAAGACCAGCCTGAACTGCATAGCAAGACCCTGTCTCAAAAAGATAAAAAAGTCAAGAGCATATAACTACAGATATTTTACAGTATAAAATTCTATACTTATAATAACCCATTGGCAAATGATTCTCATTATTTCTAGAACCATCTGTAAGGTCCACATATTCTTTGTGTTTAAATGACTAGTACACAGATATAAAATCTATATCATAGAGATAGCACTAAAATATTTTATTTTATAGTTACAAATACTTTGCTTACAAGTATTTCTGAAATAACTATGAAAAGTACAAAGCTAAACAAATAATTTCAGTTTGTATTAATATGCACAATTCAGTATATTTTTCAGTTTAAGTATATAAATATGCAGCAATTAATCCCATTTGATGTAAGCATGAAGGGATAAAAAGCCATATTCTATTGCCTAGGTGATAGAGATAAATTTACCTCAGATTACTGTAGAATAAGAAAAGATAAATGAATGCCAGTGTGCCTTGTGGTAGTATGTATAAACACATTTATGTTAAGGAAGAATGTGTTTTAATTTTTATTTTAACTTCATGTAAATAATTTCTTGGTTAATTGAGTGCTAATAACCAAATTAGCAATTCCATGTAGCTTGGCTTATGCCATTCTAGGATACTTTGTGTGTGGGAGCTTGATTCTGATGCCAAGTTAGCCCATGTTGTCCTCTAAGCCATAGGCCAAACCCTACCCTCTCCATGTCTCTATCACCATCTCTGCTTTTATACTAATTTGCATGGTAACACTCCCCACATATTTCTACATCTCGTCTTAAAGTTAAAGTGGAATAGTTGTTCTGAAAATAATTTGAATATTTAAAGTACTGCAAAGATGTAAATTCATACTTGTAAAATATTTGAACTTCTACAGTTCAAAATAGTGCTATCTGATCACAAGATCTATTTTTGTGCTTTGTTGCCACTGTTTTTATACATAAAGAGATGCTTGGAAGAATGTTCACCTAAAGTTTATAATTATTATTTTTGTTTCATGGGAATTGATTTTTCCTTAGATTTCCTTTTATAACTTAGTAGATTTATAAGATGCATACTTTTATGTGTAAATATTTTCTTTGGCAAAACTAAGACAAACTAAAATAGAAAGGAAACATGCCAACAATATCTATTCCAAAACTTTTCCACAAAATTTACATATGTACCAAAAATTTAAATGTTACAAAAGGCAATTCACCTTAAAAGCATAAAGTAATAAAGATATAAAAGTTTTATTGTTTTCAAATAATCACATAAAAGATGGCAGAGTGTAGAACATCAACAAAAGAGTCTTTCTGAGTGTCACCAACCAGATGCTGGGACATAGTAGTGAGGAATACAAGAGGGAAGGAAGCTGGCAACCTGGACTCATGAGTGTTTTGAGGTGTGAATTTAAGTCCAATAAGAGAGGGAAGGGAGAAACTTCAGCAAAGAGAAAGGATTTAGCCATCTTCATCCTGAGATGGAATTCACTGTGCAAAAGGAGCAAGTCAAATATGCAGACACACGGTGACTGTTAGAGACTGCAGTGGCCTCCATGAAGCAGTGCAGTGGTAGAAGGAAAAGTAGCACTAGCTGACCATGAGTGCCAAGGGCCCAGTCATCCTGCACAAGACAGCAGTTGGCTGGGAGCCACCTTAGAAGAGGGGCAGCTGCGCTCAGAACTCAGGGCTGTTTCTGATTCCAATAAGCAGCTTCCAGCTGGGCTCAGGCCCCTGAAAGGTGCACTGATGTCTGCAGGATAAATGAGTCTGGTCTTGTCCAGAAGGTACAGGCGTTCTAAGTTTATCCACTACCCATCCAAAAGATACTACTGGCTTGCTGGGATAGAACTGCTTGGTTTAGTGCTCTGTCTCCATACACTGTCTAGCAGTGTATACAGAGATGAATCTGAAAGTAGACCTTTTTTTCTCCCTCTTTCTTGTTTGTTTGTTTTTGTTGTTTTTGTTGTCCTGGTGGTAGTGGTTTTATTTTGTTTTCTGTTGTTTTTATTTTTTTCTCCTTCATTGTTTATCTTGTTTTTATGTGAGTGTTAACAAGATTTCCAACCTTTTTGTGATTGTTGCCCACTTGTGTTCTTTTTATGTTTTCCTTCTTTCTTTTCTCCAGTCCTGTGCACCAGTTTCCAAAGTTAGCATGATCCTCTTTTCTCTTCCAGCCTTACTTCGAATCTCTTCCTTCCACCTACTTTTCTCTATCCCTTTTCTAAAATTTACCCTGAGAGTAAAACTGACACATCAAAGAATTATAAACTAAGTATAATTTTCTGATCTGTTATAGGTTTTATTCTATACAAATCCAGCTCATATGATTAAAGGTGAAAAATGAATAGTTAACTCAGTGTGTGTCATTTTCTGGGCTATAATTATGGATACTGTTATTGATGATGGTATCATTTTAACCAAAAGTGACCTAATTGTTCTAAACAGCTATTCCTTCTGGCATTCCAAGTTTGTGATTGACTGTGGGTCAGAAAAACTACCATGGCACAGTGCCAAAGTACCAAAGGCTGGGCCAAAATGGCAGCAACTTTTCATTCATAACGAATTGGAGGTGTAGGATCTTGCAAACATCTGTAAATCCCAAAACCAGCTATACCTGGGAAATACCTTCAAGAGGTAGCCATTTGTAAGAGTTCTAAATACTAGCAATAAAGGAATACACCATAAGCAATTTACAAGTATCATCCAAGAAATTAAATTAAAACAAGAAAAAATGAGAAGATATTTTAAAAAGATTCAAACATAGACATTCTGTTCACCAATAATAAACCCAGGGAACAATGACATGAGACAATCCAAAAGCCACCCACCTGGCTTCCCTGAAGGGGACAACAAAGAAACTGAATGAGGCTCTTGAAAAAATAAAATCAGAAATAATTTTTCTGATAACTATGGGGATCATGTAGATGATAATGAAAACCTCACTTAATGACTATAGAACAGATACAGACAAAAATAAGTGACCTTAATAAGATTATGGAAGCCATGAATGTTCAGCATAGGAAAGAAACAGAATCTATATGGGAAATTCAAGCAGATGTTCAGGAGAATAAGTATTTTGAATTCTAAAGGAAAAGAACTTTCAACACAGATTGGTGTACCCCACAAAACTGATGGAGAAATGACACACTTTTTGACAAAGAACATATGGGGAAATTTATGACCACCAAGCCAGAACTCCAAAATATTTTGAAGGACATTCTAGAAAGAGATAACAAGTACTACAATCCATGAATACCACAGAAGCAATCTAGCAGGCAAGATAAGCAAACAGAGAAAGCAGGTAAAAGACAGAGAAAACAAACAGTGAAAGAAAGGAGGAGCTAACAGGAAAATAGCATGAAAATGATAAGTCAATGTGTATCAGTCATAATCATCAATATTAATGGTCTCAGTTCACCCATTGAAAGACACAGACTGGCAGAAGAAGCAAGTCTCAACAATATGCTGAATATAAGAAACATTTAATTACAAAATAAATTCATAGACTGAAAGCCAAAGGTGGAAATTGATACTTCATGTGACAGGAACTCAGAAAAATTCAGAGGTAGCTCATCTAATTGCAGACAAAGTGAATTTCAAGCCAAAACTGATTAAGAGAGACAAAGAAAGTTATTACATCCACATAAAGGGAATAATCCAAGAAAAAGATAACAATTACATCAGTACATCCAACAAAATAAAACAAATATTAAGAGATAAAAAGAGAAATAAACATTAATACAATTTTATTTGGGGATAGCACTATCCAGTTCTTATAAAAACACAGATTAACTAAAAAAAATAACAATGAAATATTAGAAGTGAACCAAACTTTGGAACAAAGGGACTTATTAGATATCTACAGTGTTTTCCAACCCACAACATCAGAATACCCATTCTTCTCAGTTGCACAAGGGACGTTTGCCAAAATAAACCACATTCTAGTTCATAGAATACACTTAAGTAAATGCAAATCTAAAACCTTACATTCTGTATTGTCAAACTATTTTTTAAAAAAACTAAATTTAAGGTCTTGGGTGTGAAAAATTATGAATCACAAATTACCAATGACAATAGGAAAGACAAATGGCTTCTCAACAAAAACAATGAAATCAGTGTGTTATGGCTTGAGTCTGGATGTCCTCATAAAGCCTCATGCAGCCATGGAGATGGGCTTCTAGAGTTTGTGAATGATTCAAAGTCCAATGCTGCGTTATGGGTGTGAGGGATACACCCAAGTGGTTGAGACCTGTATATAATAAGGGATAATAAAAGAATCTTTGTGCTTCTCCTTTTTGCTCTTGTTACTTGTACTGCTTTCTGCTACCATGAACTGTTATGTTCTGTCATGGGCCACTCTGCCTTGGCAACAGCTGATTATGGACTGAAATATCCAAAAACTGTGAGCTAAATAAATTTACTTTCCTTAACTTCAATGGTCAAATATTTTGTCTCAGCAATGAGAGAGAGGTAACCAACATAGAGTTATTCTATTTGCATAAGCACCTGCCTTGCAAGCAGGCAGTGATGAGTTCGATCCCTGGTACCGATAAAAATGAAAAAGACAAAAAAAGAAAAATACAATTACCAATTCAGACTTGAAAAATGACAATACTTGAAAATTTATTCTCCCACATATTAAGAATAATTTTAAAGATATTATACTCAGGGGTTGTGCAGAGAATAATTAGAATCAGGACATGGAATTTATAATATTGGTTATGATGTTCACACTGAGTTAACTCAACAAAGTGCAGAAAATCTGTCCACAACACTAAAGTCATACGACATTCAGCCAAGGGCCTGAATCCCAGAACAATGTCCTATATGAGTCCAGATGAAAAGCTAGAACCTGTGACAATGCCTCCCACAAGTCAAGCTGGAGGTCTAGAGCCCACTAGAAGGACTTCCACCAGTCTGTTGAATGGACCAGTGCTGGGAGGTCTGTGGAAGCTAGAAAGTATATGCTAGCGCAGGTATGTTGAATTTTCTACACTGAAGCTGAGAAGTTACACTCAAAACAAATACCAAGGCTGTCTGGAAAAGCACCACAGCCATTTTCAGTTACACAGAGTCCCCAACCTCCTCCAACAATAAGCACAGTCGAGTAGATGCCAGAAAGCCAGCAAGATGATTTCATCCTGGAGATTAAACATCACATGTCTTCCTCTCTGGATCCAGGAAACAATGCTTAATGTAAAGAAGAACCAACAGCTCAAACAGCAACATGTAGGAGAACACAAAATCCCTCAATGCCTCCCTTCTCTTTCTCCATGTCTCTATTTATAAATATGCTGAGAACTTTCCTCGGGTGCAACATCTACACTCAGAACCATGGTGATTTAATTCTGCTGGTTTTAATCTGACCACAAGTTTTCAGACATATTAGCTCAGACCCTGTGGTACTAGTGGAAAGAGATAAATATAGGCTGTCAAATGTAATATACAGGAGGTACTGATTTGTGCTGAGTTTCTATATTAGGCCACAACAAAACAGAACGAATCAAAATGTAGTAAATTATGCAAACATTTCACATCACAAAGATGGAACTGTTTCACCTTCAGGAGCCAAGTGGCACTCAAATCCTCAAATATGCCAGCATTTACTACCATAATAAGGTTACTTATTGTGTAACCTCTATGAGAAAATCAAGTGTAGTGACATGATGGTACTCAAACCACTTTTTCCATATTATGATGGTTCTTCTTTCTTCTCAAGCTTGCATATAAAAGCAGATGGTACTGCCAGGCCCAATAAAGCACTTGTTTAAATTGTAAATTGCAATAAAAGCCAATTGTATTCTCAAATTGAATATGTGAAAATCAACCCTAATGCAAGAGATAACAAAAAGAGCAGATCATAGTGCACATTCACTTTATTTTTTAAAAAAAGTCATATGTAGTGTATTTGAAGGGCAGAATTATCTTATAGTGGGTGTTGGGTCAATTTTATTCACTATAAAGCATTGACAAAATTTCCCCCTTGATTAAAAAGAAGAATCAAGCTCCTGTGAGCCATGACTTCAATAGGGCCAAACTAAGCTTGCTTTTGTAGAGTTCAGTTGAACAAGAATTCTAAATCACTTTAGTAAAAATTTCTAAATCTTGATATCTTACCAGTCTTTATATCTTATCATCTAACCTGCTTGAGAGCAAAAATCATTTTGTTGATCAATAAAATATCCTTTAATGCCTCACATTGTCAGTAAATTTCCATTCACAAAACTTCATTCTGTTTCTTGGATATAGGTCTTCACTGTCTGTACTTGAATTGGTGTTGAGTCTAATGATACTTCTCCCTCAACTATGATTCTCTTGAAGTACCTGGTACACTTATCACGATAGCTCCCCTTGAATGGAATCAGTACAAATACTTTTTCTTTAATAGCAGTCTTATTAATAAAAACCTACCCTATGTAACACACAAAAATAAATTCCATATGGATTAAATTTAATGGGGACAGTATGACAAAAAAGTTATATAAAGTATATTTTATATATTACAAGTAAATATTTCTTAAGAATACAATAGTGTTTCTAAGAAAAATAAACTATAAATGATATCTTGAACTTTTCTAAAACCAAAAATTTCTTTGCAATAAGTGATATCAATATGAAAATGAAATATCAGGTAGTAAAGTACATTAGAATATTTGTAATGTATATATCTACTACAGAATTTACACCCAGGCTGAACATTAAAATCTATCACTTTTAAAAAGCAGTTATCCGGTACAAATGTAAACAAATCCATGGACAAATATACAAAAAAAAATCCATAAAGTCATTTTGCATAATTAAAATCTAATGAAATTCCTTAGATATAAGGATGCCCATATTAATAATGCAATGATATGTACTTCAACACGGGATTCAGGACATAGTGGCTCAAAAGATGCTATTTTCGCATTTAAGAAACTAAAATGCAAGACTGATATTCCTATGAGGCAAGTTGCATTCTAAAGATACCCTTTTTTACTGGGACAAAAAAAAAATTCTTATAATTGGGCAGGAGATATGGCTCAGTGGCAAAGCACATTCCTGACAAGTGTGAGACCGTGAATTCCATCCCCAGGACACAGAAAAAAAATTATTCTTAAAGTGAGAGATAAACTAGGAAGAATACCAGAAAAAAACATTTAATTGAATTTCCTACTATTTTTTGCTATTAGATCATACCTTCATCCAAGTATACTTGCTTGTATCTATCTCTATCAATATTAAGCAGCTTAAAAGTATTCAGGTTTTAACTTTAGGTCTTTATTTTCTTAAGATCTGTCAGTTATGAAAACTGTATAGGTAAATATTTTTGTACGAGGAATCAAATTCAGGACCCCACATTTTCTAGGAAGGCTCTGTTCCACTGGGACATATCCCCAACCCTGTAGGTAAATTTGTGAGATTTTTCTGGGGGGTCTTTTGTGGGTTTTTTTTTTTTTTTTACTTTAAAGAGGATAAAACCAAGGGGGAAAAAAAAACAAAATAAAATCAATCAAAATAAATCAGAATAAGTGATATAGGACATCCAAATCAACAATAGTTACCATAATGCCTTTGCTGTCTTCAAAATAGCTGCAGATACAACCTTTGGTCATACTAAAAATTGAATAGAACAGAATAGAATAGAAACAATAATAATAATAATAATAATAATAATAATAATAATAATAAACAATTAATGCAATAAAAAACATCAAAACAAGCCAGTAGTCTTGTAGTCTAGTTCTAACCAGTGTGCCTCCTTCCTGTTCTGTATGCACCATTTCAATAGAGAGTAAATTCCATTTCCAATAAAGACTTAAGTTTCAGCTCCTTGTAAATCCCTCCAACCCCCCTGTGCATGCTTCTCCAAGGTGTGCTGTTCTGGGAAAATGTTTAACCACAGAGAGCATTGGAATGTACCAAGAATGTTATCTGAAATAGGTCAATAGCTCTGTGGTTTTTAGCTACCCCGCCACCTTCTGCCTATCTGTAATAAAATATGCTGTTCCTTAAGAAACATTTAACTACAAGGAAATTACAGGAAATACCAAGAAGCCCAGGAGCTATCAAACTGTGTCAAAGTTTGCAACATTCCTGTGGTTTTTTGGCTTTAAAAACCCCACCCTTTAGCTGTAAGGCACACAGTCTTCCATATTGTCTCTTGGAGTCTGTGTTGCCAGGCCTGGCCTAAAATAAAGCCTTTGCTCCCTAAATTTTAATTTCTTGCTTCCTTGGATTTTATTCCAGGATCCAAGCTATCACATTTGGGGGTTCATCTGGGATGGAAGCATGACCCCCGACTCAGTTCTGAACACCTAAAAGTAAGTTTATTTAGATCACGATCAGTTTGTACTTCGCAAGGGGACACCCTCAATTTGGGGAGCCAGAACCTCCCGAGGACAGAGTCAATTGTTTTTTGGGGACGAGTTTCATCCATTTGTAACTCTGCCCCAATTGGGGAACCACTCCATTAGTTAATTTGTTAATCCCTCCAGATCCCAAAATTTGACTGATTTTTGAGAAAAGGCCATTTTTGCTGCAGCTTGTTTTGTCTTCTGTGTGTCCATTTGGTCTAACTGTTCTCCTTTTGGTTAACCAAATCTAACAGAACATTTTCTTCTCAGAGCCCCTTCTACGAGCCCAAAACAGACAAAGGGATTTTGACAATCATTTGCATCTCATTGTTGTTCTGTCTCTTCCTCCTAATCTTATTTTTGTCTCTTAGACTCTCCCACAAAAGAAAAAAAAAAAAAAAAAAAAGGAACCAACATCTTTGCCAACCATGGGGCAAGCTGAATCGAAATTCAGCACACCCCTTAGCCTTGTGCTTGATCACTTCAAGGAATTCAAGTGGTAGCTAAGGAATATGGGGGAAAAGTTCACAAAGCCAGATTAACAACTTTTGTCACACAGGAATAGCCGTTAGGGACCCAGGGTGCCTGGCCCCCCCTCCGGGTCTTTTAACATGGAGACAGCACAAGCTGCTCGCCAGTATGTTTGGGGGCCCCCTCCTCGCCCTGACCAAATTGTCTATATTCAGATCTGGATAGACATAATTTATGATGCCCCTTCCTGAATTAAGCCCTCTCTCGATGGAGTCATTGTCGCCCTCAAACCAAAAGTGAAACCCGAGAAGCTGCCGTTTGATCCTACCGTGATTAGGGTATAAGTTTTCAGCCAAAAAGGCCCAATTGTGCCACCAGACCATGACCTATTTGGGCTATAAACTGCAAGAAGGAAAAAGGACTTTATCCAAAGAAAGAATCCAGGCCATATTACGGATTCCAACCCCAGGAACCAAAAAGCAAGTATGCAAGTTTCTGAGGGCTGTCAGATACTATAGGCTGTGGATTCTAAATTTTACCGAAATAGCCCGCTGGCTGTATGACTCCCTTAAGGCAGAGACTCAAAAGTCATTAAACTGGATGGATGAATGTGAACAGGCTTTCCAGAAGATCAAGCAGGACCTAACAGAGTCTCCAGCCCTGGGACTCCCTGATGTTACCAAGTCATTCACTTTGTTCATAGATGAACTCAGGGGCATTGCCAAAGGAATCCTAACCCAAGACATTGGCCCTTGGAAGAAGCCTATAATCCTACCTCTCCAAAAGGCTTGATCCAGTGGCAGGTGGATGGCCCCCTTGACTAAGAATCCTAGCTGCTGTGGCCATGTTACTTAAAGAGGCTAAAAATCTCACTTTTTGACCGAAGATTTCTGTGGTGACCTCCCACAGTTTAGAGACTATCAAAACCCATCCTGGGGTTTTGATAAAAAGTGACTCAAACACCAGAATTCTACACTATCAGGCCCTGCTTTTAGACCCAGAGTCAATGGTATCCAAGACCTCTTCAGCCTTAAACCCGGCCACCTTTATGCCTGACAACAACCTGGAGGTTCAGAGTGCACCTCTCCATGAGTGTGCTGACATCCTCGAACTGCAGCAGAACCTACAGGCTGATCTCACTGACCAGCCTCTAGGAAATGATGAAAACTATTTCACCAATGGGAACAGTTTCATCCAGGATGGCAAACGAGTGGTTGGAGCAGCAGTGACCACCAAAAAAGAGGTACTCTGGGTTAAGGATTAGAGCCTGGCACTTTTGCCCAAAGGGTGGAGCTCATTGTTTTGACTGAGGTGCTAAAGTTAGCTATGGGAAAGAGGGTAAATATCTATACTGACAGTAGATATGCTTTTGCTACTGTACATGTACATGGAGCCATCTATCAAGAATGAGGTCTCTTAACCTCAGCCAGAACTAAGATAAAAAATGCTCCACAGATCCTAGACTTGCTGGCAGAAGTCTGGCTGCCTCAGGGGGTTGCTGTTATTCATTGCAAGGCTCATCAGAGAGGAGATAACCCCATCACCCTAGGATACAATTTGGCAGATCAGGCCACTCAAAAACATAGCCACTACATCAGAGGGGCCAACCGAGGAGGTAACTGCTCTGATGTTGGTTCCTCCCACCTTATCATAATCAGTCTACACAAAGAAGGACCTGTAGTTAGCATCTAAACTTGGAGATAAGTCCCTCACCCCAGGAGGTTGGTACCAATTACCAGACAATTGAGTGCTGTTACCTGCAGCATTAGGACATGAGCTGCTACACCATGCTTGCCAAACCACCCATTTAGGGGGAACTAAACTTGCTAAATGGTTCAGAACTCAGTTTTTCACTCCAAGACTCTCCAAATTGACCGCCTCTTTGAGCTCCAGATGCCCGCAGTACTTGTTAGTCAACCCGACCAAAAGCTCTCCATTGGAGACCACACAGCACCAAGGAATTGCCCCTGGAGAACACTTGGAAGCAGACTTTATGGACATGGTAAAACCTGGTTTACAAGGACACCGCTATCTCTTGGCATTAGTAGACAACTTCACTGGCTGGGTAGAGGCTGTCCCTACTATGTCCAAGTCAGCCATAGTGGTAGCCAGAAAGTTATTACATGAGATCATTCCTTGATTTGGCCTTTCATTATCAATGGGGTCCGATAATGCCCCGGCTTTTATAGCTCAAGTCACCCAAAAGTTAGCCCAGGCATTAACAATTAATTGGAAACTACACTGTGCCTATGGGCCACAAAGCTCAGGGCAAATAGAATGTATGAACTGAACTCTCAAGGACACTTTAGCTAAGCTGTCTTTAGAAAATGGCGATAATTGGATGAGCCTTCTTCCCTTTGCTCTGCTGCAAGCTAGATGTACCCCATATGTTTCTGAAATGTCCCCCTTTGAGGCTATGTTTGGAAGGCCCTCTCCACTGGTCCTGAGACTGTCAGAGGACCAATTAGTTGTAATAACTAACCAAGATCTCATTAAGTCCCTGCAGACACTCCAGCCTGTGTTGGCCTTGCTCCGCCAGCTGTTTAGACAAAAACACCCAAACCCACCTTCAGAGATGCCATTCAAAGCACCCATCAAGCCAGGAACTTTTGTCCTGGTGCTACGTCACCATCAAGACTCCCTCAAACCCCACTGGGAAAGACACTTCACCATGGTGCTCAGTACCCCTACTGCCGCCAAGGTAGCAGGAAAAACTGCATGGATTCACCATACTCACGTAAAGCCACTGAAAGCAGCAGACAATGAGGAACATACTCAGTGGACTATACAACAGACTGTTAAACAGAAGTTAAAATTGACTAAACATAGTTAGATTATACCAGTCATGAACTGCTTTAGCTTGCTTGCTTTTGCTTCTTCTATTCCACTGCTAGGGATTTTAATAACATTGATGCCGACCTTTCATGGTGGTTTTGATACCCCTGTAAGCAAAGAAAAATTGTTAAGATCTTTTTTATGGAAGCCCCTGTGATTGTGGAGAGGGTTATACTAAAGGTAAAGACACTGGCTGGGGGAAATTATACATACAATAGGAAAAAAGGATCATGATCCTTCCCACATAAATGATAAATTTTTATATATATATATATATATATATATATATATATATATATATAGTCTTTGGACAGATTGTGGGGATGTGTTAGCATTCCTTGTTGCTATACCCTCAGTTACAGGAGGTTTGACTCAAATGTGGATGTGTAAGTTAAAGCCCCATGTGATGCGTAACAAAGGCAGCCAGTCAGGGCTGTGCCCTCAGAATTGTTCTTGTTATTCAGAAATGCATTCCTCCTGCTATGACTCTGTGCAAGAATGTATAGGCATAGATAGCAAAACTTACTTCATTGCTGAGCTTATGAGGACACGGGCTGGAAGTGCTGGAGGCGATTGGTCCACCAATCTGACAGTAATAGGAAATTCAAAGTATGCCCAAGCCTCATGTCACAGCATGGTTGATGAATCAGTGCATTAGAGCAGGGTGGCCCCAATACATGTGTCTGATGGGGGCGGCCCGCAAGATAAGATCAGAGAACTCATGGTTGAGGAACCAGTCAAGCAGCTAATAAAAATAATGTTTCCCCAGATACATTACCACCCCTTGATGCTGCCTAAATCGTGGGGAGTTGATCTGGATGCTCAAACTTCTGATATTCTATAAGCCAATCATAAAGTTTTAAATGCTTCCAACCCAAATTTGGTAAAGATTGTTGGTTATGCATGGCACAGGGCTCCCCCATGCCCCTTGCGATCCCCACCAATGTTTCTCTGACCCCTCGGAGGAACAAGATTACTTAAATTGTAGTGCTGGTCCCCCCTTTAGAGTACAACCAGTAGGCTTCAAGGACTCTCCCTGTCTCCCTGTCAAGAAGATTTTCATAATGATACTTCCGACACTGACATGGGGTTCATTGCATTTACTAGTTGTAGTTCCATAGTTAACCAGACTACTTCCCTTTATCCCACTGGAGGACAAATATTTAGTTGTGGGGGCAATATGGCCTAAACTTTCCTCCCAACTAACTGGACAGGGAGATGTGTAATAGCTGTCCTTTTGCCTGATATAGATTCTACCCAGGGATGAGCCTGTCCCCATTCCTAGTTTAGATTACATTACAGGCCGCTCAAAGAGGGCAGTTCAATTTATTCCTTTATTGGTAGGCCTAGGAATATCAGGAGCCTTAGGTATGGGGGCAGCAGGAGTAGTGGTTTCTGTCCAACTTTCCAACCAGATCATTAGTGATGTGCAGGCATTATCTAATACCATTCGGGTCATTCAAGACCTAATAGACTCATTGGGTGAAGTAGTTTTTCAAAACAGAAGGGGACTAGACTTCCTAACAGTGGAACAAGGAGGGATCTGTGTGGCATTTGCAAGGACGATGCTGCTTTTATGTAAATAAGTCTGGCATTGTCCGAGATAAAATCAAGAGACTACAGAAAGACCTAGTCAAACACAACACAGGGCTGTTTAAAAAATCCTTTATGAAGTGTCTGAAATGAAATCCTGCCCTGACTCCTGCCCTTGTTTGGACCATTGTTAGGAGTACTGCTTTTGGTCACAGTAGGTCCTTGTATGCTCAATAGACTAACTGCATATGTCAGACAACAAATGCAAGGCATAAAGCTAATGATGTCACGCCAGCATGCCTACGAGCTCATTCCCCAAAATCCCTAAGTAATTGGCCAAAGATTTGGCCTCAGTCACAACATCAGAGGGGAATGTTGTGCCCTAGTTCTAACCAATGCGTCTCCTTCATGTTCTGTATGCACCATTTCAATAGAGATTAAAATTCCATTTCGAGTAAAGACTTAAGTTTCAGCTCCTTGTAAATCCCTCCAACCCCCTTCAGCATGCTTCTCCAAGGTGTGCTGTTCCGGGAAAATGTTTACCCACAGAGAGCATCAGAATGTACCAATAATGTTATCTGAAATAGGTCAATAGCTTTGTGGTTTTTAGCTACCCCACCACCTTCCACCTATCTGTAATAAAATGTGCTATTCCTTAAGAAACGTTTAACTACAAGGAAATTACAGGAAATACCAAGAAGCCCAGGTGCTATTAAGCTGTGTCAAAGTTTGCAACACTCCTGTGGGTTTTTTTGGCTTTAAAAACCCAACCCTTTAGCTGTAAGGTATGTAATCTTCCATATTGGCTTCTGGAGGCTGTGTTGCCAGGCCTGGCCTAAAATAAAGCCTTTGCTCCCTAAATTTTAATTTCTTGCTTCCTTGGATTTTATTCCAGGGTCCAAGCTATCACAAGTAGTAAATACATAATGGGTTCAGAACATGTCTTGCTGTCTTTTAAACAGATGCTCATGCCATCAGATTTAACATAAACAAAACAAAAGAAAATAAAAACCCAACCCAACAAAGCAATGAAAATAATATCATTTCCGGATGGGGATCTCTCCTCCCTCTTGGCCAGGTTCTCTCCCTCCAGGAATCTCACAGACAGGGGATTGGGTCTGGCTCTCGCCAAACCAGCAACTACCCATGCATGGTGCTGGTTTCCAGATGGGAGTCTCCTCCCATTGGGCCTGGTTATCTCTCTCTGCAGCCTGCAAATGATGCTGACTCAGGGAGAGAGGCTTGGGTCTGGCTTTTCCCAAGCTGGCAGGAGCCCACACACTGTGCTAGTATCCAAGATAGGAGTCTTCTCCTATGGGGCCAGGTTTTCTCCCCACTCAGTCCATTAATGGTGCTGACTCACAGACAGAGGCTGGATCTGGCTGGATTTTCTCTTGTTAATCTGTTTTTGGTCAGATGTTGTTCAGTTGTGGACTTTACAATGAATGAGTACAAGAAATCTTTTCTGTATAGTACTCATCAAGATGTTTATAATAAGAGAAGTAGGCAGTATTAAGCACTTACAATTATGTAAAACAAGTGAAAAATTCTCATATATTGCTTACAGACTTTTGGGAAACTCTTATGTATATCCTGTTTTATCTAAATCCACTTGCAACTTCTCATCACACACTGGAAAGATTATGCATATGTACTTATGATTCATGTAAGAATATTCATAGCATCATTTCTCTTTCTAGATAAAATCATTTGATTGTACTCATGCAGTGTAATTCTACAAAGTATCAAGAGCAAGTAACTTAGTATTACACATAAACATACAGATAAATCTCATAAGCATATTGTCTAGAGGGAGCCAAATATGAAAGAGAGCACACTGCTTTTTTCAAATTTAGATGATTTTAGTTCAATAGCAATTAAACCTAAGTTAAAATCAGAATGGCCATTAATATTAGGGAAATAGCTTGCTAGCAGCACTCAAATTCTTGATCTGGTAATAGTTACACATGCATTGATTTTGTGAAGATGCATGAATATGTCTAACAGTGATTTGGCATATTTCAATGCAGAAAAGGAAAAAAATTCTAAAGGGGTACAATATTTTTAGTGATTAAATTGTTGTATTTTTAATGACATTGTCAGCAATGAAGACATATTTATAAGTCAATAGAATGGAAATTTATGTAGATTTCTTAGAAATAATTTTATAGCTAGTAACAAATTCTCAAGAAATAGACATGTTTTTTAAAGTAATTCTATTTATAGCACCTTTATTATAGATAGAAACAGAAATATGAAAATATTCCAATATAAAAGAACATTTTCTACATTATAATTTTCATCTATATTCAATAAATATATCAGCATATATTTGTGAAGTGATCCAAAATTATTTAAATTCAAGAATTAAGATAATATTTTCTGAAATGTAATCCTAAAACTATATTAAAAATACATTTGTTCAAAGCTAGTATATAAAGAGTTGAATAATAAATTTATGGATTTATTCATTATAACACTGCTTTCTTTGAGGGAGTGACTATGTTTATTTCATATTATATTCCTTTTAAAATTATTTTCAGGTCCCAAAATAAACATAAGACGTGTATGATAGACTATGTCAATTATAGCACAAAAGAAGTGATCCAGTAATAAAAAAATCTTAAATGAATCTGAAACTTAAATGCAAGAAATTTTTTAACATTATTTCCTTTAACTTTTTAATTTTAATAAATGCATGACTTCAGTCTTTTAATTTATATTTATACAGCTGTATGAGAATTTAATTTTTTACAAAATATAATTTGTTATTAAAGTTTTTTCTAATTTACTGTATTTTTCAAATATATATATATGTAATAGTGAATATCTTTCCTACATAATTTTTGTTAATTTTAAATTAGTCCCTTA
The DNA here is from genome assembly GCF_034190915.1 of Cavia porcellus. Classification (NCBI taxonomy): domain Eukaryota; kingdom Metazoa; phylum Chordata; class Mammalia; order Rodentia; family Caviidae; genus Cavia; species Cavia porcellus. Next base: position 58,121,907 of record NW_026947505.1, read on the forward strand.
TTAAAGTTTTTATAAATAAAAATTCTATGCTAGAATTTATAGTGAATTTAACATAAAAATTAAGCTCAATAAACGTTGTTCACTTAGCATTTATAAAGTGTTCAGCATTTCATTGGCATTCAGGAAATATGGAATCTTGGATGTTATACTGTTTTACACAGTACTGAAAGTTGAGCTCAATTCTGATCATAAATATATTAAATATATATTTTGGGAACAAAACCTCTGATTTTTAAAAGAAAAGTTAGTGTGTATCATCAACATTGCCACTTCTCTTGTTACTAAAGTATAAAAAAAGTTTTGTTTTACATCTGTGGATTCCACAGACTCTTAAGTGTTTGTCCCCCAGTGTGTATTGAGACTGATTCAGTCCAAAACTCCAGATGTGTGTAAACAAAGTTGCTACTTTTAACTATTCTAGGATATGTCTGATTTAGTAGTTCAAAATTGTCCTTTGTTACTATGTATCATTTGTATCAAATTTATTGCCTAGATTTTTCACTGCCTCACTTCTATTAATATAGTCTCAGTCTCCAGTTAAGCTGCCTATTTTAGCCTATTTTAGGTTTCTTTTCCCCATGTATATTGCCTTATGTTTTCCAGGCTGTGTCTAATTTGGTCATTGTCTTTTCTATCTCATTCTAGTTGATTGCTCAATAAGTGTAACATAATTGTTTGAAATTACTACTATACTTTGTTTTGAAATAGTTCCCTGAAACACCTGATCATGAAAGTAAGTAAGGTAATGCATTGAATACACTGGTTTTTTTTTTAATACAAGATACTCAATATGTCCTTTCGACTTAGGGCACTAAGAAAGACTTCTCATTGACATTGCAACCTATTTTGTTGCTTAAGCACATTTTGAAAATCCTACTACTTGTGCATCTATTTTCACTGGTAATAATATAAATGCATTCTACCAATACTGTTTGTGGATGTTTTAAATTATAAGTAAGATAGAGCTGCCTTGCAAACTAAATTTTGATGAACAGTCTTAAAGTAGAAGAATGGTGCTTAACGAACTTATGTCATTTTAGCTAAAAATCAGTAGTTTCATAAATTAGTCATTGTTTTAGTTTTTCTCTTGTTGCTGGTACAAAATATCCAGAACTCAAAGTTAAAGGGGATTTCTTTATTTTGATCACAGTCTGTGGAGGTTTCAATCCGTAATCAGCTGGCTTCAAGGCAGGTTGACATGGTAGAGGGGCAAACTTCAAGGTGGCAGAAGACAGGAAAAGCAACAAGAGCAAAAAATGAGGGGCCAGCCTCTTTTTCTCCCTTAAATTGCAAGCAGGTTACCTGCCCTGGGGCAGGTGTAGCAATAACATTACATACTCGTACACAAGCTCTCCTCTTTCACGTGCTCAATATGTTTATAAATGAGGGCCCTGGCCCCTTGCTTAGTCACTTAACTAAACTCCCAAACTTTTCAAGTTGACACTATGAACTGACCATTGCAAAACCATTGAGCACAAAAACATTCTCCGTAGGACAAGTCCTCTACAGCCTGAAACTACTGAGTTATCTAGTCAAACTTCTAATCCTCTCAAGTTGACCAGTGAATCAACCACAACAGTCATACAAATCTGGCAATGGCAATTTTATTTCAAACGTATAGACTTATTCTTTTGGACTAACTTTTCTATATTAGAAGAGATCTTACATCTATAAATTTTGAAACAATATGATAGCATTCTGTAGCATTCATGATACATACAAATTGTATATCAATTTATATACAAATTTATATACAAAAAGATATACAATATAGAAAAAATATTTTAAAAGTAAAGATTAAATGAGTTCTGTCAATAATAAACATTGAAAGACAATTCGATCCCTTTCTGTCCAGATAAATTTATACCCTCTCTGTTCAGTTTCACCATTCCTTACTCTCAAAAAACGAAAAAAACTTCTGATGAGAGAAAAGTTAAAGGCAGTTATTAAGACTAAAGATCTTTGATCCTTGACCATTTCTATACAAATCCTGACCCTCATTGGCCTACCTGTCTGTTAGGCTTATAAAAATTCAGTTGTAGCTTCTAACCTGTGACTGTTGAACCTCATATATCACTTTTATTTGAACAGAAAAGCTTAGAAGACAAGCATGGTCCTGTGTGTCTCAGTTTTCATGGAGGCATCGCTTTATGTACTCTTTATATGATCCTTTGCCTGTCCTCTATGGTGCTATTCCCCAACTCTTTTCCCTGGCTGTAGGAACTAAGCAGCTTTTTTTGCTACGTTCTTCAGAAACAATGTTCTTATTTTGAGGTCAGTTGATTATCAAATGTAATATAGGTAAATCAATCCTTTCCCATTAAGTTGTGAGAGTTAAATATTATCTCCAACAATGAGAAAGTTGACAAATACTGAAGATTGGCACTAGAGAAGTTTGGCTAATACTAAGCCTGTGCCTAGCCACGTGGAGTAGAAGTATTTGGAACTGATTTATTGAATAAGTTTGGAGAACTGAGTTCTGAAGGAAGTAGAACACTGTAAGAGAAGCATGAGGTATTCTGGTAGGAACTCAGAGATGAGCAGGCTTACAGAAATTCAGACAGTAAAGGCCAAGATTAGGAAGTTCCAGTTGTGAATAAGGACTTTATTAGACTTTATACATAGGAAATCTATATTACACTCTACAAAATGTGTCTACATTTTTCTCAAACCCTGAAATTTAGACTAAGGGTGGCAGATTAATTGATATGGTAGAGGAAATTTCAAAATGTCCCCACCATTCAAATAGTGGCAGGAGTATGCTGGTCCATTTAACCAAATATAGCAAGAAAAAGAGTCAAATATAACAGTGGAAAAAGTTAAAAGGTATATACTTTGGTTAGAAGAAAACTTATGTTAAGCTGACTCTAAAGGAAATATAGCTGCTGAAGAGATTTACATTTAGAAATTTACTTTGTAGTTAGACAAGAAGCAAATTGTCTTGAGGGAAAAAATCAGCAAGATCCTACCCATCACAGGACCAACAGTACAAAAGCATCTAAGAGACTTTCTGAAATCTTTCATTTGACAAAAGAGTCCTTGGAGCATCTGCTCATGAAAAGCATCTTAAAGAATTGTTTCTGGGATACATTTTACTTTTTTTCATATATCACTGTATATAGAGTCCACTGCAAAGATGGTATGAGCTGTCTGTTTCTTCTGACAGCAGACTTGCTGGCTACAAAATGCTGGTTTTACTGCCATGCAGAAAGCAAGTGTTAAGAGGTCAGGGAATTTTCACCCAAATTTCAAAGGAAGATCTGGGAGGCAAGGTAACAATTCCCCGGGACAGTAGTGCAGGAAGCTGTGAGAAGAAAGCCAAAGATAAAGAAGTTGCATCAGTAAATCAGAGATGTCAGGAGTATAGAATGCCTATCGAGAAAAACTGCAAGCTGTGAATGGAACCAACCCCAAAGAGAGGCTGTGTGGTTTCAACCATTAAGGTTATAGGTTTGGGATCAACCAAGCCTATTGGAACTCATGTTTCCTACTATGTGACTTGGATTCTAAATATAGAGCTACAGGACTCACATTTTACATTCTGAGATTTCAATCATTGTTAGTCCAATATTTTAATCCATTTATTTCGCCGTTTTGGATTGTAGAAGTTTCCATTTATTTGTTTTTTATTTAATAGAGGATCACAGCTGAAAGTTTGAAGTCTCAGAAGAGTTTTGCGTTTGGACTTTTGAAAAGCTGAGACGTGTTGAGACTTTTGTGAAGGGATTTGTGTTGTGTTTACAGTTATGTCTACAGTTGTGTTTATATTGTACTCAGAATAACTGCTTTATGTTTTACAGAATTATGAGTCTGATGTTTTCATTATATGATAATTAACTACAATTTTAGGTATTTGGGGATGCAAAGTTGAAGACTGGATTCTGAATTTTAATCCTGATATTAACTTCATCAGATTAGCAAATACTTTCAAATTAGTCAAACAGGCTCTGAGGTATCTTAAAGTGAGCCACGGATGCTAGACCTTCCATGCTGTATATGGTTTCTCACTTGCCCATCTCCAGCTTCACTTCCCTGACTCTTTGCTTTCCACCACATGAGCTGAGCATCTTAGTCCTGCATCTCCTTCTACAATGATGTTCCTATCTTGGATCCAGGTGAATATGACAGAATTCTCCCAAATCATGTACTAAATTTAGCTTTTATTCCTCTAAGTTGTGAGTGACAGATATTGTGTGCAAAAAATGGGAAAGAAGACATAAAAAGTTGAAACATTTTAGCTTTATAACAGTACATACTTTGTTACAGGACAACTGTGGGTTCATATGCAAATACATTACACATGTCTACAATTGTACAAACTTGATACAGTAAAAGGCACATTTTAATTGATTCTCTTCAACATAATTTCTCTCATTTAGAACAAATTTTATCTCATCCTTCTTGCCACCTTCTGAAGCAGTTTGAAAGTGTTTCATAAGCATCATGAGGCATCTTTAGTTGAACTGTTATGGTTACCTTGTTATTCAAAATATTTATCTTTCATGGGTCATGTGACTTTGAAGAAGAGTCAGAATACAACCAGTGCTAGATCTGATTGATAAGGTGAGTGAAGATGTATCATGAGATTTTTATTTCATATAAATTGCTATACTAGAGGTACTATACAAAATCAGAATTGGTATAGTGGAGGAGGAGGCCATTTTACCATTTCTTATATCATTTCTATAGACATCATTTCTAAAATGCTCTAACAAGCCCATGTAATATTTACAGTTAACTATAGTATTCCTGGCTATTCTATCATAGTAAAACAGAATTCTATCATAGTAAAACAAACAAACAAACAAACAACTCCACACTCAGTATCACCTTGATGTTAAAGCTTGACTGATATAATTTTTTTGGCACTAGGTGAACTGGTTTATTTCTACTAAGAACTTTGAAACTTGGCCTCATAACAACAGAACTGTATTTCATTACCCACAATGACATTTCTTAAACAGGCTCTTTTGTTGGATAATACATGGCAGAAGTATTCACCATATTGTTTGTCATATTTTATAAAGATTTTTATTGATGAAATGGAAAAAGAATCCACAAAAGATGGTTTCAGGGTACAGTTCCATAACAAAGAATGTTAGCAACAATAGTTCAACATAATTTTTAACCAATGAGCTTTTAAAAAGTTTGCTATAATTCTGTCATTCATAGTTAAAAGTGAATTATCAATCAGAATCAACATAACTTGCTATTTCTATTTGAATTATTTCATCCTTCAATGAATATGTGGCATAATTATCTGTGAAGTCCTGTAAAGAGAGGCAATATATTCATATGTATTACCTCACCCGTTAGACACAACTAAGAATATGTGATTTTGAAATGGGTAAAATTTAAGCAATCATTGGATCGAATCTAAATGAAAAATTATGGTTTACAGAGTGAAATATATCACATTTTCTGTACCTGTATATATTTGGTTGTTAGTAAAAGGCATGGTCTTAACTACTAGCTTCTAAAATATTGTTTCTGCAGCTTTACCAGATTGTTGCTTATGTACTCAGAGATGTCAGTATGCACTACTGGAAGCCTGCCAAGCCCATATATCATACCTGGACTAGTGACTTCCTATTGACCTTGTTTGGAGGGTTCATGTATCTCTCCAGCACGACATGTGAAATACCACTTCTGATTGTTACGAAGTGACTGACAGGGACAGCAGTGTCTAATATATCTCCTAAAATCACCTGCAATCTGTGTTGACTCTCTTTGGCCATTTGTATTCAAAGTCAATTTGCTTTATCTGTAAACAAATTACAATGGTGTCCTTGAAGGGACAAGCTACATATATTGCGTATGGAAAGTACTGTAGGAAAAAAAAAAAAAGATGGTTAATGTTTGTTTTCAGATTTAATTGTCTGTTAAATTAAGCACGCTGAGTAAAGTGTGGTGGTGCACTTCTATAATTCCAATGTTTGAGAGGCTGAGGCAGACCAGTCCTACATTCAATCTTAGCCTAAGTAAATTAGTGAATTGGAGAAACTCTGCCTCAAAATAAAGAATAAATGTAAGAAAGAGAGTGGAAGCAATGTAGTTCGTGAAAAAGCCCTGGGTTCAATCCCTCGTACACCAAAAATAATAATAATAATAATAATAATAATAATAATAATAATAATAATAAAGGAGTGAAAATATAATAATCAAGTCTCAGTGTATGTATTACACATAATAATCAAAAAATCAGAAAAGACTTAAAATACGAAATACCAGGTCAATTTTAGATATTTCAATAAAAACATTAAATTTTGAAAAAACTATGCAAATCTAAAAAAAGATGCAATACTGGGATAATAAGAATAAGAGTAAATTGGTAAAATTTGACTTATGTTCACTTTGCTCGATGTCCAGTTGTCCAGTTTATCACTGATCTTCCTATAAAACATGTTACGATTAATTTCAACTTAGCTCATGTCCTACTTTTATAGTTACCAGTTATGATTGATCTTTGAAGTTTTCCCCTATTTTGTTTGCTTGTATGTTAATGAAACTGACTCAATATTTTGTATGCCACAATTCTTCTAAGCTATTATCATCTGCTCTTGGAAATTTACATTAATTCTTTTTTTTTCATTTTAAAAAAAGCAAAACAGGAAAACAGAAATGATACAGAATTTCAAAAAATAGTAGGAAATTAGTACTAATTAATCTGTTGCATATTATCTTAGAAGCAGTTACTCAGATTTTGAGATATGGGCACAAAAAAATTATCAATCAATCAAACAGTGAAACCACAAACTATTCTTTTGGATGAACTAAAAGAGATTAGTAATATAGCAATCTAATATACATACACACACACACACACACACACACACACACACACACACATATTCCCCTTCTCTATCTCCCCTTTCCCCTATTCCAACAGTTTTTTTTTTGTTTTGTTTTCTTTTTGAGCACTTTCCCTTTCATTATCACAGTATCTATTGTTCATTTTAAATTTTATTACTTTCAGATTTTTTAAACAACAGGACGATAATATGATGCTTACAAATATATGATTTATTTCATTTATGAATGTGGCCTCAAGTTGCCTCATTTTACCCATAAAAGCCTCAAGATTAATGTTCTTTATACTGAATAATATTCCATAGTTTAAAAAGACTACATTTTAATCTGTTTCATGGTTGATGAGCATTTGAGTTATCTCCAAGCTTTAGCTATTAGAATTATGCTGCTATAAACATGGGTGCACATATATCACTCTAGCATGTCGTTTTCAAATTTTCTGTGAAAATACCAAGAAGGGGAATAGCTGAGTTGACTGGAACTTCCAACCCTAGTTCTATGAGGAATCTCCACGCTGATTTCCACAGTGGCGTACCAGTCTATACTCCTAACAGTGGAGAAGCATTCCTTTTTCCCCACAGTCCAGCCAACATATGTTGTCAGTTGATTTCTTGATGGCAACCATTCTTTCTGGAGTAAGACGGAATCTCAATGTTGTTTTAGCTTGCATATGACCAATGATGATGAACATTTTTTCATGTACTTTTTTGCCATTTGTATTTCTTCATCTGAGATGGGTATATTTGTTTCAGTTGCTCATCTTTGTATTGAGTCTTTGAATTAGGGGGACCTGAGGCTTTTCAATTCTTTATGTGTTCTAGATATAAGTCATTTGTCTGAGGGGCAGCTGGCTAAAACTCATTTCCATTCTTTGGGTTATGTTTTCACTCTATTGATGATTTCTTTTGAAGTACAAAACGTTAATAAAATGAGATCCCACTTGTTGATTCTTTCAAGTATTTCCTGGGCACTTTGCATTTAGTTAATAAACTCTTTGCTAACTCCTATGTCTTAAAGATTTCTACCTACCTTGTCTACTTAACAGTAGATTTAGTGTTTCTATATTAATATTTAGATCTTTGATCCATTTTGACTTTTTTTTAGTACAGGTGGTAGACATGAGTCTACTTTCAGTCTTTGGCATGTGAAAAGTCAATTTTTCCAGCACCATTTATTTAAGAGGCTATCTTCCTTCCAGTGAACATATTTAGCTCCTTTGTCAAACATAAGGTGGCTGAGTGTCTTTGTAGTTGTGTTTGCATCTTATCTGTCCCACAGGTCCTCAGGTCTGTTTTTCCTGTTCCCTACTGATTTTATCACAGTAGCTTTGTAGTATTATTTCAAGTAACTAATTGTGATATTTCCAGCCTTACCTTTGTGGCTTTGTAACAAAGAAAACAAAGATTTTCTTTGTTATTTTAGGCCTCTTCTGTTTCCAAGCGAATTTTAAGAATGTTTTCTCTAGATCTGTGAGATATGTTAATGGAATTTTGATTGGAATTGCATTAAATCTATATAATAGTTTTGGGAGTATGACCATTTTTACTATGTTTATTCTTCCCAATGAAAATCAAGGAATATCTTTCCATTTTCTTACATCCATTTCAATTTCATTTTTTTAGAGCATATAGGTCTTTCACATCCTTTGTTAGGTTATTCCTAAATATTTCATTTTTTTGGATGCTATTGTGAAAGGTGTCATTTACATAATTTCTATATTGGTGAGTTTGTTGTTGGTGTACAGGGATGCTATTCATTTCTGAGTGTTGATTTTGTATCCAGGTATATTACTGCATTTGCTTATTAACTCTAGTAGGCTTTTAATGGAGATTTTATGGTCTTCTATGTAGAACGCCATGCTATCTGCAAATAGGGATGATTTAACTTCTTCCTTTCTTAACCTTACTCTTATGATTGCTCTCTTGAATAATTGTTTGGGCTAATATTTCCAGAAGTACATTGAATAACAGTGATGATAGTGGGCAACCTAATCTTGTTCTTGATTTTAGAGTTTTTGATCATTTAGTATGATGTTGGCTGTTGGTTTGCTGTAGATGGATTTTATCAGATTGAAGTAGAGACTATCTATTCCATTTTTCTGTAGGGTTTTTATCATGAGCTAGTGTTGAATTTTATCAAAATATTTTTTTGCATCTATTGAGATGATGCTATGATTTTTATTTTGTCTCTGTTGATGTGATGGATTACATTTATTGATTTCTGTATGTTAAACCATCCCTGAATTGCTGAGATGTATCTCACTTGGTCCTGGTTACAATCCTCTTGAGAATTTGCTGCACTTTATTTGCTAGTATTTTATTTAGAATTTTTGCATTGGTGTTCATTGGAAGATTGGCCTACAGTTCTCCTTTTTGTTGGGTCTTTTCTGGTTTGGTATCAGAGTAATATTTTCCTCCGGGAATGAGTTAGGAAAAATTGCTCTCTTTTTAATTGCATTAAAGAGTTTGAGGAGTATTGATATCGCTAAATTTTTTGTAGAATTCAACTGTGAATCCATGAGAACCTGGGATTTTCTTTATTGGTAAGTATTTAATTATATTTTCAATGTCAGTAACTGATAGGGGTTCTTCAAAATTTTTATATCTTCATGACTCAGCCTTGGTAATTCATATGTTTATACAAATCTGTCCGTTTCTTTTGTGTTTTCTACTCTTTGTGAGTAGAATATTTTCAGTATAGGTATTCATGATTATCTGAATTTCCACAGGATCTGTAGTAATCTCAATCTTTTCAATCCTTATTGCATGACTTTAAATCATTTCTTTATCTTTATAAGGTTTGATATGGGTTTATTAATTTTTTATTCTTTCAAAGATCAAGTCTTTGATTCATTAATTCTTTGTATTGTTATCTTAGACTCCATTACATTTATTTCTGCTTTAATCTTTACAAAATTTACTCCCTTCTATGAATTTTTTTCTCTTCTTTTCCTTGGAGACTGAGATGCAGCATTATTATAGGTTGTTTATTTGTACTCGTTTGATTTTCCTGATATGACAATTCATTGCTGTATATTTCCCTCTTAAGACCACTTTCCTTGTGTCTCACAGGTTTTGGTATGTGTGTTTTCATTGAATTATAGATAGTGCTTCTTCTTTAATTTCCTCTGTAACCCATTGATTGTTCAGCAGGGTTTTATTACAGTTTTTTGTCATTAATTTCCAATTTTAGTGCACTATAGTCAGAAAATATGCCTGTTATAATTTCCATCACTTTACATTTACTTAAGTATATTTTATGGGTTAATATATGGTCTATTTTAGAAAATGTCCCATGTGATGCTGAGAAGAATGTGTATTCTGATGCTGTTGTGTGGGAATATATGTAAACATCTAGTGAGTCCATTTGTTCACAGGTGTCATTGATTTCTGTGATTTCTTTGATGACTCTTTGTCTAGGTGATCTATCTCTTTGTGACAATCAGGTTCTAAGGTTCCCTGTTATAATTGTGTTATTGTAAATTAGGTGTTTTTATGTCTAGTATATTTTGGTTTAGACAGGTGGATGCTCCTGTATTTGAGGCATATATATTTATGATAGTAATCTCTCCCTCTTGAAGCTTTTCCCCTAACAAGTATACAGTGAACTTCTTTATTTCTTTTAATCACATTGTCTGCAAACAGAATACTTCTGTATTTTTTTTCTGGGCTCCTGTCACATTTTTTTTTCTATCCCTTGTCTTTCAGTCTATGAATTTCCCTTTGAGTCAGGTGTGTTTCTTGTATATAGCATATTGTGAGGTTCTGCTTCTTGATCCATTCTGTCAACCTGTTTATTTTAATTGGTGAATTGAGGCCATTTACATTGATAATTATAGCTGATATGTGCTGATTTAACTTTGTCATCTTATTTTCTGGTTGTTGGTTCCCTGCTTTGCTCACTTGTTTAATTTTTTGCTCTGCCATGTAGTTTCTTTGTTGTTGTTCTGGAAATTGTAGTCATTTTCATCTCTCTCTAGTATGCCATTCAGTATTCTTTCTAGGATTGGTTTGGTGAACATGAACTTCATTTGTTCTTTCTCATGGAAGTACTATACTTCTCTGTTAATTTTCAAAGAGAGTTTTTACAAGGCACATCAATCTGAGCTAAAATTTGTTTTATTTTAGGGCTTGAAATACTATATTCACAGCTATTCTTGACCTGAGAATTTATGTTGACAAGTCTGTCATGATTCCAATGGGATTTTCTTGACAGGTGAGTAGTGTCTTTTCTTTAGCAGCTTTTATTATTGTTTTTATGCTTAATTTCAGAGACGATCATTATATGTCTCAGTAGATTTATTTTGATTATGACTATATGGTGTTCTATATGCCTCACTTATATGTATACCAGTTTTTTTCCTACTTTTAGGAAATTTTCTGCTATTTCTTCTGAGAATAGTTTTTATGTCATTTTCATTGATACCTGTCATCTTATTTTGTTTTTCTTTGCATCAGTGTGAAGCTATTGAATTATCATTTCATGATCCCTTATTTTTAAAGGTTCTTTCCTTCTTTGATCACTGGCTGCAATCCTGTGTTCAAGGTCTTAAAGTCTATCTTCAGTTTCATACAAGTACTTTTCAGCTTTCAGAGGAATTTTTAATTTCTTGTATATCTTATTTAATTTTTTTCATGCATTCTATTTTTTCCTATATTTTCCATTCATATTTTCCATCACTTTCACATGCTCCTGTACTTTTTTTTAATCTATGTCTTCTCTAGCTATGCTGAATAACTCCTTCGTTATTGTTGCCATTTCTTTCTTTTTTATTTCAAAAATAGTAAAATCCAAAAAAATAGAATAAAGCCAATCAAAACAATGTATCAAAATTCATACAGAACTTCAAAGCAGGATACTAGGAAAATAGCAATAGATATCATTGTATATCTTGTTATCTTCACAATAGTTGTTTAGTCCATCAGGTATATCAAAAACAAACCAAAATCAAAACAGAATAAAACCAATCAAAATTGAATATTGAATAAAGCAAAGCAATTAATTAGAACAAAACAAAATGGTGAAAATAATATTGGACTTCAAAGACAAGATAGAGGAAAATCCTGCATATTTGCTATACTGCATTCTGGCATCGTCCCAAGAGATCTCAGATTGCTGGCCCCATGCCTCAAAAATTGACCAAACAATACAAGTATTTAGTTTCTATCAACTCAGCTTGTCTTCCAAACGAACCAGTTTCTTATGGGGTTTGAGGACTTACTGTGTTTGATTCTCAGCCTGTGCACTGGTAGGCTTATGGGAGGTGCTGTCTAACTTTTCTCTTCTTGGAACCCACACAGCTTGTGTGGCTTACAAGAAATGCTGGCTAGTTGATTTCTTGGTAGGTTCTTTAGCATGGCCAATTCTTGGTAGGCAACAGCTTTTCTCTCCTGGAAACTATGTGGCTTGGGTTGCTTAACAAAAAGGCTAGCTTTTGATTTACTATTAAGTCCTCCAAATCCCAGCATGTCCAATTCTTGGGAAGCACTAATTTTTTTCTCCCTGAAGACTGAGTGGCTTGTGCTGTCATTTCTTTCTTTCCCTGAGAGATTATTTCTTATCTGACTTCTTTCATAGCCTCATGGATTTGTTGCTTTATTTCACTTGCTATCTTTTCAGAAATTTCAGGTGTGTGACTTCCAATAGCCTCTCTTTTGATGTTTCCTGTACTTGTTACTGATGAACTGGGTGTTTATGATTGCATTTCTCTTTTTTTTTTTGTGTGTGTTAATTTTATGCCTTGAGTTAATATTGTGGTCTTTTACATCCTGATAGTATCAGCTTCCCATTGTGTGTGCCTTATGGTCCTATGTGTGGCTTAGGTTCACCCAATTGCTGGGTCCTAGAGTGTAGGGTATGGGCCAATCACCACAATTCCTCCTGCAGGGCTAGTTGAGTGAGTCCTATATTCTTCCTTGATTGGCTAACCTAGGACTATTGAAGTAAACCAACCCTTTCCCTATTGGTACTGTGGCTTCAGGATGTTCTAGGCCACCAGATATAGCTATTTTTAGCCAGGACCCTACAATATCAGTAGGAGTCTCTTAGGCCCTTCAAATTCCCCTAGGTGGGGAAGGCTTCATCAACACTTTCATCAAATGGGGTTCTCTGTATAAAAAAGAGATTCACCTAGACTTTTGCTGGCTCCCCAAGGTCCTAGAATTGTGAAGCAGGATTTGCTGAGGCTCCTGTTGACCCACTGAGGTCCTCTACATGAGGAGGAAACTCACCACACTGTCAGAAGCTCTCATCAGTATAGAGGAAGTGGTTGCTGAGGCTTATACCAGTCCAGCAATTTACTACAGGCAATGGAAGGAGTCCCTGATGGTGCGTGGGCTATTGAGGTCTTTTGGATGGAGAAAATGGCAGCTAATAGGCCTGTCAGCTGCTGAGATCCTTCAGGGACAAGGGAAGGGCAACTGAGTTCCCTTCATTCAGTTTAGCTTCAGTGTGTCAGAAGGTCATTCTTTAAATTCTGTACATTTCATACTTTTGTCAAAATATAAATTAAGTTGCCTGCTACTATTTCATTTGGAGACTTATATATTAATTACTTTCTATGGTACAACTTCTACATTGAAAACTTAATACCTACAATTAAACTATGGGGGTATTTTTTAAACCAATTTTTGCCAGAAATTTTTCCCTAAACTGGAAATTTTAAAAGTTTATAACATCAAGCTATATTTCTTGGACTTAATGTTATTTGGGTTGTAACTTACTTGCTGATGTTCTTATTGAATTAGCACAATTTATTAAACCCTGAAGAAACCATGTTCATCCTATTAATGATAATTTGTGTTAAGTATCCCAAATTAGTTTCCCTAAAAATAAGCTACAAGAGTTGGAATAAAAAATTCTGTATTTTGAATTTTTTGAACTTGAAAAGAAAAGATCACATATTTAGACTTTTTTTCATCCATTTTAAAGTTCTTGGATTTTAAGTTAAATGTAATTTATTTCTTGAACTTTGATTTCATTCTAGAATTAATTTAGGAGACTGTATTTTGAATTTGTTATAGTCTACATTGTAAGCATTTTTGTTACCTGAAATTATTTATGTATTTGAAGTACCTCACTGCTGCAATTTAATTTTATTTTTCTGAGAGTCTTTACTAAACAACATGCCTCAATGCACTCTATGGTGTGACATACACTGGAAAATGGATTTTCAGCCTTGAATATTTTAATACCATAGTTTGTCCTTACTCAGATCTTCAAAAACTCAAATCTACATTTTCCATATACTGTTGAATAATACACAGTTTTTGGTACTAGGAAGACACCTAGTGAATCTCCTCATATTTCATTGTCTGTCTTTTGTTTTCCAGGAAGAGTCATACCTCTTATGATATTGAGACTTAATGATGAAACCCAACATGGTAACAGAATACTAAACTGGGTGTATTTCATAATATGCATTAATTTATTTTAATGAATGATTCTTGCTTTAGGCAGAGATGTTTATCACCATATTTATATTTTACCCTTTCACATTCTTCATTAGCATGTAGTGAGTTATACATGTTTACCCTTCCATTTTTCAACAATTTTCCAAGTGAAGTACATAAGATCTCAGCAACATATTGTACTAACAACAAAACTGTTATTATTGTCATTCAATAATGAGGGAAAAGGAGACTAAATAATATGCTCAAGACACTAAATGACTGTTATGCTGCTGAAAAATCTCCAGTTCTTGATCTCTATTACTGTAAGTTTATCAAAGCCTTCCCAAAACAGCTAAAGTTTTCTCTCAAAACACTTTGTCCTCTTGCTTTCTGTAATGGTATCACCTTCATATTGACCTATTTTCTGAGTGTCCTGTTCTTTACAGTCTCTTTTGAAGGGTTCTACCTCATTGCATGGTCTGTTAAAATTGGAGCTTGCTGGATCTGTGGCATATATCCCCTACTTATCTCTATACACACTTCTCTGACTAATCTTTGAATGCCATTCAAATGCTGATGACATAAATATTTATATCATTTATTCACATTTTTGTGTTGAGATCATGAAATACGTACCCAAGTACAGTATTGAAAATTTAAAATGGATGTTTAACTAGTGTTTTAAATTTATGATCTCAAAACAAAACTATTGATTCTCTATGCTCCCGTACTGTTTATGTCAAAATATCAGGTTTTTTGTGATTCCTCCATTTCCAACATGTAAATGTTTTTGAGAACACAAATATGCATGTTACAGTGATAAACGCTTTCACTTCTAGGAAGTCTGCATGCTGATTAGGGAGAGAATGGTGATTCATAAATGTGTGTGTGTGTGTGTGTGTGTGTATATATATATATATATATATATATATATATATATGAGTGTATTGTACACATAATAGGCATAAAAGAGGGTCTCACTATGTAGTTCAGGCTGGCCTTGAGCTCACTTTTTAGCCCAGACTAGTCTCAAACTCACAATGGTCATCCTGCCTTAGCCTGTCAAGTACTGGTATTACAGGTGTATGCCACAACTCCTGGCTTTGTCAAAGTTTTTATATTCAATAGAAACATTTTAAATAAAAATGCATTTGTGTATTACTTTAAAGTAAATTTTCTAAAACTCTAAAATTATATTTCTACATTTACTATATTGTTTTTATGGAATCTTTCCATGTCTTCAAATCTATAACAAACAGACACAGTTCTCTCATAATAGTACAATACAATAGAATTAATGTTTGTGTGTTTGAGCTCTATTGCACTTAATGAAGCTAAAGTTAAATGATATTTGAAAAATGCACAAAAAGCATTGCTTTTCTATGTATTTAGACAGAAAAGTTGAATAAAAAAATTTGAAGTGACTAACGATTTGGAATTTGTTATCTTAGACTATGAGATAAACTATTTTAATATAAAATTTTATTTAAAATCTAGAAAGCATTAATTTTAATATTCTGAAATATACACAAGATAAATGAACTACTTTAATGTACTAGAATATATTTAAGTGAAGTAAAATAATTATATTAAAATAATTCATTATTCAGCTATCAGACAATTTTCTACATGTTATACAATGTGTCAAATTGAGAAGTTTAGAAGTTTGACTAACAAACTCAGCATGGAGCCCAGGTTCTTACTTTGTAATCATTCTCAGCTTAGGAAAGAGGAAGGCAAGGAGATTTTGTGAGTGTTACTCCAGCCCTAGAGGGAGATGCCCTGTTGTTATGGATTAAAAACTTATGGTCAACTTAACACCAGCTGAATTAAATCAGCATGGTGCTGAATGTAGATGTTTCACCTGAGGAAAGTTGCCAGCAGAAATAGAGATGTGGAGAAGCAGACTGAGGCTTTATGAGTTTCTCTCAGTGTTGCTGTTTTGAGCTGTTGGTTTTACTGTAGGAGCTCGACATGACTGGCTTCTCCAGTCTGAGTTCAACCATTGTCATCGGAGGAGCTCAGGATCTTGTTGGTGAGAGAAGCTGTGGTTCAGTTTGGGGAGGCTGGTCCATACATGGAGCATCACTTCCTGGCTCTGGAAGGGAAGATGGAGAAACTTTTCATGCTGGCTTTCTGGTATGTACTCTGCTGTTCTTATCATTGGAGGAGCTCAAGACCTCCATGTTGCTGAGGATGGCTGTGGTGCTTTCCAGTGCAGCCCTGGTCCTTGTTTTGAGCATGATTTCTGGGCTCCAGTGTGGAACCCTCAACCTATAAGCACAGCGCCTTCACCTCGCTGGCATAGACTTTCTAGTTCTGTCACTGACCATTGGACCTTCCCAGTGCAGATCCATAAAAGACACTGGCATGAGTCCTTCTTGTGGGCTCTAGACCTCCAGTTGAACTTGTGGGAGGCATTTTTATGGACTTTAGTTTTTCATCCGGACTCATGTAGGACATTGCTGTGGGATCCAGGCCCTTGGCTGAATATTCTGGGTGGTTAGTGTTGTGGAAATATTTCCTGCACTTTCTTGTGTTAGCTTTGGGTGATAATCATAAAAAAATATTATAAATTCTGTGCCCTGTAATTATAATTAATCCTCCTCACAACCCCTGACTACACCTGTGCACAATGCAAAAGGGGAATGGAAGCTTGCTCTTCTTCCATTTTTGTTCACATACTTTTTCTGGCTGCTACCTTAAATGCTGCTCTTATGGCAAGATGATTATACTGAAACCACCACAAATGGTGAGCTAAGTAAATCTTTCTTTCCTTCATTTTGGGTGTCAGATATTTGTCCCAGCAACAGGAAAAAAAGTAACTAAGACTAAATTTAGTATCAAAGAAGTGGGTTTGTTGCTGTGACTAAACCTGTCTGTGGTTCAAATACCTTTGGGTATGGCTTGTGGGAAGAGTTTGGAAGGATTTGGAGATCTTACCTGAAGGCATAAAGCTGGAACACTTTAGGCTTTCCTGTATGGGACATTCTGGTGGGAACACAGGAGACCAGAAGGCTGATAGAAAACCTACTGGTAAAGACCAGTTTCAGGAGTTTTCTGCTGGGAAAATGGGCTGTATTGGGAGGGCTTCCAGATGATGTTGTTACGACTTTGCAAACCGTTTATGTGCATTATTCTCATGTACAGAGACTTTATCTAAGACTAAAATTAAGGGCAGTGGACTAAGTAATCTGGCAGAAGAAATTTCATGGCAGTAAAATGTTGAAGCTGTTTGGGGGCTTTTAGCCAGATTTATGTTGTAAATCAAGAGCAAATAACCCAACAGGATGGTTTAAAACAGAGTGAGTTTGGCCAGAAAGGAAGTTCCAATAAAGCTGTGGGCTGCAAAGATAGAGCTAAGAAAATTATTGGTTGTTAAGAATCAGGGAGCAGAAGAGATGGCCAGAAGACATCACATAAAAAATCTAAGCCTCAAACTTGCAAAAGTGAAAAATTTGCTTTGAGGTGAAAGCCACAGAGAACCACATTCCAGAAGGGCAGTGGTCGTACTGTGTTCCAGAATGGTGGCCACATGGAAAATTTGTTCCTCAGAATTGGAGTCAGTATACCCAGAAATCCATGCATTTGACCCACACAGTCAAAACAGATAAAATTCTGGCTACTGCCTTCAGCATCATCCACATGACATCAATTTTACATGCATACCAAATGCAAGGGTTCTGAGGTTTAAAAAGCTTCCACCACAATTTCAGAAGGCCTGAAAGGCCATCCAGTGTTCCCTTGAGTGTATGTAGCTGTAAAGGTGAAGCCAAAGTTGCTGTGGAAACCCTAGAAGTTTTAAAAAAAAGCATGGATCATATAAGGACAGCTGCAAGTCAATAGCAAAGTGAGCCTATGAGAAAAGTGGGAGCTACAACCACCAGACATGTATACTAGTGAAGTCACCCAAACCATTTGGAGCTCACAGCTTGACATAAATTGCCTCAAATGGTGCACATGGAACTACAGGACATAATCTTTGCCCTGCTGAATTTTGGACTTGCTTTGATCTCAATCCTTTGTATTCCCATTTGTAAGTTTTGGAATGAGAAAAGTTTATCTTGTGTCATTGAATGTTGGAAGTGTTTAACTTTGCTTCCATTTGTACAAGTGTTTGCAGGTAAGAGTTTGCCTTACATCTCTGAGGAGAATGAGGACTTGAACTTTTTCCAAATGCTGAAACCATTAGGATTTTGGCAACCCTTACAGATTGAATAAATGCCTTTTGTGAAAGAAATGAGCATGAACCTTTTGGAGGGTGCAAGGAAAGAATGTTATGATTCTAATGTAATATAAAGTTGATAGCACTAGATCTTAAGCATTGTTAAACTTGTGTTATAATGTTCAAGTTGTGAAATGGTAGGATTAAGATTGTCTTTATATCTGGAAATTGGTTTAAAGTAATGTGTCTAGTTGCCAAGTTGACAATGGATGGATTTTTATGGTTGATATATTGTGTCAACTTGAAGAGTTTAGAAGTTTAATAAAGAAACTCAGCAGGAAGCCAAGGTTCTTATTTTGTAATCATCTTTATCCTGTGCAAGAGGAGGGCAAGAAGATTTTATGAGTGCTACACTCAGAGTGACCTCTATACAATATAAAGGAAGAAAAGATACTTTGTCTTTGCCCCACACATAGTTTTTGCTCTGGTTGCCTTTTCTGGCTACTGCCTTGAAGTGTTGCCATGGTGCCATGCCACCCTACCTTGGAGTCAGCTGGTTATGGCCTGAAGCCTCCACAAACAGTGAGCTAAATAAACCTCTCTTTATTCATTTTGAGGGTTGGATATTTTGTTCCAGGAACAAGAGAAAGATAACTAACATTCTTCATATTCAATATTTTAAGTTAACTAACTATGCTCTTTTGAAGGGCTACCCATCATATCACTGTGAATGTATACTGAAAGAGACAATTGATTAGGCAATACTTAGTCCAGAAAAAAATACATATATTAGCTATGATATGCACTAAAAGCTCTATTTTTAAAAAGCATTATATGAAGATTTTATTTAGATTTTGTTAGACAAAATTTGTCTTCTCAAAAGAAATGATTTTAAAATGAATCAAATAAGGACCTGCATGGTGGTGTACACATGTGATTCTAGGACTGGGGAGCCTGACACAGGAAGATTGCCACATTTGATCCAGTGTAGGCTACAAAATAAGTAAAAATAAGTCTGATTTTCATAGTTATATCCTGTCTCAAAAATACCAATAAACAAACAAATAAATAAACCTAAATTTGATTTTTCACTGCAGACGTGTTATATAATGTATTTATTCTCAGGTATTTTCTCTTTTTTCCCTTACAAAGGTCTTCCGTTCTAGTTAAATATCAAGAAAGTGTTGGCTGCTAAAAGACATGCAGTTTTAAATATTATTTCATTTGTTTTATTACTCAATATTTTGGAAACAATTTACTAAAACAATTTTGATATCAAGAAAACCTTAATAGAACCCCTAGATAAAAAGGAAAATACTGACATCTTCTCCAAAACTTAATGTATAATACACTTATTTTGAATTTTGAATTTCTAATTTTATTACATGTGCACACTCTGCCTCTTTAGCTTGTCAAAGTTCTAAGAAACTGAGCCTAAGGAGTATTTCATTCCTTTCACTCCATCCTTTTGCTTTCACTACAGAAGTTGTCTGTGATATATAACTTTTACCCTTAGTCTCTCCATGTCTGCTGAAATTTCTAGTTTAATTTTGAGAAATAAACTCTCTAATCATTGAGTCATACTGAGTATTATTAGCTTTCTTTCTTTTAGATTACACCTAAATTTTGGTGTTATAATCAATGCCTTACAAACATGCTCTTTCCAGAGATTCTGTGATTGTGTAAAATTTTGATCCTTCTTATATTTTTCCAAGCATATTTTTTGTTTCTGCTTTGATAGGTCATTTCTTCTATATCATCAGGATTATACTTCAAGGCTACTTTTCTTGTTTTTTTTTTTTTTTTTTGGCACTAAGTTTCCTTTATCCTGAAATATGAGAAACAGTGTGATATAGTTTAAATTTTAAGGCAAGATGTCTGATTGGGTACATATTTATTCACAAGACCTCATTATAATATAATAACGGGGATAGACTCTCCTCCTAGAAGGTGTGAGTATGGCCAAGGGGAGATTCTGAAGATGGATTATAACACTGATGAGAAACTATAAAGAATGAAGAAAATAGGAATGAGAATAATTGACCCAGAGATAGAAACTGTGAGTTTCTTGAAAGAATACTAGAAGGACTCAGTTTCTGTTCCAATAAGTGGAAACAGTGACTAAGAGATCTATGGAGGTGAAGGCCACACCCCAGTCAGGGTCATTCCCTGGTTCTACATATCCAGAACAGTCAGCAGTCACAGAATTTCTCTCCTAAGTAAAATCTTACATCTCTCGTCTAAAATACAGATGAAACTGATGAGAGAAATGGGGCATTCAATGTATTGGTACAATGTATTGGTAGATATACTCAGTACATAGTGATTAAATTCAGTTTGAGGAGTTAATGAGTATATGTAACACATCTTAATCCTCATCCTCCTCTCTTCTCTTCTCTTCTCTTCTCTTCTCTTCTCTTCTCTTCTCTTCTCTTCTCTTCTCTTCCTCCTCTCCCCATCTCTTAGGACTTTCTTCTTTTGCAAATGATCCTTGTCAAGTGAAACAAGACAGACATACAAGCTTAAATATTACATAGCCTAAATATTGTGTGAGAAACCAAAAATTTACATAAAGTAAACAGTAAAATAAATAATAGGTAAGGTGAAATGGAGATAGAGATATCAACTGGATTTTATTAAGTTGATAAGTACTTAGAGAATATAAAACCTATGTCTGATTGTTAGAATTTTAAGCTGCACATAAATGGTTGCTTTAGAAGTTCACATTTAAATGCAGCAAAAAGATAAAATAATACTGAATATGTAGTGTATATAATTATATGTAAAATTAATAACACATATGCACACATTAAATTCAGATAAACATTAAGATAAAAATTCAAGATGTTAAGATGAAATAACTTTTGTGTGTCTGGGGAAGAAGGAGCATGTGTGTATAATTTGCTTAGTGTTGTAAGGCTGAGCATAAAAGCAAAAGGTAGAAATTGAGCCCTAGATGTAAGAGAGACAATTCAGGGCATAAAATCTATTGAAGAAACAAAATGTTATCTTTCAATTTAAAAATCATGAATAAAATGATGAATAAGAAGCAACAATCTCCAATAATGTGGAGCAAAAACATAGGAATTGAAGCAATACTGGAAATGGAGGCACATGTGGAGAATGAATCATAGTTCAGTTTGATTCTACAGCCAAACGTTCTTGCATTTGAAAGATATTGATCCAAAGTCTGTATTTCTTGTTCTTAAAATCAAAAAGCTAGTAACTTGGGGTGGCAATCTGACTTTAGAGAAATAATGACATAAAAGACCTAAAATAGTAACTAGTATGTGTTCATTCTTGTAATCCACAAATGAGCCCCCAAACTCAGTTCAAAAAAATGGAGCAAAAACATATTTGTAAAATGCAGTGCTGATTTCTTTTATCCTGGGCCCAGCGACACAGTGCAGTTAGAGATTGCAAAAGTTGTGTGTCCCCCTCAAACCTTGCACCCTTTATGTACATATCACAGTTTACAATGTAAGGGGGTATGGGCGTGGATCAGGAAATCTGCTAAAGAAATATTTTCTTTAGCAGAGGACAGAGTAATCTAGCAGTTACTATGTTTTGTTACTTGTAGAAGGCAACAATGGTTAACATATCAATTAGGTTAGGTTTCCAGGGATTTACAATACTTTACAGGGGGGAGCATTATCAATTAGGTCACCCAGAAGAAATTAAAATGCATACAGAACAGTATGCGGCATTATAGGTACTTCGGCATAACACAAATATAACAAAGCAATAACAAAGCTCTTTTTGCTAGTGTATAGCTTTCTTCACTGATTTTAGTCAGTGAACCAAACCATTGGCTCATGAGGTTTTTATACATAGGTATCTGTTTGTAACCTTGCGTCTTTCAAATCATAAGCTTTCATAGTTTGAACCCGATCTTTGACATAGTTTATCAACTTGTTTACAATATAAGGCCCAATAGGAGGATTAATAAAGGTTTTGCAGCTGCCATTATTGAAGCTGTTAACCAAAAGGAAAAAGAAAACCAACATTTAAATTTATTCTCTTTCTTTATACAAGTAACCGTTTTTTAAAGCCAGACAGAGGCCTCCTTGGGGTCTCCATAAGGGAGAACACAAGTTTATCAGTTATATTTGGCAATCTTAAGGTTTAAAGAGTCCTTGGAGGGAACAACAAACAGTCCACTTATCCATAGGTTGATCACCTTTGGGAGCTAGGACCCGCCTGAAGTGGGAATGATGAATCTAGGCAGGCTTTTTGGCTACTTTGATAGAGGTTGGAGTGCTGAGGACTATAATGTAGGGACCCTTCCATCATGGTCAAGAGACTTACAGTGATGTCGTTTGATAATGACCAGTGTCCCAGGATCCACAGCAGGGCATTTGTCCTTGCAGTGGGCAGCAGGTGGAGGATGTTGTCGAAATATCTGATGGATGGAAGTCAGAACTGGCTGAAAAGTCTGGAGGGACTTAATAAGATCTTGATTAGTTAAGTTGTTTTTTTTTTTTTTTTTTTAATTTTAGAGATAAGAAGAGAAGGTCTACCATATAAAGCCTGAAATGTGGAAATACCTGCAACATAGGGTGTACATCGTGCACGCAAAAGAGTAAAAGGAAAGAGACTCACCCAGTTCTCACCAGTTTTAAAGGCCATTAGTAATTACTGTCTTTAAAGTCTGGTTTATCCTTTTTATTTGTCTTGAACTTTGAGGCTGGTAAGCACAATGGAGTTTTGAATTTATCTGCAAAGTTTAGGTTAGCTTTTGAGTTATCTGGGCTATAAAAGCTGGGCCGTTGTTGGACCCCATGGATAAGGGGAGGCAAAATCAGGGAAAATGCTATCAGGGCTGACTCAGACTTAGCACACAAAGCTTTAACTCATCTAGTGAAAAATATCTATCATTGCTAATAAGTACTTATTTTCTTGAAGTTTAGGCTTCCCCATTTACGTAAAGTCTATTTTTTAATGTTCTCTAGGCATAGTCCCACTTAGCAAGTGGTTTTTATTTGTTGCAGTTGTTTTGGGTTCACCAAATGGCACTGAGTGCATCTGAGGCTCACAGACTGAGCAAGTTTTGATAATAGTCTCAGATGCAAATTTTTTTAGGTGTAAATAGGCTCTGACAAAATAGGTGGGATCAGCAGTAATGTCAGGGCTATCTCAATCCCTACTGATTTTGTGGCTGTCTTTTGTGGCATCTGCCAAATTATTTTTTGTATAACAAGGCCATCTCCTGTACAATTTGCTCTACAGTGGATACTAGCCACTCTCTTTGGCATCTAGATGGCAGCCAACAAGTTCAAAATTTGGGGATTTTAATCTTGTGGCCCCATAAATCAATAAGCACCATTTTTGATAAATGGCCCCATGAACATGGGCAGTAACAAATGTGTATTTTGACAACTTGAGGCCTCAGTGAGGGCAATAAGTTTAGCCAGTTGGGCCGGTGTTTTTGGCTCTAGGGTTGGTTGCCATAGAACCTGAGAGTCTGTAGTAACGGCAGCTGTTGTGACCTGCTTATCTTGATAGATGTAACTGCTTCCATCAGAAAAGTAGGATGGAACTCTGAGTAGTGGCTCATCTGTCAAATCAGGTCGAAGTTCTGTAAGGTGATCAATGACCTCAGTACAATTGTGGTAAGGGAACGAGGGGTGGTCATTAGGCAGAAAGTGGCTGAATTTAAAGCTGTCATTTTCTTGAAACTATTAGTAGTAGGATCCAGAAGTAATGTCTGATAATGTATAACTTGGTAGTTGGGCAGCCCTTGGTCCAGCAGAGCCTTGATGAGAGTCTCCAACAAACAGGAGGGGACAATTAAGTGTTTTTGTCCAAAAGTCAATTTTTAAGCCTCTTTTACCAGGACAGCCACCAAGGAAATCACCTGCAGACAATGTGGCCATCCAACTGTCACATAATCAAGTCTCTTGGAAAGATAGGTAACAGGCTTCTGCCAGGGTTCTAAACTCTGTGTCAGCCCTATGGCTCCTAGAAATTTTTGAACTTGCTTTTTAGTTATAGGCACTGGAATCTATTGGATGCTTGCAACTGCTGGGAGGAAAGAATCTTATTATTATTATTATTTTTTTTTTATGGAGAGTCCACCAACCAATATATCTTTTTCTGCCTAGCAGAAACATCTTAAGCCTGGTCTTTAGAGTCTTCTTGGCTGTCAAATATCTTTTAAGCAACCTCTAATAACTGACTGAAGGGCATTTTTTTTATTTTCTCAAACTTTTGTAGATTTTTTGTCTAATGTCTGGGGATGATTGAGTTATAAAGGCAATATTAATGGCCCTTGCATTTTTAGATGCTATCACTGTATAAATGTGATAGGCCTTTTGCAATCTTTATAGAAAACCTGAGGGAGACTTATGAGCCAAATGTCTCGCTTCTGTTATCTTGGACAAATTGGTGGATTTTTTTGGGGTGCCCTAATGGCTAACAAGAACAACTGGTGATACCAATCAGGAACCTCTTTACCTCTGATTGTCTAATTGGGGTGGGACAAAAGGAAAACATGGTATTGGCATTTTGGATCAGAAGACAGGTTTTATCTGAATGGCACACTGCTTTTTTTGTCTCAGGGTGCCACGTGGCATTGTTTTACTGAAATTACATACTTAACAAATAAGTCTTTTCCATAGGTAACAAAAATAATTATGCCACATAATCTTCCAGATGTCCACAGCACATGTAAGAACTTGTATATTATCTCTATTATTACCAATCATATTAGGCACAATACTTATTTCTATTAAATTTAGATCGGCTTTTTCTAGTACAAGATAAATTGTTTTTTTTTTTTTTTTTAACAATCAACATCTTAACTTTGTCTTTATAATTTATAGCATTTTTGGAAGTTTTCTTTTCCCAAAATTACAGTATTGTAAATTATCCTATGGGGCTCTTTGCTCTTGATAGCCATGCCACAGAAAACATTTTTTCTTTTACATTTTTACTTTAAGACAAAACCACTTTTTAAAAATTTATTATCAGTTAATTAGTTTTTTTTAATTTTTAGACAACATTAAAACCTTTAACAAAATCCTTGAAGTGACTTACTTTTAGTAGTCTAAAACATATTTAATCTTTTTATGTCTTTTTACCACATTAAAATGCTTCATTTTAAAATTGTAACTTTTTTAACTGGCTCAATTATAGTGTGATCTGGTTTTACTCGGTAAAGTTAATATGATTTTTAAAACGCATAAATATACATATATGTGCACATATATTCACATTTTAACCAGAAAGAAATACTTTTTAAAGGCATGCCGAGGTTTTCAAGTATCAATTGAGGACTAAAACATTAAACAAGGCACCACAAAGACAAAACCAACATTAAAAACACAAACGAAGATTTTTTGTCCCCAGTTTAGTTAGCTAAAGGAACAAAAATGGGCCCCAACGCCCCACAGGGGCCTAGGCTACACACACAGGCCTAAGCCCTACACATGGGCCTAGCTGCCCTGCATTACAAATGGGAAAGAGCCCCCAGAGTACAGTGCAGAAGGAACACTAGCTCACCTGCAGTCACTGTGCACATCCAAATTACAAACGGGCATAAAACCCCACATGGGCCGAAGCCCAAAGTTATGAATGGGCCCAAAAGCACTAAATTACGAAAAAAAGGACCCCAGAAGTCTCATTTTATCTGCAGTTACAAATGTGCACACACATTACAAACAGGCAAAAATACCTCCAAATACTTACAGATGTTTAGCTGATCGATCAGTGAAAAAAATAATTTGAGGTAGGTCCCCAGTAATCCCAGATGATTCCCCAAATATTGTAATCCACAAATGGGCCCCCAAACTTGAGTTCAAAAAAATGGGGCAAAAACATATTTTATAAAAGCAGCGCTGATTTATTTTATCCTGGGCCCAGTGACACAGTGCAGTTCAAGATTACAAAAGCTGTGTGTCCCCCTCAAAGCTTGCAGCCTTTATGTACATATCATAGTTTACAAAGTAAGGCGTTATGGGCGTGGACCAGGACATCTGCTAAGGAAATGTTTTCCTTAGCAGAGGACAGAATAGTCTAGCAGTAATTAACAATCTTTTGGCAGCTTATTTTAGCACCACATCTTTTGTTATTTGTAAAGGGCAACAATGGTTAACATATCAATTAGGTTAGGATTCCAGGGATTTAAAATTCTTTACAGAGGGGAGCATTGATTAACATATCAATTAGGTCACCCAGAGGGGGGGAAATGCATATAGAACAGTATGCTGCATTATAGGTACTTTGGCATAACACAAATATAACGAAGCAATAATGAAGCTCTTTTTGCTAGTGTACAGCTTTCCTAAGTGGCTATTATTGTAATTGTCAGCCTTTTGGAATCATCATTAATTTTGTGTTGTTTTATTTTATCTTCTCAGTATTATTACAAATTTTAATTTCCACCTCTGAGTTCTCCTGAGTTAAGTTGTCTGTTTCCATCTATCTTCTTTATAGTTCTCTACTCTTTTCTTTTAGCTTATACTCATCACTGGAAAATCAGAGTAATTAAATGAACCCTAAAGATTAAAAGATTTTGTTAAAAAGTTTAATGCTCAAATCTACCTTTTATATGTTATGTGAGTCAGATGCCTTTTCAGCTATCTGAAATATAAATTGAGAGCTTTAACTCAACGAAAGTATAAAGTGTTTCTGATACAATTTTGCAAGAGTATTACATAATTATGAATCATCTATATCCAATCCACTTTCCTTTTCCTTCAGAAAAATAAAAAAGACAGAAAAAGCAAAGAAAGAAAGAGAGTGGTGGGGAATATCCACTTTGTATTCAAATAACTATTTTCTAATTTCCTTCTATATATCCTTATCTTTCTTTTGTTTCATATTGCTAAATACTGAGATAAAATGGTAACTGGAATCATTTCTTAGTTTAAGGTAACAATAGTCAAAAAACATAACTGGTTGAAATATACAGGCACTAAGATGTATCTACCAGCATTTAAATATATTTTTGTCTTCATTAAGTATAGAACAATTCATGGCTATTATTTTGTCAACATATCTTTTTAAACTCATGTTCATGACAATTGCTGGTTGCTAAAGGTTTTTATGAAATTAACATGATATTATAATGTATTAAATTCTTACTGATGAAGCAGATGCTTTTAAGATGACCACTCTAGAGATATTTGGAACTATGAAGCAGTATATTGCTTTATTATAAAAATATAAATATTAGAAGCATTTTATAATAATAAAATATGTATTAGAATTTTATGTGTACTATTTGAACCAAAAACATTATGAAAATAATATTTTTTCATATTAATCTTAGAGAAAGGAAAATACATTTGTCTTAATGAAATCTAAAGTGTGATATTTTAAAATTTTGAAACATTACTGTAATGGTGTTGGCATAGAATGCTACAAACAATAAACATGTTCTTGAAAAATGAGTTCACTGAAGATAGAAAAGCTATGTTCCCTAACCACCAAGTTGTATTGTTTTTTTATTCCTTGTGTCACATAGTCATCATGTAGAAGTTAACCCAAAGCAAAACAACATTTTATATTCTAGAAAATTCCATAAAACAGCAAAAGGATAAATCTAGATTAAAATATGCTTTGAATGGAAACATACTTAGAAGATATTTCACATACAGGTTATATAAACCTTTATAGTAGCAGTATGATTCTTAATAGCTAAACATGGAAGCAGCTTATACATCAATTAACAGATGAATGGATAAAGAAAATGTGTTTATACATAATGGAGTGCTACTCTGCTAGAAACATAATCTTGAATTCTTCATAGGAAGGTGGAACTTGAGACCACAATGTTGGTTGAAGTGATTCAGACACACAAGCTTAAATATTGCCTGGAATCTCTTACATGAGAAATTCAATACGTAAATAAAGAGCAAAATAAGACATAATAGGAGACCATGTAAGAGAATCTGCTAACATGTTTACTACTAAGAAACAATACTTATATTTTATGACAAGTGAATTCTAGTCTTTCTTGAAACTGTTGATGATGAAAAAAATATTATTTCAAAGGACAATAGTTTTCATTCATACTTCACCTGATCAGAATAATAGATCAAAAATATAGTTGTTTTCTGATCACTGACTGTAGAAAACTACTGCATATCAAATAATGCAGAAATGTTGGAACATCATACAAACGAAAGGTGGCATAAAAGGTACAGTTATAGTAAAAACTGTGACTTTCACTTTACCTAGGAATAGCTTTCTCTATCTATTATCAATCAATGTTAGTTTATCTGCTGACTTTGTCCATCTCTTATTAAAGGCATTGTACAAAGCTATCATTATGGTGATGTATACAAACTTAAGAATTTCAGTACTGACTCAATTGTGGAGAAACCAGTTTCTCATTATAATAGTAAAAAATGATGATTAAAGATATGTTGAAATGTATTTTCTTAGACATTTTGCTGCAAGCTAGTTCTCCAATCTGCATTAATATTACTATAATAACTTCATATAATCCATACCTGCAGGAGTTCTTACTGAAGCTGCATCTTCTATGTGCAATATTACCAATTTGAGGGTTGTGGGATTAGCATTAGTTGCAGTGAAGAACAAATCCGCAGTACTTATTCCATGCTCTCAGCTTTTGCAAAAGCAAGAAAAATGGTCAAGAGAGTGGGATAAGTATAGGTCATTAGAGTCAAGAGGAAAATTGAAAGAAGTAAGATAACTCATACTAGGTACGTGAAGATACCATGAGATACCTTAAGACAGATTATAATGTTAAGTAAGGATCATATATAGTAAGTACTGCACATTAAATTATAAATTTTAATTCTGTTTCTTAAATATGGCCATATGAAAAGAACCAACAAATCTATAAAGTGGTTGCTTTTTCATCTAGAGAGAGTTTATTCATCTATACAGTAGAGAGAGATAGAAACCATTGCATTATTACAGACACATTATAAATACATGTATGATTTGGCTTATTTTTATTTTGAATTACTGAAGGCACATCTCAGAGTTCACCACATGTCTTTGTTTGTGTTTTTTCCTCATTTTGCTATGGCTTTCTAAAAAATACATGCAAAAGGGATGTACAGAAAACCCTGGTATCTATTATTTCTGTGGAAAATTTCAAGAAAAGCTACCTTTCTGCTGGTTAATACAGCTGTCATAAACCTCACGGGAGAAACTCTCTCTCATACTGTAGAAATCACTTCTGTGCTTGCTCCAAACAGATGACATTGTAGAAAAAGTAAACATATTAAATTCTAAATTATTCCCAGGAGGCTCCATAACAATTTTAAAATGAAGGAAATCAGAGGGAAGAAACAAGTGATCACATAAATATACAAAAGTTTAAAAAGAAAAAAGTTCATAAATGACAACATCTGCCTTGGGCTACACAGCATACATAAAACTGAACCAAAAACAATTAAGTATAATACAATAGCCAGATTTTGGAGATCATTAGAATGTGGATATTTTAGAAATAAATTCAATTTTAGTCCCCTCTATGTAAATGGTATTTTGAAAACCAACATCTAAGAAAATTTAAAATGAAAAAAAAAAAGAAAGAAAAAAAGAATCTCAGTGCTCACAGCCAACACACTTTACCCATTATGCCAATTGTGTTGTTCTGCTTTTATCTGCCAAATATTCAATTATCTACGACAGGCAAGATTTCTTCTCACTGTGCTCCAACCAGTTGAACATTTGTGCTGCCATCTCTCTTGGCTGCAGATCTATAGCCTGCCTGTTTTGTCTTGAACCATATATTTCCTATCTTGCATCCTGATTTTTGAAAAGTTCCAGAGATCTCTATTTGCAATAGACTCACATTTGCATGTATAATTCCTTGGTTTTTGTCAAACAAGGGAATATACATTCACTGTTTGACAGAAATGTTTCTGAAGAAGGAAGCAAGAATTCTTGAGTAAAAAAAAAATATATGGATAGAGCCGACACACAAACTGACATTCAGCCATTTTTTAAATGACTCATTTCACTTGAGCTCTGTACTTTAACTGCAATATGATCTGTCCAATATTCCACAAACAGCAAAACTTCTTATGGTCTTCCACGAAATCCATAAGAATACTATCCAGTTTCACAAGAAATTTAAAAGAGTAAAAGAAGTAGCATTTAACAGAACTTAAATTGTTTCCCATATATATATGTTAACATATATATGGAAAACAAGTATACTAATAACATGTACATATATAATATATATATATGATATTAGTATAATTATCCTATTAACTTCCATTTTATGTAATGAGCAGTGCTGCATAGATAGAAGAGCACTATCATATTATTTCCTACATAGCTCAATTCTCAGTCAACACATGTTCGATTCATTTGAGGTACTAAATTCAATGAAAGGATTAAAAATGGTGGAGTAAAGAATGGCAGCAAATTACAGCTTCTCTGGGACTTGGGATTGAGACAACTACATAAAACAATTTAGTGAATAGAAATAAAGTAGTACAAATCTTGCAATATGGAAGATAACAGGAAAGAAAAACTGGAAACTACAGAGAAGCTGGAGAAATGGAACACAATATGGACAAAATTATGAAACAGTCTGGAAAGATCACCACAGGTTGGTGGGTGGTATTTAGCAAAAGCAGTCTATGCCATGTACAAGAAATACATTTAATACAAAGAAGTTCATCGACCAGGCCTTGCCGTGAGCCATGATCCACCGCAGGAAACAGGAAGAGACCACCCAGAAGTTGAACTGTGCCTTTTCCTGAGCCAGCAAGTGCCTAAGTTAGGAGACCAGAAGAGCTCTCCCTCCACCCACAGCAAGCAACTGGTTGGTTCAGAGGAACTTGGGGTGAGATGGTAGCAAATGAGGTGAAAGAAATATTTTGATACTTGTATTGTTTAATTGACATTTAGGCCTGGGCTGGTGGTTTGGACAACTCTTTGGAGGATGGCAGTGTACCTTGTGGCAACTGTGGGGGATCTCCTTCTGCCTTGTTTCCAAGGCTTTGTTCCATTTTATTGGTTTACTTTATTTCTGTATCGGGTAGCCTGAGAAGCTATTTTGGAGATAACAATATGCAATACAACCACCACTGTTGAATTCCTAGTATCTTGTTTTGAAAACCTGTATATACATTTTGTTATTGTTGTTGTTGGAATTTTGCTTTTGTTATTTTTTTAAGTTTGTTTGCTTTTTGCTCTTTCTGTTTTTTCTTTTTCCCTTTAAAATAAAATTTTAAAAAAGAGAAATTTATAGACTTAAAGAATGTAAAACAATATTCCCTGCAACAGGAGCCTGGAAACAGGCAGGAGTAGATAAGATATTTCAGAGAAAGTGGATTTCGTAAGAGGCAAAGAAAGCCATCATATAATATTTCAGGACTGATTGAATAGACAGAGTTATAAATAAATACATGGAACACAGACATACCCAACTACATAAAATGACCACCACTAAACATAAGAAATGAGATAAATATCAACAGAATTGTACTGGAGACCTCAATAACCCCCTGTCATATATATACAGATAAATACAATAACAAAAAAAAAAAAAAAAACCCAGAGAAATATCAGGGTTGAACCACACTTCAAACAAATGATCTACATGTTTAGTCATTAGATATGCAAATTAAAACAGCACTGAAATTCCACTGTATTCAGGAAAGAACGTCTAAAATCAAAAAATCAAGCAAATACAAATGCTGATGAGAAGAGAAAGAAGCCTTTTACCTTGTTGATGAAGATGTAAAATGGAAATCAGAATGCAGTTACCTCAAAAATTGCAAATAAAAATTCCACTCCCTTCAGCTAGTTCACTTCTAAGAATCTTCTCAAAAATCAAAGACATCATATAATAGTGACACATGTATACTCATGTTTATGTCAGTACAATTTATAATAGGAAATAACATATCAACAGGTTAATGAATAAAGAAAATGTGTTTATACACAATAGACTCATATTTTGACATAAAGAATAATAAATTTCAGATATATATATACATATGGAAATGAATGGATGTTGAATCTGTCATATTTATTGAAATAAATCAAACACACATGCTGAAATTTTAACTTGGTTCCTTTCATTTGAGAAACACAAAATAAAGATGAGTGAAGTAACATAATAAGAAACACAGAACTAGATCTCTCTCTCTCTTTTTTTTTTTTTTTTTTGTCTTTTTCCTTTTTATCGGTACCAGGGATCGAACTCGCGACTGCCTGCTTGAAAGGCAGGCGCTTATGCCGCTGAGCTAAATCCCCAGCCCCAGAGCTAGATCTCTTGCAAAAGGGAAGGTGAGCAAGAGATGGAAGGAGGAGAAAGAGAGAGGAAGAGGAGATAAAAATAATCGGGATTTGTTTTGTACATGTACAAGCTTTCCATGATGAATGTAACCATGACTTCCTGTAAACATACACTAATAAAAATTTTAAAAAGACTAACAAAAAAGATAGATATAGTAAGTTCTTGAGTACCGATGAGTTGCATTCCAGTAGCACACTCATAAATTGTATTCATTTATATGCTAGACAGAGTAAGTCTTACATACGTTTGGCACGGATATACAATGTAAAGCATAGGAAAACCAAACTTATATGCACACAAATACTGTCAATAATTTCTCCATTTATAGTTACTTTAAAATGCTGGAACAGTACAATACAATGACCGTAAGCAAACTACTTTCACTTTTACAATAAACATGCAACAGCAAAATTGTGAATGTCCAGCACTCATGTGAGTTACTTCCGCGATTCACACATATATGTTCAGATGTGAGGTCCATCCATGTGTGCAAAACTTTGCAACTCAAATATTCATCAGTCAGGGACCTAATGGGAGGTCTGTTCATATCCGCGAAAGTTTGCAACTCAAATACACATAGCTAGGGGATTGAGTAAACAGGGACATAGATATTTTTCACAAGTGAAAGTAGCCAAGAGATGTGCAAGAGCACAGGAAGGAGAGAGAAAAAGGATTACAAATACATCAAGATGAATTGTGTAATGCACCAACTCTCCACAATGAGTGTAATCTTTATGTATTGCAAACATGTACTAATAAAAAGTTTGAAAGAAACTAAACTCTTTGCCCAGAGATTCTATTTTAAATTGAATGAGAACTTTTTTAAAGTTATAAATTGGGCAGAATTAATTTGATATTCAAATAAAAGGAAGAGCTTATCTACCATGCTACTAAAACTAAAAAGAATCAAACTTAACAAAATATATCTGAAAATAAAAGAAATCATGCAGGAATTAGCATTTGTTATTGTTCTGTATATGCCACTATATTCACTAAAAATTCATTTTATCTATGTATTCAGTTGGTTAAAATAATTAATGACCCAAAAAAATGGCCATCTTCAAAAACTGTGAATATGGTAGTTTACATGGTAAAAAATATGGTTGTACATGAAAGTATGTTTGTTCATCAACTTTCTTTAAATTACACAAATAATCCTGCATTCTCTCTCTTCATATCCCAAGATAATCAACAGAATCCTGTAAGATGGAAAACAAAGGCAAGTGAGGTAGGAAAAAAGATAGAAAGAAGGAAGCAAGAAAGAGAGAGAAAAGCAAGACAGAAAATAAAGAGATGTTCTGTATCAGTGCCTTTGGAGATAGAAAAAGTGAGTCATGAATCAAGAAATAGGTGTAGCCTCCAAAAAGTAAGAAAACTGTTTTATTTCTAAAGTCTCCTGAAAGAAATACATACCTAACACCACTTTGACTTAGTTCAGTAAGATTTGTGCTGGATTCATAATCTATAGAACTATACAATAACACACACGTTGTTTTAAGCCCATTAATTTGCAGTAATATAGCACAGTGACATTAGAAAACCAAAATTATTCTATCACAACCTTTTAATATTTCCTTACCCGCATTAGAATCACAGTTTAATTGTTATGGTTTGGAACTAAAGTATTTCCTCAAGCTTCGTATATTCAACGTTGGAACTTTCCATGATTGGATCATGGGGGCGCTGTTCTAATCCCTTGAGGAGTTCATTGCTAAATATAGTGGGACACAGAACCAGAGTAAAACCGGTGTGCAGGGCGTGACCTGGAAAGCTGTGTCTCCTTCCCTAACTCCTTTCTCAATCTCTCTCTCTCTCTGCTTCATAGATCTCATGGACTGAGGAGCTTTCTTTTACCTTATCCCCCATGTCATTTCTACACTGGAGACAACTAATTATGAACTAAATCCTCTGAAACATAAGCCAAAATAAACCACTTCTTCTGCAGAACTGCATGTGTGGGAGATTTTTTTCCCCAGCTATGATAAAATAACTGATACACTAGCATGTGTATGGTAAACATTTTGCATCAACTAGTAACAAACTAGAGATTAGTGTATTTATTTATGGTGATAATCTCATCTGCAAATTTAATGTCACAAAACAAAAATGAAATTCTTTAAAGTACATAGATTATATGATCAAAATGAAATTATGAATTAATGAACTGAATAATGCATAACTTTTCACTTAAAAAAAAACTAAGACATAAAGACTAGACAGAAATGGCATATAAATCCTAAACTGGATTGCATGGTACAGATTATATCATTTGATTTACCATTTGAAAAACAGCTGCATAATACTTTTGTTAAAACTACAGAAAGATGTAATTTTCCACCTGTATCTGCGACATGTAAGTGCTCAACAGAGAGTACAATACTTTACTTTTACTAAAGCAGAAATACACTCTGAGAAACATATTAAGATAAAATTAAGCTATCAGAAATCATGCAAACAGTAATCTTCTGAGTAAATTTGTGGGATTTTTATCATCTTAAATCTTTAAATAGTGATGATTTTTAAAACAAAATATTCTATAAAATATTGTTTAAAACTTTAAAAATTATTAGTTGATTAAATTGCACATGTGTAATTTTCACTATGAAAATGCAATATTCACACACACATACATAGTGATACACTTTTTCAATATGGATTTTTTAATCTCAAGCCTCTAAAAATGTAACTTCTAGAAATCACAAGTTAGAGCACACATACACTTATATTGTCATGCTTGTCTAAACTCAGCTGCAAAACTAGGAAACCTATCTTTCTCTTGGCTTTGCAAATCAATGTCCTCTATCCCAGGATAGCATCAATGTTCTATGGAACAAGTAACACCTAAATATAAATCACCACACACATCACACATTCACAGTTTTTTACAGGGCAGAAAACAGTGTCTGTTACCAGCAAGCGTTACGGAGTAGAATACTTTGATGGGTCTTGTTCCAATAATATGGAATCTGGGCCTATTAAGAATTAAAACAACCCATTGTTTCCAAAGAATTTAAATAATCACAGAAAACTTCCCAAAGTGTTTATGAACACATAAAAATACTGACATTCCAACAAAGTACATTTCATGATGTGAGGCAAGTAATCAAAACTATCAGTCATTCTAACGAACAAGAACGTATGATTCATATTAATGATAGAAAATTAATCAAAGGAAATACAATGAAAATGATAATATAGATGTCTAGAAAATATTAGAAAGACAGTTCTTATATTTATGTTATCTTTAAAAAATAACTAGAAAAATAAAATATATTAAATGAAAATCTAAGTGAAAATTCTATTTGTGCAACTATAGTTTGAGTTGATTACACTGACTGGGAATGACAGCATATTTGACAATGAAGAAAAAACAAACTTTTTTCCCTAAATTGAAGGGTACACTGGAGATACAGAATTGCTGCATTCATTGTGGGCATTTGGTAGGTGCCAATAACACATTTTACATATTTTTTCGGTCATTTCTCCTTATCCATTTCTGGCTTCCATCCATCTCTTTGTCCTCTTCCCATTTGCAGAAGTTCTCACTCACTGTTTACATTTATCTATCTTTTATTTTGCTCCTTATTTATACTTTGGAAGACCTTTGGCATTGAAGCTTGTGTGTGTGATTAACTTTCGGGGTGTAATGGGCCAGCTGCATCTCTGGCCCACACTGGCTGCCTGCAGGAAGCAAACTGTCCAATGGTGGCAGTCAGTGCATACAGCTATTGTCACATTTTCAAAATCATAATTTGAGCTGCTTTTGTTGACACTCTAATACTCCATGAAAATTACAAAATTATATCATAAACTCTTGAAATTACTAATATAATTTCAAAAAGTAACTGTGTAATAAAGCATCTTAATGAAAATATTTTGTATGTGGTAAGTTTTTATATTAGAAATATAAAATGTACATCTGGTTATGTACATTTACGTTTGCTTACATTCATTTTATACTCTAGTGTGTCTAATGAAGAGAGTAAGGAAATGAAACAAATAATCTTATCTTAAGGTATACTTTTTTTTCAATTATCTTTTACACTGTAGCACAGACCACCGAGAACTGACATGTTCACCATATATGTTAAACATTCCCCAGAATACAGCATTCCCTTGTTTATCTCTTTTAGCTCTGATGATCCTTTTGATTAATTCTACATTCAGTTTATAGAGATCTTCAGAAATGTCAAAATATGGTTTCAATTTCTCCAGATATTATGTGTGGAAACCTTGCATAATCCCTCCTAAAATATTAAGTCTCATCTGTGATAGTTAATGAATGACCAAGGTCAAAACAGTGCATTGCTTCCTAAGGGACCACCCACCTCGGGCTGACTAGAGTAATATGTTGTGAAAAATGATTTAAATCATGCATGCAGCAGTATAGGCATGACACTGTCATTTAGTTGGCACTAAAAAAAGATCTGGTGCACAGTAAATACAACTGATTTTTATGTATCTTGGAAGATGACACTTTATTACAAAGTACGTCACAGTCATCTTCTCTGGCTGTTAAGACATCTGAAGTTGTGTCGGTTTTACAGCCTCCCCTCCCTATTACAATTCTGAAGGGCGGCTCATGACAACTGTGCAGTGTTTGTCACGCGATCCATTTGATACAGATGGAAGGCTGCTTTTCTCACCAAATCCATTACAAGTGCAAGTATGTGAATAAATGGACCCTTACTTGTTTTAGACACAAGTGCAATCAGAATGCTTTAAAGAGCATCTCCTTTGCTGAACACAGCCCAACATTCCACAATTCTTTCCACTGCTCATCTGCTCCTGTTTACCCCTTGTAGTTTGCATTATTTTGAGTGTAGCCCTGAATCAACTACGTCCCAGGATATGACCCGTCTTATTCTGTCTTTTAAAGGTTACAATATGCCTGGCATTTCAGTATAGCCTTAGTCTGATTTTCATACGTATTTCAAATGCTACTTTGGAGATTATCTAGTTCTAGATTAAAAATGATGATTTTTTTTAAAAAAAAGTGGTTTTAACAGTCTCTTGGAATAGAAGTGATTTTAGTTCTTTTAAGGTAAAAGAACATGTTCTAGCCGTGATCAGTCATGAAGGAAGAATGGATCTGTCCTTTAAAACCTTGTTTCCGTTATGCTGCCAACCAAGCCAAAAGGGAGAGAGAGTAATGCAAAAGGGAAAACAAATGGTCTGTCCCTTAATGCAGAAAATGGATGGTAAAGTACCACACCGGCAGGTGCTGATGCTGTTAATCTATTCTTATAGCCCGAACTGTCACCATCACAGCTCTAGTGACATACATGTCCCCAGGTCTGCATTCAGGATGAAGAACCGTTTTGTAATATTTTGAAAGCTGTCTAGTTTCATGAATAGAATTTCCTTTCACCACTAGATAAAAACCAAAGCAAATCCATGATAACACATAATGAAGTTGTACAGAAAAAAAGTATTTGGGTTTTTTTTTAAGTGATATAACTCATTTTCTTTGAGTAATGATGTCAAAGATTTCCAAAACTTTTGAAAGTATTTTCCACTGAGATGTCACTAAAAGATATATTAAAGGGAAATAAATATTAAATTTTAATCATAAGGCTTTGGTATTGTGTTCTGTAATTAATTACCTTTTAAGTTCCTCATCTGTTTCTCTATTTCAACATTCTGTGTCATCAGAAACCATCAGGGTGATGGGAACCATATTGAATCAGAGTGGTATATATCAACAGCCTCAGAAAACCCTGCCAAAGAATGTGCTGTTTCTCACAGGATGATGAATATGTATCATGATGGCCAAAATGGCCAGTTTTTCTCCAACGCACACGTACGTAAATCATGTTTATTTGTCTAGGATGTTAACTGTAGAAAAATAATGTGACAATAAAGTGGTGAGAAAGTACAACAGTTGTGGAGAACAATCAAATTGAAAAATGAAAAAGATAAAATTTACTACAAAATAATCACAATTGAAACCCATTGGAGCTAGTGGTTTCAGTTGAGGAATCAGAACTCAAGCACTAACTTCTTCATTGTCCTAGACCTCAAAGTCTGAATCAGGAAGATGTTTTACATTTTATCACAGAGGAGCAGACTTTACCTTAGGGTAAGAAGGTGTAGAAAATTTAGTTAAATAAATTAAGTTACATATTTTTCAAAATAATGTTGTTTACCCATGTATTAAGAAATCTAAGCCCACCATCAAACCAAGAAACATATATTCTATTTTTTCTCTATCATGTGTTACATAAAATGAAATATCTTGATTTCAATGCTTGGCCAACTTAACTGGCTAGCAGTGTTTGAAATGTAAATCCTCCAAAATTTCTGTCTCCAACAAAAGTAGGAAAATATTCTTCATATCTAGGAAAAAAATGACAAAACCAAAGAATCAGTAATAGAGAAAAAGTGCAAAGAATAATTGACACAGTAAAAAAGATAGCTACATCTTAGCATTGAGTTTAAACGGCTTTCATATTGTCACACAGAGTTACTGTGAGATATAACAAATGGAAAGGGCAAAGAAAATGTACAATAGTTGGGTTCCAACCATTAAGGTTATACGATGAAAGAAAGAATAAAAACAGGTATTTAGAAACACTGGAGGGATATACACATTATACGAAGGAAGATTCGTTAAGCAAAAACCAAAAAAAAACAAACAAACAAAAAAACCCCAACAAAAACAGTTTTAACTATCCCAGGACAGAGAGGACTTCACAGTAATAAGAACAGGCAAACAAATCACATTTACTTAACTAAGTTTTGTTAGTAAAACACAAAATTAGTAACAGAGAAATGCATCATATTGTCTCTCTCTCTCTCTCTCTCTCTCTCTCTCTATATATATATATATATATATATATATATATATATATATATCTGCAAGCACAAAATGTAAATGTGAGCACTGTTTCTGAATTCAACAGTGGAAAAAGAAAAGAGAAAAGCATCCTCCTTAAACCCATTTGAATCACACACTGTTAATAAGTGTGAACAAGTGCCCTATAGCACCTAGCTGCCCAAAAATTAATTTTAGAAAAGTCATACAGAATGCTCTTAAAACTTCATCTATATTAAGTGTATATTGATGCAGCTAATTTTTAATAAAACTATCTGAAGGGCTGCTCATAAACTTGGTACTCTTTTACAAATGCCCAATCCTCCTTTTGCTGCCTCAATTTTTCTCCTTAAACAACTCTTTCTGAGACCCTCTGTCTGTAATGGTACATTTCAACAAGAAGCAGCACCACACTTCACAGGAAGCATAGATGTCTTGAGCTGCCAGGACATTCAAAGTTGTACAGGATTTTCTTTTTGAATACAATGTTCTTCAGAAGCAAAAGATCATAAACTCTCAGATGCTTAGCATACTCTGCAGTGTACTGACCTTTTTAACCTCAATGTGTCTTAATAGTGACTATTTTACTGACTTTAATATTAATGTAGGACTCTTCTTTGTAACTACAGCACAAGTTAGCACTTTCAGTCTTTGGCTTCACATGTTACTTTGGCAAGTGGTATTTGCAGCTTTCAAACAGTTTTGAGCAGCAACACATTTGTCTGTACATTGGCAAAGAAGAATAAGAATGGTAATATGTGTGGCGTAAAACCAGACCCTCAAACTAAAGCCTAAATTTTTAGGAATAGCTAACATAAACATTTTAGTTTCTCAAAATGTCTTGCCAAAGCAAATGCAAAAAAAATTCAGAGTCATGTTTTTAAATGTATACAAACTAACACATGTATGTTAAAATCTGAGTCAACGAGAAGCAATATAAACTTATAGTTATGCAAAGTTCATTGGATAGTATTTCTTGAAACTGAAGTCAAATTTCAG
Organism: Cavia porcellus; assembly: GCF_034190915.1. NCBI lineage: Eukaryota > Metazoa > Chordata > Mammalia > Rodentia > Caviidae > Cavia > Cavia porcellus. Next base: position 58,162,337 of record NW_026947505.1, read on the forward strand.
CATAATAGTCACTTTTATTATTAGTCACTTGTTTGACCCCAAATTATTTTTTTTTTTCTAAGTTAACCACTTTCCTGAGAATCTGCTTCACAGTTCCAAAAACCCTATGGATATCTCTAGCAATATTTTCTGCCATAATCTCAATTTTGACGTAAGGAGGAAACTCAGCCAACATTTTCATAAGTTAAACCTGCAAATCTGCCTGTAATCTCTGTGTTTATTACAGGTACAGCCTACATTCTTTTCATGTGACTATAAATGAGTATGTAATCTCTGTCTTTCTTCAGGCAATCATTGCGCAGAATGTTGGGTTATTAATATGCTGGCTTTTCTGGAGTGTTCAAACTCATTTCAATTCCCAGTGTCTGTACCTAATATGGAGCTCAACTTTGACAGCTAAAACTCCTTTCTAGTCTAAGCCGCCATTCATAATACCTTGTTCAATAAATATGCAGACATCTTCAGAGCCTTAATATGGAATCGCCTAAACTCAGTGTTGAAATAGATGGAGATACTGCCACCTTTATAAAAACTTAATATTTAGTGGGAAAGAAAGCCAAGCAACTTTGTAATCAATTAATTGGACAATTAGCAAGAGAATAAATACAATGACTGTGATTCTAGGAAATGCCATTAAAGTTGTCAGGAATGGCTATTCTAAGACAGCTAACCCTAATACATAGGGTAAAGTATTATTAGAAGGAAAAGAAAAATACCAAAGCTCTCAAACTTGAGAAAACAAAAGGGAGTTGGTTCCATTGGATTGTTAACACAGAGAAGAAGTATACAGCAGGAAGAAGAAGTTGTGAAGGGCCGAATCATGAAGGTCTTACAATTAAAAGAAGGAGCTTGCAGCAGCGGGCCACTAGGGTGCTATGCAGAAGGAGTTTTCAACCCGATGTAAGAAGAGGAGTGTGACACTAAACACAAGAGGCACATAGATGAGATGCGGGGTTTCAAATCACACTGTACTTTAAACTGTGCTTGCTTGCAACACGCCATATTTCTATCTGTGCTCATTGAAATCAAAGTACTATTCATAAAAGTACCCATAAAAATTACCTGATAATTAAATTAGAATAAAAATCATATTTTGTCTCAATTTAAAGCATAGTGTCTATTAGCTGCTAACCACATATTTTTTTTTAAACATGAAAAAGTAAAAATACAAATAGATAAATAACAATGAAACAGTTTCAAAACAGGCTAGTAGGAAAGCAACAATAACCCACGCATGGTACGTTGTTGTATACACTGTAGTTATTCAGAGTACAAGATAGAGGCCTGAAACACTGTCCAGAAAATCACCAACAAAACTTTCCTCTCAATGGGCCAAGAGAAACCAGCATGGCTGTCTTCACTGTCTGGTGCATGCTGCAGTGAACTTCACATTACATTTCCCTTTCCTCTCTGCCTCTTTGCTTCCTTTCCTTCCTGATGAGCCAGGCACATTCTTTGTGTAGGAAGAGTGCTGAAGAATATACGCTTGGCACCTCAGAACTTCTTAATATGCACCTGTATTATTAATATCTTTTTGTTCTTATTGTTACTATATTGTCATTAACAGATCTGTTCAGATAGAAAGAACATATAGAACAATTTTCACTGACTGAATTACATAAACTATATGTCTGAGATTTAAGCGAATATTGCACATTTTAAAATATATCTTATTTCACAAGTAATGTAATTTTAAAAAAATAGTAGTGCACATATATGATTCTTATATTTATTTTCAAGTTTATCTTTCTAGGGTTTAAAAGAAGATGGGAAAAGACATTTCAATACGGAGTTTTTATCAAAAAAGTTGTTATGATGTAAAAAAATAAAGATCTTCAATATACTGATTTTAGTCAGTCTTTTGACCAATAAACCTCTAAAAGGTATGCCTGCAAAATAATCCTCATTCATCTTAGTCTCCACTGATTTTCCCATCTTCTCATCTCAAGTAAACACAGCCTTTTTTGTATGATTCTCCTCCATCTACTACAACAATACTTTTAATTATCAAGAACATAATTGTCTTGCTTCTTCATCTACCTTCAAAAATTTCAGAAGCATTTCTCTGCCCTGGAAATAAGGGAACCCTGAAACCTTTTCATTAAAACTTAAAAGAATTTAGATCTAGACGGTTAATTCCATACCTAATAATTTTTAACACAGGAGTGCCCCGTTCTCTGTGCTTTGCAATCTATCTGCTGGTAACATGGCAGAGGCAAATTAGGCTCAACTAATTGCAACATGAGTGATAAAGACAATTACAAAGGAAAGCTGCTGCTATTTTTGTGCACTACAATGAAATCTAAAGGTGCTGTTTCTTTTCTTCATTAAATTAATTTTGACAGAAAACAAACCAATTTTTCTGCGGGAAACTCCCCGTGCTCCTTTGTGTTTCTCACTACCTTGGGTATGTGTCTGAGGAGTCATGTGTTTACAGTCTCCCCTGGAGGCTGCTCCTTCAGGCCTGCTGCTGAGCCTGCTCCCAAGGCCCTCCTCCTGCCCTGCTCCTGCGCAGCACTGTGGACACATGGTGAAACTAACAGACATCCTGGGCCAAAGAGAGTACTGCAGGGCCACGAGAAGTGAAAAGACATCGTCCTGCAAGTCACACAACTCGAGAATTACAGACAAATGTACCCGAAGACAAGGAATAAATCTGAACTAATGTGTCTTTGTGGTGATGCACCTGCAGCCAAAATAGCTTGACACAGCTTTGATATCCTGCCACAATGATAAAATTTGAGATAATATAACACTCCTCTGTATTAAAAATAAACATATTTAAGAGAGCTATAGTTTTTTTAAGTATTCACACAAATATTCAAATTTTTTCAATCAGATTATATATCTTTAAATACTTAACTGACATAGCATAAGCACAGGAAAATAAGAGAAGGAGTTAACATGAAGAAGAATAATTAGTAAATATATATATGATATACACTGGATAAAAATAAAAGAGAGCAAAAATGGTCTCAAAGGATAAAATCTAGGTAGCTACAAAATTCAGAGTGCCAGAATGTAAGAGTGGAAAAAAAGTGGAGAAACTGTGAGATAGAAATCAGAGATTCCTATCTGCCAAAATTTCAAGTTTAGCCCAATATCCAGGAAAAAGGGAGCCAGATTTCTTTCCGTATCACCTGGCTAGGATGCATTTATCTCTGCTATTCAAAACCAGAAATTAGGCTATTAATACAAGTCTTTTCAGATTTCAGGTCAGATCATAATTGTGTTACCTGGAGACCTACACAACTGATTATTTTCTTATCGGTAAGTGAGAAAGATCTGTCTAATATTCCAGATAATTTAAGGATATGGTATTTTTTGACTTTTACTATTACATGTTTGCAGTATATAATGTCTACATTCATTGTGGGGAGTTGGTATCTATATATAATATATTTTAGTTTCATGTTTTGTCCTTCTGTCTACTCTTCTTTTATATAACCAGCATCAGATCATGTTTATCTTGTAAGAATTTATAAAGTTAAATCAGACGAATAGGCCAAAGAACACATAAAACGTATAAGACCATTTACTAAGGCAAGGTACACTTTTAGATACATTGTATGTAGTGGATTACAACAATTAAGACAGATACTAAGAAAAGAGAGAGATTTTGGTATTTTTAATGAAGTAATAATATAGCAAAATTACATGTAATGTGGTGTTTTTAAAGAATTATGAACGTTTTAGTTATGGTTTTAATGTATTTAAGAATTTAAAAGGAAACAAATTCACAACGAGAAGCTCAATTCTTTCCATTGGAAAGAAGAAAAAAATTCCATCTCTTCCTTTTTCTCTGAGTGTTTATCTTAGAAAACTTGTAAGGTCTTTCTTCTCTGTTTTGAAGAAATATATAGTGGAAGATCCCACAGCACATTGTCAGGCTTCTAACCCAAGAAAAGCTTTCTTGAAGATCTGGCAACCATCTATCTGAATCATACATACATGCGGACAAGATCCCTAAGATCTGCCGTCTGGGAAGGCAGGCAGCTACCTTCTGTGGACTCTTTTCTCCACAGTTCAAAACTCCTTCCAGTGCAAACTAATGAAAACTTTGTTCCATCTCTAGGGAAAAAAAAGCAGTTAGTTAGCACATGGTCATTCAAAGTACCAGGTAAGCAGAGTCAGTTATGTGTGTGACACAAAGGAAGCCTGTCAAGTCCTCTTACTAAAGGACTAGTTTCCGTTCTTCTTTAAATGTGAATATAAGGGTTAATTCTCTTTGTATTTATAGAGATCATTTTATTTTCCTTCTTTGCAATCTCTTAATATTTTGTGATGCATATCACATTTTTGACCAATATTTTTAAACTAAAAGACTTTTTTATTCTGTCATTTATTTTTGTATGAATATCTAAGTTAAAAAAATATCAACTTTAAAGGTAATTTCAAATTCTGTTATTATGTAAGATCTTTTTTACATACTTTATACATATATGTATAAATATAAATGGATAAGTATATATTCTTTTTCATGTAGCATTTGAAGCTATTTGTAAGTATATTTTAAAATATTATTAGAATATTATTACAATATTTAAAGAACATAAAAATATATTCAAAATACATAAGAGAATTTTGTAGGAAAAAAAGTTTATTAATTCAACTCCAAAAGAACAAATAATCCTATTAATAAATGAGCAGATGAGCTGAGCAGACATTCTTACATAGAAATGGCCAATAAATATATTGAAGAGGTTGTTCAAACTCCTTGGACACCAGAGGAATATAAAGCAAAACTATATGGAAATTATATCTCGCCCTGGTCAGAATAGCTGTTATCAAATATTAGCAGGGATATAAGAGGAAAAGGAACCTCTATGCACTGTTCATAAGAAAGAAAATCCATATAGCTAATAAGAAAACATGGAGGCTTGCAAAAAACAGAAAATAGAACCACTATATAAATCAGCTGTACCATTCATGGGACTATACATGAAAATATCAAACATCATACAACAGAGATATCTAAATACTCATGTTTACTGTATCCCTATTCACAATAGCCAAGTTATAAAATTTGTGAATGTGCATATGTAAAAATGTGGTAAATATACACAACAGACTGTTAATAAACTCCAAAAATACAACATATATCATTTGAAGAAAAATGGATGGAAATAGAGATTATTATGCTAAATATGTCAGGTGAAGAAACATAAATATCATTTTCTATCAAGTGAGATCCAGGGGAAAAGACAATATGTTAAAAAACAAAAGAAAAAAATATCACAAAAATATACTTTATGAAGTTTAAAATGTTAAAGTTGGTCTTCATTTGGGTTAGTAAATATTGAAAACATGGTCACTTGTAGATTAATACTATGCGACAACAATAAATCAATTTCTCAGCAAAAGTAAAAGTTTTCTTGGCACAATGTTCTGAATCATAATTCTCTTGAATGATCACAAAAGGTGTGTATGTGATCCTGTGAAATTTAACCTCAGTACCTCTCTAGGAGGCAAATAAAGAATTTCATAATCATTGCTTTTGCTGTTTACCAATGCAGTTCAAAATGATCTCAATATCAAGTACAATAAAAGCAACACAATTAAAATAATGCATTTCAAATGAGGGCTTTCTGATGGTTTAACATTCTGCAGGCAAAGTCTTGAATTGTGACAATACTAGATTACTTTTCATGCAATCATTTTAATTATTATTTCTTCTAGAAGACAGAAACAATCCAAGGTTATTATATCCTCTAGCAAGCACCTAGCCTGCAGTCATTCTGTACTGATGTTCAAAAGTAGATCTGCACTCTAAAAATAAATAGATTTATCTATCTAATGGATAGATTCTTAGGAAAATAATAGGACCAAACCACTACTTCTCACACTCAAATGAATTAGCTGAGGAAACAGTGAAAAGTCAAGATATAGAAGTTTTAGCTCAGTGCCACGTGAAGATAGAAAAGGAAACCTTAAGAATCCATATGTCCAAGAAAGGTGAGGAGTTGATGTCAGCATCATCATATAGTACAAGAAGCCTAAAGGCTATGTCAGCATCGTTGTTGGCTTAGAAAAATTTGTTCTGGTTTACAACATCTCTCTCTTTTCAAGTTGTACATTAACCTTCATCTATCCTCTAGGTAACTATTTAAAAAGAGCAGTAAAGTTGAAAGAGTCAAGAGTCTAATGACATGTAGGCAACTCTACCACCGACAAGTAGACTTATTTTCTGATTCTTCCTACAGCGTCTGAAATTGCCATTACTTTCATTAGAGTCATCATCCTTAACTCAATAGTGAATGATAATCTTTGCAACCTGCATCTACATAAAGCTGTATCATAAAGTACTATAGTTATTTTCTGTTTTCTTTCTTTGAAGCTCAGGAGTATGTAGGTTTTAATATTTAAGTTATGAAATAACAGAGAAGAGAAGGTATTATATACAAGAAAAAGTACCTTTGATTCTGGCTAGGAAATGCTCAGCATTGTGTATGTGTGTGTGTGTGTGTGCATGCGTGCGTGCATGTGCATGTGCGTGTGTGTGTGTAAAGCATGATAAACAAGATACTTTATAATTAAAACTTTAGATTTCCAAGTTTTTAAAACATTTGCTGTTTTCAAATAAGGAATCAAAACACTTGTAATCAAAGGGAAAGTGGAAAATGCCAAATAGAACACATATGGAATTGGAAGAGATACATATTAATTTAATTTGTTGAAAACAAAATTCCCTTTAGTATACAATATGAGAAGATATTGTCTGGGAGCATATATTTATTTGAAATAAACAATATAATAAAATGCATTTTAATATATAATGACAAGTATCTTACACATGTTTCTATTTCTACATGTTTCTCTATGTTAGGATTCTCCAGAGGAATAGAATTAATAGAAAATATATGTATAATTATGCAATGGATTTGTTAGGTAAGCTCATAGGATCAGAAGTAGGATGATTTATAATGGTTTCTCAGCCACCAAAAGGGAAACCACACAAATAAGCAATCTAGGATGCAGCTCCAGTCTTAGTATTGAAGGACCGGAGGTTTAGTGACAGCTGTTGTGAGTCCATGGTGGAAACTACACATGCCGGCTCCAGGCAAATTGACATATCACCATTTACAATCACAAGCTACCATGTTTATATATATATATATATATATCATGCTGTGTTATATATAACATATATATAACATAAATATATGAAGTTAGCATATATATATATATATATTCTTAAATCATTTTTATCTCCAAATTTAATAAGTTCATAATTATGCCTAAAGTGATACAATCATGCTGCACACAAACAGAAATATACTCACTTCCTCCACAGAATCAATGGTATTTTCTAATGTACACTCTTCTCTGATATTTCATAACTTAAATATTAAAATGTATATTTAGCACTAATAAAATTATCATATTATAACAATCCATGTGATGTTACAAAAGAAAATATGCTTAATGTAAGCGTATATGTGCACAAGCATAAAAAAAGTAAAAAAGACTCGTGACAATCATCATGTCTATAACCGAGGTCACATGGGGGTCAAGAGTGGTATTTGTAACTACCTCATTCTACTACCTGTTCTGCATTCCCTCGGTCTTCCCCAAACATTTCAGTTGGTTCTTTGCCTGACATTTCTGAGTTCTGGCTGATCAGACATTTGTGCTAGATTGGGTTGTTTTAGTTTCCCATATAACCTTAGTACCAGGGAATGGTACTACTAGATTACTCTAGGATATCTTTCTTTCTGAAAAGTTCTTCCTTATCTCCATTGTGGAGTATAGTCTAATTTTCTCTTCCATAATGTGAATCAGTCAAAACTGTAATTCATTGTGACCATGAATCCTGACCTCTCAATATCTTTCATTGACAAAACCTTAGCAGATAAGCAAACCATGCTCCTCAGTATGTCCAGCTGTGCCATCGCGGTGAGGCCCTGGGTGCTGATTTATGGTTCCTCAACCACTCCTGTCTGCTGTTGTTTCCAGCTCTGCTTCCCAGCAGCTATGAATTCAATAGCTTTGCTCCACCTCACACTTTTGCCAAGATATTCCTGCCTTGGACCCAGCTAACAGCAGACTGAAATCCTTCTAAGGATGAGCTGAATTAATCTTTCCTTAGTATTGTGAGGATTGAGCATTTATCTTCAACAGGAAAGCTTTTTAGTCTGTTGGTTCCGAGACATAAGAAGCCCAAGAGAGCAGGGAGATGTTCAAGCTTACCATTGAGGTACAGTAGATGGTCAGGAACTGTTTCTCAACGGAGAGTAGTCGTGTGCAGATGACAGCGCCTTGCTGCTAAACCCTAAAGGCCTCCACCGTGCTTCACCTTTGGGAGCCTTTAAGAAGCCCTGATAAGGATTCCGATCTGCCTCTGGTAACGCAAGTACCATTTGATCTGTTGGATCACATGGCAGAGCACACTTCCCAGCAATCCAGAGCCTTATCTTGATTTGTGTTCAGCAGAAGACTACCGTCTCCCTCAGGAACTCAGAAAATGAGCCAGAGTAACACACACAAGTGAAGACTGTGCTGTCTCCAAAATCCAGATAGGCCCACTAAACTTTGGGCCTTTTTTGGATATGGGAGGGTTAGGAAATGAACATGGGAATTTTCACAAATAGTAAGTATATTTATTCCAATAATAAATTCTGGAACTAGGACAATGACTACAGAATAGATTAATGGATTTACTGAACTCACTGTGAATTGTACTTGGCCACATTTTATTGATCCCCGGATTTCCAGAGTTCCTAATTTTACTGGGTATCTACAATGATGTTTTGTATCTCTAGGCTCAACATAAATTCAGAACCGATACCCAGTGGTTGCAAAATATTTTCCCCACTGCACAGTTGCCTTTCAAACATGAGTACCTTTAGGCAAGGATGGCAGGACGATTGATAGTGTAACATTTTGGAAATGTACTAGAATTCTACCTCAGGGGGACCAGTCCTCTCTTCAGTCAAGGTGTTTGGAGCCTGTAAACTGCTTCAAGTCTGAGAATCTTTTGAGAGGCCCTAATTCTCTGTCACTATGATTTGAGGCACATTTTTGTTCATTTGCTCTAAATTTTTTCGGCAGATACAAACTCCATAACAATTGAGGAGCATTTTTATCTTTTCAATTCTGAGAACAAAGTGATTAAGTGTTCAGAGACGTAGGATCTATACACGTGACACAGTATGAATGTTGCTGGGCCTCTGTTGTCTGTTATGTCAAACATGCCGCACTGTCTTTAGCAGGTGAGCACCACCATGTGGCCTCTGCCACTCTGGGATACAATCCACATCACATTTAATTCTTCCAGTGAAGTGACTGGGGTCCTCACGGTAAGATCTGGTATTAAAAAGAGCAATGATGAATGTTGAAGAATCCTGATGCTTCCTTTATAAATCCATGCTTTAAGATGTTAGTGAAAGATACATTTTCTGTACCTTCTCAATGTGTAAGAATAATTTAACTGCCAAATTTACTCTAGCATTCCTATTTCCCTGAACATTTTAGTATTTTCAGCAGCAAACCACCCCCAAAAACCTGCTGAATATCTCCAAACCATTTATAGTTGGCCATATTCTGATCCATGTGTTAGTCAATCAACCATGTAACCTACTATCATCTTTTTTAAAAACTGGACAACCAGTGACATAAAGTTCAGAATGTCTATTTAGTTGCCTATATTAAGAAATTTAGCCTGATCCAATTTTATATTCCTTCCAAAATTATTTCACATATTCTTAAAACCCAATCCTGTAACTATTCCTCGAACTCTTTTGATAAGATATAGAAAATTTGAAAAGTTCTTTGAGAGTATACTGCACTTCTTAGTGAGTCACAAGGTGAATGTCATATTTAGAAGGCTTCTGAGACCTGATTTGTAGGCCTAGAGGAAGTAGTGAGTAATGAAGGTAGGTACCAGGGAAGGTCAGCACTTCCTTGCCCTGCAACTGCATCAGGAAATATCTTACTGTTTCCACAGACAACACAGCTTTCGTTTCCTCAGGAAGAATTAGAGAAGTCAACACCATCACCGGTGGGAGTAGGGATGCCTCTGCCATGGATGGTGGGGACATTTCTTTCACTGGTTAAATAATGTCATCAAAATTTAGAAATTCAAGATCTTCAGTCTCATCAAATTCCTCACAAACATTTCAAGTCTAACCTACAAGATTTTATTCTTTTTTAAGCAGGCTGAGCAATAAATTTGCTCTGTAATCCATCTATTATTATATTGGAGGGTTTGTTTTTGGTAATTTGAACCCTGTTGCTAACGGAGAGAAGATTCTTCTCCAGCTAACACTTAGAGACCATAAATTGTTTATGCATGTCTGGAACAAGGATTTCAAATCTCCAAGTTCATTATTTCCCTTATTACTTTGTCCAGAGATTCTAAGAGCAATGGTCAGCTCATCATATTCCTTACCAATACAAAAATGTTCAAAAGTTGTGTGTATGCAGTCATGAAATTTCTTCTTTCTCACAAATAACTAATAAAGATAATTAAATAGATCTATGATTCATATTTTTAAACAGTTCCCAACATAGATCAGTACATTCTACATTATGGCAGCATTAGACATCAATTTAGAAAGGGGGCTCCACAAATCACTGAACTCTTTAGAAAAATTAATTCTTATAATTCTGTTTCTGTATCACCACTTGTCAAACCAACATCTGTATTGGTCAAGATCTCTAGAGGAACGATAGCTTACCTTTTAGAGCTTTAAGTTATCCAAACACTGCACAAGCTCTGTGTTCACCACTGCAGCTTTAGAGGAACAGGATCAGTAAAATATAAATGTAAAAATATGGAAAGACATGTTAGATAGGCTTGTATGATCCGACGTTGTAGAATCCACCATGACTATCAGCAAGGTGGAGAGTTGCAAAATAAATAAATAAATAAATAAATAAACAGGAAGCCACAAAAAAGAACTATCAAGTCTACAGGAGGTCAGGAATCCAGAGTTGTTCCCTGGAGCATCATAGTCTGAAGAAAGTGGACACTGATGTAATGAAGTGAGGGCAGTGAAGGAACCACATGGTCAGGAAATATGGGGCATATCAGAGAGGTGGAGTTTCTTTCCTTTTTTACTCCATGCAAGTTACATGTCTATTGGTTATAGCACCCACTGTAATGGTGAGTCTTTCCCCTCAGTTTATTGACCTAAGTTTCAAACGTTCATGAGCAAAGAACTGTACTTTACTGATTTGCCAGGCATCATGTATCCCAGTCAGGTTGAGACAACACAGAAAGTGGTCACAGTTTTTACTACCATTTCTCAGTATGTTAATTTTTTCTGAATATGGAATCTAGAGTGAGGTAGCTTTCCTGACATTTTTCGTGGTTTGGGTCTACTTCCATTGTTCAGAACCCACACCAGACTTTTAAACACCAAAAAATACAATATACAATAGCATTATATATATTCTGCTACAGGGAAAACTATAAAATTGACATCCATGGTTAAGCGTAGAGCCTTTACAAGAAATTTGGGAACAAATATAAAGGAACCTGCAGTGAGCAAGTTCAACCATATTGTTACTGTTAAAATTTAAGAAACTTTTGACTTGATCTGTTTTACTTATATAAGAAAACTACCCATGCCCTCTAGATTTCAAACTTCAAGAGAATTAGTCAACAAAGCCATTTTCTATATAGGCTCTTGATTTTTAATTTTAGAATTCTTGCTTTGAAAAAGAAAATAGAGGAAATAGCACATAAAACATTAGCTAATATTTGAGCAACTTTCAGATGTGAAGAATAACCAACTGATAATTGGGGTTTAGAAAACCAGAGCCTTTCACTTTAAACTAAGAAAAATAATGAAAACAAGTTTATGTGAACCTATTTATTTTCATGCTTATTAAGGGCACTTCTAAAATATAAAAAATTTTAAAATTCTACAAATATATTTAAATACTTTGAACAAAAATTTTAAGATGATACTTGCAAGTATGTGTGTGACAATTCTCAATTTTTTGATGGTACTGGGGATTTAACCCAAGGCCTTCAAACTGAGTCAAGTCACCAGTCCCTTTTTTATTGTTTATCTTCTTAAGACAGGGTCTCACTAAGTCATCCATGCTATGCTACAGCTTGCAGTGTCCCTCATCAAGCCTGCCAGAGTTGGAGCTTTCACGTATGTGTCCCTACTCCTAAATGATCATCTTTAATTTTGATAGGCTTTATTTAATGCTTTAATAAAAGCTTAATTACCATGTTGAAAAATCAGAGCCCAAAACATGTCAATTACATGTGCCAATATAAACATGAAACATACTCAGCTCCCTCACTATTCATCAGGAAAGCTTTTTAACTTTTATTTTTGTTGCTTTTGTCCTTCAAATTGAAGTAAATAAAGAGAGCAATACTAAAAGTAAAAACTGATTCTTGAAAGAAATTCAGCAACCTAATAGCACATATCACTGTTACATAGGAAAATGAATACTTTTTGCAAAGTACTCTGGTCCTGTCAAAATCAGTGAGTAGGGAGGGAACAGAGAACTCTGTCCCAGGCTGACTGACCTCTCTACCTCACTTGGAACAAAACTTGAAGCTCAAAAATATAGGAAAATGACAAAACGAAAGATCAAAATGCAGTCTCAACCATCCAGCCCATCCCAAGAAAGCCTAGGAGCCATGTGCATAGAAGAAAATATATGCCACATTCTTGAAACCTGTAAAAATAGTAACTGAAATAAAGAAGCAACTCTGGGAAGCCTTAAAGGAAATAAAACTAGAAATAATCTCTCAGGTAAAAGAAGAAATGATAAAAGAAATGAAGGAGATGCTGAACATATCTAAAGAAGACACAGTTAAAAAGCTTGAGGAGATAAACAAAAAGATAGAATCCCTGGATGAACAATATAAGAAACAAACAGAATATATAAAGCATATGCAAAGAGATATACAAGAAATCAAAAACTCCATTGAAAGTTGTAAAAAATGCCTCAATGAATGTGAAGATAGAATTTCAGACCTTGAAGACAAGATTGCAGCCAGTAAACAGGAAAGGAAAGATCTTTTAAAAATAACAAGAAATCAGGAAATAACAATTCAACACCTGCAAGACGATGCAAGAAGGAACAATATAAGGTTAACAGGGATAAATGAAAAAGAAGGGAACAACATAAAGGAGGTCAAGAGGATATTTAGAGAAGTAATAGCTGAAAATTTCCCAAACATGAGACTGGAAACCGATATCAAGATCAGTGAAGCATATAGAACTTCAAATAGCGATAACCAAAATAAAACTACATCCAGACACAAAGTAATGGGCATCCCAGAAATCGAACAAAAGAATAGAATATTGAAAGTTGTAAGAGAGAAAAGACAGATCACCTATAAAGGAAAACCTATCAGAATCACAACAAAATTCTCAGCACAAACAATAAAGTCAAGAAGAGCATGGAGCGAAGTATTTCAGATCCTAAAGGAAAATGATTTCCAACCTAGGCTGATGTATCCTGCAGAACTGTCCTTCGAAATGGATGGAGAAATAAGATACTTCCATGACAAAGAACAGCTGAAAAACCACATGATCACCAAGCCAACCCTGCAAAGAATACCGAAAGACAGCCTAGATGCATCTAGGAAAAATCCACTAAACAAAGCAGACAATTAATCAGAACCAAAAGACAAAGATGCAACAGCAGAAAGATAACATGTCAACAATAAACCAATATATAACAGTTAAAACCATTAATGTAAATGGTCCCAATTAAAAGAAACAGACTGGCAGAATGGATCAAGAAACAAAATCCAACCATATATTGTCTACAAGAAACCCATCTAATGCAAAAGGATACCCACAGACTGAAAGTCAAAGGATGGAAAACAATACTTCATGCAACAGGACCCCCCAAAAAAGCGGGTGTGGCTATTCTGTTTGCAGACAATGTGAACTTCAAGGCCATAGTGATCAGAAGGGATAAAGAAGGTCACTACATACTGGTTAGGGGAAAACTCCAAGAGGAAGAGATAACTATCTTAAATATATATGCACCAAATTCCAGAGCACCCAGTTATATAAAACAAGGACTAACAGAAATGAAAAACCAAGTGAACAGTGACACAATTCCAACAGGAGATCTTAACACACCATTGATACCAATGGACAGATCAACCAGACAGAAAATCAGCAAAGAAATAAAAGAACTGAATCACATCTGTGAACAAATGGACTTAATAGACATATACAGAGTATTCCACCCAACAACAACAGAATACACATTCTTCTCAGCAATACATGGATCATTTTCTAAAACAGACCATGTATTAATTCACAAAACATATCTAAATAAATGCAATAGGTTTGAAATCATCCCTTGCATGCTATCAGACCATAGCGCTATGAAATTAGAAATTAATGATAAAAGATACTACAAAATTCCCACAAACACATGGAAACTGAATAACACACTCTTGAGTAATCAGTAGGTCACAGAGGAAATGAAAGAAGAAATCAAACACTAAAGATCCTTTAAATTAAACACAGAAAATGAAAACACAAATACAACTTACCGGAATCTGTGGGATGCAATGAAAGCTGTCCTCAGAGGAAAATTTATAGCACTGAGTTTACACATCAGGAAAACAAAATGAATACAAATAAGTAACCTGATGTTACACCTCAAACATCTAAAAAAGAAGAACAAGTCAAGCCAAAAGCCAAAAGAAGAGAAGAAAAAATAAACAAGAAAAGTACTCTGACTAGCATAATGTATTTAGAACTACTATTCAAAACATGAATTTGTAGTTATATTAATGTCAGAGGAAGTTTGTTTAAATAGAGAACGGACAGATATACACAGATGGGTAGAGTACAGAGGCACCTCACTTCACAAAGTTAATTCAATCCAAGATTCTGGGGGAAATGATGATAGTTTTGTAGTGATCTGACATGGCACTCTCCAACAGCAGCAAATCTTTGCTGAATGCTTCTGTTAGTGAACAAAATTGATCATGGAAGCATTTGTGAACTTAGATATTGCTCTATGTCTATGTAAAAATTATTAAATATTTTCAGACACCTTTATGTGTATTCGTTTTCAGCCCTCACACTCTGAGTCAGTGGGTAAAGCCAACAGTGCTAAGCAGTTTGTGTAGTGAGGATTAAAACCCTTGAAACACTATTGCCCATGATGCTCTGCATTAATCCATCCTGATTGGCATATTAAATAAAATTTGTTATGTTTATATCCTCATGGCCTTCATTCTAATAATCCCTTCCTACTCCCAATTATTAACTGATACAACAATTATTAACAGATAAACTTAAGTAGGGTAAAAACAATGAACAATTATTAATATATAAATTAATATATAAATTTTCATGTTGATTAAATTAGGCAAATAGTGATACCTTTGCAGATGTTGGAGTGGAAGCAGAAGGTGGAAATTAGCAAACAGTTAGGGCTGGTAACAATTTTTTTGACATTTTGAAGTAAATCCCCTTTGTAGAACAGTATGTGAGGGCTGGACAATATAGAATTTACAGCAGAAGATTTCACGAAGCACATACAATGAACTATTGATTACTCCAACACAAGATACCAAGATAGGTTCTTCTCAGTACCCATACTTACTAGGATCCCTATACCTGCAATACAGACAAAGCCTCATTTTTATGAACATATCCACTAAACTACACTGGAGTATTAAGACACATTTCAAAGTATGTTTATCTAAAACATTTTGAGACAGATATATTCACACATAAAAATCTACCATAAGAAAATTATCAAGTCCTATAAAAAGCTTGTAAACACATTATTCATAGCAATCATATGAAAAATATATATTCAGCAACATATGTTTAAAAAAAGGAATATGTGTAAAATTGAGCAAAATAATTACATGTATATCTATTATATACATGTCACATATACCTGTCACATGGTATACTATATACCTGTCACATGGTATTCAGGAGCACAAATATACAAGTGGGAAAATATGCAAAATATCTTGAGTAGAATGTAGGATAGAGACAGCACAGTATTTATCATTTCAGTTTTCTGAGTACTTGGTATATATGTAAAGTTACATTTTGTTTGATAGAGTAAAATCATCAAAGTTAAGTAGTCATCAATACCAGATTAATTTATGATTTTTATGTTATTTAATTTATTCTGAAAATGTATATACTCTGCTGATTTTTATCAGTCTATTTGTAAATAACAAAACCATCAGAAATGTTTGGCTAATGATACTGGAACTAAATTTAACAATAGATTTCTTTTCAATTATTATCTAATTTATTTTAATCAAGTAAACCACATAAATAGAGCATCTGCAAAAATATATTTAAGCTCAAAGGTTTGAGCTTCAATAGTTGCTTAGCCTTCAATTCCTTTATTTTCCACATCTTGTCAAAATTTAATTGTCTGCTTTGCTTTTTGAAACACTGAAGTGTTAATTTCAGAAAAATTAAATGAAAAACAAATATAATGTCAGACTTAATGATACATTTAATATTTTTGGAGAATAACTTAAGAATATTTCAAAATGAATAGACACTATTTATTATTTCTCAATTCAACAGAACAAAACTGTTTATACCCTATAGTGAAAGAGCCATTTAACAATTTGAGAGTATTTCAGAATTAAAGATTTCTTGCTTTCATCTCTGAGTCACATTTGAATATGTCAGTACATTTCTCCAGTCAAGTCCTGTCTGTGATAGCTGATATTCTCCTGACAGTGATGGCACTGTGTTTGTGGTGCACTGTGTTACTCTAGAAATTTAATTTTAATTTTACCTTTTTGTATGAAATAAGCATAAGCACTGTAGCTAAGGTGAGAAGGATGGCTCTCTATTTAAAATACCGGTAAGACTAAAATTTGAAAATTTTAAAATGCAATATTTCAAAATAGGTTTTTGCACATAGTGATTTTCTCTTGATTTTATGTGTATACATGTGTTGTATTCCTATCATTGTTGACTAATACTGATCTGCATTTTATTTTTAATTTATCCCATTTCCCTATGTAAATGCCATTCTCAACCAACCTTTTACTGGAAGCAATATAAAGAAATTAAGTTTTTTTTTGCCATTTAATTTGTTTTCTCTTATTATTTAGTAAATTTCACCCACTTTTCTTGTCTTCCTAAATCCCAACATTTGTGCATCAAAAGGAAAAATAACATTTGGACAATTTCATGTCACTTCACATGGCAGAATGTGTTCCTGAAATTGTCCTATGCAACAATAGTAAAAACAACAAAGAAAACCTCAGAATAATTGCAAATTATACACAAGCTGTAATAATGCAATTAAACACAATGCACAATGACTATTAGATCATTTTCTTTTCAGTAAGTAACATTAAAGCCAGAGGGATTACTAGAATTCATCTAATACAGTCAAGGAAGTGTAACATAGGTCACACCTAGAAAATGCACATGAACAGAGTCTCAACTAGGGTTAGACAAGGCAAAATCATATCCCCTGCTCTTATCCTGAACACTTGCACAGAACAGAAAGAACTTAAATTGATTTTCCCAAGAGTCTGGCCAAAACCAAGGCTTTTACTGCATGTTTTTCATAATTGAGAAATAATTCATTACCAAGCATTATGACTTGTCAGGGTCATGGTGTAGGTCAGTAGCCCCCAGGCCTCGTGCACTCGCATTGTGCATTTGTGATGGTTCATTGCTTATCACTTGGATTGATGGTATAAGTGCTACACCCACATGTGGTGAGCCAGTGTATAATGTAATGGCAGGAAGAAGGTGTGCTTTTTCCTCTCACTGGTTTTTGTCTTGCTGTTTGCAGCCACCATAAACTGTGGCTCTGCCATGTTAACCTGCCTTGGAGCCTACTAAATATATATTAAAACCACTAAAAATTATAAGGAATAAACCTTTTTCCCCCCAACTTTAGACATCAGGTATTTTATTTCAGCGACGAGTAAAAAGTAACTAAAACAGAATATGGTACCAAGAGTAGGGTTGTTGCTGTGACTATACCTGATCATGTTTTTCAAGAGGCTTTGGAAATGGCTTGTGGGCAGAGTTTGGAAAGGTTTGGACATATCGCCTAGATGCATATAGCTGGAGCAGCTTAGGATATTTTGTAGAGGAGATTCTGTTCAGAGCTCAGGAGACCAGAAGGCCGATAAAAAGCCTGATGGTAATGACCAGGCTTGGGAAGTTTCTGCTGGGAAGAAGGACTGCATTGGTCCTTAGACTCTCCATGATGTCTGTTATGGCTTGGCAGAAAGTTTGTCTACATTTTGCTCATGTCCAGAGACTTTGCCTGAGACTGAGGCTAAGGGTGATGGACTGATTAATCTGGCAAAGAAAATTTCAAGGCAGTCAAATGTTGAGGCTATGGCATGTCTATTGTTGGGGACTTTTAGCGAGCTTTATGTTGCAAATCAAGAGCAAAGAGCCCAGCAGGATAATTTAAAATGCTGTGAGCTTGGCCAGAAGGAAAACTCCAATAAAGCTGTGGAGTATAAAGACAGAGTTGAGACTCTGATTGCTGAGAAGAAACAGAGATATAAAAAAGATAGCCACAGGGCATCCCAGGAAGCAGCTGGTCACCACCCTTTGCAGCCTCAAAACTGCAAAAGTGAAAGAATTTGCTCAGAGGAGAAAGTTGCAAAGCACCATGCTCCAGAATGGTGACAGAGGCCTCATGAGGTTCCAAAATGATGGCAGTCACACCAGGTTCCAAAATGGCAGCAGTAGAGAAGCTTTTCTTCACAATCAGGTTCACAGAGCCCAGAAATCCAGGCAATTGAGAGAGCCAAGAGAGAGAAAAATCCTGGCTACTGCTCCAGCTGGCAGTGAACCTTGGCAGCATCAAAATGGTGCAAATTTTAGGTACAAAAAATTTTACACAAATTCTAAGGGTAAAACGGCTTCCATCTCAACTGAAAAAGGCCTGGGAGACTACACAGTATGCCCCTGAGATGACAATTAATAAAGATGTAAGGGAAAAGTCAGTGGTGCAGTGGAGATCCCAAAAGCTTGGAAAAGTCAAACACTGGAGCATCCAAGGAAAGCTGCAAAAAGAGAGCAGAGAGGGTTTAAGAGAAAAGCTGCAGGAGCTAAAGTCCTTAAAAGTGCCAAGCCTTTTGGAGCTTACAACCAGATTGCTTCAAATGCTGAGCATAAAACTTTAGGACTTAATGTTTGTCCTGCTGGATGTTGGACTTTCTTTGTTTCTAATGCTTTATATTCCCATTTGTAACTTTTCAAATGGTAATGTTTATCTTGTGCCTTTGCATTTAAGAAATATTTAACCTTGTTTCACTTGTACAGAGGATTACAGTTAAGTTTGCCATAGATCTTGGAGGAGACTTGAGACAGACTTTTCAGCAATGCTAAATCTCTTAGGGCTTTGGCAATTCTTAGAGATAGAATAAATGTCTTTTGTATAAAGATATACATGAATACTGTGGGCCAGGGATAGAATGTCATGGTTTATGTTGGTGGCCCCCAGGCCTCATGCACTTGCATTGTGCATTTGTGATTGGTTCATTGTCTAGAGCTTGGGTTGATGGTGTCAGTGCTACACCCACATGGGATGGAGCCAGCATACAATGTAATGGCAGTAGGAAGGTGTGTGTCTGTCTCTCACTGTTTTCCACCTTCTATTTGCAGCCACCATAAACTGCAGCCCTGCCATGCCACCCTGCCTTGGAGCCAACTAAATACAGACTAATACTTCAAAAACTATAAGAAAAAACCTTTCCTTTCCCAACTTTGGCATGAGATATTTTTGTTTCAGCGATGAGTAAAAAATAACTAAGACAGACAGTATTGTACATACACATTATAATAAAATTCTTTTTGTCTATTAAATAAATAAAATATATTTAGTGACTCTTGAAACAGAGAACTGTCATTTTAAGAAATATTGTGCTATTCACTAAGCTTATGAGATTTAGTCTCAAGTAAAATAATTGCATGTATTTAAAAGCCAGATATATACAAAAATGTAAGTGCTTTAATGTGCAAATAGCAATTAATGTTTATTTAGCTTGTTAAGTGTCAGTAATTATTTAACCTATGTTAAATGTGTTAATTGATTTAACATGCTCAAAGAGGTGAGTAATATTATCATCTTTATTTCATAAACTACAAACTGTACAACAAATATGACAGTTCAAAGTCCAATAGAATAAATAACAGCCGTGAATTTAAAATCTAGATTTTGTTCTTTGGAAAGACCGTGATCTTAATGATAAGGCTATATTCCCTCTCAATCAATGACCGATGTGTATGCATGTGTTAGAAAGATAAACGATCCTCTATGTTCATAAAAATATAAGAATTTTAGTGTAAACAATATTAATCAGAAAGAAAACCAACCCAAAAAAGCACAGAAAAGTACTTTTATAAAAAATAATAGCTTTTGTGTAATGACATATCTTTATGATTTAAATTCAGTGTCAGAAATTAGCAAGATGATGACTTGAGGTAATTAAGTATTTTATCAAATAAAATTGTTGTATCAGATACAAAATTTACCACTATTATATTGGTGTATTAGTCACAAACAGCTTTATATGGTTATCTGAAATATCCTAAGCATCCTGGGATATGATAATTATTAGTACTTTTACAAATAAGAGGAAGATGCAGGGCCACACAAAATCTTCCCACCTCTAATAAGTGCCATATACCATTATATATTCATTTTAAAAGGTGATTTTTTAAAAACATAAAATGTGACAGAGACATTTCGAAGACATTATGGTGCAAAGAACAGGAGACAGGCATCTAAATTCCATTTAATTCTCACAACTATGTCAGCACAACTTGCCATAACAAACTAATCACAGATTGGCTAGCTTGTGATAGAAACTTATATTGTAGATCTAAAAGCTAAAAGTCTCAGATCAATGTGCTGGTTTATCTGACTCCTCACAGTACTCTCTTCTTAGCCTAAATCAGCTGTCTTTTGCTGAGTCCTTACATGACCTTTCTTTGCATGTACTGGAAAAAGAAAGAGTTCTGTGTCTCTTCCTCTTTTAATGATACACCAGACCAGTGGGATTAAGATCCTAATGACTTCACACAATCCTAAGTATTCCCTTAAAAAGTTATCTTCAAACACAGTCATTTGGGTATTAGGGCTTCTTCAACACAGACATTTTTGAGACAGAAGACAAGTCTATACACATGGTTTAAACTAATGGGAGGGAATATGTTGAACTCCTTAAAAATTTAAAAGACTGGAAAGCTTTTCTGCTGAAACAGATTTTTTTTTTTTTTTTTTTTTTTTTTTTTTTTTTTTTTTTTTTTTTGTACTGAGGATCAAACCCACCTGCGCTTGCCAAGCAGGCGCTTATGCCGCTGAGTGAAATCCCCAGCCGGAAACAGATACTTTTATAGGCATCTTTAAAGGGCATGTTACATGTAAGTTCACTGAGTAACAAAAAAAACATTTCTTTTTCTTACTAAAGTATAGAAATGTTCCTTACACAATAGTTTCTTAATCTGTCCATCAGAAAATTATCATTTTAGCAATCCAAGCAGTTTTGATTCAGGAGTAAGAATATCTATAACTTTCGTACCAGATCTTAAAATATGAGAAAGATATTTTTATTCATATTACTAAGTAACAGGCTATAAATGCCCCCAGAATTAAGTATGTTGATTTGTAAATAAATGACTGATATTTGTACTGTAAAAGTAAAAACAAGGATGAGTTTTTCCCATATGCCAGTGAACATGACCCTGGACAGCACCGCCCTCTAGCACTGCCTACCACATTCTTCTGTGGAACCTAAAATTTAAACCTCCCGCTTTTTGCTCACGTGCCAAAACTCCTCCAATCAGCTGTCATTACATCATTCTATTGGCTCCTTTTACTCCGCCCCTATCAATTCCAAATAAGCATGCAATTTTTTCCTTTGTTCTTCCAAAGGGTGCTTTCCTTCAGCCAGCCCTTCTGTGCCTGCGATAAATGCCACTTTTCTTTTATTCTCTGTTTTCTCTCTCACACCTCAGAGGACCAGACAGAGATTCAAAATATTAATGGTATGCCATTAACTATATTTTATAAGTTTTTTAATTTCATTTTTATTCTTAAAGCTTATATCATGCCTCTCAGAGAACCAAATCAGACTAGCACTATAATCATTGTATCAATTATTACTGAGCATATGAAGGGCAGAAGTTAATATTATCAATTTATCAATACTCATGTCATTATGTCCTAGAAGATACTTAGTCTCTATACCATTACAAGAAACCCGAACATATGTGTGCTTATCATTGTCTGAGACCAAACTCTCTCATAAGTACTATATTCCATAAGTGGTATCATATTAAATACAAAGCT
Source organism: Cavia porcellus (assembly GCF_034190915.1). Lineage (NCBI taxonomy): Eukaryota > Metazoa > Chordata > Mammalia > Rodentia > Caviidae > Cavia > Cavia porcellus. The sequence goes on from NW_026947505.1 coordinate 58,184,615, forward strand.
AAATAGTCACAAATATATTGTCTCCTGTCTGTCGTTGGCATGTGTTGAATAAAATGAAGTCTTTATTTTTCTACCTATTTTGAAAAAAAATTTGAAATTAAAAGCTGTCACTGATATTTGCTAAGCATATATTCTAGCCCATGTTGGAAATACATATGCATCATTTTAATTCATATTAACCAACAAAAGCCTTGTAAAGTAGATTATGTTATTATTCTGATTTTATTGACATAACAGTTGTTTCTCAGAGAAACTAAACAATTTGCCTTGGATACGTATATTATGTTTGAAGAGCATTTTACTCAGGGACTTAAGTCCTTAACTGCTGTGCATTACAATGGCTGAAATTTAATAATTATTTTAATGAGATCATAGCTTCTTTCTAGTCATAGCTTCTTTTCTTTTAGCTGTTATTATAATTTTGGCTCAAAATCTTGGTTGGCAACAAATTTTTATTTCAACAGTTATCATTAGAAAAACATGAAAAAAGACAAGATTTTTGTCCCTTCTACAGATAACCATTTTGTCAATTACATAAGAAAGCATATTAATTATATGGAATTTGTGGCCAAAGTTAAGTGAATGGCATGAAAATATTATGTATGATGATGTTTTATTATTTTATACTCTGGCTTGATGAAATTTGTACCAAGCATTTTGCACAGGCCCCACACTGAGTGGTTCAGAAACTATTTAATTCACACACACATAGAAATGCCTTCCTCACAGTGCACAGGTCTTCAATGTTCAGTAGTGGCAGAGATATGAAGATGGTGATGATGATGATGATGATGATGACGACAGTCGTGATGGTTTGAAGAGGAGCCCAGTGCAGACCAGCTGGTTAAAGAACACTTGACCATCAGCAGAGGAATGGCAGGAATCTATCAGCCCATTTAACAATCTCAGGCTGGGGTTGTGGGGAGACAAGCAGGAGGACTGCAATACTGAGCCTAGCCCCAGCTACAAAGTGAGTCTGAGACCATCCGAGAACATAGTGAGACCCTGTCTCAAAAATAAACATCTCAAGCACTCAACCATGTTTTCTTCAAAAAAAATGGGCATGATTTACTTGAACTAAACATGGGACTTTTCTCTCAGATTATATTGCATGAGTCTCTAGAATTTCAATTTATTCTGCTCATTAACATAATAAAAATGAAACAATACAGTGATGAAAATGGGTATATATGTTTATCTAATATTATTTGTTATTGGTACCATCAAAAATTACTTACAGAGCTTTTAACCCATCTCAGATATTAATCCTGATGCTGAGAATGCCAGCAATGCATCAAATGTCTCTATTTCTTCTAGTCTAATGAGTAGACTTGTAAATAATCTCAAATGGAGATAGATACATGGTTCGTGCAGAACAACATGTGAATAAATGTAGAGCATGATAAAGCAGTACTTTTATGGACAGAGTTTATTTCCAAGTAAAGATATCTGAAATGGAGACTAAATAAAAATAAAAATAAGCACCTGACTATAAGGTAAACATTTAGGACAGAAAAACATCACTGAGTTGGAAGTGATCATATGTGGTTGGGGAAAAGGCAAAATCTACATGGCTGAAAAAGAAAGCAAAAGTGGTATTTATGATTATAAAAGCATAAACAATGGCAAGATCAGCACATGAGGTGAAAACATTTTATGTTATTGATGCACATAATTTAATATACCAGGAATATTTTTGACTACTATGATGAAAATAATGGATTGATGAAATTTGAAGTGAGGTAAAAGCATAATCTAGACCTGCTCTTTATTATACACAAGGAAGGATTTTAGTTTACCTTTAAATTTAATTATATTAAAATTAAATAAAATTTTAATTTCCACATCTCATTTACACTAACTACACTTCAAGTTTTCAATACTACATATGACTTGGGGAGCAACAACTGTATAGAAAATTTGTACTACTGTTGTTCTTTTTATCATTATAAAATAAATGCTGATGAACTAGTAGTAAGAATGTAGGGAACTTGACAATTTGCAATTTGGTTTGAAGATATAATTCAAACACACCTATGTACACAACAGCTGTTAAAACAATACATAGAAAGAATTCTTCTGACATGGAAAAAATATCACAGTAACCTATATTCACTCATGAAAAGTAAAAACAAACAAACAAACAAACAGTTATTGTGTTAGTCAGGTTGCCTTTCACTGGGAAACAATACCTGGCACTTGTAACTTAAGAGAAGTTTACATTGCCTGACAGTTTCTGGGGAATTAGTACATGTCTGGTTGGCTCCAAGAGAGGAACATAACAGTATAAGAACATAGAGGAACAAAACTCCTTAGCTCAGGGTAGCTAGTAAGCAAAGCAGAATAATTTCACCAGAGAGGAAGGGACCTGAGCCCTGAGGTAGGCTTCCAGGTCACACTTCCATGACTCATGAAGATTCATATAGACGTATGCTTTACTAATCCACTTAGCAATTCCCAAATGAAATAAATGGACACAATGAAGCTTCACCACCACAATCATGGCCACAACGGAAGGATACACATTATTGTATATATCAGGTCCTGACCTAGATCCCTGATCTCCCAAAGGAGTGTACCGGTGGAGACTTAGATAAGAGACAAATGGTATGATTTTAGGGCTCTAAGAGGGTCAAAATCCTTTAGCTGAGCTTGAGACTCTGAGGGCTAAGACAAAGACTTCTCTGGACCACCCACTTTATTCATTAGGTCCAACAACAAAGGGCAGGGAAACTGAGGAAAGTGCAGGCAATGAGCAGGACCTTGGAAGTCACTTCAAAGACGTCTCCAAGTAATAAATCGTGTCAATTCAGTAGCACTGTCTTATCATGAAGACACGGTAGAAGTGAGACTGTAGGAGTAATTTTCGCAGCTGCAGTCTCTAACTAGTTAATTGGGGTTGCAACCAAAGTGTCCACAGCTTGGCCTTATCTTGCCCTTTGAGGTATCTCTGGCCTCAGAGGCCACTGCAGGCCTCAGCCAGGACCAGTGACTCATAGAAGTTCACTGACTATATGAATCAGCTCCCACTGCCAAGCAAGGGGAAGCCTAGGACAGACTCAAAGATAAACATAGCCAATTAGTTAATTTTAAATCCTGCTCAGAGCCACTATGTATTGGTCTCCAACAATTGTAGTTACCAGAAGTGGAAAGATATCATGGTAAGATATTAAAGAATTTATGGATCTAAAGAGACATTATGCCTACTTGATTCATTCATCTATTTTTAGGGATAATGCATTATCAAGTATTTGTACAAGTATTTCATTAACAGACACAGAAATTGAAAGCACAAAATAGTTACTTATACTACTTTTTCAATATTATTTTAATAATATGCCTTCACTACTACCAATTATGTGTTCCAATTATTAATCTCTAGCCAAACCTCCTTAGAGAAAGACATTCATATACTTATATGTCTAGTTCATATTCAGTTTTTACTATTTTTTATAATTGTCCACATAAAATTTTGTTGTAAGAATAACTGAATTTCAATCATGTGAAAAAGAAAGAAGAAATTACAAAGAGGTCTTAAAATTGTGTGTGTATGTAGAGTTTACAACAGATGAGTAAAATTGTACATAAAATTTATAATTATATATAATATGTGTATAATATTTTCTCAATGAAAATATAAACTTTGTTATATTTATGTGGGTTAAATTTATGACAATGTCACTGATCAATTAGAGAGAAACAGAAATATTCTTCTGTGAATATAATTTTATCTTTGTTGAAATGTAATTCACATATCATGCAGCTCCCAACTAAAATGTAATTCAAATAATTTTTGGTATGGAGAGACTGTTCCATAGCATCACCACAATAAGTGTTAGGACACTTTCCTCACAATTAAAGAACTACTCACTCTCCGTTCCTCCTCTTCTCCACCTCTCTGGGTAAGCAGTCTACTTTCTGTCTCTGAATTTACCTATTATGAACGTTTCTTGTAAGAAGAATCACACAATAAGTAGCATCTTGTGACTTGTTTCTATCACTTAACATAATGATTTTGACTTCCATGCTAATGTTGCACAACATATTAGTATTAGACGGATGTTTTATTGACCAATTATAGAAAAACATCATACAAATCCACCAATTTTCTACGGATATGCTATGTAATTTATCTATTCATCAGTTGATAAGATTTATATCCTATTATTTTTGACTGTTATGCATAACACTTCTCTGAACATTTGTGTATACATAATTTGTGAGCAGATATCCTTATTTCCCTTGCCTGCACACCTCTGAGTGTAGCATGTGGGTCGTGTGAACACTGCTTAATGCTGACATAAAATCAGGAAAAGAGCTGCACATTTTACACTCTTACCAGCAATGTGTGTGGGTTTCGGTTTGTGCTCTATCTTGCAGATTACAGCCATTGTAGTGAAGGCGGGAAGTGATGTAACGTGGTGAGGTTTTTATTATTATTATTGTTGTTGTTGTTGTTTTATGGGGAAAAGATAAAACAAAATTTCATAACAAAATAATAGGAGAATTGCAATAGTTAATACGTTTGAAGTTATCTTTAAAGTAGTTGTTCAAGGTAAAAGATAGGGGCATAAAAATTTCTGCAGTCGATATAAGCACAAACCTTCCTTTCTAGTGAACTAAGAGACACTAATCGTACAACTGATTTGCAGTTTTCAGCTTTTCCTTATTGTCTTTTCTCCTTTCATGGTAGGCTGTTTTCCTTTTTCCTTACTGTCTCTCCCCTTTCAAGGGTTACAGATTTCATTTATTGAATGACAATGATGCTAAACAACTTTGAATATATTGCTAATTTTATTTTGCATCATTAATTGAAATTATTTGATGTGACAAAAACAAGAATCATATTTTTTAAAATTTTATGTGATATACCTGTCCTGACTGAATCATTTTAAATAGATAACAATGAAAATTAGTGAAAAGTCATCCATTATTAGCTTTTATTCTAAGGTATTTATGTTAATAATGAAGTTATTTACCTGAAAGTTATCTCTTTGCCCTGAAACATAGAAACCAATGTTGAGATGCACATTAGCCTGGTCGTGGGGTGAGTAATTCTGAGAAAAACAAAAAGAAAATAAGTCAGATTTTAATTATTCACTAATAGAAACTGAGTTGCATATTAAAGACAGTACATTAAGAAAACAGAACTGAGCCTCTGAAATTAGTGATAATATGATGACTTGGTGCTGAGATTCTGAAGAGAACCAGATAGTTGATCCTTCCCAGCCCAGTTTGGGAGGTGAAAACCTAAAAGTCAATGAAACCAAAGTAAGAAACAAAGAGGAAATGAAGAGAGTGTAGCTGCTCCTGCATGGAAACATGTGTATGCTAGGTAGTGCAGGATTAGGACACTGAATGCAAAAATAATGGGCAAACCGGTGTTTTTCTGTAGTAGGGAAATCAATCTATCAGAAAAATGTGTCAGAGCCCTTATATTATCAGGGGTAAACCATCAAGGGTTATCATACTTTGCAAGAAACAATCAAATTAAGGTTATGACAAAAGACATATAAACAACAATATTCAAAAAGAATACTGTCTATCTTTGCTTTAACATATTCTGGAAAACAGACAGTCTCATGATTAAAAGAGACATGATCACAATGCACAAATTCTAATCATTTTTAAAATGACCATATCTACTTCCTTCCTAGTACTTTCTTTAAAATGATGTTTTGAAAACGATTTTGCAGATTTAGTAATAGTCACATCTAGGCAAGTCATCATCTTGGTGGCTACAATGTGGTCAATTTTCAAAAAAGTTGCATGCAAGGCAATATTTAATTAGCTGTATTTTATCATTCTGAAGTGATATATAAAGTTGAAAACATTATTTTGTACAACATAAAACAATCTGTCATTTAAAAATGTTAAGAAATTTCTAGATGTCAGTCACAGGCTCAGGTGCATGAATGTGTGTAACGATGCCCAATTTTCATCCTAAACAGGAAATTTCACAGATGACTGAGTTGATTCATCTTGCTAACTGCAATTGCTCTAACCTGTAATACTACATCTGATTTCCAAAAGCTACATATGAAATGCCCGGGACTGAGAAAATGGCAATCACGTGTTCTAATTTGATGAGCTAGAACTTACATACACATTTTAAAGATGAATTTATAGTAGTACCACACAATATGAAGATGCATGCAGCTAAAGATTTTGCAGAAACCTTATTCAGTCATACAGACTGCCTGAGTATACAACATGTGCCCTGGGTTTGAAGATCGTCTGCAATTATCAGGTTGTGATCATTCTATGTGACAGGGCTTTGATGCTCAATAATTTCATAAACTCTAAAGAAAAGTCATTTTCAAAAAAAAAAAGTCTAAATGTTGCTGTGAGTATATTTCTTGGATGTAATCCATATTTACAGTCACTTGACTTCAGTAAAGAAGATTGTCCTGAGGACCAATAGAGGGCCTCATCCAATCCGTCTGAGTCCTTAAGCAAAGCCTGAGTTTTCCAGAAAAAGATGAATTTTCTTAAAAGCTGCTGCATAGGGAGTCTCTCTAAGCTTTCATTCTGTTGCTCTGAACAATTCAGACGCAGAAACCAAAACATCCAGTCTATCTTACATATTTTGGATCTGCTGGATCCCACAAACTTATAAATAATTTACTACCATTAGCATCTCTCTACTTCCCCCCACTCTCTCTTTTTCCTTCCCCCAATTGTTAGTTTTTCTCTCCTCACTTTGTCTTCAGCCCTTTTGTCCACGACCACCATGGCCATGTTCAGGTCAATTTCTAAACAAGATGGTTACAGGCATTCTGCTGGTTGTGTTGCTCTAAAGAAATCTAATACATGTGTTTTACATTCTCAATTAACTGTCGTGACCAAAATCCCTTGACTTCAATCCTAGAGACCTGATTATATAAAGTTAAAAAGTCATTTTGTTTCTATACACAATAATATTAGTAATAATAAGTACCATGTTTTCCAATCAATAAAGCTAATACAAATTAGTTTGTAACATCAATAAGATATTGTGAAGATAAATGAGAAAACATTAGAAATGTGTTTCACAGTATCCAGGAGGAAATTATTATATATAAATAGAAAATATTATCACATTATTCAAGTGATTTAATACTTCATATCGAATACAAATCAAGTAATAATTGCACTAATAGGAAAAGCAAGCTCAGAACCTGATCACTCTGAAATTTTCATTTGCAATATTTATATGACATCGATAAGACGATATGATTTAAGAGCTTTAGTTGTTTCTTAGGTTTTAGGATGAAACTTAAAAATAAGGATAAGGATATTGTCAAAGTGCTCTATCTCTTGTAAATTACAAAATGAGAATTGTAATTTACAAACCAAAGGTGGATGTCAAGGAAATCAGTAATTATTTTGAACTGAATGTCAGTAGGAGAAATGGATTTTTCGAAATCAAATGAACATTGAATATTTGGTGCTAAAATAGGATTACATGAAATTATGAGGGTTAATAAAATAGGAAAAAGTAAGTAGTTATGTAGCATAATGGGTAGAATCATACTTGTAAATACAAATCAGTAAATGAGAATCAGTGGTAAAGTTGGAAATGTTTTATCCACCCACAATAAAGTTATCTGAGAGATAGGCCAAGCTAAGGCAAAAGAATTAAAAAAGAAATAACTTTTACTCTAAATCCATTTTCAATAATGTCGATATGCATACTAAAATCACCTAAGATTAATAGGCTATGTGATTTCAGAAATAATTGATAAAAAATCTATAAATTCATTAAGAAAATTTGTAGTTTCTCAAAAAGTTCTGTAAATTAAAGGTCTTCTCAAAGTTGTATGTTAAGGATACAGATAGATATAGATATAGATGTTTTAATTTTGCAGAATACTTCATTATTAAAAAGTAATTCTAATCTTCACAGACTAACAGACTAAAACAAATCTCTGTTACATAAGTTAGGAATGTAACAAGATTAATAAGACCTAAGACAAGTATTTGTGTCGTCACCTTATTATGCAAGTTAATCCAAGCCATTTATAGAGTTTTATACTGAGACTGCAATGTGGATAGTAACTATTCATTAAAATATGGTTTTCTTATACTGCATTAAAAATAATGAGATGAAATATACAACTGTATATACAATTATGTGGAATTAATCTATTAATCTACCACAAATGCACCAAAAATTATCAAATAAAAATAATTATATTTTGACAAATGCACATTTCTCTTTTCTTCTGTTAATACATTTGAAATTACATCATTTCTTTATCTCTCATTTTGTGGCATCTGTGACACAGATATGGGTATTGCCTACATAATGAAGTAGAAAAAATGGGCAAATTTGAAGTTTGAACATTTGAATATGAACATCTGCTCACGTTCCCATAGATTTTTATTTCAAGGCCAGAATTAGATTATAGATCCAAGTATTTTTATTACAACATAATTATTTCTTTAATGTTAAAAATACTCTCATGTTCATAATATAATGGAAAATCCCAAGGGGAATAAATCTAGCCCGTGTGAGGACTGGCTGTGTGACAGCAGGTGGAGGGTCACATTTCTCCACCTCAATCATTGATCTGTAAATGGGGATGATCACAGTGCTTAGTCAGCAGCACCCTACGAAAAATCCTTCAGCAAAGCACAGCGCTCAGCTTCATGCTCGCTACCTGCTAAGTGTCCACGGATCACTAAGGTGATCATCAATAATTTTTATAAGTGCCTGCTGGAAAATGGCCTCACATCATCTGTTGTGTAAAAATAATGAGTGATTTTAGAATATGAAAAATGTATTGCTTTTAAAAAATAACTTTATATCGGCCAACAAAATATAAAAGAAGAATCCTGATTTGCCTTCATAAGCATTTTCTAACCATTTCATTAAATATGTGATATTAAAATGTCTTTAAATTTGACAGTTTATATTCATGTGTTTACTGACTGGGTTTTGTATCCAATTTTTTAACCAAGTTAATAGGATACAAAGATTAACCGTTTGGTGTTTATCTTAAGGAAAACTTCGAGGGCTCTTCAGAAAGTGTGGCCTTCTGTACGATCTTTAGTCTCCCCCAAACCGGACTGCCCTGATTCTGACACATAGGAAACACACACTAAATGTAAAATCTATACCGCCTCCAAGCATAGAAAGGAATTCAACAGTCATAACATAGAGATAACTGTCTAAACATTAATAAAGTTAAGGGTGATACTATTGAAGACCTCGGCAGTTTGGAATGGGAAAATACAAGAGAAAAAAATGAAAAATTAAATAATGGGAAATGAGAAGAAAGAGAGAGAAGTGAGAAAAGGGACCCCGGCAGAAATCTGAGGCTATTTGTAGAATTACACAAAGGCAACTGGGAAAAAAAAAAAAAAAAGGAGAAAAAGAAGGTAAAAGAAAAAGAGAGGAAAGAAATAAGAAATATCATGAAAGAGTAAAAAAAAAAAAAAAGGAAAAAGAGTGGGTAAAGAAACAAATAAAAATAAAAACAAGGAAAATCTCCAGAAGCCCCAATAAAAAAGTGAGTAAGAAAACGAAAGGAAAACAGAGTCCAAAAAAATTAGCCGTATTTTTGAATGAGTAGTTTCTTCCTGAGTCCAGCTTGAGAGCAGGGTGATTCACAGTGTTTTCTCCCTTACCTATGACCCCCTGTTTACTCCAGGCTCCGGCAGTATCCGAGCCATACTGTGTCCCTGCTTGTACTGGTAGCTTAGGAAGCAATCAGATCCCAGGTCTGTGCCGTATGAAGGCAGGAGGATGAGGATTCCACTACTCAATGATCACACTTCCAGAATCGCATAACTCAGGCTGGATCTGGCCTCCCACATAGGTGTGGGGCTTGTGAGTTTTCTGATCAACCTCCAGACTCCGCAGAGTCTCTTTTTGGCCTGTTCTTTGTCAGGAAATGTCTCTCTCGGCTTTCTTTTCCCCAAAGAGGACTGATACCACTAGAAACTCTGCACTGAGGTTGTCATCCAGCTGTTCTGAGATTCGGATTCAAGCACTCAATCCTGGAACCATTCCTGACTGAATATTCCCTGGCAATACTGTAGGCACTGGCACTGGCTGCTGTGTGGTGGGAGCACAACCCCTGCCATCCCTGCATCTCCACCGTGAATTCTCCCTGGAGCCTCCCTCCCTGGCCCAGTCCACCGCAGCCTTCTCCCAGGAATGCCAGCACTCACCTTGGTTTTTCAGAGACAGGACCCCCTTCCCACTCACCACTACCTGGGTTAGGAAAGAAAATTCAGACAGTTGCACTGTATTTCCTCTTCAAGACTGTGCCCCAGCTTTCAAACTTTTCTGTAGCCTTAGACTTTCCTGTCAGTTACTTCCTAATTCTCAGTATATTCTTCTCTTTTATTTTTTTTTCTCTTCTATCCCAAGTTGTTATTTTCCACTCTGGATTCTGAATTAAAGATAGGCTGAAGTTTGCTACCACAAAACACTCCATGATATTGATTCTCCATACAAATGCAAATTTTGAACAGGTCTCTTATCTTGTATTTTCACTTGGTAGTGTATTTTCATTTATTTATAGGTGCTTATTTATTTCCCAATGCAGATTAAAGGTAGAGATAAAGCTTTTCCAGGGAAGTTTAAAACTAAATTAGAAATGATACCCCATACACATAGATTTTCATACCCATAAAATCAATTTTTTTTTTTTCATTCAGTGCCATCCACTCAATACAGGTCAATTGATCTTATGAAATTAGCCACACAACTCTTAGATAAGTTAGAAAGAGGTGTTTGGACACAAAGAGAATAGGGTTATGTTCTGAGGATAATTCATCGTCTCTGCTGGACCATCAATGGTATAGTGAGGGATCAATAATGCTGTATAAGAATCAATACACATTCGATGAAAAACACTGAAATAGAATGCAAGACATTTGAAACATTGCAAACAAATTTCCATAATGAGGGACTCAGTTTGGAGGAAGCACGGTGTGATGTGAAAGACTTATTTTTGGAATGCTGGCATGTGACATAACACGGGGCCAACAATGATCATCTTGGAACTTAGCTGCTTTATAAACAAATGATGGGGTGAATGTGACATTCTCTGACATTAGGGATTCTTTGAGATATTTGTAGAAAGTGGAAATCAGCAATTATAAACTAATGATACTCTCTTACAAATACCTGCACATGGTCAAAGAAATCACAAGGATGACTTCCTATATAAAATCTTCTTTAACAAAACATGATTATGATGATGATAAAAATAACATTATTACATTTTAATAGAAAACTTGAAGGTTGTACTGTAAGAAAATTGTAAGCAGAAATCTAAACTGCATAATAATTTTAAGAACCAACAAATAGCATTATTCTGAAACTAAGTTTTATTATTTATTAAGATTTCTACTTTTTCATTAAAGTTTGAGCCACAGTGACACAAAAAAAGTGACACAATATTCACCAAGTACATTTTCTTTAAATTTTATGATATTTTATTTATGCCTTTTAGGAAAGCCCCTTTTTTAGATTCTTGCATCTAAGTTCCACTGAAGTAAATAATTATACCTCAAGAACAATACATTTTACTTAATATAAAATCAATAAAACAAGTACAAATAAATTTCTCACTGCTTTCTAGACTGAAACGTTAATGAATTTTTTAAAATTTTTAAATATCAAAAGTGAATGTGTATTTAAATTTTTAAACATTATCAATGAAAGGAAGGTGACTATGTTACAGGTTATGGAAAAATTTCACTGGACTTCAACTCTGGTTGTGTGCTCAGAATCAAAAGTAACTTAGCATCTTTTACATTACCTAAACTCACTCTTCTATAGAATAAAAGTAATTACACATATTCTAAAGATTTTTTGATACAATGATATAAATTATAAAATCCACACTCTGAGGCAACAGAAGAATTATGACTGAAATTCATTATGTTCTGTGGATGGCATATTCATTTTCCTATTTATAGAAATAGGTTCCTAAAAATCAAGCTATGAAAAACAAGTAGAATCTCTAAAAAGCCACAGTTAATGTTTGCCCTTGAAGACTTGTACTTGTCGACAGATCATGCTATCTCAGCACCTCTGCTTGAGAATAAATTATTGACATGCAATAACAGATGCATATTTCAAAACTTGAAAAGAATACTGCCTTTATCCCCTTTGTAGTTTACTGCCATTGCCACTGGCATTTTAAAATAACTAATGCTCATAATCACAGTTTCAACACACAGTACAATTTTGGATCATATCAGACATTCAAAGAGCAACGTTGTAAGTATGGACTTACAGCTTTTATAAATGAACTATGTTTGCATATTTGAGAATACAAAGATGGAAAAAAAAACAATTTGAGTGGCCGACCTCAGGCCCAATAAATTGCAAGAAACCAAGAGCATGTATTTTAACTGATTAATCAGGTGCTTACACAGTAAAATGTTTTAATATAGTTTATGAAATAATGAGATTATCTTTTAGTTTCAGCATCAACAAAGCCTCAGAGTTATCATACATTGAAATTGGTATCCACAAACTACAAATGGAAGAGAAACCTAAAGTTCATAACATTGGAGCTGTATCAGAACAAGTATGTCAGAAAGTTATAAGCAAAGTTTAAAAATTACCACTTTATATGGAAGGCTTTAAAATAAAATTGTAATTAGAAATTAATCTTTTTTGTTGATTGAGATTTCATGACATTCTAAATTCCAGGAAGAGAAACAAAGCTTGAAAGAAAGCACATTGTTTCGAGTCCTCATTATATTCAGTCAGTATATACATAAAATGAACATTCGAATTTTTGGCATGCCTTAATTGTGTTTTAAATTGTATATTTTAAGAATCTGTAAGTATTGAATCCCTTAGAGCAATAATAAATATTTTTAATACTCAACAAACTGTCTCAGACCTCACCATCTGGTAGGGGTAATGATATACAATTTTTGTTATTCAGTAAAAAAAAATCTAGCTGGCTTAATACGTTTTTCTTCTAGAAAGATTATACCAGTGCATGTGTTTAGGAAAATTTCATAAATCCCTACTTTAAATAATAAACTGTGTTTTTTTTTCTCTGAAAGACATCAAAGACATAAAAGAATCATCTGTTGCTCAGTTGGTTTAGCATTAAGTTTAAAAAGGAAAGCTGACCTTCGCAGGTTCAGAAAATTAGAGAAGATTTTGTCATCTATTTTGATAAGTAAACAAAAAATGCCTGCACTGGTCTGAAAACAGAAGTGTTTTACACATTAGAAGTTCAGTTCCTCAATAATCATTTTGACTTACAGAAACATCAGCAGAACTGATACTATTAAGGAAAATGGCCCAATCTGGAGAATGCTGAGTGGATAACACTCTAGGATTTGCTTTATAGATACGAATTAGACAAGAGCAAAATGTGCAATGGATGTCAACCTCTGCCCGCAACCGCTCTTGTGCACTCCCAATGATCATCACTAATAGGAACTTATCCCACCGGTCAAATACCTCATCCTCAGCAATGACAAATGATGAAGCCGAAACCGAGGCCATGATAGGCAGAGACAAATCCACTGAGAGCTGCAGAGTGGACTCTAATATCTCATTAGGGACGGACCAAGAGGGCCAAAGAGAGAAAGCTGACGCACCTTCCAGCAGTGGTTTCTTGTTTCTTTTATGTAGCAGGTAAATTATATGGCAGGAATGTCAGGCAGCTGCTTCAGTGAGGACAGTGACTGGGAAACTTTTACACAGTGTCCTGCGAGTGTCCTAGGAAGGTCAGGAGAGTAAGAACCAAGGGAGACATGACCTGTTTCCCCACCTCTGGAGAGTACGCAAGTCACGGTTGGGGTGAGTTTCAAGTCTCCAAATCAGTTACCTCCTGGAAACCAGATCTCTGGGCTTTGCAGACAGTTACAAGAGAAAGTGACCTGAATTTTTCTTGTAGTTTGTTTCTAGGATAGCAAGTAATATATTTTCTTATGCATAAAAATAAACATCACAGAAACAGAAAACAAGAGTAGTGAGAATGTTTTTCCATATTTTAAAACTATTTGCATAAAATTTCTTCTGTCTTTTTTCAATTTGTTTTAGATTATCAATGATATCTGGTGCTTTGTTTACTCTTACATTAAGGTTTAGCTTTCTTCATGAGCAAAATATAAGTCTTTCTGACTGTGAAGTCTTTGGGAAAAAAAGTGCAGAATATTGAAAATGAAATTCACCAGATAGAAATTTTATATTTGAAAACCAGTCTAGCATATAGTAACCATGTCTTTAGGCAGGCACCATTCATTTTGTTTCTAAGTATCAGTCACATCATATTTCATTTCCTCAATTCTGTTTTTTAAATCCACTATGGTACCAGTGTTTCTGAATTAGGTACTGATGTAGGTGGTAATTCAAGAGTACTTGCTTTAACTTTAGAATATTTCCTTTTGAATTTATACTCAGATTCAAATTCAGATGAAGGCAATAGGCATCTGATGGGAAACTATTGGAAAACACCTAGCTATCAGGGATTTTAACATGATATACAGTATGCTGAAGCTCTTGATAGTCTTCTTTTTTCTCATTTTCATGCACAATAAAAATACCTGACAAGATTTAGACTGGCACAAGTGTATTGTCTGTCAAAGGTGCTCCAGGATTTATTTGCCTCTTAGTCGACTCACATTACCACAAGCTCTTTGATACTCAGAGCACAAAGTAGCTTAACACTGTTGCTATTAGTGCTCAAGCCACACTGAAAACACTTCATTAAACAGCCTTCTGCAGAGTAATTGTTTAATAATATTTTGATTAGGTTGTTTAGTAGACAATCCATGCTGTACAACACTCTCTAGCTGTCGAGTGCATCACTGGTAAAAAGGCTATGGCAACATACTTAAGAGAGTCTTTTAGAAAAGAATTCAAAACAGGAGGGGAAAAAAAAACCTAAGTCATTTTGCTCTATTACATATTGTAACAGTTTCCTATTGCTGTTGTAACAAACTTGCACAAACTTAGTGTCTGAAAGCTATTTGAATTTATTATTCTACAATTTGAAGATCCCCTGTCTGGCTGCATTCCTTTATGAAGTCTCTAAAGGAGAACTCATTTTGCTGTCTTTTTCAGCTTTTTGATGTTTCCAGCATTCCAGGCTCCAGGTTCCCTTCCTCCATTTTCTAAGTCTACAAAAGTCAACTGAGTCTTTCTCACAGCACAACACTCTGACGTAGCACTCTGCTTTCTTCAGTTGCTTGTGAAGACTCTTGCTCTGCCCAGAAAAAGAGAATCTGATTTTAAGGTCATTTAATTGGCAACTGCATTTCCTCATTGCCATGTCACATACAGGTACCAAATGTTCAAAAACACTTGATGTCCTTGATGTAACCTTGGGCGTGAGCTGGGGCTTTACTTTCCTGACTACACATACTACATGGTTTCATGGTAATTAACCTAACTTTTACATAAAACACACAGAAACACACCTTAGGCAAACAGAGTGAATATATATATATATATAAAAGTAACTGTTCAGAACTCTTTCATTAAAAAATACGTAGTAGTTTCTCAACATAATGGATATATGCTTATGGGAGCCATACTTACAACAGTTACAAAGACTTCCTGTGCTTGGGAGAAAAAGAAATTAGTCTCATTCTTCTAAATGATTCTCCCTATAGGATACAAACAAACTGTAGATCTCAAGAACAAGGATAATAATATTTGAAAATTTTATAATTAGTGATTTTTTAAACTAATGTCTTCAAAAGTTAGTAATTTCTTCTGTCATACAAAATATTCATTAATTTCCTCATAATGACAATATCAGTGCATGTTAAAATGAAGTCTGCACAGTTATGTTGGATAATCGAATATTTATGTCATCTTGCTCAGTAAGAAGAAAGATGATAAGCAAGCATATACAAATTCTGGAATAAAATAAAGTGATGTTATAGTCATGAATTTTAAAATAAAAGGATATTTAAATATATACATTGACTTTCTAAACCTATAAATTCTCGTATAATGTTCTAGTTTTGAATATTTCTAAGATGGGTGAAAATTGTTTCACCCTTATGTTCTGAAAATTAAAACTATCTTTTTATATCCAAATTAATTTTCTCTTTATATGTTATTGGAATCTGTTTATTGAAATCTGACTGTGTGATAGTTAGACAAAACAATTCTATTCTCCATCTTCAATATCAGGCATATAAATATTAAAAGAAAGCTACAATCTATGCCCTAAATATTAGTCACTTTTTTATTGCCAGGATAAAATAAGTAATATTTGATTTATGGTTTCACAGAACTAAGTCCAAGGTCATCTGACTTCCAAGTAGTGGTAGCCTGGCATTGGGAAATAAAAGCAGGAAATTACCTGTACATATTAAACAAATTTTTCTGGTCCTTAGTCTAATTATAATCTCAAAACACCAAATTTAGATTTAGACTATTTCAACATGAAATGATTTTAGAATTGGTGTGTATGATTATCTTATTTTGCAGATTATAAAAATTATGGCCCTGAGAGATTAAAAAACTCTGTTCTTGACACACAATTGACATTAACAGAACACTCCTATTTTTGAATTAAGTGATCTTCATCTTTTTCTGGTAATTGGGTCTGACACTGATTTGTGAAGATATGTATTAGACAAGTACAGGAAATGAAACCTGGAATACACTGAAATGTAACCAGTTTTTCCTGCTGCCTTACAAACTGCATATGAATGTTAGTGTTTGTTCTTTAAGGATATTACAGATTTTAACAATGTATTTGACTTTGCAACTGTTTAACCAATACTCTTTATCCCAATTAAGTTTATGCTTCAATGTAAAATATAAGAATAAAGTGAGATATAAGCAAATATAAATAATATATATTTATATTTATAATAATATAAATAAAATATAAGAATAAAGTATGATATAAGCAAAAAGGATCTGTTACCAGTAGGTCTATAAGAAAATGTGTATTTCTCTTGGAAACTACCAAGATTTTACTGATCATGGAGCTATTCAATGAACAGAATAGTTGGGAAAGATTTAAACTACAAAACCACTTCCTGACTTTCTTATGATGCTATTTGTTTACATATCCTTACATATTTTAACATGTGTCTTAATGTGGTAAAGAGACAAATATCATTGAAAGACAATGTTCAGCTAATAAACGCTGAAAAAAATGCATTTGTGCAAATGCACCTTGTTTTTGGATTTTTTGTTTGTTTGTTTTTTGTCTTTTTCATTTTTATTGGTACCAGGGATCGAATTCACGATCGCACACTTGCAAGGCAGGCACTTATGCCACTGAGCTAAATCCCCAGCCCCATGCAAATGCACTTTGAATCTATTAAACACAAATGACTCGAATCTTTGAGACATGTGCTCAAATGTATAACTATCAGTTATTAAAGCCAAAAAGAAGTTGTTTATCACAATATTGAATACTTCTAATAGTGAGCATCATTATTTAATGATATAATTGTTCCAACATCTCTTTTCCTTTAGTGATTCTTTCTTGCTTCAAAATGGTGGACTCTACTTATCTAAAAAGGATCTTCTAGACAAAAGAATCTGAGTTAAAATTCATTATTTACCAGTATCTTTATTACACTGAACATATCTGACAGAAAAGTTATTTGGGTCAAATGAGAAAAGTCTTACTATTGCTGAGAATAGTCTTATAATTGGAATTTCAAAGAAGCATTGGCCTAACAGCTTTGCAATGCGTATTTTCCTTAATTAAAGTGATTCTTTTTTCTTACATGATTATCAACAAATAGCATGCCCCCACGTAGAAAGACCCTCATGTTGAGGTGCATGCCAGTAACCTCAGCAATTGCAAGTTCAAGTACAGTTGGCCTAGGTAGATAGACCTTTTCTGAAAAATATATCACAATAAGTCTTCATTATTGATATATATCTTTCATGAGAAATTTAAACAATTGAGTAGATTACTCATCTTTGCTTGTCAGTAAAAGAAAAAAGTGACAAATTATTTAAAATAATTATTAAACTGACATAGTTTCCATAAAACAAATTATTCCAAGACATACAACCTTCCTTGCATCTTTATAAGCTGAATATTAACAAAAACTGCTCCCAATGGGGAATCTTTAAATTATTGTTACTCTGATTTAAAATAACAAAATGATAAAATCCTTTTTGTTGTTTTAAAAATATTGCACTTGCAAAACAAAATATGCTATATTATTTAATTTGGCTTTTAATTCAAAAGCGAGTCAGAAGTTAATCATGTTTAAAAGCATTATTTAAATTTTACCTACTGGTCTCAAATCTTATAGTGCTTCATAGAATATGTTCAATCACCATCTAAAATCTAATTACAGTAGTTCATCTAACTAATGTAGAGTGGGGGAAAAGAAAGGTCATTGATTTAATTCTGCCCTTTCCAGTGGTAAACACATGCATGACTAATGCATATTTTAATTAACAACCATGAACATTATTAAATAAATATAACAAATCAAACATACCTCTTAAAATGGGACAAGATTAATCAAGCTTTGAAAACTTAAATCACCTTTCTGTAATCTCATATTAAAATAATCCTTTTTTTAGCATTATTAGAAAGTCACTTTCATAATTCACTTGAATTTGGAAAAGCATACAAAAATCAAGTAGTTAAAAACTAAAATTTTTGAAAAGTCATGTTGTCATCTATACTTTGCTTGCAGCAGAATTTTTTTTCAAAACTCTTATTTTGAAGACACATAAAACCCTATTGCCCCTCCCCAAATATTTAAAATGCAATATGGCCACAATGAAAACTGAAACTAATGTATATTAAAGAATTTTAAATATTTTCAAGAAAAATAATATTTTACATTGTTAACCACTGAGTAGAATTTTGGTTAATGCCATTAAGATGCAGCTCCTCCTTGCATCCTAAAGCATCAGGAATATAATGGAAAATGTAAAATCCTTTTCTTATTCCAGTCTCTCTTTGGCAGTAAGTCAAATGTTTTTGGTAGTGAAGGATGCAAAGGTCCACTAAAAGCAATACAAGCTTGGATATTTCCATGATACATTTTTTATTTAGCATCTTTCTACGTATCGAGTTATTTTTCCTAAGATATAAACTTCCTTCTCCTCTCTGTAATCATCCCTTTCCAGTGATTCATGGTAGTTTTAAGCAAAGTTGTCTTCTGGGATTAATGATCAATCACATTAAACATAAGATTTAATCTTGATTTATCTGAAAAGAGAACTGAAAAAAAAAGATGAGTATTCAAATTCAAAATTTAAACATGCTAATTTCACTATCAGCAACAAAAGATGTGATGATTAGATTGGATGTGAAAATACAAGACAAACATGGTACCAGATGAAATGTTCTTAAAGATAAATAAGTTGACATTGAAAAAATGAAAAGACTACAGACAGAATTGCTAAGGACAAGAGCTGCCGCTTATCTGTACGGTGATGAAAAAGAGTCTCCAAATTATCCTTGAGATGTAGGGCCCTTGTATTACCTAGCTAGCCCAGAACTTAATTGCTTACTTGCTTTTAGTTTTATTTGTTTGTTGTTGTTCTGTTCTCTTAGGAGTGTAAGTTTTTTAAAAAGAGAGAGATTCATCTTAGGTTTCAGTGCAGTGTACTTATCCAGTCTAACAGAAAATTTATGATTGATTTTCACAACATACTGAGAACAGATAAATTTTTTACATTCGAGAATTCATGAAGAGGTTGAGTCATTGATTCCTCTTTAAAATAAAAGCATATGCAACCTGTTTGAAAGAACTAGTGAAGACTTTCACCTTATTGTCCAACTATATCTCTTGTGAGATCATCTGAAGATATTATATAACAATAAACTTAATAATTTCCATAATCTATGAATTGTTATAGATGCCTAAGACAAAACAATGAAATTTATTTTAGCATATGCCAAAATTACTCCTTAGCTTTAGCAATTTATCCCAGGCCTCATTTTTTTCTCTTTGCAAAAGACAGCTGAAAAGAAATTTTTCAAATTTGTAAATCATTTTAAACTTGTTCTTATAGACACCATGTGCAGTAATATTTTGTGAAATGATTATAGGTCACACTGAAGGTCTCTATATTTTCCCAAGATGCAATTAGATTTTTATAATCAAAAACAATTCATGAATGAGAGACAAAAATCATGGGACAAAGGCATAATTATCCTAAGGGAATAAATGTTTTTAACATCCAAATATATTTTTCTTTCTCTGAAAAAAATTATATTTAGTGAGTAGTAGCTTAGTTCATAATAGTATTTAGATAGATGACCACGTATTGTAAGTAACCATGGACGCATTATCATTTTAAGAAACAGAGTATTACCATTCGTTTCTTTCCCCAAACTGAAACTTAGACTTCTCTCCTATCAGCAGGTATATCCCATTTTTGGTTTTTGGTTTTATTTTTGCTTTGAACATTTCCAAGACTAATAATTACATTCATAATGGGAAGCTGGTGCATGTATATAACACACCTTTGCTGTGCTTCATCCTCTTCCCTTCCCCTCCCTTCCTCCACCTGCCCTCCTCTCCATTCCCTTGTGCACCTTTCCTTTTGCAAAAGATCAATCTCCATGTTTTCTATTACCTATCATTCATTTTGCTTTTTCATTTATTTATATTTTGACTTTTTCATAAAAGAGAAATTGTGTGATATGTAAGATTCTGTGTCTGATTTATTTCATTTAACATTTCCTGTAATCCACTGATGATGAGAATCCAAATTCCAAATTAATATACAGTGGTTTGTATTTGTTTATTGAGTGCTGTTTTTCTAATATTATAGCAGACATGTGCAATATGATTGTTAATTTGATTTTCAACTTGATCGGTTTCAGAGACACTGAACAGCTTAAACACACACACACACACACACACACACACACACACACACACACACCATAGCGTCTGGATGGGCAGTGTGATCTAGGGGGCCATATCTAGTCCCTCGATGCTTCCTCTGCTGAAGCATTTTCTCTGCATGTTATTTTCTGGCTGGCATGAGTTGAGGAGCTTTGCTCAAACATGCCCAACTTTCATGTTATTTCTGCCTTAAAGCCAGCCAACCACAGGCCAAGAAGACCTTCTCTTTCTTTAAGTTGCTGTGTCAGTATCTTTTCCCCAAAAGTGGAAAGATAATTAGTACGTAGGATATATAGATGAAATTTTGTAATTATATATCATTTTATGCTTATGTATTACCTATGAACCATTCTTACATTTCTTTCCTCATAGAATTCTTGTATGAAAATTAGATCTTACTCTATATTTGTGTCTTTTAGTAACTCTTATCATTCCTACTGCATTCAGAAAATTTTCTTAGGCCTGTCTTTTAGTTCACTAGTGCCATGTGATAATTGAGCTTTGTGATAATTGAGTTTTTAATTTCAATAGTTATGTATTGTTAACAGAATTCTCCATGATTTTTCTACAAATTTATTTGGTTCTTTTTCTTATTCCTGTGGTTTTTACCCATGTATTAATTTACTCCCTAAGAAAACAAGTTCAGTTATATTCTACATTTGCTAACTCTAGTACTAGTTATTAGTTTTTGGAAATTTTTCTCCTTACTGGCTGGAAATCACAGTGCTTTGTTTTCTTTATGTATTTTGTGATGTTTACTATGAGATTTTCCTTATAACCCCACCAACTAAATTAATGGATAAGGCAAATTTCCGCACAAATTTAAAGAATTTTCTTCTGCAAATCTACTGTCAGCATAAATCAGTGGGAACAAGCAGCACTAAATTAAATTAATACATCTGATGCGTGAGAGTCTCAACGAAGAGTAGCCTGGCTCCGAAGTCCCACAAGTCTGATTCCACTGTTACCTGGGACCACGCTAGCTCACTATGATTTCAGGAATGAGGAGGATCTGAGGCACTTTCCTTCCCTAGTGACAACTACCTTTGTCCCTCCTGATATTTGAGTGTTGTAAAACCTTTATAAAATGGTGGTTTTGAGAGCAAGAAATCACCATAAGCAAGCCCTCCCTGAGAACTGGCACCATGTGCGGGCTGCTGGGGGAACTGCCAGATGCCAGCCTTTTCCCATCAGTCAGTGCCATTCTTGGATTGAGAGAGAACAAGAAGTTAGCAAGAATCAAGCTCCCCTTGCAGATCAACACCATGTGTGAGCCACTGTGAGGAGAGCCAGATGCCAGGGTGCTGAGACACAAGGAGATCCACCTCTGCCCCTGCCATAAGTGACAGGCTGATCCAGAGAAACACAAGCTGCAATAAATGCTGTTGAAGTAAAATGTCATGTAATGCTTGTAGTGCTTAGTATTCCACTGACTTTACAGACCTAAAGCTGGCAGTCTCATCACCTATTCAGAGATTAATAATCTAAAGGGGATCTCCTCCTGAAGTTCGTATCCATTGTTAATTCTCTATCACCTTGTTTTGAAGTCCTGTATCATTTTCATTTCTTTGTTGAGTTGGGTTTTACTCTGTTTTCTTTTGTTTGATATTATTGTCCATTGACATGAGCAGCAATTTCAAAGATAAGGTATATTATGGTAGCCATTTTGAATTTACATTTATATTTTTTGGAGTTCTTATTTCATTCATCATGTTATTTTTACTGGCTCTCTTTTGTTCTATTTGATTTTTACTATGTCTGAAGGTATCTGCAGCTATTTTGAAGACAAGAGGCATTATGGTAACCATTGTTGATTTCCTATGGCTTTGGATTCCTGTGTCACAACTTGGTTTTGATTATCTTTATTCTTTTGCTTGGTTTTATCCTATTTAACATAAAAATAAAACATATAATAAATTAATTAACAGATTTGATACCAGAGGTTATATGAACACAGGCAATATTGTGGTCATTTGAGTTTAGGTATTAATAAAGATTTCTTTTTCTATTTAGATAACTGCTAGGGTTTTAAAAATAGTTTTCTTTTTTATGCTCTTGTGAATGGATTCTAATTTAGTTCACATTTATATTGATGATCGTGGCATTATGGCTTTCAGGCTTATGTAGGTAAATCTTTGATTAGAGTCCATATGTTTGTGACTACATCAGAACTTTACATTCTCTAACCCTCATGCTGCATCTTGCCAGGAATGTAACAGTTCTAATTCACTTACTTGATTCCTAACATAAAAGCCATATTCACTGCCTGCTTATCATTTTAGAATCATTAAAGGCATTTAATTTTGAATCCTCAGTGATCTCTGATTTCTGATCAACTCATTCATCCATGAAAAGATGTTTCAATTTTGGTTAGTAGTTTTAGATATTTGCAAGAACATATTTACTGACAGTGATAGTCTGACCTATTGTTGTAGTTTGGGTATTGCAAGGAAAATAATTACATAGAGGTCATGTAATTTATAGTATTATTTATAATGGTCATCCAGAGTCAAACACAAGAAGTGAAAGAAACTGTACACACACTAAAGACCTTGAGAATCCAGCTGAGGGCCTGGATCCCAAGGCAATAACCTGCATGAGCTCAGCTGAAGGCCTAGAGCCCATGATAATGACTTCTTCAAGTCTGTTTTACAGATCTGTGCTAGGAAGGCCCAAGCAAAGGTCAGTAGTGGAGGCTAGGAAGTCAGTTTAAGCAGGATGAAGGATCTGTCCCAGCAGGCTGAGAGTTCTCCACTGGAGCAAGAAAGCAATGCTTACAGTAAGAACGTGAGTGCCCCAAAATACCACAGCCATCCTCAGTGACAACAAGGTCCAAGTCCTCCAATGATGAGAACAGCAGAGTTCATATCAGGAAGCCAACTTGAAAAGCTTCTTCTGGAGACTGAGCAACACACCATCTTCCCATCTGGAATCAAGAAGCAATGCTCAGTGTAAGGACCAGAGCTCACCCAATGTGAACCGCAGCCATTCTCAGAGACAAGGTCCTGAGGTCCTCTAAAGATGAGAATGGCCAAGTTTGTATCAGAGGAAAACTCCACATGCTCCACCAAAAGAGGTCACAATAACAGAAGAATCAGCAGCACCAAACAACACTACTTAGGAGAAGCCACAATGCTACTGTGTTCCTCTCCACTTGTCCCTTTTATGCTGGCCACAGTTCTCAGGTAGAACCTTTCCACTCAGTACCATGTTATTTCAGTTCAACTAGTGTTTAAAGTTGACAGTCAATTTTCAATCCACCACACCTATTATAGAAAAATTTCAAGTGGGCAATTGTATGACAATTAAAAATAAAGAAAGTGTGTCATTTGTACTTGGTCTTTCAGTGCTATTACTAACCTTAAAAGAGAGATATTTATGGTGATTTCAGCTCAAAGGAGTACGCAATGGAATGCTGAGTATCACACAAGTTACAAATGGGAATTCAAATTAATAGAAGTTTTTCTTTAAAAATGAAACAATATATTCCCTTGAAAATGATTTATTGTTTTACAAATACTTTAAATATATAAAAATGTATTCAAAGCCCAGTAAGAAAAAGCATGAGATATTCTGAGAAAGACAACAAGGACAGTGATTTTGATTTTGCTGCCCAACTGGTGTCCTGAGCACTACTAAGCAGTTTGTGATGTTGTGAGTCCAACTAAATATAAATTTTGGCAAGTCTATTATACTCTGACCAGTAATTTCTTGAAGCAAGTTATAATCCTAATCCAAGTTATAGTGAACATTCATTCACTAGTAATACCAAACTATATTCTAATTCAAGGAAAGTTACTGAATGATTTTCTAAATGATCACAAATGTTATTTTTGATAATTACAACAAACTAGTAAATTAAAACAAAGCTCAAAATCAGTGTTTTAAAATTTTTATCCAAATAGAAATTTGATATTCTACCTGATACCATTTAGTTTGTACTTACTGTGTACATGAAATACAAGATTATCCGAACTAGAAATTCAGTAGTACAATAGCCCTTTCTACAAAAGGATATTTGAAGAAAAAATTATAACATTTCATAACAGAACTATT
The DNA here is from genome assembly GCF_034190915.1 of Cavia porcellus. NCBI lineage: Eukaryota > Metazoa > Chordata > Mammalia > Rodentia > Caviidae > Cavia > Cavia porcellus. The sequence goes on from NW_026947505.1 coordinate 58,209,461, forward strand.
AATTTGTAACTCAAAATTAAATATTTTTATTTTAAAGCCATGTTCTATTTGTCAAATTTATTAATCATATTTAAGTAAAAATTTAAAAATCAGTCAAAAGAAACTATTGAAATATAAACTAGCAACCTATTTTTGAGGGGGAAAACAAGAACTTAGGACTTTAAAATCAGATTTGATCATTTTGAGTGAATGTTTTTTCATATTTCTTGACTGTATCACTAAAATAACATTTAAAATCACAACTTAAATCCCTAACACTATTTTTAAATCAAGATTTGAAATAATAGAATTCATTTAAGGTCTCATTGTCACAGAGACAGATAAACAAAACATCAGCAAAGAAATAACAGAACTGAACAAAATGGGTGAACAAATGGATTGAGTAGATTTTTCCAAAGTGTCCCACCCAACATCAGAATACACATTCTTCATAGCTGCACATGGATGTTCTCTAGAATAAACCATGTATAGCCCATAGATTAAGCAAAGGTAAATGCACAGGAATTGAAACAATCCCATGCATATAATATGACCACGGAGAAATAAAATGGGAAATTAATGCAAAAGAAACTACAAAAACTCCATAAACACGTGGAAATTAAATAGCACCCTCCTGAACAATCAATAGGTCACCGATAAAATTAAAGAAGAAATTAAGCAATAGCAACAATCAAACAAAAGTGCAAATATAGGGTACCAGAACCTGTGGGATGCAAAGAAAGCAGTCCTAAGAGGAAAATTTATACCAGTGAATCCCCACATCAAGAAAATAGAATAAATACAAATAAACAACCTAATGCTACATAAGAAGCTTCTGGAAATAAAAAAAGGATAGGTCAAGCTCACAGCCTATACAAAAAGGAAATTATCATGATCAAACCAAAAATAACACACTGAAACTATGAAAACAATACATAGCATTAATGAATAAAAGAATTTGTTCTATCAAAGACTAAACCAAATTGATAAATTCCTAGCCAACCTTATAAAAAAAGAGAGAAAAAAACCAAATTCATGCAATAAAGAATGATAAAGTGAAATCACTACAGATTTGGTGGAAAATTTAAAGATAATGCATCCCTACTTCAAAAAATTTTATACATCTAAAACAGAAAATACAGAAAAATGGATAGATTCCTTGAAATGTATGAATTTGCAAAGTTGAATCAAGAAAATATAAAATTTTGAATAACCCAATATCAGTCAGTGAAACCGAAAATAAAGAAAAGCCCAGTTCCTGAGGGTTTCAGGGCTGAATTCTAAAAGAACTTTGGCAAAGATTTAATACCTCTCAAACTCTTTAATGAAGTTGAAAGTGAAGCAATTCTCCTTAACTCATTCCTGGAGGCAAGTATTACTCAGATACCAAAACCAGAGAAAGACGCAATCAAGCAGGAGAACCACAAGTTAATCTCCCTAAGGAGCACAAAAACAAAGATCCTCAACAACATACTAGCAAATAGAAGGCAGCAAATCATTAAGAAGATTACACACATAACCAAATGGGATTTATATTAGGAATGTACAGATGGCTCAACATATACAAATCAATAAATGTAATACACCATATCAACAGAACCAAAGACAAAAATCACATGGTCATCTCAACAAATACAAAGTTTTAGATAAAAACTCATTCATCATTAAAAAACCTACAAACAATCAGAATTGATGGCCTTTATCTTAATATGATAAATGACATATATGATAAATTAATAGCCAACATCATACTAAATGGAAAAAACCTGAAAGTTTTATTTTAAAATCAGGAACAAGACCATGATTTCCACTATCACAACTACTATTCAATATAGTTCTGGAAACATTAGCAAAAAAAATTAGATAAGAAAGTAAGATGAAAAGAATAAATACAGGAAAGGAAGAAGATAAGCTGTCGTTATTCAAAGATAACATGATACTCTACATACAAGACCCAAAAAATTCTAGAAAAGACTTCTAGGTTTAATGATCAAATACAGTAGCATAGCAGTATACAAAACCAACACTCAAATATCAATAGCATTCCTGTACACAAACAACAGGCTCATTGAGACATAAATTAGGAAACCCCAACCTTCATAAAACATCCAAATAAATGAAATAATTAAAAATTAATATAACAAAAGAAATGAAAGATCTATATATGCAAAATTATAGCACTCTAAAGAAAGAGATAGAAGAGGATACCAGAAAATGAAAGGATGAAAGAAGGAAGGGAAAAGAAAAAAGTGATAAAATTGTGAATATACATATACAAAAAATAGCTAAGAAGACTATACTTCTAATTCTACTAGTTCTTGAAAAAGAACAGTTACTACTAATATGGTTAGATTAATTTTTCATGTCTATCTGGTAATCTAAGCAATCTATTGTTACCTTTTGAAGGTAACAATATGCAATATTACAACCATTGTTAAATTACTATCATCTTGTTTTAAAAATCTATATGGTTATTGTTTTGGATTTATTGTTGTTGTTTGTCTGTCTCCTTTGCTTCTTGTTTTATTTTCTGTGATTTTTTCTCTGAAATAAATTTTTAAAAAATATCAGAAAATGGAAATGTATCCCTTGCTTGTGCATAGGAAAAACAAACATTGTGAAAATGTCCAAACTCTCAAAACTGTTCAGAGTTAATGAAATCTCAATCGTACCTTACAAATCTAGAGAAAACGTTACTAAAATTCATTTGGAAATAGAAGAAACCTAGAATAGCAAAGGTAATCCTGGGCAACAAAGGCAAGGGAGGAGGCAGCATAATCCCTGACTTAAAATTACACTACAATGCTACTGTGATAAAATCAGCACGGTAATCGCAAAAACAATCCTGAAGCCCAATAGAACAGATTAGAAGTAGACACAACTACACTCAGTCACTTTGTCTTTGACAAAAAGTTAAAACAAAGAAATATTCTTTAATAAATGGTGCCAGAAAAACTGGCTTTCCACATGACAAAGACCATGTCTTTCTTTCTTTCTTTCTTTTTCTTTCTTTCTTTCTTTCTTTCTATCTATCATCTATCCATGTATCATGTCTATCACCATGCACTAAACTAACATCAAAATGGATCAAAGATCTAAATGATAAAACAGAAAAACTAAATCTACTGGAAGAGACAGTAAGTACAAATCTTGAGGACAGATGGATATGTAAAGAACCCATGACCAAAACCTAAACTGCATGGGAAGTACTTAAAATAATCAACACCTGAGATTTCATCTTAACAAAAAAGATTTCCAACTCAAAAGAAATCACCGACAGAGTGAACACACAACCCATAGAGGAAAAGGCTTTAGCCAACAGTACCTCAGTCAAAGGACTTCTATCACAACAAAGAGTTGAAAAAATTCAGACTCCCTAAAAACAAAGATCCAATCCAAAAGTGAGCATCTGAGATGAATGCATACTTCTCAGATGAAGAAATACAAATGGCAAATAAATATATCAAAAAATACTCAAAATCATTGATTATTTGAGGAATGCAAATTAACACTGAAATTACATCTGACCCCAGAAAGAATGGCTATTATAAAGAAATCAACCAATAACAAATGTTGGTAGGGTTGTGGTGGAAAAGGAACTCTTCTCCACTCTAGGTTGGAATATAGACTGGTGCAAACACCATAGAAATGAGTGTAGAGATTCCTCAAAAACTTGGATTAGAGGTCCTGTTTCACTCATCTATTCCCCTTCTGGGTATTTTCCCAGATGACTAATCATATCAAAACATAGCAATATATTTTCACCCATGTTTATAGCAGCACAATTTGTAATAGCTGAATCTTGGAAACAACACAAATACCCATCAATTGACAAATGGATTAAGAATATATTGTATTTTTATATAATGAAACACTGTTCAGATATGAAGAAGAATAAACTTGAGGCTTTTTTAGGTAAATGGATGCAACTAGAATCCATACTCACAAGTGAAATCAACCAGACCCACTTGTGTAAGTGCTGTACTGTCTCCCTAGTGTAAGAAACTAAAAAGTAAACAGGACAAAATATCTACAATAGATACTGTGAAAGGGAAAGAAATGGCTCAAAAGTAAAGTACAACTGCGATGTATGTAAGGAGAAAAGAAGAAAAACAAAGCTATCTTTCATATATACGTACATATATATATACACACACATACACAATACACAGAAAAGATAGCTAAGATAATTATCCTAATGACTTCTCTTAATTCATTGGAAATAATTTGCACTTATATTGTTTGATCAATTGTTCATGACTATATCTTGCAATCTAAGAAACAACTTAGAAGATAAAAATGCACAATTATTAACCTTTCTCAATTTCTTACTATCTTGTTTTGAAAATTCTGTGTTTTTTTTTTTCTCTTTACAAAAAAGAGAAATTTCCAGAATCAGTGCAGGCAAAAAGCAAAAAGCAGTATAATCAGTGTCATGTGACTAACTGTTATGTATGCAGAACTGCCCAGATGCTCAAACTAACCTTCTTTCAGTCTCCATTACAAGGAAAAAAATTTAAATTTTTAACAAGGGGCCAGGGATTTAGCTCAGGGGCTTAAGTGCCTGCCTGGCAAGCACTAGGTCGTGAGTTTGATCCCCAGTGCTCCAAACAAAAAAAATTTTTTTTAACAAATACAGAGTATAAATGGCCTTTTGGCAGACATATTGGATTTAAATCTTAACATGTATATTCTGGAAACGTTCTCAGCAATTAGCTCTTTGAGCATTACACTATATTTATTTTTTTCTTTTTTTAAATTTCAAAACTTAGAAATAATTTTTTCGTTATGTCTCAAAATAGCCTTTAAACTTAAAGGATTCTGAAGGTACATTGTGGCTCCTGATTGTAGATGGATCAGTGAGTAGTCATTTGTCTTCACTGTTTCTGAGTCTTTGATGATGCATCATGGCAAATAGAACACAGCAGAGCAAAGTTGCTCACCTCATGGTAGCCAGGAAGCAGACAGACACAGAGAACTGGAAGTGGCCAGGGATTAATAAACTCAGCAAAGGCATGTCCTCATTAACCTACTTACCCGCCGGGACCTGCCTCCATAAGTTTCTTCCATTTTCTTACAGCATCATTATCTGATCAAGCCTTGTATACATGACACTCCAGACAGAAACTGTAATAATATCTTGTTTTAGGGGCTGGAGATTTAGCTCAGTGGCATAAGCGCCTGCCTTGCAAGCAGGCAGTCATGAGTTCAATCCCCAGTACCAATAAAAAGGAAAAAGACAAAAAAAAAAAAAAATCATTGTTTTGCAGTCTCAGATATTTACTTCTTTATTTTCTCTCAGTTTCTATTCAGTCCTTCTATTATAGATACCTAAGCTACACAGAAATTAATGTGCAGTTGGAAGTTATTTGTGCCTTCAGGAAGCCAGCATGAAAAACACACAGACTATCTACATATCTTCTCTTTTTCTTTATCTCCCCCACTACCTATTTGAGCTTTGACACTTTATTCTTAAGGGTAAAGGAGAGTCAGAGGTTCACTGTCTATGGTTTTTTTCAGGCTGACGGGATGCTGGTCCCTGCATAGTCAGAGATGGAAGGTCTTGTACTGATTGATACAGAAAGTTTGTTGGGCTTGAAGAACAGGCAAGGACGTATGAGCTATTAACACATAACAAAGAGCATCAGGACACAGAAAAACAATTACTATGCATAATGCTATAAATAGATGAGAGTCATTTGTGCTTTTTTTTCTACCATGCTACATTGGAAATCAGCAAATTTTTGATTCTTAGAATCTGACATTGTACTAATTTGTGAATGTAAGTTGTGCAATGCACAAGACACATTCATAGAATTGTCATGAATAAATGCACAGCATTCTACTTTCATAATAGCACAGATTCCCCCTTAAATTGAATTATGCAGTTTTTTAGACCACCCTTGCTTATAATGTTTAAAAACCCACAAATCTGTAGTTATTTTCTTTTAACACAAGAATCTTAAGGTTGAAGACTTGTATAGTGAGTAAAAGACAAACCTTTTCCCATGCCATTTTGATGAAAAGTCTAAGTTATAGACCACTGAGAGATTTCAGATCTGTTAAATAGGCCTGAGAATAAAATATAGTTGTAAAGAGACTTCTCAGGTCATATGTATTTTAGCAAAATGCTCATGTGTAACAATTTTATTCATATTTCTATTTATTCAAGCAGGAAAGGAAATTATTCAATAACTGTTTTCCATTTTGAAGTATGTTCTTTCACCATTAGAAAGCTAGACATAAAGTTATGAGATTTCCCAATAGTCTTTTGACATTATCACTGAATAATAACTTAATAGCTATAGCTTCAAACAGAGAAAAAAGGTCTTTAAGTAGAATATCGTATGATTTGTACAAAGAAGCTGCATTGGTTAAGATTAAATACTATAAAAAGATTGCAATGATTTTTCTCCAATGGACAGTGTCTCATCTGGGATTTATCATGCCACCATTTTTCAGAGATCATGCATGTTTTAGTATGTTTTTCCAAAGACTAAATCATTCATTTGCTTACTTATGATTTTTAATTAAGCAATTTAACTTTGATTGTCCTAATATCTGTACATATTTAATATATTTGACATAATGTTTGGGTTAATGAATTACTCAAGATAATTAGCAAATCTTTCATTTTCAATTTAATCATTTTTAGGAATACATTCAAATCTTACAACTTTCTTGAGATATATAATGCATTACTGTTTATTACATTAATATTACTGTTTCATTAAAAACTAAAATCAGATTCTCTTATTTAACTAAAAGATTTATATCCTTTGATCAATATTTTCCTGTCACTCATCTCCCCTACACTCTTCTGCCTCTGTTAATCACGATTCTCAACTTCAGTGATAAAATGTTTAGATTTCATATATAAAAGTGAAATAATAACAATGTTTGTCCTTCATTACCTCTTTTATTTTACTTTGCCATAGCTGACAAGTTTGTTGCAAGTGATAAGATTTCATGACTTTTGTGACCAACTTCATTGTGTATTTCATACCTTACTTTCTTTATTCACTCAGTTGTTGATGGGCATTTAGTTTGACTTCATGTGCTGCCATCACTATGGCAATGTAGTTGGCCTTTTAACAAGCCATTACCATTTTTAACCCATGTACCTGTCCAAATGTCATATCTAGAGACAAGATGACAAAGTGTTAATTCAGAAGCAAAAGTTCCTTCAATATAGTGCCTGATTATCCAGTAGAATCTCTTATATTTCCATTGGGAAGCTGAAGAGAGACACAATAAGTTGGAGATTGCATGCAGATCTTAAAGCCCAAAACTAAGTGTTTTATAAATTCTACAGTTCCAGTGAGTAGAATGTAGACATACGGCCTCACTCAATCTCAAGGGTATGTGTCAATAACTCCATGCCAAAGCAGTAAGTAAACTTGATTTTCTAGCACAAAGTATGATTTCTAAAACTTAAACAATTTATTTCATTTCTAGTGTTTTTATATGAAGCTTTATTGGTTTAAAAATGATATGCATTGGTTAAAATACATTTATGATAATAAAACTGGATCCAAAGAATCAGAAAACCTGACTGGTAAAATGCAATAATGTTAACAAGGGTTGGGGATACAGCTCAGTGGTAGAAGAGCTTCCCTGTCAAGCACAAGGTCTTTAGTTAAATTCCTGATAACAAAATAATAATAATAATAATAAATTATTATTATTTCAATACTACAGTGAGATCTGCTTAAATATTTAACATATAAAAGAGACACTATTTACCTTTCCTGTTAATTTATAAATCATAACAAGAAAAAAAATACACAGAAGAGATTTGAACTATTTCCACTTCTCTTAAACTATACACAAAGCACTCAACGATAAAGTAAATATTTTTCAAACTATTTCCATCAATATTTTGAATTTTTTAAAATGGTAACATTTATGTTTTAAATAATTTAAAAAGCTTTACCTGTGCACTGATATAGATTACATTTCATTATCAACTACGGCCTTCATTTTTAAGATGAAAAAATCACAAAAATAAAAAGACTTAAACTATGGTTTTTCTAGGGGGGCTACTATTCTTTGTTCACATACAATTTTTGACTAAAGCAAATATCCTAAGTTCTTATACTGAAAGTGAAATGGAAAATTGGCCTTTTATGCAGGAATTTTCTTTGGATTTTCGATACATAAACAAGGCTATAATTCAAGTTACAGTAACACTACTTCCTTGAATAGTATGAGCCTTCAAAAGCCCTGAACTATTCAGGTGTTTTTATCAACTCTCAACCTCCTTTGTGTCTGTAAATATAGATTTGTAGACTATCTAACGCTGAAGAATTATCTCAGCTTTACCCACAGAATAATTTATGAAGTTGCCATTCCTTTTGGGCTGGATGAATAACCAGTAAAATGATCTTCCTAGTCCTTTTTCATCTAGGCTGTTTCCTAAGGTGCAGAATGACTCCGTGGTTTCCCTGTAGCTATTTAAAATAAAAAACCTAGGCCCTCAGGATCTCATTCAAACTTTTGTTCCTGAGTACTACAGATGGAATCAAATCTCATGAAATATTTACAGACTTGTATGCAAGCTATAGAAGAATACTTCGGAAGGGGAAGAGGGAAATAGAGACTGAGATGGGAGAGCACAGAAATGCAATCACCGTTAGGAGAACTTTGGTAAAAATGGCCCGCATAGCAGAGACGTTTATACGTGGCAGTTTCTGCTTAATGCTGTCCGGCTTCACCGGACTTGGCTGCTGAGGGTGTGCAGAAGATTCCCGCTGCCAGCAGTCATTTTTTGTCGTTGCTCTGCTGGAGGACAATTTAGGGAAAGAAAGCTGAAAACAAACAGAAAATATGCTCTTGAATTGGAGCTGATATAGCATAATATTTGTGGCTTCCTACAGAAATGCTGACACAAGTAATCTGGGGAAGAAAGAACAGTTTACTTACTAATGAAATAATAGGACCATTACATATTATAGCAGTACAATCTAGATTTTTAAATTTTTTGCATCGAGAGACTTAAAATAGGAATTTAATCATAACTGAGCAGCACATATGATTTTTAAAAATTATGAAACCTAGAGATCATGTCTACAGTATATTTAGACTGATTCTGTCATCATTTCAATTGCTAATTTTATGTTCCCATTTCTGAATGTTTGTTCATTGTTCTGTAAGTGATTAAGTTTTTTCCAGCTTCAAATTTAACATTCTGTGAAAATGTTAACTTAAATTCATTACAGGTCAGAATTACCAGTAAGACAACTATATGAGTTACAAATCTAAGCCACATACTTCTTTAAACTGTGTACTAGATTCAGGAAAGGAAGTAAAAGCAAATGGGTAAAAATTATTCAACAACAGATTTTCTTAACCTAGTAGATCCCACTTACTATCATTTGAACATATAACCAATACTTTATAATTTTAAAATGATTTTACATTTCATTTCTTAACAGTGTCTTTAATGTGTTTATATCTGATGATGGCTTGTCATATTAGATAATATAGTTACATACCAGCTAGATATATATTGGTTTAAAAATAAAAAAATATATTATTTTGCAGGCATATGGATGAATCACACATATCAAAGCCGTTAGTTTCACGCACATGAATTTCAATGTTCTCACAATTTCATTAATAACATGTTAATAATAAGGCATGTTGTTTTAGTCTTCCATTCTTCTTTCACTATATCTCTATAGTACCTGGGACTTTTAAAGAGACACATTTCTATTTCCAAAAAAACGTTTTCATCTCTAAGAATACCAGCACTTCCAAGTTGAATGCACTGATGGATTGAACAGTTATACAATAGAGCTTGTCTCATAAGGTATGCACAGGATAACAAAGTAACCTAAATCATGATGCAATGGAACTTATGTTTAAAACTATGTATTTGAAAGAAAATATCAGGTATCATTTCTTGTTCCAACTGATCTTTAAAAAGTACAAGAGAAAAAAAGATAAAGGGTCAAAAGAAGAGGAGAAATCGGAGTTCTGCTGGTAAGACCACCAACAGTACAATGTTTAAATCAAGAGAGAGATAAATGGAGGAGGAGGAGGTGAGACGAAACGGGATTTGGACAATAAGACAGAAGATAAAGAGAACCATCAAATATAAATTCAAGGAATGTGCTGGAAATCTTACTACTGATAGAGCGTTGCTCCCAAAGGTACCTATTGCTTTTAATTCAGCCAGCTGATAATGAATACTACCGTCTTGCAGAAGACATAGCTTTTGCTGACTGCAATTGCAGACTGTAAGAACAGGTACCAGAGAACTGAAACACGATACGAGAGCTATTCACAGTGAAAAATTCCCTCCGCTGCATCCTGACAGATGTCATCTGCTTAAATACTTCTAATAAATAAGAACTGGGCGCCTCAGAGGCAGCACGCTGTATTTGCAGACCGTTCTATTCACTCAGAAGTTCCCATGTGAGGACACAGTAGATCACTCATGTGCGCACTGTATACTCATCTGAACTTTGCTGAAAACGTAAATCTCTCTTTCTACTCCTGAAGGCAATTCATAAAATATCTGCAAACTTTATTTTGTTTTCAGTATATTTTTATTTTTCCTTCCAACAGAATTTAATTTTGTTGATGGACGCCTGTAATCCTAACAACTTCAGAGGCTGAGGCACGAGGATCGTTGCCAGTTCAAGATCAGCCTGGAAGGCAAAATAAACTCAAGGCCAGCCTGAACTGTATAGTGAGACCCTATCTCAAAAATGCAAAATAAAACAAAACAAAACAGAAATCTAACTTGAGACCTCTAATTATCTTTACCTTTAGTAAATTCTATTTTATGATAATGTGTGCCCAACTGAATTTTCTATTAAACTGGCCTATATGTATGATTACTGTTTTATTAGTAAATCATATATTATGTTCATTTATGAAAGACATTTATGGAGAACCTACTATGTACTAGACAAGAAATGTGTGCAAGAATATAAAATACAACCATTTTAAGTGATTTTTGATCCAATAGAACAGACAATAGCTAACATGGATACATGTGTAGAGTCCTTTATGTAGAAGAAACAAGTACAACAAAGTCTGAATAATAATAATAATCATATATTTATTAACAAATTGTTATATGCTTCACATGATATCATCAAGTTATATTACTTCCTCATTATAACTTCTATGAAGTATTTACTCTGTATACTTGAAAAATTACAATTATTCCAACTAAAATTCATCATTTTAATGCATTTCCAAAATAGTTTATTGTAACTTTTTATCTATAAAGTAGGAAATATATATATGTAAGATTTTGAAACAACTCCCCAAAAGTATTTGTGGATGAACACACTAGTACTAACCTTCAGAAGGAAACCATAGCACTAATTATCCTTTGTTAAAACTGGGTATTCACATTTATGTGAAACCACATCATGAGTATTTTAAGTAATGTACACTTTTAAAAATCTCTTTCATAAGGATAGGATAGAATGTTATATTAAAATATTATATTTATGCAACTTCTCTCATGTACCCACTATTCCTGTGTACAAAACACTTGAATGTAGTTTAACATGATTTTTTCAGTAAATATAAATTGAATTCCTATTAACGACTGACCAAAAAATGTCTATTGAGAAGCCTCAAAGTTTAACTCATAGAAATAACTTTTGCTTTTTTCAGAATCATTATAAATACAGACAGTATTAAGCCATTAATATATCGTGAAATAGAAACATAGATTTAATATATCATGTGATGAATAAGTCATTCTTATATCATAATGTAATAAAATATACTGTAATAATATGATAAGATTTATCATAGCCCACCAATTAGGATTCCCAACTGTGGAAACTAGAGCTACAGCCAAGACTAAAACAAACAAACAAACAAACAAACAAACAAAAAACAGTTCTACATCTAAGCCAGGTAATTATTAAATTTTTTTTAATCAAGAACTGTTATACAATGATCAAAAATTTTCCACTAATAAAGCATTATAGAAATGTGACAGGTTTAAAGACTTTTCACAGCTAGCCTGAGAGTTTTGCCTCAATTTATAGATTTTTTTCAAAGAGAAAATGGGCTCTAATATCCCAATAATGGAGATATCAAAATAACTCCTTAAAAACAATCCAATAGTAGGTTTCAATTGCCAGAAGTGTAGTTTCACAGAAATTCAAACATATGTGTAGGTGTGGGTTATGAACACTTATTTGCTCTATATAAATTTCTATAGATCATAAGTATGTGTGAATTTTGTACATTTTTACTGTACATTAATTTTAATGAAAATAAGCATGCTTAAAATACAAAACTTTAATATTTTAACTAACATTTTATTTTTATTTTCAATATCATACAATGTATGAAATCAACTTTGGTTTCCAAAAATTACCATGATGAAAAGTAAAGGACAGTTTCTCATTAATATATACTAGGATGCCATAAACAATATTTTCAAAATTTTGAAAGTTAAAAGATTAACTTCACATGCTTCAAACACTTTAAAGACATTCCAAAAAGTAAAATGAATAAATTCTAGCGTCACGTATAGTTTAAAAAAAATTCTACTAAATTCATCCAAGTTAGCACTAATGTAAGTAGCAAGGATAAGTATTAACAATTTCTCTGTCACATATGAAACATAACTGAACATGTTGCAATGTCTAATGAATACTCAAAACTGAATTAAATCAACTTATAATGCAAATTATTTTGGACCTTTGAAGAAATCTTCAATTGTAACATTCAAATAAAATTATGCTCTTCCTACAATTATTAACCCTATTTTCTGAATGTCCTGTGCACATTATTATATGTCTTTTATATAATATTTAATCATAATAAAACTACAAATATCATCATTGTTTTGAAGATGAGAAGTATGGTTCAAAGGGATGAAACAATATTCTCCTTTTATTTTTAAATTTTTTGTAATTTTTATTTTTTTATTTTAAAGAAAGCAAATCAGAACAGAACAATGCAAGCCACACAGAACTTCACAACAAGACAGCAGGACATCAACAGCGGCTACCATAATGTCTCTTGTTTTCTTCCAAATAGTTAAACACACCTTCACACACAATAATATCGAACATAACAAAATACTATAAAACCATTCAAAGAATGAAAACATTACGGGACTTCAAACCCAAATAACAGGAAGTGAATAATGGCTACTATAATATCTTATTTTCCTCAAAATAGTTGTCCATACCATCACACATAATAAAATCAAATAAATCATAACAGGATAGAACCAATCAAAACAGAAGAGCAAAAGCATGACAGGACTTTACGAGAGTGAATCAGCAATGGCTAGTACAATGTCTCATTTTCTTCAAACTAACTGTTCATACTATCATACATAATAAACCAAACAATAAAATCAGTCAAACAAATGAATAAAAGCATTATAAGATTTCAAAACAATATAATAGGAAACCATGATTAACATAATATATCTCATTATATTCAAAATAGCTGCCCCTGCCATCTGACAGAGTAAAAATCTAACAAAACAAGACAGAACAAAGGCAAATCTAACAAAATTGTGAAAGCAATGCCAGAGTTCAAGACAGACAATAAGAAACTGACAGTAGTTTCCTCTCCCCACCTCCCCGTGTTTCCTCCCCTATCACTCTTATAACAACTGTTTTGCTTTTGGATCCCACTAACGCCTTCTGTTTCTTAGGTAGAGTTCATGCATATGAGTTCAATCTGTTTCGCCCATGAACATGACCTCCAATTGTCCCATTTACCTACAGGAGCCTTGAGCTTATTCTACTTCATAGCTGGGTAGCTTTCCACTGCATGAAAATACCATATCTTTCTTATCCATTCTGCAACTGATGGGTAATTTACTCATGCTTTTTTTTTCTGGTCTCCTATCACATGGAGCAACTGTTTTCTCTTCTTTGATTTCAGTCCATGAATTTCCTTTCCAGTTAAATGTGTTTCTTGTATACAGCATGTGGATGGATCTTGTTCCTTGGTCTATTCTCCCTGTGTTTCTTTTTATTGCCGACCTGAGCTCATCTACATTAATGGTTACAACCAGCACACATTGATTTTTCTCTGCCCTGCTATCCTCCTGGTGTGGCCCTCCACTTTTCCCTTCATTCAGTTGCCTGCATTGTTTGGCGATCCTCCTCTACTACTATTCTTGGAACTATGGTCATTTTTATGTCTCTCTAGAGTATGCTTTAGCACTCTCTGTAGGGTTGGTTTGGAAGTAATTATTTCTTCAGTTGTTCTTTGTTAAGGAAGTATCTTGCTTTTCCATCAATTTTGAAAGATAGTTTTGCAGGGTATATCAATCTGGATTGGAAGTTGTTTGCTTTCGAAGTATGAAAAAACTTCACTCCAAACTCATCTTGACTTAATGGCTTGTGTTGATAAGTCTGCTGTGATTCTGATCAATTTTCCTTTGTATGTGACCTGTTTCTTTACTCTAACAGCTTTTAATATTCTGTTGAATTTCTGGGATCTCGATTATTATATATTTGAGTATATATTTACTTTGGTTATCGCTAGTTAGATTTTTATATGCCTCAATGATCTGCATGTAAGATCCATTTTCCATGTTTGTGAAGTTTTCTGCTATGACCTCTGTAAATAACCTTTTAATTTCATTTGTGCTGACCCCTGCTTCTTCACTTATAACTATCACTCTTAAATTATGCTTCTTTGCATCATATTGCAGTCAATGAATTGTTTCCTCATTCCTAGTTATTTTTGAGATCTTTCCTTTTATGATCACTAACTGCAATCCTATCTTCAAGGATTCAAGGTCTCTTTCAAGTGGTTTTTGCCAGCTTTTGATTGACTTTAATTTCCTGGATCTCTTTTTGAATCTGTTTTCATGCATTGTATTTCCTTTTTATATTCATTCAATGTTTCCATCATTTTCCTATGCTCCTCTTTTTTATCTATGTCTAATTTAAATATGGTGAGCAATTTTTTCAGTATTTTGTGATTTCCTCTTGAGACATTATTTCTTTCTTTTTTTTTTTTTTTTTTTTTTTTTTTTTTTTTTTTTTTTGGTCTTTTTTCTTTTTATCGGTACTGGGGATCGAACTTATGACTGCCTGCTTTCAAGGCAGGTTAGGGTTGCCGCTGACCTAACCCTCCAGCCCCGAGACATTATTTCTTAATTGACTGATTTTACAATCTCATGAAGTTGTTTACTTACTTCCACTGCTGTCCTCTCAGAGATTTCAGGTATGTGGCTCCCATTTTCTTCCATGACTGTATCTCGCAGACTTGTTCTGTGTGGGCTCGAGGTCTGAGTTTGCCTTTTTGCTCCTTCCTCTTAACATCCTCTGGGTTCCTCCCAAAAATCTGTTTGTGGGGTCCCAGGCACTTTCCTTGTTGGCAGCCCCAGGCAGTGTGTGGGGATGGGACAGTAACTTGGGTTCCTTTAACACCAGATTACAGGGAGGTAGCAGGGCATGGAGCAGGCTTGTTACCCTGGGGCTTCCCTGATGACCAGGGGTGCTTGGAGCTGATTTTCTGCCTCGGTGTCTACACTGGGACTTCTGCGATGGTGGCACGAACACAGAGGTGTGTTTTTCTGATTCCAGTGATGGGTGATGGCTGCCTAAAGGAATCAAGGGCCTTCAATGGTGGCCCACAGGTGCACAGGGCTTACCTGGCTGTGTATCCCTGCTTCTGCTGGCTGCCTGCAGAAAAGGACCCTCCAGTGGCAGTGTACAGTAGGCAGAGGTGGATCTGCTGGCTCTCTCTGCCCACACTGGCCACTTGCTGTCTGCCAAACTGGGTGAGCCTCCTCTGCCACTGGTTGGCTCACTGGTGGCTGTTGGAGTGCATGCAGGGGCAGAGCTGGCCCTCTGCCTCCTAGCTGGTTACCTGTGGGGATCTCCAATGATGGTTGCCAGAGCATGTGCAGCGGGGCAGGGCAGGTGCCCCACCATGGCTATTGGATGGGGCTGGCTGCCCCCTTGAGGCCAAGCTGGTTACCGGTAGGGAACCTCTACCATGGCTGTTGGAATGCACACAGGAGCAGGGGCTCGGTCCATGCAATTTCCACCAGACCGCTCCTGGCTAGGAGCTGCTGGAGGGAGCCAGGTACAGTTCTGGTTCGGTGCTTATCCAGCCCAACTCCACAATGGCCTCCAGCCAGTGATTCTCTCCCACAGAAGGACCCTCCTCTGCACTCACAGCCAGCCAGAGCAGTCCTCCGTGTTTGCCACACCCCTACACCACCGAATCTCTTTGCAAGGGCTTCTGGGCTTGCCAATCACTGTCACCGTGACCGTGCATCCCCAGGCTCCAACAGCTCCTCTCACACAGCGCATCTGGCTCTGGGTGAAGATGCCAGCAACTACTACCTTCTTCTTTAAGTTTCCCTTTTTTGCTCTGTGGGCTTCAGTTCTCACTTGAGGTTCTTCCTGTGGTCCAGGGGACCCACTTCCTTCCTTCTTATGTTCCCCACGATGCTACATTCCAGAATTTTGGAGAGGCTGTTTACTCTGCTGTTTACGGCTCCACCACCACCCCGGAAGTCCCAATATTCTCCTTTTAGAAGGAGAATAAAGACTTGATTGCAAATCCTGTGTTAGAGATTCAATATGGCTGAATACAGGAGAAGCCACATTGGAGTTACTCAGAGAAAGTCATTATTTGAAAGCCTCGGTGCTTACTCACCATAATAATTTACCTTTTAAGAATAAGTTGGTGGTAGACAAATAATTTCATGATAATGTTGGTAATTATTTAATTATTACTATGATATGGAGTGACATTCTGAGAAAGGTTTCTGCCAATTTTTTAGCATTAAGTATTTAAAATTTGATTTTGGAGGTCAAGGGATAAAAGCAAATTGATGTTTGATGATTAAATCCAGAGAGAACTATCATGTTGATCATTTTTCTTAGCCAATGGCCATTGCCCTCTTTCTCATTTATTTCTGATTTCCAAACCCCTCTGACAGGCCCTTGCCCATCACTGATTTCCACTAGAAGTACTAGTAATGTTGCAGTGTTTTAAAACTTTTCAAATCTCCTGGATTCTGTGCATGACATATGGCTTCGGTAGGGAGGTACTGATTGCACGGGGAAGCCTGTTATTTCTTCCACTTTTCACTGCTCTGCTCACAGCTTGCTGGCAGCTGAGCTGCGAATAGGATTTTAAGGTTCAGCATGAAATCCAGGAGCCCTGAAACAACAACAATAATAAAAGTGGACTCTGGTTTTGTGCCGGAGGCAAGTTCTGCTTTTTGTATTCGGAACTTTTTGAAAGGGAGCATTGCAAGTCAAAAAGACAGGAAATGAAAATGCTACCCAGACCCTCGCTTTTCATGAGGAAAAAACCCTTGCTCCTTTGAAATTGGAATTTTTTCTAGGTACTGATGTAAGCAAACTACAACACAGCTTTATTTCCTTCCCTGTGATGTGAAATGCCACAATCCCAGCCAAAGTTTTAAGAAATGCCATGACACACATAAAAACAGTCAATTATGTTGCTGAAAGAATCCAGGCACATTTTTTTCTCTGAAAACACTCTGCTATATTTTACATGAAAAATTACTACAAATACATGTGTCAAAAGTCCTCCCTAGTGTGAACCCTGGGTCTTATGACATTGGTGGATTAACACTTGTAAACTTCAATTCTAATTGGAATAAAGTCAAATGTCTGCTTTTTGAGAAAGAGCATTTCAAGAAAACCAGTGTGCTTTTGACAACAAAGGCACAATTCTTTATTATTAGGGGGGCATGTGTGTGTTGGCTACATGAAATGAGTTTACTCATTTGTTTGAGATACAAAACTCACTGACACCTCGAAACAACCCAAGATAATCACAACCAGCAAACTCTTCAGTCTGGGGCCCACAGCTGTTGTAGATACAATTTTTGACTTCTAAATATGTGCTCTATAATTGAGACGGATCAGGGCCAAGTGGCCACCTCATTAGCAAAAAGTACATCCATGTCAGAGGCACCATAACCAAATTCAAAGTTCTGGGAACTTTGGTTACCTCTGGGAACATGAGGTCCCAATACAAGTTTGCTGATTACAAGTTTTTTGATGAGAAGATGTGTCGATGTCGCTCCTGGCCGGCAGGAAGGACACACGACAAAGTCTGGCAGTGGACAACCTTTTCTTTTATTTTCCTTCTCCGTACAGCCTGCCCTGGGATCGCTCCCAGCCGAAGCCTCCTTTGGTCCGCTCCCCGCGGCTCCTTCTGGGCTTCTACTTCCGGGCTTCTTCTTCCCCCCCAGGGGTGGCACCAGTATATATACGGATACAGTGTCCAATCATGTTAAAGTAAGCAAGGCAAGCTGATTGGCTAACATCATCAGTTGCCAGGCAGACTATATTGTTGAGCGGGTTGCTTACGCGGTAAGCAGGAAACTAACGTGCTCGATGGGAGGGGTAATCTACCTCAGGCTTTACTCTTTACTACAGGCCTCACGTCCGCCAAGTGAGGCGACCGGGCTCGGGGCTGTGGCTCCCAACAAAGATGATTGTTAAATTTTCTGAAACATAACTTCCTCATTTATCAAATAATAATTAAAATTATTCATCTCGTATTACAAGATGAATCACCTTGGGTCTCTCATCTTTCTATACATGTCTTGAACAAAGGAACTTAAAGATTTCCCTCAGGCTTACCTTAAGAGTATTAGGATAGCAAACAACCTTGGAGGATAAAAGGTATTTGCTTTCCTGGACAGAAGGAATAATAGATAATTATGTCCTATAGGACAATAAAGATAATGTCTGCTTTGGGGGAAAATTTGGACAGGTTGTCTAGCGTTGCCTTATAAAAGAGTGTTTTTCCTAAACTTATGGCTCCTCTGTAATACAAGTCAGTGAAAGAATGTCATCTGGTCATTGGCACACTGTGCCAAGGGAACTGTGGCTCAAGAAAGGGCATAAATAAATGATCTCTGGCAACTGCATTTCCATTAGTAATATACTGCGCTTTGTCTTTGAGCCAAGGGCCCTTGTTAACTCCTCTTCCAGTCTCCACAAAACTTATGGAAGGCAAACTTATGGGATTGTAAGTAGAGTAACATCTCAGACTCTTCGTAGTTATTGACAGTCATAGACTGTATGCAAAAATTGAAAGTTAAACATTTAATAAACTGGATTACAAACTACAAAGCACAATCAGTCTCTGTACTCATGAATTTCTCAATCACAGATTCAACAAGAGTGGATTGAAAATTGGTCCTGCACTGAGCATGCTCAGATTTCTGTTATTGTCATATTTACACAGACAATACAGTGTAACACCTGTTTATAAGACATTTACATTGCATTAAGGACATAAATTCTAGAGATATTTTGAAGCATGTGGGAGGCTGTGCATAGGTTCTAAGCAAACACTGTCATATAAAAGCATTGAGCTCCCCTGAATTTTGGTGCCTGGGAGGGGTATTCTAGAACTAATCCTGCACAGGATACTGAGAGAAGATACTGAGAGATACTGAGAGAAGATACTGAGAGAAGACCATATTCCAATAATCATGGTCACTGTTATCACTATCAAGATGATACTGATGAATAGCAGTTTCTATTTTGAATATTTTCTTATGTGAAATAAATGAAGTAATATACATGAGCAATTAGGAATGATCACATTAGAAATGTTACTCAACAAGTAGATTGATCATACACCTAAATCAGGAAAAATTTATCAGGCATTTTAATGTATTACCACATAACAATGTAAAAATTCAAAAAAATATTTTAAAGTCCTTGCTAAGATTCCATATTCTAGCATGAGGAGAAAGTCTCCACCTTATGAAAAAATGTCATAATATAAAATTTAACCTAAAATCAAGATATTTGATGTCACAGAACATTTTTTGAAAAAATGATATTTGCTTCAAAATGAGTATTTCAAATGCAAACAAAAGAAAAATCTGAATACTTGTCATGCCTAAAATGTTCCATCGATGTAGACATCTCATGAGAGATAGCTGATTTACTTATTGCCTTTGCAGTGCATACTGAAAACACAATGGTATTGTATCTAAAATCTGAGACCTAGGGCAATACTTTGATTGTAACTTATGAATCCACTCAAACCTTGTATATCGGAATTTTACTGTGATACACATAGAGAAAATTTGTAAGTTAAAAAAGTAATACAAAGCAAAATAGATACATAAGGAAATAAATATGAGTCAAAGAGTCTACAATGAGAGCGAACATGTTGAGGAAAAGAGAATCAACAATCAAGAGGGGAAAACCACAGAGAGGACAAACTAATCAGGCTTTAGCTTGGATTTCTCAGTCCCCTCCAGCCTGAAGGTTATTGCCTATATATCCTGAATTTTGTTTATGCATTATCAATAAATCTGCTTCTGACTATCTTGGGATTAGGCTGGGACTCCTGTTATCCTCACTTGTCCGTGCCCTCTTAAAAGTCTTAATTAACTAAAACACCACAAATGACCTGTTTGTATCATCTGAAAAGAAGATCAATGACCTGTTTGTACCATCTGTTTGCTCTCGATATAGCAAAATACTCAAAATAATTACCCAGATGGACATGGATATAAATCCCAAAGATGCAAAGATACAGCAGAAGACATTAAAGGGGCACACTTGTCTGGACAGAGGTTCAGAGACAGGAGAAGAAGGAAAACCACATCTTAAAAGTAAATTTAGGATTCGGAATATTATTCAATGTATAATAAAGGAAAAGAGATGTCTTTTGTTCAGTATGAGGGGAAAAGGGAGAAGGCCAAAAACTTTACTGAGAAGAATAAAAGCAGAAACTCCAAGTCAGTATATTAATAAAAATGATGTTAATAAAGTGCTGTCGGGCTGGGGATATAGCTCAGTGGCACAGTCCTTACCCAGCAAGTGTGAGGTCATGAGTTCGATCCCCAGTACCAATTAATAAAAATAGTTAATGAACTACTACAAGTATAGAAAGCCTAGCATATAGCCCAGATCCACTCCAACCCACTGAAAAACTGCCGTCTTAGAGCGTGTCTTCTGTCCCTCTTCATCTTCCTCTGCCCTTAGTTTTGTGTCCACCTCTGTCTCCTGCCTCCGTCGGCTCTCTGTGTTACACACACTCCTTGTCCTGTGCACCCTGAAATGCATGTGGGAGGGAATCTTAAATGTCATTTTCCTAGTCTTTTTTATATAATAACGCTGAAATTTTTAATTTCTTTTTTGACACATTTAGATTAAATTGCTGTTTTATATTTTATGTGTCCTTTGATCAAAGCTTTCGCTGTAAAATTTCCCAAGTCCCCCAGGCTTACTGGAGCACTCCAATTGCCAAAGAAAACCTATATGCTTCCATCATTGCTTTGCTTTAATAATAATTTCCCCATCTCTCTCACTTGCTAATCTATAAATCGTTTTAAATTAAAATGTATTTTTAAAATCATCT
Organism: Cavia porcellus; assembly: GCF_034190915.1. NCBI lineage: Eukaryota > Metazoa > Chordata > Mammalia > Rodentia > Caviidae > Cavia > Cavia porcellus. Next base: position 58,230,794 of record NW_026947505.1, read on the forward strand.
ATATGTTAACAGAGCCTGGCACGATGCTTGCCAATTATGACTACTAGATAATTTTGGAATCAATGAATTAAATCTTTCACTTTTAGTTTAGCCTGAAATTTCTGATACTCACAGGTAGTTGTCTATAACATGCTATGAAATTTGTCAAAATCAATATTCATAGTCTCTTTTATTTCTAATATAGTAAATCAAATTACACCGGCTATAATGTTTATTCTTGATTTATGTCTTCCCATGTCATTGTCTCACAGCAGCTGGAGCAGCACAGAGATTTATGCCTTTTTCCAGAGACATAAATATTAATCTAATTTTTAATTATTTTCCCAATAGCATATAAGCTTTACTTTAGTTTCTACTTAGAATCAATATTGACTTATGTTACTTTATTAGCACTACTTTTTAAGAAAGCTATGTCACAGCAAGCTCATAAAATTATGACCTAGTAGTCATTAATATTAACCACAACCATTAAATTTATTTTCTCGTTAGAGTTTAGAAAAGTATAGGAATAGGCAGAATAAAAGAATCTTCTTTGAATGAAACCAAGTTCAGTATTTAGTGGTCCACATTTTCCACATGTCAAATGCTATGCTCTTTCTATTCTATTGCTAATAATTTCTGAGTGTTCAATCTTACTGCTTACTATTAATCTACCTTACTATGTGTCTTTAGCTAACATTTAAGTGTAGTTGGGTGTTTTATGTAAGTCTTTGAGTAGACAAGAATAGTAAAAGCACAGAAAAGAATACCATGTCAGTTTTTCACAAGGAAAACCAGCTTAAATCTCCCTATTCTAATAGGTATAAAGACGTAATTAGTTGTACCACAAGAAGAACAGATCAATTTCTGGGGATACTGGTAGCAAGCCTGCAATACTCAGGTTACAGTTTCTCTCCCTGTAATTTAAGACCAATACGTTCTTCCTTCCTGCACCTGGACTAAGCTCAGAACCCTCCACAGTACCTCATGAACAATAACTGGCTGCTAAAATCAGAACAAGCTTATCAACCTCTTTACAGGTTTGTGCTGCAGTACCACATATGGACAAACTCAACAAAGATTGTCACCTACTGAAATGCAAAGCTCTGGGACACGGGTCCAACATTTTGGTTTGTCTGGGCCACACTAAGCAAAGAGAAATTCTCATGGATGACACACAAAATATGTAATATAGTTACTGTATATACATTAAGAATTTTCTTCCTTTTTATATTATACCTTTAAATTATTTTACAAAATAACATAGCAACTCTAAGTTTAATAACTTGATAAGGAAACTTCTGCTTCATAACCCATGTCAGCTGAAATTACTGTGTTTTGCACGTTCAGTCACACAAACCCAGGTGCCGTGGTATTGTGACTCCCCTGGGCATGTGGCAGGCATGGAAGGCTGAGCTTGTGCGGTGCTGTGCCTCCCCGACACAGTGCTCTGTTTCACTGCACAGTGTAAGTGCCAACACCCCACAACTGAGTCATGGAAAATGTTGTTATACATCATTTAGGTGTGCTTAAAGTTTCCAATCTTGTGGGTCCACATTACTAGCTCTCCGGTGCCAATGTGGCCCATAGACCATAGGTAGGGCACACTCATTATAGGATACATTACCATCACACGTCACTTTCTTCCTGATGCACGCATAAAGAAAAGTATCATGTAAGTCACATACTTTTTGCTTGATTTCAAAATGCACATTTAGACTTTGATATTTCTGAATGTGAAATGGGATAGTTTCTTTTGTTTTTTGTTATGTTGAGTTTTGTTTGATTTGACACAGTTTTACTTGAAATTTTATTACTAAATATATAATCACTTACAAAGCAGAAAAATCATACCATATCTGAAAATTTTGAACTTTTAGGGGGCAGATAATGTGTTCTGTTATTTCTCGGATATATGTTGTCTATCTTAACTCTCTTTTTTGCTGCTATCACATAAGACCGAGATTATGTATTTTACAAAGAACAAAAATTTATTTCTCACAGTTCTGGAGGATAGGAAGTCCATAGTGAAGAGACCTGCAATTCTCAGACTTCATGTGTATCAGGAACGAATCAGACAACGTGAGATTCAACATACATCTTCAAATTCTTTTAATAATTGACATTAACCTATTTGTTCAAGTGGTTCCCTCTTCAACTAAATATCGCGCATTCATTCATATCCCATTCGTATCTGCGAATTAATTTTTCAACACATGCTTTGTGGGTTACACATTCAAAACACACCAGTATCAGACATTAATTTACAAGAAAATAAAGTTTATTACATTTAACCATTCAAATTTTAGTTGATTACTTTTATGCTTTAATGGATATTAAAGCTTACCAGGGAAACCATTGTAGAAACTGATGTGACATAGATCTATCAACATAAATGTAGATTATAGTTTAATCAAAATGATATATCCCTCATAACCTCATAATAACAGACTGTCTGACTAAGTTGCAATATATGAGATAGGTTTTATAAAAGGACAAAGGTAGGCAAAGTTGGATGAATATAACGACTCATTTTTATGAATCTAACACCTTAATAACAGGACTTCTTTTCATGGTTAGAATACCTTTTCTCTTTCTATGGTTATTTACACAGAAAATATACATATGGTTTTCTGAATAAAATATATATCCATTTGATAGTGTTCTGAATAAAGTACCTAACCTAAATCTCTTGCTCAAACAATTATAATTCCAGAGAGAGAAAAAGAGACAGACAGAGACAGAGAGAGACAGAGAGAGAAATTTATTTTACCTAGAAAATCTTACAATTATATTGGACAGAAGTATTCATGGGAAGGGATAGCCATGTAGCTACGGTATATATGTGCTTACAAAGAAAGTATTTTAAAACATATAAGGATGTATACAGTCTTGATTAGACATCAGGCAAACTGTTTCTACAACAGAGCACCTGTAAATGCTAAGTATTACAACATACTATCCCCAATGTATATTTGTACTCACAAACAGAAAGTCCCCAAGAACCAAAAATATAACTATAACAGTGGAGTAATAAGTAGATTCTGATGTCACATAATGAAGAGTTCTTGCCAATACCTGAAATTTAAAGTTTGGGTTTTATGACTACTTGAGGTCAGGAAAAAAAACCTTTGATGCTGATAGTTTGGAGCATTGTGACACAGACTTATGCATAAAACCATAACCCTTGAAAAGGCACACTTTCAGGAAAATATAATATTGATAAAATTCTACTGATACGGCCTGAGTGTGTTCTTAAATACATGTGTTACAAACTTAATCGTCAAAGCCACAGTGTTGGGAGGTGGGAACTGATGAGAGGTTAGGCCATCCAGGCAGAGAAGTGGATTAATGATACTGTCTGTGCCAGGATCAGTCTTATTATGATGGAGTGGGCTCTGTACAGGAGAAACTCTTCGGTCATCCTTTATTCTCTTCTCTCTCATCCTTTCCCTCTATCCTTAGTCATGTGATAACACAGCCAGGAGACCCTTATCAGATGCCAACATCTGGTTCTTACAATTTTTATTCCAGAAATGTAAAAAAAAAAAAATTGTGACTTATTTTTATAGATTAGTCTCAGATATATCATAGCAGTGGCATAGCATGGACCAATACAAGGACTTAGGAGTGATGGGGAAGACTCTTGAAATCTGGGAAAGCAGTCCCTTAAGTGTTTTTAACTCCAAGCTTGTTCTCACAAAAATGCTAACTTGTAATGCATTCTACTTGAATGTTGACCTTAGAAAGTTTGAGAAGAATTCATTAATTTAAGCTAAATCAACTCTGAATTTATATAATTGCTGCATACCTTGCAGAAAGAAACTTCAATCTTTGCTTCAAACCAAGAATTGGAATACCAAAGGATAAACTCAATCAAGCATGAATCAATGACCCAAAATTTCAAAATCCATAGGGAAACAAGGTCCAATAAAAGAGTGTTAGGTAAAATAATTGGAAAAAAAAAAGCATATTTTAACTCCTCGTGACAACAGATATTAGAATTACTGAATGTTGAATACAAAAACATGAGGACTAATATATTCAACTTGAATAGTATATATGATCTAGAAAAAACAAATCAGTAAATCCGCTAGAACAATTTAGCAGAACCAAGTAGAAAAAAAGGATTATATTACACACAGAATGCAGTGAATTACTGAAGGCTAAGTCATGAAGAATTTGAAAAGAATGATGAAGAATCATATCAACTGTGACAGCATGGACCTGGAATATGACAGAAAGTACCCTGTATGAAAGGCCTGGGCACAGGTTGTGCTGTGAGGAGATGATGGAACACATTAAAATTGGAGCCTACAGGAGATCTTTGGGTCACCAGGAGTCTTTCTACAAGGAAGAATCTGGGACCCCAGCTATTTCTTTTGTTTTTCCTATTACTCCTTCCCACAAGGTGTGCAGTTTACTGTACTCTGTGCTCTCATTGTGATGCTCTGCCTTGCCCAGGCCCCACGGAAGAGGTCAAGTAACTTGGACTGGAATCTTCAGAACTCGGAGCTAAAAATCAATCTTTTGTGTTTATTTTATTTCATTCACTCATTTGTTTATTTGCTGATGTAGGTAGTTATTGCAGTGAAGGTGTTGAACCAGGATCACTGCACTGAGCTTCATCCTGAAGCCTTTCTCATCATCTCATTAAGATGCTAATTTTCTCAGGCATTCACCCTCTTGCCTCAGCTGCCAGGGTGCTGGGCTTATAGATGTGTGCCACATGCCTAGCTAATATTTTATTTTTACAAGTTGATTTTCTCAGGTGTGTTGTCATAGTGATGAAAATCTAATTGACATACCCTACCAACTAATGTCCCTTAAAGAAGAAAAGGCATAGCACTAGTTTTGCTTGAATTCCAAAGAAATAAGAGATTTAAACTAAATTTTTAACTGAAATATATCAACTAGATCAACTCCTTAATTTTTCCCTTAGTGGTTTTTTTTTTTTTTTTTTTTTTTTTTTTTTTTTTTTTAAATTGGTACCGGGGATTGAACTCACAACCATACACTTGCAATTGCAAGGCAGGTGCTTATGCCGCTGAGCTAAATCTCCAGCCTCTACCTCCTTAATAGTTTAGCCCTATCCCACTAAAATAAAACAAAAAAGGAGCCTAATCTAATGCTGACCCATGGCTCCTGAGGTTAGTCAATTATGGTTCTCTTAATGGGGTGAATATATACTTTAAATATTTTTTCGTCTACACCACCTGCCTGACTCCTGAACCTTTCTTTCAGATTTCAAAAAGAAAACAGTTTGTTCCCTAATTTATTAGAGAAGACACTACTACATGATAGGGGCTAAAAACTAAAGATTAAATGACAGAAGGGATAAATTAGTGAGTGAAAGCCCTTCCAAATCTAACACCTTATGATTGCATGTTTTAATTTCAGTATCAAAGTATAAGACATTATAGCAGTTATTGGAAATGAAATAATTTCTAGAGAGAAGAAATTTATACTGTAATGCATGTCTTTTCTTTCTAGGGAAATTCTCAACTACTTTCTTCTCTAAACGCAGATTCCTGAAAGTAATCTCCATAAAACAGGAGAAATTTCAGCTGCTTATCTAAGGTACTCATAATATTTTTCAGGTCTGCATTCTATTTTTATAAGTAAGAAAGTTGTTTATGAAGATCTCCTTTGTTCTTCCACAGTGCAAGTTTCCAGTGAATTTGCTGCAACGCTCCTGAGACACTTCATCACCAGTAGCAGAAATTCAATTGAAATAAACTTAATTTACAATGCAAGCTTATTTATAGATATCCAGTCTTTTACATCAAGAATAGGGTTGGTGCTGGTTAACAGGGCTTTCAGAACCACCAGAGAACCCTTTCTTCCTGCATGTCTGCTTTTCATATGGTATCTATCACACCATTACCAAAGGCCATTTTGATCATGTTTCAGTTGATGTGTCCCTGTTCAACTTGTTGAATTGCTAGTGATAGTACCAATTAATTGTGGTCATAAAAGTAGGCATAACTATAAGAAAAAAGAAATTTATGGTCAACTGTATTAAAAAAGAAAGCAGATTTGCCTGGAAACTATGAATGTCATCATTGGGTAGACTAAACAATAGATACCTACCACACTCTGTGTTCCAATGAGTTGTGTTTCAACATTTTTAGACGCATTGGTATAGAAACCATCTGAGCCTGAATACAAGTTCCATATGCATCTTGTGTTGTTTCTCTATATTAAAAATAAGTAGAACAAAATGGTTTACAATATTCATTAAAACACATTTCTTCATCACATCTAGGAATGCTCCTTATAAATAATATTCACATATCTAGTGTTTTCCTACAGCCTCTGACCTGCTTCACACAAGAGAGTGATTTTTACATTTTTCTTGGGTCCCCTTAACTCTATACATCTAGCCCGATATCATAAACATCAGCCTGTAACACTAGATTGAATTTTCAAAATCTTTCCTGAAATTCCCATAAAGCTATGAATAGAGGAGACAGTGTTGCATGACTGTGTGATGATTCTTGCCACAACAACTGAGTTTACATCAACCACTCCTAAGAATAACTTATAAAATAAATGTGGATAACTTTTATAATAATAATAATAAGTTCAATAAAGAATGGGAAGGCCAATACAGCAATGAAAATAATCTGTAAAATATTTTTCTGTGTCATAACAATAAAATGTAAACAGAATTTGATTTAACTGGGAAAGAAAATTCTCCCCTTATGATGAAGTGACACTCAGTAAATGCTTTCTCACTCAATATGTTTTGTATGAACACAATGCATCAAAATTTAAAGAATGGAATTTGTGTCTGAAGAGATGTTTGCTTCAGAAAAGCATGTCCTGAGTGACCTGGGGACATTTATTCACTTCGAAGAATTAAATTTATGACAGTAGAGAAAAGGCCTCTCAAATTATTCAATAAAAGGAAATTATCTTCGCTAAATATTTTTGATCAGTATAAATCCTCTGCTGATTCCTCATTATAATGCTGTCAATATTCAGAAGGAAAAGATCAACAGAACCTACAGGATGCACCGCTGAGAGGATATTTATGATTAGGAGACAACTGAATTGCTCATAGGAGATTGGTATGTTTCCCTCTAGTGGTTAAATGGCATTAACTCCATCAACTAAGCCACCTTTTGAAAAACAAAGCAGAAAGCAAGGCAGCATTTAGTGAGGCAAAAATTAACATAGGTTTTAAATTAAATGATTTGCAAGTAGAATCATGTCTACTTATTATGGAGACACTAACTCATAGCTTAAAAACCTGATCAATTTCCGTGGGAGGAACAAGGACTGAGAATATTTTAAACTCTGATGAGAGATGTTGATGATCAGTAAGGATATGAAATGAGAAGAGGAAACAATTAAAATACTTACTAAATCCAATTCATTTTAATGTGGTGTAAGGTGAGTAATGAAGCTACATTAACAATTTTAATTCCACGTTGCATTATTTATTTAAAAATCCCTTATTGAAATAATTTCACTTTTGAAAAACCCAAATTCATGTTCTGAATCCTTCCAGCAAAGACTGACTGCATTTCTCCTGTAACCCTGCAGCCTTAGGGTGGGCGGTGATCAACTTCAGAAGGAGAAAAGCAGTGACACCCTAGTCACAATAATCATTTCTCCAAATACACATTTGGCCCTAAAATATTCCCCTAAACAAATCAAGGTAGCTTACATTGCAACAACAACATTTTAACTCTAAAATTCAAACTAACAGCAGATTGCATCTTCCTTCTTTTAACAGCTATGAGCATATTAGGATATTGACAATCAGCTGAACATCAAAATGCCACACTGGCTCCGAATATGCACACTAGGGTTCCTTGAGCAATCAAACTTGCTGAAATTAAGGGTCAAAAGATCAGCGCTGTAACGTTAGGCAACCCAGGGGAAGACAACAATCTTCTACCTTTGCTGTATCCTGTGAACTGGCCAGGATCACAGACTGTGAAAAACAGCTATCAGATCACAGGATCATTTCTGTGCCAGAAAGCACCTGTAGTCATTATGTACAAAAGAAGCAGACAATTCCAAGCTTTCAGAAGCACAGAAAACTAGCTTCCAATTGCTGGTAGGGAAATATATACGTACTGTAGAGGACAGAAAATGCCTATGAAACAGACACACACAGACTGATCCATGCCAACTAAACCATGCAGTGTTTAGTTCCCTATAAATTACTGAAGGAACAGAAAGGGAACAGCTAAAAACAAGCTTGAAATTCTCAGCTCATCCTCCATAGAGAAGCTACCTACCCTCAAGGAGGATTCTCTAGGTCTTCTTTTATTTAGCAGGTTGTAAATACTGAGGCCAATAAATGTGTCTTGCTTTCTAAGGAAGATAAACAAACAGAAATAGCAGTACAGGCATTTATGAATCACTTACTTCACATATTTATTCATTGTCCATAGTGACATGTAGAGGAAATATTTTAAAAAATTATTCCAACTTACTTGTGTAGAAAGATAAACATAGAAATCTGCTATTTTAATTTCTACTTTGATTGCATTTATTAGTATAGTAACTATACATTGTCCATGGAGATTAAATAAAAGTTTTGTGAATTTTTAGAAATCCTGAGGAGGGTTATCAATTAGAAGCTCAAAATACAAAAGTACAAAATACACATCTTAAGGTCAATTAAGATAGATTACACAGAAAATGTTAATTACTGTTATTTCAGAATGAAGCAAATGTATATAAGACTTTCATTAAAATTTGTAAAGAATGTAATAGACAAAAGACATCAAACAAAATAAAACACAATCTGAAGTTATTTTGTTCCTATTTTGATATTTTTCTTAGTTTCTATTGAATTTAGGAAAATTTATGAAGTTTCAAGATTTTTAAACCTGTTTGCACACATGTGGTTATTGGGAGAGGGTGAATTTTGTACAATGTATTTTGAGATCTACTCAACAGGTATTTGGTGATCCGAAATATCTGTGGGCTTTTCTTACTGAAATGACATTAAAAATGAAGTGTGTGTTATTGCACATAGGATCTGATTGACTTATTGACATAGGATCTGATTGACTGTACACAACTTGATAGGTATATATGAATAGAGACGACCTATCAGTGCATACGTGATAATCACACTGGGAGAAATTGTACACTGTGTTCCAAAAATAGGAATTTTAATCTAGGCAGTCTGTCTTTTGATCGTAGCATTGAGCCAACCGAGTCTTAAATTTAAATTACTTGACATGGTCCTGCTAAAATGAAATACTAACAATAACAATCTTGGTTAAACAGGAGAATATGGGTGACTATAAAGAAAGAATTTATGGTAAAGGGAGTTTATAGATGAAAGAAATGAAAGATCAGAATATGAGAAATGGTAAATAGAGGACAGAAACGAAACACTTCTAGAATATCTTTTATGAAATGACCAATTGTCAGAAAAACATTTGAACCGTACCATGTCTTTTTCTCCCACAGTAGACTAATTTCATTTTTTAAAATGATGTGGGAAGAACGTTTTCTCTTGTCACTCTCATAAATTATTCTTTTCTGAGTGCTGCCTTATGAACAAACGAAGGTATACAAAGAAGCTGGGGCATTCACGTTTCCCAGGGTGTACACAGGATGCTAACAGAGATAATGAACAGCCTGGCCAGCAGCCAGGATGACACGATCCAGACACAACTGTGGGTCAAGTTCAAGGAAACCACGTGAATATAGAGCCCAAGCAATCGTTTTTGCTAAAGAGAAATTTTTATACTACTGCAGTTAATTACTTTATTTTTCTCTTTGCTGGATAATGTTTTCCTGCATAGCTATTAGCTGAATAATTTCCTGAATAGCAGCATTTGAAACATCATCTGCTATGGTATGGAAGAGTGGGATTAAAGATTTTAAGTGCTCTGACAAGAAGGTGTAAAGCGAAAGCAGAAAAGCCGTCTCTACTAACTGCAACAAGATGCTGCTTTTTTGCCCTCGTCTTTTACATACTGAAGTTGTAAGAACTCCAAAGAGTCAAAAAATTTTTATGAAATGTACCTCTCAGGTTTTTGTCTCAGTGCTGATGGGACTGATTAAAATTCTTAATGAGGACCAACGAATAGAATGACTATGAGAGGTAGAAAGCACATACTGAATTACTTCTATGACATCTAACAGAGGAGAATGTGTGAAGTATGGTGCTGTTTAATAGGATATTTGTAAAAGATCAGCCGCTCTTCCCATCAAAATCATCTTTCTGGTAAATAGTCTAAAATATTCACTCTCTTTTTCTGGCTTCCTTTTTTATTTTTCTTACTTCTCTTTCTGTCTCATATAGAAGCACAGGTAGAGAAGCAAAGTACCACAAAAAGGAGATGCCCTACCAATGAACTAAGCAGAAACTGGCATGTTCAAGCTTTAAGCACACCTTATCATCAGTGAAGAATTCAAGGCAAGGGTATATCTCAGCGAAACCAGGGATTTAACTCAGCAGTATAGAGCCTGCCTGGCAAGCATGAGGTCGTGAGTTCGATTCCCAGTAAAAAAACAAGAAGAGAGAGAGACAGAGACAGAGAAAGAGAGAGAGAGAGAGAGAGAGAGAGAGAGAGAGAGAGAGAGGAAGAGGGAGAGAGAGAGAGAGAGAGAGAGAGAGAGAGAGGGAGAGAGAAGGAGAGAGAGAGAATTCAATGTACTAAAAAAATTCTTTTGAGAATCTATAAAAAATATATATTTCTTATTTCGTAGTATTTGCTTAGGATATTTTCATCGTTTTACTATTAATTATACCATCTGTCTCATTAACATAAACATCAATTACTCTAAATTATAATTTAGGGAAACCTATTGATAAGAGTATAAATCTTGAAACCTTCCTACAAATTTCTTCTAACGTAAGTTTTGAAAACACTGCAGGTTTTGTCTCTAAATAGAGTACAACATTATGACACTTTACTACAAGTCCGAAAAACAGCACTGAGATGAAAAACAAAGATCAAATACTAGAGAATCAAATTGGAGCAGAGGTCAATTTTTTAAATGAATAAAAACAAGATGGCCATTTCTAACTAATGGGACTAGTAATACTGCATTCCATCTGCTTCCAAACCTGTCTTTGTGTACCACTGTGGAAGTATGGAAATGCATAATGACTTTCCTACTCTTGAGATTCTATTGTTTGTAATAAATCACGTTAGGTAGGCTACAGTTAGGGCTGAGCAGTTTCACCAGGCTGATAAGAGATGACTTTGCTTAAAAAGTGTAGCAGCACTGGTTCACTTTGTAAAGAGGTGGCTTTTCAAATTTTTTTTTTTTTTTGAAATACTAAATGGTGATTTTCAACCTCTTCCCCAATTCTCTTTGGCAGTAATATTTCACAAAAATTAAGAACACATAAATTAATTTCTGGTAACTCTGCTGGAAGATGAACACAGGTGTTAAATAAAATAAATAAAAAGAACAAGAAGTGGCTATGATTCCTCTGAATTTCTCAGTATCTATGTAGATTCTGCTTATTTGATATTGGATTTTGCATGTTGTATATTTTCTATGAATTAAATTCTTTTGCATAACTTTCCAGCAGATCAGTATGTTTTGTAATTCACATTTTTCCAAGATGCTGCAAAGTGCCAAGAGTTGAGAATGCTACCCAGCAATATTCCAGGAAACTAATTACCTGAGGGAATTCATGAAAGGTACATAGATTCCTCTGCCTCAACAATAAAGTAATGAGAATAGCTTCTACTAGGCATATATAAAAATCACATCTATCTGCAATGCTTTCATTTATGCACACAGTTTAGAAGAACCACGCACATCTTACCTGGTTGAAATTTTTTCTTTCCTGAAAAATTTTCCCTGCCAATCTAGCTGAACACATTTCTCTCATCTGAAGGTATTTTACATACCATTCACTTAGAACCTCATCTGTATGCTGCTGTTGCTACCTGTTTCACAGGTTAAATATATTATCTTACGTGGACTTTTAAGTGCAAGTATCCAAGAATGCTCAGTAGGCATAGTTCTGACTCATGTCTCGCACAGTTTTAATTCATCTACCCAGAGCTGTAGTTGTTATTATTTAGATACAGTTCCAGTTTGTCTTCTAAATGTTCATGATAGAGGTGGTAGGGTTTTTAATACACCCTGTGGGAGATCATTAGATCCCTGGGAGTGCTGCCCTAGGTAAGCCTCAAGCGGTTTTCATGGGAGCCTGAGTTACTTCTGACTGGACCCAGCTTTTACACATGAACAAGCTTGGCTCCTTCATGCTGTCTGGCTTCCTGTCTCTCCACTGATTTCTCTTTCACACAGGTGCTCCTGCCCCACGCCATCCATCATCAAGTTCCCAGCAGAGGCTGAATCTATGGGGCTGAATAATTTTATTCTTTCAGGTCTTGAAACTATGAAATAAATATACCATTTCTTTTTACAAAGTCCCTAGTCTTGAGTTTTTTATACCAAGGAAAAAATGAATTGTGTACATAAGTATCTAAAATGTTGACCTGATATGGAGGATATAGTAGCAAACACATGCATCACCTGTTACCAGCTGGAATGCTCAGTTCTTCACCTTGTGGTCCTCTAGATAGCACTGCTCAGAAAGAGGCAGCTGGATTCATCTTGACAAGATGCTAAAAAGAGACAGCCACGATGTCTTCTATAACTTAACCGCCAAAATTACAACAGTCCTACTTCTACCATATTCTATTATTCTATCCAGGCTGTGTGGGAAGAGATTGCAGACTGGGGGGAACGCAGTGGCAAGCACCACTGGAAATCCGGTTAGGGGTCATCTGCCACAAGCACTGTAACTGTTTTCACCGCTCTTTTTTCAGAGATTCTGAAAAGATTCTTTCCTTGGAAAAAGAAATCAATAAACATCTGTTGAATTGACTGTTGTCTTCTATACTTTCAAAATATAGTATTTGCTCTTCTATTCTTCACTAATTGTCAATGACCTTAAACACACTGACGTCAACTATTCTAAAAAATAGAGTGATAAACTGAAAATAAAATGATGTGGGCACCTCTTGACCATACACGAACACATGTTACTTTAGAATGACTCAATCACATTTTTAATACGTTTTCATTCAAGAAATATTTATTGTCATTTAGCAGTTGCAAAGGAGACGAGGCCAGGACACATTTTGCTGAATGTTATGAGTAGAGTCATCATTAATCATGAATCTGAGAATAGTTTCTAAATGATATTTAGAAGAATTGTAAAATCTGATAACCAAAGCTAGAGACCAAGCCTTAATATATTAGCACTTCAAGAAAATAATTAAGTTTTATTTCTACAAGCTTGGGACAACATACTGAAAATCATTACAATTAGATATGAAATTTTGTCTCATTGTGGAAAATGTAGATATGAGTTAATACACACACTATTATCAGAGAGGGTATGAAAGGATGACATAAAATGATGTGAGCAAATATTTTTTTCAAAAATATACCTAAGCTCTAGCTATTAGCTTCATCCGAGTGTGTGTGTGTGTGTGTGTGTGTGTGTGTGTTCTACTGGTTACTGAACTCTGATTGTCATATTGAGTTTCATCCCCAACTTTTTTTTAAATTTTGAGGTAGGGTCTTGATAAGCTGCTAAACTTCTTAGTTAGTTTCCAAATTGAAGCCCTCCTGCCTCAGTCTCTCAGGTTTCTGGGATTACAATATGAACCACAACATCAAGCTTGACCTCATTTTCCATAAGGGATTCTGCTATTATTACTATATTTCTACCCCTTCTCTGCAAACACAGAAGCAAAATTAAAATATTTCCACTAGACAATGTTTTCAGTGATTTTTCCACATAGCATGAAAATTTTATACATACAGTGATAAGCCTTAGAAAAAGAAAGAAATTAAATGAAATATGTGTTTTCCTTACCTTCAGTAATGAGTTAAATGGAAACTCAAAAAAGCAATCCTAATCTTGTCCTAATCTCTAGAACTTTTTCAGAGAAACAAATTGTCATAGATTAAGAATTGTGTTAAATATTTCAATACGAGATCATCCTCAGTTTACTGGTGAGAGCCAAATCTATTGTATAAGAAACTGAACGAGGCACACAGAAATAAAAGGAGAGAGGTGTGAGATGGAGGTAAAGAGCGCGAGTATGATGTCTGAGAAGATGGAAACTCTCAGTCACCAAAAGCTAGAAGAGGCAGGAAAAAAAAATCATGCTTCCTCAGAGCTCTCAGAGGACAGCACACCTCTGCCCCTCCCAGAATGGAAATCTGCCTGCTTCCTACCTCTGCGCTCCAGAGTGGTAAGAGAATAAATGTCTATTGTCTCAAAATCATAATGTTTGTAGTAATTTGTTACAGAAGCACTAGGAAACTAATTTACTCTTCAACCAACATAGTTTCCCAATTCTAATTCCCATATTCATTTTCAGCAGGCTCAGCCTTTTCCAAAGCCACTGCCAGTAAATACCAACACCTGCACGAACGCTGCCCAGCGCCAGCAGCTGCAGGATTCAGGATTCTCTTCTGGATGGGAATCCAGCAAACTAATTCACACAGTTGTTTAGTAGACATACATGTATTAATTCATTTATTATGATGTTATATTTTTCAGGTAACATTAAAAGGAAATCTTGGAGCAGGTCAGTGTTTAATAAAACTCAGCTGCTATCACTCCCACTGTAGCATGGGCTAAGTGCCTGAAATTGATTGTTGGGTAAACTGCAGAAGACAATTTAAAGATAATACCTAAATAATAAAAAGTTTATCTAGGGAGAAATTATCATAATGATAGTGAGCATTAAAAATAAGGTAGATACTGATTGGAAGCTTCTAGAATAACATTTTATAGAACATGGTTCAAGGCACTCTTGTTTCTAGAAATGTTCACCAGGAATATTGTTACCTGACCCTGTAACTTATCATTCAAATTTATTATGCTCATTTCAAAATGGAATGCTGTGTTAAAGAAAAATAAACAGAAGAAGAGGCAAGGCAGAAGGACGGAGAAGGGGAGGAAACAGAAAAAGGTTTGTTGGTCACCCCAGGATATAGACTACTGTCAGGTTTCATTGAAGTTTTTCAGGGCAACATAGAACTTTGAAGTAAGACTCACAAATCAGTTTCAAATTGATCTACTTCAGTGCCAAGCAATCTTTAGCAAATTATTTACTAGTTGTGGTTTGTTGATATATAACATGGGGAAATAAAATGTAATAAACTATCTTGGGTTCATTTGTTAAAATTAATATAAAATAACTATGCTGTCCTTTTGGAAAAATTGAGTACTACAATCATTAGTTTTTAATAAATTTCATCATATTTATCACTTTTTAATAATTATGATTGTCAGTACATGAAGTGATAACAGAACACATCTCCACAGCCACTCTATCCTATCCATAAAAATTCAACTGTCTGATAAATGAAAGCTCTGAAATCAAAGCAAAATCATTCTCATAAGAAAGCAAAGTAGAAAGAGGTTTCAGTGTAACAAAGGAATTCTAATAATCTAATGAAGTTTACTAGCATAACTAATGAATGTATCAATCCATCAAGTGAGGCTTTGGAAAACATCAAGCTTAGTAAAGAACAAGTAAAGACAAAGCTTGGTATTCATGTCCAATGAAAGAACCATAAATCAGATTATTAACTATTTTGTTACATAAGCACAGGCAACCCAATTATTGAGAAGACTGTGGAATAAAAATCACTCAGCTCAAAATATGTATCAGTCTTATCAACATAAAATCTTGAGACATAAATATTCTCTATCAAGCTACCAATCCATCTTCTCCAGTATCATTAAATAATTTGTATGTGTGATTCCCTGTGGTGGATCCACAGAATTTTTGGCTACCTAGCCCTATGACTATGATCATACATGAAAACAGAGCCTTTGCAGGTATAATCAGGTTGAGATGAAGATGTGTTAAATTCAGTGCTCTTTGTCTCAAGTACTAATGCTTCTTATTATAGTAAGAAAGAGCTGCGGATACAGAAATATGATACAGGTAATAATGCCTTACAGGACAAGAGAATGTCAAGGTCTGGCAGATAAGAGAAGAGGCAGGGAAGAATATTCCCCATAGCCTTCAGAGAAAGTACAGCACATATCCATTTGAAATATTTACATACTATAGTTCTGAGAAAATAAAACTTTTTGTGATTTAAACAGCCGAGTCCTACACTCATGTGTCATTACAGCCATAGGAAAGTAATGCAATCTTCTTTGTTAGGATATTCACTCACTAAAAAATTTTCTGTGTAAAAGATTCCATAGGTAAACATAGATATTTAAATAGTAATTCTTAAATAGCACTGTTCACAACACTGAAGAAATGGAAAAATTTAAAGGTCCATCAGTTGATGAATAGATTTTAGATGTTATCATATAGGGCTAGAGATTTAGCTCAGAAGCATAAGCGCCTGTCTTGCAAGTGAGCAGTTATGAGTTTGATCCCCGGTACCCCCCAAAAAAGTTAACATATATACAACAGAATACAATGCACCCATTAAAAAGCACCAACTCTTATCATTTGCAAAAATATGGTTGAAACTGGAAATCGTTATATTAATTATGTTGTGTGAAATGTGCTATCCACAGAAAGACAAGGGTCACTCACGTGGAATTTTAAAATTTGATCTCATAGAAGCTGAGAGAACAATGCTGGCTACCAGAAGACCCAGAGAATACATGTGGGAAATGACAGAGGGGGAAGATTGATCAATAATTCTTAGTTATTTTCTCATTGTTGAGACAAAATGTCTGACACCCAAAGTTAAAGGAAGAAAGTTTGTTTGGTTCACTGTTTGTAGAAGTTTCAGTCCATAGCTGGTTAGCTCCAGGTGACACGGGAACCAGGCATTGCAGATGCAAAACAGTTCATGGTGGGCAGAAGAGAGCAAAGCAAGCAAGGAGGGAGGAAACAAACCAGCCTTTTCTGTCCCTTACATTTTACCCTCATTACACAGGGCAGCCAGCAATCATATCCTTAGTCCTAGCTCCATCAATCTTAATGTTGTCCGTAAATCAGTCACACACTGTAGATCCAGCCACCTCTGAAAAACCACCACCTGTGACTGCATGGGGCTTTGTGGGGACATCTAGGTATGAATCATAGCAAATAGTTATTAAATTACCGTTACATAGCAGCCACATACTCCATACAGTTTTATGCATTAAGTTATATATATATATATATATATATATATATATATATATATATATATAAATATGTATATAATATATATACAAAAATAAAGTTATATATATATATATATATATATATATATATATATATATACAAAAACATTTCCAAAAACTAGAAGGATTTTGAAAGTTTTTACAATAAAGAAATGATAAATATGTGAAAAGATAAATAGACTTGATCAGAGTTATATATTAAATACTGTATAAAATATTATCTGGTACCCTTGAACATGTACAATTTTTATGTTTTTATATATCAGTTTAAAGTAAATTTAATTTTTTTGTACTGGGAGTCAAACTCAGTATCTCATGCTTTCCAGGCAGGCACAGTGACATTGAGCTATAACCTTGGTCCAGTTTTTAAATTTTAATTAAAAAATTAACCAAAATAATAATGATTTTTAAATATACTTGAATTCAAAATTCCAGTCTCTGTGGAAAATATTTTATATCCAAAAAACAACATTATGGTATATCTTTAGTTGATAAAACTTATGACTTTTAAATGCATGCTACCACTTAAAGATAGATGTCCTTTTACATGATATTTATAATACCTGTTTCTTTATGTATTACCCGAGGCAGGAGATAATAATTAGAACTGTTCTTTAGATCCTCTAGAGCTTGTAGTGTCTTACCTGTTGGTCTCTGACCTCTAACACCACTGTGCCCTCTATGAAAGAGTTTTTTTTTTTTTCAACAAAACTGTAGAATGCCTCAATAATGTTACTGTATTCTTCCATGCAAAACACATAGACAGATTTAAGTATATGTTAATTGCTGAAAAAATGGCTAAGTCAAAGAAATTATAATAATAGTGATACCAAAAAATAAATTTTCTCAACATTCATAAATTTAATCACATATTTGAAACTATAATTTTTTTTCTAAAATTAAATGGCAATAAAGCTTTGAACATAGCTAAGCTAATAAGATTAAGGAAATAAAAATCACATTAATATTTCAGTAGACAGTTTATAGATCACATACCATAAAATAATACAAATGTGTTAGAATTTTTCATTAAATTCCCCCAAATCATCCCACTTAAGAATATGATCATATATCAAAACCTTGAGTTCAATTCCTGGTACAAAAGAAGAAAAAAAAAAAGAAGAAGAACAACAACAACAACAAAAACAAATTTCCTTTGGGCAAGACATAGCACAGCACCTACCTGGCAAACATGAGGTCACGAGTTTGATTGCCAGTACCAGAAAACCAAACAAACAAAACCAAACTATTGTCTAAAAAATTAAAAAAAATAATAACTATGATCATATGGACAATATTTTTTATTCATCAATTTATTCAGTCACTCAATTAAATATTTTAAGCACTTATTATTGGCTTGGGAAATATGCAAAGTGCAAGTTCAAAAATAAATGGAACATATAATCTATGACTTCAAAGAACTTATTCTCAGAGGGATAAAGACACAACAAATAATTACAATAGATTGATTTGAGTGCTGTAGTAAATTTATGAGCAAAGCCCTGATAGACTCAACAAGGAAAAGATAATCATTGCGGAAAGAATACAAGAACCGTTCGTTCAGCCTCCTCAAAGCATCGTGCCTTATATAACAAACATAACAAGGCATATTCAATAATATATGGATAAACTTAAGACGATTTGCTTAGGTGAATATTTTCCATTGCCTTTTAAATTAATCAAGTGTTGAATCATTATTTAATGTTTTGAAACAATGTCTTGCTGTACTGTGCAGAGCAGACTTGAGCTCCTGGATTCCACCTGTCTTCTTGTCTCCTCGGTAGCTGAATTACACACCTCTCCCATGCCTGGCACTGAGTGTGAGTTTTTTTTTTAATTTTTTTTTGTCTTTCTTTTTTATCGGTACCAGGAATCGAACTCATGACTGCCTGCTTGCAAGGCAGGTGCCTATGCCGCTGAGCTAAATCTCTAGCCCCCTGAGTATAAGTTTTACTTTGAAAGATTAATTAAAATAACCAATGATGGAAATCAATAACAGAAATTCCCACCATTCTCAAGGAAATCATTGACAGTTAATTTTGCCAATAAATATTTGAGTCTGTCCCCATGTGGTCTCAACATTCTAGATTTCTTTTCCTATAATATAGAAAAAAAATCAGTATTTAAAAAAAAGTGAAGTACAAAACTTCTGGCTCTGATTTTCATCTCCTGAGTACTTTGAGTTGTTGTTTGATACCGATACCGGGGATTGAACCCAGGACTTTTGCACTAACCTACAATCATGATCTACTATTAATTAATTAATGCATTCACAACAGGGTCTTGCTAAGTCACTAGGTTACATAGACTGGACCTAAATTTGCTTCCACCTTAGCCTCCCAGTTTATTATTCATTTGTACAGTCAGTATAATAAAAAACACTTTACATATTTAAATTTTTTAAAGTCTGTTACAAAAAAAGACACATTATCATTATCCCCAAGTTACTATCTCTTTCCCTCACAAAAACATAGCTAGCATTCTTGCCAATTTCAGAAGCAGTTCTGGAAGTCCTCATGCACAAGTATCTTTTCGTTGCTTAGATTCCTTGATGTCATAGCTTCCTTGGTGTCATGAATCAAGTCAAACTATTTACTTTTCATGGTACTTTTGATTTTGGGGAAGGATTCAGAAGGTGCACGGTGCCAGATCCAGGGAATAACAGGGTCAGGACACCCCACAGTACTTTTGTGAACCTGCCTTTCCTCGGGATGCCATTTGTCAGCATCATTCACCAGATTTTTATTCCTACCTCTTGAAGATACGAAAGAGAATTTCCAGAACTACGTAAGAAAGTGGCAAATACACAATGGGACATGTGTGTTCTAAGTAAAGGGGAGTACTTTGAGGAAGATTAATGCTAATGTGTCTTTCAGTGTAATATTTTTTTAATTTAAACATTCACCATATCTTTTGAATACACTTTATAGCAAGAGAAAACCTGAACAAACTAAATATGTTAGTAATTCCAAAATTTATCTTACAGAAATCCAGGAAGTTGAGTGAACACCAATTAGGATATCATAAACACTCAAAATTCTATTCCTAGGCAAATCAGGTACAAACTGAAAAAAAAATCTTTATAGAAACAAACAGCTTAACTATGTGGGATCATGTGTAATAATTAAAATAACTTCTTGTCAAAACATAAGGAAAACGTGGAGAAAAATTTAATGTCTTAACAGAAGAAAGTCACCAACTTGTAACCCTGTATCTACTAGAAGTATTCTTCAAGATAAAAAGAAAAACAGTTCTTCTCCAAACAAACAAAATGTGGCAATTCTTCACCAGCAGACCTGCCCCATGGGCTGTATTACAGGCACTTCTCCAGCGGAAAGAAAATTTATATAGAACAGAAACTCAAATCTACATTGCAGAAACAATAACTAAAATTAATCTTTTAAAAACTTTTACATCTTGGGGTCGGGGATTTATCTCAGTGGCTTAAACCCATGCCTGGCAAGTACGAAGTTGTGAATTCCACCCCCAGTACCAAAAAACAAAACAAAAAAACCCTTTTACATCTCACATGAGGTAAATAACAATCACATTAATTTAAAACAATAATAACAAGGTATTGGATGATTACATCATATCCAAAAGTAAAAGTAAAATAAATGACAATTTAGAATGGAGATTAGTGTACTCTGCTAGAAAACACTTAGACTGCCTGGGAAGAGGCATATTGTTATTCCAGCATGGACTTTAACTGTAAGTATATGTTTAAAATATCAGAAAAGTGACTTTTGAAACACTAAAAGACATATAATTGATTCTGTAATATGGAGAGCATACGGAATGATACAAAATACAGTGGTAACTCGATCACAATCTTCATTCCGTCTCCGATTCAGCAACACCATGTCTGAGTTGATTGGGAAAGAGGACAGCAGCCAGGCTCATCGCCTGCTGCCGAGCTCACAAACAATAACAGTGTGCTGCCAGACCTTCTGTTTGTTAACCGAATTGTTCTCAAAGAAAAGTGTTCAGGAAGCAACGTTCTACCATACTGAATTCAACCACAAAAAACACAGAGAAGCAAAAGCAAACAAAGAATAGTTGTATCAAAAAAAAAAATTTGCAAATGCTGTAGATAGTAATCCAGCTATCGTTTCACTGGGTGACTGTAGGTAAACCCATGGACTCATAACTGACCATAATCATGTTCAGAAACGCTACAGTTGCAAAAGCATGTAGTTTACAAGTAAATTCATGTTGTCACAAATAACATCATGTAATCCATTTTTAT
This sequence comes from Cavia porcellus, assembly GCF_034190915.1. Taxonomy (NCBI): domain Eukaryota; kingdom Metazoa; phylum Chordata; class Mammalia; order Rodentia; family Caviidae; genus Cavia; species Cavia porcellus. The sequence continues at coordinate 58,252,150 of NW_026947505.1, forward strand.
GATTCCTTCATGTTCTATTATGAATATATGTCCTACCTTTTTACCTATCTACCCATTGATGGACATTTCAATTGATTCTACATATTTCTTAGCTATTGTGAATTGTATTACAATAATCATGAACATGTCTGTGATATAATGATTTCATTTCCTTTTAAATTATACCAGTAGTGGAATTGTTGGATCATATAATAGTTTCATTTTCAGTCCTTTGAGGAACCTCCTACTCACCTCCATACTGGGCCTACTAATTTATGTTGTAACTATCCATATCTGAGTTCCCATTTCTCTGCATTCTCTTCAGCAGGTGTTTTTGTTATTTTCACAATAATCACTCTAATTAGGATGAGATGAGATCGGTATTAATCACCTTCTTTGTTGGCCTAAATATCTGGCACTCACAACTTAGAGAAAAGAAATCTATTTGGCTAATGGTTTCAGGGTTTTGGTCTATGATCCACTGCCTCCAAAGTAGAAAGAGCTTTCTAGAAGGTATAGTGGAGTAAAGCTGCTTAGGTCATGGACGTTGAGGGGTAGTGTAGAGGGACAGTCCAAATAGGAAGGCTCCAGGGAACACATCTAGTAGCCCCATTCGGGGCTCTATGACCCACCCAGATACATTTAGCAGTTTGCCTTACTGATCCCTTAGGTGGCTCCCAGGTAGACAATCTTCATGATCACAAAGTCTCACTCTGGTTTTGGTGTTTGTTAATTGAAATAAACCAAGATCAGAAGAAAATGTTACATGTTTTCATTCACTTGTAGAAACTAAAAAGATTGATTACATAGATGAGATTACATACAGAGAATACTGTAATAGATGTCCCGAGGGACTAGGGAAGATAAAGGAAACAGACTGGAATCCAAGGGTTAGATAATGATTATCAAAATACATTCAGAGTGAGTAATTATAATGCTCCATAGCACAGCAGGATAAGTATGCTACAAATGATCATATATTTGAAAATAACTAGATAATTACTTGAAACTTCACAACATAGAGAAATGATCATATATGAGATGTAAATGCTCACTAATGTGACCTGTTATTACACATTATACACATGTGTCAAATTATAATTCTGTATATCATACATAAGTAAAAATATTATGCTGGCTAAAAATATTTTTTATAGTTTTAAATTTTTCAAAAACTAAATGGATGAAGGAAGTTATGTTAACTCTAATCAAAAAAAGAATAATATGCTAATTTCACACTCAATAACTTTACCTTAAGAAAATAATCAAGGATGAAAAGAGGCATGTCTAATTTTAAAAACCTCGATTCTCCATAGAAGCATTATGATTCATAAGGTATATGCAGGTAACTGTAAAAAATCAAAATATGTGATGGAAAACTTACAGAATCATGAGAAAACAGATAAATTTGATTTAAAACACTTCAACACCTCATGTTCAGTAATTGATAAAGAAGCCAATAAATTTATAGAACACCAAAAGTCTAAATAATCAGTTAACTTGATATGATAGGCATTTTTAAAATACTGTACTTTAAAACAGTTATAGAATGTTTCTTGTAGGCTGGGGGAATGAGATACAGATACAGATCTATATGACAAGAACATAGATGTAGATTATATAGATGTAGACATGGATATGGATAATTTGCACACAGACTGGCACCTGAAGGCGTGCTATGAGAGGATTTCCATCACCAGTCATGAAACTACCTAAAATTTATGTTCACTATGTACAAACCAAAACCTGTCCGTGAATGTTTGCAATTACTTTCTGTAAAATGGCCAAAACTTGGAAGCAAAAAGGATTTTCTTTAATAGATTGACAAATGATAAAACTATATTACATCTAGACAATTGAATATTTTACAATGCTAAAAAGAAATGCCATGAAGCTGTGAAAAGACACATATAGGTTTCTAAGTGAGGACATCAGTCTGAAAATATTGCACACTGCATGATTTTAATTCTAAGATATTCTAGAAAGAAGTAATTACACAAACCAAAAGAAGATCAGTGATTGCAAAGAATTTGATAGATATTTAATAAAGCATGGGGATTTGTTTAAGTAGTGAAACATTTGCTATGGTACTTTAGTGATGGATACATGACATTACTATAAAAGCAAATAATCAAGTCAATAAATCACAAAACAAAATCGTCAGATAGGAATGTTCTAGAATAAGCTGCAATCTATGAATAACAAATGTAATTTCATTACGAAGAAGGCTAGGAAAGACATCCTAAGTAAGTGAAAATGAGATATCTTCATTCATTCCTATTTTTATAGCACAATGTTACTCTTTTTGTAACTTTTCTATTGCTAGTACAATATATTTAGTTCAGGGGAGAGGTTTACTTTGGCTGATAGTTTCAGAAGTTTTGTCTGTATTCAGCTAGGTTCAAGGCAGATGCTTCATGGCAGAAGGACACTAGGCAGAAAAGTTGCTCAACTTGTGACATCGAGTAAGCAGAGATGGGGAAGAGCCTAAGAGAAAGGGGCCAGGACAACATGTGACCCCAAGGTCGTGCTGAATATCCACTAGGGCACATCTAAAAAGTACCCTGCACTAATCATTCCTCTAGACATCTCTCAGGTCAGTGGAGTTGAACCATCCCAACCCAAAACCACATGACTTACAAATATCATAAATCTATTTCTCACAAATCTGTATGCCAGGAACACTATGGTTCAAGGAACTGGCAGATTCCAAATCTGATGATGCCTGCTCACTGTTTCCATTATGTATCTTTTTCTTGGATCTTCACTTGGCAGAAAAACAAAAATAATGAAATGCTGCATCTTCATTTGGCAGGGAAAGTAGCTCATGGACACCCTCTTTTATAGGATCAGTAACTGCATTCATGAAATTTATGTCTTCATAAGGTGAATTACCTAAAGTTCCCCAATCTTCATGCTATCACACAAACAATCTAGTTTCGACATATAAATGAGAGAAAAATCTTGGATATATAATAAAATAGACCACAGTTGAACTCAGAAAAGACACACAACACAGTCTTCTCTTCATAATGTGTTTATCACTGGAGTACAAGTTAACAATTCTTAGTATTTTCTTCACATATATTTAAAACACTTACGTAAATGATTGTTGGATGACATTGTTAGAGTAACGCTTTACAGATAAGCAGGAAAGAAGGCTAGAATGACCTTTGTGATGGCAGATGAGAGGTAAATACATCAGTCTGAATTCTGTTTATTTAACAGGGATGTAGATGGTTACATGTAAAAATATTCACACATTCGTATATGCACATGTGCTAGTATATACATATTTCTTTGTTCATTCAGCTGACAGAGGCTAAAAGTTATGACACAGCAATAGCAATAAGCATCCCTGGCACACAGGCCTTAGTTTATGATACTATTCTCCAAAAAAGGAACCAGTGAACCCTGAAAAAATGGCTAATTTTAGAACTCAGTCATAAGATATGCATACAAGTTGAACATACAAGATTGGTTTAGAGAATCTTATAAAGCTCAAAATTTAGAATAGTTTCATAAACAAACCTCCCAATGGAGCGAGTGTGGATGGGCTAAGCTTAATTGTGTAATTTTGATTGGTTTTGAGATCCTCTAGTTGATATTTGAAGCACAATTCTGAATGCGTCTGGGTGGGTCATGGTGGTGTGACATGGATTCTGAATTTGGTATCTGGTCTTTTTCTGTCTGGAATTGTTCTCCACTACCTCCTAGCTGCCCTAAACTAAAAGAAGCTTTTTTCAGCCATATTTTCCAATATGATGCTCTTTCCTTGAAGCCAAATGACTGTGGACTGAATCCCTGACTATCAGCCAAATTAAACCTCTTCTCCTTTGACTTGTGGGTGTGCAGTATTATGTAACAGGGATAGGAAAGCTGACTAACAGAGCTGAAAAAGGACACAGGAACCAGTGAAAGGACTTCCATGAACACAAAAAACAACATGATAAATCTAAAGTAGCATTAGATTATGACCCAACATATAATATTGCCATAAGTAGAGACCAACATCAGCAGTGATTGAGTCATTGGCATGAAATATTGAAACTATGTGATAAAAATATCACATTTCATGCTGATGCAATATATTAATACTGAAATGCCTTAGTCAATCCTGTTGCTATCAGAGAATACCTGAGATTGAGAGATTTATAAAGAACAGAGATTTTTTTTTTTTTTTTTGTCCTACACTCCTGAAAGTTGAGAATCACAAGAGCATGACACTGAAATGGTATTGTCTTCTGGTAAAAGCTTCATTATGCAACAAAACACAGTAGAAAGCTGAAGGGAAAACACACATTTGGAAAAGACAAAACATGGAGGGCAGACTCAGATTCTGTAACACCCATACCTATATGACTGAGACCACTCTTTTAATGCAGGCATTCATCCCAGTTAATGACTTCATTACCTCTTAAAGATAGCACTTCTCCACACTGCTACCCTAGGAATCAACTCATAACAAGAGAATCAGAGGAGTAAAACCATATACAAGCCACCATATAGAATTATGAAGGATGTATGGAAAATTTCTCTACTATTTTCTTAATTTTTCTTTGAATCTAAACTATCTTTTACACAAGAAATCTAATGAAGCAGAGCAGGAGAGATAGTAGGATTAAAATAGAGACAGAGAAACGCGGAGAGATTCCTAATTAAAAGAAAAGACATCACTTAAATTCCAGCATAAATTTTAAAAGTGAAGCAAAATATGCCCCATATTCCTTTTAGCTTTGACCCAGTGTTATGTTTTTTGGTGGGATTTTTACTCCTAAACATGACAGCAATATAGAAACAATCTTAAATATTTCAACCAAAAATAGTTAATTCAGAGATGGCGGGAATCAATCAGTTTCAGTCAACTTGACTGTCAACACAGAAAGAAAAATTAGAAGATTAGAATTGGGACCTCTGCTTCCTCTATTAGAAAGTTGAATAATATTACACCCTTCATTATTTTTAATGGCAGTTTTGTGGTGATTTTATCTGGGCATGTATAAATGAAGGATTGCATAAAAGGAAGCCTTTTATTTTAGTTTCATTTCACTATAGATAGTGCCTTTACATTTTCATTGATGAATATATTTGAATTTTAATATTTCAAAAATTGTATTTCTATTGCTTCACAGTAAGGATATTTTTACACAACATTTACTTGATATGGAAAAAGCAAGAACAGTCAATTCAACTATTTACTAGCATTTTAAAAATTAAAATGACAGGGGGCTGCAAGCGTAATGTTATTGGGTTGGTAAATTTTAATAGATTATTGATCAAAAGTAACTGAAATAGTGCTAAGGATGAGGAAACTATTGTGTATAAAACTTTTGATAAAAAGAAAACATTAAATTTTCAGCAGTCCATTCATTTTCTAGTTATTCAAAGGACAAAGAAATCAGTGAGGTTTTCAGTAGACATAATTCAATAAGTAATCAATTGCTCTATTTTTGCTTTTTGAGAAAGAGACAGTCTTGCTATGAAGTTGAGACTGGCTTTGAACTCACTTTATCCTACGCTGATCTTGAATTCGCAACTATTATCCTGCCTCAACCTCCCAAATGCTAAGATTATATTCATGTATCACCACACCTAGCTACCACACCACACTATTTTTTTAAAAGAGAACTAGAAGATAAATAACTCTTGATCCTCCCCCTCTCCATTGTGTCCTCCAGTGCTTCTGTCCAAGTCTATCTTTTATTTTAGGCCTAATTTTCATCTCCTTAATTCACAATTATTTGCCTAAATGCTCAAGAGTTAGCTGAATTCTTGCAGCATACATAACTTATTATGATCATCCTGAAAATTGCTATGCATCATTAGATATTATGTTGTCTAGCAATACTTTAATTTTATAAACTATTTTACTTACATTTTCTGTTATTTGTACATTGCTGGCATATTGAATCTGTATCAATTTCTGCTTTGACCTAGCCTCCATTACCTACAGTATGCCAGTCAGATTTTTGACATTATAACCAACACTTAGAAAATCAATTTACAAAGAAAAAATTTTTATTTTGACTCACAGACTTAAGGGATTTCAGTCTGTGAATGATTGGCCCTATCCCTTGTATACCTGTCATGGAGGGAGCCAATCGTGGAGCAAACCTCTCTCTCAAGGTCAGTACACACAAAAGAGAAAGATGAGTGGACTGGATCCCCGCCATAGCTTTCAAAAACATACCCCAGTGATCCAAAGATCTCCCACTAGGCTCCACCTGCTAAAATTGTCTCCCCCTTGAGGAATGCCAAGCCAAAGATTATGCCTTTAATCTTTGGCATATGACAAACCCACATGACAGTGTTGGGTGATCTTCTAGGTCAACATTTGTAAGCAACAAACATATAGTAGGCATTAAAAGAATACTTTCAAATTTATTGGTAATACTTAATCCAGTGTACATATTGACCAATATATTTATAAACAGCAACGTTTTCAGACAGCTTCTACTAGTTTTATCAATTATGTTTAAAAATATATTGCTATTTCTTATTGGAATATTTTATTTGCAAATTATTGCTGCAAAAGTAAAAATATAATTCAATATTTTCTCACTGCTATTTTATAAAATATAGCTTTTTAAATGACATATTGCTTTTAAATAACACAAAATACATTACACTGAGTTTTTTGATGAACAACTTAAATATTAATAAAAAGCAATCATGCATTATATAGTAAAAAAATCCTCAATACATTTTAAAGATTCATCCCTATGTATCTCTGTATATTCTCTGGCCAATATGTAATGAAATTAGCAACCAGTGACAAAAAAACTGTTGTAGTGTAAATATTTATGCCTCTTCCAATTTCCTGTAAGAATTTTCTTTCCTTTTTTCTTTCTTTTTTAGTGATTCTGAAAAAAAGCAGAAAACACAGGAAAAATAAAGCATAGTCCTCATGAAGACAACAAAAATCTGACATATAGCTGATGCGATGCTCAGGAATTCCCAGTGCACAATATAAAAAAGAAAATATTAAGAGACACACAAAAGAATAAAGACTCTAACCCATGTTACCAGTATGGCATTTGCCAATTCAGATTAAATCGTTTTGGATAGATGTCACCACCTACAAACTTCCTTAAAAAACGGACACTCATTACAGAGCTTAGCACATTCATTTCTGGAAATAAAGTAGACAATCTCAAGGTAAGAAGAAACTAAACACTCTATTTCTTTACAACAAAAGAGGGGATAAAGCTTTTTGGAGTGATCACAGAAAACTCTTATCACCTTCATAGTTTTGAGCAGTTCAAATTGCCTCAATAGTTTTCAAAAAAACATTTAGCCCATACATTTCCTCCAGAAAGGAAGTTGACATTGAATGTCCACTTTATATACTTTGATACTGTGACTTGAGCAACTATCTCTAAGATGATAATGTGTAATCTATTAACTGGTGATTTCTTACTGTTTTTTTTTTTTTTTTTTTTTTTTTTTTTTTGTAGTTCTGTATGACTTGTACCTTACACCGTTTTGTTTTGTTTTGTTTTTTCTCTTTTTCCTTTTAAATAAAATTTTAAAAAAGAAAGGCAGTTGATTTATTTCTTCCCACTTCACATTGCTACTAATAGTCCAGAATTGTTTTAAGCCGAATTTATTGCCTGAAATTAAACATTGTTATACAGTGATGAAGAAAGGAAAGTAATATGTTGCAGAGACATTTGCATGCCAGTGTTCATTACTATTCACAATAGTTTAGACACAAAACTACCTCAATGTGTACTATTGATAAAGAAATGTAGGATACACACAAGAAGGAATAGTACTCACTCTTAAACATGAAAAGAATCCTGTCATTTGTAAAATATGGATAGAAATAGTGAAAAGAATGTTAAAAAATGAATCAGGCACAGAAAAAAAGGTGAATCACTTGCTCTCATTCATATGTAGACCCTACCAAAGTTGATCTCATAAAAGGTGAGAGTACAATGGTAGTTATGAAAGCCTTTATCTATTTTCTAAAAGCAAACAATGTTCTCTCAGAAATCCTAGGCCAATAATAATATCACAAAGAGTAGGATAAACACTTATTTACATTTGATATTCTTTTAAAGATTACACTGTTGAATTTTGTAGTGCTATCCAAATGATGCGAAGTAGAAACAGTCTGACCTAAAGCCTCTTTACTAACTTAAGGATCTCTCTGAATTTAAACATTTAGTGTTTGATCTGTTGTTCAAAGGAAATTATTTGCCCTATTTTAGTAGCTGATTTTCCTTTATTTGTTGTTTTTTGGAGAGGGTCTGCAATGAAATATTCACCACTTATTTTGCTCTGAAATTCAGTAAAGAAGAATTTTTAATGTGATTATAAATTGAAGAATAAAGTAAAAGCTCTCATAATACTCTTGATTGCATCCACCTATGTTTTCCAAGGAAAGTTATATTCTAAGAAATTATGAAAGAAACATCAAATACACAAGAATATTAAAGTTACAGAGGCCTTTACATTACTTTTTTTTATCACAACCCCCTGCCTGCCAGGTAGGTACTTACGGTGCTGAGCTAAATCGCCAGTTATATTACATTTTAAAATTACAATTTTCACAAAATATTTCATAACAAACTTGAAATGAATTTAAGAGCTATGTTGATAGAGACAGAGAGAGAGAAAGAAAGAAAGAAAGAAAGAAAGAAAGAAAGAAAGTTAAATATGATGATAACAGTGCACAAACATAAATTGTGTTCATATGAAATATTATTTTCCAGTAAGAATTTACTTAACTTTATTTGGCCTTATTCAATAGTAGGTAAAAGAGACTGAAAATGTTGGTGAATTTAAACACATTTGTTAGATTACAATTACTGGTCTACAGAGGTCCTGCAAATGCAAATAGTTATTTTACAAATTGCTGTTAGATTAGTCCAAATCTTTTCCATTTGGCTATGCTTCATAGAAACATCATGCTTTATTTTCTACTAACCAAAACCTAAATATTTCATGCTCAATAAAATAAAATATGACAGTGTTAAGATTGTTAATTTGTGTCTCATCAAACATTTCCAATACGCTTTTTCACTAATATTTAAGCAGTTTGATATTAAGAGGAAAGATGGAAGAAACAGAAACATCACCTAAGGGTCGTGAGGGTCTTGTCGCCTTTGAAATAGACTGGTGGAGACCAGGCCACCCTGTCCATTCATCTTTCTATCAATCTAGGAGCAGCGTGGCAGCAGTCATTTACACGCCGGGAAGAAATACAGTCCCCGAACAACTGCTTGTTCAGTGTGTTATTCATTTTTTCCCAATGTCAGGCGAAAGTGTTTTCATCCTCCAGTGTTTTCTCAGCCTTGGCAGAAAAATGGATAATGGATGATGATGTGGGTGACACAGTGTGTGGATTCTGAAACTGATGGAGAGAAGAAAGGATCTGATAAGAAAATCCCTTCTGAGGCTCCAGCATTATGAGAAATAACAAACAAATGCAAGTGGATTCCTTTGCAGCTTCTCTGTTACACACTGATTTCTTCCCTCAAGATCGTGACATCTTTTAGCTTTACTTAATATGATGATAACAGTGCACCGACATAAATTGTGTTCATATGAAACATTATCATTTTCCAGTAAGAATTTAAGGTAAATTCATGCATCTTTATATTACCAATTTCCTGTTGTATTAATTTGTTAGATCACTGCAACAAACTATCAATAGATACAACAATTGCTATTCCTATAGCATAAAAAAGTTGGGTAAAAAGCACTCCAAGCTTATATTCACTTACATTCTGGTATGTTGTTGCTTTGGGTTGCATTGCACATTGCTCTGTAGACGGGAACTCCAAAGCCTTCTGGGTGGTGAATTGTGTAAGACGAAGAGTCCTGGTTAAGTAATCAGAGGTGTGATGGTGTCTTACCAGCCAGCAAAGAGAGCAGAATACATTTAGTTGATGAGACTAGAAAAAATTTATTCATCTGCTATTTGTCTTTATTCTTCTCCTGTAACTCTTTCCCATCACCACTTTCGCTTGCATATTCTCAACTGCCTTGTGTTCTGTTCATTATTAACTCTGTAGTTTCCCCACAAATGTCTGATCTGAATAGTGGTATTTCTCGCTTCATATCATTGCTTCTCTTCTATATTTATTGATCTTTCTTAAAATTCTTGATTAAACACCTACGATGTAACTGACCCTGTGCAAAGAAGATAACAATTCATAATTATGTGAATATCTAAATATACTATGTGCTCTTTAGGGATACACATTAAAGTCACATTATCTGTCTTCCTTTAGTTTCTGATCATATCTGTCTTTTTCAGTTTTGCCTGTTTAAAGCTTGTTCAAATTTCAATTTTTTCATGTTTTATTTTAAAGAGATTAAGACAAAAGAGGACATAACAAAGCAGATCAGATCAGAACAACGCAAGCAACACAGCATTCTACCATAAGACAACCCATAATTAACAGTAACTACCATAATGTCTTTTTCTTTGAAATAGTTGAGCACAATTTCTTATATGATAGTTTCAAACATAACAGTATAAAACCATCCAAGAGAATGAAAGCATTACAGGGCTTTCAGAATCAAATAACAGAGAATGAACAATGGCTACTATATTATCTCATTTCCCTATGCTATCACACACAATAAAATCCAATAAGATATAACATGATAGAACCAAAGTAAACAGAACAAAAGCATAGTAGGACTTCACAGTAAGATGATATTAAATCAGCACTGGTTATTCTAATGTCTTGTTTTCTCCATAATATCCATTCATATAATCTAAGATAGTAAAATCAAACAAACCAGGATAAAACCATTCCAACTAATGAATGAAAACATTATAAGGCTTTAAAGCAATGTAATAGGGAATCATGATTATCATAAACTCTTACATACTCTTACCATTTCTTACACTAGGGAGACTATATGGTATTTAACATGTGAGTTTGATTTATTTCACTTATGAATATGGTCTCAAGTTGCATCTATTTATTTATAAATATATCAATGTGATCATTCTTTATAGCTGAGAAGTACTCCATTATATAAAAATATCACAGGTTTTTACCCATGCCTCAGTTGATGGACACTTAGGTTGTTTCCAAGATATGGCTATTACAAACTATGCTGTCATAAACATGGGTGCACATACATAACTATAGTATGATGTTTTCAGTTCTTTTGAGAATATGCCTACAAGTGGAATAGATGAGTCGATTAGGACTTCCAGTCCCAGCCTCCAGACTGATCTTCATAATGGCTGCACCAGTCTACACCGCCAACAACAGTGCAGGAGTGTTCCTTATTCCCATAGCCTCTCCAGCATTTGCTGTTGGTAGTTTTCTTGATCCTGGCCATTCTTTCTGCATTTGCATTTCTCTAATGACCAATGATGATGAACATTTTTTCATATATTTATTTGTAATTTGTATTTCATCACCTGAGAACTGTGTATTCATCCCAGATGCCCATTTTTGGATTGGGTCTTTGAATTTCGGGGGTCTAATTTTTTATAATTCTTTATATGTTTTAAACAGAACTCCTTTGTCTGAGGGACAGTTCATTAAGATTTTTTCCCACTTTGTTTTCTTTTCACTTTTGACGTGCAGAAACTTTTGACGTGCAGAAACTCTTTAATAAGATGTGATCCCAGTTATTGATTCTGGGAGGTATTTCCGGTGTGGTATGATTCCTGTTCATGAATTCTATGTTTTCCACATTTTTACCTAATTTTGTCTTCCAACAGATTTAGTGTTTCTGTTTTAATATTCATATAATTGATCCATTTAGATTTTATTTTAGTATACGGTGATAGGCACGGGTCTAGTTTAAGTTTTTGGCATGTGGAGAGACATTTTTTCCAGCACCATTTATTAAAGAGACTGTCATTCTTCCAGTGAACATGTCTGGCACCTTTATCAAAGATAAGGTGGTTGAATGGGTTGGTAGTTGTGGTTGTACCTTCTAATCTATTCCATTGATGTGCAGCTGTGTTTTTATTCCAGTGCCACGTTGATTTTATTATAGTTGCTTTGTAGTATAACTTCAAGTCAGGGATTGTGATGCCTCCTGCCTTGCCTTTGCTGCTTAGAATTATCTTTGCTATTCTAGGTCTCTTCTGGATCCAGATGAATTTTAGGAGTGATTTCTCTAGATCTATGAGGTACATTGATGGAATTATCATTGGGATTGCATTGAATCTGTACAACAGTTTTGGGGGAATGGCCATTTTTACAATATTTATTCTTCCTATCCATAAAAAAGGGATGTCTTTCCATTTTGTGAGATCCTCTTCAATTTCTGTTTCAGGGTATTATAATTTTTCATGTATAGCTCTTTTACTTTTTTGTGAGGTTAACTCCTAAGTATTACATTTTTTTGGATGCTAGTGTGAAGAATGTGGCTTCTTTTATTTCTCTCTCAGTGATTTTGTTGTTGGTGTATAGAAAGAAATGCTATTGATTTTTGAGCACTGATATTGTGTCCAGCTACATTGCTGAATTTATTTATTATATCTAGGAGTCTTTCAATGGAGTTTTGGAGGTCTTCTATTTATAACACCATGTCATCTGCAAATAATGATAATTTAAATTCCTATTTTCCTATCTTTACTCCTTTTATTTTTCTCTCTTGTCTTATTGCTCTAGCTAGTATTTCCAGAACTATGTTGAATAGGAGCAGTGACAAGGGACATCCTTGTCTTGTGCCTGATTTTAAGATAAAGGCCTTCAGTTTTTGGCCATTTAATATGATGCTGGATGTTGGTTTGTCTTAGATGGCCTTTATCATATTGAGATAAAGATCATCTATTCCCATTTTCTGTAAGGTTCTTAGCATGAATGAGTGCTGGACCTTACCAAAAGCTTTTTCTGCCTCTGTAGAAATGATCACACAATTCTTACCTTTGGCTTTATTGATATGATGGATTACATTTATTGATTTACATATGCTGAATGATCCCTGCATGCCTGGGATGAATCCCACTTGGTCATGGTGTATGATCTTCTTGATGATTTGCTGCATCCTGTTTGCCAATGTTTACTGAGGATTTTTGCATCTGTGTTCATTAGGGAGATTGGCCTGTAGTTCTCTTTTTTGGTTGGGTCCTTCTCAGGTTTTGGTACTAGAGTAATACTGGCTTCCAGGAATGACTTAGGAAGAATTGCATCCCTTTTGTTTTCACTGAAGAGTTTGAGGAATGCCGGCATTAAGTCTTTTTTGTATTTCTTTAGAATTCCGCAGTGAATCTGTCTGGGCCTGGACTCTTCTTTGTAGGTAGGGACTTAATTACATTTTCAATTTCATTAATAGAAATTGGGTTATTCAGCTGTTTTACATTTCTTGACCCAGCTTTGGTTCTTCATATGTTCCTAGGAGTATGTCCATTTCTTTTATGTTATTGAGCTTATTCAAATTTCAAGTTTAGGTTAGAATAACATTTCTCTCTTTCTTCTCAAATTATAACATCAGTTTGACAGTCACATAGGCTGTCATAGAAGGCTTCTTCGGCATGTAAAACAGGTTAGTTATGGTTGCTATTCGCTCTGGGTCAACCTTGTCTATAATGGTCTTGTCTTATTAAAAGCTGAGTTTCTATCACCTACTTCTATTGCTAGGTAATTCACATTTGATATATATTTTTATTGTAATTAAATTCAAGAAATATGAACTGAAAGTTAGTAAGGATCAAATTTTTTGAGAATAGTTTTACTTTCATATTTCAAACAGACTATTATGTACCTATAAGATAAAACTAAGATGTATAAGAATATACATTTAAAATCATGTCAAGATTCTCTAAAATAAAAATGGAAGACCCTCCTTCACTAATTTTTTACCATTAGATAAGTAATCAAGTTATAAAAACTTTTAAAGAGAAAATGATATAGAACTTCATTTTGATATATTTCTCATTTTTTTAAAATTTATGAAATCATTTTTTACTTTCAATGTTAATGGCTTCACCTAAGACACTATAATTCTTTAATTTACATTTGTATTTAACTGGTACATTAAATATAAAGTGATGAAGATCTTTTGGATACACTGTGATCCTTCAATAGAAGTATATACTGTAAAGTGATTAATTCAGGTCAAACATTTCTTTCTGCTAAAAATTTTCACGATATTTATTCTAATATTTTAAAATATATCACATATTTATTTATAGTCAGCCTCTTTTGGAATGCTTTTCTCCTAACTATAAGTTAGTACACATTGATCAACATGCAATACACCCCTCTAGGCCCTTGTCACCCACCCTCTTTCTTCTCAAATTATAACATCAGTTTGACAGTCACATAGGAATGATATCATGCAGTATTTGTCTCCTTGTGCATGGGTTGCTTTATTTGACATGGTGATCTTCAGTTTCATCCATATTACTAGGAATAACAGGACTTTACTTTTTCCATGGGTAACAATTGTTCCATTCTGTACATAAACCACATTTTAATCCACTCACCAAGTGATGGGTGCATTAGTTGTTTTCATTTCTTGACTATGAGAAGAGTCATAAACATTGACACTCAGGTGACACTGGGACATACCCATATCATTTAATTTGGCTACATGCAAAGTAATATGGTTCTGTATAATACTGCTACTTTTACTTTTTGAATAATCTGCATACTGTTTTTCATAATGACTCTACATAATCTATTTTTGGCCCAAGGTGTAAAAAGGTTCTCTTTTATCCACATCCTCACTGGCATTTGTTAAGTTTTATCTTTCCCATAATACCTATTCTTACTGAAGGATATATATCTGTGGTTTTGATTAGGATTTCTCTGTTTAGTGATGTTGAATCTTGGCAATCTGTGTGTTCTCTTTTGAGAAGTATTTATTTAGATCTATTGCCCATTTTTCAATTGGGCAGGAATTATTTAGATCTATTGCCCATTTTTCAATTGGGCTATTTATTTGTCATTGATTTTCTTGATGTCTTTGAAGGTTCGAGATATTAACCCTTTGTCAAGCATATAATTTATACACAGTTTCCCTCATTTTGTAGTTTATTTCTTTATTCTACTTTTTTAGTTTGAGTAATTCCATTTGTCAGTGTTTGCTTATGTTTCACTTGCTTTAGAGGCTTTGTAAAATAAGTCCTTGCTCAGTCACATGTCTTGAAACATTGCCCCTGTATTATCCTCTTTTTTCTGTCATTTTGAAAAAGGATCTCGCTAGGCAGCTCAGGCTGGCCTTGGGCTCATTTTGTAGCCCAAGCCGGTCTTTAACTTGCAAGGAAACTCCTGTCTCAACCTCCCTGCACTAGAATTACAGGAGTGAGCCACCACTCGCAGCTTTGCTTTGGTATTTTCTGCAGGTCATTTTACACACTGAAGGCTTACTTTTATGTTTTTAAATCACGTTCAGTTAATGCCAAAGGGTACCGTTTCATTTCTGCTTTCCTAAACTTTTAACTACTTTTGCTTACCTGCCATCTTCCAATCATAATGTATACACTCAGTTCTGTAATTAGCAATTATTTCACTCTTCTGTCTTCTGAAACAAAATAATATTTATAAAGTAAGATGTTAATAATGTAAAAATCATTATAAGTAATAATAGTACTACTATGTGAAATTAAATCACTTTCATTTTCTGAAAGTCAGGTAAAATATGTATATGGTTTATGTACAGCAATATCAAATGCTATATTATCCATTTATTTAATTTATTTAATTGTTTGTTGTTTGTTTTTGGTACTGCGAATGGAACTGACCTTGTACTTACTAGGCAGGTACTTGTGCTGCTGAGTTATATCCTCAATCCCATATCATTTATTTTTGAGGCTGTAACACTTTCAAAGCTATAACTTCAATTTTAAAATGGATATAGTCCTTTAGTTATATATGATATGCGTGAATTAATGAGAGAAAAAGATGATTTTTAATTTTAGGTAAATATTTTATACATTATACTCTTAGAAACACAAAGAAATATTATTCTGAATATGTCTAAAAAGGAAAATAGTTTTTCTATGAAAATGTTTGAATTATTCTGCTATTATAACTTGTGTCTTTATGCTCATGTACTTTTAATTAAATCTCTAACACATAGGAGAATGTTTAAAATAATTAGGGTTCAATTGTGACCATGTCTAAGACCATGTCTTTGTTTAGAAGTGATGACATTTAGGAGATGGAACATGTTCCTGTTTGATCAAAATTTTCAATACTTTGTCTTTGGCATCTCGTAATTTCTTACACTTGTTATGAAAAAAAACTTAGAAGTCAGTAAAATTTACAATTTAATTTACTTTCAAAATTTGCATTGCTCTTCTAGTAAAAATTTTATAAGGAAGGAATTCTAACACTTTCATCAAAAAGTGTTTAATCTCAGAATGTATCATAAGTGTTTTTGATTAAATATAAATATTATCATTTAAAATGTAGACCTTTGAAAATGAAACTAGTATATACATTCAATGTCCTACAACATTTTATGTACTGTGATTCATTTCTTAATAATTCAAATATGTATGGTTTTCATAAAATGTACTCAAAATTCTGAAAGCTAGATTGGCAAGCAGATAAGTAACAGTGATTTTTCTTTATATTTCATGCACGTCACAATCACTATTCTTGTTATAAATTGCCTCCAATAAATAAAAGCCAATAAAAAGTGGTTGTAGATTAAAGGAAATAAAATACTGACAGAGTGCTGGTATTGTTTTGTTTCTCCTCTGCCAACATCTTTAAACAAAAAAATAAAAAAATAAAAATGAAAATGAGGAAGTAGCTACTTGTAACAGCAGTATAAAACTTTCCTGGAAATGCATCTTGTGTATATCAAGTGCATAGCTGACTATTTCTATTAACAGAGACCAAGTAACATTCTGTGATTGCTATATAACTTTAAAATGTTAAACAAAAAAGTGAGGGTTTGCTTCATAATTGCTAGTGTTGGCAATAATGAAATGATACTTCCACAGCATATTCACCTTCTAAAAGTACAGACTATTATTAACATTTTGTATATAAGATGTGCAAAATTTAAAAGTTCTTTGAAAACTTCAAAATGTGTAAATGAATAAGTAATTATAAATTGCAACAACTCTACCACAGGTAATACAATCTCTGTAAATTTTTGTCATTTATTTCTACAATATGACTGACTGTAAGTTGGGTCAGAGATTTTTATGTACTTGTTTTTCTAATTTTTTCATCTCTCCCATGTTCTCATGTATGATTAAAAGCTTTCCCTACGTAGAGGAGAAAGTAT
Organism: Cavia porcellus; assembly: GCF_034190915.1. Taxonomy (NCBI): domain Eukaryota; kingdom Metazoa; phylum Chordata; class Mammalia; order Rodentia; family Caviidae; genus Cavia; species Cavia porcellus. Next base: position 58,269,313 of record NW_026947505.1, read on the forward strand.
CATATTGTGGGACACAAAAATATGCAGGCAATTCTATTCATTTCTCTAATGAAAAAAGTGGAAGAAATTATGATTGACCCTATGACCAGATTATGAATTTGAGTACACAATTTTGAAATATTGTTAGCAACTGATGCAAAGCAAATCTTAGGGTCGCTTAGGCTCTACCCAAAGCTGTCCTGATTCCTCTGAACCACCGAGAACTTTCCTGTTACCAGAAACATATACACTCTGTGTCTGAAGCAGTCAGTTGGGGGGGGGGGCGTCTTTTGAAGTCATAGTAACAAGGAGTGGCGCTTTCTGAAGATTAAAATGGAAATGAACATTGAAAGGTGGATATTTTCTTAGTGGATAACACATTTAACAATATGTTTAACATAATAGTCCAATTTAAAGGAAAATGCTATCATTATAGATGTGAGACAGTAGTCTTTTACTTTTAACTATATGCTAATCTCCACAAATACAAAGCAAAGTGTGTTCAATGTCTAAACCTTAATAGAACAATCTTTTCATATTAAGCTTTCTAAGCTCCCCTCTGATTCTTTCACATAGTAAACATCTCCAGAGTGGAGGATCTTTTAGGATTATAACACACTATTAGTAAGATTCTGAATACATATACTTTAGTAAATATGTAGAACCACAAAATGCAGTTTTTCTCAAAATTAATTTTAAATCCATAAATAAGTCACCATCCATATTATACCCAACAGAAAAGAACGAGAAAACAAAGTTTAGTTTCTCTATTGACTTTCCTTATACATTACAAGGTCAATAGTTGTAGGTGGGAAGCTATTTTGGCTTTTCAGTTTCCTGATTGCTCTAGATATATCAACTATTCACCTCCATGTTAGTGACTTCATTAAATTCTGATTTAGAAGCTAATTTGAAAGAAGCCTGACCTTTCCAATGCTGAGGGTGAGCAGGGGACAGACAAAGGAGGTGGAGGAGATACTGCTGAGCAGTTCTCAAATCATATTTATGTTTTAAAAGTTGCCTTATGAGCCATTCAACACTCACAATTCAGCTTTTTCATCCAAATTTTAACTTAAAAGCAGCCCCTGCAGACTCGAAAGTGTTATAACACGCAGCGGCCAGGTGGGGGAGAGGTCCAGCTCCATCCCTTTGAAGCTGGGCTGCCCAAGATCAATGGGCGCTCACAGGTGGCCTCACTTCAAAGGGAGGCACTGAATCTCTGTTTAGGTCCAGACACTATAATGGTTATTCTCCCCTCCTCCAGCGGCTTGGAATTGGCTTTCATGTTATACTTTCACTTAAGAAAGTAAATGAAGAGCATTAGAGTCAGATCTTGATTAAAAGACTCTTAAAAGAAGCCAACATCTTGAGAGACTGGCTGCCTTTTAAAAGCACCTATTAGTGCAATTGCTAGGTATTGCAAAGGTAACCCTGCAGGGGAGAGTTTTAAAAGCAACTCGCTTATGGGGTTGCATCTGACATTTAGGCAACTAAGCTACATCCCCCCAATGAGCTACAGTGGTTGTAAGTAAATTTGTATTAGACATTTTGTATCTGGTGTCTGTTCTGTAGTGCAGTCAGACAGAAAAGAAAGACTTCACAGCTGTCAAGTTGTTGAAGAAAGAATTCAGTGATGTTAGGCGAAAACCAAAAATGACCAATTTATTCAATGAAATATGTTTCTATGCAGCCAGCACACAAATATATAATTCCTGAGGATATTTACTGAACATATTGTCTGTTAATTTTCATTTTATATATTACATATAAAAGTAATGTATTTTATATATTACATTACAATAGGATGAAATAATGGAGTGAGTCTATTATTATAGATAGATCAATCAAATAAACCACAATGATGTTTATAAGCAATAAAAAACTGCAGTAATTCCTTATAATACTGAAAAAAAGGTATCTCTCAACTTTTGGCAAATATATTGAAATCATCCAACATAATCTTTAAAAACGCTTAGACCCTGCCTGAAAATTTTAACTTAGTTGGTTAAAAGAAGGCCTGAGCACAGGAATTTGGACAGCACCACAGATGGTTTTGTTGTCTATCCAGAGCAAGTCCTGTCTAGAACAGAGCTTTCACTCCAGTGTATCGTGACATGGAGACCTTGTTAAACTGCAGATTCTGATGCAGCAGGTCTGAGTGGGGCCTGAGGTTCTGGACTTGTAATACATTCCCATGATGCTGAGCTGCTGGCCACAGATCACTCACTGTGGAACAGGGATTTTAGTTTCTCGGCTCAGGAAAGAACATTCCCTGGAATCATTAAAGCAGTAAAACTGACACTGCTTATATTTTCATAACTCCCTATGCGAAAACACACATTCTCCTGTGGGACTAATTTGCATGTGCCTCAACTTCCTGGGTAAAGCGTAGGTCATCAAATCTGGTATAAACCCTGTAAGCCAATGCTGGGACTTCACAGTCACCAATAGAAACTGCAGACCGGGATATTTCATACAAATAAACTGCTTACTGAAGGCAACTGAAAAAGCATGTCCGCATTGTTAAATGTCCACTGTGGATATGTTGTGCTTAAGGCCAGGAAGAATGCTAAATTGGCCCTTTCCTCTGATTGAACGTGTTCATGACATTTATTTGAAGAAAAGATAAGCTGCGTAAAAGGACAAAAGGAAAGAACTGATCAACCACATAGCTGGACATCACATATCTGCATAGACAATAACAATCCTTACTGACATCTGCACCTCCCAAGCCGGCTGTTAGACCCTAGGCTGCTGGAAGGGTCGGATGCTGCAGTCCTAATAGGAACATTTCAAGTTCAACCACAACCCAGAACTTATCTATCTTGACCTAAGTATCTTTTATATAAACTGTGATGTTCATATAAGTAATGTGCATGCAAGTGCGTGCGTGCGTGCATGTGTGTGTGTGTGTGGGGGGGGTATCCTTCAGATATTGTGTTCCATGATGTCTTGTTTTAGAATGATCCTGGACTGCTGGCTGTAAAAAAAGTCTTGAATGTGGGTTTAATATGGATTCTGATACAATTTACACAAGTGTTTGGGCCCATTATTATAATATTTCTTGGGCAAATACTTATATATCAAGTGAGGACTCTTCTCTCTAATACCCCAATTCCATAGAAATCTGTCTTGGATTATGTAGTAGTAATCTTCCTAAAAACAAAAGTCACTGTTTTGCACAGGTATGACAATGCACTGACCCCAAACTAGTAAAACAAAAGTGATATAGAAAGGAATCAGAGACAGATGAGTATGCTAAATTACACATAGCCCTAATGGTCATTGTAAAAGCTTGTTAATTTTGGGATCACATAAAGCTATCAAAAAATATCGAGAACTAGCATGAAATAAATTTTGTCTTTAAAAGGAATTTTATTTGTGAGCTAAATGAGAAAAACAGTTTACAAGACCAGTCGGAAGACTCTTAAAGGAGTGTGGGTGAAATGGAGGAGCTGGGATCATAGCACAGACACATCACAGGATATCCGGCTGACGCAGTCACTACTCAATGGATGACAGTCATTATTATAATTAATTGATGAAGTGCTTTGTTAATATTTTTGTCAGACCAGTGTAACGGCATCTACACCTCTGCTGTCTAATAGCGAACTAGCCTGTTATCCCTTAAGGGTTTTTTTTTTGTTGTTGTTTAGTTTTGGTTTTGTTTGTTTTGTTTTTGTACTGAGAATCTATCTCACAACTTCAAGCCTGCCAGGCAGGAGCTGTGCTGCTGAGCTATAGCCCCAGTCATAGTGTGTTATCCTTAACTTTCTCACATAGCAGGAATAATTTCTCCTACTAAAACCAATATCTGGAATTGCAGTTGTTCTGAACATGTGTTTTAGGCAGAGCACTGCTCAGTGTCATTATTTGCTATTATGCACAACGTTTAAAAGTTTCTAATATTAACATGCATTTGTAACTATAAATAGATAAAATTTTCATTGTTCTCAGAGGTGAAGAATGGGTTTCATTAATAAATGAGAAAGGATTTAATTACTCCACTTCTTCAATTTCAGGAAAGTTATTTTTTTCTTTTTTTTAAAAAAAGCATATTTTAAGTCTTTCAGATTGGAAATGTTTTCAGAGTAAATGCCTTGAATAATGAAGTAACCATTATTTTTTTCCCTGAAGAATTATTAGTAATTAGACAGTGGTTGTGGTTTGGATCTGGGATATCCCATAAAGGCCATAGGTCTTTGGCTGCCAGTTGATGGGCTTTTTCAAGGTGATTGATCATGAAGCCCTTATCTACTCAGTGAGTAAATCCATTGATGAGTTTATAGCTCAATGAGCTTGTTAGAAGAGAAGGCCTAATTGAACCAGCAAGTCACTGGAGGTGTGACTTTGGAGACTTTTTCCTCACTGTCTCTCCACCTGTCTCTCGCTTGTCATGATCTGGGCTGCTCTGCTGTCACATGCTGTCTATCCACCATGATGCTCTGCTCACCAGAGGCTCAGAAGAAACGGAGAAACGTGACCATGGACTGAACCTCTGAACTCAGCAAAAATGAATTTTTCCTCCTTAAATTAATTGATGTCATTTATTTTGTCACACTGACAGAAAGCTAACACAGCAGTGTATTTTTCAGTTAATGTACTCTTCACATCATAGGATGGAAGTGTTCTAAAATTAAAATTACATAAATAAGAAATAAAATAAAACCTTCATAATTTCAAAGTAAATGAAATGGCTGTCTCCACACCAGTGGAAAACATTAAAAATAGCATTTCAGCTTACAATGTACAATGAGTCTAAAATAAATGTTATATATGGTAAAAATTCATGATAGTGAAAGAGAACTATAGTGAAAGCATCGTAGACATATAAAGAAATTCAGTTTCATATAATTTTGGGAGAACTGTTAGGAGTTTAATTTGAATGGTAGTCTTACCGGAGACATCACTGAGGAAAAATACTGTCACATTTAATGAGATAACGACAACAAAACAGAGTTTAGAAATATTCTATATGATTGACATCTCATTTAGATAAAAATAATTAGAAATAGTAATTGCCCACATTTCTTTCAGCCTAAAGCTCACAAACAGGTATTTGTAAAAAGATTGTATCTATTCAAAATTTATTGGTACGATTTGGGTATATATATGTAATGACCATTTTCTTTGCAGGCGATTTGTGTGTGAGCGTGACATATCTTGAATCTTTTTTCTCCCATTCCCATCTCTTCCCAAACCCTTTCCTTCCCATTCATGAACCCTGGTTTTCATTTCCTCCTTCTTTTCTCCTTTTTTTTTCTTTCTCTTCTTCCTTTTCTCATCCCTCCTGCAATGCTCCCTGTTTCTTTCGAGCAGTTTCTTCCTATTTCACAATATCTTTTGTGCTCTTATTTACATTTTCGGTTTCTCACACCAGTGATTCAATGTGTTATCTACTCATGTCGGATTTCTATCACAGATTATGATCTCAAGGTTCATCCATTTAGTTATAAATGTCTCAGTTTTATCTTTCTTTGTGGCTGAGAAATACTCCCATATACATATATTCATTATACACATACACACACACACATACATACACATATTTTTATTCATTCATTGGCTGATAGGCATTTAGATTGTTTCCAAGATCTAGCCATTACAAACTATGACACTATAAATATGTGTGCATATTTATCACTAGGGTATTTTATTTTTCATTCTTTCAAGAAGATACCCAGAATGAGAACAGCTGGGTCAAATGAAACATCCAATCCACATTCCACAGTGTTTGCACCAACCTACACTCTTACCTACAGTGGAGAAGGGTTCTTTATTCCCCATAACCCACCAGCATTTTTTCTGAGTTGATTTCTTGATAATAGCCATTCTTTCTGGAGTGAAATGGAATCTAAGCATTACTTTAATTTGCATTTCTCAAATGGCCAATGATGCTGACCATTTTTTATGTGTTTATTTGCTAACAAACAAGTATTTTAATTAAACTATTAGTACATCTTTCAAAGATTAAGAGCTGTTTAGTTTAAACAAATTAAATACATTGTATTATACAGAATAATGAAAAAATATAGTTTAATAAAAATACACAACTATGGCACTATTTCAAACAAAATTTAAATGGAATAAAACTTAAAAATATAAATTATTGTAATAAAATGAAATAATTTTTATAAAATCATGAATATATCATGTTTTGACCAGTATATTTTTAATACTTGACCATTGAATGTCTTTTTAAAAGAGAAAATTTCTCATTTACTTCCATTGTTTACTTTGGTTATCTCTTGCTGGGTTCCTTTCAAATTGCTTGGTTCCTTTCTCAGTAGTATCTGTATTTTAAGTAAGTAGTACACAACACTTATGTATATTTTGTATGAAATACATTTCACAAGTTGTTATTGTTTTTTTTTTCTTGTTATTGTTATTGTTTTTGTCTTTTTGAGACAAGGTTTTCTTATGCAGTCTAAACTCACTTTTTAGACCAGGCTGTCCTCAACTTGCAGCAATTCTCTTGGCTCAGCCTCCTGAGTGGTGGAATTACAGGTACATAACACCACGCCCTGCTCACAAATTATTCTTTATACAAGCAATAATGCTATATGAATTCTGTGAGTCATTCGAGGACACTTAAATGAGTTAACACATGAGCTATCTGGAGACCCAGATCCTCCTCTTACAAAAAGATGTGACTGTGTGTGGAAAGGTATGGATGGCATGTCTTGCTTCACACACTCGGTGTTCCTGCCAGGTCCAGGAATCATCAGAAATATTTTATTAGTTTTAATAATTGAAAAATAATGGTACCTCTATTTATACGAAGCACTGAAATTGCTTGAAGAGTTTGTCTATAAATTTGAGAGATACTGAACTTAGTTTCTCTATATTTCCTTTTACAATTATATAGTTTAATATATATATATATATATATATACATGACACTTTGTAATGAATTTCTTACATTTATCTATAAAATTCAATACATAGTCTATGTCATAAAATACATTCTTCACTTAAATTTCCATAGTTTTCATATCAAGAGTTTGCTTTTAATTAACATAAGTGCCAAAAAAAATGATCTTTCCTGTGAGTCTCTTTATTCTAGATGAGAGTTATTCTTTGAATTTTCCTTAGAGATAATTGAAAGGAAGAAATTCAAGGCAAATAGTTTACGATAATGCTAACAATGGTTTTCTTGTTTTTACTGAGCTGCTAACCCAGTGTTTCTCCTCCAAATAACAGATATTTAAGTCTGGATTTAGCGAGTCGGTTTTCTTATAGAAAATAAATCAGTTCATTTTCAATGCAAAACAAGGTAAGAACATAAAGTAAAACCAGAACCTTTCAGAAGAGTGTAGAGTTGCTAATAGAGATGCCAGTAGAAGCATTAAGAGGCTGAACGCAGAAAACAAGGGGGGGGGGAGTAAATAAATGAATTGAGCAAAATTATGAGCTACAGCAGAAAATGTGGAACACAAAAATTGTTTGCAGATCCAACAGAAAGTTACACAAGCAGTACAAAAATCCTGTCTTTATTTTGATTCTCTCTCTGTCTCTGTCTCTGTCTCTTTCTCTCTCTCTCTTCATTGTAAGTGATATAGTTCCTATATGTATGCATGTATATATATATATATATATATATATATATATATGTATATGTGTGTGTATACATATATAAATATATTTGAGAATCATATTTATATTGGCCAAATAACTTTCTTATCTTCTTTTTTACAGGTTAAGTTATTACTATTGTTTCATGCAGTTCCACATATCTGTATGTTCTTAATTACATGAAATCTAAAATGTTGAGCATTTAAATTATGTACATACTAAATGTTATAATTATATCTTATCTCTCCTTCCCACAAGTTTCACTATATTTCTTTTTCTTACATAGAATTTGCAGCCAAATTTATTTTGGATAATGCCAGGAGTTTGGAAATCTTCTTGCTCTGTGCAGGATACCTGACCTTAAGGTCTGGCAAGCTGCAACTCCAGCTCCTAGCAGGGATATTGATAAAGACAGATCGACCTAAGTACCTGATGTCCTTCCAAATATTTTTGTGAATTTTGCTATACACAAGTCTTTAGTGGGGAGATTTTCCGTACTTCAATCAAGGCTTGACACCTAAAAAATACAAAACCACACAATACACATCAGGGTGCAGCAATATAGAAAACAATTCAAATAAGAATAGAACTACAGAAATTTTGGCTGCAGATTACTTTAGAATGTATCAGTTTGCTCATGTATTTGAAGAACCAGATCCTTCCCGAAAAATACGTATTAGAAGTAAAGTCTGTAGCTCAGTAGTAGTGGGCCTGTAGCTCAGTGGCACCGCACCTGCCTGTCAAACATGAGGCCCTAAGTGAGATTCCTGGTGCCAAATAAATAAATATAAAATGAAGTAAAGTGGGGAAATAATAATGGAACAACAAAAACTAGATCTCTTAATGTTTGTTCCCCAAGCCAAGAGGCATTCAATAGTTTTTTTATGGTGTGTACTAAATTAGTTGTATGTTAAAACAAATCTCGAGTATGTATCTAATAAAGAAATTCTTGAGTGATGATAGCATTGCACGATTAAAATGCATCTAAAAATATTTCTGAATAAAGAATGCCTAGATTCTAATCCTGATCTACCAATGCAACTTCTCAAACATGCCAAGACTATAATTCTAGGCTGCCTAACCAAAAATAATAACTAGCCATTTGTCTTCTGAAGGAGTCAATCAATGGTATTCGTGAGACTTGCCTGCACTCTGACCAATGTCACATTGCGTGTGGCACACAGGGAAACATCATCTTTGAGTGTAGAGCTATAACTACTCTTTGCAGTTTCTGGCACAGGGTGCAACTCTGCATTTTGAATCATGATCATTGCCTTCGCTCATAAAGTACCATTTCGTTTCCGTTCATTCAATGCCAGATTGTTCCTGCTGCTATTGTGTCCCAGCAGGCCAAAGCAATGTAGCATCATTTAACACAGAGGGGTTTGTCGACATTGTCAGTCCTCCATATTTATGAAGCAACGCATTTGTGGGGAGGAAATATAGCCAAATCTATGTTGTTTCCAGCCTGCTTTTCCCATAACTGGCATTTCTTTGGCTTGCAGTAGGTAATGCTTACTTTCCAGGGAGCGAATCTAGCTTTCTTTCAAAGTAGCATTTGGCAAGAAATTTACATTCTCACTAACAGCCTTCTTGTTTTAACAGTATCAAAATCAGCAAAAAAGATAAGACAGAAAAAGGAAGAGGAAAATGTTGGAAAATCTAGAAATTCTGAAAGAAGAAACTGCTGAAAAATCTTTCAAAACTCAGCAGGATTGAAAACTTTAGACACAAGCAAGATGTGGTTCTTGCTATGCTTGAGATCAGTTGAAAAATAATAATACCTGCTTTAGCTCATAAATATATTACTGATTCTGTTCTGCAAAATGCTGTGATACTCAGGTACACATATTTCCCAATATGGAAATCAAAAACTATTTGCATGTGATAGAAGTATTACACAAAATTATAACAATTACAACCAAAATAATATAAATTAATTAGCACAGAATATAAGTAACAGAAGTTTTTAAACCTCTATCTATTACTAGTTTTTGATAGCAAATTCTACATCCTAGAAAATAAATCTACATTCCAAGAATGGTAAAACACAATGGAACCCATGAATGTCTGTAGGATAAATATATGACAGCTTTAGTTTTGGAGTGATTAGGGGTGAAATGACATAAAGTCAGCCCAATCGAGGACAATTCCAAATTTACTCATTATTTTAAATATTCTTTATTTTATTTGGATAGTGAAGGAGACATAATTGGCTATTTATTAAGCATAGAGTGTTATTATTACATTTTCACTATTTTACTCCCTTAATTAGAAAATAGAGTATTGCAGCTTGTACTAAAACTAATGCCATGTATTTAGTGAAAGAAAAGATAAAATGGGTTAATTCTGTTCTGAAAATGAAATTTCACCATTTTAAACTCTTTAAATGCAAATTAAGTTAGAATTAAAATATTTAAGTGTCACTGACATACTACACAGTCATTATTCAGGTACTGTCTTATTGTTCCAGTGTGAATTTTGAAATGTTCTTTTTATATTAAAGCATCAAATTTGTTTTGTTCAAGAAAAAAAGCTAAAAATTTATAGATAATATGGGGAAATAAAATATAAGAAATGTAAGAATATTAATCATCAAAATAGCCCAACAAATATTTTCTCCACTGTCCAGCCCATTTGTTCTTTTTTGTTGTTGGTGTTTGTTTTATATTTCTGCATTACAATAAATTATGGTTTCATATTATCCATCAGCAATCGGATTCTAACTATATTACAATTTGGTTAATTGGTATCAAAGCAAAAATTATGCTATTACTTGATAGGTTGTTAACAGAATGCAACAGGGAGAAAAATGCCATCTCTGACAAATCTGAACAACACATTACAGTGCTATCCCTATCGAGCCAAGTGGTTTGGTCTTACATGTCATGATGAGTAATTACGAACTATAAGCATGATCATTCAAAAGTATTCTACTAAAAAACTGTACACTGCCAGCTAGAAACTTCGGATATCTAAATCACCTATGACTAAAAATTACTACAAAAAAGAGATAATATTTTATCACTGAAAGTAGGAATTAAGTTTCCTAACCTCAAAAACAAAAGGACATTTAGAAAACCTGGATGATTTAAAATGAGTGTACCTATCAAGAATGAAGAAAATCCACACTTTTCATGATCAAAGTTCAAATTTTTACCCACTTCAAAATGTAATTTGAAGAGCTAATAGCTGACTTAACCATGGCCAGTATCTCATTTGATTCCTAATCCATTTTAACATTAAAACAATTGCTAAAATAATTCTTCAAAGCACAGCAGTTGGGTTAAGTCATAAAACTTACTTACCACTGAGTTATGACCGAGCTCCTAAAGTCAGATTTCCAAAGATCAGTTTTGTACATGTGCAGTCCCCGCACACACAGAAACAACTCTCTATTTTTGTTCCTGTAGTAAAAAAAAAAAAAAAAAAAAAAAAAAAAAAACACCCAAACTCAATTTTAAAATATTTCCTTGAAAATGAGGTATTAGATCTGAAAATAAAATGATAGAGCTGTCATACATAACTGTAATTATTCATAATAAATTTTACTTAATTATATTTTATAAGCCTAATCTTAAAATCAAATCTTAAAATCAAATGCAATCCTTCTTCATACATTGGTAGTGAAGAACAGAGATGTAGCAATCAGTTTAGTACTACTGAAAATCAGGTTGTACTTTAAAATGCAAATGGTAATTTATAAAATGTTTTGCTAGTAAAGCCCATATAACTATCAGGTGTGTTATATACCTTATAAAACTACATATATAATCTGCTTTAGCATATGTCTGTGAACAAGCAGGCAACTAAAGTATGTAGAAGCAAAAGTGAGCACACTATTATGGTTTACATTTGGATGTCCATCCAAGCTCCATGCAGTCGTGGAAGCAGCTGAGTCTAGCATTGGTGACTGGTTGGTTGTCTGGTGCTGGGACTGGTTGTGAGAGCTGCATCATCCCTGGGGTAGGTAGCTGGTATACAATGTAAGGGAGAGAAGGAGATGTACCTTTTCCTCTTTTTGTCTTTTTTCTTGTGGCCACCATGAACAGCTGCCTGTAGCTATGCCACCCTACCCTGGGAGCCAGCGAAACCTCCAAAAAACTGAAAGCTAAGTAAACCTTTCCTTCCCTATTTTGGGGGTCAAGTATTTTGTCTCAGCAATAGAGAAAAGTAACCAATACACATCCCCTATTCCTTTAGCAAGTAATAGCTTTTTAAATGTGTTCTGTGCTACTTCAACTGAAAAATTTTAAAAAGATATCATAGATTCGCTGACTCTTAAACAAAAATGGAATACTGAAATGTTTTATCTCCAGTTTAACAAGAAGTTTAAAATGTCAATCAAAATATATTTAAATGCACTATAGATGAATATTTTCATCAACCTGGAGCTTGTTAAAGGCATAAAATTAAAGTCTTATGATGATGTTCATACACATTCAGACAGACATTAGTCATGCTCAATCTTGGCTGTACACTGGAATCACCTGAGAAAAATTTTTTAAATATCCATTCCTAGCCTCTTTACCTCCAGAGAGCTTATTTAATTTGTCTGGGTGAAGTCTAGTCACCAGTTTATCTTAAAACCATCTGCAGATTTCTAAAGTATGGTCTAATATCCAGCCAGGGCTGAGAACCATTGACCTGCATGGGTCATATAAATGGTCACTGTTAGGAGAAGATATCAAAATGCAAATGCAAAATGTCAAATGCAAATAAGAAATGTCAAAAATTCATAAAGTTAAAACAAATTGTTAATATTGCAAACCAGATTCACAAATGTAAATTTGTATAAACACTTCTTTCCATGTTTATTAAACGGATCATTATGCAGACAGATTTTTAAATTTTAAATTAAGGCTATTTTACATTTCTATGACATTGAAGTTGTTATAAGGTACTTTACAAACATTAATTGTGCTTCATAATATCCCTATAAGCTATGTACTATTATTTCTGTTTTACAAATGGGAAAACACAAGCATGAAGGCTAAACTAATTGCCCACAGTCACACAGCTAATGAATGTTCAGGCTAAGAAACTAAGGAGGGCTCTCATTGTTAATTTCCTTATCTAACAAAGTTTCCATGAGGTGTTGGGAAGGGATGTAACAATGCAAGATTATTTTATATTTAATGTGTTAAGAAAGCATTCTAAAATCATTTACAAACATTTATAATATAACTTCCATGCATCAGTAATCATACCAGACAGGGGGATTATGTCCCAGAACACAATCAAAAACCTCTATGTCCTGTACTAAATTCTGAAAGGCTTCCATTCTAAATATAGGGCTAAGAAAAGTTCTCTGAAATGATCACATACAAAGTAAATAACCATACTAATATCATATATACTCACAACCAAATTTATAGTGCAAAAACTTGCAGTAAGGCAAAAAAAAAAAAAAAAAAAAAGAACAGAAATTCTGAGACAATTTATTGGAAAAGTTCAAAATCAAAGTAATGTAAATTCATAACAAATCCCAAGTGGTAAATGTATAAAACATTTGAAAACAATTTCTTCTTTGCTTATTTATTAATAGGCTCTCTTTCTCTCATAATAGAATATAACTTTGTATTATGGCTTGTGTCTAGATGTTTCCCCAAAGTCTCATATGGTTGTAGGTGCAGCTTTTCAGAGATGGCTGGATCTAGGGTGCATGATGCTGGGATTGATTCAGGGTCCAGTGGAAAGATTAAGGGTACCATGATTAAGTATCTGATAAGTACTACCCACCCCGGAGGTAGGTAACCAGGGTAAGATATGAGGGGCAAAATGAGGCTTTTCAGTAGTTCACTGCTGGCCATTTGTTTGCTTTTGCTGTCTTTTATCTGCCATGAACTCCTTATCCTATGACACCCCTCTGCCCTTTCACCCTACCTTGGAGCCAACCAATTATGAATTGAAACCTCTACAAAATGTAAGCTAAAATAAATCTTTTTTCCCTTAACTTTGGGTGTGGGTATTTTGTCTCAGCAGCAAGAAAAATAACTAGGGCATTCCTGAGTACAGAGATTTTTTTGGTCTCATAGTTCCAGTATCCTAGGATCTGTGTTGGCTGTGAAAGGATCAATTTTGAGTAAATCTATATTTTGCTCAAAGGATGCAATCCATCACTGCACGAAAAATGTGGAAAAAATACAATATATATTATTACTAATGTTCTTGGAGCACCACAATGTTCGTGTTGAAAGAAACTATTATATAATTTCTCTTTTCCTTGTTAATAAATTTAACTACTCATATCTACCCTAGCTGTTAGGACATTGCAAACACACTAAAACTTACCTGGAAACAACTTGCCTGTTTCTGCAAGTGAGGAAAAATCTCATCTCCTCAAAGCCTGTGCACTCAAGATTCACGAGTTTAAGCTTGAAGTCTGTCACCTGCGTTGGGTCCAGGTGTAGATCAGGCTTCTGGGCTGTCATTCCTTGAGTACAGCTCTTTGAGTAGTTCCTTTCGATGACATGTGCGCTAAAGACATGCGAACTAAACAATAAAGTCACCCAACACACCCAATATGTAATGGTGGGGCAGGTATTCGATAATCACTGTAGAGCTATTCATTCAAAATGAATAGAAAAAATCAAAGGCATACAGTGCTTGCTCTCCTGTAGCAATGATGACTTTCAGACAAATACGTGCCGCCAGTGCTAATTTCTGGGAACAGTTTTAGAGAGCTCTTGATGCTACCTTTTGGGCTCCTGGCTCCACCCTTTGAGCCATGCTTCCTTTTGTGTAAAGCATGACCTGTGTTTGTACCCTAGTCTCTTTACAGCCCATAATAGTTTGGGAGTCCAAAGGACTCTTCACTTTTTAATGTCTCTGTCCTTTTTGTATAAGATGTTAAACTTTTTTTAAAGTAAAATCCGCCCTCTCAAAAAAAATCTCAAGAGAAGTTTCACTTTTCCTGAGGTTCCCTGCAATGCTACTGACCAGACAATTCTCTTGAAATTCTTAGAACATCCTTTGTCTGTGTTAAAGAGTCTCGAAGACATCCCCTTAATTCTTTCTGAGGTCCTAACAAAAGATTTTTGCCATTATATCCTAGGTTTTTTTCTTCAGACCATGTTTTTCTGAGAGTGTCCCAGATTTGATCTTTGTCAGGAAGCTGTTACTTAATTATAGCATCTTTTACTAACCTGAGCATCTGGGATTGAAAAAAAGAGTTATTTTATTTTTGCCATCAAACCAGGACCCCTTTATATTCGACAATATTTTTTTCTTAAATATTTCTCTTTCTTATTTTGTTAATCAGGCAGCTAGAAGAAATTGGCAACCTTTTACATATTCTACCTAGACATGTTGGCTACATCTTCCAGTTGCTTAAGAATGTTTTCTATTTTTCATCTTTTAATGAAAGAAATTTCAGGGAAATTGCTAATATTACTTAAAACCACCAAGGTGCCCAAGTGCAGTGGCAAACTTGGTGTTAAGGAGAGATCATTGAGCCAGCAGTCTGAAAACAAATTCTAGCTAACTTCATTATTAAATAGCATTATGGGCCTTCTTTTTGCTAAAATCTGGAAAAGACCTCTGTAATACATGAAGAAATATGTGATTACTTGTATAAAATTTAGGCAAATATATTAGGAAAAATTTCAATAAACAGAAGGACAGAATGATTAATAGTGCTCCTTGTTCATACTGAAAGTATAATAAATTCCAGCAATATTTCAATTATTATTGAATATTCCTAAAGCATGATTAGAGCCCCTTTTCTAATAATTAGAAGAATTAGTTAAAAATCTTCCCTTTTTAAGAATTGTGAGCCTTTACTCTTTCATAGTTTTCTAACAACACTACAGGGTTTCAATGGCCCTTTGGAGTTAAAGATTACAGTTGGATTAAATTAGTGTAAATTCCTCAGAAGCAGAAGGAACTTTTAACTACATACAGTAAGGCTAAAGTTATACAAAGACCTAAACTTCAATTATCATCTCCCTGTTAATTGTGAACATCAATTCTTATTCTAGGGACATGAAATTATATTATCTTAGCATTAGAAAGCACTGTTTTTGACTTCCAATCCAGTTCTTTCTAATGCTAAGATAATATATTTTGCCAATATCAATGGCATAGAGTGTAAGAAGCAGGACATAATAAAATTGTGTAGAACTATGAAAGAAAACAAACTTTGAGCATCAGTCTTTACATGACAGAAAATCACTGGAATATTTCGAATATAGAAGTGTTAAGGATAAAATGCATTGGCAAGTATACAAACATTGAATCGTATAAGTGGCGAAATAGTACACTCATACCTCAGGTTTCTGGATTCTCTGCAAGATGTCAAAACATAGAGATCATTAAATTTCTTATATAAGTGACATAGCATTTGCATAGATATCACACACATTCCCCTTGTATTCTTGAAATCACTTCTATATACTTATAATAACCAATACAATGCAAGTGCTAGTTTAATAGTTGTTACACTATTTTGTTTAGGAGACAATTCATACTTAATATTTTCTGAATAGTTTTGATTATTAGTTGGCTGAATTCACAGGTGTGAATATCATGGATGCAGAGATCTGGTTAAAATAAATTTTAAAAAGCTTCATTTTTATGAAATTCCTTGAGGGTCCTTGTGCCATTCATGATGCATTGTTTATACTTCTTACCAGAAGAAAAAATCCTCTACTGTGCCAAAGAAATGAATTATTTTGGAACCACTTATGGCATCTCCCAGAATATGGGCACATTTTGCCAAAACACATCCTAAATTTTGACCCAGATATAAGCTGAGAGGCACAGCGCCTGCTTGCCAAATGTAAAATTTAACTTCGTGAGTTTGATCCTCAGAACCCCTCCTTTAAAAACATCTTGTATTTTACCAACAATCATTGTTGGTCACTTCACTGAAAACATTCACCCAAAGCTACTGAAACTGTTAGATGCAGTAGAGTCAAACAGAAATTCACTGATATACTAAACAACAGAAGAGCTTCCTAATAAAGACTAAAGTATACTCCCCAGCAAGAGATGCTATTCACTTTTGATTTATGTTAAGAAACTAGAGTTTGGAATTTGATCTGTTAAGTTGATATACACAATATGAACAAAGGCTCAACACAAAAAGACATGTAATAATGATTATTTTACTTTTAAAAGAATGAAAACTATTAACATTTTATAAATGCAAACTACATGTAGAATAGACAACAAAAGTACAGAAATGTGAATGAGAAAACATAAAGTATGAATAGCAATATTTACATGACTTTGAAGAGAAAGCTCCCCATATAAATCAACAATTATTGCTCTAGACCTTTCTTCTACCTCTTAAAATAATTGTGATTGATTAAATATTTGAACTCAGGGAGCCACTACATGAATCTAATAACAACTAATTTTTGTTATAATATTTAAGCATGAAAATGATTTCAAAGGAAGAGAGTAAGAAATGACTCATGGAATTCTATTATAATAAGAAGGGGTAAAAATCTTGCATGAGAATAGTGTTTCATAATATTTTCTTTAATATGATATGAAAATTTGAGGTTCAATTCTTAATTAAGTTGATACATCAGCCAATAGAAATCTCTTGCACTTTAAGAAAATACTAAAACTTAAAATAACATAAGAGAAATGAAATACAAATTACATTATTGCACCAATTTGATCATTGCTTCTGACAAAAATAATTTTGTCAGACTATGTATGTGATGGTTTATGAAGTACATACATCTTTGTGGTAATTTTAATTAAAAAGTTATTGAGAATTCCTAGATAGGAAAAATAGTAATAAAAATTACTGACATGATATTTTGCTGATTTTCAATCCTTGTTAATATTTTTCTATCTTTTCTAAAATTTATCAATTTAAAAACTAGGCTTTGCATATGTTTATATTTTGTCATTATGATGATATATTTATCAAGGAAATAGGAGATAATTTACTACAAATAATGACTTATACACACTATATATATATATATATGCCACTATTCTTTTCTTGGACTCTGATTTTTCAGGAACATTTTTAAAATTTCTTTAATTTGTATTGTTCTTGGCACTCCAGATCCTAGCTTCCTATTTGATATGTCCTATGTCACACATGGATTTCAAACTTAATATATCCAAAATAAAACTCAATTTTCTCTCTACTTTGTACTATTTCATTTATTTGTATCTCCAATATATCCTCCTATGTAGTTATTAACACCATCTGGAGATCAATGTCAACATATTCAAGTGTTCATTCAAGTGGATTCTACATTCAAGATAAACTTTTAAAACTCGTGTGTCTTTTTCTGGCACTGATACTTTAGCCCATACAATGATCATATTCTTTGTGAAATTACTTCCTTAGTGGTATTTCTGTTTACACTCATAACCTTGCAGTTCATTCTTTTCAAAGAAGTCATCTTTCTATCTATCAAGTCAGTACCCTTGGATAAAATCCTTCAGCATTTTCCCATTGTGTATAGAATAAAATCTTCAAAATTCTGTGATGGCTTAGCCTTACTCACCTTCCCACCTCACTTTTGAAATGCCACGATGATCCAGTTACACTGTGCTTTAATCTTGCTGAAAGCTTTCCCCTGGAATACCTCTGCATATTGTACTATCTGCCAAGTAATATCTATGACTAATAGTGATCCTTAAAGTTTAATGCCACCTTTGCAGAGGGATCCTACATGACCCCATCTAATCTAATTCTCCATTTTCTACATTTTCATAATGTCATATAGGCACTGAAAGTAGAGAGGTCTACAATTACTCCATGATCATTAACTATAATTTGTTTTTGGATAGAAATTTGTGTGGTTATTTATTTAATTACTGACTTTTCCACCAAAATAAAGTTATCATGTTTCATACACTTGGGTGTTCCCAAAGTACTTTTATTAGGTTTATGAGGTAACAATTATCCATAATTGTCATAAAATGTGATTTAAATTTTGGTATCACTTTCTCATGAATGACTACATTTCATTTAAGAGTAATCAGGGGCCTGGAGATTTAGCTCAGCATCATAAGTGCTGCCTTGCAAGCAGGCAGTCGTGAGTTCAATCCTCGGTACTGATAAAAAAGGAAAAAATACAAAAAAAAAGAGTAATCAGAGTATATTCCTTGCTAGTTTGTATATATGAGCTTATTTTATTTTTCAGTAGCTTCTTGGCATGTGATATCTCATTGAACAAAGAAACAGATGAGGATTCTGCATCTCTATTCACTTAAAAAATAAACAAATTCTCCTATGTACTACTCTTCTACTAAACTTTTCTAAAATAGGACTATTTTCATATAATATTATTTATACTCATTTTAATGTTTATTATTTGAAATTACATTCATATTTTAGCTGTGTCTTAACTTTCAGTTGAGTAAATACAATTAAGTGTAACCTATATAAACAAAATATCTTTATAGTCTTCAATATTTAAAACAAAAATATTAAAATGACTGCCCTAAACACAGCGAATCCGGGGTTGTTTGGTTCATCAGTTAAAATAGTTGTGGACACAGGTAATAGTTGAGTGAATAAATGGTTGAAAAAGCAGTTTCAGTGGAGTTTGGAATGAGAATCAGATTGCTAAGAGTTATATGACAAGCGAGGAACAAGAATGTAAATAAGAAATGTCCACACCATGCATAAACAACTCATTCCAGAACTTTCTCAGCAAATTCAAAAGCCAGAAACGGGAAGTACGCTAACTAAGAAGGCAAGACCAAGAGAGTGTTTCAAGATGCAGAATTTTTCCTGTTTGATTTTCCCATGTTCATAGTTACATGAGCAGGAATGTGACCCTTGCATGTGACTTGATGAATGCCTTTTGTCTCATGTGTCCTGGTGTGCACTTGGTTTAGAATCCATTAATGGTCCACTTCCAGATGTTTCCCCTGCATCTCTGATATGCATTCCTAACATAGAGTAAAGAATTTTGTAAGTGTGATTGCTTCTGGGAGGTCTTGATCGCCCAGACTGTGCTCCTGGCTGCCTATGTATTGTCACTACAAAGATATGCCTGATGGGGAAGCTGACATACCAGCCACAGTTGTGAGATGTAGTCATAAATGAAAGAAAATTTCTTTCCTCCAGTTAGCAATGGGAAGGCAATAGCAATTACCGATATCTCAGTCCCAGCAAACACCAATGAGGGCTGGAGCACGGTAGGAGATGGAAAAGCTGCCCAGCCGGAATGTTCAAAGCTGAGAAGGAAGCAATCTGGGTGAGAAGCTTCAAGTGGTGCGGCACTATTCACTCTCCAGAATAAACCCGTGTGTTTAAACATGCGCTTTTCCCTGGGGTATTCTTTATCTGAATTCCTCCCTCTGTCTCTGCCTCTCTCTTTTCAAGTCTAAGTTTGAACCACCAGCTCCTGTATTTCTCTGTGACTGCACAGCTGCCTTAATTCCCTTTAAGTTCAAGGCTGCCTGACCACTCAGGACACATGTGGCTATCTTTCTCTGTTGATTCGCATTTGCCAATTCAGAATTATAAAGGGTCCTTCCAGAACCAGAGAAGAAAAAGATATAAATATTAAAGTAAAAGTCCTTGTATAAGTTTAACAAGCACACTGAATGTAAGATAAAAGATGTATAAAAATGGTCACGTGGAAATTATTTTGCTGTAATAAAGACTGCAATTGATAGCCTGGAAAAATGCATGTTCTCTTAGGATAATTGAATTAACAAATGAGCTAAATTATGACCTCAAAATATGTATTAGTCCTTGAAGTCTGAATATTACCTCACTGGATAAAATGTCTGATGTTATTAAGAGATTTTATCAACCTTATTCTAGATGAGCTATAAATGCAAGTAGTCTCTAAGTGGAATCACAGGCCTTGTCTTAAGCAGAAATTTTGAGAGACCCAATGATAAAAAGAGGAAAGTGACAGGGCAATGTGACTACAGACTCTGACTTTAGTGATGTGTCCACAAGCCAAAGAAAATTGGTAGCCACCAGAAGCTGATCATACAAAGAACTGATCCCCTTCTAGTAGGAGCACTGCACTGACTGCATCTCATTTTCACACTACTGATATCTGTAACCTTGGCAGAATAAATCTCTGTTGTTTCAAACCATCTAATTGTGAAGAGTTGTTATGGCAGGCTCAGAATATTAGCTAACAAAATAACAACTCTGGAGCCAAATTATTTTTTTATGCTCAATATTTTATGTATGCATGTGTTAAAATGACTGTATAATAATTACTGTACCTCTGTTAAGGTAACAGGAAACTTAATTGAGGAAATTGTGCTGCCTAAATTATATGGCATATACGATTAAGGTCTGAGCTGTGTAAGCATGCTGCCTATCTCTTCTATGGACAAACACAGTTATAATGTACAACGCTTCAACTGGCAACAAGTGACTCTCCTGTTGAGGGGGTTGTTGATTACACCCCTATAGACAGCACTTCTTTGGAAACATATATGCCCCTTCACCGCAGAAGACTTTAGCGTTATAAATGTATTAGTGGAACACGATCACAGTCATTGTACTGTAAACCTCTGCTTGAATTTCTTAGATCTTGCTATGATTTCTACATTTTTTACTTTGTCAATGTACAATCTGTTTGAAGATGGATTGATGAATGGTGGCTGGGCTATTGGGTAAGTAGAATATGTTTATTTTCATGTGCACAGAACATTAAAATAACATTTAATGTGAATTAATGTTTAGGTGCAGTGAATATCCCAGAGGTTTCAGTGGGAACCACAATAGAATAAAGATGCAGTTGCTCAGTCTACTAAATATAAACATCATCTCTAGAAATAAAGTTTTAAATTTGATGCTAACATTCCTAGATGAAAAAAAAAAAAGGCTCTCTGTGGTACTTTTGGTAGGAAATATCAAAGTCTGAAAAAATATCTTTGCTATGACAAGACTTAAAATAAGATTCTACATGTCCCTGAATCATAGCATTCGTACATATTTGTACTTAATACCTCAGTTCACGAATGCTTCTGTGTGCAAACAATTTGCAAACAAACATATTCAGCAAAATTTTGCTTCTACTTACAAACTCTGCATCAATTGATAAACTCCACCGTGACCATCCTTTCAACACAAACTTAAATTCAGCCACCCTCCCCAAATTGTAAAACAAATTAAGATTGTAAACCGAGGTACTTCTGCAACTGTGGTACCACTGACACATACTAATATTGAAATAAAAAGTATATCACATACACACACACCTGTGCACACACACACATGTGCACACACACACACACACTTTGCATCATACTAAATGATTGTGTTCAGCCATTCATTTGACTTAGGTCACAGCACTGTCATCCTTACCAGTTACCTTTTCTACCTCTCAATATCCCTCTAAATTTCAAGTGATAAACATTACCAAGAAAACCTTTGAATGATTGTTATGAGGAAACACAGAACATATTTACCCAAAATACTGTTGAAGTATGTAACTGCAGGTGAGTTTTAAAGTCGTCCCAATAATACACTTTAATCCCTATTTTTCACTGTTTTCCATCAATACCACCAACAAAGTGGCATTCTCCCTGACAGCACTATTACTAAATCTGCAGAACTGAGTGTTTCTTCTCAATATGGATCTGTTTTGCCCGCTAGCGTCCCCAGTATTCCCGCAACCTCCAAAGCTGTGGTCACATTCATCCAACCTTAACTCTTTTTATGAGCCCAACCAATATACCTGCTTCTTACAATCATGACAAAAGGACTTTCTTTCTGAAAAGAGAAATAAGTGTCCTCGAAATAATGAGAAGTCTATAGATTTTTTTTTTCCCTCAGCACCAAATCTGCTGACATAACCTGGTCTATCTGTGTGTGTGCACCTGGCAAGAGGCATAAACTTCATGTCTCTTCTTACTAGAACTTAAAGACGGGAAGCAGGAAATAATTAACTATTTGGAACTAGGTGGCTGTTTCTAACCAAACTACTTTCTATTATTAAATGAGGAACACTTATTAATCCTTTTCTAGGAAAAGAATGAGTGTAGCTAGAAGGAAAAGAAAGCCTGAACTGTGTAAACTTATGTGTGGACAATGCACCACATGCTTAATAGGCCAGTGATATCAACATCAAGAGGAGAGGATTGATATAAAATGGGGAAAACCTGTGCATCCAAAGGTTCCCTGCAGTATCACCTTGTGAAAGGAAAAAACTTCGCCGAAATTTAAAGCACAACAACGATCATTTCTTGTGTGTAATCCAAAGATTCTCTAAGAAGAAATGAATACCAGTGAATTAGTTCTCCAGATAGTTCATTTGAAAAAAAGTCTGCAATGTCACATAATGCAAATAAGAAAAGAGATCAGGAATCAAATATTACTAATATTTAAAGAACAAACTGGGAAGGCAAAATATCTAGATTTACACCTCACATCCCCCAAAAGTTTGCTTAATGAGTAAGGATAAGAAATTTGGTTAATCCTGAGATAGCTACCCCTGTACAATCTAATACTGAACATTAAAAATACCAGAGAACAAAGTCCCTAAAGTCTAAAATCCTGAAATATCAAAATTTTGAAAATATAATACTGGATAAAATTCTTTGAAAGATTTATTTACATTTTTAAAAGAGAGTTTATTTAAAACATAAAAAATGAGACAATACAAAGCACACTTGACATGCATACACAATTACATACACATTTTACAAGCTATACTCAGGTATGGTAATATCAGTCATACAAGTAAAACAGTTATAAGCAGATAAACCTTATTAATAAAGATAGGTCAAAAGTAAAATATACAAATGCATACCTTTACAAATGTTAATTCATGTACCTAAGTTATAATTGCTAATGTGAAATACTGATAGGCAATCTAAGTATTTTAACAGTAATTGACTTTATAAAAAATTATGGTTTATCCATGCATATGCTCTTGCCCAAAGAAAAGAAGACTAGAGAAATTTTACCTCAAACATATGTAAGTATCCAAAAAGTATCCAATTTACAGAGAACATTTCAACACTATTATAGAAATACAATGCTCATACACAATGCCAACGTTGCAATAATATGCTTTTGTAGAATCAAATTTACAAAATTTGCATGATATGACTGGAACAGCTCAGCAGGTCTGGGGTGCCTGCCTCAGCCTCCCATCCCCGGCTGTGCTTGGAGGCTGTGCTTGTGGAGTTCTAAGCAAGCAGGCAGGCAGGGATGACGTAAAAGACATCAAGAGGATATTTAGAGAAGTAATAGCTCAAAATTTCCCAAACATGAGATCAGAAAACGACATCAGGATCAGTGAAGCATGTAGAACTCCAAGTCATAATCAAAATAAAACTACAGCCAGACATATAATACTTACCATCCCAGAAATCCAACATAAAAATAGAATATTAAAAGCTGCCAGAGAGAAATCTCCAGTTCCAGAGGCCCGGCGGCCTGGTGTAAGTGCCCTGCACACTTTTCCCAGAGTCCAACTAGTTTTGGACCCTCTCTTGGCCCCGGCCAGGCAACCTCATGGCTTCCAGGTGCACTGGAACAGCATGGTAAGTCCTGGGAGCAGGTATCAGCCTACCCTCTCCCAGCTGTGCTTGGCAAACTGTGGAGTGCTAAGCAAGCAGGAGGGTGCCATTCCTTCTTGAGGCTGCACTTGAGCTGGCCTGCTCTACCCCCAGTGACCCTCTATCAATCCAGGGAACCGGGTGCCACAATCCCAGGAGCTGAGGGCATACAAGAGGATTTCCAGCAGACCCTGAGGAAGCCTTAGAATAACACTCGAAACACTTGAAACACAGAAATATAGGAAAATGACAAAATGAAAGACAAAATTACAATCTCAAACCTCCAGCCAATCCAAAGAAACCTTAGGAGTGATGTATATAGAAGAAAATATATGCCATATACCTGAAATATCAGACATAATAGCAACTAAAATAAACAAGCAACTCAGGGAAGCTTTAAAGGAATTCAAATTAGAAATAATCTCTGAGGTTAAAAAAAAAGAAATGATAAAAGAAATGAAACAGATGCTGAATATATCTAAAGAAGACACAGTTAAAAAATTGGAGGAACTAAATAAAGAGATAGAATACCTAGATGAGCAATATAAGAAACAAACAGAATACATACAGCAGATGCACAGAGACATACAGGAAATCAAAAATTCCACTGAAAGCTGTAAAAACCGCCTCAATGAAAGTGAAGATAGAATTTCAGACCTTGAAGACAAGATTGCATCTAGTGAACTGGAAAGGAAAGATCTTTTAAAAATAACAAGGAATCAGGAAATAACAATTCAACAACTGCAAGATGATGCAAAAAAAAAAATAAGACTGATAGGGATTGCTGAAAAAGAAGGGGATGACGTAAAAGATGTCAAGAGGATATTTAGAGAAGTAATAGCTCAAAATTTCCCAAACATGAAATCAGAAAATGACATCAGGATCAGTGAAGCATGTAGAACTCCAAACAGTCATAATCAAGATAAAATTACGGCCAGATATATAATAATTACCATCCCAGAAATCCAACATAAGAATAGAATATTAAAAGCTGCCAGAGAGAAAAGATAGATCACTTATAAAGGAAAACCTATCAGAATCACAGAAGTCTTCTCAGCACAAACAATAAAGTCAAGAAGAGCATGGAGTGAAGTATTCCAGGTCCTAAAGGAAAATGATTTCCAACCCATACTGAAGTACCCTGGGGAAAAACTGCCCTTCAAAATCAATGGTGAAATAAGATACTTCCGTGACAAAGAACAGCTGAAGAACTTCATGATCACCAAGCCAACCCTCCAAAAAATATTGAAAGACAGTTTAGATACCCAAAGGAAAGAATCACTAAGCAAAGCAGACAATTAAACAGAACAGAAAGATAAAGATGCATCAGCAGAAAGATAACATGTCAACAATAAAGCAACATATAACAGTTAAAACCATTAATGTAAATGGTCTCAATGTGCCAATTAAAAGAAACAGACTGGCAGAATGGATCAAGAAACAACATCCAACCATATGCTGCCTACAAGAAACCCATCTAACCCAACAGGTACTCAGACTGAAAGTCAAAGAATGGAAAACAATACTTCATGCAACAGGAACACACACACACACACACATACACACACACACACAAAGCAGGAGTAGCCATTCTGTTTGCAGACAATGTGACGTTTAAATCAATAATGATCAGAAGAGATAAAGAAGGTCACTACATACTTGTTAGGGGAAAACTTCAAGATGAAGAAATAACTAAAATATATATGCACCAAGTTCCAGAACACCCAGTTATATAAAACCTGTATTAAGAGAAATGAAAAAAATAAATTATCAGTAACAAAATAGTAAAAGGAGACATTAACACACTATTGGCACCAAAGGACAGATCAACTAGACAGAAAATCAGCAAAGAAATAACTGAACTGAATCACACTTGTGAACAAACGGACTTGAAAGACATATACAGAGTGTTCCATCCAACAACATCAGAATACCCATTCTTCTCAGCAGTACATGGGTCATTCTATAAAATAGACCATATTATAACACATGACATATTTAAATAAATACAAAACATTTGAAGTTATCCCTTGCATGTTATCAAATGATAGCACTTTGAAATTAGAAATTAATTATAAAAGATCCTTCAAAAATCCCACAAACACATGGAAACTGAATAACACACTTTTCAGTGGGTCACAGGGAAATTTAAAAAGAAATTAAACAATATCTACAAGCAAATGAAAATACAAATACAACTAAATGGAATCTGTGGGATGCAATGAAAGCCATCCTCAGAGGAAAATTTATTGCACTGAGTTCCCATATCAGGAAAACAGAATGAATACAAATAAACAATCTGATACTACACCTCAAACATCTAGAAAAAGAAGAGCAAGTCAAACCCAAACACAAAAAGAAAGGAAATTTTAAAAATCAGAGCAGAAATTAATGCAATAGAGACTAAGAAAACAATCCAAACAATCAATGAATCAAAGAGTTGGTTCTTTGAAAGAATAAATAAAATTGATAAGCCTCTAGCTAACCTTATTTTTAAAAAGGGAGAAAAAATTCAAATTCATGTAACAAGGAATGAAAAAGTTGAAATCACTACAGACACTATGGAAATACAGAAGACAATCAACACCTATTTCAAACACCTCTACTATCAAAGTTTTGATAAAACAGAAGAAATAGACAGATTCCTAGAAACATATGAAGTACCAAAGCTAGGTCAAGAGGATGTAAAACTGCTGAAAAACCCAATTTCTTTAATGAAATTAAAAATGTAATTAAGTCCTTACCTACAAAGAAGAGCCCAGGCACAGACAGATTCACTGCAGAATTCTACAGGACATACAAAGGAGACCTAATGCCTACACTCCTCAAACACTTCAATGAAACTGAAAGGGAAGCAATGCTTCCTAATTCATTCTTAGAAGCAAACATTACTCTAGTACCAAAACCTGAGAAAGACCCAACTAAAAAGGAGAACTATAGATCAATCTCTCTAATGAAAACAGATGTAAAAATCCTCAATAAAATATTGACAAATAGGATGCAGCAAATCATCAAGAAGATTATACACCATGAAAAAGTGGGATTCATCCTAGGTATGTAGGGATGGTTCAACATACATAATCAATAAATGTAATCCACCATATCAATAAAGGCAAAAGTAAGATTCACATGATCATTTCTATAGATGCAGAAAAGCTTTTGATAAGGTCCAACATTCATTCATGATAATAACTTTACAGAAAATTGGAATAGATGATCTTTACCTCAATATAATAAAGGCCATCTATGACAAACCAACAGCCAGTATCATACTAAATGGCCAAAAATTGAAGGCCTTTATTTTAAAATCAGGCACAAGACAAGGATGTCCTTTATCACCACTCCTATTTAATATAGTACTGGAAATACTAGCCAGAGAAATTAAACAAGAGAGAGAAATAGAAGGGGTAAAGATAGGAAAAAAAGAAGTTAAATTTTCATTGTTTGCAGATGACATGATACTCTACATAGAAGACCCCCTAAATTCCATTGAAAGACTCTTAGATATAATAAATAAATTCAGTAATGTAGCTGGATACAAAATCAATCCTAAAATATCAATAGCATTCCTACACACTAACAACAAATCACTGACAGAGAAATAAGAGAAGCCACATCCTTCACACTTGCAACCAAAAAAATCAAATATTTAGGAATTACTCTCACAAAAGATGTGAAAGACCTATACAGGGAAAATTGTAATGCACTGAAAAAAGAAATTGAAGATGATCTTAAAAAATGGAAAGACATCCATTTCTCATGGATAGGAAGAATAAATATTGTGGAAATGGCCATTCTCCCAAAACTCTTATACAGATTCAATGCAATCCCCATAAAAATACCATCAACATACCTCATAGATCTAGAAAAATTACTCCTAAAATTCATCTGAAGCCAGAAGAGACCTAGAATAGCAAAGACAGTTCTAAGGAACAAAGACAAGGCAGGAAACATCACAATCCCTGACTTGAAGATATACTACAAAGCAACTGTAGTAAAATCAACATGGCACTGGAATCAAAACAGAGCCAAAGATCAATGGAATAGATTAGAAGATACAACCACAACTACAAACACACTCAACCACCTTATCTTTGATAAAGGAGCTAAACAGGTTCACTGGAAGAATGACAGTCTCTTTAATAAATGGTGTTGTAAAAACTGGGTCACCATTTGCCGAAAACTAAAACTAGATCCATGTACTAAATTAAAATCAAAATGGATCAAACATCTGAATATTAAACCACAAACACTAAATCTATTGGAAGACAAATTGGGTAGAGAACTTGAAGACATAGGGGTAGGTAGAGAATTCATGAACAGGACTCAAACCGCACGGGAAATACTTCCCAAACCAATAACTGGGACCACCTCTTATTAAAAAGTTTTTGCATGTCAAAAGAAATCTCCAGAAATGTGAAAAGAAAACCCACAAACTGGGAAAAATCTTAGTGAACTCTCCCTCAGACAAAGGACTTCTGTCTAAAACATATAAGGAATTTTAAAAAATCAGACCCCCAAAATTCAAAGACCCAGGCTAAAAATGTGCATCTGAGATGAACACACACTTCTCAGATGAAGAAATACAAACGGCAAATAAAGAAATGAAAAAATGTTCATCATCATTAGTCATTAGAGAAATGCAAATTAAAACCACACTGAGATTCCATCTCACTCTTGAAAGAATCCCCAGGATCAAGAAAACCACTAACAACAAATGCTGGAGAGGCTGTGGGGAAAAAGGATATCTCCTGCACTGTTGGTGGGAGTGTAGACTGGTGCAAAAATTGTAGAGGTCAGTCTGGAGATTTCTCAAAAAGCTGGGAGTGGAAGTCCCATTTGTTCTAACTATGCTACTTCGAGACATATTCCCAGAAGAACTGAAAGCATCATACCACAGTGATATATGTGTACCCATGTTTATAGCAGCACAATTTGTAATTGCCAGATCTTGGAAACAACCTAAGTGTCCATCAGCTGAGGAATGGATAAAAAAAAATTGTGGTATTTTTATGCAATGGAGTACTAATCAGCTGTAAAGAAGGATCACACAGAGATATTTATAAATAAATGGGCGCAGCTTGAGACCATACTCATAATGAAATAAATCAAACTCACATGTATGAATACCGAATAGTTTCCCTATTGTAAGAAATGATTCAAATGTATAAAAGTATGTGGTAATCGTGATTCCCCGTATGTGGCCTTTAGGTCTTGTAAAGTTTTCACTCATTAATTGGAATGGTTTTACTCTGGGCTGTTTGATATTATTGCTTGTCATCAACAGCTATTTTTGAAGAAAACAAGACATCATAATAGCTAGTGATGATTTAATATCAGCTTGTTTTAAAGTCCCTCCAAACCGTTGTTCTTCTGTTTCCATTGGTTTTATCATGTTGTATCTTACTAGATTTTATTATATATGATAATACAAACAAGAATTTTTATAGGCAAAGAGATAATATAGAAACCATTGTTCATTTTCTGTTAGCTGGTTCTAAATAGCCTGTAATACTTTCATCCTCTTGAATGGTTTCACACTGCCTTGATATGTTTGATGCCATAGTATATAAAGTTATACTCAAATATTTCAAGGAAAGAGACACTATGATAACAACTGTTAAGTTGGGTTATCTTGTGGTGAAGAACTAGGTTGCTGAAATTGTTATGCTTTGACCTGTATTGTTATATTGTTATGTCCTCTTTTATCTCTATCTCCCCCTTTAAAAAATATTTATTTGTTTTTATTATTATTTTTTAATTAAGGGAAAAAATCAAAAAAATTAGCGGGATATATTATAGTAACTTTTTAAATTTCCTATTAACTTGATTTGAAGTCCTGTATTGCTCCTACCATCTTGTTTTGACTGATTTTACTCTGTTCTGTTTTGTTTGATAGTATCAAGTTTGAGGGTATAGGCAACTACTTTGAAGGCAATAGGATCCACTATGACACCCGTTCTGGCTTGACTATTATCTTCTTTTGAAGTCCGGTAATGTCTCCAATGTTTAGGTTTTATTGGTCTTGTTCTGTACTGCTTTGTTCAATTTTATTATACCTAATGATATAGGCAATTCTTTTTAAGGAAGCAAGAGGCATTATGGTAACCATTGTTGATAACCTTGTATTCTGTTTTTGCATCATGTACTATGTTCATCCTTTGTTTCGACTGACTGCTTTGTTTTGTCATATTTGGTTTTATTCTCTTCCAAAAAGTAATAAGAACTATGGTAGTAATAAAACACAAAATGTGTAAATGTTGTTGTAAAAAAGAGAGGGAAAAAAAAGGTGCTCTAAAGGATCCAACTGCAAGTGTGTTTAGGTGTGTTAAGATAGATGACCTTATTACTAAGTTTTTGTTGGATCATTGAACACAACTGTTTGCAGTCTCACTGTTTGAATATCCACTTTGTATGCTTTAATCCTTTAACTTGAACAACTATTTCTAAGATAACAATATGTAATCTATTATCTAGTGATTTCTTACTGTTTTTTTAAATTCTGCATTAGTTGTACCCTTATACTGTTTTTTTCCATTAAACCAAATTTTAAAAAATTTTTCATGATACAAATTAGAACTCTCTAAGTATTTTTTTTTGCAATTTATAACTACAGGGTTGAAAATGATGTGATGAGGAAATACATAGAATAAATAACTATAAAAATATAACATTAATACTTTATTTCTGGCAACATATATTTTATTGTATTAGTACATATTTTCAGTTCTTTCAATTTATATTTGTTTTGGGGAGTGGTCATGTGTATATGCCACAGTTTATTTTTTTTGTTACCCTTTACCTCCCTCCTTCCTCCACCAGTTTCCCTATTTAATTTTATGTTCTGGTTGAAATTATTCAAGTTATCTCATGTTGTGGAACGTAATGTTTACATTAACTGAGGTTACTAGCTTCCTGAGCATGACGTGTTTCTTTGCTACATATTTCCCCTTCCCCCCACCCCATCCCCTCCCCGTGTCCCCTTGGTCCATTTCATTACTACAAGAGATTCATCCGATTGTCCTTTTCTACTCATCCTTTATTATCCTCTTTTCACAAAATGATACTGCAGGTAGCCTTTGGATACAAAGGTTTTCCCCACTTTATGGCAACCCACCCTACTGTGAGGCCCTGGGTCTGTCATTAGCCTAGAGAAGAAACCCATGATTATACTACACGTATCATCACAGCCTAAGTATTCACCCACAGTTATTGTGCACTAAATGTGATAGCATGTCTCCTCTAATGTTGAAAAACAAAATTCCACAGTAATTTTATAAAATTGGTTACTGGAAGGCCATTGGATTGAGGACTGGGTAATGCCAGTGTGGGAAAAGAGAAGAAAGGAAAAAAGATTTTTTTTTTTAAGTCTTCTGCTATGTGGTATGGGGAGGAGCAAACAGAAGGAGGTCAAAGGATCCTAAAGACAGTGAAGGTGTTCTATATAATTATCTGGGAAAAAATGGATACAAATTGGTAGTAAGAAATGGAGATGACAAATGATTCTATGCCTACTATAAATATTAGTAGAAAATTTTAAAGGAGGGGAAAGAAAGAGAAGTGAAACTGAAGAAAAATGAGAAACAGGAAAGAAGTCCAACAAAAAAGATATGAATTAAGGTAGAAGGGACATAAATGAGCAGGGGAGAATTCCTTACCCTTTATAAACTACATTGCAAGATAAAGGCAAGAGGAAGAGAAACACACACACACACACACACACACACACACACACACAAAGGAAAGAGGAAACTACTGGACAAAAGGAGAAAGATGGCAAAAAGAGAAAAAATGAAAAATAGAGAGTTCAAATAATACAATACAATAAAAAACAATGGAAATTTTCTATAGATCTGAATATGTGGTTCTTTTTCTCAGCCTAGGATTAAAGAGCAAAGCTCAAGCCACAAAGCATCTCAGTTTATGCTGGAAGTCTCAGGTGACATTCCACCCCAGGACAATGCTGTGCACAGACACGGGGTTACAGTGAGAACAAAGCACCGGTTGAGATTCCAATGCTGTGTAACTCAGGCTGAACCTGAATTCTGATGACTGAAGCTAGGTCCATGTTCAATAGCTCTACCCCTCAGAGGACACACTTCAGCCTCATCTCCAACCACTGGTGTCTACTCTGGATGTCTTTTCCTCATCAACTCTGGGAACTTGATGGTGTGGACCACGTCTTACAGCCAAGAGGCTTCCCTGGGACAGTCTGAGAGGTTCAGACTCTAGGCTGTTCCCTATGACAGTGCTCTGCCAGCTCCTATCCCATGGCCCTGGTGGGGGGCACAGCACTGAGGTCACTAACCAACCCCTGGCAGGGAACGACCACTCTGTAGAGTGTCCTGTGCTTCCCTGCTGCTTCCAAGGCCAGATGATTCTCTCAGCTGCGGTGTATTTTTTCAGATCTACAGTTCTGCTGTTCTCTGGTTCTCCATGAAACAAAACTTTCACCTCACCCCATCTTCCTGTTGATGGCAAGCAGTCTCTGCTTGTAGTATCATAATCTGTAGGGATCTCTTCTCTCCCCAGAATGTATAACATAGATGGATTGTAAGCAATTGCCCAGATATAGGCCACTAGAGTAGCTTGACTTTTACTATTATAACTATATTTTGAAGTCTTACAGTGAATGACTATATTCTCCACCACCACAATTTAGGGTATGGTTCTCTCAGAAAGAAAGTTCACATCCAGTTTTCTACATAGCAGATACTACCTTTCAACTCAGCTGAGATGCACTAATCTCTGGAAATCACACCTTACCACATTTCTAGGTATGCCTTACACCTAACACATTTCATCTCAGG
The DNA here is from genome assembly GCF_034190915.1 of Cavia porcellus. Taxonomy (NCBI): domain Eukaryota; kingdom Metazoa; phylum Chordata; class Mammalia; order Rodentia; family Caviidae; genus Cavia; species Cavia porcellus. The sequence continues at coordinate 58,302,150 of NW_026947505.1, forward strand.
TACGATTGAAAACACAGTAATCTCTTCTCAGGATTTGGCATAGTACATCTTTTATATAGCTTTTTCTTCCCATGACAATTGTAATTTTCTGGATTTCAACATTGGAGATTACGGTGTTAGAGATTGTGTCTTTCAGGATTATGATCAGTCCTGGTGGAGAAGTTAGTTGACTGTCATTTCTTGAGTACCAACAGCAGTGAACTGAGTGATGGAATTGAGCACATTAGAATTTCCTATTGTAAAGATTCACTAATATTGTACACATCAAATATATAAAACCGTAAGTGACACATTCAAGGCACTCAATAGTGGTAAGCAAATCTTTGTATACTCATTATTTTAGTATATGTAAGTCAAAAATATGGTGAGATACTACAAAGTTGGTGTTTTGGAGGTTTCTCATTGACTTGCAATGAAGTATTATTTTATTGTAGAAGCCTTTAATCCTATCTCTACAAAATTTTATATCTGTGTTTATCTGGGTCATATTGCTGAATCAAGTGGAGAGTTAGTCACCTGATCTGCTAAATTATATATATATATATATATATATATATATATATATATATACAGGACCCCACACTTAGCAGGGATACAGTATAGTTTATTTTCCTGTGTTCTTCTGTTACTACCAGATTCTCAGGTGCTGAAATATCCCTCTAGAGTTGATTCCTAGGTTCTTTCCATCCTGAACAAAGAATCGGTCAAGATAAGCACAAATGGTAGCAGGTTTTACATTAATTAATGCAGGAAAAAAAAAACAGGCATTTCAGAACAAATTTGAGCCAAGTAAAAGGAGGAAAAGAAGTATACGCTAGAGCACAAGGACGGACTACTGTGAAGTAACACACAGCAAATGTTCAGGATCCATGTTGTTTTTGTATCCTCCAACCTCTTAGGTCGATGTCAGGTCCAGGCCATTGAAAATCACACCAAGTTCTAGAGAAGTTCATGCATATGGCATTGGAAAGTGTTCTATGCAGGTGTTTCTAGATGTTGTAATTAATAGTTTATGCTTCTTTCCCCAACTAAATTCCCCATGCTCTACTCTTGTCTCATTTCTGTAGCTGGCAAACCAAAACGGAACTTTAAAAATGAAAATTTTTTGCTTTTAGCGATAAGCTATCTCTCCAAATTTCCTTGTGCCTGATACCTCATAACTGTCACTGAACCCGCTCTGTCCTCAGCCCACAAGGGAGAACCAAATATATACATGTTGCCCCATGTTGGCAGAGTCCAGGTTCTTGTCCACAAAAATGGCACAGAAGATGGCCTGGAGTGCTGAATCTTGCTGTGTGGTCATTGAGTCCTTTCTTTCCTCTCCCCTCTCTTGTTAATGTACAGGCTTGGCACACCTGGAGATAGTGATTTGCAGCAGTAAAAATCCTCTAAAACATAGCTTTGAATAAAATATTTTTTCTTGTCACCCAAAATAAGTGACCTCCCCTGGTTTGTTCAGGAGTGGGAAGCAATAGAGACCTGCATGAATAGCTGGAATCACTTCCTGTGAACTTTACACCTACCTAGCTCAATGAAAAATAACACCAAGTAACAGAAACCACAATATAGTCTCAAAACTCTTTGTGCTTTGACCAATATACTTGCTGAACAGCTGCAAGTTCTTGAGCAGAGTAAATTGTGACTCCTGGGGGAGCAACCTAGGTTACTTAAGGTTAATCACTGGTGCTTAGAGTTAATTGTTATCAATCTCTTTTTCAAAGGCTGCTCTATGCTGGTTCCCGTACTTAAAAAGGGGGTTCCCACAACTCCAGGCACAAATGTTTTCATATTTTGCCCTATGATAAACTATCAAAAATAATATCAGTATTTATAGGCTTCATATCATTAAACTTGCCACCTAAGTATGTAATTTTTGAACATGAGAGCATATCAAAACAGCTTAGAGAAATTGTTAAACCCCAAACCCAGGGCTTTGACTCCCAACCTTCTGATTCAGCAAGGTGAATCAGTGAGGTGGGCCACAAATTCCTAGTTGCTGCTGATGCTGCGGAAATCAGTGCTTAGGGATTAGAGATTTATAAGTATGCAAAACTGATTATCAAATGCCTTTTGAGGAGCCTAACTTGACTTCTAAAGAAAAGCACCTTTGTCACTGCCAAGATTTTGCTGGGATCCACACATCCTCAACATAGCCCAGGATCTTCCCCACCCTTTTCAACCCTTTCCTCTCCCATGTGAGGACAATCCTCTGCTCGTCAAAGAACATGCACATCAAGACATTGGAATCATTTCTGAAGCAGAAGCCGTCTTGAGAAACACTCTTCTCCATTTTACAGATGGCTGAGTTAGTGAGAAGCAGTATAGAAAACCAGATACCTTGAAGCATTGTAGGAGACAACACTTCTGCTGTCTCCAGGAAAAGGGCACACAAATGTAACCATATCATCAGGGACTGATATTCTAAATAGGTATGGGTCACCTTGGGGAAGCCAGCAGTCACCATCCCAACCCCTATAGGAAGATTCTCTGCTCTTTCAGTGTGCCCATTGGCTACATTTCTCACTTCCCCATTTGTCCCCGATTTAATCAAATTTACCTGAACAATTAATCTTATTGCTTAACCATTGTTCTGTGCCACCTCATGCCTGCCTGCCTTGTGAGTTTCCTTGTTTTCCCCTATTTTTGGACCCATCTTACCTTGTGGTTTTGCTCTATAAAATTCCCTAGAAAACACAGTCTTCTGCTAACCACTCAGGGACCCTCCTCTCTCTCTTACTCTCACCATACAGTAGGTCAAGAGTTTCATTTCCCTATTGCATATAGACTATTTAATCTTTGAGATCTCTGGGTGCTTCAATATTCAGCTGCGTCTTCTACCATTCCTCCCCTCCAGCCATGCAACCTTAAAAATCTGTGCTTTTGTGCAGAGCCACAGGCAAGCAGCAATGCATAACTTTTCCCTCAGATTAACTACGCGACCCTTTTCTGCCCCCCCCCCATCCCTACCCTTTGGTCATGGTTGTTGTTTTATTTTGTTTGTGTTTGTTTTGCTTTCCTCCACAGTGCTTGTGTTTCAATCTCAGGAAGGGGCACTGTACCTTTGGGACATTTCTTCACCTTTAACTGGCTTTGTCTTATAGGAATTACAATAGAAAACTTTTCCCCTGCCCCTTTGAGATGTAATGCAGTGAGGACTTGGAAGCCATTATTTGAAATACAAACATTAAGACAGGTAGAGCTTCCATTTTCCATTCTTCATGCGAGGCTAGGAGTACTAATTAGCAAATGAGAGGGTCCAATCACATTACCCTACCTCCTCCCATGGTCTTCTGGGTACTTCTTTTCATGAGCTCACCTTAGCATTAAAGAATCCTTCTTTTTTCAATCCGGTTGAATTCAGGTTTTCTCCCTGTTGAAGAAGTCTTGATCCTATGGCAATAGTATCTAGTGAATCTTCCTTGCCTCTTCCCCCTACTTCTCACCTACCTTTCACTCTAGACTTTAGCCTGTGATGCTGAAGCTTCCATGCCAGCAGCTGAACAAGAAGACAGATTCAATGTCACATTATACCATTTAGAGTAAGAGCTATGGTCTCCTGATGATGCTACAGGTGACTGAGTTAGTTAGAAACATTACCAGTGAAAGAGTTTTGCCCTACTCTAAATTACTGTACACTTATGGCAGTGGTCTAACATGGTGGAAGGCCAAAGTGGGAACACCTACCACTTCCTCCTTCTACAGTCCTAATTTCAACTCCCTTTCTCATTTGCACACAAAGAACATTCCACTTCGCCACAGATCATCAATGCCTGCCCCAAGTTCCCCTTCCAAGTCAGAGGTCATTCTGTCTCTCATGAAGGAGATACTCCAACTGCCATAGGTTGTGCGCTTAATAAATGCATTTTTTTCTTTTCTTTTTTTCTTTTCTCTTCTCTCTTGCATCAGAAAACCCTAATAATAAGCAGTCAGGGATGGGCACTCAAAGGAAAGAGTGCAGATAGAAATCTTGCAAACTTGGAGGGGACAGACACTGCCTAATGTGGGCCAGATCAAGACAAAAGGCAAGGCAAATGTAACATACCCTAAGTATAAATATCAGGGATTGATATTTTAAATAGGTTGCAGCATCTTGAGAAGTCAGGATTCACCATCCCAATCCCCTACAGAAAGAGTCACTGCTTTTTAAGCATGTCCACTACTACAGGACTCAGCTTCCCATTTGTCCTTGGTTCGGTCAATTGTATCAGAACAATTAATCTTGACGATAGCTCTGTTCCACCTCATGCTCATGTGCCTTGCAAGTTCCCAGGTTTTTCCCATGTTGGGCCCAACTCACCTCATGGTTTTGCTCTATAAAAGTCCCTAGAAAAGACAGAGTCTTTGGCAACCCACTCTGGACCCCTTTTGTCTCTCTCTCTCCCTCCCTCTTTCTCTCACAGATACAAACAAGCTTTCTTTCTCAATAAATAGATACTGCTCTTAACTTCCATTGATCCTAACATTAATTCTTTAGTTTTAGGGAGCTCAAACTCGTACAAGACATATAGTATATTGAGAGTTTCATTCCTCTATATCAACAGTATAATGAAAAATCTACAGGCATTAATTCCCTAAAATGAATCGCTATGGACCACAAAACATATAATAATAAAAAATTAAAATTTAATAAATGTTGTTAAAGTTTTCTGGTGCAATAGAGAAGCAAAAATTTAAAAAGGAAAGAATATCTCTATGAGTGCATGGGAAGGAGCCCACAACTCATGGGGGATGGGCTATCTCCTCTGACAGGATACAGAAGACTGAAGGGTATATGCGACCTTTGACAGAACTGGTGTTTGGGGTGGGCAGACGGAGGAGGAAGTTGTAATCAAGATTGAAGGAGGAGGGTGTGGTCATCAGGTGCTGTTTTACTCTGGCTTTCCAGCCTGTTAGACCATCATAAAGTCCTGTAAATTTATTCTAGGGAAAAATTCTTTCATTCTCATCTTTCTATTGTTAGGAAAAGGGTGAAGACCCTTACTACTTCCTGCTGGATGGAGGCATCATGTTGGGGTTTAGAAGGTTTGACGGGATGGTAGTTGATGCCCATGTAGAAGCCGGTACCAGATGTTTCAGCCAGGACAAGGAGTTTATCGTTGGTAAATGCTTGCACCCTGGATTAGAGAAATAAAACACAAGGTGCTATGAGAAGGCAGGTCACTATCATAATTAAGGACCCAGGAAAGGTACGAGGAGACATGCCCTTGATCTGACTGTGTTGTTCCATCAGGCCATGGTGAAGAAGAATATGAAAAATGAGTGCAGAGTTGAGAGGGGTAAGATTATGGGAGGCAATTATTCCCCCATCTGAAAGGGTAAAAGTTAAAGGGCTGGTAGGACTTGTTCTTCATCCAGGGATTGAGCCAGAGAGAATAGAGAGCATGAAAAATGTAATGCCTGACAGCTGCATCATGTTTGGGAAACTACAGAGTAGGGATGGGGAGGACTGTGGCCATGTCACTGTAAGGGAGGTGAGAGCCCACACTCAGAGGGGTCTCATGTGTAACTAAACCGCTGAGGGCAGAGAAAACTATGATAGTTGTTATGTAGAACAACATGAAAACAATTTTAGGTATAATGTGGGAGTCTTTAGGAAAGACTGCCCAGAGTCCCACAGCAAAAATATAAATAAATAAATCACTAATAGAATGTGAGGGATCAGGAACCAAACAGAACAACAAACCATAACTTAATCTGAAAGTTGTGGCTGTGGGACCTTGGTGAGACAGACAGGTGAGAGATAGGATATGTGATGCCCACTCAGAACATTTAGAAACAGGGGAGTTAGGGTTAAGAGGGCACTGCTTAGTTTAAGTGATGTAGAACCAGGATGGTAGTCTAGTGACTTTGACCACCAATGGAGTAGTGAGGAAGACCAGATGGGGGCACACTACTTTGGTTCTGGTCCTGTGGATTTAGAAGATTTAAGATAAATTAGATCTCATGGGGATATGGGAGGATTTGGTCTGGGGTCGGGGAAGGCAGAGATCAGCAGGTTGTGTTAACAAATGTTGGAGGAGGGAGACTTTGGAAGGTAGGAAGATTGAGGAGTAGGAACAATCAGCCATACATGACTTTAAAAGGGCTTAAAAAGATAGGAACTTGGCAAAGTGCACTGAGCTTGCCCAAGGCTAAGGGGCAGAAGTTGAGGCCAAGGTCGGTGTAGTTCTAAAGTGAGTTTTGTGAGATGTGTCTTTATCAAGTCATTTGCCTTTTCTACTTTTCTGAGGATTGTGGATGGTACAGAATGTGTAGGTGCCAGGTGACGTGTAAGCTTGAGGATACCTGTTGAGTGATTTGAGAAATAAAGATTGGATCATTATCTGACTGGATAATCTCAGGTAGATCAAACCTTGGAACTTTTTCTTGTAACAAAACTTTAATACTAAAACCAGTTTCCCTGGCTTTGGGAAAGGCTTCTATCCATCTTGAAAAAGTACGAATAATTGTAAGAAGATATTTAAGAGTTTCGTGGCAGAATATGTGTGTAAAATCTACCTGCCAGTCCTGACCATGGGTATGTCCATGAAATTGATGAATAGGAAAGAAAGGGAGTGGTATGTGGCCTTGAGGAGAGGGTTTAATGGAGATGACAGGTGTGAGTAATCTGAAGGATGATGGCCCTCAGAAAAGGATGTGTAACTACTGGGGTTCAGAGCCTGTATAGGGCCTGTGATCCCACATGGAAACAGTCAGTCAGTCCCTGGAAAATCTATCCGAGTATTTTGTGTGTATGAAGTCTATGAAGTAATTATAGTTGCTTTGGTGAATAATTAGATTGAGGTAGAGTGTTTGGAACTAAAGGGAGAAAATAAGAAGATAAGGCCTTTGTGCAGCTAACTTGGCTTGTGTATTTGCCAATGAATTGCCCTAAGCAGTGGGATCTGAAGAGTTCTGGTGTCCTCTAGAATGCGGAATTGCTGCCTGCTTTGGGAGTTGAGCTGTTTCTAGGAGTTTAAGGATGAGAGGCACATAATGATGGGAGTTCCCTGAGAGTTGATAAAACCTCTTTCTTGCCAGATGGTGGCATGGGAGTGTAAAATGCCCAATGTGTATTTTTGAAGCAGTGTATATATTTATGATCTTGTCCTTTGCTAGAGTAAGAGCCCATGTCACAGCAATAAGTTCTGCCCTCTGTGAAGATGTCCCAGTTGGCAGTGGATTTGTCTCTGTGACTCTTGACTGGTTAACTATTGCATATATTGCTCTCTTCTGATTGTGTTTGTCAAGCTGCCATCTATGAATCACGTGTCAAAGGCAGAAGACAAACGTGTGCTACTAATGTGAGGGAAAGGGATGGGAGTCATCTGTAAAACCTTGATACACTCATGGTGAGGGTGGCCGTCTGAGGTGGGAAGCAAAATTGCTGGGTTAAGAGGACCACTAGTTGCAACAGAGATAGAAGGGTCCTGAGAGAGGACTAGCCGCACCTATTGAAGGTCAGAAGGGGTCATCAGGGCAGGGAGTGTCCTATGTGAGATAATCTCACTTACATGATGAGGTGAGTGTACTTTAATAAATTGCCTAATGTGAACTTTTTAGCCTCCTGTGTCAGTAGGGATGGAGGCCCAAGGGCTCAGAGACAAGGTGCCCATTCTTTTACTGTGTTGTCTAACTGTTTTGACAAGTGGGCTTGGAAATAAGGCCCCTTTTTGTGTCCCAGTACACCTACAGCATTGTGACCCTGAGAGGTAGTGTACAGAGTGAAGGGTCGGGTGGGGTCAGGAAGGTAAGTTCTGGAGCCCTAATGGAGATTCTTCCAGCTTATGAAAAGCTTATGAAAGGAAGTATATATGGGTGTAATGGGGTCTAAGAGTTCTGACATGGGGCACTTGGATGCTTTGTAGAGGGGTGGGGCCAGAGTTGCAAAGCTGGGAAACCAGAGGTGAAAGAAGTAGCTAAACCAAGGAAAGATAGAACCTGTCGTTTGGTTATGGCACCTACAAATCCTGAAGAATTGCCTTGCAACCTACAGTGATGGAATGAGTGACAGAACTGAGACGCCTGGGCACCTGACCTGTGGGGAAGCTACTTGGGCTTTAGCAGAAGAAACCCTGTTCCCATGACTGCAGAGAAAATTGAGGAGATTGGCTGTATCTTGCATGGCTAAAGTATGGGATGGAGAACACAGTGTGAGAGCTGTTTTGGGTCATACTTCTCAAAAGGAGTTGTCACCTATTTTGAAAGTGTGACAAGGAAGATCCGAATACCCACAGGGAAGTGGGGTTCATAGATAGTCCCAGAGAACAAGAGAGTAACAGATCTGCCTTGGGCTGTCTTGTCTAAGGAATGGAGAGCTGTTATTTTTGTCCAGGGATGGCAAGAAGTTTCCTAACATGAGCTCACTGATTTCTAAGACTGAGGACAGCTCTGCCTCAGTTGTCCAAGGAGCATGAGAGCTGTTATCAACTGAGAAATCAGGACAGGAAACCCCAATGGAAAGGTGGTTCACCTGTGACAAATGAGGTGGGTCTGTGTTCGATGCAGGCTAGCGACGGCAAGTAGGCAGGTCCTGAAGGAAGGAAGGCTTATAGGTAGGGGATCTCAAAACCAGAGGTGACTTCCAGGAGCCACTGCATGCACTCTGCCAACCTGAGTCTCAAGGCTCCAAAATGTTCAGTTTTCTGGGGTAATAGAGAAGCAAAATGTTTTAAAAAAGAAACACCTTTATTGAGGACATAGAAAGGAGCTCACAGCTCATGGGCTTTGGGCTATCTCCTCTGACCAGATACAGGAAGCTGAGAGAGGTATATGTGACCTTTAACCAGAAGTGGTGCTTGAGTGGAAATTTATGACTAACTGATTCAAATTGTCTTCTCATGCCCAGGGAAAGAAAGGAGGATTTTGTAATCCAGATTGAAGGGGTAGGAGGAAGGAGTGGTCATCAAGTTATTGTTTTACTCTGGTTTTCCACCATGTTGGACCACCAGAATGTCCTGTAATTTATTCTAGGGCAAAAACTCTTTCATATATATGGGCCCTGTCCTTGTAAAATGTATCTTTTAAAGTCATAGAGTATAACACCACAACCAAACAATCTAACTAGTTAGATTAGCTATTTTTAAGAAGGAAATAACTAACTATTCAGATTTCCCTGAGAGGTTAAGAGATGGTGTGAAGGACAGGATCCATGCCACTAACTTGCATGGGAAGAATAACTAAGGAATAAGAAAGAAGCCACTGTCTATGGCAGCCAGTAAGTGATTCTACATGGAGTTTCCACTTAGTAACTTTCCAGCCTTGATGCTTTGAGAGTAACAGCATGCTGCTAAACTATAGTGATCATGCATTTAGTAAGACTGTCCTTGGAAAACTGAGGAGTTTTAGACCATTCTGTTTGCTGCCAATCAAGAATATTAAGTAGAAGAAATAAAGATAGAAAGAAGACATAGAAAATCACAATTTTAAGATTTGCACTTTTAATTAAAATTGCAGCTTTGGGACACAAACCCATAAAAAAATTCGCAAGGTCCATGAGCACATAATAAATCTGGAAATGCATTTTCTACCTGTGAGACTTGGTCATTCCATTTTCTCTATAAATGGTTTTTTCACCTGTGACTATCCCTTTTCACTTATAAAATAGTCCTGTCTTATGAATGGCTATGGTTCTATTGCTTGGAATCTGTAAATTAAAGCTTTCCTTTCTATAGATTCACAAATTGTACAGATTTCCACCCTCAAATCTCCATGGATATGTAATCATCCAAGGCCACAATATAACGCTTTCCTTCTTTAGAGCCTGCATTCTACTTGCTTTGAATATGAACTTTAAAATCCTGCATTATTTACATCTTCATGCCTCTTAATGTTGCATCCTAAAAATTCATATTCTATGACATAAATCAGTAAACCTGCAACCTCCCCAATGGGTGGGATGAATGAAAGTTCAGTTTGGGGGAACACTTTGGACCCTGCCCAGGCACAAGGACATTTATAGTCTTTAGTGATGGGTGTATTCCTTTTTGTTCTCACCAATGTGCACACATACACACAGAGGCTATCTACAGATGTATAAAATAAGATCTCTCTTCAGGGTAAATTGACTGTCATGAAAGCAACACTGAGGGACCCTCAGAATAATTCAATTGTCGAGCAAGTAAAATTTCTCCTGGAGCTTGTTTCTCAGTTCCCTGCTCCTACAAACCTCCTTAAAGCTTCTTTAGATACAAAAGGCCATTTCTCTTCCCAATTACAGCCTTTCTGATCTGCGCTCATTGCCTACTGGTAAGGAGAAGTGGCCTGATCCCAAGCAACCTATGTCAAAGAACAATGAAAATAAGACTCTAAAAGAGGAGCCATCTCATATTGTTACAGGTAGCTAAGTTGTATGGAAATATTGTGGGCAGTCAGGCTAAAACCTCAAAGGAGCTGGTGGAGAAGACCAGATTCCTTGCAACTGTGAGCCAGACCTCAAAATAAAACATAAAACAAATGTGTCCACATAATCCCTAAGGAAAGACATGAGGGACTGATGTTCTAAATAGGTCTCTACCACCCTGAGGAAGCCGGAAGTCACCAACCCAACTCCCCACATGAAGGGCCACTGCTCTTTATGCCTGCCCCCTTGCTAGGTGACTTGCTTCCGCATTTGCTCCAGTTCACTCAGTTTTACCTGAGCAATTACTCTTGTGGTTGACCATGCCTCTGTCCTATCTCGTCTCCACCTGGCAATTTCCCATGCTGTCCCCTCCTTGAACCTGCCCCTCTTTGTGGTTTTACTCTATAAATGTCAATAGAAAAGACAGAGTCTTTGGCAACCCACTTGGGCCCACTTCTGTGTCTCTGTCTCAGACAAAAGCTTTCTTTCTGTCAATAAGTATATTCTGCTATTAACCTTTGCTCTTCCTAAAATTCATTCTTTGATTTTAGAGAACATGAATTCATAATGAACATCTAATAGGTTGGGACTTTCTTTCCCCTATTTCGATAGAGCCAGGTTTAATTTCACATTAGCTTTTTTTTGAACAGCATTTAAATGAAATCTCTTTTTTTTTTTTCTTTTGTCTTTTTCCTTTTTATCGGTACCAGGGAATGCAATCTCTTTTTAAACCTCAGTTTCTGTATAAAACAACAACAGCAACAATCACAACACAATCTTTCTATTACCTCAGCCTAGAAAATCCCTAACCTCTCAGAAGGAGAGATTAGCACCAGTACCTCCCCTTCACACTCGGATTCATAATTCCCTTTGACTCTCTGAGATAGTCAAAGATGTATCGGGCTCTGCTATCTTTCCAGTGAATGTGCAAATATGAACTCATAAATTTATCCTTCATCTTTATTGAACTGGGAATACAACTAAATATATGGTTTTCTGTTCTTATTCAATAATTCATTGACTTAATGATCATGCCCAGCACACATCACCGGAATAGGTACCACTTGAGTCATTTTCCAAAGCCCCAATCATGAGCAAGTGGGCTTGAGATTCAACACCTTTGGCTCATAGGCCATGCTTTCTCCCTAAAAAGTTAGGGAGACTGGCTCAGTCAGTTGGGATGAATCTGATATCTGAGTAAATTAGTGCAGTACCTAGCCTGCTTTGCAGATGTCACTAGAAGCAGGGGAATATGCATTGTGGAATAAGCAACTTTGCCAACAGTGGCCAGCCCAGAAAAGGATAGGCCACAGTTGTCAGCACTCAGCACCAAGCAGAAAATCTGAAGACTGCAGAAATACAAATATTGGTCTAGAAATTGAGCAAGTCAATTGCTCAAAACAAGTAATGCCTCTGCAAAAGACAAAGGGTTCCTGCTTTTGAATGACCAGAAATAGACTCAATTATTGTCACTTAACATCGCCAAAATCTTCCCAATTTCTTTATTTCGCATCTCGTTAGCCTATCACTATGTTCCTCACATTCTAACCAATATCAGATATGCTAAACCACTGAGTTTTCCACCAAATGCTCTAGAAATGGTGTATTAATAAAATTTTTAAAATACTCTACATTTTATATTGCCCTCTATCTTCCCTTATGCAAAAACCGTAAATAACCTTGACTTATTAGGAAATTTGCAGTTCTACCTCCAATATGAGTATTCATTTAGAATGTCAATTACTTAATAAATTTGACTAAATCAATGAATGCTGCTCCACTCTTCTCACTCTGTCAGGGGTCAGCATGAACTAACCTACGTATGTGATTTCCTGTTTCATAAGGGTCTATCTCCTATCTACGACTCTACGGCACCATGCCTGTTGTCTGCATGGCCATCTTCACTTAGGGACCTGGGAGATTCTGGAGAAAAAGAAAAAGGTCATTCTGTTTGATGGTGACTTACATGTGCCTGCTTGACTGAGCCAGGCCCAAACATCTGTTAAATGTTATTTATTCATGAGAGCATTTTTACAAAAGATGAATATTTGCACTGGTGCACTGGAGAAAGCAAACTGTCCTGTTGGATGTGGGCATTGTGCAACCTGTAGTGACCTGCATACAAATGAGGGGGGGGTGAAGGGTGAATTTGCTCTTTGCCTGACTGGTAGGATTAAAATATTCATCTTCTGCCCTTGACCCTCCTTTTTCAGGTCCTCAGATTAGAATTTATGTCATCTGCTTTCCAGCTCTCAAGGCTTTGAACTGCAGTCAGCGGGCTATCTCCAGCTGGCAGTCACAGCATGCTTGGGCTTTCTCAACTTGCCTATGCTGTAAGACAGATATTATCTTATACATAATACTACTTGTGTAAATAATATTAATATCCTACTGGAAATATGTGTGTGTGCCTACTGATACAGTTTCACTGGATTATCCTAACCCATCCTGGGACCCTGGCACCTAGAATATCATTGTTACATAGGAGTCTCAAGAATATTCACATATATCAGTTCACGTTGTTTAAAGACATTAAATATAAGCCAAAAATATAAAATATAATAAATGTGTAAACAACTTAAAATAAAAATTTTGAATATAAATGCATAATTTATTTAAAATAAAAATATACAAGTAAGGGAACAGTTACAAAAGGCTTTTATTTTCTAATGAGTCCCCTCTAACAAAAGCAAATTCTAAACTTTTAATAGATTCTAAGACCAACTAAGAAATAAAGACTAAATAATTTATTTAGTCTTGGAAACCATTAAAATAGAATTAAGAAAAAGTAAGTAGTAATCTAACAAAGGAAACTCTTAGGAGAAGGTGGGTTGTTGCGTTAAAATTAACAAATTTTCTCCAGCATGCCTTAGCTAAATTTATGGAATATTTCTATGAATTTTCTGAGCTTCAGTGTCTTTACCTATAAATAGAATTGACTTCATATGATAAATTGTGTGAATACATATGAAAAAGGTGTTACATCATTTTGCACATAAATTCACGTCCAATAACTTTCAGAGTCTGTCCACATGTCTGACTCTACTTAAGACATATGAAGATGATGATGTGCTAAACGGGAGTATCCAGCAAGACTAAGTATGGTAGACACATATGTAATCCCAGTACTCTAGAAGAATAGTAAGTTCACCTCCAGCCTGGGCAAGTTAACAACATAGAGACCCTCTTTTAAAATGAAGAAAGGGCTGGGAATGTAAGTCAGTACATGGTCCTGGGTAAAATTCTAATGGTTCAAAACAAACAAACCTCACTAGATAAAATTGATGTCAACAAAGGAAAGCTGAAAATTATCATATTACTCCCCAAACTTGACGTCAAAATGTTAATTTCTAACTAAAATTCAAAAATGTAGGACCAGGGTTATAGCTCAGTGGCACAGAACCTGCCTGCAAAGTGTGAGGCCCCTGGGTTTGATTTTTCAGTACAAAAATAAAGTATGCTATCTTTAAAATATTGAGCTCTTTCCTCTAATTTTTATATCTCAGAGAGCTGTGTTAATCGGTAAGTAAATACTCTTCTTAAATTTTAAATTCACGACAACATTATAAATTATTAGAAAAATTTTAATTTCTGTTCTCATCATTCAAAAAGATTGAATGTGCAATTTTGATGTGAAAAGCAAGTAAGGAGCCTAAGTGGTTGTATGTTTCCCTCTGGTAATTTGGATCCAACTGTTTCAAAGATGTTCCCATTTCCCCGCGTTCTCTTCTTCCCTTTGGAGCAATTTACAGAGTGCTAACTGTTCTTCTGCCTTTCTTGCATTTCTGCTCTCCATACTCATCCTAAAGAAGTGAATGTTAGATGTAACCCCTCATCAGGAAGAAGATAGAAACGCATAGATGATTATCTTTTTTCTTGGAGAGACGAAGTCTGATCTTTCTTCTAGGTCACATATAAATATGATATTTGAGATTTTTTTTTAAATAGAAGGAATGATTTTGAAATAACACAAAAATAAAGCAGAATAAGAAAGAGTTAGTGGTAAGAAAGCAGAAGGGAATCATTACTGTGATGATTTAGTAAACTGAATTTAGACTACAAGTGACACTCAAGATACCCCATTACCATATTTTCTATTAGCTACATGCCACCCTCAGTAATGTCACCTTGTTATTCCATAGCTAATTTTAGCTTGAATAATGTAAATTGTTTCTCATGTCCAGTTTGTTTGATATGACAGTTTAAAAGAAAAGCATAGCTCCAAGCTTCGTGTGAAAACTGGCACATAGTATGCCTATTACTGGCATAAGCCAGGGTCTGCTTCAGTCCTCCTTGTCTCCTCTGAGCTGTTGGAGGAGCTATTGTTTTCCTAGGATTTGTATTTTGCTTCTTGTTTAAGCAAGGATTGCATTTTAAAAACTCAATCTGTTTTGCACACTGCCGGAAAACCAGTAGAAATCATGGTTTCAGTTAAAGAAAATATAATTTGAAAAATGGCTACCGTGCAACATGTGTAAAATACCATTCATAATGATGTGATTTTCTTCTGGTGGGTACTTACTTTGGCGAGTCGTTTTATTTCAGTAAATGAAAAGAAGAAAAATGTATACTTTTTAGTTAGATATTGAATTCAAAACAATTTTGAAGTAGTAATTTAAACATTCTGTGAGTAATCTGAGTAGCGATTATAGTTATCAGAAACAAACTTTTAAAAAAATACTGCACAATTTTAAATTATAACAAAATTTCCTCCATTATGAAGAAGGAAAATCTTTCAATAACAAGCACATTATTGTGTGATACTGTACCTATGGTTTAAGAATATTATTTTACTTATAAGATAATGTTTTAAATATTTTATAAAATATTCTCTATTTAATGATTTTCCTAATAAAGTAAAATTCAGCTCATAAATAGGATGTTTTGAGTTGTTTTATTTAGGAAAGATCTATTTCTTACATATTTTCTTTATTCATGAAACTCAATCATAGAGGTGGCATATCTCTAACATCAGTTTAAAATCAAAACCATTTGAAGGGAAAGATCACAGAATCATTGCCTTATTAGCCATGTTCAATCATAGTAAGCTTTATCAACACTGTAAAATTGCTTTGTGGAAAAAAACTTTTGAACTTGAGGATTCTAAAAGTCCCAAAAGGTTAAACTGCACCTCATATTTTACGACATTTAATTATATTTCTGTCTTTTCAAATCACAAAGTTTGAAAAACCATTTAAATGTGTACCATGTGCAAATGAAACATAAGCAAGAGTCTTTAAATCTAGTGCCTAAGATCAAGTGGTTCAATAAAAATAAATTTCTCTTCAACTTGAAATTTTGTATGTAGCTATCTAAAACAGAATCTGAAATTAATTGATTTAAATTTAATTAACAGAAGAATTAATGTAGAATGCAGCTCAGTGTTTGAGCATGTGTTTAGCATGTATAAGACTCTGTATCCCTTTGTTTAATCTCCAGCACAACTACTAACTCACAAAAAATGGTGGGTTATTCTTAACCTTTTCTTAGTATATAACAATATAAAAATAATATTTTGGCTTCATTTTAAAAATTGGCATTTTAAACAGTAATTTACAGATTATTTAGGAAAATACTAAGATAGATAAATTCTAAGTATTTGCATAATATGTTCTCTATATTTTAACTTTTAGAATACTTATACTTCAGATTTACTCATCCAAATAGTCCATGGAACACAAGTAGCGCAGAGACTAAAGCTGGGTTCTGTGCATGTCATCCTATGGAGCTAACACTAATTTTCAATATTTATTTGATGATAATAATAAAAACAATGCCGACTATTCTCCAAAGTAAATGTAAGCACAATGTGTTGATCAAGGAAAACAGTTTTTTTTACTTATTGTAATAAGAGATACAGTGTTTCACGGAAGATTAATAGTGCCATCCAAATAGAGTCTAAGGCTGATTTTAGAGTGAATTTAGATTTTTCAGTTTTTCTCCAGTTAGCACGATGTTGGCTGTTGGTTTGCCAATGATAGCTTTTATCCTACAGAGATAGACCATATATTTTGAGTTCCGTAGGGTTTTTGAAGTGAATGAGAGTTGGACTTTATCAAAAGCTTTTTCTGCATTCATTGAGATGATCATGTGATTTTTGGCTTTGGCTTTATGGTTATAGTGTATTGTATGGTGTATTATGTATGGTGTATTACATATATTGTATAGTGTACTATAATTTCTTACGTTGAACCATCTCTGTGCCTCTGGGATGAGTCCCACTTGGTCATGGTGAAGATTTTCTTGATGATTGGCTGCATTTTGTTGGCTAGTACTTTATTGAGGATTTTTGCATCTATATTCACTAGAGAAATTGATTTTTGGTTCTCTTGTTTAGGTGAATTTTTCTCTGATTTTGGTATCAGGGTAATATATGCCTCCAGGAATGAATTAGGGAGAAATCTTTACCTTCGATTAAAGATTTTGAGGAGTATTGGCCTTCAATCTTTCCTAAATT
The DNA here is from genome assembly GCF_034190915.1 of Cavia porcellus. NCBI lineage: Eukaryota > Metazoa > Chordata > Mammalia > Rodentia > Caviidae > Cavia > Cavia porcellus. Next base: position 58,318,928 of record NW_026947505.1, read on the forward strand.
TCTTGAAGAATTAAGCCGTGCTTTTCTTTGTTGGTAACTTTTTAGTCACATTTTTTAAGTTCATTAAATGATATTAAAACTTTTATATCTACTTTATTCAGCTTTGGCAACTCATATATTACTAAGAATCCATCCATTTCTTCTGGATTTTCTATATTACACAAATAAAAATTTTTGAAGTATGTATTGATGATCTTTGGGATTTCCACAGGATCTGGTAGTGATTTCACATTTTTATCACTTACTGCATGAATTTGAGCTTTTTCTTTCATTTTCGTTATAAGATTGATGAGGGATTTATCAATTTTATTTTTTCGAGGAAGAAACTCTGATCCATTAATGTCTTGTATTATTTTCTTGATCTCAGTTGCATTAATGTATGCTCTATCCTTTATAAATTTCTTCCTTGTATGGACTTGGGGCTTGACTTGCTCTTTTTTTCTAGAAGTTTAAGATGCAGCGTTAGGTTATTTATTTGTGCTTGATCTATTTTCCTGATGTGAAAATTCATCACTGTGAATTTGCCACTTAGAACTGCTTTCATTGAGTCACATAGGTTTTGGTAAGTTGTATTTGCCTTTTTGTTTGATTGTTGAAATTGTCTAATTTTTTCTTTGACTTTTTCTGTGGTTTTTCGTTGGTTGTTCAGCAGGGTGTTATTTACAGAGTTTTATAGTTTCTTTTGCCAGTCATTTTCCAATTTTATTGCACTATGGTCAGATAATAAGTATGGGATAATTTTAGTTCTTTTTCTTAAGCATGTTCTACTATGTGATCTATTTTATAGAATGTCCCTTGAGCAGCTGAGAAGAATGTGTATTCTGATGTTGTATGGAACACACTGTAAACATCTACTAAGTCCATTTGTTCACATGTTTGATTTAGTTCTTTTATTTCTTTTCTTTTTTTTTTTCTTTAAGTTGATCTACTTCTCTGTGACAATGGAATATTCAGGTCCCCCATTATAATTGTATTGTTGCTTATTTGAGTTTCCTTGTCTACTAACATTTGTGTTATATAGTTGAGTGCTCCTATATCTGGTGCAGATATATTTAAGATTATTATCTCTTCTTCTTCTTCTTCTTCTTCTTCTTCTTCTTCTTCTTCTTCTTCTTCTTCTTCTTCTTCTTGAATTTTTCCTCTAACAAATATATAGTGACTTCTTTATCTCTTTTGATTATTGTTTTTTTTGAAGTTCGCATTGCCAGTAAACAGAATAGCTGCTTTTTTTCTGGGTTCTTATTGCCTGGAGTATTATTTTCTATCCCTTGACTTTCAGTCTGTAGATTTCTTTTTTATTTAAAAGTGTGTCTTGTATACAGTATATTTTTGGATCTTGTCTCTTGGTCCATTCTGCCAGTCTGTTTCTTTTCATTGTTGAGTTGAGGCCATTTACATGGATGGCAATAACTGATATGTAATGTCTCTATCATGTTATTTTCTTTTTTTTTTTCCATTTTTATCGGTACCAGGGATCGAATTCACAACTGCCTGCTTGCAAGGCAGACGCTTATGCCGCTGAGCTAAATCCCTAGCCCCCTATCATGTTATTTTCATGATGTTGGTTCTTTGCATGTTTTATTCTTTTCCAACGGCTGCATGTTATCTGCATGTTAGATTATTTTCCTATGGCTGGGAAATTTCTGCTATTACTTCTGCAAATCATTTTTTTTTTTTACTCCTGATTTCCCACTGATACATCTTTTTTTTTTTTTTTTTTTTGGTAACTACCATCAAACTTGTGCTTATCAAGCAGGTGCTGTGTCACTGAGCTATATTTCCAGCCCCACCAGTTATTCTTATATTATTTTTCTTTTTATATTATTTATTATTTATATTATATTATTTTATGTCATCTTACAGCAGTTGAATTATTGTTTCCTGATCTTTTGTTATTTTCAGATCTTTCATTTCATGATCACTAGTTGCAATCCCATTTTCAAAGTCTGAAAGTCTATGTTCAGTTTTGTTCAAGTGGTTTTATCAGTTTTCAATGTAATTTTTAATTTCCAGGATATTTGGTTGAGTCTGTTTCATGCATTCTGTTTCTTTCCTATACTGATGATTCACTGTTTCAATCCCCATCCTATCATCATCTAATTTCTTACCTATCTGTATCCTAAATGTTCTGAGCAGTTACTTTATAAATGTTGATATTTCTTTTTTTAACCTGAAGTTATTTTCTGTTGCTACAAGTTGAAATAAAAAAAAAAAAACTGAGGTTATTTATGATCTGATTTTCTCTATTGCTTTATGTATTCTTCTGTTGCTATCATTTCAAAAATTTCAGGTGTGTCCAACTTATTCAGTGTTTATGTCTCCTGGACTTGTACTGGGTGGGATGAAAACCTGAGAGTGCATTTTTCTTTTTGTGTTATCATTTTCTATTTCAAAAAATTTTGATTTTGTTTTCTTAAATGATCATTGTGAGTTTTTATAGTAGGTAACTATGTCACTAGTATCAAAACCTCTTTAGGAAAAGTCTGTTCTTTAGGGATGTCTTCTGTGTATAGGAGACTCTTGATTTGTGTCTGTTACAGAATGCTACCTTCCCAGTTAATTAAGAGTAGATTGTTTGCATTTGTTTGACTCAGTCTCTGGTCTTTTTACGTGGGACTGGGGTGAGGATATTACCCCAGATCTTCCCAGCATTGTTACAGAACAGAGAACAATGAAATACAACAGATACGACATCCTAGCTAACGTAGTAAAATTAGCTATATTAATAGCATCAAGCACAATTCAGCAACTGACAAATTATGATAACAATTGATCTTTTACTCTAGACCATAGGAAAATAACCTACAGTTAGTTATATAATAGAACCGATCACAAATTAAAAATTTGCATGCAAAGTGTTTCCCTTGGTAGAGTGTCTTCACTCTATGGTGGGGAAATTTATCGAAGATACTAGATGAAACAAAGATAAGAGGCAAAGACATGAAAGTGATACGGGTAGACAAAGGGTGATTGTGTGTGGTTTGGGAAACTAAAGAAAGGAGTAGAAAACAAAGAATAAAGGAACATTTGAGGGATTATCTGCATCTGGTCTCTGAGTTTGGGAGACAGGTTTAGTTTTCTGTGGCTGGAGTTCTCAGCAGCCATTTAGAGAAGAGAGGAAAAAAGAGCAAAAGAAAAGAAAACAATAAAAAAGAAAAAGAGAAATTAAAAGAAAGGAGGGAAACATGGGAGGAAAAAAACGGTTGTAGAGTCTTGGATTCTTCCCCAGCTGGCCGCTGGTCCTGGGGAGGCAGCGCCTGCTGGCTTGTGTTGCTACTGTTACTTCAGTTTTCACACCCCTAGTCTCCCGGTCGGTCCTGTGTGCTCAGTGGGGTTACTAACGTGTCACTGTCATTGCCTCTGGTCTCTGAGTCTTGCCAAGCAGTTTACTTCGTCATTCCACTGGTGAGTAGATGGGCTGTCCTTCACGTGCCTCACCTAGGCTTCCACAGTGGCTGAGAGACAGACAATGGGAGTGCTCAGTATTTTTTGATAAGCAAGTAGATTTGATCAGCTGAGTGATATGTTGATCCAAGAAAGGGGTCAAATGAGAACTTTATTGTTTGGGAAAATGGATTATTTCTTGAATTCTACAAACATTAAAGCTATATATTTCTATACTGCATTAGTATTCTAGGTAAGAATTACTTGGAACAAATTTTAAAGCCTTGAAGTATAGGCTTATTCCTAAGAGCTGAACTCTTGGACCTGAGGATATCAGTTCTCAATATGTGGAAATTATAATCATCATCACTGTCTATGCACAATAGAAGCAGGACAACAAAAACAAAAGAGGAGATTCTCTCATGTAAATGCAAGGAGAGTCATACGTTCTTATTTATGGAGAAGAGAAGAGAAGCAAGAGAGTTGGTAGGTGAGCACATGGTAATACTGATTCAGAATCATTCCATCCAGAAAAGTGCAATATTTAAACAATCTCTGCCAAATATGTACTGAATATTATTTTTATTTTGTGAATTTTGGAGAGAAAATGACGAATAATGATGTTTTATTGGGCATTGTACCTCTGGCCTTCATTTTGCAAAAAGTGAGTATTAGACAGAGCTGAAATGCAAACCTAGAAAATCTAAGACATTTCCAAGTATTCAAATGTATTTGAATGGAAGTTTTGAGCACTAATGCAGCTCAAAGGCCACATGGAGCCTGGATCAAAGAATCAGTTGGGTGTTAAAATAAGTAGCCATGAAGTTGGGGTATTTTTAGAATCCATTGTCTGTGAATAAGCAATATAGATTCATGAAATAAAATGGAATTTGGTACCCTAACAATGTGTATAAAATTATTTTCTTCAAATATTCCTTGTATTTAAACTGATTGTGAATACATTTTGTCTCCCATTCTTTTCATCTTAGCATCCATAGCCTCTTCTTTCTTTTAATTTCATTTTCTTTCTTCCTATAACTAGATAATTCCCCAGCTCATCCAGACCCTGGAAGAGAACTACAGAAGAACAGAGAACTGAATTAATCCGAACTGTATATAAAGGCATCTCACTGGATTTTTAATTAATTAAGGGATTAAGTTTATTAAATGTAATAATGAAAACAACTCCACAATGAACAAATGTTCTTTTTCAGGTAAGCCTTTTCATGTCTTTCCAATGGGACTCATCCATTTATTTCTCATGAAATCATACGGTTTGTTCTATGGCTTGTCTTTCAACAGGCTTTTGTAACTAGCTCCAACCTAACTATCTCTGTAAACTGTCTACGCTTCTTTCCATTACATGTTGCCTTGGATATTTAATAGCATTTCAGTAATAAGGCAAATTCCTCAACAAAATCTTTAAAAATGAGGTCATTCTCATATGCGGTTTGCATCCTTTAAGTACAGCCAAATTTCACCTGGGTTCTATTTTATTTATGGGTACGGGTAATTTTTAAATGAAAGTGCTAATAGAAAAAGGTAAAATAGGAACTGATCTAAGATGATTTATTCAATCATGACTTGATACTTAATTTGCAATTTAATTGGAGCATCTGATCATAAGACTACCTCTCTTGTGCCATTATCATGATTTCTAAGTTAGAAATTGGTGCTTGCCACAGAAATTGGTGTGGAATTGTTACTTGAGTGAGGAGTTGGTGTTTAAAATCGTTTATGGATCTTAAATGCTGACACTGCATCTTAGCTACTTTTCTCTCATTGCTGAGACAAACTACCCCATCCACAAAGTTAAAGACTAGAAGGTTTACTGGGCTCATAATTTGTAGAAGTAGCAATCTACAATCAGTTGGCTCCAAGGTAGGGTGGCACAGAGCAGATGGCAACAGTTTGTGGTGGCAGAAGACCATGAAAGCAAACAAGGGTAGGGAAGAGACAGAAGGAACCAGCTTCTCTGTGTACGCAGACTGCCTGACCCAGGATTTAGCACTCACGCCCTTAATCCCAGCACTGGACCATGACTCAATCCAAAACTCTAGAAGTCCACCCTCATGACTGTGTGAGGCTTTGGAGGGATGTCTAGACACAAACTATAACACACTGTGATCCATAACTGGAGCTTAACAAATATATATCATCCTATATTTCATAATAATCCATAATTAAAATGGAATTATGCAATTATGCATATATTTTTTCTTTCAGAAATGATTACATTAAGACACATTAAATTTCCTCAAATAAATATCAATATGTTATCTTATTTTAAAATTTGTATTAGTACATATTATAGTACATAATAATTACCTACACCATATTTGTAGTATGTATTACTTTCATCAGGGGAGTCTGTACACAATGTAACATATCTTAACTTTTTATATGCCCTTCTTCCTAGCCTCCCCCTGTCTTATTATTTGCTTGTTTCATCCAATTGCTGGCTTTTAGATAAGGTATTTGATTTACTACTACATTAGGGTAATGCTCTGAAAACTAGGGTGGTGTCCTAATGTATTAAATATATCTATAGACCAGTATCAGATACAACCAAATAATACTTGGACATAAAATTACTGAAAGGATTAACATTTTGAATAAAAAATACAAATATATTACAGTTTTATAGATATAGTCATGTCAGCATGGACAAATCACAATCAGTTCTAGGTGTAAATAATAATAATAATGTATTCCTTTTATCTCTGCTTCACAGATGTCAACAAAATATAAAATGCTCTAAAAACAGACATTTTAAAAACAAGGTATTATTATATTTTAAAAGGATGAGAAATCATATTTTCAAAAATAGAATGTTTCTAAATATATGTTCAAACCTCAAACATCTGTGATATAACTGTATAATGAAACCTGGTAATCAGGAAAAATGAATATTCCTACAGGTTCAAGCAAATCATTCCTATGTGTGCTGCACTTAAAAGTATAACATGAAATGCAGATCAAAATTCAGGAACCATGAGAATACTTCGAATTCTCTTTGGTTACCATAAGCCTTACAGAAAGATAAAACCGTATCATTGAAGGAAATAAAATTTAACTAATGTAGCACACGACTTCCATTTAAGTAAAATCATGTAAAAAGTATGTAAGACGTTTAATTACTTTCGACAGTTCCTCCGAATCCAGAGTTTCACTTTTTAAAATGCTCAAAATGGGCTGGGATTTAGCTTAGCAGTGCAGCATCTGCCTGGCAAACAAGAAGTCCTGAGTTTGACTACGGTTAGAAAAACAAAGAAACAAACCAACAAAAACCTTTAAATCGTGCTTCAAATTTTTCAATAGAAATTCTCAGCTTTAAATTATGCTATTTCAAGCAGCACAATGAGATGCCGCACCACCCCATCCATTGCCTGGGGCGTGAGCCATCCCTTCCTAACCCCTCCTGGCTGTATAGCTATCCCACCCAGCTGCATGGTCGCCACTCAGTAGCACTCAGTTCTCAAACTGACCACGGAGGTACTAAACTTCTTGCATTCAGGTAATCATCACTGTACTTACTAATGGCTTCAACGCACAAAAACAGCACTGCTGGCCGAGGAGAACCTGTACTCTGCTACTTTGATATAAAAAGGTTAAATGTATTGTCTTAATAACAACACCAGTTTATTTAATCTATCACCTTGACTGCATTAAGAGAATTCTGGGATGATGATTGGACTATGGGAGTGCTTATTAATCGATTAGTCTACTTATGTTCACAGGTCAATAGACTACAGAAATGGGCCCCAATTAGAGGTCTGTCACTGGAACCATGGTTTTTGGATCATGAATCTCTTACTGGTGTTCTGTACTGTGTTCTGCTTCCAGATCAACATGAAATAAGTGACTTTCTCCACCACACCATTATACCATAATATTCCTGCCCTAAACCCATTTAATCATGGAGTGAAATCTCTGAAAAATAAGCCACTCTTCTAACATGTGGGTGTCAGGTAGTTTTTTAGAATGACAGGAAACATGACAAATATGATCAGAGAAAATTATATATAAACATTGCTAAGATATATGATAAGCTGCTGTTACCTTTCATTGTGTCTGAATTACAAGCTTTATCAAAACTTCGGATGTACAGGACAAAAGAAACCCATACATAGGTTGGTAATATTCATGCTTTGAAACATATGTGGTATGTTTTGCAACAGATTTTCTTCAGAAAAGAGATACTCTACTCAATTTGCAAAGAGAAAGACTGTCATAATCAGATTTGAAACTAATTACACAAGACAGGAAAATATAAAGTAAGAAATTAATAGGCAATTCTAATTTTTAAATGACATATACTTACAAATATGGTTCATAAAGTTTCAGCAGATTCAGTCTTTCGAAGATAATGTACTAGTTCTATAAGTCTATTATAAAAATGGTCCTATCAACTTAGGCAAATTACAATCAACTTAATTACGGTCTGCAATTTTATCTCAAGATTAACTCATGAGTAAAAGATAAAAATGCTAAGATTAGAGACTGAACCCCCCATTACATAAAAAGAAACATATTTTCATTTTCTATTTTCCACTTTTAAATAAATAAAACCCAAAAATCAAAGATCTTTTGATGTGCTCCCTATCAGTTATGCACAGAAAAGGGAAGTCAAAAATCTTTTTCCAAAAAATGAGTTTGATAATTTTCTTTTTTACTTTAGAATCACTTACTCTAAATCATTTGAGGGATGCTATGAAAATTATCTTTTAAGACTCATCAGTCTTAGAGTCATTGATTCTAAACAGTAATACAGGTCTTGAATCAGATTTAAATATACAAATCAGTGCTAAATATATCAATGAGATAAAACAGTTTAAAAAAAAATATGATCCCCACACATTGTTCTCCACATTTCTTTGATACATGCTTTCTTTATAAATTTGGGAATTCTAACATTGGGCAAAGTTACTATATAGTAATCTGTATGCATACTGAACAGACAAGTATACTTAGACTTGCTGTGACAGGGTAACTCACTGTTTAATTAATTCCAATACTTGTGGTTTACAGTTGGGAGATTCCTTTTATCCTATTCATCCCTGAACGCCCATGGACTAATGTATCTCATATTAATGAAGTTAAAGTTTTCCAGGAAGCTTAGGAAAATTCCTATACTATATTATGTCAAGCCAGGCCTCAGTAAAATTACTTTTCACAGCACATATATTATTCCCTGACATAATATGGAAAATCAAAAAATGTATGCAATATTTCCATGAAAATATATAAAGTGATTTTTCAAACAAATGGGCATAACTTTTGAAGCATGTTTTTTGGGGAACTAGAAGGTTTGCAATAATAGCTAACATTTAGTAACAGTGTGTCAGACACTGTTTTAAGTATTATATGTACAAATCATCTCACATACCTTGTCCATAGCTCTGTGTCAGAAAGTTTCTTTATTTTTACAAGCAAGAGCCAAGGTACTTGGAAAGTTGGAAAGCTAAAAATGTTTAGAGCCATAATTAATAGACCTATTAATTACCTGAGCTTAATGTAACTCTGTCAAACTGTAGGACCATTGATTTTAACCAATACAGTGTGATTCTTTCTCTGTAAACTATTAAATGTTATTTTGTCAAAACTAGCACTTGAACTATCCAAAGAGGTTTTTGAAATAGTTATGCGTTTCATCTATAGACAAATCCTTGCTTTCACTGAGTATGAGGAAGTTGGCCTTGCCCTTCAGCCTGGGCAGCACTGTGAACATGTTCTTTTACTTTCTTTCTGTGTGTTCAAAACTTCCCTAAAGCCCTAACATTTTTTTATATAAACATCACCTTGCTCTTAACCATTATCAATGAATATTCCTGGGTCAAACTTCAAAAAGTGCTTATATAGTCTGTTCTATTTATTTAAATTTTAACAAAATTAAATTATTTAAAAGTCCTAAATTTATAAAATAAATCACTTTCCCTAAAACTCAGTTATCACTAACCTTTAATTTCAGCAAAAGGTTTTGTTTAAAAAGCAAAATAGAATGAACTCAGCATGGTCTATTCTCTGCCTGGCCTGCATGAATAGAGCCCCCGAGGGGAAGACGGGTAGTAAATGTCACATTTCTTAAAATGAGAAATTAAAATATCCATGCTATGATGGTGTGTTGCATATGAAGACGTACAGGTGCTAAAAGCCACAAGACAAATTCAAAACACCTTCTAGAAGCATGAATTTTACTAGGTAGCAATTTAGTAAAATAATTTTTATATTAAAAAGCAGTTGCATGAAGTAAAGTGCAATATTCACATGACATTTCAGGGATAAAACAAGGACTTGAGAGTAATTTTATTTGTCACCTTATACCTAAGGGCTTTATGACTATCATTAGCATATTGCTTGATCAAAACTCTGTGGAAACTGGGAAAAGGATACTCTAAATGCTGATTGAATTAACTATACTCAAATACTGGCTGTCTAACAGGTACCATCTTTGGTCTCACTTTAAAGATTATATCCAATTAGGTAGAGAAATGAGAAAGTATCTCATATCATTCATATCATCAATATTCGCTTTGGGTGTATATGATATATATATCTCCTATGACATTCCATGAGTTGTGTATACCAATCATGCAAAATACAGTAAAGGTTCCAACACAGTCCCTGTCTGACTATGGCCTCAAGACTCATACACACGATTTACAAGCCAGATGCAGTTGGCAGCTTTCAGTAGCCACGTCACTGCCTCCTAATAGTCACCACACAAAAGAAACGAAGTTTCCGAGAGTTAGACCTATCCTCTACCTCTGAGGAATAATCATTCCTAAGAAATTTATCCTCAGTAAGAACTTCTGCTACTAACAGTTTGAGTCATAAATGAAGACATGTGAAGACCAAATGCACTCACATCTGTAGTTTTATCAAACAAAGCATTTTTCTTCTATGATTCCTTCAAATCAGATAGATAAAACTTTATCTGAATACATGTATATAATGGTTTGGCCAAGCACCACATGTCATGTCTTTTGAGGTCCTTCTCTGATTCTGACAAGCAAGAGCAAGTTAAACATAATCTTCTCTTAGAAAACTTTGCTTTTTGGTTGATAAAAATCAAGGTGCTCAAGAAGCATCACACTATGTTTACAACAGCCAATTAAGCTAACTTTTCTCTTTATGAGTAACTTCCTTCATCCAATAGCCTCCTGATCCACCAGGTTTCACATTATTAACCCTAGATAAATAGATCTATTCAATGAATTAATAATTTAATCAAGGAACCTACAATCAGAGCTGTGGTTTGGAAATAAGTTGTTTTTTATCCCTCAAAAAATTCATGGGTAGGCAGCTAGATCTTCGTCGTGGTGAGTTCTAAGTAGGAAGATCTAGTATAGTAGGTGGTCTGCAGGCCATTAGGACTTTTGACCTTTGAAGGAATTAAAGTCATTCTCATGGGACCCTTGAGTTAGTTGTTCTTAGGTGGTGAGTTTAAAAGAAGCAAGTATGAACCCTCCCCCTTACTTGGGCTTCCTGTTAGATGATATGATCTTTTTATACACAATACTCTCACTATAATCTTACCCAGTATATTACTAATACAAGTGATACTATGATTAATTAAATGGTTTTTATTAGATTCCCATTATACCCTATGTTTTGTGTATGCCAATCATTTGAAATACAATAACAGTTACAACACAGTTCCTGTCTAATTGTAGCCTCAAGACTCATAAACACTGTTTTACAGGCTAGATCTGTTTTTCTACATCAGTGATCCAGAATACATGAGTTGTGAGACCACTCCTAAGGACTTCTGCCAAGGCTCGAATGCATACACATTTAAGGAAGAATTCTATCTCTTTTATGCTTCCTTTTCTGATTTGTATCATTCCCATAAAAGAAAAAGGAGACCAAATAAACAGCAGCCCTCTTAAAATTAAAAGCAAATGATAGGAAGGGATAATGCTTCTATTTCAAGTGTATCATTGTGCTTTATAAACCAACAGAGACAAAAACGCTGGCCAGAAGGAAGAATAAATCCTTATATATTGTCTACTGAATAATGCTATTTCTTCCACCTAACCTGATCCATAATTGTCAGTGTTTTTAGTCTGCTCCTTCTACATCTCAGATGCCGCTGGAGAAGACAAGAAAATGGAGAGAGGGATATAGTGCAGAATAAGAAGCAGTCACTCACAGTCTTCTTGTGGCTAAGACTAGTTAATGTGGCCCGCAAGATGCATGATGCCCTAGAGGCAGCCTGTATCAGCACATGGCTGCCTTAAGCAAGGATGCCAGTGAAGTGATGAAGATTTCCTTCCCCTCAATTCTAGACAGCACATTATTCATGCTGTTGCTGGCACCAAAGGATAAATTAGTCTGTCTGCATATTCTTGGCAGTACAGAAGCTATAATAGCAAACTGAGTTATACAACATTCTGAATGAAATGCAACATGGCATGCAATAGGCCAAATCAACTCCAAAGTTAAGCCTAAGAAAAAGTCCTCAGATCTCAAGTCGTGTGTTTGTACGGCATAATCTATGTCCTGTTCTGAAATAAAGTCAATTTGAGAGCAGCTTTGACGTTAAAAATCACCTGCATCATAGTGAGTCCCGGCACATAGGCAATTCATATTGAGTAACATGGTTTAAGGAAGGATTAAAATAAATTATGGCAGGAAACATGTGGCTGGTTGATGAATTCATCAAGATCACTGTCTCCTTAATTAATATTTGTTGAACAAAGAAATAATTATACTGTTGAGATACTTTATGTGTCAATTAAATAGTGTACAGTGATAGATCGGTAGTGATTTAGATAAATAAATAAAGTTTTCTTGTCGAGATTCACAGTTTTCTTTGCTCTAAAACAAAATATGGCTAATATGAAAAGTGATCAGATTGACACTCACATGATTTTTAAGTAGTTGTCTACAGTTTTGATTATTACTTTAATGCAAATTCTGTTTGTTAAATTACAAAAAGTATTTGCCATGATTAGGCATGTTTCTGTGTTTTTAAAAAGCTGTACTTAAGTCCTCATTAACACTAGATTCCCAATTCATTTTGCACCTGCACAGGGTTTTTTGCTTCATAATCATATCAGCCTCAAAATTGTTAATAGTTATTCTCAAAGAACAAAATATAACAGTGTAAAGCAAAGCAAAGGTCATGTTTGGGAGGCAATGACCACTGATAGATCACTTAAACTTGCTTTCATTAAGAATAAGGACACACAGTCAGGACTGGAAAGTATTATATGGTCACTTTTGATAATGGCTTGCAAAAGCAGTAAGAAAAAAATGAAAAAAAACTTCATTAGAAATTTTATTTCCAGTGCACAATTAGCACCATATTCGCCAAGTAAGGTTTTGCCTAGAAAGACAGAACATAGCACCGAAGAATTTTACGGATGTTCTGCTGGAGAACGAGTACCTAGCCTCAGAAAGAGTGACAGTAAGTGCATAGCTCCTGCTGACCAGCAGTAGGCTGTTTGCTGCTCACGCATGGCATGACTCCATGGTAGAAAATGGTAAAAGTTTGGAGGGAAATGTAGTTAGAAGCCTTCTAGAAAAACTAAAGTACAAAAATCAAGAATAAGTAACAGAAGTAATAGTATCTTCGGGTGTAATGCCCAGTTTAGACTTGAATGTTTAATTGGACCAGCACTTCAAACTTGCCACAGCACTAAAATAAATATATCAGCCTCAGGCAAAAACCTGGTTCCTCTCAAAAGTTAGTCAAGTAAGGACGTTCCACTGTTCGCACTGTTGCCTGGCCCAGATTTACACGGATGACACTCAATTCCACCCTTCCTCACATGCTACACTCAATAGTCACTAGCAGTCCACATGCCCTCCTCTAGAAGCTTGTGGCACTGCCCACTCACTTCTACCCAAATGGGAAACCAGCAGTGGTCTCTCTTCGGGATTATTGTAGGGATGGCTTCCTAGGTCCCTCTTTCTCTAGGTGGTTTTTTTTTTTTTTTTTTTTTTTTTTTCCTTCAACTATTCCCTTCTCCACACTCAAAGCGATCACTTGAAATGCAAATGTGATAGTTGTTTGAACACATAAGATTTTGCATTTAGGTCCTTCCCAACCTGGCCTCACCTGCTCCAGACTGGTTTCTCACTCTCCTTATTCTCCTGCACTGTGAGTTGAACCCTGCACAGTGTCTCCTTGCTTCAATGTACCAATGACTCTGTTCCATTATCAACAACAGCTTCATCTCCAATTATAGTGCTTTGAATTCTTGCTACTGAAAATGGTCTTTTTAAAAACTGGTTAGATACAGGCTGAACTGCATGGAGGAACTCTGATACCGACACAGGGAAATTTTCTTTATTACTGGGTTACATGTTTAATGTTACTATAATTTATGAAGACGTGAGTAGCTGTTTGGATAAGCCTCAAACAATTTATTAAATTTAAGGAATCTCAGGAAATGAATCACAAATAATAATAATTCTCACTGTTGCTTTTTTTCTCTCAGAGTACACTCACAGAAAACTTGTTTTTCCAACAGTTACACTCATTTTATTCCTTTTTTGCCAAAACCTACAACCACAAAGTTATTCTCATAGTTTCTACATCTGCAGGAGAACGAATGTTCTCCGAGCTCATGATATTATGTAAAACTATCAGACACACAATCTCCAGTATCACACTGTTTCCTTCATATGAGAAACCCACAGTAAGTGTACAGAGCAAAGTAAAAGGTAAATAATAGAAAGTAGAGAGTTACGATTACCCTCAAAGGGAAGGGGACCAAGAGATGCAGAGAGGAAAGGATAAGGGATGGAGAGAAAGGAACTGGGATTGCCCCACATGCGTCATGTGGGTATCATGGCCTGCAAAGATGTCCACAAATAGAGGAAAGACTGGTTGTCAGGGAGGGAGGAGTTTAAACAATTGTGTATTATGTACATGTACCAACTTCCCACAAGGAAAGTAAAAATTATGTACTAACACATGTACTAATAGACTTTTTAAAAAGGAAGAAAAAGAAGTTAAACGAAAAACGATCTAGAATATAAATTTATTTTGTTTAGCAGCATACTAAAAGTCCAATGCTTATAGTTTTGCATCTCTATGTAAATGTCAATGAAATTCAGTTAATTTCACTCAAAACATCTTTAGTAACAGTAATTCATCAAAGCACAATTTTAAGACACTTACTTTAATAAAGACATAAATTTATACTTTAAGAAAATGAAATAGCCAGGGTTATAGCTCAGTGGCATGGCTCCTGTCTGATAAGTGCAAGATAAAATGAAACAAAAAATTCTTAGAGATGTCTGAATGGGAAGGTATGTTTTCTTGAATGCATACTTTTTTTTTTTTTTTTTTTTTTTTTTTTTTTTTTTTTTTCTGAGACAAAGTCTCACTTTGTAGCCCAGGCTGACTTGAAATACACAGCAATCATCCTGTATTAGCCTCCCAAGTGCTGGGATTATGTGCTGGGATGCGTCACCACGTCTGACATGATTAAATACTTTGGGTAGATTGCTTCATCTCGAGTTGATAATTTACTTGTGATATGTTTCATATTTAAGCAAGGCAGAATTTTAATTATCAATAAGTTTCATACATGGGTTAAAATAGAGTTGTCATAAATATTCGTTAATTGTAAGTAATTTATGAAATATTTTTCAAGATAGATTCAGTCCTAGTCACATATAGAATAAATCTGCATAACACAAACAAGATTCAAAAAACTCAATTGGGAATTAATTTCAAATATATGAAAATTAGTGATGAACTCTATTTTAACCCAGGAGATGCTGATGAATCATATTTTTCTCAGTATTTGAAAAATAAAAAGTATCTTTTAAGTAGCCTGAACACACACAAGAAGACATATTACTAAGTACAAAGTTTCTGAATCAGTGAGAATCTACAAATTTAGTATAAATTAAATTCATAATTGTTGAAGAAGAGGCTTACCATTTAATTTCAGTGAAACAGTTTTCCTCTGAGAACTAATCCCTGAGTAATCTGAAGACTTTGCTACAGCTAACTTCTTCAGTGTCCGGGCTTCCCTGACTTAGGAAATGGCCTGTGCAAAGTAATTTGCTAACTGTGCACAGAGTTCAGTGCCCTCCAGTCACTTCTATTTTTTGATGAATATAGGAATACAGCCTAACTCCTAAAGATGCCATCATAAGAACCAACTACTACCGGCATCCCTGATAAATACAGCTTTTCTGTGTATTCACTTGTGCTCACTCTGAAAACAGGCAGCAAGTTTTTCTGCAGCAGGCATCGTTCCTGTTCTACGGGATGTTTCTATTCTCTTCTTGATGCTGTTTTCTTGTTTATTCTCAGCGTGATCGACTCACACTGAAGTGACTGTGTGGAATATTTGACCTCAAAGCCTTCATACTTTGTCAGTTTTATTCTCAAATAGAAAAAAATCAAATTCAATAATTAAATTTGACAGATTCATCCTACTGGCAATTTTCCATTTAATCATAGTAACAATTTTATCTTCATTTTTATTTTTCATGTCACTAATATTCAAATTCACTAATATATTGTGACGGTCATTAATTTGCTATTCTGTAATGCTTTGCTCATAGCCTGTTATAGCATTAGGAAATTTATCTTACATAAGAAATGTTTACAGTGATTTTAATAATAATTTGTTCAGATTTATCTTCAAGAAGATAAAATAAAATTTTTAAAAATTAGAATAAAGCTTTTCAGATGAAAATTTAAATAAAAATCATTGAACTCAATATCAGAGGGTTATTTGAAATTCATTCTCAGAAACTCTTTTTAAAAAGAGAAAAATAAAATGAGGCTCTGCTTCTTTGGGAAAAAAAAATACAGGCAAGAAATACCAGTCAAAAATATGAGTTAAATATTAAAGCCATTTCTTACAATACTTTTGCTAAAGATAGTATTAGCTTTCTCTTCAAGGTGAGAAAAAAGGATGCCAAGATCTTAAGAGTTAGACTGTTTTTCTTCAAATATAGAATAATTGTTGCCTTTAAGGCTGCAACTGACAATGGAATTTTTAGAAAGTCCTAATCAATCATGACTCTTAAAAGCAGATATTAAAATATGATATGGAAGTCAGACGGTGCCATAAGCTTTCCAAAAACCAGCACTAACTGCAGGTCTCTTTGATTTCTCTCTATAGAGAGGGAGAGGAAGAGAGAGAGACAAAAAGAAAGAGAGAGAGAGACAGAAAGAGAGACAGAGAGAGAGAGAGAGAGAGAGAGAGAGAGAGAGAGAGAGAGACTCAAATTCACAAAATGGAACTTTTACCTATAAATAAGATAAATGTGTAGAATCTATTTTATAAAAATGAGAACATTTGTAAACTGGCTTAATAATTGAATGCACTCAATAAGAACACAACATAAACACTGGAAAACATTGAGCGATTAACATGGCCTTGTCTTAAAGAAGCCACCAAGAATAACAGTAGCTTTACATGAACATCAATAAACGTTTTACTGTGTATAATATTGACCGTGGATTACACGATAAAACTGATTTTGATTAGGATGAGCACAATGTATGCATGTGAATTTTCTATTTCAATTCATTAATGAAGGAAAATAATTGTTTTACTCATAGAAAAATTAACAAATGGCAATATTGTTACAGGTGTTTATATGTAACAATAAGTAACCAGCTGCAACGAAACAGACACCTAGCAACTTATGAAACAAATGGCGGAGTGGTAGTGCTCCCAGTTCTTTTATGGACTGCAGAATCTTTTCTTTTTTCCCCCACAGCATTAAAGAAACAAATAAGTTGTTTCTGAAATTCTTTTCTCTTTCCTTTTCTCCATCCTTATTTTACATGTTCACCTACACAGTGAGCTGGGCAGCAGATGAGAAAGATGGTTATAAAGTGAGATCAGAATACACCACCCCAATACCGCGTATGCCATCTCTCTAGAAGACTATTAACAGCCGACAGCACCTGAAAGTCTGCAGACACAGAAGAGTTCTCTGTCCTCCTCTGACATTCCTAAATGGGGGGCAGGAATTTTCTTTTGTAATCATGCATTTCCTTTGGTGAAGATATCCCCTCTCCTGTATAAGAAAGAGAAGATAACTCCAGAGATGTCTCATCATAGATTTGAATGAACAGAAGAGATCTTCCGAACAACATTCATGTACCTGCATACTCTCAGCACTTTCACAATCTTTCAGCCAGGAGCTGGAATTTCTTTTGTCCTTTGATCATTTTTTCCAAATTTGTCACATTTTGGTAAACTGACATAAGTCCCTGAATAGTCACTTCCTTTGTTTTTGACTTTTCCCTCAAGCCTTTTTTACATAAAAATGTTGCCAGTTTAGCATGTAATTTCTATTGCTAGTCAGTTTTTTGTCAGATTAATTCTCATGCTTCTTGGAACAAAAACTGAGAAGCAGAGGGATGATGTTTTTCCTATACCATACTGTTTAACTAAGGGGCTGTATAGTAGCAATTTCATGAGAAAATTAAACATGTTCAAATTTATATAATTGTGAAAATTTTCCCTAATGCATCCGAGGTTAAGTATGAGATCTTTAGAGTTTAGTTTTGAAAATTTTAATACAAAGGATAAATCTTTAATAGTGCAGATCATAAGTCTAAAACACACAATCCCTAGTGCTTTAATCATGGATGTTAAAATTTTGAAAGCTCATAATTCCTGAAGTCCTAAAAATATAAAGAAAACAATTCTGAAAAAAATCACAATTTAACAAAAGTAAAGTCCTAAATTTTAAAATTTTGAAAGGTAACTTCCCAGAACCCACAATTCTTATTGAGGAAAAAAGGCTTATGCAAAAGCGGCAGAAAGCTAATTTCTGAACCAGGAATTTTAGTTTTACATAAAAAGACTGTGAATTATTTAATTTTGTACTGCTTCTGTCACACTATACATAAGATCATGCTGGCCTTCAAAAAATTGTCTTCATCACAAAGATGCTTGCTGATTTAACATCTCTGTTTTATCAAAATATATTAAATGATAAGCTGTTCTTGGTTAGGAATTTGACAGTCCTAAAAGATAGATTTTAACCAGTAAATCTAACATGGAAAAACTAATGCATGCTGTATTTTGGCTAATGGATGATATTTTCAAAACTGTCTTCACTGCTTTTTATCAAATAAATATAATTTGTGCCCTCTTCATCTGAAAATGCTCATATTCATCCACTCTTCTACGTCTTAATGACTGGGGTGGGGAGCAAAGTTCAGTAAAAACATTTACTTGATCATTTGGAGGATTTTACAGAAGAAATGAATTTGCATTAAATCTCACAGTCAACTTTAGTGACAAATTAGAATTAAGGTGTGATTGAGGCTTCTAAAACAGAATATCAAGATGTTATCAAAAATTTTTTTGTTTTGTTTTGTTTTGTTTACTTTCCCCAGTGCCTTTGGCAGAAAAGTCCCATGAGTGTATATAACGACAATAAAAAATTCAGTTGTAAAAATGTTCCTCAGACATTGACATCCCTTGTATATTATGAAATTCTGGGAGCTTTTAGTTAATCAAATTACACTGACCTGAATGTGACATTACTTACTGATTTGAAAATAGTTATATGCTCAGTAGATAAGATAAATGAGTTGCTGTTCAATCACTGGGACTGGATCAGCCAAATTTGTGGTATGTGTGTGAATGTGTCTAAAATGTCCTCATACCCAAAGCAAAGAGGAAACATGGAAAAAGGCTGGGAAAATGTACTAAAGGATGCCCATGTTTGGTGTTAATTATCTATCAAATTATAGAAAAATTTCAGAAAGGGTAGCATCATGTAAAAATTGAATTGGAAATGTTCTCTGAGGATAGCCATGCCTTCAACCCCAGTCATTGCAATGCAAAACCTCAAAATGTTGTTAACGATATGAAAGTCACCCAGCTGTCACAGCACCTTTGGGTAACTACCATGGTCAGTCTTTAATGAACTTTCTCAGCATCAAATTCTCCCTTTTAGTTTTTAGTTTTTCTTATCTTTCTAGTTTTGTCCTACTATTATAAGTTGCCAATGTCATTTGACTACTTTACTACGGCCTGCACTTCATCTTTGCATCACATCAAATTCAGTAAGTAAAGTTATATAGAGATTTTGTGAAAGTTCTCATTCATTTTGCCATTTGTTTTTGAAAGTTTGACTACAAGACAGTGTATTATCACAATGTTAAATTTATGTGCAAGTATTGTATGTGGAATAAAAATGCTATGGTTTTCATAGTACATGATATAAAGAAAAGATATTCTTTTAATACAAATGTATTTATGAAAAATAAAATTTATCTTGATTTTTTTTGAAAAACTGAAAATGTGGTGATTATCTTTCATGGTTTTTGATGAATTTCATCAAAGAAATTAAACCATCATTCATGACCTCCATACTTATGAAACTGGGTTCAAAAAAACTATCAGTCGTATGTTTATATACTTCACTTTTTGACTTATTCTTCTGTTAATACCATTTTTCTTCTCATTATCAGTATTATTTCCAAGAGATTGTTCTTAGCATGTCTGATTGCTTATGTTTGCAAGCAGTTATCTTTGCAAAGAATTGCACATTACTATCTATTCTATTGTATAAAGTGCCTTACGGTGCCATGTTTTTATTTGATTCTCTTGTGGATTCTTTTTTTAAAAAATATAAATATGTGCCCTTCAAATTTAAAAAAAAAATCAGTTACATTTTTGGGATTCTGATCTTTCAGGATTTTATGCATCAGGGACTTCAGACTTTAAGCATTTAAAACTTTTAAGATTTCAGCTTTATGATTTATAGTACTTGGAGTTGTGTCTTTAGGTGTTGCATCTAAAAACGTATCATAAATGTTTGGAATGTCTTCCTTGTAGAAGCTAATAAGCCTAATAGACTCATAGAATCATCAATTTTTGCATCATTCATTAGCTAAAATATCACTCAATTAGTATTGAGGGTATTCTAAATACAAATCATCAACTAAATTTGGTTGATATATTTCCTAATAACTTGATTTTTGTGTGAATTCTGTACAAAATTCATTTTCAGTAGAATAAATGCTGACCAAAGATAATTCTATAATAGAATTTTAAAGGTTAATTTAATATAAATCATTGGGTATTTGAAGGAAATTTAAAGCTTTGCCTTCATAGTGGTTGCAATATCTATTGTATTTAAATGTAATAATATATAGTGATATAATGCAGTGATAATGTATTTATTTTGGGATGATTTTATTTTCTATAAGAAAATCGCAGGCCATAAAGATATTAACTCTTATATTGATGTGTGAACTATAGTTCTAATTCAATAATTACTGAAATATTGTTATTTTATAGTTGAATAGTAGTTTACAAGACAATCAAAACAAATGTCGCATCAAACTCTTTCATGTGATTACTGTATGACCAGTAGCACTGAAGCCCCCAGATGATTTCATGCATTAAAGATGAGCATTTACTTCTTGAATTTTTGTCTATGCAAGAAGGCATAGTGTAGATATTAAAAACAATAAATTATTACAATTATCTTCGAAATATGTGTTTTGTAAAATTCACTATAGTTAATGAATCCAATCCTGCTGTAAGGAATTTTCTTTCTTCTTTTTCACTTCAACCTTCATAGAAAATGTGAAACACCACAATACACAGACTGGGATCCAGTTCAAATTTCTCTGTAGAAAAGAGGTAGATGGTTTTACTTACACTATTCCCGCTTTCAAGCAGTACTAGGTACACAAAGAACAAACCAGCATGCCATCAAAGAAGGGAAATCAGCAAAAAAGCCATTAATCAGAAATTAATATTTGCTTCATTTAAAGCAGAAAAGCTGTGCAGGAGCTAGGGCTTATTTTCAGGTTCATGTTTTTCTATTTTCATTTTTCTATTTTGAACAGTTTCAAAATACAGTTGTGCATGCCGATATTTAGGAAGGAAATGTATTGTCACAGGAGGAGTTGCAGACAGGACCCTGAGACCTCATTCTCATTAACTCTGGCTCACAGTATTCAGTGACTGGGTCTGGTCACCACTGTGTCAAGTCTTGAGTGTAGCTGTGCAGTCAAGAGCTTTATCTGCATGAACTCTAGGTCTTCACAGCTCTACAGTGATCCTGATTAATCTGCTGAGTCTTCACTGAAAGTAATTAGCATTACTTAAATCTAGATAAAATTAGTAATTGAAACTCCAGTTTTTATATTGTGGGGAAACCAAAGGACTTAGGGAATCTTTCTGGTTTTCTTTTCCTTTCCTTTTCTTTCTTTCTTTCTTTATCTATTTTAGAAATTTTGGGGGAGAAAACAGTCATTCATTTACTACAAAAAAAAGTGTTTTTTTTTTTTTTTTTTTTTTTTTTTTTTTGTACTCACCAAAACTGATGGTTAATGAGAGAAGCTCTTCACATTTCACAAGTATAAAATCTGGCTATTTAAGTGAGAGTTGTGGTTTACACGATTCTCAGAATATATTAATGGGGCAAAAGAAATTTTTTCACAAATATTCATATGCTTAAACTAGTTTGTGTTAAATGAGTATTATACAAACAACTGTTTCTGTTCTAGAAACGTGTTCTACATTTTTAAAAATCTGCTGCGAAGTTCCCACAACTGTTGCTTACTTGATGTAACTAATTATAAAGAACTTTACCTTTCAAACTTGCATTATGCAAAAATCTATAAGGTTTTGTCCATTTTATATAACTACATTTTCCCAACAATTTAATATTTTTATACAGGTGTCTTCCTAGAATTTGCTCTTACTATCATCATGCAAAAGTCTCATTCTTGTCTTCTGACTAGTAAAATTACACAAATTTATAATGACGGTTTACTATGAAAGACTAAAATTTGACAAATTGGACTCAAATTTTTCCTGTGTGAAAAGAAAAATATACAAAGAAAGAGCAAAATTATGGTGTTTCTTCGGCAAATCACAACTCGGTTCAAAATAATCATACCAATACGTTTCTAATTAAGACTCTTCCTGCCTCAGTGAGAAAAATCACAAACTGTATAAAGACCTCAGCACTGATTATATTTTGATTTAAATTATTTTCTCTGTAGACCATATGTGTTCCTTCTCTTGACAAATGAAAGATCCCATGAGAGGTATTATGTCTTTAGATTTGCCTTCTTAGGGGTCAGTGGTATAATTATAAGAATTTATGCAGGTAAGTTGGTAGGATATGTATTTATTTAATCATGATTAATTGATTGTGAGTTGGTTTAAGCAGGGCAAAATAAGTCCTATAGAAGTGTAGGTCAGGTCCATCATAACATGCATGTACTCACTAAGACACAGCATCATAAGTCAAGAATATTATTAACTTTTCAGAACCAAATGTTCAATGAGTATGGCATTATTTCTACAGTAATTTAAGTGGTACCTAGAATGCATATGTAAGGTCTCCCTTTTATGAGAGCATGTGAAATGATGTCATCACTTGATCTTGATTTCTTTTTCCTTTTTTCTTTATTAGACTTATTCATAAAACTGTTAAATTTCTTCTGTCTTCCTCAGATATTGAATGTGTGCAATCATTTATTAACCTATAAGCCAATAAATGATAATACTGTCAGCACACCTAAGACAGGGTCCATGCTGTTGCTTTAGTATTCAGCACATAGTAGGACAATAAATATTTGTTTAATGAATAAATTTTCTCACTGCTACTTTCAGATGGTCATAAAATGAGTGATATTCTCCTAGGAGGTAAACTCAGCTTTAATATTAAATTAGGCAATATCCACACCTGTGGTAACTTTTGTTCTAAAGTATTTATGTTTGCTTATTTTGTCTGTAAGAGAAAATTTAAGTTTACAATGAGTAAATGGATTTTACATATGAAGAAGCAAAAGTCAGAATCTTGAAGTTCGTGTAAAATACCATTGAATTTGGAAAAATCTTTTGCTTTCTAAGAATTTGAAAACAGAAATACTTTGGGGATGATTTTGCAGATGCAAAAAATTTTAGATTTATAAAGAAGTACTTCTTACTGAAACATTTGGATTATTGCCTTTTGGCTTGTAGAAACTGTCTCATTAATACAGGATAGTAAGTATTGGTTTCAATTAAGAGTGTTAAAAATCTGTTAACACTTTTGAAAACTAGCTACCTCAATCATTTGGTTAGCAGTTTTGTGTATTTGATTTACACAGAAACATGTAAGCATATTTTCATAGCTAGTGAGAAGAACCATGTGCTACAGAGAACTCGATCTGCAGACTCCTACATCATATTAAAAGAAGAAAATTGAACAAACAGAATCAAATAGCATTCTTTCCTGACACTGCCTGATTGTGTTTTGGACCTCATTCCCAAAACATAGGAAGACTATAAGCACCTGGTATGAATATTCTGAAGGTGAAATTAAATGTAAATTGTATAATAAACAGAAAGGAGAAAAATGCTGATCTCACCTTTAGTAATGTTTTCCTATACAATTTTCTTTTTTTCTTGAAATATATTGTACCACGGTGCCTCCATGTCTGTAGCAAGCTGTCCTCAGGCCGTGGACCTCTCATATGCAGTCTGTGAATACTGCTGGTTGTGATTCCTTTCAGGCCAGTCCTACTGCACACCTCTGTCTTTTCTCACGACAGAAATCCTGGCCCAGACACTCCTTCTGCAGCAAGATTGGAATTTCATGCATCGTCCTTCATATTCGTGTTATTTTCTGATAATCAATTTCTAAATTCTGTTAGAAGCACGGTGTCTGAATTAACTTTCTAATTGTAATTTTTTCTAAAATGTTTACTGAGATTGAATATATGTATCAAGATGTACAAATCATATCTATGCAGCTGCCCATATCTCTTCCTCACAGTTAAATCTCAGATTAAAATTTTTAATAATTTTGAAAGTTTTCTAAAACAGTCTTTACAAAACTCTATCACATACGTTCTCAGGGCTCTTTCTTCCAGTGAACATATTTGGCCCCTTGGTCAAAGATAAGGCGGCTGAACGTGCTTGAAGGATTTTCTGCATCTTCTCCTCTGTTGCACTGATTCTCGGCTCTATTTTGTTTTTTTCTTCAGTACTGTCCTACTTGTATCACAGTAGCTTGTACCATATTTCAGTCCAGGGGTTGCAATGTTCCTTGTCTTGCCTTTGTTGACCAGAATGGTTTTTGCTACTCTAGATCACTTCTGTTCCCAAATGAATTTTAAATTTTTTTTCACTAATTCTATGAGGTATGTTAATGGTATTTTGATTAGGAACACATTAAATCTGTATGTCAGTTTTGGGCATATGGCCATTGTTTCTTTCTTTCTTTTTTTCTTTTTGTATTGGAGATTGAACTTAAACCTTGCATATGCCAGGCAGGCGTTTATGGTTACTGTGAGAAGTCCTATTGTATGAAAATATTTTTTATTGACATCAACAACTGTCTGATTCGACCCATTCCTTCAAAAATGTATCTTTCTGGGATACTGATTTTTAAATCTGTACATCATCACTGTAAGGCCAGCCTTGTATAAAGAATGACACCCAGATGTCTTTTTTCTCCCAAAAAGTTATATAAACTTTTAAAAGTTCATATTTAATATCAACGTTTACCTAAGCCTTTAATCCATTCTTCAGAGCATTTACTGATATTTATCTGTCCATGTTCAGTCATGTGGCCTTCTCCTTCCTTATTGACAATACCTTAGTTTAAATCCTTATCCTCTGAATGGGTTACTTTTGGTGGCTGACCCCTTTACTTTCTTCCTAGACCTGGTAATATTCATCCTCCATGCTGATTCTAGAGTGATCTTCTTAAATATTCCAATCTGACCGTATTATTACACATTTAAAATCCAGTGACTTCCTGATGTTTCAAGGCAATATTGAGATGCCATTATTTAATATAAAACATCACACTATTTTGCAATTTCCTTCTTTTATGCTACTTCAATGTTCAGCAGGTTTTGTTTTTTAAATTGTGCTATCCCCCACTATTACTTCCCTACTTCATTATACAACATCTAACTAATTTCCCAAAAGTCAGTCTTCATTGACACATACTTGAATTAAGAAGTTTTTCCTCAGAACAGCCTATGGGAACCTCAGTTAGGGGAACTTTCACAATTTACAATATGCAGTATTTCTATTTCCCTCGGATTAAGTCTTAACGATTTTGAGGACAATGAGTTTTCCTGATTGACACTATGGCTAAAAAAAAAAAAAAAAAAAACAGCATCGCACCTACTATATAACCACTGTTCATTAAACTGCGCTGTAAGTATGGATAAACAAATTAATGTTGAATGTTCCACATTTGACACATGGAAAAATAATCAACTTATAGTTCAGCAATATAGATACAGAGAATACAATACTTTCAATCCATAAAGTACCCACATAATAAATTAGGAAAAGTGGCTGACAAATGAAAATGTTTCATTTGTTTAATGTGATCATAATGTAATAAATGATACAGAGAAAAATATATTTGAAATGCAACATTTAATTGTACAATAAAAATGAAAAGTTTTGTGCAAGTTAATGTATGTTTTCTTATTTTAATAACACAAAAGTCAACTTTTTAAACAGAGATTTGGTAGAATTGGCTTGATGTGGTGCCTTTAAATGTGCCTCCTAAGCTAGATCTGTTAATTGATTCAATAAGTTTTGTAAATCAAAAATAGCCAATGAGAAGTTGAGGAGCCAATTGTCTCTTAATTATAGTGATTTGGAGAAAGCTGGAAGATGACCCTCAGGGCAGTTGGAAACACAGATTTTCTTTACTGCATTACTGCGGTTTTGTTAATGTGGCTTGTGATTATTTTGTTAATTAGGAAGAATAGTGTATATAAACAATAGGCTTTCTGAATAAAACACTTCTCTGTAACTCTAAAGACAAGAATTTATTGTCTTGGTTTTAAAAATAAAAATTACATGATAATTCACTTCTTCATAATAATGTCCTACAATTCCAATTATTAGAGACCAAATAATCTTCAGTCATCTGAACAAAATATTGGCATTTGATATCTTGCTTTTAAGTGATTTTCAGAGGATATACTTTTGTATGCCTATGTGGTTTTTATATGTAAGCATTCTTATGTAAAAGAACAGAGGGATGTGTACTTAAAGACAATGTGTTCAACATTTTAATGCCTTTGTTTTGTTTTAATTTGGCTGTATAAGGGTAGTTCAAAATCAGATTTATTTTCTCTTTCTCGTTCTCCATTTCAGTTTCATATGTGCATAACAAATATATGTACATATACAATTTGTTGCATATAAATGTTACTCTTGTTGGACTTGTTTTAAAATATCAGCAGTTAAAGTATATTCATTTAAAAACATTTCTCTCCAGTAACGACATATTAACATGTATGTTTATATTTCCCATAACAACATTTGTTGTTGTGCCAATGCCTTCAAATTTATGTATCAAAGTTATAATTATAGGAAGAGGAAGGCAAATGCAAGAATGGATATGACAGTTTATCCTTTTAAACTACAAATTTAGCTCTTTTACATAGGCAGGTTTAATTTCAAGGATCTTCACAGAGTAGGAACTAATTAATTAGTTAATAATGCATGAAGTCAGAAGAGCATTATCAGTACTATATCCCAGATGGAAAACCAGAACAAATGAGGAAGCTTACATTTAATTTGACTTCTTTAAGCATGAAAACTTTAGACTTTTCTTGTAATCTTGTTGTATTTTCAATAGTTTATCATTTATATCTTTGGTTGTCCCTCTGTGCACAATACAATTGTATCATTTTTAGATTCACAAGGTGGAAAAAGCAGGTGACAACAATTTGAGAAAAAAACCAAACCGTTAAATGAGCTTGATAAAGTTCATTTTGAAACTAAAATGATTCTTTAATGGTATGGTACGTGAGCTTGTATGGGTTTCTAGTGTCCATCTGCTATAATGCCACCTATGTTACGACAACAGGAAATTTAGTGTCCAAAGGATTTCATGCTTCACACCTTGCATCATCCCTGCCAGAGAGACAAAGGAAGCTTGAGCTCCTTCTCATTCTAGGGCTTTCTTATTACTCCTGAAGCTTTACATGAAATCTAAAGAATAATGTTATGTTAATCAGAAATTGCATCCTTTTCTTTCACATCTATTCATTTTAGCCAGATATCAATTTGACAGATGAAAATTTCTTAATGCCACCAATGTTCTACAACTTTTTTATTTACAATCTTATTTTATGGTTTAAAATATTTACAAGTCAAAATTACAGTTATTTAATTGATGAGTTAATTTCATTTTTAATTTGGAAATGTTTCATTTATTAGAGACAAATAAGAGAGTGTGTTGCAAAGTGTCAGCCTTGAAAGTCTGTAGTAAGGGATATTCTTTCTCTTAAAGATTTAAAAGGAAGAAAGAAAAAAATTTCCATCCTTACAAAAAAGAGGTGAAATTCTGTATCCTTACAAGTATCACTCCAAATAATAGAAACCAAAAAATAACTATAGATATTCATTTATCTTACAGGTACCTATATTTTGTGCTATGAATTTGAGAAATGTGGAATCAAAGTTTTAAAATGCAATTAAAATTATCTGAATAAAATGCCTCTTTAATATAATAAGGAAAGTAAATAAAAATCTTTCTCAGATTATAAAGACTGAGTGTGACAAGGTCCCAGCCCAGTGATCTCACTTTGATGAGAAGTAGGACAGATTGTAGTGGCTGTCACTGCATCCCTCATGGTACAGTATAAATTCAAACACTGGGCCAAGAAAAATGGATAGCAAGGTATAAACACCTAAAATAATAAAGACAGAGTGAGGAAAATGTTTACTAAGAGTTCATGAAATTGAAAGGAAAGAAACAAAGAGACAAGAGAAAAAGAAAAGAGGCTCATTTATCACACAATTTGACTCAAACTGCCGCTTGTTATAGTGAGGATTCTTATGGCTGCATCATAACATGGCAAATGTCATCATGGTAGAAACAGCTGTGGGAGAGAGAGATCACATACCGAGATGGAAAGCAAGGAATATAGAAGGCATCAAACTCACTCATTTATAACAAATTGCTCTCATGAAAAACTAACTTAAGGCCCTAAGAGAAATATGTTATTGTCCTAGGGCTGTGATGCCCAGCCTGCAGTATGCATACCACAGCAGGCTGACTGTTATCACTGAAAGCTCTAAAATGCTCGTCTTCACCATCCTAGGGGAATATGCCTGAAGACCAAACACACCCCACAAGACCTCACCTTTTAAAAGACATATTATATAGCCTCTCTGGGCACCAAGCTTCCAACATGAACTCTTGGGATACATATTCAAAACATGGCCAAATCATGGCAAGTCAGATTTTCTTTTTCACCCAACGTTATAATTGAATTTTAGCATGTCTGAATGACATCGTGCCTAACATTGTGTTCTATTAGACATCTGTGTGACTAAAGCATAAAAAGTTACTCAACCCTTAGACATATATGTGAAAACTAGAACATATGCAATTGTTTATGTACCATATATATAAATCAGGTAGTTGTCAAAATCAAATGTGCAAGAGTAGTGAATGCTTTTATTTACTAGGGTAGAGTCCAGTTATCCATTCATGATGCTTGTGTAGCAATGAATATTTGAAAGTATACAATGTATAATTGTATATCTGAATGTATTTTAAAGTATGGATATTTGAAAATTTACAATACCTTATTTAAAGTTATTTTATTTCTGATATCATCCTCACTAGGAAAAATAATTACAAGTAGTCTGTAGCCATTTCCATATAAGTCGATACAGTACAAATATTAGTCAACAGCATTTATTGAAGCACTCAATTTTCTTCTTTTAAAAAATATATGGCTGTAAAATTTATATATAATACATAATTCTTTACACATAAATATCACACAAAATAAAGTAAAAACAAATATTACTATCTTGATCTTGTTACAGATACAATATATGGAATGAAAAGATAAAATATCTGCATTTGAATAACATTTAAATTATGCTTGTCATGTACATAATAAATATATCTTATAAAAATGTATCTTTTAATCTTTTTACTCATCAGTCTATTTAACAGTTGCAATGGATTGAGAATTTTTTTAATGAGTGAAAACTTTATAAGGCTTCAAGGCCACATAATGGGGAATCATGGTTACCATATACTTTTATATATTTGAATCATTTCTTACACTAGGGAAACTATTCAGTGTTCACAGATGCAAGTTTGATTTATTTCACTTATGAGTATGGTTTCAAGCTGCGCCCATTTATTGATAAATATTTCAATGTGATCCTTCTTTATAGCTGAGTAGTACTCCATTGTATAGAAATACATCAATTTTTATCCATTCCTCAGCTGAAGGACACTTGGATTGTTTCCAAGATCTGGCGATTACAAATTGTGCTTATATAGACACAGGTGTGCATATATCACTGTGGTATGATGCTTTCAGTTCTTCTGGGAATATGCCTAGAAGTGGAATAGCTGGAATAAATGGGATTTCCAATCCCAACTTTTTGAGAAATCTCCAGACAGATCTCCACAAAGGCTGTACCAGTCTACACTCCCACCAACAGTGCAGGAGAGTTCCTTTTTCCCCACAGCCTCTCCAGCACTTGTTGTTGTTGGTTTTCTTGATCCTGGCCATTCTTTCAGGAGTGAGATGGAATCTCAGTGTGGTTTTAATTTGCATTTCCCTAATGACCAATGATGACGAACATTTTTTCATGTATTTATTTACCATTTGTATTTCTTCATCTGAGAAGTGTGTATTCATCTCAGATGCCCATTTTTTTTAATTGGGTCTTTGAATTTTGGGGGTCTGAGTTTTTTAATTCTTTATATGTTTTAGACAAAAGTCCCTTGTCAGAGGGGGAGTTCATTAAGATCTTTTCCCACTTTTTGGGTTTTCTTGTCACTATGCTGGAGATTTCTTTTGACTTGTAGAAACTTTTTAATAAGAGGTGGTCCCAGTTATTGATTCTGGGAAGTATTTCCCATGCAGTTTGAGTCCTGTTCATGAATTCTCTACCTACCCCTATGTCTTCAAGGTTTCTACCCAATTTGTCTTCCAATAGATTTAGTGTTTCTGTTTTAATATTCATATCTTTAATCCATTTAGATTTTAATTTAGTACATGGTGACAGGCTTGCGTCTAGTTTTAGAATATTTTTTTGCCAAATTAAAATTTATTCCTTCTTCGTGCTGTCTTTTTTTTTTTTTTTTTTTTTTTTTTGAGTTGATGAGGTAGGAAGAGTTAATCTCTGGTTTTCTTTGTACACTCAATATTCCTTTAATCTTTTTTTAATCTTTAAATTGATGTAGATGAGGTAAGCTTCAAGTTAACAGAAAGCTTCATAGTTGGGCCCATTTGTGTAGTTCGACTAACAAAATTCCAATTATAGTAGTCAGCTTGAAAACAATTGGAAAATTAAAATTCTCTTTCCTCTTGCTATTCAGATGTGAAATATATATCTATAGCTCTTTAGGGAAACTAGATTGGGAAAAAGTGCCCAAGAATCAAACAAACAAAGCTAAAGTAAATAGCCAACAGTAGAGATGGTTTATAAATTATATATATATATATATATATATATATATATATTGCTGTTACTCGTAATTGGGAATATCCTAATTAAAACAGTAGTGTAATTCTGATGATGATCACAATTGATGCAGAAAGGATTAAATTCTGGGAAATTTTCTGAATAAATCTATCAGAAGTACTTTAAAGAAGCAAGATTAAAACAATGCATACTTTTGTGAATGCTGAAATTTGAGAAGTACTGCTTTAGAAATAAATTCATCTGGATGTGGGACTTATATGTTTATATTCACAATATTCATATTTGGTTTAGATAATGCAGTTTTTATGTTTAACAATGGAGACATAATATGTAAAACGTGTCATGAGGCAATTTCATCAGTGAAAGAACATCACAGAGTGAATGCAGTTACATGGACTAATTCAGATTAAGTCCCTATATAGTATAATTTATAGGCACACGGTTGCAGAGTTGATGTATTGTTGACCAAAATATTGTTATCCAGTCTATGACTGCAATTAACACTTAAAGATTGATGAAAAATGTCCTACAAGGTCCATATATTTGCAGAGCAATAGAATACAAGTATAGAAAAATAAGCTCATTTCTTTAGTGGGAACAGAAATTATGTAATCTAACTACTAGTTATTTTACAGTCAATGTTATAATTAAATGATTGATTATATAATAATTACTACTCCAAGTTTTGTCTCTTGTCTAAGAGATATTAAAATGTGTTTCCAAGCCAGTTATGATGATGTACCAAAGAGGCTGAAGTAGAAAGATTGCAAGTTCAAGTCCAGCCTGGGCAACTTAATGACTTTTGAAGACCCTGCCTGAAAATAAACGTATTGATGGATGGAGTTCAATACTATGACCCTGGGTTAAACCTTCATTACTGCAAAAATTTACATATATATATATATATATATATTCAAAAATCTAGAAGGTTTAAAGGCTATAGTAAATTAGAGAAATATGTTCTTATTTTTGTATTAAAATTATTACAAATACATTACTATGTTAAATACACTAAGGCATCTTGCAACTTTAGAAGTTAGTCCAATTTACCATTACAAATGAAAAGTTTTGTAAAGTGAAACACCTATTAAAATGTCACATAAACACTACATATCATTTTAGAAAAGTTGCAGGATTGCATAAAAGAAACTATAGTAAGAAGAGAAAACGATTGGCTTGTGGCTAAAAGAAAAAGATATTTAATCTGGTTCTTGAGGCATTTTTGCGAATGTCAGGAAGAAGAGGGCTTCAGGTCTACTACAGACAGAAGATAAATTACGTGGGAGGATATGGTTTCTGACAGCATTACCAGTCGAGAGACATGTTAAGATTCTTGACATTAATTCTCAATGTCACACCCTTGTAAATGAAAATTATAAGCAATTTCCACTTTTTTGTTTCATGCTATTTTATTTCTTACAATTCTATGAAAACTCCATTTTATTCTTTCTTATGTAGATATTATGTGTCACTGCCACTAATAATAATAACAGCACAAATGAAGACTTACTATATGTCTAGTGCATTTATAAACCTGTGTTTAAATCTTTTAACTCTCACATTAACCCTGCATGGCAAGGACTATTACTATCACCATTTAAAACTAGAGTATAGAGATATTCAATATTTTATTTATATTGAAATGGAGATCTCAGGTCTTAGATATCTAAAATCACAAGTCCAGCAATAACCTGGGTGTGTGGGAATCGTGGTGAATATACAATATTTTACCCTGTTCAACTTCACATCTGTGAAAAACTATGAATCTCTCTCTGTCTCTGGCTCTCTCTTTCTCTCTCTTTCTCTCTCTATCTCTCTCTCTCTCTCTCTCTCTCTCTCTCTCTCTCATACACACACATACACACACGCACATAAAGTAGTATAAAATAATATTTACGTCTAACTTTTTGTTAATGCATTGAGTTGAGAGGGAAAAAAAGGATCGTTACAGTCAGATATAATCAATAGAAGATGAATACAAGATGAAACTAATTTTCTTTGCATGAGGAACAACTTTCACATGTTTTATCTATCCCATTTCTGAAAATTTTGATCTGTAGTTAATGTGATAAATTTCTCTTAAAAAACTTACATAATTACAAATACATGAAAAATTTAGAAAACCTGTCTAGAATAATGCTCAAAATAAAGAAGGGCCCATGCAGAGCCAAGAGCTACAAAACTGGAGCAAATGAATAGGAGATTTATTAGTCACTTTCCTAGCATTGGATAGAATACATGGCACCGTAATTTAAAGGAGATGTTTGTTTTGACTTATGGTTTTTAGAAGATTCAGCCCAATTCTGGTGGATTCCAAGGCATAAGGCAGGCATATTGGAGGACACCTTGTCAATCTATGGCAGTCAGGAAACAGGTAGGGAGCAGTCAAGGACAAACATCCCCTTCTGGGTTGTACTCACAGTGCCTCACTTCCACAAGGCTCTCATGACCTAACAACACACTTCTGCAACTGAAGTCATCACAACAGTGATGTACTACTAAGTATATCATACTCTTGATTCAAAACTCTTCAAACATCTGGTACTTTTGGGAGTACCTCTAATCCATATGAAAAGAATTAAGTCATTACTTTTTTCTCAAGGTTGCTTTATTTGTGATTTTCTATGTGGCTTTTAGAATGCTTTGTTTTATAATTATCTAAGAGATTTTATTCTGATTCTCACAGGTATCATAGGTATCATTAACCTGTAGATCATTTTGGGTAGTAAGAACATTTTAATAATATGAATCCTGGTAGAGAAAAAAAAAATGGTGGTTTGCTAGGGGGCAGGATGCAGAATCTCTGTGGAGAAATCAGGTCAGATGCTAGAATATGACAACATGGAGAGGGCCATATGAATGGATAACAATTCTTATTAACCAAGGTGGTAACTGAAGGGAAAAATAAAACTAGGAAAAGGAAGGAAAAGCATGGGTGTAGAGCTGAAGCCTGATGCACTCACTGAGACCCATTCCCCACTGTTCTAAGGCATGCCCGGACATCCAAAGTCATGCTGAGACCATGGCTGCTGATAACAGAGGTCAGTGAATCCCAGGCCCTAAATGGGAGGACATGGAGCAGTAAGCATTGGATCCAAGGGGAAGAGCTATAGGTGCTCTAGGTGCCAATGTCCCGCTAGCTCTTGTGAACTGCTGGACATTGACACCTAGAGTACTGCAAAGCAGCCAGAGCCAGCTGGCCACACCAGAGAAGACTGCAAGAAGCTCCTGGGCTCTGAAGCCAGACAACATGCAGTTTTCTGACTGATCCGCGCTGTGCTGGGAATGCAATGAAGACATGTGCACAGTGTGCAGTGGACCCAAGAGGAAGATCTGCATTGATTCCTGGTCAGTGCTAGGGACTGGGTCCCACAGCTGCTGTCACTGACTGGAGAACATCTTGGAATTGGGCATAGCCCAGCACCATCAGTGACACAGAAAGGACTGGTGGAGGACATCTTGGAGCTGGGCAGAGCCCAGTGCTGTGGTGACAACAGTCAGCTACCCCTGGTGCAGAGATTACTGGTGGGATCTGCTGGGACTGAGCTACGCCTCTGGTTGGAACCCAATAAGCAGATACAAAATTGTCATGACTCTGTAACTTCCACAGGTACAGCCTAACTTGCGGATTGACAGGCACAGAGGCTGAAGGCTAGCCTGCACCATCCCTGCATTACTGTGTGTACCTCAGATAACAGCAAATTGGGGAGGGCAGCAAAACTCCAGTCAGCATGTTTTGGGAAGACCCTAAGCAATACAGAGAGAGCCAGAGACCCCCAGGACACACCAGTCTGAAAGAAACCAGGAAACATGACAAAAGATAGGAAAAAAAAAAAAAAAAACTCTAGTTGCTGAATCTGGGAAAATAAGCCCAGGAGAATTAAATACAGAAGAGAACCAGTGCAGTAACCATCCAATACCGACACAGCATCAGTAGATATAAAGAAATACCTTCATGATGTCATAAACGAATTTAAAACTGTACTTCTGATCCAAGTGAGACAAGATATAAAAAGATTAATTAAAGAAATGATAAGCCCTTCCCAAGAGAACACAGATGGAAGAACAGAGGAAATCACAAAAGAAAGAGAAACCTCTGATGAAGAATTTAAACATAACCTCAAATACATAAAACAGATCCAAAGAGATTACCAGGAAAGTAAAAATTCCATTGAAAACTGGCAAAATGCCTTGACAGAAACTAAAGTTAGCCTTTTGAAACTTGAATAGAGATTTATGATATATGATAGTGAAAGAAAAGACCTCTTAAAAATAACGAGGTACCCGAAAGAAACAATTCAAAGGCTAGAAGATAACAAAAGGATACATAACTTAAGAATAAAGCATGTGAGTGAGGAAGCAGGAGTAACCAAAAATGAACTACAAAGAATATTCACAGATATATTAAAGGAAAACTTCCCAAACATAGGAAAAAATGATATCCAGATAAATGGGGCATATAGAACTCCAGCCACCTACAACCAAAACAGATCTACATCCAGACATATAATGATCAAGATTATAGAAATCCACCAAAAGAACAGAATACAAAAAGCAGCCAGAGAAAAGAAGCAGATTACCTACAATGGAAAAATTATCAAAATAACAACAGACTTATCAATACAAACTCTCAAATCGAGAATAGCCTGGGAGGAAATATTCGAAGCCTTGTAAGAAAATAATTTGAAACCAAGACTGATGTACCCAGAAAAAACTCTCTCTCGAAATTAATGGAGAAATAAGAGGTTTCCAAGACAAGGAGGAACTGTAGCAATTCATGGCCACCAATCCAACCCTACAGAGAATGCTGAAGGACATTCCAGAGAGAGAGAGAGAGAGAGAGAGAGAGAGAGAGAGAGAGAGAGAGAGAGAGAGGAAAAGATACTAGGGTTCCAGCAACAGTGGTAGAGAAGCCTCAATGAACAGGACAGACAGTGGAATGAGAGAGTAAGGTGGACAAATTATAGCAGTAAAGTGGAGTAGCAGACATGAGGCAGAGACGGTAAGCTATAATCTTTAATAGAGATAGCCTTGATACACTAAAATAAAAAAAAAAAACAGGCAGAGTAGATTAGGAGGCAAGCTCCATCGAGATGTTCTGAATAGGAAATGCACTCAACCAGAAGGAGGGTTAATAAACTGAAAGTCAAAGATGATAAAGCAAAGCTATATGTGACAGGAAACCAGAAAGAAATAGGGACAACTCATCCAGCAGCTGCAGATAGATTGGAAAGCTATGACACTTTTGGGCAGTGTAGAATTACACAGCTGGAAGGAAGGAAAATCCTATGACTTTAGTGAGTAAAGGAGCACAGCTCAACATCAAGCTCAGGGGTAAATAGGTTCAGCAACACCCAGATAACAGGCTGGGCCCCTACTCTAAAAACTAAAGGAGGTAGTGGGACCCAAAACATACAAAGCGTCCTGAGAAGGGGAAAGGTGAAAAACTGCCTAAAAAGGTAAAGCAGAGGTTATTGTTACTAGTGTATCAGGAATTAAATTAAGACAGTAGTCTTATCATTCATTTAGTTTGATTTTATTTTGTTCTGGTCTGTCCACTCATATCATACTTAAGGGCACAGACATCTAACCCAAAAATAGCAGGTTATACCATTGTAACTATCCTTAATTTTCTATTAACCTAAACTAAATCTGTATTATTTACATTGTCTTACTATGACTGATCTTATTTGAATCTAGTTTGTTAGACTGCAGTTTTGCCTTGGCTGATTTTATCTGAATTTGGTGTTCTTGATAGTATCAAGTCTAAAAGTAGGGGCAACTACTCCGAAGATGACAAGATGTAAAAGACATCCATACCGGTTTTGATTATTAACCACTCTCAAGTGCTACAATGTTTTTAACGTTTCACTTTTATAAAAATAGCTATGTAATGCTATACTTAACTATATTAAGCCTGATGATGCGGTCAAGTCTATTGAAAAAAACAAGAGAAGCACAGTAACTATGGTAGTTCACCTAATATTGTGATCTTATGTGTCTTTTTCATTGCATGTTTTTCTAGGAATTTGTTTTGTTATCTTGTTATGATGTTTTCCCTATAATACAGAAAGGATAGATATACATGTAGATATTCACACGTGGGAAGAAATTTTTAAACTATTTGTGAAAACATTATATAAGGCAAGATGTAATGAACAGGTACTCTGAAGAAGAGATGCTCAGAATCCCAATGCTAATTCTGTAACATTATGATATAAAATCTAGCAATACTATTACTCACTGTTGAGAGTGATATCAGTCTCTTAAATTCAATTTCAGCATACATAAAGATAAGGAGAGCTACTATGAAGAGAATGAGAGACATTATGGTAGTCATTATTGACTTCTCCAAAGTCAGATCTTGAGGACCTAAAAAGCCTTCATCATCCTGTAATGATTTGATTAGTTCTACATATGCAGCATGTATTCAGTGTGTGCAAAGATTGGGACAATTATTTGGAAGAAAACTAGAG
Source organism: Cavia porcellus (assembly GCF_034190915.1). Classification (NCBI taxonomy): domain Eukaryota; kingdom Metazoa; phylum Chordata; class Mammalia; order Rodentia; family Caviidae; genus Cavia; species Cavia porcellus. The sequence goes on from NW_026947505.1 coordinate 58,356,207, forward strand.
ACCATAAGATAGCCAGTGAAGATCTCCAGGGGACTTGCTTTGAAATGTGTATTTCTTTAAATTGTTTATTTATGAATTGTTTTGTTTTGTTTTGATATGTTTAATCTTACCCTCTTTAAGATAAAAAAACAAGTGTGTAGGACTGATAACCATATTACTAAGTTTTTGTTGGATCATTGTACAGAACTGTTGGCAGTGTCACTATTTGAATGTCACTTTATATGCTTTAATTTTGTAATCTGAACAACTATTTCTAAGATGACAATATGTAATTTATCAACTAGTGATTTTTATTGTTTATTTTTCTGTAATTCTGTATTATTTCTACACTTTTTTTTCTCCGTGATTTTTTTTGTTTCTCTCTTTAAATAATAAAAAAAAATGAATCTTTCCTATAAGCATGGGATGTTTACTTATCAGTGCTTTCTTCAATTTCCTCTATTTGCCTTTTTATAGTTCTTAGTGTACAAGTTTGTCCAATTTTTGGCTGCATAAGTTTATTATCAAGTATTTTGTTATTTTGTTGCAATCATAATTGGATTTTTAAAATTTGTTGCACCCAGATCACTATTTTAATAGAAAAGCCAATGGACCTCTTCGTGGACTTTGTAATTTGTAACTGAAAATTTACTAAATTAATTTTATTAGATTCAATGGGTTTTTGTTATGTCTTTAGACTTGCCTATACAGATTGTACCATGTGCATAATTTTATTCTCCTTTTACAGTTTGGAGGCCTCTTATTTTTTTTCCTTCTCTAATTACTCTGGCTCGGATTTTCAGTACTATGCTGAATAGAAGTTCCAGAGAAGGCATACTTGCCATGTACTGTATTTTATATAAAATGTTTAAAGGATTTGTCATCAGTCTTCTTGACTTCAAAATATGCTACAATGTTACAGTAATCAAAAAATCGCAGAGCTGGCATAATGCAGACATGCAGACCAGTGGAACTTAATAGAAATTCCAGTAATAAATATGTGCACCTCCAGTCAACTGATCCAATATTGCCAAGAACTCACAATGGGCAAAGCTCCTCCCATAAGTGGTGGTGGAAACTGGATACACACATTGAAGAAAGAAATTGAATATATTTCTCATACCATTCAGAAAATCAATACAAAAGACTTTAACATAAGACCTGCAACTGCAAAACTGCTAGGAGAAAATGTGGCAAAAAGTGTTTTAGCATTGATCTGGATAGTAATTTCTTGGTTATGACATAACCAAAAACTCAAGCCCCCCAAAGCAAAAATTTAGTAGTCATATCAAAACAAAAATGTTCTGCACAAAGTGTTATAAATCAACTATGTAAAAAGACAACCTATGGAATGGAATGAAATATTTACCAACCATGTATCATGTAGGACTTAGTGTCTAAAGTATGTGAGGACTCATTCATGCATCAACATGTAACTGGTATATATATATATACATATATATATATTATGTCTATTCTAGTCTTTTGCACATTTGTTATATTGTGTATAGTTATGTGTTTACACTTGAACAATAGCCTTAGTAAATGGAAATTTTTTACATTAACAATAACATGTTAGAGGATGTCATGCTAAGTGAAATATGCTGCATGATTTTATTTTTGTACCAAGATCAAACTCAAAACCTCAGCACTTGGCAGGTAAACTCTTATACCACTGAGCTAAATCCTCTGTCCCTGCAAGATTTCATTTATATATGGAATATAAAATAGGCAAACAATAGAAGACTGGTGATTACTGTTGTTATTCTTATATTACTTTGTTAAGAAATCTTGTTGGTTGGGCATATTGGTGAATGCCCATAATCCCAATACTTGGGAGGCTGAAGCAGGAGTATTACTGTGAGTTCAAGGCCAGCCTGGGCTACAAAGCGAATTCAAGGCCACCTTGAATAGTACAGTTAAACTCTATCTCATAAAGGCAAAAAAAAAATGTTTATTTTATTTTATTTTTTTAAAAGAATACACTGATTTCAAGGATCCGGGTGTCAGAAGGAGATGAACATATGTTGATCAAAGGATAAAAAGTTTCAGTAATACAGGATGAATAACTCTGGAGAATCTAATTATGGTCCTATGACTGTGGTTAACAAAACTTTATTAAGAAGGTATATGTCTTAAATATTCTCCTTATGAAACAGTTGCAGAGGCTGGAGGAAGAGGAGGAGGAGGAAGAAGGAGACAAAAAAATTGTAATTGGGATAATGGAAGTGCTTATCAAGTATGTGTGTAAATGTGGTAGTTATATTTCAAAATGCATATATATATATATATATATATATATATATTGCAAAATGCATATATATATATATTGCAAAATGCATATATATATATATTGCAAAATGCATATATATATATATATTGCAAAATGCATACTATATATATATATATATATATATATTATACATACCAAGTTAAATAATTTTTGACATATATACCACAGTACAATTGGAAAAAAGAAAAAAGAACTTTGATTTGTTTAGATTTTAGTTTAGAGCATGACAAGAAATATAGATTTACGTTTAATATTTGGAATGTGGGAAGCCAGTTTTCTCAGCGTAATTTATTAGAGCGACTATTTTTCTTCCATTGTTAATGTTTGACTCCTTTGTCAAAGATAAATGGATTGAGTATGCTTAGAATTGTTTTTGCATCTTCTATTTGTTCCATTGATACTTGAGTCTTTTTGTTGGTTTGATGTTTTGTTTTGTTTTTTATTTTTTGTTTTTCATCAGTAACATGCAGTTTTTATCATGGTAGCTTTATAGTGTAATTTCAGGGAATTTTGATGCCCCCTGCCCTGATTTTATTGCCTAGAATTGTTTTTGCTATTCCAACTCTCTTCTGGTTCCAAATGAATTTTAGGATTGCTTCCTCAAGTCCTGTGAAGCATCCTATTGGTATGTCAATTGGAACTGCATTAAATCTGTGTAACACTTTTTCAAGTGTGGCCATTTTCACCATATCAGTTCTTCCTATCCAACAACAAGGAGTATCATTCCGTTGTCTGATGTCCTCTTTGATCTCCTTTTACATAGTACTGGAGTTTTCAGAATAAAAGTCTTTTACTTCCTTCCTTAGATGGATTCCTAAGTATTTCAGTTTTCTTAAAGCTATTATGACAGGTATTGTTTCCCTTATTTCTCTTCAAATAGCCCAGAGGTTCATAAATGAACGAATGGGTAACAAAATGTGGTTTTTGTATATAATGAAGTACTGCATTGCCATAACGAAGGATTAATGTTACTTAATACTACCACCTTGAAAACATAATATTAAGTAAATAAGGTATATCTACCTTAAGAATATAATAGTAAGTAAAATAAATTGGACACATGTGTCTAACTATCACATTGTTTCTCTAGTGTGAGAAACTCAAAGGACAATTAAGGACCAAAACACTGGGGAAGAGGAAGAAAAATGTTCGAATGGAGGGGAAATGATGGAGGGGAAAGGGAAGGGAGTGAACAGGGATTAAAAGTGAAACGGAATGGAAGGAAAAATGCAAAAACAGCTTTGTAAAGGGAGAGGGAAGCAAGTTTGAAGGGAAGAGAGAGGAATGGGAGCCATACATGTAGGGGTGCAAATTCCCTACGATGGATGGATGTCAAAGTGTATCAACAATATTAATTTCAGAAGAGAAGACATAGCTTATGTTTTCCTCAGTAAACCTACACTGCTTGGCCTCTTCCTTTCCATACAGGTGGAGCGAGTGGAGAGCAAACTCCACACCTGAAGTGTGCAACCCCTGAACAAGCCCCGGACACCTGGCACCCTATAAACCACCAGTCCTGTTGTCCTCTTCCACTCTTCACCTTTGTTCTGACGTGTTCTAAAATACCCTTTATTTCCATCCTCAGCAAAACTCTCATTCCTTTAAAATGATCAGCATGCATTACTGTGACTGAATTTTTTCACCCACCAGTTTTACTGCTTTTGGATATATGCAAAGTCTCCACAGCCTTGTGTTTGCTGTTTTCCTTGTGGTAGGAAATCTCTAACTTCCCTACTCTCCTGATTAGTCCATGAATCTACTTTCTGTGGCCATCTTTTCTTTAGTTGTGTCTCGGGGGCTAAAACCACAATAACGATTCTTTAATCTCTTTTCCTTCTAAGCATTTCAGAGGAAAACACAAACTGTCATCAATTAGAGTAATTTAGCTACTTCAGCACTGTGGCAGGGAATGATTTCAATAAACAGACTCACCTTGAGAATTACTCTCTGAATGCTCCAAATCCGAGCCGTGTCCACCTTAATATAAGTGGATCATTAGAAATCAGTATTTAACACTGTTCACCTATGCTCCATCTTTGTGCTTATGCATTCTCACATTGCATAATCAGTACAATAATAATCTAAGACAACGTTCTATGCATATAGGCAAAGATACAAGCTTTACCAGGAGAGCCAAGACTACTCTCTTATTCAATTAGTGTAATGCTTTTGACACTTAGGAAGTGCCAGACCGCATGCTAAGCTTAAAAATGCATTTCAAAAGTAACAATTTTCCTATTTAATTGAGACTCTTACTGATCCTATTTTGTTGTCACATCCTTTCTCTCACAGACTGCATCCTTAATACATAATTAGTTATGCATTTTAAGGAAATCTCAAAGAAACTTGAATATGATATTTATTTTTAAAAGACTTACTTGAAGAGTGTCGATGTCGCTCCCGGCCGGCAGGAAGGACACACGACAAAGTCTGGCAGTGGACAACCTTTTCTTTTATTTTCCTTCTCCGTACAGCCTGCCCTGGGATCGCTCCCAGCCGAAGCCTCCTTTGGTCCGCTCCCCGCGGCTCCTTTTTGGGCTTCTACTTCCGGGCTTCTTCTTCCCCCCCAGGGGTGGCACCAGTATATATACGGACACAGTGTCCAATCATGTTAAAGTAAGCAAGGCAAGCTGATTGGCTAACATCATCAGTTGCCAGGCAGACTATATTGTTGAGCGGGTTGCTTACGCGGTAAGCAGGAAACTAACGTGCTCGATGGGAGGGGTAATCTACCTCAGGCTTTACTCTTTACTACAGGCCTCACGTCCACCAAGTGAGGCGACCGGGCTCGGGGCTGCGGCTCCCAACAGAAGAGAATAATTAAGATTAAGACAGAAGGGGATTTTCCTAGGAAATATTACCCATTTTTTCTCCCCAAAGCTCTGGAAAACATTTCATTATTACATTAAACAAGTTCATAATAAATTACAAATAAGATAAAAAGAAGTAGAGTATCAAAGTAAGGAAAAGCTTATACTGACCTTTTTTATAATTCAACCAAAAATCTAAGACTAAAATTGGATTGATAGTATCAAGGTATTTAAGCCTGTTGATTAATCCTCACCTATCAGTTCTTTCTTTCAAATGTCAATCATTCTCCAGATTTCACGATAGAAAAGTAAACGTATGTGAAATAAATGTTTAAAGGTCTTAAGAAATACACTACTAAAAACTGAGTAAGAGTCAACCCAACATTTAATCTTCAGGAAAATATATAAAATCTTATGATAGATATTGGTTAATCTCCAGAGTGGTATCCATAGGATATGTATGTGGAATGAATTTTGCACAATATACTGGAGGCATTTTTTCATATTGTATAATTCAAGGTGAACTTTTAAAGTTAATACCCAAAGCACAAAGGAAAAACACTATTACTGAAAGTATAGATGTTTATGTGCTGACAATTTATGATACATATGACACTTTACAGAAAGTAAAGATGCATACACAGGCAAGCACACAAAGCACTTTGAGAGAGTTAGGTCAAAATAAATGAAATATGTAATTTACATTTTTACATGAAATGCTCTGGAATGTTATTCAATTACAGACTATAGTGCATCACTTATAAGTGTTTAAAATCTCATTAAAACATTGTATGGATTTATTAATAGAGCTGCTAGGTTATTAATTCTGGAATATCTAATATAGAACAATGAAAAAGTAGACATTATTATTTACTATATAAAGGCTTATTTGCCTTTTGTCTCTGAATTTATACAGGGTTCACACTTTTCCATAAAAAAAAAAAAGAAGAAGAAGTACTTCTTAAGTGATTCACATGTTTTTAAACCTAATATGAATTAATTTTCATCCATTACTTCTATGAACAAACATTGGTGGAAAAGCCATTTGGAATGAAAAAAGAATTTAGCAATAATTCAAATTCCTCATTTTATAGAGGATTAAATTAAACACCACACTAGCCACCAGCAGAAGTTATAAAAACAGTATGATTTTACTTTCCCTGTGCCGCAATTCAGAGATTTTCAACTTATGGGACCAAGCCACATCACAGGCTAAGATATATATATACTGTATCGTTTTGAATAACTCTAGAAATTGTGGTTCTTCCTAGAGTAATTTTCTGGCTCTATTTGCCATCTCATTTTATGACATTACAAAAGGGCATGCTGTATTCCACTACCCTGATTTAATCTGAGCAAAACAAAATACAAACAAAACTTTCCGGCAGCAGACATATTGTGTAACTACTAGCTCAGACAGCCTCTGTGATGCATCTGGGAAATATTTGGTTTCTTACCAAAACCACAGACAAGGAGTCTAATTGTAGTTATTTTCTTTTGAGAAATAGATGGTAAATGACAAGATGATACTAAGCCCTCACAACACAAAGTCATGAAATTTATTGATCCCCTCAAAACTGCTGCAGTTTCCACATATCAAGGCTTTCAAGTAGTGGTGTACTCTCTGTATATCATACACATTAAGGTTTTATTAAAAATTCAATGAAATATTTATATCACAGTTATAAATCCCTGATGGGTAGATGAATGCAATCAAGACATAGTTATTTCCCCATGTGAGTTTTATGCATAGAACATTTTGCCACAGCAATGAATGACTCAGTTTTTAAAAACACAACAGTTTTTAAGTGTCCTACTTCTGATACTAGAATGACTTACATGACTACAGATTTAAATTTTCTTCCCCATCCCCAGCCCCTTACCACCTGAAGAAAAAAATTGATTTATAAAAGTATTCCCATAGGTTTATTTCGTGTTTCCCTGGGTGGTTCAAAATTAGCATCAAATTTCTCTAGGCAATTCAGAAATAATTCCATAATAATGCATAATAAAATTCGTGAAGATTTTTAAAATAAAACCCTTTTCTGTTAAAATTCCCAAGATAACATTTCTCACAGTAATTCCATTGTGTAAGTACAAAGGCAACTGTCAGTAATTCCAAATAATGTCAATATTTGAAGCCAAGTGATTGAGTTCTCTCCTGAGTCCCACTCACAGGCTACCATCTTGCTCATCTGCAGGGGCGTATTTCAGAGAGCAGAAAATGAATATCATCCTGGGAACAGACACGAGATCCAAGTCAAGGGATCTCCTGGAAAAGTCACAGTGGTATGATCACTTATAAATTTAAAATTATTAAACCGGCTATGCTATTCTAGAAAGCCTTTTATGCATTGGAGACACTTCATGTGTTGCCTTAAGTACAGGCAAAATCTGAAATAAGTCTTATTTCCAAACAAGTTATTTTTTAATGGTATAGATCAGGATTATTATGTGAATGACAGTGGTAGGTTTTCTTTAAACACTCCTAAAAAATTTCAATAAGTACAGGCAAAATCTGAAATAAGTCTTATATTAGCTTGTAACATTAAATCTACTAAGTCAACCATTTTCAAGTGGCTCCTGGTTACTACTCTCTTTTTCTACCTATGAATTCAATTATTTTGATAATTCACATAAGTATAAGGGGACCATGATTATCTCTCTGAGTCTGGTTTACTTCATTCAGCTTGATATTTTCATAGTATCATCAAATTGCAGCATATGTAATATTTTCATTCTTTTAATATTTATCATCAATACTATTTCATGAATGTATATATTGTAGTTTGTTTACTCATTTCCTATTAGTAGACATTTATGTTTTTTTTCACCTTTGTATACTGAGAATGATACTTTTGTTGATACTAATGTATTACAGGGGTATTTTTATCAGCTCTCTAAAGAAACCTATCCCACTGAATTGTGAGCATATTTTTATACACCTATGTGACTATTCTTTAAACCACCAAAATCCCTCACATTTTAAGTTTAAAAACTTTGAATTGTTAATTATTGTGTCTCCAGAATCTAGAGCAAAATTAATCCTCAATAAAAGTGCACTAGACAATGAATCATAAACAGTAAGAGGTTTTCCATAGCAATAAGGGACTGGCTTTAATTCTCTCTTTACCGAAGCCTTTCTCATTTTTTGATAATTTGAAATACTTATTTTATAGATAGGTAAGTTTCTTAAACACAGCTAAAAGAAAGTCTGACTTTCAGGAGTTTACATTTTATAATTAAGATTTGATTTAATCCCTAGATAATATATAAAGAAAAGAAAAGTGATTTACAGAATGAAGGTACGTATTTATTTCCAGATATGTTGGAAGAATCATGGATTTCTGGAAGTTGGACAGATGTCCTGTGGCTGAGACACAGTACCAAACACTAGCAACTTGGAGAAGGAGAACTGAATTTAGCAAATGGCTTCAGGGTCAGCAGGCTCCGTGGCAGGAGCATCATGGTAGAAAATGTGTTAAGGGGGAAAGCTGTTTAGTTCGTGGCAGCCGGAAAACAGAGCAATAGAACAGTGTCAGAGGGGAAGTGAGGGACAGATAAAAACTCCCAGGTCATGCATCGGTGATTCTCCTAAGTACACCCAGAAGTGAGTTCAAACAATCCCCTAATTAAATCTCAAGCCAATCAAGTTGACCCAATCAAGCTCAGTTGTCACTTCCCAACCCTGGCCAACCTGATAACCAATCTCCTTAGATTATACTTAATCTCTAAACAACACAAGATCATAATTTCACCTAACATAGCACAACTGTCTTGCATATAATCAAAAATAAATAATCCTATTCTTAAAATCTTGAAACTTCCAGGATTTTTAAAAGTTCTGTAACACCCAGAACTAGCAGAGTAGAATGAATTCTGAGGAATCAATTACATAGGAGGATCTTCTCAATCAGGGAAAGCAAGGACTCTCTTTCTAAATGAAAGCTTTACATTTTTTGCACATTTGAGCCTCCCATGGGTGGAGACTCGCTGATTTCTGAGATGTCCTCAAGGCAGCTTCTTACCCCTGTACAAAGTACTCAGTTTCTTATTAATGCACTAATGTCTTCAGTAGCCACACATTTTTTACCTCAAATTTACAATGGTTTCTTCCACACTCAAAGTAAATTATTTCAAATATTTTTGTTCTTCCCTATACCCGTGATTCTCACTGACATTGTGGCTAAAAGCAGCAACCTGGACACAACCCCCAGATGGAATGTTGGGCTGTCTTAAAACTTCCTCCACCACATTAGCTATTCTAGTGCCCTTTATTTCAGTCTCTCACAAAGTCTCAGGACAGGAGCAAATTAGCAGAGTGTCAATTTTCTGCCAGAGTGTAAAACATACAAGGCCTCCAGTGCAACTGCTAAGGTAATCTTTGTTTTAACCTCCCTGATCCGGCCTTTACCGGCTGCATTCCTGTCAGCATCCTCATCTTCTGAGCCCTCATCCTCTGAGAATCACTCATCACGTTCTGCTTGTGCTGTTCTAAGGCTTTTCAGGCCACATCTTCCAACCTTCCAAACTCCTCCCACAAACAAGATTCCAAGGTTTTCAAACAACGTGATTAGGCACACTCACAGCAAAAAACTACTTTTCGGTACCAATTTTCTGTACTAGCTTGCCCATTATATGCACATCCACACCTTAAAGGAGGGAAAGTTTCATTAAGTTCATGACTTCAGGGAATCTTGTATACAGCTGCAAACATCAAAGCAGGAACAGCATGGTAGGCCACCGTGAGGCACAGAAGTTTGGTTCACGGTGGCTGGGAGGTAACGTCAGGGAGCAGCACCAAGAGGAAGCAGCTAGGAACCAGTTATAATAATACCCTCCTTGACTGCTCAGTCACATGTGAAAGCATGTTTCACCAGTTCCACGGGCAGCTTCCAAGCCACTCAAGTTGACACAATTAAATTTAACTGCTCTCAAGCACAAACGCTTTGAATTTAGAATTATACCATAACTGAGTTCCCATAATACTGGTTACAGCATAGAGAAGAACGAAAGAGCAAATATTAGATTCTAAGAAACTGAGAGGAAATTACTATGGTGACTATAAAACAATGTACATTGCATATATGTTACTCGTTAATAATATCAACGACTGAAAAAAAGACTTGGTTGGGTTTTTGCATTCCTGAAGTTTGAAGCTCAACAAATTCAAGGTTTTTAAAAAATATTTGTTTTGTTTTATATTTTGTTTCAGTTTTTGAGATTGGTCTTCTCTGTATTTCACATGCTGACCTAAAATTACAAGTTCAAGGGATCCTCTGAATAGCCAGGATAGCATGTGATTCCAAGCCAAATCAAGTCCACGATTTTATTTTTCACATATAAACTGCAGGAACAGTGAGGAGAAAATAAAACCAATACTCTTTACTGGATGCTTAATAGGAAGGATAATATCTACCAATAACTTTTCATGACATTATTTGTTATCTGAATTTCTGAGCCACGTTTAACTGTCTTTTCATAGTATATTACTTAGAAAACATGAATTAAGAAGCAGTACTCCAAAATCTTCCTCACTCATGTGAATTTTTGAATGCTTTTCCTGTATTTTGTATTTTGTTCATATTGTATCAAATACAATACTTGATACTAGTATATTACCTGACAAATCAAAAGCATTCATTCAGTAACATTACATGAATTAATTATTGATTACATAAGAAAATTTCAAATCTTGCTTTAAAAAGATATTTTATTATTCGTAGTTTTAAAAACAAAATTGTGGGGGTGGGGATTTAGCTCAGCAGCATAAGTGCCTGCTTTGCAAGCGTGTGGTCGTGAGTTCAATCCCTGGTAGCAAAATAAATAAATGAAATTTGAAAAAAGCTGTTTGAATTGAAAATAGCCAGAGAATTATGATAGATAAGTTAAAATGTTAGCAAGAGAACTTAAATCATGGAAAATTGAATATTGCCCAAAATCATGGAAAAGTTTATATAGAAATTCCATGGTTCTAGCTCAATGTATAAAATATGTACATAAAGATATTTAAATATATATATATATGTATGTATTCGTATACATGTACACACCATCACATGAACATAAGTATATTTGAGTATATACATTCTCCTTATTTGTGTACATGCATACATATGATTTGTGCCTATATCTGGATATGTTTAATATGCATAATTTAAAAAATACAGTTGTTAGATGTCTTATAACACCATGCCATGTAATCAATTTTCAGAAGAATAATACATTAGTAGCGTTAATTTGCTTGCTATAATAAAAAGAATGACAATATATTTATATCAAAAATCTCTGTTCCATAATAAGAAATTTGTGGGAGATTATCTTTCAAAAAATTGAATAGGAAAATAATCATGGAGGAAATGATTAAAGTGTTTTATGTGCCTGTACAAATCTGCAAAATGAAAGCCATTATTCTGTGTAATCAATATACACTAATAATGTGACAAATGTAAGTCCAGAAGAAGGAGGAGGGGAAAACAATTCTAAAACACAATTAGGCTTCTTTCTACTATGAATAAACTAAAATCATCTAAAAAGAATTTTAAAAAGACTTTGGTTATATTGGAAAGCTCCTGAAATCAAAAGATCAATCCATTTTACCTGCTTTTAAACAAATCATCATAAACTAAATGTAATGATCATGTTTTTTGTACTACAAAAATCCCTGTAAAACAGAAATCTCTGTTGACTTAAATCTTTTATATATGTTTTTAATGAGATTTTCACTATAATAATGAATCTAAATAATTATAATTCACTTGTTCTTATAATAGTAAATAAATGAAAAAAGCAATTTGAATAATTTGTGGGGTGGAGAAGTATAGGAAAAGTGCGTATGAAACTTTTTTATAACATGGAAGCACTGATATTGGTCAAAGAAATCCTGTAACAGAGAAAATATGAATGTCATTACAGTAATTATATATTAAATCAATCATCTTTTTATGTAAGAAGAGTGTTATATTTCTGTTAATGGACTACTATAGATTGATTTTAGCCATTGAAAACAATTGTACACCCTAAGGTTCTAAGAAAACTATCAAAAATACTTGTAAAAATTAATATGTAAAGCACTTAACTTTTAAAAACATTTTAATTACATATGTGACTGAAAAAATTTATTGTATTCATTTTGTTAATAATTTTGATACTTAGTCTGAAAATAGCAATAGTAAAATGAACAGTATATCCCAAGCACAGAGGAGAAATGTTATATGATATTCTTTTTATGTGGTAATTACAGAGAAATAGTCAAACTCATAGAAATAGTGAGTACAGTGGTGACTGCTAGAGTCTGGCTTTGAGTTATGGTTAAAGGAGAAAAGAAAGATATCAATCAATGCATAAAAAGCTACACTTAGGTAAAAGAAATAACCTGTGGTGTTGACGCCCATACTGATGACCAGAGTTAATAATAACATAATATGTATTTCAAAATAGTTAAAAGAGAGGATAATAAATATTCCCACAGCAAGGAAATGACAAGAATTCAAGGTAATGTACATGCTACAGCCTGAGATGCCACATGTGTATATGTATTGAAATATCACATTGTACCCCATAAATATGTACTCTTACGGTATTTATACCTGGTGGTGGACACCTATAGTAGGTAGATATTCCATATCTTAGGTCTTGTAATAGCATTGAAATAAACATGGATATCCGGATATCTCTACTGTATGATGACTTCATTTCATTTGAACATATTTCCAGGAATGTCATAGCTGAATCAGACAGCAGGTCTATTTTTAGTTTTTCAAGGAATTTTCATAGTGTTTTCCAGTGACTGTACTAGATTACATTCCTATCAGCTGGATGTGTGGAGTCTTTTTTTCCACACGTTGGCCTGAAGTTGTTGTTTTTGAAAATATCCATTCTCACTGGGTGTGACAATCTCAGTGCCTTTTTAGTTTGCATTCCTCTGATGGCTACAGGTGTGAAACATTTTTCATGTGTATTGACCATTTGGAATTCTTTTGAGAAGCATTTGTTAAGATCATTTGTATATTTATTTATACAATATGTGGTTTTTGTTACTAACTTTTTTGACTTTTTTTATGTATTTTGGAAATTAACCTCTTTCACAGGAGCAGCTGGTGAAGGTCTCTCTCCCTTTCTGGAGGTTGTCTTTTCAGTCTGTCAATGTTCCTTTGGCTGTACAGAAGTCTTAAATTTGATATAATCCGATTGATGTGTCTTTGCTTCTATTTCCTGAGCTCCTGGCATCCAATTCAGGATATCATTACTGGTGACAATATCTTGAATTGTCTTCCTTAGTAGCATCAGAGGTCTGACCTTAAAAAATACAGTGAAAATGTATCCTATAAAATGAATAGAATTGAAGGTTATCATGGTTTTCTTTTTTCCAGGAATTGAACTCAGGGCTTGCACTTGCCAAGCAGGCACTATGAGGTTATAGTGTTAATTAAGACACATTAACCAGACAATGGAAAGTTTTTAAAAAAAAAGAAAAAGGTTGTTAGGGAAGAGGGAGAGAAGCACTGGACTAGGAGAAAAATGAGAAAGAGTAGGCAGGGTGGATCTGATTAAAGCACAACATATGCATGTATAGAAATCTTGTGGTAACACGCCACACCAGTCTGGAAGGCACATTTAAGCCATGTCGCTCTTGCAGTAAGCCATGCAAAACATGCCGGGACTCAAGGAAACAGAAGCCAGTTTGCCCTTCCCTTGAGTTGACGGAAGACAGGCCAGGTCTGGGAGGAGCACATCAAGGATACAGTTCGCCCTTCCCATAAGCTGTGCAAACTATGTGGGGCCCAGGAAGAGAGGAGCCAGTCCAGTCTACCTGTGATCTGACCAGGCTGAGAGTCAAGACCACCCTCTGCCCCCTGTCTCCCCAGTAAGCCACCAGCTGGTTCAGGACAGGCTGATTGATAGCAACAGAGATGCAACAACTTAATGCTTGTATTGTTTGATTGACTTTGCAAGCCCAAAGCTGGTAGTCCAGGCGTCTATTAGGAGGATAATCATGTGCAGTTTAGCAAATATGGCTTCCTTATATCTTGTTTTTGAAATCCAATATTCTCACTGTTTTGTTTTGTTCTGATGTATTGTTTTGTTTTATTCAGTGTTATATTTGGTTTGGTTTTATTCTGTTTTGTTTTATTTGATTTTACTATGTCTGATGCAATGGACACTATTGTGATGATAACAAGGCATATTATGGTGGCCATTTCTGATTTCCTGTTATCCTGCTTCAAAGTTCTATACCATTTTCACTGCTTTGTTTTGATTAACTTTACTCTGTTTTATTTTGTTGGGTTTTATTATCTTTATCTATTTTTTTATTTTGAAGAGAATAAAAATAAATGAAATACAATAGAGTCTATCAGAACTAAACAGTGAAAGTGATACCAGACTTCAAAATTAGATTAAAGGAAATCAACAATGGCTACCAGAATACCTCTTGTTATCTTCAAAATAACTGTGCATACCATCAGGCATAATAAAATCGAACAAAATAGAACACAATAAGACTAATCAAAATAAAACAATGAATGTAATGTATGATTTCAAAACAAGATAATGGGAAATCAACAGTGGCTACCACAATGCCTCTTGTTTTCTTAAAAGTAGCTGCCTATACCACTAGACATAATAAAATTAAACAAAACAAAGTAAAATAAAATCAGTCAAAACAATGAAAACAATACAGGACTTTGAAACAAGATGCAAGGAAATCAATAATGGCTTCTGTAGTATATTTTGTTATCTTTGAAATCATTGCCCATGCCATCAATTAGAATAAAATCAAATGAAACAAAGCAGAATAAAACAGAACAATGAAAAAAATATAGGGCTTCAAAACAAGATGATAGATTAGCAATGACCACTCCCTTCCTTCCCTTTTTAGACATTTCCTCCCCTTTCACTTTCTCAGTATCTATTGTGTATTTTGGATCCCGCTAACTCCTGCAGTTTTTTATACTAGGGAGACAACACGATGTTCACCCATGTGACTTTGAACCAATTCACCCCTGAGCATGATCTCAAGTTGTATCCATTGACCGACAGGACCCTTGAGGTTATCTTTCTTTATAGCTGAGTAGCTTTCCATTGTACACAAATGCCACGCCTTTCTTATCCATTCTGCTGTTGATGGACAAGCTACCCTTACTTTTTTCTGGTTTCCTGTCACATAGAACACTGTTGTCTTTCCTTTGACCTTTAATTTATGAATCTCATTTTCAGTTAAATGTGTTTGGTGTATAAAACATATCGATTGAGCCTGTCTCCAGATCCTCTCTGCCTGCATTTCTTTATGTTGGTGAATTGAGGCCATTTACATTAAGGGTTATGGCCAGCATGCACTGGCTTCTCTCTGCCTTGCTATATTCCTGCCATTTGCTGCCTGCTTTTCCCTTCCACTCAGTTGTTCTGCTTGGCAGTGCCCCTCTGCTGCTGCTCCTTGGAACCATGATCATTTTTATCTCTCTCTAGAATGTTCTCCAGTATTCTTTGTAGGGTTCGTTTGGTGGTCATGAATTCCTTCATCTGTTCTTTGTCATGGAAATACCTTCTCTCTCCATTAATTTTGAAAGATAGTTTTGTGCTGTACATCAATCTGGGTTGGAAGTTGTTTTCTTTCAGGGCATGAAATACTTCACTCCAACTTCTTGTTGACTTAATGATATGTTTTGAGAAGTCTGTCATGATTCTGATCGGTTTTCCTTTATAGGTGATCTGTTTCTTTTCTCTAACAGCTTTTAATATGCTGTTCTTGTGCTGAATTTCTGGGATCTTGATTATCATATGTCTGGATGTAGATTTATTTTGGTTGTGGCTAGCTGGAGTTCTCTATGTCTCACTTATCTGTGTGTCATATCCTTTTCCCATGCTTAGAGAAGTATTCTATTATTACTTCTGTAACTAGACTTTTATGTCATTTGTTTTGACCCTTGCTTTTTTGCTGGCATTTATCACTCTTAAATTGTTTTTCTTTGTCACCTTGCAGTTGTTGAATTGTTATTTCCTGGTTCCTTGTTTATTTTTTAAGAGCTCTTTCCTTTTGTAATCACTAGCTACAAATCTGTCTTCAAGATTTGAAAGTCTATCTTTGGTTTCTTTCAGGTGCTTTTGCCAGCTTTCAGTGGAGCTTTTAATTTCCTGGATATCTCTTTCAATCTGTTTCTCGTATTCTAAAACTATTTTGTATTGTTTCATTCGAGGTTTCCTTCATTTGCCTAATCACTTCATTTTTTTATCTATTGCTTCTTTAGAGAACATTCAGCAATTCTTTTATTATGTTTTTCATTTCTTCTTTTACCTGAGATAGTGTTTCTGTTCTAATTCCTTTTATAGCCTCATGAAGTTTTTCTTTACTTCAGTTGCCATCACTTTAGAAACTTCAGTTGTGCACCTCCCAGTCTATCCTGTGTTTCCATCTCCTGGACTTGTTCTGCATGGGTTGGAGTCCAGACTGCCTTTTGCTTCTTTGTCTTGACATATTCTTGGTTTCTTCTGGACAGGTGGGTAGTGGGGCCTCAGGCACTTACTGTGTTGGTTACGATTTCTCCAAAGCATGACTGGCTGGTTTTCCTGGCCGGTACTAGCTTTGGGTATCTGATGGTGGTCATTGGGTACACTGGTGCAGGACTGGCTGCTGCTTTTCCACGCCCACCACTGGTTACTGCCAAGAAGCACCCCAGATGGTGGCTGGTGTTTGTGCAGGGGCGGGACTGGCTGCTGCCTCCCTGACCTGAGCTGGTTACCTGTGGGAAGCATCCCTGATGGTGGCTGGTCCCAGCTTTATTCTCTTTAAAATAGAAAAAAATCTCATAGTGTAGTTCATTAATTTATGCACAATAGGACTGAATAGTTATGATAAAATGTCAATACTGGGATCTATATGTGTTGCTTAAAAGCAATGTCATTATAGCACTATGATTATTGTCTATTGTTAAAGTTACCTATCATGTTACAATAATGTTGTTCTATACATCCATTAATATAAAGATGTTACTATTTTAAAGAACAGCTTTTTAAAATAACAAATAAATTTGGTTGATAATTTCATTTTATCTTCATATTGTGTTTATCTTCATATTGTTTCATAAATTTATGTAGCCTTTGCCAAACTATTTTGATATTCTCATATCAAAATATTCTCATATTCATCCTGAATCATGGATTCTGTGCTGAAACTTAAGTCATCCTATAGAAAAACTCACATATTGATCTCTGAAGGATAATGCACACCAATGACTCAATCCGCTGTACTGACAATGGCAAAGGAAATCAATACCAGACAAAGTACAAGGTTCAGGAAGAATTTAAAAAGAACAAAACTGCTCATTTAGGCATCATCCATTAGGTTTTACAGTTAGTATATGAAATGGGTGGCAGGAAGCTGGCAACGTTGATGAACCAGGTTCATAGTTGTTCGCAGTATCACCACCAGCCAAACTCAAATATGCCAAAGCCTGTGTGAAAACTGAAAACCAAGGACAATGAAAGCACTCAACTTGAATGATTACCTCCTTCCCATGTTACACTTCAGAAACAATACAAAACACGATTTCTGGTCCCAGTGGAAGGGAAAACTCTTTACAAGTGATATTACCATTTCAAAATATCTGAATAAAAGCTAATTCAAATAAGAACTCTAAAACATCAGGACTTTTGAGCCTAAAGCTGGACTTGTGTAAGAACAACAGAAGAATGGTAGATAGGAGTAAAAAAAATCCGTTTGCATTTCACCTGTTCATGCTTAGCAGGATTACAATAAAAGGAACAAAATTGTGCAAATATTAAAACTATCATTGTATTACTAACATGAGTAATGTGGGCTTTATAGAGCATAAAATTTAAATCAAATGTGTATATACCACCAACAGAGGGTCTGGCGTCTCCCAAAGAAGTGACTATTAACAAGCCAAAGAATTAAGTGTCCACAAATCATTCAAAACTTAACATGCAATTTAGCAATCCAGCTGGTGATGAGATTCCATTTCTTATCTGTGTGAGCCATTTTCAGAGACCTCTAGGAAGCTAAATTGGAAAGGAAAATATTTCATTTCAGGAGCCACTTTCCTTTTCTTTTTCTCCAGGAATTTTGCAGCATGAATGTCTTTAATTGTAGGAAATGTTCCTATGAACTAAAAAGTTTAATTTTTAAATGAATCATCATAGACTTTAGGGGCTATCATAAGCAGAATACCAGATTAGGTGGCTTAAACAATGGAAATTCATATTTTTTGACATTTGTAGAAGAAAAGAAGTTTCCTGGGTTGCGAGCTGCTGCCTTCTCCTCATTTCTGAAAGAGAGAGACAAAGAGAGAGAGAGAGAGAGAGAGAGAGAGAGAGAGAGAGACAGAGAGAGAGACAGAGAGAGAGAGAGATTTGCTGTCTCTGCTTATATGAACAGCAATCCCAATCCCATCAAATTAGGGTCCTCCACTTATTTAAACTCATTTAACCTTAATTATCTCCTAAAAACCATATATATATATTCACTTCGATGACTAAGGCATCAACATATGAAATTTTCAATGAGAAACAATTCAGTTTATAACATGAACTATGAAAACAACATTCCAAGGAAATAAAGCTAAAACAAGGTCAGGGAAGATTATCTCCAAAAAATTATTTCAGCTACTTTTAGGATTTCAAAAACTGTTTTTCTGCAGTGTTTTTGAATGAACCATTTATCTCATCCTTCACCATCATCATCAGATATGGGAAAGCTAGAATATGCATGTCCTATAGCCTAGAAGAAAAATAAGTACTAGAGTTTATGTGGTAGCAAAATGTTCACTGAGTGAAGGGATTTGAGAATAGATCATTTGCTCTGGGTCTAATGAGCAGAACTGTGAAGAGTCGGTAAGAGTTAGAGACCTGTGGGTGCGCATTAACAGATAGTTAATGAGCAGTTTAATTACCATGCTGAGTCTGGTCTATATTACAATGCATTATTGTAAGGCTATAAATTATATATATGGTTTAAACATATGTGTCTGCTTTCATCTCCTCTTTTTTTCTAAAAACTTTATATTAAAAAGCATCTTGAGAAAATAGAATTATGTATGTGTTCATAAGAGAAACAAAAATGTATCTAAGAAAAATCAATTTGCTAAGCCTATACTTTTCATTTATAAAGTATTCTCACTTTGAGCATTACCAGAATTAATTGGCCATATTTGTTTCTCCATGTGGCAATGTTCAGCGTTTCCAGTAGCTGCATCCTGCTTCCTAAATGAGTGCACAAAAATTAAAGTGAAATATTCCCATATGTAAGAAAATATACTGAAAATCACAGAACTAAGAAAATAGTGGTTTTCAAAAGAAATTTCATAGAAGTAACTTTTGAATAAAAACTAATTTTTGTTGAATTTAGAGAGGAATTTGTAACCAAGAGCGTGACTATTAGTACTGAATGAGTGCGTGGTTCATCAAGACCAACGTCAGAACTTCTCATCTTGCCTTGATTGTAGAAGGAGGTCACTGCTGAGCCCATTTTATGGGCCTGCCTTTTAGTAAAAGCCAAGGTGAACTGAGACCCATCAACTTATAGTTTCAATTGAAGGAAAACTAATTTTGTGAATAGACATAGGTTGCCAGAAAGAATACACATGATGATACTTAACTACTTAAAATGGACATTTAGGATGTTAGCAACTGTGGTAGGCTAAATTCCAAAGCAATAAGCAGTCAAAATTTTATGGGACTTCAAGTCTTTTTTGTTTTTGTTTTAATTTGGGGTCATTGATTTCCTGTACTACTGAATGCCAAAGAACATCAATACAACCCTATCCTTGTTTACACTTGTTGGCCTTAAACACAGAAAAATGTTCTAAAATGTGTCGGAGTGGGGGTGGGGAAAACAAGGCCACACCAGCAAGCGCGCCCAGTCTGTGAACCAGCACCATGTGCAGGCTGCTGCTGGACTAGGCAGAGCCAGACTCGACTCCCCTCCAGTGTGGGGGCTGGCAAACAAGAAGTAGGAATTCTCCCTGCCCTACCCTGGTAAGCAACCAGCTGACCCAGAGAGACACGGGCTGTGATGTAGCCAGGGAGGTGAAAGGTAATTGGTTGCCTGTGGTGCGCTGGTGTTTCACTGACATTGCAGGACCAAGGCCAGTGGTCTGATCATAGGTTCAGAGAATAGCGGTATGCAGTGTGACATCTAAGGAGATCTCCTTCTGAAGATTGTAGCCATTGTTGATTCGCTATGGTGTTGTTTTGAGGTCCTGTATCATTTCCGTTGTTTTGTTGGGTTGGGCTTTAGTCTCTTTTGTTTTGTGTGATTTTGTCAAATCTAATGGCAGGTAAAGCTATTTCAAAAATAGCAAGTTATATTATGGTAGCAATTTTGGATTCCCCTGCTTGTTTTAAAATCCCTTTGTTTAAAATCCTTTATTGCATTCATTGTTTTGTTTTTGTTTCTATTCTATCCTGTTCTGTTTGATTTTTATTATTTCTGAAGTTATCTGCAGCTATTTTGAAGACATCAAAAGGCATTATGGTAATTATTGTTGATTTTGTAATGTTTTGAAGTCCTGTATCACTTACACTGATCTGTTTTGATTGGTTTTATACTGTTTTATCCTCTTTAAAATAAAAAAGGCGTGTAGGAATTTTATGCACAACCACTTCATTGTCTCAACTATATAAATGTTTGAGTATATCATGCTAAGAAAGCCAAAGATACCTTAGATTGATCACTCAGCTACTGACTGTCTGTAGTCACAAACTGAACATCTCTAAATGCTTAGTAATTGGGACAACAACTGAGGAATTCAGGAGAATGCAGAAACAACTGAAAATAGCTAGCTTTCAGTGATGGCATGCCAAGCACGTTGGATATATCTACATGCCAATATGTGAACCTACACAATCACTCACACAGCACCCATTTACTGAGTGCCCACTGCTTCAGACATATGGAGAGTTTCTAAAGTTATAAGAATAATGATCATTTACTCTGCATTCAATGAACCCAGCACACAATATTATGTAGAGCCAAAGGTCAGGGACTTAATGTGCAGGAAATTACGTATGCCTTTGAGAAGCAAATGAAAATTGTAAAAGTTTTATTTGGAAGAAAAAAATTCCATTTATCCATATAGTTTACATGCTTGCAGAATCACCTGTCTATAACTTTAACCATGGGTGGAGGTGTTTGAGCATTACAACCGCTCCCCACTTAGTCTTCTCATACCTAATTAGTTATTGACTCCTTATTTCATAGTTGTCTGGTATTTTGAGGAAACATTGTTATAATTATAATTTCCCCAAACTTCTCTGTAAAAACACAAAAGAGATAGTTTAGGATTCTGTGGAATCTTTCAGAGGCTCAGTTCTTACAAGGTTGCAGATATAGGATGTTGGTGGATACTGCATTCACTCTGTGCTTGGACAAGGTGAGGAACATCTGAATCCAAGATAATTCAAAGTGTGGCTGATAGCAGAAGGTTCAGTTCCTTGTTGGCTCACTTCTGCATCCCAGTGGGGTCTTCAAAGTGATGCTCAAACATGCAGCAGGGTTCTCCAGAGGAAGCAGGATGTGAAGAAACAACCACAATGCCTTTTATGGCTTGGCTTTAGATGCAAAATAGTATTTGTAATCTATTCGTGACATACGCAAATCGTAATACAATATGCTGGAGAGGAAGAATTTCAAAGGCATCAAGTGATGAGAACTACTATGTATCATCTTTCAAACTGGCTGCTATAATTTTAAACTAGAATAATGAAACAAACATTCAATTATGGGACCAGAGTAGGCAATGCTTTTGCAGCATAATTCTGTTTAGAACATTAATTA
This sequence comes from Cavia porcellus, assembly GCF_034190915.1. NCBI lineage: Eukaryota > Metazoa > Chordata > Mammalia > Rodentia > Caviidae > Cavia > Cavia porcellus. The sequence continues at coordinate 58,378,081 of NW_026947505.1, forward strand.
ATACTATGACATTGACTGATTCAATTAATTTCATATGTAAAATAAGGGGCTTTGATTAAATAAATTTCAGGATTAGATGATCATACACAATCCATAGCTTTTGGGGAGAAATTATAAGATTCAGTCAAATTCAATATAAAGCTGATGAAAAATGCTAATTTCTGCATTCAGAGAAATGCAACTTATTGTATCATTTTGTAAAATATAGTAACTATTGATAAATAATTTTACCCATACATATATTATTTTTACTATGAATGTTGTTTCTATTTGATGATTATTAGTAAACTGACAAAGGAAGAAAGTAGCAATGTTTTTGAAAAATTTTGTATTGACTTATTTTAGAATATTTTTTAACAAAGCCTAGCATGCATTAATACACCTCCAGCTTATGGACAACTGCTCACATTACTAAAAAGTTTTCTGAAATCCTTTTTAGGACATTTTGAGTATGTTGTCATCAGGAAGCAATAGTTCATGAACAACTGCCTGAAGGACTTTTGAGGAGGATTGCAAGTTACTGAAGTGGAAAAGTCTTTTAGGGGATCAAAATATATCCTAATATCAATCCTGAGGACTCTTGTTGCATAGTCAAGCATGGTTGCATAAAATAGATTGAATATAACTGGAACCATTACATATCCCTGCTGCCCAGGGTTAGTGATGGATGACTCTAGCCAGATCCCATCAACACCGACTTGACTGGTCATTTCATCATCAGAGTTTCAAGCTATTGGTAAATTCTCAGGGAATCCAACTTTATTGTGGTTGTCAGAGCAGAGATTATATGATATTAACAAAAGTAATGGTAGATTAATTATCACAAGTGTGGCAGCTGAAGGAATGTATCACACCTGTTCATGAAAGACTAACAATGAGTTCTAGGGAAGTATCTTTAAAACTCTCGAGATGAGCCATTTTCTTTTTTTTTCAAAACAATTAAAATTGTCAAGATACATTTATTATTCAATGTAATTCAATAAATATTCAACGCAGATACTTTGGTGTATAATATTAGCAAGATCTTTGTTTTCATGGAGCTTGCAATCTAATTTGAGAGAAATAAAGCATAAAAATCGCAAGGCTGCTAAGTAGTAATTATCTTGAGTTTTCACAATTCTTCCGCTGAAAGGCACTTCTAGGGATTGTAGACAACGATTGAGAACTAAAGAGAAAATGCCTGTTTTCTCTTTGTCTTTGGTATTTCCAACTGCAACCTGTGCAGCCTCCCTCCACCTCCACCCTTCCTCTGATCCTGCCTCTGTCTTCTGTAATCCTTTCCCTTCACTGATAGGCTCCTGTACCTTCTGGATTTCATTACAGTTTGCCCAGTGGAAAGTCCCAGCTGGAATAGAAATAAAGAAACAGATTGAATTTAGGCCATTTATTCACTCAATCCTTTTGCTAAGTAACTGTCACTTAGCAAAGGTGAATCACAATGAATCAGTCTCTCCCTTCATTATTCTGTGGCTTGTATGGTAACTGCTCCCAATGGTTGCACTATCCTTGTGATTCATTGAAACACGGAAACCACACCTTGCAGGTAAGTACTCTATTAATTTCTCCTTGAGTTATCATAATTTCAGTCTTCAATTTTCTGTTGACAAATAAAAATTTTGGCAACTTCTCTTCCTGCTGAGATAAACAGATTGTTTATTCATCTCTTTCCCTTATGAATTTAATTCCTGGGTCATTTGTTTTACCTTGTCTCTCGAGAAGGTCATACATTATATCAGCAATTAGAAAAACAAAAACACCTGTATAAGAACTGGGCTCTGCAGCTGGTATTTGTCTGAGATACCATGTGGCTCACTGGTCAGTACTGTTCTTCACATTTTTGCTTCTGCCTTTTTGAGGACTTGGGAAAGAAACCAGAGTATCAGCGACAAGAAAAAAAATGAAGGTAAGGACAAAGTAAATAAGTTCAGGAGGTAGAATTCTGCCCTGATGAAATCAATTCATGTTACATTGGTGGGAATTTTTACAGTGAAGGAAATTCCTTGGGGTGGAGGAGTAAGCAAAGATAAAGGACTTGGAAGAGTCTAGTGAATTCTAAGAACACAGCAGGAGAGGGCGGCTCCTCTCCACAACAGAAGTGAAAAGATTCAGCATTATTTGCCTCATACAACAATTAATCACTGAATTCACTTGGGGAGAAGCCTAAAGACTAATTGTAATGGCCTTTACAATAATTCATGTTTTAAGTTGCCTTTCAATAAGACATTATTACATAACACGAAGAGCAATATGCCATTAAAATATTGAATGATAAATGTTTGTAAGGAAGAGAGATTTTAAATCTATTACAGCTACACAGACACAGGATGATAATCCAATTTATGCAAGATTGTTTACTTACTGCCACTGAGTAGCAAATAAAAATATATATACTCTTCACATGCATGTTAGAAGTTCACATCTGGCATGAATTTCTTTACACAGACTGAAACTTATTCAGAACTATTTTTGTATGTAAGTCCCAGAATCATTCCTAACTAGTAAGCACATTTCATTGTAAAAATAGAAATAAGTTCTTGAGTAACTAAAAGGCATAGATGACAGTTGGGCCAACCATGACTTCATGACTAACAAAAATTTTATTTTCTTTTTCTTATTTTTTGGCTGTAACTCTTATTAAACCAATTCACACTTACTATAAAACTGCAATACAGTACAATGGGTTGGATGAAATATGAACATAATTTGCTGAAACTCTTCTCATGAGGAAATGAAGTTTATTTCCTGCTTTTTTGAATACGGGATACTTTTGACCATAGACCCACAGCAGAAAAGACACTTGGTAATGACTGAAATGTGGATGCAAGAGGGCTGTGTTTTCATTATTTTCCCTCTTGGAATAGTGCTGCCTTCTGAACAAATTAGATAAATATCACCTGGCGAGAGTGGTAGCCATCGCAGCCATTCTGACACCGGCTCTAGAGACATTAGGTCATTTAGAAATGGTCAGTCCTTAACTACCAACTATTCGTAGACACCACAATGATCCTAGCCATCAAATAAAACAAGACAGTCCTTCCCCACTGAACATTTCCCAAACTACCAAGCACAGAAAGATAAGTCAGTGAAGAGTGGTTATTGGAAGTTACCAAGCTTGTGGGTACTTTGTTGTACAGTAATAAAGAATGAAAATATAAATAAAAATGTAAAATAATAGGTACAAATGCTATCTAGACTCTGCCAGCTGCACTTTTGAAAATTACCATGAAGACCAAGATTAACTGGATATTTCTTCTCATCCTTCTGGTTTCTGTGCCCTGGTAAATGGATAGATCAACAGAAAGAGTGGTAAATAAATAGGTAGGTAGCCAGGTAGTTAGGAAGATTGGAAGGATAGATGGATGAAGGGGAGAAGAAAGGAAGGAAGGAAGGAAGGAAGGAAGGAAGGAAGGAAGGAAGGAAGAAACAAAGGAAGGAACGAAGGAAGGAAGGAAGGAAAGAAGGAAGGAAGAGGAAAGAAAGGGGGAGAGAGAAAAGGAGTAACAGAGGTCAGGAGAGAGGGCACCATTTAATCTTGATTGACTCCTTGACTGAATTAGATTCCTGGAGAGGTGCGTGGATTGTGGAGGCCATAAATTCATCAGTGGGTTAACTCATTGATAATTCATAGCTGGATGGACTGTTAGGTAGTGGGCGCAGGCAGTGGAGGTGGGTCATGGGTAGTCCTGTACTGGGTCTTTGGTGCCTTCCTCTCTACTGTCCTTCCCTGTGCTCTGCTTTTCAGCCGTCATGAAGTAAGCAGCCCGGCTCTGCCATGCTTTTCCATCGTGACGCTTTGCTTTGGCATGAGTTGACACTAGGCTGGATCTAGTCTTTTTAAATGATTTTTAAATGTTTGCCATTTTTAGTAGTACATTTTTGCATTGCATGATGATTGCATTCATTGTGGGAGGTTCGTACGTAAACATAACACTTCTTCATTCCTTTGCCATCTCTTTTCCTCCTCTCCCTTCCCCTTCTGCCCTCTCTTGATCTCCTTCCCATTTGAAAAAACTATCTCCCTATGTCTATTATCTACCCATTATTTTGCTTTTTGTTTGTATTTTGCATTTCTCATGTAAGAAAAATTTAGCATTTAGGTTTGTGTGTCTGATTTATTTCACTTAGCATTTTGGTCTCAAAGTGCCTGCATTTTTCTACAAATGCTTCATGTTTATCTTTTAGGACAGAGCAGTTCTCGATTGTATAGAAATACCGCATTTTCTTTATTCATTCATGAATAAGCTCATCTCAAAAGAAGCATGAATGGCTAATAAATACATGGCCCGAAACTTCTGAAACCGTGACCTGATAATCTCTCACCCTTTAAGTTGGGCATTAGGTGTTTTGTCCTTACAAACATTATAACACACACACGTGCTCCTTTTTTTTTTCCAGCTTCTTTTTTTTTTTTTTTTTTTTTTTTTTTTCAGTACTGTGGATTGAACTCATGACCTCGCGCTTGCCAGGCAGGCGCTTATGCCACTGAGCTAAATCCCCAGCTCACACATGCTCTTTTGTATTGCTTGTTTTAACTAAGAATTTAACAGCAAATTTCCACACCTATACATGAATGTGTTCATCATTACATTCTTGTTTTTACATTATGTTTTATTTAACATTTCCTTGCTGGTGTACAGTTAGGAGACTGACATCATTTCCTGCAGTACAAAAGTTAATGCAGTTAATTTTATAATTGACTTTTTCTCTTAATTTTGTGCAGGGATATCTCAAGAAAATCAAGAAGCCTCTACAGGGTGTGCCTTTTCTGGACAGAAAGATATTTAGCATTGTACCTTCTGACAGTTTAAAAATATGTGACTAACAACTAGTACCCATTTTTTACATTTTCTTCCTAAATTTACATGCTGGTTTTGCTTGCTGTTAACAGACTTACCTGGAGATTCACATGCCTCTTTATACCATCTTTATATTTCAAGATTACAGTGGTTGCTGTAGAGATGTTACCTTTTAATGAGATATGAGAATAACATCAGTTTTTAATGATCTGTGTGGTTATCTTTCCCGTGTTTTCAACAAGTGGTTCTACAATGTACATGATCCATTTAAAAGTGCATTCAAGGAGAATGCAGTTCACCTAAGTACAATGAAATCTGCTGATGGCCAGTGAAAAGTTTATTGCTTTGTCAAACTCATTTATCTTGAAGTCAGTCTGCCTCTTGTCATTTTCACTGAGCTGTAATGAGATAGTACACTATGAAAAACAACTCAATAAAGGAAGAGTGTGAAACTTTGTAGGAATATTTGAATAAAATAAATATATAGTGTCAAGCTATTGAACTGGACAAAATAAGTCTTAAGTATTTAAGGATGAAAAAAATATTCCATTCACATGCACATTGAAATGCAGATTATAAAAAGAAAGCACAATAAACATTCTGAGACTTACGCTGCAGGTGTGTGATTCCTGCTCCTTTTTTTCTAGATGTGTTGCTAACCAAAAAGAATGTTATTAAGTCTAATGAACAGATCTACTCTATGAGACAAGTAGCTGTCCTTTCCTCCGTTATTCTGGGGCCCTGGTAGTCACCCAAATGAACAAATTTGAGTCCTTCCAGTGACCAGCTCTAAAATGCTCTCCACCAGGCAAACTGAGCTAGTCCGTAAGTTTACCAAGTTGTAAGCTTCAAAAAGCATCTGCAAAGGAGGTGAATTTTACCGCCTGGCTCAGACACTCAGCCCCCTTACCTAGTGTCACTGCAGAAGGTACTCAGTGTAATTCCTGTTCAAGTGTTTTGTAGGCTACTTGCAGCTAGAAAACAATCTCACCTTTTACTTAAGTTAATAATGCTGGTTCAGAAATCCAGTTCTAACAATATAATACTTGCGCTTACCTTTAAACCTATCTTCTCCACGTTCCTGCCTTGGCCCATGATTGGAGCTTGTAAGTAATAAGTACCTTATTCAGTAGTAGACTATTATTTTTAATCAGCCAAACTAGTAAGTAAATCTTTGTTAAGGTTTTTTTTAATGCCCATAACGAGAAGTTGTTTATTATTAATTTGGCAGATATTAGAAGTATATGAATAAATTTAAAATTTAATCTGAAATCCAAAAGTACATAGAGTACATAGAACTTTATCTTCACTTATTTTTGTATATATATATATATATATATATATATATATATATATATATTTTTTTTTTTTTTTTGTTTCCATAGTACTGAGGATGAATGCAGGGTCATTACACTGAGGTACACTTGTAGCCTGTATGTATACATGTATGTACATATGCATGTACTTAAATATTTTTCAAACACCATCTCACTAAATGAATAAATGACCAGACTGGCCAAAAGTGTAGGTTTTTCCTAAATCAACCTCTCAGGTTGCTGGTACTATAACAGTGTGCCCCCACACCTTACCTTTTATCTTCTTTTAGACCTTGTTTACTAGGACTCAAGGTCGGAGCTAAGATCCACAGACTGTTTTATTTTAAAGTCAAATATACTCTAAAATGTGTCATGAAGTCAGCATAGAGTTAAATAAAATTCCTTTTGAAGAGACTTAATGATCATCTATAATTATCTGTACGGTAATGAAGGCTTTTGTACAAGATACTGAGTCCTAACGTATTTAAATTTAGCTTAAATTTGGTTTGATTGATAAGGGTTTTAGAATAGCTTCAATAACAAAGGTACTAACTCCTTAAAAAACATAAAAAATGTAAGAACCAATAATATAAGCACATTTATCTTATAACAATTTTAAAGTAATTCTCTGAAAATTATGTTATCATTTTATTTTAAAGAAATTCTAATACTGTACAAAAAGATAAAAGAATTTACTTGAGGTCAAAGAGACAATATAAATGTATGCAACTGGTTAACATACAATTAGTGTCTAATAGGAGATAATTTTTGAATATCACATTTAGTACTTTATAGTAGTTACAGTAAAGTTTCATGCTCATTATGAAGTTTGCTGTTCAAATAATCTCATGGGATAAAGTTCAAAGCTGATATCTTTACCAGTCTGCAAATGAAATAGACAAGGCATAGAAGACTGATGTGCTCAAGGTCATTCCTTTAGAATCTTGAAGTGCAACTGGCAACCAAATCGAGTATTTTTGGAACAATGTTTCCCTAATCATCAGGAATACTGATTTAAATACTATTTGATAAAAAGTAAACTAGAATAATATTACTGAGATGGAAAACTAACACTAAAATCAATTGATCTTGCATTTTAATCCCAAATGGTGAATGAATAATATATATTAATAGAAATATTATTTTATACATGATCTAATTGTTAGCTCAAAAATATGGCCCAACATATAATAGGTTCTCAAATATTTGCTGAGGAAATTAATAATGAATTCACATACTGTGACATTTCTATGTTAGGATGATTCTTGCTATTTTTTGTAAATTACTAAGAAATGATGTACCTGTGAATTTACACTTTGGATATTTTAGATAATTTAAAATTTGCATATGTCCATATGGTATAGAGTAAATCAAAGTGCTAGACAGATTAGCAGATGATATCAATAATGCTATCATATATTACAGTACTAAAATATTCTTGAGCTTCTTTCAAAATTAACAAATGTCTTCATTTTTATAAATATCTTTCTTCTCTCAAAAGATGCATACATACATAGACACATACAGAATTTTGTTCAATTTTACATGTAATAATTTATTATTATTTAAAACTTTATACAGGCTGGGCCTGGTAGTGCACACCTGTAGCACTCAGGAAGTTGAGGCAAGAGGATGGCTACAAGTTCAAGGCCAGTTCAGGCTACACGGCAAGACTTTGTCTTAAAAAAAAAAAAAAAAAAGCACACAGTGGTTCTCATACTTTACCATCACTGGAATCACCTAGGAATCAGTCAAAAACAGCCTGAAATTGTATTTGTAGCCAATGTCCATGTGATGCTAGTACTTCCCATCTACGTACCACACCTTAGAATGGGAAGCCCTGAATTTATCTTCAACCTTTTCTTTAAATACTGATAGTAGAAGGCAGCAGAGTATTACTGGTTCAAAGCTTTTCTTAATTTCCATCCTCCTTTCCCATATTAATTGTCAGACTTAATACACCTAATTTACCAATGTATTTGAAAGAATCAATAGATTTTCTAAGTGTATAAATTTCAAGTGTATATATATAAAAAAAAAAAAAAAAAAGCAGGGGCTGAGGGTTTAGCTCAGCGGCCTAAGCGCCTGCCTTGCAAGCAGGCAGTCATGAGTTCGATCCCTGGTACTGATAAAAAGGAAAAAGACAAAAAAAAAAAAAAAAAAAAAAAAAAAAAAAATTTCAACAGAGCTTCAGAATTTTGGATTGTATGTTCAATAGATTCAATTGATAAAGCAATACCCAATGGTTGAAGCAATGGTTTAAGAAGACAAAACATAAAGCACGAAAGATTTTTTTTTGTGGTTGAAAAGTAAATATAATGAAAAATGAAGCATTTTAGCAATACCCAGCAAAGTGCATAAGGTACTTCAGGTGCTGATGAATGAATCCAACAGAAGATACAATATCAGCTGTTTTTATTTGAGTTTGTTCAGAGAGTATCCTACCCAAACATCAACTACCACTTATAGCACTGTCTGGAAGTAATTAATATAACTTAAATATTTGATTCTGTTTAAACCATTTTGCTTTTGTTGTAATAAAAATGATTCTGGCCATAACATTGGAAAATCTGTGAAGCATATGCTATATGACCACACATTATTACAAAGAAAACTGTTTTCAATTCAAGACTTAAATGATATTGAGCTTTATAACTTAAAGGAAAAAAGAAATTATAAACAGTGTTACTCAATCAGGAGTTTGAAAAATAATGAGCATTTAAAAAATTCTGTTTGGAAGACACAGAGATTAATGTGGCAGTGCTAGCTTACCAAAGAAGTGTTAAGCAAATAACGATTAGCAACAATCATCATCATGCATGCACCATTTATAACATTAGAACTCATCCTTACAACCCAGATTTAAGATCTTTATCTAAAGAAACAGGGTTAAACATTCAAAATGTCAGAGCAGTGAGCCAACATGCCAAGTAATATCTATATATTTACAATAAGGAGTTAAGTTGCAAACCTTAACCCTAGCCCTAACCCTAGCCCTAACCTCTACAACATGGGACAAAATGTCGCGCCTCGGTCAGTTTCAAATGCAATTTTTTTAAGTCTAATCTTAAATTTTACTCAGCAGTTCATATTGTACTATACTCTTCTAGGTGTTCTTGGTTATAGATTTATATTAATATAGCAGGATTTTTTTCAACCTTTTTGTTGTTGCATCTGGTACTGGGAATCTAACTCATGATCTCACACTTGCTAGGCAGTTCCTGTGCCATGGAGCTATATTCCCAGACCCCACAGAAGAATTTTTTGTACTAGTTGATTAAGGCACATAGTTTATCTAACCTTTATTTATTAAAGCAATAACATCAGGAAATACTTGGACACAATGTAAATTGTAACACAACTCCTTAGTGACCACTAACTCAAAAATTATCTTTTCTCTTAGGGAATTGTTTGTAGTTGCAATTTAATTTTTTTTCTGTTGGCAATTAAAAATAACTGTTTATTTCCAACCAAGAGAATGTATGGAACATTGTGGGTTTGCACATGTGAAGTATGTGCTTTTCTCCTGAATCCCATGCAAAATAGATTGATTATTGCATAAATTTTACCAGTCTTTGCCAAGTTTCAAAAGTATCACCTGCTTTTGTGACTTCCTACTTTTGAAAGGTTTCTATTGCATTTTAATTATACATATTACTTCTTTTTACTTCTTTTGATAAGCAATTTAGCACCCCAGTCATTTGAGGTTATCATTGATTTCTTTAATTTCATACTTCCACTAATTTATTAGGGAGCCTATTTTCTATCTCTCTTTTTTTACTGATATGATTATAAAACCTCATCTTTTCTCTTCAATGTCTTTTGCTTTTCTTATCTCAGGTTACTTTCTGAATCTTATTAACTTTCCTGAAAAACTTATTCAATAAAATATATTCTTTCTTGACTTAAACTCTTTCTCTGATAGTAAGACATTTAACTGTGAATGTGTGCACACATTTGTCCTTGCAGAAAGAAGAGTTTTAAAAAATAAATTCAATTTACATAACATAATTAAAGAATTTCATCATTGCCTAGTCTTTCTTGGGCTATTGTCCTCTCTCTCTCTCTCTCTCTCTCTCTCTCTGTCTCTCTTTCTATATATATATATATACATATACATATATATGTATAATTACTATTTTCATATTATAATGTGCATTTATATTTTGTTCTTTAATATTATAGTCAATCTCCTTGATAGTAAGTAGTTAGGTGAAGTAATAAATCTGATCCTAACTCTTTATTTATATACTTTGGGAAAATAAGAGCCAATGTGTAAATATGGCAAATACAATATTTTGTAAGAATAAAAGTTATTTGGGATAAGACTAGCCTTTAAATGGTCACAAAATATTGTAACATCTAAGCCTTTTCACAATTCAATAATCAATTGTCTCCTTATGGGGGCAATAGCACCCTGTTAAAAGTATATAAATTGTTCTGTGAGGTAGCTTTCCAGGAAGAACAGAACCAAACTGTGTATTAGCATGTGACTGGTGCCAATTTGAAATCTCATTTCAGATTAGTGATCTAAATGATGGCGTTGAAGGCAAATCTTTAAAACGCTTTACATTAGTTAATACATCATGGGAGAAGAGGAGAGCACTAAATCCCTATACCCTAAACAACAGCATGAACAAACAACAAAGAAATCTTATCCTAAGTTACTGGTAGATAAAATACCAAAAATTAAAATGTATATATACACAAAATTGTATGTGACAAATTTTACAATCATGTACACCCTAGAAAACTAATTTTATGAAAAGGCTGTCAAACACTTTAATTGGAAAGATTTAGCATTTGCAAATGCTAAATTTGCAATTCACTATAATCACTATTAAGAACAATTCAAATTTTTCTATATACTAATGGATAAAAAGGAAATATTGAGTGAATATTCCAATGGAATGATTAAAACTTTATAAAATGAAAAATTTTGTTTGAATCAAAATTAAATAGACAGGATTGATCTTTCTGAACAAATGGGGAGAGAGGTTATAATAGTTGTATAACAGGGAAGCTATACTGAGAGATATTGGAAGATATATTTAGACTTAATAAATAGAATTTAAAACAGAAGAAATCAAAATGAATGATGATGAAGTAATATTTGAAGAAATTATTGGTGATAATATTCCAGAATTAATGAAGGAAGATCTAATGAATCATCAGGTTAATATAACAAAAATACTAAAAGAATAATTACAAATTATCAAAAGATAGTGTACTGAAGTAAAACTGTAAAAATGAAGGGAAAAATAGTCTTAAAGTCTATCTGATAAAAATTCATTATTAGCAAAAGTGAATATCAGAAGTCAATGAAATAAATCATTAAAATATAGAGCGGTGTTACCTCAAATATTGATATAGAAGAATATATAAAAATTGTCATATTTTAAAAATATATAAATCTAAAATAATTCAAAATGTATTTCATGAAAAGGGCCAAGAAGGAAAAAAATTGTTAAGATAGAATTTTATGGCCATCTAATCCATCTTTCAGAGACATAATAATAATTACTGAAATATATACAACCACAAGAAGAACACTGAACACAAAAAATGTTTGTAAATAATGATTCAAATATATAAAAATATGTGGTAATCATGATTCCCCATTAGGTGGCCTTAAAGCCTTATAAAGTTTTCACTCATTAATTAGAAAGGCTTTATTCTGGGCTTCTTGATATGAAAATATTTGAAGCTAGAGTATATGAAGTTTTATCCAAATATTTCAAGGAAAAAGACACTATGGTAACTACTATTAAGTCAGGTTATAAGGTGGTGAAGTACTAGGTTGTTAAAACAGTCATGCTGTGACCTCTATTGTTATATTGTTATGTCCTGTTTTATCTCCCCCTTATTGTTTCAAAAAAATTATTTAGTCATTTCTTATGTTTGTCTTAATTAAAGAAAAAATTCAAAAATATTAGGATATATAAATAGTAACTCTTTTCGATTTCCTATTAACTTGTTTTGAAGTCCTGTAGTACTCCCACGATCTTGTTTTGACTGATTAGACTCTGTTCCATTCTATATGATAGTATCAAGTTTGAAGACATAGGCAACTACTTTGAAGACAATAAGATTCACTAAGATACCCATTCTGGTTTGACTATTGTCTTCTTTGGAAGTCCTGTAATGTTTACAATGCCTAAGTTTTATTGGTCTTGTTCTCTACTGTTTTGTCCAACTTTATAATATCTAATAAGATAGACAATTCTTTTTAAGGAAACAAGGGACAACGTTGATAACCATTGTTGATAAACTTGTACTCTGTTCTACACCATGTGCTGTCTATCCTTGGTATTGACTGACAGCTTTGTTTTGCCATATTTGACTGTATTCTCCCCCCCCCCCAAAGAAAGTAATAAGCACTAAGGAGTAATAAAATCCAAGATGTGTAAATTTTGTTGTAAAAAAGAGAGGGAAAAAAAAAAAAAGAAAAAGAGCTCTAACGGATATAACAGCAAGTGTGTTTGGGGGTGTTAAATAGCTGACTTTATCAATGTTTTTGGAACATTGAACACAGCTGTTTGCAGTCTCCCTGTTTGAATGTCCACCTTGTGTTCTTTGATACTGTGATTTGAGGAACTATTTACAAGAAGATAGTGTGTAATCTACTAGCAGGTAATTTCTTACTGTTATGTTGTTTTGTTTTGTTTTGTTTTGTTTTGTTTTGTTTTGTTTTGTTTTGTTTTGTAGTTCTGTATTGCGTGTACCCTTACGCCGCTTTGGTTTGTTTTGTGTTTTTCTCTTTTTCCTCTTAAATTAAAAAAAAAAAAAATAACCTAGGAATTTTTTTCTTCCTTTTCCTTCTTTCCTTCCTTCCTTCCTTCCTTCCTTCCTTCCTTCCTTCCTTCCTTCCTTCCTTCTTTCCTTCCTTCCTTCCTTTCTTCCTCTTTTGTTTATTTCCTTTGTGACTAGTGCAGGCCAAAATGCAATAGGGCCATGCAAGGCAGGTACCTTGCATGTCATAAAGAAGGAGGAACAGCAGGTTCACATGTTCTATTAATGTTTTAACACAATGAGATAATCCATATGCAGCCTAAGACAGCTTGTGCAGACACAGAGAAGAAGGAAAATGTCCATGCATGAGAGAGGTGGTACCAGAGCACACAGTGTCCAAGTCCAGGAGTCAGCAAATCATCCACACGTATGACAACAGTAATGGTGGAGACGACCCAAACTATGAGGAAATATATTGAGGAAAAAAGCCAAGTTTTTCACTGTCAGAAAAGACAGTGGATGAGGAGAGTTGCTAATACAAATAGAAAGGAGAATAATAACAGTGAATTAACATAACTATAGCAAACCCCGACAAGTAATAAGTTAAATTCTATCTTATACTTTGACAATGTAAGACTTCTTTGATTGGTTTTTCAAATATAAGGTTTTAGAAAATAAGTTGGTCAAAATACTATCTTCAAGTAACATTTCACAGTAGGCCTATGAAGATACTAGATCATCCTTGAGATATGAAAGACTTCTCCACCCACAATGTCTCCAAAGGGGCCATTACATGGAGGTCCTGTGAGCATTGCCTCCTTGGTCCTGAGTGAAGAAGATGCAACTCAGAGAAGCCAAATCACAGCTTAACTGGTTTTCTATGGAGTGATCAGGTTTGAAAATTCTACCCTGATCTAACTGAGCAAATCCATTCTTGTCCTTGAGTCTAGAATTACAGAGAAAACTAAGCAGTTAGCTCTAATATATAAAATGTGAAGTATGTAATCAAAAAGAGAAGTCAATAAGAAAATCATACAGAAACTAAGACAATGAGATATGGGAAAGTTCCACATATAATAGTGTGGAGCAAATTTTCTGAAATAAGATTCTTGGGTCAAGGATGGAATAATCTTGAAAAATCTTAGAAGTAACTGAGAGAAAAAGAGAGAGACAGAAAGACACAGACAGAGACAGACACAGAGAGAGAGGGAGACAGAGAGACAGGGGGTGAGACAGAGAGCAAGAAAGCCCAAAAGATAAAAACAAGTAAGAAAAATTAGTATCCAGGCACTAGATTTTAGGTTTTTAAAATATTCTTAGACACAACTGCTGGACGTATCTTAGATTTAAAATGATCATACTCTTTTAGTGTCACAAAGTCCTCATGGTAATGTAGTTTACACTCCAAGACTCTTAGGTTCAAATCTACCAATAATCTTATGAGTTCAGAGGTGGAGTTGCAGAAGGTGAATTAATCCACTGACGAGCTCATAGTCCAACGTACTGTTTGGAGGTGAGGCCTGCTTAGAAAAGTGTGTTCTTGTCCCTGGTTTCGTCTTTCCCCTCTGCTTTCTCTTTGTCATGCGCTGGGCTGGGAAGCTTTTCTGCACCGTGACCTTCCATCATGAGGTCTCTGACTTAGAGCTAGCCAACCATGAACTGAATCCACTAAAACTGTCAATTAAAATAAACCTCTTCTTTAACTAGTGGATATCAGGTATCTTGTCACAGTAATATGAAAGTGACCAATACAATGATTATAATCATATTCATAACAAATTACTGACACCTTGTGTCATTTTCAGAGAGGGTTCTTACTTTACTCAAGCCCAGCAAAAAGCAACAAAAATTGCTCTCATATCATTCCATAGAATCCTGAAAGTCTTGATCACCTGAAATATGCAGTAAATTAAAATAGATGATATAAAATACAAACATACATGCACAAATGAATTGTCCACAATATTATTAGTAAGATTACCTCTAATATAGAAAAAGAAGAAAAAAATTTAAATCATAAAACATATAAAAAAAAAGAAAAGTTAGTGTTTACAATAAACAGATTTTTCTCAATTTCCCTATGACATTCTATTGATTGATGTTCTACATTTCAATATATACATCTACTACATGTTATTTTCTAAAGGTATTGTATGTTTTACATTACATGTAATAGTTAGAATTAATGCTTAATCCCAAACACTAAAGTCAAAAATACAGAATAGACTTTGAAGAATAAAAATTTGGTTTTCCATTCAGATCCAAGATTGAGAATAATAAAAAATTGACTTTTAACATGATCCTATTTTCCAGAAAAATAAATGTGATCACTAACCCAATTTAATTATGAGAAACATATCTAACTTTATCCATCACAGTTCTAACCTCCTATTGCTACATACACACATTATAAGTCATATCATTTAAAAATCAGCCTTTACAAAAGTCTTTTTAACAAAATGAGAAAGAAACTTTAGTTAAAGATGACAGATACCCAGAGTCTGATGTGGTATACCTGAAGGTACTCTAGGAATTATCCAAAGTCATTGTTGTCGTGAGTAATTACCAGTGAGGTCGATCCTGATTGCACCGGCCAGGAAAGTAGGTTAAGAGAGCAGCAGATGGGATTCCGATTAAAAACTCAGGATGACATTTCAACTCTGACTAAAATATATGTTTTTGGCAAGAAAAATGATTCTCTTTTTCTAGAAATGTCTGAACATGCTGAAGACTGTAGTATAGTGCTCCTCAGAAGCAAAGAGATATAGTTAGGTTTCCCATTTAAATTGACTTCTGATTCGGAATCTAAATATATACACAATAAAAACCTACTCATGCACTTGAGTAAATAATAACCATACATTGTAGAAGTAAATTAAAATGATATTCATAAAAGCTATAGAAACGTACATAATGATCAATCCAACTTTTTAGAAAGCTGTGTAATTATTTCCTGAAAGAGTGGTGCATGTTGTACTAATCCATTCATGCCATATTTACTGAATGCTGATTATGTATTATATGCAGAGACCATTGTTGCAAGCCTAGAAGGGTAAAATGATCTATATACACATGAAAAACATTATCAAACATACAAGGAGATACTCTCTCATTTTTACCTCACATCTGGTAGAGAATGAGAGATCCATTTAGTGAAGTAGTTTTGTTGTTGTGTTTAAAATATGACTTGCAAATAGTTTTATAAATGGAAATAGGAAAAAACCCTATATATTTTTATTACTCAAATCTTAAGATGCTTCACAATGAGGACCCCCTACAAGCAAAACAAATTGACTCAAACTGCTACAATATTGATTATACTTCTTTATTTTTATACAATCAACATTTCAACTCTAGAGTCACTATAGTGAAATAATTAAATATTATTAAATTGGGTCAATAATGGAATGCTATAATGATCTAAATTGGCTTTTAATAATCTTGGAATTCTGTCTTATTTTCTTGAGCAATAAAATGTGAAAAATGTGAATTAAATTAAGCATACTCAAACACAGCACAGTGGAGAGTTGGGATTAGATAGTTTATGGATGCAATCAAACATCATATAAATAAAAACAATGGTGATGATGAGTTCTTTAAAAAGAATGAAACAGATAATCACATTTTAGTGTTCAGAAGTGTAAGCCATAAAAAGAATCAAGTGGATAAAAGTCTCCCCACTGAGCATCATATTTGTATTATCTTGTAAAGGAGATGAAATTTACAGAAGAAACATTTTACCTTTAATGAACTCTAATTTTGATAATCGAGTTGCCAATTAACAGAGTAATTGCAAGGGTAGATTAATGTCACAATTCTCATTCCGTTGTCTTACAGCTACTGTCTACGAATGTGGTAAATATTCAGAGTACATTTTTCTCTTACCATTTCCGCAACCCTGATCTTACCTTCACATAATTGACAAATTTGGAGGGCACACTTTACTACAAGCGCCCAACGTTCTCATCCTATCGTTAAATGCACCCAGGAAGAAAAATACTAATGCAAATTTCAACTGACCTTTGCAGGAACAACTTACATTATTTTGCATCAGTGGCCACCAGAGATCTGTCTGGCTATATATGGATTTCCACATCTGTCAGCTATAAGTGCACTTCATCTGTCTGCTAAATCAGAGAGCCAGAAATAGATGACAGTGATCAAGCCTTTGAGCTTTTCTTAAATTAGCTACATCATGAAGTAAAGTTGGTTTCTCTACCAGGCCTTCATTTGAAAGGTTTACTCATAGGAACGTAAAGAAAAGAACACATCAGGAAAGGAAATAGAGCCTTACTTCTTCCCTTCTGTGAGTTTTTTCTTCATAGAATGGAGTGCTGACCAGACAGCCTGTCTAGTGCTAGGTCCTGCTGAGAGAACTGAGCGTGAATTACTTTTGTTTGCTCCGCTACCAAAAGACAACATCAGCAAGAGAGTTATAACGACTTTCACCTAGGTTCACCTACAGATCCCTGTTACTGACCCCTTACTTATTGTTTGTGGGCTGACTTTAAAAGAATAAAACCATATTCACCCTTGGACGGGATTCCAGCATGACATACACACCAGCTGCTACTGTGGAAGTCGTATTGATTTTTCCCCCATGCCTTCCCTCTACACTCTTCATTAAATAAAGTACTGTGAGGAGATGTGGGAGCAGGACCACCTGGGTAAGACAGCCCATTTCTGCCTCACATTTGGCTTCTCTGTTTGACTATTACACTTTCCAAAGTATTTTCTAAACTAAGGTCAAGGAAAAGCCGACACCTCTGAATCATTTTGTGTATTATTTTCTGCAGTGTAGTCAGATGAAAAGAAAGAGGTGATTGGAAGAAAAATGTGTATAGAAATATATTTTGGCAGAGAGTTCAAGAAAAAAATGTCTTTCACTCAGGCTGGTGGGTAGAGTTCCCTTTTTCCTTTAGGGCAAAGAAGAGGCTGTATCTTTATCAAGCACAAAATAATTTGAAAACTTGCATCCATGATCCAAAACTCCCATTCTGCCAATGTCCACTACTAGCCAGGAAAGGAAATATTACCTCAATGGTCAGACTGTGTCTCCCATGCCATCTGATATGAACAAGGGACTTTTGAGAGAAATTCTATATTTTGTCCCATCTACATGGATTGCACAATTGTAACATATAAATAGTTTTATCTTCACTTTTGCAATAACGTTCAACATATTCCTCGTGGCCTTATTTTATGGTAGGTTGGAAAAATATGAGCACTTAGCACATAACCAACCCATTATAATTCATTATATGGGTGTTAAGATTGTACTTCTTGGCAAACCAAAGAATTCTTTTAAATTTTTTTTTTTTTTGTCTTTTCCATTTTTTATCGGTACCAGGGATCGAACTCATGACTGCTTGCTTGCAAGGCAGGCGCTTATGCCACTGAGCTAAATCCCCAGCCCAAACCAAAGAATTCTTGATGCATTCCAGTATTATTTTCCAGCCAAATCTCTTAAGGTAATATCATCAATTTCTTCCACTTTCAGGTTAATAATTAAGTCAAGCTTCTAACTTATAATAATATATTTCATATTATTACTCAGAGCAGTTGTATATGAACTACAACTTAATACTGTTGCCCTTACAACATTAATATTGACATTAATAATCTTTCTGACATTTTTCTCGCTGGGAAACATGACTGGTCTTATTATTTCCTATGTTACTACTAAAAATTTTCACATATACAGTCTTTATAGCAGCGGGAATATAACCAGCACAAATACAGGGAGGAAAAATGTAGAAGGATCTTCTTTGTGAGATACCTCTGGTTTTTACTTCCTAGGAGAGATTTCTTTTAACTTTAATTTAATTTATCTACTGTTTCCTTCATAAATAGGCTTGAGGTTTTGGTAGAGATTCAGGGTATATCCCACCATCTCAGAGGCATTATATCTTCAGCTGTATTAACAATAAGTCGTTGTAAGTATTTGCAAATAACCTAGCAATTATATTGGTTTCAGGTAAATGAGTCAGAAGAATATATACGCCTCAAGTCCACCAAAAACATGTTATAATTATGTTCATATGACATATTTGCTTTACAAGTTCTTTATATATTCCATATACAATACATTCAGAATGAAAATAACATTCAGAATGACCCCAAGTAGACGGGGTCAGGCTGATTACAGTCTGTTACTCCAGAACATCAAAGGCTGGCAGTGAAGGCACTCTGTTACTTAGGCTCATCATTTAAAATGTGTGTTTCTCACTCTCCTCATTACACATTAAAGACATTAATACCTATTTGATAATATTACTGTGAGAATTCAATGAAATACTGCTTATAAGTACTTATTGCATTAGGCAATATAAAACCTTTTCTGTCCTTTAGAGCTTATATGCAAAAAACAAAGAATAAATGTCTATGAAGAATTTTGTCTCGTCAATTATAACTTCTTTTCTTTCTTGTTTTTCTAATTTTTTCCTCCAATATAAATATTTTCTCAAATCAAGTTCATGAAATATGTTCCCACAATATCTAATTTGTGTTGTATTACGTATTTTTCTTTGCAACTTAGAGTGCTAAATGTGAAAAAGCGGTATGTAATATCCCTTCCTCTCCCCCGCTTTCCCCTCCCTCCTTTGATCTCTCTCTTCATCTCCGTCTCTCATTCTCTGCTTCTCACCTCACGATTCCTATGCTTTCAAGTGCTTCTTCATTTTTATAAAACTAAAACCTCAATTTTCTTTTAAATTAGATTCAGCTTTGCAGTTTTGGATGACTTATCATAAGAGAATACAATACAGCACCACCTAACTTTTCATCAAAAATAAAAAGTGAAATTCCCTCTCCAACAAATAACAACAGAACAGAACAATGTCACACTAACAAACACCAAACCATGAGAAGTCATAAGAGAAGTTAAAAGCCATGCCTTTTATATCATGCTGTCTTCATGGAAGGGTAAAGACAGGGGGAAAACTAAGCTCCAGAATCTGGGGCAATTGTCTGGAGCCTGGAATTTTCCATTTATTCTTTGTCCGACAGTCTCAAGAAGCATAAGCCAGACAAGTGAAGAAAGCAGAGCCAGATCACTGAATGCATCACACTGGAGAAGCAGACCAAGTGCACACCGTACTCTCTTCCATATCTATATCTGAAAAATTTGAAAGCATGTAAGGCAAGAACTCAGACAAGTACTGATCTGAATACTAAGTATACACAGAAATTATCCATCCAAGAATTTAGAGTTGTAGAGAAAAAATGACCAAAATGTTGACAATACAAGGAATAATTTCTTTTATGTTTAATGCACATAATACATCACTCATATACATTTCTTAAAAACAATTTACAGAAAGCAGAATACAATCAAGTAAGACATATACCAAAGTTAGTAATTCAGCAATGAAGATTAGCAAGTCTTTAAAAAACAAAACGATTGGAATGAAAAGATGTTTCAAAATTGAACCCAACAATCAGGAAAACTGATAAAACTGAATGCATTGGAACAAAATGGAAAGCTAAGTCTGAACACTAATTATGATAGGTCAGCTTGAATACGTTAAAGGATGCTCAGAAGGGTGTAGCATGCAGTTCACCAAACTGAGCGGGAAGACCACGACGGTAGTGGTGGAACTAAATCGTAGGATTGTAGCCTGCATGAAATAAAATGCAAAAGAGGAAGGAGTGCTGTCCTCTGAAGAGCTGCTTTTGCATCCTTCAGGCTTAGGTCTTCAGGTCTGGAGTTCCTGATCTTAGTGGAGACTTGCCCAGGGGCAGCATACTTGTATGGCTAGATCCCTCCTTCTGCGACATCCAGGGTTGTTTTGTTTTGTTTTGTTTTGTTCATTTAATTGAGCAGCTGCTAGATCCTTTGATTTTCCAGCACTGTAGATTCTCTTCCCTCTTATTCTACAGGGACTATAGTAGACTATCCCCGCTTTAATTCTGTGAGTCTATCTAATAAATCTTCTTGCATGATTAGACACATATTTCCTATAGATTTTGCTTCTCTGGAGAACCTTATGATACAGTGAAGAATGCCTTGTGAAATTTAAAGTAAGGTTAAAGATTTAAAAATCATTAGAATGCATAAAAGCATAAAAAGAGTGATCATAAATAAGAAAGGGTTAACTTAAAAAGTGGAATAAAGATAAAAGAGAAAGAGCAAATCCAAACTACAAGAAAACAGCAAATACTATTAGTTAAAATACTGTAAAACAAGTAAAAAGATAATACCAAATATACTACAATCATGAGCAACTTGAATATATCCAACTAGATTTCTCTGGAATAAGGGGAAAATGAAGGGAAAGAAAACCTAGAGTAAAGATCAGAAGTAGATTCAGAGGAGATTTTACTAACTGTAGTCAGTCCTAAGCAGATTAAAGCAGTGAAGTTAATTAGTAACATGAGAAATTTGGAAAAATGCTATTATTAGATTTAAATTTGCTAGTTAAGAAATGGCATTCTTTAGCTCTAACTCTAGGAAGTGCATATTTAAAAATACAGTCACTTTGTGAAAGTGTAAATTTAAACGCAAAGTTTCCCAAAGGGAAGGCAGTTCTCACCTGCTTACCCTCCAGTTCTCAGCCCTCCAAATTCACTTCGTGGCATGACGTTATTTTTATTTTTTGTCTCCTCTTTTAGCAAAGTTATTATTATGAACTGAAATACAATAGACTTTTTTTTTTTTTTTGCTTTTGAATTTTATCTTCATGGAATGATGTAAGACACTGTTGAAATCCGGCTTCCTTTATTAACCTATGAATAATGGAAATTGCATATGATGCGTAAAACTAGTTTATTCACTTTTATAGCTAATCCCCTTTTACTCCATAGGTCAAATAATATTAGTAGTATGATTATATATTCATTTCACTGCTGATAGACATATGACTTCTTTCATGTTCACTGGGTATTATTACTAATATTGCTAAAGATAATTTTATTGCCTCTAACTGAATATAGACGTCCATTTTTATAGGATATTTATCTATAAATAAAATCACTTGGTTATATCACCAGTATGAATAACACTATAAGAGACACTATCAAACATATTCTTAAATGGATATTCCAATTGCAATTACCGTACTTTTTAGTATATAATAGGCTGTATTGCTGTATATCCAATTCTTTCAGCAGTTGTATAACAGTGTTTCATTTCATTTTAATATTGTAATTTTTAAAAATTTATTTCTTTATTTTATCAAGAACATGCTTATCTGTTTTACCCATTTCTACGTTCTGTCCACATTATTCTCCTTGACATTTGACATTCTTTTTGGATGTATATGGAAGATCTTTGTCAACTGTACACATCACAAATGTTTCACTCCATAGGGTGACTATTTATTCCTTAATGTTTTATAAATACATGCCCTTCACAGTAAGAAAGACCAACCAAATCAGTGCTTTTAAGATTAATAATTTTATTACTGATATTTTATTTATATATGCATTAATTTTAATTGGCACACCACAAATTACATATAACTGAAGTTTCACATGATTACAATGTGCTTTGTTTCTTTCAGGTTAAATATTCCTGTATGCTCCTTTATATATACAAAAGATAGCTAAGATAACTGCACTATTGATTTCTTAGTTCATTGAAAGTAATCTTTTCTGCTTATATTGGTTGATCAATTTTTCAGGCTTGTATCTTGTAATCTGAGCAACTATTTTGAAGATAACAATAGGCAATATATTGACCATTGTCTGTTGTCCTATTATCTTGTTTTTTAAATTCTTTATCTCTATTTTTATTGTTTTTGCCTTTCAAATAAAAACTCTAGTACAATTAATCTGCAAAGCAAGGTTTTGGGAAGTTTTTTAAATAATAATTTTCTTTAAAGTTCATATATGAAAACACATAAATACATCCATAATAAATATATGTACACATTCAGATATGCAGAGCCATTTAAATAGTTTAATGTATTCTTCTAAGTTGGATAGCTCATATTTTTCTAGTTACCTAACTGTAGTATCTAGATCTTCAATTGTATTAATTTCTTTCTAATAACTTCTAACAATCTTACTCTGAAAGATTTATTATCACAATTTTGTTTTCATCGTGTATAAAGCTTACTTTGTTTTTGATCCACGACGTTTTTAAATTTATCAAATGTTATGTTTTAATTTGAATCTCAAAATTAAGAGAAAAAATAATTTTTCTCTAATTGTTCTATAATACAATTAGAAGTAAATAGCAATATGTAAATATGTGAAAATTAATTCTTTTCTAAACAAAGTATTGAGAAAAACAATGAAAGTTACATCAACAAATATTACCTTGGTGCACATCTATTTTGAAGGAAAAGACAAAATTGTATGATGAGATATGAAGCCGATGAGTAAAAACACTTTTAAAATTTAAGAAATAAAGCCCTGGGGATTTAGCTCAGTGGCATAAGCACCTGCCTGGCAAGTGTGTGGTCATGAGTTTGACCCCCAATCCCACCACAAAAAATTTCAGAAATAAAGTGGTCAAATGCAAATCCTCCTCGTAAGAAGGGAATATGTTATTTCATATTATAAAATAAATGTAATAAAGTAATTCTATAACAAAAATGAGTTATTAAAAATTATAACACAGAAAATGTAACAGAAACAGAAAAGTATTTTTGCATGTTGATAGTTGAAGGATACTAGATAATTGAATCTCTCCTAATATCTGGGAAATTATTTTAATTTAAATGATAAAAATTTATCACACAAAAAATCAGGATAAAATAAAAGCACATGCTTTTGTTCAAAGTGTGTTAGCAAAATTATTTTAAAAACCTATCAGTCACCTTTTAGTGGAGTAGTGAATACACTTGTGTTAATCTCATATAATAGATGGTTAACTCATGAGACAAAAGAAAAATCCCAGTTATTGATTCTGGGAAGTGAGTTTGAGTCCTGTTAATGAATTCTGTACCTACTCCTATGTCTTTAAGGTTTTTACCCAATTTGTCTTCCAAGATTTAGTGTTTCTGCTTTAATATTCAGATCTTTTATTCATTTAGATTTCAATTTAGTGCACTTCTTATTAAAAAGTTTCTGCATGTGAAAAGAAATCTCCAGCATAGTGAAAAGAAAACCCACAAACTGGGGAAAAATCTTAGTGAGCTGTCCCTCAGACAAAGGACTTGTGTCTAAAACATATAAAGAATTAAAAAAAAATCAGACCTCTGAAATTCAAAGATCCAATCGAAAAATAGGCCTCTGAGATGAATACACACTTGTCAGATGAAGAAATACAAATGGTAAATAAACACATGAAAAAATGTCCATCATCATTACTCGTTAGAGATACATAAATTAAAACCACACTGAAATTCCATCTCACTCCTGAAAGAATGGCCAGGATCAAGAAAACCACCAACAACAAACGCTGCAGAGGCTGTGGGGAAAAAGGAACTCTCCTGCACTGTTGGTGGGAGTGTAGACTGGTGCAACCATTGTGGAGGTCAGTCTGGAGATTTCTCAAAAAGCTGAGATTGGAAGTGCCATTTGTTTCAGTTATTCCACTTCTAGTTATATTCCCTATGAAAGCATCCTACCACAGTGATATATATGCACCCATGTTTATAGCAGCACAGTTTGTAATAGCCAGATCTTGGAAACAACCTAAGTATCCATCAATTGAGGAATGGATAAAAAAATTTGTGGTTTTTTAATACAATGGAGTACTGCTCAGCTACAAAAAAGGATCACATTGAGATATTTATAAATAAATGGCGGCAGCTTGAGACCATACTCATAAGTAAAAATAAATCAAACCCACATGTGTAAATACTGAATAGTTTCCCTTGTGTAAAAAAAATGATAACAATATGTGAAAGTAAGTGGTAATCATGATTCCCCATTATATTGCTTTGAAGTCTTATAATGTTTTCATTCATTAATTTGAATAGTTTTATTCTGCGCTGTTTGATTTTATTGTCTGTGATGGTATGAACAACTATTTTAAGAAAACAAGACATCATAATAGCTAGTGATGATTTAATATCAGCTTGTATTGAAGTCCCATCAAGCTTTTTTTCTTCTGTCTCCATCCGTCTTAACATGTTGTATCATATTGGATTTTATTATATGTGATAGTACAAACAAAAATTTTTATAGGCAAGGAGATAAAATAGAAACCATTGTTCATGTTCTGTTAGTTGGTTCTAAATACCCTGTAATACTGTCATTCTCTTGAATGATTTTACATTGTCTTGATATGTTTGATGGTACAGTATGCAAAGTTATACTCAAATATTCCAAGGAAAGAGACACTATGGTAACTACCGTTACATCAGGATATCTTGTGGTGAAACACTACGTTGCTTAAATTGTTATGTTCTGACCTCTGCTGTTGTTTTGTTATGTCCTCTTTTATCTCAATCTCCTTTTTTTATTATTTTTTTAATTTTTATTTTAAGGGAAAAATAAATAAAAAATAGCAGGATATATTATAGTAACCACTTTGACTTCCTATTAACTTGATTTGAAGCCCTGTATTGCTCTCACCATGTTGTTTTGACTGATTTTACTCTATTCCGTTTTGCTTCATAGTACCAAGTTTGAGGGTATAGGCAACTACTTTGAAAACAATAAGATTCACTATGATGCCCATTCTGGTTTGACTATTATCTTCTTTTGAAGTCCTGTAATGTCTCCAATGTTTCAGTTTTATTGGTTTTGTTCTGTACTGTTTTGTTTAATTTTATTATAACTGATGATATAGGCAATTCTTTTGAAGATAGCAAGAGGCATTAGGGTAACCATTGCTGATCACCTTGTATTCTGTTTTTACATTATGTACTATGTCCATCCTTTTGCTTTGATTGACTCTGTTTCGTTATGTCACATTTGGTTTTATTCTCTTCCAAAAAAATTAATAAGAACTATGGGAGTAATAAAACCCAAAATGTGTAATTGTTATTGTAAAAAAGAGAGGAAAAGAAAGTGCTCTAAAGGATATAACTGCATGTATATTTAAGTGTATAGGATAGATAACAATATTACTGAGTTTTGTTGGATCACTGAACAGAACTGTTTGCAGTCTCACTGTTTGAATGTCCACTTTGTATGCTTTGATTTTGTAACTTGAATAACTATTTCTAAGATGACAATATGTAATCTATTAACTAGTGATTTCTTACTGTTCATTTTTTTTTGAAATTCTGTATTACTTGTACCCTTTTTCTGTTTTTTTTTTTCTTTTTCTCTTTAAATAAAATTTAAAAAAAAAAATACCAACAAGTTTCCTTATGATTTTCTTCACTCACCTTGTCCAATAACAAAACAGAATGTGAATTTAAAACAATACCTTCCCCCAACAATTGATGGTTTCAAACACTCTAATATATTCCAGGAGGGGGTGATGTATGACGAAGGAAATTCATATATATTCTATAAATCATAAAATGATGATTGCATTTTCCTATTAACAAAAAAATAAATAGAAGAAATGTGACATTAAAAGTATAATAGATAGTAGGCGGTTAGAAGAAATAGAAAATGTTTTTTAAGTATGATATAAAAATATTGGAAAAATACATGTTTAGGAGTCTAATAAAAATACAAATTGTATAAAGTGAAATTACAAACCATACCATTTCAAAAAATATTAGAATAGGAAAATACAGTCACAAAACTAATCAGTAACTGGATACCACAAAGCCTAGAACATGTGGAGTTTAAAATCCACTTTCAGGCACAGGTAAAAATTTGAGTTAATAGCAATGACCACAAGAGCAAGACACATATATTGAAATATTTGCGTAGAGTTTTGGTGCACTATCTGATACATTTAAGACATAAATATATAAAATATATATATGACCATTTGTGTAATGGAGAAATATATGTATACCATGTGTGAATGTGAAGAGAAATGGAGATAGTCTAATAAAAAACAATGGCAAACAACACTTTTCACAGAAAGTATATTTAAGGGAATATCCAAGTGGTATTTTCTATTACAAATAGGGAATTCATGAAATATGTCACATTTCAATACTTAAAACAATAATCTATGTTCAAATATTAAGTAAAAAACTTTATCATAGACACATATCCTGGTTTTTAATTCCAAATCAAGAGTAAATATTATTTAGAAATTTAGACAGAAAGAAAAGAGACCTACAAGAAGATAAAAACCAGGTGGTTCATACTGTACATGGCAAGTTTCACAAAGAAAAAAAGCGCTGAACAGTATCTCTCTGTTTTAAAGAGACGACAATTTGATTCATGAGTATTACATTTAACCGAATTGTCATTTGGAGTGTAAATCAACATACAGACATTCTGAAGTAGAAATAACTCTGGCAGATAGCACCCATGAGTCCCTATTGAAAAACCTCTTGGCAACAAAGTCTGTTAGAGATGAATCAAAATATATATTCTCAGGAGAGAAAAGCTGAGTGTAAAACCAGGATCTGTTTAAATACAAAACCTAAATAAAATAGCTGAAGCTTTGTAGACAAAATTTGGTGGTTGTCCATTCTGATCTTTATTCAATGGTGAGGGTAAGATTTCTAGAATAGGATAGAAACCTAATTCATATGGAGGCAATAGCCAAGAACATTGCAGCTTCACTCATTGCGTATAGAAAGAGAAGCAGATTTCCTATATGAAACAAAAGCCAGAGAACCTCAAAAAGAAGGCCAAGTATCACCTTGAATTCTTTTGAGAAAGAGGAACCAAAGATATCACACTCCATAATACCAGTAAGAGGTCTTGTCTGATTCTTCCCTCAGGATTTCGTAGTGTTACCGTTTTGATCTAAACTGTCACCCAAAAGTCTGGCATATTCAGGGCTTTGGGAAGATGATCGGAGCAGTGGAATAATCCACTGAAGAGTTCAGAGGTGTGTTGTTAGGAGGTGGGGTCTGGTAGATCGATGTGGGTTACCAAGTATGACCTGAAAGGGAAATTCACCCTACCTTCTCCGCCTTTCTTTATTTCCTGGCTGCCATCACAGGAATGGCTTGTCTCTGCCAGGTTCTTCCACCTTTCTGTTTTTGCCTTGAAGCCTACTGATCATGGGCTGAAACTTCTAAATCAGTGAACCAAAATAAATCTTTCCCCTTTATGTTGTAGATGTTAGGTACTCCTTTTAGTGACAAAGAAGTGACTAAGATTCTCAGGCCACATGGAAATAAGCAAAATCACTACCAGAGAGGAAGTTATTAATGAGGAGAAAAAGAAAAAAAACTAAGTCCTCCAAATGAGCTCACAAATATGCTGAAGCACTAGAGGAAAAACTTTTACAGGAAAGGACATCCATCAAAGTTAACAATCAATATCAATTCATGTCTACTAAAATGTAAACAATTAAAAATTCAAGATATTTAAATATCGAGATAGTGAAGTCAATATTCATAAAAATAAGAATAAAATAATTACAATGGTATGTGCATATTTTAAAAACATGAAAAAATAAAAATGTTCAAGCTTGTAAACTAATTATTAAAATTATAAAATATTGACTACATAGGATAAATTACAAAATCAATAAGGCTGGAGAGATTAGTGAATCAGAAAAATATGACTAAAGATTTTGTAGCTAAGTATAGCACAATAAATAATGATTAAATACCTGAAAAGAAGCTGATTTTCAGTAGATGTAAAGTTCAATACCTATAAAATTGCAGAGAAATAATATTTAAAGAGATGATTGTGGGGAGCTGTTGAAGCTGGAAATTGAACATACATGCAGGGCTGCAGCATGGTTGGTGCATTGCTAACCTGATGACAAAAAAGACCTTCAAAGGGTGCGATAAGGTCACAGCTAAGGATGCCTGGCTTCAACTCCAATTAGCGAGATACAGATTGTAGCTGTAGGCATTTCACCTCTGTAGTGAAAGTCGACCAGGAGACTTTCTCCTAAGATCTTCTCCTAAATTAACATAAAATAGATCTCCTAAATCATCATAATATTTCACTTAGACAAGTCCTTGAACCACTCCCAAGATCCTGTTCAGTTTCCTATATTTTCCACACTAACCCTTTCCCTGTTTGAAAAACTAAATAAATATGGGCTTTCCAAAGACATTCCTTGTCTCAGCCAACTCTCAAACTCTATCAAGGATTTGATCCTCCTGGAGCCCTGAAATCATGCCACTTGTCGCATTTATTTAAGCCTTTGCTATACACTCGTTTGGGAGACTGGGGATCTTGGCCAGGTCTCTAATAGATGATGATTAAGAATTTTTCAGTACAGTTGATGAATATATCATCAAATGATCTCTTCAGTTCAGTCTAGCACTTGTCAATGATTTCTATTCTAAAGGCAGGAGTCAGTGTTAAGGAATTCTTTGTGAAAAATTTCTTCTTCTTTACAAAGGACACAGTAAGCCATTCAGAAAAGACAGAGCAGATAGTAAATATTAATTTTTTTTTAAATGTCCAACATCATTTTAAGGAAAATTATACCTAAATGAGCCACCGTTTTATACCCACAGATTATATTGAGACTACGGGGTGGAAAACTACACATTTGGTAGAGATCTATGATCAGAAGGACTTTCTTACTGATATGCATTTGCATTTGCACCTATCTTTCCACTAGCATAATTGTAACCATAAAAAAAGTGGAATCCGTAGGATCAGTATTTAAAAAAGCACAAGCAAAAGATCAAGGACTAAATTTTGTGCCGTAACTAATTCAAGTGGACAGAAGTCAGAAAAGAACAAGGTATTGACAGAAAATTAAAAAATAAATAAATAAATAAAATGTAATCACTTCAATCACTTCAAACACCTGAAATGTTACCACATCTTCAGGTGACACTGAGGGTGAGCACTGAGGGTGAGGAAAACCACTGAGTATGATAACTTCTTCTTGAATTTTGAGGACAATTTCACAAGTTTGTTTTTTTTGTTGTTGTTGTTGTTGTTTTGTTTTGTTTTGTTTTAGTAATCCATGTGAGCCAATAAAGAGAACTATTTAATTGAAAAAAACTAGTAAAAATTGTTTAAGACAGTGCATTAACCTACAGATTTTCAGTTTGGAGCCTTGATGTATTATAAATGCTCCATAGAGAAATTTTTAAAATGGCACTGCCTATATTAGTCCCTTTCCCCCACAACTCTTCCTCAGTTTCTTCTGAACAGCATTTCCTGCTCAGCCCTTTCTCTACAGACAGCTA
This sequence comes from Cavia porcellus, assembly GCF_034190915.1. Lineage (NCBI taxonomy): Eukaryota > Metazoa > Chordata > Mammalia > Rodentia > Caviidae > Cavia > Cavia porcellus. Next base: position 58,408,024 of record NW_026947505.1, read on the forward strand.
CTGTCACAAATTCCAGACATTCAGGAACTATTTCAATGCAATTTCTCCATCTTGATCTTTCAACAGCTAGCTAAGTTTAGAACCAAAACTCCCTTGATATAATGTCTTTTCTATACAATATCATAGAACAATTCTCTCCTGCTTATTCTTCCTTTCCTTCCAAAATGCAACTTCCCTTCCTAAGCTGTTAAATTTGAAATATCTTATGATTTCAAACTCTAACTATCTCAGGAATTTATGTCTGTAATACAAACTGTACTCTAAGCTCCAGACACATATATGAACCCTTTAAAGTCTCTTTTTGGATTTTAAAAAAATAAATGAAAACAACATATTTAAAATTTACTTCTGTCAAGTATTTCTCTCTCAGTAGTCCCTATTCTAATAAATACACAGTCACATCTACGCAGTTCTCTAAGACCTGAGCCAAAAGACCTCCTCCTTCTCCTCTCTTGCTTTCTCTCTCTCTTTTTCCCTCTTTTTCTCAATCTCTCTATCCCTTCTCTATCTCCATCCATATCCCATATTAAATCCATCATCAAGCCCTTTTGATTTATCTTCTCTGCATCTATTACTTCTGTTTCATCTCAATTTAAAAAATTCCTTCTATGTCCAAACTAATACCGTCTCTCCACTCAGATTGCTGCACAGACCTTTCTGACTGTTTCGCCTTCCTCTCATCTGGCAAACCTTCCAGTTTATTCCTCGCCTGGTGATCATTACTATTTTTGTCAAAATATAAATCCAACCACATCATCTACATTTATGTAGTAACAGGAACAAGGAATTAGATAAAGCACAGAAGGAAGCAGAGCTTCTGGCATATTATACCAGCTTAATGTCTAGATGATTATTGTATGAGTTTCAGAATTAGACTAAATACATATGCTTTTCTTTGGAGATGAAAGAATACATATTAAGCCAATTTGTAAATTGAAGCACAATGAATTCCTTTAGGATGACTTATATCCTTAGAGGTAACAAGTCTTTTGTTGTCCAGATTGCATAGTTACTCGTCTATTTCAAGTCCAAATGCTGTTCTTGCAATTACTTGCATTGTAAATTGCTAGCACCTCATCAAATGTTTCAAAAAGAGCCCCAAAATTTACTTATTGTGCTGAACTTTCAGAAACAGCCTCTAGTTTCTTGAACTAAGCATTTCATTTTATTTAGTATACTCTCAGTTTTCTCCATTCTAATTCATTTAGATTCTGTTAAATCAAAGCAGCTGGTGCAATTTGACTCTCTCATTGCCTTGTCATTGTTATGTACGTTTCCACTGTCCTTGTAGCCATTCCACTGAATCTGTCAATTATATTATATGTTATTTTCTCAGCATTAGAAAACTAAGTAATCCTTCCACACTTTAAATATAGTACAACTTTTCTAATCTCATTCAAACTAGAGACATTGTTTACTCTAATGTAGGTTTGGAGAAGGAAATTTTTATCTCCTTCAAGTGAACACTTTGCTTGGCTTGGGGTATTTTAATAGAGTAGGTCAAGATATACATACCTCCATTTACAATACATGTGACTTGTATAAGCATTGCGTATCCTCTGACTATTTCCTAGGCAGCATTGCAAAGGGTTAAGTCACATTGAAATGTAAGTATTTCCATATTAGCATAAATTGAAGAAAATATAATGAAAGAAATAATTGGAAAGCATATTTTCCTTTTCGTCAACACTATTTCCTGAGGGTTTTTTTTTTTTCCTGATATAGTGTAATCTAGAAGTGCTTGGAAGTAAAATGCCTTGAAACAGAAATTACCTACGAATTTTCATAGCCACTTATTAAAGACATTGACAAGATTAGAAAGATCTAATCCCACCAATCGTCATTTAACTATAAGCTCTAATTTGAAAAAAAAAATCAATGAAATTTTTATTGCTCACAAAGAGATATATTTGCATTATATGGCTTTTTTTTCCTAATATGACCCATATTAGTTCAGAACTATGATTTTATCTCTATTGATTAGATCAGATCACAATGACTTTCTATATGTTTGATAACATTTGATTTTTAGTTCCTTAAAAACAGCCTACAATGCTAACTTTTTAAAACCATGTCACTCTGTGTGGGATAGTTCTATCTCCTGGTTCATCCATCTTAACATTTTTATTTCTGTGTGATTATTGATAGTGACTTTTACTTTCACAGAATGGTATGGAAAATTATGTGATCACCTAATTGTAAGGCATTAAATTTTGCACTAGTACTAAATTTTCCAAAGTACCTTGCATGAATATTGCTTCATGAACCATGTATTTTAAAGTGTAGCATTTATTTAGCTTAAGGTATATAGTGTGTTTTTCTATTCCAGGAGCAGTTTTTCAAAGATGAGAGGGAATATATTCTAGGGAGAGTCTCTGGATGTGGATATTTAGAATCCATGATTAGATTCCTTTGAAAATGTCACATTAGTTATTACCATTGCACTGTGCAAACTACATTCATCTCCCTGGTGGTCATGAGACAAGAGAACAATAGTTTATCATCCACTTCACAAATATATGTAGTGCCCAGATAAAAATTTCCTAGGGAATCTTTTCACACATTTGGTGTGGGAAGGACTAACCAGTGTCAAACTTTGTGTTTGAGTATAAAATGTGGCAAACTAAATTTTTAGTTTCTCTGAGGACAAAAGTATATTTCACTGGTGGGTTAATGAAAAGGCATTTAACTTCCAGTTTGCAAGACAAAAATATATCTGTAGCAAATTCTACCACAATGGTATTCAAACCACATGGTAATGGCTTGAAACATCTGCAATCCTGTAACTCATTCTAAAAACCCTGCTGGTTTTAAGCACTGATGAGAAACAGCATGTAAGCTTGAGGGAAAACTGTTCTTTGACAAAAATCACCTTTGTCTCCAATCAGTTTGCCCTCTCCCCACATCAGGATACCCATACTGTTCACAAAGTACTGTTAAATAGGAAATTCTGGCTCTTCTTTGTTTGCCAATCTATGTAAAAGCTAATTTGCACAAGCTACCTTTTGAAGCTAAGAAAAATTCTAACTGAAGAAAGAAAAATAAAGACTGAAATAATACTGAGAGCTGAAACACCTGCTAGGGAGTCTTTGCTTATATAAAGTTTTGATTTAATCATCACTTCACAATGAGTTATGATTTCAAAGCAAGGTCTTCACTAGTACGAAATGACTTGTACCTAAATAAAATGGTCTAGGATTAGGCTGTGGCCAACTGACAAGGCAAATGGGCATGATTTTTCCTGGCATGAAATCAAGCAGGTTTTTCATGGTCAAGCCCAGATCTGACCTTAAACTGGAGGATCTAAAAATGGCTACCATCAGCCTCATGGCCACAGAAAGGTCTTTCTGTGGTTTGTGCTGCATTCTCCAAAACACTTTCTTTTCTTGTCTTTCAGTGGTTCACTCTCAACCTGAAAAGCCAATTTCTTTTTCTACTTTTTGGCTCTCACTCACTTTACAGAGCACATTTATTTTCAATTTTAATAAAGGTAAAAACTGGCTACCTTTTCATTGTCTTGACTAATTTTTTGCTCAGGACTAGGAAGGATGCATAACATCACAGACCCTGATACCCAGCGTAGAAGTCATGCAGAGATGAACATAAAAATTCTGAAGTAAGTAAAGGATATATTCTATAATTATTTATTTTATATAAAAGAAAGATGAATTATTTAGAAATCTGAAGACAAATTCTTAACTATATTGCCTATATGCAAACTAAGAGCCATGTGCTTTATACATATATAATCTAGACATTTAGAGCAAACTAAAAGAAAAAAGAGAAAAAATCAATAACAATATATGTTTTAAAACTATGGAAGAGCTACTTTAAATACTTTAGATACTTTACGTAATTTCATGGTACTAAATCTACCGAAATTATTTTTGAGAGACCTTAATGAATCTGTGAATAAAATGCTTATGGAATGGAAACATGTCAGATGACTGGAGACATCATATGTGCTCTGACTTTTCAACGACAGAGAAGGATCAGTTCTGGAAATTTCAAAAAAGTACTCGATTAAATTTTCTGCCAAAATTCTACATTGAACTATTTCACATGTACAAGATTAGAAAGAAAGCATAAAGGTCAAGGATGACAGGAAGTCCTTTCTTTTATAACTTCGAACCAAGTTGTATTCCACAAATAAAATTCAGCTGCTGTGATTTTATGCTATTTATAGGGTATTTCATCAATCATGCAGGATTCAAATTACATTTCCCTTACCTTCCTGTAATATGGAGTTACTCTGGGAAAATATGGCACAGGACGGAAAAGAGATACTGTAATATACCAACCCCAAATTCATTCCTTTGTATATTTCTCATTACCACATTGTTCTCATTACCACATAGAAGGGTTCAGGCCCCTCCTCACTGAGGGTCAGTTTTTGTATGACCAATGCAAGTCTGTTTAAAAGCCAACATCTCTTATTTTCCCAGCAAATTTTTCTCCTCTTTAAGATCAGCTGTTTGCTTTTCTGCAATTTCAACTTGGTTTTTTGGGTCAAGCTTTTGTCTATTCTTTTTGTACCAGAGCTTTTGAAGCTTATTCTAATGGATCTTTGTTGGGCTCCTCACCAAATCCCAGATTTCCCAATCATATGCCTTGTTCTGACAACTTTGGAATCTTTATTTCCTGTGGTTTTCTGATATTGGAATTTCCAACAACGTCTGTTGGAAAGGTCTTCCTTTCTATATTTCTCAGTTATGTGAGACCCTTCTATTTTGAAATGAATAAAACCCAGAGATTTTCTGTTTTTTGGGTTTTTTTTTTTTTGTTTGTTTGTTTGTTTGTTTTTTCAATCACACTCCATCTCCATCTCCAGTCCACGGAGAAAGATAATTGCTTTTAAAATTGTCTTTCATTCAAATAACAGTAATGATAATTTACTATGTTCCAAACACTAAGCTTTAATGTTCCACCTACAATAGAACAGTACAGATTATGACATGGCTTTACCAGTTTAGAAGCATAAAGCAGTTCTGAATAAAGATTTTACCTGGGAACATAATGCAGAATTTCTAGTGATCTTTCTTTAAATTTGAAAATGTGATACAAAGCCTCTAAGATTAATGAATGCATATTGACCATGTCATTGTCATATAGCATCTTTGATAAAATTGTGAGGATTAAGGATAAATGTATAAGACAAAGTAGCAGATGCGGTTTGGAAAGAGTTCACAAAGAGAGACAAGTATTCAGAATTAAGAGAATGAATCATGTTTCCATTAGCAGTAGGAAGAGTAGAGAATAAAGAAAGTTTATAAAGCTTATGGGATTAGTAAAGGTGAAAGCATCTAGAGATTTCCTGGATCATTTCTTTATGTTATTTGGCTATTGTATTTCTCACCTTCCTAGAATATTAACAATTTGTTTTCATACATATACATATGTATATCCTCAAATTTAAACGTGGTTAAAACAAGAACTTCCAACAGTTACCAAGCAATAAAAAGTGCTACAAATCATACATAATTTATTTTAAACATATAAATAAAAATTTTAAATTAACATTCATTTCCTATGGTGAAATACCAACTGGTTTTATTGCATTTGATCTATATTTCTTCTTTTCTCTTTCTTTACATTTGATTTATGACAACGCATGTGTTATCTATTCTTCTTGAAATACATATAAAAAATCTTTGTAAACTTTCAGAATCTATAAAATTTACTTAAAAATAAGACTAAAAATTAATTTTATGTGCTTATTTACCTGTTTTGTCTTCAAATGCGAATCTGGATTTCATTAAATAGACATGGGTCATCATTCTGTGCTAAATACATTCACTTGTGTAACATGCTCTTACTCCTTTGAAAGTATTTTGTTGAATAAATAAAATTGGGTGAGACAGATCTAAAAAATGAGCATGGGACTAAGTGGTGGGTTGGATGGGGAAAGTTAGTTTCTTCACCTATTTCCAGCAGATTCAGAGCTGCTTCTTTTTGGAGCTTCTTTCTGTGAAAGAATACTTATCTAGTCCTGTTGATCTGGCCAACAAGATGTGAGGGGAGGTGAAAAGCACGGCTTCCCTGCAGAAGCTTTGGGACCCACTGGTAAGTGAGGATCCTGCTTCTCTGTCTCCAGGATAAGGAGCTCCCCAGCACTCCCTGCTGCTGAGTGAGTAGCTAAGCCACGACTGACAAGTACAACAGGCAGGGAACATACTGCTGTTTTTAAAACTTCTACGATTTGGGGTGTCATTTATTATTATTAGACTACTTTAACTTAGCTAAGCTAAATATTGAAAGTAGTTTCTGAAAGTATGATGCTACTATAAAGAAAAAAAAATTAAGAATACTGCCTTGGGATATCACATAGTGGCTGCTGAGGAAATTGTTAATGAAAGCTAGAAGGATATTGACATATGTTTCTAGCTTCGAATTAACTCCTAAAACTATCATCTTTTTTAGTTTAGAAAGTAGATACTATACCTAATGTACACTGTAACCTAGTGGTTACAGTTTGGAAAGATTAATATTTGAGTTAGTTGCATTTGAGAAGGTACTACAAAGTAAACTGAGCTCAGAAATAACTTGGAAACACATTCAGAAGGCAATTGATAGTCTTAAAATTACAGAATGTATATGGTTATGAGATTCTGCTCCTTGTCATTCCCAACAAGTAAACTGTATTACTAATGAAACCTTTGATAAAGAATGACTGATTCAAACTCATTTTTCCTGTGAATAAGGAATGAATCAAGGCTTAGGTATAGTTTCCTAAAGAAAAAGGGGAACAAAAGAAAAAACATTAAAAGCTCTCTGAACCTAGGAGTAAATCTTTTCAAATTTAGTAACTCAAAAGGGACCCTAAAAGTATAGCTACCTTAATATCGATAGAACTAAATAAACTGCTAATACAGAGACTTGTGCTCCTAAAAATACAGATTTTAGCCATTCACATGCAGAACTCACTCTAAACAACCAGATAAAACCACCTCAACTTCTTAAGGGAGGTCATCAGTAATGCCCAAACAGCACACTAATGGACTCACTAATGTTTGCCATTCCAAGTGTGGCAGTGGCAAAAAGGTGACTGAAAAATCTCCTTAGTTCCTAGGGAAGGCATTCTAAATGGTCCTTTAGATATACAAAAAAAGAGGAAAGAGTAGACTCACATGCCACGAGGAGCAACGGATTAGGAGAGCTACTCCTATAAGCAGAACTCAAACTAGATCAACAGGCTCTCTGCTTTGACCCATGTATGAAACTGTCACCCTTTAACACTTAACTCCACTTCTGAACCACCTTTGGCTGGACCTTACTGTTCTTAGCAGGCAGTGTATTACTCTGCATCTGTTGTCTAATTTTGTAATTAGATAATTTATTTCAGATTATGTGATTAATTCATGCTTTACTTATGAAATCATTACGTTCTGAAGGCAAAGGGCGTATTTTGGTTCCCTACTATGTGTCTAAACCCAGAATCTCACAAATGATAATATTTGACAAGTATTTGATACATGCATCTGTTTTACCACTGTCATTTGCTTGGGCTAATAGCAGTTGAAGATGCAGCTCCCACTGCACCCCTGCCTTGTATGTTTGGCTCTCTGAATATGCTGGATACCATAATTCATTGACCTCCAAGCTTTTCTTCATATCTGCCTCATCCTGTTATGGAGTTAGGTAGTATTGTTCTCCCCAAGAGTCTTAATTAAGATGTTAAATCTTTATTAGCCTGTTATACATATAGTTTTATCAAACTTTTAAGCGTAATTTTTCTAATCCCCACTTTCACTCTAAAATTTCCCAGGTTTAATGACAAATTATTTAGGGTTCTTCTCTTACCTGGGGATGTGCTGTATTTGAATCTTTGCACCCCCGGTATGAATGGCCCTCATTTAAGATACATAAATGAAATTTATCTCTATTAGGTTCTTGAATGCCAAACAGAGGCACAAATCCAATCACAGACTTTGTTTCATGAGTTACTGTGTTTATTTAACCAGGTCTATTACAAAAATAAAACCAGTTGTGTGCAACTTCCTTAGCTGAACTAAAAATGAAAAGGAGGTCAATATAAATAATAAATTACACAGAGTGACAAATTGTTCTCCGTTTTCAAACCTGAAGACTCTCAAACTGTCCCACACAAAACAAAGAGGATATATGAGAATTCTTGGCCTTAAGAGACTCCCACAAGAAGCTGAAGTGTGACATCCCTGTATTATAGGTCTTTATTGCTAGAGCATTGAAACTGCAATCTAAAGGGAGTGAAAAACTTGGAAAATCCCACACTGTTAGTAAATTAGGTCTTTTTAAAAAAGAACATACTGGCAAGCTCAAATGAATCAATGTGAATCTAAAAACAACTCTGAAAGGTAAGTGTGCTGTCAGAGTTCTATCTTTGTTCTCTTCCTTTCTTAGCTGTTTGACTCATATGGTGAAATAAATTTTTCTTTTTTTTTTTTTTTCTTTCATGATCTACAAGTAACTGAGCCTTAACTCATGACTTAAATCATGCGTTTTAATTATAAAGCAGCACAAATGCTACACAGAACAGCAAGGTTTTGTTACTGAAACAACTGATCCCAAGAGGGGTGCCTACAATCTTGCATTCCCTCTCCTTTTAAAAATAAGACACTCTCCAAATGCCCTAAAACGAGGGCTTACTTTTGATAAAAGCTAATTAAGCCTTACAGACACATATAATGATTTGAGTTCTTATAGGAACAACTTAGTTAATGTAGATTGAAAGATACCAGCATAAACTATACAATCCCCCCACAAATGAATAACTCTGTTGAGATTTTCACATGTTTTCCTTCCTTGTCATTAACTTATCAAAATAATTAGTTCTTCTATTATCCTCCGTTTGTCCAAATGAAAGAAGCTCTAAATTAGAAGAAAAATATAAGGCACCTCCTAAATGCTTAACGTGAGGATGACAGGCCTCAGACACCAAAAAATTTTATATTTATTGTGACCAAACTTTCAGTTTCCCTGAGTCCATTTCAATTTTGCCAGCCAAGTCTTATAGCCAAAGAAACTTCCTTCTGTCCACAGAAAAGGTAGAAAAATTACCCACCTACTTTTTGAAGATAAAAATCAACTTAAGTTTATCAACTTAAAGTTACCGAATCTTTAATTTTAATGAATACATGTAACAAAGGCATAGAGTGTGTATACTTATCATACATGCATGCTTGCTGTTCATTTTGGGTTTTTTCCGTATGTGTGATTAGTCTAGTTAGGCATTCACCAATACAGAGCAGTAGATTAATATTGGACAGCAGAATGCTGTGCAGCTCTTTCCATAGTTTTCACCTTCTCAGATGATGATCTCACATGAAATGCAGGACAAAGGGCATGAGGCAAAGCAACAGCTTCTTTTCTGTAGTGTCAAGGGACACAGAAAGATAAGCTGAAAAAAATAAGATGGGTTTTCTCCACAGTTTAAGGCTGGGCTTTATAAATCTGGAAATTAATTCCTAGGAAAATAGGACACTTTCAGTTCTCATGCTGCTATCAATTCAAAAATATCTAGTATAAACTATATTGTAATAAAAACATTATAATAAAATGTTTTTGTTAAGACATATAATTAGCAATGATAGCTGTTAGGCAAGGATTTTTCTCCCCTTAGCTTTAAAAAGATCACATAAATTTGGGAATACACAGTATTAGCAAATCTAAAAATTCTTAGCAAAATTGGTTTTCACCTTATTGTAATAACATTTGAAAAAAGAAATGACCACTCATATTACACAGAGAACACATTTTACACAGGAAGGTATTTACTTCTGGTACAGAAGCTCACACTAAAAGGTAGACGAAATACATATTGTGGATAATTTATTATGTGCAGTAATAAAACATGGAGTTCTTTAACTCAGATCTTCTCCACAGCCTACACGACTTAATCTGAGTGATTTAAAAAACAAAATGAAGTGAGAAATGTATATTATGATAGATTCATTTAAGCACATCTAAAAAATCTGGTTATTAGAGTCTTAATAGCTATTTTATACTTACCAAAATAAAAACAAAACAACAAAACAACTAGTGTAGGCTGCCGCTGTTAGGATTTTCTTCACGTTCTTGTTCTCTGAGTGTTGCTTCTCCTTCTGTCAAACTCTGCCTTTTTTGCTGTGTCCCGGCTTCCACCTTGCTGGTCTGTGCTTTCCTCCTCAAAAGGCCCGCAGCCTGCTGCCTATTTCCTCTCAGTGTCTGCATTGAGTGGTTCTGACGAGACCACAAGCAATGGAACTATGCTTTATCATATTTTGAGAAGCAATTAGCTTCCTCATTGATATTCAAACTGAAAACTGATTTTCTCCTTTGTCAACACCTTCCTAAACTTTACGGAACTTGTGGAGTATCATTAAATAACATTTCGGCTACAGTAATTCTGGAAGAGGGATCTCTTTTTAATAATTTCTCAGTCAGGCTTGTGTGTGGCAAATATTCAGTAAAAGCCACATTAAAATCTGCATATCTGCATACTGATACTGTTTTCCTTATATCACTTTTTTAAAATATATAATTGAATGGTTATTGAAACTTTCTGTTGTTTGTTAATTTTCCATTGTTTTCCTTTAAAGATGTCTTGTTTTATTTTCTCTATCAAAAGAGAGCATTCTGCACATTAAAAGTTTTATCCTTTATTACTTGTAGAACAGTATAGTATTTATATTTCTTTTTGTCTTCTTGTGATCTCATCATAATAAAACTTCCTTCCAGACATACATTGTCTCATTATCAGCATTAAAATAACTTTATGGTCAGTTCAGAATTTACAAAAAATATTTTTTTTTGCACTTTGGTAAAACTAATTCTACATAGAGATGGCAGCTCGCTCTCCTTTTTCTGTGACACATTGTTTTTCCCTGGTAAATATTTATGCCATGTTAGAATATTTTAAGTCCTTAAACTAAACTTTGATATAAATAATAACTTTCTGATAACAGTTTAAAATGGAAAGTAGGATGAATATATATATATGTATATATATGAAAAGATTTGGCAAAATTTGAAATGAGGCATAGTAGCTTGTAAATAAATGTAATATTCTAGGATTTTGATAAACATTTAAATGTGACATATAAAAATTCCAAAACTCCCATAAGCAACACATCTATTTGGCTCCATATGCATCATTTTAAAATGTATTAGGCCAGGGGAATTAATTCAGTTTTTGTTTTACTGTGTAATTTGCAAAAATGTTATAGAATCTAGAAAACTTCTCTTTAAATGAACAAATGAAGAAACAAAGTGATATTAAAAATACATTACAAAGCACGAAACAAAATCTTGCTCGATGTCAAAAATGCTGTCAGTGTGTCTCACCGACACACAAAACAAGTGCAAGATTTATGAGCCTTAAGGCACACTGGTCAGTAGTCTGATTTGGGAGAAAAGAAGCTAAAAGAAAGCCTATTGTTTTTCCCAGACTGAGTTATCGTATTGAAGTTATATGTGTTGTTTTGTGTATACTTTAATATCTCTATAATGATTTTAACAATAGCCATTAGGACGTAGAGTTATTTCGCAAAGTGAAGAAATAGCTCAATTTGGCAGTCGAAAGAGTAGTTACAAGATAAAACATCAATGTGTAGTTGTAGTTGTGGAGAAAATAACCCATGGGCATTAATGTTAAGACTAAGGCATCCGAAGACCTTTGCATCAGCCAATCAGACTGGACTGCTCAGACCAGAGTCCTCCCTCAACCTGAGAGACAGAAAAAACGAGGCAGACTAAAGATAAGAATGTCCTGTACAAAGAAAAAGGCAAGAAGTAAGGATTTTAAAGTTTTTCACTGTGACAAAATGGAAGATGATTAGGAGATAACACAACATATCATGTGACATATATATTCATATATACACATACATCACACGGTGTTCTTTAATGCACACAACTTTTATCTTTTGATGTGTCAGTTAAAAAGAAATTTTAGAAAATTAACAGACCCTCCCTGCACCTGATGAAAGGTAATCATCCGGGTATGTTGACAATTGCCTGGGTGATTTGAAGGTCCATTACATTTTTAGAGACAAGCAAAATATTGCTTTGCTGTATGTCTCAAGGGTAAAAAGCTATATTTAATATCTGATGTGGAAAAATATGATGAAACTTATGGAAATAATACTTAGTTCTTTGGATTTGTAGTTGATGTTTACTATATTGTTCCATGAGCCAAGGCTTGTTTTCAGAAAATGAAGCTTGTGGTCTGTAGGTTTCCCCCAATTATTGCCTCCAGAAAAGCCTGGACATTTGTGGAAATAATTCTGTGTTTGGCTTTACCCTGCCGAGTTCTCCGATATGTCTACGTGTATCCGCACTATTGTGTTGGCTGTGCAACCTGCTTCTTTATTTTCATTATGTCTCTTGCTTTTTCTCTAGTGCTCTGCACACCATGTCCTGAAACCCTAAGCAGCTACCTTATGGGCTGTTCTGAAAGCATCATTTACAACAAACAACTGCTTTGGGTGAATTTGAGAGAAATACCATAAATGTGCTCTTTTAAATTCCCTGAAAGTGCTACAAAGTTTTTTTTTTTTTTTTTTTAATTATTTAGGCACAGATTAGGGGAGGATTTGGCAGCAATAAGTAGAATATGAACGTGGTCTGGTCATTGTCTGGAGGGAGCAAGTGGAAAGCGCAAGGCAGACGTGTTCTTCTCTTAACTCAGCATTAAGGCCGCCTGGTTTGTCAAATCCCCCGACGGTATTCGAATTTGTGGCTTTAGAATTAAATGTGACAAAACTGAATATTAAATCTGAAAAAAATTCTGTATGACTGATAATGGACTTTCTCCACCACATGTCTAGTCTATTCTCCGTAAATGAAGTGAATCTATTGTTAATATTCTATCTCCTAAGTGATATTAGCACTAAAATGGAGATCAGAAAACTTATGATAGTACATTTTTAGTCTGTGATATTCACAATTATGCTTTATGACCAGACATTTTGATAATCTTCTTCATTAAAAAATAAGTGTCCTTGTAATGACTACTTAGGGGAGAATTCTTCTTATTTTATCTGTTTGCTAAACTGAAAATTGATCATAAGAACAATTCTAAGGGTCTGTACTATTCCTGTTTAATGGAAAAAGTGGGGAGCCAGAAAGCCAGCGATTTCAAAGGACTGACATGCTTGGAAAGCACCCATGTCCTGGGTGATCCATCTGACTTTGTGAAAATGTGGTCATGTACTAAATTTTCTCGTTGCTTGGGTTTGGTGATTCTATGGCAGCCGAGATCTGTTTTCTAATTCTCTTTGAATAGATGGATTCCTGGAACCTTTGTAACACAACTTCATGAACCTCCTATTTCCAGCAGTAAAACAAGGCTGTGTTCAGAAAATCACAAACTAACAGTCATTCCATCTAGCTAGGAAAGTCTCTTTCATTATCAAAATAAGCAGGAAAAAAAATGTGGCCAGGTAATTACAAATTTAATAATCAAAATTTAAGTTTCAAAGTTATATATTTGCATAAATATTTTGAAAACCTCTAGAATCTTAGAATATTCACTTTAAACAATTAGCATTTGAACATTTTATTTAAGCACCCTAAATTGGTAACATGTTCGTGTTTCAAATAAAAATGGTGTAGTTCCATGGCAAAGCCTGCTACAGTTAATATTCTAGAATCAGGGCACTGACCTTCCTTTCTCTCACCCCACATGCATCCACACCAGCTGTGAGCACCATGCATGAACTTTTATCCCTTATAGTGTTACAGGAGTCATATGCATGTAATATCCATGGTGAAGGTTTCCTTGTATTCATAACAAAAGAATTAAACTTTGCAGGAAAGTGAAAGGAAAAGCTGCTCTTTAAAAAAATAAAATAAAACATCACAGTATAGATAAAACCTGTAGGGATTCAACAGTACTTAAAAGATGACTTTTAAGTATTCTTGATCTAAATGATCTAAGGGGATTATAAGAATTAATGAATAGTGGGTTGCAGACTAGGTCAGAACAGAATTTTTTTTTACCCTATTACCCCCAAAAGTTTTTTATTATAGAAGTACTTTTTAAAACTCAGTACTTGGGGTTTAATTTGACATTTGCATTTCAAACAGTGATCCAAATGCTAGTTTGTGGAAATCTAGTAAAATTAAAGCCATTCGCTTTATAGAGCATGCAAGAATTCTATCTATTGGAAAAATCCACTTTACCTGTAAATAGCAAAATTGCGGTGAATACTGAGTCTTTCTTCACAGAAACACAATGCTAGGCACTGAATGCAGGTGACAAGGACTATAGCCTAAGGCTCTTCACGTGAACATTACTATTTTGGTAAAATGATGAGCATAAATTGTTTTCATTAACACTACAAACATTAGATAATAATAAACTGCTCACATAATGCTTAATGGATATTTAATTATGAAAGGAAAGGAATCAGTGTCTATGGGGCCATGTGTTTTTAAGAAACAAGATGAAACGATGCAGTATGTACAGAGCAATAGGAAGTTTTAATGAGAAACACTGAAATCAAATGGAACAGTCATGGTTGTCTTCATTTTGTACTATTACACTGTAGTCACACATTTCCTCTCTAAAAGAATAGCTTCTATGTTTAAATTTGTGAGTCACTTAGCTTCAATCACTGTTTGATTTTGACATTGGAAGGTGGCTACAGACAAAGTATAAATCAGTAAATATGACTGTCCCAGTGAAACTTAATAATACAGTAGGGATGGATTTGGCATGTGCACCAATCATGCCTACTCCTGTTCTCAAATATCAAAATTATATTCGAAAAATTAAACTCCTATATAACAGTGTCTGCTAGTTGTTTGATTTGTATATGTGATAAGCCAAGAACTTCAAAAGGTAAGCCTGAAGACTGGAAATCTCTCACGTATAGGCTTTGTGCTGATTTTCACATTGCAATTACTAGGTATATATTGAACCAGTACCATTTATGGCTTAATTTGGGGAAGATAAAACACCAGAGGACATATTTCATGGGGCAATTTTATATCCCCAGGGGACAGATGACATGAGTTGCACATTTTTTCCCATTTACATTTTAAGTAATTTTATAATGTATTCAAAATGAATTAATGCAGGGATTTTTCACTTTAGATATATTGAAGTTTAATAAGCTATGAACACTATAAACTATTTATTTCAAATGCAAAAAATTTTCACGTTTAAAATATTGAAACACACACAGAAAAAAATGGAGCTAAAGATACTGTAACCCATAGCAAATAGCAATAGATATTCCAAGTTACAAGACATATTTGACATCTCTAATTCACAGTTTACCACACTGAATACATTTTTTATTCCTTGAGAAATTATAACATTTTATCTTTTATTAAAGATGAATGGTCATGAAGGATGAAAGGAAATGTGTGAAATATTTGCAATAAATCAATGAAAATCTACACTGTAAGCATAATAACAGAGTAGTAGGAATTTGTTTTGCAAATGCTATCTTTTGTGTTTCTTCCTAACTAGTTTTTGGTTGTTGACACCAATCTGAATCTATAACAACAAGTAAGTTAAATATGTCATTTTAGGCTGACAACTGTAAATTTTAGTATCCCTGATATTTACAAATAAGTAGTGAATGCTTTGTATAGCACACAAACATAATTTATAAATTGATAAGATGTTGGTTTACTTAGATTCACTTGTTTAAAAGTTTATAATTTATTTATCAGCAAGTATATTAGAGAATGAAACAATTTAAAGCTTTTTATTAAATAATTTAAAAATTAAAATAATTTTTTAAAAAGTTTTAAGATTATTCACCTATATAAAAATACAAATAAGTTTAATAATGAATGTAAGCAATATTTGAACTTTATTTAAAGATTCTAGGCCTATACAAATACTCATGAATGACCTAGACTTCTTAGTTCTGAATTAGTTCTACTTTAATATTGGTTTGCTGCAAATATGACATAATGTGGACTCTAGGTATTTTGCATAGAGTTGTAACATTAGTATTTTTAACATTTGAACTATCCCCAAACCCATACTGAGTAAGAAGTCTTTTTGATTCAGTTGAGTGTAATGCGTGTAAGCGTTACTGCTTGTAAGCATGTAGTGTTTCTCAGGCTCCAGATAGATTTTATGTGTTAAAAATTAAATGATTACGTATATAATGCATATTATATATATTTTTTCTTTATGCAAGATGATGTGGTAGACATCTTTCATATACTTGCATTTGCTAAATATCTTTGCTTGAGTTGGTGTAGGAAAAGAATATACATAGAAGGCAGGAGAATACATGAATTAATTTGATTTATTTGTTTATTTTTTTTCTTTGCTTTTGAGACAGGGTCACAGTTGTAGTCCAGGCTGGCCTTGAACTCATTATGTAGCTCAGCCTGTCTTAAAATTCACAACAATCTTCCTGCCTTAGCCTCTCAAATTCTGGAATTACAGTTGTGTGCTAACATATCCAGTTAGAAGCAATACATTATACAGATTCGTATACAGTTTTTCCAAGAAGTTGTGCTCAGATTTATATTACAAATAATTTCTCACTATTATAGTTTGCTTATTTTAATTACATTTTTTCAACATTCATGAACATTTAAGGGAAAGCCATTGCATGAATAGTATATTTGCATTCTTTTTTCTTATTTTTAAATATCTGTGATACTGGTAATTGCTTTAGGATATATGGAAACTGATTGGTCTACTTGAAATCTTGAAATCTTGCTTGATGTAAATATAGCTTCAGTATTCTCATTAATCTTAAAAAGGGTAGAATGTTTTACTTTATAATATCTGTTCATTTTTCTTTAAAATTCTGTTTTTTTGTGGATTTTATTTAAAGAGAAAAAAAGCAAAACAGAAAAAAGGGTAGAATACAGAATTTCAAAAAAAACAGATAGTAAGCAATCACTAGTTGACAGATTACATATTGTCATCTTAGAAGTTGCTGTTAAAGCTACAAAATTAAAGCATACAAAAGTGGACACTTAAACAGTGAGACTGAAAACAGTTCTGTTCAATGATCCAACAAAAACTTAGTAATAGGGTTATCTATTTTACACACTTACATATACACGCATTTATATCATTTAGAGCAGTTTCTTTTCCTCTCTTTTTTATAATAACAATTACACATTTTAGATTTTATTACTCCAGTTTTTGTTGTTGTTATTGTTGGTTTTTGTTTTTCTTTTTTCTTTCTTTCTTTCTTTTTTTTTTTTTTTTTATTTGATTTTTGTCTTTTTGAGACAGGGTCTCGCTGTGCAGTTCAGGCCGGCCTTGAGCTCACTTTGTAGCCCAGGCTGGTCTTGAACTCACAATGATCCTCCTGCCTCAGCCTCCCGAGTGCTGTGATTACAGGCCTAAGCCACCATGCCCGGCTACTCCTACAGTTCTTATTACTTTGTTTGAAAAGAATAAAACCAAATGTGACAAAGCAAAATGGAGTCAGTTGAAACAAGAATATACATAATATATGATGTAAAAGCAAAATACAAGGTGATCAACAAGGGCTACCAAAATGCCTTTTGCTATCTTCAAAAGAATTGCCCATATCTTAAAGAGGGTAAGATTAAACATACTGTTTGGTTTTCTTTTTCCTTTTACTTTTTCACTTTTTTATACCAGGAATCCAACTCGCAAGCTTGTGCACTTTCCAGGCAAGTGCTATGCCACTAAGCTGTATCCCTGGCCCTACATTTTTCTTAAAGTTTCTTTTTCTGTGAAATATTTGCTTCTGATTTTTTAAGACTTCATGAAAATACTTTTGATCAAGTACAGTTAATATATCCAAAAATTGTGAAAATTTTCTACTGTGAAAATTTTTAGTTTACATTCTTCACAATGGGTACCACAATCCCAAATGTAGTTTGTGATGTAGCCTTTTGTGGCTTCTGACTGTCTCTAGAATGACCAGTTACCTGAGAAAATTAAGAACTGAGGTATTGCAATGTTATGATTAGTTATTTCAGCAATGTCAAAAGTTTGGATTCAAACACTGTACTCGTTTTGAATCTTAGAAACACATGCAGCTCTTCCTCCAGCTGGCTGGATGGGAAGACAAACTGGATGAATACGGAAATCTCAGTGCTCTTTAGGACTGCCAATTCAGAATCTGGTTTTTTATTATTTTTTCACATACTATAAGAAGATATGCATCATTATTAAGATTTTTTATGATCTTTTTGTTATTTATCTCTGAATTAATCATAACACAGTAGTAATTCTCTTACTAAAACTTTTACTAAAGAAACCAGGGCTTGGGATATAAGCTCGGAGCACAGCCCCTGCCTAGTAAATGCAAACACCTGAGTTCAACTCCCAATATCAAGAAGAAGAAGAAGAAGAAGAAGAAGAAGAAGAAGAAGAAGGAGGAGGAGGAGGAGGAGGAGGAGGAGGAGGAGGAGGAGGAGGAGGAGGAGGAGGAGGAGAAGAAGAGAAACCAGTTACTACCTATCATACAGGCCACATCACCAATAGAATATAATCAGAAAAAATAATAAAAATGATATAGAACGTAAGCATAGTAACATTTATAAATATAATATTTATATAATACAAAGAGTAACAAGAATCAACACAGTATATGCAAGCATGTATTTGCTAATCTAGACACTGAATATTTAGATTTCATTTATATATGCTGTAACATCATATTTTATAAAGATATTACATATAGAATGATATATAGCACATAAAATGAACTGTTTCTACTATTATCTCATACACTTTGGTTAACAGAAAATTTTTGGAAAGACACTAGAAGGTTGGTCTTATACTCATGTTCTTAAATCTCCATTAGGATTAAATACTAACAAAACACTATGGTAATTTATTCTAGTTAAATTAAAAATACTAATTTCTCCTTTTGTATTTCAGAGGCATTTATTTTTATTATTCCTATAAATTGATGTTATCTCCATAAGATGGATTATCTAGCATATGTATTTCACAATATATAGAAAATATCTCAGAATTAAAACAATAAGGATATCTGTGAAAGAAAAACATATCCTAATACAAAGAAAATGGGAGGCTGAAGCAGGAGGATTGCCATGAGTTCAAGGCCAGCCCAGGCTACGTAATGAGTTCAAGGTCAGCCTAAACTACATAGTGAGACCTGGTTTCAAAAAGCAAATAAACAAACAAATCAAGAAGAAGAAAGTATTGCTCAAAGAATTCATATGTTCTACTACCAGTGGTTACTAAAGTTACACAAGTATACATAGAAAATACGATTTGTTTTCCAACAACAAAGCACAGGTTTAACTACAACTTGTAAATAATTAAGAATTTATTCCCATTGTTTTCACACTGATAAGTTTTTACTAAATTGAGATAAAAATGTATCCCGAGTTTCATGTCAGCCACTCTTTTAAGATTATGAAGGCAGGATACAGCTCAGCAGCATAGAACACGCATAGCAAGCATGAGGTCCGGAGTTCGACTCCTGCAACAAAAAAAGAAAAAGAAAAAACAGAGCGATTATTATACACAATGAATTAAATATTGTAATTCTTTCATTACTTTACTATGAAACTTTGTTTTTGCTTTTCATAGACATAAGAGTAGGGTTTTTATATTTTCTATATTATGTACTACTACATTGAAACAAAAATGTGAATATGTTTTATGTAATCAGAAAAAGGATTGCAAAGAGTCAAAGAAAGACAAACTGTCATTTAAGAAACAAAATCTTCTTGAAACAAAATATAAAACTCTAGGATTTTGCAACAATATAAGTAACGTAGGATTCATTTCTGAATAAATGAGGAGGAGGAGGTTAAGCCCAGCGCCTTTGCCATTGGAAGCTGCTCAGCAGTCAGGCTGGCCTGCTCCCTGCCTCGTGCTGGAGCGAGAGGCCAGCACTGGCCAACGGGAACCTGCAAGCATTTGATGCACTCGCTGCCGAACACAAAGTGGCATCTGGAAATAACTCAGAATGTGAGCTGCGCTTTTAGCATAGGAAAGGCTTTCATTGAAACTGAGTTAAATGGGAAACGATTTAAATGGCAGGAAGAATGCGGTTGTTCTGTTATTACACCACTTCCCACTGATGATGACACTCGCTTAGTATGTAAATTCAAAGGAGAGAGGCAGAACTGTTCCAATACAGAGTTTCCAATATGTGTGTCATTTGTCACATGTAGCACATCTGCTGCCATCAAACTATGGCAAATTGATAATCTCCACTTCAGAAAGGACTGAAATACAGGGAAGTGACCTGTACACTATCACAGGCTGCAGTAGCTTTGTATTTCATGGTTCCCAATCATTTAACAAGAAAAATATTCTCAGCATAACTCCTTCTTTCTTTGTCCCCACAGAATTCAAAATGTGAGCATATTAAAAATCCTGACAGACTCCAGTGGACTGGGTTATACTATGTGATAATGCCTTTCCTAAATCAAATACTGAGAACTGTATATAGCTCATTATAAGATAAATCACTAAATTCTAAATAATATTCTTTTTTCATAAATGAACAACCCAGATATCATGGACAAGAATAAGAAGAGGAGAAACAGCATATTCTGAATTCTGAGTGTGTGCTGAGTGACTGGGCCAGCACTGCCACAGCATACCACACTGCGTGGTGGCCCCAGTGGACTGGGGAAGAGATGGTTGGGAAGCAGAGTCACACCCTAAGGAAGTACAGTGTTTATGAACATAGACTATTGCTTCTCCTTGTTTCTCTACTGAAACAGGAAAAGTGGTGTGTCTCTTCTGAATGATGGGGTCAGGTATGAAGTCCACAGGAAAAATGAGTTGCTCATGAACGTAGCTAAAAAATACAGCAATTACTGATCTGCTATTGCCTGATTGGATGTGACCAATTTCCTGCCCTACTACCACAGAGCAAGCAAGGGAACCCTCAGAAAAGAGGATATGATGAGGGGTGGGGATTGTAACAGAGAGGAGCACGGGACCACCCCTCCATTTTTCAGTTTTCAAGTGACATGGAATATAGATCTTATTTGTGCTTGGGTACTAAATATTGAGACCATGGACAGTGGATAAACAGGAGGCTGAAATATTGCTTGAAATGTTTGCACAAAGAGCCAACAAAAATGGTGCTTTAAGGTGAATTTCAGTCATTGTAACCACAAAACCAGTAATGGAACATGAGAAAGCTGGACAACAAGTATACTGGAGAGGGGTCTCAGTCAAAAACATTGTCCAGATGATGCTGAATTATGGAAAGGATGAATCTCAGAGCAGGTGAGGCCCTGCCACATAACCAAGCTACGGAAACCACAAGTCAGGTGTTTGTTGATTGTAAGGTAACGGGACTAGGTTTTTAAAATGAAGTTATGTTGTTCTGATACAGCAAAAGGGAATTAAATTTAGGATATGTTGATTCACTTGTCATTAATAAAGCCTACTGCCCAGAGTAAAAGGTGCAGTAACAAACAATTGTGAACATTTACTAAAAAAATGAAATTATATCCACACATCAACAAAATGAAGCTCTTTCCTAAAGCATTGACACTGGTATTTTGTTCCCTAATTACATTTTAATACTGTGGGAATAGCTAAGAATATATAATATTTATTCTTCATTTTTTGTATGTAATATTCTTATTTACCATACAATTGTTTTTGAGATATTTATCCCAAACATAAGAACACTCATAAATGTTTTGCATCAAAAGTTCTTGTAGCCAACAAACATTGTACTTCCTGTAAACTGAAATTTCAAAGTAAAAAACCTAATAGTCCCAGACATTAATAAGTTCAAGTTCTAGGAGGAAAGACCTGTACCCATGCATGTAATGACTTCTAACTTTTAAAGTTTCATAATATAACTTTCCTTAGTTTTCTAACTAAGTGCATGTTATTATCATCTAATTAGAATCTACTAATTAATGTACTGTTATTTAAATTGTTTAGGCAAGCATGCTAATGATAACACATATATTCCTGAAGAGAAATTATATTCCACTTAATTGATTATTTAGAAATGCAGTACTTTGCACCTCATATAACAAATTTGGATTTAATATCTCATGGAAAATAGTTTCTAAATGAAATTACAGGAATCATTAGGCACAGAATCCATGATCAAGATCATCATAATTATTTACTCTTACTTCTGTTTGTTCTACTTTTCCTGTTTGTTTCACTTTAAATAGTTCATAAATGCTTGAAAACAACTCAGATTTTTATGACAATTTGTGACATTCAGTTTGAGACTTATGCACTTCTTAACTTCAGCCTAATAAATTTCCTAACTGTGTTTTACTCTCCAAATATGACAGTTTATTTAAGAGTCCCAAAATTTCCAAAGCTTCTAAAATGACATAGTTTTCCTTTACTATGTAACTCAGTGAATTTTGTGAACATTTTCTAAGTCAACACCATAAGCAGTTATAGACTTTACTTTTTCTCCTTCGGTTCCTCTGAACTTCATAATTCAGCTACATTGTCTCTTTTAACTCTCCTTCATAATATTGTGTATGTCATTGTTATCCATTGGAAGAGCTTGTCCAACCTGTTTTCACCCGCTATGTTAATTCTTAGAATCTTACTGTCAACTAGTGGATTTTTTTTTTTTTTTGATGCTTCTGAAAAAAAAATTCTTGCCCTTCATAATGACATTCTGAATTTTTCATAAGCAGAGTTTCATTCCTAGGTTTTTACTAACTGTTCTATTTTGTCTCAAACCATATTTATTCCTCAATTATGTCATGAATGATTGAATAGGATGCATTTTGATACTTAAAACAACAAAAGCTTATTTCATTACCACCAAAAGCTGGTTGCAGGCCGCTTCCTCTTCTCCTCCTTCCAGAACTTTTTGTACTTGCTCTCGTGCTCATCATTCAGATGGAGCACACGTAATTTCTAAGTCAGGGGCCACATGTCTTTGGAACTCAGCTTATTCTAGTCACTCTTTTTCCTCTTTCCTTCCCCGAAATTTACCTTCATTACTGTGATAAAAACCTTTCTAACTTTCCTTTCTTGAGCCTTCTTTATAATTGTGGCAATGTGCTTGAGCATTGTGATAGTTAATTGTAGAGCTGACTGGGATAAGAAATGCCTAGCAGATTGGTTTAGCACTATGCTGTGTGGTCAGGACGACAGATTCACTGTACCTACTCTGGGTGTTGGTGGCACTAGCGAATGCACAGCCTGGATGGAATGGAAGGAAGGAAGGATCAGCTTTTCTTCTTCAGAGGACCTTGTGTTCACCGTTGCTTTTGGATGTTGTACCCAGACTCCCAACATAGACCCTTCAGCTTTTCAGGGCACACCTTTGGGCTTCCAACGTGGACTCACACAGGACTCTGCAGTGAGCTCCAGACCTCCAACAATTCAGTGGATCCTCCAGTTCTGCAATGTACAGATGGCCCTTTTGCCTTATCCCATCCTTGCTCTGTAGCAGCTATTGCAAATTTACTTTTTAAATATATATATATATATATATATATATAATTTTATGATATATATGTGATTTTATGATACAAGATATATACATACATATATATATATATATATGTATATATATATACTGTTTCTCTAGTGAATGCTCTGATATACATATTTCTCATGTGACAAAAATAATATTAACAATAGTGACCACACTAAAAACAAGGCTATTTGAGTACCCACCTTGTGTCATTGTGCTAGGTATTCTACAGACATCTTACTCAAGCTAGAAAACAAGTTTGCTTTGTAGGTACTGTGAACATTTGTAAAACAAACCACCATTATACCATGGAGATCAGCAGAGTTGCTGTATCTATACAGCTGATAAATGAAATACTCAATAATATAATACCAGTCCATTTAGAGAGACTTGTTGCTGTTCAACATTCTGCAACTTTCAACTTTCATAATTATATTCCCAGTATTTTAATACAGTTACCTTTTTATTCCTTTCATATGATGAGCTCTCAGAGGATAATTGGTGAATCCTTTAGTATAGGACATATATTCTCTAACGACTGGTCTTCTGTTTCTCTGGCAGACAGAAGTAGCATCAGTGCCATGTTTTTCCTCTCCTACATTTAGACAGTCCTTTAAGTGTTCTGTTTCACCCTTAGGGAATATTATGCTAAGAGTTATGAATCCATATACATTTCGCTAGGTTGCCTTAATCCAGAAATCTTCATAGGCTTTGCTTGTCATCATACTATGGATAAATCCATTGGCAAAACAAGCAATGCCACTGCCACTGAATTTCTGTTAGAATATGCTGGAATTTCAAAGGAAAACTAGTAATGGTACTTTAAAAAAAATAGATTTGGAAACCTCTTTGGAGTGCCATTTTACATTTGAATGAACAGTAAAATTCTGCCTGTTCCTGGTAAGTTGGCTGCAATATTCTAAATATACCTAGTTTCACTCTATTTTAGCAACCCACTTATATATTATGAACTCTGACTACATTAATTATGGCTGCCACTTTTTATAAATAAATATCAGGAGCAAATAAAACTAGTCTTCAATATTGTTTTGTACTTCCGCAGGCAGAGCCTGTCAGTAAACAGGTTGGAGTATTTGATAACTGTTTTACCCTTAGTTTGGTTAGCACCAGTGTAATTGGTTTGAAAGTAATGAAATTACATCATAACTTTAGATACAATATTGCTAACATATGTTTGTAGTATAATACAGCTGCTGGTTTGTTTACACATTATAGGGGCTCTAGGCACCCTTTATAAGTCATTTCAGTTTATTTAGACAAACTGCTACATGCAATCCACTGGATTGGTGTTCAGTGAAAAATTTTAAGAAAAAAATTGCTTAATTAAAAATATACGTTAATGTCTACATCTAATAATCATGAAATTCCCTGAAGCTTTTAGTATGAAATTATAGATATTCACAGTAAATTCTCAATGTTGCATCAAACTGGATTGACCAAAGAAATGTACACTTTCCCTCTATGGAAGCTAGTTGTATTATAACAGAAACACATTTCAAAATTCATAACAATTGAAAATTACCAAGAGAATGAAGTTTGATTTTTTTATGAAATATACATATTTGTAAAGCTAAAAACAATGAAACGTAAGGAATAAAAAGTACGGAAGATAGTGTTGACAGTGACAAACTAAATTATGTGGATTAAAATTTGCACAAGTGTGTTTTCTATGTTCCTTGAATCTTTGTAGCTACGCCTGTGAAAGCATCATAGCAAGTATAATGGCATAGAAGGAAAATTTTAGGCTTTTCCGGTAAACAACTCATGCTGATTCTTTTAAGATCATTATTTTCTAAAATCTATAGCCATATACTTAAAATGCATTGAGTGAAGTTTATTAAATATTCAATAACTTAGAAGATAGTTCATTGCTTTGTTACCTTACAGCTCTGTGGGAGTCATTTATCACAGGCCCAGAGTTAAACGTGGGCTGTCTTCCAGTGTGAATTTAGAAGCATACCTCCCAGGCTAAACTTCAATGTTCAAAAAGTTTTGGAAAGGTTTTTTCAGGGAGCTAAGTCTTTAAACTCACTAATATGAAAAAGGATTAAATGAAAATATTCATCGCCTAGAATATATTAGATAAGATTTATAGCCAATTATCTAACATCTCTTGGCCTTCCTCCAGGAGTATATTTTCATAGTTTGAATAAAATGAAATGGATTCACGAATGAAAATGTAGGTGCCACGGAGCCTCTCAAGTCTACTGTGATACATTTTCACTAACCAGAGTGGGCAAAATGATACTGAACCTATATAACATAACAACAGAGAAACAGAAAGGAAAATGAATGTTGAAATATAAAAATAGACATGCATATAAAAATTTCTGCACTTCCTTGTTGTATATTTTAATCTCTGTCTTGATGACTCTAAAATTAGTGATCTTCCAGATAATGAAGTGTTATCAGCATCTCTTGTCTTTATTCTAGTTATGAATGCGCCATCATCTCATACTCAGTGCACCTTAAGGGATGCTTTGGTACTAAAATGACTAAGAACGAACAGCTCTTCTCCAAACATTGGTAAATCACCTTGATTCCAAGGGAAAAGACTCACCGCCCCATTTCAGATACAGAACTCCTTGTACTCAGGCTGTAAACCTGGAGAATAGATTGTTCTGCTCTCACACATGCCTCTTGGTTACTAAGAAGTATAAACGTGATATCTTAGCATTTTCCCTCTGTAATTTTATACTTCATAATCACTGATCCATCTTTACTTGCACAGTGTTACCCCATTCTCCTCCTCTCACTTGTTCAAATCATGAGAAAATTCTGTTTGCTGTTATTTTCAGTATTTTGAGATTGCCATGTTGCCCTTGTAGGTCTTTACAATTGTAAGTAAAGAAACATTCTTAAGCACTCTAATATTGGATGACATCCTCTAGGTTCTACTTTTGGTCCTCTAAATATTATTTTTCATTATTTCTCACATATGTCATTATGTACTGTAACAGATTACAAACATAGTTCTTTAATTTTATCTATATGAAACCTGCCACATTCATTAGGCTATAGATTTCTTCCTCTCAACAATTTATCACAAATTTCCCGTATTCAAAGTTATTGCTTCTTCCATGATATTCTAGAATACTTAGATTTTTCAAGTTCTATTCTATTTATTTCCTGTTCTGCCTGTAAAATAATCTCTTTAACCTAGTAACCTTAAATACAATATTTTTTTTGTTTTTCTTCCCTTGAAAATAAGGATGATATTTTTGCTATTTTTGAAACTTTAACACTGTCAGTGACATCTATACATCATGTATCAATATTCATCATTTTATGTAGTGTTTTCCACTGAATGTATAACAATTTGTTTCACTAGGTATAAATAAACTACTAAGTAGTGCGATCATTTTTGGCATCCATATAGGTATTAATTCCAAATAGATTGGTCACCTTTGTCATTTATTTGTGACATACACTCACATTAACCCCTCTTCTGCTCTAAATGAACTTCTACTTCTGATATTTTAAGATTTTAAAATTAAAAGGCTCATATGAAAAAGCCAAATTGAAGTTAACAGCTGGTACAGAGCTCAGATAATTCATAGAGGGAAAGAATCTGAGGTAGGCTGCTGACACATTTGCAAAACAGGTGTGTCTTCTATACATGTCTCCTAAAAATACTATTGAGATAATGAAAATAGAAATTTCATGGGAAAGGTTTCACAGAAGGAATTTAAATGAAGAAATTTCTCTTTGATAATAAAAGGGCTTTAAAAAACCTAAAATGTTTGAATAAAATACTCTATCAAGCACAGCAACAAAGGAAAATATTATAGATAAAATGTTAATAAGTTTTAAAGCCTTGCAATATTTTCTTGTAGCAAAATATTTTTGCATTACTTCCAAGGAGTAAGAATTTTACACCAAATTCTGAATCACAGAGTCTCTTGGGCAGTTTGGCTAAGCATCTGTCTCAAAGAAGAACAGAGACATGTATATGGAAGCAGGATTACCATCGTTGTGGCAGGATTGATGTTTCCCCAGTGGTAGGTGTTAGGGAGATTCTCTGTTAGCTAAATTGTAGCCTGGGAATGAGACCCAGCCAGGTTCTGACTGATACATCCACCATGCGATTAGTTATATAGCTGATGCAAAGGCCACCAGTGGAGAAATCATTGTGTCCTATTATCAATTTTTCTCATAATGCAAAGAAGAGAATACTTTTTAAGGATCAAATTTGAAACTAAGTAATATAAAATATTGAAAAAATATACAAAATATTTTACATTCTTTGTACCATCTCCTTTCTTGCCTTTTCCTTTAAAACACATATATACATATATATATATATATATATATATATATATATATAGAGAGAGAGAGAGAGAGAGAGAGAGAGAATATTTATGTGTGTGTGAATATATAAACATATATATGTGTGTGTGTATATACATACATATATATATATATATATATATATATATATATACACCTTTGCTGAAATATGGAGAATTTTATTATTTTATTTCACTTGAGAAGAAGAATGGTAGATTAGAATCAATGGAAAAGCAATGAGAAAGCAATATCTCAGTGGAAAAAAACATAAGATTCCTTTATGTAGCCTTAAAGCAAGGAACATAGTTCTATTGAGTATTCTGTTATCTCACTGTGACTCATTCACAGTCATAATGACAGTGTTTATTAAAAGGCACTTAGTGTGTGACGTGCACTTTCCGGATAGTTTCATTAATGTGCGTAACAGCTGTGAAAGCGAGGCACTGCGATGCTATGTGTAGATGAGGAAGCTGAGATTCAGTGAGATGAGTTTTGCTCAGTGCCACATCATGTTGTTAGGGCAGAGCTGGAACTCAGAAGCAGCCTTTCTAATGGAAACTCGGTTCTTACCACTCTGCTCTGTTACCTGGCAAAACCAAGGTTTATAATTTTGTGATAAGAAATGAAAAGAAAGGATCTGTGTAGTGTGTCAGTGATAGCAGAACAAAGTTTTAAATATTACGTGAGAAATTTGATCTGCCCTCAATTATTACTGTTCAGATCTCCTAACATTTTCAACCAGAACATACTGTTGATTCAATTTTAAAACATCCCTATAGTTTTTTCCCTTGTATTGTTAAGGATTGAATCCAGGGCCTCCCACATAGCAGGCAAAGCTTTACCTCTGAGCTACACCCCCATCCCTTCCTCTACTATTAATGTGCTTTGTAAAATGTAGGTAGTAATTTAAAATATGTGTAAGGCAAACATTTTTAATAATTTTTATTGAAATTAACCAGTACTAAGATAGTATTCGGAATTTGTAGACCAGAGAATATGTCATTAAACCTAAATGTTACTTAGCTGAAAATATGTACATACCACTGGAAGACCATTAAAGTGAGAATAATTTCAGAAGATACGTACCTTTCCTTTTGAGTTGAAAGCTAACATGCAGATACTTATTACCAGAATTTATTGATCCATACCTTATAAAGTGCCAGGAATTGTTCTGAAATTTATCCAGTTGTAGGATTTCTAACAGAAATGTGGACACCAAATAGTCGTAGAATAAAGAGAACTTCATTAGATTTTATGGGAGCTAGTTGTCACAAGTACTTAGTATGTTGTTTATGATCATTAATAATGTCTGCTGATTTGCAAAGTATGTTAAGAGGTTTTGTGAGAAACAGCCATGTAGCAATGAACTGCAGTAGGTATTAATGCATTCTGATATCAAATTATATTTTACAGTGTATCTGTACAGTTACATCTAATCCAACAATATAACATTCACTAAGCAAAAGTAATGTCTTTTCTAGGCAAGTAAATGGAAGAGCAAGTGTATATTATTCTCAATAGGAAAATTCAAATATATTTTGCTGCTACTGATGAAGAAATTAAATAAAGAAAATTCAATTTAATATGTCAGTGCTCCAGCAGTAACCTGTAGTGAAAACAGAATTCAAAAATAAGATATTCGTCACTGTCTTCAGGAATGTAGAGTTGGAGAATTAAGGTAGTCAAATCATCTTTCATGTTTAAGAAATATTCTACTCTAAATTATTCATCAAATAACTGTACTTTGACTCATGAACAGTAGAAACATAAAACAAGATGTCTGGGCTCTCAAGATAGCATTTTTTGAGCACTAGCTAGGTTATTAGCCACAAGAATAAATATTTAAAAGATAGCTATTTAAACCTTTTAGCAACTTTACAGAGATTTTTGTTTTATTAGAATTTTAAGAGAAAAGTAAAGTCCAGAGTTTTTCAAAAGATAGTGTTGCCCAGCCAATAATTTAAGAGCCAAAAATTCAGATATTTGTCTGTCAAATCACAAGGCTATTAATGTCCTAACCTACATTACTATATTTGTTTATGCCATAAATTTCTGTTTTATATTTTAAGTAATATATTTTATATTTAACAATATCATAGACAAAATTCATAAGTGATTCTCTTTTGTTATTTAAAATTAAGTTGTAATAGGGAAATATAGTGGTCCCCATTTAGAAATTCTACTCTAATGTGTTACTCTTGATTTAACAAGTATTCTACTGATAATATGAAATGAATAGGGATAGAGGTAAATTAAAAAAAAAAAACTAGTTTCTATTTTACCTTTTAAGATCACTGTTACATCACGGTTTATCTGTTTTAATATCTGTTTCTTCATGAACATGCATATATATTTATAGTTAGAAAATAGACTTTAAAAAATTTCATAATTCCTTCTTAGTTGAAAAGATGCGTATTACAGAAAAGCATCTTAAATAATGTCTTAAAATTACAAAATAATAATATAAAATTGATTTCTTCTGTTAAATGTCATGGAGGAAAATAACTTGGAAATGATTTGAAAATGACCTTGTTCACCTCTAGCTATTGAATTACATTTCTAGATATGTAAAGACTCACTGGGTCAGGGCTATAGCTCAGCTGCACAGTGCCTGCCTGGCAAGCACGAGGTCATGAGTTCAATTCCTGGAAACTCAAAGTTCTAATAAATTACAAAATTAAATTCCTGACTAATGAATTCAGCCTAATTTATATCTCTAAAAATACAAAAACAAAACCAAAAATTCTCATAAGACTGTTTATTTTTTCCTTTAATGCCTAAATTTGCGGGCATAGCTGCTTTGTAGGAAATCATATACAAATACTTTTTGGTAATTAGAAGCAGTAGAAATGAAACTCATATGGGCGTATTTGTTTGTTTATTTGTTTTTCTTCTACTATGCAGTTCAGCCTGGTCTTGAACCTACTTTGCAGCCCAAGCTAACCCCAAACTCACTGTGATCCTCCTGCCTCAGCGTCCCAAGTGCTGGGAATACAGGTGTGCTCAACCATGCCCAGCCTCATGGGGATATTTTATTGCCATTTGCCTTAGAAGCTATGTACATTTATGTCTTCAGTATTAAGTAAACAACTTCCCCAGAGCTTGTAGAGGATCTAGTAATTGTTTCTCCCACCAATGTATGACACAAAGCTGGGAGCTCCTGTCAGGCGGGCAATTTCTATTACACAGAAAACTGTAGGACTCTTCACACCTCTGCCAGAGGCAATTCAGGCTATATTTAATCCTTAAATATGCAGTTATTTCAACTCTCATTCACAGTCTCACAAAGGACAAATAAGTGTTTTATGACAAATATGCTATTTTTAAATAGTCTTTCTTTGTGTCCGTGCTTTTGACTCAAAAATATGTCTTTTATAGAGATATACAGTAAGCTTCCAACCGACACCGAAACTGCAAACATATATATTAATATGATAGCATTTGAAGATTTTATTGCATATTAAGATTTTAATTTTCTCTTTAATTTTTTAAAAAATAAATGTTTTACGATTGGATTTGTTTCCCAAACATAAGAGACTCACTTATCTTCCTTTTCATAATTTGCTACCCTTGATCTCACCGAGTCCATTTACAGATGAGAAATTAAAAAAAAAAAAAAGCACATTTCAGGGTGATTTGGCCCAGTTTACTACCTACGTGGGATTCACTTAACACAATTGGTCCATTTCTACCACCCATTTCTAGACATCTACAGGGGATGACTCAGTAAGCTTCTTCCTTGTTCTTTACCTGTATTTTAAATCAGAAAACCTCTCTTCTTTTCCAATAGCTAATAACATTTATTTTAGCCCCTTAACTGTATATGCACCCACAATATTTATTAACATTTGTGTATAGTTAAGTAGATTCAAGATGTTTAATGTTAAAGACATTATTAGGCATCAAGTCCCATAAAATATCAAAATATTGAATATCCAAATCTATATCCAGTATTGACGGGCTTTCTTCTTTCCTTCTAGTCAAGGACTGGTGACCTTCCAAACACTTGCCTAAATTATGTAACTCTTCCTTGGTTTTATATTATATTTCTACATTATGTTTGACAGTATTACTGCTATGCAGTTTGCTTTGCATGGGAACTGGCAAGTAATTCTGATGTTGAATTCATTTTATGAATGTGGGCAAAGACACTATTCTGAGAATTACCAGACACATTCAAAAGGGATCACAATCACCGTATCATGTAATAGTGGAACTAAACATTATAATTATGGTTTAGCAAATGTTATATTTTGAAACAATTAATATATTTATGTATTTTCCTGTTCTACATCAGTAGAACCCACATTTAAACATCTTAATGAAATACAAGTTTAATAGAGTCAAGAAAGTAATAAATGTTCTCCTTAAGAAGTTAAATGCTAAGAATAAGCAGCAAATCCTTTAATAGCTAGCAAATATTTATTTCAAAAATGAAGTTAGTCAATATATGTTGCTGTTATTTGCTTTCTAAGACTCTAAATTGTGCAGACATTGAATGATAGCATCGTATACTATAGTGAATACAGCAGTACAAAATGTCATCTCTAAGGTGAGTCGTTAAGACTTGCTTATCTATAAGAAATACAATCACAGAACTAAACTTGGAGGGAGATCATGAGTATTAGATGTATTTATACTGCTGAAGTGGACTGGATAGTGCACTGGAAATCTAAACTGCTCTATATTTGTTAATTCTCTTTGAATGCTGGCAATCAGATGGGTTTTAAAAGAGAATCAATTATACTAAACCTGGCATTGTCCAAGATGAGCATCATTCAGATCAAGCTTAAAACAAGAATGCCTCTTCTTGTTTATACTGTTTACACTGTACCATCATAGAGAAACATCAATTGGAGAGAGTTGATACAAGCAGAAACTAAAACTTCTGATGGGCACTGGAAAATTCATCCAATTTCTTTCTTTCTTTCTTTCTTTCTTTCTTTCTTTCTTTCTTTCTTTCTTTCTTATCAGATAAATCAGAATGTCAACAATTTGTGAAATAATCCTAAAGAAAACATTTTCCATAGAGATACTATTCAATCTTAAATGCTCACATGTGGAGAAAATTCACAATATAGTTTGTTATCTTTCTGCAGTCAAAAATACAGATCCAAATTAAAAATGAAGGAAATGATTACCATGAGTTATCCAGGTATGCTTAAAGTAATCGCAATTGTCCTTATAAGAAAGGGGAAGGAAAGGTTCAAGTTAGAGAGGTGGATGTGTTAAAGGAAGAAAGAGTAAAAGAGAGACGTGAGGATTCTGTAGTTGGCTCTGAAGACAGACTGGTCGTCAGCCACGGGATGCTTGCAACCTTTAGAAGATAGAATATCAGGGAAATTTAGCTTCTATTAGAGCCTACAGAAATAATAAAGGCCTATTGCCATATCTTTTAAATACTTCTAACATCCAGAATTATAAAATAATAAAACTGTGGTTTTTAATCTACTAAATTTGTGGCAATTTGTTATGCCCAGAGAAAAATGACACAGTCATCCATACAAGAAAGATATTTCTGATGTACACTGTCTCATACATACCCTTGTGCAAATTCATAGACGAGGATTCTGCTAAATAGAATACATAAGTTATGGAATAATGCTAGTCATCATTTATTTTATGCAAAATAGCTAGGAGTATCTACTGTATGTTCTTTGTACATTGCTGTCAGGTATGTAGAAAAACTAGGAAGAAAATGTTTCAGTTTCATCAGTAAAGCATTCTGATTTGTTTTCTTCATCTGGTCACTAGTTTATAAAGCTAATTGTTGTAGATTGTTATCTAGATGTTCCCCTGAAGCCTCATGCCATTATAGGTGGGATTTTTAGATGCTGGCTAAACCTAGGCATGTGATACCAAGTTTAAGTGTTCATAATTCTAAATTATCCCACTAACTGGAATCAGCATAGTTCTGTGTACGGACAACGCAAGCCCCACCCTCGGTGTAGATGGCACGAATCATCAGGGTTATAGCATGGATGGAATGAGACTGGAAAGGCAGGCTTTCTGATGCTGCTTAGTGCTTCATTATCTTTTGCCTTCTTGCCACAGACTATTTCTTCTCTGTGATGCCCTTCTGCTATGCTGCCTTCCAATGAGAATAGCTGACTATGGACTGAAATCTCTATAAACTGTAAGCTGAAATAAATCTTCATCCCTTTAACTTTGGATGCTGGAAATCTTGTCTAAAAATCTGTAACAATCAGATTTTGGTAACAGTAGTGGGATCTTGCTGTGACACTATCTACACATTTGGTTCTGCAGCCTTTGGGACTGTCTTGTGAGAAGAGTCTGGGAAGGTGTGGAGTTGCCAGCTGAAGAAGCAACTCTGGAAGTTATGAGCCAAATCTGATGGGAGATTCTGGTCGGAGCCCAGAAGACCACAATGTTGATGGAAATGCAGTAAGTGAGGAGCAGATTCAGAAAGTTTCAGTTAAGAACAAGGATTACGTTGACTGTTGGACTCCAGAACATATGTTTTATACATTGGCAGAAAATTTCTCAGCAATTTGTGCTTGTCCAGAGACTTTGCCAGATACTGAGATAAAGGGCAATGGACAAACTAATCTGGCAAAAGAAATTTCAAGGTAGTTTGGTATGGAGTCAGTGGCATGACTACTGTTGGAAACTTTTAGCCAGATCTATGCTGAAAATCAACCATCCAATTAGATTAGAGACATTTTTAGTTTGACCACCAAAGAAAGCTCTTGTGAAATTGTGGACTGCAAAGATAGAGCAGAGGAGAACTTGTTGAAAAGGAATATAACAGTAGAAAAGATGGCCTGAGGACTTCACAATACCTGCAGGACTCTCTTCTTTGCATGGTCAAAATTTGCAAAAGTCAAAGACTGCTTTGATAAGCGAGCTCTAGATCACCTTGCTCCAGAATGGAAGCAGCACAGGGCATTTATTACTCCGGATTTCATTCAGAGTGCCTAGGAATCCAGGCACTAAACCTCTACTGCCAAGAGAGAATGAAACCTGCCTACTGTTCCAGCTGGCAGCAGAGTTTTGCTTCCTACATGTGATGCTGGTTTTAGGCACACAGAGGATACAAGAGTTATAGCGTCATAGATAGATATTTCGACCCAAATTTCAGAAGAGGCCTGGGAGGCCAGCCAGAGTGCCCAAGGAGATACTGTGTGAACTTGTGAGAATAATGCTAAAGGCATTGTGAACATGCTAAAAAGATTAGAGAAACCAAGCACATGGACCTATGGATCATCTAAGGAAAATTGCAGGACTACAGAGCCAGCCCAAATGATAAACAATAAAAGCCATAGCCACCAACAATCCTGTGGGAGTGGAGCCCTTTGTAGCTCCCATCTTTCCACAAAGTACCCAGAATGCTGGACATGGAACTATAGGACTTAATGTTTTCCTTGCTGGAGTTTGGACTTGCTTTTGTCTCATTCCTATCTTCCTATTTGTACATTTTTCAATGGACATATTTATCTCATGTCATTGTATGTCAGAAATGTTTAACTTTCATTTGTGTAGGAGCTCACAGCTAAAAGTTTTCCTTAAGTCACAGAAGACACTTGGTACTTGGACTTCTTAGCAATGCTAAAACTATTATGCCTTTGGAAATTCTAAGAAATGGACCAATTATATTTTGCATAAAGTGATGAACATAAGTCTTTTGGAGCCCAGGGGCACGACGTTATGACTGTATCTAGATGTCCCCCAAAAGGCTCATGTGGTCATAGATGGGGCTTTGTGTAGCTGGCTGTGTGCAGAGCATGTAAAACCAGTCTAAGATTAAGGGTATGTACTATCAAATTAGTCTACTGATTGAAATTAGCATAGTTGTGTGTGTGGATAATGCAAGCCCCAATCTGCATGTGGGTGGCATCAGTCAATAGTGTAATTGTCTGGGTGAAATATCAAGGGAGAGAAGGATGGCAGGCTTGCTGCTGCTCACTGCCTCACTGTCTCCTGCCTATTTTCCATTGGCCATTTCTCCCCTGCAATGCCCTTCTGCTCTGCCCCTCTCCACTGGGGCCAACTATGAACTGAAGCCCCTACAAACTGTGAACTGAAATAGACTTTTCCTCCTTTATAATCCTCTTTTTAAATCTTGTTATGGATTTAAAACTGGTGGTCAATTTAACACCAGCCAAACTAAATCAGCATTGCTGTGTGTGACGGCCACCCGGGGAAAGCTGCTGGCATAAAAAGAGACCCGGAGAGGGATGGCGAGGTGTTGTGGGTTCTCCTAATTGTTGTTGTTCGGAGTCATTAGCTCTGGAGGAGTGAATCATGCGAATTTGGACATTATCCTTAGAGGAGTCTGGGACTTTGTCATTGAGAGTGACTGTGGTTCATTTTGGGAGCATTCTGCTCCTTATATTGAGCATCGTTTCCTGCCTCTGAAGGGGAAAATGTGTGCTGTTTCATCTCCAGGATAAGCTTGTCACACCGGCTTTCTGAAATGCACTTGACTGTTGTCATCATTGGGAAAGTTTGGGACCTCACTGTTGCTGAGGGTGGCTATAATACTTTTCAGGGAAGCCCTGGTCCTTATTTTGAGTATAGTTTCTCGGCTAAATTGTAGAACCTTCAACCTATTAGCATAAACCCTTCGCTCTGCTGACATAGATTTTCTAGTTCCACCGCCGACCTGTGGGCCTTCCCAGTGCAGATCTGTAAAACAAACTTGCATGAGTCATTGTTGTGGGATCTAGGCCTCCAGTTGGACTCATGAGAGGCATTGTCATGGGCTGTAGGTCTTTGCTGAACTTATTCAGGACATTTTTGTGGAACCCAGGCCCTCAGCTGGTTTTTCTAGGTCTTTAGTGTTGTGGAAATATTTCCTACTTCCTTGTATTTAACTATGAGTGACCATCATAAAATAATATAAATTCTGTGTCCTATATGTGACTGTTCTCCTTGCAGCCCCTGACTGCAACACTCCTTTAACTCATAGGCATTTAGCACTTTGTTCAGCAACAAGAAAATTAATTAAAACCCAACACATGATATTTTTAGTGTGTACAATCCCCATACTGATAATCAAGCATTTACTTCTCTGTGCTTTATATTTTAGGTCTTTCTATAGCCCTAAAACCTAACAGAGATTATGACACTGGATATGGTCTTATTGAAGGCTTGTTGAACTCTATTAAAGATGGCTATGGAAACTAAAAAATGGTATTACTTGCATGTATTTTTGTTCAAGTATTCTAAGTACAAGCTATGTTCTTTTCTGTGTTCATAACTATAAATATGCAGGTGAATATGTGTTCATGTACTGTATCACCAGGAGATATTTACAGATTTTTTTTCATAATGGTAAAGATTTTCTTGCTTTGTGACAGCATTTCACATTGGTTAATGCTTCACATAAATATGAGTGAAACTTACATTCACAATTTGATAAAAACAATAAGCTAGTCTTCACCAGAATTTTACCTATGTGGAACAGAGTATAATATTAATGCTTTTTATCAAAAATTGCATGACCTTCTCTCATGAGGATGATACAGTAAAATCTATGCTTAGTTACTTTTTAATAAAATGTTCATGAACAAAGAGTCAGAGCCTAAATGTATATTTGCAAGTAAAAGAATGATCACATAGTGTTATGATTTATGTTTAAAAGCTTGCTGAAGACTCATGTGGTCACAGGTGAGGCTTTTTCTGAAGTTGCTGGATCCAGAGTATGTGATGCTGAAGTTAGTTTATGGTGCAATGCTAGGCTCCAGTGCACTAAGGTTAAGGGTGTGAATACTACGTGCCCTAAGAAACCTGGATAAAATAACAGGGAAGAATAAAATAAAGGGAAGATGCTAAAGTCCTTGGCTTGTTTTGTTAAATTGCATGCCATGAACTGTTTCTCCTCAGCAATGCCACACCACCCTGCCTTGGAGCCCGCCAATGATGAATTAGAACCCCTACAGACTGTGAGCTAAACCTTTCCTTCCTTAACTTATGGCTATTGGGTATTTTGTCTCAGCAATGAGAAAAGTAACTAAGCCACATAGATTTAAAAGGAATTGATTAAAACCATTAATATTCAGCAGATATGTATTCTAATCCACATTAAACTTATAAGCACAAATGTCTGGTTTATTAAAGACACACTGTGATAAACAGTGTCTGATCATTGTCTGGTTAGATAACTGCTCAAATTGCTATCATGTGAAGTGTGATAAATGAGATTAGTATTCTCATCTGAGTGCTAAATATCTCATTGAAATCTACAGAAGCCAAGGAAACTCCAAGGTCTGCCTGCGGCTGGGAATTGAGAAGGGGTTAGCTAAATTGAAACATTTACATTTTTAGCACATCACTAGTCTTTTAGTAAGAACTACACAGTCACCTTTTCATCTTCTCCATTAAAATCACAGTTCTTGTCTTTCTCTTCTGTCTTCAGGAATAAGTAAGTAATTAATCAAACCCTAAAGAATAGTTAAAAGAAGCCCCTTTAAAAATCCTTGCCTATAATTATTCTGCTATTTTTCTCAAGCTCTATATACTCTCATATCTGCAGGAAGACACTAATTTCTTTCATGAAAAATCTGATTCACCTTTCTAAAGGGATTCCAAAATATCAAGTCCTCCTACACCTATTCTAACTTTTTACCACTTTTTAAAATACTTGTTTGTTTCCCTTTATATTCTTTTTTCCTGAACTTTAAATTTCACACAATAAAAATGTTTCTAGATGTGACAGCCTCTTCTAGGCCACTTTTTTATCTAGGATAAAAAGTACAAAGAAGGAAAGAATGATGGCTGAGTTTAGTATTTTTTTCATGTAAGTCATTTTTATAGTAAGTCTTATTTTAACCAAGTAGCTTGAATACAATATATAAGCCATTAAAAATGATGAAAGAGAGAATAAATCTTATTTTCAAAGAAATCGAAATGTAGCATAACATTAAAAAAGAAAGTAAATGGGAGTAAAACAGGAAATAAAAAACATTTGGTCCTTGTAATCTGCATTGAGAATTATTTTTAACTAGCACTGTGTAGGTATTGGTGACACAGAGACAGAAAGAGAAAGCAATGTTTATCTCAATTAAACCCTGAAGTGTGGGTTTGATTGATGAGTGTTACGATCTGCAGTCAAGGACTATAAGAAGGAACTGACCAATGACCAGGCATCCTCACTCTGACCTCACATCTTTATGCAGCAGTTTAGTTTTTCTTTATGTATTCATCTAATTTACCTACATAGTTAGGAAGCTGAATACAAATAAAATCCAACCAATATTTTTGTTGTCCTGAGCATCAAAGTATATTCCGTACCCTATTCTGTAGCTCTTCAGCTTTTTCAGCCTTTTCCTTCCATTTATCAGAAATAATATTCTGGGGAAATGAAATCATAAAATTTGTTCTAGTTTTATTATTTCCTAAAAATTTGTTTAAAGATTAGATAAAAAGGATTTGTGGAATCAACTGTTTGTTGAATGCCAGCATATTCCTAGTGTTTCTCCGTGACAGCAGTGACGTCTAGATGTAACATGTCATTGAAGCTTCATCTATTCATACGTCTGTGGCAGGTGATCACTGGTAAGTACAGTAATGTTATGGACTTGTGTGGAGTCATGGCTCCTCTTAAGAACTACATGGTGAATGAATTCTGGTTTTACTTAACAGAAAAATGTCAGTGCCAAAGCCTAAGGGTCCTAGAGGCATGTGACCAGGGTAATTGGAAAATACTTTCATGAACAGAACTGATAGTTTGGTAGGAGATGGAAACTGAACTACTCAGACACAGTGCAGGAGATAGAGCAAGAGAGAAACTTAGAGAAGTCTTGCAGATGTTCTCTGCCTGAAGAAGCAATGCAGGAGCTCAGAGTTTGTTCTAGAAGAGGCCATAGTGATGTGATTTCCTCATCTCACATGTTTAGTCTCTCAGTACTTGCTCAGTGGCTACTTCCAAGCCTGGTTCTTCAGCTTTCCCCTCCACTCACACCCTTCCATACTTGCATAAGTTTATCAGTCCCTTCAAGTTTATTTCACTTGTTGCAGCAGAAGGATCCTAGACACTGGACTGATATAAAATCAAGAGTGATAGAAAAGGAAAACACTATACCCAGAGTTCTACGGACCATGTTGTAGGCCTGTTTGTTCTCTTGTTCCTGTAACTATGACCTCCAGAAACTTCCAAAGAGATGCTGCTATGAAACATATTCCTTGAATTTCAGCAGAAATGAACTTTCCACCTATAGGCAAACTAGTCTCTAAAAAACATTTTAGATAGTGGAGCCCCTCTAGCAAGCACTAATAAAACTGGGCAATAGAAGATATGTAGGTGGATCCTGAAGATAGCATGGTGCAAAAGGACATTTCATATCTAGCCTATTTCTGCTTTTTGTTTCTCATACGTTTCTGTGGTATCTTCACGACTCAGTATCAACTGTTCAGTGAGTCTCATGAAGAGTATACACAAAAGTGAGGAAAACTGTATGTTGGTAGAAAAATTCATTTGAATTCCCAGTAAGTTATTATTTCACATCTGAATCCATTCCTCTCCTCTCTCAAGGAGAAAACTAAAGACCTCCTCACTAATCTCATGAGAAATGGATGACATGATTTATATAAAGTGTTCAGCACAGAGTCTAGAACATAGTAAGGAATAGTAAATTAATTTTACTGGCAAGGGAACCTCATAATGTTGATAATTTATACAAACTACTTAGGCATTAAGATAAAAACAAACTTGAAAAAACTACAGTCCCTTTCATTTCAGTAATCACGGTGATAGAGGAAGAATATATACTACAAAAATAATTTTCGTGGATCAAGATCAGACTCTGTCTGGTATTTAAGTATTCTCAGAATCTACACAAAGTGTATTAATTTATCCTAATTTCACAGATTTGTTTAAAAATAAAGTGCTTTTATAATTAAAATATCACAACTGTCATTGACAAATGTAAAGAGACTATAGGCAAGTAGTGTTTTGAAGATTTTGCTACATATCAGTGTAACTTGAAAATCCTTAAAAATACCTATGCTTAGGCCTTATCCCAAGTCAAATAAAAATTTCTGACAGTGACATACAAGAATCAACATTTTTTAAAATTTCCCAAGTAATTCAAATACTCAAACACAAATTGACATAACAAAAATAAATTGTTTTCTGAGATGTCTCAGAAAAAGTAGTAAATTTCAGAAGTAAATGAGAGGATAATTTTTAAGATAACTTCATTTCAAATTTTAAACTTTAGTTGGGTCTCAAAAGAGTAGAACAAGCAATTAAAATTGTTATAATTGTAACATGTCATTATCATGTTAGTCAGAATATTCTGTGAACATTTACAGAGGACAGGTATTCTAATGAGAGCCACAATGCTTCAATGAGCTTTTCCTATAAAACACAAATATAATTTTGATTCAGTTAACGACTTTCACTTACATGTCTGCTAAAAAAATTATAGCTGCCTAGATATTCAGGATGGCAGCCCTTTTATTTTGTTAAGTGATCTTTATTCAACTTTAAAACTATGGACGCTTTGAGATAGAGAACTCTTACGCAGACCTACCCTGGGCATTTCAGTTGTTTAATAGTATTTCTGTCTTTTACCAGTCAGAAGTCAGCCCCACCACCACCCCACCTGTAACAATCAAAATTTTTCCACATGCGGCTGTTTATGCCTTGAAGCAAAATAGCCCTAGTTAAAAACCAATACTGTAAGAAAGTGCTCTAAAGGATACAACTGCAAGTGTGTTTAGGTGTATAAGATAGATGACCATATTACTAAGTTTTGTTGAATCATTGAACAGAACTGTTTGCAGTCTCACTGTTTGCATGTCCAGTTTGTGTGCTTTAACTTTGTAACTTGAACAACTATCTCTAAGATGACAATATGTAATTTATTAACTAGTGATTTCTTACTGTTTATTTTTTTGAAATTCTGTATTACTTGTACCCTTTTACTGTTTTTTTCCTTTAAATAAAATTAAAAAAAAAAAAAAAACCACTACTCTAGGTGGACTCATATGCAACTGTTATCAGTGTTTAGCCATTTAAAAATATTTTCCTAATCTTGAAATGAGAAAAAGGCAAGCAAAACTGATTTTAATTCAACAAAACTCTGGGGGAAAATATATGAATTTTAGAGTAAAGAAAAATATTCTACGATATGTGTATATATGTCAAATAAACATATACACATGCATAACACACACATGCGTGCATTACAAATGACTAGCAAACACCAATAATTGCAACTTAGTTGCAATCCCTCACGACTTTTTATTGCCCTTCCCCATCTTTTATTCAAGTGCTTTCCTCCACCGTCTGAATTCTGACCTTCAATAATGCCACTGACTTTACTCACTTGCTTACTCCCACAATACATTTTGGTTCCAAGATTGTTTTGCTGACACTGTAATATACATTAATAACACATATAAAACAATTGCTGCTAAAGCAGTGTTCTGCCCACTAACTGACCACTAAAAATTAAAATACAAGGCTGGCAATGTAGCTTAGTGACGTAGCTCAGTGTCAGGGGCTGTAGCTCAGAACATTCATGCAGCCTTAAGTTTGTTCCCAATCACAGAAGGAAAGAAAGAAAGGAGAAAGAGAAAAATATTTGGAATTTCAGTTCTTTTTTGGGGATTTCACTCAAAAAACAGAATTAAAAACTAATATACATTACACAATCACGTTTAGTGTAAATAACTCCCTCAAATGTAAACAAATATGTAATTTTTTAAATAAAACAATTATTTCTCTACTGTTTCTATACAGCAAAAAATTTAAAAAAAAAAACTCTCACATTCCTATGGATTACTACTGACTGCTTATTCCATTTTAGAGGGAAGTGATTTTTCTGTAACATATAATCTGTATGCTTCAAAAAGATTCTCAATTGACCAAATGTTCAATCTCATAAAGTCTTACACAACCTTTCCCCCTAGAATAAAAGTATTTCACTCAAACTGCTTTTCAACCACAAAACGTGAGATTCGACGTGAACATGCTTGCTAATAAAATTAAGGTCTCACAGCCACACAGATTATCCTGCCTCTAAAACTACTCAGAGTACAGTATAAATTTAATTAAAGTGCTCACATGTTCCAAGTGCAACCATTGTGACTTCTGCATCTATCCAATGTCACTGCATCCAAATATAAATTCTTTTTTTTTTATTTTTTTATTTAAGAGGAAAAAGAGAAAAACACAAAACAAAACAAAGCGGTGTAAGGGTACAAGTAATACAGAACTACAAAAAAAAAAAATAACAGTAAGAAATCACCTGTTAGTAGATTACATATTATCATCTTGAAAATAGTTGCTCAAATCACAGTATCAAAGAATACAAGGTGGACATTCAAACAGGGAGACTGCAAACAGCTGTGTTCAATGATCCAAAAACATTGATATAGTCAGCTATTTAACACCCCTAAACACACTTGCTGTTATATCCGTTAGAGCTCTTTTTCTTTTTTTTTTTTCCCTCTCTTTTTTACAACAAAATTTACACATTTGGGGTTTTATTACTCCTTAGTGCTTATTACTTTTTTTTTTGGGGGGGGGAGAGAATATAGTCAAATATGGCAAAACAAAGCTGTCAGTCAATACCAAGCATAGACATAGCACATGGTGTAGAACAGAGTACAAGGTTATCAACAATGGTTATCAAAGTTGTCCCTTGTTTCCTTAAAAAGAATTGTCTATCTTATTAGGTATTATAAAGTTGGACAAAACAGTAGAGAACAAGACCAATAAAACTTAGGCATTGTAAACATTACAGGACTTCCAAAGAAGACAATAGTCAAACCAGAATGGGTATCTTAGTGAATCTTATTGCCTTCAAAGTAGTAGCCTATGTCTTCAAACTTGATACTATCATATAGAATGGAACAGAGTCTAATCAGTCAAAACAAGATCGTGGGAGTACTACAGGACTTCGAAACAAGTTAATAGGAAATCATAAAGAGTTACTATTTATATATCCTAATTTTTTAAATTTTTTCTTTAATTAAGACAAACATAAGCAATGACTAAATAATTTTTTTTAAAAAACAATAAGGGGGAGATTAAGATAAAACAGGACATAACAATATAACAATAGAGGTCAAAGCATGACTGTTTCAGCAACCTAGTACTTCACCACCATATAACCCGACTTAATAGTAGTTACCATAGTGTCTGTCTTTTTCCTTGAAATATTTGGATAAAACTTCATATATTCTAGCTTCAAATATTTTCATATCAAGAAGCCCAGAATAAAGCCTTTCTAATTAATGAGTGAAAACTTTATAAGGCTTCAAGGCCACCTAATGGGGAATCATGATTACCACATATTTTTATATATTTGAATCATTACTTACATTAGGGAAACTATTCGGTATTCACACATGCGAGATTGATTTATTTCACTTATGAGTATGGTCTCAAGCTGCGCCCATTTATTGATAAATATCTCAATGTGATCCTTCTTTATAGCTGAATAATAATCCATTGTATAGAAATACCACAACTTTTTTATCCATTCCTCAGTTAATGGAC
This sequence comes from Cavia porcellus, assembly GCF_034190915.1. Classification (NCBI taxonomy): domain Eukaryota; kingdom Metazoa; phylum Chordata; class Mammalia; order Rodentia; family Caviidae; genus Cavia; species Cavia porcellus. The sequence goes on from NW_026947505.1 coordinate 58,452,157, forward strand.
ACTTGGGTTGTTTCCAAGATCTGGCGATTACAAATTGTGTTGCTATAAACATAGGTGCACATATATCACTGTGGTATGATGCTTTCAGTTCTTCTGGGAATATGCCTAGAAGTGGAATAGCTGGAATAAATGGGATTTCCAGTCCCAACTTTTTGAGAAATCTCCAGACAGATCTCCACAAAGGCTGTACCAGTCTACACTCCCACCAGCAGTGCAGGAGAGTTCCTTTTTCCCCACAGCCTCTCCAGCATTTGTTGTCGGTTTTCTTGATCCTGGCCATTCTTTTAGGAGTGAGATGGTATCTCAGTGTGGTTTTAATTTGCATTTCTCTAATGACCAATGATGATGAGCATGTTTTCATGTATTTATTTGCCATTTGCATTTCTTCATCTGAGAATTGCGTATTCATCTCAGATGCCCGTTTTTGGATTGGATCTTTGAATTTTGGAGGTCTGAGTTTCTTTAATTCTTTATATGTTTTAGACAAGAGGCCCTTGTCTGAGAGAGAGTTCACTAAAATCTTTTCCCAGTTTGTGGGTTTTCTTTTCACTATGCTGGAGATTTCTTTTGACATGCAGAAACTTTTTAATAAGAAGTGGTCCCAGTTATTGATTCTGGGAAGAATTTCCCGTGCAGTTTGAGTCCTGTTCATGAATTCTTTACCTACTCCTATGTCTCCAAGGTTTCTACCTAATTTGTCTTCCAATAGATTTAGTGTTTCTGTTTTAATATTCAGATCTTTGACCCATTTAGATTTTAATTTAGTACATGGTGATAGACATGGGTCTAGCTTTAGTTTTCGGCAAATGGAGAGCCAGTTTTTCCAGCACCATTTATTAAAGAGACTGTCGTTCTTCCAGTGAACCTGCTTGGCTCCTTTATCAAAGATAAGGTGGTTGACTGTGTTTGTAGTTGTGGTTGTATCTTCTAATCTATTCCACTGATCTTCGGCTCTGTTTTGATTCCAATACCATGTTGATTTTACTACTGTTGCTTTGTAGTATAACTTCAAGTCAGGGATTGTGATGCCTCCTGCTTTGTCTTTGCTGCTTAGAACTGCCTTTGCGATTCTAGGTCTCTTCTGGTTCCAGATGAAATTTAGGAGTGATTTCTCTAGATCTATAAGGTATGTTGATGGTATTTCTATTGGGATTGCATTGAATCTGTATAAGAGTTTTGGGAGAATGGCCATTTTCACAATGTTTGTTCTTCCTATCCATGAGCAAGGGATATCTTTCCATTTTCTGAGATCATCTTCAATTTCCTTTTTCAGTGTATTATAATTTTCACTGTATAAGTCTTTCACTTCTTTCATAAGAGTAATTCCTAAATATTTCATTTTTTTGCTTGCTAATGTGAATAGTCCAGTTTCTCTTATTTCCCTCTCTGTAATTTTGTTGTTCGTGTATAGGAATGCTATTGATTTCTGAGTATTGATTTTGTATCCAGCCACATTACTGAATTTATTTATTGTATCTAAGAGTCTTTCAATGGAGTTTAGGGGGTCTTCTATGTAGAGTATCATGTCATCTGCAAACAATGATAATTTAACTTCTTCTTTTCCTATCTTTACCCCTTTTATTTCTCTTTCTTGCCTAATTGCTCTGGCTAGTACTTCCAGTACTATATTAAATAGGAGTGGTGATAAAGGACATCCTTGTCTTGTGCCCGATTTTAAAGTAAAGGCTTTCAATTTTTGGCCATTTAGTATGATGCTGGCTGTTGGTTTGTCATAAATGGCCTTTATTATATTGAGGTAAAGACCATTTATTCCAATTTTCTGTAAAGTTCTTATCATGAATAAGTGTTGGACCTTATCGAAGGCTTTTTCTGCATCTATAGAAATGATCATGTGATTCTTATTTTTGGCTTTATTGATATGGTGGATTACATTTATTGATTTGCATATGTTGAACCATCCTTGCATTCCTGGGATGAATCCCACTTGGTCATGGTGTATAATCTTCTTGATGATTTGCTGGATCCTATTTGCCAATATTTTATTGAGGATTTTTGCATCTGTGTTCATTAGGGAGATCGGTCTATAGTTCTCTTTTATAGTTGGGTCTTTCTCAGGTTTTGGTACTAGAGTAATATTTGCTTCCAGGAATGACTTAGGAAGGATTGCTTCCCTTTCAATTTCATTGAATAGTTTGAGGAGTGTCGGCATTAGGTCTTCTTTATATTTCTTGTAGAATTCTGCAGTGAATCCATCTGGGCCTGGGCTCTTCTTGGTGGGTAAGGACTTAATTACATTTTCAATTTCATTAGCAGAGATTGGGTTATTCAACAGTTTTATAACCTCTTGATCTAGCTTTGGTACTTCATATGCTTCTAAGAATCTGTCTATTTCTTCTGTGTTATCAAACATTTGAGAGTAGAGGTTTTCGAAATAGGTGTTGATGATCCTCTGTATTTCTATTGGGTCTGTAGTGATTTCTCCTTTTTCATTTCTTATTGCATGAATTTGAGCGTTTTCTTCCCTTTTTTTAATAAGGTTGGCTAGGGGCTTATCAATTTTATTTATTCTTTCAAAGAACCAACTCTTTGATTCGTTGATTCTTTGGATTGTTTTCTTAGTCTCTATTGCATTGATTTCTGCTCTGATTTTTATAATTTCTTCTCTTCTTTTGGCTTTGGGCTTGACTTGCTCTTCTTTTTCTAGCTGTTTGAGGTGTAGCATCAAGTTATTTATTTGTATTCGTTCTGTTTTCCTGATGTGGGAACTCAGTGCAATAAATTTTCCTCTCAGAACGGCTTTCATTGCATCTCACAGATTCCGGTAAGTTGTATCTGCATTTTCATTTTCTTTTAGGTATTGTTTAATTTCTTCTTTAATTTCTTCTGTGACCCACTGATTACTCAAGAGTGTGTTATTTAGTTTCCATGTGTTTGCGGAATTTTTGCAGTATCTTTTATCATTAATTTCTAATTTCAGAGCGTTATGATCCAATAATATGCAAGGGATGATTTCAACTCTTTTGCATTTGCTTAAATATGTTCTGTGAGCTAATATATGGTCTATTTTAGAAAATGATCCATGTACTGCTGAGAAGAATGTGTATTCTGATGTTGTTGGGTGGAACATTCTGTATATGTCTATCAAACCCATTTCTTCACAGGTGTGATTCAGTTCTGTTATTTCTTTGCTCATTTTCTGTCTGGTTGATCTGTCCCTTGGTGTCAATGATGTATTAAGGTCTCCTGTTACAATTGTATTACTGATAATTTGAGTTTTCATTTCTGTAAATAATTGTTTTATATAACTGGGTGCTCTGGAGTTTGGTGCGTATATATTTAAGATAGTTATCTCTTCCTCTTGGAGTTTTCCCCTTACGAGTATGTAGTGCCCTTCTTTGTCCTTTATGGTCATTGTTGGTTTAAAGTTCACGTTGTCTGCAAACAGAATGGCTACTCCTGCCTTTTTTTGGATTCCTGCTGCATGAAGAATTGTTTTCCATCCTTTGACTTTCAGTCTGTGAGTATCCTTCTGGGTTAGATGGGTTTCCTGTAAACAGCAGATGGTTGGATTTTGTTTCTTGATCCATTCTGCTAGTCTGTTTCTTTTGATTGGTGCATTGAGACCATTTACATTAACGGTTATTACTGTTAAATGCTGGTTAATTGTAGGAATGTTATCTCTCTGCTGTTGCATCTTTATCTTTCTGTTCTGTTTAATTATTTGCTTTGCTTAGTGGTTTTTTCCTTTGTGTATCTAAACTGTCTTTCAATATTTTTTGCAGGGTTGGTTTGGTGTTCATGAAGTTCTTCAGCTGTTCTTTGTCATGGAAGTATCGTATTGCACCATCTATTTTGAATGATAGTTTTGCAGGATATATCAGTCTTGGTTGGAAATCATTTTGCTTTAGGATCTGGAATACTTCACTCCATGCTCTTCTTGACTTTATCATTTGTGCTGAGAAGTCTGCTGTGATTCTGATAGGTTTTCCTTTATAAGTGATCTGTCTTTTCTCTCTGACAGCTTTTAATAATCTATTCTTGTGTTGGATTTCTGGGATGGTGATTATTATATGTCTGGGTGTAGTTTTATTTTGGTTATGACTGTTTGGAGTTCTATATGCTTCACTGATCCTGATGTCAGTTTCTGATCTCATGCTTGGGAAATTTTCAGCTATTACTTCTCTAAATATCCTCCTGACATCCTTTATGTTGTCTCCCTCTCTTTCATTAATCCCTATCATTCTTATGTTATTCTTCTTTGCATCGTCTTGCAGTTGTTGAATTGTTGTTTCCTGATTCCTTGTTATTTTCAAAAGATCTTTCCTTTCCTGTTCACTAGCTGAAATCCTGTCTTCAAGGTCTGAAATTCTATCTTCACTTTCATTAAGGTGGTTTTTACAACTTTCAGTGGAGTTTTTTATTTCCTGTATATCTCTGTGCATCTGCATTATGTATTCTGTTTGTTTCTTATATTGCTCGTCTAGGGATTCTATCTTTTTGTTTAGTTCCTCCAATTTTTTATCTGTGTTTTCTTTAGATATATTTAGAATCTCTTTCATTTCTTTTATCATTTCTTCTTTTATCTGGGAGATTATTTCAAGTTTGAATTTCTTTAAAGCTTCCTGGAGTTGCTTGTCAATTTCAGTGGCTATTGTGTCCGATATATGAGGTGGATGGGATATATTTTCTTCTATATACATCGCTCTTAGGGTTTCTTGAGATGGGCTGGAGGTTTGAGGTTGTAATTTGGTCTTTCGTTTTGTCATTTTCCTATATTTCTGTGTTTCAAGTGTTATTTGAAAGCTTCCTCAGGATCTGTTGAAAATCCCCTTCTATGTTTGGAGCTACTGAGACTCTGGCACCACGCTACCCCAAGCCATTGGGCCTACAGAACCAGTGGCCCTCCTCTGCCTGCTCAGAACTCCGGGGTTCCAGACAAGCTGGGCCTCAGTGACACTGTGCGCCCACCTGCCCCTTGGAAGCTCCACAGTTCTTCAATCGCAGCCGGGTTAGGGTACTCACCACAGGCCGCAGTGCCTCAGGCACATGTGGACCCTCCCTGGTTGCAGGGATATCCACAGTCCTCCAGACACATGGAGAGGCCGATGCAGGCACCCCAGATCTGCCCAGCTCCTCCTCTGCAGACCGATGGCCAGGCACGGCAGCTAAACAGGCTGGGCTAGGCTGATAGTGTGGGCCCGCCCACCCGTCGGGAGCTCAGCAATTCTCCAAGTGTAACCGGAATGGGGAGGCAGATGTGGAAGCCTCAAACCCACCTCTCCCCTTCACTGCACCTGAAAGCCTGGGGGAACTCCAGCAGTCTGGGCGGAGATATCCAGAGTCCTCCAGACACGCAGAGAGGCCGGTGAGGGCACCCCAGATCTCCAAATATAAATTCTTGATAAAATCCTTGATAAAATTTCTTATCTCCAGATTTTAAGAAATGTCCATCATCAAATGTGTAATGAGATATTATAAATATCAGAACAAATATGTATTTTTCTTATTACATCTTTATTGGTACATTTATGCAACTATCTATTAAGCCTTCACTGATTCTATCTTCTTTACCATATTCAACTTCAGAAATTTCATCTCTCTTAGTTAGATAGGCTGATCATTGGTCAATTTATCTCCATGTGTGAATAATTAGCATTATTATACTATTATATCCTGAGGTTATATGAGTAAAGTATAAAATGTCTTTAGTTATCACACCAATATTTAATCTCTAGAAATAACATTATTAGGACTAAAGGAAATATAGCTGGTTTTCTCTTTGGTGTCTTTGTACGCCATGATGATTAATGGTGGGGACATTATTTTCCTTTAGGTCCAGCTGCACTTTCTATCAAAAAGAGGATGTTCTATTCTCCAAATGCTAATTAAGGGTAATACAGTACATCTTAATGATGGTATTTTATTTTTTCTCTTGCCACTGATAATACTAGATCAGGCATCCAGTCTTCAGTATTTACTCATAAAGCATGAGCAGCAGATTCCAAAAGCCTGTGGACATCTTAAACTCAAATTGTATACTGCATAAACACAGCTGACCATTTCCAGCTAATTTTGAGCCTACACAACATATAAACACAAATACTATTAGTATTGTAAGTGTCTCAACAAGATTCAGAGGTTCTTGTCTCCATAACACCAGTTTGAGAGCGGTCTTTGGATAAAATGGGCCTGCAGTTCGCCCAGCTAGTGCTTCAGCTTCCAAGCCCTCCCTGAAATCCTTGGGACCAGGTTCCTACTCAGTGTGCAACATTTTGTCTGGATGTTCTGCATGATTTTTACTTTAATACATTTTCACCCACTAAAACTTGCTTCCTGTGGGAATACTGTGATCTTGGCCTGAAGGATTTTCCTGGCTTTTACATTTAGTTTTCAGAGAGAGCAAGCAAAAACGTTGACAAATAATATTCCCCAAATCTGCTAATAATGGACAAGGTGGCAATTCTAACTACCTCAACTTGTCTTCCCAATCACCAGGTAGCTCTGCGGCAGGTTCTACTCCGTCTCCCAGATTTCAACAGCAGGACTTAGTTCCCACAGTCCTGGGCAGTCATCGGCTTTATTTTCATATGCCCTCCCATGACTCATATCTACATGCTCATGATTGATTCCCTTCCCAAACTAACTGCTCACACTGAAAGATTCATCTCAGGGTCTGCTTTCAGGGAAACACAAAGCAAGGCCATTGTTTCGCCACTTTTTTTAAGGGTAAAAAGAAGTTCAACCCTCACTAGACTCTCTGAATTTAGCTTCTTATCATTTGATAACTGATAACAGTAAGTTTTAAAAAATACAGTCTGAGGAGAATTAGTAATATTCAGAGTAATATGCAGGCATTGGGAAATCTAATTCCAACCATAAGAACAGAAAGTCATTCTAAATCTTTAGAAGCATCCAATTTGCCTCGTGAAGTGGAACACACAATTTATTTTTTTACCATCTGTATTTGGAAGAAAAGTAAAGAAAAATGTATTTGCTGTACAACTACATGAATAAAAGGACTCAGCAGCTTTAGTAGCAGAAAAAGCTCTTTCTGGCCCAGAGTTAAATCCCAATCTTCACTTTCAGAGACAGAAAATTGCTATAACTTTCAAATAAAAAACCTCCCACTATCACACTCTCCTTTGGACACAACTATTTTAAACATGTTCACTGATAGGGATTAAAATTTACTAGTGTTTGTTTTTCAACTATCTTATATTCTTTATTCTGTTTGAGGAATAGATGTTAAGCATAAGCAAATTAAGTTGAAATGGTTTCCTCTACAAAGTCTGTAGTTAGAGTTGACATCACCAGCCAGTCTAGTTCTTGGTCATTAAGATAAAATAGCAAGTGAGATTTTGAACAATTTTGAAGCCAGTCAATAATTAATGTGTGAAGAGATTACAGAGTTAGAGTCAAATTGATTTAAAATAAAATATAAAGATTATAATGCTACATACCATTGCACTGATTTGTGAAACAATGTAAATGAAGATAATGCAGTTTCAAATGTCAGATTCTGAAAGTATATACAAAAATGATTTTACATCTCATTTTAATTGAATTTAGTGTGTTACTAGAAGTAATTGTGCTATGTTGAAAATAATCCAAGTAGTTCAAATATAAGGGGTTTTGCATAAATATAAATTAATGTGTATTTCTAAATCATTATTAAATTCATTATTGCTTTATTTATAAACCACAAACATCTTATAAATTTACAGCATAAATACATTCATCCACTAGTCTATTTTGAAATGAAAAGTCTTACAGTGATACGGTACCTGAGTACATTACATATATTGCTTATAATGAAGGCTCAAGTCTATAGAATGTAATGGCACTACGCCATTCCAACCATGAATTTGTCTAAATTATACCTAATTTTTACTTTAGCTTTTCTCTTCAAAACACATATTTTGTTGTTTATAGTCAGTATTGCCACTTGTTTATGTTTTAAATCCATTAGTTTCCATAGTTCATTAATTTTGTCAAATAAAAGAATGCTTGGTTATACAGGCAGAATTTCTTGGTCTGTTACTATGGATACAACCCAACATATTTCACTTGGCATCACAAATATCACTAAATGTTCATAATGCTTTTTATTTTTTTTTAATTTTATTTAAGGAGAAAAAAAAGGAGAGAAAGGGTACAAGTTATACAGATTTACAGAAAAAAATAAACAGTAGGAAATCACTAGTTAATGGATTACATATTGTCATCTTAGAAATAATTGTTCAAGTTACAAAATTAAAGCTTGTAAAGTGGACATTCCAAAAGTAAGACTGCAAACAGTTCTGTTCAATGATCCAACAAAACTCTGTGATATCATTTTCTATCTTATACACTTAAATATACATGCAGTTATATTGTTTAGAGCACTTTCTTTTCCTCTCTTTTGTACAATGACTATTATACATTTTGGGTTTTGTTGCTCCCACAGTTCTTATTACTTTTTTGGAAGAGAGTAGAACCAAATGTGACATAACAGAACAGAGTCAATCAAATCAAAAGGGTGGACATAATAGATAATGTAAAAGCATAATACAAGGTGATCCATAATGGTTACCATAATGCCTCCCGCTATCTCTAATAGAATTGCCTATATCATCAGTTATAATAAAATTGAACAAAACAGTAAAGAAAAAAACAACAAAACCAAAACATTGGAGACATTATAGGTCTTCAAAAGTAGATAATAGTCAACCAGAATTGGCATTATAATGAATCCCACTATCTTCACAGCTGTTGCCTAAACTTTCAAACCTGGTACTGTCAAGCAAAACAGAATAGGGGGACATCAGTCAAAACAAGATGGTGAGAGTAATACAGGGCTTTAAATCAAGATAATGGAAAGTCAAAGTGGGATACTATAATATATCCTGCTATTTTTAATTTATTTTTCCCTTAATTAAAAGGATAAAAATAAAAAAGTAAATAATGAAGAGGAGATTGAGATAAAAGAGGGCATAACAGCAAAACAGCACAGATCAAAACATAACCATTTAAGCAAAATAGTGTTTCACCACAAGATAATCCTGACATAAAATTGGTTACCATATTGTCTCCTTCTTTGAAATCTTTGAGTATAACTTTGTATACTGTGGCATCAAATATATCAAAACAATGTAAAACCATTTAAGAGAATGACAGCATTACAGGGTATTTAGAATCAACTAACAGAAAATTAACAATGGTTTCTGTATAATCTCCTTGTCTATAAAAGTTTTTGCATATACTATCATACATAATAAAATCCAATAAGATACAACCTGTTTAGAACAATGGAGACAGAAGAACAAAAGCTTGATGAGACTTCAAAACAAGATGATACTAAATCAGTATTACCTATTAAGATGTCATTTTCTCCAAAGTAGCTGTTCCTATCATCCAATCTTCTCTGCCTCATTTCTGTTGAGCTCTTTTTCTGTCATTAGTTGTCAGTTTGTCGTCTTCATTTTGTTTTCTGCTCCATTCGTTGTGGCCTCTCTGCCACTATTTCTGGATTCTTCGTATTTTACTTTTTTAGACTATCCTGCAGTATTATCTGTAGAGTTGAATTGGTGGTTGCATATTCCCCTAGTTCCTCTTTATCCTGGAAGCACCTTGTTTTTCCATCAATTTCCAGGGATAGTTGTGCAGGATATATCAATCTTGGCTGGAGATTATTATCTTTCAAAGCTTGAATTATTTTCCCCCACGCTCTTCGTGATTTGATGGTTTGTGCAGAGAAATCTGCTGTAACTCTGATGGGTGTTCCCTTGTAAGTGGTCTGTTTCTTGTCTCTGACGGCTTTTAATATTCTGTTCCTGTATTGAATTTCTGGAATTTTAATTATTATGTGCCTGGGTGTTGCTCTGTTTGGTTTGTAGGTGGCTGGGGTCCTGTATGCTTCATACAACTGAGTATCTTTACCTTTTGCTAAATTAGGAAAATTCTCTTGGATTATTTCTGTGAGTAGCTTTTGTAGTTCATTTGTTTGTGTCCCTACTTCTTCTTTTATGTTCTTAATTCTTAAGTTATGGACCCTCTTATCATCTTCTAGTCTTTGTATTATTGCTGTTTGTTTCTTTGTTAATTTTAAGAAGTTTTTCATTTCATTCTCCCATATTACAAATCTGCCCTCCAGTTCAGATAGTCTGTCCTTAGTTTCTTTCAAGCTGTTATGCCAGTTTTTGATAGACTTTTTAGTTTCCTGGTAGTCTCTTTGAACCTGCTTCACATATTCTATGCTTTCTCTATTTTCTCAATCAAACAATTCTCCCCTCTTTTTCTGTTCTTCCATTCCACCATCTGTTTTTTTCTTGGGTGGTGCTTAGCATTTCTTTAACTATTCTGCTTATTTCTACCTTCAGGTCATTAATAACTTCATTCCTGAACTCGTCTATGAGGCTCTGGAGATAGTGCTTTATGTCTATTGATGCGGTGTCCGCTATTGCCTGTTTCTCAGGATTGGGGGCCGAAGGGCCTTTCTTGTTGCTGCCTCTTCCCATATTCTTTGTTCCTTATATATGCAAGCTTATATAGGAGGCCCAGCTTCCTTCCCTGTCAGCCACAGTCTGATTGAATTGCGCCGGCTAGGTGTCCGATTTATTTTATTTGACAACACAGTCTCAGGACTTATGCTTTCAATAAAGAAATTGTTAGAACTGCTCATTCTTTTCCTTTTGCTTCTGAACACCCTCTGCACACAGGCCAGCTCCCAGTATAATTATTTGCCCTGTGGAGCTCCCTCTTACTGACCCAAGCCCTGCGGATACAGAGCTGAGATGGTCACCTGTCTGTTCTCAGTCTTTAGATCATAGACTGTGTGCAGGCTTTCCCGAAAGTGTAAAGCTGGGCTAAAATTATTTTTTCTCAGGATTTCAAAATGCATGCTTCCTAATTCTCTATATATAATGCATTCAGATAATAGGATATGTCAAAATAAATGCATTGTGACATAAAAATACAATAAAATTTATTTTGAAAAGTGAATTATATTAATTCCTATATTTGTAATCCATAATATACAGGCACTTAATAGAAAAATAAAATATGTAGCTTCCTTTTAAATATTATTTTAATGTACATTACTTCCTGTTGCGCTGTTATCGGTTGTTTTGGTTTAGAGGTTTCAGTTTTGTGTTTTAGGTCTATTTGATGGCATAAGAAGGGCAAGAAAAATGGGAAGAAAAAAGGGAAGAAAACTCATTCATCGATTTTATTGATAGTATCAAACTTAGAGCTTTTCCTTCAGTAAGGTCATTTGATTCTACTTTTGTCTTATGAAGTCTACGTAAGCCAGATGCATGGAAATAATACCTGGTTTGGTTCTCATGAGAAAAGCATCATTATATTTATTAACAAAAAGAATGGCATTCTTGTTTTTGTTTCCTTATCATTGTCAAGAAATTTTAACTCCACACTATTTGTTTTAGAAGATATAATTAAAGTACTGAAATCTCTTTCAAAGAAGGAAACATTAATTTACATTATATTATATTTGATTTCATGAGCAATTCTAAAGTCACCCTTAAAATCAATATGAATTAAGTCATTTTAATGATATGCCATTTTCAATTTTCAAGAGAAACGAAATGCAGGAAAATTTTGGAATATTGATGTCTGCTAAAAACATTTTTTGTTTTGTGTTTGGTGCTTTCTACACTTATCAGTGGATAACTGAACAATGGTGATTTAATAGGAAAAATAATTTTATGAATGTTGATTGAATTTCCCTTTCTCACTACAGAAAAGCCACCTCAGTCTTGCTGTTAGTGAGTTAGAAAAACAAATTTGTTTTGAAGACACAGCAAACAGAATTAAGTGCATTGTTAAGTATTCTTTCCTTAATATGCTGTAAGTGTAAACTGTTGACATGTGGAGAGAAGGGCTGCTATCTTGCACATCATTCTTGTTGGATGAAGCATGTACTGAAGTATCACTTTCTCACAATTAAGAAATTAGTACTAACAATTACGTGTCATCTCCTCTCTAGAGCACACAGCATGATTAGTTTATGCCTAATTAAGGGCCTAAATCAGCAAAGAATGTCTGACTTGAGTCTAGAGGGAATTCCTGTAGGCTACTTTCTAAGCCTTCTCTATTTAAATTAGAATGTAATTCACTCTTAAGTGACAATCTGACAGGAGACATAGCTGTTTCATAACCTCTATTTTTGTTCTGTTGTCTTTTTCCATGGTATACATTTAACCTATAGACAAAAACAAAGAAAAAGAAAATTTAAAAATAGTAACATCTACAGAAAGCTCTTATAGAATGTTTTCCCCTTTTTAAACAGACAATTACTCTAGGATTTCAAATTCTTCAGAGCATATTTTAAACCCAAAAGCTACTGCTACACCAAAAGCTACTTACTTCTTACAACAAAGGAAAAATATTTAGTTTGTTATGTTTGAAGTTCTGTATGAATTTTTAAATTGAAATACCCTGTTAAAAATAGTGACAGAGTAGAAAGATTATGAGAAAAATCAACAAACCAATGAGTAAACCATAAACATATATGCATATGCATATTCATAAACATATATGCATATGCATATCATATGCATATGTATATACATATGTACATGCACATATACACTCTCAACATTTATGCTTATGTATATATACTATATATGCACATAAATAAGACATGTGTACATATGCAGGTGAAATTATCAACCATTATATTTCCACATATAATATCTGTATTTTATAAATGGAAGACTAGAAACTGAAACTTAGAAGTTTCTAATGATTTTCATGCAGTCATACACTAGTAAAATAGCTACAACACATTGTAAACAACAAACTAATATGAAGTAAATGTCAAAAGAGTACAAGTAAAATTCCTAATTTAAAGTGGCCTTTATGATTAGTTATGTCCTTTCAAAACTAACCCTAAAGGAATATTCAAAAATATAAAACGAATGGCTCCAAGAGTTAATCAAAAATGAGAAAAATATTCTTAATTCAATTTTTGTTTTTATTTGACATTTCTTGCATGACAAATTCAGAAAATGGGATTGAAAGGAAAGATATGTTATTTACTCTTAGATGACTGAAAAATGCTTAGGATATCAGTATGGTGAAAGAAATAAGCTAAGAAACCTTGATCCTATAGTTACATAATTCCAATGTATATTAGAAACTACTTAAAAGAAATTTCCCATGTTTAACTAAAATTGGTTTTATCCTGCACCAGTTTCCAAAGTAGAAGTCAACAATTCAAAGCAGTGAAAACAAAAGAAAATTAGAAGGGTAACAGAAAGAAACAAATTATAATTCTTTAATTAGAAGGCAAACCTGGAAAAAGAAGAAGGTCTTCCTAAGCCTAAGAATTAATTTTAATTCTCGCTTCACTTTAAATTTATGGGTCTGCTTTTTACCATAGTATGCATGACATAGATGGTGTTCCACAAATACGCTTCACTAAGCCAAAAAGTACTTCCTTTATTTCTGAGAAAGTAAAATTGAAAGGGAACACATCAAAATCTGATGTGTTTGTCTTTTTCAGTTACATAAATATTTTCAGTTTCTATAAGCCTTTGAAAGATGGACTTCTGTGGCTGGAAGAGGGGTCATAGAAATTCAACATTATTGATGATAGCTGATGAATAGGTTTAATTTTCTTGGAATTACAAATACATCTATAATTAAAGAAAGAATGTTAGAAATTACCAATGTATCAGAAGGTTAATCTGCTGAACCACATAAATATGTATGCAAGTATTTGTTTATACATAATATGCATACACATGGGTATGCTTGTCATGGGTAATGCTCTGTTTCTGAGACCCCTGAAGATCTAAATGATACACATTACAAAACATACCCAGGGTCTTGCATCCCTTGTCAATCACTCCCCTATTGAGCTACATCTCCACTACAAAGCACACCCATATAAAAATATTAATACCAAAATAAATGAGTTTTAAAAATCAGAATGTACAATGTGTGAATGCATATATTTTAAAATTTATTACAGTGAAAGACATACTGACCTTAATGCTCTTTAAAATACTGACTCTGGCTTCATACATTTTTACGAGGCATTTCTGGCCACTTTCTGACATACTCTGGAAGTGGCCTTTCTTGAACACCCTTTTGAGTAGCCTTTTGAGGTGTGGCCATTACTGGCAGATGCTACCCAACAGGAAAAAAGATTTATAAAAACATTACAGTGTCCTCCTTTATCTTACTTCATGGGATCTGGGACTGTGCGACTTCCTGGCTCTTTTCCAAAGTCACAATGACCATGACATTCTTTGAATCTACTCAGAGCAAGCCAAAAATGCTCATGAAAGGATTTGCAGAACTACTTGGAAAAGTGGCAATAACAAAGGAATACGTATGCTTGAAGTCGGCGGGGAGAGTATCCAGGGGAAAACTAATGACAATGGGCCCTTTACTGTAATAGTTTTTAAAATTTAAACATTGACCATATTTTTCAATCATACCTCCAAATCTAAAGAAATCAGGGACACTTTCTGAAACTATTTTTAGACGTTTTCAATTTTACTTCTTTCCAATGAACAGGAATTTCACATGTTAGAATGTAAGTATTGATTAGTTTTTACAGATATCATGAACATGCATGCACAAAACACAAGCAGAAAGATGTATTGAATATATATATATATATATATATATATATATATATATACCTCCAACTACTTTTGGGCAAAGAAAAAATATTTTTTTCTTTCCAACTTAACATATGTAAGGCATCAAAATTATATAATGTTTATTCTATCATCATATAAAACTTATTTGCTTGATACTACTGATGTCTTCCTGTTTTGTTTTGTTTTGTTTTTTTAATTACTTGCAGGTCAACTTTTGCCTTAAATTTAATAACCATAAAACAAATTCTTCTATCTGTGAAACAGATGCACATAAGCTCATTTCATACTCATGAGTTACATGGTTAGAAAATACTTCTGTCATGTTTTGTTATTCTTATATCTTCTTCAGAAAACACTGCATTTTAAACCAATTTGAGAAAGTGTATCTTTGTTCCTCAGGTCTGTAATTTTAGCCTTTTTGTTCCCTTTCTCACAATATGCATACTTCAATCGATTTTTGAAGGAGGAGAGAACAAAGACTTATTTATTTTGCTCAGAGTCTTTTTCCTACTAACAACTTCCATATAATTGACCTTGATGATTAAGTTAAAGCATAACTCAACGGATTTTTAAAGTAGAAGTTTCAAAATACAAATGGTAACTAAAACCATTATTTTTATTTTAATGGAAATATACTACCTCAGGTCTCAATACTATTCAAAAAGCAGAGGAAGAGAATAAAGGAAAAATACTGCTTTAGTAGATTAGGTGCCCTGTACATAACTTCCTTTGTTAGCAATTTTAATGTTAATTTTATGCCTTTTCTCAGACTGATTTGGAAAGCTCATAGCAGATATCCAAACAGAAGGTCCTTCAATAACAAGTTTCTACCCTGTAGTATTCAATATTCATTTGATTAAGAGCATTACCTAGTGACCATGATTACTTTATAATGGGTGAGTAAATGATTTATGTTGGACCAAAATATTCATCAATTAATAATAAAGAATTCTTTCTGCTCTTTCAAAAGCAGCAAATAAAGACATACATCCCATCATAAACCACCAAAGTAGTCACGTCTTCATATATGATTCTAAGTAAAATTAGAGTATCCAAATAAGTGACCAGCAACTTGTCAAACTGCCTATTAATAATATTTAGAACAACAAATATTAAAAGAATCAAAATACAAAATTTTCATATTTACTATAAATTATTAGATTTGGGGGAAATATTTGGATAATTTATAATATGGACAGTATAGGGTTTAAGAGCAAGGATTAGACAAGCAAATAAAATAAGAATTCTAAAGAAATTTTTAAAGAATATTGTTTAATTAACCATTAATTAAATATTCTTTAATTAAGTAAGCAGATCCTAGGAAATGCTCAAAGGTTCCTTACATCTTAGTACTGCAATCTGTACTACAGAGCTGTAATAGAATATAAAAGTGACTTAACCTTATGATTTTTCTGATTTGGGGCCATGAATATAAAGAATTGGGATATAAACATGTAATGATACTTAATTTAATCATAATCTGAAATACCAAGAAATCAGGAAATTTTTGTTTCACATTTCTTGTCTCTCTGGTACCTAATACAATACCCAGCAGTATTTCATTGATAGAATCGAAGACGTTTGTGATCATAAATAAAGACCCTAAATTAAGAATTAAACATATAGCACATAGTATACTGTATAGAAGAGCTCTATCCATAACGAAAAGAGGTACAAAACAAAAATCTCAGAAGGTTCAGAGCCCAATTAAATATCCTACTGAGTTCATCAAATTGGTATTGAAATTCAAGATTAATTTTTTAGACTGGCCTGGATACACATATAAATAAGGCAAATAAATGCTGTCATTTAAATTACCAGGTCAGCCAATGCTTCCCAATAAAGATTTGTATCTTTTTCAGAAACTCATGAGGTAAAGGTAGATACATTCAAGAGGAAATATCAATATATTTGTCTTGGTGCCATTTGTTTAATTTCATGAACCTCAATTTCCTCAGCAATGACATCACCAACTATGCTTTCTTTATAGTGTTGTGATAATTAACAGCACTAAGAACAGAAACCCACGCTTGAAAACACTGAGTATCACGTGTAGGTCAACATACATTACATGTTTGTCCGCTATAGTTTAAAACTTGAGACTAGAGTCCGAGAGTCAGTTCAAAGGTGAAAAAGGTTTAGGTTCTAAACTTAAAGATTCTGTGACAGTTGCTGAAGTCTTGAGAATAAATGTGTCATGTAAGAAAAGGATTACGAAGCATCCAGATAAAGACTAAACTCTCAACAGGACATGTAAGTAACAAGAAAGCAGGAAACCATACGGGTAGATAAGAGCATGGTAAGGGAGAGAGTGTACATACGCAGTGAAGTTGTATAGAATTTGACCTGGAACTCAACAGATTAAACTTGGCAAGTTGTTTAGTCTTTCTGATCCTCACTTTTCTAAAGTGTGAACAGGATGCGATGTTCAGGTATCAGTCTGGTGGGGAAAATAAAATTGTGTGCAACACAAAAATACCAAGTATTCACATATAATTGTTGTTAATGAATGTGAAATTAGACAGAGCAAAGAAAGAAAGAGAGAGTGAAAGGAAGGAAGTAAAATAAAAGAAGAAATAAAAAGGAGGAAAAAGTTTAATTGGTAAAGAAAGAAAACTGGAATGAAGAATGGAGGTCCAACCAAAGGGGAGCAGAAGAAACATGAAATAAAAAGCACAAAGTTAGCAGATTCTAACTGTACGGAAACCATATTGCCACGTTTCCTCAGTGCGGTCAAGACTCCTGGAGGAGTGAGAAGACAGAGTCCTAAGATTCATTCTGCTACAGTCAGTCTTGTTTCCTGCTATTTTCACTCTAACTGAGCAAATGTACTTTCTAAAAATTCTGTTGTATATTTATATAAACAAACACATACATGGACAAAATCAGCAAATTTTGTGACATTTACTTTTCATTTCCTGCTGTATGCTTATCAAAGATGTTTTTCATTGCAAAAATATCTGTAAAAGATTATATGGAATAATGTGTGAGAGAGATAATACTATTTGCTATTTATGGTTACCATTTTTCTAAGTACACATATGCTTGCATTTTTGTATGTCATTATTTGGTATATATATTATATATTTTTATTTAGCAATACACTGATTTTTAAAATTCAATTATAAATAATTGCATAGGATTCACCTGCCTTCTAAACTAAACTTTAATTTTGGGCAGATATGAAGAAAAATGTACTTGGCTCCAGATGGTTGACCTGCTTTCCTCTTGACCCAATTTACATAATAATCTGGCTTTGGGGCTATGTGGAGAGAATCTAGATTGTGACAAACAGAAAACCAAATATGTGACAGGTAGGTAAACACAAGAATAGTCTAAAAAGAGGGCAGGAAAGCAGGCCGAAAGAAGACATCTAAAGTAGCTTGTAACCTGAGGAGGAGCAGAGATGACCTGAGCGCTAAGGGCTGCTCCTCTCCGGACTTCATTGAAGGAGCCCTTCCTGAGGAGGGACATGTTCCCTTTCTTATGCACTTTGATACTTCATGATTAGAAAAATGTATTTACGGGTTTGAGAAGTCGGTTTAAAGCATTTCTAATCTCTCTCAGATACAAAAACTAGAATTTCAAAGAGAAAAATAGCTTCTTTGTTGGTTAAAATACTACTCTAGAAAATTTATAAGATTTTAGTCAAAGCGAATAAAGTGAAAAGGAAAAAAGAACATATTTCACCTTCAGTAGATGGATAACAGAGAAAGTTCCACATAGTGGCTGCTCTGAAAGTTGAATCCCAACACGATGATGAGAGCGACACTAAGTACAACCCCAGTCAGCTCATGAGGACGTTTAGGAAGAAGAAAACGACAAAGCAGGAGAGAAATCGTTAAAAAGGACTGGGAGAACCTAGGCTAGCCTGAATGAAAGCAGCCCAAGAGAAAACAAATTCACAGGAGTGGAAATACGAGTGAAATGCTTACAGAAGAATGAGATTTGTCATATAAAATAGGCACATCAATGATTGCATGCATTTATTTGTGTATTTTGCGTATATTATATTTATATTTATTTTTGAAAGTGTATAACATTATATTTAAGTATATATTACATTTATTTAAGATATGAACCACCATAATGCCTGATAAAAACAGAGTGTGCTAACCATGATTTATTTTTTAGTAGGTAATCATGATTGCCTTAAACTACTGACATGGGACTTGAAGAATTTCTTTACAGTACTATTTAATACAGTGAAAACATACACAAATACATTCAGAAGTCTTTGTTTCATTATTTCCCGTAACATGAGTATGACTATCATTTGTACATCATAGAAATGTGGGTTTTTACTCAAAACATAACATTTATGCAACGTTCCACACTATGTGGACCTCCTGTGTATACACCAAGTGTGTACACCCCTGTGCAAATAAATGCATTCTGTGAGCAGTGGCTGGTGTGTCCAGGTTGTAGATATTCAGATGTAAGAGTCATAGCAGGAACAACTCAAAAAGAGACCAGCTGTTGTGAATGTACAGTTAATGTTACACTTTTTGTAATGTGCCCCATCACTGCCATGCTATCAGTGCTTGGTTAATCTAGAAAGATTCTCATGGAGAACATTATGGACATTCCTTAAAGTTTTCACTGTAAACATAAATTCCCTAGGTTTACAGTTTTGGAGATATTGTGTAAGTAGTGAATTCACATCAAGATTGGAAACTGAAAAGTCAGTCATGAGGTCAACGGAAATGTGTAAACACTAAAGCTGTCATGAAACTCTGACCCTTGGAGAAAACGAAGGGAGATGAGGAAATCTGTTTATTCACGGTGATATTGGGGTGGTATGATTTTCAAAGACTTTTCTCTATGTTTTCTCACAGTTTCCAAATATTCTACAATACTATATTTTTTATAATAAAAATAGATACATCTCTTAAAATAAGCAATTTATCCATTCATTCATTAAAGGGAATATGAAGACTTACATGATACAAACAGTGCTGCTATAAACACAGGTGCACAAATATCACTGTAGCTTGATGTTTTTAAAATAAAAATCATACGTTATTTTAAAGCAACCCTACTGAGAATCTTTCTTCATTGTAGACACAGACTATTATGTTAAACAAATATAATTAAAGATTTATCTGTAAGTTCTTTGAATTTAGTGCTGGTAAAAAGCTCTCTCAATTAAATAATGGATTGCATCATGTTAAAGAAACATCTCCTCATTTCCATCTAGAAAAATTGCTATATTTCTTAATTTTTGTTTGCCAGAAAACTTAGAATAAAAATTTTTGCTTATTTGCAATAAATTCTTATTTTTTGCCCATCTCTTACTTTACTCATGCTTTAAAACTTATTCTTGGTTTGGTAGTTTTGTTTTACACTTATCATGCTTGAGCTACCTTCTCTTATTTTGGACGTGTGTATATCTGTGATGTTTGCCTTCGCACTGCAGGATCAGAGTGTACATTTCTCTGAAGGTAACACCTCCATGCCTATGGAAGATATTGTTGTCTGTGTCTAAAAGCCTGTTTTTCCATGTGGTTGGACTAATGAAATTCTTCTGATTCTTGGAGATTCAGACTTATTATGAGCTCCAGTAGGTTCAACAACAATTTAAATTTTGTTCCCACAACATTTTGTATATTATATTGCATTGAATTTTTTATGCATTTTCTCGGGTTTTGAGTATTTAGGGATGGCAGTACCTTACTCATCTCTGCATCACTGCACACAACATGGTGGATGCACAAACAGACACCTCAATAAGTGAAGTTAAAATGTACATAGTTTCATTCGTAAGTGAAACTAATAAGCTCGTGACTCCTAAACAATCACATTTAGCTTCCTTTCTAGTTTAAGATTTATTTCCAGCTCTTTTGGAATTGTACATAATAATCAAAACCATATTTCCTTTTATATATCTGTTTATTCCCTTTTTATATCTGTTTATTTTTGTAGTCGGATAACCATGTACTGTTCCATTTATCATTTTTTTTTATTTATCAGAAGTCTCTTGGGTGCCTATCTTTTCCCTGTGCTGAGCCAGGAACCAGGATATCAGACACAGCTACTGCAGGCGTGATCAACAGTCTCATAAAGTTTCATTAGAGCAGCGAAGGCAGGTATTAAACAATTTATTTCATTTTTTAATTCATGCTTATGAAAAATGCCAGGAGAGAACGTAGTATGCTCTATGAATTCATAACAGAGGCCAGAGCTGTTGCATTCTAAGTAATGTGCAGGAAACTCATTTAGAAGGATAATGAAGGTTGGAGGATAGAAAAGTAGGAAAGGATGAACTGTGTACGTCCTTTGCTCCTTGAAGTGATGTGGTGTCCAAGAGATAAATAATATATTTAAAACCTCAAGGTTACGGAAACAGATAAATCTAACACCTGAACTGTACAGAAGAATTAGTTGCACAGTAGAATTCTCCACTGAGCACTGAGGAAACAATAAATGCCCTTCTAGCTTTCTGTGCTTAGTATCTTGCAAAGTACTCTGCATAACAGATATGTAATTCTTGAATTACTTTACGCATTTATAGAAAGAAATTATGTTTTCTTGAGTGAACCCATGGTATTTTTTATTCATTTTTCACAAGACATAAGAAGTGCTAATATAAAGCTCCTTAATATAACACAGATGACAATTGCCAAAGTTAACTTTTAAAAGATTAGATCTAACAAAAAAAATGCACAAAAAATAAAGTTAGGAAATAAAAGAATGAAATCATATTTGTAACATGTGAAGAGAAACAAAGTTTTGCTATTACATGCATTCTTTTCCTAATTTAAAATTCCTTATATTATTTTTACGTGGTTTGTATTCTAAGCTCTTTAAAATAATTACTTTTTAAAAATAGTGCTACATTGAATCCAAGGGCTCATACAAGCCAAGCAAACACTCTACCACTGGGCTTTGGCGCCAACCTCAAATCTTTAAATGGTCACAGTAATCCTTTTTATAAAATGCTTTCAAGATTTTTTTATAAAGTCCTGGTAAAATACTATTTGCATTATTTTGATTTTCTCATCACTCAGGACCACATATATTTTATTAATTTCCAACCTGATTTTAGGAGCACTATTTTATCTATAGTTCTAGACATTGAATCTACCAATAACTGACATCCTTTGCACAGAATTGTCAATCAATACAAATTGCTGATTGAGGCATTAATCTTGATTATATTTTATTTCTGCTGCCAATTTGCTATTATGCAATTCGATGAATATATTTAAATTTTAAATTCACTCTAACAGAAATGTTTTTCCTCCTCACATATTTCCACAAGCCTATGTACCCAATTGACAAGATCACGTTTCAGAAAACATACTAATATATATCAAATAAAAAAGGATTAAATCACATTTCTGGCCATTTGGAGTCATAGGATGTTATACATTTGTGCCTATTTTAACTGTATTAAGTATCCAGTAGACTATACCAGCTTCCCAGTCGTTTTGGCCTATCACCAAAATCTATATGCCTATACAACAACTAATTTTGACAACAGATTATTTATTCATTAGCCTGAAAAAGTTCAAGAGCAGCTATTATATCTAATTCTGGAGACTCATATTTTTGGCACTTTTAAATAAGAAAAATTTTGACCAAAGACACTGCAATGATGACATTTTTGTTATTCATGTCAGAATATTGACATACTTCTTTATGTATGAAGAAGTGTGTAGGAAGCAATGTGCTTCCTACTTTAGTGGACAAAAATTCTCCCAAAAAATCCAATGAAAAAAAATATCTTTTGGGAAAAAAATGTCTACTGTTAACTCAATAAAAGATTTATTTTAAAAATGTAAAACTCAAGTTTTATATACATATATATATTATTTTAGAGTGGACAACATGATTCTGAGGAATACAGATTCATTTAGACTATTAGAGGCCAGGTACGATAGCTTAGGCCTGCAATTGCGGAACTCAGGAGGCTGAGGCAGAATGATCACAAATTCTAGCCCAGCCTGAGAAACTTGGTGGCTTAATGGGGCCCTGTCTCAAGAGCTGGAGACTCAGGTCAATGTTATGGCTCTGGGTTCGATCCTCACCAATGGAAAAACAATGTTACCTAGTGGTGTGCAGTATTAATTTGCACTAGCAGTCACATTCTTGACAGACACTATGGTTCTGAAAATTCTTTTGCACATAACATGCTGCCTCCCACCAAGAAATTTGTGGCCTATGCTTCTGCATCAAACATGAGATTTTTAAAAAGTGTTGTTCAGGAAACTCTAAACTGTTATGAATAACAAGAAGAAAATGAATAATAACAGTAGGGACAAAGCAAAAAGCAGACTATACCCTAGATCATAATTTCAGTATTCCACAATGTTAGGAGAAATCATTCACTAACCATGGTTAATTTTCAAAGACTTAAATGTTTCCTCCACACATTTTGTCACATTATCTCTGAGTCCATCCTTGAGCCTGGGTTCAGGGCAATCTTTCCATGATATAAACACGGTCCTGGCAATTTCCCATTCAAAATTCATCACCTTCAAATATTCACAGGAGAAATTACCAAGTTTTTTTCTTGTGGCGTGCATGATTTCCTCCAAAATGTTTTCTTTTCTCCAACTTTTTCCTCTCACATGTCGGCTGTAACACTCTTCTCTGTGCCCTGGAATGCCCTTGCTGTCTCTGTGCCATTACAGGGCACAGAGATCACAGAGCGTCTTTATCATGATC
Organism: Cavia porcellus; assembly: GCF_034190915.1. NCBI lineage: Eukaryota > Metazoa > Chordata > Mammalia > Rodentia > Caviidae > Cavia > Cavia porcellus. The sequence continues at coordinate 58,475,406 of NW_026947505.1, forward strand.
ATCATGTCTCTCTTGTTAATTTCATTTTCACTCTCTACTTCCTTTGGCGGATTCCTGAGGGTAAGAATAGATCCTGGTTCTCTTCAGGATTATCACCTGCTGCCTGACACAGTCCCTGTAGCATAGGTACTACACACTAATCAATCTTACATTTAAATAAAAACTAGTAGAATATTGAAACTTTTCCTATTTCTACTTATAAATTACTAATACTGTGAATTTAGACTAGCATGTGACTGTCTTATCTCAGACCACAAAAGAGGCATTTCTTTATTCTTAGGCCCTTAGATAATTTTGCTGGAATTGTCTGTCACTCACTCTTGGTGACTGGTTTAAGGATCATACATTTTCTTACCATAATTAGAGTCAAAACTTTATTCAAGTGATTTTGATTTTGGCACATGAAGTGTATGAAATGAACTTTGGAACATAACAAGTCAAATATAGCAGAAAGTAAGATTGAGTAGTAACACCAAGAGACAATGGAAAGACTTATTCAAGAACAAGAAAAAGAAAGCAATAGGATATGAGAAATAGATAAAAGATCAAGTAGTCAGAGTGAGTGCCAGGCTCAGATGGATGGGTGATTAGGAACCTTGGTGACTTCCCAGTTTCCCCTAAGTCACAGTAGGTCTGTTCCTAGCTCCTCTGTTCCTTGAAATTTCCTTGTGTTCTCTAGGGGACTCTCATGTTCCATGACCTAGTGTGAGTTTTTTCTTCTCATCACGACTAACAATTTCTAAATAAAATACTGAGTATCTTGCTTATTTGGAAATTCAAGCTAATAATGTCTTTAATATCTTTAAGAAATATCATCTAATGAAAAGGTTTAAGCACAATTATTTGTTATTGTGATAAAGCTGCTTTACTTTCCACATATTTTGCAGGAAATTATCTGAATGTTATGTGTCTTTGATTATCTGATCAGTCACAAACAAGTCATTAATATCTGTTTCTCCCAACCTGAAATCTACTATGTTGGCAGTATGAAATTTCTTATATTATTCAATATAATAATATAAATATAAACAAATAATTATCTTAAAAGATCCAATCAACTACTAATAGAAGTTGGTTGGAAATTTTTTCTGCTTAAAGCACGTGTAGCAACTGCTACCTTTAGGCAGAAACAGTGTGGATTTAATCTTTCAGACACTAAAAAAACAGACATGTTGGTGCACATTTATAACCTCATAGACTTGGTAGGTTGAGGCAGGAAGATTAGAAATTTGAGCCTGAATGAATTAGAGAAACTTTGTCTCAAAAATAAAATTTGAAAAAAATAAGTAGATAAATAAGATAGAATTTGAAGAAGGGCTGGAGAATGCATGCAAACATGACGAGGCCCTAGGTTGAATCCCTTGGTGCAAAAAAAAAAAAATTATAGTCACATTTGCTAAGTATACTAATATAGAAAAAACTTTGTTATTCAGTGTTGCTAAATTCTGCTCATATCTTTGCATTGAATAAGATTTTAATTGACATTTTGTGAAAAATTGTTCTGAGATAAACAGGTATTCTCTTCTCTTTTTACTATGTGGTATATTTATCTTAGAATATTATATCCCCAAGTCAAACTATGTGAAATGTTAAGTATCATGTTTTTCCCCCTGTACTCTTAACAGCAGGGTGCTGGCAAACAGTATTAGTAAGGTGGTCATTCTTTCAATCACTTAAGCCCCGTGCTAAGCATTGGGGATGGATAAATTAGCAAACATCAAAAACATTTCTTTTCACTCCTCACATGGCAAAGACATCGTAATAAGAAATATAAGAGCAAAGATAATAAATAACAAAAACACATATGTAGTAACAAAGAGTGAGAAGAACCAAAAAAGAAAATAATAGAGTCTAATGAGGGACTACTGTGTGGAGAAGCTCTGAAATCTACATTAGAATGGAGGAATAAGAAAGTGCTTCCCTAGATCATAGCCTTTAAATTGAGATCTGAAGAAATGAGATTAAAGCAGAGTTGGATATGAGATTACCCTTCAGAAAGTCAGCACTGGAGATGGAAAAGAAAGGTCCAGATTGACAGAGGGAACAGTTGGGATGGCATTCTCTCAATGAACACCTCTACTGCCTCTCCAGGGCCTTCTGAATTTAGAGTCCTATAGAGTTGTTCAACGTGGGAAGCAAATGAGAAGTTAAATAAGGTGATCCAGAAAATAATGTCAGTTGGAATTTTAGTGACATGGAGGTCACACAGATGCTTAGAAGACAGATGAAAAGAAAGACTGCTGAGGACAATGGTAAGACATGTTAAGTTTAGATATCATGCGATGATTGCAAGTGTGCTGTTTCCTCTAGTAGCAGCAAACGCACCCATAAGAGATGATGTTGAGAAAATACAGACTGGCAGTTCTGTTTTTCTGAGCACATATAAAGGAGAAAAGGGAAAGGAAGATAGCTGTATTGCATGTGGCACACTTACGATGATGATGAATCATGAAATCTGAGTAGCAAAGAGAGCTAAAGGCAAGAAAAAGAGAAAGAATAGAGATAAATAAAATAAAATGGAGTAAAGACTCATCGATAAAGTCTAAGAGTAAGTAATCAGCATGCACTCAAACTGAATAACTAGAAAGATATGAGTGGAGCTTTAAATATTTAAGAATGTGGTATTTTCTCATGGGTAGAGAGCCTGCCATTATTCAAGAATACGTTTACTAATATTATCAATTGTATGATGTTCTTTCATTATCAAAATTGTTCCAATTTTGATGAGGTATATCCTTTTCTGAAAAAAAAAAAAAAACTTAAGTTTCTGGGTTTAAAAGTAGTGAGAATTTTGGTGAGGACAGTGCAGTTAATGGGATCATAAACATGGGCTGATAATGATCTAATTTATTGATAAAAACTGGGGAACCATGATATCATACATGCAGATACCGAGTCATGAAGAACTCAATAATATGAGTAAGTAGGGAATTGCTTACATGTTAATGAATGAGATCATTTTAGAGCTGGAGGAAGGATGGATTTGATTTCGACTTTTTAAAAAAGCAGAAAAGACAAGTGTAGAATTATATTTCATGGAGGCTAGCCATCTTCCTAAAGCCCAGTCTCCAAATGTCTTTTGTGATCATCATTCATCTCTATTATTCGGGAGCATTACGCTATAAAGTGTCATGAAAACATTACCCTAAATTATCCCAATATTAATTATCATTCATGACATTCAACCTCTGTAAACAGAAAATTTACTCTTTTTTGTCTTTTTCCATAGAAATAATAAGGCTAGCACAGAAGAATGTAGAAAGATTTAAAGATGCAACCAACAGTGGAGGACAGAGGCTGAAGTTCCCTTCCCTTGTGAGGTGCAGGGACTCGGTACGCACCACATATCGACAAGCTGCCCTCCATGTTCCTTCCCTTCTGGTCAGTGGATTTCCATAATATGTTTAGTGCATAGAGATAATCTTTGTCTTTTGTAAGTCAACGTATTTAAAAGAAATTATGCATCCATATCACTCTGGGTTTTTTGCTTTGTGCCCGGGAATCCATGTGTTGATACCATGGAGTGCAGGCAAAGATTGAACATTCCATGAATTGTCCCCTGGGCAGCAGGGTACACGGCAGGAGCACTGCTTATCTGTATCAGAGTTTGCATGAACTTGTACATGTTAATTTAGTGAGATATCAGTTGTGCAGAAATCTCACCTATTATGATGAATATAACAAGTGAAAATTTTCTTATTTGAAAAAGAATACATGTTGCAAAAATAAAACCGTATCTTTGTAGTGTCCCCACAGATAGTTGTTTGAAGCTCAGCAATTACTATGTATCTTTTAGAATATTCAAACCAAAAATATAAGCCATATGAAAGGACACATTTTCTAAGGCAGTTGGGTTAGCAGGTATCTACCCCTGTGCCCTCAATAGCACCCTGACAGCAAAGGGAAAGTCCTTAACACACTCTTCCCTTAGGCGAGGGGAGTGGGGGAACCACATCCCTGAGTTAGACCAACAGGACTCTTTCCAGGATTCATCCAAAGCACCCTTTGACATTTTTCATGAAAACGGCCATTATACTACATCCTCCTACTCTTTGCCAACTAAGTCTACTTTTATAAACAGAGAAATGCCTTAGTTTTAATCTGAAAAGATTATGAGAACAGTGGTTTATTGTTCTGCTGGACCTTGCGTACCTGGATAAATTGTGTAACTTTGGTTTCTCAGAACTTTCTTCTATCAAACTGCTGCTTGAGTAGAAGGCAACTGAACACAGACTCCAACTCTAAAAAATGTTCTTTTCTGGTCTAAATTCTCACTCATTACCAATTTGAAGCACGACGCAACTAGATAATTAAATGATGGTGAAGCCAGGGTAAGGGTAAAGCAAAAACCAACATAATCTGGATTCAGCAGCCCCATAGAGCTCCTCTTGGGACCTGAAGAATCACAAATCACACTGTCCTGTCTCCTGTATGCTGAGACCTCTAGTTGTTCTTCCCAGAATTTCTGTAGAATAGTGGCAGAAACCAGGTCAACTGTAGAGCAGAAACCAATGTGTGAGCCTTCAGAGAGGACAGACGGCCAAGGGAACAGCATCTGGAATTGCTTTGCCTGCAGTTAACCACATATTTTATGTATCCTGCGTATCCTTTCTAATAAATCTAATAAGTCTCTTGTTTTAGAGTAATAAATCTAATAAATATCTTGTTTTGTAAAATTATTGCTTTTGTTTTTGTAACCTTTGAGGAGTAAATAGACTTGAGCACTGTGAGTTGGAAATAAAAGGTCAAATAGCAATATGGGAACTCCTAATTTATCAGAGTTCTAAATATCCAGAGGACATTCTATCAGGTTCTGTCATCACAAGTATACCTGTGTTTTCTCCCAACCAATAAGATAAACTCCCATTGTCTTTGTTTAATACAGGCAAGAATTATTTTTTTAACAAACAACATACTAGCTGACAAACAAAAATCACAAAATATGTAAGAAAAGTCAACGTCATGATACTGAGACATAAAACTTAATTTTTTAAAATCAATTTAGAATATAAAAGCAAGTATAACTTAACCTTAATGGCATTTTAAAAAGAGATGAAATTCATTAAATGAAAGGTATTTATTAAAGAAGCTAATTAGTGATAATGGAAATTAAATTATGACATTTATGAAGTTAGTGAGATAAAGTAAAAGACAACTAAAAATATGGAAATTAGGAAAGAGTCAATAATTGATGTAAATGAAAATCCTCAACAATGAACATTAAAAGCTAATTGAGAAAATTCAAAGAATTAAGAGTACAAATGTGAAAATTTGGTATTTGAATAATAGGATTTCTACAATGTGGGCATAACAAATGCAGCCAAGAAAATTTGAAAATGAATTAATAGAAAAAATAAAATATTTCTGTTAAAAATACTCTAGACTTGAAGAAATGTCAAATATCAAAGGACTCAGTAACTTCTATGAAAATAATAGTGACTAAAGGTGAAATATAAGACTAAGATTTCTAAAATAAAAATATTTACTAAATATTAGACAGAAGTGAAATTTGTAAAGGCTATCTCGAAAGTATGGTTAATATTAGATTTGTTATTGACTACAGAATCTAAAACAGAGAAACAATGGTCATTGGTGAAAGTTATTTTGAACTTCATATCCAGGTATAAAACCAAATACCATTCAGGTATACAGATTATTTGCATTTTAAGTACAAAAAAACTTACACTTTTCAAGAATAAACAAATATGAAAGTGTAAAAACATAAAATAAATTGGAACTTAAATATGAATCTAAAAAATTGCACAACAATAGCAATAATTCTAAACACTGGAAATAATAAATCAAAGAAGACCATAAATAACTGCAAATTGAAGGGATCCAAATATGCTATTCTAAAATATGTCACTTTGGCATCCTTCTTATTTCAGCTGAAAGTCATTAAGAGATTAAAGATAAAGGCTTTCTGACCTCAATTTTTCCTGTTACCATCCCCGAGAGAAGAAAACATTCTTAGCACTGGAGATTGGAAGTCGATGTCAAGATAAATCTATACAAGGAAAACTACTAACATGAGCTTTATCTGTCGTTAGCTTCTCTCCTACATTTTCTTGTAACTTTGCATGATTTATTGCCCATTTTTCCTTCTTTTGTCTTATCACTGCTCTACAGTGTATTCTACTTTGTTAGTATAAATATAAGCAGTCGACAAGTATTATCTCTATGTATCTAAGGCCAATTCATTTCTTTGGGTCATAATTTCTTACACAGGCCTCTGTGCATATGCAAAAATACAAGCATCAAATGACTGTGCATGTTTTTCTATTGTTAATTTTGGCAATTTAATTGTTACCCACAGAAACTAAGAAGGAAAAGTCTCTCCACCTCTCCACTGACCTCGTGACGAAGATGTACTGTACTAAGATAACCTATTGCACTCATTTAATCAATTTATTTTGTGACAATGTTTAGTTTAATCCTATCTTAAACTAAAAACTTTAAAAACTAAAATCCTGAGTTCTTATGCAACTATCTCTTACATTTAAAACAAAACTCTCTAATAGCTGTCTTTATGACTGAGTTTGGGTGGTTTCCTTTAAGTTCACAGCAATTAACCAAAAGAAATGAAAATCACTAGCAACGAAAAGATAAATGCTTTCACAGTTATAGTACAGTCCTACAGGATTAAGACAATTTAGACTCATTGCAGAAGGGCCACCGTTCCTTTATCTTGAGGAGATTCTGTCTCTGACCCTAGAGATATGTAGGAATTTATCAAATTCTAAGAGAAAAAAAAAAATTATAGCCTCAGAAATACCTTACCTATGACACTGAAATAGCTTTGCGTTCATGAAAGACATAATGCTGTTGCCATAATGTTTTTGCCCATTTTTCTGCATGCTTGAATGTTGCATATTTTCACTCTGAGCACAAAGTTTATGTTTATTGTGTTATCCTCTAGCTTCTTATCTTTAATCTTATCCGGATTCAAGTCCTTAATCCAGTTTAGTAGTTAAAAAGTTTCTAGGGATAGAATTGAGAAATTGCAAGACTGAAAAAGAAGTTACACTTACAGGAAATACCTCATAAGGACTGAAATTCTTTATTAAAATATGAAGAATGTTATAATTTTTCACCACTAGGAAGTTATTAATAAGATCTAATAATTAGCATATGAGGAGTTAAAATATTCCTGTGAATAAAAGCATAGCTTATGCATAAACTTCATTCTTGAATCCTCTTGAGTGCTAATGAGCTGTGTGATATTGGGAATTTTATGTAACCTCTCTGAGTTTTATTTTCTATAAATTAGGATAAATAACACTTGTGTTGGTGAGGACTTTTGAATGGCACCTGTTTTCAATCATACAAATTAGGTGATAAATAAATTTAACTCCCCAAACACTGCACAAAATGAAGTATCTATCACAACATATGACAACAGATAAAATAAATTTTTAAAAAATTGTTTTTGATTTAAAATGTTATGCATCCTCTGTGAGATGAAAAACAAATCAAAATCAAATGTATATACTTAGCATAAGCATTGAGCTTAAATTATGCATGCTGGATTGTATCATTAAAAGGAAATATTTTTAAGCGAGTAAAGCATTTCAGTACTATTCCATAATACATTATAAACTGCATTTTTCATGTAAACCATTAGTCTGAATATGATGGGCAAATGCATTTTCAAGGAAGAATGAACCATATGAACTTAAATTTTTAATGTAAGCCCTAGTCTTCCAATAAATTTGATTATGGAACAAATGGAAGAGACTCCAAACTGACGGGGCCATGCTAATTTTGCCTGATTTTATTCTACATTCTAAATAGTAATCTTATAGAAGTTTGCTTTGTATAATTGTTTCTATTTTTTCAAAAGACATTCTCAGATAATCATTTTAACAGTTGTGTCCTCATGAACATTGTGTCACAACATTCAATTGCTTTGTACGAAGTATGACTTAAAAGCACAGTCAATGCTTAAATAAAAAATGTATTATTACAGCCAAAGGCATGTTGCCATTAATAAGCCCTCACTTTATACTCATCCCATTGTCCTTACCCCTGTATGACACAGTCCTGGATGTCCTCCTTCCTGAGCGCCTTTACTTATGCTGTGTGGTTGCCTCAGTGTACTGAGTTTATTTTTATCTTTCATGGTGACTATGAGGAAGAGCCAGGGGCACCCGGTGGCAGATGTTGTAAGATGAGTATGCACCATAATGCTTGCATGACATGTCTTTGCTTGCATGGTGCTCAGCAGAACTTACCTTATTTTTTATCACAACTTTTATAAAAACTTTTCCTTATGCTCCCAAAAGAGGACTTTCAGAACTACTCAGAAAATAGCCAGAACAATGCAGTAAGTGTGTTCAAATTAAAGAAGAAACAGCTGGGGAAAATTAATGACTATGAGTTTTTAACTGTAATATTTTTTTAAGCTTTTTTTTTTTTTTTTCTTTTTTCCGGTACCAGGGATCGAACTCACGGCCGCCTGCTTGCAAGGCAGGTGCTTATCCCCAGCCCCTACTGTAATATTTTTTAACTGAAACACCCAGCAGATATTCTGATCATACCTATTATTTTATACAGAATATATACATATATACACACACACACACACATATATATAGAGAGAGATATAGATATAGATAGATATAGATATAGATATATAGATATAGATATATAGATATATAAGTTCTTAGAGACTACCACTGTTTTCCCCAACTTAAAAAATATCACATCCATAGGATAACATTCATAGAATCTTAAACTTCATGGAACAAGATAAAAAGAATTGGGATATTAGGTGATCCTAATATAATAAGAAGGGACTGACTTCCCTCTAGTGTAACTTACGTTATGCAAGAAAAAATATTTGAAGAAAATAACATCTTTAGTGATGCAAGAAATCCCTGCTGCTTCACATATTAACTTCATTGGCAAAATAATCCAAAAGATAGCATGATTTAGGGGCTCTACCTCTGGGCTTTGTATCCAAATAAATGAGTTAGAATCCTGGCTCTGCCAATTACCACGTGTCACTACAGACCACTTATTTAATATTGGAAAAAAGTGATTAAATGAAATTTGATCGGAGAAAGACATTCAGCTTCTTTTGATGCCAATAATTTGGTCATTTTGTCGCCGATTATCTATTTTCTCATAATAGATATTTTTCTAAACCTGGCACTGATTCATTTCATAGACTTGGCAACAGAGACAACTTATTGATGCTAAGAAACAGATTTCTTTCCTCAGTACCGTGATGCATATAAGTTCGAGATTGATGGCGTTTTCCATGTACATATATAATAGTGGAGATCTGAATTCCTCAATAATAATAATCCTGTCCTCTAAATGGACTCCAAGTAAACTGAGAAATGGGGCAAGAATATAAGGGAGATAGCAAACTAAAGTTACCATTACTGTTAGAATCGAGATCAGAGAACATGGTTTACATACGCAGACTACTGAGCCTTCTATTACGAGTGTCAGGCAAGGTTAGGCTTGTCTTCTCTGTCCCTGAAAACATTCTCTCCCCATCACTGGGCAGCACCGTCAGCTTGAGGCTCTGTGCTCACCGAAAGGGTTGATTGTGTCCTATAACAAATACTCTGCGTGCAGCTCCATGACTCCCAAAGAAAGTAACAGAAGAAGGAACGAGACACTTTGTCTCTGAGTTTCCCTGTTAGGTCAGGTATTGCTTTCTCCATATTCCCCTGGCAGAGTAGATAAATAAAGATCAGCAGCATTATTCTAATAAAGGTATTAAGATCTAGTTAGGGAAAGCAATCAAATGTGTGCACACCAGGGCTCCCCAGTTCAAGAGTGACATAAGCTATGCCATCAGTGAGGCTACTGCCTTCCAGACTGCCCACTGCCCTAGCGATGGGATGAGGGAGAGGCGGTTACCAGGAGTAGTCCTGTGGCCTTTTGGTGTTCCTGCTCCTAGGCACCCACTACTTTTGTAGGCGTCTGCGGAAGAACAATGTGAAGAACACTGTCAGCACTCTGTGGTAGGGAGGAGAGGTTCCTAGTCTCTCTTCTTTTTTATAGGGACAAGCACGCCATCCTCATGATCTCACCTAAACCTAATTATTCACTTCCCAAAGACCTTGCCTCTAAACACTATCGCACTAAGTGAAAGACCTTACAAACTGAAGAGGGGGCATACAAATTGTTCCAAACAGCAGTTTTACAGTTTAAAATCAATAAATACTGCATCATTTACGAATCCTAAAAATTCTATTTAGGTGAAAGGTTTTTCTCCTGTAAAATCCTTGCCTCTGTAATTTATTGAGACCTCCATAGCATGCCTAGGTCTACAAAGATTCCTGGTTAAAAGCCCAGCATTCATGAAGTTCAAAACAAAGTTACAAAAGCAGATGTAATAAAACCCTGTTGTGGACATTAGCTCTTTTACCATGAAGAGCACAGCTTTCCCTACTGACCAGATTCAATTGTATCCTGTTTACATCTCACAGCAAGGCGAAGAGGAGGAGAATACCAAGAGCGTCCTCTTTGTGAATGTCCTGCTTTTTGGAAGAAACTATCAAGGAGAAAAGTATTTCTTTTCCTTGCTTTCATACATGTACAATTTATACTAATATAATCTATTTTTAAATAGGCACAAAAACCATTTTAATGGAGTCAAATCACATACATTCTACAAACATTCAAACACAATATAAAATTAGTAACTTTATTACATTACAAAATGTCTTCACTAAATTTTTATACCAGAATGATGAATTTGAAAACTAGGTTGAATCATAAGTTACTTGTACCAAACAACTAATTTAAAAATTTAAAAAATTAGACTTATAGAGAATTTTATCAACTCATTTAGTTTGATTTAGATATTTGAATTTAATGTCACTCAGCTTTTCTTCAATTTGTGTAATTAATGCTTAAATTCCACTACAATGGAATCCTACCAATTATAATTTAGTTATAATCTTAAAAGATCGTCCAGGCCAGCCAGGCTACACAGTGAGTTCAAGACCAGCCTAAACTTCACAGTGAGATTCTGTCTCAACAAGCCAAAAAAAAAAAAGGGGGGGGGGGACAGGATTACTACACAACAGAAAATCACATAGATGACTACAATTAATAAATTATTAAAACATATACTTTTTGAAAATTGTAAATGATACAAGATTTATTGTTATAAAATATATCTTCTGTCATAGCAGTAATAAAACATTTCATAGAAAAATATGACAAATGGTTCCCTCATTCCTTCCAACTTTGACAAAGCAGCTAGGAATTTGCTGATATACTCAGTTTTCACCCAGTGCTAGCCATGCTTATCTTAACCTGTCTGAAGATAAACATTAAAGGTCTTTAAGACGTTAGCTTTTGTGCCTACTAATCATTTAAGCACATACAATTTTTCTTCTTGCACTAGTATGGCACTTTTTAAAAAATTCAAAACCTTTTTATCCTAAAACCCCAAACTGCTATGGAGGAGGCAGCTAGCTAAATGCTGAAGAGTGTGTTATGATTATCATCGTCATTATTAACACTCATTAGCGCTTTCATCTTCAAAGTGCTGTGGATGCATGAATGACCCTGTCCTCACCTCCTGTCCACCTTTATATTCTTTTTCAAGAGCAATGATGAATCTTTAATGCCACATGACCTTTGAATTTTTAAAAAGCACAGTCATTGATGGTGACTAGCCTTTTGGGGTCAATCTTATCTGGTGGTAAGGAGAAACATGTGCCTTTTGATTTAGAATTAAACGAAAAAGCTCTCCAAGTGCAATTGAAAAACTCTTGCTTTAAATTCACTTCTCCGTTCACCATTCACCTCATTTTAGGTCTTTAAAGTAAATTTAACATGCTCATTCTGCTCCACTATGATGACATTGTACATAGAGATGAGGGAACTATTGTGCCTTGGTACAAAATATTCATCGCAAGGAGGTCATTTAAAAATCTAAGTTTTAAAGACTAAGTAAAATGAATTTAGCCAAACATTCAACAGGGTGTAAAGCGGATCAGTGCCAGCAAATATTACTTGTGGGGACAATATGTTTTCAAAAATTGGGCACAAATTCAATCCTTAGAAGGACTCTCTACTGTTTATCAATTTCTCCCTTTAAAAGATTATTTATAAAGGAAATCAGTGGCCACACATCAAAGATTAGATTCTAATGCATATGTAATCAACTAACCAGCTGAACATGTGAAACAGAAAACCTGTAGAAATAAAATAAAATGCCGAAGAAGCAATCCTAAAATACAAGCTAGATTTTGTTATAAAAAATCATTTGTACAGTGTCCCACCTGTTAATCACTAAACCAGGGTAGCAAACTTGTTATCAAAGCAAAGATTCCTTTTAGAAGACAACTTAGAGAACTTTAAAGGAAAAAATATAGCAAAGAAAAAACTTGATGTAGAGTGTCCTAACATTAATCATTACCCGAGAATTCGAATAAAATAGTACTACGGTTTATGGATGTGACTAATGATATTTTAGTGCTTGGAAATGTGACGATGACTGCAAAGCCCCAAGCAAACAAAATTCCCAATTCTGTCTGAACGTTCTGATTTCCCACTCTCGCCTTCTTCCTTTAGTTCTGAGAGGATCAGTTTGAAGTAAGGAAAGAAAATAGTTCTTTTTAAAGAGCAGGATGGATCTTAATATATTTTGTGTTTAACTATTTTAATCTGGGACGAGAAAAAGGCAAAAGTCTTAAAAACCAAATATCCAATATGCACATTGTTTGTGAAACTTCTCAGCAATGATTTAATGTTAACAAATGGCAGTCTTAGCTAAAAGTTACCTTTCTATGGAGCATTATAGTATTTCAAAGAACACTCACAATTACAGATTTTTGTGTTCTTTATTTTGTTTCCAGTGCCCACTATTTTTTCAGTTTTTCTCACTGAAGAAAAAATATTCAGCCTTTGTTAAGGCCCCTTTGATAAAAACCTATTGAAATTTAATCAGTTCCACATTTCTAATTGTTTTCTCAAGGAAGGTAAGGATTATTAATTTGGTGAAGTTGTAAATGCTTGGCACTGGAGTTTCTGGGGGCTGCTTGGTAAGATTTGTTGGAACCATGTGTTAGAAACTCTGCTGTACACTCTACATCGATAGACTAATGGACTCCAGTGTTTTTTAAGCCTAATTGCTCTGTAAGGATCAAAGACGTGGTACTTTCTCATCTTACTCTAGGTTTGGGCGGGTCAGAAATAAAAGTGTCTCAATCTTCTGCAAGGTGTTTTGAAGGAAAATGGAGTAAAATTATCTGTATTTGAGCTAGGAAAAAAAGGGAGCAGAAACTTTTAGTCGTTTTTATGTACGAAATGATTTAGGAAATGCCTGGTCAGTAGGAGAAACATATTACTAACAAATAGTTAATGTTTGCAATTAGTGCACATGTAATGACAAACTGAAAACCTTTTCTTTTCAAAGCTACATGTATTAACTAAGCTGTGGATTAAGCATCTTTTCCCTAACTCAATATTTAAGTAAAAGGCTTTTGTCTGGATCACAGTTTATACATATCTGGATATCTAATATCACTCATTTATGCATTTGCTTGTACTGAAAAATGTTTATAGTCAAGAAATACATAGATAAAATGATAAGCAGGGTTCTTCAGATACTGTTAGAATGAGATAAGCTACTTCTGAAGGCCTAATAAATGAAAAAAATGCAATTTATTTCTTAATACCTCATTTGAAAGCTTATACTCTCTAACCGTACATATTTTTAAAAGACCACCAGAAGTTTCCACTAAATTCTCTGAAATAACTCTTTTCTAATAGAATCCCTGGAGGGATCAAAATTTTCAACTCTACAATGAGAAATGCCTATGCAGTCTAAGAAAATATAGGTAACTATAATAATAGCTACTGTCAAGCACTGTAAGTACCGCAAACTAACTTAAAAATTTTATGCCCATTATCTCCTTTATCCACCAATTAAGTCCAAGTGGTATAATTACCCTCATGTTGCTGCTGTGGGAAGACGGTTTAAGTGATTTGTTACGTGTCAGCCACGCAGACTCCAGTGTCCACGCTCTCGATCCTCATCGTGTTCGGCAGTTTTATAACATCAGAGGCAGTGTTTCTTTCATTTGTATCAATGATGAATCACAACGTGATCCAACTTCACTGAAGTGATTTCTCCTTTCGTGTACCTTCCTCATTTTCATGTCTAATATTTCTCCCTGACCTTATCTTTACACCAATAAATTGTCTTTTAGTTATCTTGTTATCCTGATGGACCAAAACCTAATTTCTAGATCACATCAGATATTGTATGTGAAAATTACTTTGTGTATTGACAATGGCTGTAAAAACCACTCCATTCAAAAGTATTCCAACTGCCACAGTTAAGAAAACCTACTTTAACCAGCCCGGGAGTTCAACTGGCTTTAACACAGGTAACTACTACGGAGCTGGTCTTTCTTTCTCCACCTCTTCCTCATCCTCTTTTCTTTCTTCCCTTCCTCCACTACAGGGATTCATTCTATTTAATTTCTAGCTCCCCATTATGGGAAATAATCATTTGTCAAATTTACAATAATATAGAACTGTAGTTAGCTAACCTGTAAAGTAGTTAAATGAAAGCATCACTTTAAAAATGAATGCTAGTACCACTATTTCACTGAAACATGCTCAATGTACTGAAAAATGGTGGTGTAATATACACATCTAGATGTAAACAGAGGTAATTATGGTCTAACTAAATAAGCTAATGTAGATTCTAGAGGACTATTACTCTATCTTTCTTAACAGCTTCTAACTTTTGGTTTGCATTTGAAGTAAAGTGCGTTTCTGTTAAAAACGCAGAATCTTAATTAATTCCAACTGCCAAGTTGACCCCATGTCATTAGACTGCATTGGTTGTGATTTCACTATCCTGTGGATAATTTTCTTTAGCAATTTTCAATTTCTCTTCATTTCCTTAATATATTTTGTGAATCAATTTAACATCTGTTAAATTATAAATGTTCGGGGCAAGGACTTCCTCTTTAACTTGTTAGACTAGCATCAGGTATGTATAAATGTTTAATAAAATGCTTTTAATAACAATTAAAAAACAAAGATGTCAAGAGTATCTAAGTTTGAAGAGTTAAGTCATTTGGGTTTGTTTTATAAATTTAAAGTGATGTTGAGGATTTAAAACAGGTTGTAAAAAAATGAAAAACTCAAACTTAGCATTTTAAAATTTCCTAATTAATATTTTTGAAGCACTTAATTTAATATATAGCCAGCTATTTTTAAAATCCTCCGTCACCTAACTTGTTTTTAACTTAAAATAATTAGATCTTTCCATGGGTCAAATATAGAGACGCACACTTCATGAGACAGCTTCGTACACAGGCCACTTCAGCAAGACTCTGTAGTTATTGAACTGCACCTATTCAGGTCTCAAGATGCCTAAAACAATCTCTACACATCATTTACCTCATTTCCAATATGCACTATGTATTCGATGTATTTGGGAAGCATTAATGATTTTAAAAGGCTCCGCTCTTAGAAATTTCCCTCTTAAGATCCTTTGCGTTTTTCGTTTCAAAGGGCTTCAATATGAGGACTTGAGAAAGAAGGATTAATGTAGTTTAACAAAGTGAAAAACTAATTGAATCATTAACTCACTATTCAGATTCAAATATCTTCATTCCAAGCCGCATTCACTATTTACACTTCGGCTTTGCTTCTGGCCTGACTCTTTTCTTCTTCCTTATTGCTAAAACTTCTTAGTCTTAGTTTTGCCCCGAAAAGGTCATGTGAAAATGCACAAGGAACAGTCCTGGAGTCAGCTGCCTCAGTAATGGCCCAGAAGGGGTTTCTCCAGAAGTCTGAAATGTCACATTTCATTGTTTCTTTGATTACCTTAAAATTTTGTTACTTCACATAACTGGGCACAAAAGATGCTTGATAACACTATTTTTAAAATGAATATTTCATAATTTTGAGTCTCTTTATATGTTTCAATGAACCATCTTGTTTCCATTTGGACAGTATAAATGTAAAGTTACAATTCCCTTTCTCTGAAGTTTTGCATTTGATGCTTCACCTAAAAACACTATTGTGAATTTGGTATCATTATTTTAAAAAAACAGTAGAACAACTGAGATATCATTTAGAGTACACTGTGAACAGGCAATCACGTCATACACAGACATGATAATAAATATTGATGCTAACACGTGTGTTTGTAGACTATTTAAGAAGCCCACCAGTAATGGGACTAGATCAGTAGTTATTTAATGTACCTAACTCCCTAAAATTTTATTGAACACCTGATATATTTTAACTTAAGCACTAAACTAATGCATATTATTATATTTCTGGTGTAATTTTTTTAAAGGACTGAATTCTTCTAAACCCTAAGATTATTGTCAATTTATATTGCTGATGGAATACGAAGTTATCATCTTATAACTAAGAAAATATTTCATGGTCGTTTTTACAAAGCCTTTCACTTGAATCACTGATAGACTAAGTTCATTTTAGTTAATTCACCTTAATGATGTAAAGCAAACAAATCACAAGAATTCAGTGAGATTTGTTTTAATCCTCAAAATGGAAATAGTTAGTTCTGTACTTAGAGTTAAAACAGGGCTCATTCTAAGTAATATTTACTACTAATTTATAAAACCAGCTTCTTTCATAAATAAGATCATGAGAGATAAAAACTATATTGTAATGAAACGCAGTTCTATTTATGGAACAACCTATTGTGGTTCCTGGTATATAGTAGATTTTCATTTATTGATAATTATAGCTATTAGCAGAAATGAAAACAGACCAAGTGCTTTAGGAATCTCAAACCATGTTCCTCATATTCTAATTTTTCCTACAAACCTCAGACACCTTATCTCGTACAATTCAACTTCTCTACATTTATCACATGTAAACTGCATTTCAAAGTAGGAAAGAAATGAACAATCAGAAAGGCCTGTGTGCCATGTTATCATAGGGGCAGATTTTCTAGACAAGAACTTGGTTACACATTATTTAGTGTGGCAGGTAAAACCAGCCATCACTTAAAAAAATAATAATAATTCCAGAGGCCATATTTATTGTTGAATAGCAGCACCCAATGATTTTCAAAAATTTAGGAAATTTTATGTTTGATAAAGTAAGTTTCCAAATCAGCCTCGGATTCTGCAAGACTATCATTTGCAAAGATAGTGAAATATACAGTGTGTGTGTGTGTGTGTGTGTGTGTGTGTGTGTGTGTGTCTCTGTGTATGTGTCTGTGTGTGTAGCAAAGGACAGATGTTCCAGATTACAATGATTCTTATCTTGATACACCTCAGACCTAAGGAAAAGAGGATGAGAGTAAGTTAATAATATAAGGATAAAACTGAATAAGAAAACGTGAGTTTCTCATAGATTTTTTTTAAAACAGTGTTTTTCTCCAAGTTCTTTTCAAATTCAGTGTCTTCACTAAACAGAAATACATATCACCATAGCAGCAAAACCTCAGAAGAACATCTTTCTGCTTCCTCTACATAAGGCTGCACTGTTTGAAGCCCAAAGTGGTGTTGAAATCAACACCAGGAGGTCAGGCCAGGAAGGGGCCCTGAGAAAGGGCCCAAGGGTTAGCTGTAAAGTTACCCAGTTTTCTTCTCTCCCCAACTCAGATTATTCCTGTGCAGTGGCTGTCTGAGCTTCAGGCTTCATCAGAATGCTACTTGAAGGAGATAGGGTAAGCCCTGGCTCAGGCTTGGTTTCCTGTTCTGGACCAAAGTTGGGTGAGATCTGGGTTTTCTTCCTTCTCGCCCTCCCTGCCAAGGCAGATGCCTTAACACTATTTTTTCAAGGATTCGAAGCCCATAATATCACTAATAACTCCACATACTTGTTTGCATTTCCCATGTTACGTATAAATGTCAGAAGCAATGACTTGCAGCCCCGTTTAATCTCGTGACAGCTTTATTATCATTGGTTGGCTGAACTTCAAGGAAAGTTATGACAGTGGCAAAGCTCTGCGAAGTGCAGCACATATTTCAGTAATTAGGTAAAAGAAGAAGAGCTACGTTTAGAATGCACAGCTGAAATTATTTGCTAAACACTTAAGATGCTGAGGTAAAGCACATTCCTCCCAGGACAGCTTTTGAAGGATGATTTATAAAATACTTTTTTTTACCAATTTACCATTTATTTTTCCCTCCAGTTAGGCTGTTTTAGTAGCAATTCTGACTTGAAAATGGACCTTCTGCTAATGGAAATAGTGTATTTGCACTTGAAGAAGGTGTAAGGGGCGGCTTGAAGGGCTTTGTTTTCATTTTCTTCTGCTTTGCTGGTTTTCTCTGATGTCTGGATCTCTCTGGCGAATCTTTAGCACTGAGCACTGAAGATGAGTTCTTTTCACGGTCCTGGAACCAAGCCAAGGTACTTCAGTCAGGGAAAAAATAATACAAACTGCTTGAACTAGAGTTCAGATTCCACATACAAAATCATTTGTCTTTTTAAAAGACATTGTTATTAGTAAAGTTCCTACTAACAACTATCAGTAATGAAGATTTTCTTTTTAAAAAAAAAACAAGATTGAAGTTGTTTGTTAAGTATATATCTTGTTTTAAAGCATTCATACACTTCAAAAATCACTTGACATAATTTTTCCCAGTATTGCAGTGAGTTTTGGTG
This sequence comes from Cavia porcellus, assembly GCF_034190915.1. NCBI lineage: Eukaryota > Metazoa > Chordata > Mammalia > Rodentia > Caviidae > Cavia > Cavia porcellus. The sequence goes on from NW_026947505.1 coordinate 58,494,000, forward strand.
ATAAGCTTCTTTGTTTAGTATCCTTTGTAACCAGAATCATAGACAATATGAAAAGGGTAAAAATCTATGACTGAAAAAACTCCAGATCTTGCATAAGTGTATAATGTACTCGATACTCCATTTTAAGACCTTACATAGCCTTCTCAGATTCATAATTAATGAAAATTATTTACCATCTGCTAAAAACTTCTGCTTTTGGTTTTGATTAAAATTCATAAAATTTTGCTAGAATCTCACAGTTTTCTGGAAAGTAAATATGTCATTTAATAAATGAAAATCAAGTCCTCAAATTTTCACAGGAAAAAATATGTTTACCCAGAGAAGAATTTATTAGTATTTTTTTAATCGAGGTGTCATCGTACAGTCAGGCTGGCCTTGCTCTCACTATGTCCTCCAGGCTGCCTCACACTTGTGGCAATTGTCTTTGCTCAGTCTTCTCTATGCTGAGATCACAGGCGTGTACCAGCATGCCAGCCCCATCCATTTTATTCCAGCTGTTCCCTCATGGCAAAGTACTATGCCTCATTTATTTTTTTTAAATTATTTTTTTGTCTTTTTCATTTTTATTGGTACCAGGGATCGAACTCACGACCGCCTGCTTGCAAGGCAGGTGCTTATGCCGCTGAGCTAAATCCCCAGCCCCTATGCCTCATTTATTAAGAGCTCAAAGCAGATTGATGCTCCCTGCTGCTCCTTTTGTCCCCTCTCTGGCCTTCCCCTACCCCCCCCTTCCCTCTCAGACTGACTGTACCTTGGGCTATAATGCAAATACATTTAGAGCAATGAAGTTTTGTTTCTTTAATCCTTTGGAGAGGGCGAAATTAGGGGAAATGATCCAAGAAAAAAGTTAGTTGATAGAAATATACGAATTTGTACAAGAAAATAGAAGCAAAATGTGAACTTATTTATTAGGATGCCACTCCTCACATGGAGCTATAAATATTGGAATATAGCTTCAAGTTCAAAAGCAGGAACTTTGTGTCTAAAAGGCCACTCTCTGTTTCACAAGAGGTTCTGTTTCATTTTGAGTGATGTCATTACTTTTTAATGGGATGCTGCAAACTTCGCATTGTGACTCACGTTCTCTCTTTTTTTCAGTGTAAACTTCCACAATTAAAAATAATTTAAGGCCAACGTTTTTTTTCACTATTTTCAACTCACCAAGAAATCAGTCATCCAACCGTACACAGCCTCATAATGAATCTATGAAGCCATGTCAAGTTTATCTGTTTGTCTTTTATGATATGCACTGGAAATAAACCTGCCAAATACAATAAGGTGTGAGAAAAATTATGTATAGCAAAAATTATCTAGTATCAAAAAACTAATGTTCATTTGTATTATATCCTTCAAGTGCTAAATGAATAAAGGAGATACAAATAAGTAGAGAGGTAAAGAGCAAACCCAGGTACAATTATCAAGGAATTTTCAATTTAGTAGTAAGACAATCATTCAACTATAGGCGGCTCACTGAAGTAGGTACAATGGAGGTTTGTTGAATATCAGTTGTCTACTGTCATTATTTTTTATTATAGCCTAATTTCTATCTAAAGAACTCTGGTCTTACTCAGTTACTGAGTTTATGTGTTCCAAGGGGCCCTCACTAATCCAAGTACTATTGTTTCAAATCACTGTGATTTTCAAAATGAGATAATATATTTGATACTCTGAAACTATTTTTTGGATGGTTCTTGCAAAACGCCTCAGATTTTCCTCATGGTATAAAAGTAAGCCAGGCATTAGTACAGAAGAACACATTGCTTATGACTTATCCTTTAATGCCAAAATAGCCAAGTGAAGCAAAAGAACAGATTCTTATTTTCACTGAAAAAATGAAGTAAAAAGCAAACATTAGGAATTGAACTGTTGTTTTATTCTTTGTGGAAAAATGACGTGTGTTTCCAGGTTATTAGTGACCTACCAAACATCTTGACAATTTTTTCTATGTAAACACATTGTACATCCCTTTAATGAGTTATCAAGACAAAGAACCTAAAAAAATCTATACTGAATATTAATTGGTTCTGTGATTTCCTTAAAGAACATTAAAAATGTTCTCTTTTCTTCCATTTATATTTTTGTTAACATATAGTTATATGTTACTTCTAAACTATAGATTCCTAAAGATTGAATCATTGGGTAAAATATATTTACTTGACCATAAAATGTATTTACTTGGCCATAAAATGTATTTCATGGGACTACTTATCAATCTTCTTCCTCTTTTAAATTTCACTGTATTGCTTCATTTTTAAAGTTAAATAAAAATAGGAAGAAAAATTGAGTTTGCAGTAGTTCTCAAGCTTCTCAGATCTGTGATTGCATTGCATTACATATCTCAGCACTAAAATATCACAACCACCACTTTGCTACAGTGAACCACAACTCAGTTCAAGTTCTTTATTGTTGTTTTGTTTAAAAACAAGCTGACCTCAAGCCTTCTCAGCATTAAATCATTTTTTCCAGTTTATGGAAGAGGCGAAATAAAGTACTCACTGATGATAAATAGTACAGTTTCTTTTGCTATCTCTTCAGTTTAAAAGTCCACTCTCAAAACTGACATTGTACTTTTAGGAAGAATCCATTTTTTTCTGAAGAGACAGGTGTGTAGCATCAGCATCCAGAGTTGCAGTGGATTTGGAGTGTTTCTAAAATAGATTGCTTTGGTAAAACAGTACACAAAAGTAGTTAGACCTGAGCCCAGGGGAGCTCTTTATTAGTTTATTCCTTCTGCATTAGATCTGGCTCTTGAGATTAGCACGCACATGATTACAATTAGCATTCACCAAGATATGGCTTACTGGCAAAGAGGCTTCAGCTAGAACATTTCTCCTTCTCTCCAGAAGCAGCCACGTGGGCAGCCAACCATCTGCAGGGTTGTTTGCCTATTCTATCCCTGCTTTGGAAAAAGAGATCAGTTTCATCTGTCAGCCTGGCACCTTTCACAAGCACAATGATTCTCATGAAATTCAGAGATTAAGAAAGATCTTCATTAGAAAGTGATTGTGTGTAGCAGGATCCCTGGGGAGAGGAGACTTCTAAAGGAGACAGGATATAGCACAGTGTGGAAAATTGAAGTGATGTGGTCGTTAAAAGTGCTCATTACTAATGCTGAAGTGACTAATGACACACTAAGATGAAATACAACACCAAAGTATTTGAAAAAGTTAGAAAAAATAGCATAATCACTTCACTCCCAACACTGCAGTCCAGTCTGCGGTTTTCTTTACAGCAGATACATCTTAATGAAATGGTAGCTAAATTTAAACCTGTGTGATATCAGAATATATCAGAGTATAAAAGTAGCATAATTCACTATTTTAATGCTCTGTTGAGCATTAAATAAAGGGAATTTTCATACTAATATTTTTTATATTGACTTAGCTGTCAAAGAAAAACCTACATAGTAGGAGAAAGTTGGCAGTTATCTCCTCAGTGCTCAGGGAACTGACACAATTATCTCTTTGTTTCTCAACTTATAAAATTCTAATTCTGTCTAATTCTTCTTAAAATAATAAATACTAGGTATAATGAATATATTAATCTCCATCAGGTATTTATGAGTGATCTAAATTCATTGCGACATCTTCATGAAACGAATAACACAAAATACTTGCAACCACACTGCTAACAGATTTCAATAATGTGCAGTGTACTCAGGAGACGGTAGACAGCGATGGTTTAGATTTCAAATTTTGAAGTCACTTGATATTTGTGTTCTAGTTTTACAGTTTATTTACTGTGGAACTTTAAACAAATACCTTTCTTGTGTTTTGATTTTCTTATCTGCAGGATGTGGTTGAGAATGATTATAGCACCTGTACTAGAGGTTGGACAGATGTAGGATTTAGTGAATGTTAAATCTTATAACAACATATAGGGCATAACATGTACCCAAAATCACTAACAAATACTATTCAATGATTTATCTCCACCACATCCAGCCTCTCTCCTTCTATTTTAACACCGTCTGTCAGTATTTTACTGATCAGGGAAAAATATCGTTATCACTCAGAGAGCAAATATGACAGAAAATATGCCAAAAAAAAAAAAAAAAAAAACCAGTAAGAGGCACATGGGTTACTGAAAAATATTCCGATAAGAAATATCACTGGAGTCCTGGAAGGGAGGAGAAAGACCACAGGCAGTAATCACATGTGAATAGCTGAAAATTTTCCAAAGCTGTTGAAAGATATCAGATGTCAGTGTCAAGAAGCACTATTAATCTGAACAGGATGGACATAAAAGAAATCATATTAGGTACATTTTAAGGAGACAAAAATCTTCTGAAAAACAATAGCCAGAAAATAATTTTAAATGCATGAGGTTACTAGGCTGAGGAGTAAAAACGATCAGAACACTCACTTGCTAGAAGAAGAAAGACTGAAGCTTGGCAAATTGTGAAGCTGGATGGGATTAGACTTCAAAAGAGCGCTACAAACTTTGTAATTGGACATCCTTGGAAAGGCGGTTAAAGATTAACGTTTGCCACATGCAACCTCGAACTAATCCAAGCAGGAAAATGATCAGTTAGCCATAACAAATTATAGTCACTATAATGGTTCACAAGGCTATTTCTTAAGGGGACAATATTTACCAGAAGAAAAGAGCAATCATAAATGTAAATGAAGAAAGTTCAACTTTAAATATAATCCTTAATGTTGCCATAATTTGAGCTACGTTACCAATGGACAATGTTGGAAAATTTCTTTGAGAGTTCTAAGAAAAGTACAGTTATTGGAGTGATATGATTTATTTCCACGAGGACAATAAAAGAGATAGACCAATAACATGCCTAATAAACAGGTAACAAAAGAGGTAAACAATAAAATGCATAAATACTTTGTAAACTGAAAAAAAAGTGTACCAAGTTCACTATTGTTTCTACTTTTTTTTTTTTTTTTTTTTTTACATTCCCCCTCTACTTCTCTTTATCACCAAGAATATAGGAGAAAAATAGTGCCTACTTGCTTCAGGGAATAAACAAATTATATCAAGAATTAGATCACAAATTGCTTCAATCAAACGTCACTGTGAAACAATAATAGGGAAATGCCCAAATAAAAAAGGCTAGATGTACATGACATCTATGTATATATCATACACATATGTGTATGTCTCTCTCTCTCTCTCTATATATATATATATATATATAGATAGATAGATAGATAGATAGATAGATATAGATACACCTTTATCTACACATATGTATATTTTAGTACCCTTACATCGTTCTATCGCTGTTTGATAGTCAGTTTTAAGGTGAATTAATTATTAAAAAGTAACCCTTCAAGATATTAGTAGTTCAGTATCTGCCAGAGACTAGAGGTTCCCTTGGATATATGTGTTCGGCATGCTTGAGCTTTTATGTGACTATTTTTGTAATTTGGATCTTTTTAATTTTAGAAATATGATCATATTGTAATTTGAGGTATCTCTGTTTATTCTGAAAATATTTATTAAACATTCCCTGTATGACAGGCACACTCCCAGATATAATTCCTGAATGGAAGCCTAAAAAATGAAGCAACTGATGAATACCATGCAAAGAAATTGCTTAGGGAAAGGATTAGAAATCCATAAAATACAAATTTATGTAGAGTGAATTAAGAAGATGACAATCAGGAGGCAAAGCCAAAGATTGAGAAAAAAGTAAGAAAATGGGAAATTAGGAGAGAGGATTTCAAAACAGAGAGTCCATAAAGGCCACAACAAGGCTGTTAGCCGGTGACAAGACTGATATTTTCAAGAAAAGGAGGCTCTTCTCCCTGGGTCACAGGAACCTGGTGGACCCCAATAGAAGACATAATGAAGAAAGAATTGGGAACAAATTTATCCAAAACATCGTCAGACCATTTAAGAACCATTATGTTACTGTCAGGGAGATGGCATTTCCCTAGAGACACTCAAGCCGAAAAGTAAAGTGGCTGAAGTTGGATTTTAAAGGAATATTCTGTGGAGAGAGTCAAGAAGCGGAGAGGGAAGACTAGTTATGAGACTCCTTCATTTATTTACACATGTGAAAACTAAGGTACATCAAGCTGGTACAAATTTCTTTATTCTTCTCAAAATTTATTTAGGAGAGTACATTACAAAATTAGACATCATTTTTAAAGTCAAAATATATTAAACAATTTTTCCTGATTTTTCTTTAGCCAACATTCAATCATTCATATAAAAGGAAGACAAACTACTAACAGTAAATTGCTACCCCAGTTTGATAATTTTTTCATACCTGTATCTTGTTATCTGAACAACTACTTTGAAGACAATGCACATTACATTAACCAGTGTTAATTTCCTATAAATTTGTTTTGAAATGCTATATCATTGTTTTTATCCTTTTTTGTTTTTAAAATAAAAATGTTATCCATCCAGAAAATTTCTAATATACATTAAAATTTACTACCTTTAGTTTATACCCAGAATAATTATTATATAAATCTAAGTCATGTGCGAGTTGTTTTCATTATTTTCCCAAGAATGACTATATTTTTCCTTCATCAGAAAAAACAAATTTAAAATTGTAGTGACTGCAGAGAGAAAATATGAGTCTCTGAATGCAGAAATTCTACAATTTTTCTTGAACAACTAGTTTTCAAGAACCTTGAAAATATTCCAAGAAACACTGAGTGAAAAGGTCACAGAGTCTTTCTATATTTTGGGTTTTTACTTTCTAGCCCTAGTACTGTCAAGTTTGTAACTCTGCTTTATTTACAGTACTAGCCAGTAGGTGCTTTCCCTTCTAAACACAACCACTGAGCACAGACCTGAAATTTTATTTAGCTATGTATTTATTATGTTACGTATGTAACATATGTGATAAAGATTTCAGCTTTGATAAAAAATGATGGAAATTACATTACATACGGTTCCCAAGCTACCCAAAAATATTTATTTATGCCTATAATAAATTCAGTATGTATTAGCCAAATATTTTAGACTCAAATATGTAAGAAGAGTGTTCCTTGAAAATGTCATATCATCTTCTTCTGGAGCAAAAACAATCTTATTTTTAGTTTTTTTTTTTTTTTTTTTTTTTTTTTTAAAGACTAAATTTTCCTCTCCCTGAAAAAGAATTGTTGCCAGATGACAGTGAGTTAAAATTTAAAATTTTGATAACATCTGACAGAGATACTATGACTCAGGTGGAGGCTGAGTACTTTACAGGATTCTTCACAGGATTCAGAGTGAGGATGATTCTCCCCATCTGTACTGAAGTTACATAATGCAATCATCATCAGACTCTGGAGAAAAAAAGCAACAATAAATCTTTATTTTAGCATTGCAGGGATTAAAGACATCAGCATTCTCTTCTAATTTAGTTCATTTAATTCTTGGGTAACCATAAGTCTAAGGATTAAAATGCCAGAAAGAAAATGAGATGAGACCTTAAAATAGCGTGAGCTTTAGTCTAAACAAGGAGAGAGAATTGGGCATTATCTCATGTGAATGAAGATGCCTTGGATAATGCCTGAAGATTGGATAGGGGAAAAGGTTTTACACACAAGCACCCATTGTTCAGTCTTTGTTAGAAGCAAATTAAGTGGGGACTTGCTTCTGAGGAGGCTCAGTGAAGCCCGGACAGAGGAATGCCATTGGATCCTACAGAGTGTTTGATGTCTTCACTTTCCAGAATTTGCTGACGGGTAAAGAAAGAGTCCTGCGAAGTTGGTCCATACAGAAAAGGGGGAAATCCTGCACCTAGTTACCTTCCTAGTGATGAGCAGTGGGGCATTCCTGTTATGATAATGTGCTTTGCTTGTAATGGTGGGGCTAGCAAAGCTGTGATGACATCATATGTTCTATGATAAAAAAGTAGAGGAGAGGTAAAAGAAAAATAAAATCCTCAGAAGGATGAAATTCTTCAGAGGGCCAAAAATAATATCTTCAAGAGTGCAAAAGATAGATATGTGACTGAATATGCCATATTGCATTAAAACCAGAATGAAGAAATTACCTAAACTTTGAGCCCTCGTTTCTAACTTCCATCCAACCAGCCAACTTGGCTATTTCCCAGAAAGCTAGGAAAAGAGCAACAAACACCTGAAAACTAAATATTACAAGTTTTCTCTGTGGGTTGTCTGTCAGACACTAGAGGCACCCTTGGATGTATGCGTTTGGCATGCTTGAGTTTTTATATGACTATTTATGTAATTCAGGTATTTTTAATTTTAGAAATACGATCATAGTATAATTTGAGGTGTACTCTAGGAATACAGTTCTCAAAGCCTGACAACTGTATCAAATAACGATTTTACAGCTCTCTAGATTTCCACTAATCAGCAAAAGTTACTAGCTTTATAAAAAGTAAAATGCTGTGGGTATTTATATCACAGTGCGATAAATCTTAGTGAGGAAAGAAAGTGGGTAAGAGATTTTTAGATCTATTACACTATTTGACTCAAAGAATGTTTATATGACCCACTGCACAAGGTTTAAATACATGAGGCGGTTTTGATTGTTAACTCCTGAACTTTCTAGCAGGGCAGAGGGAGACAGGCTGTTTCTACACAGCGTGTTCTGGTATTGTTATCTGCTCTGAGGCACGTTCTGTGTTGTCAGCTGCTTCAGACATCTGCTCAGTTACATAAAACCTGCACGCCAGCACGGGTCACTTTTGCTTGTTTACAGTTGAGGGACATTAATATTAATGGTTATTAGTTAGGTTTGCTATCCAAAACCAGATTAAGAATGAGTTTTAGTGATGTCAGTTCCCAATCGAACAAAAATTTATTTAACTTACTCTGTTTCACATATATCTATTTTCAATAAATATGTAGTACAACCACCAACTACAGAAATTTGAACAGTGATAAAAACATTCTATCCTTAGTTTTCCACACAGGTTAACTACCAGACACTTTTAGAGTATTTCTCAGTTTTTATATGAAATCTTATACCTGATTTAAAGATACAATAACATGAAAACTTACATGCTACTATTTTCCCTTAATATGATAGCTTCATCATTTCAAATTGCTACATTATAAAGACATAAGAGGTTCATTTAATCTTCATTCTACTGTTGATTAAACTAAAAAAGTATGCCCGTGGTTCCGGATATGTAGTCAATCCCACATTTGCTTATTAGGTTTTGAGATATTCTTTTCCACATTACATGTATAACCCAAGTAAGTTTCTCTTGATTGAAAACAAAAGAGCAAATTTTCATATTAACATTTGGACAAATGTGTGCACTTACCTTTTATTAGCTTTCAAAATATACATTTCATAAGATGATCCAAGGTGTGCATTACTGCAGCCAGTAACTGTGGTGGGATTGTGAACAGGTCCCTCAGACCCATCTCATCATGATCATCACCCAGCCCGAGGGCCGCCAGGTGGAGGAATTAATTAGGGGGTGTGCGTGTGTGAGGGTTTGTGTGGGAGGATTATGATAACTGGGACCCTTCTCCCAAAGGGAAGAGAAAAGGCCTAATCAAGCAGTAGCTCAAGGGAAAACTTGCAAATATGGGGGTGCTGAGTTGAAATGGAATACATGATGAATCCTTTAAAGCCTTAATGACAAACTTAACATTTGGCTTCTGGCTGCCTTTAATAATCTCTCTCAATGTTCCCCTTTTTCCTACACCCTGGCCACTTTCCATCTGTTGAGTCCTTGGCTTAGCTGTTAATGTTCTTAGGGAAACTGACGGCTTGGCTGAGGTGAGCTTCCACTCTGGGTCGTGATCCTGGCACTGCCAGTCTTGCCCTAACTCGCTTTCCTTTGAGGCAAGGCTAAAACTAGCCGGTTGTTCTCGCAATTTGTTCAGAGCCCGTAAGCCCCTGGAGATCTTGGGAGTAGGGTCAGAATAGATCCGGAGCATTATTCCAGCAATTGACAGCAAAGACACATCTCCATTTTATCGGAATTAGCCATGACAACACACCTAATGACCCAGACCTTATAAAAATAGCATGAGTTCACAGATTTTATACAAACGTCAACATTGAAGCCTTACAAGTTTTATTAATCAAACTAATTTTCAGAAGATACTTATTCATTAAAGTAACATTTTTACAAAATGCTCTAACATTAATTCATTAGTTGCACAAGAATGCAAGAAATTTCTTACAGTCTGCTAAACTGATAGTCTACAGCCTGGAGTTCTGCCTCTGAGCTCGTTCATGGACACATGAGTGTATCAGCTCTAATGAGTTTCAGTAAGACATCTCTCAAGATCGTGAATAAAGGAAACACAAACGTGTTAGCGTTCAGGTTTATAGACAAGAAAAATCTCTTCATGTACTAATAATCCTATGACCTTGATTTACTTTTCTTCAGACAGGGTCTCCCTATGTAGCCCAGCTTGCCTCAAACTGCAATAATCTTGTGCCTCATGCTCCCAGCTGCCGGGGTCACAGAATTCTGCTCCCACCTCTTGCAGGGATTTTCTTTTTAGCTTTTTCTGTCTTTTTTTTTTTTTTAAATGGAGAAGGATACAGAAAACCAAGCTCACAACCTCGCATTTCTCAGGCGGGTGCTGTGCTACTGAGCTATATCCCTGGTACTCTCTTACAGTTGTTGAACCAAATGTTCACTCCCCTTTTCAGTAAAACTTCTCCCTGGAGTTACTGATCCAGTGAGATCCATCTTTTTTCTGTTCCTCTTCTCCTTTACTCCTGTATGCTGTCACTGTCCTTGTCACTGAGGAACTTACTTGCACGTGTTTTTACTAAACCTACCTATCTTAGCTTGCTTTCCGTTGCTGCCACAGCAACTGATTCTGGGTAATCCACAGAGCAATAAAATGTATTGGGCTGATGATGCTGAAGGCTAGAAGTGGTTGAATCTGTCCAGAGCCCGTGATGCAGCATCGCATGGTGAATGACATCAGATGGCAGGAGTGTTGGTGACAGGACGAAAGCATTGCCTGGGTTCTTACATAAAACATCGTCCAAGGAGCAGTCTCTCCTTACAATTCATACTCTTAGTGACAAATCCCCTCTTACAAGAATGGGCACTCACTCACTACCTGGAAAATGAACCCATTTCTACAATGGAAGCACTAATCCCTCTTCCTGACTTAATTCTTAAAGACTCATCTCCATAACCTGCACAGTGCTAATCAATTTCCACAAGAGCTTCAGAGGAAATGAACCACACTTAAACTACACACCAGCCGTGACACCCAGATTGGTGGATCTCGTGACAATTTCTCATTGCTTTTTAACATCTAACACTTGGCTCAGTTTTCCTCCCTTTTCTTCAAGAAACATTTCTTTATTGCTCTTCCAGGACACATTTTCTTGATTCCCTTCCCACCTGATAGCATCACCGGGGCCTCAGCTCCTAGGCCCAGAGTTCCCCAGAGTTGATTCATCATCCCTGGACACTCATTTCATTTCTCAGCGGTCACTCTCAGTGCTTAATACGCCATCTATACACTGCAGAACCTCACACCGGCAGCCCAGTCCTTTTCTGTTCGCCATGCTCATAGAACACTTCACTTTCAAAAATAATACATAATTAAAAATGAATATATTAAATACCAGGTTTCTGTGTTTCACTCTGAAACATTTTCCTCTTCTCTTAATCCTTATTATTTATTAAAGAGTAAACCTATCCTTATAATCTATCCAGGAAAGCCTTGAATTCATCCTCAATTCTTCTATTTTTCCCATAAAGACAAATCCTTCAATAAATCATATGGCTTAGTTTCAGAATTTATTCTGAAATACTTTTAATTACTACAAACATTATCACTTAGATCCAGACATCAGCATCAACATACCCCACTTGGATTTAGGAAACATCTCCTAACACTATAGAAGAAATAGTATGAAATAATTCTGATAAGTTAGTAAGGCAATATTACATTCTAGTCAAAACCCACAATGATTTTCCATCTTAATGAAAGGCCAGATTACTTGCAGTGACATTTTCTTGTGCACATTCTACTTTTTTCAAGATTCCTCATGGTGCAGAATCTTGTTTATTCTTTCCCTCACCTGAACCACGTGGCTACCCTCCTTCCCCCGTTTCGGGTCTGTGTGTTACCTATAGACAGAGCCTTTGTGACTCTTATGTGAAAGGAGCACCCCACCACACACCTCATTTTGTTTCAGATTTACGTTCACCATCTGCTGTATCATCTATTTTACTTCGCTATCTCCTCCCACCACGTGTAAAAATAAGCCTCATTAGTAAAATGGCTCTCCTTCCTTCGTTCAGGCATAGAACAGTGTCAGGCACTTAGAAGGCACTTTGTAAATTCTCATTGAATGAATACACAAATAAATAAATATAAATAAATGAAAAATACTGAACATGACTCAGAAGACTATCTCAGAAGTGCAAGGTAAGAACTTTTGGTAGCTACACCATACTGACAGCAGTGGGCATATTAGTAGATTGCACTGACAAACCAAGTGGAAGCATTGGATTCCTGTTATTATGTTTGTATTATTAATTATGTCATACAAAATCTATGCATTGATATGGAGGGTTCATTAAGGTTACTATCTCCCTGCCCCTCTAGACTTGATCTAGTCTCAATGTCCAAATAAAATTCTGTTTGTAAACCTAAAGAACTGAGTATCAGACTGTGGAATGGAGTTGATAGAAAAAATTACAAAACACAAAGATAAATTAGAATCTTGTACTAATAAGGAAAAAAATAAATGAAATAAAGATACCCCAAGAATTACATGTAACATGATTATAACAAATATCATTAAATGCATATATGTGTACTGTATATATGTGTATGTATGTGTGTGTTTTAATGTTTATTTTAGCTGTGATTTCATTTATTTTTTTATTTAAAGAGAAAAACGAAACAAAATAAATTATTTATTTTCTACTTGTTTTTGTTTTGGTTTATAAGCTAACAGTGGCAACTCTAACATGGTCTCTTAATTCTCCAGAATAGTGAATTTTATTTTGATTCTTTGGGAAAAAATATATATTAACTTTCTACTCATAAGAATAAATCAAGTAAACCATATTGTTTTTCCTTAAACTGTAATTTTATTTTTCAGTGATAAGGCCCGTGAAAGACCTGAGTCTATCATTTTCTTATTGAAGAATGTTTTTCTTTGAAGATCAATATCAAAACAGAAAAGAGCTATCTATGTGATCAAAGTAATACTATGCAGAACCTGGCAAACTTTAATTTATCTTATAAGCCCCTTACTGCTATCTGATTAAATAGTATGTAATGTGGTTTATTCAGTAAAAGTGACTGTCTGACAAGGCCCCTAACACTGACCAAACCTAACCTGAATTTTCAAGCAAACGATGGTGAGGTCTTAACTCATCGCTTCCCCCTGAGTCTGCTAAGTTCATAAACATGGAAGTTACACGCAGAGTCAAAATTGTGTCAACCTGTATGGACCAGCAGTAGACAGTCTTCTTCTCTGGGTGAATGTATGCCCATATTCCTTTACTTCACTGTCAGTTTGAAAGCAATCATTGCAAAAATATCAAGGTAGGTACCATAATTCATCCACTTAATAAGGCTATTGATCTTGTTCTGAGGTTACTATCTCCAAATTTTAGACATAATAAATTAATGGATGGTCTTTTTTCTTTATTCTACTTCATGGAAAAAAAATACTTTGAAGAGCCACAGAAAGTTATTTGTCTCTTTGACATGTGCCTACAGCAGTATACATCTCATAACTCAAATATCTGTGTGAATGGTTTCATGTTTACTAAGAAAATGAGCAACAGCTTCTTATTGGCAGTTTGCTTATTAGCAATTGGCTTCCATCTGAATTTTTCACAATTGCCAACTTCAGATTTGGGTGTCCCCTTGCAATATGTGGTTTCATTATCCTTAGTTGGTAACAGAAGCCTTTTTAAGAAAATATGATGTAAAATTTAGCTTTAGTTTTTATTTATGTATTGAGTCTGTGACTATGTTAAAAGTTGTTTCACTTGAGGGAGGTCAAAATCCTATTTGTTTTTATGTCTGAATCTGAGCTATAGTGACACTTAAAACTGAAAGTTGTTTGTATCACTCTTTCCATTAAATAAAATGGATAAGTTCAATAATGATGCCATGTGCAATGTAAGAGTTAAGTATCTGTTGAATTGAAAAAGATGTACCTGACAACAGGGAGATGATGGCCTGCAACCTACCCGAGGAAAAGACCAAGATATAAAACATAAAACTTCCTTTCTAAGCTTTCAATAGTTCTTTTTCATAACGACAAAATACTCTTTTATTAAATGGAAGATTATTTATACTCATTCTGACATAATATGCAGCCTCTCCCTTCTCCCCAAGAAAGACTAGCTCTGCAGATTGCAGTAACATCTAATCAGTTACAATTTGTGTGATTTCTTTCTTCCTTTTCATGAGAAAGCTAGCTACATATTTACATGATCAGCATGATGCATATGAAAACACTTGTTAATGTGAACTCAATCTGAATGATAGCAAGTATTGTAAGTTTTATGGAGCTGATTCACCAGGTGGGAGTCCTTGATTTTTCCCCTTTGCAAAGTTTTTTTAAAACATCTTAGAATTTGGGAGCTAGTGATAAGCTTAATTAAAGAGAAACTTTAAAAAAGAGAGATTATTTAAAAAGAAGTTATTTTAAGATTCCTAAACTTTAGTAAGCTATTAAATCAAACATTTATAGGAGCTAAAGGAATTTTAAAATATTGTGATGCTTTCTTGTTTTCTTTAGATTTTCTTTTCCTATATCTTATTCTAAGATGTATGTTCATTTTGGAAATTCCAAAGTAAATTTTTGGTTTTATTTGCTTTTCCAGGTTGAACTTTTTAAATACCTCTATTCAAGATTACGCCTTGTGGATAAAATATGTAGTACGCATTACCGCTTGTTCCCAGCATTCGTTCCCCTCTCCCATTTTGGCAATAGCATGCCTTGGACAGGAGCCGATGGACACTGAAGCTTCTTGTGTCAGCCACGTTAGAAGGAGACGTGGCCATATGACTGAGTTGTGGGGAAAGAGATGGAGACAGAAATGACGTATGCAACAACACCTATGGACTTCATCATTTGTGCTTATTACATATCTTATCTTTGAAAAAAATGGTCTTTCTCTCTTCTGCTGTACTATATATTTCCATAATATTCATTTTCATGCATATTAATTACTTATTCTTATAGACTGCCTGCCCATACATGTATAGCCTCCTCTATTATCAATATCCTCCACTAGAATGGGATATTTGTCTAATTGACCAACATTCATTGATACATCATGATCACCTAACATTTAGTTTATGTGAAAACTGTTAGTGTTTTATACATTCTATGGTATTAAATGTATGTTCAAAGATTATCTTCATCATACAGCATTTTCACCATCCTAAATCATAATTTCCTCCCACTCCTCTGAGCTCTTTCCCAAATGTAAGAAGGTGCTGGTCATTGTACTGTTTCTAACCCATCTTTTCCATCATGTCATATAATTGAGATGACATGAAGGATAGCCTTTTCAGCTTAGCTTCTTCTACTCAGTAACAGGCAATTAAAAAGCCTTTCATGGCTTGATAGCTCATTTCCTTTGAACACTGAATAATACCTATTGCCTACATTTCATAGTTCATCCATTCACCTACTGAAGTGCATGTTGTTTGCTTCTCAAGTAAAGCACTTATGAGAAGGCTGCTCTGAACATCTGTGTCCAATATTTGTGGACTTATGAGTTTAGCTCTTCTGAGTAAATACCAAGTGCAATTGCTGGGTCATATAGTACAAATAAGTTGCTTTCGTTAATAAATTACTAAAATGTTTGCCAAAATAGCTTTGATATTTTGCTTTCCTACCAGCGATGAATGAGACTGCTGTTATATGAAGTAACACTAATACTCCACGTATCTAGCATTTGGTGTCAGTGTTCTAGATACTGGCCATTATAGTAGGTGTGCAGTGGTGTTTATTGCTGTTTCAATTTTTGTTTGTCTAGTAATTCTTGATTTGGATTTTGAGTTCGTATATTTTTTTTGCCATCAATATATCTGGTTTCATGAACTGTCTGTTAAAGTATTTGGATCATTTTTTAATTGAAATCATTTTATTGGTAAACTTTAAGAGTTTTCTGTATAGCTGAGATAACAATTCTTTATCAGATGTTTCTAGCAAACATTTCTCCCAATGCTTGCCTTGTCCTCTCATTCTCATGACATTGTCTTTCATAAGGCACAACTTTAAAGTGTGATGGTGGTTAGCCCACTAATTTTTGCTTTCATGAATTATGTCTTTTTGTTATATCTAAAAATATACCAATATTCATCAAGTCTCTTATGCTTTTTTTCTACATTATGTTGAAAGACCTTACAATTTTCTATTTTAAATTTAAATCTATGATTCATTTGAGCCACTATTATGAAAGACATATAATCTGTTTCCTAACTTTGTGCTTGCATTTGTTATAGTGTATCATTTTCTAGCATGGCTTGCTGCTAACACCCACTTTGCTCCATTATATTCTATTGTTTTTGTTCCTTGGTCACAGCTCAGCTTTTGTGTATGTGTCTATGTCTGGGTTCTTTATGTTAGTCACATGTCCACTACTGTAACATAATACTTGCTATAATAAACTTAAAATGAAAAAAAAATGTCTATTTAGGCTCACAGTATTGAAGGTTCCAGTCTCTGATCTATTTTATCGGTAGGAAGTGGAATATTATGCTAGGAGAAAGAGAGAGAGAGAGAGAGAGAGAGAGAGAGAGAGAGAGAGAGAGACAGAGAGACAGAGACAGAGACAGAGACAGAGACATACCTCACAATCCTTTTCAGCAGCATTCTCACAAAGACCTCAACACCTCTCACTAAACCTTACCTTTGAGAGCTTTCTCTCCTCCCAAAAGTGCCTTACTGAGAACCAAATCTTTTAACACATGGGATTTTGGGAGATGTTCATACCCAAACTAGCCTTTCTGTCCCATTGATACAGTTTTCTGTTTTCAGCCATACTTATTTTTGATGGTTGTAGCTTTTCAGTGCGTTTTAAAGTCATAAATTGTTAGTTCTCCAACTTTTTCTTGCCCAATAGCTTTTCTGATTCTTTTAGTGTCACCAGTTTGTAAAATACAAAACAAAACAGCTCCTCTAAAAGTGAAACAAAAAAAGAACAAAACCTTAAAAAACAAAATAATTTGCTGAAAATTTGATTGGAACTGTATTGTACTTATAGATTAAGCTTGCAAGGATTGACATCTAGACACTCGTGTCTATCCACCAATGTAAAATAATTCTCCATTTATTTAGTTATCTAATAGTGTTTATGATAGTTACATGAGTATTTAAAAATATATCTTATAAACAAAGTTGCTTGACTTTACAAGTGTTAATGTGAATGATAATGACAATTTCAAGTTGCAGTTGTTTATCGCTAGTATTCAAGAAAAGCAGTTGATTTTTGCATATTTTCCTTATATCCTTTAAGGTTGCTGTACATCCTTATAATTTCTAAAAATTTTTGGTTGTTTCTTTCAGGTAGTCTCCATAAAAAATTATTTTAAACAGTAAGTTTTATTTTTTCTTTTGCATATTGTTCAATTTTATTTTATTTTCCATGTCATTGTATTAGCTAGGACTTTCAGTGCAACGTTGATAAAAGCTAATGAGAAAGGGCATTCTTACATTCTTTGTAATCTTAGTGGAAAGTTTGTACTTCTCTTTAAAAGTGATGTTGGCCTGCTTTCCGCCTGTGCCTTAGAAAGTGCACACAGCATTCCCCAGCCCACAGGAAAGCTTTGGCACTTTGATGTGAGCCTGGTAAGACGTCGCCCGGCCTAACACATCATTGGAACTCTCACCAGGAGGTCCCTCTGGGCCTATCCGGGCCCTGCCCAGTGACTCCCAAGATGACCCTAGCTGGCTGACTTCGGCCTGGCAAAAAGTGGGCACAGTGCTCTCCAGTCCACAAGGAAGCTTTGGCACTTGCTCCTAGACTGGTAAGGCCCCGTCAGCAATCCCAAGTGCTGAGCCATCTGGAAAGGTCTGTCTAAGGACCTCTACTCAACTGGTGAAACTCCCTGTAATAGGAATAGATATTCTCAACCCAAGAAACAACTGAGACATTGCATTCAGTTTCCCCATGGCCATATAGGACAATGACAAAACAAAAGAAAACCAAAATGCAGTCTCAAACCTCCAGCCCATTCCAAGCAAGCATAGGAGACATGGACATAGAACAAAATGTAGGCCATACACATGAAACTCCTGAAATGATAGCAACTGAAGTAAAGAAATAACTCCAGGAAGCTATAAAAGAAATCAGAAATAATCTCCCAGGTAAAAGAAGAAATGATAAATGTAATGAAAGAAATGCTGAACACATTAAAAAAGACATAGTTAAAAAATTAAAGGAACAATGCAAATATATGGAAACCTTGAACAAACAATATAAGAAACCAACAGAATGCTTGAAACAAATTCAAGGAGATATACAGGAAATCAATAATTCCATTGAAAGTTGGCAAAACCACCTCAATGAAAGTGAAGATAGAATTACAGATCTTAAAGACAAGATTGCAGCTAGTGAACAGGAAAAGAAAGATCTTTTAAAAATAACAAGGAATCAGGAAATAATCCAACAGCTGCAAGATGATGCAAAGAAAAACAACATAAGATTGATAGGGATAAATAAAAAAGAAGAGGACAACACAAATGATATCAAGAGTTTATTTGGGGTTGGGGATTTAGCTCAGCAGCATAAGCGCCTTCCTTGCAAGTGTGTGGTCGTGAGTTCAATCCCTGGTACCGATAAAAAGGAAAAAGACCAAAAAAAAAAGAGTTTATTTACAGAAGTAATAGCTGAAAATTTCCCAAACATGAGAATGGAAACTGACATACATATTTGTGAAGCATATAGAACTCCAAATAGCAATAACCAAAATAAAACTACATCCCGACATAATAATCAACATATCAGATATCTAACATAAGAACAGAATATTAAAAGCTGTTAGGGGAGAAGAGGCAGATAACCTATAAAGGAAATCCTATCAGAATCACAGCAGACTCTCAACACAAACAATGAAATCAAGCAGCATGGAGAGAAGTATTTCAGATCCTAAAGGAAAATGACTTCCAACCCAGGCTGATGTACCCTGCAAAACTACGCTTCAAAATCGATGGAGAACTAAAATACTTCTATGACAAAGAAAAGCTAAAGAACTTCATGATGACAAAACCAACCCTACAAAGAATACTGAAAGACATTCTAGATAGATGTAGGAAAAAACCACTAAAAAAGACAAACAATTAAACAGAGTGGAAAGGTGAATAATCAACAGCAGAAAAATAACATATCAAAATAAACCAATATATATCCGTTATAACCATTAATGTAAACAGCCTCAGTTCACCAATTAAAAGAAACAGACTGGCAGAACAGATCAAGAAACAACATCAAACCATATGCTGTATACAAGAAACATATCTAATCCAAAAGGAAACTGATAGCCTGAATATCAAATGATGGAGAACAATACTCTACGCAACAGGAATCCCCCCAAAAAGCAGGGGTAGCCATTCTGTTTGCAGATAATGTGAACTTCAAGCCAAGAATGATCAAAGGAGATAAAGAAATTCACTACATACTAGTTAGGGAAAAAGGTCAAGAGGAAGAGAAAACAATCTTAAATATACATGTACCAAATTTGAGAGCACTCAGCTGTACAAAACAAATATTAATAGAAATGAAAATCAAATAAGCAATAACCCAATTATAACTGGAGACTTTAACACCCCATTAACACAAAGAGACAGATCAACTAGACAGAAAATCAGCACAGAAATAACAGAACTGAATCACACATGTCAACAAATGGACTTGGTGGACATATACAGAGTGTTCCACCCAACAGCATCAGAATATACATTCTTCTCAGCCACATATGGGATATTCTCCAAAATAGACCATATATTAACTCATGAAGCATTGTTAAGTAAATGCAAAGAGAACAAAATTATTCCATGCATAATATCTGACATAGTGCACTAAAATTGGAAATCAATGACAAAAAACTGCAAAACCTGAATAAATACATGGAAATTAAATAACCTTCTGAACAACCAGTGGGTTACAGATGAAATTAAAGAAGAAATAGAACAATACCTACAATAGAATGAAAATGCAGATATAACATACCATAACCTATGGGATGCAGTGAAAGCAGCCTAAGAGGGAAATATACAGCAATAAATAGTCACACCAAGAAAACAGAATAAGCACAAATAAATAATGTGATTCTATACTTTAAGCTTCTAGAAAAGGAAGAGCAAGTCAAACCCAAAGCCCATAGAAGAGAGGAAATTGTAATGATTACAGCAGAAATTAATGTAATTTAAACCAAAAATACAAAGACTTAATGAATCAGAGCTGTTTTTTTGAGAGAATAAACAAAACTGATAAGCCTCTAGCCAACCTTATCAAGAAAAAGAAAGAAAAAACCCAAATCCATGCAATAAGGACTGAAAAGAGGGAAATTTTGAGAGATCCCAGGGAAATTCAAAAGATCATGAACACCTACTTTGAATATCTCTACTCACATAGGGTAGAAAACACAGAGGAAATCAATAGATTTCTAGAAACATATGAACTACCAAAGCTCAATCAAGAAAATTTAACAATTTTGAATAACCCGATATTAGCTACTGAAATTGAAAACATGATTAAAACCTTACCAACAAAGAAAAGCTCACATCCTGATGGGTTCATGGCTGAATTCTGTATGAAATTCAGAAAAGACTTAATTCCAGTACTCTTTAAACTCCTCAGTGAAAGTGAAAGAGATGCAGCCCACCCAACAACATCATAATACACATTTTTCTCAGCAATACTTGTGACATTCTCTAAAATAGACCATATACTACCCACAGAACATGCTTAAATAAAGGTAAGACACTTGAAATTATACCATGCATGTTAGTTGATCATAGTGCCATGAAACTAGAAATTAGTAACAGAAGAAACTTCAAAAAATTGAAAGTGAATCAGTACTGACCAATCAGTGGGTCACAGAGAAAAGTAAAGAAGAAATTAAACAATATCTACAAGCAGACAAAAATACAAATACAATTTACTGGAATCTGTAGGATGCAATGAAAGCAGTCCTCAGAGGAAAATTTATTGCAATGAATTCAGACATCAGGGAAAAAGAATGAACACAAATAAATAACCTCATGCTATATTTCAAACATCTAGAAAAAGAAGAGCAAGTCAAATCCAAAGCCAAAAGAAGGGAGGAAATTATAAAGATCAGAACGGAAATCCATGCAATGGAGATTAAGTAAATAATACAAAGAATCAATGAATCAAAGAATCGGGGCTTGAAAACATAAATAAAATTAGTAAGCCCTAACCAACATTATTTTTAAAAAGGAAACAAAAACTCAATTCATGCAATAAGGCATGAAAGGATGAAATCACTACAGACCCTATGGAAATACAGAAGATCATCAATACCTACCTCAAAAACCTCTACTCTCATAGGTTTGATAACAGAAAAGAAATGGACACATTCCTAGAAACATATGAATTACTAAAGCTGGATCAAGAAGATGTAAAACTGCTGAATAACTCAATTTTAACTAATGAAATTGAAAATGTAATTAAAACCTTACTAACAAACAAAAGCCCAGGTCCAGATGGATTCACTACAGAAATTTACAAGAAATTCAAAGAAAGCTTAATGCCAACATTCCACAAACTCTTCAATGAAATTAAAAGGGAAGCAATTATCTCTAACTCATTCCTGGAAGCAAGTGTTACTCTAATATCAAAATCAGAGAAAGATCCAACAAAACAAAAGAGAGAGAGAGAGAGAGAGAGAGAGAGAGAGAGAGAGAGAACTGCAGGACAATTTCCCTAATGAACATGGATGCAAAAATTCTCAATAAAATATTGGCGTACAGAATGCAGTAAATCCTCAAGAAGATTATATACCATAACCAAGTGGGATTCATCCCAGGAATGCAGGGAGGGTTCAACATACTCAAACCAATAAATGTAATCCACCATATCAATAGAATCAAAAATAATCACATGATCATTTCTATAGATGAAGAAGAAGCTTTTGATAAGGTCCAATACTTGCTAAGAACCTTACATAAAATTGGAATAGATGGTCTTTACCTGAATATGATAAAAGCCATCTATGACAAACCAACAGCCAGCATCATATTAAATGGCAAAAACTGAAAGCCTTTACTCTAAAATCAGGAACAAGACAAGGATGTCCATTATCTCCACATATATTCAATATAGTGATAGAAATTTCTAGCCAGAGAAATTAGACAAGAGAGAGAAATAAGAGGAGTAAGGACAGGAAAAGAAGAAGTTAAATTATCATTATTTACAGATGACATGATACTCTACATAGATGACCCCAAAACCCCATGGAAAGACTCCTAGGTATAATGAATAAATTCAGTAATATAGCTGGTTACAAAATCAACGCTGAAAAGTCAATAGCATTCCTATACACAAACAACAAACTCACTGAGCAAGAAATAAGAGAAGCAACACCCTTCACAGTAGCATCCAAAAAAATGAAATACCTAGGAATCAATCTAACAAAAGAAGTAAAAGATCAAGTCAATGAAAATTATAGTACCTTGAAAAAAGAAATTGAAGAGGATCTCAGAAAATGGAAAGACATTCCCTTTTCACAGGTAGGAAGAAAAAATATTGTGAAAATGGCCATTTTCCCAAAACTGCTATACAGATTAAATGCAGTCCCCATCAAAATACCACTAGTATACCTCACAGAACTAGAGAAATCATTCCTAAAATTCTACAGAGCCAGAAAAGACATAGAATAGCAAAGGCAATTCTGAGCAACAAAGGCAAGGCAGGAGGCATCACAATTCCTGACTTGAAGTTATACTACAAAGCTACTGTAATAAAATCAGCATGGTATTGGAATAAAAACAGACCTGAAGGTCAATGGAATCAATTAAAAGATACAAGTACAGCTATAAATACACTCAGCCACCTTATCTTTGATAAAAAGGCCAAACACATTCATTGGAAGAAAGTCTCTTTAATAAATGGTGCTGGAAATACTGGCTCGCCATATGCCAAAAACTAAAACTAGACCCATGCCTAACATGTATTAAGCTCAAATAAAAATGGATCACAGATCTAAATATTAAAACAGAAACACTAAATCTGCTAGGAAGACAAAGTAGGCAGAAATCTTGATGACACAGGGGTAGGCAGAAAATTCATGAACAAAAATCAAACCACATGGGAAATATTTCCCAGAATCAATAATTGGAATCTCATGTTATTAAAAAGTTTTCCATGTCAAAAGAAATATCCAACAGAGTAAAAGGAAAACCCATGAATTTTGAAAAAATCTTAGTCAACTGTTCCTCAGACAAAGGACTTATGTCTAGAACATATAAAAAAATTTTTAAAAAAGCAGACTGCTGAAATTCAAAGACCTAATGCAAAAATGGGCATCTGAGATGAATACACAGTTCTCAGATAAAGAAATACTAATGGCAAATAAATACATGAAAAAATGTTCATCATCATTGGTCATTAGAGAAATGCAAATTAAAACCACACTGAGATTCCATCTGACTCCAGAAAGAATGGCCAGGATCAAGAAAACTACCTACAACAAATGCTGAGAAGCTGTGGGGAAAAAGGAGCTCTCCTGCGCTGTTTGGTGGTAGTGTGAACTAGTGCAGCTACTGTGGGGGTCAGTCTGAAGGCTCCTCAAATGCTGGGATCGGATGTCCCATTTGACCCAGCTATTCCACTTCTGCGCATATTCCAAGAAGAGTTGAAAGCATCATACCACAGTGATATATGTGTACTCATGCTTACAGCAGCACAGTGTGTAATAGCCAGAACTTGGAAACAATCTAAATGCCCATGAACTGAGGAATGGATAAAAAAGCTGTGGTAATTTTATACAATGGAGTATGATCACATTGAGATATTTATAAATAAGTGGATGCAACTTGAGAGCATACTCAGAAGTGAAGTAAATCAAACTCACATGAGTAAATACTGTATAGTCTCCCTAGTGAAACTCAATGAATACAATGAAAGTATAAGAATCTGCTTAAAGGGAAAAAATAATATCTCAGGGGAAAGGAGGAAAAAGAAAAAAGAAGGGAAAAGAAAAAATACTTAAACTTATATAAACACACAAGATAGCTAAGATGATTGTGCTATAAATTCTATAAGTTCATAGAACAAAGCAGTTAATGTTAATAGGATTGGAACAATTTTGCATGTTTGTGTCAGGTGACCTGAGGAACTCTTGAAGATCACTATCCAAAATACTAACCTTAGTTCTGTTCCTACCACCATGTTTTGAAGGCCTGTATTGTTATTGTTTGGGCTCTCAGCTATTGTTGTCTTTTTTGTTTCTTATTTTTCTAGTAATATGTTTTGTTTTGTTTTGTTTTGTTTTGTTTTCACTTTAATGCAGAAAGGATAGGTATATGTGTAGAGGCTTATACATGCCTAGAAGTTTTCCTAAGCAGTTTATGAGAATCAGTTATATTATGTGTGACGAAATGAACAGCTACTTTGAAGAAAAATAGACATAATGGTATCCATTGTTGATTCTGTATCATCATGCTGTGAAATTCAGTAATGCTTCTATTCTTTGTCCAGAGTGGTTTTAGTCTGTTTTGTTGTTGTTGTTGTTTAATTTCAACATACATGAAGGTATGGGCAGCTATTTTGAAGAGAACAATAGACATTATGGCAGCCACTTTTAATTTTCATATTGTCTGGTTTTGAAGGTCTGTAATGCCTTCATTACCCTGTTCTGATCAATTTTATACTATTTTGTTTTGTATGAATTTGTTGTGTGTAAATATATAGACAATCATTTAGATCTCCTGTTGTCTTGTTTTGAAATCTGTGTCACTTACATTGTTTTCTTTTGATCTGCTTTGTTCTGTTTTGTTATGTTTAGTGTTACACTTTTTTAAAAAAATATAAAATTAACTTATAAAAATAATGTTAGTTGCAAGGTTTACATGCTTTATCAAGTAGAAAAATTTCCTCGTACATTCAAGTTTACTGAGAATCTTTTTTTTACTCAAGGTTGGGTGTGTATTTTGTCACATGCTTTTTCTGCTTCTGCAATTACTCATTTTGATCATTTTAATTGCTAGGTGATATAATGAATTACATTACTCTTTAGATGGTGCACCAGGCTGACACACTTGCCATAATGTTTATATGGTTATGGTGTATAATTCCTTTTGCATGTGATTATATTTGATTTGATAATATTTTGCTCAGTATTTTTGTGTGTGTTTATGAGAGATATTGATCTCTAGTCTTCTTGCAATATCTTGGTCTGATTTTGGTACTATGATAATTCTGGTTTCAAATAAATTAAAACATCTTCTCTGCTAAGTTCTTTTTGTCCTTTTACAATATTTGCCTCTTGTTCTCCATGTGCAGATCTCCATTCTACCATAACTTAATCATCCTTCTATATGTATATTTTATATTGCTTCAAAATTATGCAGTTGTATGCAATAGTCAATAAGTATCTGTCTATTTCAACTTCTCTTCTTTTGAATATAGAACTCAAGACAAAATTTTTCAAATTTAGGTTGTTTTGTTACAAAGTAAATGCTCCTATGATGTATTACACACTCCCAAATTGTCCTCCATAGAAAACTGTCTGAAGTTTTGTTCCAATAACAGAATATGACTATTTTTCTATAGCCCAGTTAACCAAATGTACTATCCAGTTCTTGAAGTTTTTTTTCACAATTTGTTCACGTTTTGACACTTTGCATCGTATCTTTGCTTTGTTTTCTTAAAATTCTAAAATTTTATTTTACTTTAGGGATATTCTCCTGATATTTGTATTCATGATGCAAGAAATCTTTTCTCTGTCATTTGTATTTTGATTTATGCTTTGATTTTATTTTTTATAATATGTAGAATTAATTAAGTGATTTTTTCAGTTGAATTCATTGATGTATTTTTAATTATATCTAATTTTTAGACATTAAGATTTTCCTTTTTCCCAAGTTACAGAGAATCTTGCTATTTTTGATATTCCCAGATTACTTATTTTAAATACTTAGAGATACACAAACCACAGAAGTTTATAATTGCAAGTGATGTGTAGCTTGAGTCTGACTTAGTATTTTCCAAAAACTAAATTTTTGGAATTCACTAAATTCACTGTCTCCATTTCATTTACTAAACAATTTATTTACCACCTTAGTGATTTGAAATATCATTGTATACACACAAACCACAAAATGTCACCATTTACTCAACCCATTTTTGTTCTAAACAGCTCCAATTCCACTGAACAGTCTCTCCTTTAAGTGTCATTACCACTGTGTTTGAATTGTGGAATGTTTGCTGTGTTTTTAAACATCTACTACAATAATGAGTTTTCCCTCATAGCTTCTTTTTCACTGTCTCGGATATTTGGCCACAACATCCAAACTCCAACATGATGAAATTTTTAAAAATTTTCATTGTCTCAAATTATAACCTAACTTGGGAGATGTTATTTCTTTAGGATACTAGTGATATTCTTTATCAGAACATAAAACTACCTTATCAAGACTAATTTATCACATCCCAAGCATCTATTAAGTCCGTTTGTATAGACAACACTCTGATTTATCAGGACTTTTACATTTCAGTTTATTTTCACCTTCAAGGTTGACTTTTGGGGAGAAGCTTCTATTGACTCTCTTTCTGCTATAGAACTTTTCTATACAGTTACAGATATTTTAACTGTCTGAAAAGTTTATAACATGGGCTCAAAATATAGCTATAGTAGAAATTATTTGAAATCTTTTTTGTATTCTGATTATGCTTAAGGAGCTTCTTTGATTTTGCCTGTCCTGTTTTTCTTCATAGGATTTTTGTAAGCTGCATGGGAGATTTGACTTTAAACTACTGATATAACTTCTCTAGTAGAAACTAAAGTCACTTTTAATTGTCAAGTCAGGTATGACTAAATCATCGTTTTTACCAAAGACTGTATGTTACATAAATCTTCCCATAACTAAATAAGTCAGCCCAGGTCAAGCTTGTCCCTAAAGGCAAACAGAATTTTTCAGCAGGAGATGATCTGCACACATTGTACTTCCTGTCTTGAAGAAGAGAAGTCTAGTAACCAATATTTGTTGTTTGATTTAGGTTTAAGTGAATTCACACAGGTTGCTCATCTAAATATTTCTATCTCTCTAAAGGGTTGTTTTAATTTGCATTTTCCATAGAGTTTTAGTACTTCTGTGAAGAAGAAAAGAGAGTAGACATCGGATGGACCACACATCACTTCATTATAACAGCTATGTTGTGCTTTTATTTGGAATTTGTTGTCAGTTCAAATTTTAAAAAGAAAGAAGAAATACATATATCTAAATCAATTTGTCTTATTTTTGTTCTTTCTAAAGTGCATTGGCTTGCTGTTTATGCACATTTTTTATTGAACTATGTCTAATACCACTTCAAATATTTCAAAAAAATAAAATATATGAATAAATATTGTATACCATTAACACTTGACTCTTCTGACTCTAACTTCTTAGAACTAAATTCTATTCTTCATTTATACATTGCTAAAAAAAAGATATGGTTCTAAAATTTGTATCACAAAATGATAGTAATGCTATCTGCCACCGCTCTGTGAGTTTATCTGGTCCACCAAGGCTGCTCACTTCTGTTCTGTGAGACATGATGGGAAACATTCAGATGTCAACATGGGACGGAGTCATGTGGACATTGCCTGCTTTGCTTAGATGACTGAGACACTCTCCTTCCCAGCTTAGTCTTAACTTTCCCCACGAAGTCCTTTTCTAAGGAAGCACAATCCCTTATAAGTTGCCTCAATGCTTCAAAACACACAAAAGTGAAAGCCATCGCATTTTATAGGGAGTGGCCCAAAACAAATGGCTCCACTTCTGGATCCCACTATTTAAAGTTTGCTGTGGGCTCAACCAAGGTTGAAGCCAAGGGGAGAGTACAAGGCCTACATACCAGGAGGGATGATGTACTGCGGTGCTTTTTGTTGTGTTCTTCAACACCCTGTTTTATTTTCAGATATGCAAATGATCAAGAGATTGTTTCTCTTCAGTTCTACTATGGTAAAAAATATTAATCCTCAAAATTATTTTCTACTGTTTTTCACATGTCCAGGCTTAGTATGTGTTCTTACCTCTACCTTCTTATGTTCTATAGTAAGGTTGTCGAGATTGCAGGCATCCCCATTACCAGCCATTTACAAAACAAGGGCTGTTTTGCTGTAATATATGTTTTAACACAGTGGATATATCCAAAATATAGTATGTTTTATTTTCTTTTCTTTACTATGAGAAGTAATTACATGAGATTCAAAAGAACTGACAGGTGAAATGTGGTTGTTTATTACTGCATGACTTGCCTTGCACACAGTGACAGAACACACTTGTACTGAGGACTGAATGAATTCCACTCATTCCCTATGTTTCCTCCAAGTCTACAGGAAAACATTATCCTGCTGTCTCTTCAATAGCTCTTTCAACCTTCACAGTGCCAGAAGACTACATTGCCATCAGTTAGTTCTTCTGTGCTAGGTAACTACATGTAGAACTTCTGGAATGAGACTTTGCCTTCAGCTGAAATGTCTAAGATCAAAAGTTTTAGCCCAGCTACTCTTCTCCCTTTGTGTTTTCAGTAATCACCCTCAGAAGTATTCTAGTCGGTAGGAGAGTCGTATCTTCGCTAGAAGTTCCAACGACATAGTCTAGGCCTGAGCCAACTTTGGCAAATCCATTTTCCTAAGGATTGATTAATTTAACAAAACCAGCAAAAATCATTTAGATTTTAGTTGATACCTTTTTCCAATCTTTGTTCTTTTAACCAACTACAGTATTTAAAAAGATGTCACTGAACAGTTAATTTTTAATTTCATTTTCAGTCTCAAATTCCTGCCCACAGGTGGAGAAGGTAGGTGTGTATGTTCCAGCTAGATTTCATCAGCTGTCTAGATTTTCTGTATGTATCCTGCTAAATCTTGATTGGTACTCTGTGATTCCTTTAACTGTATCAGTAGGGTACCTAACAGAAACGGAACTAGTAAATTCTCTGCTGAACTTATCTCAGTGGGACTCTTCTCTACTGAACATTTCACAGCAGCCTATTATCCGGTGTGTGGGCATGAGTCTATTTCAGCAATTAGGAACTTGTGATATTTAATAATACAAAAAATAATTTTTAAAGTAACACTGACTGGCATTACAAGTTATATTGAGTTTTCTTCTGTGAACACAAATTTTTTAAAAAAGTAGCTACCTTTCAGAGAGGAGAAAAATGCTGTTACATGGCTCATTTATCTTCACACGATCAGTAGTAGACTACCGTTAGTTCGCCACAGGCCGACATAATCCTGCCGATTTCTCCTGATAGCAAAGATGGTCATGAATAGGGCAGGCACAAAAGTTAAAAATTCACATTGGCAAGTATGACATGCTGTATCAGTTGAAATGCATTCATTTATAACTTTTGAAAATTTATATAACTGTGTGAGTAGAATCCCTGAGAAATTTATTTATGTACTTTAACAATGTATCAGGTACCACAAAGCCAAAGCCAAATGTACAATTTAAAATGGAAACTCCAAAATGAATCAGAAGATCCTAGGTAGATTATACAATCTACACACACACACACATACACACACACACTCTCTCTCTCTCTCTCTCTCGCAGGTTTTCTACAATCCTTAAGTTTATTCATCCTGAGCTTTACTCTTTATGACCTCTATGAGAGACTCTTTTTTTCCTTTCTAAGAGGATTCAATCTTCAAAGCTTCCCCAAGGGTTTCATCCTACGCTTTGACTCTGACTGGACTCCTGCACCAACTCATTTGATCACATGAGAGACACAGTTTTGCTTTGAGTCAGCAAGTTTCTGCTTTACACCAATATTTCTCTAGTTAACTTTTCTTCTCTTGACCCAGCTTAGCCTCATTAATTAAAAAAGAGGAAAAGAAATTTTAAAAAACTGAAAATGTTTCGGATCTACACATCATGCAAATGTATCTAGTATTAGTTTATATTACGTTACATCAGTGGATCTAACAATAGTGAAAAGTGGCCCCCTTTGGAGTGAGTTCACCATTGCAAAACAGAACCTAGAAAACTAGCATTGCGTGTGTGGACAGGAAGCTTGACACACGCTTCGCACACATCCCACTTACGCCTCAAAACCACCATGTTAGAGAACAACTGTGTGAGTTTGAGCAAATAAGAATTTTATTAAATTCAAAACTACTAAGATGCAGAACAATGTTTAAAATTCGTTTTATTTCATATTTATAAGAAAAGATGAATGCAATGAATGGAGGCACTTTAAAAGCACAAAAAGTGTACTAACAGGTGCAGGCAGGTAACAAAGAGATGTGAACTCATTAAGAAGTCTGAACATGCCAAACATATCATATATTTAAGACTTGAAGTCCAATTGGATGTATGGAGTATGACAAAATAAATTGCCTAGACTAAGGCTCAGTTTTCTAACTGGTTTTCTAGGTAAAAAGAAAAGAAAAGAAAAGAAAAACCTTGTGATCATTGTTGAAAATCTAAAAATAGAAGCAGATTTGAGGAAAAATTTGATGAGTTCAGTTTTTTATATAAATTATGCTGAGGCACACTTAGAACTACACTTGACAATATCTACATACAGCCAAATATATATGTCAAATTCTATGGAAATAAAATACTTTTAATGCACAGAGACAGACAGACAGAGAGAGAGAGAGAGAGAGAGAGAGAGAGAGAGAGAGAGAGCATATAAAATATCAGGACAATTGTGGACTATATGAATTTGCTCATGTAGAAATACAAAACAGAAGGGTTCTGTGTCAAATGCCACAGTAGCCTCAGTGAAGTAAAGAGGGATAAGTCAAATTTTGAGACTGACCAGATGATAAAAATATGACATAGAATTTAGGCCTTTGACAGGTCAGGATCAAAGAATGAGAATCTAAGGTCTTGTTATTTTTCTTTGAGTGGTGATGCTTATTATTATCATTTGAAATAAAGAAAAACTAGGATCATTGATAATATTGGAGAAAGTGGAAACTATAGCAAACTGTTGAAAATGGTTAAGGTAGGAGATGATTCAAAATGGAAGGATGTGAGTCAGAATGCAGGAGAAGGTCTCAACCTTGAAGGAGAAATTTTAACTGTCATGGCCAGAGACTGGAAGAGTGAGAGGAAATAGATCACGACTGGTAGCCACGAAAGAAGTGAATTCACCATCTTTTTTCTATAAAATGTATTCTAGGAGGATGAGATTCTGTTTGAAACTACGACTGGGACTTGGAATAAATTTGAGTTAATTAAAAACATAACCAGAATGCACAATTCATTAAATGAATTTTTTCAAACAAAACTTGCTCAATTGTGCTTTTATAACTAATAAGTAGCTGCATTACTTTAGTTTTTAAAAACCCATAAGTGACTCTCTACTCTATCCTGAGACCCTTAAGATTTGAATACATGGCACAGGTATTCGTAGGCAGAATTGGTTCAGCAGCCAGAGAAACTGGGGGTGATGTCTGATAAATTAATTTTTCAAGAAATAAATTCTAAAGAAACATTTCTAAAACTTTTTTATTTTCTTTATAACAACAAATCTATATACTTTAAGTCATTTATGAATTTTAATCAAGCAATGCCTTATCAGTAAATAACAATTCTATTTAGTTGTGTTTTTATTTAATTTGCTTCAAAATTTGAGGCTAATCTCAAACTTGACTGGCATTTCATTAAATTGACAGCTGTATTATTTATGACTGGTTATTAGGTATTGAATATAGACAAACTTTCCCTGTGAATCCAAGATAATTTTTGATAGCATTACATTTTATGTGTCAAGACAAATCTTATTAAACTAGCTATTTCATATCTACCAAAAACATGAGGCATTACTTCAACGCCATCAAATTCAGCATAATACCACACATGAAACCTTTTTTACCCCTTAACTTCCAAACCACAGATACTGGAGCTAAAGAAGTACATATATTCCTGTACTGATATCATAAATGTGTTTGTAATAACATATATAAGTAATTAAGTAAAAAGATGGAAGCCAAAAATATCTTCTTTCTCTTTTTTTTGGATTGATTGAAGTATATACAAATAATGACCTTTTATAGGAATACAGACAAACTGACCTTAAAGTCTTTCAAAGTACAGTTAAGACTATTAAGTGACAGAGTCCAACTTCTGTCATTAATGTTATACCTCTCAAATGTCTTTCTTTTTCGTCTTCTTGCTAATGATACAATATTTTATAATTTAACAATTTGTTCCCTCATGCCACAGATTTCATTAGTCAAATTTTATAAATAATTACATCATCATCTGGTACTTTAATGAGGATGCTTTATCTTTTTAAAACATGCACTGAGAAAAAGAACAGCATAGTACACATCTTCTATTCATTTTCCAGGACCACATTAAAGCAAGTCCTTTTCTTATCATTCTTCCTTCCTAGCACCAAAGCCTCCTCTACAAATAGCTTCTACGATAACCATTAACTCACTTGTCCACTTCAAAAAAAAAAAAAAATGCAAAACATTTTCCAGCTGCCTCTTAGGAGAACCCAAAGTAGAAAATGTAAGATTTTTCTGTTATCAGACTGGCCTGACTCCTGGCTTCCTCCTTCTAAGAGACCTTTTGAGTAAGCCTATTTTTGTCCATAATCAAATACTCAAGGAGTGACCCTTCAGAAGTGTGTACTTCCTTCCGCTGTGAGAACTCTGTTCCTAAAACCAAGAAGACTCTGCTGACATTTAGCTCGATAACTTTCTGCAAGCTGTGACTCCCATTTGGCTGTTTGGGACGGATAGTAATCTCTCTGTACATGTATTCTAATATATAATGACGTGGCAGCCAGTGTTTCAAATGCCAGCTGAAAAGCAATCCACTGCTAGAAGAAAGCACTTATGAGCTGGCAGAGAATAAGTGGCTGCCATCAGTAATAAGCACTTGTCATATCAAAGCTTTGGCAAATATCTAAACTTGGAAAGACCTAGTGAGATGAATTTCATCTACACCTAACAGATGTGATATCTAGACTTTGCCAGGTGTTTGCACAAATGTATATTGCCTGGAAAATCTTAGGAAATATGACATTTTAATTTTGAAGTTGATTAAAATTTTATTTTGGTAAACAAGACTGATTTTTAAAATTTGAAAACATATGTATTCATGCTCATTATTATGTATTTTTCCAAGTCATTGTTGATGTTTTAACACAGAACACAATTCATGTGTATAGTATTTTGTGTTAGAAGTGGCCAGTCTATAGCATGGTGACATCAAATATAAAGAAATAAATGTGAATAATATCCAGAAAATATTTCCTAACAAATGTTTTTTTTCAAAATCCTGAAAGTTCTTGATTGTCTTTATAAATTATTCTTTTTGAGAAAGGTCATGCATTACTTAAACTAGTATGTTCTTTGTGAATGAAAATGATAGATTAGCTTTGTGAAAGCAGCGTAATGATTTACAATAATTAAATAAGAAGGAGAAAAATAGTCTTTTCAGGCATTAGCACTACAGAAGTTTCATCATCCTTTAAAAAAAAATTCTAAAAGGTACTTAGGTTCAGTTACCTCTTGCCAACCATTCAAAGAAACCAAAGCAGTGTTAATAGAAATGACAAAACAAACATGTTGCATTGTCTCAAGCATCAGGCACAGAAGGTCTATAGTCACTGAAGATCAAAGGGTGATTTTCAGTGAAAGTGGGGCATCCTTTTCATAAAACCATGCGAATTGTAAAAGTTGAAGGTCAATTTTCATTTTTTGTAATGAGATTTTTAATACAAGATCAAAATTATTTTCAAAGGTGCCATAGTCGTTGAAATACATAATATTACTATCATGAACTTTGTAATAGAGTAGTACTCTGTGGTATATGTTAAGATTTGCTAGTAGTTGAATAGAAACATTGTAGAAAGAAATATTTAAACTATCAGAATAGAATTATAGGAAAATAAAGTATTTGACACCATTGTACTTTGAACTTTACCCCTTCTCTACAAGGTGAAAAAGTACTTGATCTTTATGTACTTGTCTGATCATTGCATACTCATGTATATAAACATGCTTTCCAAGTGTTAAAAACTGGTGAATAAGAGAGACTATCATCTACCCGTTAAGTATGTATTAACCATTAAATATTGATACATGACCAAATATTTGTGAAATATCTTTCCTCCCAGATTTTGCTACTATATGTTACTGCTATTATGATAAAGTTTATAATTTTGTAGAAGTTATCAGAACAGTAGTGAGACAGACAGAAAAAGTTGTAAAGACCAAATCACAGACTACCTTGTGGAGCACAGAAAAATATTTCAACTGTAATTAAAATATGATTGGAGAGTATAAAAATTTTTTATCTTAGTCTAGATATAATCTTACTTGCAATTTAAAATGTGTTCATGAGCTGCTAGATGAATGAAAACAGAGACAGTAGCTAAGAGGCCATTGTGTTCCAGGAGAAACTTGAGCCATGGGCCAATCAAACTGCAATAAAGGCATATTTGAGCAGATGGACCTACATCTCTTGGTATAAAGGACAAGACTTGATGAGTGAATGGATGTTTAAGATTAAGAACAAGTCAGAGTTTCTCTCGTTCAAGTAAAGAAATGCTGATGTCATTTTTCAGATAAGATTTAAGAAAAGTCAATAGAGAGGAAATCCAATATTATTTATTTGACATGTTGCATTTGAAATTTTACAGGAAATCAAAATGAAGATGTTAGGCAGCACTTGGTGTATCTGGTGCATCTATCCACTTCCCTCGACCTAACATTTGCTGGCACACTTGTCTCTTACCTAGATTATTTCCATCATCACCCTCTCCCCTCTATTACACTCTCGCCTCCTACAGTTTACCCCTTAATAAAACTCAGAGCTGAGTAACAAGACGTGAGCCCCTACCCGTTCTGGCCCAAGAGCCACACTGCGTACATGACAACCGTTCAAATCAGCCAGCGTGCTCCTGCCTCTGTGCATTTCCTCTCCTTGCTGCTTCACTCAGGAAGTCTCCTGTCTAGGTGTGTGCTTTGCAAATTCTTGCTCAAATATTACCTCTGTTTTTCCTGAAATATTACCTCTGTTTTTTCTGTGCCTTGAATTGTTTTTCTTCATAGTATTTATAAATTCTTAACCCATTTCATTGTGGTTCTCCTTTCACTAAAATTCCTTGGCAGATTCTGTCCAAAAGAGTTAAAAACTTACCTCCATTCAAATACATGCACATAAATTCCTATTACAGACTGATTCACAAACTTGGAAACAACCAAGGTGTCCTTCAGTAAGTGATTGTATAAACTGTTGCAATTCAGAAAGTAGATGTTATTCACTATTAAAAAAGTGAATTATCAGGCCATGAAAAGCCTTATTACTAAGTAAAAAAAGCCAAGAAGAAAAACTATGTATGCCATTATAGAAAGGTAAAACTATGAATACAGTAAAAACCTCAACACATGGCTAATGTTATAGGGAAGGGAAAGATGTTTAGACAGAAACACAGGGCATTTCTAGGATAATAAAAGTATTTTAAATGACATTACAATGAGGAATACATTTCTATCCATGTTTCTAAACCCATAGAATGCTCAATACTGTGAATGAGCCATCATCTAAAACCTGATCTTTGGACGATGACATGCCATATAGGTTCATCAGTTGTACAAACATCCCGTATTGGTGATAATGAGAAAAGCTATGCATGTTTGAGACAGAGAGAGAGAGAGAGAGAGAGAGAGAGAGAGAGAGAGAGAGAGAGAGAGAGAGAACGTGCATGGAAATCTCTGAACCTTACTATTTTGCCAAGAACCTAACGTTGCTCTTAAAAAAAAAAAAAAAAAAAAAAAAAAACACTGTTATTTACAGCTTGGTCTCCAGGGCCAGTGTGACCGACATGCTGTGAATACACAAAAGGATTCTGGAACACAATGATGAATAAATGATTGAACAAGTCCCAAGATAGAAACGAGAGCAAGAAAAAGAAGCTATGAAGGAAACATTAGCAGAGAAAATTCAAAACTGTTTATCTTTTGCAAAGGAAATACAGAAAAAAAAAAAGTTTTACAGAAATTAGAACAGTCAACTGTGGTGAAAATTTCTAAGAGACCATGTCTCCTGGAGGTCAGCGTGGGAGTGTGCTGCTGACCTAGTGAAAACCAGGCTACGTCAGTGCAGGGCTGGCGGTGGAAGACAGAAGTGAACGAGGAAAACCAGGAGATGAGGGAGGTTTAAAATACTCATCAGTCTTCAGGTTATTGATCCGCTCATCATCCACATTCTATGCGTCTCTCTACATAAATCCAGGCCATAACCATATTTATGTAAAACCTAACCACATAGTTATTTTTTCTCAATCTATAAAACTCCAATTAAATGCTTTTTTCTGAGCTATTCTTCAATATCTATTATTTTTAAACATTTTTGTGGGAAAAGATGAAAAGTGATAAATATTTTATCTATTCTCAGGAGCTTTTAATATAATTATGAAAATAAGGCAAGTTTCAAGTTAAAGGACTGCATTTAAATAATATTCCTAGGTAATATAAAAGAAATATCACAGTGTTTTAAATAATGAATGCTTTGTAACCAGCAATGTCTGCTGTTAAGATTTCAGAGAGAAAAACATTTCTGTGACTGTGAGGGTAATTCTTTAGAATAGTAGTAACTTTAAAAGTGATCTGAGAAAATAAATAGCTTATATGTAAATAGAAAATGAAAATATAAATATATCTTGCCATAATCAGGACGAGAAAAATTTAGGAAATAAAGTGAAGAAATGAGGAAGGAAGACTTTTAACTCGATTTAAACTGGAGATTTATAAAGAAGACGGTTGGGGACAAAGCAGATTGGGAATTTATATACAGCCATAAGACAAAACAGTACAGTAAATGTAAGATCTGCTTTGCAGTCATTAAGACTTACATTCTTGTTCTCTCTTAACTGAGAAAACCTCTCTTAACTGAGAAAACCAGCTCTATAGAAACAAAAAAACAACATTTTTGTAACCTAATGTCATTTGACTTACAATTTGTTATAAAAGTTCACTGGTGAAACCAGCTTAATGTACCTGAGACATAGCTCATCCTGGATCCAGTCCCCTGACTGTCCATAGCATCTTGTAGACAGCTAAATGTTCTAGATTTGAAGTTATTAGGCATATGAAAATTAGACAAATGGAATCAAGACTGGGTTATTTTGTTAAGATTAATCTGCTTTTATAGTGTAGAAAACTGTGACTGAGAATGGTTATGGTTAGGGATTAATAGAGACCACTTTGCACTGAACTAGTAGCTGAGTTTGACACCATACCTCAGTGATATTCTATTTTTATGTAAATTTAAATATTATTACCAGTAGTGTTTTTGTTTAATAATGTTTATTATTTTAATAATTATTATTATAATGATCAAGAAGGCATGCTTTACATATATATGTCGACAACATTCTATCAAGCATATAAGCCTGTAAATACTATTCAGAGTGTCGGTCTCCCTGCTCTCTGTTAAGTTATCACTCATCATAACTGTTTTGCATGGTCTTGAATTTGTACAAATAAAATCACAAAGAATTTACTCTTTTGTACTTAGCTTCTGTTTTTAAAATTTTATTTAAGGAGAAAAAAAGGGTACAAGTTATACAAAATTTCAGAAAAAATAAACAGTAGGAAATCACTAGTTAATAGATTACATATTGTTATCTTAGAAATATTTGTTCAAGCTACAAAATTAAAGCATATAAAGTGGACTTTCAAACAGTGAGACTGCAAACAGTTTTGCTCAATGATCCAACAAAACTCAGTAATATGTTATCTATCTTATACACTTAAATACATATGCAGTTATAGCTTTAAGCGCACTTTCTTTTCCTTTCTTTTGTACAATGACAATTACATTTTGGGGTTTATTACTCCCACAGTTCTTATTACTTTTTTTGAAGAGAGTAAAACCAAATGTGATATAACAGGACAGAGTCAGTCAAATCAAAAGGATGGACATAGTACATAATATCAAAACAAAATACAAGGTGATCAACAATGGTTACCATAAAGCCTCTTGCTATCTTAAAAAGAATTGCCTATATCATCAGTTATAATAAAATTGAGCAAAACAGTAAAGAATAAAACCAAAACATTGGAGATATTACAGGACTTTAAAAGAAGATAATAGTCAACCAGAATGGGCGTCATAATGAATCTTATTGTCTTCACATTTGTTGCCTATACTTTCGAACTTGGTACTACCAAGCAAAGCAGAATAGGGGAAAATCAGTCAAAACAGGATGGTGAGGGCTATACAGGGTTTCAATGTGCTTAGCTTCTTTCAGTTTGTATTATACCTTTGAGATTCTCTTATATTGATGCATATAGCACTTGATCATTCTCTCTCCCTGGTATATACTGTTTCTGAATACATCATATTTATAGTCAGAAAATGGCTATTTCTAATTTAGGACCATTATAAAACAACTTTCCCACAATCATTAAATGATTTAAAGTTATTATAACTGGCATATAAAAATGCAATAAATATCTATGTTTGCGGGGTATTATGTGATGTTTCAATTTGTACACATCTTCTGTGGCAGATGGAATATGCATAATTCAGGTTAAATGTATCTATCTCCTAAAATACTTACCTTTATTGTGAAAAATTTTAAATCATTTCTCCCATTATTTGAATATATAATACATCATCCTTATGCATAGTTAGCAAACTATACAATAGCATACCAGAACTTCATCAGCTGATGTATAACCATAACTTGGTATACACTCATCAGTATTCTCTTATGCCTCTATTTCTAGGTGCAGGCCCCACCCTCTGGTAACCACCATTCTAACTCTCCACTTAGATAAGATTGACTTTTTAATAATCCACATGTGGGTGTGATCATGAAGTGACTATCTTTCCTGCCCGTCTTATTTCACTTAACCTAACATAATCTTCAGGTCTATTTTGCTGAAAATAACAGTTTACACTTTTTCATGCTAAAAGTATTTCATTTTGTATCTGCACTGAATTTTCTTTATCCACGCATTGGCTGATAAATACATGGTTCCTGTTTCTACGCTACTGTAGGTCCGGGTGTACAGATGTTTCTCCCACATACTGATTTTGTATCCTTTGGATATACATCCAGCGGTGGAAGTGAAGTGAAGTGAAGGTTTACATGGTCATTCTAATAATTTACTTTCTTTTAGTAAATTATTATCTTTTACGTTCTTTTCTTTCTTCATTGTCTTAATTTGTGTTCCCATTAACTATTTCCAAGAGCTTTCTTTCCTCCACATCTACAAACAGTGTGGTATATATCTTCTGGTACACACATGTATAAACTTCCGCTGAACCCATACTTTAAACTGAATTATTGAGTTCATAGCTTATGCATCTACTACAATAATTCAGATATTTTGCCAGGTGCAGGCCAGCAAACCCTGTTAGAGAGACAAATGAAGTCATGAGAGAGAGAATATCTCTTTGGAGGGTCAGGGGACTCCACCAGGATGGAGTCCCAAACTAACCTAAAACACCCAGATTTGTTGAGGAGCAACAAAGGTGAGGTGTTTTACTGAGTGCATATGTTTGTTTCAGGTAACAACCAAGGCATGACGACAGTTTGATTGAATAATTTTTATCTGATTGTCCCCTAGAGAGCTTTCTTATTTTCTTTATCAGGCCCACCTCTTGCCCAAAGCTGGCCAAACATCGCTTCTCCAAAAAGTTCTGGCTATCAGTTAGCGGTGGTCACCCCCCAGCAGACACTGAGGAGTTGAGTGTTTCAAGGAACTCCACAATATTTCACAAAGTTTTCATGAGACAATAAAGAAACATTTTAATCAGTTTGGGAAAGATAAATTTATTATTGAAAATAATAATGGATAAAAATTTAAAAATTTGGGTTTTTCTAAAATTGAGAATTTCAGTTTATTCCTTGTTACTATTAAAAGCAAACTACAGACAGTATGTTTTGAATTCACCTACCCAACAAAAGATTCATATCTAGAGTGCCTAAAGATTTTATTACATCAATCAGAAAAAATATAATAATGATGAAAAGAAATTTAAAAATATACCATTCCCCAAATCATGCAGGCCCTTGAAGCTGTGAATTACAACCATGTGAAAAACGCAAATTAAATCAATTGTAAATCATGACTATTGTTATAATTTAAATCTAAAATGTCTCACAAAATTTCAGGGTAGATTGATTTTATTCTAGTTTGATTGTATCACATCTGATGATATGGACAACTGCTTTGAAGATAACAAGAGGCCTTATGGTAGCCATTTTGACTTCCTTGTATTTTATTTTGAAGTGATGTAACATGTTCATTGTTTTGTTTTGATTGACTCTATCTTTTGTATTTCATTTAGTTTTATTCTCTTAAAAACAAAAAAAAAATCCTCAGGGGTAAATAGGGATTTCAGATTTTGGGGTGCTGTATTAGTGTGTGGATTGATCCATTGATGAGCTCACAGTTAAATGTGCTGTTACAAGATGGGATCTAGTTGAAGAGGTAGATCCCTGGATAACACTTTGGATGACTTTCTCTCTCTCTCTCTCTCTCTCTCTCTCTCTCTCTCTCTCTCTCTCTCTCTCTCTCTCTGACTTTTCTTGCCCTCTACATTTCCATGGGTTGATCTACTTTTTTTCTCCATGCAATACCAAAATACTGATTTCTTACTTGGAGCCAGGAGACCATGAACTGAACTCATCAAATCCATAAACAAAAATACATCTCTCCTCCCTAAACTGTTGGTGTCAAATATTTTGTTTCACTGACAAGAAAGTGACTAACACATCTACAAATACAGCAAAATATCTGGAATGAAAAATGTTGACAATATCATGTATTGAAAGTACTGTGACATGTAATACTGAAAACAATGTTGATAAATCCTTTTTGTTCATATTTTTTAAAACATCATGTAGTTCTAACAGAATATATTTGCTTGCTGAATCCAGCCAGACGACAATTCTGCAAACCTCTGGAAACCCTTTTAAGTAATAAGTTTGAAATTCTGATGCACAAAGAAGTTTACTGAAATTTAATTCAAATTCTAATACCCAAGAATCTATGACCCCTGACTGTTCAATTGGTGTTTTTGTCTTTAATATCTTGTCATAAAGTATGGCATTTTCTAAGTGAGTAGACAGGAAATGAAGGGTAAAAAGTAGTACCTTGAAATTTAACAGATTTTACATTGTGCAAGTAAAATCCATTTCACGTATTCTTAAATGAATAAAAGGAATTTAAATCAAATTTATTTTAATTCTACCAAGGAAGTTTTAGGCTTAAAATAATAATAATAATAAGCCCAGAACCACCTTTTAGAGATTAGAATTTAGAAGGTTCAAACACAAAAGCCTTTCATAAAGATTTCTAGGTATTAGCCACCATTGTTTTCATACATTTGCTAGAAATTAATAGCCTACTTTATTTTTTTTCCTAGGCTACAAATGAACTGTTCCCCCAAATCTATTAAATGATAGGACTGGAAGGCATCTTTTTAACATAAAGGTTTATTGTGAATTTAGTGCATTAAAGTTAATTCCTTTGCTATTACTAAGGAAATAGTACTGTCCTTTAGAGTTTAAAAATTTCTACTGAAGTAAGAACAGAATCTCTTGGCAGACTAAACAATAGATTCTTTGGAAGTACCATGGTTGTTTTAAGAAAGATCATCTCCTTTAAATTGGTACATTTTAAATGTAAAGAGAAGTTTTGTCTCACTACAAGAAATATTTTTAATTTTACATTGCAAGACATAAATTATTTTTTCATTTGGGTAAATGAGATGTATATCATAAATAATATGCTCAGATATAATTTTATAGATACAATTAGAGACAACCCTACAGAAGATTTTTTTCTAACTAAATATCATTCCCACCAATTGTTGAAGTTTCATCTGCTCTTTATTAAGTCACTATCTAGTTAAGTCAGAGAGATCATATAAAAGTCCTTAAAATATCCTTTGAGCTTCCTAAAGTTTCTCAGCAAATGTTTAAATATTTTACTGATATTGAAGGTTTTCAGCTTATCAATAAATTTTTACCAGTTCCATAAACATTAAATTTAAATTACACATGATTAACTGTTTCCGTTATTTTGTAAAAATCAAAAGATCATAGAATATTGCTATGGGACTATAAAAGAACATATATATTTCAAAAATATTAGTTCACATACAAAAACTTTTGGTTCCTCAATTGACAAAGTTAAATGTGTTAACAGTGTAATGGACAAGGAACCAAACCTTCAGAAATAGCAGAATGGTGGAAGGAAGGAATTTTCATAGCACATTCTGAAAAAGTTTGTAGAAGACATTTATTCACTGCTATTAATCTTTCACTTTGATGAGAAATATATTCAATCAATATTCCCTTTAAGAAAACGTTCCCAACTTTTTAATGTAGTAATTGAATTATCTTCTTAAAGTTTGCATATCTCCTAAAAAGCATTTAGAACAATTAGTAACATTTATGTAACTGACCATACTGTCAAAAAGTCAGAGTGAAAACAATAAGTCATCTATTTCCTCAGAATACTTAACGTGCAGGACAGCTGCAAACATTGTCACTATTTCCAACACACTTAGGCTTCAGTAATCTGACATATCTGATTTCTGGTCATGTGTATTGATCAACATACTCAAAGGAGAAGAGCAACTGCACGGACTTCAGACTGTCGTCTCTCTCTTCTTCATTGTCCCTTCTTCCTTCCTTCCTTAGTTTTCTTCTTCCATCCTCCCTCTTCCATTTTATCCCTTCCTTTTTTACCCTCCTTTCTCCTTCTCTTTTTCTTCCCCTCTCCTCTCTTCTCCTCTGTCTCCCCTCTGCTCTCCCTCCCATCCCTTCTCCTCTCCTGCTCTCTCCTCTCTTTGTCTCCTTTTCCTCTCTCTCTCTCTCTCTCTCTCTCTCTCTCTCTCTCTCTCTCTCTCTCTCTCTCTCTCTCTCTTTTCTTCCTCTACCTTTAAGAACTGCACAAATACATACCCAGGAAAGTAGTCATCTACTAAGTGAATAATATCAACTTGTTTTGTTATGATGTTATATCACGTGTTTGGTTTGTTTTCTTCTAAGTGGACAGATACAGACCTTTTCATCAATGGCTTCTGGTGAACTGATCCAGATTATGTTGTCATTTCCTTTACTTATTTGTTTTTAAATCACAAACCTGTCAAGTTATGATTCAGATCTATAATAATATAAAAATGACATT
Source organism: Cavia porcellus (assembly GCF_034190915.1). Classification (NCBI taxonomy): domain Eukaryota; kingdom Metazoa; phylum Chordata; class Mammalia; order Rodentia; family Caviidae; genus Cavia; species Cavia porcellus. Next base: position 58,537,229 of record NW_026947505.1, read on the forward strand.
TCAATACAACCTTATATAATACTTGGTGTTCACCTTTAGAGTTGTGCTGAGATTAAATCAATGCATCATGGATTTTATTTTGAATAATTTTAGCTGAACACATAGACCAAGAGTTAAAATATATTGAAATGTATAGTGTATGTTTTAAATTAGTAAATAGTCTAACTTGGGTCTTTCATCCATAATGTATCTTTTAAAGAGACTAATAGGGAGAGCTTCTAAGTGCTCTGACCACAGGAAAAAAAATGATAAGAAATGGATGTTACTTAGCTTGATTTGATCTTTCCACAATGTACATATGTACAAAATATCACACTGTCCTCCATTAAAAAGTACAGCTACAATTTTTCAAAGAAAAATAAAATAAAATCTAAAACGAAGACTTCAATATAGTCTTCTCACTCCAACCCTGAAAATTTCTTAGAAAAGCCTTTTCCACTTCCAGAGGAAATCCGGGTTATTCTTGGCTTGTTAGGCGCAGGTGGGGTTCTACACGGCCGAGTTTCTCTCACTGCCTCAGCCTCAATTCTGAACCTTCTTAATTTCAAACTCCACTACATATGTTTGCACCCCTTTCTGTATTCAAGAGCACTAGTACCGTATTCACCCTTTTATTCTTTATAGTACTTCTGAAGTTTGCAGAGAGAAGGACACACTGGACTTTACAGGTGTTCTGGGTAATGTAATGGGACAATATATAGTTCATTTAGATTGTATAACATTCCCTATACCTCTTGCTGAAAATATTTCTCTTAAATGAGATGGTTAGATGCTTTGCATTTTTATTCAACAACGTGTAAAACAGTGCTCCATGATGATTGTATCAAAAAAAATAATTCGTTACCTTACCCTCACCTTACACTGATAGCAATGGTAAAGCAGACTCCCTGCATTTCGTAACTTCTTTTTTGAAGCCTTGCATATGGAGGAAGAAATGATACACCAGGATTTACTGGGACTAGTTTAAACTCTGCCATGATCCAATGCTGAAACTGTCAGCCCACCTATCAACTTCTCAGAAGGTATTTGTTCATAAAAGACAGATCGTGTTTCACATGAGTAGGTCTGTGTCCCACAAAAATGCGTATTTGAAAATGAGTACAAGGGGAATGAAGACTCACTGAAACATTAGATATTCACTTTGTAGTTAGTTAGCTTTCAGAAAATCACTGACCCCTCTGTATTCTGACTTCCTTATACATTAAATACTAAGTGGTTGTTTTCTAAGGCAATGCTACTATCACATCTGAATGCATATTTTGTGTGTGTAATAATTTGGTAGACAATGATTTGGTAAAAAAACTGAAAGACACGGAATGAAACATTTGGTCAGTCATCAAATTCAAGCATGACAGAGGCCTCTTGAATTAAACAGGAAGTTCAGACAGAAGGAACAATAAGAGTTATGATTTCTAACAGCCTTCTCACTCACCAGTTCACACTATGCAAACATTAAGAACTATTATCTAATCTTAGTGCACTCATTAAATTTATGATGCATTTGTCCTGATTCTTTTGACAAATGTTTTTGTCATTGACTACTAAAAATATGTATTCTACACACAATAAACAAGCATATCTGTTTACATAAAATCCAAATTTTTAAGATCTTTCTCACCTCTGTCTTAGCCAATGAGACTCAGAATGTATTCCCTCTCTAAATATTTCCCCATATATTTAGATAACTATTTTCCATAAGTATTCAAAATTCCTATTGTTATTATTTGAACCTTTTTTGAATATATTATCACAACAAGACAACCTTGGTTATTATCTAAGAGCAAAACTTCTTCATTTAACGTTTTATTAGCTAAAAGGTCAATGTGTCCATCAATAGATGAAAGTCTGTAGCAGAAGAATCAATGGCGGCAGAAAGAAAATAATTATGACCTTTTCAAACAAATGCCTGATCAGGTAACTAGAGCATAAATCACTTTCTGTAGCAAAATCAACAAGAAGAATAGCAAAAGGAGGTATGAAATGAATTTTAAATCATCAATTTAATTCTAATAATGTGTGAGGTTCTACAAGATAAAGATTATTGGGCTGGGGATTTAGCTCAGTTGTAAAAGCGCCTGCCTTGCAAGCTCCCAGTCATGAGTTCGATCCCCAGTACCAAAAATAAACAAACAAACAAAAAACATACAGATTATTGTTAATACACTAATAATTTGGGAACTCAGAATGATATATGTATCTTTACAGTAGAAAAATAAGTAGATATATTGAAATTACTATGGAAAATTAGTACTTAACTAACCACTTCAGTTGCATAAATGTAGCCTCTATGTTGGTATAACATAAAGTTCATGTTCTTTTTTTATCAAAATACTTGTAGCAATTTCTTTTCAACATTTTCCTAATTCTTATAGCATCAAACACCATTTTGAAAGGTAGGACACACCCATAACCTATTTGTACAAGAATCATTAAGTCTTTGTATCCACATTTAATGCATTACTCACTCATGACATTAGATAAGAAAGAACTTCCCTCACTATTAGCTCCACACCTCAAAAGGCAACCATCCGCATCAGAATCTCATGTACTAAATTTTGCCCAGTGTTAGTTCAGACATTACCACACTGAATCATAAACCACAATCAAGGTTATGACCTGAGCCATAACCAAGGCCATGTTCTCCCTGATCTGTGTTTCCTCTCCTATTTTTCATCACACTACAGATAACATAGAAAAATCATAGTGATACTGCCTGTTAGGCCCTGTAAAATTCTAGCTGTGAAAAAGTTGAAGTGAACAAATGCAGCTGTAACTTGGAGAAGTCTTATGTATGATGGTTAGACTAGGTCAGCACACCCTCTGTGTAGCCAGCCACATGTTCCCTTGGCATTTTTCCAGTTACCCAATTACTAGAAGCTTCATCGGGTGTATGGAGAATTTGAATCCTGCTGTGTCCCTTGTGTCTTAGTCTAGCTGAAGCATTACAGGAATTTTCATTTGGAATTGTCTAGCACTATGTCTTTTTCCATTAGGTACCATAATTATACAAATTTAAGCATGCATTTTTAATGAAAGATAATGTTTTGAAAGACAGTAATAGTCCTAGAAAATACATATATTCTTACTGCCTTTTAAAAACATACAGTTTCACATACTTCCTCACTTCAAATATCTAGTTATTTCCAGGAGTTACATGTTAATGAGGTGGGACAAAACTTCACAGAAGTGATGACAGACCAAAATAAGTTTCTGTGCAATTGGACAAAGCTATTTAGAAGAGGATGCATCTGGTGTGAAAATTTCCAACACCTGCATTGTTGAGTTCGTGTTTACTTTATATCTAAGCAATATGTCATGGAAACAACCATATTCATTACCCACCTACTTCACTGGAATGGTATCGTTGATGTTAAGTGTGTATCATATTATCTTTATGTCATTTGAGTTCATTGCCTACGTCTTGTATGACTTTCTTGTGCCCACTGGGTGAACAGTCTTAAAATCGTTCAATTAACTAAAGATGACTGGTAACTACTTTTTTTTTTTTTTTTTTTTTTTAATCGGTACTGGGGATCGACCTCACGACCATGCGCTTGCAAGGCAGGCGCTTATGCTGCTGAGCTAAATCACTGGTAATTACTTTTTAAACTGTAGGACTAAATATAGTTCTTTCAACTTATGATCATAACATACTTTAAGAACAGGCAACCAAAATTAGTACCATAAAGGAGAAAGAACAAAGCAAGTGGGCAGCATATTTACTGGTTTAAAACACTCCAATCTAGGTTATTTGGTAATAGCATTCTACATGTGCATACAGAGTATGAGGGTTTGAAACGCAATATTATGTTACAACAGATCCCTAATCAAACATTTCAACTGTTAATTACAAAAATTAATGCTCATATTTTTCACTATGATTTGAAAATCATTTAGAATTTCTTTTAATTGGAGTGGTCGTTTTTCTAATTAGTACTTTTGGTTAATGTTAGTATTTTAAGTTAGTTGTTATTTTCCTCTAAAATTCTAAGAAGCATGCACAAAAGTTGATGTTATATTAAAGAAAGGAAATTAACTGTTATTTCTGCATTAGAAAATATGGTAATTACTTCCTGGTCTACCCTTGTATTAGCCGGTAGTAGTCTGATTTAAATGCAGGCAACACAAATGCTTCATTTCAACTTCAGTTCCATTTTTTTCTGATCAAGCACATTTGAAGAGAAAGAGGCAGAAATTTAATGTGCACCACCATGACTGTGCTACTATTTCAAAGTGTATAAATTTAGAGAGAAAAATAAAATGAAGAAAAAACCATAGTTCTATTATTTGAAGATAAGAATAGTAACAGGGTAGGAAAGAATACAGAAAAAAACCTGTCTTTTTTGTAAAATTGACTGGGTATTAACACACTAACTAAAATAAACTTTCTTGCTAGTTTTTGCAACACATACTTTCAGAAAAACCTAGCAATCTATCCTATTAATGAATACTACAATAGATACCAAAATTTCTCTTCTACATATATTTAGTGGGTTACTTGTCAAATACTGGAAACCTGTTGACCTGCATATATAAATACTAAAGTTAAAATCTGAAAGAGCTATATTCTAATTACATTCCCATGAGTTTCATAAGAGTGCTTTATGTGCAATTATAGAGACTACAAAACAATATGACAAGTAGACAATGCCTTTAATTGCTTAAGGAAAGAAAAATATAAATCTGTATTATTAACTAGCTTACTAACCTATCTACTATATATATATATTGCTCATGCTCAATAAATTTGTCTTTAAGTTTCTATACAAGAAGTCAGCAATTGCATGTGATAACCTTCTGTTATTCTTTCTTTTTTTTGGAGAAAGGGTGAAAGAGGTGCAGAGTAAATGTTTTCATATAAAGCTAAGTAGCTCTAGCCACTACTAGGAAGGATGCAAATCGATGATCATTTATTGTTCTTGTATCTCTATGATCTATATCTGTATTTAACAGACAATAAAGTTTATAACTGGTACTGTTCCCTATAAATAAGATACTTTAAATAGTTGCATATCTCCTTGTCATTGCAGACAGTCAACGCCTTTCAGAGTCAACAGGTAGAGGATAACAGTTATTTAATTATTAGCTTTCTCACTAAGTGACAGAGCTTTTAAATTTACATCAAACTGTAGCTGTCTTCCTGCTCACATGGACCATGCATGCTAGTTCCTCTCTTTAAGTACAGCTCCTTTTCTATTAAGTATCCAAAGACTCGAAATTTAAAATTCATACTTTGGGAATAAATAACTTACTCTTCAACTTGGAATTTCTACCACTGAGATCTCCAGTCAGATGATTACACACAAATTACATAAAATTAATGTTTCCAAAACTCTTCTCTTAAAATTATATTCCGCTAGGCATGAACCTCAGTGGAGACTTTGTTAGAAGAAAGCTTTTTAAAACTATATATAAAAAAAGAAATAGTGAAAGAATGGCTTTGATCTTATAGCATCAAATTTTTATAAAATCAAATTAGCCTCTAACTATTGCCATTCATTGGGCCCACCAAAACAATCTGATCAGGTTTTTAAGTTGCTACAGGTTTTTAAGCAAAGCTGATCAGGTTTTTAAGCAAAGCTACAAACACATTACATTTCATAGATTATTTGCTTATAATTAAAATATAAAAGCAGCTTTTGGCTATAATAAGACATGAGAATATAGTTTATATCACCATTAAAAGTGTTTCCAATTCAAGGTATTTAATATTGCCTGGAAGTGTACTGCTGATTTGATTTCCATTAGAATGCACACTCAACATGTTTTTGATAAGTTAGCAATTGGGATTTTCCTGGGCACACAGCATTGTACTTACCACACCACCTCTGGAGCCAACCTCATATTTGAAATATTAATCTCTCATAAGAATGGCTTATTCCTGCTGTTGAGATCTTCATTTTTTATTTATTCTTCTTAATAACCTCATGAATAGTTCCACTTGGCCTTTGCTTAATATCTTTCTAACCTGGGCTTAGACTTGATTCTCATATGCACTAATGGAATAATCATTTTCCTCATTCTTTGTGAACAAACAGTGAAAACCATAGGAAAAATTGAAAGTTAGAAGACAAATTGGTGAGTGGTCTAAGAAGAACCATACATTTTAAATGTGGAAATTAAGCATTTGACAATACGAAAAGGCTCTAAAACCATCTGTGTTTGAATCACTTATTTAGATGAAAATTTGCTTCAGAATGAAAAATTAATGAAAAAGAATATTTATACTGTTTTCTTTTCTTGATATGTTTAGACATCCATTTTTCTCACACCAGCTTTGCTGAAGTTTTGAACACAGGCAGCCATGTCACATGCATCTTGAACACAGATGTCATCATCTTCTCTAAAACATACTTAGGTTACATGTGCACCCTACAAGATTAATAACTGTACAATCTACACAGATACAAGGGAAATCTACATGTTATTGAAATAATAAGTCAGTATGAAGTCAACCTCGTAATAATGCAAAGATGTTTTTCAATATTATATGGATTGTGGTGACATTAACTATCGTAATATCAACTCTGAAAAATAATCACTGAGAATCAAAACCTAGGATTCATAGCCCTCCTTCAGTCTATAAGCATCCAAATGAAAGACAGAATTCTTTTAACTAAGCTGTCTTATAAATTCAATGCCTTATGCTTTACTAATCACTACAGTCTCCAGCAAATATACAGTATTTCCTCCAGATTCCAACTATGACCATCAGATCCTCAAACAACTTAAATGTGCAAAATGATATGAGATTATTAAAGAAAAGCAATACGGGTATTGTACATAACTTGTCCCAAAAAAGATATTATTCATTCTGCCTCACTTCTACTTTAAATTCTCTACAACAACAAAAAGAAAGCTTTCTTTAAAAGTTAGTTTTGTTTTTATTTATTGTAATAGGCATTTATTCTAATATGAACATCAATAGATTTTTCTACAGAAGTTTCTTCTATTGAGTATTATAGTCTCCCTGTGTAACTATGTTAACTTTCAAACAAAGATTTACTTAAAATTTTTAGAGTTAGATTCTACTTTTATCATGATCCTTTTAACAATTAAATAATATGAAGTAATTTAAATGTATAAGTACCGAATGAAAAGATCTCTGTATCTGTTTGAAATATGGACATATTTTGGTCAGTGCCTACCTCTAACCCATTGTCCTTTCACATTACAATCTAATATTTTCATATACTCTAATATTTTTACTCCTCTTTTTAAATCAACATAAGCCAGAGTTCGTCTCTAGTTGAGACCATGTCTATGCTGAGGAATCACATAGAGTCAAGCACTTTCTTAATATGCTGACTTACTCAAGCCTGGATGTTCATATTCCTAATTCTAAGTTACGTTCTGTACCTGTTAGACCCAAAATATACCAACTGGACCCTGGAATTTCAATTATGAACGGTCTCTCTTTTCTTATAACCAGCCAATCTTTATACCATTCTTGTCTTTTATGCTTTAAATTTTATTTATGTTTATAATAATTGCTATCATTGTGATTATACTCTGTTTATTTCCCTCACACAGTATTCCAGACATCATGCTCATGGAATGGCTTCTTCCCGTGCCTGAAATGCTAGTCTCGGCTTTCTTCAAAGATTGTTAAGCAGATTTGAAGCCCCATGTTATTCTAACTCTGTCACTGATTTATTATGTGTCATCTGAAATTTTATTTATCCTGTTCTAGCCAAGTAACCACATCTGTTAAGTGTGTAGATTTTGAAAATGTAGATAAATAATAATGATGCATTATTTATAGACTTTAAAGGTCAGTGTAGAAGTACATATGGCAAAATAATTAACACACAGTACACAGTCAAGTACTTACTAGTAATAACCTTATTGACACAATTTAAGAATGGTCTCCACTGTGGACCTTCCATGTCCCATTAGTGTCAGAGGCACCGCTCCACAATGGTTGCCATGAAACCTTGTGCCTGTTTCCTACAGCATGTGCTACAATATTCTGTATTTTTGTTTTTGCATGCCACTGAATTATAAATTCTTTTGGAGTACAGACTTTGTCATAATCATTATCATGCATTTAATTTAACTTCTAGTTCAAAAGAAGCATATAATAAATAATTACTGAATATAACTGAACAATAAAGTGATCAAAGAATTGTAATATTAATAATCAAAATATAAATAATTCAATAAATAAAGAAATATGTATTAAAAACCAATTTGGTAATACACACAACTTTTGGTGATCTTTGAAGTAGTTATTGTCTGCTCCAATTTACAAGTTAAATTCTTGAGATTCAAGGGATTTGTATGTCCAGGTCATATTATCAGAGTTATAAGTCAAATTATAATCTCAGTACTAAATTGATATCTCATGTTATATTGTATATCCTATTTTTGCCAGTCTTTATTTATGCATTTCTTTACTTTTTTGAGACAAGGTCTTGCGATATAGTTCAGGTTGGCTTTGGACACACTGTATAGCTCAGACTGGCCTTGAACTGGCATCAATCCTCCTGCCCCAGCCTCTTTCTTGAGTTCTAGGAGTTACAGGAAAGCACCACAATGCCCAACCTGCTCTTTATTCATCATCAAATTATGTATAAAATCAGCATGTAATGCTAAGAATGTATATGACAACTTAATTTTGCATTTTGTAAGTACACTGAACCATTAATCTGTTGTCAATTTTTTGTGATATTCATATATGTTACTTGACTTATTCAATGAAATTGTTGTTCAACGAAGTATTCAATGAATTGTTATTCAATGAAGTCAACTAATTTCTAAGACTTGCTAACAGAAAGAAATATGTTAATTATGCAGCATACAATTTACTAAGACATATTCTTTATTTGATAGGAAGGGAAGCAGATGAAAAAGACTTAAGATGTGTTATGCACATGTACCAACTTCTCACAAAGAATGTAATCATTAGGTACTTCAAACGTATACTAATAAAAAACAAAATTTAAAAAAATAAGAAGTTTATTGGGCAATTCTTTGCTAGTTAGTGATTTTATGTGGGTAGTGGTAAACAGTATTGCTATTTCACAAAATATTTTAGTGAGAGAAGTAGAGTTTGCCAGCCTGAAAAGTCATTTCAAATGCTGAGATACTCCAAATTTTCATCTTTGTAAAATCAAAAAACTATATAAATATGTGGTTGTAGAAGCTAAGAAGAATGTCTGCTTCCTTCAGTTAAAAGCCCTGAGGTGCATTTATCGGGCCATCATCTCTCTGTGAAAGGTCCTCTGTGCACCTCTTCCCTTCCTTATGAGTCAGCAGTCAACCATGACACTTTTATGGGTTGGTAGCTCTTCCTATGTTTTTATTTCTTAAAACTATCCCTTTCTTGGGCTGGCTACGATGATGAGTGGTATTATTAGAGCCACACCTGTTTCCAACACCTTACTAGGTTTTTTTTCATTTTATAGATGCTAAATAGTTTGAAAACTAAACTTCTCAGATTCCCTCAAAGGTTAGGTACTGGAAATGCATCCATTTCGCCCCAAAAAGAGGAAACTGCATAGAAGAAGTGAAAGAATAAGGATCCTGAGAAACTTCTGAGTTTGGTAAACACAGTGGTGACATCATTTGGCTTTCAGGTGGTGTCTCTGTTTCCTCCAACCCAGCTCTGGAAGTTGGGTCTCACAAAGAGTGAGAGGAGGGAAATACAGATAAAAGTCAGAATACAGAAAGCCGAGGTCAGGTGGCGCCCTCTCCCAATGGGAAGGCAGGAACTGCTCAAGGAGCTCAGCTCCTTTATTTGTGCAGTCAATCTGCAGGTCGGTGTCATGGACACCCCTCTGCCTTAGCAACCTGCATGCGTGTAGCCTTGGCACTTCCCGTTCCCTGAGCTGGAGCAGCTGTTCACTTGGCTCACCTCAAGGGCCCTTTGTTCCGGAAAAGGTCCCCCACCCTGCAGATGTGATCCAACACTCGCTTCAGCTGCTCCCACATCTGTTGTAGAGATGTTTTGGTCTGCAGTTTATAAAATTCACAGTATTGTAGAACTGATGGTGAAGGCAGTCTTCCTTAATGTGCCCAACTCAGACAAGAACTGAGGCTGCACTCAAGTTTAAATTAACAACTACTTTTATTAAGATATCGCTCTCTGAAAATTTTCATGAATATTATGCCCATAGACACTGCTGAGTACCAATGTACTAAGTGCTTTTCCTCACTCCAGACTAGTAATAGTTTGCAGATGGCCCGCAGTCTACTCCTTGAATAATTCTGCCATCGAATAATTTCATAGTGTGTGGTCAGTTTTCTATTTTGTATTTTTCCTATGTGGATTCTGGGTGGATATTGTCTAAACTTAATTTTTTTAATTCTTTTAAAAGATTCTGCAAACTATATAATACCTTTTAATGAAGCCTATTTTATCTATAATAGAATTTGGTTTCTGCAACTAAGATAATCTTTACATGGAAATTTGTCCCTGATATTGCCCTGTGGCTGTGGAAACAATCATATTCCAACCTGCATGATTATTTTCAATGCAGGTTTCAGCCTGCATTATGCATACAATTTTAGGCCTCAACTTGCTTTTGAACAAATCCCACATTTCCTCTTGTGGCTACCTCAGTTTAATACTTCTTTTGTTCCTGCTAATAATCCTTTGAAGAATACTGAGTTCTCAAATTTCCAATATGAGTCTTTACTTCAGCCTATCCTGGCTTGCCTAACCTTACGTATTTGTCCTAAAGCCTGAGAGAGGTAATTATTCTATATTGTACCTAAAATAACCATGGCTATACAGCGTGCATTACAAATTACGTAACACTATTCATATCTAATGAAGTCATAATGTGTGTCTAAAAGGACACAAAATTATGAACGTTCAAAGCAAGTTTAGGAAAACAAAAACCCAGACAAAGTCAGCCACTCCCTAATTAGCTCACCAAAAGAATAATTAGGATTTCCCAAAGCCACTATTCCAAGGAAAGCACCAAACAGCCTTTTCTTTTCTTTTTTTTTTTTTTTTTCTTTTCTTTTGTTTTCTTTTCTTTTCAGTGAGCACTGAAAGCTTGTAATTTCCTAGGGCTTTGGCCAACTTAAAAATTTTTAGATTCTGACTTTTTCAATCATATTAGCTATAAAATATATCGGAAATTTGTAGCAGTGGGGGCATTCTGCATGGGAGATTTAATCTCGTCAATGAAATTCCACTGAGATTCACACAGGACTTAACTAGACAAGTCCACTTACTCATTCTCTTAAAACACTTATGAGTAAATATAAAACATTGAGAAGCATTAGCCAACACAACTCATTTAAAAAAGTAAATTGAGAGCATTCCATAAATTTTGAAGATAATATGACAATTAGGAGTGAAGAGGGTTCTAAATATCATACATGATACTGTTAGTCATAACCTTTATATAAAAATGAAGCCAAAGAAGGTTCCCTTTCCCTCAGGGGTGATTATAAATATCTGTAGAATTTAAAATACATTTTGATTACAGATAAGGCCTAGCGTCGTTGAAAAATTAAATAGATTTGAGTGAAACAAAAAGTGACTGTTCTCTGCTTCTTGTCTTCTCAACAAAGGACACTCCTTTACCTAAGGACACCTTCTTTAACCCTTTGTTATTCCGGAAACACGGTGTTACCACATATCCCATATATTCCACTTCATTTGTTGGCCTTGTTGAAGTTATAAATGCATTTAACTGATTATATCCATGAAATCTGAGTAGTAATGGTATGTGGCCATTTTAAGCAGTAGCATTTTGAAGCTCTGTGTAATTCTACTGTTCCTTTTCTTCTCCAATAGGGAGAAGGCAATGGAACTTTTATCTCCAAGCAGAGCAAATGATTGAAGCCAACAGGAATTCTGGGTCACCAGGGGGAGAACTGACCACTAAAGACATCCAAATTTAACACAAGTGGGACCTAAAGTCTCGTAAGGCTTTAAGTCACTAGGACACAGAGACTGAACATCACAGGAGAAGCCTTACCCATCCTAATATGTCTATGCAGGTAACAAAAATATTATATAAATGAACATGATTAAAAACTTTTTTTTTTATTTTTTAAAAAGTAAGATTGTTTAAATGCTAATTTACAACTTGGTTTCTCATATAGCAGTATCTTTTGGTTTTTCTGAGGCAGATTTAATATATTTAATATTAATAAACCATATAACCAGCAACGGATACTGAGGAGCATATTTACTTCAATAATTGATACACAATTAAACTGATCTTATAAAATTCATTCATTCATATGATGACCTGTATATACTTTCTATAATGAATTATGTTAAACATTGTACTTCAAATTAAATTCATTTATTTTAAAGATTTATTTTCACCATTTAAGATCCCCATCAAAATGCAATTTTCCCTATCAAATGTGTTTTATGCAAAAAGTTAGGAGTTTCCAAAAATATACTTTGTGTTTTATGCTGATGATATTCAGAGCGAGGTCTATTCTCAGATCATTCATATACAGAGGCAACTCAGAATAGCAGGGGAAACTGAAAAGTGCCAGAAAATAGAAGAAGAAAACTCCAAATTAAAAAAAAAAAAATCTAATCATTGTATCAGGATTAAATTCTCATTTACTCATATTTTGAGTAACATTATCACAAGAAGAATGATGATTTTCATTCCTTAATCTTATTAGAATCTAAAGACTGTTGAAATAAATGTGCATGGAACTTTCTGTTCTGTGACAGTGCTTCATAAGGCTCTGCCCCAGTAACTGTAAGCTTTAAGGGGAATTTGGCTAGGCCAGTAACTTGTTTGCCTTTCCACACAATGATCTTTCAAAATCCAAAACTAAGGAGCAAAACTCACAATCACCGGATCAACCAGTTTTGTAAAATGGCCACATTTATACCTGACATTCGAGTTACTTCAACAAACATTTCTTTAGTTGCCAGTGAACTTGACCTTATGAAATAGGCCGTTGAGGATTATCTCATGTATTGTTCAACAAACTCCACACTATAAAGCCACCCAGATTTTAAAAGAAACAGGATGTTACAGTGTCATTTTCATATCCTGTTTTAGGATGATCAAATATTTCACAAAGCCAGCTTACAGAGTGCTCTTTATTTGGTGCATTATATCCCAAGAATGATTACTGTATTCCAAGCAAAGCTATTTTATCTCTTGTCTTTTCCGTAACTTTAGAATGCACTGCAGTCCTGCCAACACAAAACACTGTGCATTCTCTAAACCATACAGAAAAATTCTGAGCCAGCTCTGCCAACTTTGTACATTCTCTGAAAACCTACTGAATAGAGAAGTCTTATTCAAAGAGACAAAGAAGAAAAAGGTATAAAAAGCTACTCTGTAGTTTGGGGAAGGAAGACTGAGGGAATACCTAAGTGAAGCCAACCATGACTTACTTAAAACAGAGGAAGCCTGGTCTCACCTGAGGAAATTCACATAGTGCAGTAAAGTAGTACCAGTTAATTAAGTGAACTGACAACAGAGTTAGTCTATTTCTTAATAAAAACTAAAGCCTCTTTGTTAGAAGAAAATCATACCTTCTCCATTGATTTATGAATATTTCAAAATTACAAATTCAGTGAAGTTAAATTTACAAAGAATATTTTTCACAATCACATTACATTGAACTGTATTTAATATCCCCCCAAAATAATTTGTCATTTTTAAAATAATGCAATTGCTTTCCCTAAGTCCTTATAAGAAGTGAGGGTAAATTTTAAGCAGAAGTGACACAACCACCCCTATTCAAATCATGGCTCATAATCCAGTGACACTGGCCTCACAGGAGAGCTTGTTAGAAATGCAGAATCTCAGACTTGGGCCTCACACTTACTGAATCAGACTTTATACGGCAAGAAAATCACCAAGTAATTTATGAATTGCCTTAAGGTTTGAGAAACACTGGAATAAAGTGTTTATTTCTCCATAGTTGATTGGCCTTTGTGTGCACTGGATCGATAGCTAAGGTTCTCAGAGAAAACTGCTCTGAAGGATAGTAATTAACTCACTCCAGACATGAACAGTTACCAGATGGTAAGACACCCTTCTAGACTTTGCTGCAAGCAAACACTTTTTCCTTTGGTAAACTGTAAGTCCTCAAGCAATATAAAACACATGACTTCTGCAGAACATTTTGATGCTTTATTTGTGTTAGTTCTTTGGTGAAATAGCATAAATTATACAAATAGTTGAACCTTGGTTCCCATTATTAATTATTGGTGGTTTCTGCATAATATTTCTTCTTTTCTCTTTTCCTGTCCAAGATGGATAAAATAGTAGTATTGATTATGTAGCCATGAATCTAACAGAATTTTACTTATGGTATTATTATTCTCTGGGTAACTGCGTCCATCTTAATCCCTGGGGAATAAATATTAATACATTCAGCTAGTCGTAGAGAACTAATTAAAAAGCAATTGCAAAACTATGCCTTGTATAGATGATGATTAGTTCTAGGACAAAACTATGCAGTTATATAAATTAAAATTTAACTTATCCGTCACCTTTCAACATTGACCTCATGTTTCTAAGAGATTTTACGTGACATTTTTCATAGTTAAAACTTTAAGAAATATTGGACTAAGTACACGATACCAGTCATTTTCACAGAGCGCACAAAATTTGAATGATATTGTTGTCTTAATTACTTTTTACTCATCTCCGGGACAAAATTCCTGACTCCCGAAGTTAAGGAAGGAAAGGTTTATTTCATACAGCTCTTGGAGGTTTCAGTCCATATTCAGTTGGTTCCAAGGCAGGGTGGCATGGCGGGCCACAGTTCATGGCAGCTGCAAACAGCAGGCAGAAACTGACAAGAGAAGAAACCTTCTTCCTGTTCGTGCATCCTACCCTGGCTGCACCCCTGTGCTCCATCTCTGGTCGGATAAAACACACCACCAATCCAAGCACTAGACAACAAACCAATCACAAACGCTAGATTTGACTGAGTCCATAATTGCATGAGGCTTGGGAGCCACTGACATAAACTAGACAATTGTTAATAATTAAATCAGTATCTAAGTTTTCCATAATGAGCATAGTTTTCTATATCTAACTTAGGAAGAGTAATGATACATATCCAGGAAAAAAAAAATGATCTATCTATACTTACCTACATACACACACACACACACACACACACACACACATATATATATATATATATATATATATATATATATATATATATCATGTATATACACATACAGTATTCTAATAAAAGCATCTTGGTGACTACGGTGGTAATTAAAGGAATTATGTATTTATGAATTATGAATCCTAGATATTAAAATGAGTGATATATGAATAAAGCATAGAACAGCTTGTTTTCCCATAACTTCTAGGAATGCTTGTGGATCTTTACTTCATTTCTGCTGTTGCATTCTTAGGAATCCTACTTTCAGAAACTAGGTCACATTTGCAGTTGCAACAGCGTGCATTAAGCATCTACTGCAAAGCACATGAGGACTGTTAAGGTTGATACACTGTGTCCGTTTGAGAAGTCTAGAAGCTTAACCAAGTAACTCAGCAGCTCTTCTTTCCAGGGCGTAAAGGACGTGCCTACCTCTACCTCTCTAGGATGTTGTTCACTGCGTCACTTTGAGAAGCTCAGAAGTCTCACTAAGTGATTCAACAGCAGGCCAGGATCCTTATTTTGTAAACATTGTCATCCTGGGCAAGAGGGGGCTTTAGAGATGGCGGGAGTGCTACACTGAGCAGAGGAGCACAGCCTGCTTATAGTGTAAGGGAAGAAAAAGAGGCTTGACCTTCCACTTTTTGCTCTTGCTACATTTGCTCTCACCATGAATTGTTGCCCTCTGCCAGGCCTCCCCGTCTTGGAGCCAGCTGATTATGGACTGAAACTTCCTCAAACTGTGACATAAACAAACCTTTCCTTAATTTTGGATGTCAGATATTTTGTCTCAGCAATAAGAGAAAAGCCATCAAGACAGATACATCACCGTAATATACGAAGTACCCTCTCCGACTCTGATATTAACATATGCAAAAATTGAGATTAGCAGCGTGACAATTATAGTCAAAATCGGTAGTTGTATATTTGTGAATTAGTTTTAGTGATGTGAATAAAAAGTTCCATAAATGTTGTAGAAGAAATCATTTTATATAACCATTATAACAATTAGTCATTCACTGAACTTCTACAGAGGACAGCAACTTGACTGAACTTTTGAATACTGTACTTACTAATTCCAGATTTCTGTGCTTCCCTCAAACCGCATGGGAGAGCTGTTCTCCAAGGCACTGTGCCTACCCAGATTCTCTCTTTCATCATAAATTCAACCTTGAGCTTTTTATTTTAGATACTTCGTGATGGCCTAATTGTATTTTGACAATGGATCAATGCTGAATGAAAGATAGGAGACACCCTGGCTTCTCAGCGTCTTCCTACAACAGTATTCCTGCTTTCTACTGAATGATGGACTGCATCCCAGAGCAAGCCATGCAGCAAGCTGAGCGTATCCTGGGGCTTGCTGAAGGTGCAAATCCTCGAGTCTGTCCCAGGTTTGCTGGACGAGCAGTTTGTTAAACAAGCTCTGCACATCTTGAGATTAAAGAGGCACTAATTGGAGCTACAAAGCCTGTATTGTAGTGAGCCAAAACTCAAATCCTAGAATAGCCACCTTCTAAATACATCACCTTGCCTAATTGACTTAACTGTTCTGTTTCAGCTTCCTATACAAGGAAGTGAGAAGATAGCATATAATATGCAGGGCTATTAAGATGAAATAATGTAATGATTTTGAGATATTTAAGGTGAAACATCGTAAAACAATTCATTGGTTGAAACTTCATAATATGAATATGATTGCATACACAACTATATGCAAATTACTTATAAGAAAGACAGTTATTTTGTATAACTAATTGTTCTGGGATTGGAGGCCCCATTTGACCCAGCTATTCCACTTCTGGGCATAAGAAGAATTGAAAACATCATACCACAGTGATATATGTGCACCCATGTTTATAGCAGCACAATTTGTAAGAGCTAAATTTTGGAAATAACCCAAATGCCCATCAACTGAGGAATGGATACAAAAGATGTGATATTTTATACAATGGAATACTACTCAGCTATACCAAAAGACCACATTGAGGTTTTATTAAGTAAATGGATGTGACCTAAAACCATATTCATAAGTGAAATAAAATCAATCTCACATGTATAAATACAGTATTGAAAGAATAAATAAAATATAAAATCTTCAATAAATATTGTGAAAGAGTAAGAAACTGCTCAAGGAAGAAAAAATAAATCATAGAGAAAAGGAAAAAAGAAGGACTAGAGAAGAAAGATATAAATTTGTATATATGACACTTTAGATTACTAAAATGATTGTAATACTAGTTCTACTAGTTCTTGGAACAAAACAGTTAATGCCCATAAGATTATATCAATATTGCATGACTCTATCTGGTAATTCAAGTAAAACTTTTTCAGATAACTATGCAAAACAACAAAATCAGTTATGTTCCCACCACAGTGTTTTGAAAGCCTATATTGTTATTGTTTTGGGCTTTTTGTTTTTTATTACTTATTTGACTCTTGCTTCCTATTTTTCTTATTCTTTGTTGATTTGCTTTTCCTTCTAATACCCCTCTGACTGGAACTTTCTCAAGGCAGAGCTTCTCCAGCTGGTGAAAGACACTTCATCATTTCTGCGCTCTGTCTTTATTGAGCATCTCTCCCTGAGACAGTCAAGAAAGTCCCCGTATTTGCCTGTTCCCCAGTATTCTAACAGTCTCAGAAACAGGAGGCAGCCAATCTCTAGTCTAGCTTTGCCTTTAGTTGACTAGAGTCACTCAACATTCATACATCTCTTTCCTGAAAGATTCCACATGTTCCAAAATACAGCTGAGATACTAGAGGTCACATGAGCATGACCTAGTACATAGCACAGTGCAGCAGAAGACAATGAGGAACACAGCTTGTTGACTAGGGAACAGAAACAATTTCTCTCTCCTCCTTTTGCCCAAATCCTTTTTTTTTTTTTTTTTCAGATTATCACCCTCTTGTGTACACAGTGTGGAAGACCCTCCCTCAACCGTTGGTGGCTCATCTTGGTTGTCAACTTAACTGTATTGAGAAAGATCTACAAGTTTAGCAAAATATATTTCTGGGTGTTTCTGTGAGGGAGTTTTTAGACATGGTGGGCACAAATGTCAATCTACTGGAGGATGGGACACAATCTGAATGCAGTGGCACCATCCAAAAGGCAGAGGTATTGGGTGAAAGAGAAGACAAAACCACGAAGAAGCCAGCCATCATATGCAAGTTCAGTTTTTCTTGCATAGATGGGTCTAGGTAATATGTATCCTTCTGATTATATATCCTATTGATTATATTCCTCTAACTAAACCATACTAACACTCTAGTTGAATCACAAATTGATGGTATCAATTCCCTTGCCATTATCTGATTCAAGAACATAAATATAGCTCTATTCCCAGGGTAGATAAACTGGTGACTTCTAGAAAACATTTCCTTATTGATAAAAATATAAGCAATAGGAAATATGCTTCCTACTTATTGAATTTCACTGTGTCTTCTGCAGCTGCTTCCTGAGTTGATCAGTCTTGGTTTCATTCCTATTTCTGTGAATTATCCAATATCTACTTATTTAGACATGTTAGATTTGCTGATACTTCTGGCTAAAACCAATCTGATAGATAACAAAAAAAGAATATATACTTTGTTATTGGATCCAAACATAATGATATCTCTCCAATTTACTGTTCATGTGAAATCTTGTTTTCATCAATGGTTCACCAGCTTTTTGGATCACAGTTAACATCACATTCTGTGGTTGAAGCACTGTCCCTACAGCTTCCTCTGTATATTTGGTAATGGTTTATGGTCATCCAAAACAGTGGGAGGACCAAGTATTCACCCAAACTTTGGTTGATATATGATACAGGTGACATCACAAGTACATCATGATGATGATGTTACACCTGCAGCACAATGAGTATGTGGGGAGAGCAGTGTTGAGTGGCTCCCAAGCAAGTTTTAACATGGCTTTAGAGAACAAGCAATGACCACTGGTTTGCAGGTTAATCATGTTTAGTGGGTGGGCTCCAGAAGAGAGTCCTTATGCACAAGAGGAACCTAGTGACTTGAATTTCCTATTGGGACAAGCAGAGAGCATGAGGAATTTTTTAAAATCAATTTTACCAGACGAGGGGCAAGAAAGGAAGAGGCAGAAGTGAGTCATATAGCTCTCAGCAGCCAAACAAAGAAATGGGAGTCAGATTTCGTTGCCAGCATTCATTTAATGTCTCCTTCCCCGTTTGTCGATTTCAGTGATGCAGTACAAAACAACAGTTAATTTCTCTGTGGCACAGGAAATGTGCTCTTGATGGGAAAAAATAATCCATATTCCCATTATTTGACATGACTTTATAAGCATATAAAGCATATTAACTCATTTTGTATGCCTCTACATATTGACACTAGACTCCTATCAGAGCTCACTTTAGGATGAGCTCTAATGTATAGATCACCAAAGAGCTGATAGATGAGTAAAAGATCAAATGCGTGTGGCAATGCTTTGTTGCTCTCATATAGCATCTATGTTTAATTACTACTAGTCAAAAACGTCTGTTAAAAGCTAAAGGAAAATTGTCTTTTCGTGATGCTTTTTCCTCAGAGATCTGGTTAGGCTTCTTCTAACAGTAAACCAAAATCCTTCATCAACTTAAAATCCCAAGCAAAAGTGCTTGCTGGGAGCACTGGGGATTCCTCTCCTGTTTATATGTTTGATTGGTAATATTCTAACCAACACTTGTTGGCACAGCTACCAGTGCTGTCCAGTAGGGACCATGAACTTCAGCCTGTGTTCTCTCCAAGGCAAAAGAGCCCACTGTTTTGTAAATTCCCTTCACTTACAATAAACATCAGAAAGCAGATCTAGCAACATCATACGTTCACAGCAAAAACATGAGTAGTCATGAGCTTTTGACTTTTAATTGCTTTTGACAACATACATCTAAAACATGGAAATTTTAAAATATTGATGGCTGTTAGACTTTCCTTCCATTTAGAAAGTAGACATCCTCATTTTAGCATCCTGTCCATCCTCTCCCAAATTGGCCACGTGTGTTGTACAAAGATTTTATTATATGCTTTCTTCCAACTTCTACAACTGCATCAGTCCAGCTGTTCACGCATCCTCCTGGCTCTCCACATTGAAGGATTTCATCTTTGCAGTCACCGCCATGAGCTTTTGGAAGACAGCATCACGTAAAATATGCTTATGCAACCAGCTACATTCTTGCTTTCAGAGAGGCCCTCACTGCCAGCACTGCTCTCACCTGACAATACCTTCCCTTGGCCGGCTCAGAAACAGGTCCACACACCTGCTGTAGGGTCATGGACAGCATGTAGGCCCTGCAAGGCTATTTTTAAACCACATGACATCCTTAACTGTATTAGGGATGAACAAAAATTATATTTACTTTTCCTCCCAATCTGTAGTGGCTCAATTCATCATCAAATCCATATTTATCTTTCCGGTCTATGATCCAAACCTTCTTTAGGCTACAATTGTTTATAGAACTTGAGCATTGCATTGGGAATTTGTTCTTAGCAGTGACAAGAATAGGCAAAGCTCAATTTTGTGTGAGTATTTAGCAGCCTAAGATGTTCTAAACTATATGACTTGTCTTCCAATACATATCACTTTCAAAAAAGAGAATTAGATTTAGGGGCAAATCTTAATAGGAAAAGTTAGGAAAATAAAATTTAGCTTCATGTAACCCATTAATTAATTACTTAGGCATGTTTAAGCTAATTAAAATTATTGCATCACTATATCTTTAGGTGTAGAATAAAAATAGCCTATTCCTAAAATTTATGTCAGTCCAAAACTTCAAAGTAACTTTTGTCCTTTTCTCCTTGCTCTTTAACTTGGTGTCTCCCATTAGCAAATGTGGGAGAGATTAGTAAAGGGAATAAGAATCTCCTGAGAAACAGCAGACTCTGTACTAATGTTACCAAACACTAATGTGAGAAACAGTGCTTTGCTTTTGAGACCTCACTATTGCAAAATAGGAGAAAAAATTAACACAAGTGCTTGCACCTTTGCTCTAGAGCATTCTAATATTTTTCACAGATTCAGACTCTGAAAAAATTTTAAAAAGATCTGGACTTCTTTGCTCTGAAAAAAGTATTGAACAAAATTCTAAAGCCAATATTTTTTTTTCTCAGAAAGTTTTCATAAATCAGGATCAAAGCCTCACATGAATATGCATGCTAAAGCAGGCAAAGACTGTAAATTTACATAGACACTTGGTGCTTTTCATGTTGTTATTGGTTGGCTGTTTAAATTAAACCATAACATGCTGTTGTTTTATTTCTTTATGAGTACTGCAATTCTAAAGAATTAGGCACATGCTTATAATAAAAATTCCACTTCTCTGAGGCCATTATCAAAAATGTTGCCACTGGTCTAATGATAGTTTTAAAGGTGTCTACCTCAATATTTAGATTTTGCATATACAAATTACACTATTTTCAATTTCCAAAAGTAAGATGAAAACATGCCAATGGAATATCCCAGGAGAACGCTTTGTTATTTTAAGCAATGTGATTGCTTTAAATTATGAAGGCTGCCACAAGTTAGACCTAAACATTTCTACAGTAACATACCACACTGCCAGCTGACCTAACTGAAAAATCAGAACTGATGCTGCTGATTTTGTCATTTCTGCCAGCGACTTCTTACAAATATCTATCATTTTTTCTCTTTTTATATTTTATTTTGAAGGGATTAAAAGAAAACAAAACAATAAAAACAAGACAGTATAAGCTTTATCAAATCTCAAAATACTTATCATTCTTGAACGAACCCTTTGGAATATGTTGCTGGCAGCAGTGTGCTAATCCTCAGCTCTGATCACGCACTCTCAGTCATTCTCCACATGCAGATTGAGTGTGTGTCTGTGAGAAAGCATTATTCTCATTCGATGATTATATCTAAAAGAATTATAAGGTATGCTCCTACCCACAAGAATATAAATATTTGTATGAGCAAACAAAATTTTTACACCTGAAAGAATCAAACAGTGGTAATCCAAGATGATAGCCAATTCTAAATTGTATAATTCAAACAAAATTAGTAAAGTGGAAGAAAAGGAAAGAGCCTTTAACAGTTCTCCCGCTGATCCAGCTTGATGTAGAGAGTATTTTTCATGATGTCATTGTATTATTCAGTGATCAGTATTTGTCTATTTCACTTATCTCTGTCAAGTGAAACAGAATATTTATCTTCAAGTTTTTCCTTAAGATCAGTCTCTTGTCTTTTTCTATCCCCTCTACTTTTCTTCTCTTGGTCTTCCTTTCACTATTTCTTATCTAAAAGAGATTTGTCTAAGGCTAATTCAGTAGTCTTTTCTAGATTTTCTAGTGGTCGTAAGAGTACCATATCCTTTCAAAAAATAATTTTAAAAACCCGACATGCTTATTTTTCTTATAAAAAGGTCAATTTTTATTTTAGTTATTTGAGAGTATGCTAATACTTAGAGGACAGATTCCACAATAAGAGCATTTTGAGTCATTGCTACCATATGGTCCATGTAGGAACCGCTAACTGGGCAGGCAGCTTGAACAGCTGGATGACTGGGGACAGAAAGGCAGTAGAAAGGGATTTAGGAGCAAAAATTAAAACAGAACACTTTAACATAAGAAAGCGGCAAAGAAAGAGATAGTGATTATTTAGAGCAGATATGATATCAGAAATGATGTGTTACAAATAAATAAAACAGAAATACGAAGTAGGATTTTGTAGTTCATATGCACTTAATTCATTTTAGCATATTTCTCTTAATTTTACCCTAAAAGTAAGCATTACCACTAATCAAAAAGTAGACTATTCTCTATTTTTTAAAGTTTAATTTTTTTCTTTGTTCAGTAAAGAGAATGATATCTGCCACCACTGTAGAATAGATAATTTAGTTAAGATTCATGATTTTAGAAATTACTAAAAGCATTTTCTAATGTCGGGAAAGAGTTGACTAGATTGAGATAAATGCACACACACATACACACACACACACACACACACACAGGCCTCTAATAGCTTAATTTCAAATTGTAATATATCAAAGCTGAATAAAGTAACAGACATTGTTATTTCTAATATTAAAATAATCCTGACTTTCTGCTCATACATACTATTTGCTATAAAATGAAGAATATTTTTGTTTTTCTCATTAAAATATTGCAGCTAGAGAGAAACAAATTAGTGGTACTGCTTAATCATTGCTGTACATTTACAATAGGAACGTGAATTATATTTACTATAGTTCTGGATATCAGTAACCTAAGTGTAAATTTTATAGTAAGAACAGATTGACATCTGGATATTTGGAACTGATGTATAAAAATGTATGCTAAATGGGAGATAAATAAAGAAAATATTCTGTCTTAAAAAGAATATCCCTACTGATAACAACATAGAATAAACACAGCATATCACTTGGTTAGTGATTTAATCTCATATAATATTCAGCTTTACATACTTATTGAAACAGTATGAGTCTAATAATCCATATTGTTAATTATGACACCTTACATGAAAAATTTTTAAAGTTTTCTAAATTAACATTTAAAGTAAAGACGTTCCTTACCAGAATAGTTTTTCATCTGTGAGAGACAGTTTTTCAGCATTTCTTTCAATTTAAAATACAGACACCTCAGTAATATTTCTATAGAAGAATCAAAGAGCCATTTGAGAAGGCACTTACATAAGTATTTTGCACTAAAATATACTCAGAGGAAAAATAATTGTAAAAGTTATAAAGTCAGATATTTTTCTTTTCCATCATTTCTGCCATCAGATATTGCTTAGGGAGAAAGCCTTTAACTAGGATTAAAAATATCAAATGCTCTAATAGGTGACATTAAGTGTAATGGAATCTTAAGGTTGAATTAATTTTGTGGCTTCCATTATCTTTCTGAAGATTACTATCTTGATAACTGCCATCAATAGTCAACACAAGAAGACTAGAATAATTGGTGATCAATCATGACAATTGGGTGACTTCATCCTTTCCAGAACTTAAAGCCTTAGAAATCTTATTGAGAAAAAATAAATAAATAAATAGCCAAACAGGTTGGCATGAGTTTAATTTGCCTGTTTAAAAGGATAACCTCATCTTCCATCTCCAATTTTCATTATACTATGCTAATAAGCACATGAGAATTTTATAGGGTTTGGTAGTTACTCATTTAGGACTGTTTCATATCACTGAAAAGTAATACATTTAACTAGTCATCAAAAAACCTCATAAAATTTTCAGAGATAAGATTTCATAAAACTTGGACAGCAGTAAAGGATGAAAAAAAAATTCATCTTAATGAAATTCCAAGACAGGCATCATATTTCTGTGTGAAATGGTTTCACATAGAAGTTACTTCACACTGAAGAATCTAAATTAGGATGAATGCGTCTTGGAGCAGAAGCTCACCATGGAGGGGACTTCAACAAATTCTCTTCTTAAGATCAACCCTCTATGAAAATAAAAATATTTACACATCTATTTAGTCAGTGACAAACAGAGAAAACCATCTGGCCATTTGAATCAGTGTAAATTGCCCGACCACTCTTGTGAAAAGAGAAAGCTAGTCAAATTAAATGCTTATTTTGTTTTGGAGCTAAACAATTGTCCTAAACTGTAATCATAAAATCCACATTTGCAGTATCAAATAAACAAAAGCAAATCAGTGAAGAAAACTTGTTTTTGTGTAGTAATTGGCAAGAGGATTAGCATTTCAGTAGATCCAATTTCCTAAACCTCCTCATTCCTGATAATTGCTTCAGCCAGTTAGGTGACACACAAAAGGAATAAATTATCTGAAGCTGGAGATAAGCAGAGGCCATTTGGGGGTTCTGAGTGCAATATAAATAGATGCAAAACAGTAGTAGAATCAGCCCATTCAAAACCTCCCAAGGATTAGCCATGTGAGCTCTGACTCCTTTTCTGTTGTTGGCTGCGATTTATCACAGACAGTAACAGAGACTCAGCGTTATCTGTGATAATTCAGTGGCTTAATGGCAATACCTTTATCTGGAGGTCATAATTAAGCTTGTTTGATCAGGCTGAGAACAAGCACCTACACTGTGCGTTAGTCCTAACTATTGCTTTTGGTGCCAGGGGTATAATATAATAAGAACATCACTGGAAATGGCATTAGTAATTTTGTTCAAGTGCTGTAATGAGTTATTGCTTATCTGAAATACGAATCCCTCAAATGCTAACAATAACATGTTCTCAATTTAGAAATTTCTGTGTAACTTAGAGTTGAAAAATACTAGGCTAGTTTCAAACAAATATAAAATGGTTTGAAACCATTTTGAATATACTATAAGATTACTTTCAACTAATAAAAACAATGCTTATTTAAAGGAGGATGAGCATTTATTATAACTTACAATTAAACCATCTTAAATGTTATCATCTCTTCAGATGCAGTAGAAATTATAGGTGCTGATTGTAGTAATAAAATAAATTTTGCTAGCCTGGAATTAGTGTATGGGCATATTATTTAATTTTGAGGAATATTTAAATTTCAAGAAATTATCATGTTACTTTAAAATACTTAGCATAATTTGAAGTTGCTACAACATAGTTCCAAAAGGAGATCATGTTGGATATAAGTTTAATAGTACTTCCAGTTAATAGCGTATGATGAATATGTTAAAATAACCAGAGAGCATTTATTGCTCAACTTTTGAAAAGATATGCTTGTAATTATTAAACATGCAGCCCTTTTTAAAAAAATGCATACCGATAAATTTTGCTTAGCCTCGGTATAATTAACTGTAAATTCAAAATTAAACTTTTTAAATGTAGAATGCATTTTAATATTAGATTTCAAGATTATGTCACTTTTAATTGGTCTGTTAAATTAAGTATTACTGAGAATTTTCACATTAAGCTAAATTGACTTGACAGATACCAATCCTCACTGTCTTTACATAAAATACAGAATTTCAAAAAACATCTTACATAGTTTGTTAAATAATTTCAAATAGACCAACTACATCCACAGGCAAAGCTAAGTGCTCCGGGTTCAAATCACACTTCTATCATATACCATGTGGCCACGGACAAATTATTTAGTATTACAAAAAGTTCTCTACCCTTGTTTGTAGAAGGAAAGTAACAGTAGCACCAGTTGGAAGTGTTGTGAGCCTTCTGTTTGAAAATTCATTTAGGTGTCGTGCTTTATTTACTTTTGCTGTTTTGAGACAGAGTCTTCCATAATGTCCGTGCTGGACATGATCATTACCTGTCTCAGAGCCCCCGGGCTGGGCTGTAAGTGTGCCCCATGGCATCAAGCTTCTTTTGAGTGTTTTGCACAATGCCTACCTATAATTCACAGTGAATGTTAATTACTCCTCCTCCTCTAATTCCTTCTCATCTTTATCTAACCAAAACATGAAGTTGACATTTTTAGAAATGAGGTTAACAGGGATGTAGGAAAATTAAAAGTTAAGATAGATCAAATATATGCAGTCAAGGTAATGGTTAAAAGTAACATCAATTTAACTTCACTCAAAAGCTTGAGGAATTTTGTTTTGTTTTGTTTTATTTTGTTTTATTTTTGGTGATGATAAATTTATTTCTTCTGCCAATAGCTATAACTTTCTAGGGCAAAGAATGTACAGGAAACTTATATGTATCTGTTTTATGCATCTGTTAATATATATACACATCTATGTGTGTCACTGTTATCTGTTTTTTATTTAATATTAACTAGTAACAAATAATATAATGTATCACAATTTTAAGTTGATCCAATGTGCTTTAGCCCTAACAATAGAATTATTTTCGTTATGAAATATGATTGTTTGCTTTGAAAATCTCCATTCTTGACTACCTCAAGATTTAATCACCTTTATTCTTAGCAAACAATTTAAACATCATAAATATAGAACTCTTTGAGTGCACATTGCCTTAGGTTCCTATGGTGCTGGCTCGGATATGCCAAGCCTCTGAAGAACCAAAGAACTGCTCAGCTGAATAGGTCTGATATGGGATGTGTAAGCCCAGTTGCCATGAGTTAAACAGTTATGTCCCTCCAAAATTCAAATGTTTAAACCTAATCCCCAGTATAATGGTGTTAAAATGTGAACCTTTCAGAGGAGATAATAAGAACTCCACCTTTGTGAAAGGGCCCCATAAAAGAGGCCCAAGGGTGTTGGATACTCTCTTCAGCCCCGTGAAAAAGCATAACAGGTACCATTTATGACTCAGAACACCCTCAGCTTGTATTTAATATGCTGGAAGCTAGGTCTGGACTTTTCAGACTCAATGGCCATAAGGAAGAACTTTCAGTAGTTTGAAAGATAGGTGTCCAACATAATAGCATTTTATTAGACATATCCAGGTGAGCTGATACCAGTGTACCTGTAAAAGTAGAGAAAATTCGTATCCTATTCTAAGACACGGATTATCTTGTTTGGTATAAGATTTCTATTTTTCATCTGACCTCTTAGTTAGAGACCAATAAGATGTTTGAAGATCAAAATCTCCTGAGTTATTCCTTTTCTTGCCCCTTACAAGAGAAACACCTAAGTCAGTAAAAATAGAAGGGAGTCAGGAAAAATAGGAGGGAGAAAAGGAAGAAGACAGGAGGTGAAGAAAAGAACAAGTCAGCTTGGTCTGTAACCAAATTTCAGGGAGCGGATTCACAAGGCTCATTTTAAACTCATCTGTGCCAACTATCAATTTGATTGTCCGCTTTTTTTTCCTACAAACCCTACAGTTTCATTATTCAGTTTGTTCTGGAACACTTTCATGATGTGCATTTCTCATACAGAAAAGCAACTCTTTCCTGTCCTTTCTTTTTCATACTATTGCTCATTTTTCTAATCATTATACTTTTTTCAACTTTTTATTAGTACAAGTCTTCCATTTAGATTCACAATCTCGTCTTCTACCTAACATTCCTTTGAATGTTTGAAATATGTAACGTCCCACATATATCTCTAATTAATGGTAAATCATATGTTTTTGAAAGTCCAAAACAATTAAATCAGAATGATAAGATGAAAGCTAGCCACTAGTGATTTTTTAAAATTCTGAGTGATTATAATGTAAAGGAATGTTTGAAAACTATACCTAATAATTTAACGTAAAAT
This sequence comes from Cavia porcellus, assembly GCF_034190915.1. Taxonomy (NCBI): domain Eukaryota; kingdom Metazoa; phylum Chordata; class Mammalia; order Rodentia; family Caviidae; genus Cavia; species Cavia porcellus. Next base: position 58,565,346 of record NW_026947505.1, read on the forward strand.
AATGTCATATTTTGTAATTCTCTTAATAAGTGAAAATTAGTATACCATTGTCAATCTCAAATTAATTTCTGACTAACTAAATATTAATTTTAAATTAATATGTATAATACATTATTAAAGAGCATAAAATTAATTTAAAAATCTTTCATATGCTGGTCACTATATTAACTTTTAAGATTGCCTCTTATTATTATTTCACTATATTTCTATTTAGGTGCCTTCTTTTAACTGTTTGTTTATTGAAAAAATGTTTTATTACTATCAATTCATTGTATTATCTATATTATAATGATGTAGCTGTCACTTATCTTTAGTTTTTGTTGTTGTTGTGGGTGTTTGTTTGTTTGTTTGTTTGAGACAGGTGCTCGCTATACATTCAGGCTGGTTTGGGTTCAGTGTGTAGCCTAGACTGCCCTCAACATTCTCTTGCTTCAGCCTTCTGAATGCTGGTATTACAGTGTGCACCACCACACCTGGCAAATGAGGCACTTTGCCATGATAAATTGCAGATTTTTCACTGCTTCGGTGCTTATGGCATGTTTAAAATTTTTCCTACTTCCAAAGAACATTCATTTCTTCATGGATGATGGTCAATTTATGAAGAGAGTGTAATTCCCTATTTATCCAAGTTTTCTCAAGGTATCCTTTAATCAAATTCTGTTAGATTTATTCCCAAACATTTTTAGTCCTTGTGTTACTACACTGTATTTGTTGGCTGAGGTACGAAGGTAGTACATACTTTTTCAATGCAGAAATCTTCCTCATCTTATTAATTTTAAAATCTTTCATGGTTATCCCTTTGCTAGTCAATTATCTGGAAATAATACTTGTCTAGCTCATTTTATCATACTATCTTTATCACAACCTGCACAATAAATTATTCCACAGAGGTTACACTAAGAATTAATATCTCCTAAATATTCAAAATACTATGTCTAAAATTCCTCTTATATTTGTTTGGGTTTTAAAGTAACAATTTTTATCAGGTTAGAAAATTACAGTCTATTCTTTCTTCCTATGAATTTTATATAAATAATTTTGAGACTTTTTAACTGATTTCTGCATATAGAGCTGTATATATGCAATGTCACCCCAGTATATATACAATGCCACAGTGTGAGATATGCTTATTTAACTGGCTTCGCTATTCCAAAGTAAAATATGCTTAATTATGATGAATGCATTGTTAATACTTTGTGGGTTTTTATCAGGTAATAAGTTACAAATTTGTATTTCTATATTACTTTCAATGTACACGTAATTTTGCTTTTTATGTAATTTAAGGACCAAACATAGCACATGACTGAACATTTTGTCAGTTAAGTATACTAAATTAATTTACAGGAAAGTATTCCAAAAGAAACAGAAACTATTATTGAGTTTTTATTTTTATATGTTTGGAGGTTTTTTTTTTTTTTTTTTTTTTTTTGTCTTTTTCCTTTTTATCGGTACCAGGGATCAAACTCATGACCACATACTTCACATACTTGCAAGGCAGGCGCTTATGCCGCTGAGCTAAACCCCCAACCCCTATATGTTTGTTTTTTTCAGTATTGAGGACTGAACCAAGGATGCTATCCTAGGCAATGTGAGTTGCACTGAGGTGCATCCCCACCTTTATAAAATTCTCTCTTTCTTCTTCCTAATTTTTTTCTTCAAATTGAGACAGATTCTAGCTAAATTGCCCAGACTTGATTCAAAATTGTAACCATCCTGCCTCAGAATCCTAGATAGATTAGAATACAAAGTAGTGAGCTAGCTCTGACATTTTGAGAGTATTTACCTATAATAATTTCTAGGCCTTTACTAAGTGAACATAATGCTTTTTACCACATATACATTTGTCTATTGGTTATAAATGTACTTAAATTTGTGATTTTTTTCCTTACATCAATTTGAGTATTTCATTCATGATTCATGCTCTTAAATCCATTGACATATAATTGTACGTAATTTCTATGATACTATATATCTACTTTATGTAGAATTGTTTCTTATGTTTGTTCAGTATCTGAGCCATCAAGTCTGCTTTATGAGGTGCTTAGCAGATTAAACAGGTTTCATGGGCCATTTGTGGAATTTTTAATGCCTCTTTTATATTGACCTTTTTTGTGAAGCTGATGATACTTTGTTATAGGCTCTGTTCTGCAGCAGTGTCACCCTGTCCTGGCCCTTGGCCAACACTTAAATTGGATATTAAAGAACATGTCTATTTTAGACAATGGAATTCTTTTGTGGTGGCAGGTAGTTCTCAAGAATCTGACAAATATACTTTCACAAGACTTCTCAAAATCTTTTAGAGTATCAAGCAGAAATCTTACTTGCTATAAATAATAGCATTTGCCCTGTCTAGTGTGACCCAAATTTCTATTTATCAAATGATGTAGCCTGATATACTGCTGTGTAGACATGACCAATTCCCCATTTTCTCCTTCCTCTAATGCTGTGTATTGATAAGAGGTAATATGTGCATGTCTGGTGCAGTAAGGGATCAGGTATCTTATCTGCAAAAACTTGCATGCAGAGAAGGATTCCACTTAGAGCATAGAAAAGTTACTACCAATTAAACAGAACTCCATTATCTGATACTGGCCTAGAGACATTGGATGAAAACATCTAACCTTACTGAGCATGTAACACTATTGTGTTTTACTAACCAACCTTCTGATGAGTGTCTGAGAGATTTCACTGGGCATTTTTTTCATTCTGATATACTTACAGATCTCTTTTAAACAGATCACCTAGTCATTCTCAGTTGCTAAATGGTAATTTGTCTTTTGAGCCAGTACACTCAGAATATGCAGTGAGGTCAGTTTCTATTGGGCATTAGATGTTTGCCTAAGACAAATGCTGGTTAACTTTCAAATATTTTTTTTTCCTTCTGACAGGAATTTGACTTTTGGAGTATAGTCTCTATGGCCAAATTGTATAAATATTTCAAAAAATTATTTCCATGAGCGTATCAGTCAAAAAGTTGATTCAGGAGAATATCTTGGATGATATATCCAGACGATACTGATAATCATGTTTCACAGAACTCTGGTAGCAATCTCAAGTAACATCCAAGATTTTTCATTTTTTAAAAGAACTCCAAGTCCAAGCTATGAGCCTATTGCTTTATCAAAATGCCAACCCATTTCTGGTTGTACTTCAAGTTAGAACATTTGGCATTGTAGGAAAATTCTAACAAGTTTCTACTATGACATAACTTACCAAGTGTTTTAAAATATTTTCTTTCTTATTTATGCCTATATTAATTACAATCCCTGTATTTCCAAATCCTTAGATACCTCTGGTAATTTACAATTATCTTTGCAATGTCACATAAATGGGCATTGGCAAATATACAGTCAAAGAAAATCATTAGAAAACACTGTGCCCTTCTGACACACAACAGTAGGTTCTCAATGTACAAGAATGTGTGCTTAACAAATCCAGCCTCTGCCTGCCAGCCGCTGACACCAAAAGGCTCCTTCCTGTGGGCAGCCAGTGTGTAAAGAGAGAGCCAGGTGCGTTTTTCCTCTGCCTGCTGGCTGCCACCACCAGAAAGCTGCTTCCTGTGGACAGCAAACTGAAGCAGGGACACACAACCAGGTAAGCTCCATGCACCCGTAGGCCACCACTGGAGACCCTTGGTTCTTTTGGGCAGGCATCACTCACTAAGAGAATCAGACAAACACACTTTGTGTGTCTGCCACTATTGCAGGAGTCCCAGTGTAGACACGCAGAATGAAGGAAGTGTCCCCATCTCCATGAATGTCTGGACATGGAGGAAGCCCCATTGTAGCTGCACAGGTCTGGATAAACCTCATGCCCTGCTATAAATCAGGCAGTCAGAAGAATCCAGGTGCCTGTCACATTCCCCTACACTGTGGAGGGGCATAGGACCCCAGAACCAGCTTGCTGGGAGGAACTCAGGAGAATGTCAAGAAGAAGAAGCAAAAGACAATCTCAGACCTCCAGCCCACACAGACTGAATCTGGGAGGTACAGTCATGGAAGAAAACAGAAGTCACACACCTGAAATCTTTGATGGGATAGCAACTGAAGTAAAGAAAAACTTCACGAGACTGTAAAAGCAGTCAAATCAGAAATAATGTCTCAGGTAAAAGAAGAAATCATAAACATAATGAAAGAATTGCTCAGCATATCTATATAGAAAGGAATTACAATGCATGAAACAAATTCAAAGAGATATCCAAGAAATTAAAATGTCAGTCAAAAGCTAGAAAAACTGCTTGAAAGAGACTGAAGGCAGACTTTCAAACCTTGAAGACAGGATTGCAGTTGGTGATCATGAAAGGAAAGATCTCTTAAAAATAACAAGGAATCGGGAAATAATTTAATGGCTGCAAGATGATGCAAAGAAGCATCATTATGAGGGATAGGTATAAGTGAAGAAGCAGGGGTTAACACAAATGAAATTAAAAAGCTATTTACAGAAGCAATAGCAGAAAACTTCCCAAACATCAGAAAAAGATCTAGCATAAAGATAAGCTAGGCTTATAGAACTCCAACTATCCATAACCAAAGTAAATCTACATCCAGATACATGATGATCAAACCAGAAATTCAGCACAAGAACAGAATGTTAAAAGCTGTTAGAGAGAAAAAAAAAAAGATCACCAATAAAGGAAAACCAATCAGAATCACAGCAGACTTCTGACCACAAACCAAGTCAAGAAGAATTTGGAGTGAAGTATTTCAAACCCTGAAAGAAAACAACTTCCAATCAAGATTGATGTACCCTGAAAAGCTGTCCTTCAAGATACCTGATGATAAAGAACACCTGAAGGAATTCATGACCACCAAACCAACTACCTACAGAGAATGCTAAAGGATATTCTAAGAGAGACATGAAGATGACCAGGGTCCCAGGTCTTATCTTGAATTCTTGTATTGTTTTCACAGTTTTGTTAGGTTTGGTTTTGTTCTGTCTTTGTTAGATTTTACTCTGTCTGAGGATAGAGGCAGCTATTTTGAACATAATGGGATATATTATGGTAATCGTGGTTGGTTTCTTATTATCTTGTTTTGAAGTCTTATAACGCTTTCATTTGTTTGTTTAATTGATTTTATTCCATTTTGTTCTGTTTGATTTTATTATGTGTAATGGTATGAACAGCTATTTTGAGGAAAACAAGACAGTGTGGTAGCCATTGCTCATTTTCTATTATCTTATTTTGAAGTCCTATTATACTTTTTTACTTTTGCTTTGATTGGTTGTTGCCTGTTGTGTTTTATTTGATTTTATCATGTGTGATAGTATAAACTTTTCTGAGGAAAAAGAGATATTATAGTAACTATTATTCATTTTTCTTGTCTGGTTTAGAAGTCCTGTAATGCATTCATTTTTTGGATATTTTTATATTATTTTATTATGTTTGATATTATTGTGTATGGAGATAAAGTCATCTATTTTAAAGAAAACAAGAGACATTATGGTAGCCACTGCTGATATTCTATTGTCTTGTTTTGAAGTCCTGTGTTGCTTGCATTGTCCTGTTCTGATTTTCTTTGTTTTGTTTTGTTTTTGTTTTATTCTCTTTAAAATAAAAAGTAGAATCCAGGGAGCTGAGGCTGCATGAGGTGAGTTCCAGCACACTCGTACAGACCTGGGCAGAGTTTAAGATCACTGCTCCCAACAGTTAAGTGCCCGCCCATTTTAGAGTCACACTAGACTAGGCTCCCTAGGTTTGCTGGGCCTAACTAGACCATTCCCAATGAACCTTCTTTCAACCCAAGAGCTGAGGTCACATGAGGTGAGTTCCAGCCCACTGGTGCAGGCTCAGAGAGAGTCCAAGATCACCGCTCACAGCAGTTAAGTGCCTGCCCAGCTTCCAGCAACACTACACTAGGCTCAGCCAGATTCACGAGGCCAACAAGACCATGCCCAGTGAACTTTCTTCAATCTGGAGAGCTGATAGCACACAAGGTGACTTCTAGTACATGTGCACTAATCCCAGAGGAGGTTTGGACCATCACCCCTAGAGGTGAGAAGCCTGCCCAGGTTCCTGGAGCCCTAGAGGTGGCACAGGATGTCCTGCAGGATGGAGAGGACCACAATCAGCAATCTTCATTCAGTCCCAGGAGCCAAGGGCATAGGAGATGATTTCCAACATGCCCAAGAAAAGCATTGGAACATCACTTGAAACACAGAAATATAGGAAAATGACAAAACAAAAGACCAAGACACCATCTCAAACCTCCAACCCATACCAAGAAAGCATAGGAGTCATGTACAGAAAAAAAAATATAAGCCATATATCTAAAATACCTGAAGTAATAGCAACTCAAATAAAGAAGCAACTCTGGGAATCTTTAAAGTAATTCAAATTAGAAATAATCTCCCAGATATAAAAGAAAAAATGCTAAAAGCAATGAAAGAAAAGCTGAATATATCTAAAGAAGACACAGTGAAAAAATTAGAGGAATGATGCAAAAACATAGAACCCCTGAATGAACAATACAAGAAATAAACAAAAGACATGATGCAGATTCAAAGAGATACACAGGAAAACAAAAATTCCATTGAAAACTGTGAGAACCACCTCAATGAAAGTGAAGATAGATTTACAGACCTCAAAGACAAGATTGCAGCTAGTGAATAGGAAAGAAAAGATCTTTTAAAAATAACAAGGAATCAGGAAATAACAATGCAACAGCTGCAAGATGATGTAAAGAAAAACAACATAAGACTGATAAGGATAAATGAAAAAGAAGGAGACAACACAAATGATATCAGGAGGCTATTTACAAAAATAATAGCTGAAGATTTTCAAAACACAAGAATGGAAACTGACATTCAGATTAGTGAAGCATATAGAACCCCAAATAGCCATGACCAAAATAAAGCCAAATCAAGATGTATAATAATCACCATCCCAGAAATCCAACATAAGAATAGAATATTAAAAGCTGTTAGAGAGAAAAGACAGATCACCTATTAAAGGAAAACCTATCAGAATCACAGCAGACTTCTCAACACAAACAATGAAGTCAAGAAGAGCATGCAGTGAAGTGCCTCAAATCCTAAAGGAAAACGACTTCCAATCTAGACTGATGTACCCTTCAAAACTGTCCTTCAGAATGCATGGAGATATAAGATAATTCCATGACAAAGAACAGCTGAAGAACTTCGTGATCACCAAACCAACCCTGCAGAGAATACTGAAAGACATTATAGATACATATGGTAAAAAACCACTAAGCAAGGCAGACAGTTAAACAGAATGGAAAGGTAAAGATAAAACAGCAGAAAGATAACATGTCAACAATGAAACACTATATAACAATTATAACCATTAATGTAAATATTCTCAATTCACCAATTAAAAGAAACAGACTAACAGAATGGATCAAGAAGCAACAACCAACCATATGCTGTCTACAAGAAACCCATCTAACCCAAAAATAAACACATAGACAAAAAGTCAAAGGATGGAAAACAATACTTCATGCAACAGGGACCCCCCCAAAGAGCAGGGGTAGCTATTCTGTTTGCAGACAATGTGAACTTCAAACCAAGAATGATCCGAAGAGATAAAGAAGGTCACTACAATCTAGTTAGGAGAAAATTTCAAGAGGTGATAACAATCTTAAATATATATGCACCAAATTCCAGAATAATCAGCTATACAAAGCAAGTATTAACAGAAATGAAATATCAAATAAGCAATAACACAATTATAACAGGAGACCTTAACACACCATTGATACCAAGGGACAGATCAATCAGACAGAAAATCAGCAAAAAAATAACAGAACTGAGTCACACCTGTGAACAAATGGACTTGGTAGACATGTATAGTGTTCCACACAACAAGGTGAGAATACACATTCTTCTCACCAGTACATGGAACATTCTTTAAAATAGAACATATACTAGCCCACATAATATTTTTAAGTAAATGCAAAAGAATTGAAATTATCCCATGAATGTTATAAGGTCATAGTGCCAGGAAACTAGAAATTAATGATAAAAGAAACTGCAAACCCCCCCACAAACACATGGAAATTTGATAACACACTCTTGAGCAATCTTTGGGTCACAGAGGAAATTAAAGAAGAAATTAAACAATATCTACAAGAAAACAAAATTACAAATACAACTTACTGGAATCTGTGAGAGGCGATGAAAGCAGTCCTCAGAGGAAAATTTATTGCACTGAGTTCCCACATCTGGAAAACAGAACAAATACAAATAAACAACCTGATACTATACCTCAAACATCTAGAAAAAGGAGAGCAAGTCAAGCCCAAAGCCAAAAGAAGGGAGGAAATTATAAAAATCAGAGCAGAAATTAAGGCAATAGAGACCAACAAAAAAAATCCAAAGAATTAATGAATCAAACAGTTGGTTCTTTGAAAGAGTAAATAACATTTATAAGCCCCTAGCTAACCTTATTTTAAAAAGGGAAGAAAAAATTCAAATTCATGCAATAAGGAATGAAAAAGGTGAAATCGCTACTGACTCTGTGGAAATACACAAGATTATTAACACCCATATCAAAAATCTCTACTCTCATAGATTTGATACCACAGAAGAAATGGACACATTCCTAGAAATATATGAAGTACCAAAGCTGGGTAAAAAAGATGCAAAACTACTGAATAGCCCAATTTCGATTAATGAAATTAAAAATGTAATTGTCTTTACTTATAAAGACGAGCCCAGGCCCAGATGATTCACTGCAGAATTCTACATGAAATACAAAGAAGACTTACTGCCCACACTCCTCAAACTCTTCAATGAAATTGAAAGAGAAGCAATTCTTCCTAAGTTATTCCTGAAAGCAAATATTACTCTAGTACCAAAACCTGAAAAAGACCCAGCTAAAAAAGACAACTACAAGCCAATCCCCCTAATGAACACAGATGCAAAAATTCTCAATTTAATATTTGCAAACAGGATACAGCAAGTCATTAAGAAGAATATATACCACGATCAAGTGGGATTCATCCCAGGCATGCACGGATGGTTCAACATACGTAAATGAATAAATGTAATCCATCATATCAATAGAGCAGAAAGTAAGAAACACATGATCATTTCTATTGATGCATAAAAAACTTTTGATAAGGCCCAACATTCATTTATGATAAGAACCTTACAGAAAATTGGAATAGATGGTCTTTACCTCAATATGATAAAAGCTATCTATGACAAACAGCCAAGAATCATATTAAATGACCAAAAACTGAAGGTCTTTACCTAAAACCCAGGCACAAGACAAGGATGTCCCTTCAACATAATACTGGAAACACTATCCAGAGAATTTAGAAAAGAGAGGGAAATAAAAGTGCCAAAGATATGAAAAGAGGAAGCAAAATTATTATTATTTACAGATGACATGATTCTCTACATAGAAGAGCCCCAGAACTCCACTGAAAGACCTCTAAGTATAATAAATAAATTCAGCAATATAGCTGGATATTAAAACAGAAACACTAAATTTATTGAAAGACAAATTAGGTGAAAATTTTCAAGATATAGGGGTAGGTACAGAATTCATGAACAGGAATCAAACCATACGGGAAATTCTTCCCAGACTCAATATATGGGATCACATCTATTTAAAGAGTTTCTGCATGTCAAAAGAAATCTCCAGCACAGTGAAAAGAAAACCCACAAACTGGGAAAAAATCTTAGTGAACTGTCCCTCAGACAAAGGACTTCTGTCTAAAACATATAAAGAATTTTTAAAAATCAGACCCCTGAAATTCAAAGACCCAATCAAAAAATGGGCATCTGATATGAATATACATTCTTAGATGAAGAAATAAAAATTGGAAATAAATACATGAAAAAGTGTTCATCATCATTAGTCACTAGAGAAATGCAAATTAAAACAATACTGAGATTCCCTCTCACTCCTGCAAGAATGGCCAGGATCAAGAAAACCAACAACAACAAATGCTGGAGAGGCTGTGGGCAAAAAGGAACTCTCCTGCACTCTGGGAGGGAGTGTAGACTGGTACAACCTTTGTGGAGGTCAGTCTGGAGATTTCTCAAAAAGCTGGGATTCGAAGTCCCATTTGTTCCAGCTATTCCTCTTCTAATCAACAACTGGAATCTCGTCTTACTAAAAAGCCATGTGCAGGAAGAGAAACCACCAACTCAGTGAAGAAATAATACACAGTGTGGGAAAAATTTTGACCTTAGACAAAAGGCTACTGTCTAGAATATATAAGTTTTTTTAAAAGTCAGGCCCACCCAAAAATTTAAAGACTAAATCCAAACATATGTATTTGAAATGAACAACACTTCCTAAATGAAGAAATAAAAATAGCAAATAAATATTTAAAAAGTTCAGTATCACTGGTCATTTGAGAGATGCAAATTAACATGATGCAATTCCATCTTACTCCATAAAGAATGGTTTCTATCAAGAAATCAACCAATAATAAATGCAGGAGGTACTGCTGGGGGAAAAGGAACCCCTCTCCACTGTTAGTGGTAGTGTAGACTGCAACGACCACTGTGAAAAGCAGTATGGAGATTCCTCTAAAATCTAAAACTAGAGGTTTCAGTTGATCCTATCATTTCCCTTCTTGGTCTCTTCCCCCCCAAATTAAAAGCATAATTCCACAATGATATATGCACAACTATGTTTATAGCATAACACTTCATCGTAGCTAAATCTTGGAAACAGGCCAAATGCCCATCAACCTATGAATGAATAAAAAGATGTGTTTTTTATACAGTGGAATACTACTTTGCCACGAAGAAGGATAGTGTTAAAACATTTCTAGATAAACACGTGCACTAGAGACCATACCGTTGGATCACAGCATGGCGCAGCTTCGTGTTGCTATTTTTCTTCACGCTAGTATAATTTAGTAAACTTTTCTCAGTTTGATGCTAGTGCTACACATTCTGTTTTCCTTTTAAATATATTGTAACCCTCACACTGCATTATCATTATTATTTTTATTTAAACATTTAATAGTTTTTTATATATTTAAATTAGAATAATTTTATATGTTTACTTGCATAGTTACAATTTAGCTGTCCTGCATTACTTTTGAACAGCCAGCTTTCATTCTGGCACCTGCTTCTTCCGTGATTAATATGTCTTGGATCATCAGTCTGCCGCTGCTGAATTCTTTTACCGTTTGTGTCATGGGATATGCCTTTATTTTGACTGTGTGTTTTCACTGAATATTGACGTAAGCTGGGAGCTTTTTGCTTGTTTCTTCCATTACTTTAAATGTGTCACTCATTTGTCCTGTCATCTACATTATGTAAGGCATCTTTGTTGCACTATGGTATGTCATTTCTTCTGTAGTGTTTTAAGGATTTCCCTTTTATCTTTAGTTTAAGCAGTTACATTATGATATGATGAGGGTTTTTTTGTTTGTATCTCTACTTCACTCTTTGAACACACGGACTACAGGTGTAATAACTGTTTAATTTCCTGGCCTGCTAATTTTAATAACTAGTTTTATTTTGAAGTGCTTTCAATTGATTAATTTTTCTCCTTATTATGTATGCAAACATTATGAACTTACTCTGTAAGATTATAGATATATTTGTATTCCCATAGATTATATTTGAGTTTTGTACTGTAACACAAGTAAGTTTTATGGGAGCAGCCTTTCGGTTCTGGGTTTTAAGTTTTGTGAAGAGGGACCAGGTCTGTGAATAGTTTAGGTCTAACTTTCCCCAGTTACTGAAGCAAGACTGTTCTCAGCACTGTATCAGGGCCCCACGAATAACGAATAACGGCAGTTACTGGTTAATTGCTGGGACCTGCCTGTCTCATGAGCGAATACCCGAAAGCCTTCTAAGCTTTCGGTGGTTCTTTATTTGTTCTTGTTTCATTTTGTCACGCAACTGTGATAATCAATCTACACGACCAAGAAGTGAGCTCTTCAGGTAGCCAGCGTTCTCTGTGCTTCCCTTCGGGCCCAGTAGTCCGTCTTGTAAGCTTTACCACTTTGGTTTCCCTGGACCCTTTGTCCCTTAGCTAGAATCAGCAAGACTTTTTCTAGGTCCTCTTTCCGGAATCACCGTGTGGAACTGGTAAGGAGTAAGCTGCGGCCAGGGTAGGACCTCGCTCACCTGTTCCCATCCCCGAGGACCACTGTTCTCCACGGTTAGTGTCATGAACCTCTTTCTTTTTTTCCTCTCTTTCTTTCATTTCAGCACAAACACACGTGTTCAATGTTTCTGCATTTTTGCTAGAGTTGAATTATTAGATTTTTCTTTTATAGGGTAGAAAACAACAACCATCACCAACCAGCCCAGGGAGAGTACTATTTTATTTTTATTTGAAATGTTTAAATTTTTTTTTCAGTTGTTTGAGACAGAGCCTAAGCATGTTCTTTAGCATGGCCTCGAACTCACTGCATGGCTCAGGCCGTCCTTGAATTCACGGTGATCCTCCTCCCTCAGCCTTCTGAGTGCTGGTCCCACCGTCACATTGGGCTAGGCAAAGTTCCAAACTCCTCAAAGTACAAGTTGAGGAAACGCATAAATATTAGGCTAAAAATTATTCAGTATTTAAAAGAAAATTTAAAATCATTCTGAATGTTTCACTCATTGGTACGCGACATCCCAAGAGGAATTCCATAGCCCACTTACTTTTGAAAGTTCTCTGTCGCACTGGGACCCAGGACACACAGTGTCCGTTCCTTCCTGGGCCTATTCAGACCCCTTCTGCCCAGGAGATTCTTTGTCTATATACTCAACTTTTCTCTCCTTTCTTTTCCTGCTTCTATAGTTTGTTACATCTGCCTTTCTAACATAAATCAACATAGATTTTTCAATTTTCCTTCAAATTCCTCTCTGCCCATTTTAGACATGTATATCTGTGTCTTAGTTACTTTTCTGGTTGCTGAAACAAAATACTCTACAGTCAAAAGCTAATGAAGGAAAGATTTATTTGGATCACAGTTTATAGACGTGTCAGTTCATAGTGAAGACAGTTTACCCAGCAGGGGTGGCATGGAAGAGGTCCAGAAACAGTCCAGGGCAAGAAGCAGAAGTAGCAGCAACCTGCCTCTCCCTTCTATTTCTCCAAGGCTTGCTATCCAGGATGGACCTTCCCATTATCCACACTGAGAACTATGCTGAACAGCTCAGTGCACTGATTCAGTAATCACACACTCTCAATACCAGCATCACACAATTTAATCCCAGCATCACAGAGATCCAGCATCCTAGATCCAGCTACTTCCACAGACTCCTAGCTATGAATGTGTGAGACATTGGGGTAAACATCTAGACATGGCCATAACAGTCTGCCTTCAGAAAAGGTAAAACTTGGACTTTTTTTGTAGTATGCTATATGTACATTTATGTGTTTTTGAATGAAAGAGAAGATTGTGAAAATAAAATTTTATTTGTCACAGATCTTCAACAAGAAGAGTAACAAGCTCAGTTAATTACTTTCATACTCAGAAACCACTTTCCAGGTGCTGGTTTGTTGATCAGTAAGATCTGTTCCAGTTTTACCCATCTGTAGTTGGGATGGATAGAGTCTATTACTTCTATGTGAGTCTAAGAGCAGTTTTAGGGGACTGGTAATTTGGAGTGACAGAAAATATCTTGGTGTCATATAAGAAAATGGAAAAATGGAAATTCCATAATAAATGGAAATAAAACAACACTCATATTCCATCTTATTGAGAAAGAATGGCTATTACTAAAAACTCAAGAAACAACAAAAGCTGACGAGGTTGAAGGAAAAAAAAGAAACCTACGTTGTTTGTGGTAATGTAAACTAGTACATTTACATTGGACATCAGTGTGCAGATTCTTTAAAAACTAAATATAGAAATGTTAACCCAGTGACAACTGTTCCCAAAAGACTTAAAGATACACAATATTACAGTGAATCAGGCATTCCCATGGTTATAGCAGTACAACTCATTGTAGCTAAATCTTGGAGCACCTTACGTGCCTATCAGTGGAGAAACTGATAAGGAAAATATGAATAAATGCACAGTGGAGAACTACTCTTTCATAAAGAAAGATTAGTGTGAGTCATTTGTAGGAAAATGGATGCACCTTAATACCATAAAGGTAAGTAAGATAAATGAGACACAGATTAAGTATCACAAGGTTTCTCATATCAGAAACCCCAAATATAAATAAACAAAAGAGCAAAATAAAAGATAAATAATACAAAACAGGGAGATAGAATTTTTGGAGAGAGGAAGGGAATCTGCAAATAGGAGGAGATGAGAATGAGAAGAGGAGGAGGAGAAGTAAAAAGGATCAGGATGCAGTACATATATGTAACAATTCCCCACAATATATATATTTGTTGTGCATCACAATTGTGTGCTGATGCAGAACACACAGTGTGAGCACCGCTGAGGAGTCACCACTTACTGTCTCCTAGGAATGTCCTGCCTGGAGGAAGCACACCTGTGTTCAGGTCACTACAACTTTCTGGCTTAAACGTTAGCCAGAGTCAGTCAAGGAGTGCTTAACTCTGCACCTCTCTGGCAGCCTGATACAACTGACCCTGGCTTGATCTCTGTCACTGCTCTAAGCAAGCATAAAAGCTCACTTAGAGAGGAAACCTTTGCTGAGAGGCGAACCTACCAAGGAAGCCAACAGGCCTGTTTTACTGTCAGCTAGTCACAGAATTTCACGTGTTATAAGCACCCTGCTTTGTCTTTCCTATAAAAAGTGTCTTTAAACTAGAAATAGTACAACAGTGTTGAGTGAATTTAAATTCAGACTGAGGAAGGAGAAATATTATGCATGATAAGATAGCATTTAAATATTTTAAATTCATGTCTTTAGGCAGAAACAAACAGTCCCAGTGTAGGTTAAGAATTGAATCAGTGATTTTATAAACATTTGTTGAGTGCCTACCAAACACCAACACTGCTCAGAATGTTTGTTCATACAGTACAGAGTACAGTGAATCAGAATCCTGCTCACAGAGCTTGGCTATGTAATCACCAGTGCAGAAGCATTATTTTTATCCTTTCAGATGTTACAGGGAACAAGAAACTGCTAGATGACTGCAGATGCCAATCCCTGGTTAATGTTCAAAAGGAAACAGCAGCAGCAGGATTCAGAAACTCTACGTCCTGGATGACAAACCTAGGTAAAATTAGAAAGCATATTTGAGTTCTTTAAGGAGGAGGAAAGGACTACTTGCCACATGCTCCTTTAGACCCTCTATATTTAACAGCGTGGCTTTATTTTGCCATTGGCTTATTAGATAAACAAGGGAATTCTACATGTAAAGTACATGTTGATTTCAACAATGTATTTCACAGTATTTGTATAACAATTTGAGTATAGATTAGAAGGGTAAAATATGCTTGAATAGACACTAAGAATCTAGTTTTAATAGATTGATTACAAGTTGGAAAAGATTTAAAATTTTCAGTTGATATAAACATGTCTTCTCTTCATCTAATGGGAACTTATGACCTAATGGAAAGAAAAAGATAATGGTGAAATACAGGGACGAATATGAAGGAAAATAAAAATATTTACTTCACTGTATTTCTATGAGCATTCAGAGTTCAGGCACTTGTTACATAATAAAAAAAATCAATAAATATCAATTTGTAACTTCACTTCTTGGATCAAAATATTCTGTTCCTGAATATATGGTTAACTATCACTATTCATGAAGCAAAACATAAGTGTACTATAATTTCATCTTGGGTAATATGTGTTGTGTTAGTTTAAAAACTCATTTAGAACTGCTTTCCATATATTGTATTATATGAAATTACTTACATTATAAAATTAAGTATGCATACACTTTAGCACAGAGATAATTTATTAACATTTAATCAGTAACATTTATGTCTATCAATCAAAGTTCAAATCCATAAACAGTTCATTATTTTTATATCTTTATTTCTCAAAAACTAAAATGAAATATACTTAAGCATGTTATCACAAACTAAATTTGAGGGTTATCTTTATTGTGAACATTGACACTAGAATTATATATATGTATATATATATACGTATATATATATACATATATATATACATATATATATATACATATATATATACATATATATATATACATATATATATACATATATATATATATATATATATATATATACATATATATAATCCAACATAGATTGAAATAGGAAAAATAATAATTTTGGAGACATATGTAAATTACCGTACATCTGTACAATGGAATTATATACAACCACAAGTAATAGGGAAGTAGAGACACAATGACACGAAGAGATCTCAAGACAACCAAGAAAAAATGATTAGAAAGCTACAATGTACTTACAGTAGCATTAATGGAAGGTCCAGAAGATATGTCTGTGTGAGCACACCTATGTCCACCCTCTGAGGAATAGGAATAGGGGGCTAGAAGATGGCACTTCCTTGATTGTGGTTCCATCTGGTGATCAAACAGCACATCACTATGGGAGAAGTGAACAGGACATTTATATTTTGTCTGATTACTTTAATATCAGTCAAGTCTTCTAAACAGAAATACATGTACTTGCTTCTAGAATAAAATAATGATTGAAATAATGCTGATATTATTTACATGGATTTATTTATTTATTTTATAAGGATATAAAGTAAAAATTGCCCACACTCAGAATTATTGAATTATTGCCCAAGAAAAGGATTCTCTAGCAGGATTTTTTTTTTTTTTTGAGATAGGGTATTGCTCAGTAGTTCAGGCTAGCCTTAAACTCACTGTAGCCCAGGCTGATCTTGAACTTGTGGCAATTTTTCTGTCTTAGCCAAGTGCTGTATTACAGGCATGTACCACTGTACCTGGACTATACAACACATCTTCCGTTTCACATGACTACAAGGAGTGAAACATCACAGACAAATTCCAAATTGTGAAATTTTTGTTTAAAAAGTATAATGAAACAATATTCTCATAATTAAAATTTTTATTCAGAAATCTAATTTGCCCATATAATCAGTTTTACCAATTGTAATTATTTTTTTTTAAAACAATAAAACACAAATATAATTACCAAGATTTTTTGCAATAGTTCACAGGGAAAGATCAAAACCAACTATATCTATATTTTGGAGGGGAAAGTAGTTTGAAACAGAGTCTCGTTATATAGTTCAGGCTAGTCTTTCACTCGCTATATAGCCGAGGTTGTCTTCAAACTTGCAGTGATCTTCCTGCCTCACCCACCCACATGCTAGGATTACAGGTGTGACCACTATGTCTAGCTAAATTAACAGTATAAATGGTATGATTTATTAACTTTATTTTACATTATGATTTCAATGTGTCTAGATTAATTGTTAACACTGTAAGTGTCCATCTTCCCCTTTGACATTTACTGAAAGCTTTTAGGTCCTGATGTTGATTATGAACACGAAGTTCTCTTTAACCGTGTAGTACTCAACTTCTTTATGCTTTTATTTCTCTTTCTATCCCTTCATACCCTTTTGTTTATATTCCTTCTTCAAATGACATTTCTTTTACTCACTCAGTTACCAAATCAGAATATCTCAGATGAGTATTCTTATAACTCACATTAACTGAATCAGCTTGAATGAAAAATAAATGATAACATTCCAGGGAAATCTTTGGTCAGACCACCCTCAAGTAGAGTGTTCCTAGTGATTTCTTAACTATTAACTCTTTCCATCTTTGATCCATAAAATTTCAGACTTTGCTGGGTGAAAAATAGCAGTCCTGATGCCAATACATTGTTCCACTTGAATTTAGACCTATTCCAGAAAACTAATTGATCTTTTCATAGGGTGATATCTCTGATGTTGCCAGCATCAAAAATGTCATCCCATCCTGCTGAAGGAACTGTATCTTCTGGACAGCTCATAATTTTTCTATCTTATTAAGTTGTATCTTTGTCTCAAGAGTATATCATTTTGGCCATAGGTCACTTAAAGTACTTACTTTGTAAATTGTGAATATTTTATACACTTAGAGGTGTCAGAGTTCTTCGTTCTTTAGGCTTTCTAGATTTTTCAGTAAAGAAGATCTTATAAATAAGTCATAGGTCACCTTCTTTGACTTTCACTGAGTCAGGGCTGCATTGTTCAACTTCTGAAAAACAGTTAATCACCCCATAGGTTTCTTCATCTTGCCTATATTAAAGAAATTTATCAATATTTTTAAGGAATGATATGTGACATTCCCATTGCAATTCCTGGGTAGCCATCCGTGCTTGGAAGAGATCTCTCTCTTCTGTTTAGTGGGTAGGAGGATGCTGCCTTCCCATTTTCAGCATTTGTGCCAACATTCTTGGTCTCTTTGGAACATCCTTTCTATGATCTCAAAGTTAGAGAAAAGAGTCAGTTTAGATTTAAACCTGACTGCTACTCAAATTTAGTTCAGTTCCATTGTAACCATGTGCATATCTAAAATTTTTACTCATATTAGTTCATGAAAAAATAAAACAATGCCATGCTTTGACCCTGCATACATCTTAGCTCTTTAACAGAAAAAGATTTGGCAAAAAAAAAAAAAAAAAAAAAAAAAAAAAAAAGAGAGTTAAATGTGGCTGATTTTAAGTTTTCAACAGTCTCATTTAAAATTCCAAGGTAATTGGAATTGGAAGAGACTGGTGCTTTATGAATAAATAAAAATATATTGAGAGTTGACTCTCACAAAGATGGCAGACCGGTAAGCAGCAGCATACAGAGGCTCCTGAGAGAGACAACTCAGCTGCCAGAATAAAACATCTTGCAGAGGTCCAGACAAAGGGAAATGGATCCTTTCAACCCAAGAAGAAACTAAAGGGAAAAGATCTGGTCAAACACACAGTCCTGGAGCCACCATAGGAGCAGCTAAGATTAGCAGCTGCTGCGCACTCGCTGGAGCTGCCTGAAACTCATGCCACCGCGATTTGCCAGAGTCACCCGAACTTGCACCTCTGCAACCCACCAGATCTGTGGTCATGCTGAAGTTGGAGATCGATGAGCCCAACAGAGAACAGAGCCAGTGTGGAGGCCTGCATTAACCCAAGGTGAGTGCAGGGAATAAGACCCTCTCATGAGAAAAGGGCAACCAACTGGACAACGTGTTGGAATTGGGCAGGATGGGCAGGAACAAGGAAAGGCAGTGACTTCAGTCAGTTGCCCCCTTCCCAGAGCAGGTTGGGTGGGATGTGCTTGGCCTGGGTCACACCTCTGACCAGGACCAATAAGTCTTCCCGAACCAATTCCACGAACGCAGTGAAGGCCCCCAAATGTTACTGGCCCAGAGGGGAGGGGCCAGCATATGCCACCCCTGCTTGCACCTCAATGACCAACAGCAAACTGGAAAGGGCAGAAATTCCTAGCCAGCATACTTTAGAAGAACCATAACCAACAAGGAAAGGGGATGAGACCTCCACTATACACCTGTATGGAAGAAACAAAAACATGACAAGAGAAAGAAATAAGAAAAAGCTCTTAGCCCCAACCCTGAGAATATTGACCCAGGAGAGGTAAATACAAAAGAGATTGAGGGCAGCAATCATGCAATATCAGACATGGCTTCAGTGGACATAAAGAGATATTTTCAGGATCTCATAGACAAGCTCAAAAGTGAAATATTTAATCAAGTAAAGCAATATATAAGTAGATTAATAAAAGAAATACTAAGCACCTCTCAAGACACAGATGGAAAAATGGAGGAGCACACACAAAAAAGAAACGTTCAATGAAGAATATAAAGAATACCTAGAATGCATGAAGCAGATTCAAAGAGATTACTAGGAAATAAAAAACTCCATTATAAACTGGCAAAAATGCTTGAAAGAAACTAAGGGTAGACTATCAAAACTTGAAGACAGGTTTGCAATGTGTGATCATGAAAGGAAAGATCTCTTAAAAATAATAAGGAAACAGGCAGTAAAAATACAAAGGCTAGAAGATGACAAAAGGGTTTATAATTGAACAATAAAGAATGTGAATGAATAAGCCGGGGTAAAAACAAAGGAAATACATAGGCTATTCACAGAAATAATTAAGGAAAAGTTTCCAAGCATAGGAAAATGAAATGATATTCAGATGTATGAGGCATACAGAACTTCAGCCACCTACAACCAAAACAGAGCTACACCCAGGCATATAATATTCATGATCCCATAACTTCAATATAAGAATGGAATACTGAAAGCCATCAGAGAAAAGAAACAGATCACCTATAAGGAAAAACCCATCAAAATCACAGCAGACTTCTCAACAAAGACCATCAAATCAAGAAGAGCTTGGAGTGAAGTACTCCAAGCCCTGAAAGAAAATAACCTCCAGCCCAAATTGATGTAGCCTGAAAAACTGCCTCTAGAAATTACTGAAGAAACAAGATGCTTCCATGATTAAGAGGAACTGGGAGACTTTGAAACCACCCTACAGGAAATACTGAAGGACATTCTAAAGAGAAAGAAAAAAAAATACTAGGATTTCAGGAACAGCATCAGAGAGGCCTCAATGAATGGAACATACAGTGAAATTAGGAGAAAAGTAGACAACCAATGGCAGAAAAACAGCATAGCAGAAATGAGGCAGAGAAGGCTGGCTATAATCTCTAACACAGAAGGCCTTGATACACTAAAAATAAGAGAATAAAAGAAACACAGGCAAAGTAGATCAGGATGTAGAGTCCACTGAGATGCTCTGTATAGGGAATATAATTAACCTGGAAAAGGGTTTATGAACTGAAAATCATGTATAAGAAAAACAATGCTCTATGTGACAGGGAACCAGAGAGAAATAGGGGCAACTTGACCAGCACCTGCAGATAGATTGGAAAGACAGGATACTTATGTGCAATAGAGAACTACTTACCTATAATGAAGGAAAATGTTGAGGTTTTTAAAGGAATACAACTTGAGATCAAGTCCAGGATTGAGAAGTTTTGAAACCACTTAGGTAAGTAGCAAGTTGCCCCCACAATCTAAAACCTGAGGGAGTTGGTGGAACCCAAAATATGCAGTGCACCCTATGGGAGTGAAAGGGAAGGAATAATCTAAAAAATGAAGGCAGAGGATATTGTTAATAGTGTATGAGGCCTTAAAACCCACATTACACACACTGCTCTGTTTAGATGGATTATATTCTGTTCCAGTTTGTCTATTTGTACTAGATTTGAGGGTACAGACAGCTATCCCCAAAATAGCAGGTTATAGTGCATCCTTAGTTTCCTATTAACTTGATCTGAAGTTTTACCATGACTGATCTTAGTTGAATCTGGTTTGTTAGATTGCTGCTTTGTATTGACAGATTTTATTCAAATCTGTTATGATTTATAGTATCAAGTCTGAGAGTACAGGCAACTACACCGAAGTCAACAAGATTCACTAGGATACCCACTCTTGTTTGATTATTACTTGCTTTTGAAGTTTTAGACTGTCTACAATGTTTTGTTTTTATTAATATTGTTATGTACTGCTATATTCAATTATACTATACCTGATGATATAGACAATTCTAATGAAGATAATAAGAGACAACACAGTAATCATTATAGATCACCTCATACTGTGGTTTAATATGACTTTTTTATTCCATTTTTTATAGGAATTTGTTTTGTTTTGTCTTTGTTTTGTTTTTCCCTCTAATATAAGAAAGAATAGAAATACGTGTAGTGACTCATGCATGCGTGGAACCTATAAACAGTTTATGAGAACTGACCATGTAATGCATGAGGAAATGAACAACTACTTTAAAGAAAAAGAGACACTACAGTACCCAGTGCTGATTCCGTAGTGTAATGATGTGAAATCCAGCAATACCATTATTCTTTGTTCAGCGTGATTTTAGTCCATTTGGTTTTGTCTAACTTCAACATACATGAAGGTATGGACAGCTATTTTGAAGAGAATGAGAGATGCTATAACAGCCATTATTGACTTCCCTATTGTCTGATCCTGAAGACTTAAAACCCCTTCCTCATCCTGCTCAGATCAGTTTTATACTATGTTGTTTCATGTGAAATCTCTGTATGTGAAGATATGGACAACTATTTGGAAGAAAACAAGAGACAATACAATAAATAGTGCAGATCTCTGATTGTCTTACTTTGAAATTTATGTGTTACATTTTTTGTGTGTGTTATGATTTATTCTGTTTTGTTGTGTTTAATTTTAGCCCCTTTAAAATTATATATATATATATATATATATATATATATATATATATATGAATCTACTGTCTTCTAGGTGTTGTTCTTGTAGGTGAGACTAGAACTGAAGAAAAATAGATAAAAACTTTTGGTTTCATAGAGCACATATTCTTTCTTTAATTTATTTAAAATGTTTCATTTTATTTTAAAGAGATTATGACAAAAGAAGACAGAACAAAGCAGATCAGAACAAAATAGTTGAGCATACCTTCACATATACCATTAACAAACATAACAAAATATTATAAAATCATTCTAGAGAATGAAAGTATTATAGGGCATTCAAAACCAATTAACAGAAAAGGAACAATGCCTACTATATTATCTAATTTCCATAAAATTTGTTTATACTATCACACATTAAAAATCCAATAAGACACAACATGATAGAGCCAGTGGAAACAGAACAACAAGAGCAGGGTAGGACTTCAAAGCAAGATGATATTAAGTCATCAATGGCTGCCATAATGTCTTGTTTTCTTAAAAATAGCTGTTCATAACCTCACACATAATAAAATCGAATAAAATAATTCCAACTAATGAATGAGAACATTATAAGGCCTCAAAACAATGTAATGGGGAATCATGATTACCAAAAACTCTTATGTGCTCTTACCATTTCTTACACAAGGGAAACTACACAGTATTTACACATGTGAGTTTGATTTATTTCATTCACGAGTATGCTCTCAAGTTGCATACATTTATTAATAAATATCTCAATATGATCATTCTTTATAGCTGAGCAGGACTCCATTGTTTAAGAATACTACAAGTTTTGTATCCATTCCTCAGTTGATGGACACTTAGGCTGTTTCCAAGATCTGGCTGTTACAAATTGCTGTGATAAACATGGGTGCACATATATCACTGTGGTATGATGTTTCTGGGAAGCTGCCAAGAAGTGGACTAGCTGGGTCAAATGGGACCTCCAGTCCCAGCTTATTGAGGAATTTCCACACTGATCTCCACAGTGGTAGCACCAGTCTACACTCCCACGAACAGTGCAGAAGACTTCGTTTTTCCCGACAGCCTCTCCAGCAATTGTTATTGGTAGTGATCTTGAACCTGGCCATTCTTTCTGGAGTGAAAAGGAATCTCACTGCTGTTTAAATTTGCATTTCTCTAATGACTAATGATGATAAACATTTTTATATGTTTATTTTCCATTTTTATTTCTTCATTTGAGAACTGTATATTCATCTAGGATACGCATTTTTTGGAATGGGTCTTTGAATTTCAGGGATATGATTTTTTTTAAATTCTTTATATATTTTGGACAGAAGTCCTTTGTCTGAGAGACAGTTCACTAAGATTTTTTCCCAGTTTGTGGGTTTTCTTTTCACTATGCTTGAGATTTCTTTTACATTCAGAAACTCTTCAATAAGATATGATCCCAGTTATTGATTCTGGGGAGGATTTCTAATGTGGATTGATTCTTATTCATGAATTTTCTACCTACCCCTATGTCTTCAAGATTTTTACTTAATTTGTCTTCCTACATATTTAGTGTTTCTATTTTAATATGTAGATATTTGATACATTTATATTTTAGTTTAGTGCATGATGATAGGCATGGGCCTAGTTTTACTATTCAGCATACGGAGAGCCAGTTTTTCCAGCATCATTTATTAGAGAGACTATTGTTCTCCCAGTGAACATATTTGGCTCCTTTATCAAAGATAAGGTGATCTTCAGATCTGATTTTATTCCAGTACCATGTTGATTTTGTTACAGTAGATCTGCAGTATAACTTCAAGTCAGGGATTGTGATACCTCCTGCCTTGCCTTTGCTGCTTAGAATTGCCTTTGCTATTCTAGATCTCTTCTAGTTCCAGATGGGTTTTAGGAGTGATTTCTCTAGAACTATGAGGTATATTGATGGTATTTTCATTGGGATTGCATTGAAAATGTATAACAGTTTTGGGAGAATGGACATTTCCACAATATTTATTCTTCCTATTCATGACCAGGGGATAACCTTTCAGTTTCTGAGATTCTATTTGATTTCTTTTTCAGGGCATTATAATTTTCCCTGCATAATTCTTTTACTTCTTTCATGAGATGAATACCTAGGTATTTCATTTTTTGAATGCTATTGTGAAGGGTGTGGTTACTTTTGTTTCTTGCTCAGTGAGTTTGTTGTTTGTGTATAGGACTGCTATTGGTTTTTGAGTATTGACTTTGTATCCAACTGCACTGCTGAATTTATTTATTCTATCTAGGAGTCTTTCAGTGGAGTTTTGGGGCTCCCCTATGTAGAGTATCCTGCAAATAATGATAGTTTAGCTTCTTCTTTTCCTATCTCTACTCCTTTTATTTCTCTCTCTTATCTAATTGCTCTGGCTAGTATTTCCAACTATGTTGAATAGGAGCAGTGACAAGGGACATCTTTGTCCTGTGCCTGATTTTATGGTAAAGGCCTTCAGTTTTTGGCCATTTAATATGATGCTGGCTGTTGGTTTGTCATAGACAGCGTTTATCATATAGAGGTAAAGACCATGTTTCCAATTTTCTTCAAGGTTCTTATCATGAATAAGTGTTGGGCCTTATGAAAAGCTTTTCTGCATCTATAGAAATGATTATGATTCTCACTTTTGCCTCTATCAATACAGTGGATTATATTTATTGATTTACATATGTTGAACCATCCATGCATGTCTGGGATGAATTCCACTTGGTCGTGGTGTAGAACCTTCTTGATGGTTTGCTGCATCCTGCTTGCCAATATTTTATTGAGAATTTTTGCATCTATGTTCATTAGGGAGACTGGCCTAATAGTTGTCTTTCTCACTTAGATCTTTCTCATGTTTTGGTACTAGGGTAATATTTAGTTCCAGGAGGACTTAGGAAGAATTGCTTCCCTTTCAATTTCATTGAAGAGTTTGAGGAGTGTCAGCATTAAATCTTCTTTGTATTTCCTGTGGAATTCCACAGTGAAACTGTCTGGGCCTGAGCTCTTCTTTGTAGGTAAGGACTTCACTACATTTTCAATTTCATTAATAGAAATTGGGTTATTCAGCAATCTTATATCTTGACTCAGCTTTGGTACTTCATATGATTCTATGAATCTGTCCGTTTCTTCTGTGTTATCAAATCGATGAGAGTAAAGGTTTTTGAAATAGGTGTTGACGATCTTCTGTATTTCTACAGAGGCAATAGTGATTTCACCTTTTTCATTCCTTATTGCATGAATTTGAGTTTTTCTTCCCTTTTTAAAATAAGGTTAGTGAGGGGCTTATCAATTTTATTTATTCTTTCAAAGAACCAACTCTTTGATTCATTGATTCTTTGGCTTGTTTTCTTAGTCTCTTTTGCATTAATTTCTGCTCTGATTTTTATAATTTCCTCCCTTCTTTTGACTTTGGACTTGACTTGCTCTTAGTTTTCTAGATGTTTGAGGTATAGTATTGGGTTGTTTATTTGTATTTGTTCTGTTTTCCAGATGTGGGAACTCAGTGCAATAAATTTTCCTCTGAGACTGCTTTCATCGCCTCTCACAGATTCCAGTAAGTTGTATTTGTAATTTTTTTTTTTTTTTGGTCTTTTTCCTTTTTATCGATACCGGATATGGAACTCATGACTGCCTGCTTGCAAGGCAGGAGCTTCCGCCACTGAGCTAAATCCCCAGTCCCATTTTTGTTTTCTTGTAGGTATTGTTTAATTTCTTCTTTATATTCCCCTGTGACCCACTGATTGCTCAAGAGTGTATTGTTCAATTTCCATGTGTTTGTCAGGTGTTTTGCAGTTTCTTTTATCATTAATTTCTAGTTTCATGGCACTATGACCTGATAACATGCATGGGATAATTTCAATTCTTTTGCATTTACTTAAAAATGTTCTGTGGGCTAGCATGTGGTCTATTTTACAGAATGTCCTGTGTACTGGTGAGAAAAATGTATATTCTCATGTTGTTGGTTGGAATACTCTGTATATGTCTATCAAGTCCATTTGTTCACAGGTGTGATTTAGTTCTGTTATTTCTTTGCTGATTTTCTGTCTGGCTGCTCTGACCCTTGGTGTCAGTGGTGTGTTGAGGTCTCCTGTTATAATTTTGTTATTGCTTATTTGATTTTTCTGTTAATACTTGCTTTGTATAGCTGGTTGTTCTGGAATTTGGTGCATATGTATTTAAGATTGTTATCTCTTCCTATTGAAGTTTTCCTCTTACTAGTTTGTAATGATCCTCTGTATCTCTTTGGATCATTCTTGGTTTGAAATTCACAAGTTTACAAACAGAATAGCTACCCCTGCTTTTTGGGGAGTTTATGTTGCATGAAGTATTGTTTTCCATCCTTTGACTTTCACTCTATGTGTTTCTTTTTGGGTTAGATGGGTTTCTTGTAGACAGTATATGGTTGGATATTGTTTCTTGATCCATTGCCAGTCTGGTTCTTGTAACTGATGAATTGAGACCATTTACATTAATGGTTACAGCTGTTATATATTGGTTTATTGTTGACATGTTATCTTTCTGCTGTTGTATCTTTACCTTTCCATTCTGTTTAATTGTTTGCCTTGCTTAGTGGTTTTTTACTATGTGTATCTTAGAATGGCTTTCAGTATTCTTTGCAGGCTTGGTTTGGTGATCATGCGTTCTTCAGCTGTTCTTTGTCATGGAAGTATCTTATATCTCCACGCATTCTGAAGGACAGTTTTGAGGGTATATAAGTCCATGTTGAAAGTCCTTTGCTTTTAGGATCTGAAATACTTCACTGCATGCTCTTCTTGACTTCATTGTTTGTGTTGAGAAGTCTGCTGTGATTCTGATAGGTTTTCCTTTATAGGCAATCTGTCTGTTCTCTCTAACAGCTTTTAATATTCTATTCTTATGTTGGATTTCTGGAATCATAATTATTATACATCGTGGTGTAGTTTCATTTTGGTTCTGGCTATTTGGAGTTCTAAATGCTTCACTAATCTGTGAATGTTAGTTTCCATTCTCATGTTTGGGAAATTTTCAGCTATTACTTCTGTAAATAGCCTCTTGATATCATTTGTGTTGTCTGCTTCTTTTTCATTTATCCTTATCAATCTTACATTGTTTTTCTTTGCATCATTTTGTAGCTGTTGAATTGTTATCACATGATTCCTTGTTATTTTTAAAAGATCTTTCCTTTCCTGTTCTCTATCTGCAATCTTGTCTTTGAAGTCTGAAAATCTATCTCCACTTTCAATGGAATATTTCCTGTATATCTCTTTGAATCTGCTTCATGTCTTCTGTTTGTTTCTTATATTGTTCATCCAGGGATTCTATGTTTTTGCATTGTTCCTCTATTTTTTTTTTAATTTATCTTTTTATCAGTGTCAGGGATTGAACTCACAACTGCCTGCTTGCAAGGCAGGTGCTTATGCTGCTGAGGTAAATCCCCAGCCCCTGTTCCTGTAATTTTTTAACTGTGTCCTCTTTAGATGTGTTTAGCATCTCTTTCATTACTTTTATCACTTCTTCTTTGACCTTAGAGATTATTTCTAATTTGAATTCCTTTAAAGCTTCCCAGAGTTGCTTCTTTATTTCAGTTGCTACTATTTCAAGTATTTCAGCTGTGTGGTATATATTTTCTTCTATGTGTATGGCTTCTAGGCTTTCTTGGGATGGGCTGGAGGACTGAGATTGCATTGTGGTCTTTCATTTTGTCATTTTTCTACATTTATATGTTTCAAGTGATGTTCCAAAGTGTTTCTTCGGCGTGTTGGAAATTGTCTCCTATGTCCTCAGCTCCTGGGATTGAATGGACACTGCTGAACATGGTCCAATCAGGTCCACAGGACTTCCTGTGTCACCTCCAGTGTTCTAGGAAGCTGGGCAGGCTCCTAACCACTGTGAGTGATGGTCCAAAGCTCTCCTCAGGTAAGGACCAATGCACTGGAATTCTCATGTGCTTTCAAGTCCTCTGATTGAAGAAGGTTGCTTGGCATGGTCTAGTTGGGCTGCAAACCCCCAAAGCCTCGTCTAGTATGGCTGGAAGCTGGGCAAGTCCTTAAGCACTGGGAGCCATGATCTTAAACTCTCCTGGGCCAAGCTGCTGTGCTGGAACTCACCTCTGGCAGTGAAGTTCCCCAGATTGAAAGAAAGAAAGGAATGAATGAATCTTGATCAATAGGATCAAAAGACAAAAGCTTAAAATAAACTTTTGCATTATTTGTCATAATATCAAAATATTATGGACTAAACAGAAAGAAATGCTAATATTTTTATGTCCTCCTTTTACTAGCATCCTCTTTAAACATAAAATTGTGTGTTCTATGGCAAGTTCATACCACTCTTCAAAAAGTTCTTAAAATTCTGAAAAATTAACATGACAATGTGAAGGTCGATAGGATCACATTTATTTTTTGTACGAAATATTGCTTTCAAAATGTCTGTTTTGTTAACAGGGTAGTCTTCAGATCTCTTATATCTTATTTTAAAGAGGATAAAACCAAGGATAATAAAACAATGAAATCAATTAAAACAAATCAGTGCAAGTGATACAGGACTTCAAAAATGTTATGAAATCAATAATAGTTTTGAACTTTTTGTTAAAAGTTCAAAGAAATTGGAGAGATGAAGGTGATGGTGTATTTTTTATTTAAAGAGAAAAAAGAAAGGAATAAAAAACAAAGCAGTAAAAGGGTATAAGTAATACAGAATTTCAAGAAAAAATATACAGTAAGAAATCATTAGTTAGTAGGTTACATATTGTCATCTTAGAAACAGTTGTCCAAATTATAAAATTAAAGCATATAAAGTGGACATTCATACAGCGATATTGCAGACAGTTCCTTTCAATGATCCAACAAAAGCTCAGTAATACAGTTTTCCATTCTACCCACTCAAACAGACATGCAATTATATCCCTTAGACCACCTTCCTTTCCTCTCTTTTTTACAATATGAATGACACTTTTTGGGTTTTATTACTCCATCAGTTCTTATTACTTTTTTTAATAGAAAAAACCAAAGGTGACTAAACAAAACAGAGTCAGTTAGACAGAAGGCTAGGCATAGTACATGATACAAAAATAGAATACCAGGCGATCAAAAATGGTTTCCATTGTGCCTCTTGCTATAATGGTGTATTATTTTTTGTAATAGCTGCATTATGTTCATATATAGTAAAAATTAAATAAAGCAGAATAAAATAAGAAACAATAAAAACAAAACAATAAATGCAATAAAGGACTTCAAAACAAGCCAATAGTAAATCCAAAATGGCTACCATAATATATCTTGCTAACTTTAAAATAGCAGCTTGTGCAATCAGATTTAACATAATCAAACAAAACACAAGAAAATAAAACTCAAACCAACAAAATAAAGAAAATCATAAAGGATTTCAAAACAAGACCATAGCGAATCGACAATGGCTACAACCCTCAGAAGAGGATTTCCCTAGATGTTACACTACATACTGCTATCCTCTGAATCTATGATCAGACCACTGGCCCAAGACCTGCAAGGTCAGTGAAACACCAGAGCACCACAGGCATCCAATTGCATTTCTCTCCATACCTATTATCACATCCTGTGTTTCTAAAGATCAGCAGTCTGCCGGTCTCCTATAAGGTGTGTGTGTGTGTGTGTGTGTGTGTGTGTGTGTGTGTGTTTGTGTGTGTGGAGGGGTGTTCTTGCTGGCCAGCTGGGGTGCCAGAAAGGACTCCCGGTCAGGTTTCTCCAGTCTGGTGAAGGCCCAAGCATGATGCTGGTTCCCAGATGGGGTT
Source organism: Cavia porcellus (assembly GCF_034190915.1). NCBI lineage: Eukaryota > Metazoa > Chordata > Mammalia > Rodentia > Caviidae > Cavia > Cavia porcellus. The sequence continues at coordinate 58,595,127 of NW_026947505.1, forward strand.
TGCTTCCTGGTGTGGCCTTGTTCTCTCTCCTTGAAGTCCATGAATGACACTGACTCATGGGGAAAGTCTTGGTCTCTGGCTGTCCTAGTCTGATGGCAGCCCACATATCCCTTGTATTTGTGTGTGTGTGTGTGTGTGTGTGTGTGTGTGTGTGTAATGATTTCATTTCCTTTGGAATTACTTATTCAGTTACTCAGTAGTAAATTTGTTGGACACAAATTTGTTGTGTTTTTTGTTTTATTTTGTTTATTGATTCAATTTAATCAACTGTAGCATTTACTTCTGAAGAAACTTCAGCAATCACAAGATATCCAAGTAACCTATAAAATACATAGCATTTTACATTTAGCAACATATATCATTGTAGACACAAACTCGACTTTTGAGAAGAGTAGAATAGAAAAGTGGTCACTAGAGTTTGGAAAAGGCGGGGATGAAGAAGTCTAAAAAGAAGTTCAATAATTTGTACCAGAAATATAGAGTGGAGAAGTCACCATAGGCTCTTCTAATAGGTAGCTGTTGGGTAAAACAACCCACGATAAATTTTAAAATAAGTGAAATTCCCCACACACAAAAATGATTAACAATTCTAGAGAAAAAAATACTTATTTCCCTGAGTTATTACATGTTACACACATATATTAGTATCACAGTGTACCACATAAAGATATACAAATCCTTTTTTAATTTTAAAAAAATAGATTTATGTTTTCATATAGAAATGTGTAAATATTATTTATATCTTGTCAGGGTAACATTATACAAATCTGAAGTCAAAAAACTTGAATCTATTTAATCCAATAATCCCTATGTTTTCCTAAAACTTCATTATATCTGAAAGCAATTATAGGTAAACACATTTTTGATGGAGTACCGAGCCTTCTCTTTACATCTGAACTTTATTTATAAAATATGATAATGGTAAAGTGTCTTCTTTTGTTTTGTGTTTTTTGAGAAAAGTTTCTTGTGTATTTCAGACTGGCCTTTAAGTCATTCTGTAGCCCAGGCTGGCCTCAAACTCATAGCAATCCTTCTGTCTCAGTTTGGGATTGCAGATATGTGCTGTCATATTCAGCCGTGACAAGGTGTCATATTGACATTAAACGTTAGTTATGTTAATTGGCAAAAGTATGATTGATTTTGCAGTACAGAATAGAATAGCATTATGGATCAGGATACAACTGTGATATATTATCAAGTGGAGGTTGTGGTACTAACACCTAACAGAGAGTTGCAGACTCTACTTTCCAAAGATGCACACAAATCTTACTGCCAACCCATCATCCCTCGGTTATGACACATGGGGATCCTTCCCTTCAGAAAGTGGAATGTGTTTCTGTACTTAGCTTGCCATACTGGGTTCTTTGACTGATATAATATGGATAACAATGCTCTGACAATTGTAGAAACTGTCCTTACCTCACCTAAGTGTTGCTGATTCCTTTCTCTTAGAAGTCATACTCTGTTTAATAAGCAGTTGTGTCTGAGAGTATCATACTACGAAAGCCTAGGAAGATTAGATCCCAAATGGAATAGGTTTAAATGCTAGGGATTGTTGAGACCCCAGATAAGTGAGTGAAGAACCCATCATGGGGATGCATCTGATACACTGGGTAGTTAGCCAGAAAGTGAGCTAGATCTGTGAAACTGACAACAGAATCCTAAGACAAAATTTATAGTCTCTATTTCCTGAATTTTTGGTCTCCAGGCTTCCTGAGGAAAGCAGATTGTGTCCTTTTGCAAATTCGTACTCCTATCCAGTCTTTCACCTTGGTATCCCACACCTCAGGGCACAAGCTTCACATTAAACTTGCTGAGCCTCTTCATCCAGTTAGGCCTCACTTTCATTCATTTTCGCTGTAGTTTTAACCCCTCTTGTTACTGGGTTTTGGGTGCTGCAGACTCATTCTAGAAGTACTTTCTAGGTCCTTTCTGTCCTGAACACAGACTTGATCAAGACAAGTGCAAAGGGTAGGAGGTTTTATTTGTTAAAGAAACATGCTCTGCACAGTGAATTTAGGCGAACTTAAAGTGGAAAGGAAGTACAGTCTAGAAGGTGACAGTGGACCTCTGTGAAAGAGACAGTCCAGTGGTTAAGAGCTCAGGGCAGGCTGTCTTCGGAATTTCCCATTCTAGGACTCTGTGACCTGCGAGTCACACCCGCTCCCAAACCTGTTTGCCTCACCCTCATTTCCTGCCTCCCTTTTGTGGGCTTTGGCCCTTATGCATGCTCTGACTAGAACCACGTAAATTCAAAATCTGCCTTCCCAATATGAGGGAGGAGACTCATGAACCCCACTAACCACCATCCCCAGCTGAGGTAGGAAAGAAGAGAAAACACAGGCAGGAAGTCAGCGCAGAAAATCATAACTTTAAAATAAAAACTGCAGCTTCAGGACATAAGCCCAGTTTAAACTTCTTTTTCTTTCTCTTCTTTCTGAACACAATAAACTAGGTCAATTACTTCCTACCTATAAATAAATTGGACATTCTCTTTTTATTTTCAAATGGCCTTATTTTACCTAGGAACAGACAACTCCATTTTTAGTAAAATAGACACTCCCACACCCCATGAATGAGCCATTATCTTTGTGAGGTGAGCCATGCTTCCTCACTCTCCAGTCCAAGACTGACACTACAGATTGACTGCTCTCACAGATTCCCACCACCAAGCACACACACACACACACACACACACACACACACACACGCACACACGCACACACGCACCCCACAAGCATTCCTAGTTCTGAACTGTAGCGCCTTTCTTTCTTGAGGGTCCACACTCCACTCTTAAGTGTGTATTTAAATATTTGCCTAATAAATCCTTTCCATGGCTCTGAGTACTCCTAAATATTCTTTTTTGTGACAGTGATACCAGGCGGTGGTTCTGTCAGATATATTCTAGGTTCTTTTGTTTGACAAGCAAAGAGATGTAAGTACACGTCCAATGGTAAAGAAAAAGCAGTTGCATGTATTGGAGGTAATGAGGAGATACACTCAGGGCAGGTTCATCCCAGCAGAAACAAAGGGATGGCAAGAACAGGAAAGTGGTGTTGGGGTGACATGGAAAAAAAATCACAGCACACAGATCATTCAGACTTTTAACTGCTTATCGGGTCTCTGGATAATATTGACAGGAATGGTTAACAGGGCTCTGGGTCCACCAGGGCTCCTAGCACTCAGTCCTGTCTCAGGATACACTGCAACTAAATTACATACAAAATACTCCGTCCATATGTAGGCATCTCTACAAGTGTTCAAGTGGAGAAAATGTGCTGAAGGTCAGGCCATGAGGTCTAACACACATTTGATCTGACCTGGAGCGCTAGAGATTTCTCTGGGTCTTTAGTATTTCCTACTTATTTGAGTTCTGGAAGAAGAATTGGCACTGGGGTGTGGCCCAAATCCAATGGGGAGGAGAGGAGTTATCTCCTAAACTCCGTGTGCTGCTCCTACCAAGGACAGCCAGCAAACCTGCAAACCTGTTTCAGAAGTAGGGTTAATGCAGGTAGAAAACGGAGGCTGGACACATACTTGACCCCACGGGGCACTCACTCTAGGTCATTCCTTCTCAGTAACTCCCCTCCACCCATCTGAGCTCAAGCAGCATCGCAGGACCATATCTACACAACCCAGACCAAGGCACATGCGGTCTTTTGTGCTTGAGCTAGAAAGCGTGAGTTGTCTGTGTGGACTGTACACACAGGCCTTATTGTTCTAGCACTATTTCTCCTATGTGATTGTCACTAAATGTAGCTGGTTTTCTTTTACCACTCGATACAAACTTTGCAATTCATCGCTTAAGAATCTATCAGATCCACTAAAAGTAACTGGGTGAGTTAAAGTCCTTATTTGAGGTTCAGAACATCCTTAGGATAACCATTTCTCTAAGTTCTGAGAAAGAAAAACAAACACCAACCCCAGCATTCACTGCAAATGCCATCTCTAACAGTACCCTCCTTTCCTTGTTAGGATGCATTTGTATTACTAACTGTTGTCATGCCTGACCCTGACAGCTTAAAATCTACCAAGTGTATGTTTCTTATTTGTAACATTAGCCTTATTTAGAAAGTACCATTTCATTTGTACCATTATAAACAAGCTTGCTGAAAACTTACTTTCTGACTCTGAGTCCCGTTCTGTGAACCTCATGAATCTTCTGTGAGAGGATGTGAGCACTGAGCCCACCATGGCACAGAGCAGTGGTTCCCCAAATAAACACTACCAGGTTCTGAGTTGCTGGCCTCTCCCCCTGGACTAGGATACCATTCTTCTCATCTGGAACAAAGGATAGGGTAAAATGAGCAAAAAGCAGTGGAAACGTTTACCTGAAAAAGTAAAAGTGAAGACTGAGGAAGAAAACGGCTCTGCAGAGCGAGCTTGAGCTGAGTAAAAGAGAAAAGAATACCCTGGAGACAGCAGAGCAGACCAACGTGGCAAAAGCCGGTGGCCATTTATATTGTTCAAATTCAAGGAAAGCCACGCGAACATCTGTATATGGATACTAAGAGGCGGTGCTGGGATTCAACATCTCAGAGGACACCAAAACAGGCTCATCCTGTTGAAAACCTACTCAAGCTCTCCAAAGAGGTCGAGTGCAGAAGGGGGAGTTGCTCTGCCCTGTGTGTTCCAGAATCTTGCAATTACGGGTCACACGATTTCTCCAGCTGGTTTTGCCATGGCCTGACCCGTCAAGCGGAGTCTAACTTTCCACATGACAGATCTTGCAGCCCCTTGCTCTAGATGGTTAGCACAACAACCCACACAAACAAACTCTTCTCAGATTCTTGACACAAAAGGTTGTAAGCCTAGTATGTGGGGAATTTGATGTCATTATCTTTAAAGTAATGTTTTCTCCATGAATAAATAACTGAAAGAGAAATGATGCCTTCAGATGAGTTCTTGTTACAAAAATCTGAAACAGCATTTGCTTGGGACTGGAAGGCAGCCAGAAGATAGATGTGCGTTGAGGAGACTGTTAATGAAAAATGAAAGACATTGTTTTGAGAGCTGAGAAAAAACGCACTTTGCCATGCAATAGAGTAAAATTTGGCAACAATATCACCCATTGACATGGAAAGAAAAATATTTCTACCTGCTGTATTTTGGTAAAAACACACTTCATTATTTCTAGGCCAAATGATGGGAATGACATTGTTTCAGTGGAAAATGATAAAAAGTTAGAGATAAAGGGGTTTAAAATAGAATTACAGAGGGCCTGAGCTTGTCTTTCCAGACAGTGAAAGTTTCTCAAAGTAAGAAGTTGCCTTAGGGTTATGATAAAGTTAAGAGTAGGTGAAACTCTAAGATCCTTTGTTGAAAATTCAGAAAGCTTTAAGGATATACTTAAAGACTCTACTTGATAAACACAGAGGCTTGTAAGAACCTTGAGGATGGTGTTTTAAATACTCTGCTAGACAAAAGGTCTATTGAGGATTGTAGGGGCGGGTCGCACGGAGCAGAGAGGAATTTGTGTCTCAGAGATCAGCGGATCTAACTTCTCACTAATAAAGAGAACTTCAATATGATGTATAAGAATGTGAAGTTGGTAAAAATATTTTTTACTTGCTCTCTTGGATTGGAAAAAACAGACATTTCAAGGTATGAAATGGATACAAAAGTGAAAAAAATAACCTTTAAGGAAGATAGTGAGCTGAGAAAGTGATAAAAATGAACCAAAAGCTTTGAAGGCTCCCAACAAGATATCACACGTAAGGAGCAGAACTGGTGCTTGGTTCACAAACATGGTATGCATGTGGTTGTATTCAGAAACGTTTTGACCACTCATAACTAATTACATCCCATTTAACTCTCTCTACATTTTGCAATGAATCATCAACTGTGGCTTTTCTGTTCTTCCATAAGTACTGTATGATGGGTGTGGGGGAGGCAGGCAACCTATCTCCTGATGGCAGGTGTTAGTTGGGAAGGAACTATATTTGAGAAACTTTTACTTTAGCCAAACTTGATTTAGATGATGAGCCCCTCTGCTTTGCATTAATGACAAGCCGAAATGAGAATATGCATAAATGAGAATGAATATATTTTACATGTGAGAGACAAGAATTTTAATAGTCAGAGGCTAATTGATAGAATTTCTGCACAAGTGGTATTCCTCATATTAAGACAGGAATTTAATGCGCTTCCTTGTGAGAGCAGAATGATGTCAGTAACTTACTTGACTAACAATATAATGCAAATGACACTTCCAGGACTTTGGAGCTAAATCATAATTCTATTCTACTTGAGTGTCTTTTACTTGTTCACTTGAAACAACACTCCTGAAACTTAGAAACCCCCACTGAAAGGTATATGCAAGTTATTGGTATGTACATTTCACTCAGCAGTGATGGAGTTCTCAGCCAGCAGTTAGATTAAGCTGTTTGTCATGTAAACAGGACATCTCAGATATTCAGCCCAGTGGTGCCTTTAGATGATGGTAGCTGCAGCCACCACGCTGCAAAACTTCAAGAGAGAAATGCTCCTTAACCCAATGTGCAAGGCGAGTTAAGAGTGAATTGCCTTAAGCCACTGGTTCAATATTGTCTGTTCTGCAACAAGAGATAACTTATCCAAAAGATTTGTGTTTGTTGACAAAAAAATGTATTTCAAAGATGTGCCAGCTAAAACATATTCATGTCTAAAATTATAACAGACCCTGGAGATCATTCTAAATTCTCTGCTTCCTTTGCTAAACATCTTTGACCAAGGAGCCACATTCTGTTCAGTATGGAACACAACATTCTCTCCAATTACAAAAAAAAAAAAGAAAAGAAAAGAAAAACAGGACAATTGGGAATGAGTGACATAATCTGTGGCCTGGGTTATAGCTATATTTGCATGTTCAATACTTCAAAAAATAGTGAAATACATTTTAAAATCATTTTTCTTGATTTTATGTTCAGGTGAGACGTGGGGAAAACACATGAGGGAAAATATTTGCAGTACAATTTGTTAGAAGAGCACATATTTTTATGCACATATTTTAAAAGAAACATCTTTCTGTATCTTTTTTTGATATACAACAGATAAAAGGTTTTAGAATCAGCCCCACTGGGTGTTTCCAGCACATGCAAACTCTCCCAAGATGATTGCAGTTCTGTAGCAGTGAAACCAAACCAGCCCGAGGTAAAGCATTTATTTTGGATCTTTGGAATTCTTCGGAATTCTCTTGCTCCTAGAACTTCTCCTCTATGGGCAGTGCTCTTCCACATACTTTCTACTGCATTATCTTCCCCACTGTGTGTCCAGTGATATTATTCTTCCAATAGCCCTCTGGATGGGATAGAAACTGCTTCCCTGCATTCCTCACAGAACCAGGCCTATTTTTTCACACATAGTCCCTGCTCAGATGGCTGCTGAATGACAACATACCTTCAAAGAACAACGACTAGAAAGCCACACTAATTTCATTTCCACCTTGGGCAAGGGTTTCTTTAGTTGTGCTTTACTGTCAGTCTCTCTTCCCAGAGAAGCATTTCGCATTAGCAAGCATCGTTAGTTTTAAAGAAAATCCCCAGCATTGATGGCATAGTTCCACCTGAAGAACACAAATAAAGGTTAGGCAGGAGAAGTGACAGGAAGGTGGCTGTTTCAGAAAAAGATTGGTTTCATCACTGAGCTTAAAAGTTACATTTGTAATAAAACGGCCTGCGAAGCCCTGGGTAGTGAGCATCCTGGAGGAGAGGTCCCAGGATTAAGACAGGCAGAAGTAATAGGTTACAGAAACCAAGAAGCCAGAGCCCCGAGATCAGCCAGAGGCAGAGAAATCATAAATAATGACAAAGAGAACCAGTAATAGGTGCACAAAGAAGAACCAGCAGCAATTTAGTAAGGTGAGTGGTTCAAAATCAGGTACTTCCCACTGTACACATATAACATGGTTGTATTCTCCTCAACCACGAACAATATAATTTGTCACAGAATTAGGATTGAGTCAAAATTTTAAAAAGAATTTTTATAAAAACCCAACTGATGAAATCCAAGCATATGGCGAGAAATTTCATACAGATCTATAGGAATTCCTTGACTGGTCTTGATGTTCTATGTCATGTGGATAATGCCAACAAACCAATCAACACAAGGGAAACATTTTCCCTCTGCCCATCTATTCATGTAAAGCTATATTTATCCACTATCTCTGATGATGTCAGTGCCAGGGTGCTGAAGATATAGGCCTATCTAGAGATGCTCAGTTATTCCTTTTATAGGCTTACATTGCACAGCAGAAGTAATGAATTGAGTACATAGTACTAGTTACACAAAAGGTTATACAGATCCTCAAAAGTGGTCAAAAAGAGTTATTGGAAAGTGAATTATTTGCCACTTATTGAGTAATCATTCCATCCACCTTTGTCCTATCTAGAAATGATTGGTAGATTTCCAACGGATGGGATTACAATCCTCATTCATCAAGGCAGAAGCACACTTGAGTCAGCAGCTAAAATATAGCTGCCGCTCATAAGGGTGCTCATTGCTGAGTGTTTGGAGATTCCTGTTGACTGCTACAGGTGGCAGCTCTTATTAGGGTGTTAAAGCAGAACTTTCTCCAGGAAATTTTTAATATGGACCAAGAACATGGACACAGCAGTGCTGAGAAATTTTGCCAAGAAGAAAGAACAGTTTGCTGCCTTGTAGGAAATGTCAACTATGTCCCCACCTGATTCAGAGACTTATTTTCTGGACCTTCTGTGCTCTCTGAATCTCCTGCAAGCCCTCTACTCTGGTTTCAACCCATCCTGACTTCCCATTGCATTAAGCAGGTCACCAAGGAATCAGAGGTTGTTTCTATTAAATAATTTTCTTGATTTTTCTTTGTTTGGTTTTCTTTTAAAGAAGAAGAAAGGAAAGAAAGAAAGAAAGAAAGAAAGAAAGAAAGAAAGAGAGAGAGAGAGAGAGAGAGAGAGAGAGAGAAAGAAAGAAAGAAAGAAAGAAAGAAAGAAAGAAAGAAAGAAAGAAAGAAAGGCCCATGAACAAACCAGCATTGACTGGCTCAGCTTAGAACCATATGCTTGCCTCCTTTATGGGCACTGCTTGGTAGAGCCCTGTTCCTATTACCTGAATACTAATACCTGTTCTCAATATCACAATAAAAATGTTTATAAAAGATAAATAGGGCATGAGACAGTAGCTGCCTATAACAAGTAAGATGCAAATTAGAGAAGTAGGAAAAAAAGATTACAAAACAAAGAAAAATAAGTATAAACTGATATCTAGTATATGGACCAAAATGATATTCATGCTTTTTTATTTTTGTATCGATATTTTAGGAAAGCATATATGTTCCATTTTGAGAACTAATGGGTGGAATTTGCAATTTGGAATTAGTCCTGAATTTGATTCTCAGGACTGAGATTTTGAACAAGATGTTTAATTACTCTATATGTTACAATTTTACCATCTATCAAGTTAAGAAAATAATTCTTTTTTTTTTTTGAAAAGGGCAAAAAAGAATAATGTGGAAAAAGACTCTGCCACATATTGAGCCCTCAATAAAGAGTATTTAATTTGCGGTGCTAATAGGTCTCTGAGTTAGACCTAAAGGTAATACCATCAGAATTACATGTGTTTCATCTGATGTCAGCAGTTGGCGGATGTGGTGAGCAAAACCTCTTGGAGATTGCTGTCTTCATAATGTCTACAGGCCCATCACGCTCCTATGTGTCTCTTCATTACATGTCACAGATGATGACCACCATCCGAAGGGGCACCAGGATGACATGCTGGAAATCCCAGTTGTGCGTAACTTCATAAGTAAGACAAAGATAAGGAAATCAAGTTCTGTCGCATTCACAGAAACTCAAACTAGCCCCGTACTGCTTCACTGCGATGGAGCAACTAAACATAAAGGTTTGATAAGGAATGAGAAGAGGGCTGCCTGGGGCACATTACTGCTCCATTTGTACCTGCAGCTTAGCTATAGCCAATTACACAGATATGCAATCTACTTTTATTTAAAATCAACATTCACAAATTGGACAGTGGTTTTAAAAGGGTTTCCGAAAACAAGTCTGCTATCTAATAATAAAACAAGTAACCACAATGTCGAAGAACAACAAGGATCGTGGGACGGAGTCCTCCGTGGGAAGCTCTGGACGGTGAGCCAGGTCCACACTGCGGCTCCTCCTGCTCCTGCGGGAACAACCGGGACAGAGTCGCACCTTGACTTCCTCGTGAGAGCAGCTTGCTCTCGGGCTGCAACAAGTGCAGGTAGGTAATAGCTTCTGGATAACAGAGATGCATTCACAGCATGACCAGCACGTAGGAGAGTAAGGGCCTCGCAGTTTCTGCCCCATGGGACCCCTCTATGGCCGTTATTTGGAGCTCCCTTCGGGTAACCCCGTTTTCAGGTCTGCAGCTCAGTCTGAGGAGCTCTCAGGCTGTTTCTTCCCGTCTCCACCTCTGTCTGCCCTTTAGGGGCTCAGCACTGCGCATACACTGCGGCCTGAAGGCTTTCTTTGCTCCTTTGCTTCATTTCCCTTTTATCTTTCACAGTCATTTTTTCCAGTCCGATCCTTGAATTCCTAATTCCATGTCTCTATCTGCTTCTCAAAGAGCCCCAATACCAGTGGATCTAAAAGCTGTTTAAGAGCTGAAATTAGGGATTTTCAACTTCTACAAAAATTGAATAACACATGATTTCCTTTTGTCCTTATATTCTACTTTTTGTTTCCTTGTAAATTTAATAATCAATATTCCACTTAAGAATGTTGCCACATTCTTTTCAATGTTTATTTTTGTTGGAATTGTTTTCATATTACTGTTCACAAACAATCCTGGCATATTAATCATTAAAATACATTTGTACACTACATTTTTACACTTTTTTCTGCAACTTAACATCACATTCTTCAAAAGGTAAATGCTTTTTAAATATAATTTAATAAAACATCATTATAATTGAATTTTACTCTACCAGACACCTCAGGCCTAGTATGTTATTTGTAGTTAGCCTGATAGCTGAATTTAAAAATAAAATTTTATACATCGTTGTTCAATAAACTTCATGAGTGTATATGCATTTTGTCTTGAGAAACTAGATAGTAGTATTAACATTTAGTGTATTTTGTGTTCAAGTCAATTTCAAGTTGCCCAAAGTTGGATACATTTCAGATCTGCCCATTTATTTTTGTTTTACTTATTTTTATTTCAAATAGAATAAAACCAAGGAAAATAAAACAGAATATAAACCAATCAAAACAAACCAGTGTGAGTGATACAGGACTTTAAACATCATGAAATCAGTAATAGCTACCATAATGCCTTTCATTGTCTCCAAAATAGCTGCAGATACCTCCCAATTTATAAATAAATATATCTGAATTGTAAGTATCTTTTGAAAAATTTATAAGTTGTTATGCAAATACAGTCAAAGATCATTGTGCTAGGCATAGCTTATTTACTTCATTAATTGGATTTTTATGAATCATATTTGTATATATTTATGGGATAAAAAAGTGGTGCTCGGTCTGCTATGAACAGTGTTTTTCCACTGAAACATTCATTGAGCATGATATCTCGCTTTGGAATACACGTTTGGTACTATGGATCAAAGAATAAATGATCAAAATAGCTTTCATGAAATTCATTTTCTTTTTTTTTAAAGCATACAGTTAATTTTATTTTATTTATTTATTTTATTGGTACTGGGGATCGAACTCACGACTGCACGCTTGCAAGGCAGGCACATATGCTGCTGAGCTAAATCCCCAGCCCAGAATTCATTTTTTTTTATTCATTTCATAGATTAGTTCTATAAAGATCTAGAAAGCAGTGGTGTGCTGAATGTATACAATGAGAAATGATTGAGTCAGCCTGATTAACATATTATTTTAAATAGTTATCATTTATTGCTCCTGTCTGAGTAATCAAAACCTCTGACCAACATCTCTCTATTTTCTTGGTGGCTCCTCCTTTGTAATCGCCGTTCTGCTGTCTGCATCTATGTGCTGCTTTGTTTTAAGACTCCACGTATATATGAAAGTAGGCACTATTTATCTTTCTGTATTTGGCTTATTTAACTTGACATAATGTTTTCTAAATTCAACAATGCCTTTTCAAATTATATAATTGTCTCAATTTTAAGGCAGATTAATGTTCCATTATGTAATATGTTTTCTTTATCCATTCATTTTTTTGTTTGTATTTGTTTTGTTTTGTTTCTGAGGCAGAGCCTCGCTATGTAGTTCAGGCTGTCCTTTGACTCACTATGTCGACTGTGAACTCACAGCGATCCTCCTGTCCTGGCCTCCAGAGTGCTGGGATTACAGGTGTGCACAGCCTGCCATGCTCATTTCTTGATGAGTATGCATTATTTTAAACTGCTTCACGTGGTAGGAGATGTTATGGACCAACTCTGACTCCTTCTCATTTATTTACTGAGGTTCTCAGCTCCAGTCACCTCAGTATGATTGCATTTACAAATAGGGCTTGCAAAAAAGGAATTAATGTGAAATAAGCTCATTTGGGAGAGCACTGATTCAACTCGGTAAGTGTCCTTATAAGAGGAGGAGATATGGATGCAGAGAGACAAGGATTGAAAATCATGTGAAGATAATTAAAAAGGGGAAAATCAGCTTAGAACAGAGACCTCAGGATAAACCAACCTGCCATCTTCTTTATTTAGGACTTCCAGCGATCAAGACTATGAGAAAATACATTTTTGTTGCTTAATTCACTTAATGTGTGATATATACTATGGCAGCTCCAGTAAACTTACATCTAGAATTCTATAGGTTTTTAAGGAATATACATAAATTAATTCTTTTTCTTCTCTTAATATCTAATACATCTTTGATATGTTTAGATATACTTCTACTTTAGTAACAGCATTCAAATATGATAGCTTAAGATTATTGGGCCACAATGATAACATACCTATTAAATTATCCTTAAATTAAGTAGTGAAGTGATTGTATCATTTGAGATCATCAGATATTTATATGTATTTAACATTCTCTAACTTGGGCTGGCAATATAGCTGAGGAATAAAGTGTCTGCCTAGCATTTGCAGAGCCCTGAGTTCAATTTGTAATGCCAACAAAGGCAAAAAATAAATACATGAAAGGCACAACTCTATAGCCTATGTAATCACAAATTTGTCTACTCTCACTAGTTATTCTAAGTGACTCAATGCTTACATGGAACACTTTAGGGAATGAAGTAAATATTCATTTCCAAATTGCAGAGTTTGTTTTTTATATGTTATTGAAATCCATCTGCTTGCATGGAAGTTAAAACCAAGAAGATTGCTAGGAACACATTGCCAGAATAAATAGCCAACCTTTATTCATCTCTCTAGGATACACTGGACTCACGCGTTTGAATATGTAGTGTAAAAAACACTCAGCAATGGCTCAGTTTCAGCCGTGACCCAGGTTCTGACGTCTTCTTTGCTATTGAAACACTAGCATTGCCAAATGAAACTGAAACCCAGAAACAAAGATAAAGATTGGATTTTTTTTCCAACTTTCTGTGACAAACAAGTCAAAATGTATAAAACAATACAGCTCCAGGGCTCATGGATTCCAGCCAGGATTTAATACCAAAAAAATACATACATATGGTTAGAAATCCTCCAGCTGAGTTATTTGCAAATTTGTGGTGGAAAGTAATTTACTACAGACACTGAGATGAGCCAAGCTCGCACTAATACTAGAGAATAATAAACTAGCAAAGGAATGTTCCTCTATACACACATCAATATACTTAGGACACGGTCCGAGGTATTGGTTGACATTTTGACTCACAGATTAGAAAGTTATTTAATGGTGTGAATCAGAGTAGATTCACATTCAAAAGGATAACATTATTAATAATTTTACTGCATGCCATACATCTCAATCATCAGACCAGACAAAAAGGCACAGATGTTTCATTAGAGGTTTAAGAAGGAATTTATTAAATTAATTGCCATGTAAGTTTTACATTTAGTAAAATGTCTCATAAAAGTAAATCTTTTCAGAAGATTAAGATACAAATTTCAAGAAAGAAACCTAGCTTCAAGGTTCTTTCTTTTACTCTTTCTTGAAACCATTCCAATAAGTGTTTCACATCTCCATTCTGAAAACACTGCTTCTGAGTCCATGGCTGACGCCCAGGCTTCAGCAGGTGCCTCGGGACATGTGACAGTTAATCACTCCTGCCTGCAAGAAGTTCCTTGTTTTTGTGTTCTAGAACACTACTACCCTCCAGTTGTGTCTCTATCTCAGTGTCTGTGTCCTCTGTTCTTCCTGGATTGTTTCTCTTCACTTTGGACTTCAGAAGGTCTCCAGATTGCTCTTGGCCCACTTCTTCATGCAGATTCATCTCTGGTCTTTCCATTCAGTTTCATGACTTTCCTTGCCATTTACATGTGGCCAGCTTGTGAGTTTACTATGTTGTCTCGGTCTCTGTCCTAAACTCCAAGCTTAACTACTTCTTATCGCCTCCCTTTGGACACCTAATTATCCCACAAATTAACATCTACAAACACAATTGTCTTTTAAAATATCTCTGTTATGGCTTGTGTCTAGATGTTTCCCCAAAGCCTCATGAAATCACAGATTAGGCCTTTTCCAAGGTGGCTGGATCCTGGATGTGTGATACTGGAATCAGGGGTGCAATGCAAGAATTAATTGTGTGCATTCTACCGATCACAAAGGTGAGTAGTTAGGATAAGATACATGGACAACAAGAGGCTTGCTGCATATTGCTTATTGTTACTGCTGCTGCTCATCTTCTGGGATGCATCTCTACTATACCACCCTACTTTGGAGCCAGCCAAGTGTGAAATGAAACCTCTACAAACTGTGAGCTAAATAGACCCTTCCTCCTTTAACTCCGAATGTTGGGTATTTTGCCTCAGCAATGAGAAAAGTAACTAAGGCATGTTCCAAGTTTTTTTTTTTTTTTTTTTCTTCTTTTTGCAGTCTTTCACATGTGAATAGGTACTTTCCATTTTCCAGCTGTTCAGTCTTGGGTGTCACTCCTAACTCTGCTTCTGTGCTCACATCCTACTTTCAAACAATATCAATTATCTCTACTTTCCAATCATATTCATTATCTCCTTCTTACCAACTTCATCACTATGACTCAAGTGTTCTCCAACGTGCTTTATCACCCTATGGGAAAACACTCCCTTGGGCGGTCAAGTTACGTTGCAGTATTCAATATAACATGAGTGTGACTAAGGTCTAAAATCACATAAATCCTGGTGTGGTGGCACACACCTGTAATCCCAACTGAACAACTCAATAATTTAAGGAGACTGTTGTAAGCATGGGTTGTGAGAAAAACAATTAGAATCAGGACATGGAGTTATAATATTGTTTTAT
This sequence comes from Cavia porcellus, assembly GCF_034190915.1. Classification (NCBI taxonomy): domain Eukaryota; kingdom Metazoa; phylum Chordata; class Mammalia; order Rodentia; family Caviidae; genus Cavia; species Cavia porcellus. The sequence goes on from NW_026947505.1 coordinate 58,610,444, forward strand.
GATATTCACCCAGAGTTAACACAAGAAAATGCAGGAAATCTATCCACAACACTAAAGACATAGAATATTTAGCCAAGGGCCTGAATCCCACAGCAATGTCTCACATGAGTGCAGATGAAGACCCAGAGCTCATGACAGTGCCTCCCGTGAGTCCAAATGGAGGTCTAGAGGCCACAAGAAGGACTCATGCCAGTCTGTTTTACAGATCCTTGCTGGAAGGCCCAAATGGCAGTGGTGGAAGCTAGGAAGTCTATGCCAGCAGGGTGAAGGAGCTGTGTAGGTTGAGGGTTCTACTCTGGAGCCCAGTAGTCACACTCACAACAAAGACTGTCCTGAAAAGCACCACAGCCATCCTCAGCAACACACAGGCCCCGAGCTCCAGGAATCAATGGTCGATGTGAGGACTAGAGCTTCTCCAGGAGAACCAAGGGTTTAAACAGCAACATGTAGAGAACCCTTAACACCTCAACGCCTCAACGCACCAATGCATCAGCACATAGCTTCTTTTCAACATCTCTATTTCTGCTGGCAACTTTCCACAGGTGAAAACATCTACCCTCAGCAGCATGGTGATTTAATTCTGCTGACGTTACGTTGACTGCCAGTTTCTAATTCATAGCAGAGACCCTGTACCAACGTAAAGGAATAAAAAGATCTGTGGACGTGATTCAGTTCAAAGACTCTTTTCTCAACCCCACACTATGATTCATATCAAGATGCCTCCACGAAGTGTCATATGCTCATGGGTGCAACTTTGGGAAATGACTGGACCAGGGTATACGACTGCTCAGTGGACTGAAGAGTGTATAGCTGGGTATGAGGGTGAGAGTTAAGCCTGGTGGAAAGAGGCGCATTGCTTTAGGCACGCGCTGGAAGGGTGTACATCCCTCCTCTTCTCTGGATCCCTTATAGCTTCCTATCTACATGCCGTGAGCTGTTTCTCTTCTGCGGTACTTCTGTGGCTTGGAAACTGCTTACTGAACTGAGATCTCTGTAAACTGTGAGCCAAAATAAACCTCTTCCCCTTTACTTTGTGAGTGTCAGATATTTTGTCCTGACAATGAAAAAGTAATTAAGAAATCCTAGTACTGGAGGGAAAAAAGGCAGATGGATAACCACTCAGACTAATGATTTGAGGTGGTTAAAAACTGACGACACATACATCAGGGAAAAATATTGCAGTATTTTTAAATTTAATTTAATTTAATTTTTGAGGCTGATATTTTTTTTTGTTTTTGTTTTTGTTTTTGTTTCATTTGGTTTTGTTTTTGAGGCAGTGTCTCACTATAATTCAGGCTGGCTTTAAAGTCACTTATGTATCCTAGCCTGGCTTCAAACTCATGGTGATCTTCCTGCCTCACCCTTCTATACTGGACTACAGGAAGGGCTGCAGTATCACCAGGAAAAGAAATAGAAAACACCAGATCCTGCCCCTTGGAATACACTGTCTCCTCTGGGTGGTACCATCCCACACCTCAAGCAGGCCGTAGGGTACATGCAGCACTTTACACTGCAGTAAAAAAAACTCTGATTCTTAAACAAAGAAGTGTGACATACAAAGGCTATGAGGTGGCTGAGCAGCACTGACAGCAAGCAGCGCAATTCAAAGCAGAGTTGCTCACATGTGACACAGAGGGGACAGGGACACACTGGGACACACTCACATGCAGTGTGTTTTGGGCACTTGTCAGCATGCCCCGTACTAAGCATGCAGCCCGCTTCAGGCTGATGGTGAATCCTGCTCTAATACAGTTTCTGACTTGATCCCTTTTTTATTTTTCTTTCTACCAAGCAGCCTTAGTAACCATGTTTCTGTTCATCAGATCACATTTTTCTATTCAAGCTCTCCATTGCTTCACCATCCCACTGAAAATGAAACCAAAACTGTTAAAGTCATCCAAAATGATATACTTCATCTGCTCTACTTAAAACTGATACATGGGTCCGGTACTTTAATGAGGTCTATATCCTCTAGTCCTTTTCTATTCTTATTCCTTTTTTCTTCAAGCATTTATCAACATCTAACACATGGTATATTTTACTTAATCATTTTGTTTGTTCTCTGTATCTGTTTATGAAAATATGAAGTTTATGTGAACTTTTACATATTTTATAGCCCAGATTATAATAGTGCCTCCATGCATATAGGAGGTTTCTAATACATTGTTGGTACATAAGTGCAAACACAAGATGCTAGATGGAAACGAGCTGTGTCAGAAATGCTTCCTAATTATAACTTGAAAAGAGGCATTAGCAGTTAAATTATTGCTAATTAAATATGCTCCAGGTATATTCTAAGTTATTTATAAGAATTAACTTATGTAATGCTTTAAAACTCTCACAGAGTCATAACCTCATAACAGCATAATTCAATGCCAATATGTATTTCATCTATATCAAACTGAAAAATAAAGTGATTGTACAAATTCTTAGAACTAGCAAGAGACATATACGTGATATAAATTCAATCAGTTTAGTTCAAGGGTAAAATTTAAAATACTGAAAAATATTGCCTCCTTGCCACAGAAATCTAAATTTTTTATTGAAGACAAATGATTTTAATTCCTAGCAGAAATGGGCAGAAATCCAAATTGAATTAGTTAACAGAGGAATTTACTGTCATCTTTAACTGGGATAGAAATGGCCTCCAGCAACTGGGCTTGGATACACATACCTGCAATCCTAGCATTTGGGGTACTGAGGCAGGAGGATCTGTGTGAATTTGAGTCTGAGCTACACAGCAAGAGTCTATCTTTTAAAAAAAGAGAATGTAAGAATAAAATGGCCTATGGCCTTAGTGATTCAAGGGACTCAAAAATTTCATTAACATTTTACAGATTTTTCCTTTGTAATTTCTGCTTCTCTAGGTAGGAGAGTAGTTTAGCCAGGAAAATGAGGAAGGAATGGTGATTATACAGTAGACAGGTGTCAGGGAAGGGTGCCTCCAAAGGTGTCTCATCGGGGAAACTAGAGTACTTACAGAAAACTTGGAGAACTATTTCTATGCCCTCACCTCTCCTGGTCCATAGCCTAGGAATACCGCATCACTACATTTGCACTCTGTGGTGTCACCACGGGGGAAGTTGCTCAGTAGAAGGCTTTATGTAATGAATCACATTTACAATTTGTTATTGTTGTTGTTGTTGTTGTTGTTGTTTGGTACCGTAAATGGAACTCAAGACTTTGCATCTGCCAAGCAGGCACTTATGCTGATGAGCTAAACCTTTGGCCCTACATGAACATTTTTGTCTATTAACTAAATCTTTATCTTCCTCCAAAGGATATTTTTAAAGTAATCACTAGTCATTTACTCTTTATTAGACTTGATAGAGTTTTAAATAGCAACAAAGTATACAGTGATGGAAAATTGGAACAGACTCTCTCAGCATTTCAATCACAAGGCTGGCCATGATTTATCTATTCAAACTTGATATACAATTTTGCTGATCAAATAGGAAAAGATCCTATTGTGACCTTATGGCAGATGTTTTTTCTCTCCTTCGTACACACACAGAGAAACACTGAAATTCCCACTTCTGATTATAGTGTGTTGAGAACACTACGCTCCACTTATTCACATTTCTGGAACTCTTCTGTTTTGTGTTTAGTTAGAAGTGGGAAAACCAATTCAAAAACAAGGAATGCATCTGATTCCCTGGGTCCAGGCAACTAGGATGGAAATAGCAACTTAGCTTTGGGCTAGATGTTTTCAGATTGTGCTTAAATAACCGTGGTTTGAAATTTCTCAGCTTTCATGCTTTCTGCCTGATGCGTTATCCCTAGGTTTAATTAGATAATCAGGCACAGGACAGTCTAAAATAATGATTAAACATTTTATGCTTATAAAGAAGAAGATATGAAATGCAAGCTCTATGCTTTTAATATAGATCATCATAAATCTCAACTATAACATACTAACCATTTCTTTTTTGGGGTTAAAAAAGAGAAAAAATATGAGTCTCCCTTTATAATAGCATTATTTCCTGTTAAGAAAGATGAATTAAATAGTCATAAAGTCTTATGAATTAATATCTTATTATATAAACCAATTATCCTTCTGATGTTAAAAGAAAAAATTGCTGGATTGATGTTGATTCTTTTAAAATATATTTTATAAAATTTTTCTAGATATTATTTACTAAGTCTTCTGATTACTGGAACAAGATAGAGTGAACACGTTTATTTTTATTTATTACTGTTTTAGGAAAGGATTACCATTCTATTTTTATGAAATTGTTACTGAACATTCTTCAGATCCAACATCAAGTAATTCCTATTGCCTTATATTTTAAAATGGTATTATAAATGATGTTTATGAAAAAGGTCTCATCCACAAAAGTTGAAGGCTTTTAAAAATGTCTTTTTATTCAAAACACTATCACAATGCCAGCATTATCTGATGGATAACAGAGATTTAAGATTCCTCTGTAAGAAGGCAAAGTGGACGTATGGTTTGGCCTGGTTTCCCCTTACCCTTGTCTTGATAGTGCACCATTTGAGAACAAAACAACCAGGCATCCTCAGAGAATGTGAGTCAAATGTTTTATCTGAATTTCTAGACTGAATGTCTATCCTCTCAAAAAGAATATTAAATAGAAATATTCCAATAATTGTTCAGATCTGGATTATTTTCTTACCATAACAAAAACCATAAAAGGCATACAGATATGTACATGTGCACACAGATGGCTGCATTTGCCTTTTGATATGTATGTGATGGCCAAATAATATAATAATTTCCTACCTATTATAGCATGTACATTCATGAACATATGGCAAATTCTTCCAATTCTCTATTTTGTTTAGTAAAATTGTATTCTGTAATAACATTTCCAAAAAGTCTCATAATTTAAGGAATCATTCTGTGACACTGAATAAGAGTCCAACTGACATTTTCTTAGCTCCTTACTATTCCTGCAAACATTCCAAGGTCAGAAGCCCTTGATAATCATAGGACAATTGACTGTCCTATCATTGTCCCCCTCTCCCATGCTGTAAGCTAGTGTCTAAAACCATCAGCAAAATAATTTCTATTGTTAAAATACTTATTGTAGGATTAATTATAACAAGAAATTTCACTAATTTCCTGGAAGAGAAAAATTTTATTTCAAATATTAGATAGAAAACCACAATTATCAAATTGTAAGAATAAAAATGTAAGCCAGTACCTAGGAGCCAGCGCACAGAGCTAAAATGTCAAATCAAGGACAGCACAAATCTGTTGTTATAGGAACATGGCTTCCTTACTTTCTGACTTCCTTGGAGAATAGCACGGCTAACTACCCTGCTCTGCTGATGTAAAAACAGACTAGCAAAAGTCTCACACTTGTTTTGGAATATTAGAAAATAATAAAAGACTTTTCCCCTCACGTAAACAGGCCTTAAATTATTCCTGCTTTCCTTAGGAAAGAGAGGCATGGGCTAAATTCAAATTACAAAAATTTGTGTCGATTGATTAAAAAAGGGAGGAAAGAGCCCTTGTGTGATGATTTCGTAGTAACCTCCCATATGGAAAGACAAATTTGCATCTGCCATTAAGAAACTGAGCATAGCACTGAGCCCCAAAGCTGCTGCAGGAGAATCGCCCTCTCAAACATGAGTCTGCCCTTGCATTCCTCCTCTGGCTCTTTGCTGACAATTATTTGCTAAGTACTGCAGTAAGAGCTGGGTGACAGGAGAGCACCTGAGATATCAGGCGACTATATAACCTTGTCCCCGCCTCATGACTGCTAAAGAGCTCTTGTTGAACTTGTCTCTTTGAAAGGAAAAAAAAAAAGCATTGTAGAACTGATATGTATACCCAGAACTCATATCACAGCTGACACATCAGATACACATTCAGCCTGCTACGCTGGGCTGTGATAATAATTATCCTGCCTGCTGGTATCATTGTGTTCACACTATTGCACGGAAAAATTGCACCTTGAGATTGTTGTGATGATTCAGATTTGAATCTCTTCATGCCTACCACATAGACAGATACCAAAATAATTTCAAAACATTTCCTTAGTAGGAGATACGATATCACGCACACCTCTAAAGTGAGCTTGAAGTAAAGCATAGTATGCGACCTAGGAGAAAAGAACCTGGATTAAACTCAGGTGTGTATTTTCCCCCCTTTAGCATGCTTTTGAGGAAGTTGTTTAATTTCTGTGTCTTCAAATCTGTTAGCATTGAAAAAAATAGGCAAAAGACAAGAAGGTAGGTTTTGGTTTCATTTTTCTTAAAAGATGTTCGTAAAGCCTGAAGCCCCCTTCAGGTGTCTCCCCTCTGTGGGTGTAAGGTTCACACATGCTCTTAACAGTGTAACACAAGCAGTAAAGCGTAAGCATTAGCTGTATCACTGGCAGGTAAATTGGAGGATTACTTGAAACCTTCATACGAAAAACGAGCCTGTTAGAGACAACACGAATCTCAGTGATCGTCTAATTCAGTAGTTCTCAAAGCATCCCCAGACCAAGCACACAGCAGCACTTGACAGTATCTTACCCTGAACTTCGCTCACCCAACCCTAATCCAGTGCAGCGGAGACTAGGGATGGAGTGCAGCCTAAACCAGCTCTTCTAGGGGCTACAGTGCTGTGCTCACTTAACATCTGAAAGCTACTGACCCAATTCAGCTCTTCCATTGACAGAGGAAAGGATAAGGCCATTCTTGGGGGCTGCCAGATTCATTACTGAATCTGTAGATAAGACTACAAGTCAAATCTTTTTAACAAATACTGTTTATGTATTTTTTTAATTTTATGAGACAAGATCTTGCTATGTAGTTCAGGCTGACCTTAAACTCTGTATGTAGTCCAGACTAGCCTTGATCCTCCTGCCTCAGCTTCCTGAGTGCTGGGATTACAGGTGTGTGCCTCCATGCCAGATTGGTACTACCCTTTTTGAAACTACATGTTTCGTTTTTATTCAGGACTTGGGTTAAATCTAGGGGTGCCCCACCGTTACACCACATCCTCAGTCCCTTTTCTTTTTTATTCTGAAATAGTTTTGCTGAATTGTGCAGACTGGTTTTGAATTTGTGATCTTCATGCCTCAGTTTCCCATACAATTAAGGCTACAGGCATGGAGCTTATACCTCCACTGAAATCATGAATAAAGTGCTTGCTCTCTCTTTCTCTCTCTCTCTGTCTCTCTCTTTGTGTCTCTGTCTCTCTGTCTCTCTGTCTCTCTCTCTGTCTCTCTCTCTCTCTGTCTCTCTCTCTGTCTCTCTCTCTCTCTGTCTCTCTCTCTCTGTCTCTCTCTCTCTGTCTCTCTCTCTGTCTCTCTCTGTCTCTCTCTCTCTCTGTCTCTCTCTCTGTCTCTCTCTCTGTCTCTCTCTGTCTCTCTCTCTCTGTCTCTCTCTCTCTGTCTCTCTCTCTCTGTCTCTCTCTCTGTCTCTCTGTCTCTCTCTGTCTCTCTCTCTCTCTCTCTCTCTCTCTCTCTCTCTCTGTCTCTTTCTCTCTCTCTCCCTCTCTCTGTCTTTGCTGTACGGAAACTGAATCTAAGGTAGCCACATTCAGCTACATTCCCATCCTCTAATGTCCACCCTCCCCCTCTCATACTGATTGAACCCAGAGCCTTCACACTGGGCTGTCCTCAATCCTTTCTTATTTTAGACAGGAGACAAAATTTTGCTAGGAAATAGCCCATGCATGCTCAAATTTGCTGTTCTCTTCCCTCAGTTTCCCACACTGGACTGAGCCTTATGTTGTTTTGTTTTATATCTTACACTAGATCTCACTGAATTTTTAAATTACCTGGAATGTACCTGAAATTTTGATTCTCCTTCCTCAGCCTCCCAGAATGCCTACATTACAGGCATGTGCCGCCACACCCAGATAAGTCATAATTCTAAAGGTTCTCAGTGAGCACATAGAGGTGCAATAAGTCTTCATAGTACAACAAACGAGACAGAATTGCACAGTTTTGGGGTCACGTTCCTTGTGAATTTCAGTCTTGGATCATTGGCAAACAACACTTTGGACCTAGGTATTCCGTTATACTGTGGAGCACTAATAAAATTATTCTTAGCTCTTTTGACATATGACTGCAACATTACTGTACTGTTTTTATTCTCTAAGTTTCCTTTTAAGTTGTTTGCAATTTTTCTCATATTTATGACACTTGCACTTAAAAAAAAAAATCAAGAACTACATACCCAGAACTTGAAAACTAAATTTAGGAGATTTTTATAACATATACTGAGAAGATAGTTGTTATTATTATTATTCACATTTCAAAGTGTTTTAATGTTTCTTATTGAAAATTTTCTCTTAAAAATTTAAAAATACAATTTAAGAATTTCAAGATACTCATATTATGCCTCAATATTGTTTTTAAACCTATTTTTCTATTTGGATGTGATTTTTTTTAAATGAACCTGTTACCAGACAATCCTTAAATAAACACGCTTTTGGATGAAATTACTTCTTACTTTTTATGGAGAATATAAGATACTTACATTCTATGGTTAAAAAAGCATTTATGGTAAAATTCAAGGAATATATGTATATATATATATATATTTGTTCCTGCTAGAACTATATATCTGTATTCTTCTGTTACATAGATGATAATGTACAACTAAAAAGGCAGAAATAAGCAAGTGCTTGTTTTGTTTGGTTTGGTTTGGTTTTGAGACTACTGAGGGTCTAACACATGTTCTTAGCACTGAGCGACACCCACAGCCCTTTTCAATTTTTCTTTTGAGACAAGGTGTCTCTGTGTCACTGAACTGCTCGGGTGGGGCTTGACCGAGTTCTAAGATTACAGATATGCTCAGTTTAAGCAAATAATTGTTGCTACCGTGATATATAGAAGTGGCTTTTCCATCACTGGTACCCGACATCGAACACCACACTTTAAAGGAAAAGTGAACTTGGCTCACACTTTCAGAAGATTCCGTTCATTAACCACCTGGCAAAAGCAGAAGCATTAGGCAGAGGCGTTGGGAGAGAATTCTGCTCACTTTGTGGTGAGCAGGAAGCATTACTGAACAATAGAGCAAGAGAGGAGGGTTCCAGGGACCAGCACAGAGCCCAGTCACCCTCCCTGACTCAGTCGTAGACATCAAGAACTGGGCTTGTGCTTTACTCATGCCCAGAGCTGGCCCAGAGTGGGCGAACTGCCCACCCATGGGACTTGTCACACATGGTCTGCAAGGCAGTGCATGCTTCACAGTCAGCTATTGCCAACACAGCTGTCTGACTCAGAATGTGTAACTGAATTTCTTCCGAATTTCTCTCATCCAAAGACAAAATGATAATACCATCCTCAAAGAATTATCATAATAAATAAATAGAGGCCACATATTGGGTCTAACAATGAGCCTCCCTTAAAATGGCTATTTATAATGGTGTCAGCAATTAAATCACTTTAACGTTTAGCTCTATTATTGATATACTATTTTACTTCCTTGTCAAAAAGTCTGTTTTTTTAAAGTGATTTTTAAAACCTGTCTTTTGTGTTCCTAAATAATGAAGTTGTGTGTATTTTTATTTTCTGAACTCTCAACTATCTCAAACAGTTTTTATGGTTATCATTTGTTCATGGTGATGAGTGCGTCTGATACGGTTTTCCAGTGTGTACTGAAAATGTAGTGCACAGGTTAACTGCCTACCTCTTAATAACTACTTATACTGACCATACAGGTGTACTATTCAGACTAAAGCACTCGCTGCTTGAACTTACAACAGGAGTTCTGACCCTGGAAGCTAAGTGGCATTGTGACCTTCTGGGGACTTCCTCTGTGTACAGTATTGTAATTTTAGCTGATTGTACTGTGTAGTACAGTACTGCAGATTTGTGTTTTGTTATACATTATCAGTGTTGCGTGTAAGATTTGTGAAAATAAAAGCAAAGTTAATAAATGGGTGTGTCCTTTGGCTGTTTCTTTGTCCATAATGCATACACCACATACAAGGGATGGCTGTATTCAGTTTTAAGGAGTTGTTCTTATAATGTATAGCATTCAGCTTACTAGACATTTCATCTAACAAGTATGTTAATTTCAATAATTGTAATTATGGGGTGATAATAGTTTATAAACGGAGATGTTAGGTTTAAAGCATTGCCTTAGAGCAAGATACTCGTCACCTTGTGAGTGTAGCCACTAGGAAAGCTTTAAGGGTTATATATTGAGAAACTTTGAAAGGAAATATAAATTATGGTGAAACTATTTGAGTTTGATGTGCTAAGGAGCCTGGCCCTTGATCTTAGGTTGGTTATCAGATAACATGGCAGGGAAAGGTATGATACATAATACTCAACATGAAAAAAGAATATTCCACATTTTAAGATGTGTAAGTTCACATAATTTTTTTAAAAAGAAAGCTTTACTAAATTATATCAAAATGATTGATTGCAATAGATTTTACTCCTTGAAATAGATATATGAATGTGTTCTAAAACTAATTAAACTTAGTTGTCAATCAAATATATAAGGACAGACTTCAAGCCAATGGCATAAAGTATTTGGCTAACAATAAAGTAAAATCAATATTCATTTATGTTCCTAAATAGATATTTTATCATATTACATTGGCCTTTAAGGAGTGACTGGATTTTAAACTTTTCAGGATGTCTATATGTGACATGTTGGCAAAAGTCTAGTGTTAATTTCATTACTTCATAGCAAGCACAGGTTTTAGAACAAATCTGCTATGGTTTCAATCCTGGTAGTCACAGATTTTTCTCTAAACTAGATAAATTATTTAACTATTCTATCTAGATATCTAAAAGCGAGCGTAATCATAATTCTCAATTTGCTGAATTTTGAAAAACATTTGAAATAATTCACATGCCTTTTTAGAACATTCTGAAAACATATTGCCATTCTGTTTATGTTTATAGTTAATACTATTAATAGAACATTAATATTACTTTGATTATTAATTACTAAAATACATTTGAAATGATGTGTAATTAATACTCATTAAAAGAAGGAAAATAGTTGCATAATCAGAAACTCCTGGTATAATATATAAATTTGCATTTTTGATCATGTATCTCTAAAGAAAACTTCTAATATTGAAATATTAGGTATCAAAAAGCAATTTCAATATTAAGAAATCTCTGGAAATAACTAAATCTTTTCTCTGATTTTCAGTAGAAGTAAAATGGGATTAAACATATTTATTTACTTCAGTTACATGAATAAGTCAATCAAACTTTATAAGCATTTTGTGTATTCTGTCTTATAAAAATATTACAAGATACTTCTATAATTTTACAGAAAATTCTCATGCATTTGAAATTCATGTTGAAGGACTGCACCCAACAATGTTTTCCTTAAAGAATCAAAATCAAGATGACTATTGCAGAGTTATATTGGTGCCTTTACAATTTAGAGTCCCTTGGAAATTTGAAGTACAAGATTCTGAAAAATATGTCTTAGGCTTCAATATTCTATGTGGTATGTGGTATAGAATGTCCTACAGGGAGATATACTATTATTTCATGAATTTTTACAGATCCCAAGAACATATTCAGATTACTCAAAACAATTTTATGGCAATGATGAACAAATTTTAGTTGATCCAGAGGGATCATCTCAACTTCCCATTTCTTGGCTAAGGAAGATTAATATAATTAAGATGAATTTACTTTCCAGAACATACCTCCATTATAGGTATGCTAAAGCTTTCTAGAAAATCATAAGACAGAGGCAACAGTTTGATTTTTCTTGAGGTGAAGGGAGGTGAGGGTAGAAGTGAGATTTGCAAGTAATCATCATTCATAAAATTTCCTTTTGGTGATGAAAGAGTCAGAAGGGATTTTATTTAGGCCTTCTCAGAGCCTATCAACCTTTAATTAAAATCAGTGGTTTCAAAACTTTTCTGCAAAATAAAACCACCTGCATAAAAAATTAAAAAAAAATAATAAATAAAAAAAAAAAAACATGCAGGTTGCCTCACAGACAAATGATGTCAAATGCTCATTGTGGAAGCAAAGCGTTACTATTTTTTAAAGACCCCACCCCACCGGTAGTGGATCCTAATGTATGTCAAATAGTAGCTCAAAGATCTAAAGTTAGGACACTTTTATTTATCGCTTTGCCACCTGAATATTTTTATGTTAAAGTAAATGTATAGGGGAAAATAGGACGAACACTTTCTATGAGATTTGGAAGAAATAATGTTCAAGTAAAGTGAAAAAAGTCACCAAAATTAAAAATTATGCCAATATTTTGCAAAATTTCAAACTTTGTAAGGAACATGGTGAAAGCTAATATAGAAAGCATGGAGTGAAGGTAGTTACTGGGCCAGAAAGAGGATTACACTGAGTGCTTCTAGATTGCTCCCTAAGAAGCAGTCCTTACGTTGACAGGTGTATAAAATATCAACAAAACCTGATAAGCAATAGTAATTTTGTTTTGAAACTGAAAACTGTTCTTAGATTTTCTGATGTAAAACTGTTCCTTATTTTATATTTCAGATTACCTCAAGATTTTTGACAAATGATTCTCAACCTATTGCATGGTGTAAGAAAGGGCTAGTTATTAAAAGAGTTTTAATCAACTGTAGTTCTATTTATTTGTAAAGAACAGGAAGCAATTTGGAATTTCTCAGCACTTCATAGTGCCACCAACATTATGTGAACTGAAAATGGACATTGTACTTATTTCAATAGGACCTTACAATATTTGAAATTATATTGGACTATGTACTATTTTTATTTATTTAAAAAACAAGCCAAATTTCCATTCTTTTTCATTCCTAAAATCCCTAATTAAGAAAAATATCCTTCCTGAAACATTTGTCCAATATAGATACATCTAAAGTTTTATACAAAATCATAAAGTAGAGACAACTACTTTATTTTTCCTGAGGTTTGAAAGGATGGTGGTACAAAGGAGATTATCTTAGATTTTCCCTGAGACATTGCAATGGCAAACAGAACATGATTTAGAGAAGATGTATTTACATCAATGGGCACTGATTGGGATCATCCTCAAAATACCAGGCTCTGATCTCTGGTGGACTAGGGCTTATATGGGACAGGCAAGCAAAAAGTACAGAGGCACAACAGCTTGTCTGCTGGGGATTGATTCTTACAGTATGCTCATAGTGACCAGCCATGCATCACAGTGACCACTATTTCTAAGAAACAAAAGTAACAGGAACTGGAACCAGAACTATTACCTGACAACAAACAAACTGAAGTATACTGGCTGGGCTGCCGTGGGGCTCTTGTTACATATGGTCTTCTGAGACAAGGCCCAACTAGAAGCAATAAAACTGGGCTGTCAGTGGTCTTAGGATGAGCCCTAGCATCCTGCCGCGAAAATTCCTGCCAGGAGTTTGTGGTTTGTTTCTCCTATTATAAGGTTTATTACTAAATTGACTGTGAAAAGGAAGTGAGAAAGTTAATCTGATCTGGGGGTGTGAGAGTGTCCAATGTGCTTTGGACGTGTGTCAACTCATTTCTAAGGGCCTTACTGGGTTTTTTTGGTTTTTTTTTTTTTTTTTCATTTTCATTTTTATTGGTACCCGGGATCGAACTCATGACTGCCTGCTTGCAAGGAAGGCGCTTATGCCACTGAGCTAAATCCCCAGCCTCCGGTTATTTTTTATTCTCCATACAGCTAAGGCAAAGCAATAGGTGCCCGAATAGGCATAAAAATCAAGGAAAGTTAGGTATTGAGGTATGGAGCAATCCTGGAGTGAAGTCCTCAGGCTTCAACTGTGCATGGACTAGTCAGCATCCAGAGTGATCAGAGCAGGGCTTGGAGTGCATTGACTCTTTGGAGTGAGACCCAGAAGAACTGTCTAGCCAAGATAAATTCTCCAAAACTCCAGAACGGTGGATCTAAAGCTGGATTTTTGAAACACATACAGGTAGTTAATATGTACCTGGGTTATATGTATGTGTAGGGGTGCCTACAGGTACAGCTGATCTTTTAGCTAAACTTTTGTGGAGCTAGTTACAAGTTGTTCCCATAGGGTTATGTTTTATTTTTCAATTTTTATAGCTTGTGGACTGTATGCGTAGTTTTTATTTAGTTATCTCTGCAACAAATGCAGACCCATTGTTACTGCCAATGATCAAGGGTAGGCCATAGCTAGGGATGGGAATACCTCAGGCCAGCCTGAATAGCTATAGATGAGCACTAAGTATATCTTTAAATGGGAGGAGGTCAGGGCAAGTGACACAGATACTGAAGCCTGAAATGGCTACAGAGGTATGAATGTCAGTGCTGTGGCTTGAGCTAGGAGAATGTATGGTGAAGGCAGGACTGGCTTTAAGATGGATCTTCCAGGATTACTGGGTAATTTTTTTTCTGGCTGTGGTTAATGTCTCAGTCAATTGCATTGCCAGATGGGGCTAGGAGAGCAGATTTGGTGTCTTTGGTGGCAGGTTTCAAAACAGCAGCAGGAAGAAATAGCAGGAGAACTTTGGCAAAAATAACTTTGTCCAGTGCAACGACAGCATATCTATCCCATGAACTCCATGATTAACAGTACTTTTTTCCATAAACAGGATATACTCACTCAGCATCTGTGAAGGGATTTATTTTTTCATCACAGTGTGGTGGGCCCAATTTGTTAAAAAGGTACATGGCAGCACTGAGTGGTCCAAAATTATTTATGAGCTTCAGTACAGCTGTGACACTTGGACAGTTAGGTTTTATCCTAACGTGAGCTCTCAGCTTTCCATTTAAAAGCAAAGAGAGACTTGTTGACAGGAGTCAACTGAAGACAGAAGAAGGTGTTCTTTAGGTCCACGGAAGTGTACCAGCAAGCTATGGGTAGCAAAAGACTGAGGTAACATATAAGGAAGGCAAGCATGACATAATTGGCAGCTTGGAGATCTTGAACTGGATATACAGGCAAGAGAGGTACGTTTCAGCAGTTTGATAGTCTATAAATAACTTTTAGTTTTGAAACTTCTGGATATGGTTGAATCTCTAACTGAATCTCTCATGGCATGTGATACTCTGATGCAGGTGGAGGTTGCATTAGGATGGAGTTTCACAATCAGAAACAGGTCAGTAATCCAACCTCAGGGAAAGTCTACAGGCTCTCAGGGGCCTAATCTGAGAGAGCTTGGTCTGTGCTGTCCCTCCATGCCTGTCAGGTTGAGAAGAGGTTTAGGTTGAGGTAAGCCTGGATAGTCAGGATTTTTGGCATCTCATAGATGGAAGGAGCATTTTTTTTTTTTTTTTTTTTTTTTTTTTGCCCATAGAACTTAAAACTCATAACCGGATTATATGGTCATCTATCAGACTGTATTTTCTTATGGACATTGGGTGCTTTTATTTTTATCCTCAGATTTCTGGGTAACACTGGTTGATAGGCTTTTTGTGCCCCTCTTTGATGTCTGTGAGAAATATTTGACTAATTTTATGCTTCTGGGTAAGATGCCTTTTGGGAAAGCCCATGTCAACTCATTCATCAGGTTGACAGTTCAACTTTTCCTCAGCCAAAATGTGGAACTCAGAAGGAATTGTTGAGAGTCATCTCAGGTGGGTGTTAGATGATGTCACCTGACTGGCATAGGCACATCTCTTTGTGGAGTCTCTGTGCCTGAATGCAGGAAATGACTGATCAAACTAGAAATGGTTCCTTTGCCTGGAAGTAGGCAAGTTGGGAATGGGGAGTGAAGCTATAGGTGTTGGCAACAGCTGCATCAGAAGATGAAGGTGCCAAGGCAGTATTCTCAGCTTCCATCTCTGACTTCCTGTGTGTTCCTAATGTTGCAACAGACAAAGGGTGGGTGTTCTTCAGGGAGAGACCATTCAGGTGCCAATGTGGTTTTGGGAACTTAAGTTCAACTTAGCTAAGGAGGGTACAAGTTCTCTGTTATGCCATATGTCAATCACCATAGAACCACAGGTGAGGACCCATTCTATTTTTGCTGAGAAAGACTGAAAGATACTCCTAGTTATCTTACTAGAATCAGGCAGGCAGACAGACAGACAGACAGACTGAATCCTTCTACCTTTGGCGTCCAATGTAGCTGCTTAAGCAGAGAACCAGGATCTTCCTCCAGACCTCTGAGGGGACCTGAGAAATCTCAAGGCTGTGCCTTCCCTTTGGGACCTGGAGAGGTCCTTAGCCATCTGCAAGGGCTGTGACCAGTGACCAAAATATTCAGCATGTCACTCTTCCCAGTCAACACTCAGTATTTGCCAAGATACTTATTTACATTGACAAGCACTGACTGGGATCACTCCCAAAATATCAGGCCCAGATCTCTGGTGATCTAGGGCTTATATGAGATAAGCAAACAGGAGGTACAGAGAGAGGCACAATGGCTTGTAAATAGGGAACTGATTCTTACAATATGCATCATAGTGACCAACTGTACATCACAGTGACCAGCCATTTCTAAGTAATAGGAACTGTAAACAATACTAATACCTGGCAACTAACAAACTGAAGTATACTGGCTGGAGTGGGGACATCTTCTGCTACAGAGTAGCTAAAACTTTAAAGTCGGTTTTGTGTTGTTTCATTTTGTTTTGTTTTTGCAGTGCTAGGAATCATAACCCAAGGACTCATGCAAGTGCTCTACTTTTAAAATATATCTCTAACTACTACATGTTGATTTTAAAAATGTAGTTCAAACACCCATCAACTATGTCTTCCAAACAAAGAATGAAATGTGAAACTTTCACATCTGAAAACCTTCCAAATCAATAGAAATACTGCCAAATAAATTAGAAGCTCAGCACTGGAATTCTATGATACTGAAAAAATAACTTGGTTTTCAAATTCTTTAGTTAAAGCATAGGAGTTCAGTTACTGGGTGTTGAAAAACAACACCCAGTTGTTAAGATTTTTAACAATATTTTATATCTGCATTTTTGCCTATCACAAATATTAACCCAAGTAGGACTGTAAGTTCTATGGCTGATTCCTATAGAATAGAAATTTAAATTCTCCTATTTCAATGCATTTACATAGAGATGGGGTATAGATACACTGTTGACTTGACTTTTATTGCTTAGCTGACTCCTTTTGCCTAGTTGTTCAAAAAGATTAACTTTTATGTGATGAACTATGAATGAAAGCAAGATTTTTTGTTTTGGTGACACAATATGAAATGCATATCAAAATGGATGAATTTTATGTTATTCTATAATTTTCATGATTCTGCCTACAGCTATTTAGAAAGTAGGAAAGAAATTGGATTTGTAAACTTATACAGTTTTAGAAAGGCAAGGTATTGCCATATGTTTTTAAAATTAACTATCAATATGTTATGTTAGTGAAAGGAATTGGCATTTAGGATAAAGGGGAAACTATGTTATAAAATAATTAAGTATCTATCTTTTGACTTAATATTTCTTCCCTACTAAATTACATTGATTTTGAGACACAGTTAAATTACTATTTTGTCTACTCCACCTGTGGTATTGGATTGCATTATAATTATAAATACTAAGCAACTGTATATCCTCACAAACATTCCATTCAATTAGCTTAGATCTTGTGTATGTATATGCAACGTAGTAAATCATATCTTATATTGGTTGTTTTACTAATCATACCTCTGCATCAAGAACTAAACTACTTTTTATTTCTTTGGTTTAATTCTTCTTGTTGATTTGTATATTAGTTAAGTCAGCTATATTTTAGAAATTACTGTGCATTCTGAATGATTCTAAATTTTTGTTATATCTTTACAAATTTGAAATCCTAATTATTTCTTGCACCTTACTAGCAAGATAATATTGGTAAAATAGACTGAAAAAGTAAACTCTCATCAGACTTAAGAAGTGACTAGTTAGAATTTTCTTATTTTCTGTGAAGATATTATCATTACTGCATATATTAGTCAGTGCTTAGTAGAGAAGCAGACACATAAGAATTTACAAGATAGGGTTACAATGGCTGCCTGCAGAGTCAGATTTGGAAGAGTGTAAGGGCTGCTTATGTGCTGGAGATTTGAAGGTTCCAGTTGAAGGCCTGAAGCTCGCTATAGTGTTCCATGCGAGTCCAGATCGGAGGTCTGCAAAGTTCAAGGTGAAAGTGAAGACTGGAGCTCCTCCAAAATTGTATTCCATTCAGGTTGCAAGCCTGGAGGGATGTGTTTTTGTGCTATCCAGGTGTCTACTACCTCCAGGGAATCCTTTTGGCCACACCCAGAGCTATGTTGATCCTATTTATTTGAGTATTTCCTAATCACAGGAATATAATCAGCTATGACACTTCACCTGCCTTGGCTGGAAGTCTGTCTTTCTTTCTGTCTTTCTTTTACCATTCTTTTACCATTATTCCATTTTTTTTTGAAATTTAGTTTTCTTTTCTATTAGTACGTTACTGCAATACATTTATTCTGAGGATTTTGTACATGCACATATACCTCTTAATTCTTTTTTTGGCCACGTCCCCTCCCATTTCCCCCTGCTCCTTCCAATTCTTCACCTTCTTCTCATTTTACAAAGTTCTCTTTCCATTTTTTTCTTTTTGAAATGCTTTTACCCCTTTTTCCATCTCTATTTCTGTCTCTTATTCTCTTTCCCATACTGAATGTTTTCTTATATAAGAAACCCCAAATACAAGCAAAATAGAGGATACATAATAGAACATGGGAAAGGCTGCGAGTATTTCTATCAAGATCCTGGCTGACCAAGGAAATGACACACTCTGCCTTGAGATATCTTGTGAAGTCTTTATATTGGTAGTTAGGAGAAAAGTAAATGTGTTAAACTACAGAACTGTGCTAAAATGTCTCTCCTGTTTTAAAATAGTATTCTTAGCCTTATTTGATGGTGATGACCTAGCTTCAAAAAGTCCCAGCAGTTTCCTCAAAGTTACATTTACTGAGTGACCAAGATTTCAGTAAAAGTGATGTATCTTATTCCCCTTTGTATGTATTTATCTACACCTGAAAGATGGAAAGAGAGACATCTAGTTTATCTCTGTGACCTACAGCAGTGCCTGTACAGATTTGATTCCCCTCTTTATGGAAACTCCTTAGCTCTTGAAATTAGTATGTTCAGATATTCAGTTGTCTTCTTTCAAAAACCTTCCTAAAGCTATCTTTTGGTGTTTCTATCATTTATGCTTTCATAATGATAGTGCTCAGAAGCTTAAAAAATATTTTATCTTTAGGTTGCTGTTGGTGAATCTGTCTGAAAGCTTAAAATAAAACAAATCATCCTTAAATATTTTCCTGCCCAGTTACCTAACATACTGAGGAGTCTTTAGTTACTAAGTGATCAAAAGAACAAAAGCTACAAATTCTTCTAAGAGCTTCATAAATGTAAATTTATTTAATTCTAACAAATATCTTATGAAACAAGTACAATTTATCATTCTCATTTTGCAGTGGCAAAAAATGAGGTGAAGCCAGAGGCCCAGCAGCCTGGCATAAGTGCCCTAAACACTTTCGCCTGAGTCCAGCTAGTTTGGGACCCTCTCTTGGCCCTGGCCAGGGAACCTAGCAACTTCTGGGTGCACTGGAGCAGCGCGGCAGGTCCTGGGAGCAGGCATCAGCCTCCTCTCTCCTGGCTGTGCTTGAAAGACTGTGGAGTGCTAAGCAACAAGGCGGGAACCATCCGTTCCAGAGGCTGGGCTTGAGCCAGCCTGCTCCAACACCAGTGACCCTCTATCAATCCAGGAAACTGAGTGCCAGAGTCCTAGGAGCTGAGGGCATAGAAGAGGATTTTCAACAAAGCCTGAGGAAGCCCTAGAATAACACTTGAAACACAGAAATATAGGAAAATGACAAAACAAAAGACCAAATTACAATCTCAAACCTCCAGCCCATCCAAAGAAACCTTAGGAGTGATGTATATAGGAGAAAATATATGCCATACACCTCAAATATCAGACATAATAGCAACTGAAATAAACAAGCAACTCTGGGAAGCTTTAAAGGAATTCAAACTAGAAATAATCTCCCAGGTAAAAGAAGAAATGATAAAAGAAACGAAAGAGGTGCTGAATATATCTAAAGAAAACACAGTTAAAAAAAATTGGAGGAACTAAACAAAAAGATAGAATCCCTAGATGAGCAATATAAGAAACAAATAGAATATATAAAGCAGATGCACAGAGATATACAGAAAATCAAAAATTCCACTGAAAGCTGTTAAAACCTCAACAATGAAAGTGAAGATAGAATTTCACACCTTGAAGACAGGATTGCTTTAGTAAACAGGAAAGGAAATATCTTTTAAAAATAACAAAGAATCAGCAAATAACAATTCAACAACTGCAAGATGACTCAAATTAAAACAACATAAGACTGATAGGGATTAATAAAAAAGAAGAAGGTGACATAAAGGACATCAAGAGGATATTTAGAGAAGTAATAGATGAAAATTTTCCAAGCATGAGATTGGAACACGACATCAGGTTCAATGAAGCATACAGAACTTCAAATAGTTACAAACAAAATAAAACTACACCCAAATATATAATAATCACCATCCCAGAAATCCAACACAAGAATAGATTATTAAAAGCTGTCAGAGAGAAAAGACAGATCACTTATAAAGGAAAACTTATCAGGATCACAGCACAAACAATAAAGTCACACACAATCAGCACAAACAATAAAGTCAAGACGAGCATGGAGTGAAGTATTGAATATCCTAAAGGAAAATGATTTCCAAGCTAGAATGATGTACCCTGAAAAACTGTCCTTCAAAATCGATGGTGAAATAAGATACTTCCATGACAAAGAACAGCTGAAAAGTTTCATAATCACCAAGCCAACCCTGCAAAAAATATTGAAAGACAGTTTGGATACACTTAGGAATAAACCACTAAGCAAAGCGGATAATTAAACAGAACAGAAAGATAAAGATGCAAGAGCAGAACGATAACATGTCAACAATAAACCAACATATAACAGTTATAACCATTAATGTAAATGGTCTCAATGCACCAATTAAAAGAAACAGACTGGTAGAATGGATCAAGAAACAACATCCAACCATATGTTGTCTACAAGAAATCCAACTAACCCAAAAGGATACTCACAGACTGAAAGGCAAAGGATGGAAAACAAGACTTCAGGCAACAGGAGGCCCCCCCCCCCAAAATGCAGGAGTAGCCATTCTGTTTGCAGACAATGTGAACTTTAAGCCAATAATGATCAGAAGAGATAAAGAAGGTCACTACACACTCGTTAGGGGAAAACTTCAAGAGGAAGAAATAACTATCTTAAATATATATATGCACCAAATTCCAGGGCACCCAGTTATACAAAACAAGTATTAACAGAAATGAAAAATCAAATTATCAGTAACACAATTGTAACAGGAGACCTTAACACACCATTGACACCAAGGGACAGATCAACCAGACAAAAAATCAGCAAAGAAATAACAGAACTGAATCACACCTGTGAACAAATGCACTTGATAGACATATACAGAGTGTTCCATCCAACAACACCAGAATACACACTCTTCTCAGCAGTACATGAGTCATTCTCTAAAATAGACCATATATTAGCTCACAGAACATATTTAAATAAATGCAAAAGAGTTGAAATTATCCCTTGTATGTTATCGGATCATACCACTATGAAATTAGAAATTAATGATAAAACATAATGCAAAAATCCCACAAATACATGGAAATAACACACTCTTGAGTAATCAGTGGGTCACGGGGGAAATTAAAGAAGAAATTAAACAATACCTACAAGAAAATGAAAATACAAATACAACTTACTGGAATCTGTGGGATACAATGAAAGCTGTCCTCAGAGGAAAATTTATTGCACTGAGTTCCCACATCAGAAAAATAGAATGAATACAAATAAATAACCTGATGCTATACTTCAAACAGCTAGAAAAAGAAGAGCAAGTCAAGCCAAATGCCAAAAGAAGAGATGAAATTATAAAAATAAGAGCAGAAATCAATGCAATAGAGACTAAGAAACACTCCAAACAACCAATGAATCAAAGAGTTGCTTCTTTGAAAGAATAAATAAAATTGATAAGCCCCTAGCCAAACTTATTTTAAAAAGGGAAGAAAAAGCTCAAATTCATGCAATAAGAAATGAAATAGGTGAAATCACTACAGACTCAATAGAAATACAGAAAATCATCAACACCTATTATGAAAACCTCTACTCTCAAAGGTTTGATAACACAGAAGGAATAGATTCCTAGAAACATATGAAGTACCAAAGCTAGGTCAAGAGGTTGTAAAACTGTTGAATAACCCAGTTTCTATTAATGAAATTGAAAATGTAATTAAGTCCTTACCTACAAAGAAGAGCCCAGGCCTAGACAGATTCACTACAGAATTCTACAAGAAATACAAAAGAAGACCTAATGCCAACACTCCTCAAACTCTTCAATGAAATTGAAAGGGAAGCAATCCTTCCCAAGTCATTCCTGGAAGCAAATATTACTCTAGTACCAAAACCTGAGAAAGACCCAACTGAAAAAGAGAACTACAGACCAATCTCTCTAATGAACACAGATGCAAAAATCCTCAATAAAATATTGGCAAATAGGATGCAGCAAATCATCAAAAAGATTATACACCATGATCAAGTGGGATTCATCCCAGGCATGCAGGGATGGTTCAACATACATAATCAATAAATGTAATCTACCATATCAATAAAGCCAAAACTAAGAATCACATGATCATTTCTATAGCTGCAGAAAAATCTATTGATAAGATCCAGCATTCATTTATGATAAGAACTTTACAGAAAATTGAAATAGATATTCTTTCCTCAATATAATAAGACCATTTATGACAAACCAACAGCCAGCATCATACTAATTGGCCAAAAATTGAAGGCCTTTACTTTAAAATCAGGCACAAGACAAGGATGTCCTTTATCACTACTCCTATTTAATATAGTAATGGAAATACTAGCCAGAGCAATTAGACAAGAGAGAGAAATAAAAGGGGTAAAGATAGGAAAAGAAATTAAATTATCACTGTTTGCAGATGACAGGATATTCTACATAGAAGGCCTACTAAATCCATTGAAAGACTCTTAGGTGTAATAAATAAATTCAGTAATGTAGCTGGATACAAAATCAATACTCAGAAATCAATAGCATTCCTATACACTAACAACAAAATCACTGATAGAGAAATAAGAGAAGCCACACTCTTCACACTAGCAACCAAAAACATGAAATATTTAAGATTTACTCTTATGAAAGAAGTGAAAGACCTATAAAGGTAAAATTATAATATACTGAAAAAAAATTGAAGATGATCTCAGAAAGTGGAAAGACATCTCTTGCTCATGGATAGGAAGAATAAATATTGTGGAAATGGCCATTCTCTCACAACTCTTATACAGATTCAATGCAATCCCAATAAAAATACCATGAACATATATCACAGATCTAGAGAAATCACTCCTAAAATTCATCTGGAGCGAGAAGAGACCTAGAATAGCAAAGAAAATTCTAAGCAACAAAAGCAAGGCAGGAGGCATCATAATCCCTGACTTGAAGTTATACTACAAAGCAACCGTAGTAAAATCAACATGGTACTGGAATCAAAACAGAGCCAAAGATCAATGGAATAGATTAGAAGATACAATCACAACTACAAACACACTCACCTTATCTTTGAGAAAGGTTCACTAGAAGAATGACAGTCTCTTTAATAAATGGTGTTGGGAAAACTGGCTCTCCAAATGCTGAAAAGTAAAACAGGACCCATGCCTATCACCATGTACTAAATTAAAATCTAAATGGATAACGGATCTGAATATTAAAACCGAAACATTAAATCTATTGGAAGACAAATTGGGTAAAAACCTTGAAGACATAGGGGTAGGTAGAGAATTCATGAACAGGACTCAAACCTCACGGGAAATACTTCCCAGAATCAATAACTGGGGAGCACCTCTTATTAAAAAGTTTCTGCAAGTCAAGAGAAATTTCCAGCATAGTCAAAAGTAAACCCACAAACTGGGAAAAAATCTTAGTGAATTCTCCCTCAGACAAACGACTTTTGTCTAAAACATATAAAAATATTAAAAAAAATCAGACCCCAAAAATTCAAAGATCCAATCCAAAAATGGGCATCTGAGATGAATACACACTTCTCAGATGAAGAAATACAAATGGCAAATAAATACATGAAAAAATGTTCATCATCATTAGTCATTAGAGAAATGCAAATTAAAACCACACTGAGATTCCATCTCAGTCCTGAAAGAATGGCCAGGATCAAGAAAATCATCAACAACACATGCTGGAGAGGCTGTGGGGAAAAAGGAACTCTCCTGCACTGTTGATGGGAGTGTAGACTCTTGCAACCACTGTGGAAGTCAGTCTGGAGATTTCTCCAAAAGCTGGATTTCAAGTCTCTTCGGTTCCAGCTATCCCACTTCTAGACCTATTCCCAGAACAACTGAAAGCATCATACCACAGTGATATATGTGCACCCATGTTTGTAGCAGCACAATTTGTAATTAACACATCTTGGAAACAACCTAAGTGTCCATCAACTGAGGAATGGATAAAAAAGTTGTGGTATTTTTATACAATGGGGTACTACTCAGCTATAAAGAATGATCACATTGAAATATTTATAAATAAATGGACGCAGCTTGGGACCATACTCATAAGTGAGATAAATCAATCTCACATGTATGAATACTGAATATTTTCCCTATTGTAGGAAATGATTCAAATATATAAAAGTTTGCGGTAATCATGATTGCCCATTATGTGGCTTTGAAGCCTTATAAAGTTTTCACTAATTGAAATGGCTTTATTCTCGGCTGTTTGATATTATTGCCTGTGATGATATGAACAGCTATTTTGAAGAAAACAAGACATGATAATAGCTAGTGCTGATTTAATATCATCTTCTTTTGAAGTCCTACCAAACTGTTGTTCTTCTGTCTCCATTGGTTTTATCATGTTGTATCTTACTGGATTTTATTATATATGTGATAGAATAAGCAAAAATTTTTACAGGCAAAGAGATAATATAGAAACCATTGTTCGTTTTCTGTTAGCTGGTTCTAAATACCCTGTAATACTTTCATCCTCTTGAATGGCTTCACACTGCGGTGATATGTTTGAAGCCATAGTATACGAAGTTATACTCAAATATTTCAAGGAAAGAGACACTATGATAACTACTATTATGTCGGGTTATCTTGTGGTGAAGCACTAGGTTGTTGAAATAGTTATGCTTTGACATGTATTGTTATGTTGTTATGTCCTCTTTTATCTCAATCTCCCCCTTTTTAAAAAATTATTTATTTTTATTATTATTTTAATTAAGGGAAAAATAAAAAAAATTACCAGGATATATTATTGTAACTTTTTAAATTTCCTATTAACTTGATTTGAAGCCTGTATTGCTCCCATCGTTTTGTTTTGACTGATTTACTCTGTTCTGTTCTGTTTGATAGTATGAAGCTTGAGGATATAGGCAACTTCTTTGAAGGCAGTAAGATTTACTATGGCGCCCATTCTGGTTTGTCTATTATCTTCTTTTGAAATCCTGTAATGTTTCCAATGTTTAGGTTTTATTGGTCTTGTTCTGTACTGTTTCGTTCAATTTTATTATAACTAATGATATAGGCAATTCTTTTTAAGGAAGCAAGAGGCATTATGGTAATCATTGTTGATAACCTTTTACTCTGTTTTTACATCATGTGCTATGTCCTTCCTCTGTTTTGATTGACTGCTTTGTTTTGTCATATTTGGTTTTATTCGCTTCAAAAAAAAAATAAACGTAATAAGAACTATGGGAGTAATAAAACCCAAAATGTGTAAATGTTGTTGTGAAAAAGAAAGGGAAAAAAAAAGTGCTCTTAAAGATACAACTGCTAGTATGTTTATGTGTGTTAAGATAGATGACCATATTACTAAGTTTTTGTTGGATCATTGAACACAACTGTTTGCAGTCTCACTGTTTGAATGTCCACTTTGTATGCTTTAATCCTGTAAATTGAAGAATTATTTCTAAGATGACAATATGTAATCTATTAACTAGTAATTTCTTACTGTTTTTTTTGAAATTCTGTATTACTTTTTCCCTTATACTATTTTTTTTCTCCTTTAAATAAAAATTTTAAAAATTCTGTGAAATACGTAATGTAGTCAGTTTTCTAGTAGTAAGTAGAACTAGAAGTGAAGACCACAAAAAAGCCTTTTTTTCTGTCTCCACAGCATTACTAACCTTTTCTGCCAGTCAAGCTCAGGTATTTGTAAATATCTAACTTTTTGTTATTTCATCTGACCAAGGACAAAAGAAACCTATTTGTCATATCTTGAACTTCCATGAAAGTTACAATTTCACACATTTAGTTTGGAAATGAAAACACAAGACTATCGTCACCTTTTGCCATCGGATTTTGTGAAGTTAAATTTAGGAAGAAAAGCTGCTTTTTTGAAAACCGAAAATGAGAGGTTTGGGATTCAGATTTGCAGGGTTTTTGAGAAATAACAAAATGCAAATCATGATGTATTATGAGAACCATGTATTATAAGAACAGTGAAGATGGTAAGAAATGGTTTATTTACTGAGTCACAATATTTTTCAGTAGTTTTAAAGTACTGCTACTTGTTTGCACATATAAATATTTCTATCTCTCTAAAATATACTAATAGTTATGGTCTATTGTTTTAAATGGAGGGAACCATTTAAAAATAAGATAGTTTTTCCTTAAAAAGCTGAAAAAATGTCAGTCATCATCCTGCATAGATTTTAAATAAGATCTGGTGAGAACAATCAGAAAAATCCTGCCATTGTTGAGTCAGATGTGAATATTTACATCCAAGTTATAAATCTGTAAAATTATACAGAACTTAAAAGCAATATTGACCCAACCTCAGTCACATTGTTTCATCTCTGCTCGGCTCTGGTCCTATGGTTGACGTTTTAAGACAAGCAAACCATCAATAATAACCTTAACTAACATTCCACAGTGTTAAACCAAATAAGCACAATTAGGTATACATATAAATGAGATTAAAATAGAGAGACCAAGATTTACTATATTCTGGAGCACTACTGAACAGGCAAACATAATTTATTCATGCAGACATTAAATTCAGGCAGCTTCCACAAGTGCTGAATAATCAGCCCCCCTTTCTATAACCTGGGGGCCAACACACAGAATTTACAATGGTCAAGGAATCCAGGTGAGTCATAAGAATAGATAAACACCATGTAGTTTGGAAAGTAGGGGACGCGATTTACAGTTTGTGGGATTATGAGACCTTGCAATTTACATCCTGCAAGATCACTGGAATCTTCAATAACTGAAAAGAAAAACCTTGAATTTGAGCCATTGGCAGAAAGCCATTGACACAAAAACAAAGCAGAGCATACAAGGTTCAGGGAAATTCTTGGTCTATCGAGAATGCAAGTCATGAAACTTGAAGAGCCGCAAAGCAGTTTAACAATGGCTACTTAAATAGTAAGAAAACATGAAAGTCATTAGTAATATAAGAGCATGGATTTTTTTATACACACATGTATTGGAATTTATGAAACTAAACTAAAACATGAGAAAGCAGTTGGTAAGCGATAAAATCTTTTGAAGGAGGAAAAATTGTTATATTAAAGCCATTTTGCATTATTTAAAGCTCAGTTGTCTGTTTAATATTATGCATCTTCATGAAGTAACTTTAAAAAAAAAAAAGCAAAAGTTAAACTGATGAATAAGGAAATTGAGTTTCGGAGTTATGCTAAGTAGATTTATGAGCTGACCCACAACATTCTCCTGCGTTGTAGTTTTACTTAATTTTAGAATTACTAATTTAATTTGATCTTAAGAACTACAATGAAGGCATTTTTTATCATACAAGAAGAAAAAACATTTTCCCTTGTTTAGGTCTAATTGTTAAATTAGAACATGAGTTCGTGCTTAAGAGGTGAAATCATATTTCACTCCTGCATTTTACAAGTTCCTTAAAAGCATTGTCACCCTATATTTGCTTTGTCAAATGTAATACTGGTAAAGAATTTTTTATGGCTTTTCTCATCAAGTTCAATTTCCCCCACTTGATTTCAAGTCGTTTAATTTTACCTAGATATTTACAACCAATGAAATCTCCCATTCTTTCTATCCTGTAAATGCTGCCGTTTAATTCACCTGGTCCTGTGCACTGTCAGTGCCGTCCACCCCGGCAGGCACCCTAGCACCCCTGCATCCGCTGGCTCCTTCCCCAACTCCTGGGCTCTCCTGCTGCCCAGCCCATCACAGAGTCACCCACTCAAGCTCTAGAGCTGTTTTCCTCTCAAGGCCCATTTTACTGCCCCCACTCGTCTTCAGAGCACCTGATCCTCCATGTATTTTAAGAAAGTTCAACTAATTTACACTTCAAGAATTCTAAAATATTTTAGTCTGCTGAGTGACAGAAACCACTGAGTCCCTAAGGACATAAAACAAAGAATTTCATTTGGCTTCTGCCCTCTAAGAGTACTTGATCTAGTGGAAGAGAGACACACACATAATCTGACAGAACAGGGTGAGATAATCACAGCACTGACTGCAAGCAAAGCGTAGAAAAGAGAATTAATTCTGACTCCTGATGTTATGACAACTTAGAGGAAATAACTTTTGAGCTGTGTCTTGATGAGGAGAATTTCCTGCACTTAGAAGAAGATGAGGGAAGATGAGTGTGGAGAGCAAATCTGTGGAGACACAGAAGTCTGTTGGGTTGCTCCAGTTCTGAAAGGAAGAGGAGTCATTTTGCATTTCAGAGATCATCGCTACATCTTGCTGCCTCCCTTCATCTTCCCCACAGTGCTTTTCTGGTCAAAACTGCCCGTTGATTTTTAGTGCGTTTCCAATTTAAATAGGTTTCTTCCACGTGACTTTCAAGATTTCCTAAAATTCCATTCTGTGTTTTCAATACATCATCTGTCCCCTATTCATAATGTGAAGGCTAGAGCCAAGATGGTAGCGTACAGGTCCAGTCCTGCCCTCAGGAGATGAGGCAGGAGGATTGCCATGCGTTTGAGGTAAGTCTGTGCACACAGCAAATTCAAGACTACCCTGGAAAACAGCAAAATCCTGTTTCAAAATAGAATAAAATAATGTAACGTTTGCTAGCTTTATCTCACCACCCCTTCTGCTGCTGTCCACATCAGCTCTTTATTATGGGGAAGCTTTGGAAATAGTAGCAGCACCTCATGCATGAGTCCGTGCTCATTTCTAGTAAAGCTGCGATTGTCTGCCTGCAGCATCAGGTGACTGTTGTTTCTGTGAAGCTGAGTTTTGATGTGTGTACGGAAAGCTCTGGGTGCAACTGGTGAGCATCCAAGTGAAAGCACGGAGTTATGTAGACGGGTCTGCAGCAGTCTCCAGATCTCCTGAAAATGCCCCTGGAACTGTCAGAGCTGAGGGAAGGATTTTTTTCCCTAAGAGCACATTTTAGCCTTCTATTTTGTCTGGTACTTAATGTAAACAGTGCGTATCTCAAGCATATTGACAGACGGATATTAGAGTAAACGTAGAACTTCCTGTTGTGATCTGCTGTGGAATCTATGCTGTCAGTGTAATAAGTATCTGCAAAATTATTTCACATTTTAAAAGCGTTCTTCAGTTTGTTTCATTTCTATACAGCTGGAAATATTTTAAAAATATATGTTATATGAATATCAGTTGTTCATATGTATTTTATTTTCTGTATTTCTCTAGTTTGTTGTTTAATTGCTTAATTTATTTAGCTGTGATTGGCCAGGGATTTAGTGCCTGTCTGGCAAGCGTGAAATTTTGAGTTTGAGCCCTGGTACAAAAACAAACAAACAAACAAACAAAACCAAACAAACAAAAAACAGGGGAAAAAAAAAAAAAAACACCAACCGAATTTGGCCCTTATTTAGTTGCAATTATGTGGTGAATGGTGAGGCTGGTACATTGTGTCTGTTTTTCTAAACCAGAACCAAACGCTGCTTCTTTCTCAAGTATCTTCAAGATCTAAGGTCAACCACACATTGAAAAACATTGTCCTTTATTTAGTTTTATATATAAAATATACCTAATTACAGGTCATGATTTTCAAAGGAAAGCAAATGTAATATTCAATAGTAGAATCCTGGGGACAGTTGAACTAACATGAACTAACAAGTACAGGTTGTGACTGATGGGACTTTGTTATTCAGGGAGGTTCACTTTAGATTGCACTGATGCGTTACTTTGTCAAATTATCAAATTTAGGAACGCCTGCTGCTGTTTCATACCTGAGGAATCGCCTCTTTTGTTACTTACTTAAAATATACTAGACTAGCATGACTGCTTATTGCTAAACTGCAATAGGCCTAATTAAATTGAATCAATTAATTATATTTATTTTAACCTCAAGGTCAGTCAAAAGAGGGTTTTCATTGTTTAATTACAGATTTAATTACACTCGATCATTGAACTTGAAAAAGAACACTTAGAGCTTTTAACTCTAATGAGATTCACAGAAGCATCTTGAAATATATTTCATTTTCCTGTCCGTATCTTTCAAGCTATGCAGAGATGCATCACATGAGTGAGCACAGGCTGAGACAGGGACACTGACACAAGGCCAGGAGGGTGCTGTTTCTTTAGAGAAACTTGAAGGTTTTCCAAGAACAGTACATAGTCTATAGTTATGATCTTCATTGTTTAGGAATTTGATCACCTCTTTCATTTGTAAGCCTTCCCCTCAACAACTGTCTTCAAAACTGATACCTAGATTTTGTTACAGTATAAAACAAAGGATAAAAGATAATCACATCAACAAAAAATTGTTACTGATACCAGAAATAGTAAAACAATTTTTTCTTAGTGGACCTTGTGAATTTTTAAATAATGGCTTTATAGTTTTGGAGGAAAAAGAGCTGATAGGATAGGGTAGTCTTGAATTGCTTATAAACCTAGTACCAGAAGCGGTAATTTGGTAATTTCGGGGTTGTCGTTCCGTGTTCCCAATTTTGTAATTAGCACTGTGTGAAGTTAATGACAGTGTTGCTTGCTGCCTTCCCTCAATTATGTCTTGTGTCTTTGACCACTATTAGTCATAGGAACAGACAGGGACCGGCTTAGATGTCAAGATTATTTTTGAAATTTAGTTCAACCTACCCCTAACACCAGTTCACAAATGTGATAGCAACTCATTTGGCAGTTTTCTGTTATTACTATTATTATCATTTTCTTGAAACATGCTTGAGATTTGGGTTTGTGGAGGCTGAGATGGTCCTGGTGGAGCATGACAATGTCAGGGGTGAGTTGAAATGATCAAGCAAGTGCTAATGTTAAATGACTGACTCGTACAATCAGATTTTTCACTATTCTCATTCGCTTTGGATTTGCTTCCTTATGTAGCCTAAGTGCAAAAACACTGTAAGTTACCATTATATTATGTTTGACACCTGGCAGAGCCCTTGAACAAAGTATTTTCTTTCGGATGCAAATATTTTTGCTACTATCAAGTAGCATTAGTTTCAGGGAGAAATGAGAAGAGTTTAAAAGTTTCAATGATAGGGGTCCTTAAGGAAATAGTTTTGGTATTCAAGAATAATTACAGTAGAATTACGTCAATGTACAAGGGGATGAGGAGAAGCCAGAGACATTAATTTTTATTCATTTTCTGATCACTCTACTGGACTATTTCAATAAAACCTTATCTCCTCTCATGTTATTGTGTAAGAAAATAACAAATGTGTGAGGGACATAAAGGAATTCACCAATGATTAGAGACAGGATTTTGTTTACATTGTCTAATAGACTTGTTTATTATTTTAAGCTGGTAAAAAGAGACTTATGATTTGTGTTGAAGAAAGAGTTATTTGTGCTTGATACATTGAAGACACTGTTCAAAAGCAGTTTGTCCTTATAAAAGGATGACCCCTGTAGTAATTCTTAGGCAAGGAGGGACAAATTCAACCAACAAAAAGCACATCTCGCCCCAAGTTCCCCATGATTTCTCCACATAGAGCAAAAAAATACACATCAGTAATTTATTTGAACATGCACATCAGTGAGTAGCACAGTTCTAGGCTACTCAGGAAACAAAAGGGAGAATATCAGCATTACCTAAATAAAAAAAAAAAAAGAGAGGTGAATCACACCATTTTAATTGTTTTTAAAACACAGATAAGAGGAGCAATTAAAATATAGTCCTAAATAGTACTAGCTAATGTAGATTACATAAGTATACAATATGATTCAACTAATAGTGCTCTGACAAGCATAAACCACCAGTTTTTGTAAACATGGCCCAGATCGATTGCTGAGAAAATGTTACATTCAGATGTAATAAAAGTTGCTTTTATTTCAGTACTGAATGCAAAATACAGTCAAGACTGAAGACAGCATTGTATAAAAGGTTGCTCTACGAAAGCAAGAGGCCATTTCCTTTTGCATCTTTATAATTTTGGGATTCCATTTTTGACGTTCACTTTCTTTACCTTTCCTCCCCTGAGCACTAATTTATCAAAAAAGATTTCAAGGTGCAAGTTGTACATTCTTATCGTTAAACCATCTTATCTCTTTCTGGAAGAGAGTGTTACAATCAGCATTACAACGTTAATTCTTTTTCTTCTAGTTTTGTTCCACATACACATATTCAAAATTAGAATGTTGATTGAGAAAAGAAACCTACCAACGAGAGATAGTGATGTAATCATACACTTCCTATTGTGCTGTGTGTCTTTCCCATCCCTTCTCCCCTTTCCCTGTAAAGAGCTGTAAAAAATTTAAGGCAGATGAGGTATATTGCTGAAGGAAAAAGTTATTTTTGAAAAAAAACTCAAAAAAACCTTTTATTCTGCCCTTCTACTCAAGAAAGACGACTCAACTATAAATCTAGTGCTAGAAAAAAGCAGGAAAGACACCGTTTGCATGTACCATACTATGTCTTCTATTTCTAGAATGGCTTTTGTTAATTTAATTTTAATAGAAAAAATAAGCACCTTAAGCTATGAACGAGAAAAGAACTTCATTATTAGTGAGTCTAGAATCCAAACGGAATTAAGAACACTCACCCAAACTCTCTCACTCATACCCACAAAGGCCAATGCTACTGATTAGGATTGTAAAGTGCTGTACTTAGTATAAACACTTGTATACACTGCAGACACTGAAAAATAACCCTCAAGCACATTGTGTTATAGTTCCAAAAATATATTTACAGTCTATTACAAAGATTACAAATGGAAGCGTCTAGGTGACTGTATTATGCTAATTAAAATTATTTTTACAGATTACTTTTCCGTAGGGACAAAAACATTGTCGTGAAATTAAAATGGTTTTTTAGTCAATCAAAAATAAATTAAAATATCAAGTAACACTGTACAGTGATTTAAAAGAAAGAAAAGAAGGGTGGGGAGGGGTTTGGGAAGCAATCCATTTGAGTTTTTCTATAGCCATCTTTGGTCCTAAATGTGGGAAAACACAGAATGTAGCACTGAAAATACCTGTTTTTTTGTGACGCTCTGTAAGTAAAATAGAAAAATATAGTGCATTTTCAATGTATTCAGAGCCCACCACAGAGAAATGTGTGTACAAAACAAGACAGTATAAATAAAATTTACAAGTTGTACAAAGGAACATTTACAGATTTTGCTTCTGTTGTTTGTTTGTGGATGTCCACGTTATCAAACAAGACCAATTATGACCGATCCCTGGGATCTTGTTCTATTAAAATCATTAGAAACAGCCCAATTTTCTTTGGAAGTACAACAGTTCAGTTTTGGGGTAGTTCATGATTTTCATAACTTTTGAAAGCGTTACTCACACTATGTATACATTCCTGAAATAGCTATAAAGACACATTTAATTATTGCTTATGATATTCTAAAACAGTAATCAAATAATATGGTTTAATAAATAAGAGGTTTTTTTGTTTTTTGTTTTTTGTTTTTTTTTTATAAAAGCCAGATCCTTAGCCACTTCCTTCCAGGATAAAAAGAGTTCTTTCGTTTGACAGGTTTCTCGCCATCGGTGTTCACAAATAAAAGAATTTTTGTGTTGTTTTGTCTTAACTGCAGTGGTATAGTCTACGCAGCGCATTTGTTTTCGCATGGTGAAAATTGTGAACTGCCCCTTTTATCATGCTTCAGAGTTCTAATATAAAACTTAACTTCTTTCCTTTCACGTTTGGACTGCATCTGAACAGAAAAGAATATAAAATATATGTTAACTATTTCTCTTAAATTGCTTAATGTCAGAAGACTGAAAAATCTTGATATGCTCAGACGAAACTTTAGGTAACACTGGATAGTTCTGGCCTTTACCACATTCTTCAGATGAAGCGCCTCATCTCTCTTAAATATAGACACGAACCTAAAATTTGAGTTTTTGTTAATTAAATTCTGTCTAGTAAAATCACTCTATAAACAATCTGTTAAAAGTGCCTTAAGAGTATTTATGGATCATTATTGCTTTTTTTCACTGAAAAGTTAGTGTGTTGTCTGATCTTTACAAAAAAATTTATTTTCAAAAAATATCAGAGCTCTTGGCAACTTACATTTTTTCTGGACTACCTGCCAATTAGCAAACAATATCAAAACAGCACTGATTAAACAGAATCAAATGGCACATACAGGATACCGATGTCGTGAAAAAGATATATCTTAATTCATGCTATTTTTTTGTTTGTTTTGATCTGAGATTCTTTCAAAGGTACCCAGTGTAGTAATATGTCATAAATTTAACACTAAAAAGATTCAAAGATATAAACAACTTTCTAAAACAAAGTCCTTATGAAGAATAAACACAAATGATTTTAAAAAGGAATAGCCTGAAATCACATATATAAGGAAAATATTTCATTAACAATAAGATCATGATTTTATTTGACAAATATATTCTTTCTTAAATTCTTTATGTACATTTTAAAAAGTCTATAAGATAAAAAGGAGGTTAGAGAGCTCAAGGTGTTTGGATGTTTTCAGGTAGTACTTTGTTTATTGTCACTGCTGTTTTCCTGGCCACCAGTGGTGGATCCTAAATTCCCTTTTTATATATTCTGGTGGCACTTAGGAGTTCAAGTCTATAGGTGCTTCTTGTGTCTTCTCTTCTGTCGGAAGGGCCCAATACATCAACTGTCTTCTAGCAGCATTCTATGCATATACTGAAGGCCAGTACTGTTCTCCAGAAGTCTGTGCACTCCCTAAGGGAGAAGCGCTTAATCACACTTGGATGCCAGTTCCGTGTAGATGTAGCATTTGTGCTCTCATCGTCTGAATGCTGCTCATGATTTTCTTCTGATGGCCAACCAGTGTGATTCCTAGACTCATCACGTCTCTGAAGAAGACAAATATATTATTATTAGGTGCTTCACAAAGCATTTATAAACACTGCCATCAAGTGCCTAGTGAGCTACTCTGTTATCTTCTGGTGATCTTGGCATCAGACCGTATACCTACTGGGATTGTATTAGCAACCTACATCCTCAACATTCTCCTCAGCTCTCAAGGAGATTACATTTGAATGGTTCTGAAATATTTATTGTATGCAATATTATTACAATATTTACAATTATTCTTAACTTACATGGTAAGGAAATGTTATGTGAAATGTACTTTTGAATCTAGATGGGCCAAAAGTTTTTAATTGGAAAAATAGGCCACAGAGTGAATGCAAATGCTTGCTGGGACACAGAGGAAGATCCCAAGTCACCAGTGTTTCTCAGGCTCACGTACGCTGTTGTGCTGGTCGAGTGCTCGACCCTGGGCTACACCCCCGGCCCCTTTTACATTTTGCAATTTTTAAAATTTTGAGACACCGTCTATGAAGTTGCCGAGGCTGGCCTTGATCTTGGACTTCCTGCTTCAGTCTTCTGAGTAGGTAGCGTACAGGTGTGAACCAACACGCTTGTTGATCAGAAAACATTATACTGAGTTGAATTATCACGTTGGTATTTCTAAGCACATTATTTATTGTATACTTAGTTCACTTATTGACTATATTTTATGGAAAACACTAAAAGCAGTGCAGTGCATGTTAAATTCAAAGTTAATTATAAGTTTATTATATCTATTTATGCAATTTTGCCTTTTCTAATAGCCAGAAAGATTAGGTTTAGGTATTTACATGGAGTTAAAACATAATACAATAGTATTTCACAGCAAGAACTTTAAGAAGCAGTTCCTCGGATTACTCTGGGGATCTGGGTGTAAGTATACTCTCTTGACCAACATATAGACTTGAAAAAAACCAAACAAGAGAATGCGCACATGCTTAAATTCATGTACATACTATTTTCATATGAGAAATGTGAATCCTTTCTCAAGTCAGTACATAAATAATTTTTCATAGTCAGGTGGGGTGGGCAGCACAGGTGTGGTAATCCCAGCACTCAGAAGGCTGAGGCAGGAGGATTTCTGTGAGTTTGAGGGCAGCCAGGGACACATAGTGAGTTTAAGGTCAGTATACACTACAAAATGGGGAAAGAAAGAAAGAAAGAAAGAAAGAAAGAAAGAAAGAAAGAAAGAAAAAAGAAAAAAAGAAAGATCGGTCAGTCACAGAATGTTGATAATGTTTCTCAGTTTTGAATACACTGATTGGAAGAGACTGCATCACCCATGAGCGTTATGCTATAGGCAGGGGAACTGAGGTTCAGAAGTGTTAAACACACTTTCTAAGATCACATAATCAGTAATGTAGCTAGGAAGGAAAATTTAGTTCTGTTAACTATAAACCCATGGCAATTTAAGTTGTTCTATTGGGTTATTAGGGTTAAAATAATTCAATAAATCATATACTTTCCAAAAAAAGTAAGCAAAACTCTTTAGTTACTTGAATTAAGCTTTGTGTGAACTAATCAGAAAGCAACCATATTGAACATCTTTTTTTTTTAACTGGGATCAAACTTGTAACCTTGAGCTGACCAGGCAAGCACTTAAGCCACTGAGCTAAATCCCCTGTCCCTGTATTGGACATTTAAATGTATTTTGGGAATGGCATGAGATTTTGAGTTTTCAATGTCTGATACAAACATGGTACAAGAAATCCTACTTTGCAGCGGGCAAGTTTTTCCAGAGACTAGAAACCTACGTGATACGTAGGTAATGAACCAGCAAGCCTCCCTGGGCAGAGTATAGTACACCTGTGTTACACATTAGTTGTCATATGCCAGCCAAGTTAGCTTAGAGAAGATATTTAGTCTATCTGAGCCTCGGCTTCATTGTTTATAAAATGGGTACAGAACTATTCCCTTAATTAAATGCTAACTGTGAGGATTTAAAATAGCATATGTCGAAAGGGCTATTATAAAGTAAGCATTCTTTAAAAGAATGCTTTTCCCCTGAAACTGTGCTTCCTATCTGTTTAACAGAAAGAAGCTAGCCTAATACATGGCGTGTGGATTGTGCCTAATGAATGCTTCAACACAATTTTAAACGGTTCAGCTTACTCAATAGTCATTCTGGCCACTGACTCGAGGGAGTTATAACCAGCTGCTGTGAAGTTATCTTTATATCTCTCCATCTTAATAGCTTGCAGCCATTCTCCAACCGAACAGAAAGTAGTGAAATCAGGAGCGTTTTGATCCAGAAGAGGGCTTATTGGCCTAGATAAAAATAAAACAGAAAAAAAAAGTATTCTCATGAACTACTAAGAAAAAAGAGGTTTTAGTCACTCAAGAATAACAGTATAAGGAAGAAAGTTAAATATTTTAATTTATTGCACAGTAACAGATGAACAAATACAGTAATAAAAATCTAGAGCATGCAGGTTACTCAGTAAATACAAATTCCAGAATTTAAATTTTATTTAGATGTGATGCCCATTAGGTTGTCTTTCATGTGTTACTAAAAGTACAGCTAATAGTACTTAAATTAGTAAATATTTGTTCATTTGCTTCTTCATACATAAGACACAGTAAAGGAAGCACAGCTGGCCACGAGAGTGCTATTTATAATAGCTATTTATAATATCGAGTGCCCCCTGTAACAATCCATCTTGCAAGGACTGTGGGTGCTGATGCATCTCAAGTGCCTAACCTGTGACTGCCAGTACAGGTCAGAGTGTGGGGATTCCCTGGCCCTTGGGGTGACTAACTGCTAATATGTATTAGAATGGAGAAAGCCAAATGAAAAGAAGAAAATGGACTTTTTACAATGTGCATAACCTCGTAAATAATGAGCTACTTTTGCAAACTTTAACTTCCCAGAACCATTTTGTTAAATAATTTAAAGCAAAATATTAAAATATACAACATGTATATAACAAAACGCAGGTCAACATTAAAGCACATGTAATACTGTACAGCAAATATAAAATGCTACTTCTTCACAAAATTCAGTTTAGAACGTTTTCCGAAGTAGAGTTGTACAACTTTTAAGAGAAAAACAACAAATAAATGGATTTTTTTAAACAGCAATTAAGATAAATCGTGTGCACCAAAAAAGTACTCTAAATGCATGTAATGTGGATTAATATTTCAACACAACAATCTATTATTGAACTGGGAGATTTTAATATTATCTAGATTTTCTCCTCTCAAGTATTTCGTACCTGCTACAAGTTCCCAGGGGTGTTTTCAGGCTATTTGGATTTCGAATCATTTTGTCTAGAATTCCAACTATCTGTTCAAACTTTGGCCTCTCCGCGCGTTCTTTTTGCCAGCAATCCAGCATGAGCTGGTGCAGACCAGCCGGGCAGTCCATGGGCGCCGGTAAGCGATAACCCTCTTCTATTGCTTTTATGACCTAACAGCCAAGAGGACATTAAAATATTACTGACTGCATTTCAATCACAATAAATGCACTGCTTGGGAGGCAATATTATTTATACAGGTAAGACTGAGATACACTGCTTTGCAAATAGACTTACTTACTTTTTTCTCAAAACATTCATAAATATTAAGCATGTTATTAAGGGGTTCATGAAGTGCAGGATATGATGATATTTTCTAGTTAATTCAGCAATAGGAAGCAGCAATTAGGTTCACCAAAGTGCAAGAGATGGAAACATATTTATGTCATCCCAGAGGTTTTCAAAAGGGAACATGTTACGGAACTATTTTACTCGTATAAATTGTGAGCACGCATACTTGGCTATAAATTAAAAAAATCTGCAAGTGGAAAAGGAAATTGAGTTACTTAGAGTAAAAAATGATTCACTTTAGATG
Organism: Cavia porcellus; assembly: GCF_034190915.1. Taxonomy (NCBI): domain Eukaryota; kingdom Metazoa; phylum Chordata; class Mammalia; order Rodentia; family Caviidae; genus Cavia; species Cavia porcellus. The sequence continues at coordinate 58,649,405 of NW_026947505.1, forward strand.
AGTGCAAATGACACTTTTAAACAAGATATCAAAATATATGAATATACAATAATAGAATGTGTTATCCATCACACTGTTCTGCTAAAAAATCTGAAATTGAATCTCTACGGTTGAAACTGGAATGTGCTGGAGCACAGGAAGTGATTCCATTCCTCCCTAACTTAGATCCAGAGCGTTCACCCTAGCAGTCACACACAATCAGTAGAGGGTAGGAAACATTACAAGGAAGGACTTTCTCACCCAGAGTCCTGGTTTTTAAACTTTTATCCGCATGCTTCTATGCATATGCAATAATAGCCTGAGATCGTGTTCATTTCAAACTTTGAATGTTAATTAAAAACAAGACTTCATGAACATTTATTTATACAGAAAACAAAATATTTAAAAAAAATCGTCAAAGATCTGAGTAGGACAGAGAAGATATTATGAAGATAAAAACAGAAATATGAAGGATTTTACTCAAAAGGGCATAACAACCCATTGACACACATAGCAGCAGTAAAAATGGAAGAAAAACAAAAATCTAACCTTGAATTTTTGAAGAAAGTAAAGCCATAAGTAGGCAGACAAAAGTGGCCTTAATAAATATTAGTGATCTTAATATCTTTAGGGAAACATCTGAGATTCATATTTATACTCATGAATAGCATGTTAAAATGTAAAACAGCATAGGATGTCATTAATTATATAACTGCCATTATAATTTTTGGAGAAAATCTTTTGAATATGTGAAAAAATTTGGTCTAATTTAAAATTTAATTTAAGAAAAATCTATGTGGTTAAATTGATAAAATATAAAAGTTAATTAGATAAACTTACAGTAAACTTGAAAGATACTGCAAAAATAAATTTTGGCCCTAATTTTCTCCTAGTCACAAGGTTGTAGTATTTTCATCAGTGTACTAATGTCTTACCTGGAATCTTTATAGTATCTCTTCCTCTAAATCTAAACTTGAACTTATTTTCCTTCTGAACTTTTCCTATTTCAGTTGATGGCAGTATCAGTTATCGTAATCAAAAAGCTAAGGATCATCATACTTTCTTTTTCTTGTGTGTATAATACCTTAGTTGCCACTTTCTGATGATTCTACATCTTAAATGGAACACATGTTAAGTACTGGAAAAGTTCTTTACAAGTCTCATAGCATGGACTACTTTCTTGAGGACTTTATTTTGAACAAAAATTATGGAGAAAACATCCTAGCTTTAAGTGACCTTAAGTAATCAGTGATGGATAATGAATGCTAACAGAAGTCATCTGTCAGAATTTTAAATTTTATGATGCTATAATTATACATGGTGTATCACTATAAACACTCATTTAAAACATCCCTAAAGCTATTTAATGCTATAAGCAAACACACACAAATGGTAACTCTGCAAAGATCACAAATACATAAGTAGAGAGAGAATTATACACTAAAAAGAGAGAACTTCATGTGGTTTTGTGTAACATTCCAGTAAAAATACTGTACTTGGACTCAAAGGTGCTATATTTTAAATAATTTAGATACAAGTAAATATAGTGTACTTTTGGAAAGATTGGCTAAATTATTTAAACAATGGTATAATTTGTGAATAAAAAGACTGTAACTTCTAAAACTTTATGTACTTAAAATAACTAATCATAAGCAATTGCAGAGGAAGTTTTTCACTGGATAAGAATGGCTTTCCTTTCCCTGAAGCTGCCTATATTAGAACATGTGCAGTATCTTTCTGATTTGACAGAACTGCACCCTAATGCTCAGAAGTCAGTTCAGCATTTAGTTCAGCGTTCAATTTTTTATTAGCTCCTAATCCATTTCTCCACTTCCTATTTCTTCATGTGTCCTTAATAGGACAATGCAGATAGATTTTTTTCTTCCCTTCAAATGATCCTTTAAAATGCAAATCTAAATCTGTTCATTATCTTCTTGACTTACTTTTCTCCAAAAATGCATCAAGCTTTGTGACAATATTTGGAATTCCTGAGCTGTGAGCACAATTTATTTCTAGGTTTCATCAATGAACTGAGCGCAGTGCCATTCAATGACTCTTACAGGAATGAACGAATTAAAGGGCCTCTGTAGGTAGCAGTTACATTACAGAAATCTGATGAAGCCTATTGTGATGGCAGAGGAATAATACTGATCTCAGCACAAGCACAATTTCCAGCTATGTTGTCAGTTTTTGAAATTTTAAAGGCATAGCAGCAGAGTATAAAACATCAGGCAAGTTCCAGATGAGAGAACAGAATTCGTGATCCTAAAGCGCCCACTGATAATCATGTCCGTAACCAGAGGAGCTGTAAAGATACTTGCTGAGAACTCCTCTGCATATTAGGGTAGTCTGAAATATCTGAAGTATTCTCTTTGAGGATAAGTCAGCCAAAAGTAAATGATTTGGCCATAAACTGAACCTTGAGGTTCTGAAATTTCTATGTGGTTAAGTTACCAGAAAACCTTACCTGTTAAATACACAAACAACAATCATAGAAAACAAAATTGAATACTTACTCTATGACTGGTTTTAAACAGAAATTATTTCATTTGATTTTTACAAAAGCCTTATAGGGTAGGCATTCTTATAATTACTGGAGAAAGTACTCTTTAGCACATAAAAATAAAAGAAAGGGCCAGTACAACATAGCTGCCAGTAAAAGACATAGAATTTGATGTTGGCTAACTTATCAAAGCTTACGTGGTTGAGTGGCTTTATATTTCCAAAGAAGACAATAAGGAATACTTTCTGCAAATAGTTATGCATTCTTAGAAACAACAAAGCATGCAGATAAAATAACTGAATTTGTACTTCTTAAAGGATTATGTGATTATTTGCTATACTCATTTAAAATTTGTAAAATTACCACAAACCCCTGGGGTTTGTCTCATTGATGTACCCTTACTACTAGTAAAACTCACAGAGAAATACTGATAGAAATTCTACATTTAGATGTTCCCAGAAGAATAGCAAGTGATAAGGGCACATGGCATTTTCTAAAAGGACTTCTGGGACAAACCACAGATCTTTTCTTTGTTATATGCATCAAGAAATATACAGAAATAAACCCAAAATTACTTGTTGAGAAACGTTTCCTTATTATTACTCTATGAGCATGATAATTACATAAAAAAGGAGCAGGGAAAGACGCCATCACGACGGGCCATAATAATTCAAAGCAGGATATAACAAGATCAGCTTCTGTCTTCTGCTTAAGGCTCATTTTCATTTCATTAACCTCACAATAACATGACCTACATTTTAACAATTAAATATGCTGGACTGTACTTATTGGATTATGTCAAGGTTTTACCAAACTATCTTGCAGTTTTGTGCCTATCTTAATGTGAAAAAATACAGTCATAAATCAGTGATGATTTCTAAGTGGGTAAAAATAGAGCACTGACATATCTAATTAAGAATAAATTTAGTTATAAATATATTTTAAAAGCTATTAAAAACTAACTGAATGATTTTAAGGAATTATCTTTATGTCTCATATCTTTATGGAACATTAATTTTTTTCATTGTTGTTATGACTGACTACTAATAAAATTAACAATATATTAGGCTGCCCTAAAATAAGAAAATATTACTTTGCTGCATACTATAAGTAGAATAAACCTACAGAATAATTTCAAGATTTCATAACCCAAAGGAAAAAAATCTTTTCTGGCGTAATCAGGATGTAAATTCAACTGAAAGATAGTTGGTGTGAAAGCTCAGAGGATTTTCAAATTTCTGCAGTGTTTATTATGCTTGACCACATTTACATACAGAAAACTTTTTCTTTGAAAGGACATTGATGGAAAGACTTAAAACCTGCAGACTTTTCTGAAGGCGTGAAGTTGAAAATTTTTGATAAAGCTTATCTCTAAAGTTTACTAGCAAGTATCTGTATTTAACTGCTGCATTGCAGTTAAAACTTCCTAAAGTTTTATGCATGTGAAAATAAAACTTAGCGCTCTTTCGAGTTTTACTCAAGCGATGGAGTACTTGGGAGCCGCCTGGTCACTTACATGCACACTGTTTTTCCCGAAATTTCTCTTGCTCACAGCTGTGACCAGAGTGAAACCAAGCCTCCTGAGAGCTGACCCGCTGGCTTGTACAAAACCCTGTTTCTTTCTTCATTGTGATTACAGAAACCTCATCTCTCATCACTCAGTCCAGAACTCGGTGGACTTGCCTGGAAATACGATCGTACTTTTTCATGCTGTCTTATGACAAGTTTTAAAATCCAAGGCATTTTAAATTTGATGGCTTTCTAAAATCCCTAACAAACGCCCAGCTCCTAAATTTAGACAATGCAAAGTGAATTGGTAAATTTAAAAAGTTCATCTAGGCTAATTTAAATGTCTTTATCTATAACCATATTTACATGAAAATTTGATAAAGGAAATCTGTCCAGAAAAATACAATATATACCAATACATAGTATATATCCCACATATATTGAATTCAAAGATTTCTTTAGTCTCTTCGAAGTCCTTATACAGCTCCATATATAAAAACCTTTTTCCAAAAATGTTATTCTAGAATTACTTTGAATTATCTAGTTTTTCTCCATTTACAAAATGAGTATTACACAATTACACATAGTTGCTCAAGCAGTATTTTAACGGAGTATCAAATAATAAATATTATACAATAAGAACATGGATATGGACTTTACAATACAAGCTGATGTATTAGATAATTTATTACTACTGTACAAATTTTCATTGAAGTTTAATTCAGAAATAAAATATAAATAAAAGGAAGAAATTGGAGGAGGATGGTGCCAAATATTCAGGCCAGAATTAAACTCTGCATATACAATTTTATGTAATCACTTAAAATATTTATTAACCTTTGGTATAATAGTCTATATTTATGATAGTCATTTTTAAGATAAAGAAATACCATTTAGTATTAAAATTAAAGATTTTTTTCCTTCTTAATAATTTTCATTATTTTTTTTGGAAGTTAAGTAAACTTTGATTTTTAAATCATCTTATATTCCTGTCAGTCCTTTTATGTTTGAATCTGGTATAAAACAAGGTGTCAAAAGAAATGAAAGTCCATGAAGTGTCTGGGGAATGTAAATATTTCTCTTTCTCTGCCCCAAGGATTTGTTCACCCATATCTTGACAGTCCATGAAATCTTTGACACTGAGACCTGTCAAATATTAACAACTTTGCCTCTGCCAAAAGGACACATCATTTAGACTTTCACTTTGAATCACAATAGTAAAACCACAATAAAAAACCAAATAAAAAGTTTCAAATAATCACTCAATTCCAAACATCAAAATAAGTCATTTAAAACCTTTGCCATTTCAAAGAGAACTTTTCAGTGAACCTGGAAATCTAGAGGTAAGATGGATTAAACAACGTATCAACGGCAACCGCACTTCAGTAAAATTAAGTTTTTTAGACATGGGAATTTGATATGGACAGTTTTAAAATTATAAACAAGGATACTGTTTTAATGTAACATTTTCATAATCACTCTTTGAAAAGTAATACAATAGTAAATACAATCAGATTCTACTGCTGCCCATGTTTATATAATACTTGAGAGCTGGTAACTCCAACTTAGCTTGTTGGTCTCATTTGCTTTTTAAATGACCATGCAAACTCTCCTTAAGCACTGTTTATTTCTTTCTTCCAAGTGCTCACACTTGCGATGAGTTTCTAACTCCTATGAAGAAGCCTTTCATCACTCTGTCCCAACATAATATGCTTTTCCAAAAATCAATCCTGACCTTTAGTACAGTCAATGAGACCGACCCTTTGGTTGGACTCCTTACACCACCTTAAACTTTTGCTTCTGGACTCTTCAAAATGCTTTCTTAGAGAATTTTCTCATGATGTATAAACAAGATGTTCATCAAGTTTCCACATAGTTTCATCTAGTGAACATTTTTTTTTTTTTTTTTTTTTGGTACCAGGGATCGAACTCATCACCTTGTGCTTGCCAGGCAGGCACTTAAGCCACTGAGCTAAATCCCCAGCTAGGGAACATTCTTAAGACTCTGTACTTTCTCTACATTTATCTAAATTTCACTCACATTTTCAAAAGGTTGAACTATATAAATCTGCCAGTATTTGAAAGTTCTCAATTAATAGAAACAGGATTTTATGAAGTCCAACCTAATTAAAGCAAACATTTATTTGTGTTTATGTGTCATTACTTATTAATAGTACCTTGATATGAGATATATGATTCTATAAACGTTACCAGATTTTTTCTCAAAGGATTGCAACATATTTTATGTCTTAGTATGTTCTCATAAGACAGTATTCATATTTAGTAAGTCACATATATATGAAATTTTCAAAGATGTTCCCATCGTAAGTTCATTGAAAATTATTGCTATGAGACACCATGATTGATTATAAAATCTAGATCGTATCATGAGATTAAAATTTGACATAATCAGCAACAGGCAAAGTGAGTTTTTTTTCAGAACATTAAAAGAGAAAGAAACCCTAAGAATTAAGGAAAAAATAAAATACAATCTTCTTTCTCCTCCTTTCCACAAAGCATCCACTTATTCCTGGGGCTTTCTTACCACAACTACGAAAACACAGCATCAGTATCTTTATAAAAGAAGAAATGTCCTGTTTAGTCTTTCTTATGCCAATAGAGATTAAATGAAAAGAGAAAATAATTATTCAGAATTAAAACCAAAATAAAATTAATAGAAGAATTAACATCATAATTAATTGTGGTAATGCAGTAATAATTGTGGATAACTAAGAAAACACAATTTCATAAATCTACTAAAAAGTCTTCTTAATGAGCTATTAGCTATCCAATCCTATACAATACTGTTATAAGGGATATTAATGAATTAAATCTTTTTGCTTAGGTAGTGTAACACCTACATCTTGATTTGACATGTCCCAGTAAGGTCTTTCTCCGTAAGACATAACTTCCCACATGACTATTCCATAGCTCCATACATCACTGGCTGAGGTGAATTTCCGGTACTGGATAGCTTCAGGCGCTGTCCACCTTACTGGAATTTTTCCACCCTAACATAAAGAGAAGTTGACATTTTAAATATATATAGTAGCTTATAAATCATCTATGTCTATGTTAAATGTTTGTATATTGGTTGGCAGTTTAGCAGCGTAGTGTCTATCAGTCTTGAATCCTTCTAAGAATTAAAGTTAATAGAAGATTAAAGTTATTAATCTTTTTATAAGATTCTCATTCCAAGTTTTCATTTCTACAGCAACTGCACTTAATAGATCTACGTGGTCTCAGGGTATGAGTCTAAGAAAAGACAGAGACAACCTAAGCAAATTTACTAATAAATTGAAGTGAAATACGAAATTTCAAAAGGTATTTTCATATAACTTAATTTCTCTAATATTACAGATATGGAGGAGTTAGCACAGTAAATATATTTTAGAATTTTTATCGAAAAATCTGTTTGTCTTGAGCCACTAACTAGGTATTGTACGAACTGTACAGTGTTTGTAGGCAGATCCCAATAGGTTAGCAACGCTATCATTCTTAGTATTTTCATTGCTTACTTACATGAACATTGCAATACAAAAATAATTTTCCACAAGAAAAGAAATTTAAAAGGCAGCTATCACAAAAAACTGGATCAATCTGCCTCTTTTGAGGGAAACAGCATTTAATTTTGCATTAAGTCTTGGTTTCATGCTAGGAAAATCTTAGGAATACAAACAAGCGCAGCGATAGTCTTTCTTACAGTGGTTGTATAGACAGCCTCAGGATCATCCTCTATAACCCGGGACAGGCCAAAGTCTGACACTTTACAGACAAGATTGCTGTTGACAAGAATATTGCGAGCTGCAAGGTCCCTGTGAACATATCCCATGTCGGCCAAGTATCTCATCCCAGCAGCAATCCCTCTCAGCATGCCGACTAACTGAATGACTGTAAACTGCCCATCGTGTTTCTGCAGGGAGACAAAATAGAGGTTCAGGTGACTGTCCTTTAAGGAAACAAAAATCGTCTGCATACTTGTCATTTACAACTGTGTAATGAGGACTGTTGATTTTCTATGGACTGTTGTGAAAAAACAAAACATTTGATGATTTAAATAAAAATAAGACAATGTTGTGGCACTTACTTTACTGTTTATATTAATTTTCATTTTAATATTAATAATAATAGTTTAAAAGTATGTGTCAAATTTTAAGTCAAAGTTAGGGAAGTGCATACCCAAAAATATTACATCTGACAGCTATGTGTTGCCTAATGCCACAAAAATTACATAAACAATCTAAAAATCTTTAAGAAGATGAATACACATAGACTGTGTTTTTCTCCATATAGAAATAAAAGGGCAAATATCTGTTTGAAAATGAAGAAAAATTTAAAAAGTAGAAAATGAGCATATTGGTTGATTTTGTTTTCATTTTACTTCTCTATTTTGCTATGCGTAGAAACATGACTTGCAACATTGAGAAATGTTTGCAATCAGAGAGGCCACCATATATTTCTGCAGTATTTTTAACTCACAGATTTCTACAACTGCCTACAAACATGCTGAACACAGGACTTTGGCTTACACTGATGAATTTCCTAGGTTATGGCCCAGAGATGATCGCACATATATCACAATGATGTAACCCTCTAAGTTAGAAGTTTTCTGAACCCTGGCTGCTTATGAATTTATGTTGAATATATCACACTAGATCATACAAAATGACCTGTTTAGATTATATTCTCCTTATCATTTGGAAAATGTTAATATGTTTATCTTCTTAAAGTAGACTCTATAAGTACTGTGTATATTTATGTACTTAGCTTAGTATTTAACTCTCACAAAATGTCACATATCATCAATTAAAAATAACATTATAATTACATATTTCATAAATTTATCAAAATATAATAGAAATGGTTTTATAGAACATAGGCTCATAATCCAGTGTTAACTGGTCATGTTACTTGTTAGTCTTCTATTTACCTCTGTATTGTACGGCGTATACTGTCTTTAACAAGAGGATCATAAGGCATCAAGGTGTCCTCCAGACTTCAGATATCAACACTACTAGAAACTAGGTTTTAGACCACACAGCATTATTAAATGCTCGAAAGATTCTACTTTACTCAAGCTCTCCAATAATTAATCTGAATTTTAAAGATAATTTATTGATCTTACATTTTACAATGTTAATACCTTGTAAAAAAGAGAGAAACTTATATTGCTAGGATGTGCAGAACATTTTGAATGGGGAACAATTTCAGTACTTACCCTGAGAAATGCATCTAGGGCTCCATTTTCCATGAATTCTATTACAATCATAACTGGTTTTCCTACAATCAAAAAGAAGGAAAACAAAAACACTATTTCAGAAGCCTGAGTTAAACTTTTGAGGGCTTGGCTGGTAAGATTCGAATATTTTTAATATTTCTAGTGCTGTTGTGAAGCTCAAGAATGTTAGTTTAGAACATGGTCCATATATCTAAAATTAAGCCACACAAATAAAAATAGACGTGTTCTGTGACTCCTGCTTGCGAGCAAACACAAAGACAAAACTTATATAAAATTACTTTTATGGCTTTTAAAGCTAAATAAAAGCACCTATCAGTCTTTCCACACATCAAATTCATTTTTCAACTATTATCCAATCTTCACCCTTTCTAACTTCTTTTCTGAAGTGGCAGCATATAAGAAGAATCAATCACATACAAAAACTTTCATGCAGAATATACAATATGCACATAGTTGCATTTACATTATGTACATAGTAATACACATTTCCAATGATCAGTTCACCAGCAAATGACAAACACAGTCATAGACTACCTCTTGTAACAACCCCTTCCAAATGGACAACATTTGGGTGGTCAAACTGTCCCATGATGCTTGCTTCACACAAAAAATCTCTCCGCTGTTTCTCCGTATAACCAACTTTCAGTGTTTTTATGGCTACTGCGACATCTCTTTTCCCTGGAAGTTTCAAACGACCACTGCAAACTTCTCCAAATTCTCCTAAAGGAACAAAACAAACAGGTGCGTTTCAATGTCTGAAACATGTTTTCTTGAAATCATATTTTATTAAGGAAAAATTTTCTCCAGCTTAAAATAAATGCATTCCTATACATGAATGAACATCTCCCTTATGAACAGAATGATAAATTAAAATGTGAAATTTTATCTCTTCATAGAAATCAAACTTTCCTAAAGTGTTAAACAGGCTAATTTTTTAATTCAATCACCAAACTTCCTTAGAGTCAACATTTAGATTTGAAATACAACACTATCCTGCCTGCCAAAGTATAAGAGTATATTGACAAATTCTAAAAGTGGCCACTGTTTTTAGTATTTGGCAAGTAAGTATTTATTAAAGATTTAAAAGTCCAGTATTTGTATGTATTATGTCTGCCAGATTTAAGGGAGTTGTATAAAAAATTGTATGATTATTATGAAAATGTAGAAAATAATATACTCTTTCAATAGTTCAAATATTGTACATGAATAATTTAAATCCTAAAGTAGCTAATACCTACAAATATAAGAAAAAAAGGTACAAATGAAACTTTGGCACAAAGATGACAAACCAAGCAAGTGGAAATATGCAGTCCATTCAGAAAAATCCTGATTTTTTAAAATGGCATAGTCATTTCTTGATCAATCAGCCTAAACTATTATAAAATAGCTTAAAAAACACTACCTTAAAAATCCAACACATCTGCAAATATATACAGATTCTCTATGCCACAAGCTTCCTTTTTTCCCTTTTTTTCTTAAAGATTTCATAAACAAGCACAGCCTCATTGCTTCTAACAGTTCAGGTAAATGCAAAAGTTCTACACTTGAGGTATAATTATTTGGCTGTCATTATGATGTATGACTTTCGATCCTGGCTAAATGGAACAGCTGAACAAGGAAGCTACAACGGCCTTACCTGCACCAATCACACGCTCAATTTTAATACAGGAGGCATCTAGCTCCTTGGCGAACTGATGGACAGCTCTATTTGGGTCCTCATAGGTTTCAGGGTCAATGTAGGTTTTGGTGCCTGGAAATTTAACTGTAATGATGTAAGAAAGCATGACTGTGATGAAGCAAAGCACTTATTGTGCAGTCAGCCCAGGAATTTCATTATGCAGAGTGCTTCTTGGAACAGTGAACTTGCTTCCACATCACCTGATTCACAGCGGTTTTAACAGACTACTTCAGTCTGTTGGCGTATGGGTATTATCTGCAAGCTTCTATAGGTAACATAAGATCCAGCTCATAGGTTACTAACTGAATTGCTTTTTCAGTAAATCAACAAAAGACATCCACCAAAATTTCTGACATGCCTATCAGACTAGAGGTTTAATTAAATTCACTGCTATCATGGCGTAGTTCAAGCCATATTGAGCTTTGTAATGGACTTAGAAACACATTTGTAAGTCTATCAGTCGTCAGTCAATCAAATTAATACACTGGGAAAAGAAGACATTTCATTTACAGATAGACTACTACACTGACAACAATATTAAAAACATTTAGACATCTTACTTATTCTTTTTGATTTATTTTTAAAAGACCAACCACCGTTGACATATACATAAAATTAATACAAGATATAAGGGACTGCTATCACAGAATCAAAGCGAAATCTTCTAAAGACATAGTTTCATCTTCTCCTTGAAGGGCAATAGAGGCCAGATGTACAAAATGCAGAGGCAAGATAGAAAATTTACAATATTTCTGGGATCTCTTAACCATGTATCACAGCAATTTGAAAGAGGAATGGTTTATATGAACTTTTAATTATAAGGCTTTGGAAGATCTTAATTGCTATGAGGAGGTAGCCAGTAAACCTCACAAAAGGTAGAAAAAATTCAAACAACAGAGAACCATCGTAAAAGTTAAAACCTTATTTAAATGTACCCAGAAGCATGCAGGTAACAGATAATTCTATGCTTTATATAAAATGCAGTTACAGTAATGTATTCCAAATAATCATTTGATTAAAGACAAAGATAAGATAGGCATATATACGGTTATATTAATGCAATGAAAATTACATTGTATCCTTAAAAAAACTTTATTATTTTTAACAAAGCCACCAAACAATCTTGCCATTAAATCTTACTATTTGGAGAACAATATATTTCTTTATATATTACACTGCAGCCTAACTGTGCTTATGTCGTCACATTAAATTAAAATTATATTTTAAAAATAAACACATAACAAACAAAAAGAAGCATAATGTATAAAGGAAAATGGGATTTAAAAATCTTGATTTATTCTGCTGAAGTTGTTTATCCAAAATTGATTGTCTTAAACAATTATTGTTGCAGTTTATAAAACTGACAGATGTTCATTTGTTACTAAAGCTGAACATGGAAAAAAAAACAACACAAGAAGAAAAGAGAGAGGGGACAGAAAGAGAAAAGAGAGATGAAGGAGTATAGGGGGGACGGGGAAAGAGAAAAAGAGAGAAGGGAAGAAAACAATAGGTTAAGCTCCTAGATTGGCAGGCGGATGGAGACAGAGCCGTCTTCTCCCTTTTTAATTCTCTCTTTCTTTCTTTCATTGTTTTTTAAAATTTTTTTTTTGATAAGCAAGTTAGGTTGGACATACACAGCCTTCTGCATCTCAAACGGTTCTCTGATGGTTCTTTATTCAAGCTGTCATAAAACATTTTGACAGGCCAGACCTATTTTGGCATACAGACATGAAATACTGCCCAGCTTGGATGGTAAGACATTGCTAGAAGAAATTGTAGGAGGAAACAAAATGTAAATTGGCACTGCTTCGCTAAACTCCTCCACTGTGTTTTATCTTGCAATGGAGCACTTGGGGCCACAGAGAGCTGAGGGCACCTGATACAAATGGCTGGACATTCTATTAAATTCAATGCTCTCAGAGCTTGTTAAGTGGTTGCTTTCAAGTTTCTGTAAAAATTCAGTCAGATGTCTTAACACCTAGGAAAACTGTGTACTAAGGGAATCAAAAGACACTGAGTTGGAAACAGCTATTGTATTTCAGGCATTTTAAATACAGTCATAAAGTAAAATAAAGTGCTTAGTTTGCACCAAATGACAAGAAAAGATATCCGTGTAAAAAGCATGATTCAAAAATATCACAAATATACTGGGACAGGACATGCTCTGTGTGCTTTGGTTTTTACTATTCTGTTAATAATAAGATATTTTAAAATAAAGAAAATATTGACATAATGCTGAATATTCTAGTCTGTTGTTTATCCAAATTTAAGAGTGAACTTTTTGTGTATGCTGTAATACTTCATTTACATTTCTCATAAATGTTACATATTTTAAAACCACCATACATATTTTGCCACAGGGATGAAAGCTGTTGATTTACAGCAAGTTTATCTTGTCTATACCACCAAGTGAGATCTGTAGTTATGTAATTTATCCTGATTATAAAATGAGCGTGAAATTGAAAAAAGTGAAAGGCATCAAAACACTAAAATTGAATGATGACTATTAAATAAGGCTATGAACAAATTTTTGATAGCCCTGTTTCAATTTAACATCTGCATTAACGTTCAAGTTAAAAACACGCTTGTATATGCAACAAAGAAAAGTGACACATTCGTGGTAATGTTAGATAACCATGCCATTAAATTACTTCATAGAGGCAGGATCATATTTTATGAACTATGGTCTTATGTTACCCATCCATATACCTTTTAGAGTAGAAATAAAAATTTAGACATTCAAACTGTGATGTTTCCTTTTGGGGAAGTGTTAAAGGTATTCTTTGCTTTCATAAGAGAGATAAAAATATAATCACCAATTTTCCTGTATATGTTTTAGCCATAAAATGGCTCAGGGACTCTTGTCACAGGATAATCTCTACCAAATTAGCCAAAGGGAGCTGCCACAGTGGAAGCATAACACGGATTCCAAGAGGGGTGGCAGAGTCTCATGTATTCAGTCTTAATCAGGGGCAGGTTTAAGCTTTGTGAGTCTCGAACCTTAGATATTTCAGGATACCCTCTTTAAGAAAAAAGAACATTTTATATTTATAAAGTTGCTAGGGCCTCCAATGGTCTGAAAAAGATTCCATGAAAGCACCTCCTTGTACTTTAGTAATCTGCAGTATCCCACTTTCTTCTGAATATGATGCAATATATAGTTTTAGAATCAGCTATATGAACTTTACTATGCCAAATCACCTCTTCAAAAATCCACAGTCAAAATAACTGTTGATTCAACAAATAGAAGACATACTGAATATTTTAGAATGATAATGAGTATTCACAATTTATGTATTTGAATTACATATTTATTTGAGCTTTAAAAAAGAAGAATCATGAGTATATTCTATAATGATCTGAAATTGTCAAATCATGTTAAAATACTTTTATTATTTTAGAATGATCTATGACCAGGTCCTCTTAGATACTGACATCAGAATATGATCAATTACTCAATAAATAATACAATTCTTATGCCATTAATAGGAATTTTAACCACATCATGAGAAAATACAAATATACAGATGCTATGAATAATAAGTATGTTTGTTTTAATATTTTAAAGGGTTATAATAAAAAAGAGTGGGTCTGGATAAGAATGACATTAATTATCAGATTTGAAATCAGCCAACCGGTAAGGTTTCACTTTGTTTGAATAAAGTGTAACATTTACTCTCTCAACTCTCGCTTCTGTCTCTTTGGAATAAGAAAGATTAATGCAGATGAACAACTATTTTCTTTGGGTTCTTAATCTCTTCTAGTATGATTTCTAACAGGAACTGTCAAGAATTAAGTGAAAATCATAGAAAAACATCCAGGACCGAGTACTACTATATTATCCATGTTTTGTGAAATATCCAGCAGATATTAAAAACGTACAGTGTAAGGAGTGCTCTTAGCCTTTCACATCGGGCAGGGGAAAAATAGTTCATTTTTCTAGTTTGAAAAAATATTCCTCAGTCAAAACATGAGCATAAGGAACATGTAATGGATTATTATTACAATCATAAAAAGAATTGGGGAAAATTTATAAAAGGGGAAATGGTGACGTAAAAGGAGGTGAAAATCCTGCAATTATATTACATTTCTGAACAAATCTTCTTTTGTGAATTCTTGTTATGACCGCTATTCTAAATATTAAAATGCTTTAAAGGCAATATTTTAATTTATCATATCCTTTTATGCATGCTACATTAGGAATTCGTTCATGCCAATACTGACAATCAGCTTTTTTAAATTAATTGGGGTATAAAAATAAAGAAAAACCAAACACTTACAATGAAAGTAAAGTTCTTCATCACCTTCTTGATCAGCTTTGCTGTATCCACAGTGCCTGGAAAGAAGCAAATTTGTGACAATCTCATCCAATGATGTGAATTTATATATTTAACCGTTAGCATTATATACCCTATGATATGTCTTATTTAACAACATGCTAGAGTGATAAACTAAATACAAAAATTTCTTGTCCAAAGTCATGAACCTAGTTAGTAATAATAGAGCAATTGAATGGAGTAAAATCTCAGTTTGTGTGTGTGTGTGTGTGTGTGTGTGTGTGTGTGAGGGAGGTGGAGTCAGCAATAAGTAGCAGATTATAAATGGCTTCTTACAGACTTTTATTTTAATAACTGAAAGACCAATCTTTCCTTAGGAATCATCTATATTTGCTACGAAATATAACTTGAAATAACCAATAAACATTTACCCAATAGCTATCATAATAGTCTTTCTCCTCAAACTGAAGGCAGTGAGCAAACTCCTATGCATTTTGATGTTTGGAAAACAACAATTTATTGACCTTTAAGGTTTAATATCAGACAAGAGGTGTCTGTATCTACTATTTAAAATTCTAATAAACTTAGCCAATTGGAGGCTGACATACTTTTGAAAAAATACTGTATTTCACGTTGATATTAGTACAACATCAGAGTCTACCTTCTTCCAATGATGAAGCCGAAGACCATGAACACCAGGATGATGGTCCCCGCCACAGCCACCACCGCAATAATAATCACAGGATTCTGTTCACTGGAGACAGCTGTAGCTGTGAACAGAGGAAACAGGAACAGAAATACCACTGAGCAGAACGTGAGAGGTTAAATCTAGTGGTATCTAGTTAATTCACTTCAGATTTTTTGATTCTAATACATATTTAAATAAATGTTTACTTTGCATTTTAAAGAAGTGGTAAGATTAAAGAGAAGCTAGCTTATTTATGAAAGTAAGTTTTCTGGAAGTACTTTGAATAATATTTTTATCATTGTCTAATTGTAGACACTTTCTGTACAATACTAAGTGATTTTTCTATGGTCATTGATGAAAGTTCAGCTGGCCTTTTCTGAAAGTCTCTTTAGGGTAAGAATGAGCTTCCATAAGGCAGCTTCTGAATTAGAATTCTTCAAAATAACAAGAACTCACTACTTTCATTTTTCTAATTAGTTTTTTATACTGTGAGTTGTCATATTTTCCACAGAGCGTATTTTAAAATGAGTATACATTTAATAAAATTATCAAAGAAATGATGAAATGTGTACTTCATAAGTACTTCAGTTGTAAATATCATACAATACATAAAGTCTAATTACTAGAAGCAATCAACAAATGTAATCTTTCACTTAAGACAGAATGGAAAATACTGCTTCAGTTGGTGGCAAGGGACTGCTAGGTTTCTGGAGCAGGAAATTCCACGAGGCAGAGTTCAGCCTTCAGAAATAGCCGGTAGGAGTGGTTTGCTGATTAGTCTCTCTTTGTTTTATCTATAATCTTGTTTTAACTACTTACCTCTTACTTTTGTTTACCTAACAATATACAGATTCTACACTGAAAAACTGTAAAAATGGCTGGTTTCATAGTTTGTAAACAAAGGTATAATATTCACTTAGTAATTTATCACTCACTGATTAGTTTCCTCAGGGAACTAAACAAAACAGTAAGAAAGAGAGAGAAAGAGAGAGAGAGAGAGAGAGAGAGAGAGAGAGAGAGAGAGAGAGAGAGAGAGAAAACAACTTTCAACCTCTGATTTTTGCATCATAGCCTAGGAGTATACAACAGCAAAAAGATAACTTCAAATATATTTGTTTGGTTCATGTAGTGTTTTGTTGTTTTATCTGGCTTTTTAATATCTTTTTCTTTAAGAAAGAGGAAAAATGGAATAGAAGGAGGAAAGATTTCTACATATGTTTGCAGAAATTCTTTTCAACCAGTAGGTCCCATAGGCCTAATTTTCCATCACGAGCTCAGTCATTGGTTAGAAACAGAGCTCCAGGGAGAAATCTGGACTCAGGTGAATGGTGAATCAAATTTTTCAAATAAATTCTCATAGTATTTATAGATAGCTTAGGGTAGGCTTTAAGCTTTTAAAAACTGATACTTATGGTTAATATCTTCATTTATTTCCTAGTCAAAACTAATTTTAAAGGCTATAGTACAGGGTTAAAAATTACAAAAACAAAACAAACAAAAGACAAAAAACAAACCACAGAGGGTTGATTCTGCATAAGGAACTTTAGGATATATGAACGGTGAGTCTCTTTCACTTTATCTTTTTTCCAAATGGTGCTCAAATGACTTGTGTTAGGCAGTATCCTCCTCCTGTCCAGCTCCCTAAAGTAGAACGTCACTACACCTTGACATGTTGATAATAATAGGCATGTATTCTACCAGGGTCTAACTGTACAGCCTCTGTGCTATACAGTATGCAAGCAGTGTCTTGTAACTCTGTGTGTGTACCTCATTCTTAGCACAGGGCCTTGGATTAAGTTGTTCTCAAAGGTAGTCTAGGAACCCCCGAGGGTCCTCTAGGATTTTCTGGGTAGCTGGTATGGTCAAATGCATTTTTTATAATATAAATATACTATTTCTGTTTTTCACTATCATTTGCTTGTGAGTACATAGTGAAGTTTTCTAGAAATTCCAAAACATGGTGACATCATGGCTAAAAACGGGCTCAGTATGTTATAATTGATGGGGGGAGAAGTGAGATGTGTTACACTCATGTACCAGTTTCATGTAATGAACATAATCATTATGTACTACAAACACAAAGTTACAAAACTTTTAAAAAATAAATAATTTGGTTATAATGTTTAATGTGCAATCAGCCAGGGGTATAATTGACAGAAACACACTCTTGGTGGGGGGTTCTCAATATTTTTTAGTAGTAAAAGTATTCCTGAGATCAAAAAGGTTGAGAGTGACTGTGATGTAACACAAAAGTTTGCACGCTTGATACCTAGCATTTCGTATATATCGTACTTAACTAACCCGTAGAACTACGTTGAATTTATTATCCCAGTAATTAGGGTGTAGAGAAGTAGCTCATGTAAAGCCCGGCAATTGGATGGGGTACAGGTGAGATTTGAAGCCACGCACCTACCTATTAAGTGTTAATTGATACTGTTAATAAATTCTACATTGATGGATATGAGGTAGCCATTGCTTATTTAAGGGCCTACAGTGCACTAAGCAGTATGGTAGGCCCTGGGTAGACACAGGTGGGGAAAAAAAAGATCCTTCTTTCAGCAAATGTACATATTCTAGTACAGAATATTCTGATAATAAAAATAATCAAACATTTCTAAAGCAAAAATACATTAACTTTCATGTGATCATTTGGACTATACTGACTTAATTCATGAGTCTTAGTTACTCCTTTTTTTAATAATAAGAATAATATTTATTAATCTTTACACTCAAAAAATAATAGCTTCCCCTGATGTTCTCAATTTACAAAGTAAGGAAAAGCATAAATTCATTTTGAAAGTTTTTAAAGCTAAAAATCTTTAATGAATAACAGCTGTTTAGACAGATGTGATAACTAACTGGTATTTTAATTTAAAGTTAAGCTATTCATTATAACACAAAAACACAATTTAAAATGTCTTATTACACTGGAAATTACAAGATGATATCAAGTAATTGGTCTGAGTTAAAAACTTCTAGACCATATTCTAAAACTCATATTTAAATGCTGAAATAATTACTTAATTTAGTAACATTTTGGAGACTACTAAACTTACATATTCTGTCTCACATACTTGATTTAAACTGATAATAATAAATGCTAATAGTATTAAGCTCATCATACCATGCTACAAGACAACTGTTTTCAACTGATGTCTTTATATCTACACTTCAATTTAAAAGACTTATATTCCAAACTTATTTCATCATATATTGTATTATTTGTGGCTATTAGGGTTACTGATTTATTTAAAAATGTAACAAATACTGCATATTTTGAAAAAAGACTACTGCAAACTTAAGCATCATTTCATGCAAAGAATATTTATTAATAATAATAATACCTTTACAAGATCTATATAAATCATACTTTGAGGTCAAAACAAGTCTTTCATCATGATTATATAGATTTAATTTGTTTTTAAATTTTAAATTCAAATTTGTTTTTAAGTTTTTTTACAATATAAGGAAAGAAAAATCACATATTATTTTTCTATTCAATTTGGCTAGAATTTTATAAGAACACTAGAATGGCAGGAGGTGAAGAAGTAACTGGTCAGTGAACTGTGTGTGGACAGCTGAGGACAGGAGAAGACAGGACCATCCCACACAGAAACACGAACTGATCCCTCAGTCAGGTGGAAGAGCCTGCAGCAGTGGTGCTCAGTGTCTGAACTCTTAATCATAAACTCTTCAAGATATTCTGTTTATTTGTTATAAACTGTACATTCATGCATCCTTATTGTAGCCTTATGGTGCATTATAAAACAAAAAATGATAAGGGCACCTCAAAGAGACTATGTTCTGTGATTCGAATACAATGCCCTGGATTTAACTGCTGCCTTTATATTTCATCTATCTATCTATCTATCTATCTATCTATCTATCTATCAATCTATCTATCTTGTAATATGCTTAAAATATTTTAAAACAAAAACAAAATAAGGCAAATGCAAAGGAAATAAAATTCTCAGATTATCCTGAACTCCAAGCTTTGAAATCACCGCCAATGAGGAAGCAGTTTAAATTATCACCGCTTCTTGGGTATCTTTTTTATTTTTCTCACCCAATGTACATTCTGGCCTCATTTGAGTTTTGTGCAGAGGTAGCAGCTTTGATAAACACAATTAGAGTAAGTTCACTCTGAGGTCTACAAACATATTTTGCATCCTCATATGAACCGAGGCAGTCCTCCTTCTGTTCCTAACTTCACTTAAAAATATACGTATATATTCGGTTGATGCTAAAAAGGCTAACATAAATCATGTGGTTCATGCATTGCAAGAAATACTCAGAAAGTTTTACATCATTATTCTAAATGAGTTTTATAGAGTACACATCTTTTTGCAATATATTTGAATTTATATGTAAAAATTAATGATTATGCAAATCATAACCCTCAAACCTTGGGGGGGGGGGTAGGAGAAGCCAGAGTTATCCAAAGTAAGAATGCAAACCAAAGGCGGTAATTACCTTCAAACATTTTACCTGCAGCTTCCTCTAGCGTAGCCACGTCAAGCCGGGGGCTGTAATTTCCATAACCCGCAGCAGTGAAAGCTCGAATTTGGAAAACATACACTGTTCCTGGTTTCAGGTTATTAATGGAGGCTGATGTGGACTTGGTTTTTACTGTTGAGTAGGTCCTTTCCCTTTGATCCTAGAAACAATATTTACAGGGCATATTTAAATATGATAATTTGACATCTAATTCTTCCAATTTATCTTAATTTGCTACCATGTTCCTAGAGAGGGAACTCATACCTACTCGAATACTTTCACAATGAGTTATTTCTAAGATAATATAAAATAGAACTGTGACACACATACTTTTGTCTGATAAATTTCAAAGACAATAATTTTGTTAAAGTCATTAGATATTTTGCACTTTTGTTTTGTTGTGACAGGGCAGTGCAGCACAAAGATTTTAGCTATGATATTGTTAAGTGCTCTATTGATTGAAGTGTGGGGACTCCTGTAATATATACAGGTCAGATTTTAATATCATAATGTGGTCTTGAAAGTATCTTTCCCGAATGACATTCAGAAAGGAAAAAAGAAGTCATGCACTAGAATAAAAAAAAAAAAAAAAAAATATATATATATATATATATATATATATATATATAAAGAAACTCAGTTAAAATCATCACCACAGTGCCACATCATTTATTTTCAATAAAAATTTTATTACTCACAGAATAAAACCACTTCTGTAAAATAGCATTCAATGGAATATTTTTAATGACATACCAATCTGAAAGTGAAACGTGATTTATAGTTTGATAATATTTTAAATTTAATTTCTTCACTTTTCAGATTTGAAAACTGAGGTCTGCAGTTTCTTGAAATGTTATAACTCCTGAATATCATGTTTTTGAATACATTTTTATATAAGCCCAGTAAAATATATATAAACATTCGGGCATATAAAAGCTTTAAAAAGTATTTAAGTAGGTAAATTTAGATTGTCACTACTGTGACTCTTATATGCTATTTATGAAAACAATTTTAGAAATTATACTTTAAAATATATTTTAGTTTTTTATTCATTCTATATAAATATCTATGTTCAGCTTTATTTGGAAAAAATTCATTGAAAACTGAAAATGTCAATCAGATTGTCTGATTTACTCTTTAGTATTTGTAAAATTGTAAGTAAAAATATACATACATTTAATTCCATAGAACTTGTGATCACCTTCATTATAATGATTGATACAAAGTATTATACTATATTTACCTCAAAACAACTGGATATAATTAATATAACATAATAAGTTGCTCATGACATGCTTGCATATATTTCAATATATTACAATATAAGTATTATCTTTTAATATTTCCTAACCTGCAAAATCTACTAAATGCAGACATTGTTTCTATTATGGAAAACAGAAATTAATTATTTGAATATATTTCAAAGCTAAGATTTGCGGTCTTTTAGATTTGTATTTAAGAAAATTTACTCTTGTCACTTAACTTGTATTTTTAAAAATACGCTTCATTGCGTACTGTGGCAAGGCACGGTGACACCTGCCCCTGCCTGTAACACTGGCATCCTGGGGGGCTGAGCAAGGGGGCTTATAAGACCAAACCAGCTTGGGCAACTTAGAGATTCAGCGAGATTCTATCTCAAAATAAAATAAAAAAAAAAATTAATTAAAAGAAATAGAGGGAGGCTGAGATGTATCTCAATGCAAAGGCAATGAGTTCAATCTGGCATACAATAAGAATATTTTATTGTCTTTGAAATCTGGTATAATCCAGGAAATATACAAACAGAAGAAAACAAAAAAAATATCAACACTAATGGTCTCCTATAACATATTTGATGGGACAAGACATACATTTCTTGGTATGAAAATGAGCTGTATAAAATGTAACTTTGGCCACAATGACCTAAATACATAATGTAAGCAATATGAAAAATATTTTAAAGTTAATGTGAATGTTAAAACTAACCTAATTTTAAAATGTTTTATTTTCAAAGAAAAAAATGTCCTTTTTACCAATGTGTTGTATACACTTCAATTTATTCAACCAAGTAACCCAGTTTTTCAAAGCTTTCGGTCCCTATTTTGCAATACTGTCTGAAGAGTCAAAATGCTTATGTACACTACGGCACTGCAGCTAGCTCAGTTAAGTCAACACTAATAATTCTTATTACTGCAATAATAGTCACAGTTTCCATGTTTTAAGCCATGCACCAGGATATTCTGGGAGGTAGGTAGTGATTTATGAGTAAATTCTATGTATAAAATTATCTATCTCCAAAGGAGACAGAAATAATATGTACTTAGATATATCATTCTTAACTAAGATTTAGTCCTTGTAAGGCAATTACAGGATGTACACTTTGATTTTAGCCGTAATATGTTCCTCGTTGGGAGGGGTGTGATACTATGTTAACATAACATACTTGTATAATGAAAACATTCTCAGGAAAAATTTAAAGGAGTAAAGTAATATTCGATTCTTAGGTCTAGAGAATACTATTGTTTTACAAACTATTCTTACTTTCTTTGATTTTAAATTATTTAAGAGTGTCATTATTACTACTGAAACCACATATATTAAATGAAACTTTAAAGGCCCCAACATACATTCTCAAAGAAACACTTGGGCTGTGTAGTTTCCGCGATACATCTTATGCCTGTTGTGCTATTGAAAACTGCATAAAAAAACATAAACTGAAAGTTTTTATCTTTACAACACATAAACAATACACAGAAATCATGATCATAACGATGAAGCAGAGATTCAGGAAGATGGTTACTACAAATGGTTACAATTAAGTGTGAATTCTGAGGTAGCTCCAGGTGGCTGGTGCTGTGACCTGCTTTAGTGAACCATCCTAAAGGACTGCGTAAGACACAGTGCACTTGAGCTGCGGTTAGCACTCACTTTCTCGTAGTACTTGATTTCGTATTCGGTGATGACTCCATTGGGGTGCTCCGGTTCCTGCCAGGAAAGCTCCACGCTCCTTTGCAGCACCCGCTCCTTCATGACTCCACTCACTTGCGAGGGAGCTGTTTGGACAAGATGTGTCAATAAACAATGAGAAAATCCACTGGATGCCTCAAATCAAATGTCACAACTGATCAGTCCCATGCTGTGCCGGTTTCATTAAGGTAAAAGAAAGCACCTTTTCATAGCTCACAATTCAGAAGTTAATGAATATTCAAACAGGACCTTATTACTGTTCATAAACCTTAATAGGAATTTAAATTAAAGTGCAAACAGCAGAAGATAGTATTGTTCAAGTTAGTGCAAAATGGAAATGATGGGGCTGAGAATGACAATTAGGCAAATGGATGCTAATTAAGGCTAGAAAATATGATTTTAGATTAATCTCCAATGATAAACTAAGGCAAAGTATGTATTTCACATGTGATAGCAATATTCTCCCCAAAAGAAAAAAAAAATGTATAAAAGACCATTTTAATTTCCAATGAAAGTGACTGTACCTCACAAAATATTTTTATGTTTCATTTGTGTGTTTATGTATGCATTCTCAGAAAATACCAACCAACCTTGGAAAAATTTTAACTTTTATTAAGATGCAAAAAAAGTGAAAGCTTCTCTGATTTAAACATGTGCATTAATACACACACACACACACACACACACACACACAGATGCTCACATAGGTCATTTATAGCCATGTATCCTAGGTTTCAGGTTGTGGTAGAAGCAATTCACAGCTACAATTTCCCTTTCTCTTTCTATACAGATAATAATATGCTTGGAGTTCCTTCATTCCAATTAGTGGCATATCCTCTTTGGTAGCTAAGGCTGTGGAATGTAGCAAACTAATTTGCTCTGTCTAATTTGCTCAGTGATGATTAACTAGTTGTCTTCTCTGTCTACATGAGTAGCTGCGTTGGCTTGGCTGAATTTCAGTGGGGTCATTACGTTTCATGTATCATGCTCTATCTCATTCTGTAAAATATTTTCAGGCTGTTAATTTAATTTTCAGATGTCTGAAATTGTTAATAATCCCGCTGACAGAAAGGCAATTATATAGGGCCAAAGCCATTTAAAGCAAGCTTCTGATGTTTATCCCTTTGGCTTTATTTTGGTGGGGCTTGTTTTTCTTTCTTCCTTTCTTTCTTTCTCTTTCTTTCTTTCTTTCTTTCTTGATTTCTTTTTTTCTTTTTACTTTCTTTCTTCCTTCCTTCCTTCCTTCCTTCCTTCCTTCCTTCTTTGTCTTTCTGGCTTCCTAATATTTTCTTGCATCAGTGTCTAGGGAAAATATTTTTTCCTTCTTTCTTATTTGGCAATTCATGGAAGATTCATGACTCCCACTTTCTCTCAGGTTACTAATACAGAACTAGGCAGATTAAGTGGGACAAGTTTCCCTTGAAGAGGGTGCAGCTGAAGTACTCAATTCAGTGTTCACAGACTAACTGCAATTCTGTGATGTTTTCAGTAAGGCAAGTTTCTAATAAGTAATCCTCCCTTTGCCACAATTTTAGAGTCCTGAGTATATGCAATGAAAAAGAACTTCACGCAGCACATGCTTCACTTAGAGTCTGTGATGATCACAATGTTCCTTGGTCCACAGTCTTGGGCAACATAAACTCCAACCAATCATGAGGTGAGGTTCTACTTAACAAATAATCTCTGATGCCTTACTTAACCTCTTAAAATGGTTCAGAAAAATCTATACTTTCATTAGTTCAAAAGTAAGCAGCAAAGATAAAAATATTGCAAAGCAAAACAATGAACTATCTATTAGAGCCACTGGGCTCTGATCGGGATTTACAATGTATTTGTGCACTTTCAAAATAGGTTAACAAGAAATAGGTGAGCGAGGCAACAGCTGTAAATTTCTAGGTCTCTTTCAAAAACATACAGCTCAGTGTGATTTTTTCAGTGTAAGTCAAACTGTAAGAACGTCGTTCTCTCAAAACACAGTGCAGGAGACAGAAAATATTGCATTCTCTGAGTTATGGAGGAAAGTTGGGATAAAAATCTACCTTATTTTGTTTCTGATGCACAAAACAAGATCTCAGCTTAAAATAACACTTTTTTTTTAATAAGTTGAATGCTAAAATTCATGATTTTATCCTGGAATAGAACTTTTACCCATGAAATTATGGTAACTGAGATTTGAAGGGAAATAATGGTGCCTATAACCACATGTGAAATATGTAATATTTTGAAATTCGTAACTCAACAACAACAACATATTTCACTGCAACATATTCTTTCTGTTTTGCACAGAAGACCTACTGGTAAGTGGTCATACTCTTGATATTTTTGTGTATTTAAGTCCTTGCTGACATTTATTGTATGAAGTCACAAATTTTTAGACAGTCAAAAATAGAACTATTAGTACATGGCCCTTCTATAAGTACAAGATTTTGGTGCATGAATGCTGGTTATGTTTTCCCTGCAGTTTAGTATCTGAAGGACAGAGGATAGGGAAAAACAAAACATACAGTTTACAAATGAGAAAAGGTACAACCTCATCAGATTCTAACAAGATCATTATTTGTAGATAAAGTTACATGTTAAAGTAAAACTGAACTGACATAAATACAATGATTTCTATGGTTATGTCATAATTGATCTATTAAACATACCCTAAGTATTTCTCTAATAATCTCCTCACTTTTACATTTAAATAAATAATTGCAACTCGAACTTATACAAAGCTACTAAATAGTAACCAACGATAAATAAATATTCTGAATTGGAAAATTATTTTGCCTATAGAGGAACTGTTAACATGAATTTTTAGTGGGTTTGTCACAAACTACGAATAGATTCATTTCTCATATAACTTTCTGGAATAATTCATATACAACAGCTAATTTCAAATGGAGAAATAGAACATTGACCTTTAATTTCTTCAAGCTGGGTAGGATGACACACACTTGTAGTTCTAGCACTTGGGAGTCTGAGGCAGGAGGCTCATCCTGAGTTCAAGATCAGATTATACTACACAGTGAAGTTAAGGCTAACCTGGATTATAAAACAAGACTTTCTCTCTCAAAAACCTTTTTCTTCAAGACTTATTGAGGACCTAAAAACATAACAAATAACTAAGATATAAAATAAACTATGCCATAATGCACATTTACTAAATCATATTTGAATCAGAAAAAATGGTGACAAAATATAATAATTTTAGGAAATTTAGCGATAATTTCAAAAGTTCAGAGTGGCAAACTTCAACAATGTAATATCAAAGTTGACAAAGTTAGTGAAACAGGAATCAAAACTCTTATGAAAGTCAGTAAAGTTACTCTCTTGGCTGGATGGGTTTGTTACTATGTTTTGAATTGAAAAATGATCAGTTAGAGGTGGGTTAATATAGATAATTATTTTATACATTTGAGCTTCAAAGTACTCATATATGATCCTTGATGATAATGAATTTCCAAGTAAAATCAACATAAAAGTATTTTATAAATATATCTTCCTAAAAGATCCATTTTTTCCTCCTGAAATGTTAAGCTTAATTGTAGGGAAGGAACGTTCTAATGTGCACTGGTGAAAAAGACAATTTTCAACATACTGTAAGAGACAGAATGGCACCTAGGAGATACTCATAACCTGGTCTCTGTGAAAATTACACGGCAAAGGAGAAATTGCAGATATAAGCCAAGTTATAGATCTTAAACTAAAAAAAATGACCCTGAGATTTTTTTCCAAGCAGGTCCAATCTAACCACAGGAACTTTTCAACTGCAGAAGAATTTCTCAATATATACTCAGGGATGCAGTACAAAAAATCAAGGGATTTTAATCATGAGAAAGACTCAATCCACTGAGCTGGTTGAGCCCAAGGGAAACACTAGAAAATATGGAGCTAGCTTTTAGGATAAACTACTGGACCTGGCTGACCAACAGGAAAAGAGAGACGTGTGTTTTATAACTACAGAGAAACTCAATTTTGCAAACAACATGAATGATCTCTGAAGCAGATTTTTGCCAGAAACGATAAACAAACAAACAAACAAATAAAACTTCCCAAATCAACTGAATTTCAGCCTCACGTGGCTGTCAGCACAAAATCCAGCTGTCTTACTGTGCCTAGACGTCTGACCCACAGAACTGTGAGGTAACAGATGAATATTGTTTTAAATTGCTAAGTTTTGGGGGTAAATTTTTAGGCAGATACACACAATTTATGTAGTACAGGATAAAAGCAGAACAACTTAAATTTTATTAATCTTATGAGAAAAATTTAGTGACTGCTTATTATAATAATCCATCAAATGATCCATAAAATTTTATGGTGAAATATCATTTATACAAAAGTTTTATTAAACACACTGCTTAGTAAAACAAAAACTACAATGTTGTATATGAAAAGGTTATATGACACATGAAAAAGAAACAAATTTTATGTGTCATAGAACTTTAATGAAGCTTATGAATCTGACTTGTAGTGCAAATTGACCTTGAATTTGCTTATGTAGCCCTGGTTGACCTCAAATGCACAGCAATCCTCCTGCCTCACCCTTCCAAGTACAGGGATTATAGGAACAACATGAGTTGGAATTTTAAAAAGCGATTTATTTATACTATTCATCATTTCCTTACATTTTTATGTTCTTACTAAATTTCAACAAAAAATGAAATGAAAAAAATATATGTATATTTCTAACAATATAATCATATAAGGCAGTTACAGCACTTACATCACACACAAGGAAACCTGTTTTGGCCCACATATCAAGTTAAATCTTTTGATATTTGTCCATTTTTAATTAATAAATACAAAAGGTAAAATGAATATTATAGAAGAGAATCAAATAAGAATATCAATAACAAAAATAATCTTTTACTGAACACATGTTGCTATATATTATCATTATAGAATTCATATTTAGTCTGGAAACAACAAACACGTATTATATCACATGCTTGATATTTTGTAATATATGACTTTTAGTTTTCTTACTTTTCCCTACAAGTGTTTCATTTTTGAAATAGAGGACTAACAATAAAAAAGGCTTATAATTTATTTCAATAATAATACACTAGGTTATAACTTCATGGTTTGGTAAAGTGTTATGTAAGAGCACTTCCATTACTAGGATATGTAGAAAAATTTTAC
Source organism: Cavia porcellus (assembly GCF_034190915.1). Classification (NCBI taxonomy): domain Eukaryota; kingdom Metazoa; phylum Chordata; class Mammalia; order Rodentia; family Caviidae; genus Cavia; species Cavia porcellus. The sequence continues at coordinate 58,677,854 of NW_026947505.1, forward strand.
TAAATTAATTTCTGGAAAACAAAAAAGCATGAGTAGTATATTATAAATAATATAATAATTTAACCAAGTACAAGACTAAAAGCATTTGAATCTGTAGTGATTACGAGGAATTCATTTGGAATAGATGTCTATAGTATTATTTGGTTAGAAATGAAGCATGAAAGGCTAAAATATACATAAAATTTCATTTTCTATGAAGTGGTAAAAGATAGTGGGAGATAAATGATTGTTTACAAAATTAAAGTATATTTACTTTGTGACCTACTTAACACACTAATTAGGATAATGTTTTATTCAATACATAAAATACATGACAATTGAAATATAAAATAGAATGAGTTCCTGAAAAAATTCAAAGAATAATAAGTGAAATGACACGTTGAATAGGAGCTAAAGATCGGAGTTTCTATGAAAAAATGAGTATAATGGTAAACTAATGCAGAAGAAAAGTAACAGCACCCTAGAGAGGAACCCTAGTCAAGTATTTATATGCGAGTTGGGTCTATGTATTTTCAGGAGAGAAACAAAACACATTAGAGGAATGACAAAAGTCATTGTTCCACTATTTCATCACTAAGAATAGTCAATTTTCTTGATGTAATGAGTGTAAAAGTGATCAGATAATACAATTTTTCAGTAATTTTTCTGCTATCACTGGATAATTACCAATTGTTTGGACACTTAATTAATTAGCACTTTCCAGTACAGTCTTTAAGTAAAATACTTTAAGAGTCAGAAGCAAGGGTTGTGGGGAAAGCTAATGTTGGTGGTGAACAATTAGTCTGTAAGTCGATACATCTTCATTTGGATAAAATTCCTTTAAATGTCAAATCAATGACAACTTAAAACCCAGTAGATATAAATCAGGCAGATTCCCAAAATGTCTTGCTGACACCAGTCCTATTCACTTAATAACTAAATGATGACCTACTGTTTAAATTCAGAAAAAATAAAATAAGACCTTGATAGTGAGTCAGACAGGTTATATGTTTTTTCAGTCAAGAGTTAATACTACCTTTCTACTATTAGAGGTTTAGCCAAGAAACATTCATTTGGTATTTACTACATACTAGGCACTGTGAATTTTTAAAAATCCTTAAGTGTTTGCAAAATTCTTAACATACTTTGAATCATTATATAAATACACATAAAATTTGCATGTATAAAATTTCCACATATACTGATCTTCATTTCTTCCACATTACAACCCATTGCACACACATTCTCCTAATTTTACTAGTAAAGAAACTGAGCCTTGTACAAATTAGGGAGCACCGTTTTAGAATGGGGCAAATTTTGAATTCAATGCGTATTTTAAGCCCTAATTCCTAGCCTGTTTCCAACTACACTACAATTTCTTGAGAATAAACATGAAGAAGTGGATAGCTGACCATCATTCATTCAAATAGTGTTTACCAAAAGGCCATGATGTTTCGGAATGTAAGGACCTGGGGATATAACCAAGAGACTATTTAGGGATCTGCTGAATAGGCAGTAGTTCTAGAACCTACTGATACTAGTGCAGGTTGAACTTAGCAGAGATTTTTAAAAATATCTCTTTGCCTAAAAGTATGAACGCCACATATGATCCAACTCTAAAAAGTGTGAAATGATGAAAAATGAGGACTCTACCAAGCTAGTCCCTAAGTGATAAAGATATGTTTTCCTAAAGCAAGCACTCTGTGTTTTATGATATTTTTGCAATCTAGTTACATACAAATGAATGCAGTTTTAATACCTGTGGTCTTGTTTTTACACCATAATTAAAAAGCTCAATTTTTCATTTATGCTATATATTATAAATTGCATAATTTAATAATACAAATCTGCATTTCCTTCTTATCAGCTGTGTTGTAGTCCCCATAGGAATGTGCCATATTTATCTGACCGAATGCTTACAAGCATGCTTGTAAACAAGAATGGCCCTTTCCTTCTCTTTCATCATAGTTTTAAAAATCATGGTGCAGTAAATCTGCTGACAACATCGTGGCCTCATGTAAATTTCTTCAGAGGATAAATTATTAGAGTAGTGCAGTGCCTGTGGTGCTACAAGGTGGATGAGGTTATGAAATCAGAGGAGACCAGATTTGCCCATTGTTAGAGCTAGAGTAAGACACTTATAAAAAGAATGAGGATTCAAGGCAGTGCGTATTATTTCACAGAGACTATTTTTGCGATGCAGTATTTTACTAGGATGGAGACAGCAGTGCCACCCAAAGTGCAGACCAGCTTACTCAAAGTGCAGCTGCAAGCCGCTGGTTTGTGGGAAGATGAGAATCTGTGTCAGATGTACATCAATTATGTCAGTAAGCAGTTTTTTGCGTGTTGCTCAGCTGATTTTGTTCTCAGCAAGATTTCTTGATGAAAGAAGTTTTTGTTTTTCTTTGCAACTTTCATGATTTGCTTTTCAATGCAAACATTTGTATGTCATACATGAGCATTTTAAGCACAAGTGTCTTTTAAGAGTACTCCATTGTTATTCTTGAGTACATTTCACAGTTGCATTGGAATGCCCAGAAGGTAAGAGCACAATAATATTTTTATTGATTTCTGATGTGAGTTCCATTCATTTATAACTCATACAACATTTTCAAGACTGACTACAGAACTACACGCACTGTAAAAGAGAGAAGGTCTCAGTTCCTACCTGCTGGGACTTTTTTTTCTGGTATCGGGATTGAACTCACTGTTGGGACATTTTAATTCCTAAAACTAGCTAGAATATAAATGTACACAAACAATCTGAATGCAAAAGTAAGTATGGTAGCACAGATAAAATATAAACCAAGTGCCAGCAACTTCTTGGGCGATATTAAAGAACAAAGCACACAACTTCTCTGTCGTAAACAAGAATCGTAAATCAGTGACTAGTACAATCATGGCTTTAAATCATACATTAGAAATGTTGCCATCATATCTATAAACTCAAAGAGAAAACTTTGTATCTGTTAGGTAATAATGGACTAAGATCAAGGTTGGCTCAATGATTTTTTCTCGAGTGCCTTCCAACCAACTATAAGAAACAGCTCCTTGAATACTGCTTCCTCTACTACAGGGGATACAAATTCCTCCTTCTTTTGGTGAAGGGGAATGCTACACAATGTGGCATTATATTATCTTATACCTGTCTCCCCAGCTATTCTGACATTTTTAAAATATAGGAAGAATATAGGAGTATGTGTCCAAGAGCTAGCTTCCCAGATATATGCACCTCCTTACTTCTGTTGTAACATTGAGCAAGAAATCAAAACTTGCTTTGTCCAGTATCTTTAGCTTTAAAATAGAGATAACCATATTACACACTGCGTAAATCAGCTATTTATCGAAAGTAAATACATAAGTACTTGTTAAATATTTAAACCCATTCCTGACACATGATAATTCTTCCCAAATGTATTATTAACTCATATTTATTTTGCTTGTGTTAAAATTATAATTTCTGCAACCCATTCCAGAAAACTGCAATACTTTCCAGAACAGTCTCATACGATGATTCAGGAATCAGTGTTTTTCAAATGCCTCACATAAAGTTGCTAAATTTGAGAACAATTACATTGAAACTTGGCAGGAAAATAAATTGTAATTTGCAGGGTGGGGGAATCTATCCAACACCTTTCATAACACATGCTGATAATGCTAGATATTTACTTTTGAGATTGACAGTTTTCTTCAATAGTCATGTTAGTAAATGATCATGTTATATAACCGAGTCTATTCTGTATCTATCAGCTTGATAGAAAAGTAAAACATCAATGTTAACTATTTCAGAAGGGACATGCAATTGTGAAAATGGAAATAAAACTACTATATGAGAAAAGCACCAATATGACACACCTTTTGCGAAATGCTATAAAATACATGCAGTGGTGATGAAAATATAAATGAAGCAATTTCTTTTTTCACTGTTAAGGAAACAAAAATTTTGAGTAATTTTTTAAAAACACTCACATTTGGTCTGTTGGGTAATCTGGCTCGCTGTCTAATTCTCCCATGAACCCACTGTCAAAAATTACCTTCGTTATAAGGTCAACTATGTAACTGTGGTCTTGCTTCAATGTCCGAATATTTATAGAAATCATTTATCAGGAATTAGGAGCAACTATGGTCCATAGCCATGCTATTTTTCCATAACAAAAATGAACCCTTGAATAGAATAAGATATATGTAGACACACTCATGTTAATGACTGCCTTTCTAGGTCATGTGGATAGTATTTTCAGCTGTGCATATTAACTTTAGAGCATGTTTTTATTTATGAAGAAAGAATTATATAATATTCAAATCACAAAACCTTTGTAATTTTAGTCAACAATATATGAGATGGTAATTCAGCCTAAATGCTTATATATAAATTTATTTATAATTTTATAGCTGTTTAAGCTCTATATAACATAAGTTTATATGTCATACATACACTATTGCATATTCAACACAATGTAGCTGTATTTTCTTTTGGCATGCAAATTATTGTAATTTTCATTTAGATGAAATTAGTCCATATTTATTATATATCATAAGCCTGAATGATTTTTGTTATTGTCCTGTACACAATAATATTGCAGAAATTCACGGATTTGGTTTATTTTTCAGTAACAAAAAACTAGTGTTTACACAACCAATAGGTTGTTTATTAATAACAAGAATGGGAAGAATACCAATGAAAGAGATTTGTCTTAAAATAGTCTGATAATCACATAATTTTGAAAAAATCGTATTTTTTTATTGGAATAAAATTTACATTAATAAATGCAAATCATATGTTTATGCCTATACTGCAATTTATAACTGATCAAATATTTATCCATTACATAGCGTTATTCATTAACATAAAAGCAATGCTGTAGAACATAACCAAATTTTAAAAAAATGAATGATGGAAGAAAAATTGACTTAGTAATGAATATAATTTACATAGTTATTGCATACAGGTAATTATGTATAGATAGATATATTTAAGATATATAATATGCACCTACAAATCACTTAATAAATTTGAATTTTTTGAAAGTGACTCTATTACATGAAATATAGGAATGCATCCATTTATTGAGTGACATAGTATTGCTTAATTTGCTATAACATTTAAATATCTACCAAACTATATGATAGCTCCATGCTACACTATTTATAATTTTCATTCTGAAGTTCTTGATAGTGATTGAAGACCAACACAAAAATTCCATTACATTTTATCTATCATAAATCTCATGCTTTTCCTACTTTATTGTTGACTTCATCTTATTTGTATCTTAAGTTTCCTCTATTCTGATATGGATTTGCATTTGACCATATTTTTTCTGGGTCTAAAACATCTATTTTTTCAGAAATTGTTCTCTACTAGTTGTTTTGTTCATTTTATTTTATTTCAAAGTCATGTGATATGTCTCAGAATTTGATTAATTTGATTAAATAGCGTTACAATAACTAGATAATTCAAATATTTCAACAGGAATGTGGAAAAGGAGAGAAAATGAAGAAGGAAATAAAAACAGGAAGAGGAGGAAAAGAAACAGATGGAAAGCCAAAAAAGATCCACTAATTAATATTCTTCAACTAAGATACACAATTAAAATGTTAGCATTTCGATATTTAGGTTCTCATAAACTTAATTTGTACACATTTCATAGTAATAAATTCTCAATACTAGTCAAGATCTTTTACTTTATAGCAAGAGTATGCTACAAAATAAATGTTAATTTCTGTTTATTTGTAAATTTGTTTTTTTTTAAGATTTTGAGACAGACTCTTGACCTTACTCTATAGCCCAGCTAGTCTCAAATTTGAGGTGACCCTTCTGTCTCTGTCTCCTGAGTGCTGGGGTTACAGGTGGGCACCATCAGCTATTAAACACTTAGTTTCACATACTTGGCTAAATGTATTTCACACAGCTTTGCAGTTCGTTTTTTAAAGCTAGGAACAATTTATAAGCCACTGAGAACAAAGGCATAAATGAAAACTGCATTATACTTCCCACACCTGTGCTATATAAATGTGACATTAGTTTATCTTATATATATACATATATATATATATATATATATATATATAAATATATAATCTTAATGCTTAGAGAAAATTAATGCAAGCTCCATAAAGCATCCAATGAATTTGCAAAAATCACTCTCGTGTGCTGAGAAATTTTACATGTAGAAAGTCACAATTTATGAACAAGTTTTATGCCAAAAATTAACTTGGAATTTGGTTGCTCCAATATAGATGTCATTTATCAAAGAAACAATATCATACATAGACAACATCTATCTGTGGAGAAATATTCACAAACATCTGTTTGACTCAGTGTGGTGAAAATAATTTATTTTGCATAGAAAATGTACTGAAAACTGTTTTGTTTTAATTACTAAGTATGTGAAATAGAAAAACCAATACACTGTGTCTGTTACCACTATTGAATGCAGGTGTTTCAGTTCAAGGGTTGATTTCCTTGAACCCTCCCTCTCATTTTGGTGTCTCTTGGCCAAAGACAAAAACTGATCAAATTTGCTTGCATCTGTTCCCTCCTGTGTGTGACAGTGTGAGAACACAACACTCAAAACTTACACTTGCAAAAGAGGTTTAATTTGGCTCACTGTGAGGATTCACTCCATGGTCAGCTGGCTCTAAGGCAGAACCAGCCTGCAGGAAGGGCATGGCAGAGTACAGATGCTTAGCTCATGGCCTGTGGTCCACAGAATGGGGACAGTGCTGACCAGAAGGGGTGGGGCACCAGACATAGGTCCTGAAGGCCCTCTCACAAGGTCCAGCAGGTCTCAAAGCAAATCAAGTTGATCACCACAGCTTGCCCAGCTTCTTAGGAATAGATTGCAACTTTCACTCCATTCCTAAATAGTCTCTAGACACCAAGAAATAATTATCTCCATGACTAACTGGACATAAATACAGAAAGATAGTCTCTGCTTCACCTTTTAGCAAATAAAGCAGAAATTGATAGCTCACAGGCTTAATCTGGCCAAAAACCACTTAGTTTGGTAAATAAAGTTTAATCAGAACACAATTGAATTTTTACATATTTTCTATGCTGCTGCTGAGCTAAGGCATAAACCCAAGGTTACAGTAACAAGTTAACAGGACCCTATCAATGTCAAGAATTTATTAAATGGCCCCTTTGCTTTTGTTCTGAGTTAGTCTGTTTGGTTGCAAGAAAGAAAAACATAAACAAAACAAAACAGTAATGTCACATTGTCTTCTCATGAAAAATAAGCATTCCACAGATAGGTAGTTGCTATTTTACTCAGGAGTTTGTGGTTATAGAGATTGCTTCTATGGCCGTTTGTTCATTGTTGTAAGCAGTATGACAGTTACTGCTGCTGCTGCTGCTAAATGTTTCCTATCCATGATGCAGGCACGGGGAAGGAAAAGGTTATGCAGAATGCTGCAGACCTAAATTAGGAGAGCCAATGCTTTCAGGAAATTCTGGTAACTTTCTTGTTATATTCTTCCTGAGGCTGGGAAATGGATTTTTAAAGTGAAGTTCAGTACACTGCTGCCCTTCAAGCAAAGACAGAGAGAAAAAGAAGAAAAATAAATAAAAATAAAAATAAAAGACAGTATCAGAATGAAAAGTAACAGCATTTGCTATCATAACAAAAATAGACAATCATCTCAAAAATAGACAATAGAAAGATTATGCACTAAAGCGCACCCCACCTCACACATTAACTCTTGTTTTGAATATAGAACATAAAGGAGAAAAAAAGAATGAAAGGACCAAGCAACTTGATTCATATTCCTTACATGAAGGCAGCACATCATGGAAGAAAAGTTTTGTAAATTAGGACCGAGAAAGACATTTATAATGTCACTTAGCTTTCATCTGTAAGTTTAAAAACTATTAGAGAAAAATAATTTTTTGTCTACTTTGGCTACATCTGGAGGTTGTTGCAGGCAATTTTGAACAGGGCAGAGGTCAGGCTGGAAAAAGTCACATCAGGTGATTTAAATCTCTTTCCAGTGGGACAAGTCATTTACTAGACGGTATAAATAATACATTGACTAATAGGAATGCAGTACTTGTAAAAAGAGCAACCTTCAATAACACTGCTTACTTATTTTATACTTGAAAAATACCCAAGTGAAGAAAAGTCACATTAACTCAAAGTACTAGCAAGCAACTCTCCATTGAACATATTTGAGGGATTATTACATACTAAATGTATACATCTTTATCCTATAATTTGCCCTTTTACATAACCAGTCTCTCCTTTTCCACTGAATTTCTGCCTAAACCATTTTAGCAAACCGTCTTATGAGCCAAATCTTTTTTCAACTACATGAGAAACCTTCTTTATTTAACAAAATAAGACCAAATAAATAAATAAACAACTAAAAGTCTGGATTCTTTTTTCTATTTCCTCAAGTCAATCAAGCTGAAATCTGCAGGCAGGCTCTGGCTTTACCCTACATCACTATGAGTTTCTGACAGTGCCACCAACAATCCAGTCATCCAGTACTGAAGGGCTGTTTTGAATCCCTACTTGTCTTGAATTCTAGGTACCACCAATTTTGTTAGTCTCTTTCTTCTTTTTCTTTGGTTTTCACAATACACTGTTTCCCAGATTTGTTGTTATGCTTCTGGTTAATTCTTTTGTTTTCTTCGTAAGTCTTTTCCTTTAATCAGGGTCAAAATTCTAGGTCCACATGAAAAGATGTTCATCTTCATTTGTCACTATGAAAATGTAAACTAAAATCCCTTTGAGATTAAGATTACTTGGTCCTCAAAATAACGAAAAGGTCAGGCAAACACAAATGTTGGCAAAGACGTCAAAAAAACAGAATTTGTACACATTACTGCCAAACATTTAAAACAGTGAAACCATTTAGAAAAAGCAGTTTTTTAAAAAAAAATGAAATTATAAATTTAGCAGAGTTAACATGCTATAACATGACACAGCAATTACACTTAGTGTTTATTAACAAGAAATTAAAACACAGACCCATACAAAGCCTGTAACATGAATGTTCACAATAATGCTATGCACATAGCCATGAAAGTGGAAAAAATCTGAAAGTTCATAAATTGGTGAACAAATAAAATGTAATACTATTAACAGAATTAATACAAATAAATGAAGATGCTATATATGGTACACCTCAAAAAGTATCACACTAAGTGAAAGAACCCAGATACCTAAGATTTGAATAATGTAAGTCTATTTAGATAGAATATATGGGAGAGACAGATTAGCCGCTGCCTCGGTCAAAGAGTGGGAGCAGTAAGTGAGTGTACATGGAAGGGTCTGAGCAGTCACTAAAAGAATGTAAAACCTCTAACACTGGGTGTGGTGATGGTTGTACAACAAAACAAATTTAATCTATATTTTCATGAACTACTCTGAGATAGAAAAACAAAATATTCACAATTTATAAAGTTATATTTTATCAAAATTGATACATGATACATTTATATTTATCGTATATCTTATTACTCATTCTGAGTAATATCTCATATAATACAATGCTCATAGTTCTTTATTTACAATATTTAAGCTGAGTTTTTTCTCAAATCTATCATGCACACACATACACACACACACACGAATATATATAGTTATACCACAATATTTGTATGAAAGTTTCTGCAAATTTATAGTTGAAAGGAATTTATCATCAATATATTTTGGCAATGCTATGGCTATAAAATTGTCCATAGTAATTACGGGGAGGTGGTGAGATATAAATGTTCATTCTTAAAACATACTTTTCATTTATGAAAAAAATACTAAAACTTGTATTGGCTCAAATTCAACAAATGTACAGGATTTGTAAGTTTTCAGCATTCTATTCAGAAAATAGCTAGTACTTGAGAAATGAGTTTCTTCAATGATGATGCTAATTTGCCAGGATTAATACTGGGAGACAGGAATTAGGCCCTAAAAATTAACTCTGTTGCAAATTTCTCGGATCTTTCAAGAATTTGAAAATTTCCTCTGGAGTAGAAGGAGTTTCTTCCTTCTTTCCTTCCTCTATCTAGATTTTAATTCTGCTTTTAGGTTAATCTTTCAGTTTTAGATCTCCTTGGCCTTAATCCGACATCTATGCATGGTCTCGCCAGGACCCGGCAGCTTTTGTGTTCTGAGATGTGAAGCAATGTATGTATGAGTGCCTACCACCAAATGTTCACCCAACAATCTGATTCCAGAAAATGACACGAGAAGGCTCCTCAGGAAGTTTAGCGTCTCAGCATTTTAAGATTAGTAGTCTGGGGCTGGGGATGGCACAAGCATCCACCTGGAAAGCGCAAAGTCGTGAGTTGTACCCCCGGTACAAAAAAAAATTAGAATCTGCCTAAAAGTCATACAAATGGGTCATCAGAAGAGAAATCTGATCTTCATTACGTCAGAAAAACAAACACAACAAAGAGTACAACTGCACACAATGAATATAAGCCTAGAGTGGATTCCCAGAGTCTGTTTTGCAAATATTACTCTGTAGATGTTCGCTTAATATTTACAACTCATTGTCCAACAAATGCTGAATTGCTTGTTCTTTAAAATGAGTGCACTTTGTACATTTTTCCAGTAATAAAATGTTTTCAGTGACATGCTTTTCTGGACGAACTCTTTATATTTATGAATACATTTCTATTGTAAACTGTCCTGAACGGAAACCAAAGGCAATTCTGTGTCATAATTTGTACAGAAAATATTACCTACTGATGAAAAATGACAAGCATATTCTCTATAGTTAGTACTGAAGAATTTGTTTCGAATGGAAAGTTTCTTATACAGCATTTTAAAATAAGGACATTTGAATTTAAAAGAGTTCTAATGTTTGTGGTTGCTTTTAGCCATATATAAAACAGAATTTTCATAAAGTATATAATTGCCTAACTAAATAGTTTGACAAAAAGTACAAAATAAATCAATACCTCATCACTAAAAAGAGTAAAAGATTAATTTTTTGTTGTGAGATTACTAAGTTATGGGCCTAACAGAAGCAAACCAAAGTGACTATATATAATAAAATATACTCAATATTTATAAAAAGCTAGAAGAAAGGCTTTTGAATGTTTTGACTATAAAGAAATAAATGCTTGAGAAAATAGAATAGTTAGCTAGATTCGAACATTACACAATATATTCATGTATCAGTACCTCACATTGGTACCCTGTAAATATGTACCATTTTACACATCAATTCAAATTTTAAAAATTCACCATAACGATTTGTTAGTTGCTTGAAATCGATTCATTTGAAAAAATCTGAGCAGCATACTATTATTCAATTGATGTGGAAAGGAACATTTATCTACTGAGAAAATATACACATCTATCTATCTATCTCTCTCTGTCTAATGCATGTAATAAATATAGAGTGAAATTCTATTAGATCTCAGAAAGAGAAGGAAGTGTTTTCAGCTATACCTGGACTAAATTTTATTTCTAGCTTTTGAAATTAAAAAGAACAAAATATATGACTGGGCCTTTTTTTCTTAAGCTTAGTTACAGTAAACACAAACAGCATTCCTTGCAGAAGGTGTTCCCTGTACTACTTCACAATCTTCAAAAACATGCAGAAAAGTTTCAGACTTTTTTTCTTTATTATTTGTCTTGTCCAAATTGCTAACTTCTCCGTGTCACTTATTTTTTTTTAACCTATGCAACATACATAAAAAGAATGGTAAAATAATTTAAAAAGATAACGAAAGGGAATCATTTAGCAAAACTGGCAGCAGTTGGCAATCTTTTAATAATGGATTAAGAACAAAAAGGATACTTAATGCTACAATATACGAAGTTGTACTCAAGGACTTCAAGGAAAGAGTCAATATGGTAACTACTTTTGGGTCGGAATTATCTGGTGGTGAAACACTATTCTGCTTAAATGGTCATGTTTTGATCTGCCCTGTTTCGCTGTTACGCCCTCTTTTTTCTCAATCTCCACTCCATTATTTACTTTTTTATTTTTATCCGTTTAATTAAAGGGAAAAAAATAGCAGGATATAATATAGTAACCCACTTTGACTTTCTATTATCTCGATTTGAAGCCCTGTATTACTCTCACCATCTTGTTTTTGACTGAGGTTCCTTTATTCTGTTTTGCTGGATAATATCAGGTTCGAAAGTTTAGGCATCAGCTGAGAAGATAATGAGATTCATTATAACGACCATTCTCGTTGACTTTTATCTACTTTTGAAGACCTACAATGTCTCCAATGTTTTGGTTTTGTCGGTTTTGTTCTTTACTGTTTTGTTCAATTGTATTACAACTAATGATATAGGCAATTCTATTAGAGATAGCGGGAGGCATTATGGTAACCATTGTTGATCACCTTGTATTATGTTTTTATATTATCTATTATGTCCACCCTTTTGACTTGACCGATTCTGTTCTGTTATGTCACATTTGGTTTTACTCTCTTCCAAAAAAGCAATAAGAACCGTGGGAGCAATGAAACCCAAAATGTGCAATAGTCATTGTACAAAAGAGAGGAAAATAAAGTGCTCTAAACTATATAACTGCATGTATATTTAAGTGTATAAGATAGAAAATGATATCACAGAGTTTTATTGGATCATTGAACAGAACTGTTTGCAGTATCATTGTTGGAATGTCCACTCTACAAGCTTTAATTTTGTGACCTGAACAATTATTTCTAAGATGGCAATATGTAATCCATTAACTAGTGATTTCCTACTGTTCATTTTTTTCTTCTGTAAATCTGTATAACTTGTACCCCTTCACTGTTTTTTTTTTCTTTTCTCCTTAAATAAAAAAAAGAACAAAAAGGAGAATGAATGTACAAAATATTTTATGATGAAAACACTCCAAGAAAAATTTATAGTCAGTCCATTTATACTGTTTACTTGCTGTACAAACTGAATTTAAAAACTAAACTCAAATGTTTCAAAAATATTTGAAGACCTGGGTATTTTCCTTTAAGTCTAAGAAGATACACTATATTTAGGCATCTACTGAGGTACAGAGTTGCTTGTTAAATTGTAATGCCCTCCATAATTTCTTTCTCATTTTATGTTACTAAAGAAGAATCTGACAAAGTACTTCATAAAATTAAAAATCATCCATACAAACTGTAACAGAGGGATCATATTTGTAAGTTATTATACAGCAAACAGTAGATAGTATAAACTGTAATATAATCTGATTATAATAAAATTTATTTGATAATATATCAAGTTATTGTTGTAATTTGACAGTATGGTACCCATCTTTATAACATGTGTGATAATCTCCGTAAAATGTAACACCTGATTAGGTTATTATGAGGCTTTAAAGTGTTTTTATAAACACCAACTACAAATTAAGAGTCCTGGGCACCTTAAATTGTATGATTGGAGAGATTATTTCATTTTACTGTGCCTCTATTTTCTCATCTTTTATGTGGAGAAAATATCAAGTTTCAAGAGGTTGTTAGCAGCATTCCATGAGAAACAATGAAATAGAGTAAACAACAAGACCTAAGTGCACACTACGAGTACAGCTTACAAGGTCTGCTATGGCTTCATTGTCTGCCTTTGACTGATTGCTAGCATCAACATCCTTATTTCTTATTTATATTTCTATGTTAGGACATTTAAAATGCTGTAAAGTGTCTTTAACAGGAAAATATCTTGTTTTTGTTATTGTTCGTTCCATTTTATCAATTCATGGTTATGACTGTCCAATTTCTTCTACATGAGAATCCTTATGCTCTAGTCACTTGGAAAACTGCTCACAAACGCAAAAGAACTGAAAAGTGAGCCTCTCTGCACTTGTTGTATACTTCAGTTTGGGCAATTAATGACCTCTTCATATGCCTTCTTCCCTTACCTGTATGTGAGGTAAATACTATACTATTTTCTGGGTTCATCTCTGGACACTGCACAGTACCAAACAGAAGCAAGGTTTATACACATGTGCAAAAACCAGAAAACTCTTTGAACTTAGGCAATGCATCTACTAAGAAGCATTAAAAGTTTTCACATATGATAATGAATACAAAAAGATCATGTGTGCATTTGCATTGCCACTATTACTGGTATAGATGTTTTCATCTTAGCATTATTTTAAAAATCTAAGTTCAGAGTGTTGATACTAGTTAAGAAAACAGTAACAAATATACTTGTTTTAAAAAACTGAACATTTAAGAAGAGTAAGACAAAAAAGCAGCACTTTTACTGATTTTCAAAATGGTTCGTCTCTTTAGCTGTGTTCCACATAACCAACTTAACCCTGATAAAAGGCTGGAGTACCAAAGTATTGTGCCATTAATATCTATTGCTTTAGATCAATATCCAAGAAATTCCGTGCTGTGGTTACAAGACCAGTGTACTAAGTGGGCATAAAGAATCAGTTATTTATACTATCGATGTCCTAGAGAGCAGGACTTAACTTCACTGGACAAACTTTCACTTCGATGTATAAAAAGTAACAATGCTGACAACTGTAACCACAAGATAAAAAAGGCAAACAACCAGCTACACAGGATACATATCTAAGACTGTATGGGAAGATATTTAAAATACACCTACCATCCTGCTGATGTTCTATTTATAATCTTTTGCTCTCATTTTGGAATAGATCATAAACTATTTATATTCATTCTGGTATGTGTAAGAAAAATGGGAGAGAAAAATGTTATTCTTTTAATTTTGAAGACATTTAAAACTGTAAAATAACTTTGGATTTTGTAAAATTCAAAAGAAATACAGCTTCAAACTTAAGTTGAAGATTTAAAAATATTTTTAAAAATCTGCACACTTAATAATTATAAAGAGGCATTATATATATATATATATATTGACCTTGTCACAATTTAATTTGCAAAACAATCTTTTATCATTTTACTTTGCTTAGTTATATTTTCATATAATCAAAATTTGGGTCACAACTAAAAGAGTTTTCAAAGTTCAATTGTTTGTGAAGAGATTATTAATAATTTCTGAAATCTTTTTATTTTTAAAAAATATACTTTACAATTTGAAGTTATAAAGGTAAATAAGCCATTTAGGAACATAAAATAAGATGACTTCTCTGTCATACTTTTCATAGTTAGTTCTTGTTCCCAAGATCATCTTTATGAAATCTCATTTCTCTCTTTGACATTTGAAAGAAAACATTGTCATTTTTAGCTCCTTTTAAAACTGATCTGTCGACAATGGTATCAAACAACTTTGAACTGATGTTGAATTGTGTAACAAGTGACAATATCAACTCCCAAGGCAGCCAAAATGCTTGCTTCCTGAATGAATCTTGACAGGTCAGACACGAGCCTAACACTCACAAATGCACAGCAGCAATGTATGTAAGCATCACCAAGAGGAAAGAGAAGCGTCAGCTTCCTTGGAAGACATGTTTGTACTTTCTGAAAAACATTACGTACTAATTACCTTTCTTTTGTCTTATCTTTGTTAGGATTCACCACTGGTACTCTATTTCTGAGTAGCAAAATGTTTGCCACCTGCTTGTGGATAAAAACTCTGGCCGGTCGGTTCTGCGGCTTGTAAATGACTCCCAAAGGCGATGAGACGCGGTTTTCCCAGGTGGGCTACTCATTTACTTTGTTTTCTTTCTCCTACTATTCATCTATGCTGACAAGTGTCAATTATGGACAGGAGATTTATGGGACGGGAAAGATAAAGTCCAATTTACAAATCATTTCCTGTGCCAGCAGACAGGAGCAATGACAGAGCTGACTTGCTGTAATTGAATTTCTTGCTGCTATCTACTCACTCACAAGAAGATGTCAAACTCAAGGATGTTAGCTGTGCAAGAGTCTTAATACACTATGATTCTGAACGTGGTGATGACGATAGAGCCTGGGCTTCGACCACCGACTCCGAATGGAATATACTAAAGTATTTTCCTTTCATGCATAAAGATTCTCCTTGCTTACTAAAAGGGCAGTGGAACAAGGACAAGATGTTAAGGCAGCCTAAATTTCAGTGCTGTGACAACTGTGGTTAAGGATATCCATTCTGACATACAAAAAGTGACTTATGTATAACTGCTGATGTAGTAAAACTGAGGAATATTTGACACATATAAATGCAGCCTGAATAGCTCTATCAAATGCGTATTTATGTATTTATATATATTATACATGTATAGAATGTGATATACAGTTAGTTCGGCCTTTATTAAAGGAAATGTCTCCCAACATATACAGATTTCAAAAGCAATAATATCACAGTTTTATGAGGATATAGTTAAATCTTTTATTTCAAATATACTATATGTCATCATAGGAAAATATGGTTATGTCAATTACAGCTTTTGGCTCTCAAAACTAACTTTTACCTGTTAATTACTTGTATATGCTCACTTAAATCCAACGTTTTCATGCGTGTACTCATAGATAGGAATATATATGAGGCAATATTTTGGAGAACTGAAGAAAGTAAACACAGAATCTTGCTTTGCATGCAACCTGTGTCTTTTTGAATTTGTTAGAAATGTGAAAACTATATTAACAGATGCATTTTAAAAGTCTGAGGCTTTATGGTTTGAATTGATATTTTTTCCTAAAGAAAAGAAAAGTTCCAAATCATGCTATATGCTTACTTTCTGAAACTGGTAAGACAGAAAAATGAAGAGAAAGAAGAGGGGAAGGAAGAACATAAAGAAGGAAGAAGGAGAAAATAGGAAGGAGAGAGAGAGACACAAAGTTTTGGACACAATGTAGTTAAAATTTTTGTTCTAAGTTTAACAAATGCAAAGAAAGGTGTTATCCTAAAGCGTGATTTCCTGATCAACATTTAATTTCCTTTGTTGTTGGAAATAACTGATTACAAAAAATGATAGGCCAAACTACCCTAAAATTGTATGTACTCATTTAATTAGATAAATTTTGATATTCACTGTTACAGTACTGTAAAGCTTTATGAATTTAAATTTGATCAGAAACATGAAATTCTCTGTTTTATGTGTTCTAGAACACATCTGTATGCTTATGCAGCCATTTCTGTTTGCTTAGTGTCAAATATTTGATTTGGTTGTTTCATCTAGACCTACAGTTTTTCCTGTTAAAAATGTACATAATGGGTATTATTGCTTTTTCAGAGATTATATATACAACATTTCCACGTGGCTAGCACTTTCATTTTTATGTCCGTTTCACCAAACTTTCCTTTCCAGCCTGAGTTCACGGACATTCCATGTCTAATCAATGGCCACAAAGATAGAGCTGTACATATTCTTCACAATTATCCTGATTCATTTGAATTGATTTTTATAATGTATAATGCAACAAATAGTTTTACAATAGTATTCATAATACTTCTGTCATATATTACATTTCCACGTGTTTGAATTTGTGTGTGTTACTTATCTTTTTGCTGAAT
Source organism: Cavia porcellus (assembly GCF_034190915.1). NCBI lineage: Eukaryota > Metazoa > Chordata > Mammalia > Rodentia > Caviidae > Cavia > Cavia porcellus. Next base: position 58,695,154 of record NW_026947505.1, read on the forward strand.
ACTCTTTTCTTAATTCCAAAGTTTTATGATAAATATCATTATTGTTTGCTTCAAATTTTTGAACTATTCTCAGCCATTATCGCTTTGCCACTTCAAAAACTTATTTCCTGATTAAAGTGTACACATACAGGCATAAACATTATACGCACATTCACACACAATAATTTCTCATTGAGAAATGTGTTCTTAGGTGATTCATTCACTGTGTAAAAATAACAATACACAAAAACCTACATAGTATAACCCATCACACACCAACTGTATATGGTATAGGCTACTTGTGGTCCTTAGGTTACAAATCTGTAAATTATTTACTGTGCTACATACTCTACAGACAACTGTAACAAAATGATAGGCATTAAGGAATTAAAAATAGTGACACATAAAAAGTTATGGTAAAAATACTAGGTAATAAGCATTTTTCAGCTCCATTATCTTACGGATTGCCATCATACATACGATCCATCACTGACTAAAATCTCACAACTAGACAGGCGGATTATGTATGGAATATTATTCTTTCACTTATCCCAATATAGATGAACCTGGAGGATATTATACTAAATGAAGTCAGATACAGAAAAAAAAATATGGCATGATCACATTTACATGTAGAATCTAAAAGAAAAAAAAAAGGAGAAAAACAGGATATATATATATATATATGGAGAGAGAGAGAGAGAGAGAGAGAGAGAGAGAGAGAGAGAATAAAACAATAGTTACAGGGTGGGACATGTGATAAGGGAGGACACGGGGATATATAGGTCAGAGCATATGGTTCAGCAGACGAGTAGGATGAATAAGGCTCAATGTCGACGTACCATAAAATAAGGAATCACATGGTATTTGGGTTTCTCTCCAAATGAGTAGATTTTCTGCTTTTATCACAAAATGAGGTGGGACGATGTGAGATAATAAACATCACGGTAGTAACCCAATTCACTATCTGTAATCAATACATCAGGTTGTACATCTTCAATATACAAAATAAAATTTAAAAAGTAAAAATAAAGTTCTGCTTTCTTACTGTTTCCCACGTATTTCTCAGCTTTCATAAGCTGCCCACTAAAATGACGCTCTGTTTAATTTCTTGATTTAATCTTCAAAACAGTTTCAGAGATAGAGTTTTCATGATTTTATTGCTAGGAAACAGATTCAAAATTTTAAAAGCTTTCCCGAAGTCAGGAATCCTATGACTTAAAAGAAACAGCTACAGTGTAGATTTTGACGGACTAGGCACATTTAATTTTTCGTTTCAAATGAAGTATGCTTTCTTATTTGTAGGTTATTGCGTATTGATCTTAAACAAAGCTTATTTTTAAACTGAAGCTCTCCTGTTCATAAAAACCACAAAGCACATTCATAAGAATATGTTTTGTTTCTCTGCCTGTGCTCAAAATACTTTTCTTTGATGTCCCATTTAGCCCTGAGTTAATAATTAGGTCTCCTCTCCCAGAGGTGACTGCAATTCTGTGCAGGGGTACTGAACCAAAGGAGGATGAGAAATGCATGGCTCTCTTTATAAGTTCAAGTTGCCACTGGTTATTAAAATAAAAGCTCTCTCATACAGAACCTTGTCAGCAATAGCACTTAGTGACCTACAGGGCAGCTATTTACTAAAAACAGGAACTCAGTAATTGAGGAGCAGATATATTGTATCACCAAGTCTGAACCAAGCCATACTGCAAAAGCTTGAGCTAATTGCTTTTTAAGACACTGAAGTTTCTACTTCAGTATATCTCTGCCAAAATACTTGTTAGTCCTTCTTCCCATTATAATATTTTTGTTATAATTCTCCATTGATTAGCCATAGAATTATCCTTAATTTGGGTGGGAATAGAAAAATGTTCAACTAAATAAGCTTTTGCTTCACATTAAGTATTACTGCAGAGATTCTATTTCAAGGTGTTCGGTAGGTCAACATCCAGTTGAACAAACTGCTTCGGTGACCATTTTTTCTTTTCTATTTGCAATGCACAATAATTTTTACACTGAACTAAACCTAATATAATTCACAGATTCAGAAAAGTCTCATTTATTTAAAAACAGTATGTTGACTAGGGAAAAATTGTGATTTATAAAGCACAGTTTATACTAGTATTTTTACATTATATTATCTCATTCAGTCTCAAAAAATCAATGTAGTTATTACTATGGTTTTTTTGTTTGTTTGTTTTTTAAATACATTGGCATGATGAAGTCCACAAATGCAAAGCTTGCACGGGAACACATGCAGAATCAGGATGGGATAAATTCTAAAATGTTATAAAGCTTAATACACAGCTAACTACTACTTTAGGTCCTGATTAGGAAACAGTCATCAGAAAACCGCACTTGAATTCCAGTGACTAATAATTTGGTTCCCTTCAGCTCAAGGTTGGTTCTCCCCAGACTTCACAATTTGTAATGTAGACCCAGGAGCATTAGAATTAGAATGACCCTTAAGTAAATTAGAATCTAGTTCTTATGAAGTCAGGGACTTGTTACCTGGTACATTATCCAGCAAGAGAACAGTAGTGAGTATCCAGAGGATGCAGTCTGCACATTAAAGTACTTTTCCCAGTTCTTTGAATTTTATAACTGATGACACAGAGACTCCAAGAAATTAAGTCAATAATCAAACGTAAATGGTGACGCGGCAGAAAAGTGGAACAGAATTCAGTTTTCCTGTATCACGGGCAATGGGCTCTCCAGTACACCAAACTGCTTCCAAGGAGCAGGCCAAAGACAGCACCTTTCTGGCTCATGGATTAGAATCACAAATACCAGGAACAAAGAACATTCCCATTTCTGTGTGTCTTTTTGTTATGGGGTTTAGAGAGCTGGCCCACTGTCTAGGGGTGGAAACACTTTATTTGGTGTGAAGAAACTCTTAACTTGAATAAATTGGCTGAGAAAGAATACATGACCAATTAAATATAGTGCACTATTTAAAATACAGCACATATTTGTAAATTTTATAAAATGCAAAGTTAGCTTTTAAATTGCAGGCTGAGTCTTACAGCTGAGAGTCACAAGTTGTTTTTTTTTTTTTTTTCAAACATATAAATTATTTAAGAACAATCACTGAAGCATATAACTGAAAAATCAATTGGATCTGCATAAAGAAAACAATTGTCTTTTACTGGGCTCAGAGACATCTCTAATTAAGCAGAGGGATAAACTCTAATTCTGAAGGGAAGACAATGTGAGACAGACAGACATAATACATAAATTAACCCATAACTTTAATAAAATGAGAACACCATGGAAATTCCAAGCTCATTTTAAAAAAAATTCGCACAAATAAATTAAAACACAACTTTAAAAATAAAGGACTTATGATAATCCATAAAACTAAGAAAGATAACTAAGTAACCAACATTATTAAGTGTAAACATTTAATAATAAGTAAAACAATGTCATATCAGCAAGTGAAATAAATAGTAAGCAATTAAATAAGGCTATTAGGCCTAGAAATAGACTTTGTTTACATATATCTTTGGAAAAAATATTAGCATTCCAAAGCTTGTAGGAGGATAAATTTTATAGTAAATAGCACCAAAGAGATTAAAAAGATTAGGGGAAGAAGTGAGTCAGAAATACCTTGACAATATACATAAAATATACTGTTGATAAGTTAAAATTTAAACCACTTAACAAAATAAGAATATGTAGATACATATTTTCATGACATTTCTCTATATATGGTTTTCCAAGCATAACACGGTCATTAACCACCAAGCAAATGACAGATTCATAAAAATTCAAACCTTCCTTTCTCATAGAGTAGCATAGGTAAAATTAAAGTAAAAGACCACTGTAAATATACATGTTTATTAAATATACACATAAATTAAGAACTGAAATATACAAATAGTTTACACATTTTTCCATACTGTGGATAAATCAAAGGGCACATGCACGCTAGGCAAGGACAACACACTCAGGCCCATGATATTAGAGGAATAAAACAGCATCCTCATTTTTAACTCAGACAAAAAAAAAAAAAAAAAAAAAAAGCCTAGAAAAGCACACTGATACATCTCAGTAAATATATGAAAAATACTAAGTTGTTGTTATGATTTAGATCTAACACATTTTCCAAAGTTTCAAGTGTTCAGAGTGGAGCTTTCTGGTAGATAAAGGGATCCTGGGGGCACTGTATCCGTGAATGGATCCATCTACTGAAGATCTCATTCCTGACGTGCTGCGAGGGGTGGGGTCTGTTTGCAGGTAGGGCACTGGGGCATGGCCTGGAAAGGTGAATTCTTGTCTCTGTCTCTCTTTTTTTATCTGTCTCTGTCTCTGGTATTTTTTCTGTCTCTTACTGCCTGGTAGCCTTAAAACATCTCTGTCCTCCCTTTGTCCTTTTCTCCTCCAGTCCCCTTCTGTTCTCTCCTCTCCCTCCCTTCCCCTCTCCCTCCCCTCTCAGCCTATCTCTCCACCCACTTTCTCCTCGTTTTCTGCCAGTCATAAAATGAGCAGCTCTCCTGCAGCATGCTTTTTCCTTATGCCATTTATTCCTTGGAGTCACCCAACTATGAAATGAACCCAATGAAAACAAGCAAAAAACCTTTTTTCTCCTTATATTGTGGGTTTGGAGTATTCTGGTGAAGCCAATATGGACGTGACTAAGACAGAGAAGTGGTCCCAGAGAAGGAGAGGTGTTCTGTGACTACACCTGACCATGTGATTAAGAAGTACCTGGAGCTGGCTTGTGAGAACAGTTAGAAAGGTTTGGAGAGGAAGGTAGATAAATCTTAGAATGTTGTTATCAGACCTCGATGGGCAGTTCTGGTTAGAACTCAGAAGCACAGAAAGCTAACAGAACAAGGACAGTAAAAGCCAGGTGCTGGAGCTTTCCAATGGGATAAGAACCACCTGAAAAGTAGGCTAGAGTCTATCCATGTTATATTCCTACAAATAACCTGTTTTCAATTTGTCTGTGTCCTAAAATTCTGAGTAGGGCTGAAGTGAGAAAGAGTGCATTAACTGATCTGGCAGAATAAATTTCAAGGCAACCCAACATTTAGGTTATCTCATGGGAACTGATGGTTGTTTTCAGCCATGTCTACAATGAGAAACAAAAGCAAAAAACCAAAGTGGAAAGATGGGAATATTTTGCAGCATAATCAGAGAGGAAATATACAAGGTGGCAGCCCAGGAAAGGGAGGTTGTTGGGCACATTTACATTTGCATCAGGACAAGAGAAGAGAAAAGATGGCTTGAGAGCACCTCAGTAACTGGCTAGACTCCTTATGACTACCTTAACAGTATGAAAGTGTGAAGTTCTTTAAAAGGTTTTAAGTGAGCCCTAGGGCAACCTATTCACTTAGGATCCCTGTGTAAGCCTATCTCAGCCAACCATGCAATCAGGCCCAGGAAGCCCTGGTCAAGGGGCCTAGTCACTTGGTCTTCAGGCATGCGTGACAGAAGACTTACAGAGTCTAGAGGCTTTAATTTCAGAAGGCCTGAGAGGCCAGGCAAGAATGTGTGACTCAGTCACATTCCCCACCAGAAGCTTGAGATGGCAGTGTAGGAAGCTAAGGGAGCAAAGACTAAAGAGTAATCAATACCCAGGGAAGTCAGAGTTGCCAAGAAAGCTGCAAAAGTGCGTGAAGCCAACCCAGCAGAGAAGCCATGTGGGCTGCAACCAGCCTTAAGGTCAGAGAGCTGCCTGAGCCCTCTGGAGCTCACATGCCTGCCAGTACCCTGAACTGTCAAGATTCTTTAACTGTACTGGCAAATATAATCCAAAGAGACCCAGAATGTTTTATTATATCTACTTGTAAACTTCGTACACTGTACAAATTGAGATGAATACCAAACTAATGTGTTTGAAACAAAGAATTTAATTCATGCACTAGCTATTATAGACATTAGAAGAGTTAATAATCTTCAGGCAATAGCAGATCGTTTTGTTATCCTTAGATAGAAGGGTAAAATAGAGAAGGCAGAGTTACTGGGAAGAGATTAATGAGAACTAACTAGAATTCTGTTCAATTGTATTATAACTAATGATATAGGCAATTCTATTAGAAATAGCGGGAGGCATTATGGTAACCATTGATGATCACCTTGTATTGTGTTTTTATATTATCTATTATGTCCACCCTTTTGACTTGACCGATTCTGTCCTGTTATGTCTCATTTGGTTTTACTCTCTTCCAAAAAAGCAATAAGAACCGTGGGAGCAATGAAACCCAAAATGTGTAATAGTCATTGTACAAAAGAGAGGAAAAGAAAGTGCTCTAAACTATATAACTGCATGTATATTTAAGTGTATAAGATAGAAAATGATATCACAGAGTTTTATTGGATCATTGAACAGAACTGTTTGCAGTATCATTGTTGGAATGTCCACTTTACAAGCTTTAATTTTGTGACTTGAACAATTATTTTTAAGATGGCAATATGTAATCCATTAACTAGTGATTTCCTACTGTTCATTTTTTTCTTCTGTAAATCTGTATAACTTGTACCCTTTCACTTTTTTTTTCTTTTCTCCTTAAATAAAAGAAAAAAAAAGTGTGCAAAAGAAAAAAAAAAAAAAAAAGAAATGCTCTGGCTTTTTGCCTTCTCTTACCTTCCTCATGCCTATTATTTCTTATCAGGGGCCACATACACAACAGCCTGTAAAACACTACTTACACGGTAAAGCCCCGCCATACATAGAAAATATGCATACTGTAAGAATGAATCAGGGCAATGAATTACACAGGCATCAAAGAGTTATCTTTCATTAGTCACATAGACTGTGCTATCACTGCAGATGCCTACAGTCAAATCTGCTCTGCTTACAGTTAGGACTGTCTCAGCAGAAACTCCTCTTTGCAACCTCTTGAATCAGAAAAGGTGGAATTTTAATGAGCCTTTCTTTGTTTATTATACTTCGCTGAGTCCATCACCAACCCCTTTCCATTTAGTCTTCAAAGTACAGCTAATACCAACTTCCTAACCACTGAGTACACAGCACTGTACTTATTGTTCTCATAACTATGTCCCTGTTCCCACTTTTGCCTGCCTCAGTTTTTTTCTCAGAAGAGTCCATGGGATTTATATTTTAATACAAAACGTGATGAATAAGTAAAATATGTTGAAGTACAAAAGAAATAAAATCTGGCTTAGACACATGTGAAATGTTAGTGATGGCTAGAATTTTAAATTCTGCATGCAGATTAGTTAGGATTAAAGATATATTACTACAGATCATTTTTAGCAAAGTGAGAGTAAAGGCATCCACATGGCCACGTGGGTCAGCATAGTATCTGTAATGGTTGACACACTGGGTCAATCTGAGAACTGAAAAGTTTAGAAGCTTAACTAAGGGACTCAGCCTGAGCAGGTGCAGGAGGATGGCACACAGATGGTGTGGGCAGGCAGCTTGCTTACAATATAAGGGAAGATAAGGGGCCTGCTCTCCCTTTTTTGATCTTGTTGCTATTGCTGTCTTCGGCCCCACTGCCATGCCACCCTGCCGTGGAGCCAGCTGAGAGTAGACTGAAACCTCCACAAACTGTGAGCCAAACAAACCTTTCCTTCTTTAATTTGCGGTGTCAGGTATTTTGTTTTAGCACGAAAAGAAAAGTAACCAAAAATATCTTCTCTACATTTTAGAAATAAAACTAAATATGCTTTGACTGGAGATTTTTAGATGTAATTTCATCTGTACATAGATGATTTATGGTTCGGTAGAAATGGAAAGGTGAAGCCATATTTTTGTAATATAGAAAATCAAGGCAAGAGAGGACTCTTTTTATTCTATAAATGTCCACGGGAATTACACATATCTTTTATATGCCACTCTCCCCATAAATTATTCTCTCTGACTTTCTTTGATTGAATTGTCAAGCATTATCTGTGGGAACCTTTCTTCTATTACCTGAGTACCACTTAATATGCTTCTCACATGCTACAAGACATAAACGTCTGAGAAATGAATAGAAGAAAGATGGTTTTGCATCTTTTAAGACAGCCTTCACTGTACTCAAATGAAGAAGATATTTGGAAATTTTCTGATTCAGTCACAGGACGCGCTACAGAAGAGGCAAACGACCAGCAGGCATTTTAGGATGAAAGGACTTGTATGCCTGAATACTAAATTTTGAATGCTTGCTCAAATTACATAGTTAGAAAGCTCACAGAGAGGCATCTAATGGTGTGTGATATACTTTTGGTTCTAGATTGCACACCGAATGGCTGTTTCTGTTGGACTCTTTATATTTACAAGGTAAACCACCAGGTCACTGCAGAAAAGATTTCAAGAACTTCCCATGCTGACAACTGTGCTTATTTTCTATATTTTGTTCCAGCCTCCCAAACTAAATCAAAGATTCTTTACCAAATGCCACTGTACCAACTACTTAATTCTCAATGCTTTGGGAATATAAAAGAACTGATTATATCTCATGTCCTGGACTAAAAGCGACATTAATCAGGTTAGGGAGGTAAGAAATGCAGAACATAAGATAAAGACGATATGGCCTCAATGAAGCCTTGGCTTTGGAGTCTGATGATGTCACTCTTCTGCTGAAGTTCTCTGAAGGTTTCCCGGCTGCTTTAGAGAAAAAGGCAGAGCCCCCCAGTACGTGCACGGCTGCACCACCGTCGGCTCTCGCCTTCGCTTTCTCAGCAGTGATCTCCTTACAATTACCAGAAATAACCAACCATGTTCTAGTCTCACGGTGCTGGACACAGTGCTTGGTCTGTTTGGGACATCCTTTCCCTAGGTGTGCGCATGGCCTGCGCGCTGTCTTCCTCCATGCTATTAAAGGTCACCCTCAGATCAGAGCGTAAAATTGCCATCACTCCCCGCCTCACCTCTCTATTGTAAGTTCATTCTTATTTATCATTTTCTAAAATACAATGTAGTCAACTTACTTAATTTGCTTTCTCCCTATAGCACTAAAATATCCACTTGAGGGCTGCAATTTTTATTTCTTTATTTGCAACTATTTCTGCAGCTCTCTATCCATTTCTTGATATAAAATATATGTGTGTAGGATCAAATCATAACTGAAAGAGCTCACAGAACCAAAGTATAAACTACATCTTAAAGGATAGGAAAAGATTTGTGGATAGGGAGAACATTGTAAGGCAAAAAGAAAATTAAAAGATGAGGACAGTAGAAAGATAAACTATGTAACGAAAAATCTAAAGAATAACATGAGAGAGTGAAGCAGACGTTGCACAGAATTTCATAGGTCTTCATGATGCCTGATACTAGTTGGGTATAAATCACTTTTTAAAAGGAATTACACCTTCAATTTTTTTCTATCAGTATTAAAAATGATACAGTTAATTTCAACCTATAGTTTCATGTAAAAAAGAAACAAATTTGGTAATCAAAATAAAACACAGTATACACAATTAAGTGACCAAAAAGTACCTACTCAAAAAATGACTTTCCATTTTGTTTTTCAATAAACTTTAATGCTAATTTAGACTTAGTAGAAATACTAAATTACCTTGAAAAACAGACTGAACACTCAAGGAATTGGAACGATTAAGTAATTAGTTTATTCAGTTACTCATGGGAATAATTTTGTTTGTTTCCTGTTGTCACACTTATCAGTGCCATCTCTGTAAAGTTATGTTTAAGTAGAAAATATATGTTTTTAGAATTTGCTCTTATATCTCCTGAATGTTCACAGTTACACCACCATTAAATAAAGCAACTTTATTTTCATTAATAGATTTCAATTATTATGTAGAACTTTGAGTTAAACTTATATAATCAGTAGCACAATAAAATATTATGATACAACCTATTTTCATCTATAAAAGTATAAATACTTGTCAACATTTTATATAAAAGAAAAAGTTGCATGGAGATCACTACATAAGGATTAAATTTACTTGGACTAATTTAACAAAATATCTCTACCCTTAAAATAAATTTTAAAGTTTGACTTAGTTTTAGAATTTTGGAAGCCACCTCTGTTTTTCTCCATTTCAACAAATTCTACCAGGACTTGAGTTGAATGAGCCTTTATTTTGCTGATAATCTAGAAATTCTATTGAGAAGGTCAGATTTTATCACATTTGTTAGGATAAGAGAGCTAAATGTTAGCTCCTGTAAAAGAGAAAATATAAGAAGTACAAACATGCACTAAAAAATAAAAATTAAAAAAATACAAAGAATGCTCTCAGGGAGTTTGCTTAGTAGCAGGTATATACATGAATTAAAAAGTTTAGGTTCTCAAGGGTCCCATTAGAATTAATTAGAGTAAACAATTTCCACTGCAATAGCCAACCCTCCAAAATGTGTGCATATTACAGTGCTACGGACTTAAAAACTTTAAACCAAAGAATTTCAGTTTAAAACAAAGATCAAATCAACTTGGTCAATTCAGTTTGTCTGGCTCTGATATTAAATACTAAAAAAACTTTTTGCAATAACTATTGGTTTTCTCTGGGCTGATTAAATATTGTGCAATACCTTAGAAGCAGGTCATACAGAAAAGTAGCTGGCCAAATCCACCCTGGTGGTTCTTCTTTAAAAGAGAAAAAGAGAAGTTTTCTAAGAAGCTGGATCTATTCAATGAAAACTTCAAAGTGATTTCTACATTTTACATGATAAAGGATAAAATTTTCTTTACTAAGGTTCTTCCTTTCTTCCTTTTTTCCTTCCTTCCTTCCTTCCTTCCTTCCTTCCTTCCTTCCTTCCTTCCTTCCACTGGAATCGAATTCTGGAATTTGTGCTTGCCAGGCAGATGCTGTGCCACCAAGCTCTATTTCCAGCCCTAAAGGATAAAATTTTGAAGCAAATTTCTTTCTCTTTCCATAGGCTGGGTAATACAGATCAATGATGGCATGAAGTTCAAGCAGTTAACAGAGAAGTGGAAGACTCAACTATGGTAAAGCGTTTGCACTTACACTGCATACTAATACTGACTGGTTACCTTAGCTGTGTTCCTTTTCCTTGATGACTCTGTGAACACATTCTGTTCCTTCTCTTTTGGGGAAAACACAAGTCATTCATGCGTTAAGTCTGGTGGAAACCAAGATGATTCAGAAGAATAACTTCTGTGATTACTTGAAAATAGTGACATAGTAATATAACTATAAAATAGTGAATAGTAAACAACTTCTGCTTAGTTCTCAAATATACATACTTTTCCCTCTAGTGAAAATGAATTTGTGCATTTTTTTCCAGATGTCATCACAATCAGGATAAATGGAGAGTGTGATTCTCAATTTTCTCTTTGCAAGTTTTGGCAAGGGTGTGTGGTGGGAGAGATGCCAGTGAACGGAATAAGCTGACAGTACCAGGGTAACTGAAACCTGACACTATTCAAAGAAAAAAGCATATTCTTTGTATCTAATAATTTTTAATCTTTTGAGGTTTAATCACTATTGAGTGATATGCTACCCGATAAGTCAAATTCAGTCACCTTCCCTTCTGGCTGGGGACGCTAACAGCTTGTCTCTCTGCCTGATGATGGGTGCATGCAGGTCCTTCAACACCAGTCTGGCTGCTAGGGAGCAGATTTCAATAAGAAAAAGGGAGCATATCCTTCCTCAGATTTGCTGCTACACTTAGAATCAACACACAATGAAGTCTGATCATTAATGTTTGTAACGAGTTTGAATACTTACATGCACAACACCCCCCAATTAGTTAGACAATATTTATAAGTAAAATCATTTAATAAGTTTCACAGATCTATTTTCCTTGAGCAGTAACAGATGAATTATTTAGATTCATCTTGACATGAGTGCTACTTTAAAAATGCTCTTATTGCTTCTCGGGCTTTTGGCTAAGATCAAGTGTAAAAATGCTTTCTTTCTATTTAAATCAAATATATAAATAGTTTCATTCAAAATGGTGATAAATAGGAAATTATTATAGTCATCAAATTTCTAAAATTTTTGTGGACATTTATTCCCAGCATTTATCACAGTCATATGTGATTTGAAAAGCTAATCTAAATACAAAATATGACTTAAAAAGAATCTAAATATAAAATATAACTTAGAATTACTACTTTTATTTAAGCATTGCAAAAAATGCCTGTAGCCAATAATATTAACAGAAATATATTTTTGTGTGTCATTTGAACAAATCTATTTTTAAAATTCCACAAAGCATGATCTTACATAGTTTGCGTGATTTAACACCAACATAAGTACAGGAGAAATATAATGTACATCTATGTAAATATTATAATACTATAGTATGAAATATTTTGGTATAAGACATTTCAATCAACATCAAAATTAAATGGAAAAGCAAATATTCACATATAGATTGACAATGATAAACACTAAGTTAACTTTTGATATTAAAGAACACAAATATTGGCAAAATCAAATAAACAATATAAGTGGTCTATTAACTTCACTCACATAAAACGTAAAACTTTTCATCTTTTATATTTTTTAAAAGGCAAAAAAGAAAGTGAGATCAGGAATATGTACAATAACTTTTCAGGAGATGAATTTTAATCACTTCAATCATTTCACATTTGGTTCAAAGTCCTTAATAACTCTTTGATTGCTTTGTTGCTTCCCCAGGAATCGAATAAGTGCTTTTAGAAAGACCAAAGATGAAAAAGGGCTAGGTTTTGAACAATCTTAAATAAAGATGAATTATTTAAATCAATTTAATTTTCATGTGCTGATAAAATCTGGACTAAATTACTTGGCTGATATCATAAGTCACATTTATAGACATTTTGGTTATAGCATCAAGGAGGAAGTTGTACCACTCATCATTAAAGCCATTTTTCAGTATTTTCAATATTTCAATATTACTGAAAATCAAATGAAAATAAGTAAGAGGGAAATTCTCAAATAAATGACATTAGTTTTTCAGTGTCAAAATTTGCAAACCTAAAAAAAACTATCATGCAAAAAAAATAAATCACACACACACACACACACATACACACACACACACACACACACCTTAAAGGTAGTTTACTACCATCTTGTTACATGCAAAATATAATGAATTAACTGTAATTCACAATAAGCATCAATTCTCTTACTTGGGTAATTCAACTTCTGTAAATATCCTAAATAGGCGCCAATGTTTCAAAAATTTATGTCTTTAACAAACAGGAAGGAATTATCAACAGTAATGAAATATTAAAAACATCTTAAATACCTTACTATGTTAATATTACACGTAAGGTAATCATTTCAAGAAATGTGTCCTTTTTTGAGAAAGTTATATAATATGATTTTTATGGAACAGAAACATTCAAATATAAAATAGTGATAAATATTGGAAAATTTAATGGTGATTATTTTACTTTGTAGTTCTACAACATATATATCAACACATATATTCTTTTGTTTCTCTTATAAGACCTTATAAAATGAACTGTCTTATATATAGATTGAAAATCAGACTAACAGGTCAAACAACATATAAAACATACAAGACAAATCCAAAGGCATACCTTGACTTGGTACAATTATCTTGGTCCAAGCTGGATTACAGTATTTTTTCTTTCATTTCCTTTCCTTTTTTCCTATTATTTACCTTCTTTTTGTACTTTATATATATTGAATTGTTCATAAAAAGAAACTGTGTGTCATTTTAGCTGTGGGTCCGAGTTACTTTACTTAAAATCATAGTTTCAAAGTACATTCATTTTTCCTACAAATGTCTCAAGTTTAGCCTTTTTATGGCAGAGTAGCGATCTATTACGTATAAATACCATAAGTTTTTAACCTTTTATCTTTCGAAGAACATGTAGACTGTGTTTGTTTGTTTGTTTGTTTTTTGAGATAGTCACTATCTAGGTACACTAGCCTCAAAGTTGATTTCTTCCTTCTTTGGCCACCTGAGGATTGGGATTACAGGTGTGTACCAGTGCACCTGGCTTCACTGAGAACACTAGGTGAGATGGAAACAGATGATGAATATTTAAATTAAAAATTATTACAGTAAAGAACACATTGCTATTAATTTCCCTCAATGTACTTTCCCATCACTTTGAACACACTTCTATCATTACTGTTACTACTCTCTGAGGCAGTTCTGGAAGTCTTTTTCATAAGTGTTTTTACAAAGTATGATTTAAAAAAATACAGTGAGTGACATTTATCAACTATCAACAAATGGAAAGGCAGATTTATAAAAATATTCAAATTATCTTCATCGCCCTTATTTACCAACTCTGTTACAATGTAACATCTAGCTCTTCTTCAAAGTCAAAATGAGCAACAAAAGTAATGTTGTATAATTCATTCAGAAGATTAAGACAGCCATGACAAAGACTCTCGGAAATACAGGACTTCTAGAACTGCTTTTAAAAGAGGCCAGAAAAGAAAGATGAACTGAGTGAACCGAAAATGAGTCAGAAGATTTTGTGGAGGATTAATGTCTGTGTGCCTTCCTGGAATAAACTGTTTATAGTCACTGTATTTTTGATCACAGCATGTATTTTAAATTGAACTTTGGATTTTATTAAACTCATCATTATTTAATAAGTATTTAAATGTTTGCATTTTTTCTTAAAATATTAAGTTATTATATTTATATATTAAAAACTTGAAAAATTAACAAAACATTGACAATGGGATTTTCTTACAAAACAACTATTAAGTGATTAGTTAATAAGTGGATTCATATGTTTCCAAACCTGATAAATCTGAATATTAAATTTTTCCATTAGGTTTAACTCTCAGATTAAATTACTTAGACATTGACATTGAAAAACTAGGTTAATTTCTTCTAAGAATAGTAGATCAAATATCTCAAAAGATTTTCACTGAACTATCAAAAAAAGAACAAACTTGAGGAATGTTCAGCAACTTCATGGCCTGGGTCTTCAACAGGCCTAAATAAAACAAATTTAAGGCAGATTTAAAGAGGCAACACTAAATTTAGCAATTCAAAATGACAAAAAAAATCCATTTCTGTTTTTTAAAAAAACATAGCTTACTCTAATTTCAACTAATTTCTCTGGCTGTGAAAACCACTAGCTTATTTTTTATCCGAAAAATCTGTACAGCTAATTTTCTTTTTGTGGATAAGTGAACTGGCTCCTATATAATTTAAAGTGAACTCTTAAAACAAGACCTTGACTCTCCAGTGGTTTTTATCCTCTTCTGGTTTTTACCCATATAGTAACACGTTTTGTCTACAAAGCACGGCTATGAAGCCATTTAAACTTCTCAGCATGCTTTCTGTACTTGCAATAGAAACACTAATCCTTCACTCTCAGTTTCTATCTTGTTCTGAAGGAATCAGAGTTTATGTTTCATTATAAGAACCTTACTGAAGACTAGACCTTCTGAGTATGTGCTGTAACATACACCTGATATGACTTAGGAGAAGTCATTTCACTGATCCTTTATAGAAATTAAAATTCCTAGCCTGGCATGGTAGGTAGTACACGCCTATAACCCCAGCACTTAGGAGGCTCAGGCAGAAGGCTCCTTATAAGTTCAAGACCAGCCTGGGCTACAAACTGAGCTCCAGGCCAGCCTAAACTGCGTAATGAGACCCTGTCTCTCTCTCTCTCTCTCTCTCTCTCTCTCTCTCTCTCTCTCTCTCTCTCTCTCACACACACACACACACACACACATACACACACATGCATGCACACACATGTGCATACACACGCACAGGTGCACACACACACACACACACACACACACACACACACACAAAAGAAATGAAGGATCCCTTAAGGAACAAATACATAGTAAGGTAAGCCAGTTTTTAAAAGTAAAAAGAGCAAAATGTGAGCACACAATTTAAAAGAAAGCAAAAATTTAGTTATGGTTACATAATAAGGCTTTGTACTACTACAGTTACGATAATGATACACTGAAACAGATCATTAGAATAAGCCTGTTCTATTCGTATCAAAGCTGGTTGGTGATGCAGCCAGAATCCTTTTGGTTTAACAATGCACATATAGCTGATTATGTTTACAAGTAATTTATAATATAAAGCCTTGTTTCCAATTTCTTAATAACTTAATTTTGAATTAAATCCTTTTAAATTTTTCATGTTGGTAATCATCATATAAAATTAACTAAAAATATTTTTTTCTCTGTGGAACTATAGATATTTTCAGAGGATGTGAGAGTTATTGTTTTGATAGGGACAATGTTTATTTATATATTGCAATTATAGAATGCATACACACAATTGTGTGTTACATAATTTTAGTGCTAACATTCACATTTTAAAGCAGTATCTACTTTTTTAAATATCTAAGCATTAGGTCCAAATCACTTAGTTGATAAACAATTAGCCATTTTTACCTAAAATATCAATTGTGCAATTTCTATATTAAAGTTGACTGTGTAAACCTGAAGTATAAAGTCCTACTGCATCTGATTAAATGTTAGAAAGATTAAGTATTTGTGAGAACATCTGGTGATATCAAGTTTCCACATTATATAAATCAATGTTGTTCATTTCAAGATTCTCTGGATGCATTTCTTATATGTATGGCTTCTAAATGTTTAAATGATATTGCTATAAAAGCAAATATTGAAAACATTTAGAAAGCCAGATGGAGAATAAAAATTTATCTTGACAGGAAGAAAACTAAACCACAGTCCTAAGTCAGAATGCAGTGATTTCATGCTGCATGTTTAGTGAGACTATCTGCTATGTTTCCTAAGGTCATCTCTTCCTGGTTGTTCTTTGATAAACATGTAACAATATCTGGACAGTTTGGTTTTCATTTTCTCTCTCTCTCTCTCTCTCTCTCTCTCTCTCTCTCTCTCTCTCTCCTCTTTCTGTCCTTCTCTCTCTGTCTGTTGCTCTTCCTTTCTTCTAGCATGCAAGCAGGTAAACAGACAAATGTGTTTAGGGTTTTACTCATCAGGGAGTAAACTGTGTATTTGTGTGAGCAGACACAAATAATCTTGCAAGAACATAACAATTTAGTTGCTTTGGAGTTTATCACATGGATTCTAGTTTGTTGCCGAAGGGAGCACTATCGTATGGATTTTAAAGATTTATTGTTTTAATTGTGTTTTAAATAAGTTAATGTAAAAATAAATATGCATTTCCCTCTACATAATAGATAGCAGCGTGGCTTAGGAATGCATCATAGAACAGCAAGACTTACTGGCCCAGGGAAAATAAACAGCTTTTCAAAAAACAAAGGTACTAATTTGGGGAACACATTTTATAGGTTCTAATTTTCTGACTGCCTTTGTCATTTTTATATATGAATGATAAGATTAATTCTCAGACACAATTTTGAGGTCTCTTCTGTTTTAACATTTGCCAAATGATTAATTCAACTACGAACTTTGTTTTAATTAGGTCTTGCCATATGAAGATTTAAGTCTTAATCTGCATTTAAACTTAGCAGCAGAATTATACAGTCACAAGTTTGAATATTAACTTCTTATGCAGACCCAATTTTATCAGAATTAAAACACAGCTAATTTATATCATCCTTCCCTATCGTTTCAAACCATCCCCTGGCCAACCCCTTCAGCTGTTACCAAAGCAGAAAACCTTGACCACGTCTAGCACCTACAATATGTGAATCTGGCTCCTGCTGCCACTACAGCTGGCTTAGGAACCCCTTGCAGAATCATTAGCTACAGAATGAAATGAAATGACTTTTCTAGTAAAGTGACATATGGGTTGGAACTCTTCATTTTCCTTCAAGACAGCCATCCAATCATCAAATTTCTCATTTTCATCTCCAGTCCTTCTTCATAATTGTTTTTGGTATCTGGAATGCCCTCCCATTTCCTCTAGATGGAAATATTGTATTGCATGAAGTTTGGACAAACAATCAAATTATGGAATTACTCTCTTTTAGAAAATTTAACACGTGTTAAAATACCTTTCTTGCTAATGCAAGGATCTCTTAAAGGAAATAATATATATGAAAACGGTAACACAGCGTTTGATAAATAATATGGCTCATAAAGGGTGCTAGTTTCCTCTTCTTGCTTTTATTTTGCCCACAAATTCTAGCACAGTTTCCAGCGCATGGCAGAGTGAATTGGCCTCCACGTCTCCAAAGCCTGCCACTCGGCTGCCATCTGCTTGGTGGGGAAGCTACGCACAGAAAGAAGCTGCTTGAACCAGGCATTCTGAAGCCAAAGGTATCCAAGTTCAGGTTTACAGAAAGTGCGGTTTTCTGAAATAATTTCCCCAGGCTTAGAAAACAGATAAGGAAAGACAGTGGGCCTTTTTTTTTTTTTTTTTTTTGGATACAGGTAAGTGTATTTAATCATACATTTGTTGCTTACACAGTCAAACACATGGCACTTCATTTTATTTTGTTGTGCACATCATTACCCCTACAGCAAAGATTTTATAATTAAGATTAGTTATTAATGATTCAAGCAGTTTTTATGGGGGGGGGATTTCAAAAGGAGGTTACAGCCACATGTTAGCAATTCTTTTGTAAAAATATTTTTTCTTAATTCTAAAGTTATCTACAATTCTAGTATCTGGAAACTGATCTATGACTGATGTATAGATCTATATCTGTATCTATCTACTATATCATATATATATATATATATATATATATATATATATATCACTGTGACTGATACATATATGTCACTAAAGTTTTTTTTTTAGTATTTCAATTCTCAATCTTTGTTCTCACTGATACACAAATTTAAAATTTTTAGCATAATATATGCATTAAAGATGTACCTTCCCATCAGTGTGACAAACTAGACTTTAATTCAATCTAAGATACTTATTAAGAGTTTCATATGTTCATATCAATCTGGCTAAAGTCGGTGAAATAAAACAAAGGATAAGAAACAGCTTTATGCTAATGATGCTTATATGCCCTATAGGAAGACAGACAACAAAACTAACAAGAAAACTGTTGGTGAGAACAGAGAATAAGCGAAAGCTGTCCAGAGTGTTAAGTCAGAAGTTGTCATGGTAAGTAAGACTGTCAGACAAGCTCCCTGAGAAAGTGTGGGTGAGCAATGATTTGAAGATGATGAGGAAGTCAAACAGACGTCAGAGGAAGACAACAGCAGAGCAGCAGGAAGAGCCAGAACAGCGGCCACAGGTACATGTTCTCCTAGCTTCCATTCCTGAGATTCAGCAAAAATAACGATGCGGTGAGAACATGCCAGCGAGGGGCAAAGGCAGACGGTGAGACCAGACAGGTTAAACAGGTCAGAGAGAAAGCAGGTGACCTGAGGCCAAGCAGAGTTTCACTCCGGCTCTGAGTGACATGGGAGCAGAAGGGGCGGCTTTCCGAATGGAGGAGTGAAACAACCTATGCTTTTTAAAAGAAGGCAGAACGGACTGGAAAGGACACAGGGAGAACGGCAGAGATCTGCTGTGACAGTTTTGCAGTAGTTCGGGTAAGAAAGAGTAGAGGTGGACAACTGGGGTGTCACAAGTGGGCTGCTTATGCAAGTTATATAAATATGTTGAAAATAAACGCTAGAGGAGGTCCAGAGACTGTAAAGACTAGCAATTTTAATCCAGTAGCTAATAGCCTTCTTGTGAAATTATTGAAATTGCATATGATGTGATTATTTTCATGACTGGTTGTTATTTCTTGAAAGTGCTTTTAAAAGTGCCATACTTTCATACTAAGAAGATTCAGAACATTGGAACGTACTGCAAATTTGCCAAAAATTTAGCAAAGAATGTTGATATACAAGTGAAACTTACATAAAGATTCAAAATATTTGCTGTTTCAATTCAAAAGAAAGTTCCTTACAATTAAAATTATATTACAAAGAAAGGCAAACTGATTAGAGACCAAAAATGCTATATCATTTAAAAGAATATAATAATTAGCATAAAGTGATTTGTAGTACAATTTTATTTCACTTGGGAAAAAATTATTCCCTTTTGTGGTTAGAAAATATACTTAAGAATATAGCTAGTAAGACCAGGCCCTAATGAAGTATACTTATTAATGTCTATCATGATTTTAAAATGTTATTAGACTGAGATAAGATATGCGGTTAAAGGTAAGGGAAATGTAAATATGATACATAAACATATTGCATTTTTATAATATTTGAAATTCCCCAGGCATTATATAGAAATTATATAGAAATTATATAGAAAATATAATTGTATAATTATATATAGAAAATATAATTGTATAAAAGCTTCTACTGCTTTGCTAGTATTTAATGCTTTAGAAGCAAGTTAGCCCAACACAATTAGCCAGATCCAGAGACAGCATGAAAATGCTGACATAATGGGATTGTAGGACTTCACAAAGTAAGAATTTTTCAAAAATTATTTTGATTATTCAAATGATAGTTTCATTTAAAATATCCCATGCTTTACAAAATAGTTTGTGTATTTTGTTCTCCTGTACTAATCACTAAACCAAATGATGGTGCTAAGTTTTACTGGTTTATCGTAAGTTTAATAAGGAAAGCTTAAAGTAAAGCTTTGAAATACATGACTCACGTCATGAATAAGATAACTGAATTAGTATTTTTACATCCCTTTTAGGTCAGTATTTCTCAGCCTGTTACAGAAATATCTGACACGCACATTAAAAGCACCAAAATCTCCTGCAACCCAGTAGCTCACACAATGAAGATTTTTTGAGTTTGAATACAGGAATGGCATTTGCTACAGGCACCACATATGAAGTCAGGGAACAAAATTTAGAGAACTAAATAATTTTATAGTGGGTGACACTAATGACTTATTTGTTTATTATGTGCGTACCAGACACAGAGATTGTGTCGATCCCAAAAGCAGTGAAAAATAAAATTTGTTACCTACATTTCTGTGTCTCAGAGTCTATTTTATGGCCAGATCTCAAGTTTTGCAGCATGGTTATGGTTGGCTGAGTTCACAAATTAATGCACATGTCTCTTTCTACAAACAGGTTTTGTTTGACACAATAAGGATTTTGCTTGCTTTCAAATTTAATTGTTAGACAAAAATAAAGTTGTAAAAACTGAAGATTTCATTGAGAAATCCCAATTTCTGGTTCACCTTCTAGATTTTACATATCTGGCCTCACGAGACCAGTATGCTTTTTTCCTCAGGAGACCACAAAACCCTGTCTCCCTCACAGAAGTGATTCCCTCTCAGGTGTCTGGGTCACACAACTCCACAATGGTGGAGTTTAAAACATCATCAGTCAGTTGTTCAGGAATTTGCTAAATAAACTGGACAGTTACTCAGATAAATGTCTCAGCCATAATCTTTAGGATTTCATTTTGGTTCTTAAATACTAGACATTAGCAAAGGTAATAGGCAGCATGATTAGACACATGATTTGGGCTTTGGTCCTTGACTCTGTATATTTTTGGTTACTTAGACTCTACACTTTGATTTCCTTAAACTCTATAATGTCAAAATGAACATTACTATTACTGGGCATTTTCAGAATTCACTGAGAAAATGAACGCAAAGAACCTAATACAGGGCACAGTATGATGTAAACTAAGCATACAGGATTTCCCATGACATGCATATATACTCTCTCTCTACCTCTCTCTCTATATAAACACATATATAATTAAACACATATAATTTATACTGCCTATAATTTATATAATGTCTATCTGTAATATATCCCATATAATTTATACTTAATATAAATGTATACAAGTGACATTTAACGTGGGTATTTGAAAACAAATATGGTATGCATCAGTGTGCTTTATAAAATTTAGGAACAGCTACATGCTTTTTATTAAATCATTTTTAATTCTAAATTTATGAAACTATGCTAATTAAAGAATATGTCCACATTTTAGTAAGGGGACATTTTAAAGCTGCCTCTCTTTGTATTAAAGGCTGAATCAGAAAGTTATATTAGTAACTATGCTATCATTGGATCAAATCAGAATAAAAAATCTCTTTGGATGCAGGGATTCAAATAATCCCTAAGACAAATCCTCCATAAGGTAACTACAGAAACTTTTACTCATTATATTAAGCAATTCTAGGAATTTGGTGGGCATTCTGCCATGAGTGTATGTTTCACCAGCGCTCTGAATAAACACATTAACATTATACAGGGCTTCTATAGAACAGCAGTTAATCAAGTTGGTCATTTTACACTATACACAATTTAAAGGTTTGCATTAATATTTTACAGACATGGTAACTGAAGAGAAAAACAAACATAAAGCTGGATGCAAAAATTTTTTCATTAACTGCAGTTAGTTCTTCTGCCCAACTATCCTCAATTCAATTTCTAACATGTACTTACGTATATGTATATTTTAAGCATATGTGTATTTAAGAATTTTAATAAAAAATTTATTTCTATTTTTCTTTATAGAAAAAATTAGAAAATATCAATCAATACACAAGCTGTAAAATTCAGGAGTAAACACATTATTATTACTTATCAATGTAGCTTTTCTTTTGCTTCAATGAAGGCTTAAATAATGCACCTATGTGTTAAAATATTTTCAAAAAAATTTAGGACTCTTGTCTTTCTCTTCCAAATATTTCCTGTCATTATTCTACTTTTCTCACTTTCTGCTTCTTACTCTTTAGCTCAAGAAAACAAAACAATGATTTCAAGTATACAGGATATGAAGTTTGAATAAGTGTGTATGCATATTCTTGCATATAAACACACGCACACATACACATACACACACACACAATTTCATGCTAAATTTCAACACACAAAGTAGCATGTTTTCCTGACATACTGTAATCAAGATTTTGGAAAGGCAGCTTTCTGACAATTTTATTTACATTTTCTCAGATTTTATTTTTAAAGTTGAAAATTCCATCTGTGTTAAAATGTACACCTACTAGGTTAGGAAATCAAAAATGAAAGGTTTCTACCCCTAACTGATCATACTGCTTTCACACAGTGCTGCTCTTTAGCATCTTTCAGTTTGATAGCATTTTTGGATGTAGCTAAATGCCAGATACCCTGATAAACATATATTCTACCAGCTGGATCTCCATCTGCTCAACTAAACATTTTCACACCAAATCTGTATAAAAAGCTATGTTTTCAAAGAGAGTTATCTACAACTGAAATATTAAAATCTTAATTCCAGGAGTCTTTCCACTTACATATTTCACATGTATTTGGTCATAAATACAAAGCTATCTCCAAATATTATTATCAGAGGTTTGCTTTAGGCTGATAAAAGTAATCTTAAATCATTCCGAAAGTGGCAAAGATTTTCCACCTAAAGCACAGGAATTACTATTATCTTTTAATGTATTTTTTTATAATAAGACCCCACAAATTAATATTAATGTATACAATGATTGTTAAAATATGTTGTCTGTAATGCGATAGCTACCTACCTTTGCTTGCATATGGATTTATTTAATTAAAATGCTTACTTTCAAATCCTTATAATATTTATCAGGATTTGTTCAACTGAATCTCAAATATGCAGACTGGCTAAGAAAATCTCAAGAAGAATTTTTTTTTTCTTTTAAAGTTTATACCGGAAGCCAAATTGAACTAAGCTAGTGCCAAAGAATGTTCCATACGCTTCAGTAGCTATTAGCTTTTCCATATTGAGGAAGAATCATCTGCAAACTATTATAGATTCTGGGAAACCCAAGAGCATATTAAAGGATGAACTACAGCAGAACGGTAGGCATCAATGGGGCAGTGGCACTCAGCATAGAAAGTAACAGGGAAAGTTTCAAAGAAGACCCAGAAAGCTGGATCTTATCAAATATATGTACATTACCTCAAAATAAAGCACTGGGGGCCACAATTTAAATATCATGTATAAAAGGATATGGAGACAAGTGGGCATGGAGTGCATTCTTCCACACTTGAGAAACATGGTCAATAAAAGAAGAAAGCAATTCTGATCTCGAGACACACTTCCTACTTCCTTAGAATATAAGCAAGCAAACACAAAGCATTTAGACCTTTGCATTTTCTTACAAATCATGATCTTCACCAGGAAGGAGAAGAAAATGTTTTTGTGCGCTCATTCATAGCAAAAGCAGAAGTAAAACGTTCACATTTTAAAAAGAAGCAGGAATATGTGCGAGGCTTTTATTCAAAGATCTTCCACTCATGTGCATCACATCCCTTCTCATGTACAATAATACTGAGAAAAAACCCATACGTCCCAGTAAACATATCTTCTAAGACTGTGGTCAGATAAAACTATGATGCATGAAAGCAGACACAGAAGTTTTCATCAAACAAGTATCCTACAAGAAAAACACCTTTTAGCCTTTATTTCTACAGTTCCCCTAGGGAAAAAACAAATCCAAACCAAAATGCAAAGACAGAGCAACGTTGTAAATTAAAATTTCTTCTAAGATTTGCCTAGCTAAGCTACAAAATTTCTAGGAATAATTTATCCACACAGAGAAATGCTTGTTATAAAACACTGATCAACATGAATCCAAAATTCAAAGATTACATTTAAGAATTAGTCTCAACTGGTTTTAGATCAGAAATGTCAATGTCCCTGCATTTTATGCAAGTTTGTTTTAAATACTCAAAGCTCTTTAAGAGAAAAATGCACCACCCTATTCTTTTAAAAAGCAGTATGTATCTTTATCAAAGCAAATGTCAGGCTCAGTAAGTTGCCTGAACATAGACAAAACTACTGACCTAAAATACAGCTAGGATCAATATGTAAAATTTTCGGTAATTACAAACTTTGTTTAAAATATCAAACATTAGGAGCTGGGGATTTAGCTCAGTGGCATAAGCACCTTTCTTGCAAGCGTGCGGTCGTGAGTTCAATCCCTGGTACCGATAAAAACGAAAAACAGAAAAAAAAAAATATCAAACATTAGGAGGCATTTTTCAACCATATGGCTTCCCATCCACTATACCCACTCCTTTCTTGTCAAAATATACCTACTTACCCAGGTAAAAATAAAAGATAGAGAATCTAAAAACATTCCAATCAAAAGGAGCTATCACTTTTAATACTGAAGCAAGTGCACATTTCATAAATTTTGATTGCTATAAAATTGTTTTGAATTTACTGATACATTCATATTGCATATTTACTCACATACATTTTCTTGTTTTAAATTTTATTTAAAGGAAAACAAAATAGTAAAAGGGTACAAGTAATACAGAATTTCAAATAAAATACACAGTAAGAAATCACTAGTTAATAGTTTACATATTGTCATGTTAGAAATAGTTGTTCAAGTTACAAAATAAAGCATATAAAGTGGACATTCAAACAGTGACACTGCAAACAGTTGTCTTCAATGATCCAACAAAAACTTAGTAATATGGTCATCTATCTTACACACCTAAACACACTTGCAATTGTGTCCTTTAGAGCACTTTCTTTTCCTCTCTAAACTGATATTCTTTGTTTTGTTTTGTTTTGTTTTGTTTTGTTTGTTTTTGTTTGGTTTTTTTTTTTTTGGGTACCAGGTATCGAACTCACAACCTTGTACTTGCCAGGCAGGCGCTACAGCACTGAGCTAAATCCATGGTTGTTCATATACATTTCCAAGAAGCTGAATACATCTAATTGACTCATAAAAATGAACTCTGAATTACAAAATCATCAATGAAGAAAAGTTGCTTGATTCAAGCATTTGTCAAAGAAAACTAACTATTACCAAACCCATGATATTAAATAATTATCTGGGCTTTTTTGCTTGTTCAAGATAGATGTAGTGCTTATGCTTAGTGAAAAAAATAACATGATGTTCTCTCTGTGCCATCAATGAAACGATCAAAGATTCAAGAAAGGTAACTGTAGGTTTAGAAAATTCTGATGTCTCTACCATATATTAGTTATGTGGCAGATAACTATTCATAGGCTAACTCTAGATAATAAAAGATCACAAGAACATGTCCTAATAGCAATGGAACCAAAGGAAAAAGATGGAAATCTGTCTCCTGTCCACTACCTTCCTCAATCCTCAAGCCCTAAACCAACTGTATGGCATAATGTAAACACATAATAAGCAAGTGTACAACAAATTACTAAAGCACAACACTGAGGTCAATATAATACTGCACAATATTCACTGTCACTTTAAATAAGTGAGTGAGCTTTAAACAAATGATCTATGGATATAAAATACATGGAGACAGTTTCTCGTGATTCTTAAATAGTTAATGAATAGCAAAACTAGAACTAACATAGAAAAGACCCACTATTGTGAGAATTTTTAGTAACTCCCTGAAAATTAAAAGTAGAACCAAGAATAGAAAGCTATTTTTTATTTTATGAAAAACTAAAAATTTCAAAACCCTCACAAAATCCTAATAACAATAGTTAATATATGTGTGCATCATAATCTTAAAAAGATGCACATGTATAAACATTGTACTGTCTCCCTAATGAGAAGATGAAATAATAAATAAGATCCAAAACATACAATAAATACTATAAAATGGGCAGAAATTGTTTGAAAGGAAAGAGACACTGGGATAGGATAATAGAGAAAACAAAGAAGTGAAAAGAAAAAAAAATATGTATGCATATATAGTTAAGATAATTATACCATTAATTTCTCTTAGTTCATTGAAAAGAAAGAATTGTGCTAATATTATTTGGGCAATCGAATGCCTGTATCTTATACTGTGAGTGACTAATTTAAAGATAACAATATGCAATGCATTAACCATTGTTACCTTCCTATTATATTGTTTTGAAAATTTAATTTTCTCTTTAAAATCAAAAAATACAGTAGAGTATAAAATATAGACAAGACTCTAACAAAGAAGCACATAGATAATACACAAAATTTTCTTTTCAGTAAGCTAAGAAAAACTAGTAGCATAAATAAAACAAACTAACATACACATTAACATATTTCTGAAACACTGGAATAGGTAATTTGTAAAACTATTTGAACTTCTTCCTATTTATCTTCTATTTTGTTCTTTATATGTAAGATATATAAGACACTATGCAATATTTAAACTTGTGTGTTTAACTTACTTTACTTAACATTATGTTCTCAGGTTGTATCCATTTAATCCCTCAAGTATATCTAATTTATTCACTGAATCTTTAGGATGACTATGACTATTGTTTTCTTCTTCTCCATCAACTTTCATGAATTTCCTGATAATACAGAATACAGAGAGGACCTGGGGTGTTGTCTTGGTTAATTTTCTCTCATTGCTAAATACCTGAAGGAAAGGTTTATTTAGCTTTTGGAAGTTTCAGTCCATACTCAGTTGGCTCCATGGCAGGGTAGCGCAGCTGAGGTTTAACTGTTTATGGTGCCACAGCAGAAGAGTAAAAAGGGCAAACCGGGGAAGCGTGCCTCCTTCCCTCCTGATACTGTATGCAGGCTACCTGCCCCTGGCTGGTGCAACAGTCACCCTGCCAATCCCAGGGCTAACCCACAAACCAATCAGAAAAGCTAGACTCAGCCACTTCCATGACTGCCTGGGGCTCCGGGGGGGACACCCAGACACAAACCATAACAGATGCCATCATGACACATCACATTCCAGCACTGAAACTCTTCAGACAATCTGTTCTGCGAACCCAAGAATCTTTCTTACATACTCCTTCATCTCCAGCAGCCAACAGCGCTTGTCTCCTCCCAGGCACTTCCTAAATATGAGATAAATCAGTAAATGGGGAACAACACACTCAAATATACTCAAAATATTCAATATTCTGTGAGATGATGAGATTTGGAAGGTTGCTATGTTTTTAAATTTTTATTTGTTACTATATGCTTGCATTCATCATGAAGAGTTGATAGATGTGCATAACACATGCTAATTCTTTTTATCTTTTCCTTCCCCTCTTTGTCCACAACTCATTGCTATTATATCTTTCTCAGTTTTCTCCAAGTTTGCCAAGTCCAGTCTTGCAACTGGTATTCATATTACACAACCATGAATTGAATTGTCTTATGTTTCTCAAAACGTTAAAATGTATTTGGTGGGACTGGTGTGACTTTCGCCTGCTATAATTAGGTACAGCACTCCCAGCAGGAACTGACACATGTGGGACAGAGCTGGGAATCAGCCGTACCGAGTCCACAGAGTGCGCCACCTGAGACACACCAGCTGTTCTCATGGCCACGAGACTCATACTGAACTGATTATACCTGAAACTCAGCTCTTATACTTATCTCACAAGACTAGCAAGGGCATTTTACACAGATCACTGCTTCCCCTTCAAATATTTTCTAGAACATCAGACTCTGCATTTCTTGCTTGTCTTGACATTCCGTTACATTTTCAGAGTGTTATTCATCATCCAGCACCCTAGTACTTGGATTTCAATCCTCTTTTGATTATATAAATATGTATGTGTGAGTATATATATACATTTTAGCTCATTTGTTCTGCAGTCCAAATTTTTTATATCCATACTGAAAATTCTAGATTGTACTCTAACCTCAGGTAGTAACTATGCCGACCAATTTTTTTGACTCAAATATGTATGATACTGGTCACTCTAGACAGTCCAGTGCTACCACCCAGTGCAAGCCACCTTGATCTCTGTTCTAGACTAATCCACCAGCCTCCCAAACAAATCTCCTGCTCCTACTCTGCAGATTCCCCGGGCCCATTATCAACCAAATCCACTGCTAAAATGTCATACTTCATTCAAACTTTCCAGCGCCTCCCCCTTGTCTGAAGTTAGTTACTGTTACTGTTACTGTTACCTGCAAGACATAACACAATGAATTCTGCCACATTTTGGTGTCTTGCCCTTCCCTCCTCTTGGCCTCTTCACAGGAAGTATGTTTTTGCACTGACCATGCTAAGCACATACTTTGCCCTGGACCTACGCAGTGCTCTCCCTGCCTGCAACACACTTCCTTCTCCTGAATTTGCTTTCAGGCCTCATACAGGCCTTTATTCAAAAGCCATCTTCTCAAATAATCTTTTGCTAACAATTTTAAAAACTATAATCCCTCTGATAACTTTATGACATTCTTCATGATTTGGACAACAGCATACCAAGATGTCTACTGGGTTAGGGGACTTAGCTCAGTAGTATAAGCGCCTTCCTGGCAAGCGTGAGGTTCTGAGTTTAATCCCCTGTTCCCCCTAAAAAAAAAACTGAAAAAAAAATTGTCTACTTCTTTTCTTAGAACTTAAAATAATCTACGAAACATACAAAATGATGAAGAAATGTTTTTGAACAATACAGGAATGAATAGAGGTTTTGAGGGAAAATGTCTCATGAATGAGTTTCCAAATTTGACCCAACCAAAAATATTTTGGTGATAGAATCCATAATATTATAAAGTACACCATAAAACATACTTCAATGAAATTTCCTCCCACTGTAACAGATATAAGCTTTTATTACAAGGTTTTATTTTATTTGGATAGCAGGATTTCTGCTAGACATTGATTCTTGAGGCATAACAATTTGAAAACATGAGACACTATAATTTATCTGTATAACAATATATTATCATTGGAGAATTCTCATTGAAGTCCTATATAATCAATGTGCCTCCTCTGATCACACAACTTATGATAAGAAGAAAGATTTTCCAGACAAAAGAGAAATACAAGATGGAATGAATTTCTTAAGAAGACTGATTGATAAAATAATATTAAAATGAAATTAAAATAAGCAAAGTTCTCAGTTTTCTAATATAAACTTAACAATATTTAAAAAAATAGAAGGAAAGAAAGGTCAAGTTCGGGCCATATGTTGTGCAATAAATGAACCAAAACTACATAATAAAATTCCATGTTTATATTTCATTATTAAAACAAACTTTAACAATGGTATGACAGAGTAAAACTTTCACCATATTAACACACACAAATAAGTAATTCCTCATGGAACTTACATAAATAAAGTAATAAGATCTTTTAAACTGTTAACTTTTCTTGTTCCAGGAATTTTATGCTATGGTTAGATTAATGAATCTTCTGATCTGCATTCAGAAGTAACACACACCTAATAGCAGAGTCTGCCCTATGAGTTCTCAATGAGATACTGGTTACTAAACATGTGTCATACATTTTTAAAATAATGAGCATTGTAATTGCCAATGATTACCAGCTTTTACTTCAAATATAAAGTTTGAAAGGTTTTGTCAATTAACATCTAAGCCAGACTACAAGCAATATTAATGAAAATACGGAAATAAACTTGTCAGTTTTAGATATGCTAACACAGCAACAGCATATGCTCTAAAAACCTTTCCAAGAATTTTACTCCACTCCTAATAAAGAATGGGACTGCTATACCAAGAACCATCAATCTTGACATATTTTATTTTTCAAATATTTTTCCAAAATAGCTATTCTTTGTAAATGTGTGAAAAAAAGGGAAGTACTTAAAAATTACATTCTATCAATTAAAAAGTACCATAGAGTTTAAATAAACTTAGTGACTTTATGAATTTCCTCAAAAATTCTGGCTATCTTACTGGACAATTTTGATAATATTCTGTATAAAGATTTTTGTTCCATATCTGCTGTACTTAATATACCGAAAATATAGAAGCAGAAAATAAAAGCAGGCCCTTTACTTGTTGGTCCTTATCTCAAGTAACGTTTAAAAAAAGCAGACTCGCATTGGGAGTAGAAGATACTGAGCAATCACATGAGTAATGAAATTACTAGCAAAAAAATTCTCACTTAAAGTTTAAGTAGATGTACGGCTTTTTGCAAGTCAGAAGTAAAACATAATTTTGAGGGAATGGAGAAAATGTCACTGTAAAATGAGGTGAGCCGATAACTTAGGAAAACTGGAATAATTCTTACTATACAATGTTAAATACAATAATTATATTATTTTAAAAACAAGGTCTAGAAGGACAAACAATGAAGCTGGGTCTTCAACCACGGCAATTAATCGCATTTTCTCTAAGAACAAAGTACTTATTATTGTTTCCGCCATATTAGCTGGGGTACTAAATGGGAACAAGTCTCACAGGTGTCAAGTGCTTAGTGATTGACTCCTTACTTTGAGATTGATTTTGGGACATTGCTGTATGGAGCTCATACTCACCTAATCACAGCATTCAGCATTTTTAAGTGACTTTTCATTAGATTTCTCCTTTGAAATTCAAAAGAAAACCTGCACACATGTCAAATACTTCTAGAAATACATGTGACTTATGGAGAAAGCAACTACAGACTTTAGAATATTAAGGTAGCAACATGGAAAAACAGTGAAACTGAAACAGTATAGTTGTAACAGACAAATAATGTACAATTTGCAACAATGCAAATAAAGTGTATCACTGTACTTTTTTAAAAAGTAGTGAACAAAGATGGTCTAACAGATTTTCTTTAGTTCTACTTTCTACATAGAGAGTCACAGGACTATAATAAAACAACATTTTCTAAAGTGTCCACTGATATTCTTCTAGCTAAATCTAAAGGTCTTTTCTGTTCTCTTCATTTCTAATCCTTTCCAGATTTTACACCTCTTGACCACATGCCTTCCAGAATTATGTAGATTATATCATTAGCTGGCAGGATATAAAAAGCATATGCTGGAATGTCTTTAAAAATCAAACGTAGGCCTACACCTTTTTTCATATATAACTAACAGTAACAGGGACTTCTATGATATATACTAAATTTATTTTGTGTACTGAGACAAACATTTATCAAAAATGATCATAAAGAAATTGAATGAACATAAAGAATTATTTCACAGAAAATGTATAAAAAACTACAGCAATATTATTTTATCAATAACTATTTCAATGTACTGTTTGTCATATATGTAGCTCCTGTAACATCCTGTTTACTTTGTCAATTACTTCTACAAAACATATGTACTTTCCATTTTTCAGTAATCACTGTAAACTACTATGCTATTTTATCTGTTCCACACCAGCCATAAGGCAGGACTGAATGAATAGGCTTTTGTTACAAAACTCCACCTTAAAGGGAACATAGACAACACTGTGTCACATTACCTCACATGGCTCATTTTAATGAAAATAAGGCACAGATCTATTTTCTCATGAAATATATACTATGCAAATGTTCTACACTGACCTTGGTAGGTGACTGATTTTGAAAATAACTTTAACAAAAGCACTTAAGAATATTCTCACACAACTCAACTATAAGTATGTTTCTTGTATTTTGGCTAAGATAAGGTATTTTAGAGTGGAGCTCATTGGATCTAATAGGAGTTAAGTAATAGAACTACATTAGGTGAACAAAAAGAAATAAATACAAATATTGAGAAAATTCACAAATAAATAATAAAACATTGACTATGACTCTATGGGTTGCACACTTTAAACCATGAAAGGTTATTCATAAAACATGAGTTTTGTATATTGTAACCTATAATGTGTTATGAATTTAGGCAAAATTGCAATTCTATTTCTTTGCTGCATGGATTATATTTTTATTCTATAGTTTCCACATAGAAGCTCAATTATAACTTTAATAAAATTTGATACCTGTGCTACATTACAATGTATCTGTGCATAACAAAAGTAAGTTTGTGAAAACATTAGTATCACTTCTGTGCGTAGTCATGACATGTTCAATTCAAAAGGCAAAAGCAAGATTTTTCATAAAAGGTGCTAAATTTCCAACACATTAAATAAAAACATAATTTAGAATACAATCTAAATTCATGTTTTCAAATAAACTAGAATAATCACCAATGTGATATAGTGGTGATTCAAAGCAATTCAATTGTAAGTAAAGAAAAAAAAAGTTATTTTAATCCAGCATGGACATTGTATCTAAAAGTATACCTTGATTTACTGTCATTACCTTACATGTTTTCTATGTTTCTGGCTTATTAATCTGGTTGTTAATATGTATGAAAATTAACTTTGTAAGGACTCATTAACTAATTAAATAAATCTAATGTGGCAAAAAAGGAGACAATGCAGGGGATAGGATAAAAGGATAGAGATATGTCATATACATGCAATGATTCCCACAGCGGCTATAATAAGGATGTACTGCAAATATACACTAGTAAAACTTTTTTATAAAGGAAAATTTGGGTTCAGATTCACATAAATAATACAGATTATTTTTATATTTATATTAATTTCATGTTTGAAAATATAATTTTCTAGTCTATATATAAAATATTAGAAAGGAAAAACTACCAGTATAATGAAAAAGTCCAGAGAAGTATGCTACAACGTTATCATTTTTGCTGCTCTGTATAGAAATCTACATCCTAGTGGCTTTTCTATGCATTATGAAAAGGATATTCTGAGTCAAATCACAAATATCAAGGTTAAGAGTGTGATGCGAATCCATTTCATTCCCCTGAGAACCATGGATATATATGCATATTTCACTGTTACAGTTAATCCAAAACTAGTAAAGAATGTGATGTGAATACATATTTTAAAATCTTTCAGTAGAAGTATCATCACATGTTTATTAGATTGATTTTTCATCCCCAAATAGGACGACACGACAATGAAAATCAAGGGCAGCAAAAGATAAATAAGGGAATCAGACAGCAGGTTGCTGTGCCTGTCTGCTTTCACGGGTAACTCTCCTTCATCACGTTTTAGGAGATACCAGTTTGGGCAACTTCCTTAACTTCTTGGATCCTGAATAATAACACATTTCTCACAAAACCAGGTATAAGTTTCCTAGGAAAGTAACAATGTATTAACAGACAAAACTGAATCCTTCAATTTTTTTAGAAACTCCAGTCTTAATTTTTCTGCCTTTAAAAACATATGCAGCTACCCAAGAAATACTGTAAAAACTGCTCTACAAACCTCTGTTTGTAGACTTTTTATTTTGGGTACTGGAAATCAAATTCAAGACCTCACGCTTGCCAAGCAAGTGTTGTGCCACTGAGCTCTATCCCCCACCCTAGAATGAAACAACAGTGTAATATAAAACACAATCATCAACACATGTGATAAATTATCACTAGGGTTGTACTATAAAGTCTTCTTCCTGGCCAAGCTTGAGGCAAAATTTCTATTTAAAATTTTTCAATTTCATTGGTACTTAAATTATAACTCTAAATGATTCGTTAAAGTTCTGGATGTCATAAAAGACAGAAGATAATTACTTCTTACAGATGAGGTGAAATAATTACAATTTTTAAAAGCACCTGCATTTTGTAATGAAGATCACTAAAAAACGTAATGACTAGTAAGGCAATGAGGACCAGAAAGACAAATCTACTGTATTATAATGTAATATTTGGTGACATTACAATAATCATCCAATTTTTAAAATATTTTAAATTTTTAACACCAATCGTATTTGTCTATAACAAACGAATAACAAAAACTACACTTTATGAATGCTTATAAAATTCATTTTCTTTCCAAACTATTGTTGAATAATATTGATGAACAACTGTGTTACTTTCTTCTTATTTGATGAAAATTTAAATAGAAACATTCTACTTGGCAAAGAGACAGAATACTACAATTCAAATCTCACAAAATGAAACAACCTTATGATAGTTTACAGAAGTAATTGGATAGAGATCTGAATATGGATACTATGAGACATATACAGGGCATCATTCTTGCTTTATTAGAAAAGTTTTATTAGAAAAAAAACTTTTATTAGAAAACTTTCTTGCTTAAATTAGAAAAGAGGCACAGATATTATGCTTGTTATGTAGAACAAATTGGATTTTTAATCATAATTTATATATTTTGAAAGTCTATTGAAAGTAATACTTTAAAAGGGGAAAAAAACAACAAAGTCCATGTTATGTATTCAGTACCAAAAGTATCAACTTTCCAACTACTACATACAAGAAAAAATAATCAGACATGATTAACATATAACTTTATGCAAAACTATGTACTTGATTCTTCAGGTTGACCAGGTGAATTATTCTTTATACTGTCTTCAGTAAGTTTAGCATCAGTAAATCAGGTACAGCAAGGCACACACAAAAGTTCCAGATTCTAAGCACATGCTCTGTGATACAACTGCTTACAAAGTGTGCACCACACTGAAAGCCTAGAAGGCAGTCAAATGTCTAGATGCTCAGAGCCTTTTTCTGGGTACAAGAATGCAAGGGAACCGTTCTATACCAATACTCAATTCACCCTACTGCCCAAGTAGCTAAGAGTAAACCTATGCTTTGAACAGTATCCTTTTACTGTAACCATTTCATTAAAACTCTGAAGGCTGTTTAGTGATATAAATTCCATACCCTTTAAAAAATACTACAACAGAGAAAAACAAGCTTATTTTAGTCATTCTGTTATTTCTGCTTGTCATCTATAAGGATGGGAATTAGGACCAGCTAAAAAGAAGGCTTCTATACAAATATAAAGAGCAGTTAGAATGGACTGATGATCGTGTTCTGCTGTGTTATGCTGAAGGATCATTCACTGCAGTGAGGCTCTTCACAGAAAGGATCTTCAACAGAGTACTGCTATTTGTTTTCAAATCCACAATTCAAAATCTCACTTTTCTCCCATGGGAGACTGACCCAGAACACTAGCCAGAGATCCACGAGGCTAAGGTTGCTTAATAATGTCAAAGATTACCAGTGATCAAAAGCAAGGTTCCAGTGATCGCACACCATTTCCAAAAGGTCAGTATCACAAAATCTTTGAGTAAGTGAATGTATTTACCTAGTGACTGAACAAGGGCTGTAACCAAAGACTTCATTTTTATGCCTTGGAACACAGTTTAGAAATGACATGTATTTTGTCTGAGTAGTTCCTTGACCAATTCTATCCACAGAAAAAGCTATTTTCACAAGTACAAAATCAGTTTGCACACTGAGCTGAATTTCATTTATGAAAAAAACTTCAAGTGTTGAAGGGGAAAAAGCATCTATTTTCAGGAAGTCTTGACTACTTTAAGAAAACTTATTCAGATTCATATAAATATACGCAGTAGAGAGAGTTCTCTCA
This sequence comes from Cavia porcellus, assembly GCF_034190915.1. NCBI lineage: Eukaryota > Metazoa > Chordata > Mammalia > Rodentia > Caviidae > Cavia > Cavia porcellus. Next base: position 58,730,801 of record NW_026947505.1, read on the forward strand.
TAGATCACTGGCAGAAAAGGAAATATTACGATATTTTTCACATCAAACAGCAGAGTATCAGAGACAAGTGTGTTGTTATTCTCATTACTGATCTTAAAATGCAGTTCTCAAGTTGGGTGTGCCTCAGAAAGAGTAAAATTCATGAGAGAAAGAGCAGGAGCATCCTGGAGACAAGAAGAGAAATCGCCAGGGGAGAACCTGCTCTCTGTTCACTACTCAGGTGACCTTGTAACACGAGAGTGTCTACCAGAGCATCTTTTTCTGTGCACCTAGTCACTGCCAAATCACACGGAAAGGAAGGTAGAGCGAGACATGGGTGGAGACGGAGGGAGCGAGGGAGGGAGGAGAAAGAGCGAGCTTGACAGAGAGAAGAGAGGGGAAGTGGTAAAAAGCACAAAAGTCAGAGGCAGGAGGCCTAACAAAAGCACCTGGCGCAAAAAATTCCACTAACAGCTCCAGGAAGCAGAAATGCAAATCAGCGAAAACGTTTCCTGAGCTAAAGGAAGGTCTAAACCTGCTCCTGTCTCTTATGGTACCCAGACTTGGAAGGTGTAAGGTGAGCTCCATCACGTTCTTCTACATCTTCTTTCCTCTTGTGTGTCACCTATCAAGCTTTTAAATGCTTGCTTTTTAAAAAAATGTAATAGCACGTGTAGGAGTGTATATTCAAAGACTGCTTTCTAAACAAAAGAGGAAAAACCAGTAGAAAAGTAGAAACCGTGGAAAAATAGAAACCGATCTAACATTAAAATCGAAGACAACTTTAAGTGCCTAAAACTTTGCAAAGAACTAGTAAATATTCAGTTCACGATTCGATCACATATTTGAATCACTAAAATTCAGTTTTAAGAAATAAGTATTTCAATGAATCATATTTCTCTTCTATCCAGTTCAACAGTGAAGTGGTCTTAAATTTCAAATAATGCCTGTTCCCAAATATTAAAATTGCCTCAAAGTTGTTGACTAGTTTGGAATATTAAATAGTACTCAAAATCAACAATAGATAAATTGGTGATTTTAAGAATCTTTTCAATATTACTTTTAAAAAAATCTGCTTCTAAATTTTTTATTTATTTTCTCACACCCAAATAAAATTGCAATAGTTAAAAAAAGTCTATAGTTTAAAAAAACAACTAAAGAAATATATAGAGAACTAAATTTTATGTTATATTAATGTTAAAATTATATTTATATATGTATGTCCACATATAGTACCATCAGGAGTCAATATTTTATCACACAACCTTCTTTTCAAACTTCACAGGGAAAAAATACGACAAAAATACATATTTGATGTTATTCTGCAAGAAAAGCACAGAATTATAAAAACTGATAATATACATTTGTAAATTAATGACAGTGTCTTAAGAATGTGTTCATTTTAGAAATTGATAACATCTAAAACACCTCTGATTAATTTCTAGAATCCTCTGAACTATGATAGGTTAAGACAGCAATTTTTTAGTAGTGTCAACATTGTTTAAAGGATATCCAATATTTATTTTTTAGAGTGCTTGTTATTGAGAGGGCCACATTATGAATCATACATAATAACCAGCATATATGGGTAATGTTTTTCAAGGTTGTCCTTTGTCACAGATAAATTTATAGTGTAAGTATCCAAAATTTCATTCCTATGTATAGTTATCCCTAATTTGCAATTGCAAAGGTTTATTATTATATAAAATATTTTTATATATTGATTCATGTAATATTGAGATGCACTAATTGTAAAAGGATTGAATTAACTGCAATAGGTCAAAGAACTACTTAACTTGATACTCAAATATCATTCTAACCCAGTGAACAACTTGTCTGACATATTATTTAGGTCTCTGTTTCTCTAGATATATTATTCCATTGAAACTTACTTTATTTTAGATATAGGAAATATCTGTTCAGTTAAATATTCATTGATGGTGCAAACATCCCAATAAATTATATATATATATATATATATATATATATATATATATATATAATCAATACACTGAAAAACTCTGTATCTAAAGAACAGAGACAAGAAAAGCACAATAAATCAAAAGGAAAGTTTCGGGGTATCAAATCACTCCTCAGTACTGTTTTACATTGATTCGATATAATATATAATGCTGTACAAGCAGTCTATTTTCAGGTTTAATTCCTTTTTCTTTAAATATTAAATTAGTTATACTCATATTCCAATTAAAAATCATGTTATAGGGAATAATGACAACTACTGAAAAATATAAACTCTCACGAGTCAGGGTTCCATAAAGATTAACACATATACAGGATTTAAAAGCTATAAACTCTTAATTTGGCATATATATCTAAATATTATGGGAAGGACAAGTTAAAGTATATTTACAAAGAAAAAAATTTATTTAAAAACATAAAAGAATTTATATTCTTCACAATATGATAATATACATAAAGGGTGTGCATGAGTGTGAATATACCTGTAAGCATGTATATTTTACTGATTGCTTCACAAGTCAGACATTTAGTAATGGGCAATTTCATTTTTCATTTAACCTTTCACATAGCTCATAAGCCATTACTATAAACACATTTTATAAAACATTATTTAAATTAAATTCCAACATATTCCTACTGGAAATGCTATATGTAGTAAAATATTACTGCACATTCATGTAATTAAACCACTATAAAAATGTTGCATTTCAAAATGCCATGGGAACCTAATACTTGATCAAAAATGTCATGTGAGGTTTTGTTTGGCTTAAGTTTTTTGAGACAGGATCTTGTTATGCAATCCAGGCTGGTCTTGAACTCGTTTTGCAGCCCAAGCTAACTTCAAACTAAAGGCAATCCTACTGTCTCGGTCTTCAGAGGGTAGGAATTAAAGCTGTGAGCCGCCATGCCTCACTACCATATGATTAGTAAAGAAATGTTCAAATGTTTTAGGAGTCTGCACTTACACATTACACTAAAATGTTTTTCATTAAAAAACAAAGGGTCAGATTAAAGTTGTATATTAAAGATTAAAAATAAAGTTAAATTGCAGCTGTGTGAAGTTGTTTGGTGGTAGAACACTTACAAATTTAATCATAATCTATGACTCCATGAAAGAATTAAAGGCAGGGGTTTCTGAGAAGGGTCAGGCCTGGGGTAGAGACATATAAGAATATCTGTACAGAAATGACAGGGCCAGAACTTTCCCATTCTTTTATCCACTAACATCAGTACAAATTCTATTTTTCTGTGTAAGTATTATATCCTATTTGCTCTACTAATGTTTAGTTGCCTTTTTTTTTTCTTCAAATCAGAAAATTGGTGGCTGAAAATAATACCAGATAGCTATATCACTTTTAAACATATAGCCAGTCTATTTAGTTTATTTCAATTTGATTCCCAAGAAACTCTCAGTGTTTTCCAAAATGTCCCAAGTAAACTACACACATTGCAATCATAAATTTCAAATCAAAATACCATAAAACATGTGAACATTTTTTTCATGAGTATAAAACAAGCCTATAACACAAAGGAAAATCATATATATATATATATATATATATATATATATATATATATATATATATATATCCGAATTCTTGTATGGATATGTGAAAACTATAGATTTCGGACTGGCCTCTGACATTAACCAGTGTAGGAAATTAAGGGATGACAATGATGAAAATGCAGATATTAGAAAGGCAAGGTACCCATTCATTTGGAATAAAGTTGTGGAAAAGAGTATCACTGAAGGTAAAGTAGAAAGATAATTTAAAGTGAAAACCCTCATCTAAAAATAGACATGGTAAAGTTTAGAAAGTAATTACTGCAAACATATCAACACACTGATGCAGACGTTAGCCACAGTCAATAAGTCAGCATACAGCAAATCCACACAAAATGACAGGCACAGGGATACACCAACACAGCAATGGTGAGTTAGCTTCATTATAATTTGACAATTACATTAATGTGTGAATGTCTCTGATTATGAAAGTGCACCTGTGATATTAAATATACTTTATTCATAATATGTAAAAGAAAAATTTGTAAGATACATTTCCAGAATTTGGAAAGTCCCAGATCTCTTTCGGCACCTGTTTGGTGAAAAAGACCCAAGACCCATTCAAGCACACATAATTCAAGAGGTCTGTCTGCCAGCAATAAAGGCCGAAATTGGATACTTGGTGAGATTAATTACCTAGATAGGGGTTGATAATGCAAGTCAAATAGGAATGTAATTAAAGTGCACCTTCCATAAAAATTATTCATTGCTGATGGATCAGGTGACAGATAAATCAAAAGGCATTTTTGAAAAGCTTACAGGTTAACTTGAAGAAGGTCTTTCCCCTTTTTAAAACTCTGTAATTGCAGGTGTGGAATTCACTCCTGCTGTCCTGTCCACATCAAAATACTATAAGACAAAAAGGTTGATTGTAATATAACCTATTATAAACAGAAACCAATAGAGAAACCATTAGGATCGTCGTTACTGACAAAAGGTCAGCTGGACTGGAACCAGTTTGCTGGCAGCTTTAGGAAGAAAGTATTATTCTTTGCTCCCAGTATAATGGGGATTGCAACCATAAAAGGAGGCAAGTGATGAATTAATAAACTGACTAGTCCCCAGGGTGCAATTCTTACAGATGAAAGGCTTGCTGTGGTAATCAAACAGAGTTATAAATTAGATAAATCGAATGGCACAAGAAGTATTTTACATGATCATTATTAAATAAAGTCTTCCTGTATGTGCCATTAATTCTTTACTGTCAATATAGTCTAAGAACAATAAAAAAAATCCTGTTTTATAACAAAGGCAGGGTAATTTCAGCAACCCTGAGGATTACTAAATCTAATTTCTATGTTGAGTTCTCTTCTACGTTTATTATACACCTAATTGCACATAGATAAAATGTCCAATTAAGGATAGTTATTGGAAAATATGGCTTTACACACTGCTCATAGTCCTGCTCTAACTAATGAATGCATCTGATTTTACTGATTTACATAAGGAACACAAATAACAGTTTTCTTGTCTGTAAGAACAAACTTACTGTTGAACATGAAATCTGTCTGCTCTAGCAAATGTTATACAAAATGTATAAAAGACTACTGTCATTGAAAAATAACTTTAGAATAAAAGCTGAAAAGTTTTGTTTTGGGGGAAATGGGTAATATTGACTATTATAAATCCTCAAACAATTAAGTGACTTCTGAAAAAAGTTAAACATTTTAATTTAAATTTTGCAAAGGATAAATTTGAAAATAGTTTTCAACAATCCAAATGTCACCTACATTTTTTCAAGGTTCAAAATCAAGAGATAAAAAATTACTATTTTGTACTGTCACCTATCAGCATTAAAGAGTTAATTATACATATTTTAATTTTGAAGAAATATTTCTAAAACTGTTTTTTTAAAAAAACCCTACATGATGAAAACTCCAGATGTGAACTAAGTCATAGGTAAACATACAACACAGATTGTAGACACGTAAATTTGATACACAGGGTTTGTGTTTGAAGTGCTGTTAAGAAAATGTATAAAAATGCATGTCAAAGTATTATCTTTTTATAGTTCTCGATCCCTAAAGGTTATGGATTAAAACTGAAACAGACGTTGCAAACACCCAATATATTTTATCAGGAGTCACTGCTCTTTAGATTCCCAGCAGGTTCCAGTTAGTAACTTAATCCCAACCAAACTATACAGTCAACTGCTCGTGAGTTGTCAGATTAGTTGATGCTTGTCCAAGGAACGGCCTGAAAAGAGAGTCACTAGGATACTATAATTACAATCCATTCATCCATTTCAACCCTGGATTGAAGAAATAATGAAACATCAAAGTAGTCAGACAGCGGTCTAAAGGAGGTCAGTTAGCATCTTTTCAAACATAACACCAGCATCTAATGCAGCAAGTGTACCAGGAGTGACTTACAACGGATATTAATATGGTTTGCTCAAATAGCATGATGGATTTCTGTCCCTTGTTTATGTAAGTTTTAAAGCTAAAAGAAATATTAGTAAAATAGAAGATAAAGATTTATAAGCATTAACAAATATTAATAATGGCAAGAACAGATTTTTCAAACTTTTAGATGTGTCTCCCTCTGTGTGTGTGTGTGTGTGTGTGTGTGTGTGTGTGTGTGTGTGTGTGTGTGTAATTTGCGTTTCTGGTTCAAATCCAGTGTCTCATGATGCTAGACAAAAGTTCTAAAAATGCTTTTTCTTTTTAAATATATGAGTATAAATATGGCATATAATTTAAAATATTTGCAATGAAGAAAATAAGGAAAAGTCATGAAAACAAAACATAAGGAACTATAAAATACAACTCCAACCTATAAGCATATGTGTGTTTCTATGTAGCTATACACATAGTAAGAGACCTATTCTGTGGGATGTGATCATATACCATTAATAATAAGAATAATAATTAGCATATAAAAGGAGAATTGGTTCAAGGTGCATATTTTACAGAATTCTTATCTTCCTTTTGGTTATGACTTCTATTTATCAGGTTCTCCCAATGAAATTCATGAGACTAAATTTGGGATCTTGATGATGTCAGGCTTTTGAGAAAACAGGATGAAATGTTAAAACAAGGTGAAACCAAGGTTATTATGATGTATTAGAAAAGAACAAAGACAATAATTTTCTCCAAACAAAACTCAGACTCATTCTGTCTTACAGTCTTCACCACTTTGATAAATGCTGTATGAAATCAGCATTAGAAGAGTTTACTACAATTCAGTTTGCCCACACTGAGTACTGTACAACATACGCCACAGTATTAGATTTTGTTTTCCAACACAAAAAAATAATTATATGAGTTTTTACCACAATTGTCTACCAAAAACTGTTCCAAATGAGTCCATATTTTAAGATCCAATGGGCTGTTTCTATCTGTACTCTATGGACCTCCCGTGACATTTAATTCTTTGATTGACTGATTCAGAAAATATCCCATCTATTGGTCACTGCTCATTTGGTCTTCATAATGTGCTTTTGGTATTCTGATGGCTCCCAACAGTTGGTATTCTCAAATCTTTTCTGGCAAATACATATCATTATTAATGTCTATCTACATTCTTTATACATTAAATACAATAGATTAAATATGGTATAGCCTGACATATACATAGTTAAGAGATTTTATTTAACATTATTAACAATGTCTGTATAACACAATAGTGATATGGGTCAAAAAGCGTATATTTTTATTATTACATTATAATTGACATTTTGAATGTGATGCTCAGATAGATAATGTTCTGTGTTTTTCTGCATACTGAAGTTAATGACCAAATATCAAAAAATCAAGACACTGATCCTATGACATCCACATCCTATGAATAATTAAGCACTATGTATTTTAAAGCTATGCTAATTGTTCTTCACAAATCTTTCTTTGTAGTCCTTGTGTCTTAAGCAAGGCAGGCAGCTCTAGCTCTGTACGCAAAGCTCTGCCACGTACACTGCCACAGAACATATATTATCTGCTCTGCCTTGTCCCCAGTTAATTTGTTGGACTGCAGCAATTGTGTCTTCCTTTGTGACTGACCCCTCTGTAAATGATGTGCAAAGAATTTGGATAATTTTCTCTGGATCTTTACCTCTTAATTGATCCTTGTTCCTTGCTTTCAATACTACAAAGGGAACAAAAACAATAAAAACCATCAAAACTGAAATGAGTAACAATCAGGCTTTTACAGATATAATGAACAGATCTGAAAAGCACGATCTTGATAATGTTCTCTCCTTCACCCTGTTATTTGGATCAGTTGGTTAAAACTGTTAACGATCATTGTGGATCGATGTCTTTTCCTGTAACTCTAATTTACTGCACTGGCAGATTAGTACAGATGTTTTTTTGGATGGCTTTGCATCATTCCACCAGATTGCTTGTCTGAATCAAATTTGCTTCAATTCATCAGCAACCAAGTAAGGAATAAAACGATCAACATTTCCACTGTTGTTGAGTACCAGTACTGAAAATAGAACAAAAGGCTATCAATTCAAAGATAATCTACCACCTTCCACAAGGCTAAAGCTGTCCACTGATCAGTGTGTGAGCTGGTGTGGATAGTTGTGGCTATTAGTGGAGAGGAAGTGGAACTGGGGAAAAATTCATCTACTTCAAAGATACCGACCCACATTTTTATTATTATCGCCATCATTATAACCATTTCACATTATGAGTATTCACCTACACATGAATAATGTATGCAGTTACCATCCGTTGCCTTTTCATTCCTTGAAATGCTGCTTATTGATTTCTTCAACTTAAATGAAAATTTCCTGAAACTCTTATCTCAACAATACTATTCCTTTAATAACACTTAGAGAAATGGGCATGATGGTTTGCTACATTAGAGCTAATTAATGATTCATGTGTCTAAACCTGTCTGTATAGTGGAACCAAATAATTCAGATAATAAGCCTTGCTCACAGAAGGATTAAAAAACATTTTTGATTAAATTCATATTAGAAATCCTTAGAGATGTGTTCATTTATATTCTCAGCATAGCAATTCTATCATATATGTAATTTTTGCTGTTTATAATTGTTTCCTAACTCCAGAAAAGGCAAAAGGATCAAAAATGTATTGACCTGACACTTTTACCCTAGGGAAAAACTGCATATGCTTTTTTTTGCATTTTTCTTTCTAGAAATAAAGAGTTAATGGCCAGGTTAGTTTATTTTAAAACAGATATTCTGTATCCATCTAAACAAATTTATTTGTTTTATAAAAGAAAATGTTAATTCTCTATAATGTTATTTCAGTGGACTCAAATCAGTTTACTCCTCCCTCCACTTAATGATAGTAGCCAAGTGAAAGATCTTCTGTTAAAAGCAACACATATTATAAGAGCTACTTTACATAATTCCATCATTAGACTATTCCAGGGTAATGATCTGGGAGTTTGCTAAAAGAGGAGGCTTAAATATAGCAAGCTACAAATTTAAGTCTCCAAAATACAGCGCCATAAAAACTTTTCACAAGAAAACCTTAAAACAGCACTTCTTAATCATGTGGAAATTTGTAGGTTAAAATTTCTAAGAATATGAGAAGCTTGCTTAACTTTAAAACTCAAAGTCAAAAATGTGTGAGTTATTTTGTATTGGACGTTCTGCTGCTTCTAATGCGCTGCCTTTTATAATTTACTAGATAGTAAGTGGACTGTTAAGAAAAACTCCATCTTGGATATTAAAAGCAAAACATTACTACTTGGTCATTCATGCACTAAACTAATGCATCGATGAAACAAGTTTGATACTATTTCAAGGAAGAAAAATCACAGATATGATTAAAATTTTTACAGCTCTTAATCCTTGACCAGCACACAAAAGCCCTGGCTGAACTCATGCATATGGAAAATAAGTATTTTCCTTCAACACAACAAGATGAAATTGAATTATTTCAGGGATGAATAGTTGTATTAGTCTGCATGGACTACATGGGCAATATACTGCAGTCTCACTCAAACAGAAATTTGTTTTCTTACAATTCCCAGAACCCGGTCCAGGAGGGTTTCGTCACTGGTGACACAACTCTTCAAGGGTTTTATGGAGCCATTTCTTGCTATGTACCCAGCAGCCTTGTCCTCACTTTGGAAGAGGAGGTCACAGGTGACAAGATAGCTCTCTGGTGACTCTTGTTAAAGTTCACTAACCTTATCTGATCAGTGTCTCACCCCATGGCTGCAATTAACTTTACTCCAAATAGACTATATCTCCAAAAAGTTACATTAGGGTTTAGTAACACAATATATTCATTTTGAAAGGGTGTAAGTCTATCCATAGCAGTGTACGTGGTTAGAGCACAAATTAATTCTAGGTAGTTATTTATCGTTATTAAAAAATAGTAATTCTGAGGGTGAAGAATTTGAGAAACGTCAGTCGTCACATTGCAAGTATGAGAGGCTGCTGAAAACATCAGCTAGGTTTGTTTTAAATGTCTATAAAGAGCCATTCCAGTGAACAATCAGGATCAGCTGGTCACCTGACCCCTAGCATAAGCATAAATAGTTCATTACAAGTAGTTACAGTATCAGAAAAAGTTACATTTTTAAGATAAATTTTTTATTGAACTATAAAAGCAAGGCAATTTAAATTCATTTTTATGAGTTTTGTCTTCACTTTTAATTCAGAATGGTTCAATAGTTTTCATGAATGGATGGCTGTTAGAGGTAAAAGGGACCTTGGAGAATGGTGTTCACCTAGACAGTCATGTGTCAATGACTGAATAGCTTGCTGAAAGATGGATGTGTTTCCTGTGACCCCTGATTCACAGCACATTACTGTGGTGTATTACCACACTGAGAGAAAAGGTTAGATCTGAAACCTCGGAGAGACACTGGGGACAGGGAATAAGGACTCAAGATGGCGAGACGGAGAGGTGCGGATAAGGACACAGGGAGCTGAACACATTTCTTGATAAACCCCTGGATCGGGACAGCCATGTGCTATAGCTTTGACTGGCTACCAACCTACAAAATACCCAAAAATAATCAAATACAAACATATTATAAAGCTACAGAAATATGGAAATACTGCATGAAAAACTGGTGTCATAGTCTAGGCACCAAAATGACTTCCAATCTTGAGCCTCTACCACCTGCACATTTTCTGTCACAGAAAAAACAGAAAACTCATGACATTAGTGAATTTCAAGTTATGAAGAATTATGAAGTTTTCATAAAGTTTATTTGTATTTTTAGTCTTTCTTTTGTTCTAAATACCTGCTTCAATACAAATATACAGGTAAAAACCCAGTTTAATGTTTTAACTTTTATAGTTTCAAAAGTAAGTTTAATATATTTGATACTATAATGTATTCATTTGAAATTAATGTTGCTTATAATCTAAATAGAGCAGGAATGTCTCTTTTCAAATTATAATATAGAAAAAAAGTGTGTATTTATTAAAAAATATTTAAAATGCACCTACCCAGGATCCAATATTTTACAGGGCCAGAGTAAAGAATAAGACCAAAGATAATGCAATTTCTCAGCATATGATTTTTACTATGTCGGAAGTTGTCTACGGCTACTTTGAAGACAGCAGGAAGTATTAGGTAATTAGTGTTGATTTCGTATTGGTTCGCAGTCCTCTGTCACTTACACTGGTTTGTTTTGATTGGCTTATGTTGCTTGGTTTTATTCTCTTTAAAATAATAAAAATAAAATGGAAACACTCACTGTATATTCAGATAATAGCTTTTATGGTTAATGTGACAAAAAAATGAGACCCTTACGACAGAATGACATGGCTTAAATGAGTAATTTTGTTCCATACACTCATTATAAATTTAAGATATGAAGATAATTGTGTAAGCCAGTAGAGTTTTGCAGGTAAAGTGGTCAGCTTGTAATAAACACTCACGAGGTCTTATTTGTATTTATGTCAAAATGGTTGGATTTTCCCTAATTAAAAAATGTAGCAGTTTCTATAATATATTCTTCACAAATGTGTTTTAATTATTGATAGCAACAAAAGAAAAATATAAATGAATCAATAACTGTATTTTATAATTCACAGTACCCAAAGCACTTTAGTATCAAAGAATTAAATTTCACAATTAAAAACTCTTCTTCGTCATAGTACTAAAATACTATGCCTTGTGGCATAAATTAGTAGGATTAAATACTGATCTTTCAGATTATAAAATGACTAGAAACTAAGAAAAAATGTGTGTTTTGAACTGACAAAGGACTCTAATTCAGCCGATATTTTATCATTTTCCTTTCTATTACTTATTTTCTAAAGATAGAGTCTCACTATGTCTTCTAGTCGCAACTTTAACTCCTGGTTCAGCTGCCGTCCACCTCAGCTTCCCAGGCCTGGGACTCCAGATGGGAGCCACTGAGCAAGGCCAGTGAATTCTGCTGAATTCGGCCTGCGTGTACTTTGAATGAATGTTTTAACCATGTTCACAGTCCATACAAAGTAATTTTTGTTTTCTGCCATTACATCGTCTTTCACTTAGTGACATAAAAATGACATTGTATCTTGCTTCACCCAGTAGAAACTGACAGATTTATTATTACTTTATACCATTAATAAGTACTCTCAAACAAGAAAATATATTTTCTTAGTATCACATTTCCTTAAACTATAAATCAAGCTAATAAATTCCCATGAAGTATAAAAACATACAAACTTAAATGGAATTAGTTTATTTTATTAACATGTCATATAATTTGATGTGTGTCCATTTTAAATCATCGAAAAGAGATGATTTTGGCTAATTTATGAGAAGACTGGTTACAGTTGAGCCATATTAATCCACGTGAGTGAAGCTCTTTCGGACAAATAAATGGCTTTTGGCTTTGTCCTTTTTTGTGTAGTTCTTCTTGTGTATGTTATATCACAGAACTCTGGAGCTACACTTCTTCTGGAATGTTATATAAACACTGCAAATCACAGTAAAGGGAACACAAACCGATCTTTGACTGAAAAGTCAGATGAGGCTGTGGCAGCATAAGAAAATTAGTAAAAGTGAAATGTGCTGGGCTATTTTTAAAGTTTCTTGAAGAATGGCAAGAGTGAATTTTATGTTTACCAACAGTATTTTAAGAAGTTACATTTTCATTAACATATTTAGGCAATAATACTTCCTAGTTGGTCCTCTTTTTGCTTAATAGTTCTTATTACTAATTATAATTGCCTGCAAATTCCCACACAATGAATTACAGAGGTAAGATTTAAAGACAGAATCCACTTTATATCAGCATTTTTAACACTTCTGAGATAGAAATGTACTTGATTGCAGTAGTGTGAATCAGCATCATTAACTTACTGTTAAGCTCCTACGCAAATCATATATCCTGTCGGTTAGGGTTTGAGTCTAGAACGTTTCCCAAAAGCCAAGTACTGGGGCTTGGGTCCCAGGTGATGTCCTTGTGCAAAATGACTGGACCACATAGGTACTAACTTCCTGAGCGGATTAATTCACTAATAAAGTGACCATTTGATGGCATTCCTGGGAGGTGATAGAAACCAAGGAGGCAGGCGTTAGCTGCAGGGACTGTTCATGGGGCTGTAATTTGGGGGATGATATCTTGTTCCTGCCCTTGCCTCTGGTCCTCTGTCTCTCTGTCCCTCTGCTTCCCAGCTGGCCCTGACTAGCTGTCCCTGTGGCACGCCCTTCCATCAGGATGCAACTACCTTACCAGAAGCCTAAAAGTAATGTGCCAGTTCACGTGCCTGGAACCAGGAGCCGAAACAATCCTTCCCTCTTTTAAATTGCTATCATCAGCTGTGCTTTACAGTGACAGAAAGCTAATACACGAACCCTCAACTTTCTGTCTGCAAAATGGTATCTGTAGCTGTCTTAAGATTGTAAACTTACTCCAAATTTAAGATTTGTGAGTTTTTAATACACCCTTTATCCATAGCCAGCAAAACTGGTGACAAAGGCAAAGTTTATGTTTCTAAGAAACAGAGTTCCATACGCCAGTGGCAGATTCTCTGATGCTTTCTCGTATTTTCAAGAAATTGTCTTCATCTGCATTCCTTCATTCTATTGGAATTAACAATTAGTAGGAGAAATTTTTCTTTTTTAACAAAGTTCTATAAGCAATACATCAAATGTACTTTGGAAGGCACATAGAAGTTTAAAGTTCAACTAATGTCAGTTACGTCAACTGCAGGTTGCAAACTTACAGTTTCCTCTCACTCTCTACCAGAAAGGTCTGGTGCCCTAAACAAACAAACAAACACGCAAGCAAACAAACAGAAAGACTCTCCTACGAGGCTTTCCATATGGTTTTATTTATCCAGCTTATAACACTGTCTATCTAAAAACATCGTGAACTTTGTCCTGTCTTAGTTTTGCAGAGTTTATCTGTAATGGAGCTCTGTGATGGATATTGTCATTTGGTGGTAACATTTTCTTTGATAAAAGAAGAAATGATAAACCCAGGTCCTTAAATGGCTGTCAAAGAGAACTCAGTTCTCTGCTCCCTTTAAAATATCTCTCTCTCTATCTCTCTCTCTCTCTCTCTCTCTCTCTCTCTCTCTCTCTCTCTCTCCCTCTCTCTGTCTGTCTCTGTCTTTGTCTCTCTCTCTGTCTGTCTCTCTGTCTGTCTCTCTCTCTCTCTCTCTCTCTCTCTCTCTCTTTTCCCCTCTCTCTCCCCCTCTCTCTGTCTCTGTCTCTGTCTCTGTCTCTGTCTCTGTCTCTGTCTCTCTCTCTCTCTCATTTCATAGGAGAAACCTGCAGCCAGTGTCCAGGCAACATGGAAGTTGAGAACTCATTTCCCCTTGGGATAATCTGGACATTCATTACAGGTACAGAACTCCCCAGGGCCGTGGCTAATGATTGCACAAAGGAAGTCTTACCCTCTTCTCAGTATGGGCTCCTCCTCTTTTGTTCAATGTTGATCCTAAGTATACATCTCAAAAAAAATTTCTGTAAACTGAACTCTTAAGTACATGCTTCTTGAGAAGCCTTATTTCAAAAACTATTTATGACCTCTTTCAAAAGAGTTTTCAGGGCTGGGATTTAGCTCAGTGGCATAAGCGCCTGCTTGGCAAGCGTGGGTTGTGAGTTCAATCCCTGGTACCAAGAAAAAAAAAAAAAAAAAGAGTTTTCATCCCAATAATTTCCATATGTTTTCTGGAACACTATCAAAACAGTTAGTCTCATTAACAATTATAAAATATGTACATATATTAATTGTAGATACTTCTTACTGAATAGTATACTACATAGTAATATAGCTGATAATGTTTATTAATTTGTTCATTTATTATGGATCTAAGAGTGTCTTACGTATTAAGTCCCTCAATAACCTAAGGACTCACATGAGTTCCAAGAAGTTTAATAACTCAGTTTTGACATGCTTTTTAAAATTAACAAAGCTGTAGTAGGTTCAGTAAATAAGCTCAGATTTTAAAATACGTAGAGTCAAATAGTATAAAACTATTTCAAGGGAAAATTCAGGTTCAAAGAGTTGAAGTAACTTATCTAAATTGATGTAATTATCATCTAACATCAAATAACATGGTTCTTCCAACAATGTCTCAATGCTTTTACTTTTGTATAATGCTTTATTTTTTCTTGTGTATAGCACGTTTTCTCACTGGCCTTAGTTCCAACACACCTGTGCTGTAGTTTGCGTGCAGAATGAAAGGTGCTTCTCAGCGGTGTCACCCGTAACCACGGCACAGCTGCTGAGCTGAAGGGTAACTTCGCAATTTCCTACATCCCTTCGGGAAGAGGGTTTATTTTAATAATTTTATATTATCCTTACTAACAAGGTGAAGAGCTGTTTAACTGCTCAAATAAGCTCAGAGTAGATAAAACTCTTATGGAAAGAGAAGAATTTTCAGGTGATCTTTTATAACTTTCAGACGTCGCAGACCATATTTGTAGTACAACACTTGGACTGTAAAATGAATACAGTGGCAATTACAATATTATACATGGGGAGACACGGAACTTCTCTTAAAACCTTACAATATGAGGTACTTGCTCTCCATCTGGCAAAACCATCCCCATTCTGAAACTCTAGATTTACTGGCATAGTTTTCCCATAAAAACTCCCTTTTTCCATAGACAGAATAAATCATTCTTTCTTGTATGTCTCTGTATGTTACTCTTAATGTTTTACAGCATGTATAATATTACAGTCATGTGTGCCATCATTGTATGTATAAGTGTATATTGCTACATTATGGAGCCAGAAAAAGAGGACCATTCTCTAACTTTTTCTCCTTAGCATCTCTCATCTTAGTAGGGTTGGCTGAATTTGATTTTTTTTTTCTGAATTTGATTTTTAAAACATAACATTTAGCTCAGTGCAGTGGCACACACCTGTCGTTCTAGCTACCTGGGAGCTCAGGCGTGAGCATCCACTTTTTCCCAGGAGTTAGAGACCAGAAAAGTTAACACAGCAACACCTCGTCCATAAAAACAAAAAATAGCAGCATTTTATAGTACTTAAAAATAATCATTAAGACTGCATTATTCAAGAGTCTTCTAATGTAAGAATGAGGATCATGCTCTTGTCAGTGAAATACACACGGTCTTCTCATTACTTACATTATTTTAAAAAAAGATTATCCAATGTACACAAACTTAATGACTTTGACTTTGCTTTCATAGACCAATAACCCCCCAAAACTACAACAAAATAAAATTCACATTTCAGCCAATTTATGTATGTTATATGCTCCAGGTAAGCAAGTATGAAAAATATAAGACTAGTCACATCTTCTTTATATAAATGCCATCTTAAACCTAAAATTACGAGTTTAAATAAGAAGACCAGTCTTACAATTGGTGGATGGATAATAGTCTTGTATTTTTACCAACCTAACAAAATCTATTTCCCTCTTCCCCAATATATAACGTTATGCTAACTTTGCATTCATTATTTTCTGCCCCTTTGCAAGAGATTAAAATGTTGGTGTTTTTTGTTTTTTGTTTTCCTGGGTAGGTTCTCAAAATTTACATGAAAAGATAGCTTATAAACTTACATTTGCTACTCAAACAATATTTTTCTAACAGTATGCAATTTTAAAATTTTTGCCTAATCTCTGCTTTAATAGAGTAATAGGAAAAGCTAGTACTTTATTCATCTTCTATTCATGTAGAACTACAGCAGCCCACCTTAAAAGCATATCCACACAGCAGCACATCAGGAGCTGGTATTTTAATGCTTCTGAGCAAAAGCCAGGAGGCATTCGATGTGGACTCTACTGCTCCAATTCCAGACTCAAGATTTACAGAAAGGAAACTATGCAGCGTACACCCTACCTTTCCAGCAATGGTCAGCTATTTTACATCCTTAGTCTCTATTCTTCCCTGCACATGCACAGATTCTCTTAGGAAATCTGTTTGTACCAAGCACTGCTGATGATCAAATGTCCAGGTTTAAATTCACTGTTGACGTGAGTTGGAATCGAAGCTGTTTACTTAATTAAGAATGAGAATGTCAGGGGTTATTGTGAGCTTTATTAGATAGCCATGAACTGATTCAGATCATCTTTTACTTTAGAAAGAACAAAAATTTTGGCAATTGGGGGCAGGTAATTGGGATACAAATGTAATAGAAAAATAGAAAAAAATACTATCATATCTGAAAATTTTCCAGTGTGAAAAAAAAATTTTTAAATTATCACAGTGTGGTATTTTATCCTATTGTAGGCATTTTTTCTTGAAAAAAAAAAAAGGTAACTTTGTAAATCTGTGAGTTTTATGATGTGATGCACAATTGAGATGAGGCCATCATGAATTAATATCTTAGGATAAAAATAGTACCTTTATATTTATTGTTTATATTGTATAAACCTCTACATCTATTCTTTTAATAAATTTACTGTATTTATTATTTTTATTTATTTTTCTGTTGATGCATTATTTTACAAACCACAAGATTTACTCATGCTAAGCATATAATTCAGTATTTTTAGCATATTTTAGAGAGGTGTATAACTATCAGAATCTATTTTTTCACATTTAAATTAATTCTCCCAAAACAAGCAAAAACAAACAACAAAACCCCCAGGCTTCACAAAGAAACCAAATCTAGTTTGTAATAAAACAATATCCAAATCTGTTTCACCTAACTATTGTACTGAAATATTTGATACAATAATTTTTGGAAACAATGACCAAGTAAATACATGCAGTATTAACTTGAAAAATTACACCTAAACAACAAGGAATGAAAATCAAAAACTTGCCAGTTTGGCAAGTCACTTGTGATAGCAGATTAGTAACCTAGTGTCACAGTAAAAAAAGTAAGTAAAATATCATTCATTATATTAAAAACAAAAAAAAATTTCAGTCTATCTCAATAAAATTCCTAGAAGACCTTATTAATGGTCCCAGAAGACAGCTCCAAAGTCCAAATTACAAACCCGAACTGCTTCAAACTTACTCTGTAAGTTTCTAATGACAAATTTCAATGTAAACCAACAGCAATGAAAATATATTGTGAAAAATATTTTAAAAGGATACTAACACTATATTGTAAATATTGATAACAAGATGAAGTCAAAACACCAAATAAGTCAGCTATTTTTTTTGTCCAGTTGAAGTTTTAAGCATTTTTTATCTATGACATCTGTTCTTACACAGGAGATCTGATTTAAAAGCCTTAAATAAACGACAGCATCTTTAGAATTACTAATCTGTTCAGAATGAGAAGCATGTGCAGCTTTCCTTATGCAGATATAATTTAAATAGGAAAAATTTTATTAAAATAAGCACAAAAATTGGCATAACAATAATCTCTATCCATGAATTTGGAATCACACTGGTTGATTGTAGATAGTCAGCCAAAAATCACAAAGACCTTGTGATACCCCTATCACAGTGTACACACAAGTTCACACCCTAGAGTAGGTCTAATTTTATTAAAGACGATAAAACTCTTGGCTACCTCTACTACATAGGATCATTCTTCTGCTCTAATTTTTCAGAAGATTGAGAAAGTCTCCAATTTCTGACATTTCCTTCAGTAATAAGATTTCCCTGAAGGTTTAGAAAGTTTTCCATTTTTTAAATCTCCTTCCCAATACACACTTTCCATAACAGACTTTTCATAACAGAGAATGGCCACAATACGAATCTGATGTACCAGGGAGAAAAAAATTAAAAATTGCTTTTAGACTAAGCTACAAGTTCACAATTATTATCATTTATTGTGAAATCTGCCAAGCTCTTATTCAGATATTAAGGGCATTCATATGATCACAAATCTAACGATGAATTTAGAAGTCTCCCATGCAAATTTAAACACAGATCGGTCATATACTACTAAGATCATATTTTATGTGGTGAAAAATTAGTTAATATTATGTGAGGAAGCACAAGCCCACTCCTTCATTTTTTGTAACAATTGTATAGATTTTGATCACTAACATACACCACACAAAAAAGATACATATGAGAAATATCCTTCACTCAGTTTTACTGACATTTTTACCTTTCTTTTTTAAATCTTTCAAAAGAGCTACTTAACTTCCATTGATGCTAACAAGTTTATAATTTATCCTCACTCACTTCTGCCAGGTTTCTGGAGATTTCTGAGAATACTGTAAGGGTTTAAAAGACAACACAGGCTGGGTGTGGTGGCGCACACCCTAACTTTAGCACTCCAGAGGCTGAGGCAGGGAACCACTGTAAGTCTAAGACCAGCCTAGGCTCCATTAGTGAGTGCGAGGCCAGCCTGCATTGCATAGTGAGATCTTGTCTCATAAAATAGAATAAAATAGAATAGAATGGAACAGAATAAAAAAAAAAGGAGGAAAAAGTTAAATGTGCAAATTAATCAACAATCTGAGGAAAGAGAGGTATGTGTAGTAATGTCAACATTCACACAAGAAACCTCACTCACAAAGTCACATGTTATTCTTTCAGGAAAGACAAACAAAAAGCATACCTGCTTGACCAGTGGTGATGCTGACGGCCGCAAAGAGCCTCTGGGATCGGCTTAAGTCAGAAACTCCATTGACAGCTTCGACTTCAAAGGTATAGTTGGCGTGGGCCAGCAGGTCCATGACAGTGACGTAATTATCCTCCAGTCCAGTCTGCTGGGGCATGTATCCAATGTTACTCCCACAGGGGACACATTCGCCCTGTTCCCAGCTGCAGCGCTTACACAGTATTCTGTAGGTGACATCGTGTCTTCCCCCGTTGTCTGCAGGAGGACTCCACTCCAAACTTACGGTGGTTTGGTTGATGTTAAAAATGAGGTTCTGGGGTGCAGATGGAGGCCCTTTGGAAATACAAAAGTATCCACGAATGAAAATTGAAAAAGAGCGTATAAACCAAATGAACAACAGGAACTATGTGGCACAGTGAGCTAGTGGCCCAATTACCAAAGAGAAAACTATCTGAAATGCTTTCTTTCACATAAATATTTCATTACCTTTACCAGAGAGGCTGTATAAAAGCCTCCTTGAATTTACTTGGCAAGAGACTTTATTTATTTTCCATTTAATATGTCAAAATGAAAACAGAGTAACAACTGTCTTTGTACTTCTGCCACAGTCTTTAGCTATTTTTCTTCCAAGCAATTAAAAAAGAAGTTAAGGCGCTGAAAACACAGTGGTACAGTTGTTTAAAAATAGTTTTCCTTTTAACCATATAACAGAGAATACATTTATTCATTCTTAATGTACTCGAGAATGATTTATACTAATGTGTGGGACTGGCTTTGAATCAGAGCCTCTCAAATACTCATTAATTGAAGCACCAAGAAGTGAGATTTGCTCTATTTAGCAATGGAATTTTAATTCAGAAAACACTGCTTTTTAATCACATTTCACATGCAGGCAAGGGTAACAAAACTTTTAATTTTATGATTTCTATTAAGTATATATGAAAAACATTAAAATACACCATGATAGCATGCAAATTACACTGCAAATGATATAAGATCTATTGTATTTCATTCCCTGTCTTTATCTATCTATGGAAAAATTCAAGAGTAGTTGAGAATAATTAAAGAACATACTTGTGGAATCAATATGTATCTTAATGATACCACAATGGACAAATGAATGGAAGGGCTCTTAAAATCTCTTGGGTTATGAACTTACTTGTACACGCAACGTATGGTGGGTCGGAGGGAGCCCTGTAATACCCATCAGCGCATTCACACCTGGAGGAGCCTTCTCTATCAGAAAAACTGTGGGTTGGACAACGAGAGCACTGCAGATCCTGTGAGGAAGATTTGTAGAATCCGCGGCCACAGGCTGTGTATGCAAAGAAAGAGAAAACAGAAACAGGAAACTAAGTAAATAGACCTTTTAAAAATTAGGAATACTTAGCAAAGAATAAGACATTTCAAAAACAAGATTCATGATAAAATATTTTAGTGTTCATCAGTAGCTTCATACTATATCTGTTAAAACAAAATAGTATAAGCAAAATGATACAGCAACCTGCACCTCCACCTGGCATCAATAAAAAATGTAAAGCCCCAAGCTGACCATTAGCATCATTTATTTAGATAAAAATCTTAGAGTACTTATTTTTGATATTTAAGTCAATTTTAACATTGGTTTCAAAAATAATTAACTTGCATGTCGTTCTGCATCAACATAATCAAAGTTACGTTTTCTCAATCTAATGGAGCAGCAAATTCAGTTCTCTGATATTTGGTCAATGTTGGAAAATATTACTATAGCTTTAACTACCAGCTTACTACAGTGATGTAAAAATCTTCACGTGAATGTGACAGAAATATTTTTTCCAGATTATCAGGAACTTCAAGATATGCTTTCATCAACTTACATTATGGTCATATTTGACTATGGGAACTCCTTTTGCTACTGAAAATGAACCCCTGTGAATAGGAATTTCTGTGTCAGCAGAAACAGGAGAAAGGCATGAGCTGGACAGACTGCAAAGCTGCTTCTCTGCACTGACACTAACCCAGGAAGGGCTCCCAGAATCGCACAGGGATGGATGCGCCCATGTCTCTCTTATCTACTAATGACTTGTGCTTACTCAGGTAGATCCTGGTACTATATTAGTTAACTTTTCACTACTTAACATCCCCAGACATTATACATACTGATATTTATCTTTGACTAAAATAGAGCCAGGTAAGTTTTTTTCATGTCTACAATTTTTATTAAATGAAGGTGTTGTATAAGAGTATCTTTTTAAATGTTGATGAATTGCTCATTTAATAACATTTCATAAATAAAACCTAAAAAGAACAGTCAGTAATATTAAACATAAGCTTTAATATTTAAATATTATTTGAAATTTTAATGTTCTCTACTGTGTCATCATTCAGAAATTTAGTTACATTCTTACTGCTGAGGAGTGAGGCATGGGAACAATGTTATTCTGAGATGACAGCTTCCAGAAAAAGACTGAAATCTATTCGTTATTTTTGTTCACATTCGGAATGTTTAATGCATAATTCAGATATATTTGAGAGCTTAAAATGATCATTTGAGCCTGCAAGAAAGTACCATTAGTTGATATGAAAAGATAGTTGTTTTACCTACTTAGAAATTTAATTTAAAAGATGTGCTAAATTGTGATAGACACACAGCTAGAACTACAACGATTTCACTGTAAAAGCCTGCTAAGTTGGCTTTTGTTGGCGTCTCAGTTCATATGAGGAAGCAGAGATAAACGCATTAGGCAAAGAAACACAACACACCTTCACAGGTTCTCAGGAGCAGTTATTAGAGATCTAAGGCCAGAAAGACTAATGAATTTAATTACAAAATAATATAACAACAATATAACACATACAGCTACGCTCTGAGGGCTAATGGGAGAATAAAGGACTTAGCTTAAGGTTTCCCAGGATGAAAAAGATCTTTATTCTTTGTCCACTGTTTCTTGCTTTGAATACTTTATATTCAAAGATCAAATATAGCATCTTATAAAACAGAGAAGGGAACTCTTTGTACAGCTTGAAAAATTAAGGTTTGGGCGATGTTAAAAAATAGATGGGAAAGAGGAACACAGAGAGAGAAGGGAGGGAGGGAGAGACAGAGAAGAGGTGGGTAATGATGAGCTTGTTGTTCAGCACTGTGTATTTACTGACTTTTTACAGGCAATGTTTAGGGAGAAAGAAGAAAGAGACCCACCAGGGCAACACGATGTGCCCTTTACTGGGTAAGGCTTCCAGACGAGAAGGCGGCAAACTAATGCCTTGCAGTGAAATCCTGCAGAACACTTTTCTTCCACTTCAAACAAAAATTCTATGTAAAGGTGACTTCCCATTTCTCCCCACAAATCAGGAAATGCATTTCTTACTAAACTTACATGATTTCTAGAGTACACCTATGCTACTTAATGTTAAGAAATTTAAAGCTTGTATTACTCAACTTTCAAATTACAATCAATTCTGTTTCTCTTTTAGTGGATGAGAAGACACATTTGAAGCAAAAGTAACCTGAGGTTTTGTTTTGTTTTTAAGAGAAAAAAGGTGAAAAAGAAAAAAAGGTAAAAATAGTACAGAATTTCAAAAAAAAAAAAAAAAAAAAGACAGGTGACAAATCATTAAGTGACTCTACTCGAGGTAGGAGTTGGACTTGGGACATAGGGCGACTGACACTCAGCCATCCGCCATTCATTGCAGAATGCCAAAGCAAAGTTAGGCTCTCGCTTTAATGGCTCTCAGGTAATTTCCAGTGGCTCATTCTTACCATTTCTCACTCACTTCTTTCAATTTAAACCTATTATCTTAATTTAGTAAACCATGAAATAATATCCTAGCACATTTTAACAAGATCTATAAAATACTTTCAATTTCATTATGAATTTTGGCATTGGTTGTGCCCACAAAATTATGCAGTACATGCACAGCTATCATTAAACAGATAGAAGCAATACCAAGAAAGGCTTGATTTTTTTTTTCTTTGAAGTAATACTCTGTCGCAGTTAATATTGGAAATTGTAAGTTGTAACAAGTTGGCTTTCATTTAACTTCTGAGGAAACTATCAATTTAGAGTTATTAAAAGTACAAAACCTTCATAGCCATGATGTTAGGAGTAAAGCCAAGAATGGGCGAAGATAAAAACTTGATCTCTAGGATGGTAGTGAGCAATTGGGGGTAAAAAGCTTGACAAGGAAGTAATATATAATTTGAAAATCAGAAAGTGCAATTAAAATACTTGCATGTGAAAGCTAGAACTAATATTAACAACCAAGCAGCTTCATGTCCAGGAAAAATTAGCTTAAATCTCCAGGGATTTCTAAAGACACTTCATGGAAACCCAAAGAGTCCCTCCTATCTATAAATGCAGCTGCCTTTCCAGAATTCCTGTGAAAAAATCTTTACAGGTAAATGCTTTCCAAAACCTCAAAGAT
The DNA here is from genome assembly GCF_034190915.1 of Cavia porcellus. Lineage (NCBI taxonomy): Eukaryota > Metazoa > Chordata > Mammalia > Rodentia > Caviidae > Cavia > Cavia porcellus. The sequence continues at coordinate 58,754,565 of NW_026947505.1, forward strand.
AACTTTCTTCTACATATAAGTATAAAGGACACAGGAAAAACTTTCTAGGAATTGGGCATCGCAGCTTTGCAAACCCTTATTTCTCAGGAGCACCTGAACTCATGTGCACAAAGGTAGAGCTAACAACAGGAAGAAGCAGGCCATTTTTAACTTTGTGCTTTTTATTTCTTTTCTCTTCTAAATGTTACACTTAAGTAATGTTACATTGCATAGATAAAGGTTAGGCATATGTATAACTTTTGCTTTAAAATTTTGTTACTTCTGTAAGGATGATCTTGCACCTACTATTTCAATAATGGTGTTTTCTGATAACCACAAAGTCTTGAGGGAGACTCTTCTCACTGATCCCCAAGTCCTTAGGGCTCTAAATAATGTGTAAGTTCATTATCCTGGAGTCATAAACTATCTTCTGTTCTTTAAATAGAAAACCACAAAAAGAAAGAGAATCTAAATAAAAAACCATAAGACTTCTGTATACTAGAGTAACAATATATAGTAATATATCTACTAAATTATAGTATACCATCCTATCTGCTACACTCACTGTAATGTGAAAAGTAATTTATTATATGAACTGCTTTAAATAATCTATTGCACACAAAATTCTTTAAGTAATTTTGATTTTTAAATTCTTTAACAACATAATGTTTTACATTTATAAATTAACTACCTTTTTTGTGAGATGGTGTCTTGCTATGCAGTTCAGTTTGGTGTTGAACACACTGTGTAGTCCAGGCTGACAAAGACCTCATAGAGATCCTCCTGCCTCAGCCTCCCAGCTGCTAGGATTACAGGCATGTGCCACCATGCCCTGCCCATAAATTAACAATATAAGAATAATAATAAAGCATCAAAATTCTGAATCCAAAGGTATTTAAATAGATGAGAAAGTTGACACTAAATATTTGCATTCTCATTCTCAAACTCCCCTAACAATTTCACAGTTGTCTTCAATCGATACCAAGTTTTAAAGCACTGAGATACTTATCCTCTGAATTTGTATCCCCTTAGTTGAACCACCATGCTGCTGTCTTAACAACTGTGTGCACTCAAGAAGATTCAAAAGGCTACCCAAATCTACATAATAAGCTCAGTGAGTACTGTAGCTCTGTCTTTCTGATCAAGGGTGCAGGCTCTCGGACTCCCCTGGGCTTTTGGATTATGATCTACAGGGGAAGCTTTGGAGAAACTTTGTATGATTATTATATCTGAGGATTCTTTCTTCACTATTTCTTTTCCTAGAAAATCTACATAACTCTAACAGTTTTCCACAGACTAAAAAGATTTCTTGGTCCTCAATGGGTTATTTTATTTTACTTTATTTTATTTATTTTATTTTTGCAAATCTTAAATTCCAACATTTATCTCAAGCACACTTGACATTATCCTGGACAGTACAGCACTATTAATCCACATTTTGGTAGGCTTTTCTTCATAGCTGCACATTAGGAAAGCTTTAAAAGACATTAGACATAGTTGCTGTGACCTAATCTAATCACCGAATTCTGAGCATTTCTATGTTATAAAAGTTTTCCAGGTGTTCACAACAAACATTACAAAAGTCCTCTTTTCTTTTCTTTTCTTTTCTTTTCTTTTTTTTTTCTTTGAGATAGGGTTATACTATGTTGCCCCAGGCCAGTCTTCAACTCCTGACTTCAAAAGATCCTAATGCCTCTGCCTCCTCAGCTTCCCAAATACTGGGATTACAGGCACATCATATCATCTTGTCTAACTAGGTCTGTTCTCAAAACTGTCAATGTCATTGAAGAATAAATGGTAATAAAATATCCCCACTATCAGCTTGTGATATTATCAATTTAATAAATTATAATTTAAGAGAAGTAATAATGAAAACATCAAATTAATAAGGTCATTAAATTAGAGGCTGTACAGCTTCTCTACAGGAGGTACACAAATGGTCAATAAGCATATTAAAAAAAACATGTTCTATATCATTAGCCATTTAGGGAAATGCAAATCACAACTGCAATTAGACACCACTCACATTCCAGAAGAATGGGTATAACTTGAAGAGAATAAAGAGGAATCAGAAATCCTAACACCACTGATGAGAACATCTCCTAACACCAGTGGCAGTTCTTCAAAGGGCTAAATTTGTTACCATCAAGCCCAACAATTTCACTCAGAAACCCAAAAGAAATAAAACGTATATTATACAAAATCTGGTACAGGAATACTCAGTGTAGAATTGATTGTAAGACTCAAAAGTAAAAGCAACCCAAACATCCATCATCCATTGAAGGAAGAAATGTAACAGTACTATTCACCAATCAAGAAAGAGACGCATACATATATGATGCCACGGATGGATCCTGCAGGCATAATGTAAGAAAGAATTCAATCACAAAAGACAATACATTGTATAATTCAATATACATAAAATATTCCAAATAGGCTGACCTATATACACAGAATACACATTAGTATTTGTCGGGTGATGGAGAGCAAAGAGAACTGGCAATTATCTGAGTGGATGCAGGATTTATTGGGGGGGGGGGTGATGTCAGTTTCCTAAAATTGATTTGCAGTGATAGTTGCACAATTCTGCAACTAAATTAAAAACCATTTAATTTTATACTTCAGTGGCTCTATTGTATGTTACAACAAAATCCTTTAATAATGTTACCTCAAATCTGAATGTTTATAAACATTAAGAAAAATATAGATTTTATCTGTTTAAATTTAGTTTTGAACACATCTACTCTTTATTCATTTATTTGTATACAGGTATATTTAGGTGAGAAAAAGAATGATTTTACAAATTGAAAGTACTGAGCAGTATATTGTTTTTATCCATATGTTAATTTGATGCATATTTTCAGTGTTTCATAAGTAACAGTTTATGCTTTATGTGAGAGGTTGTAATTTTATAATAGAAATGAAATGCACTACATTCCTGTTTAGGAAAGATTTTTGCAGCGTTATATAAAAATTGTGCTTGCAGATCTCTTAAACACGCCTAGTTCACCTTGCTGGCCCAAGGTTGGTTTTCTTCCTCCACCCCAACCCACCACAGCCTGCACCACAAACTACCTGAACACAACTAGACTCAGCCTTGTCAGGTCTCACTCCATTTCCAGACCTGAGATTTCAAGCACAATTGAACATTTTCTGAAGGAATTATGGACGACTGTGTGTAAAATGTGAGGCTTTGCCGATGTTTCCGGCCACAGCTATACAGCTGCAAAGAATTTATTAATTATGAACTATAAGTGGATTGTTCTGTAATTGAAACTTTCTGGGCTTTAATATTTATTGTACAATCTACATACATACATAGTTGAGGAGTCTAATGAATGCTGTTATTTTATTTATTGCAGATGGATATTTTACTGAGTTCAGGCAAAGCCAGTCTGTTTCCATAGGAGCTTTCAAATATTTGTGTCATGTTAATATCTATGTTTTTCTAAGCAAGGGGGAGGCGCAGCTTGTAGAAACAGTACTCCACCGCTCAAACTGCTGACCTCATCTGGGATGCACACATACAGGGTCTGTATTTTAATCCTATTGACAGTGCTCAGTGGGAATAATTACAAAAGTCTGCCTAAAATACAGACCTCCTGTCACTTCCATGCTATGATTTTTCACATTGAGAATAAACAGTGGGCAGCAGGATAAAGCCAACACGATGCAATAAGTATTGTAGAGAATGTGGTGCACCATCCGCTCTAAGCTACAGCTAACTTGCAAGAGTGTACAAGAGAACTTGTAGAAGATAGTGTGAAAAGAAATACACGCTTGTCTAAAATCATTTAGAGATTCGGAAAACTAAATGGGAAAATTCATTGCAGGGCATTATAAATACGTGCACATGTTACTTATTTGTGGCATTTAATTCAATCCATAATACTTTATTGACATTACATGACAAAAAGAAACGTTTTCAAAGTTTTAAGATTTAAAATGCAAAATAAAACAATACACTGAGTAAAAACATTTTTAAATAAATTACTAGTTTCAAATACACTGTTTTCCTAAGATCTACAGTTACATATTCTTCATTTTAACAGAATATCAAAATGACTTTTTAAAAAGAGGGGAAAAGTCAAGTTAGGATAAACTGAAACTATTCTCATTTCTTATTTGACTTTAAAAATATGAGCTTATGATAAGGATAGCGGTACGACTAAACAGAAGTGGATTTTAACTTAAAAGACTTGTGTTTTAATTTGCTCCATCATTTAAGAGCATAGAATTGAAAGAAAGTGACTTCACATCAGGTTTCAATTTCCTTGTATTCTTGTTATTAACTCTAAGGTACTATCCACAAAGTGATTCTTTTATATTTCTATCTATAACATTGTGTTTTAACAATAACCCAGTAATCACTTGGCTAGCTATTTAACTATTCAATGACTGTCTTAATCGAACCACCATTTTTAAACTATGTATTTCTACTGCACCATTCCTCCTACTACGTGCACACACATACACACGCAACTGTACACAAATCTGAACGGCCACCTGGTCTTTCAACGGTCCCTCAGTATGGAAACAGAAGACTGCCTGTCAGGCTCCCCTGCGATCAGAGCCACTGCTGTCAAACTTTGCAGAGGCAGGAATCACAATGACGTACACATCCATTTTGCAGATCTTGAAAAGTAGGATTTTATTTTCAGCTTTATTTTTCATTAGTACATATGTGTCATACACACTGATCACATTTGTCCTAGGGAGTCTGTACCTCTATATAACATACCTCATTTTTTCTTCTTTTCCTCCATCCTCTTTCCTCCCTTCAACCCTTATTCTCCTCCCAAAAAAGGGATTTTAAAATTGCATATATTAGTAAAAGTAAAAATCATCCCCTTTATAATGAGATATTTGAAATGTATAGCAAACTCTTCTGATTTCCCCCACACTGTCCTCATAGATCCCCTTTGGGAATACACCCTAGATACACATTTTTTTTTTTAAGGAATGAACTAGGAAATCTCAGGATTTAGTAACTGTACTGAAAAAGAATTTATAGAAAGTATCCTTATCTATAATCCAAGTCTATAGCAAAATATATTATTATGTGTTCTTATGGAATAAAAAAATAGGAGAAGGTAAAAGGCATTTTATTATTTATAGTAAACAAATTGGCTTATTTGCAAAATAACATAACTTTATTTTAAAACATTTTCTTGAAGACAATATGAATAAAAGACTATATAGAGGAAATTTCTCAGAATAATTTATGTTAGGAAGACTTCAAACGGGGTAAAGTTTAGCATTTATGCTACTGTCAGGTTTATTGCCAAATATTTTTCTTGTATCTATTATAATGTCACGTTTTGCAAATTCAGTTCTATTATTCATTCTCTTTAACTTACAAAGAAATGTCAAATCATGGTGACTCTAGATACAAATAAAAAAGTCTTTTGTCTTTTGAGTGAGAATCTCTCCAAAGGTCACCTTATTTTTTTTTTTACAAAATCATTTTAAAAGTATTTCTCAAAATATAATATTCATAATTTTTAATGATTGACATTGTTAATTTCATCATATAAAATCTTACTTCAATTCTCCTAAAGAGCCAGTATGGCTTTCCCATTATGTAAATTCCGTTTGGTAATTTCAGCATTTACTAACTGTATGATCTTTGCACATTTGTTTAAGATCCCTGAACCCAGTCTTCCTATACTTCACCTGGAAAAAAATAATATGACAGTCTCCTGAGTGTTGTGAATGAATATATTTAATTCATATATAAATGTAGCACAATGTCTGGAATAGAATATATGCTAAATAATTATTATCATTTTATGATGTGACTCTCTATACAGATTTCTGATCCTATTCTAATTTGTACCCTTGAAAATTTTTACAGTATGTTCCCACTCCTAGATGTGCATGTAGCAAGAAATCCATGTTACGCAGCCAAATGATTTACTCCCTGACCAGGTAATTACAACTTTTGACCTATGTAACTCTCATTGCGCTAGGCAATGAACCAAAAAAGTGGACCTGCTTTAAAAAACAAATACAATGATATCTAAGTACTACATCATTTTGATCAGTAGCTTTAAATGGTTGGATAATCAGTTCATTATATGTAAAAGGTAGTTAAAATTTCTGATAGGAAATTACTTCTATAAATTATAAATACTGAGCTTCAATTTCTGTCTTTTAAGCTGTCTCGTTGCTCCCTATTTCAGGAGGGAACACAATAGATACTCTGAAGTCACCTTCCCTGCCAAAGCTGTAGCATTTTATTATGTGAAGTTAGAAAACTGCTCAGCCCAGGTAGATATTCAGGCTTTGTGTAGAGACATATTACTGAATAATTATATTTAAACTGAAATGCTACTTGTAGCAGTTCTTAGCTTTTTTCAGGTAAGTTATTGTTAGATCTGGCTATAATGAAATACATCCTAAGGGCAAGTTACTTTCAGTTCTTAAAAAACTTTAACTTGACAAGAAATACACACAAATGTGTCAGATTTCATTATGTTTAAGAAAGTAAATATTTTAGCTCAAAACCAAGAATTAAAATTAGTAGGTTTTATGAATAAGTCACTGATTGCTTTTTCTTACATTACATTAAGATTTAAATATTTATAGAAAAACAATGCAAATCCCAAAGCCAAAAACAAACAGCATCTTAATTTCTTATAATAAAAAGTTATAAAATGCAAAGCAAATCGAGGACTTTCATCATGAGATGCTTTCTGCAATAACTTCAAAAATAATTAAAATAAAAACAGTTTTAAAAGACTCTGTCCAGCTATTTTGTGAAAGCTACACTTGTCTTGTCAGTTATAAAATGTAAATCAATAGCAAGTTTGTGAAGCAAATAACACTAAAGCAGTTGAAGGCAGTTTATACATGTGGGAAAATAAATAATAATTTCTGTTATGTCACTAGAAAATGTTGTGGAGATCATAAAGAAATCAGTTTACCCTGAAGCATGACATTTTAAATGATGCATCAGAACAATGCAGAGATTCACTCAATCTTTAACTTTTAGAAATAAAAGAAAATAACACACAAAATAAATCTTTTCTGGAAAAAAATGATGTTGAGTTCAATTTTTTTTTTCTCCTCATAAAGGAGCTAAGGAGATGGGTCACACACACAGTTGTGAGATAAAATAAATAGTAAAATTTTTTGCAAATCATTTTTTTTATCGTGTACTCTTTGAAAAAGAAAACTACTTGCTTAGTAGTTAATTGTTATCTCCACACCAGGCAAACCATTTAACACAACTCTCCCTGTCTATTACCTGCGTACAGAACAAACAGTTCACAAAAAATTAATACAGGCAATAGCAGAATATAATGTAATTATGTTTTTAATAAATTCATTTTTAAAATAGCTATGCTAAAAAGGGAAAAGTCACCTCACCATTTTTATTGTTATTATTAAATAACTAACTCATTTGTCATATATATAAAGTTTATCTCTCTTAGGAGATAAGCTACTTAGGAGAATGGGCTGCATACAACACCAACATGACTACATTAACACTTCCACAATTATTTACTTGTATCTTTTTGTCCCACTATAAATCCTTCAAAAATAAGAATTATAATATATGTATGCAAGGATTCCTAATGCCTAGTACAATACCTATGCTTATGGAATAAAAAAACGAAGAATATTCACTACACGGCTTTCTATGTATTTCATTGTCATCCCACTCAACAAAGTTTAGTTCATAATATTCAGGGCCATGAGGCTGATGCGGCACGGTGTTAGTAGTGGACAGTATAGTCTTGGCTACACCAGCAAGGGGAACATCTTGTAAGCTTTCGTTCTTAAGAGGTTTCTTGCTTTGATGTGCAGGGAGGCAATTGCAAAACTATGTTTAGATGAATGCTTTAGGATGATTTCTAACATGATTCTATGAGAATTCTTAATTATATAAATAAATTCATGAATGACATTGAAAAAGTTTTATAGAACTATAGCTGAAATATCCTTGGAACATGAAAGAAAGTTTAGGACAGGGAAACAACTGAGTTGTGAATTATAAATTATAACAACAACAACAAAAAAAAAACAGACTCTGTTTGCTTCAAAGCCAAAGAGATAAATAATAATAGTTCTCTCCTGCTTTAGCTGAGAATATTCCTCCATAAATGTCTGACCTATCCAAAGTCAGGTAAGAACAAACTGGAATGTTCTAGCTTCAGGTTAACTGAAGTTGCCATAAAATAATTATAAATACATTATTTGTTTACCTAATTTGGAACTAGAAAGGGTATTATTAAAATAAATACTTATAATTAATATTCCTATTGGAAAGTGAAGAAATAGTATTAATACCTGGGTACGAAAAATCACAATTTGCTTTTTATGGCTTTTTGAAATTTCACAATTACTCAAAACAAAAAGATAATTTAACTATAATAGGCTTTACAGCTTGTATTTTCCTTTATTCTGGGCAGAACACAGAGATACCAACACACTCTCATGTATATTTGTATTTTTTCATTTAATTTACGGGTCTATGACAAATTAGTTACTTGATCTCTCACCTATGAGGTGAGCATGACAAAATAAAGGTTAAATCTTTTTTATGTATGTGCAAACACTATTTCACTGATTTAAAGTTAAAACTTGGATGAACAAGGAAAATAAGATAAAGCTATTATGCATCCCTTCACATTAAGAGGGAACTCAAAAAAATAATAGCAAATGATATAAAGTATTGGACTCTGTAGATAAATGAACAAATATTTCAAAATGATATAACTGAGAAATTGAGAAGTAAAAAAATATTTCCTCACAGGAAATGATTTTAATGTAATTTGTACATTTCCAAATGAAACAAAACTGTGCTGAAAGTTCTTACAAAGAAAAGGATAAACTAAAACCAAAGGACTGAATTTATCACTATTGGGGCTATAAGATAATATGTATAGAGAGCTAAGAGTGCATTAAATCCTGATCATTTAATTCCGAATCACTCCAGAAGCAGACCAACTAAAGACGTGTAAGTGTCAATTTACGCTAATTACAACACAGAATATTAGGGCAAATATAGATCAAAAATTTCACCCAAATGAAGAGGTTAAGAAAACATAGGAGAAAGGCAGATGACAGATTGCGAAGCCATATTGTCCCAGATGGATACCAGGTGGGATGGGTCCACAATATTTTTAGAATAGATTTTTTTCAACATTTAATTTGAACTACCCTTCTGGGTAAATGTTCAGCAAAAGAGAGATAACAAAACAAGTACTAGAATGCTTGTCTAAGAAAACAGAATATATAGAGATCAGGACTGACTGATTCAGTCCTATATAATTCAAGGATAATCAAGTATTCTCTCCGAATTTGCAAAGACATTTCTGAGTGTGAGAACACCAATGAGAAAACAGGATAGCTAACACTGGAAATTCTCCATCACACTACAATGTCATCACAATGAACACAATATACACAGCAAGACGAGCTAAAGGGGAGTCCTTGCTCCACACCAACAATTAAAAGGGAGCGCGTCAACCTGTAAGATGTAAGCATTTCTTTTGCCAGTTTTCAACATGATTGTTTTGCAGTTTGAATTAGTAGTGCTTCAAGTAAAAGGCGAGAAGGTGGATCTTTTCAAGCTGTGGATGTTAAAAGAATATGTCTAGACATGATGTCAATAAAGGTTATAGTTTTTTGATTCTTCCCAGACTAAAATCTTTCTTTTATCATACAAATAGTGTTGAGTGCTATAAACTATTCCACACAATTAGAATTCAGAGGAAATATTTTTTTTATCAAGATTGGATGGTAGTTCTTGTTATCTTCATATTTGCTTTCTATGGTTTTCATTTAACTTACATCTCTGACTGTCATTAACTTTTACACGGTTTGTGTTCAGTCATAAAATGTTTCGAGCACGTAAAGGGAAAGAACTACACCTATAGGTCTAACAGCCTGTTAACCAGGGGTATTTAGTGTGGTCAGGTAAACCTACTTTTCAAATAGAGAATAAAGCAATTGAGTAACTTACACACCGTCCTTGTCGTAAGTATCAATACTAAAAATTCTTTATTAAATTACTTCTTTCACTACACTTTGAAATAGTTATATTGCAAAGCAAATACTGAAATCTCAAAATGCACTGCTGTTTTTATTACAATATACAAATGCATGATTTAGGGAACATATTTCTTAAAATACCAGAACAACTATCTAGGTTGTATATTTTTACATAAATATTTATAGTTACACAATAAGATATACTTGTATAATGGTCCCTGTCAATACTTACATGAAACAACAGAACTCATATTTTCCCTATATTTTATATTAAATTTCTAGTTTGTTCCTTTGGTATCAAAAAGAAAAAAAAATAACAAAATAAACAACAAAAATTTAAAAGAAATAACTCTCAATAATCTTCTTTGAATTCTGATTTTCTCTTCAAACTAGTTGTTCACAAAGTTGGTCAAATGAAAAACAGACCAAGTATGAAAGAGAAGACTTGACTTGTTAGCAATAGTGAGTCCCAAGCAGAAAAAGTCTTTCTAACAATTCTTTGGTAGGGCCAGAGTGGTGGTAAATACCTGTGAGCCCAGCACCACAAGGCTGAGGCAGGATGTCACCCCCAGTTTAAGGCAGCCAGAGCTACATGCTGAGAGTCTGACCTCTCCACCCCCCCCCAAAAAAGATTGATAGGACAGGAAAACTCGCATGTATGAAAGTATATTTAATTCATATATTTTAAGATTTTATGTTTAAGAAATAACATAAAATAAATACTCCATCACACCATTAACTTGAATTATTTTCTGGATCTGACACATCACTTATTTAGCAGCTGCTTACCCCACAGGACTACCACCCAGTATTTTAGAATGTTTGCATGCAGTACAGAAACTAAAGCTATTTTTAGTCTTAGGATTTATCAGTATCTCCAAAGTTATTTTTGGAGAATGATAAAAGCTGATTCTGTATTTGTTATCTTCCTTTGTGTGAGTGCCCGTGCATATGCGCAGGAAATGTCATGAACTTAATGTAAATCCTACATACACTAATGAATAAATTCATTGTTTAGTGTTGCAAAAACCAAAAATTACTCTAAGTTCATTTAATACCACTAATACATGAAAAACGAACCATATCATAGTACACTTCAGTGCTTTATAAGTGATCTTGTTAACTTAGCAGAAAAATATCATAGGAATAAATAAGAATATTTCAAAACTCTAAAGAATTAATAGGAAAGCAGAATTTTAATTCTTAGCCAACAACGACCATCAAAGTGACATTAACACAAATGGCACAGGATTTAACAAGCTTCAAACAATGCTTTAAAAATTCATTCTGAAATCTAGAGACAGTTACATCAAAGAGGAAACTCTATGGTGCTGAACTTCCCAAAGCCATTACAAGTGTATTTAATGAAAGTCCAAACAGCATCACCTTCGGGGGCCATATCTGATTCCTGTTTTAGGCAACTGAGCCCTTTTTATATCTCTATTCCTTTAATTTAGCACTAGAAATAAGAGTGTAGATACCACCTACTTATCTATCGAGCTATCTATCATGTTTAGTACATTAGAACTTCATTACAAACTTGTAAGACAGTAATCACATTTTTCCAGTTAAATATAAAAGTGTCAAATATATCATATATGTACATTTATATACATGTTTATATTTATATATATAAATATAAAAGACTTTAGTCCTCTGAAGTCATCCATACATCATGTCTAATTAGCAGATATTTCATGCTTCCTAGCAGGTTTCTATTTTATATATATACACATAGATTATCATTTTATTTGCAAAAATACAAGAAACTGCTCACTGCAAAAATATATTGATTAGTAAAACATTTAGATGACAGGTGATAGTCTGACAGGTTGAAGGGTATAGATCCAAACACCCATCACCAGAACAGTAAGAGGAAACCACTGCGCTTTCTTCATGGGTAGCAGAGGCACAGTACAGAACCTCCCCAATACTGTATGAGGACTGATCTAAAGAACTCATATTTCTGGAACACAGTAAGTATTTTATACATGCCTTTTAATGTTATCATTGTCATTGTTATGGTAAAACAGAAAAGAACACCGGATTTCGGCTGGGCATTGTGGTATACACCTGTAATCCCAACACTCAGAAGGCTGAGGCAGAAAGATCAGCAAATGCTTGTAATTTCAATACTCAGGCAGCTGAAGCAGGAGGGTGGACACAAGGTTGAGGCTAGCCTTGGTTACAGAGAGGTTCAAGGACAGCCTGGATTACGTAGTGAGAACCCATCTCCAAAAAGAAAAAGAAAAAACAAAAGAAAAGATAACATCATATTTTAATATTAATATTGCTTTTTCCAAAACATGGTAAATATTTCTGGAATGTTTTCCAATATTTTTTGCAAATATTTATTTTCTTCATTATATAAAGTACTTTGCTAATAGTCTAAAGATATCTACAGATACCTACTTAAAACTTCTTTTAAAGGTTAAAAAAAATCAATTAAAATTCACTTGAAAATTAACGTCTTTTCCCTTCTATTGTTTGTTTAATTTAACTCACTTTGTTTAGTGTATCATATTGATAGAGGGTAACTGTACTCTTTATAATGGAACCAAGTATATCAAACACATCTTCCAATATGGGTAACTTGCCATTTAATGCCAAAATAAAACAATATAACACAGGCTCATAAAAATTTAAAAACTCAATCAAAGCTTTGATATGATCTACTCAGCAATTACAGACTTAAAAAATTCAATGAAAGAAAAAGCAATACAAAAACAGATCTCCCCCCCCCCAAAAAAAAAGTAATAAGAACTAAGGAGTAATAAAATCCAAAATGTGTAAATTTTGTTGTAAAAAAGAGAGGGGAAAAAAAAGAGCTCTAACAGATATAACAGCAAGTGTGTTTAGGGGTGTTAAATAGCTGACTATATTAATGTTTTTGGATCATTGAACACAGCTGTTTGCAGTCTCTCTGTTTGAATGTCCACTTTGTATTCTTTGATACTGTGATTTGAGCAACTATTTCCAAGAAGATAATATGTAATCTATTAACAGGTGATTTCTTACTGTTATGTTTTTTTTTTTTTTGTAGTTCTGTATTATGTGTACCCTTACACTGCTTTGTTTTGTTTTGAGTTTTTCTCTTTTTCTTCTTAAATAAAATAAAAAAAAAACAGATTTCTATAATGGCACAACTTATATTTCAAGTTACTTCATGCTTTTTCTTTCTTATCTTCAAAAGTAATGCACATAAAATTTTAATTCTATTTTTATCCATACTTTCACAATCTAACAATTTATGTGTAGGGATAACTAAGAAAAATGAAATCTCCCATTTTTTCCTTCATAAACACAAAAAGTAAAAACAAACCTCTAGGACTTTTAGGTTTTCTTCTACTGTTATTTCTCTTAGCTAGACTGTTTATAGAAATTTTAACATGAAAAGTTTATATTACGTATATTCAGGATAAGGAAGATAGAAATAGGTGAGGTGAGCCACCTCATCATTAATAATAAGTTTGAAAATAAGCAAGGCTTGAAAGAAAGAGAACACACTCAAGAAAACATACATGCCCAAACCACTAATAATCAGGGGACACATTTTCCTTTTGGCTCTATTTTCATATGCTAATTTAATATCGCATTTGGCAAGAGAAGTAATAGGAGTCATTTGAGAACACAACAAATTGTCACACCATCCATGAAAAAATGGAAGGCAGAAGGTGCTTCTCTTACCCACAGGAATATACGCAACTGATTCTCTTTTTTGTAAACCCTTGTCCTTCCATTATAAAAATACACATGCAACATAGCTCCATATCATTGGGTTAGAACAAAAATGAAATAGACAAACACACAGCCTATCACCAAAGCCCACATTTGTGGAAATGGAAGCCCTGTTCAATGTTTCAACCCTGAGGCTCCAGTCAAAGGCGGAGGCGGACTCACTGGCTCTCTCCGTCCAGCTTTCAGACAGACTCTCAAACACTGAGTAACTTTCCTTTCCGGGCACTCATCCCTGCTCCTTTCCTTAGATATTTTTGCTTCCTGAAACCAACAGGGATGTCTTACTACTTCTACATTCCTGGCAATGCTGGAGATCATCCTGAAGCTTTATATTTTCCTAATAATTACCATGAGGAAATACAAAATACAGTGAGACTTCACAAAAGAATTATGGGACTCTAATGTAACACAATGTTTTCCCCTCTATGAAACTAGAGATTTAAGGTCGGAGTCTCCATTGCACTAGTCCTTAAGTGGGGGTAATTTTCCCCCTACCAACAGGAAACACTAGGCAATGCTCACAGATATTTCAATAATCAGAACTGAGGCGAGGACTATGACTGGTGCCTGGTAGGTAAGTAGACACATCTTTCAGCACAAAGAATTTCCTGAGCAAATTTGATACTACTGTTACTACAGAGCTATCCTGCTTTACTACCAATGGAGAGCAGTTTTCCTTCTAAGTCCAAGATACATGCCTGTAAGTATTCTGTCTTAACTAAGGAAAATAAACAAGGGGTATGGATAGATTTTTAAAATATTTAACACAAAGACTATTTTATGACCATCATTTCTTCTATCACTAGATCCTGTTTCAAATTTCAACAAAAAAAATACAAAGCTAAAAGTTTTCACGCCTTCAATAGCAGACATCTTAACTGCTACTTCACCGCCCTCCACCTCTCAGATCAAGTTCATTGATTTGCATCTATTATTGCTTTGGTACTCAAACCCGTCTTTCTCTGGTGTTCACAACTCACCGGGATTACTGTGCTCCAGTTTTTGTTTTGTTCATTTAACAACTATTTTAATACTTCTTGTCCACACACTTTACTAAGGACCAGTGGGGAAAAAGACACAGTCCCTGCTGTTGACGGAGTCCTCAATCTGCCAGATGCTGACAATCAAATAAGCAATTCTAATAAAGAATTACGTGCTAGCAAAGAGTGTCACTGTAGGAACATTCATAGATGACATATGCTCTGAGGTAACTGAAACTACAGAATATGTAAGAGATGCTCAAGACTTAACGGGCAAACATAAAAAGTGGAGAGGAAAATACTACAGTATACTTAAGGCAGGCATCGTGGCTCAGGAGAGCTGCTATCACTGCGGCTGAAGTGGAAAATCCAAGTAGAAGACAAATGAGAGACAAGACTGGCAGAAGAAGCAGAGAGAGCAGCTTAAGAAACGTGTATTTATTTTATTCTGAGCAGAACAGAAAACCATGGAAAGCTTTTAAAAGATAGCGTTAAGATAAGAAATGCATTTGGAAAGATTCCTCTTGCTACAAGGGATTAGCAAGAGGCAGAAAATGCAAACAGAAGGGGGCGGTGGCAGCAGGACAGGATGGTAGGCCGATAGGTGACCGCGGGGAGACAGGGCACATCCATGAGTCCAGAGAGCTGACACTCAGGAGCTCTGTCAGAGGCAGAATCGCGACGTCTCCCCACACACTGCTCTTTAACTTTCCTGATATCCAGCACACATCACTAATTCAATTTAAAAATATTGGGACTTAAAATACAGCCTGATTTACAGCACTAAATCAGGTGGTTACAACATTGAAAAAATAAAACAAGCACATTTCCCTCATTAGACACAATGAAGGTGGAGGCTCAGAGAGCTTAAACAACAGGCCACTAGGTAGCAAAAACAGGCCTACAGGTTTTGTTACTAGTTAAATGAGTTGTTTCAAATTCCAAAATATATGATTCTCTATTTTGCTTCTAGACCTCTATCAAACTCTTGTTTGATATATACTAAAACAATTATGTGATTACTGTCAAATCCAGTTTTACAATAATTCCATAAATGGATTTTTATTAACTAGCAATTCCACGTAAAATGGAAATAAAAGTTTGAACATATTTTAAATTTGACTCTAAAGTGTTGTAATTAATCATTTTGCCATCATAAAATATGAATATTGAGATTCAATTTAATAACTTTAAGGTAGTACTTTTTGGTTGGTGGACACTTTATCAGTTATACATACATCGACTTAATTTTAGGCAAGATATAAAATCATAGTTTGTATTTAAAAGCTGAAATATGCAAAAATATAGTTAGAAAAGTAATTATTTTGCAAATGTATAAAGAGGAGTTAAGTGGTTTAAATGGAAACAAACTATGTAATTTATCACCCAAATCAGAACCTTTCAAGGATGAAGTAGATATTAATAACAAAATATATTAATAATAACAAAAGTGTGTCATCATAGTTCACTGAGATAATAAGAAAGAGAAAAGGTTTCTCTAAGAGATCTTGAAACACAATGATTAGTCTCTCAGGATAGCTCTATTTAGGATACAACTACACTAATCAAATAACCTAGATGGAGAGTAATGTCTTGAAATTTGGAGATGTTGTGAAATTTTATCAGTCAGTCCTCTTACCAATGTCTTTAGAATTAGAAACAATATATTTCACAGCAACAATATTCTTAAAACTGAATTTAAAACTTATGAAAGTTTTTTGTTTTGACTTTCATAGTCCTCTAGCACCTTTGTTGAAGGCTAAGAACCTCGGTTCCCTGCTCCAGTTGTAAACCAGAGGTCAATTTCCCATGACATGAAACACCTATTATTATTTTTACTTAATCTTTTTCAGCTTCAACCTAGAGAGTTCAACCATGAAGGTAAAAAGAATCAAACTCAAATTTGTTATACTCCGTCCTCTGCAGAACTGTCCCAGGAGAAAGTAACTATTTTGGTAGTGGAAAGGAAAACAATTTAATTTGAAACTACTAAGAGTTGTGAACAATCACCTCTAACAATGCGAAGGAAAAATACTACCCCATAAGCAATCCTCCATGTATCCTAGACTTTCAAATCCATTTTTGTAAAGAACAAGAGGCATTAGAAAGTTGAAATGGCAACAGATTTGGTTTCAAGACATATGGAGAAAGAAATATTCATTAGTGCGAGACTTTCTTAGTAGGATTGCATTGCTTGAATATTCTTCATCAAGTAGACAACAATATCAATTCTTACACTTTAGTCCAGGAAAGTGATAGTCTGAAATGAGAGCTGTTAAAATCAGGTAGGACTGTGAAATTCAAGGAAACGCTGCATCAAGAAGCTAAAGGAAAAAAAAAAAGGATAAAATTCTCTTTATCCTTACAAAATTGCCACATTATTCCAAGGGAGGTAACTGGCAGAACCTCACAGCAGATTAAAAGGAACTTGAGGACAAATGTTTCATTCAGCAGCTTTTCTCTATATAGCAGATACCTTTCACCCAGCAAAGAAGAGCCTTGTCTTCCACCTCCATTTCAAAGTTTGTGCTACTATATAAAAGCTCTTCTTTTTTTCACTTATTCATGAATGTATTGGCAAGTACTCTGAATCACAGGTACCTACAAAATTCAACACGGCAGGGGGTCCTTAATTTTTCACAGACACTATTAAAAGCTTTGCAGAAGGTGACTGTTCTGTTGCCATTTGCTTTTTGTTTGTTTCAGGTGCCATTTGTTTTAGTCGCTTTCTGAACATTTTCAGAAATAAGCTTCTTTAACAGTAACAAAGTGCTCTATAGAAACACTATCTACTGGAATTTCTGAAAAATGTTAGCATTATCTTAGGTAAAATCATTTCAAGGGATCATATCTGCTATTTAAAAATGCACCTATTTTCGGTGTCCCTTGCAAACAGTCCTTGACAACACAAATCCAAACAGAGAAAATTATAATGTGGTTAAGTCTTAACGTGAAAGAAAGCAAGCAATAAAAAGTAGCTTTTGTAAGCTGTTAGGCATGTAAGTAATACATATTACATTTAGTGAATCTAGAAATGAAGAGAAATGGAGAAGGGCATATAAGCTAACACAATATTCCTTTAACAGGTCATAAGGTGTTTTAGTAGTTTCTCTGAAAGAAACTGAAGATTTTCTAATATCCTTTTTATTTCAAAAAAAAAGTTCTTAAAACATAGAACCTTTGAATTATTCTATAAGGCAAATGAACTGCTTCTTTTGATATTATGATTATTAATACATACAGTTAGTAATTCTAACTAAATATTAGAAAATTAATAGCAAATTAATCAAAATTACATCATGAGTTATAAAGCGTGGAATCTTCATCTTGGCATACGGTATATTCATGCTAGTTTGGGTGGGGCCAACAATACAGAAAACTAAGCATCTTACAGCTAGATCTTACAGCTAGACTATCCAGAGAACTATTTCGTCTCAAAAGTAAGAAAATAAGTCAGGATTGGCAGTGCATGTCTCTAATCCCAGCGAAGCTGAGGCAGGAGGAGCTCAAATTTGAACCTAACCTGGACATTTTATTGACTTGGTGAGATTCTGGCTCCAAAAATAGGGGCAGGGGCGTAGAGCAGTGCAAAGGACCTGGCCACAATACCCAGTATTGAAAAAAAAATTGTTTTTAATCCACAATTTAAAAACCTCAACATTAACAGATACTTTACAAAAGGAGGTAACTATAGAATAGTAAGTATAATAAAAGAGCTTCAACATCACTAACGACCAGGGAAATGTAAATTTCAAAAGAAGCAGTACATAGACACTGGTGTGCCTAAAATTAAGACTGAATACCACTAATGTCCACTTTGCTTATGCTGTGGGATCCTCTAGGTTTGAGATTCTGAAACAGTACTTTGCCCCGAGTATAAGAGAGGAGACGGATTCATCAAAAGTTACACAGTGAAAGAAGAATCTACACTGCTGACATGTTGCTGATAGGAATGTCAAACTGTCTGCACTGGGGAACTGTTTGGCAATTGCTCATTAATTTAAATAAGCACAAAAGAAAGGAAGAGAGAGAGAGAGAGGGAGAGAGAGAGAGAGAGAGAGAGAGAGAGAGAGAGAGAGAGAGAGAGAAAGAGAGAGAGAGAAAGAGAGAGAGAGAAAGAGAGAGAGAGAGAGAGAGAGAGAGAGAGAGACAGAGAGAGAGAGAGAGAGGAGGGCCAGGAGAAGACTGGAGGGGTGAGGAGGGGAGAGAAGGGAAAGGAAGGGAAGGGAAGAAAACAGAAGGCAAGTAAGCGATGAGCTAACCTAGGGGAGGGGATGATCACTTACATGCGTGAATTGTGTAACAAAGTAGCCTTATCTTTTTTCTTACACCCATGACTCCCATCCCTGTTCCTATGCTCAGTGCACCTCCCCGTCTGCTATCAAGCGCACACTGATACACTATCGCAATCAGAAGTTTCCGTTTCCCACCATAAGCTCTGAAATTCTTCACACTGATCGGTCTTCTAAGCTGCTCCTTTCCCAAGGTAATGCTGCTTCCTGCCTCTCTCCTTGAGGACCCTGGATGATGTACCCTAGTGTGTGTTTGAAAGCACTGCTCAGAACTCTAGCAGAAACTGCCAGACATATTTGTTCACCAAAGATATTCTATCAAAAAATAAATTTTAGAAACTTTGGATGAAAAATTCCTTAAAACTGACCTCTTAAAATGTTTATCTCACATTATAAACCCTGTCAAAGGTGACAAGTATTTATTTTTCACATATGGACAAGAAGATAAATTTAGGAGCAGAAGCCTTCTTGATAGAAGTTTTATAACATGCAATATTATGATGATGCACATTGTGATATCAAAATACAAATTACGGGCAGCTCATCCTCTAATCTTTAGTTTGCTCATACTGTGGGATCCTCTAAAGTTTGAGATTCTGAAAAAATAACCGTCCTGAGTACATGAGTAGAAGAGAGTGATTTACCAAACGTTACACAAAGCTATCAAGTATGCTTTTAAATCAGATTCCATTACATAACTGTCAGATGATTGACCTACCTAAAATATTTTCTATGCCTAGTATGGAAATTAGTGTTAATTCTTTAGAATGAACCTACTGAGTGGCATACAAGCTTTTGAAAACATTTTAATAAGCTAAGAAATTCTGTGATTTTGGATGTGCAATATGTGGCAATCAAAAATGTGCTGTGCAACAAATACAAAACTAGGAAAAGCAATGTGCAACATGCATTCAAGAAATAAAAGCGTGGTCATTTTCTTTTAGTTAAGTTACATAATTAACTTGGTTTCCTCTTTGGCTATAATACACATTTCTATAAAAACTTCCTTAAACAGAAGACACATTTACCTTGCGGAATTAAAGCACAAAAGCTATCAAGATTCATACTATCAATGTGTAACTTATTCTACAGATGATCTTCATTGTCTTCACAAAACAATGCAACTGATAGAGAAGGTATAATTGCTTCTTAGCAACAGCTGCAGCTCAAGATTTGTGTTCTAAAGGACTGAAATACATATGCACGTTTATGCACAAATAGGCAAATGTACAGAAACTTATAAATATGATTTATTAAAATGTGTTTAAATAATCCACTTCTATGTCATTCATCAGTCAAAAAGGAATCATAAAAATGAAATGTTTCATACATTTAAACATCCCAAACCCCATATCCCTCATTTATAGCATTGTATCTATTAAACTAGTTCAGATTGTATATCTGAAATTGCACAAAGTATTCTTGCAGATAAACAACCTTGTACTTGCTAAATACAATGGCATCCATATTTTTTAGCACAAGCAAAAAGGTACTTGTATCTCACATGTTAATAAAAGAGCGAAAGGAAAGGGAAAAAAGGGAAGGGAAGGGAAGGGAAGGGAAGGGAAGCGAAAGTTATGACCCTTTTTGAACTCTAAAATTATATATACTAGATTAGTTAGATGAACAGAATGTATATAGAGAGAAAACACACATCACATCAGATTTTTTTAGTTTTTCCTTAAAAAAAATACCACAAAATTTTAGTTTCTTTTGTACTAATCTAATATTGTGAACTGTTTTCCATGTAAATAATTTAATGCCATGACTTGAGAGTCTGAAATATCTCACTATATAGATACTCACATAATTCCCTATTCTTGGACATTTAAGCTGCTATTTCCTTTTCAAAAGCCAAAAGACATTCCCTTGCCTTGAAGAGAATCCCTTTTATCATCAGAATTATCATTATCAAAATTACTTGTTGGCACTTAACTGCACCAGGGATAAGAAAATATAATCTCTGTTTCCTGCTGCATAGAAGTTAACTGAGTAACTCCATTTATATGTATAATCATTCCTCTTCTAGTAGCTAAGCCAGGAAGGGTGCTAAATGCACAGGATATAAAGGAATATAATTGTTCATTATTTCCTAGTAACCTATAATCTAAAAGAGTAGGTTACAGTAAAGTTGGTGCATATTGGAAACCTGTCTGACTAGCATGACTTTTGGATTGTTGGAAAAGGAACAGACAGGGTAAGGTTAGAGCTTAGAAAAATCTCTCAGAAAGAGATGCCAATCCAAGAAGAAAATTACAATGTATAAAACTGACAAAGAGAAATACAGGATTTAGGATATCTTAAATTATCCAGTGACATTGGATGAAAGGAAACAAAGACGATACATTTTACAGAATTTTTAGTTACATGTTAAAGAATATATTGGAAACTATATAAAGAAATGATACATCTCAAAGAAAGTGATCAATGTATTTGAACTTTTAATTAAAATACACCTGAGTAGAAAAGCAACTGGTGGGATAGAGGATCAAACACAAACAAACAAAGAGGCTATTGATATTCTTTAGGATAGAAAGGACAAAGACTTAAAATAGTGGCCACAAGACGGTGAGAAATTGATATCGTAGTTTAAGAGATTTTATGGAGGCAAAATCAATACAATTTCTGGATCACCTGCAGCCACCCTTATTAAAATGCAAACAGAGAATGCAATTCTTACAATAACAATTGTAGCTAACATGTATTGATTGCTTACTACGCGCTCAACAGTGTGTTAAATGCTTTACAAGCATCATTTAATTTTTATGCATATTTATGGCCCACTTTCTATGTACCAGTGTTACATGTTTATTAGATCACGTGGTCTACATGCAACTTCTAGAAAAGGATGCTGTTACTATTTGCTACTCTGAAGTAGGGGATAAAGAGGTAAAGTAACTTTTGGTTCACAAAACTAATTTGGTGGTAGTTTGAGACTGCTAGCTATATCCTTAGTGTAAAAGAAATACTGTTCTCGGAGATGATTTACTTACTTTAACAGGGTAATACTATACCTGAAAATGTCTCAAAAATTTCCTGAAATTCTTATTCATTTATTAGAAAGGATACAGAAAGTAAAGCTGAAAAGATGCAATAGTAAAAGTTCAAGTAAATGAACTAGAACTCCAAGTCTCAAAATTATGAGTTTATGTGAAAGTAAACATAGTAAATTTCTTTCTTTATCAAGTGGAAAATAAACTAGTGAATTACCAAGTTGCTTTTTACTGGAATCCATGAGTACTTAGCACTATTCAACAGCAACAGAAAACTAAGATTAGAGAAAAGAAAAAAATCTGACAGAAGAAACAAACACATACAGAAAGAATATGAAAAGAGAAAATCAACATTTTTCATGTAGTAAACGATTCCAAATGACATCATCAGTGAACGATAAAATAGTATAAAAGATTGCCAGGAAACTGGAAAATCATAGGGCCACCAAGCATCACTACAACTAGTGTATTTATAATACTATACCAAGATATGTCATCTAACTTAGCTTTGCAAATATGGAGACAAAGTGGCATGTCAAGATTCGATAGAAAATAAACCACCTCAACAATACTGATCTCTGCCAAAAAATTAACTTTAATTTAATAATAAGGTCATTAAGAAAGCTACTCAGGCATATCTACAATGTGGCATATTCTAAGTTATAACTGGCCTAGATTTTTTTTTTTAAAGTGAAGAAGCACTCTAGACTAACAGGAAAGAAAGCAAATATAGCAACAAAACAAATACAGAGTTCTTAACTAGATCACAGATTCAGAAAAATTCAGCTGTAAAGGACAGTATGAACAACCGGGAAGTTCACAAATGGGTTATATCTTCAGATACATTTTTAAATGAATGTTAAATTTTGGGAACTTGAATTACAATGTTTTGTTTATCCTGGAAAATGCCCTTATATCAAGAAACGTGCTAAAATCTTTAGAAACCGATTGTCATACTATCTGTAGCCTACTGTCAAATGTTCCACCAAAGGATGAAAATTTCCTCATAAATACTCAGGGTAGAGAACAAAATTTTAACAATTGAAGTCCTAAGACATTAAGACATTCATGACATTATTGATCCTAATTTTTTGATTTGACATTTTAAAGAGAAAAAGCATTTCTATGATACAATGCAATTTCTCAAATGCAGCTTAAAATACATTGCTATGTTAACATTTTTCATTTTAAGTATTCTGACAATCTATAAACTCATACAACTTTATCTCTCTCAAAAATTTATCCTAATTATCCATAACAAAAAGCACTCAAGAAAGATTTGCTGAAGTGAACTGAATTGTGTATATATGCCAAGTACGTTTCCCAAACAATACTTCTAGTATTGATTCTTGTTAAGGCCAATTTTTTTGTGTATTTGACCTTCCACTCTCTAGGTGTCATTATAAAGTCTGTAATTCTCAATATATAATATTCATTTTGGTTTCCTCATTTTTGTCAATAAAATGCATTAAATTTTGGTCACAATTTAAACTGTTAGCAATATTTATATCTTGCCTAATCCTACATGTAGTCCCATTGAGTACAGATGACACTAATGAGCACAGTCCTGCCAGAATTTTCCATCAGACTCTAGCTCTCCAGAGGTTCAGACCGATTCAGAAACATGTACCTCTACTTAGAGAGCAACAAAGGTCATTATAAGAATGGAAGCTTAAATGGAAATTTAGTGTCATCTTCATTGGAAAAACTTTTAATAAGACATCAAGACACAGAAAACAAACAAGACAGGTAACTTCAGCAGAAGAAAAAATAAACTAAAAATTTCCTAAATTCAAACAGTGAAATACATAATTACTAGGGAAAATACTGCAGCAAATCAACCTGTTGTTCAGCATCATGTCTCCATGGAAAACAGCAGTGGCAGACCTAGGGGACACAGCCCAAACAGGGCGGAAACCTAAAACAATTTCCCAGCCACAAAGGAAAAGCCAGAGAGGAAAGGATTTACCGCAGAGCTTGGTGATCTGAGAAAATTTTTCTACATCATATTTATGTATATGTTTAGGACCCACCTACTTATATTTATGCATCTAAATACAGATAGAAAGGAGGAAGGACAAGGGATAGACCTAAGGAAGAGATATTTGCAAAAAGATAAGGTCAGCAGGAAAAAAAAATAACGCTTTTCTAACCTATTACTTTCTAATTTACCTTGCAGTCACTTAAAAATACAGTAAAAATTAAATTATTCATGGTTTCAGAGATAGAAACCTGAAATCAAAAATCTCAGGCTTGAACTGCAGCTGCTTTTTGACTCATCCTAATGTTAATACCTTTGAATGCATCAGACAGTTAGACTTAATATTAAACATAAAATGGCATCCCCTAAAATTTAAACACATACAATTATCTATGGTAAAAATCTAAATTTTAAAAATTCGGTACTACAGTGTACTGGTCTAAGGAAGGCAACTCTGACACTCAGTTCTTTTCATCGTCAAAGTCACAGCTGTGCTGACAGAGCAGTGCAGAGTAAACGCCAGTCTACACATAACTTAGAGACCCGCAGGTAGAGAGAGAGAAAACTGTCTGCATCTCCTCACAGCAAACCCAGGTTAACCTTCTCCGGGACTCTTTGACCTCCACGGCACAGTAAAGAGCAGGGGTAAAATCAACCTTGCCCCGAAGAGGACGGTAACCTTTCAGCCATTCTGTGTGCTTTTTCCCGGCTGCCTCAGTGAGAAGGGAGGGGAAGGGTTACAGCAGATACCAGCACGGTGGGTTTATTTTTTCTTCCTGATTGACACACACAGAACAGCAACTTCTATGCTCCCAGTTGAAGATGCCACTATTCTCTTGATTCTCCAGTTGATTATAGTAAGAACTGGTCTCCTGCTTTTTCTTTAGATTTTAAATAGGGAAGCAAAAAACACTTAAAACTGAATATAAACACTTAAATTTTCCTATTATTTAGACGCAACCTAACAATGTGTATTAACCAAGTTTAGAAAATTACTGCCAAGAAATACATTGCTTTTTTCCCTAATGGGTTAAGGCCAAAATAATTTCTTTCACATTTAAAAATAAAATGATGCAAGCTATATGTATTATACAATAAGTCACCATACATTATCATAAAAACAATAAATGTGAGGTGATGTAGTTCTCAGGTGAAAGCTAAAAAATAAAAAAACAAAAAAGCTAAAATAAAGGATTAATGTACTTAAATTATTTTTATTTTAAATTATTAAAAATAAATGGAAACATTTCTGGAAATAATTATTTAATACTTACATAAATTCATTTAATAAATGAGCTAAACCAATCTCTTATTTTACACAACATCATTAAATACTGATTAGGACAAACTGTAATTTCATTTAATAAGAATCCTAATACATGGCAGTAACTGCAACTACTCTAAATAAGATGCTTTGATTCTATAGTCTCGCTAAATTTAAATATCACTGAAACTCATTTTATGGACTGTTCTAGCTAATCACACTTCCTACTGAATTTGGATGACTTGGACAGGTATATTTAACAACATTCTAGTGGCATCTTTTTTCAAACTACGACACTAAGCAACTATAACTTTCTGACTAAAGAGTCTCAGTTAATTAAGGGATTGTTGGTGCCCAAAATGTGAACATAAATCACTCTTGCATGTGGATACAGTGTCTAAGTAGTCTTGAGTAATGTAGCTCAATGATTGTTACTATAGTACACCAATAATAAGTAGTAGCTTCTTAGTCATGGAAGTTTCCATCTAAACAATGTATCTAAAAAGAAATGTAACATGACACCACTAATTGCAAGGCTTTGATAAGGAATAATTATGGAACATAACTGGAAAACTTTCTCATTAAAAAATTCTACTCTGATTTGGCAAGACTGAACTGGATGGGGCTTTGTAAACTCTGAGGGTAAAGGGGCTGAGACTTCACAGCCACATGCAATGCATTTAAGTTTTTAAACCTCAGTGTTACTAATTGAATATGACTTATGCAGATCATAAAGTACAATTGGTCTTTCAATGCACAGTGAAACACCTGGCTAAATCCATTAACCGGTATTCTATGAAGCAAAATCCTATGAAGCAAAATCCACAGCCTTTCAGCCAATTCTTTCTTTTTCTCTCTTTTTTTTTTTTCAAATTCATTCAATGAGATTTCTAAAGAAGTCCAGAGAACCCATGACAAAATAATATAAAAATTCACACATACACACTGTACTTCAGGTGGCTTTTTCACAAAACTTTATAAAAAGAGTTTATTAGACTGTGTAGGTCATTTATCCAAACATCATTGGAATAGGAGGCTCCTATCATTTTTGAATAGATATGTTTGTATGTATTTATTTCCATAGGACTTATCTAGAGTACTGTTGTATAAACTACTGTAATTCAAAAGATTTGCAAATCAGTTGCATTTAGTCCATCACCAACCATCACCACCACCATCACTGATAACAACACTTACTAAGTTATTCATTGTCAGGATACTGGTTTAAAGAGAATTGTTTCACTAAATATCTGTGTGCAGATAGTGCAGAATTTATAAACAAAGCTACAATTATAATATTTGCCACAGATAAATTGGATTTTGTATTTTTCTTGTGAACTTAATAAATATTATGTAGAACAAGACAAACATATGCAGAGGACAAGCAACTGGTGAAAGAGTTGTCAGAACTCAGAGACGTTACTATGAATAAAGATATTTTTCTTGAGTCTTTATGCATCATTTTACTCAGAAAGGTGCGTCTGATTCAAGGAAATATAGGGAAAAAGAATTGACTAAACATATGTTTAGCGTCTTTGTATGATTAGGTCCATGCATGTTGCCAGCAGAAATCTCATCTGATTTCAGTTACTTGTCAAAGAAAACTAAGAAAGTATCTTTCCAATCAGATGCTGGCCTTTTAAGTTCAGTAGAACAAAAAACATGTTCACTCCTTTAATGAGTACAAATAAACAAGACTGATGAGGTGAGCAAAAATCAATACACAGATTCCAAAAATTTTACAACTGTGTACTATGGGTTCAAATGTGATTGATGTCAATTGGATGCAGATCTGTCCTGGGGATTCTCATGCTCCATGGCAGATAATCACACTCCATGAGACTTTGAACACTGAACACTAGCTTTGGTTTATTTTTTCCTCTAATCCTTAAACTTCTTACATTCTTTTAAATCATTTATATTTATTGCAATTATTTTTCCCCTTTTGTCAGAGATTGTATTTTCTCTAAACAATATAGCAGCTATGTTGTGTCATTTATGTAGTAGCTATCACGCCCAGATTGTAACATTCAGCCTTCATTTTTTGTCAGAATTTTAAGATTTTAACTTTCAGTTTTAAAAGAATTTTGTGTTAAATAAAGTACTAATGAAAATTCCTTCAAAATAAAAAATGCACAACCTACAAATAAAATATAATCAGTAAGAAGAGTATAAAATTATGATGTAGAGACTAAGAAAACTATTAGACTACAGTAGACACTAGCAACTAAAAAAATATTTTTTAGACAATGCCTTTAAATATGATAAACAAAATACAGCCTTTCTGTATTTCTCCCTAACAAGGCTAATACATTTTTAATAATGATAAAGAAATTCTGCTTTGCTGTGTTTTGAATGTAAACCAGTCCACAGGCTTGTCTTTAAAATTTATAGCTTTTATTAGCAGATGTGGAATTTTCTCTCTCCGATTAGGCACAGAATTTACAAACTGAAGGACACAGGAGAGCTTATTGTGTAGAATGGCCAAGTCCTGCCCATAAAATGTCATCAGATACAAACATTACAAAGTTAAATTTGAGTCAAAATGATATCTGTGTCTAAAGTAAAAATCAACTAAAAATACGGGGTGGCTAAAAGATACATCTTCACTTACTTGACTCACAGGATTCCCCCCAACCCCCGCCTCATTTCTGTCCATCACTCTCCTTTTTTGAAGTGTCAGATAACATTATTTTTCAAATGACACACAGGGCTTCATTTGCTATGCATAAGGTCAGTGGATATTAGCTTCATTTACACTTGGCTGAGATTCGGTTGGTGTCAACAGCAGAAGCCTAGTTTTACTACTGAACAGTTAGAATCTGACAGAAAGCTGCCACTGAAGAAGATGGATGATCTTCTTGGCTGACCCTGTTCCCCTCAAAGTGTCATAGTTTGGGTCTCTTTCTGTCTCTCCAACAAAAGACCCTCTCTGAGCTTCCCAGTGGCCTTCAGCTTTATTGGTGCTAACAGATCCAGACATTTCCATCGATTGCATTCTCTACCTTTTAAACACAAGATCTTGCCCTTTTTGGTTAGCTAAACCTTGGCACAGATGTCTTTTTTTATAAGTGTGTCTCTGCTGTTGACTGGAAAGAATGCAGTCAGACAGGCAAACATCATGTCAACCCAGAAAGTGCTCAACTATTTATCTCAGTTTCTCAGTGTCATTTAAACGAAAGTGATATGTCATTTAATTTGGAAATTAACCCTTAAATAATCTCATATCATAATTATGAATGGACAATAAAAATCGTATGCACTTTTGATGAATATGTAAACAACTATTACACATAACTTCACTATGTAGGAAAAAGTGCTTTCGTAGTCTTTTTATGGACAGTACTGAAAACTACTTTAAAATATATGTACATGAAAATATTTTACAAATTTCCAAAACACTATTTTTCTTCTACCTAGTTGCAGATCCTTGATATATGGCCCTCTTTGACTAAACACATAAAAACATTTAATACCTAGCAAAGACACTATAGCAATGCCATAAATTATATGCTTCCTAGCCATGAGCTATATTAATATGTTGGAGATTTGTTATTGATACATGAATAATTTGAAAGAAACTGTACAACCCCCAACTTCAGTGTTAAAAATATATATGTTAAAATGATACAGAGTTCTCACAAATTGATTTATAAGGAACACATTTCTGGAAAATTATTATTCTAAATTATACACAGATTTGCAAAGCAGAAGTTCCAAAATATTCTACAATAAAATTGTCAATATTACTTACTTCACGCAAAACATAATCTAACATATTTGAAGTTAGTCGATACATACAAGCATATATAAATACACCAACCCTTTGTACAAAAAAAAAGAATTTAAAAATAGAATGCAGACAAAATACAATATCATCACTTTTCCTCACTCTGAAATATAAACTACTGAGTATTCATTAAAAGATTCTGTAATTCTACATATTTCATTTAGGTGAAGAAAAATAATCTGTGCTTAAACACAACTATCAACTAAAATATCTGCAGTCAAACATTTTGATCTAGATATAATGAACTATAATTAACAATTATAACTAAAATAATTATGCTTCTTAAGATAAAGAAGACTTTTTTTCAAAATTCCACACTGATAATCATTCAAGGAGAAATGCTGAAGTATATTTTCCTTATTTTTAATGTTATATAGCCTACTTATCAATGACTTAATTTATATTCAAATAAACAGTATTTTCTCCAGAAAAATTCCAATGATTTCAGGTATTTATCTACAAAGAAATGATAAATTTTACTTAGAAATCTGTTTCTAAAAAACAAAGTGAGGGTTGGGGATTTAGCTCAGCAGTGTAATTGCCTGCCTGGCAAGCACAAGGTCATGAGTTCGATCCCTAAAAAAAGTGAATTAAATCAAAATTATTTCTCTAGGATGTGAGCACCAGGCACCAAGAAATTGTATTTTTAAAAGAAAAATTCAAATTAGTACTAGGAGTGTAGCTCATGAGTAGTGGTTTGTTAGCACACACATGCCAAGCTGGATCCCCAGCAACGCAGACACACACATGCACACACACACACACACACACACACACCCCAACAACAACAACAACAACAAAAAAAAAAAAACACAAAATCAGTCTGCTCTTATTTGGTAAGTACAGTGCTAAAAACTAAAATCATCTTAAAATCAAAAGTTATTGATAATATGCAACTTTTTTAAATAATGAAAATATCAAGCAGATTTCTCACCCCCAAATTTGGGTCCAGGATGATGTGTGTTCAACTAACCTAGGCAGTCATCAGCCAAGGCATTTTCACAGGAATATATCCATCAATCAATGTCAACATTCTATCTGATTCTTCTCTACCTGGCAAGTGACAGTCAGTTATATATTGATATTAATGAATAATAAATAACTATGCCCTTTAGGTTTATCTGAATAAAATGCACATAATGTTCAGTGAAGATTACCCACACATAAAACCTTACTTTGATTTTCATTTTTTAATCTTATGTATTAAGAAATTTTTGAAAGGTGGAGAAGGAAAAGGAGAAAGAAGAGGAGAAAAATAAAATAGCTGCAATGAAAAATTTCTACTTAATGTGCATTCTGGTATGCATCAGTATTTTGTTTTTCAACAAGTCAACCCCATCTGATCTTGTTTCATATAAGCTTAAAAGAGGTGTATTTATAGCCTCCTGAATATTTATGTTCAATTAAAGACATAACACGGAGTATGTTGTCTCTGCCACAGAGTATACAATGACAGAAAATCTTTAAAAACTAAACATTAGAAATAACTGTATCAGTATTCTAACCTTGTCCTTCACATATAGTCACCCTCAATCCACCTTCCTGACAGCAGAAAAAAAGTTACTTAAATTATTCGTACATTGTCATTTTTTTTTTTTTAGTTTCTATTTTCTTCTTGCATTGTGAGGGCTTAGGTTCAGTCTCCCACATCACACACACACACACACACACACACACACACACGCATGCACACACGTGCACACAGACACACATATACACACACAAACACATGTGGAAAAATACAATAATGTACTAATTGCATTTTTTAAACTGGAAAAATACAATATACACGTCCATCTGCTATGGTTGGCTTCCTTATGTAAAGAATTGTTCCTATAATATATATATATATATATATATATATATATATATATATATACACAATATACACGTATATTATAATATTACTTATGTTATAAATACTTTTATTGACATATTTTTCCCTATTAAAGCTGGGTAATGATAGAGTGCCTTAGATTAGACTACATGAAATGAGTGACACTTCCCTACAAGGTTAAATTAATGAATATATGTGAAGTACTCAAATCAGCACTTGTTGTCTATTACAAACTAAAAAAGATAAATGCAAATCCATTAAGTGTTTTTACAGAATACCTCGAATCTTTTTTATATCATTTAAACAATACTTGCCATTTTGCATTGTTGTGTTATCTGAGCCCAGATTTATTTATACAGATGTTAACACAATATAAAAAGCCATAATTTGATAACATAATTCACATTTTCTTTGCATGAACTATCAAAATAGTTACAATAATTTTATTGTGAGAAATAAAATTAGAACAAAAGATCACTCTCAATTCTACCTTTCTAATGCATTTATTGTATTCATAATTTTTATTATTCTCTCTTGTGTATATTTTCCATAATTTTAAATATCAATACTTGTAGAATCTTATGTTTTGCTACTCAAATTATTAAGATGATTCAAAATTCCTACATAGCATGATTCGTATCTTAAGAACCATCTTCCAGTTGAGTATGGTGGTGCACACTTGTAATCCCAGCATTCTGGGAGACTGAGGTAGGAAGACAGAATTTTCCAGTCAGCCTGGGCAACTAAGAACTACTAAAACAATGTCTCAAAATAAAAGGTAAAAATGCTTGCATACTCAGCTCAGTTAGAAGGTCCAGGATTAAATTACCACACCAAAATTTAAAAAAATAAATAAATAAATTCAATCACATTGATACACCTTTATTATTGAACATTCAGATTATTTCAAATATTTCAAGATATGTATCTGGCTGGAAAGAAAAAAAAAAGACTGTGACAAGTTATTTTACTTAAATATTTGTTGAGGTAAATTACCTCAGGGGATTACTGGTTTAAAAGATATTTGATTACTGGTTTATGAGATATATATTCATCTATGCATTACTATGAAATTTCTTTACTTAACAAATTCCTTGTTATATTATTAATAAAATAACAATATGCACTCATTGATTATTTTCTATGTCCCAGATACTCTTTGGAGGGTTTCTCCATGCATTATTTCACTCAATTCTTTTAAGAACCCTATGAAGCAAGTTCTATTTTTATTAACCCCATTTTATACTTTAGGAAATTAAAATTTAGAGAGATTGTCCTACATTATGCAGGTCTTAAATCACAGAGCTAGATCTTTAAAATTCCGTGACTCCTGTACTTGAGCTATTTACTTTTCTGTATATATTAGCTTCATATATATATATGAATATACATGTATTTTTTCAAATATTATATATTTAGAGACTATTATTATAATTGATGCAATAATTTACATGTGTTACTTGTGTGTGGAAATAACGACTTGAAAAATATCTAAGCAATAAACATGTTAATCTCTATTAATGCAATGTAAATTGAACAAATGTTTAATTGAATAGTATTATATGTGCATAATTTATAATTATTAAAAAATGATTGATCTGTTAATTTACCAACAGAAAATAAAAAGCAATTATTAAAACTAATTTTATAATGAATACTTGAATTTCTGTTTCCCTAAAATCATCAAAAAGGAAATTTCTAAATCTTTGGTGTTAGAAACTTTAAATTAAGCATTATAAAAAAAGCATGCAAATCATGTGTCTATATTCTTGTGGAAGAGCATATAAAATGCATTATATCCTTAACATTTTACAATTAAGATGATCATAGATTTTATGAAGTAGAGGAGAAAGAACACTTCTGAGAGCAGAAAGAGCTAATGGTAATAAGAAAAAAAATTATTCTAGGAAAACTGAGCATATGGTCATCCTATTTAAATTATAGTTCCATTACTTTTTAACTAACTAAAATCAACAGAGGAACTCCAGAATGGATTTCAAGAAAGGAGTGTGGAATCCTAGGCACAAAAGAAAAATTGATAATTAAGACTCTGGATTGTCATCTAATTTTATTACTTATTACTATTTTAAACTGCAGTTTCTTCAAACATTGAAAGAGAAATAAAAAGGCAGAAGTAATACTTTCCATCTCTTAGTGATGATGTATAGAATAAATGAGAAACTGAACATACTGTTCAGTATTTACTGAGAAGTTGTTCTACAAATCCTACCCAGATCATGCTTAGGGCACACAATATTCTAATTTCTAATTGAAATAAAATTATACAAAGTTATAAAATACAGAAATGCATTTCTGCATATAATTTGACTGGTTTTCTCAAAATATATGTGGTATATATAAAATATATGTTACAGATTTTTATAATGACTGTAATAATTTACCTAAGGAAATAGAGCCAATTTGCCTGAAGTTACAAGGAAAATTTTTTAAAAAATAATTTTAACTATAAAAGTCTATTAATGGGAATTATGTACTTTAAAATTACTGTAAAAAGCAATTTGCAAAAAGTACTGTATTTAAGAATTAGAGTGAAATTCCCCAGATATTAATAGACCTGAGAATTTTGGCTTCTAACCTGAATTAATTTTTTGAAGTTTATGGGAAAAAAGTTCTTCCATTAGTGGATCAAAACTAAGATCGATTTCTACAATTATTCATAATTGAAATTATTCTGTAAAAAACACAACAGGCTGCCACTGTATGAAGTGCCCAGATAAACTTGCGTTTAAGTAGCTAATCGCCCTTTATTAGCTAGGAACTCACCAGCATCCCTTTTCAAAATATTAGCATTCTTCCATATGGAGCTGGGTTAGCTTTCAAACTCTCTTAACAGAAGCATTGAAAGGAAACAGGAGGAATATTATAAAGGCAGACCAGGATTAAATCCCGAGGCAAGGACTCAGCAGCAAAGTTCTGGAAGGATGCTAGACTTTTTGCAAATGAATATAGTCCCATGGTTAACTGTAAGGTATTTAATTCCTGTGTCAACATCACCAAGGCTAAAACTAAGAAAGCTATGTCTTAAAGAATTCACTTGACTTATAACAATGTGCATATAAAGAACCATAAGGAGGATTTTTGTCTCCTTCAATCATGTTTTTAAAATGAACTCTTACTCTTAATATGTAATTCTATTCCAAGGCAGATTATTCTAGACAGTTACTGTATTACTTAATTTTAGATATGTTAGTATAGTTCCCAAGTGACAATAATTTTGGTACTCCAATGCTATTTTAGTTCTGAAAGCCAAAAGAATTAATTTTAAAGTACCAAATTCAACAACATTATTTTGCTCATTTGGAAGAATCGAAGAATTTTTTCATGGTACATGTATCTGTTCATTGTGGTTAAAGGTATCTTTCTTACTCTCTATTTAAATATATGGAACTCAGACATTTCCTCATGGCTTTTGCTTAAATGTAGAAATCATTTAAGATAAGAACACCTTCTACAGCTAAAATATAAGACTGTGTTTAAAACTGGTAAATAATAGATATGTTAAATCCACTACCTCCTTTCAGGTAAGTGTTGATAAGGGTTAGGCAGTAAGAATACCTTTCAGTCAGATGAATAGTGCCCTAGGAATATCAGCCTGCCTACTAGTA
Organism: Cavia porcellus; assembly: GCF_034190915.1. Classification (NCBI taxonomy): domain Eukaryota; kingdom Metazoa; phylum Chordata; class Mammalia; order Rodentia; family Caviidae; genus Cavia; species Cavia porcellus. Next base: position 58,789,050 of record NW_026947505.1, read on the forward strand.
GTGTTGGATTGTCCAACTTTTATTCGCCACGTATCTGAACCTTCAGGATTTTCTACTAGAGTACAAACAGCGTACTAACACTGAGGAATGCAGAAAGAAGATAGTGGTAGACAGGTTTCATTCCTTTAGGAGATCGAAAAGGATGCTGTGTCATCTACCAACTGGCACCTGAATCTACAGCAACTGCACTTCTTTGGCTCAGAGTCCTCTTACAGTGTCAGCTGGCGTATAGATAACCAAGTGGTGAGCCATAAGTGCTTTAAATGCTTAGGGACCCTTGAAATATTTAAATGAAGTATTTAAGTTTCCAAAGGAAAATGTGATTTTTAAATTTCACATAGCTACACTAAAAGAGCAAAAAGAGACAGTGGAAATTAATTTTAGTGCCATGTAAATGTAACAAATATATCTAAAATAATTTCAGCTTGCAGCAAATGTTTAAAAATTGCTGATTATATGTGCTAAATTTCTTTTTTGCACTATGCCTTCAAATTCAGTGTGTAATTTACACTTAGAGCACTTCTCACTTTAGAGTAGCCAGTTTTCAAAATCTAAACAGCCATATATAACCGAATACAACGTCATAGATCGAAACATTTTTAAAGTCAGTACTCCTTTAAATATTCCAGTATAATGAGAATGGGCAAGAAAAGTGATTTATATGTAAATATGCTATGTGTGAAACATTTAAGTTCAGCAGTGAAAAAGAATATTTGAGGCTTTATGATGTTAACTAGTGCAATACTGTTGCTAAAAGCCCAAATCAGAATGTCTTAGATTTGAAATTAAACCAAGACAAATACTAGTTAAGTAACTGCAAGCAAACTATGCTTCAAAGACTCAAGTAATAGACCTGATAAGGATACCTACCTTATTAAATATATTAGCATATGCAAAGCACATGGAAAATGTCTATTATAGTGAGTTTATAATGAAAATTTAGTTATAGCCACTATTGTTAGTCCTAACTAAGAATTACAAATACTGAAATTAAGGAGTTGTTTGAGTAGCATGGCAAATATACAAACCCATTTTGAGGGCTGTATTATGCTTTAAAAATTACGTTTAATGTGACATAGTAGTATAACTTTACTGGACACTCAGGACATACATGACAAAATAGCTGCCCATTTTGGAGATCCATGGTATACTGTTTTTTGGTTTGTTCATTTGTTTTTTGGCTTTGTTTTGTTTTTTGTACTGGCAATCAAACTTACAACTCTGGGCTTACGAGACAGGCACTTGAGCTGCTGAGCTAAACCCCTAGCTGCTACACTGTTTTAAAGAGAAAATATTGACTAATACTTTGAGCACATAATGCTACATCAGAGAAAATCCAGTTTTACAAAATAAAGGAAAAAAATTTCCTAATCAATTTTATATTGCTGTTTCAAAACAAATAGGAAATACCTGACTGATATACGGCCACTATTCACAACTTTACTTTGACCTGCCTTCACAAAAATGTGGTCCTCAGTAACGTGACTTATCAGAAGAACACAAATAATATTTACTCCAGAAAATAATGACATCTTCTGCAGAAGATACACAGAAATTTACTAAGTAAAATTTTATGATTTTTAATCAAAATTGGATTTTTTTCTAAAAGATAATCTGAAAGTTTGTAAATATATTTGTTTGCATTCTGCCTGTCAGTAGAGCTCTTGTTAACAGTGTTCTTAACCTTTAGTTTTCTACTAGTAAAATGACCACACACTCTGGGCTTACCAACAGGGGCATCACATCTCAGTCATTTCAGTCATCCCGGGTAACATGGACCTGTCTGCTCTCCACCCTTAAAAGCCTATAAACTCCAAATGTAATCACTGCCTTCCATAAGCAGATATGATAAACAGAACAAATTAAATTTTATTAACAGATATTATTACCACCAACATTTATTGCATACTACTAACAGCAATCATTAAATCGCGTGACTTTGTTCAAGATCTAACGAATTCGACAGCTGGTACAAAGCAGAATAATCTGTTCACATAATTACTACTACTTAAAATGCCTGATATTCAGAGAAAAAAACGCAAAGTAAAATTTTAGCAGCTCATCTTACTTACGTTCACAAGTATCTCCTTTTTGTTGGTAGCCTGCTTTGCAGATGCACTTTCCAATGGGCACTAACCATTCTCCTTCTGCACTGCAGTGCATCCGGGGGGAGTTCTCCGCCTCTTCCTCAGCACTGCTGACACAAGTCCCTCGTACCTCAACTAAAGAGGAAAATTCTGAACCAGTCACTGTATCTGGAAAGATAGCTAAGTTCTCAATAATGGACCAGCACTTCTTGTAATATACCTTGACAGAAACCAAAGCAATGCAAGCCCCTACATCCTGAAAGGCAAGATAGAATCCCTTTTTGGACAAAGGTCCAATCTCTCTCACCTCAGTGTTAAGCTTCATTTTTCTTTCACCAAGGTCACCTTGGGTAAAACTTTCATCAGCAGCAATGGTGTCTATTTTTACGTAGAGGTTTTCTCTTATATTCCTGCCAGTGTCGTAGTCCGTTTCATAATAATACAAATTAAAGGTTTCTTTGCAAGTTCCCAGTACTCCAGGAAGACTATTACAATCCCTCAGGGTGAATTTCAATTCTACAAAAATCCTTTGTGCATTGCCTTTCGAAATCCAGTTAGTCCGCAGCCAGTTGTTCTGGTTGGGCTCCATAACCTGGCACACCTGATAGGTTCGTATCGGAGTGTAATTCTCATCCAAGCCACTGATTTCTTCCCACTGTAAAATTTTTAAACACTCAATCAGTTATTTAGTAACATACAACATTTTGCTTTATAAAATAGCTGAACAATCTTTAGAGCACAAATGTGGATATTTGAAAGTTATGTTAACTCCTATTCTGCAAACACCATAAGCTACAAGAAAAGGTATAAACCCTAGATCAGCTTCATGTTGGTAGTAGAATATCATTTACGTCATTTGCACTGTTTGACTATTTCACTTCAGTTAATATGTTTACTACTATATTAAAACTTCATGTACATGTTTTTATGTCCATATGACCAGTGAGATTATTATTTTTATAGTCTAAGATCACAATTATTTATATTACCACTTAAACCATAATGCATGGCAGAAGTTCTGATACCTCAGTTGACAGTCTGAAGTGTCCCAGATACAAACTTAGGAGATTACTTAAAAACATGTAGAAGAAAATTTCAAGAATATTGCATGTTTTTCAGAGCTATTTATTTCTTTTAATATTACATTGAATATTGTACACAGTTCCACATAAATATAAATAAATAGATTTGAAAGTGGGATTCATCTTTAGAAATGACTTGTTTACACTGAGAACCAATGCACATGTCACACCAGGAATCTAATTGGATTGTATTTAGTAATAAGCTTCCTGAGAAGAAATAACAGTTGTTTAAAAATGTCCATTCATTCATATTTTGTATGAATATTTTGTATGAATGTCCATTCATACAATGTGTAATATAACCCAACTCATACTCAAAAAATAGTTTAGAAATAATTTCAAAGATTACTATGTGTAATAACTTGTGAGTAAATAAATTCATTTTATCTAACATCCTCAAAATGCTAAAATAATAGTAATTTATTTCTTACTATTCCTACAAAATTTTCTACTGAACATTTATTACACTATGGTAAGTTTCATTTACTTGTATTCATTTCTCTAATAAGAAATGCCAACCAGAAAAAAATTATTCAAATCTGAAGCCACATAACATATAATATGTTTACTATTGTTTCAAAAAACAGATGGAAAACTAAGATAATGTGGTAAAACATTCTATTTGTAAAATCAGATTAAGGTACCAATTGATTTAAACGATCTTTATAGTATTAAAATAGCTACATATAAAACTGGTACTGAAAAACTATGAGAATCGGTTCAGGAATTTCTTATGTGATGATTATATGACATTTTTTACAATTTTATTATACCAGCTTAATAATCATCAAACATCATCAAAAAGCACCAGCTAAGACCTAATTTTCACTTTCTCCTTAGCACAGATTTTCTTTCTGACTAGTAAACAGAGTGCACTTTTTTTTTTCTTTTCATTTAGCAGTTTATAGTCTATTTAAGTAGTATTTAGCCACAAATATTCAAATCTATCCATTTGGACAGGTATATTTGGTCTCTGAACTATACTGAAATTAATAAACGAAGTAAAACTAGTAATGATATTCACCACAAAAGGAAAAGCTCCAAAGATAAATTTAATCTTTGTGACAATTCCTCAATTTGAAGAAACAAATGCTAATTATTTTGACAAGCTATATCTCAAATGTTCCTCTATACAACTTGAAAATTATTTTATTTATGAAGCATCTATTTTACTGTGATAGCCATAAATAGTTTAATTTTTATTTAAAAATTGTATTCTTGAGGGGAAATTTTCAAGAAAACTACAACAGAAGTAGCAAATAGGGAAAATACATAAATACATTTAATGTCACTTTTGTTTTATTTTCTCACTTTATAGGACTGTGATAATTTCCAAAAAAATGACACTATTGGGAAAAGTATCTTAATTCAGACACTGTATTTTACAGCATGCTAGTGAAAATATTTTCCCCAAACTTCTGTATTTGTAACAAAGTTTTCTATTAGCTGTTTAGTCACACATGAAGAAATCTTTGTCATTTATGGAAAATGTTATTGGATCATTTTCTAACACCATCTGTTGATTCCTAACAGATACATAGGATTAACTGTTAGATCAGGATTCTCTGGACTCATTAAATGCCCATTGGAGTCCAAGATAACACTGACAGTCATAATTTATCATTCTGTGGATTCTATGGATGAAATACACAATCATATATCAGTTTACTCCTCTTCAAAGAAAAAAAAACCTACCTTCTATCTCTATTTGTTTTAATTGATGGATGGTAGAAAAATGGGTTACATCTGTCATTGGCAAGACAGGTGTTTCATTTTTTATCACGAATGTCTCTTTATAATGTACATTATTTAAGTTATAGAAACTACTTCATGTTCAAGGAAAGTATTACAGTCATATGTCAAACTAAGTCTATTTTTCAATTTAATCTGTTAAATGTCACTTTTCACAATTTATTGTGACAAATGCAGATAACTACAGTAAGAAGCAGTAGCTCAAAAATTAATTTAATGAAGTCTGAATGTTTAATCAGATTGTTGACATTTTGCATCATTAAACTGACTTTTAATTCACAATATACTGACTTTATGATGCTTTTGTACTCTAAAATCCCTTTCAGAGTTCAATTCTTCTGTCTGCAAAATGTTACAAGTTTTATATTCTTACTTACATATCATGTTCTTTTCACCCCAGACTTCCCCACATGCAAATAAATTTAAGTAAATATGGGATATGTTCTCCTTCCTCACAACCCTTGCCCTTAATATGGAACAACACCCACCACCACAGAAAACTCTTCTGTCTCACAATTCAACATAAGACCTAAAACATGGATATTGAAGTAAATTTAAGTTAGCTATCTCTCTGTCTATCTCTGTCTTTCTGAATATATAAAAAATAACACTCAACAGTTTTTAGAATTCACATAGTTGGTTAGATTTTTACTGGGCAAACTTCACTCAGATTCATTATAGCAGGTTTCTACTCTAATGTGGGCATATTCTGCTATCGCTTCTGATTAATAACAGCAAGTAACATATCATACAAACTTAGATATTATAAATAATATTTCTCAGAAAACCATTACCATACAGTTGAACAAGTTACATTATTAGTTAAACTACAGTGTATATCCTAAATGATATTAAAACCATTTTTAAAGAAAACAGATTACATACTGTTACAAAGAATTACACACAACCTACCTAGTGATTGTACCACAGAAGTATAAAGCAACTAAACAGATTTTAAGTGAGTTTTTGAAAGAAATGTTCTTTGTAATTAGTTAGCATTTATAGCCTACATCTTTAATATGTCATTCATAATAAGAACTCAAAAGACTACAGGTACAGGAATATTTTTCCATTTCCCCAAACTCTAACTACTTCTTTTGTACTCAGAACTAAATATCTTATAACACAACAAAATCCTGAACAACAGATCTGGAACAAAAAGTATAAATGTAAGAATGTGAACAATTACTGAGGGGGAGGGTTTTTTTCTTACTTTGAAAAATAAACAGTCAGATATTTTATGAGGAACAATACATACCCCATTGGGTGGAGAGGAAATCCATTCCAATTCTGTCTGTTGTGCTTTAGAATCCAGCAGTAGTACTAGAAAAGAAAGTTGTAGTTTTAAATGTTACATGAAAAACTTAAACATGTCTGAAAATATTTTAAAGATGAATCTAATTTGTACACAATTATCACTTGATGACTTAAAACATACAGTTATATCCATAAAAGAATGGTGTCATGAATAACCACCTTATTCAAATATATTCCAATTTCTGAAGGAGAAAAGATATTAGATAATGTCAGCATTATTTTTGTGATAATTTAAACAAAATATTAAAATCAATTTTTAACTGCAAGAATACTATGAAGTGAGAGCAAAAATTGATAGGTGATGTTGATTGTACAGTAATTATGTGTTATACTTTTGTAAACTATGCAGCTCTCCAAAATTTGTCAAATTTAGCAGCAATATTAGTCACTAATTTGTCATATTCTGCCAACACTATTTTCTGTTGCCTGTTGAGAATTGGAAATTATTTTTTAAAAACTTTCTGTACATATTTTTTCTTATGTCAAAGTGAATACAGAAATGTTAAAAACTATGTCAAGCAACATTAACATGAGACACCAAATTGTCTATTATCCACAAGATAAATTTTCTTAAACATTAGCTTTCAATTTTTTATTTCTAAACATTTTATTGTGTTCGCTAATTCTCAACTTGTTATATTTTAAACTTCTAAAATAATTTTATTCCACTTTATGTTGTCAAAAATCATGCAATAAATTTAAATATTTATGCAAAGTATCTGAGATATGATTCCTATGACAATGAATTAGTATGTCAGAAAAGAAAACATCACACTTCCAATGTGATGTATTTTATTGCTTTTTTTGAGCAATGATTCTCCTAAAGATTCTTTTGATCAAACTGGTTTCAAAGTTAAGCAAATTTTTGCACTTTCACAATATTTATCTAAATGTTATGGCATCTTAACAAATGCATGAGTTTGTACAGAAATAAACATATGTTTTAGGTGTGTAAGTATGCTTAAAGTCGACCACAGAAAAGGGTTAAAGTTTTGGCTTAAAATACGTATTTACTTGAGCTCTTAAATACTGAATGGTTCTCAGTTCCTGAGGAGAGAGGATGTACATAATTTGAGAGGTAATGAAAATGGGTTACGCTAAGAAAACAAAGGTACAGCAGATTATGTGTTGGACTCCTCCACATTAATCAAAGTTATTTCCTGTGAGAATACATGGATATAGACATCAGTTTCTGTTTTGGTATTTTACACTTAAATTATCCAGAAGACTGTCTTAATCACAGGCATCTGACTCCTTTTCAATTACAAAATACAAACGCTTATACCATGCCAAATAGTATTTTCATTTGGAACACCTTTAGACCAGTTAATTTAAGCGTAATTTTTAAGTCCATTGCATTTGTGTCCTCAACAAGAGATAAAGCACAGGGAAACTGGATTCCAAGTACTGTTCTTTTGATTGTTTTGTATTTATTAAGTGACAACAGACAACGGAATTTTAAATCCAGGTCACATCTGAGCGCAATAAATTTACGATTATCATTCACTGCTCTTCCCTCACCCCTCTGCTAAGCCGGCCAGGGACAGCCAGAGACCAAAACAGGGAGATGATGTCAAAGAAGGAAACTAACAAATTAAGACAAAACAGCCGCGGCCAGGGTCTTTCATCACAAGCAGCTCTCAAATAATCAGTGCCTCGCTCTCCAGAGGAGCCTCGCAAGCGCGCGCTCCGCCTTCCCGCCGGGAGCCCGGCGTCCCCGGAGCTGCTCAGCCGGGCAGCAGCCCCGGACGCGGGGTCACCGGCCTGGGGCGCGCGGGCGGGCGCGCGGGCGCAGAGAGCGCAGGGCGCGTGGGCAGCGGCGGGCGTCCCCGGGGTGGGGCGGGGCCGGGCCGGGCCGGGGCGGGGCGGGGGCCGGCGGACGGGGCGGCGGCGCGGAGCAGCAGTGACGCTTCCGCCCGACCTGGTCACTCCGGGGAATCCGCGGCGCCCTCGCTGCAGGAGGCGCCGGGAGCGCGAGAGCAGCTTTCGGGGGGCGTCCGCTCTGCCGGCGCGGCGGCGGCTGCGTTTACCCGGCGGAAAGCAGCAGCTGCACTGAGCCTGCCAGCGCCAACTCTGACTTTGCAGTAGGGGGAGCGCACCTCCCCTAGCGCGCGAGGGACGCGGCGGAGGGGGCTCCTTTCTGGGCCTCCTGACACATCGCCACCTGGTCCTGCGGGGCACCTGCGGGAGGCGCACTCGGCGCTGGCCCCTGGGGCCGCGACTGGGTTCCTTCGCGTCCATAGCACGAGCCCTAGATCGCCGCTGCGCGCTGGGCACCAACAAGCCAGGCGCGCCGGCTGCCCTCCCTCCAGGGCACCTTTCACCGCACCCCACTTCTGCGTTTAAAGAACTCGGACTCGTGCAGTCAGAATCTTCTCCTGTAGCTCGCACTGGGAGGCGAGTGCTGCGGGAACCTCTCCCCCTAGTGTGCAGTTATTTATAGCTCAAACTCCTGCCCCAGTCTGCGTGTGCTCGTGCACTCCGCTTCGCCGCGGCGGCGCAAACTTTTCCTTGGGTCCCGCTATTCCCGAGTAATCAGGGCGGGGAGGCAGAGCTGTTTCTAATCGCCAGTGTCAGGAGGGTCAAATGTGTTTCTTCGGTGTGTGCGTATCGGTATGCGTTTTTAGCAGAGATTTGTCCATCTGCAAACACGTAGCCCTCAGCTCAGAAGCATGGCTCGCTCAGAATGGGTTCAGCGTCAACGCAGATTGCAGACGTGCAAACTGGAGTCAGAGATCAGGCTGCTCGAAAGAGCAGAACATAGGATTGGGTGGCAGAGTGCAAGGAGAGAATGGAGAAAGGCAACACCAAATCAAGTTTCCAGGAATAGATGAAGCGAGGATCCATGCCTACGTCCCTCCTTCATTACCACCATGACCATTACCAAATCTAACAAATTCTCCACTGTACACCTCATTAAACAGAATTACTTGTACTCTGCTTTCAAAAGACAGGAAAATTAACGTAGATATAAAGCCTGTAGGGTGGGGGCGGGGCGGGTTGTGACACTGCTCAAAAGCAAGACACTTCATTGACAGGATTTATTTTTCCCCAGCTCCAACTACAGGCACCAAAAGGTATTTTACCTTTTGTCAGTGGTTCAAAGGAGACGTAGGAAAAACAATAATAACCATGCACGGACGTATGTAACTGGCCAAATGAATCCTGCTCTCTGCAACCAGGACCAGCCCTCAGAGTGTAGGTCTTTGGGAACGTTTGACCACTCCGACTCCTCAACTACGGGTTGCGAGCCCAGTGATTGGAGACTTCTCACCCTTAGGCGACATCTCATTACAAACCGCCCGGCCCCAGCCCACCCTCTGCCTCCTTCCCCCGGCGGAGCTCGCGGGCGGCTGCTGCCCGGGACTGCCGGCTCCGCGCGCAGAGCGGGAACCCCCCGGGGCGCGGGCTGCACCTCGGCGGCGTTATTGTTCCGCGCCGGCGGCCGAGCGCCCGCCAGGCCCGCGCCGCCCCTCCGACCGACGCAGTGAGCACTTCATTAGTAACCAGGGCTCCGAGCCCACACAAGTCTCGGCCCCCGGGGGCGAATCCGGCTCCCGCCGCTCGCTGGAGGGCCGGCGGGCAGGCGAGCGCGGCAGTCCCCGGTCTCCGACCAACTCTGGCCGCCGCTCCCGAGGGAGGCGAGCACGAGAGGAGGCAGAGAGGCTCGGCTCCCAGAGGAGCCGTGGCCGCCCGCGCCGCCTCCGGCCAGCGCCGAGCAGCGCCGACCCGGCCCTCCGGACCGCCGGCGCTCGGAACGCGCTCGCTCCCGCCGGGCGCACGGCCCCGGGCGCAGGTTGCGGAGGCGCGGGCTGCCGGTCCGGGAGCGGGAGGGGGCGGGGAGCCGGCGGGGGAGGGTCGGCCGGTGCCGGAGGCGCGGCCAGGGGCGCCGCGGACTAGCCGGCTCGTGCAGGTAGACAGCTAAATAAACAGTCAGAACAAACTTTGCCTTCTCATCGCCTTACCTTCCTTTGCAGCCTGCGCCTCCCCGGTGTGTGCAAAGCGGAGCAGCCAGATGTAGCATAAAATAATCCATGAAGGGTACCGAGTTTGAAAAACCATGGTGCATGAGGTGTTTTTTTTTTTTTTTTTCTTTCTTTTTTTTTAGGTTTAAATTCTCTTGAGTCGCAGCGTTTTCAATGCTGTTTGCTCCGAAGTGGGTTTCTATTATTATTATTGCGCTCCTTGCATCAATTTCCCTTCTGAGTCCCAGGCCGGCTGCTCCACGTTTCGCTGTTTTATGTTTCTTACCCCCTCCTGTTCGCTCGCACCGTGTTTGCTGCCTGCAAGTCTCCGACTGCAGACCGGCCGCTTGCTCCACACTCCAATAATATCAATTAGGGGGCGGGGCGGGGCTCCAAGCCCAGTGCCTCTGCCACTCAGGTTGAGTGGCAGGCACCTCCGGCCTGCCAGACGGTGATTCCCAGGCCCGGGAGGCGGGTCCCGGGGAAGCGGCCGCCCCAGCCTCGGGGGCGGGGCTGGGAGCGGGAGCCAATGAGCGCGGGCCGGAGTCAGGTTGCGGGTCCAGGATTCCCCCCAGGTTCGCAGCCGCCGGCTCGGCTGAAGCACCGAGCGGGAGGCCGGGCACGCCGGCGAGGGCGTGCGGATGGGCTCGCTCTGCTTTTCCCAGCAGCAGCTTTTGTGAGGCGGAATGAATCCGGGAGTAATGCTTGCAACTTGCATTCCCGTTCATAGCTGTGCTCCTGGCTGTGTTTTAGAAACCTGCCGCGAAGCACGCCGGCTCGGCTACCAAACGCGGAACCGGGACGGTGAAATGAGTTGCGCCTGTAAAGTATTTTACTTTTTTGTTGCCACTGTCTCCGGGTTGTCGCTTAACTCTGTTTTGGCCTCTTTAGAAAAGTTTCCACTTTTTTTTTTTTTTTCTTTCCCAAAGAAAGTCATCTTTGGACATTGTTCTATACAACCCCAGAAATATTAAGAGTGACCAAAAGTATTATTTTTAAACACTGTTTTCAGGAGTTTGCAACAATCTTTGGCTAAAGAAACAGAAAAAAGGCAGGGCACAAAGGAAGTCTTTTGTTTAATGCTCTCCTGCACCTCGTCCTAGCCTTGCAGAACAGTTTGTTCACTGAGCTGGGAAGTTAGGAGGGAACCTTCTTCACCAGGTTCTGTATTGATTTTCTAGTGTGTTTATCTTTTCCTGGGTGTTTTCTTGGATTGCCCTCTTTCATTCATTTCCCATTTCGCTGCATAAATTACTCAATTTTGAAGAAAGCCTAAACTATTAAATTCATAAAACAAGACCTTTCCTTTTTCAAAATATTTACTATTTTCAGGAGTCCATGATTATTCTTCAAAAGAAATTGAAAATAAAGATGGAACCAACATTTCCATTGAATTCACCCAACCTAGACAGAAAGAATAACTGCATAGAGAAAGATATTTTTTGTTAGGCAGTTTTGGACATTTTGCATTCGAGAGGTGGGTAATATAGGAGAAATAACTTAAAACCGTAATTGCCAAATAATCTATTTCAAAGGTCACTCAGAGTGACTGGGTCACATGTTTAAGATGAACATCTTTTTTTCTTCTTATTCTATACTTTTTCCTTTAAAAAAATCTGTCATTCATAATTTGCCTTTATTTCTAGTAGACGCAAAATGTGTCTTTCCTAAGACTTCAGACTGTTCTCATCTGACCTATCTAGAAATATAAAGTAAATTGAGTTCTTTCTGGTATTTATAATAAAGACTTCTCAGACATGACAAAGCCCGATATTTTTATTTTATGGTAAATGACTATTTACTTAACGTAATTACACGGAAGAAAGAAATTAAATTTCTCCTCTAACCCCTTTGATTTCATAGTTTTCTGGCCAATATGCCTATAAAATATTTTAGAAACTAATCTAACAGCATCTAATTGCTCTTTAAAGAGAGAATAGAAAATGTAAACTGCTTAATAGATTAATCTTGAAAAGAACAGAACAATACATGCAGAGCACACTTGTTTAGAGAAAAAGAAGCATTATTTACTAAATAGCTATAAGGATAAAACATATGCTAAATCATTAGACTTAAAAATATAAATTTCTACATACAAGCATTAAAACTCACTACACCACAAACACACATATTAAAGGACTTTTAGTAGTCAAAATAAAGTCTCCAGGATTTTAACATTTTCCCTTGGGGCTCATCTCCACTTCCTAGAATGACACCAATTTTGCCTTTAAAGTTTAAAATATTCCTTTCATCTATTGACTGACTGATAGTCAGTGATGTGAATACAAATACTTTTTCATGAAAATCAGGAAACCAAAGATGTTACATCCGGCTCTTCTCTGATGGGTGTAGGTAGTATATAGAGTCCCTTTTTTGTGTCCATCTCTGTCAGACACTGGGGCATGTACATACTAACTTTTGTTTTTGGAGGCAAAAAGCTTCATGTTAACTGTACATGTGCTATGCTGCTGACAGTTGTCCCTGCAGTACTGCACAATTAATACTCAGTTTTAGACTTACCATTTTCTTTGATCTTGTACTTAGTGAAGTCCTTGCATTTAAATAAAAATAGACGACAGTTACGAAGAATTCATTCCTTCTATATACAGCATGTTTTAATATATAAATTCACATTAGACTACATTTTACAAACAGTGAAGCAGATAAACTTAGGTCTGCACAATCACTGAAATGAAAAGATTGGCAGCACCAACCTTTCACATTTTAAAATAACAAAATAATGAATTTGCTCACATCATTCTTAAGCTAATTCATTTTACTTTGATATCTATGATTACACATACTATTTCTAGAAAAAAAAATTTAAATATAAATATGTAAAATGAACTTAAAAAGAACTCTTTTCCTGAGCAATATGAAATGTGTAAATCACTACATATGCCCCAAAGAAGGAATTCTGAAAACTATTTTTTTAGTTTTTATGTTTTGTTTGTATTGCACAGTTGATAGAGTATTCTACTTGCCATTACCAAATTTTAAATAAGTAGGAAAAGGTACTAAAACTTAACATTTCTACTTATAAAACTTTCAAAACATCTGTGACAAAAGTATAGTGGAAAGATGAAAAATGCCTGCTTGTCTTTATGTGCAAGGAAGACACACCCAGCTTTTATTCCCTTGATGTTACTGTACCTATATAATCACACTCAATTGTACATACATAAAAATAAATGTGCAAATTCATCCCAAATGAATTTGCACCAAGATTTACTTCTGGGAAATATCTTCTGATTTGAAGAGATAAATAGTTATTTAGGAGTAAACTATAATAACTTCAAGAGTAAATTCTATGAATTTTCAATAAAACTCTGGTGTGGGTATATGTATATGTGCATGTTGGTATATATGTGTGTGTGTGTGAGTGTGTGCATCTACTAATGGAACCCTACAAGCCTTAAGAGGCTAAAGAAATAACTGGAGAATTCAGCATGTTACAAATCCAAGGCTGTGTCACACTAAATGGTTAAAAACAATAACCATAACAAAATCAAAGAGCTGATTCTGAACCTACTATTTAGGCATTTACTGTCTAACTGCATTTATAGCTGGTCAATATGAAAATGTAAGTTCATCATAGAAAAAGTGTAATATAAACTGAATTAGAAAAGGTACTGTATAGAAAAAACCTACTGTAAAAATAAAAGAAACTTTATGTCTCAGTTAATAGATGTTACAGAAAACTGGATTTTCTACTTGTGATTTCTGTTAAAATGTAAACATTTCCATTGTGTAGGAAAACCATTTAAATATTTATATTAGCATGATTTATGTACTGTCTATAAAATATTTATTGTCAGTCATATGTAAAATTGTACACAGGAAAAACTCAAAAAAGACATAATAATTCACTTATTTTCCTCAGCTTTGGGTTTTTTGACAGTGCATAAAATGAGAGGTCAAGAATCGAATCAAAAGATATGACTGTATTTTGTTCCTTTTGGAAATTTCACTGGCTTTTATAAGGTTTGATATTGGGCAAAGTTCAGAATTATAGAATTAAATAACTCTTCAACTGCAGTTATTGAGTTACTAAGACAGCAAATAAAATATAATTTATATTTAAATTGTAAGCATTTACTTGAATATTTCTCCTTCATGAAAATATTCTAATCATATAAAATATTAAAAAACATTAAATCAAATAACCTTCATTACAGTATTATTAAGAGAACCAAATATGTACAGGAAAATGTAGCATATGATATTTGAAATAATTTTAAGAATTTTTTAAGATTTGATTTTACCTGAAAAGTTCTTTCTTTCCAAAACTTACCCTCATTTTGCCATAATCATCAATACTAGTGAAAGGACATGGCTTAAAATATGCAAATTTCTTCTTCATGCTTTCATGTTTTCTCAACATGCAATATTTTAGCTTTCTTTCCATCCAGTGGATTTTTAGATGTCAAGATCTGTGATTAGGCAGTGACCACCAGGGGGCACCGGGACCTCTAGGTGATCTGGCCAATCATGCCCTCATTGAATAAGAATGAGCTCATTATGAAATTATATGGGTGTATATTTATACACACATATATTATGCATATGATATGTATCTAAGTGATATGTTTGTTTCTTATCCTCTCTATGCCTATTCACTAAAGCCTTTGCAAGAAAAAATATATATGTATAAATAAAACTACTTCATTTTACAGAAGCCAAATTAATCCAGTACTTCCAAGGGCACCTCTGTTGGTAGAATATATTTCAAAAAAACTTTCTCCAGTTGTTTAGGTAAACATCTAAAGAGCTCTGAAACTCCAATTAGACTCCAGAAAATCTCTTTCTTAATCTCTGCCTAAGTACCCTAAATTCTTTCACCTTGGACATGGAGCCAGGCTGGAGTAGAGTTTACACGGGAACTGAGTTTTTCAGCTGATCTAGAGTTCTTAGGACTCTTCCAACTCCCTACTTTGAAAAAGTATTTTAGAGTATACTTTACATCCTAACCTGCTATGGTTGATATTGCAAAAAAGTGTCAAAATTCATCTAGGAGAGTCCTAAGAACAGGTCTAAACAACAGACCTATTTTCTCAGACCTTTCTGAAGAAAGAATGTTATGGCCAGGGATTTAGCTCAGTGGTTCAAACACCTGTCTGCTAAGAGAGAAGTCCTGAGTTTGGTCCCCGGTAACCAACATGCCCCCCACCAAGAAAAAAGTTATGGGGAAATACATAAAAGGTGTCCCCTCAGTGTGAGGTTGTAATACTCTTGGAGCTATCTCCACAGAGCAGTCTATACACTGCAGAAAATGGTCCATATAATCCTCTTTACTTGCCCTGCAGTTGTTCCCTATAAAGAAAGAAAGGAGGCAAATTTGCATAAGAAACAAGGACCTTCTTAGGAGGAGAGGACTCCACCCCAACCTACTGTAGTATCAACAACAAGAGAAGCTCCACAAGACTGGGTTGAGATAGAAAGTGACCCCTAGTACCTAAAAGTAATGCTGATGGTGAGGCAAAGTCAATTCTGAATTTAAGACTTGTTGGAAGAAAGCATGTGCCTAAGACTCAAAGCCCTGTGAAACCTGGCAACCCAGCTGTTGTGTGTGAGCCTGTTATGTATATAAGAACTAAGGAGCTGAGCTTCTGAACGGAAATGTGGAGGGCCATATAGCCGGGAGGGATCTACAGAGCAAGATGTCACTACGGTACTATAGGTGAAGGCGATTTTCAAACATTATCAGTACAGCAGTGATGAAAATGGAATCTGTAGTAGCCTGAGCATTATAATAATGTGGATGTAATCTGGTCCCTTTGGACTATGTTCCCAAGCATTCTTGGACAATTAAGGAGAAGAAAAAAATCTCACAAGGGAGGTGCTAGACTTTCTCTACCTTTTCACAAAAAAAGAGTAATTGCATGTTTTCTAATGAGTCAAACTGATTATAAATTCATAATGTTAAAAAAATATAATATTCTAAAACAGAGAATACTGACCAAAACGTCAATTCAAAATAGGGCTTCAAGTGTTTATTGTAGGAGTAAACACAGAGGAATGAAGGATAACCCAGTATGGAAACAGACTCAACTCCCATCAAGTTGCCTTTGTAATTCTTATTTTCTTTTAGAAACAGGAAACAGATCATATACTTGCAGGAAATAAATAACCAATCAGTTTTCCTCGGCGTTGTTTGATTCTGACCGGATCGACAGTGATAAATAATACCTACATAATCACGCTACTGACCATAAACTGTAAACTGGTTTAATGCACAATCAGGATTTTGTCATTTGGCTTGCCTAAAATTGTTTTCCTCTCTCGCCCTCAGGCCACAGAGAAAATCTCATGACAATTCTTACTGTCTCTGATTCTAAGAGGTTATTATTTTTGCTCATTTTCATAGTAGCCTTGTTGCAGATAAAGCTAAAGAATTAATGTGGCATATTCTCTAGTTGATTTTAGATTGAAGAAATGACTCAGGTCAGTCTTAGTTTAATTAAGTATTTTAATATCTGCTTGTCACTGGTATAAGTCTTTTAATGGGCAGGTTGTAGAGGCTAAGTCTGTAAAACTTAAAAGCCATGACAAACCTGGCAGAAAGTTGCCTCATTTAAGGATACATTATGACTGTAAAAAACATTATTGACCGCACAAATACGGTGTAAGGAGAAATTATCTTGCATTCCAATAAAGAACAATGCCTCATAGGATAATTTTTTCAGATATCAACTAGAATTTAATTTTTCTGTGCGATCATATTTCTGTCTTTAACAATCTATACTATATTTGCATAGACTTGAATTTAGCTTTTGAGAAGAGCAATTATTTTCCAGGTTTGAACAGCGCATGTTTTCAGATGCATTTTGGAAAGTTCACTGCGTCACAATTATTAGATCAATGGCAGTGACATCTGTTTTACATAACTAACTGATATGATTGAGTTATACTAGTCCTCAAAGCTACAAAACACTAGAGAAGGAAACTGAACGATAAGACACACTTAGAACCAGTGTCTGGGTTCTGCCTATTCAAATATTTCAAAATGTGATTGTTTAAAAACATTCTATATTGAGCCATTTTAGTTTTTAATTATTTGATATAAAATTTTACTTTTAAATCAGATGAAGTATGTTTTATATAAGGTTTGCTATTGAACATATATTGCATAAAGGTAATTAAAGTTACTGTTGAAATCTGAATATTGTAGTGCTTATTTTGTATGGGTATAAAATTGTAACATCTTACTTTTTTATATTTTATAGATTTCATGAAATATATTCTCTGGTAATACATCCAATTCAAAATATAAATTGTTTCAAGATTCACTATGATAACATGCTCATCTCAAATTTAAAAGTAAGTTTTATCATGTCATAATTATTTACTTGACAATGGCTGTTAGGAATCACAAAGATAGATGTAGAAATACCCACTTACTCCTAATTGACTCACAGATCTCACATAGTTCTCTCTACCCTGTGGAAACCTAATAGTCTCTATCTTACTCCTACCTAAAATAAATTTAGACTTTGGAGGGTAGCATTCCAAGAAGCATGAATTACATACTCAAAAAACCATTGTTGCTTTTCTTTCTTTTTCTTTCTTTCTTTCTTTCTTTCTTTCTTTCTTTCTTATGCAACAGGGTCTCACTATACAGGGTCTTTCAAGCACTTTGTAGACCAAGTTTCTTGTAAACTATAATGGCCCTCCTGCCTCAGCCTCCCAAGTGCTGGAATTATAGGTGTGTGCCACCACACTGGGCTCTCATTGTTTCTTTCTTGAAACAAAGTTTCTATACTCTACTTCCTAAATTTGGTATTCAAACTCCTGGCTTAAGCCCACTGCATAAATCTTGCAGGTAAACTTCTCTATTGATTTATGGGATCCCAATCCAGACCTTACTCCTGTGCCTTAGGGCTTGCTGCTTGCTGATCTACCAAGTTGGTGCAGACCACCTGCCACCTGCTTGTGTGTTAACTGCTTTTCAGTGCTGGCCTTTGCTTCTTATCTATTAGGCAATTACTACAATATTTTTCTAATTTGTCTGAAGGCAGCTATTGACATGTGGTACAACTTTTTTTCTATCCAAATGAGCCAGGAAGAGAATGGCAGGGCATCTACGTGATGGCAGCTGGGGAGAAGGTAAGCTTGCAGCCGAAGCATTTGGCAGTGGGTGATGGAAAGCAGGTTGGTCTGTTCATCAAGTGAGCAAGCTGCTGTAGTCCGCAAGATGAGGAAGCAGGACCCACACGCAGACTGGGTGAGCACCTGGCAATGGATCTGACAGAAGTAACCTTCATTATAATGCATTTCCCTAACAAATAGTGCAGGGCCACTTTACATTTCTAAGCGTATTTTGATCAGTGTGCAAGTTCCTGCCTGCATAGCAACTAAACTCCACTCTATCCATCTTGAGAGAATAACATGAATAATTAGTGACATACCTTTGGGACCCCATAAAAGTGAGCTAGATCCTTCGTTAGGTGCGATGCTGAGGAATTAGTACTATGTCTTCAGTGTACTCAACTTTGTTGTCTCTTTCCTGGGGTTGCCTGGGTGGGAGTAAGCTTTGTTTCTTTCCTATAATAAACTTATATTTATGCTAGAATTAATCGGCATTATGATTTCTATCCTTGTGGACAAGGACCCACACCAGCATGTAACAAAACTGTTTATTATAAAATATAATCACCTACCATTTATTCTACACGGCACAGTAGGCTCATCACCTACAGATGTGTCTGTCACCTACAGAAGTGTCCATCACTTATAGCAAAGGACACATCATTTCCCATATGTGTCATTCCATATATATTATTCCAGCTCTAACCCTGTTCTTCTGCAGTTGGTCTGTGGTGTTTCTACCCCATCTTTAACTCCTGAAGAATTCGTTATTCTTAGCCTTTTAGCTCATCATATTGTATTATCTGTACTAGAATAACAACATATGGTTTTATAGTTAAGCCATTGCTTTCCTCCTTCTTTTCTTTCTTCATTCTTCCCTTAGTCTCAATTGTATTCCTTCCTTCCCTTAGTTTATTAACTTTTCAAATATATTCTGCTTTCTAGCTATTGGATAGGTGCTGCTACGCAAAACAATAAATTGCTCTTCCTTGTGAAATAAAAAATACTTTTGTACATGGCTAAAATATATACAGTTAACAGATGCTGTAATATAAACGAGATAGGTGCTCATGTACAGCAATAAATCAGAGAAATAAATAAAACTAAGGAGAGTGTTTATAGCTGGAATTTTAGAATGCTAATAATAGCCAGACACACAAACAGGAATGTGGGTAAAGTTTAGAGAGCCAGTAACAAATAGGAAATACCTTAAGCATTTTAAACAGTCATTTGGATAATAAGACACAAAAACTTATTAAAGTCCTTTTATCAGTTATGCATAACAAACTAGCACAAAAATTAGAAATCAAAAATTAGAATCAAAGTTTAGAATCTCAAGTTTCTGCAGAGCAGGAATCCAGTGCAACTTATCTGAGTGCTCTGACCCAGGCTCCTCTGCAAGATTGCAATTGAAGGTCCTTCTGGACTGCTGGCCCTGACCTGAGACTTTAAGGGAAGAATTTGCTTACCTGCGTCAGAACTCAAGAGACTCACTTCTAGATCATGCAAACTCATGTTGGCAGGCCTCATTTTGTAATAGGCTGCTAGCCAAACTTTTAAAGAACTACTTTCATACATTAGAAATTTAAGTATTTAAATGTAAAATACGTTGTCTCCTAGATGGTGGGCAGGACTGTTAACTGCGCTGTGCCAGAGACATTGCTCATCCAGCCAGAGTCACCCTGTGAAAATCTGTGTCAGATTCTGCGCTGAAGCTCTCCAGTGGCCGCACAGTGAAAATCAGGCTTAGCCGCAGCTCAGCCTGTCGCACTGAACTGTCATCCGTCCTCCTGCACCCATTTCCTCACTGCCACCTTTTCTGATTACACGTTCAGTAAAAGGCTAGCCGCACTTCCACCTCAGGACATTTGAACTCTCTCTACTAGGAATATAATTCCTCCAGACACAGGAATCATTCCCTAGGCTTGACCTATAGTCTCAAAAACACAATCCAGAACTTCATAATCCTGAATGTGTGTAGAAATCTTGCAATAAGAAAATCCCTAAATTCTAAAATCATCCAGAATTAAAACCCCAGAATGAAATTTTAGAGTAATTAACTTTAAAACATCTCTACAAGTCATTTACTTTTGTTCTAAACAAGTTATTTGCTTGGGAACATAGAATTATGACAGAGCACTTCATAAGGCACTTTACAAAATAAAACAGAAAATGAGAACAATGTTTTGCAAGCATAAACACTAAACGATAGTAAGGCAGTTCCAGTATCACAGGTATAACAGTTAAGAGTGAAAAAATGGTATTCATAAAGAAAATAGGTAAAAAAAAAATATAAACATGTAAATTCATATCACTCTGCTTGATAATTGTTTTTATACAACTTTATAGCCCTGATCATCTGAAATATTGTGGCAGGCCACCAAGGATTTGTCAAAATCCTTGATGTATCCATCAAAAACTGTAGAGTCACCACTACATATGCAGTTGCCCAGAGATCGCTCTTGAGAAATTTTATTTTTCACAAATGCAAATGTACAGAACACAGACCTCTTCATTCACTAAGGAAGCGTCAACATCTGTATGTATGTGCACAATGCTGACACGAAGCTAACATTGAGGCAAAACACTTTCACAGCATAAATTATAAGCCACATTAAAGGTGAATCAGAGCCCCTCAAAGTCTAACTCATATCTCTAGTATAGGAAATGTACATAATGAAATCTATACAGAAAAGTGATACTTTAAAATAATGTTGGGGGAACTAAAATAAAACTCCAGTGTAAAAAAGTACATTACAAGGACACTGTGGGCAATTACCCAAAGCTGGTGCAGAAGACCTGGCCAACTTGCGTGACCACTAACTGTATTGTGAAGCATTCATCATGGTAAACAGGTGGGTTTTTGTTTTTCTTTTATGGCATGGCTCACCTCAGAAAACATGTTCACATTCATTTTTGACAGATCTTCCCTACCCAATACAGTCAGATTTACACTCTAATCTCTTCTGAAAAAAAAAAAAAATCCTCACAGATAAAGGAAAGTAACACACTACAGGCCTCTGAGTATTTATTTTTCCTAACGCGGTGTAACTTCTTTGCATACAGGTGAAAACATCTAATTCTGTCCTCAGAGTTTAGCTTCCTCTTCCTTTTACATAATCCTTTTTAAAGTAAGAACACATTTTTGGCACTTCAGTTTCCAATGTTTCAGCATTTGGAATTTTAATCTTTTAGGACTGTGATCGGGGGATTTTAGACTTTAGAGATTTTAGACTGTAAGGATTTTGACCTATCAGGATTTTGGCATTTGGGATTATGGTCTTTCAGGATTATCAACGCCACGGTCACTCTTTTGCTTTCTATTCAAGCACTCAGGTCTTTTCGGTCATCTCTTCCTGGAAGGATTTTATGTAGTCATCTCTTATTTTTTTCCCATAAATTTTATTAGTTATTTAACACACAATATCATTACTTGCCTTGTATATTGTCTCACAAAACTTAAATGTAGGACTTGTAAGGACAAAGGATTTTAAAATTTTGCTTTCCTGGTGCCTACATTGCTACTTAAATGCATATGAGTTACTTGGTGGATGATGTGATTTACTTTGAGGCTTATAAGGTAACTTCTGGAGAAATGTGCTATAAAGACATTTCCTCCAATCTGGACTATCTGCAGAAAAGATTTTTGGCAATTCTATTTTAAATAGCAATTCAGATCTTTGCAGATTACTGAAATAGCTAATATATAAAATTTAAAACAAAGTTCAAAATATATAAAATTCAATATATAAAATAGCTAATATATAACATAAATATTAAAACAGAAGATAATTATTAGGGAAATAAGCAGAATTATGTTAATTCAGGCTGGCTAAATTCTCATCATAAATGCTTAGTAAATTAATTTAGAAAAATTGTCATTGGCAGGCACAAAATTTGCTCTGGGACAGTTTCTTAAATCCTATAGTTAAAACAATTCTGATTGAAAAATATTGAGAACTGAATTTTAAATGAATAATTGATGCACTTGAAAGAATTTTAGTATCATCTAGGAAATTTTTAAAATTATTAACAAAAGGCAACATTGCCAACAATTTTATTTATTTATTTTTTTAATCTGGGTGAAGTATGGACATAATCAGAACTGGGGGAAAATGCTCTTTGGGAGCACTCTCCAACAGGCAGCATAGTGGCACATTAAAAAGTAAATACATGAATTTTATTTTAATGCCTATTTAAACATATCATTTAACATGTATTGTTCACCATAATTCAAGTGATCAATAGTATGTGTGGGTAATTTTTATTCTACTGGACAGCACACAAGAATGACCTAAAAGTTTTGTAAAATTAATTGACATCTAAGGTTGGGCCTGAAAATTTGTTTAACCAACTGTTTTCCAAATGATATTGAAGCTTCTAAAACAAAGCTTACACCACGAAAGCCCTGCTGTGGCACCCGAGGTCTCAGTCCTAAGCATGCACCAGTATTAATTGAGATTACTTTCCATGCTCCTAACTGAATCTCACTCTTGGACTCTAATTTAACCTGCCTACGGTGAGGTCTGCGTTCAAGAGTTATTATTTTTTAATGTCAGATTCTGAAAGCATTTGTGAAACTTTTATGTTGAAGGATCTGTGAATACTTAGTACTAGTGAAATAAATGACACACAAGCATGAATACGATGTGATATCCTTCACTTGAGGGAGGCAAACTAGAAGTAAAGAAAATGAAGAAGATGAATAGAAAGAGATAAGGACACAGATTTTGCACAATTAGAAAATGATATAAGGGGAAAAGACGGGCAAAGAAAAAGGGAAGAGGAAATGAGAGGAATAAAGAATGTCATGTGCAGGAACCTAATAGCCCTAATCAATGCAAATATTATAAGTCATAACAAGTGCTAAGACCAACAGTATCAACAAGTACGAAGCAGGTGACTGAGGAATCGAGGGAGAGGAGTGGATTGATAAAAAAGAAACAAGCCTTCATGAACACACATAATCACTCCCTAAGACGGTCATAAACTGCATGCATTACACGCATGTACTAATAAACAAGAAAAACGAATTTCAAAATCAAAGAAATTGTAAGAAATAGATGTGGATAGGGAGTGTACCCAGGCATTGTATTTCCTTTACGGTTAACATCTTGCAAAATTATTGTGCAGAATCCAAGCTGTGAAATTCACAAATTGACATTTATACAACCCACAGAGAATGCTCAAATACCATCAGTTTTGCACACGCTGGTGTGTTTATCTGTACGTGTGTGTGTGTGTGTGTGTGTGTGTGTGTGTGTCTGCATGTATACTAAGTTCTTCCCAGGTGTAGATTAGTACAGTTGCTGTCACAATCAAAACGCAGAATTTCTTCATCACCTTAGAACTCTCATGGCACCTCTTTTTGTGATACCAACTTCTCTTTCCAACATTCCTAACCTGTAACAACCATTAGTTTCTCTTCTGTATCTAGTATTTTGTTATTTCAAGAATGCTATCCTAATACAATCTGAAACTTCAGATTTGGGGCTCACAGTACGAAAATGGATCAAAATCCATCACATACTACAGGACCTTTTGAGACTGTTTTGATTTTGCATCACCTCCTTCAGGTTAATCCAATCTGTTGAACACATGAGTAGTTCATTTTTCTTGTTGAATAGTAACATTTCATTGTGTGTTTATGGTTTATTTGTCCACTTACTCACTGGTGGACATTTATATTATTTCCATATTCTGACTATTATTATGCAAAAGGAGTTGCTCTAAAAGTTCATATACAGGTTTTTGTATCATCATATTGTTTTCATTTCTTTGGGATAAAGCCCAAGAGTGCAGTTGCTGGATCATATGATAAACACGACTTCAGTTTTGTAAGAAAAGGCAACTACAATATTCTTTCTCAAAAGAGCCGGGCCATTTAATATTCTGTTCAGTGATGCATGAGTGAACCAGTTTTTGTGAATTGTTCCCAGCAGTTACAATGCTGGGAATCTAACAATGAGCTTATAATTCTTGTCTTCATGAAACTTAAATTGAGCAGGAGGAAGAACTGTGAAAAAAATAAGATGACTTAAACTCAGAGAGGGTTTGGGAGCTAATAAATGTTGGCAGTATGACAAACTGGAGTAGAAGACTACTTTGAATCAAAGAGTAAGAAAAGTTTTTTCTTAAAAATTGATATTCTTTCAAGTTTTCTTTCCTTTTTTAATTTTTTATTTAAAAAAGAGAAAAGTCAGAAAATAAAAACAAAAAGCAAAAGGCATAAACAACAACAGTGGACTCAAAACATTAACAATACAGGTCTTCAAAACAGAATGAAAGAAATTTAACAATATTGCATATTGCATATTGTTCTCTTTTTTTCAAATAAAGAAAAGAAAATTAAAGGAAATAGAAAAAGAGAAAATAATGGTATAACAATACTGAATTCAAAAAAATTATCATCATAGAATTGCTAGTTGATAGATTACTCATTGTTAAGGGTACAAGATGATCCTTTTTTATAGCTGAATTGTATTCCATTGTATAAAAATACCACATCTTTTTTATCCACTCTGTGGTTGATGGGCATTTTGATTGTTTCCAAGATTCAGCTATCACAAATTGTACTACTATGAACATAGGTGCACATATATCACTGTGATATGACCTTTTTAGTGTTTCTGGGAAAATACCCAGGAGGAGAATAGCTAGATTGAATGGAACTTCCAATCCTAATCTGAGGAATCTCCATACTGATTTCCATAGTGGCTGCACCAGTCTACACTCCCACCAACAGTGGAGCAGTGTTCCTTTTCCCCTGCAGCCTCACCAACATTTGTTATAAGTTGATTTCTTGATAGCAGCTATTCTTTCCAGAGTAAGATGAAATTTCAGTGCTGTTTTAATTTGCATTTCTTGAATGACCAGTGACAGTGAGCATTTCTTCATATATCTATTTGCCATTTGTATATTTTCATTTGAGAACTGTGTGTTCATTTCAGATGCCCATTTTTGGAGAGGGTCTTTGAATTAGGGGGGCTTAATATTTTTCAATTCTTTATATGTTCTGTATATAAGTCCTTTGTCTGAGGAATTGTTGGCTAAAATTCTTTCCCATTCTGTGGGTTTTATTTTCACTTTGTTGGTGATTTCTTTTGAAGTAGAAAAACTTTTCAATAATATAAGATCCCAGTTGTTGATTCTTTGAAGTTATTTCCCATGCAGTTTGCATTTTGTTCATGAATTCTCTCCCTACCCCTATGTCTCCACGGTTTTTACCTACTTTGTCTTCCAATAGACTTAGTGTTTCTGTTTTAATATTTAGATCCTTGACCCATTTTGACTTTAGTGTATGATGATAGACATGGGTCTATATTCAGTCTTTGGCATGTGGAGAGCCAATTTTTTCCAGCACCATTTATTAAAGAGGCTTTTTTCCAGTGAACATGTTTAGCCTATTTGTCAAGTATAAGGTGGCTGAGTATCTTTGTAGTAGTGTTTGTATCTTCTAATCTGTTCCACTGATCCTCAGGTCTATTTCTTTGCCAGTATCATGCTGATTTTATTACTGTGGCTTTGTAGTATAGTTTCAAGTAAGGAATTGAAATGTGTTCTGTCTTGCCTTTGTTGCCCAGAATTGCCTTTGCTATTCTAGGTTTCTTCTGTTTCCAGATGAATTTTAGGAATATTTTTTCTAGATCTGTAAGGTATGTTGATGGTATTTTGATTGGGATTGCACTGAATCTGTATAACAGTTTTGGGAGTATGGCCATTTTCACAATGTTGGTTCTTCCTAGCCAAAAACAAAGAATATTCTTCTATTTTCTAATACCCTCTTCAACTCCTCTTTTAGAGTAGTACAATTTTCAGCATGTAGATCTTTTACATTCTTGGTTAGGTTGATTCCTAAGTATCTGATTTCTTTAGATGCTATTGTGAAAGGTGATATTTCCATAATTTCTCTCTCAGTAAGTATTTTGTTTGTGTACAGGAATGCTATTGATTTTTGAGTGTTGATTTTGTATCCAGCAACACTGCTGAATTTGTTTATTACCTCTAGTAGACGTTTAATGGAGTTTTTGGGGTCTTCTATATAGACTACCATGTCGTCTGAAAATAATGCTAATTTAACTTCTTCTTTTCCTATTTTTATTCCTTTTATTTCTCCCCCTCCTCTGATTACGCTGGCTAATATTTCTAGAACTATACTGAATAGGAGTAGTGATGCTGGACATCCTTTTCTTGTTCCTGATTTTAGAGTGAAGGCTTTCAGTTCTTGTTCATTTGGTATAATGTTGACTGTTGCGTTGTCATAAAAGGCCTTTATGAGATTGAGGTATATACCATCTATTCTGAGTTTCTGTAGGGATTTTATCCTGAAGAGGTGTTGGACTTTATCAAAACCTTTTTCTGTGTCTATTGAGATGATCATGTGATTTTATTTCTGGTTCTGTTGATGTGGTGTATTGTATTTATTGACTTGCATATGTTGAACCATCCCTGCATTCCTGGAATAAATCCCACCTGATCATGGTATATTATCATATTATCTTTCTGATGATTTGCTGCATCCTATTTGCCAGCATTTTATTGAGAATCTTTGCATCAATGTTCATTAGTGACACTGGTCTGTAGTTCTCCTTTTTGGTTGAGTCTTTCTCTGGTTTTGGTATCAGGGTAATATGTGCCTCCAAGAATGATTTAGGGAGGACTGATTTTTTTTTCAATTTCATTAAAGAGTTTAAGGAGTGTTGGCATTAAATCTTCTCTAAATTCTTGTAGAATTCAGCCGTGAATCCATCAGGACCTAGGCTTTCTTTGTTGGTAAGTTTTTAATCACATTTTTTATTTCAGTATCTGATATTGGGCTATTCAAAATTGTTATATCTTCTTGACTGAACTTGGTAGTTCATATGTTTCTAGAAATCTGTCCCTTTCCTCTGTGTCTTCCACCCTTTGTGAGTAGATTTTTTCAAGTAGGTATTCCTGATCTTTTGGATTTCCTTGTGATCTGTAGTAATTCCCCTCTTTTCAGTTATTATTGCATGGATTTGAGGTTTTTTTCTTTTTCTTAATAAGATTAGCTAGAGGTTTATCAATTTTGTTTAACCTCTCAAAAAAACCAACTCTTTGATTCGTTAATTCTTCGGGCTTTTTTTTTGTTTTGTTTTGTTTTGTTTTAATTGCATTAATTTCTCCTCTAATCTTTATAATTTCCTCTCTTCTATGAGCTTTGGGTTTGACTTACTCTTTATTTTCTAGGAACTTGAAATGTAGCATTAGGTTATTTATTTGCGTTTCTTCCATTTCCTTGATGTGACTATTTACTGCTATATGTTTTCCTCTTAGGACTGCTTTCATTGAGTCCCATAGTTTATAGTATGTTGTATCTGCATCTTTATTGTATTGAAGGCATTGTTTTATTTCTTCTTTAATTTCATCTGTAACCCACTGGTTGTTCAGAAGGTTGTTATTTAATTTCCATGTATTTATGCAGGTTTTGAAATTTCTTTTGCCATTAATTTCCAATTTCAGTGCATTATGGTCAAATATTATGCATGGGATAATTTCAATATCTTTTCAGTTAGTTAAGAATGTTTTATGGAATAATATATGGTCTATTTGGGAGAATGTCCCATGTGCAGCTGAGAAGAATATGTATTCTGATGTGGTTGGATGGAACACTGTGTAAACATCCACTAAGTTCATATGTTCACAGATATGATTCAGTTCTGTCATTTCTTTGTTGACTTTTTGTCAGATTGATCTATCTCTTCATGACAGTGGGGTGTAAGGTCTCCTATTGCAATTGTGTTCTTGTGTACTTGGTTTTCATGTCCATTAGTGTTTGTCTTACATGGCTGGGTGCTTCTGTATTAGTTGCATATATATTTGTAATTGTTAGTTCTTCCTCTTATATTTTTCCACTTACAAGTATGTAATGGCTTTCTTTATCTCTTTTAATCCTTTTAGGTTTGAAGTTCACTTTGTCTGCAATATTCTTTTGCTTTTTTTCTGGGTTCTTGTTGCGATGAATACTGTTTTCCATCCTTTGACTTTTAGTGAATGAGTTTCTTTTTGAGTCAGATGTGTTTCGTGTATACAGCATATAGTGGGGTCTTGTTTCTTGATCCATTCTGTCAACCTGCTTCTTTTGACAGGTGAATTAAGAACAAGTGACAGCAAAATGGAGGACTTTAAAAGTCGTACACCAGAAATCACTGAAAAGATAGCAAATAAAGTAAAGAAACAAATCCATGAGGCTATAGAGGAAATCAAATTAGAATTAATGTCTTATGTAAAGACAGAAATAATAACTTTAGTAAAGGATTTGTTCAATATAGCTAGGGAAGAAATAGATATAAAAAATACAGGAGCATGGGAAATGGATTGAAACTTTGAATGAACAATGTAGAAAATAAACAGAATCCATGAAACAAATTCAAAGAGATATCCAAGAAACAAAAAATTCTACTGAAAGCTGGCAAAACCATTTAAATGAAGCTGAGAATAGAATTTCAGACCTTGAGGACAGGGTTGCAGTTAGTGACCATGAAAAAGAATTTATAAAAACAAAAAAGCAGCATGAAAAGACAATCCAGTAGCTTCAAGATGACACCAAGATAAACAATTTAAAACTAATAGGCATTAGTGATGATGCAGGAGACAATGCAAACAACATAACTAAGCTGCTTACAGAAGTAATAGCAGAAAATTTCCCTAACATGGGGAAAAAATCTAACATACAAATAAGTGAGGCATATGGAATGCCAAACAGTCATAACCAACATAAATCTACACCCAGACATACTATAATCAAGATCCCAGACACACAGCATAAAAAAAAAGAATACCAAAAGCTGTTAAGAGAAAAGACACAACTCACCTATCAAGGAAAGGCTATTAGAATCAAGGCAGACTTCCCAGCACAAACCTTTGGGTTAAGATGAGCTTGAAGTGAGGTAAAACATAAAAAAAAAAACTTTCAACCCAGACTGATGTACCCAGGAAAACTATCTTTCAAACTTAAAGGAGGAATAAGATACTTCTATGACAAATAACAAGTGAAGAAATTCATATGTACCAAACCAATCTTAGAAAGAGTATTGAAAGACATACTAGACATACTAAAAATGACGACAATCTCCAGAACAACAACAGAAAGAAACCACCAGGCTGGGCAAGAAATTAAACAAGGGAGGAAAGTGGGAAACCAACAACAGGGACATAATATGGCAAAGTCAAGCCAGTACCTACTGATGATATCCATAAATGTAAATGGGCTCATGCTGAATTTTCCACAAAGAGACAGATGGAGACAATTTGTATAAAACCTAGAAAATGGTTGTTCAAGTTTAAGGAACCATCCGTACCAAGTCTGGAATATAATGTGACTGACATTTTAAATGATCACTTTGGCTAGTGTAGAAAAAGACATGAGGGGAATATGAAAACCAATTAGGGACTATTTGGAGAAGTCTCAGTGTCAGGAAATGATGACATGAAGCTGGGTGGCAGTAGTGAATACAGAAGCATTCGGAGTTCAGCTAATATTCTGCAGTAAAGCCAACAGGATTTGCAAATACAATGAATTATATAGCATGAGAATACAAGTATTGAAGAAGTTATTTGATTAGATTGAGAAACTAAGTATGTAAATGAAAACACAAATCTGGAGATTGAGGGAGAGGTTGCAAAGATGCGCATTTGTGATACAGTATTTAAGGACAGAGAACTGGATCAAGTAAAATTAGGAAAGAATATAAATACAGAAGAGGACACGCGTGGGTTTCAATTTAGAGATTGTAAAGGAGTAGAGAAAGCTATAGGGAGAGAGCGAACAGCAGGGTGGCACCCCAAATAAAATAGGGGAATGTCTTTAAAGATAATGTGCTTAGTTCTGCCAAATGCAGACAAGAGATCAAGCACAATGAGAGGCTGAATCAGACAGAGGAGTGGTCCTGGGTTTTACTTGGCCAAAATTGTTAAAGACCTTATCAAAGCCAATTGCATGATTAAGTGTATATTACCAAAAAGGAGACAAAAATACAAAAATTATGTTAACTGAAAAAGTTAGACAAATGCCAGTTGTAAAGTTATGAATTGAATCTCATTATTTACTGCATTTAAAGGATGTGTGGAAGAGGAAAAAATAGGTTTTATGAATTTTATGAACTTTATGGCCAGGGAAACACAACATCCGAGTCTTTCCATGTCTTTGATTCCAGTATCCAAGGAAGAGCAGAGCAGAAGATAAAGATTCACTTTCTGGTAAGTTTTTCAATTTGTTGCCCATGTAATATTGGGAAGTAACAGTAACATATCTTGAACTAGTTGAAAATATATTGGCTTATACAAGGAATTAAAGAAATTCTGCAGTGAATCTGCACCTACAAACACGAAAGTCAGGGAATCCTTCCCTGTGGTGCATAAGGCATCCAGCAGAAATGACCATTTATCTACCTCTTCCTCTCAAACTACTTTCTGTGTGATGTTCTCAGAAGCAAAGCCAGAAATATGTTTTTTCCTGGAAGCTATGAGCAAACATCTGTATCTCCTTAGGAAAGGCAGCACTAAACATCACAGTATGACAAATATCTTGGTGGCGTAGTATCTTGTTATATGCTGTATCTAAGGCTCAAATCTCATATCCAGCATTCTGTCAGCTTCACCCAATATCAAGTATTTGAAGAAGTCTAATCCAGTTTTCCTTCTTCCTCTCATGTCCACCAAACATTCTGGGGTAGGTTCTAGTAAGTTGCATCCATATTGTTAAGTCTCGAATCTTCTGGCTAATATCAACACCACCACGAGGTACACAAGGGCAAAGTCTAGGCCAGTATGAAAATTTTCTAGCTTTCTTGTAGATCTACACTGACAATTCTCTTGTTGGGGATGACACCCAGGATATTAGGTACATCCATACCTCCCATTTCCCTTTGTAATTTTTAAGCTTCTCTTGACCATCTGTATATATTTGACTCAGGGTTGGTAGCCATGCTGCAGCTTTTCCCTACCCTGTTTGAGTGCAAGCCATTAAATCTCTTATTTTCCTTGATAACAGGAATTGCATGTGTTTGTTCCAGCAAACAGGGTGAGTATAACAAGTAAGTTCAGTGTGTTCCATGGCAATTTCTCCCATCTCAACATCGCTGAAATTTTCAATATATGGAGGGCAGTTATTGCAAGTTTCTCCGATTGGTATATCATCTTATTTCTCAAAGTTAATCCCTATATTTCCTCCCAAGAAAAGCTCCTGTTCTAAGTATTCTCTTGGGGGAAGTGATTTGACCAGTCATCTCCATCTGATCTGTCAATCTGATATGTCACTGACTATGTCCACTACATTCAAGTTTGCCAGGCAGTTCTGTCAAAACTGCCAACTCTATCATAGTCTCTCCATCCACGGTCCTCAAATCTGCTTCTCTGTTCTTTAAATGAGGAGGTTCACAATGCCTTTTGGGTGCTGTACTTGCTCTTCCACTCTGATGATCAGGAGAGTTTGTATCTAGACCAGCAAAATGCAGGTCTGTGCCAACGACCATATTCCCCACCAGCACATGACTCACCCTGAAGGAACCGAGAACTTGTGGTATCTCACTGCAGGTATTAACACGTATGAATACTGGACTTCTGACAACTTTTCAAAGTAGCTGGGTGACACCAGTAATACACCTACTCTGAAGAGCACGTCAGCATACAAGACATCAGCACCACCATCTATACAAGGAATTTGAGAATTGCGGCTAGTTTTAGCATGACCTGGAGCAGTTAACAAATTACTGTAATGATCTTAAATTGACCTACACAGCCGCTTCCTTGTTTCTAAAATCTGTTCAAGGTATTTTTCAGAACACAAGCACAGAACCCTAAAGCCATATTTAAATGATTTAGAGACACTGGAGGAACCAAAAATTTCCCAACAGCAGAATCTAGGTGTCAAGCATACGGCATCCGGGGCTTAGCCAGAAAGTTAGGGATGCAATGAACAGCTGTAAGATAAAGCAGAATTATTCACAAGTTTCACCTGAATCAGTGTATCAGATGTGGACTATCCTATGGGGACTCCTGGTTGCGTCCAAATAGTCCTCTATTGCTCCTTACCTGGAGCATTTAACTTTCTTTGTTACTTGTCCAGTGGAGAAAGAGATTTGGGTATTTCCTATTTCCTTGTTGATGGCCCTACTTTAAAGCTGGTCCTTTTTGCAAAAAATAGTGCTCTGTATTGTTGGTTTCAAGTTGTGTGAGGCCGCGATCCCTTGCTTGGTAACACTTTCACTCTGCTTTTAATTTTCCCTGCATGTTAGTTGGAGCCTGTTTCTGAGAGTATTATTTTATTTGAATGTTTTTGGAGATGACTAGTGAAAGACAATTGGAAGGACGTAGGAGTAGATGGGAACAAAATCAGGATATCATAGGTTGCAATGAATTAAAACTCGTACACATATTTCCCAGCATTTCTCCCTTCACCCATAGTAAAGATTGCTAGGGGAGAGGAGTTGGCTGTAGTGTCCCATTATGTAGTTTAAAATGTAAAGACCACATGAATATTTGTGTGTATGTGTGAAGCTGTTGCACCCTATTGAGTTGCTTGCCAGAATTTGATGAAGCAAGATTCTTTTATCTTATTACGTAGACCTCTGTGTCCCTGAAGAAGTCATGTACTATTGTATATGCACACATATGTAGATATACATACATATATGTGTAAACATATCTACATTTGACTAGAGCAATGCATTCCACATACTTTTAAGAAGTTAAACTTGATTACACCCACAGAGCTACTCATAAATGATTTCTCTACATTTGCAAATCCCACAATATATGAGTCATTTTTAACTTCCCTGTCTGAACTCATTTGGGATGGTTGAGAGTAGTTGCAAATGCTGTGAAAACATCATTTTTTGTGACACACATAATGAGATTTTACTTGTAAGAAAAGGGATGATGACATCACCTCATGATCTGTCATGTATACTATTGGGACAATCTGAAGAAACAAGTACTGCGTTAATGCCATGAGCCCCAGCAGGGTTTACAGTGTTTGGCATAAATCTCCTCTTGGTATGTGAGGCATTATTCTCACAGCAAAGAATGTTTCCATATCGTGGCTCTCTTTTCTCTTCCTGAGGCATTATCACATCCCAAAAATAATTCTTCATTAAAGTTTCTGGGCACTGTCACTATTTCCTGGTGCCACTCTGCAGAGGTTAGCAGTAAACTTTTCTTGTAATATCATCATTTGCTTTCCTCTCTTTTCCTTAAAGGCTCTCTGTAGCTATCGCTGCAGCATCTTAGGTTTATCTAGGGTTCAAAACTGTACCCTTAGAAAAATTGTGTGAAAGGACCAGAATTGATGGTGTAGCTTCAGAAATTGCTTGTGAATTTTATAAAAAGTCAAGCTCTTAGTTTTAAGGAAGTATCTTGGAAATAAGTAATATTTAGGAAACACTGTCAAAAGTGTGTTATAACTTTGCATGCACAAAACTCTAGGTTCAATCTCCACTACCAAAAATGAAAATAAAAATAAACAGCAACAAGAAGCTGAGTGTGGTGGTGTACCTCTGTAACCCCAGCACTGGAATGGCTGTGGCAGGAGGATCCCTGCAAGTTCAAGGCCAGTCTGGGCTACATAGTGAGTTCAAGGTCAGACTGAACCACATAGTGAGACCTTGTCTCAAAAACACCAAGTGGGAAAAAAAAAAAAAAAAAAAAAACAGCAATAACAACAAAAGCCTTATGTATTTGTCACTGGGGCACACTGTTAAATGATATTTAATGGCATATGCATATCTAGATTTACATTCCAATTCGTATAATTATTTACTTTGTAATTTAGGGCAGTCACTTCTAGTTACAAGTTTCTCTTTTGTCTAGAAGAAATGAACACACAGTTACCCAGAATAGTTGTAACAATTAGAGGGCCTGGGATGTGGCTCAGCAGCGCAGCACCTGCCTGGCAAATGCTTCCCTACAACAATTACAAAATCTCAGCACAGTGGTTTGCATTTAGTGGTTTTTAAACAAATTTTATAGAAGCTTTTTTTTGGCTAAAAAGAAGGAGGAGGAGCAGCAGCAACTATTAACTCTGTAGTCTTTTTGAACAAATCACTGTCAATATTGAGTGCAGTATTTATCAAGCTAATCGATATGAGAAAGATTTGGTTAAGTAGGCCTGGGTTCTGCTGCCCATATCCTAACTCTGTGCTGACTGCCTCCTGCGCTGGAGTCTCCACTGTCATATATTTAGGGCCATCTATGGGTCTTTCTCATGTAGTTCCCTCAGTAGCCGTGATAAGACTGAGGAGTCTTAGTTCTCAAATTACTCTACGGAACAAATAGTAGCAGGGTAATCTGTGTCCTTATGGATAAATATTTGGAGAGCCTGTATCACAAATATTGCTAAATGATGATGTCTCAACTGTGCTACATGGATATTTCATTCTTACTGATCAGTAGAGAGTTCCATTGGCTTCTTTTCTTTCTCAGTCTAATATTGTTATGTTGCTTAAGCCATGTTTCTATTTCACAAGGATTCATCATATGCTATTTTTTCACTGTACATTTATTTTAAACAATAATTTTATTTTAAAGAGAATAAAGCAAACCAGAACAGAAGAATGCAAGCAACACAGGACTTCAAAACAAGAAGATAGGAAGCTGACAATGGCTACCATGATGTCTCCTGTTTTCTTCAAAATAGCTGTCCATATCATCACACACAATAAAACCAAACAAAACAAAGCAGAACAAAACCAATCAAAACAAAAGAATGAAAGCATTACAAGACTCCAAGACAAGATAATAGGAAATCAACAATGGCTAACCTTGATATCTCTTGTTGTTGTGACCTAGCACTAACCAATGAACCTCCATTAAAATTCCATTTCCAGTAAAGACTTAAGTTCCAGCTGCTTGTAAATCCCCCCAACCCCCCTTCTGCATGTTTCTGTAAGGTGTGCTGTTCCCGGAAAATGTTTAACCGCAGAGAGCAATGGAATGTACCAAGAATCCCAGATGTTAATAGGTCAACAGCTTTGCGGGTTTTAGCTTTTAAAAACTCCGCCCTTAATCTGTTAGGCGTGCAGTCTTCCATGTTGGATAGCGGAGGCTGCTTCCCAGGCCTGACCTAAAATAAAGCCTTTGCTCCAAATTTCTTAATTTCTTGCTTCCTTGGATTTTATTCTGGGGTCCGAGCTATCACATTGTTTTGTTCAAAATAGCTGTCAATGCCATCACACATAATAAGTAGTTAAATAATGCCAAAACCTATAAAGAAAAGTTAATAATTATTCATTACCTCACCACTGCCTCCCATCTCTGTGATATCACATAAACCTAACATTTTGCTATGTATCTAACCTTAGCTGTAGCTATTTTCTTTCAATATGGCTATATCATTGGGCTTACAACATTGTTTAATGAAAAACATAATATCTCAGTCTGCAATTAGTTTTTCTTATTTGATACATCAAATAATCCACTTCATTTCCATAAATATAAGTTGTTTCTAAAAATGCTTTCTAATATTTTTAGCTATTATTGTAACTTAAACATCTAATCCACTTGAACATTAATTTGGCACATTGTGAGGGATCATGTTCTTTTTTTCTTATGTACATAATTGCCTAAACAGCTTCTGGGTACTGAATCATCACATACATTTGATCTGCTTTTGAATTGTCTCTTCTGTTTCCTTGATTCATTTTCCTTTTCTATGCCAAAATATGTTTGTTAAGATTGTTTTATAGTAAACTTTTTTTTAGTGTTAGGGAAGCTAGTATTTAAAAAAAAAATTATTTAATCAATCATTTTTCTTTTTTAATTTTATTAGATCATCATGAGTTACATATTATTTCATTTCAATATTTGAATAAGTCACCTCAAAAATAATATTAGAATTTTGATTGGGCTTACATTAAAATATTAAAAAATGAAATCAAGCATATTATCACCTAGAAAATGAATATATTATCAAAAAGGGGTCTTTTTTGTGTAGTTGTTTGTGTCTTATTATTTTTTTTATGGAATTCTGTAAGCCCTCACCTGTGACTTTGTTACTTGAGTAGGTACCCTGAGGTTAATCATCCTTTTTGGAATGTAACTTATTTGGCCATTTATTTTTTAATGTTCTTGCCTGATTCTTTCTCTTAATTATATGGAGGTGAAATTCCTGTAATATAAAATCAATCTATTCTTAAATGAACTTTTAAGTGGTATTTAGTATTTAGTACATTTAGCATATTATACAGCCACAACAAATTTTCAAATCATTTTATCAACTAAAACGAAGCTAATTAAACACAACCTATACTCTTTTTCTTCATATTGATTGGAAGATGGTAATATTTTTTCTATGGCTATAAATTTTACCTTTTGTGAATATTTTACATAAATGGAGTTATAAAATACTTAGCATTTGACTGAATGCTTTAATCTAGCATAGTTTTCAAGTTTCATTCAAATTATAGGAGATAAGAGTATTTTATTTCTATGTCTAATAACATATCACATTGTACCACAATTTATTTATCCACACATTTTAAATGGCCATTTTCCCCACTTTTTAGCTATTATAAATAATGTCATTATGCACATATATATATACAAATATGTTTAAATATTTGGTCATATTTATCTTAGTCACATAATGATGAGACTGATGTTTGAACTTAATTTTTAGGAATTGACAGACAGTTTTCAACAGTGCCAGAGCCATTTTATATTCTCCTTAGCAACGTTCAAAGTTTTCAATGGTTTCACATCCTCGCTTATACTACTTTTCTGGATGAAGTGATAACTTTCAGAGGTTTTGATCTCTGTTCTCTTTGTGGTTAATGCTGCTGAGCATCTTGTGTGTTTGGTTTCTACATAATCATTGGAGAAATATTGGTTCAATTCCTTAGCTTATTTCTTTGGTTGGTTTCATTTTGATGTTGAGCTGTAGGGATTTTTTACTCTGGATATTAATTTACTATCATATTTATAGTTTGGAAATATGTCTCCCGTTACCTCACTTTCTTGGTAATATCTTTTCATGCACAACAGTGTTAAATGATACAAAGTCCAATACATTTTTTGTTTTCTTGTTCATGATTTTGGTATCATACATAAGACTCCATTGTTGATTCCAAATTCATAAACAATCTCCCCCTATTTTCCTTTAAGAATTTATGGTCCAATTTGGTTGTGGTAACACACACCTGTAGTCCTAGCTGTTCAGCAAGGTGAGGCAAGGGAACTGCTTAGGCTCAGGCAATTCAGACTATCCTGGACATGAGACTGTCTAAAAAAAAAAAGAATTTATGTTTTTAACACTTATATTTAATATATTGATATTAATTATATTGATATAATTAATACATTGTGAGATTTTATGGTGTGAGATTGAGATCCAGCTTTACTTTTCTAGCTTGTGAATATTCAAGTATGGTACTGGCATTTGTTACAAAGATTTTTGTTCTTCATTGGCACTATGCTTGAAAATTATTGCTCCCAGATGGACAGCCTCACTTTTAGACACTCGACTTTGTTCTATTAGTCTATTTGTCAATGTTTATGACAATTTCAAGGGGTTTGATGACAGTGACTTTATAGTACATTTTGTTGTATCTTTCTTTTCAATATTTTTTGGCTATATGGTGTTCCTACAGTTTATCTCCTTGATTACATTTATTTTTAAGGATTTTATCCTTTTGGATGCTATTATAAACAAGATGATTTTTAAAATGACTGTTTCAAATTACTGGTTTGCAAAAAGTGTCTGGAATTTTTTATATATAGTACTATAAAACTTGAAAATAGAGACAATTCTTTACAAATTTAAATGACTTTTTTTCTTATTGTCTAATTATCTTGGCTAAAACTTCCAGTACTCTGTTACAAGATAATACAGAAAATGGGTCCCGTTGTTTTAGTCTTGCTTTTTGGGGAAAAAACCTTATTGTTTCATCACTGACACGGTATTAACTGTGAGTTTTATCATACCTTTATCATGTTGAGAATGTTCTTTTGTATTCTTAGTTTCCTGAGTGTTTATATGAGGAAATGCTATTAAAATTTGCAGAATGCATTGTGTACATCAATTGAGATGATGGTAATGATATGCATTTTCCCTTTATACTATTAGCTCAATATAGCACTTTGATTGATTTATTTATTTTTGTGCCAGTGCACCATTCCTGGTATTTCTGGGTTTAGTCTCACTTGGTCAAATATAGGTATTTTTTTTAATATGCTGTTCAATTATGTTAGTTAGTGATTTGCTGAGGATCTTTTCATTAATATTTATCAAGGACATTCAACTGGAGTTTCTTTTTCTCATAGTTTCTTCATACAGCTTTAATATGAGGATAATACTGTCCTCAATAGAATAAGTTAGAAGGTGTTCCCTTCTGTTTTAATTTTGAAAGTGTTTGAGAAGGTATTATTTTAAGTCTTCTTTAAATATTTAGTGGGATTCACTATTGAAATCTTCTGATCTGGAGCTTTTCTTTGGAGATTTTTGATTACTGATTTGACCTGTTTGTTATATATCTATTCAGATTTTTCTATTTCTTGTGCTTTATATATTTCTTAGAATTTGTCCATTTATTCTACTTTCTTTGTTTTTTGTGTAATTTTTTAACATATATCTTCTATTTTTTATTTTTCCAAGATTAGTAGCAGTATCACTATTTTCATTTCAACTTAGTATTTTTATTTTTTCTTAATCACTTAAAGATTAGTCAGTTTTTGATCTTTACCAAGAACAAACATCGATTTCTTGATATTCTCTAATTTTGCTCTTTGCTACCTACTGTACTATTTTCCTTTTTTCCGCTAACTTTATTTTGTTCTTTTCCTAGTTTCTTGTGGTGTGATATTAGGTAATATTTTGAGATTTTTTTCTTCTAATTTCCTCTATACTTTCTTCGTTGAGTCACTGGTAGTGTGAGAAGATATTTTATGTTGCTTAATTTCCACATGGATGTGACTTCTAGTTTTACTTTTTCATTAATTTCCAGTTTCATTCATTTGTTGTGGACATATACACTCTGATGCACATTTTTAAGAAAATTATTGAGAATTAGGAATGCTTGATTCATACTTGTGAAGCCTCTCCATTCTTCTGTTATTGGAAAGAATTCTAGATACATCCCTTAACTCTATTTGCTTTAGTGATATTTCCCATCATCTGTTTACAATCAGTCTTGTCTACATGTCCTATCTACTGTTGATAGTGAGGTATTGAAGTCTCCAACTTTTAGTCAGAATGATTTTTTTCTTCTTTCATTCTTCAATGTTTGTTTCATATATTTTGTATATGCTAGCACTTCATGTGTGTATATTTATAAATGTTAGAGTCCTGTTGAATTTCTCCTTTTATCAATACACGATGTCTTTGAAAAATTGATTTGAAGTTTATTTTTCATATTATTAGTGACTCTAATTTTCTTTAAATTATTATATTCATGTATTTTTTATTTGTTCATTTTCATATAATTTGTGTCCTTTTATTATCATGTTTTACAGTTTTAATCAATTTGTTAATGCAATAGTTTATATCTACACTTGCAGATGAAGTTGGCCTAAAGGAACTTGCTGGGTTATGACATATTAATAAATTATATTGAAGTGTGTGTGTGCCTTCAATAACTTAAATATTCTTGGTTAGCATTACTTCTTTCATGGTTATCTACAATTCAATTTCTCTAACATTAAACAGGATTTATGCTGTGATTTTGTATTTACTAAGTGACTCCCTTAAATGCTTTTGGTGAATTTTCTTCTTACATTTTTTTGGCTGTTGCTAACTATCTCAAACTGAATCAATAGTTTCTGAACTTTTGTGAGCCAGTAACATAAATCAGCATGTTTTGATGTCTTCATAATTTATTTTGAAACTCTTAAGAGTTGTACTACAGATGCTTAGAAGTTTTTATTTCACCCTTTCAGGATTTTCTCCTTTCCTTGTATCCATAGTTTCCATATTTTCCTTTCTGGAAATAGGCAATCCATTACCTTTAGAGAAATGACCTGAAGCTTTCCTATGATAGCTGCATAATTATTCTTCTTCAAAACAACTGTGTAGTCTGTAATCTTGTAGTTCTAACTTCATGTATTTTATTTCACCCGCACCAGTTCCCTGGCTGAATGCTGTGGTACTTTGTTTGGATTTGTTATTTCAGCTTTGACTTAGCAGCGAGGACGGGTATCAAAACATAAGCAAAGAAGTTTTATTGCTGACCAAAGAGCTATATCGACAGGTGTCTGCTCTCCGCTTCATTTTTCAGCTTGGTGACTGTGGCTAAGTGCTTTAACTATCTTGTAACTCAGTTCTCTTCTCTATAAAATGGAGATATTTACTATACCTAACCCATAGAATTTTAGGTCAGTGAGCTTAAAACCTTATGTGTCACATAGCACAATAAAAACATTTGATAATGTTACAATTGCTCAATGTGTCTGGAGAAAGAGAGAGAGAGAGAGAGAGAGAGAGAGAGAGAGAGAGAGAGAGAGAGACAGACAGACAGAGATAATGATACCCATGATATCAAACAACTGACTTACTTATATCTTACTTCAGTTTAGTGGAAAATTATAGATTCCAAGCAGAGTTCTTTCCATGGGATCTTAATCCTTGGATACATGTGTCATAATTTGCTTCTTACAATTGAGTATTATATAATAATAAAGTGCTACAAATATATGAATCTCAGTATCCTTGTTGTAGCCCATGTTATATATTTATAAATGAATATATTGGAGTAAGTTCATATACATATATAGAGAGTAAATTATTTTTCCAATTAAACCTGTTACTTGCTAAGTTTTAAAGTGATACATGTTATAAAAAATTTTATTTTTAAAAATTTTTTTTGTCTTTTTCATTTTTATCGGTACCGGGGATCGAACTCACAACCGCCTGCT
This sequence comes from Cavia porcellus, assembly GCF_034190915.1. NCBI lineage: Eukaryota > Metazoa > Chordata > Mammalia > Rodentia > Caviidae > Cavia > Cavia porcellus. The sequence goes on from NW_026947505.1 coordinate 58,830,204, forward strand.
TGCAAGGCAGGCGCTTATGCTGCTGAGCTAAATCCCCAGCCCCTGTTATAAAGAATTTTAGAAAAAATAATCCTTTCAGATTTGAAATTGACCAGAATTATTGACAAAGAATGGAACTAGTGAAAAAAGAGATTAAAAAACTAACTACATAAACATTGTAGCTTATATCTGCATGTGGTTCTGCTTTGGAGAACCTGACATAGGCTTGTTGGCCTTTTGGACTGTCTTTACTACTTTTCAGTTCAATATTCAAATGTCTATTTAATATGTTTTATTATTTCATATTTTGATTTTCCCAGGAGAATTCTGCTGCAATACAAAATGTTTCACACCTGGGACTGCCCGCCCATAGTCTTTAATGTTACAGTTCTTGTTCTGGGGGCTGGAGATTTAGCTCAGCGGCATGAGCACCTGCCTTGCAAGCAGGCAGTCCTGAGTTCAACCTCCAGTACCCATAAAAAGGAAAAAGACAAAAAAAAAAAATAGTCCTTGTTCTGACACTGTTGTTATAAGACACTCAATGAGTCTTTAATATATTAAAGCAAAACATAAGGGGCCTAAATGTAAATACCTTATTTTTCTCAGAGAGTGAAGCTCTCTAATTACGGATGGCATGGTGTCCTAGAGTATATCATGGACCCATGGACAGGTAAGAAACTTCAAGAGTTTTTTTTTTTTTTTTTAATAATTCCCAAATATTTGTATAAGAGAATTTTAATTAGCACTATTTTGGGATAAATATATTTCTCAATTCTTTAAGCTCCAAAATACAGAGTAATTTTGGAACTAAAAGACGTTTCTTCCTCAGTTCACAAAGAAATTTTAGTATTCTGAATATAAGTTATCATGTAGAAAAAGCACTGTTATCATCTGATCCTATGGGAATATCCTCCTGCTTATTTGTGCTTTTCAAGAAAAAAAGAACTTTTGATCCGCCAGGCTGGCCTCGTGCTAGATGGAGAGGATAACTTCAGCTGAATGTGGGTAGAGTTAGAAAGGGGTATTACCCCTCAAGGTCCTAGAAAAATTCTACAATTTACTTTTTCTCATTAGGTGAGTGATTTTCCTATTAAGCTCATTCCCTGAGGAAGAAAATAGTGCAAACAATTATTTTTCTTCCAGTTCTTATCTTTAGAGCAGTTTGATATCTAGCTCACCCTTCATTTTGTTTCTTAAAAGGATTTGTGTCTTTTTTCCAGAATACGTATCTGAAAATAATGTTAAACAGAAGATGTACAGATTTTTAAGTACAATAATTTCCACACATTTAAAATGCTCTATATCGTATACTTCTAAGTGTTTAAATAAAATGTTTTATTTCTAATTTAGTAATAAGATGTACATTGCTTCCCGTTCATTCTTTCAACCACGGATCCTATATTGGCAATAACTGGAGGAGCATGAGCTGTAATAACCTGTATATGCCACAAAGAAAAAATTCATATTTGAACAATTGCGTGATAGTAGAGGTTTAAGAGGTAAACTAGATTTTAATATGTTTACTAAGTGAGTCTCAAACATTATATACTGTAACTTGTGGAAATGTGTATACTTGATGATTTTCCTTAACTGTCAGATTTTGGTGATTTTTGCCATCATACCAAAGATAGTTTTTCCTTTGACTTAGTTGAAATTTTCAAATAGAATTCTGCATAATTAAAACCAGTTTTGAGGAAACTAGGGCTAATCCAGTAGTGCTTTACTTACCTGGAACAAGCAGCCCTTCAAAGAGAAAAAATTACTTAAAATCAAAATTACACTGCTTTTAGTGTTAGGAAAAATCAACACGTGACAATAAAAATTGGATTAACATCATTTTTAAACAGTAGAGGAGATGAGTTTCAGATGAGCTATTTAATGCTATCCAAAAAGTCAAACCCCAATTATTATCAAACATGAAAAGAAATAAATGAAGGAAAACTGAATGATTAAATGCTTTCATCTGGAACTTTGATTTCAATATTCAGAAACCATACAATTCTTCTGATTCATCATGGTCTTTGTTTATTACTAGTGAATTAAAGTGTGGATGGAAAGAATTCATTACCCTTTCTATACACTTCACTACGTGCAGGTCATTTATTAATCTGTGTTATCTGCTGAGACTAAAGCAGCTGTAATGACATTGTTAAACATTGATTAATAAGCAACTCTCATAACTAATAAAAGAAACATGTAAAATGTGTTTTCTTTCAAGTATTTATCTTAAAGTTTTACTCTCCTTTTGGGAATAAAGAATTTCAGAATGCCATTAATATTCTTTCTGAGCAAACGGGTTTGCTTTTGCAGCTGCTTCCAGTCACACCTATGAAACTCGATTACGAAAAAGAATTCAGTTACACTAAAAAACTCGTCTTGTTCACGAGCTGTATTAATTCTCTAAAATTAACATGCAAAATTGAAACATATTTTATGATTTTCAGTTATTTTTCTTTAATGCTAAAAGGCTATTCATTCAAAGTTGTGTTTTTATTTCCTTTATTTTGATTACACAACCTAATACACATCCATTTGTGGTTTGGAATTTAAATATTTTACAGATTGGCAGCACTTCAACAGCCAGAAGCATATTAAAAAAAAAAAAAAAACAAAAACAAAAACAAAAAAAAACTCTGTACTTACTATTAGATTTTCAGTATAATCAGTTTGATTTAAGTGTTACCAGAGCATTATTAAATGTCAGATATTTCAATTATCATTAACAGTAAACAAGAAGACTATCTCTGACACATAAGCAAATTACACAATTTCCTTTCCATCAATACTGTAGAAAATAAAATGGCAATGTTAAGAAATGGTTTTCTAGCACTGTAGATGTTTCAAGTGCAACCCAATCAAATTCCTGACTTCTTAATAAAGTGCCTCTCGTGCTGTCAAAAATTCATCTTGAAATTTGAGGTGCCACATAGTTTCTTGTATCTTTGTCACGGAACTGACTGCTGCCATTAATCTCCTCACATTCTTATTTTAGTGTCAAGCTCCATAAAGAGGTAGCTGTCACTTTCTGTCAGGGTGGTGGAGGGTGGGGGTGGAGGGTTTCATTCCCTGCCGTGTCAATGGCCGTGCCTTGTGGAACCTGCCCAAACTCCACTAATACGAGAATGAACATAGTGTGATGCTTTCACAAAGTCGTGAGCTTAGAGTGAATCACTTATGGCAGGGAAATGTAAAATGCTATTTTTCTTCCTTTCTCAGTATGGAAATTTGTAAGCAGTGTAGTTTGTCATTTAACTGCTGAGATTTTCAGGTCAGCACGGTCTTCCTCTTTCCCAAATATCTCAGCTAGCATCTGGTTTCTGCCACCTACCAATTGATTAGTTTTCCTATTAAGATTTGATTAGTTTTTAATATCTGAATGAATTCATAATATGTTCCCAAAGATAAGGATTGAGATTTTAAAATACTAATTTAAAAAAAGGAAAGGCAAAGAGAAAACTAGGTAAGTCACTTGGGTAACAGAAGGACAAATACAGGTAGGTCCAGGTGCTGAATGCCAAGGAAAAACTTCACCCATCACCTGCTCTTTGGGGACCCTTGTGCCATCCAGTTTGTGATTCAATGGTGCAAGCACAAACCATAGATGTTAGATGCTCTTGGGTACAAATTACAGAAGCCAACAAGACCATTGTGTGGGAAGATATTTGGAGCTTATGTATTTGTATAGAAAAGGCTAATTTAGAGGAATAGATTTAGCTAAACATTTCCCAGCAGTACAAGTACAGGAAGTATTTTTAGCAGGGACAACCTGTCCAAGCTACTACTGATGCTGGAGAAATGATCACAGTGTCCTTGGTCTAGGAAAGTGATGGAAAACCTTTTAGAGCTTCCACTGATAACAAAGAGCCCATGCAACATGGGTGCCATACTTTTGCCATCATTGTACTAGAATAAATCTGAAATCTCAAGCTAATTTTATTCACATTCTCCAAGCTGATAGTCTTGGGACTCATCTTATTCAGCACTCTCGGGTCTAAGCAGAGTCAGCATGAAGGCTATTTACTGGCTATATTTGTGTATCATTAGAGGCAGGAGGCTTTTCCCCAAGTCCCCACAGAGAGAGCAAACAATGATTAATTCTCTCAAAGTACAAAGGACTTCAATGCTCTAAAAACAAACGAAGACAGTATAATGCTTACTGTAGTATACATCTTCCAAATAATCTCAAATAAAATGAGACACAGCTCCTGTTGGATTAGAGGATCCTTCTGACTTTCAAGAAAATTCTGCAGTATAACATATAGCCTACAGTAGTGGAGGGAAGACAAATTTCTTTCTGGGGTATGCTTATGAATTTTTGTTTGTTTATTGATGAGGGAGACTGATATCTATGGTCAAGCTACCAACCGGTCTTTTTATTTTCTTGTTGGGTTCACCCCTTAAACAGTTAAAAGTCAGAAATTGGAAACTGAAAAAGAAATGCATTTGAGATTTATTTTCCCCTTTGTGTCTGTCTTTAGACTGACTGTATTCACTATTCTTTTAGCCAGAGATTCTGTCAGGCTTCTTTTCCTGTGTTAAATACTTGGTTTGGAAAATGTTCCCTCTCCTTAGTTACCTAGGTCCGGGGCTAGAATGTCTGTTCCCAGTCATGAGACCTTGGGCACTTTACAGCTTTAACTTTGACAAGGCCTGGAGGGAACAGGCACTTTCTCCAGTCACATTCTCCCTGAGTTTGCCTTTCCTGTGACCTGCAACCTCAGTCTGTAAATGGATTCAGTGACGTTTCACAATTTTTTTTTTTTTTTTTTTTTTTGCTTGTTTGTTTTTACTTGGGTGAGAAAGTGATTTGGTACATTTTAGACGTAATCCATGTTTTCACTAATATTTCTTTCATTCTTTGAAAATGAGGAGCAATCATTATCAGGATCAAGTTTAAAAAAAGTCAACAGAGCCTTATTTTGAGGTTGGGTTACTTTCCATCAAGCTAATATTCCAAAATAAAATTTGTGTAACTTTTGTCATCAAATTGTTTTCTTGTCATGATTTGTTCATCCTGAAAATAAAATTTGCTTAAAATCAAGAAAGGAACATTTATAAACTGGGACATAAATTTTTATAATTTTAAAAACTTTTAATAATAAAATATTTTAAAAATCATTTTTGAACACTGGGCTACAAAGTAAGCTCAAAACAAGCCTAAACTGCATAGTGACATCCTGTCTCAAAAGAAAATTAAAGTTCTTTTTCAAAACTGTGCGTTGTATGAAATACGCTTTCAAAAAATACAAAAAGTCACCAAAAATGTTTTCAGTGGTTATCACAGAGTCTTCCTTGTTGAAACACCAAGGTTCTTCAAACTTCCACATTCAATTCAGGTGCATGCAATTTCTCTTGTCTTTGTTGGAAATCTCATCTCCTTTGACTTTTATGATAGCACAATCTCAGCTTTCCTTTAAATCCTTACAATTGTTGCCCGTCCTTACAATTGTTTTACGATACCATTTTCAGCTGTAAATCCGGGAATGTTTCTGCAGGAAAGCATTCTTCTCATTCCCCACTGAGAAAGGACTTAGAATTCCCAGAGCTTGAGCACGGAATGATGAGACAGGCCATCGCTCAACAGCGCCTGGAACCTGGGTGGGTGCCACATGAACGGTGCATAGATTGGACCCTGAAAACTATGTATTCTCCTATAGGCTAGAGGTCCTATCACTTACACAACAGTATGGACCCCCTTCTAAACCACTCAGATATTTCAAGACCAAGAGCCTTTCTACCTGCTTAGGACCCCTCCCAGTAAGCAGGTGCTCCATTTCCATGCCTTTGTGTCTTTCAAATAAATTTGCTTACACTCCAGGTCCTCCATCCACATTTTTATTCTTCATCACTGTGAGCTATGAAGCTGGCATTTGGGTAACTCTGTAAGTGATTTCATTACCTATAAACGCATTCACTTTCACCTAGATCAGAGGTGTCAAATGTGAACAAAAACACATAGTCATAAATAATATATACGAGCCAAACAAATGGAGGAAAGCCTTTGAGTCTCTTGAGAAGCAGCAGAGCAAAGGAGGCCTCAGCATGCAGTCCACACTTAGTAAGTAGACTGTTATGCGGTGACTTGATTCACAGATCTCTGAGCTGAGTATCTATCATTTAAGAATAGTGGAAAACCATATGCAAAAGTTGTATGTTCGGAAAAAATATTTTAAATATCTTGCAGGTCAAACAAGATACTTGTATAAACTGTATTTGTTTTACAGGGAATTTTATTTTTGTTCATTCATTTCTTTTCTTTTCTCTTTTTCTCTTTCTTTCTTTCGTTTTATTTTTTCTAATACTGGGCATTGAACTCTGGACGTGTTACATACTAGCCGTGCACCCAGGCACTCTACTTTCGAGTTGCTAATCCCAGCCACCTCCTTTTTTTCTCTTAATTTTTAACTATTTTTAGGGGCAGGTTCACACAAAATTGCCTACACTGACCTTGAACTTGCAATCCTCTTGCTTCAGAAATGTGTATACTTAACATGTCCCCTAAACATAATCACTTCCTTTATTCTTTTGATTTTGAAGAATATTGCTATTGTTTAGACAAATATCTCAAAATAGACAACTCAAAGCCATCTTTGACTTATATTCTTTCTTTAACAGCGTTTCCAGATAGAAGATTCCACAGTCTGTGTTAGTGCTGAAATCAGTTCTATTTTCTCCTATTATGACTATTTTAATAGCATTATTGATGGCCCCTTGATGTATACACACACACACACACACACACACACACACACACACACACACATTCATATGCTCTCCGATGATTATGGCACTCATTAAATCTGCATTTTCAAACTTCCTGGCTAGGACACGTGGAAGTGTTTTCGAAATCCCAAAATAACCATTGCTGAGTTGCAGAGAGAAACCATTTTTGGTCATTTGCAAACAGACCAAAACACTTTTTATGTTATTATACATGAAACAGTAAAATATAATTTTTTCCTCAATATTGACAATAAAGTATCAGATTTCAACGTTGTTTTTTTGTTTTTTTTCTTCTTCTTCTTTTTCTTCTTGGTTTCTAGCAGATTACTGCTACAGGTGTTGCTGACAAATTTACCGGGGACCATGGAGGTACAATTCATTATTGTTTTTATATTCTTATCTTGGCAAAAGTTGGATGAGTCTTATCTTAAAGCCAAACTTCAAACTCCTTTAGGACATAGAAAGCCTTTGTGATTTGGGCCCAATTCATCTTTTCTGTCCCATCTGCCTCGTCCCCGCTCTTCCCACTGCACTCACACGACTGATACATTTGTGATTTCACGAACACACCAGACCCTGTGTTCCACAAGCTCTCTTCCCTTCTAGCATAATTCTTCCTTCACACCTCAAGCCAGGAAGTTAGGTTTTTGTGTGTGAATGCTTCCCAGTTTTGAAGTCTTAAACCACTTTTCCCTTACATTGTATTCTAATTACTTGCTAAATTTGTCTCTTTCATTACACTGAATTTAGGGAGAGTAGAGACCTCCTATAAAATCGCTAGCGTCTAGCAGAGCGCATGTTAGTAATTAAAAGAATGAATGATGAAACTAGTTGTTGAATATATTAATAAGAAATGTGTGTGAAAAAACTCCAGAAAGTGTCTCTGGTAATGATAATTCTGTAAAGAGATTTCTGGTTGGCTAGAATATGGACCTTATCAATCATGGTAATTGAAATTAAGATTAATTCAATTGAGTACTTATTAGTTCCAATTAGTTCTACTGTTCAATAGTTTTTATGATTTAACCAACTTGCAGATGAGTTTAGGAGGCAAATCTTACACTGAATTTTGTTTTACTCCCTTGGATTCTCTGTTCTCCCTTCTGTAGCCTGCTCCGAAGGAAAGTGCGGCTTTTTCATGGCAATAGAGCTCTTGGGTCTGGCCCACAAAGAGCCCGAGCAATGATCTGAAGGTAGAAAGAAAATGGGTTCAAAGTATTTCTCTCTCTCTCTCTCTCTCTCTCTTTCTCTCTCTCTCTCTCTCTCTCTTTCTCTCTCTTTCTCTGTCTGTCTGTCTGTCTCTCTCCATCCACTTTTGCCCCTAGTAGTTATAACCATTTCCTGTTTTCCTTGGTGAGGGCACATCAGCCTCATGGTTACTACTATTCAGAGTTTCCACATCTACCTTGTGATTTCTCTATGCCTCCACCTATATACATCACCCCACACTTGAGTGCTTATCCTGATTGACTGTGGTATTTTTTTTGTTTTGTTTTGTTTTGTTTTGTTTTGACATAGGAAACTTGACACCTGTAATTTTCTTCTGTTTCTTAGGTTTCTTAGGCATTCTGTTTCTTAGGTTTCTTAGGTTCTTTTACAGACAACATCCAAAGCCAGGAAGAATGCTGTGGTAGATTAATCGGTGGTCAACTTGAGTGGAAATTCTCAGCTGAATGGAGACAGCATGGTTCTGGGCATGGAAGATCCACCTGAGAATTTTTGCCAGAATGGCATGAAAGGAGACTGAGAGAGGAAGATTGCATGCTGCTGATTTTCCTGCAGGTTTTGTTCAAAGATGCTTTGGCTGCTGTCCTCCTTTGCGATAGCTTAGATCCTCACCTTCATCCTGGGCATCATCTCCTGGCTTCCAGTGGAGCTCTCTCAGCCTGCTGGCACAGGTCCTTTTCCCTGCTGGCATACACTTTTTAGCTTCCGCCACTGGCCTTTGAGCCTTTCCAATGCAGATTCATGTAATGGCCACGGATGGGGCACTGCAGTGGCCTCCAAGCCCTTGACTGGATCCTCCGAGTCTCCAGAGCACAGACAGGCACTTTGCACTCTTTTACATCTCACTCTAGAAAGAATTGATTCTAGTGATTTCCTACTGTTTATTTTTTCTGAAATTCTGTATAACTTATACCCTGTTTCTGTTTTTTATTTTTCTTTTTCTCCTTAAATAAAATAAAAAAAAAAAAAAGAAAGAATTGACTAAGGCCAAGGCCTTTTTAGGCATCTGTGTATCCAAGACTAATTTAAAGGGAAAAATACTTTTTTTTCCCCAAATATATTTAAAACCACAGTTCAAAATTATGTAGATGAAGTTAAGCAGAACTTATAGTTCAAGAATATTTCTTATTAAGTAGAATTATTTATTCAAGAGCATTAATTAGTTGAAATAGAGTGCTTTTGTGGCAAATAAGTACATCAAAAGCTTTTGTGAAATTTTTGAGTCCAAAACAAGTAAAATTTAATTGCAAATTGTCTACTGATAATGTCAACAGTAATGAAGATATTAGCAATTTAAGTAATTTTCAAATATTTTTGTAGAGTCTAATTAAAAGATAATATTAAAGATATATTCTCTAGTGATATAATTATGAAATAGTAACTAATTATCTTTAAGACTGTGAAATAGAGAATAAAAAACATTCTCACAGTGGATTCTTAGAATACTGTGTTTCACTTCTTAAACAAATTGTTCTACTTTTATTCTGAGGTATTAAAACACTTAAATTTGGCCACAACGTACTCCTAAGGGTTCGTGCTGTGAGACTAGAGGTAAAATAAGTTTAAGACCCTATTGGCATTTCGTTGAATAATTCTTCTTCAAATGGTAGCCAAGTAGATACGCTTGTTCCAGACATGTTCAGTAAGATTCAGTCCCTCATGTGTAAGAGTAACTTTATAACACATTTTAGTATAAAAATAATTTTAAAGAGAAAAATGCTATTGTCCTCTCTACACAAATATATTTCTAAATTTACTTCCTTCCTGCAATTTATTTTTTATATAACAAATCTTTACTGCAAATTTTCTTCTCTCTTTTAAATTTCCCAAATGATTGACTACATTCCAGAATCTGAAGGTCTGTGACTCTGTATTGTCAGTTTTCTCTTAACTCTGTAGCTGCAGGTGAAACTGATTGAACTTTTCAAAAGTCCAGTAAATATCTCTCTCTCTCTCTCTCTCTCTCTCTCTCTCTCTCTCTCTCTCTCTCTCTCTGTTTTGTGGCACTTTAATATACTACAAAAATTTTGACAGCGCTGGGGCTGGAACATTTCAGATTTCCTAACAAACACACAAGTGTTTGGAAGACAACCCATCATCTGACATCCTGATGAATGCGGCAGTGAAGTTCATGTGTAAGGAGAAATGTAAGCGCCTATTAATTATTTAGTGCCATCCGGTGGAGATGCGAGCTAACAGAAAACCCAAAGACAACCGGTGCAGGAAGTCAGTGCCAACTACAAGAATCTCAGCGGCAGCTGGCTCTGGATCGTGCAGGTTTCTCAGGTTTGATGCTAACCTTTCCTGTTGCTGCTGTGCTCTTCCTCACAGCCCCAACCCTAGCTCTCTTATTCTACTGTTCCGAACTCCATTAATTGAACTGATACACATTTTGGTATTTCCCTTTTCTAACACTGTCTTGATTTGTAAGAAAGTCACCGACCAGCTCCAGACACTAACCTGCAGATATTTAACCGTAGCTATGTTTGTAGCCAGAGGCTCCGGGGTGTAGGCTTCACAATCACACTTCACTATTTTCTCTAGGAGATCCCAGTCCCAAACAGAGATAATTAATTATTTAGTTCCTTTTAGCCTGTCTCCTTTTTGGTCCCTTTTTGGAAGTAGGAAAGTATTGCTTCCAAACACCATCTACTAATTGGGCTTTTATTTTCCACCTCCAGATCTGTCTCTGAATAGTGTCCTTTTTTCCCCCAAATTTCCTGGGCCATCCACCAGATTATAGCTGTGTTCTGCCTTCCTGCTGGGATCTAACACCTGCTCTTGCAAACCCCTTTTTGACTTTTGTCTGAACCCAAATTGATTTTCTCACATTCTTTGTATATTGTTCACGGCTCACACTACTCCCTAAACCTCCTCCTCTTTCATTTTGTGGTTAGTCTCACAATAAATTGAACCATTGCATTTTAAACATATTCTCTCCACTGGATCTTCTCTGGTGGGTTTAGATTCATCCTTCTCATTCATTTATTTCTTTCACTGGAGCTGTGTTTCTCACACCTTGGCCTACAGTACAACAAGATCCAAACCCTCACTCTGTCACCTCCTCCATCAGCCGTGCACCACACTGTCTTAGTCCAGGCGTCCCGAGAACTCAACTTCAGCCGCCAGATTGCTCAGTGCTGCTTTCATAACTGAGCAGAACAATCTCACAAGCTTCCTCTTCAGAGTCACTCTGTCTTCTCAGATAGACTTTAGGGGTGGTTTCTGTAGCCAGTAAAGCTTTTCCTGTTTCATTCCCTTTCAGTGTCTAAGAATATTGCTGCCCTGTTTTCGTATCTTCTACTTTCTGTTGCTTCCTACCACACCCTATACCCTATTTTTTAGCAAATCATACTTTTATTAAAAGGATCCTGGCCATGGAAGGAGCACTTGCTGCAGTTTCCATGTTTGCTCCTAATGCTGCTCACAATGAGCTCTTTTGCGTATGTGAGTGTATATTGGAAAGAAATGCCACCATCCCATGAAGCTTTCTGTGTCCCAATTTTCATAATTACATCTGCTGATGTAGTCCTGGTCCTTTAGTTTTCAAACTATTTGAAGTTAAACAACAGAGAAGCTGAAATGTTTCCATACCCCCAAAATTCTGTGAGGCCTGTTTCCCTAGTTTTTTTTAACTGAGAAATTTAGTTTTCACTCATTCTCTATTTATTTATGGATTGCAGTAGTAATGATAGAACCCACATCTTCAGCCCTAAGCAACATCCCCGGGCCTTATTATTATTATTATTATTATTATTATTATTATTATTATTTTAAATTTCAAGACAGAGCTTTGCTAAATCACTCACCTACCAGGTTTGAACTGACTCCATTCCCTCAGCTTTGCAGAGTGCTGGGATTATAGGCTTGCACAACCAGGCCAGAGTTCTCTTTAATTCTTTGTATCTGATAAGCCACTTACAATTTTTCTTTGGGTAATATAGCCTGTAAACAAAATCCAGATATATGCATATAATTTTAAAACACATATTCTTATTAAGTTTGAGAGATAATTAGCAATATAATTGAATGGACTTTTGCAAATTGCTTCTCTTCTTCCTTTGTGGAAGTAATTGCTCATCTATATTTTGGGATGACCGTTTCCTTTTCCTCTCTTTTAGTTTTGATGTGTGCCTCTAGTTAGCATATTTGTCTATATTAATACAATACTAGTCGCAAACCTCCCTCTCCCCAGACTCCCTTTGATCTGATTTTGAGCCCCTTGTTCTCCTGTCACAGTGCTTAGCAAGTTCACTTTCCATGGATCTCTGAGATTATGAGCTTTTTGTATATTTTCTTTATTACAAGACCTTAATCAGTGCCCAGAACATAGTAGGTATTCAGTAAACGTTAATTAAGTGAATAAGAGAAGAAATTGAAAGTACAACCTCTGTGTAGATTCAGAATTCCTATACTTTTCTTATTAAAACTCTTTCGTAGATGAAAATATTTTGAGCAGAGAGCTTTTCAATATCTAGTATTGAAACAAAAAGCATGTTCCAGTTAAATTTCTTTTAAGTAATCCCAGTTCTGCGCTAATTGACTTCCACCTTGGGCCTTTTATTTAACCTCTTGGTCCTCTGTTACTTAATCTATAAAATGAAGTTGGACTAAATGATCTCTGAGGTCCTTTTCCAGCTATGAAATTCTCTGATTGTCATCAATGATTGTATAAATAAAAAATTCAATTAACAAGAACATCTTAATCCCTAAGCATTATCACTAAATTGAGATTTTACTTTTTCAAAGAGCAATTATTTTATATACACAGTAGGAAAAGAATGTGCTCGCATGCTTCCTTTCAAATCACAATTCAACTTCTACAGAGAAATAACTTCTATATAATATGAATAACATATTTTAAAATGAGGAGAATGTTTTCTTTTAAAGGGACATGTTACGGGTTAAGAACTGGTGGTCAACTTAACGCCAGCTGGGTTATATCAGCAAGGCATTGAGTGAAGATGCTCCACCTGAGGAAAGTTGCCAGAATAAATAGGTGGAGAAGAAGGGGGGGGTGTTGAGGGTTGATGCATTAAGGAAGCATTGTGGGTTCTCCTACGAGTTGCTGTCTGAGCTGTTGGTTCTCCTAGAGAAGCTCTGGTCCTCACATCTAGCATTGCTTCCTGGCTCCAGAGGGGAAGACGTGCTGCCTGGTCTCCAGGATGAACTCGTCACGCTGTTTCCTGGCACGTACCTGACTGTGCTTGTCGTCGAAGGAGCTCTGGGCCTCTGTGTCGCTGAGGACAGCGAAGCTGCCTTTCAGGACAGCCCTGTTGTGAGTGTGACTTCTCTGCTCCAGCACTCATCCCACTAGCACAGCTCCTGCATCCTGCTGGCATAGACTTTCTGGCTTCCACCGCTGACGCTAGGGTCTTCCCGGCACAGATTCGTAAAAGAGACTGGCATAAGTCCTTCTTGTGGGCTCTGGACCTTCAGCTGGACTCGTGGAGACATTGTCCTGAGCTCTGGATTTTTATCTGGACTCATGTGGGACATTGCTATGGGGTTTAGGCTCTTGACTAAATAATCTGTGTCTTTGGTGTTGCGGATAGATTTCCTGCATTTTCCTGTATTAACTCGCGGTGACCATTACAAAACTATTATAAACTCCATGTCCTGAACCTAGTTGTTCTCTGTGTACAACCCCTGACTACAACAGGACATCATTACAAAGTCTCAGTCAATAGGTTCATTTCCTAGATGAGAACAGATGTGTTACTTGTCTTATAATAATCCATAAAATATACTAGGCTTTTCCTAAAAAAATATTAATTAGGTATTCTAGACTCCCCACAATAGGTGACAAGCCTGACAGAATATTCTTGGCATTTATATACATCTTAACAGCTCCAAACTTATTTTATCCAGCTAATATTTGTTTTTATTTCTTACCCTGTGATATTTGCCCTGACTCCTCTCTCTTTGTGAATGTCTCTAAGAGATGTGATTTTAAAAATTATAACGAATGCTCTTGCTGATCTAATGGCAAGGTAGACTGGTAAAAATATTACAGTGCCCTCCTCCATCACAGTAAACCCAGCTTTCAAGATGGGACTCCTGGCTCTTCTCCAAAGTCGAAGTCACCATGCAAGGTAAATGTTTTCTAAAATTGTATTTTAATTTTTATTCACACGTTTGTGGCACATGATTATTACATACCTAATGGGGAGCTGGTACATGTGCAGAACACATTTTAATTCTTTTTCTCACGTCCTTTCTCTCCTCTCTCTCCCCATGCCCTCCATCTCTTGGCCTTCTTCCCTTTTGCAAAGGATCTATCTCCCTACTTTGTATTTCTGTCTCTTATTTTGATTTTTATTTATTTTTGCATTGTTTTGAATTCATCCAGGACATGAAAGCAGTCACAGCAATGAAACTAAAGGCACAGACAGGTTTCCAGAACTGCTCCAGAAAGCGGCAAGCATAATGAAATAAGTATGGTTAAAAAAGAGGGAGTCCTCTGTGAGGGACTGATGATGTGTCTTTTTTTGCGATACATTTTTTTTTAAACCTAAACATTTACAATAGTTTTCGATTATATCTGTTATTTTTGGAATTACCATAATTTATTTATTCATCTATTGCAGGACATTTGAGTAGTTTTAAGATTTTAGCTATGACAAAATTTCTATAAATGAGTATTTGTTAGTACGTAATTTTGTTTTAAGTAAATACTAAATGTGGTAGGATTGGAAAAGTTGATAATCATTTTAAGAAACTACTGAATTGCTTTTCAAAGTAGTTTTATTATTTTATCAGCAACAATATATAACAGTTCTAGTTCTTCCACATCGTCCTAACACTGTGATTAGTCAGTCTTTCTGGGTGTAGCCCCTCTAGGAGATATGTACACTTCACTATGTACCTATTATTTAGAATAAATTAAGGACATTAAAATTCAGTAATAAAATTAATTCAATGGCAGTAGGGAGACAGTCTACCACGGAATGGGAAAATATACACACTGAATGATATTTTAGAGAAATGCAAAATATTAGCATTATCTTGATTCCCATAAAAATAGGTTGACAATTACCTTGTCTAAAAGCTTCCTCCAATTTTCCTAATTAGCTACACATAGTTAATACCAGATTACATGTCCAATTTAATCCTGGGTTTGCTCTAAAACCATGTGAAAATGTTTCCTACTTAAATATTTATGTTTTAGAGTACATCCATGTTATGAATTACCATGAATGAAATATAAACACTGATATATATTTTTACATTTCCTCCCATAGATATTAAACTATATTTATAACTTTCAACAATGGATGAGACTTATTTTCTTCACAAGCTTCTAAGAGCGATAACTAATCTTTGCAATCTTTTTTTAAAATTTTATTTAAAGAAAGACTAAACAAAACAGAAAATAGAGATATACATACATTCAGAGAAAAAAATAAACAATAAGAAATCACTAGTTGATGTTTACATATTGTCGTTTTACAAATAGTTGTTCAAGATACAAAAATGGAACATGTAAAGTGGGAATTCAAATAGCGAGACTGCAAACAGTTCTGTTCAACTGTCCAACAAAAACTTAGTAACATATTGTTAATCATATACACTTAAACATACATGCAATTATGTATCTTCATTTATGTTTAGATTAAACATATCTTCATTTATGTTTAGATTAAACAAACTAAAGCACGTTAAAATTATTCTGAACAAAGAATAATAGTATTGCTGGATTTCACATCATGATATGATACTCCGTGATCAGCACTGGGTACTGTAGTGTCTTTTTTAAAAATTTAACTTAAAGTCTAAACAAAACAGAAAATGGGAGGAAATAATACATAATTTCAAAGAAAAAAATAAACAGTAAAAAATGACTAGTTGATTATAGATTGTCTTCTTACAAATAGTTATTCAAGATACTAAAGTGGAGCATATAAAGAGGGGATTCAAACAGTGAGATTGCAACCAGTTCTGTTCAACTATCCAACAAAAACTTAGAAATACGGTTATCAATCCTATACACTTAAACATACATGCAGTTAACCATATCTTCAATTATGTTGAGATTGAATAAAGCCAAGCAGGCTAATATCACTCTGGACAAAGAATAATACTATTGCTGGGTTTCACATTATGACACTCCAGGATCAGCACTGGGTACTTTAGCATTTCTTTTTCTTCAAATTCATCATGTTCAAAAAATCAGTTCTCATAAACTGTTTATAGATTCTACACATGCATGAGTCTTAACATGTATTTATATCCTTTTTATATTAGAGGGAGAAAAAAAACAAAGCAAGACAAAACAAAACATATTCTTATAAACACATGAACCAAAAAAAAAAAAAAAAAACATATAAGACCATTGTACAGACAGTTCTACCATGGTTCCTGTGTTGTCTCTTATTTATCTCCAATAGAATTGGCTATATCATCAGGCATAGTATAATTGAATATATCAGTACATAACAGTATTAATAAAAACAGAACTTTGTATATAGTATAGAACTTCAAAAACTGGCAGTTATCAAACCAGAATGTGTATCAGAGAGTCTTGTCATCTTCAGTGTAGTTGCCTATACTCTCAGACTTGATACTATCAATCATATCAGTTTTGAATAAAATCTTCTCTGCCTCGTTTCTGTTATGCTCTTTTTTTGCCATCAGTTGTCTGCTTATCTTCTTCATTCTGTTTTCTGCTCCATTCATTGAAGCCTCTCTCCCACTGTTCCTGGAATTCTAGTATTTTTCTCTCTCTCTAGAATGCCCTGAACTATTCTCTGTAAAGTTGGATTGGTGGTTGCGAATTTCCCAAGTTCCTCTTTGTCTTGGAAGCATCTTGTTTCTCCTTTAATTACTAGAGATAGTTTAGCAGCGTATATCACTCCAGGTTGGAGGTTATTTTCTTTCAGGACTTTGAATATTTCACTCCAGGCTCTTCTTGACTTGATGGGTTGTGTTGATGGTTTGTGCTGTTATTCTGATGGGCTTTCCTTTATAGGTTACCTGTTTCTTGTCTCTAACAGCTTTTAATATTCTGTGCTTATATTGAATTTCTGGGATCTTGATTATTATATGCCTGGGTGTAGCTCTGTTTTGGTTGTAGGTGGCTGGAGTTCTGTATGCCTCATATATCAGAATATCATTTCCTTTTCCTATGTTTTCCTTAAGTATTTCTGTGAACAGACTTTGTAGGTCCTTTGTATCTCAGGTCTTCATTTACATTCTTTATTCTCAAGTTATAGATCCTTTTGTCATCTTCTAGCCTTTGTATTGTTACTGCTTGTTTCCTTGTTATTTTTTAATAATTTTCCCTTTCATTCTCCCACGTTGCAAAATTGTCCTCCAGTTTGGATAATCAATCTTTAGTTTCTTTCAAGCTGATTTGCCATCTTTCCATAGCGTTTTAATTTCCTGGTGATCTCTTTGAATCTGCTTCATGTATTCTATATTTTTTTATATTCTTCATCAAATGGTTTTCTCCTTTGAGTTCTTCCCTTCTCCTGTCTGCTTGAGGGGTGCTTAGTATCCCTTTTATTAATCTTCTTGTATCTTGATTTACTTGGCTAACTATTTCACTTTTGAGGTCCCAAATATATCTCTTTATGTCCACTGGCACTGTGTCTGATATTGCATGTTTGCTGTTCTCATTCTCCTTTGTATTTACCTGTCCTGGGTCAATGTTCTCAGGGTTGGGACCGGGGGACTTTTTGTTGTTGCTTCCTCTTCCCATCTTTTTTTGCTTCTTCCAGGAGGCCCCAGTTTCTTTCTTTGTTGGTTACAATTCTTTTGAAGTGTGCCGGTAAGATGACCCTTCAGACTGCCATGTGCTAGTGAGTTGCAAACAGGGACAGTATATGCTAGCCCCTCCCCTCTGGGTCAGTCAAGCTGCTGTAGCCTGCACTGTATTACTATGTGCTGCCTCCCCTTTGGGCCAGTCAAACTCTGAGGCTTCACTGGGTTAGTGTGATTAGTGTGCACCACTGCTGTAGGGACTTGATTTTGGTTAACCTATTGGGTCTCAGCCAAGTCATATGACCCAGGCCTAGTTCACTCCACCAATCTGATTTGGGAAGGGAACAACTGACTGAAGTCACTGCTGCCCCTTGTACTTGCTAGTCGTGCTTGGTCCCAGAATGTCATCCGCTGGAGCCCCCCTTTCTATGGAATGCCTCCACTCCCTTCACTCACCACAGGTCGATGAAGGAACCCTGCCAACTCAGCCCTCCATTCTGCTTGCTGACCCCCAGACTCAATGTACCTGCATATAGTGAATCAAAGTGACAGGACCTGAGACAGCTCTGCAAGTCATGGTGGGACCTCGGCAAGTTGCAGTGAGACCTCAGATGGTCAGCAGGTTGCCCTCTGTGGTGGGAACACTGAACCTTTATCTATTCCAGTAATAGCACCAGACTGTATGTTTGGTTGGTTCTTCTCATCTCAATTTCTTCTTGGGACAAGAGAATTCATATCCCCCAGTTTGAAGCTCTCCAGTCTGTATTATGTTGAATTCTAAGTTGACTATCTCAGGGAGCCTGTGTAGCCAGTTGTGATCTACCCGCCATCTTTCAATGTTTATCCTTTTCATAGCTTATCTTCACTTTACCTGCATGCTCCAGTGACCAGGTCCCACCTCTGTGCAGCTTTGCAATCTTTTTTTAAAACAGTTGATTTCAACTATAATTAAAATGCCCTTTGTTACTCTCGAGCACCTGATTTTTATATATTTACTAATGAAATTTCATTTCCATAATTGTTTTATATATTCTTTGCTCATTTACCGATTGTCTTGAGAATTTCCCTGGTTGTGTTCAGGAGCCTATATATGAAAGTCCCCTGCTTTCCACTGCACCTGTCTCTAGAGCTCACCTTTTAGTGCTATCACTGGTGCTCTTTGCGTTCAGTTTCATTATTTTATTTTGTTTTTGTTTATTTGTCTGCTGTGGTGCTGAGGACAAAATGAGGGCCTGTGCACACTAGTGCACAAGTGCCTAGTGCAGAAGTGCTGTACCCCTGATGTAAACCTTCAGCCCTTGAACTGTAAATTTCCTTGTCTTTGAGACTATTTTCTTGTGGCAATAGCGTCTTGCTATCTTGTCAGGCTGGTTTCAAACCCGTGGGCTCAAGCAACCTTCTCACTTCAGCTCCCAGCGAGCTGGAAATACACACATACACTGTCATGCCCATTTTAGTTTATATTTTCATGTTGCAGATAATTATATATATCAAGTTTCTGTCAGAGAATTTCTACTTAGAATACTTCAATCTCATATTTCCAGTTTTTAAACTTGATATGTTACTCCTAAATTTTCTATAATTCATCATGCCACATTGTATAATCTTAATTCATATTTTTGTCTTAACTGATCGTTTGAAATCATTGGCTGATTATCCCACCCTTTTCTATGTTTCTTAAATTACATATTCTGTCAAAAAATAGTTTAAATTTGGGGACTCTCGGTCTGTCTACTTTATCTGAGTGTTTTGTGAGCATTTCATATTAAAGTTTAATACCTTTTAGAAGTATTGTCATCTCTCAATCATATTATTTGTCAAATATAAAAATTATTACAGAAATCATTTAATTTGCTGTTTTATTTTTGGCAAATTAATATAAACCTTAAAGTTTTGATTAAAATTGTAAAGTACTTTGAAAATAATTTTGCAATGTGCATCTTGAATTCTTCTCCAGAAATATTGTATGTCTTTTAATTTATTTAAATATTTGTGGTTTCCATGAAACTAGTTTATTTGACATAAATTGAATGCATTTCTTTATTTTTTAGATTTTTATTTTTTTGACACAGGGTCTTGCGATGCAGTTCAGGCTGGCCTTGAGTTCACTGTGTAGTCCAGGCTGATCTTGAACTCACTGCAATCCTCCTGCCTTAGCCTCCTGAATGCTGGGATTACAAGCCTGTGCCACCTGCCTGGCTCCAATGTATTTCTTATATATTTTCTTTTAAAGTGTCTTAAGTTTCAACACTATAAATATGTGTACTTGCATTTGCTTTGTGTATATCTGTACATATGCACACATGTGTATTTAATTGTGCTTCTAATTATTTGAATTGGTGTATAGAAAGCTATACTATTTTATGTTTACTTTTTTTCTAGACAGTTTATTAAATTTTCTTGTAAACTTTAATAACTTTATTGAATTTTCTTGTTAATAATATCTATTGATTCTTTTGAATTTCTTAGTATAGAAACATTTTGAGAAAAACATAAAATTTAGTTTATTTACTCATATTAAATTACTAATGAAGTTCTATTTTTGGTTATTAGTCACTTTATTTAAAACTTTCAGGGATGTATAAAACTTTAAAGTTTTATCAGAGAATCTTCATTGTTCCCTGATTTCTTTTTTGTGTCTTACATGTAGTATAAACTTAAGTATTTTTTAGAACTTTTCTCATTCTAGTTTAAATTTGGTAGTAAAGCTTATTCAAACATACCTCAAATATCAGAATTATTCCTCACTTATTCAGGTAGTGATTCTCCAAGTATCAATGACATGATAAAATAAGTCAATAGCATTTAAAAATTTCCATCAAATTCAGCAAGTAATCATTACCTTCACAAATTGACTTGTTATTCCTAATCAAATTTATAATATGGGTGAACCAATTTGTGAATATATTCTTTTCACAGATTATTTATTTATTTGCTCTTTTTAATGCAGAGTTATGAGAACCTGATCTGCTCTACAGTATTATAGTAGACATTTGGGAATTATAAGAAATCTGTTGCCTACCTTTACGCCATTTCATGTCTCTCAGTGCATAAGTGGTTGGATAAGTATGTATGTCTTTATTTCAAATGTGTGCTTTAAAGTAGATAAAGGATGAAAAACAGAATTAAGATGTGTTATGTACACAGATCAACTCCACAGATTAATGCAATCATTATGTACTGCAAACATGTGCTTAAAATTAAAGCATGTGAAGGATATATAGTCAGACCTGAATATTTTGGTGAATTTGAGCAAATCATTTCACTTTCCATAGTTTCTTATCTTATTTATTCACAAGGAATCAAGATTTGTTATCTGAACTACCTTTTTCATTTAAACATTGTCACTTTTATAACAGTGCTTTTAAAAAAGGAGTAAAAACCTTCAGAGGTTAGTTCAAGAGAGTTGAAATATTAGAGGTTTAAGTTCAAAGTACTTGTATTGAAATCTCAAATTATCTCTTATAAGTATGACACTATAGTTATTTAAGCTTTAAGATTCCATGTTTTATTGACTCAAATGGCAAATATTAGTTCTTATCTTTAAGCTTGTGAGGAAGCCTAGGGAACATAAAGTGTCCAGGCTATGTTTGTTAGAGTCCTAACAGGAAGCAGATGGCACACATGAAGTAGGTTAATTCTTGTGTGATTTATTTGCAGAGGTGCTAAATGTAACTACAAAGACCATTTTAATAATCTAAGAGTTTAGTAGCAGCCAAGTTATTAACATGGTTAAATCCAGGGAACTATGAAAGAATCAGTTTTTGAGAGCCTGGTCGTATATAATCTTGACCTTGAAGGAAGCAGTGAATATGATGGAGAGATGCAGTCAGTTTAAGATGAAAATAAATATATATAGTGAGTTCACTGATTAATAAAATCTGGGTTTCAGAACTTTGACTCTAATAGAACCTGTGTTGTCAGGCACGTTCCTGCAAAGATATTCAGAGAAAGCTCTACATTTTGTAATGAAATAAAATTAGCAAATTTATTTACCCAGAGTAGCTGAGTTCCTAAATTATTGAAAAATTATATCTATAGCATAGATTGAGCATTGCTAACCTGAAAATCCAAAACCTGAAATGCTCTGAAACTGGAAAGTTTTTGAGTTGTTAACCTGATAAGCGAAGAGTCCATATCTAACCTCATGTGATAGATTGCAGTAAAAATTGCTGCAGGTTGTATATTAAGGTGTGTACAAAACGTGAATGAATTTTGTTTTGGGACTTTAGCCCATCCCAAATATATCTTATTTTTATATGCAAATGTTTCAAATATTGAAACTTCTGGTTTTAATCATTTTGAGAAAGGATATTCAATCTGCATAATCAAGTAAGTTCTGAAATAAGAATAGCAAAGGCACCAGTGTCCCTTTCACGATTTCCTTCGCTAAAATAAAAACAAAAACAAACAACTTGCAATATTCATTTAACAATATGATCTAACTCACTCTTTATTCTCTTCTTTCTGTTTCACATTTCTCTTCTCCAAACCCGCCTGACCAAGCTTCATCCTCCTTAGTACAAGGCTCTCAGTCTTTTCCTGTGCTTTTCCTCACTCTCAATGTGTAATCTTTAAGTGCTGGATCTTTATTAATTGATTTCTACAGAAAGCTGTACTTCAATATGTTCTGAAAACTGCTGTCCAGGAGTAGATTCCAGCTGCTATTTGCTCTTCTATTCTGAGAGTTCTCTGTGTACATGGCAGCTGCAGTCTCTTCGTGGAATTAGTATTCTCTTTTTTACTGTATTGGTGTAAGAGAGGTTTTCATTTTCTGTGTTTGAAAGAATCACTTCCCTTTTGGTGTCAGCAATTAATACAGTATTGGAGGGAATCATAGATGTTGTGATGCTTTCTTGGGTAGCAGTATCTCATGGCACTGTTCTTAAATTATTTAATGTCTTACCTGTCAGAAAATAAATCAAAGTGTGTTACCCCAGTGCAAATGGTACTGGGTAGAAATTAGAACCTTGAACTATTAGTAGTTTTGTCTATTCTTTAACTGTGCAAACTGGAAAAAAGTGTTTACCCTTTTAATCCTCAGTTTTCTTTTCTCATTTAAGGGAATGAAATAATACACTGCTGATTAACTCACATCATCATTTTAAAGCCCAAGTGAGATAATGCATGTGATGTTACTTGCAAAGCATGAAACATAAGAAACTATTACTCTCTGGAAAATATGTACTATTGCGTCTTTGGAAGCAGCACAGTGTGCTTTGTAAGTTAGCTTTGACTTCGTGTTCATATTTTCCCACCTGCTAGCCAAATGAAAAAGACACTTATTTCTAATAGCAATCCCAAAGGATATTAACTGATAGCTCTTCAGTACATTTAATATAACTCTAAAAATTAATAAGGCAACATTTAGTATAATCACACATAAAAGGCTGCACAAATCAAATCATAATCATGTTCATTTCATATTGATACATTTTCTAAGGGTAGTGTGCATCTTCACTATTTATGATTCACTTAAAGAAATTTTAAGCCTTCATATAATTTTTCCTGAACTTTAAAACTTTGAACATTTTTATATTGACTTCTATAAGTGGTAAGAATTTATTTAAATTCATTCTGTAATTACTTGATACTATTCAAATGAATTAGCTTATTGCATGGTTATTTGCATCTTTACATGTTTATATGAGTTAATATTTTTGAAGGAGTGTTATTTTGCTTATATTTCTTTTTTATAAACCAAATCATAATAGATGTATTATTATTGCTATTTTATCTTTATTAATAGTAATTAGATACTGTACTATTTTTCAATGTGCAGTAAAGTGGATTTTAGAAAGGGAAATAAGATATTAAATCAATACTTCAAAGTAGTAAATGTTTTTCCCCTTCTTAACATTTTAAAGTAATTATCTCATTTTATTTTCTGTAGTTCAATCAGACCAGTTAAATGACTTATGATTACTTGAGCATCTTCCCCCAAAATTCATATTTTTATTGTCTTATTTTTGTCATGCAATTTTGAAGAATTTAATAGTATTCATGAGTACTTTCTGTGTATCTGACAGTAGACACCAGGAGCTGTGGGAAGCAGCAACTATAACAAAAAAAGATGTCTCTCGTGATGATCACCATCCTAGAGAACAGATATAAATACCTCCTCAAATAGTACAAGACACTTTCATCTAGTAATAAATTCTGCCACAATAAGACCAAAATATTGGATCAGTAATTGCTGAAGTAAAAAGAAAGCGAGGGTCTCTGAGGGTGGAGGAACAGACAAGATCTCTTTCAGGGTCACACTGGATTTGAGACCTGAATTATTACAAGGGATCATGATTTTGCAGAAGTGGGGCAAGAAACATGTGGAATTTAAAGAGAATCTGATAGATTCTGATGGAAGGCAGTTAGGCAGAGGAAGTCTGTTTGAGTCGACCATGGTGAATGATTTTAATAGGTAGAAGAAAATAAACCAACCAGGGCATTGAAGGCTAAGACAATGAGTTTAGATTTTATTCTAATTCTGATGAAAACCCTTTAGAAATACTTACTGAAAGGAATCGTAGGAAAATTTCCCTGAGTGGTATTTGGAAGATGAAAGCCAATGACAGAAACATAGAAGCAGGTGAGGAGGTTGTTACTATTCTAAGTGAGTGAAGATAGCCCTGGCCAGGAGGGGCAGCGTCAGTGGGAGGGTCACAGTTTAGGTATGTGTGGGAGAGAAGGTTCACTGAACCTTAAGGTGGGCTGGACGTGACAAAGGAGAGTTAGCAGTTTTGTGTTTTACATTTGAAATGCGATCACCTTGGAGCACTGGCCATGAGTGAGGACACCTCAAAGGAGAGACATCAGTGGATCAGGGCTCAAGTGGAGTAAAGTTTTCTGTTTTGAGCTTTTTAATACTGAGAAAGCAACTGGGCACTCAAGTAGAGGTCCTGGGGAACCATTTCATTATACTATTCTATTACTGGGCTATTCCTCCTATTTGGTCAATTAATCACTACAAATATAACTAACACTTTTTGAGTAACTATTATATACTGTACTGTATACTGTATTATATACTTTAGAAAGTCATCCTAACACCATGAAATGCTCATTTATCTAAATTTTAATGTGAAAGAAAATTGTCTCCAAGAAAACTTATATGATAATAATTTAAAGATATAAATTCAAGAGTCTCAGACTGCAGACTTCATGCTGTCTCCAATAAAATCTATTGATATTTAGATGAAATTATTACTATTACTACATTCCTAGAAGTAATTTAACAGAAATTGAAAAAAACGTCTTGGGTGTTTTGACATAACAGCTCTAAGATGCTAGGTCTATGATTTTTTGTCACATTTCCCCAAAGAAACAGACTTTTAAAATATTCTTGCACTTTCCCCAGTTTTGCATTTCCATATTGATTGCATAACACAGTAACTAATATGGTTTCTGAGAAACAGAATTCACCCAAATACAGCTTATTTATGAAAACTGAAATTTGAGTGTGAATTATAGACTACAGGGCTAAAGGTGATTTTAGAATGCATTTATCTTTTCTTATACCTGTTTTAAATATTTTCTTGGGTATCTTTAACAAGTATGAGGGAATTGAAAAGTAGGTAAAAATTAAGAAATTAAAATACATGTCTACAAAATATTTAATCATTGTGTTTATTCACTTAATCATTAAAAAGTTGATAAAGAGGGACTTCTTCCGAGCATCATGTCATGTGTAACAGCCAGCACTATTTTGTTCATTGTATGTGTTTTTCCTATCTACTATTTCCTGTACTGAGAGTTCTTATTATATTGTAATACTCAGTAAGAACTTCCTGAATTAATGAAGAAAACAATGAATTTGCTTTTTATTGTCTTCAACTTAGTGTTACTTCTTCCATACATTTCACGTTAAATGGGCAGGAACACCTCTGCAGGTAACTTTACTAGGCTGAATGGCAGGTCCCAAAGACAAATCCACTCTCCCACTGTGACTATGACTGGACTTGGAGAAGAGTTATTGCAGAAGTATTTAAGGGTTGAGTGGGGAGCATACTAATTTTTTATTTTCTTTATGAAAGACTCAAAGGAAAAACCTAACAAAGAAAGACCATGAAACAGAGAGGCAGAGACTGGAACTGTGCACTATAAACCAAAGAAGGGAGCCATCAGAAAGTGGGAGAGATGGAAAGGTTCTCCCTTGGAGCCTTTTGTAGAATAAAATCTTTGTTTTAGATTTCTGGCTTTCAGTGAATACATTTCTATTATCACATACTTTGTGATTTTTGTTTAATAATCTTAGAAAATGGCACAATACAGTGACAAAGTGGCAAATTAAAGACCGGAAGCATTTTGGTGTAAATAACTTCATTTGTTTAATTAATTCTGAGACCTTGAACAAGTGAAACAGTCTGGTGGATATCAGCGTCCTTATCATTGGGAGAGGAGAAACAGCATCTATCTTATGACGTCCTAAAGGGCAATGACATAATGGATACAATTTGTAAACACTGTATACAAATAGAAGCTTTTTGTTTTTTGTTTTTAACAAAGCTAAGTTCTTTTGATGTCTTCTCTAAGCTAAATCTCTTTAGAACGTCAGTGTTTCTTCATAGGCCATATTTGCAAATCTGTCATCAGAATGGTTGTTTTTATTGATAAACTATCCTGAATGAGGAAGGCTTTAATCATTAGATTATTCTGATAAGTCAATCTGAGGCAGAGGAAAGCTGGGGGGACAGGAAGGCTAGGAAAATTGGGAAGGGAATGTATAGGTGAGGAGAAGAAGAGGAGAAAGATGGGAAGAGAGACATGGTAGAGAAGAGGGAAAGTTACAGTGGAAATAACCCGGAACTGTATCCCAGTATCACAAAACCAATTCAGAAAACAAGCAAAATTTTCTTTTTATTCATTTTTAGAAAGTACCAAAAAATCCCAGTCTCAAACATGTATCAGCAAGAGAGAAGGCCAGGGGTTTAGCTCAGTGGCATAAGTGCCTGCCTGGCAAGTGCATGGTTGTGAGTTCAATCCCCGGTACAGAGAGAGAGAGAGAGAGAGAGAGAGAGAGAGAGAGACAGACAGAGACACAGAGACAGAGACACAGAGACACAGAAATATAAATTGCATTGAATTTATACAATAAAATAATTAGAGCTAGAATGCATGCATACAAAAAAGTATTGTGACATTTATATTAGATTTATAATAACTTGGAATACTGTCATATATTATTTATGAATACATGCATATGTATAAACAAAATATGAGAGCACTAATACACATCAACTTTGGGTTAGGGGTTCCCACATGAAGGAAGATAAGAAGGCCAAATCAATATTTAACATACTCTTAAAAGCGGATCTAAATCCATAAACAAACCTAGCTTGAATTTTAGAGATATATCTTATTTTAAATTCCTCTTAGTAAGTGCTTCTACATTTATGCTTGGCCTGCTGTACAACAAGAAATGCCTTGGAAGTCTGAGCACTGTATTTCTATGTTTGATAAAGACTTGATTTACAGAGGGAGAAGCGAGTTGCTGGTTTATATTTTGGATCAGTCTAGGATACTCTTCATTCAACAAGGGGAAGGGTCTCAGAGCAAGAAGCACGTGGATGTCATGTGACCGTGCAAGTAATGGTATTTTTAAACACTTACTTAAATTAGAAATTCTGAGATCACTCATAAGAAAATATCAATATTTAATTTTTATAAAATCCATATAGGTTACGTTTGTGTCATCTTACAACAATGCAGTACATTCCTCTTTCCATGATTATTCTTTCCTATAAGTACATTTTTTGGGGGGTTACGTCATAAGTTTTACGGTGTTACAATTTCTTCATCTCCTCAATTACTCTAACTTAGTTTCTTTGCATAGGTGAATCATTCCCTGGGTCAGTATATATCTGTTTAGCATGTTATTTTGTTAGGAATGTTGTAAATTAATCCAGAATAACTTGGAGGAAACACAATACCTATTTTAAATTTTATAAAGTTCAACCTGGTTGCAGTTGTCCCTGAGAATGGAACAGAGTTTGCTATGTGTGCTTGTTAGGGTTACTCACATTTTTCTACTGGAAACATATATTCTGTTGGAAGGCAGTAAAAACGATTGGGGGTTCGAGAAAAGGAAGCCCTCTCTACCAGAGATGTGTTTATTTTAACTTATTTGAAGGATTACATGGATCATTCTGACATTTTTACTTGAATCCAAAGTTTAAACTTATTTTACTACACTATACCATTAAACTCTGAACACATAAAACCTTGCCCAGTCTGTTTCTAAAAAGACAGAACATAAGTTTATGTAGGTGATATATGAACTTGATATTAAGCTTGTTAAAATTTAAACAAATTGAAAAGATCTTAAAAAAACACAATTCATTATTTTCTTATTTTATGGAATAGAGTTTATGTGTAGATCTAAACCTTATTGTTGAAAGACCACATATTACATGCAAAGTAGACTTTAGGTGGCCTAACGTGTACATTAACGTATTATTGGTATGATATATTTAGCTTCCACATATAACTTTATGTGTATGAGGAGAAACAAAAAGCCTGTTGTTTGAAGAACAGAATGCCTAAAAGACACACAGTGGAAGTTCTAGATCTTTCCTTTAGTTGTTTTCTTTATTCATTGTGAGTCTTTCATTGTGGATAAAACGTTATGAAATCTTTTGTTAAGGATCTCTTACAGCAAACTTTTAGGAAACACTCTCATAGACGTGTGTGTGTGTGTGTGTGTGTGTGTGAGGAGGTTCACTTGCCCAGTAAACACTGGCTGATGAAAGAGTCCTTGGCAATCTGTAAAGAGCAGGCTGTGGGGATCCTCGTTATTCTTCTGATGGTTTCTCCTGTCCTCCCTTTCTGAAGTTCCTTGTCTTGTAAAGTATTTGTGGTGAAGCACTTTTGCTTTCCACTAAGCAATGTCATGCAGCCAGATCCCAACAAAAGCCACAATTCCCTTTCAGACAATTCGGCCTCAGCTGTATTATTGGCTGGCATTCTGGGCCACAAAAAGGAGACATTATTTGTTTAACTGTGTTCCACAATACAAACAAGCCAAGAAAATACAACTCTTCTGGTCTGCCTTTGTGTCTCCTGATAGTAATAGGGTTTTACTGTTAGTGACTACAAAATTACTTTGCAAACAGATGTTGATTCTTTTTATTTAACTTGTAAACATTTCTTTAAATATGGTACCTTGATAATGCAGTTGCTTAGAATTGTAAGACTAACAAGAGTATCTGATTACATTAGCAATAACATGTCAACAGTCTGTGAATGAGTTTCATATTGCGACACAAATGGGGATGGCTATAAATTAAAAATTAATAAATCACGTAAGAAAAATAAATTCTGTTTAGCTTTCAATGTGTTTCCTGTTTATAATAGTGATCACTAAACAATTTTAATTCTAAGGTTATGTCTATGAGTATTTTTTCTTGAAAAGAGAAGACTTTTCTAAACACTGTACAAAATTTCCTCTCAAATAGGAGAATTATGCTATGTAAAACTTTATTTACAATTCCCTGAAACCATTAAAAAGGTGACAATGTACAAAGAGAAAATAATAGGAGACATCTGGAACAATGTGTCATTACTTTATATAGTCTAGATATACTTTGGAAGACTGTAGTGATAGTTTTCTATAAAATGGTGTTTTTAGGAAGATAATTTGAATGGGCAAGCATTTTGTTTCCTTAAAAAACCCATTGTTTTGAGAAAAATCACCACTTAAAAGTGGTGATAATGTAGGAAAGACACTTTATATGTGTGGAGTAACTCCTCATAATATTTTCTCCTTTAAAAAATACACACATAAACACATGCAGTTTTCTCTAAGAGAGAATAAAGAAAGACATTAAAATTTATTCACAAAATCCAAATCAACCCAAATAGTTGTTCTTGGATAAAGAGTATAGCATGCATAGACTTGCAGTTTTCAAAGTGTGATCTCCCAGAAAATGGTATCAGAATCACCTGATGACATGGACCTGCAATTCTCCAGCCCCTTTCAAACCCTATTAAATCAGAGGTCCCCAGAAAGCTGATTTCAGAAGCCTCCAGGTGATCTCATGCACACTGATGTCAGAGAACCACTCTTGTCTGCAGTGTGAGTAGTTTATTGGAAATAATCTGGACCCTAAACAGACAATCTCTCTAAGATTTTAGAACCAGAATTCTGGCTGTGATGGCACACGTATGGCACCGGGGAGACTGAGGCAGGAACATTGTCAGTTTAAAGCCAGACAGGGCTGTGTAGAATGTAAGTGGCAGCCTTGGCTACATAACGAGACCCTTTCTAAAACAAATGAACTAGGGGAAGCACTGGCTAACCTTGAGAAAACAAAGGTAAGGATCTCTTGTGTCATTATACATTTTGTACTTCTCAGGGTAACCCAACATTCTACAAGTTATGGAATGGAAATATTTCTTGTTCAAATACAAGACAGTATTTTGGAAACCTTTCTAAAAGGAAGTATGACTCAAGAACACCAAACTATGCTTCTTGAAATCACTTAGCAATGATGTGGAGAATTTCATTAATCAGAGTTAGATCAATTTTTTGCATATTTAGGAAGCTTATTTCCCCTGCCTCTCAACACAAAGACAGTGCTCAGAGCAAGATTTTACTACCACAAGGATAGACCAGCCTTCTCCAACTTCTGTACTGTATTTATTATTTTAGTAAAATAGCTATGTAGAAGAAACAAAATGTCAAATTTTCAACATAGTTTTCTGGTAACTTTGTTGGAATCAGTGGGAGTATGTTGAGCTAGTGATATATTTTGAGAAAACTTGCTCAGAGCTATCTATATTTTTGACAGAGCATATTGTAATATAGTAATAAGTGTGTCGAAATCAACCAAGTTTTTGCTCTGTAGGTGTACATTTAAATATTCTTATCCTGGCAATGTTCAAATGTTGATACTGTCATCAAACATTATAATGTTCATAACTTTAGGAACTTAGGCAAAATATGCTTAGAGTTTTAGTTTTTTTCTATACTTTGAGGATACATGTATTATTATTTTATTTCATAAAATTGGATATATCTTGAACAAAAACATATTTAAAAATATACAACACTTAAAATAGCGCCTTACACAAAGCAACTACTCATTTATATTAGTTATGGTTGTTATTTTTATCTCAACATTTCATGATTAATTTTTCAAAATTAGGAACTTAAAATGTATCTTATTGTGAAGTGGTAGGAATATTGTTAAAGTACTTTTAAGATATTAAGGAATAGATGCTTATTTTTAATAGATTCGTTGAAATTTGTTTATAGATAATAAAATATTTGCTGTGCTATTAACCTGGCTTATTTTGCATGATTAGACAATAACCTGTCTTGTCTTCTTATTGAATTTATTCCATCACACATACTGATAAAAACTAAGAATAGCAATAGTTAAAGAAACACTGCACAAAATAGTCATTTTTCTGGAGATGTCATCCACACACCTACATTTCTGGAATGTGTTTTAAGTTACTATTTGAAAGTAGTATAATAAAGTGCACATCAGGCGTGGGAATGAGTTCATTCTCACCATCTGTTCCTAATTTTTTGGAGCTGAAAACTTTGTGTTATTAAACCATGGTGTAAAATGTAAAAATGATATTAGAAATGAGTTAAAGTCAAAATTCACAGAACTTGAGGCCCTTGGAGAAGAAATTGATAGCTGCGTTACCCAGATCGTTATTCTCAGATAATCCTGGATTTAACTTTCTAAATTTTCCATAAGTTTACAGTTCTTCCAAATATGCTTTCATTCTAATTGCATAAACCTTTCGTTTCTGTTATTGGCATACACAATTTTGTGCCCTGATTTATTTGCCTTCATTTTGGCTAGTACAATTTTAGTACAGCCTATAACTCCCAAATTAAGCCATTTCAATGCTGACACAATCTCGTGACAGAATTTGGTGGCTCTCTCAAGACCTCACAGCTTCATTTTTCCACAAGTGAAAAGGGATTTGACATTTCCTAGGGGATATGGACCACAAAGGTTATATTATCTTTTTGTTGCATCCTTGGCAACTTCCAGAGTCTTCTAAAAGACTTGTCTGTATTGAGATCTTGTCTTATGCAGACATGAATTTCAGTGGGGTTTGAAAAGATACAAAAATTGGTTTGGCTCCAAAATGTCTCTATCCTTAGTCTTGCTAATGTACTAGACACTTTCTCATCAATCACTGTTCTACGTTTGGATTAGAAACCATGGTTAACATGCAGATTTACTCTAGATACAGTCAACATTGATTCGGCATTTATACTGACACAAGCATTATAGTAAGTGGGTTCACAGGAATGTACATGTGCTAGCTTGGGTAGGGTCTCTGTTATCTTAGCCCCAGTCACATGGATCAAATGAGCTGTCAGCTGTGCGGAGGATGTTCAGCTCACTTTCCTAGGAGATAAAGGGTCACTTAACCTGTCAATCATAAAATGTGCTAGGAGACATTTCTCTGCTTGAGAGTGACAATTGTTTGAAAAGTGCTCCTTAGGAGATGAGGCTAATTACTTTATCTCATCGCTCTTCATCTTAGTAGCTCACATCACATTGGTTCCTAAAGAATAAGACTCTCTTAAGACTTTTTGACTAAATCTATGCTTTTCTTTTGTCTCATCTTTATTGATTTCCTGGGAACTGAATCCTGAAAACGTGTTCCTTTGTGATATCTCTCTTCGAATAACATTAATAATACATGGTATGTTCACTGTCTGCGGCACTGACATCGCTGCTCCACCATCTCATTCTTACGAGAAAAGAGCTGTTTTTTCTGTGGTTTAAATATCTATGTCCATGTTAGGACTGGTTTCTAGGAGCTTCTCTTTTGATGTCTTGCTTTTTAAAATTTTCTTTTATTCCACTTCTTCCTTGGTTTAATCCCCTCTTTTTGCCTTTTTAAAAGGCTCCTTATAGTTCTGACTCCCAGGCTAGACCCAAACACTAAACAGTTTGCATTTTGTTTTTACTCATCTGCATCTCTTATCTCAGCAGAGGGGACATGGTGTTCTCTCTGTCCTGTGTCACACATGTCGCATGAGCCACCTTACTTTCCATTCTGATGAGTATCTGTCTAAGAGAGGGACAGTAAAAGTGATTTTTTTCAATTACTTTTTATTAGTACATGTTGGCAGTACCAAATGATTACATTTCTACTGGACAGTTGGTGCACATTCATAACACATCAAAATTCCTTTTCTGTGACCTCCTCTGTTCTTCTCTCTCCCTCTATCTTTTGTTTTTAAATTTTTATTTTAAAGAGAATAAAACCAAGCAAAGTAAAACAGAATAAACCAATCAAAACAGAACAGTATGGCACAGGATTTCAAAACAAGATAATAAGAAATCAACAATGGTTACCATAATGCTTCTTGTTGTCTTTAAAATAGCTGTATATAACTTTAGACATAGTAAAAATCAAGCAAAACAGGATAGAACAAATAAAAGCAAAACACAGAATGCAATAAAGGGTTTTAAAATAAGATAACGATAAATCCAAAATGGTTACCATAGTATGTCTTGTTATCTTGGAAATAGCAGCCCATACCATTGGATATAAAAAAAAAATCAAACAAGACAAAGCAGAATAAAATACAACCCAACAAAATAATGAAAACGATACAAGAGTCAAAACAAGAAAACAGGGAATTAACAAAGTCTACCACCTTCAGAAGGAGATCCCCCATATATGCTACATTGCATATTGTTTTCCTCTGAATAGATGATCAGACTACTGGCTTTAGGTCACAATGCAGTGAAACATTAAGCACTTCAAGCATTAAGTTATATTTTACCTTAATAGCTATCATCTCAGCCTGTGTTTCCCCAGATCAGCCAGTTGCTTACAGTGTGGGGAGGGGCACAGTCTTCTTGTCTCCCTGTCCATGCACAGGTAGGGGCTGGCATCTGTTTCTCACCCCTGCAGCCTGTGTATGGTACCGACTCTCAGGGAGAGCTTGTCACTCTTTGATTTCTTGTTCTCTTCCCCCACAGTCTGCAAATGGCCTCTTTCCATCTTTTAGTATCTTTCTCATAGGCAAAAGATCTATCTTAGTTACATCTTGTTATCTCTTTGTACTCTTTATTTGCATTTTGTATTTCTTACAGAAGAGAAATCATGGAATATTTAAGCTTGTATGTCTGATTTATTTGATTTTAACATTATGTTCTCAAGGTGCATCCATTTTGCTGCACATGATTTGAGTTTATCACTCTTTGTGGCAGATCAGTGCTCCAATGTGTGTAATGGTCACATTCTCTTTATCCATTCACCTGTTGATTAACAGGGTGCTTCCCAGATTTAGGTATTATGAATTGTGCTGCTATAGACATGGGTATCATGTATCACTGAAAAATGATGTCCTTAGCTCATTCAGAAAGATGTCTAGAATGGGGTAGCTGGGTCAAATGGAATTTCTAGTTTTAATTTTTTAAAATGTCTTCATTTTGATTCCCTTAATGGCAGTACTTAGGAGTTTACTTTCCTATGGAAAAGGGTCTTACTTCCAACAAATTAAATGTTTCAGTTTTAATGTTGAATCTTCTCTATGTGGTTAGTAAGCTTTCCCAGTACCATTTATTAAACAGGCTATTGTTCCTGCAGTCCGTGTTTTTGAGGGCCAATAAAAAAAAAGCAGGTAATAATAATTGCTAGCATCATTTAGTTTCACATGTGCTGTGTATTATTTATACTGTTTCACATAGATTATCATGTTTGATTTTCACAACCCTAGGAGTTTGATAATATAGGCACGATGAACTTAAAACAACAACTTGTTTGGCATGATTACTATTTAAAAAATTTTTTTTTCATTTTCTTTTTTTTTTTTTTTATCGGTACCAGGGATCAAACTCACGACCACACACTTAAGGCAGGTGTTTAAGCCGCTGAGCTAAATCTCCAGCCCGAATGATTACTATTGATCAGTATGAGTACAATGAAACAGGAGGAGAAAACTAAATCTGGCCTTTTAGTAACTTTCTTCTATTTCTAGTAAGTACAGTTGTTATTTCCCAGTTTTAACTCTTCATTACTTATTTCATGATCCTAAACTTCTGCAGACACTTTTATGTTACTTTCAGTAGCATATTCAGCCACTGAACTCATCAATGAATGGAATCTCTGGAGTACAACAGCACAGGGTCCCACTGCCTTCTATATATATATATATGGATTTGGGGAGGCATGTTAGATCTAAACCATAACACAGCCTTGAAAAAGAAGAAATGACAGATATTTTCACAATGTTTTTTTTTTTTTTTTTTTTTTTTTTTTTTTTTTTTTTTTTGCAAAAGCAACTGCTATTTATTGCTATAATTTGTGTACATAAATTCTCCACTAGTCCTCAGGAAATGGGTATCGTGTCTTATTCTTATTTTTCCTGGAGAAATATAAAATGGATGAGGGCATTAGAATGGCTTTCTTTAGTAATTATTCCTCCATAAACAGTAATAGCATTTCACAAAATCTTCAAAGCAGTGTGTGCTAGGTTTAAGAATAGAGGGAGGAGATGGAAAGTTAATTTTTTAAAATCTTCATTGTGAATCAGAAGGTACAGAATTCTTAAAGCTATGTGGGAAAGGCCACTTGCCAAGCAAACCCTACAGTTTTTTATTTTATGAGACAGGTCAAGTGAAGAAAAGAGTAAAATAATGAAGAAATATTCAAGTTTAGAAACGATCCCCACAGATGTACATTAAGAGGTGTGTCTTGTCCCTTGTTGTCCACTTTTCAGCCAGTCTGTGAGAACCTGAACTAACGGATAAGATTCTGCTCTGGATGCAAAGGTGCTTAAAGAGATGCACATTCCATACTTCTTTTGCATACTATTTTCTTTTGTTTTTCTTTTGCATACTATTCCCCAAAGACAAGAAGTTGCATCAGGTAATTAGTTGGTATCATAATATTACTTATTAGAGTAGATAACTTTTTTCTAAGTAGAAGTAAGTAACATTTATTAAACTCTGATTCTATACAAGTATAGTAAGTATGAGCCTACACAATCTATTCAATCATCTTTATGGGATAGATATTTTTATCCTTTTAAGGATGAAAATCTCAGTGTAGATGGTTTAAATATTTTCTTTATTGTCACTATTACGGTATGGCAGAATATATTCTCAAGTTTTATTTTAAAAGCGGATGCTCTTTTTAAATATATCAAGAAGCCTCTGATTTTTTATCATCACAGAACAGTTCTGAATACTAAACTTTTTGACAGAATGCTTGAAGTGATTAAAAACTCAATAGAACACTAAACAAGTTAGCAATAATTATGATATAATCTCTAACTCAGCATCACAATGTCTATAAAAGGATCCACATTTTTCTCTCACAGGCCACTGTTGCAGTTGGACTGTTTAATCCCCATCTAAACAAGCTCTATTATATGCTCACCAGAGAGCATTTTCAGACGTCATGCTTGACCTGAGCTTGTCCTCTGTTACCTAATCTATGTTAAACTTAATTAATTTTTCCGTGACACATATTGTACCATAGTTGGAGACACTCTTACTTCCTGCTCACTCAATAGACACTGCTTAACATTAGACATAATTAGCCAAAATTAAATAGCATACATTGACTAAGATATGCCACCATATCAGAGCCTCCAAATACATTTTGTTGCAGTCACAGTCTCAAGAAAATAGAAGTTTAACAAAACAACATATACAAACTGAATGTTTTGCTGAATTAAACAGAACATTGAGTCACAATGATCCTAAAGGTCTTGAATATTACATTAAGGAACTAACTGAAGTCTTTAGCTATGCACTCTTGTGTTACAAAGATTATTTTGGCAGTAGAGTAGGAACCTTTGCCAGTGAAGGATTGGGAGCGATACACCAGTTTACAGGTAATCAAATAAAACATGTGAGTGCAAGGGATGCTCCATCTCCATTACCCACATGCCCGAAAGCCACACATCCTGCAGGAATCTTCTTTGATCTCCTTTCTGGAAAGATCTGCTACCCAGAACCCTTTTATGCCGTCATGTTGCACCAAATGAAAAAATAGAAAATCGATAAACACATGAGAGCCCAAACATCACCTTTGTTACCAATGCAGGAGGATTTGAAGAAGTACGTGTTATCTGTAGGCAAATGCATCCTTAATTTCAGGTCTCAGATCCTAGGTAGCCCTGACTTTAACAAAATCAAGCTAGAACCTGGCGGTGAGATGAGGAATCTAATCCACAAATGGGAAGAAAGGAAATGTAGAACTCCAATTTGTCAATGGAGAAAATATATATTTGCTTGGAGTGGGAGGCATAAAGCGACAGAACAGGAATAGGAATGACTGTAATACTATTTTCTATTAAGTAGTAGCAAAATTAAGAATGTAAAAAAACGTATTAACTTAAAATATTTGTAATCTTAAAACACTCTGGTCTTATTCAGAATGCACTGTAACTCAGTTATTAGACATTGTAGTATATTTATTTTAAATATATAACCACTACTGTGTTCTATATTGACTTATCTCATAATTTTTTATACATTTAATATATTAGTCTGCTTTTATTGCTATAAAAATATCAGAATCTAGGAGGTTTTTTAGCTCACAATTCTGCACTTCAGGGGCAAGACTCTGGTGCGGACCACGTGGCTGATGATGTCACCAGAGTAAAAGCTTGTGAACAGTAAAAATATCACTTTGTGAAACAAGAAGCTGGTGAAACCAGAGATGAACCCCACGGAAACCACTGTGGACAGCACTTGTCAATGAGTGTGCATCAACTGCCTAGTAGACCACCTAGGAGACTATGCCTCTGTAAGTCCTTTACCTCTTAAAGACAACTTGAAGACCCAGATTAAAACATAAGAACTCTTGGGGAACAATTGTAAATCATAATACGTATTTACACGTTAATGTGTTATCTTTTCCCAAGTAGCTGGTGTCTTTCTCTTATCTCTGTTGAGCATAATTGGTGGACTGTGCTAATGATGCTAACCCGTGTCCAAGGTGTGGTGACTTTTGCCATGTGTAACTCTGTAGTGAACCTCTGCGGTTCTGTTCCACTAGGGCTTTACATGCTTAGGAAGAGTCAATTGAACTTCTTCTCAAACATGCTTATAACAATTGCACATACAATTATAACTATGAAATGTAATAGAATATACATGTAAAAAATTAAGTCTATAAAAACCAAGTCAAAATCTTTGAAAAGTTTAATATTAAATCAGCAAAAAACTCCACCATTTTATACTTAAGACAAATTAGAAAAAGAAAAAAAAATCTAGGCTTTGTTGTTGTAGATATTCAGAAATCTTTGAATTCTCACTCTATTCCAAAGAAAAAAAGAGTATAATAAATATTATATATCCATCAGCAGAGCTGTATTTTAAAATGTTGTTGAATGTATGTCCATGTAGTCATGTAGAAATATACATGTAAGCAATAAATATTAGAATTAAATAAAGTGGAATCCTAAAGTAATTGTATTTAAGTGGGAACTATTGGTCAATTTTCCCTATGATTTTTTAATCTTTTTTAAAAGATTTTGGTTCCATTTTATTTTTATATTTTATAAAATTACATAAACATCTTTTATTATCCTAGGTAGGAAAAAAATGCCAGCTTAGGTTATTTCCTTGAATAAAACCTGAGTGCTCTGGCAAACTTTACAGCTGGAGCCTGTCAGAATAATTTTTTGTGTTAAGAACTAAGATTAACCAGTGTTCTTGCTTGTGACCTATTATGTTCCTCTGTTTATTACAAAGCTGAACTCTGTTTTAGCTTTGTGGAACATTCCTAAATGGTGTTTTGGTTATGGCTCTGTCACTAACCAAGGTTGTGGCCATATAAACTCAAAGAATTTTAGCTTTTGATGTATATAATTATAGAAATAGCCTAAATAATGAAAGACTCTCCCCAATGTCAATTTTATATAGTGATTTTCCTAGACAAGAGTTTCTATGGATTTTCAAAGAGTCTCAACACGTTTCTCTAGAATTATTTCATAGATGATTGTTAGTCTTCAGTTTGAACATTTCTAGTAAGAGAAAAATTGGAGTTTGCTTATGTTTATTAAGTACTTAAGTTTTTAATAACATTATTAATGAAAAACTAATGTTTAAAATGTGCTTCCTTAAGTTGAGCTTCTGAATTATAATCAGACATAGTTTACATTGCAGTATTCATTTTTGTTCCCTCAAGCTGTGAAAATAAGGTGAGTGTCTACAACTCATAATAACTTAAAAATATTCAGAAACAATTATGGTATATTTTCTTCCCTAAAACTTGTCATATCCAAGGTACGGTTTTTTAGATTCTCCTTCATTTCAGTTACCTTTCTTTGGCATTTATTGGCGAGGTGTTCATTTTCTACCACAAACTATCTCAGACAGATCTGAATTAAAATCCAGGGATGTTTTCTTCTTTATAGGAGAGCATCAGATACTTACTGTGCAGTGGATACAACTGAGATTTTTCAACCCATAGAACTATGGCATCTAATCATGAACACAAAGATTATTCATGCACAGGTAAGTCAGATCTTCTTTTTATGGGAATTTTAAACCTTCCAGCATGTTCAGAGTCATTGGACCAAAATCACTTTAATAGGAAAACAAACAGAGAGAGGTCCTCAAATTTCCATTGCCAGTGCTGAGAGTTTCTCAGGCCAGCATACCTCTTCATTCCTGATTCCACCTTGTAATTTTCCTTTAAGTTTTGTCTTTCTTTTTCACTTGATTGAGGATTGAGCCTTAAAGTATGTGTCTTTAGAGTTCCATACACAAAAGAAAAACAAAAACAAAAGCAAGCAAACAAACAAAAAACAGACTGAGAGGGAAAGTGTAAATGTTGCATCATGAAAGATATAGAGGATAAAATTTCAAGTATAAATAAATATTATTAGCAATGGGGATGTTGTCAAGAAGAATGTGGGAAGTTAGAGGAATCATGCTGATTTTGGTAGTCAATATTTTATCGGTCTTTGAAAATGAAGTTTCAAAAGGATATTATAAGAATTTAAGGAATGAAATTAGTAGAGAAGAAATGAAAGCATTTTTCGGATGACTGATATACATATGCTGAATTTAGCTTGATGAGTTACCAGTTCAAAATACATTTCCTCTACTCTCAAATTTGTAAATATATATAGCTTTATGGCTCTTTTTCCATGTTTGAAGAAGTTGAACAGGGAACAAAGGAATGTGGATTTCAGGATTATAACTCAATGGGTATACAATTTGAAGTGGTTGTTTTCAAAAAGCTAAATTTCTTTGATAATAATTGGTGGAAAGGGAAGAAGCAGCATTTGAAAATTCCATGAATAATGAGGAAAAGATGCTATAAAGGGAAATTTCAAATTCATATGAGACATTAACGAGCAAAAAACCCCCAAATATCAGAGGGACACTGTACTGTCTCTTGTATATCCAAAAAGTAAAGACCACTAAAGAATCTGGATCTTGAGACACTTTAAGAAGCGGTTATTACTGAAATAAGAATTTTAATAATCACCCAGATAATAGAGAAATGAAAACAAAAACTCAGTAAGCCCAAGTCATCACAAAAAAGTGAGATATTGAGAATTAAGACACTCAAATATGTACTATCCTTCTTTATAAAATAGAAACAAAACCAAAAAAAAAAAAAAAGATTAGGATATAACATTTGAAAGTAAAACATACTTAAGTAAGCATGTGGATTTTGAAAGATCATCTTGATCTGAAATTTGAAAACTAAGACTCTAAATGGGCAAAGACCATAATTCAATAAACATAGGGTTGTTGGTGGCTTTCAGGAAAAAAAGGAGAAGAAAGACAATATTTTAAAAATTAAGACTAAGATAAAAGACAGTAACTGAAGGAAGGCAAGAAAAAAAAAACAAAGGATAAAAGAGAAGCAAAAAAGTTCAGAAGTAAAGACATTGATACATCTGGACTCCCTGAAAGAGACAAATAAAACAAAACAAAGCAAAACAAACAAAACTCAGCAAAGTACATGTAATAGCTACAATCCATAGAAACTTTCCAGATTAAATAAAACCTGAACAATACTTATTACAAAATAACTACTAAGTTTCTGGAAAAATAAACACAGAATGAGTGACTCCAAGATATAGCCTAGTAAAACAATTAAACTTCAAAAATAAAGATATTATCCTCAGAATCTCCAGGAAAATTATCACATAAATTACAAGTATGAAGTGAATTTGACATCAGATTTTTAAATTAAAAAACCAGCATAAAGGCAAATCCAAAATAGAGGGTTTTTTTTAACAACTCAGAGAGATGTGTTAACCAAGAATTTTATCAGACTACACAATCTCAAGCTACACAAAAAATTTTCAATATACAAAATCAAATATTTTGTACCCATGAATCTGGTTTGAGAAATTCACTAAAGGATGATTTTCACTCGACTAATGTATGACTGAAATTTCTCAACAAAATGACCGATGGTATTTTAATAAGTTCAATTTAGATCTATGTATAAAAGAAAGACGCACAATGAGAACGGAACACTGACAAATGTTTTTGCATGTTGTAAAAAAATCAGAACTCAGAATAACACCTTTAGAATGGAAAAAGACAAAAAGAAAGACTAAGCACAGTGTTTTTTGTATAAAGTGCTAAGGAATTAAAAACTGAAAAAATCAAATAGTAAAAGTTGAAACGGAAAACAAGAGAATAAGGCACTGATGGATTATAGCTTAAAAAGTAACCCTGAATGAAATACGTTTTTCTCTATACCAGTTCATTTTAAAGTAAACCAAGAAAGAACACACATTTTAATGGAGGTAAAATTCCTAAGCTTATTGAATTGTAGATTTGAAACCAGCCATCTAAGTTATATGAATAAACGTGAATGGGCTAATCTCACCTATTATGATAAAAGATTTTTAATTTGCCTCCAAGAAGCAAGACCCACCTATATACTTTAGAGGAGAGACATTTAAAACAAGTGATTCAGAAAGGATAAGAATAAAAGAAGTGGACCAACTGTGAAATGTAAATGATCAGATAAATGCCAAATAGAAGAAACTCAAGTGTAAAAATAAATCGTATAAGTACTGTAAGAAAACATGTACTAGGATGAAAACTAGAATTGAGTGAATTCCTCTTCCACCCAGTGCAGAGAAGTTTATAGCTATTAATCAAAATCCAGTGAATAGAGGGAAAGTTGATAGATTTTGACCATAGAAAGATTAAAAATAAAAAGGCGCTGAAAATTCTATCAGCAAAGTTTACAAAATAAGCCTGAGAAACTGAGAAAACACCTGAAGAATATATTATAGCCATGAGAAAGCAGTCCTGACATAAATAGTCTTAAATGTCAGGTTAATGAACCAAAAGCATGATAGAAATATTGAGAAAAGAAATGGGGAGACATTTAGTAAAAACATGCAAAAATGTCACCTTTAATCTTTGAGAAGATGGTTAATCTCACTTAACACAAATTTAAATTAAAAACACCAACATAATTTTTTAACTCTCAGATCTGACAGAAGTTAAAAGGTGTAAGAATGCATTCTACAGTGCAGCTATGAGAGCAGGTAGTGTGTTTACCAGTAAGAATGCCATCTTGCTTAGCTGCTTTAGTTTAAAACAATAACAAAAAAAAATTTTTTCATTCTCTTACAATTCTGAGGGGGGCAGAATCTTGAAAAGTATGAGCAGGAGAATCAGTCCTGTGTCTCTTCTGATGGTTGCTGGTATTCATGGTATTTGTGGTGATATCACTCCAATCTGTGCTTCTGTGACCATAGTGACTCCTTTTCTGTTTTAACTCAAATGTGCTCTGTACCTCCTGCATAAGGAAACTTGCTTTAAATTTTAGAGACAATTGCATAATGTACAATGACCTTTAATTTTATCTGCAAAAACTATTTTCACAGAGTATGTTGGTTAGAGCATCTATGCATCTTTTTTTTTTTTTTTTTGAAGCCATCAGTCTATCCAGTACACCTAGCGAGCTCATTTCCAGGGAAACACCCTGAAAATACACATTCTCTATGAAAGTACATAATAACAAGATTACTCTTCTTTCTGTGTTATTATATGATATCAAAAGTGACCTAAATGTCCATATATGGGAGGATGGATGCATGAACTAGAACATACCTACATAACAGAATATTATTCAGCTATACAAACATGTCAGAAGAGTCTCTGTGAACTAGTATGGAAGAATTTCCAGGAAACAAAGTGAAAAATAGGATCTGTAGTGTTCCATCTTTTATAGAAGATAACACATAGGGAAATGTACATGCTGCTCATTTTTGCAAACAGAATTTCAAGAAGGAAAAGCAATGATTTTTGTTACATATAGAATGGAAATAAGGTAGAAAAATTGGAGGTGGGGTGGGAGTTACAGTAGATGGTGTGAGTGGAGAGTAATATTTCTCTGACTGTAGTGTTCAGTCCTGCCTTTTAGAGCCATGCTTATGTTTAACATATCCATTAACTGTTAACATTGACTTAGTTATTTATTTTAATAATTAAAATGGACAATTAAAAGACCCCAGAATATAGAGAAAGGGGTCTAAAATATGATATAAAGAATCTAAATGAGCTTATCAATATTACAAATGAATAACAACCACCCTGGAATCAAACATTTCTTCAAGACTTAGTCCTATTTGTTGAACAGTAGCATTAAAAACAGAAAACTTTTTTTTTTTTTTTTTTTAGTAAGGGGATTCAAACTCATGAACCTTGTGCTTCCCAGGTAGGCACTTACACCACTGAGCTAAACCACAGCCCTGCTATTGCTATTTTGATGTAATTGTTTTCCAGGTTCTTTCAGTAAAAAGAGGTGGGAAGTGTGGGCATGTGAATACATGTGCTATATCTGTGTATCTGTTCTAGTGCATTTACTCATCCTCCTGTATGTGGGCATTTAGGTCACTTTTGATATCTTATAATAAATAGCACAGAAATATATCTGTATTTGACTTTTATAAATAGGATATGCATATATCACTATTTTTTCTTTCTTCTTGAGTACATAATGTTATCTGCAGACTCCAATTTACAATGTTGTTGAATTAGACATAGCATAATATTTGTGTGTGTGTGTGTGTGTGTGTGTGTGTGTGACTTTCATTTTTATTTTAAAGAGGATAAAGCCAAGGAAAATACAA
This sequence comes from Cavia porcellus, assembly GCF_034190915.1. Lineage (NCBI taxonomy): Eukaryota > Metazoa > Chordata > Mammalia > Rodentia > Caviidae > Cavia > Cavia porcellus. The sequence continues at coordinate 58,873,912 of NW_026947505.1, forward strand.
CAGAATAAAACCAATTAAAAATAAACCAATATTAGTGATACAGGACTTCAAAGCCTTACAAAACCAATAATAGTTACCATAATGCTTTTTGTTGTCTTCAAAATAGTTGTAGATACTTTTGGACTTAGTAAACATCAAACAGAACAGAATATAATAGAAACAATAAAGCCAAAACAATGAATACAGTAAAGGGCTTCAAAACAAGCCAGTAGTACATCCAAAATGGTCACATAATGTCTTGCTATCTTTCAAATAGCTGCTCATGCCATCAGATTTAACATAAACAAAACAAAAGAGAATAAAACTCAAACCAACAAAACAATGAAAATGATGTGTTTCCGGCCAGGATGTCTTGTTGGTAAGGTCTGAATCTGTCCCCATTGTAATCTGAGAAGGAAGCACTCTGGGAGACAGGCTTGGGTGTGGCTGCCCCTACTTGGCAGCAGCTGGCTCATGACTCTGATCCCCTCCTGGTAAGGCTCCTGGTTCTCTCACCCTGTAGTGAGTGTAGTTTTTAATATGTAGGGGTTTTTTCCCCCCACAAAGCTCAAAATCGGAGTCAGCTTACCCAATTAAAACTCCTAACTCCAAAATCCCAAACTATGAGACCCTAAATTCCTCATCCTGTCTATGCCTCAATTCCCTCATCCTGAAATGAAACATTAGTGTGACCTTAGGATTTTTGTACAATATAATAAATGATTGATGATATGCTGCTTAGAAAGATCCTTTGCATATAGTTTTGGTGTGAATTGATACCTTTTCAGTTGCACAAATTAAGATCTTGATCAGAAAGGACTCTCAGTGAGGGAAGTAACTTCATTCCTACAGAAGATTTTTGTGTTAGTTTTACTGTCTTTCTACAGTAAATGAGATGTAAACATTCATACTTACAGAATATCTGTATTCCGAAAGCTGTCCTGACATAGTTTAACAGACTTGCCTTTAAAAAGAAATACCATGTATTTATTTAGATTTACACCTGAGAAAATGTTTTTCCATAAATTAACCAACTTCAGTTTAATCTGTGTGCTCTATTCCACCCTAAATAATGGAGTCCCTAGCCTATACGATGCTAATTACCTGAATGAGTTCTGTGCATTCAAACTCTAAGTTACAGGTAATTAACTTAATTAATTTTTCATCCTAATTTGATCCCCAAAGCCCTATTTTAGTTGCAATTTTTTGTGGAGTTCTGATTTAACCAATGAAACACACAAAACAGCTCAATGCTCCAGTTATGACTTATATCTTTGTACAACAATAGACAACCAAACAGTATTTATCATTAGTACACAAGACAATATGAAAAGTAGAAGCATGCAGAGAAAGACGCTGGAGGACACAAGAAGTAACTACAGAGGAAACAGCATCATAGAAAAGAAGAAAGACGTTAGATGAAATAAAAAAATATCAAGAAAAAGGGAAAAGACCAGAAAATATTTGGATGGTAATTTTAAAAATATGTAAAGGAAAAGAAATAATTGTTAATAAATAGTAACAATGAGAAATAAACATGGGTGACTCAAAGTGCATGTGAAAGGAAAGAGTAGAAAAAATATTCCTTTATGAACATTGGAAATATTTGATGCAAATCAAATATTTGAATTTAAAAGAGTAAAATATGTATTCACATTTCCTTGTAATCAAACCGCTGCAGAACCACAAGCTGGGCAGGAGACCTAGGTTTTGGCGGTACAGAGTAGGTAAGCCCTGGAGAAGAGGCTCTGGGCCGTGGAGGCCCAGCCTCGGACCTCACAGGCCAACGCCAGCCCGACCTCCACTCTCCTCACGCAGCCCTCTGCATCTGAAGAACAAGGAAACTGTCCTTCTTCCTTAACCTCTGAAGGGACCCGACATGGAAATGAAATGGAAAGCATAGGCCTAGTTCGCGTGTAAGCAGGGCGTGGTAATGCACACATTGCCTGCTGCCAGGAAAGCACGGCAACAATTCAGCAACCATTGATTCAGGATAATTAAGTCCAAAATAAACCACAAGTCCTCAAAAATGACATTTGTACATCTATGGCATTTCCTAGATATGAATAAATAGATATGAAAATTCATAGAATTACAACTAATTAAAAGCTGCTAGCTTTGCGCACTGGCTGTGCTGTAGCCAATGAGGTTTATGGGAGGCAGGATTATTGCTAATTGAAAAGTTGCCCCAGCACTTTAGTAAAATAGCCATATGAGAATTGGAAGACATAGTAAAAATGATCAGATTAGAAATAAAAATATTTTAAATAAGAATATTAAAATGCTGAAGGAGATAAAAGAAACAGTAGGATATAAAATTATAGCAAAATGAAAGAGCCCGAATTTAGAGCCAAAAAGTTCTGAAATGGAGTGTATCACTAAGTAATGGAATAGTTGGTGGTTGATTTTTCTGAACTTTAATTCTCTCATAGAATTATTGGTATATCTATTTCATGTTTTAGTGTAAACAAATAAATGAATCTTAAATACAAAGAACAAAATCATTTTATTTTCAGGAAAATAGAAGGAATTGGTGGTCATCATGTTAAGTGTAAAAGTCTGAATAAAAAAGGCAAGTATGTGTTCTTACCTGTGTAGAACTGAGAGGAGGGTTAGAGAGGAGAAGCAGGAAGAGGAGAAGAGAGAGAGGAGTGGAGAGGAGAGGAGACGGGTGGAGAGGAGAGGAGGGAGAAGGAGAGGAGAGCAGAGGAGAGGAGGGAGGAAGAGAGGAGAGGAGAGGAGAGGAGGGAGGAGGAGAGGAGAGGGGAGGAGAGGAGAAGGGAGGAGAGGAGAGGGGAGGGGTGGAGAGGAGAGGAGAGGAGGAAAGAGGAGAGGAGGAAAGAGGAGAGGAGAGGAGGGTGGAGGAGAGAAGAAGAGAGGAGAGGAGAGGAGAGGAGAAGAGAGGAGAGGAGAGGAGAGGAGAGGAGAGGAGAGGAGGAGAGGAGAGGGGAGGGGTGGAGAGGAGAGGAGAGGAGAGGGGAGGGGTGGAGAGGAGAGGAGAGGAGAGGAGAGGAGGAGAGGAGAGGGGAGGGGTGGAGAGGAGAGGAGAGGAGAGGGGAGGGGTGGAGAGGAGAGGAGAGGGGAGGAGAGGAGAGGGGAGGGGTGGAGAGGAGAGGAGAGGAGAGGAGAGGAGAGGAGAGGAGGAGAGGAGAGGGGAGGGGTGGAGAGGAGAGGAGAGGAGAGGGGAGGGGTGGAGAGGAGAGGAGAGGGGAGGAGAGGAGAGGGGAGGGGTGGAGAGGAGAGGAGAGGAGAGGAGAGGAGAGGAGGAGAGGAGAGGAGAGGAGAGGAGAGGAGAGGAGAGGGGAGGGGTGGAGAGGAGAGGAGAGGAGAGGAGAGAAGGAGAGGAGAGGAGAGGAGAGGAGAGGGGAGGAGAGGAGAGGAGAGGGGAGGGGTGGAGAGGAGAGGAGAGGAGAGGAGAGGAGAGGGGAGAAGAGGAGAGGGGAGGGGTGGAGAGGAGAGGAGAGGAGAGAGAGAAATAACCAAAGCATGTCATGCACATGTGTCATATGTGCGAGTGAACATGGCAAAACGAAGCCCATGTTCTGGCTATCTAGTATACACTAGTAACAAATAGTATAATGTTTGTCACTTATGAAAAAGTGAGTTAGAAATTGAAGCTTGGTCAAGAGACATTCTTTCATTTTTCTTTGCAATTCTATGTATGAAGATGTATTTGTGCTCATTAGATTTTAAATTGCCTAATTTGTAGCGCTGCAAATATGATGTAGTACCTGGTCTATCTGAGTGCACATTTCACTTACAGTAGTCACAAATTTTCTCCCTATTCCCATGAAAAAGATGTTCTTCAGAGTAAAATGCAGTCCAGATACTTCCCTTAAGTGTGGCCCTGTCTAGAGGAGAAGGTGGTATAAAGATGGTATAATTATTTTTCTAGAGGTCGGTTACCATATTTTTTTCCCAAGTTTGACATTTATCTCTTCAGGATATTTAGAGAAAATTTTTAAAGAGATTGACATACTAACAGCATGCATGTTTTCATCCAGAAATTTCATCCATTTTATTTGATTTGTTTTTAAACAATGTTTTCTTTTTCCTTAGTGAATCTTTTGGTATTCTTTGTAAATAATTTATGCATTATATTCCTATGAATTATAGACCTTGTCTGTTATTGTCTTAGATTCCATTAGGTATCCAACAAGACTAATTTTTTTACATTTAATATTTTACAGACATAATGTAAAATTTTCTTATTTTAAAGTGCAATTTATTTTGCATTTTAAAGTTTGATAATGTCATGGTGTAGAAATTTTCTTTTGCACGTTATTTTTACTATTTGCACATAATCAAAAGAACTTTCAAAGACAATGTGGCATGATAAGTAGAGATTCTAACATGCTTTGTCCTTTACACGCTGAGAAATGAGTTCTAGATTTAATTTTCTAAGCATGACAGTTTCTTTGGTGTATTTTTGTCATTGTCTTAGGTGATAATTTGTCTTTCTTTCCTTTAATGTTTTGAAGAGAATTAATTAATTAAACCATGATTTTTACCCTCATACATTGTATTAATGAATTGTAAGGCCTCACTCTTGTGATAAATGTTTGAAAAGCATGTCATGGTATTTGGAGGTAACTTCAAAAGGGTGTTTGTGCTATAGGTTATAAGCATGTTTTGAATTATGTTGTTACATCTCAGTTTTAAAGATAGGACTCAGAATAATATGTCTTGAAGGAATACAACTATAGAACTCTATTGTAAACTCTGAAGGCAAGAGTATTTTCAGTGATGAACACAACAGAGAAATATACACAGATGTTTAGATTAGATAAATCTGCAATATAAATATGGTCTATTTATCTAATCAATGTTACTACTTTTTGCTAAGAAAACACTATTTTTGTATTTGCAAAAATGTGTATGTTAACTGATATAAAATGATAAAATGCCTGTTATTAATGTTCTTTGGTAAAAATAAGACGCTCTAGTCCACTTGGTTTGTTAAACAATTTTTCTTTTGCAAACTATTTTCTGTGCCTGTTTTCTCTCATTTTACTTTTAACTTTTTAAAAAAATTGCTTTATGTATTTGGTGTAACTCAGAGTTTAGAGTACTTTTTATTCTAAGTCTTCTCTTTTATATAGTCCTTTTTATGTCCTTTAATAAACTGCTTTGATGGTGATGATGATTTTGCAATTTTAGTTTTTTTGTTCAAATTCAGTGCTTTTTAACATTTGTTTTATTTTGTTCTATTTTAATTTCTAAAGTCTTTAGCTCACTTTTTTTCCTGATAATTTACTTTTCTATGTACAATCCTTTGGCAATAAGTTTCAACAAGAACTTGTAACTATTAAGCTCCTTCTCTTTCTCTGAGGATGTCTTATATCTCCATTTCTTCTAAGCAAAAATTTATCTGGGTATACAATTCTGAGTTCATTATTTTGAACATCTGGCTTCAACCTTTTTGTTGTTGATAAAAACAGTCTGCTGTCAGTGTAATCTATTTTTAACATGTGTTCAGTCTGCTTTTTATTATTCTGAGATTTTAAACAAATATTTGCATTGATTTTTATTTATCTTGTTCCTGTATTATTATGATTTGTTAATCTGAGCATTTTATCTTGAAAATTGCCAGTTCTTACGTTTTTATAATATTCTCTCTCTCTCTCTCCTTCTCTTGATCCTTTTATGGAATTCCTGTGAGTTTAATCAATACATAAATATTTAAGAGTTGCCAAGTTAAAGCACTTTTCTAAGAATTACAGTATTACCACATTTTGTTTTATGTTGAATATTTCTAATAACTTATCTCTCATATTATCTAACTTTAGCATTGTGCTTTAGTTCTTTTTTTTTTTTTTTGCCAAATGTATTTTTTCTACTCATCCATTTTTTATGTTTTTCGGCTTTTCCCGAGTTTTACTTAAAAATTAAATGTTTCATTGGTAGAAGTACGATTTGCTCTTTATCTGATCTACATACTTTTCATGCTATAATTTTCCTGCATATTACAGTCATTTTATGATCTTTCATATCTAGCTCCATCGTTCTAGTTAAAAGCATACATCTAGAAGTCATCAATAATTTTTCTTTTTCATTCACCTGTATGTCTAATCCTTGACTTATCTTCAGTATATATTTACAAACTGCAGGTCATACTATTTTCCACTGTCCTATTCCAGCACAAAAGACTCTGAATTTACCCTAAGATTACTTCAACAGCCTCCTAAATAGTCTCCCAACTCCAGCATTGTTTATCACCTCCTTTGTGATTCCCAACCTCAATCCCAGTGAATGTTTTATTAAGTCAGATTATATTACTTCCATGTTTAGAATCAATGGCCCATTCAGCCTTTTACCATCTGGCTTCGATTACTCAGTGAGCTTTTATTCTTATATTCTTTCCTTGTTCACTCAGTTTCAGTCACACTGACCTTTTTATTCTTCTTTGAACTTTGCAAGTTTTATGTCAATCCCTTGTCCTTGCCATTCTTTCTCTTGGGATTATTTTTTCTGGATAGCTGTGCATGTATTAATTATCTACTGTTGAATAACTAATTATACCAGAACCTCTATCTTAAAACTTTAAATATTTTTTATCCGTCATAGATTCTTTGAGCCCAAGAGTTGAGTGTATCATGACTAGGAAATGAGGCTCAGTCAGATGTTGGCTGGAGCTGTAGAAATCCAACCATTAGTAAGCCTAAGCAGTTTCCAAAATGGTTTCATTTATGCATAACAAGTTAATATTGGTTATTGGTAGGAAGATTGATACCCTTTTCATAACATTGTCTACACAAACTGGTTGGATGTCTTTAGGGTAAGACAGCTAATTATCCCCAGAGTAAGGGATCTGAGAAATCAAGACAAGCCACAGTGTCTTTTATGACTTACTCTCTGAAGACTGACTGGTTCATGCTAACAGTCAATAAACTTATAATAATCATTAGTTTCCACTCCTTTAATCTGCTGATCTCTGTCTCATCGAAATTTTATCTAGGTCACTATGTTGTTCCCTATGTAATTTCTTCTGGTTCAGATTTTTGTTTTGATTATCTCTTTACCTTTAGTCCTATAAAGAAACAATAATTTGAATTTTTGAAAACAGTTACAAGATAATGTGACTACTTTGATTGCTGTCTTGATTTACTCTTGAACATCCCTATGTTGCCAAATACCCAGTGAGTTTTCTTTTTTTTTTCTTTTTGGTACAGAGATCTTTAAAAGCATTCTGCTCTGTGTAATGTGATTTTCAAAAGTTGTGAGATTAAGACTTTTGATTACATATAAAGGAAAGAAAATAGAGCTCGTATGTATTGTAGTATTACTTTATCAAGTCAGAGCTGCATTACCAGGGGTATGAGAGAGAACATCAGAGCTGTAGACTTCAAAGCAGCTTCCTCCTGTCTCAGAAATGACTTTTTGTGTTTATTATGACAGCCTTTACTTAGCAGGAGCAGTTGCAAAAATACAGTGTGAGCCAGTGCTGTGCTGTGTGTTAGGCAAATAGTGATGAAGTCCTTACAGCCATCTGGTAGACCACGTATTGCTGCCTCATACTGCAGGGCTCAGACTGACTTTCTGCCTGTTGCTGCAAAGTAAGCCTTTTGCAATCCTTTCCCTTATTTCCTAGGTAAAGTACTCCTTGGCAAGCAAACAATATTCATTCCAGGCCACTATTATGTAGGTGGCCTTCTTACTCAGAATATTCTTGATATTTTTGTTATGTAATTATGCTGTTGCATGTTTACTAATACTAGTAAAAAGTTTTCTTATTTGTGCATTTACATAGCTATTTAAACTGATTTTGAATAGAAGCCAGATGTACACATTTTACACATTATTTGACTGAGAATCTGTATTATATACTTCACATTAGGTACTTGGATAGATGATTTCTGTCCATTCTTTGGGAAGAAGTTTCCTGTTTTATAGTTGGGAACTAATCTGTATTTTTTCTTCAAATAAATTAATTTTAAGTTATCTACTTAATTATACTTAGCCTTTTTTTTACATCGAATGTTGTTAAAGACAGTCTGTTTTATGCATGATTATCTCTATCATCTAGGATAATGAGTAGAAGTTAATAGATAATTTTAAAAATACATACTCATAAAAAAACCAAATAAAAGTAATTTTAGACAAAATTCCAGGCATGTGAAATGAATGAGGTAGCCCATCTGTCTAGTCTGTGCTAAATTAGGCCACAGCTCTTTAAATGAGTCTTTAAATGTATCCACTGTGTGATATTTGGTTCTTGAGGTAGCAGAGATAAAATATAAAATATAAACAAATATATATACATTCAACTAGTCAGGAATAGCTAAAGGAGTGAATTGTATTTAACATGAAAAACAAGATTTTTGAAATAAATATACTATTATAAAAATGTAACAACAAAACTGTGTTATTTTCTTCATCACTATTAAAGATACAGCAAAATGAATTATGCCTTGGCTTGTGTAGAAAAGTAAAAACTGAAATACAACAAATAAAAACTTCATGATAAGATCAGTAATGACAGGAAAGATGACCCAAGGACCTTAAAGAATGTTCTGTATTTTTCAGTATCTTCTGAAAAAAGAAAAGTACCAGTTTGGGGTTATACATATATTCTTTGTAAAAGCAACTCATCTCTTAAAATGTCTTTCAGATACAGAAATAAACCAGAATAAAATATTTCAGACACATTTTTGACATAAGCTAAGTATAAGCCTAAAATAATTTGCAAAATGTCATAAGAGAGGGAAAAATTAGTTAGAATAAATAGCTGCTTTCAAATTAAACTGGAGTATTTTCTTGTATCTGTGTTTAAAAATCACCCCTGCTAGCTAACAGAACACATTAAATCAAAAGGATTTAGCATTGTGGTTAATGTCTTGTTCTTTATGATCTGCATGGGCCTGGATACTGCAACACATATTTTATGTATGTAATTCTGCTTTGGGACTACTTTAAAACCCATGTACAATATGCTGAATTAATAATGCTTATAAGTGTAATATATATATGGAGAGTTTGAAAAACTCTTGATGAAAGGTGGTATGTATTTATGAGGTGCCAGATGTTTGCTTTTAAATGTAATTTTTATTAACCTACACTGTTGAGGTTTGTATTGAAGTGGTCTCTTTATGGTAGTATATTGTTTGAAATATGTTCTGTGAGATCTAGGCACAATGGGGTGAATAAAAGACTAAGTACCTGTCTAAATTTTATGTACTCTTTAAAATTGGACAGTTGGGGTACATTTTTAATGCAGGTGCAATGGATTAGATAGAAAACAGTAAAAAGTTATATATTCCATATACAACTGCAGGTGTTAAAATATACATATTATTGTTATTTTAAATATTTTCTCTTCATTATGGAGGTAATTATGATATCATATGCTTACAAATTCCGTTTCTTCCAAGGTGTTCAAAATATGTATGTAATTACATTGTGCATATGTAATTGATTACAGATCAGTTACTTCGTGTTTCAATACTTCCCTGGAAGAAAGCAAGAACAAGTATTATCACTCTATCTTATAGACAGTGTGACTAGTTACCAATGCTAAACATCTCCAGCATATTTAGCAAAGATTTTTCGTTTTTTTTTTTTTTTTTTTTTCTCTCCTTAAGCTTTCAGTAGCCACTGGGCTTTTGGCTGCCAAGGTCAGCATCCTTCTGGGGACTGATTGCTATGACTGGCACCCTCAAGAAAGGACCCATGCCTTCCCAACCAAAGAAAGCGTTTATACAGCAAGTTTTAATGAAAGTCTTCCAGACATTCGTGAAATTGTCAGATGAGTGTTACAGCATAAGCAGTTTCTCTGCCCTCCCAGGAGCGGACCATCACAGCTTTTTAGCGGTCTGCTGCACGCCCCATTCCTGGTGTGCTTACTCACTGTCAAGGGCGGCTGTCGGTGTTCATGCCTGTGTCTGTTGCTTACCTACTCAAAGAAGATCAGAATGAATTTGCTGGCCTTAATCTAAAATCCACTTCCACATGTTTCATAATTAACTTTTTCTCTTAAGGAAAGCACCATCAAACTCATGAGTTTCATCTCCTGTCTAAAACATTGAATGCCCATAACAGTCACATGCAGTACGCTGGATTTATTTCATCTTGAATCACACTATGTGATCCAACAGCCTGGTCAGATGGAATTGCACCTGAATCTATTTCCCTTCGCTGGGAGTTTAGTGTATGCTGGTGTTTAATTTCATTCAAGTCTCCTTGCCTTTGGAACACAGAGTCTTAGACGCATGATAGCATACCTCAGTAGAACCTAAAGAACTCCATCTGCACACTGGGATGTTTTGAGTCTCATGATCATTATTGTTATTCTCTCAGTTACTGATTCATTAAATCAATATTTATTTAAATGTTTGTCCATATGAAAGCAATGATTACTTAACAATAGTAAAAAGTTAGTCAGGAGCTCTGCCTTCAGTCATCTTACAGTTGTGATGAAATAAACCACAAACTACTGTCAAAAGTCTGTCCCTTTTAAAAGCATTTTGGCTTTTCTCTAAGGATGAGCTCTTCACTAGATGCTCTTTATACACTGTAATCAGAGTCTCCAACAAAAACAGACATCACTGGTCCCTGGAGCTTTCTTTCTCCTTCTCTAACACTCACCATCCTTCTCTGGAAGACTGAAAAGAGCTCCTTTAGAAGTCTCCATCCTGGTAATGTCTGTAGCATCATGGTTAGTGTCGCTTTGTCTGCCTAGTCTGGAGAAATAGTGATAACAAATATATGGGCAGCTATTTAGAGCAGATAAGGTATTTTGTGAACATCAGCCTCAAAATGAATAATAATCACCATAGATTACAAGAAAGTAAAGACAGTTATTTGTTTGGAAATTCATAGACAGCTAATTGATGGAAAAAGGGCTTTCAAATGCTACAATATCACCTCATATACAAATGAGACATTCTCTTGTGCATATTGACCATGAAAGCATTTAGTTTGAAACTCAGAATGTTAGAGATTTTCATAGTTTATTATTACAAGAAGTAATCAGATACAAGAAAAATATTGATAAACAGAGATTCATGGAGGTTGTAAAATAACCCCTGCTTGCAATAAAATATAAACAAATGGGATTCCTTTTAATATTTTGTCAGGCAGATCATTAGTGATTTCTCATCCTGTGGTATCAAAAGGATATTTTTACTTTCTCATTCTGAATTTATAAAATCTTGAGAGTTGGAGGATGCCTTAGAAGTCTTTTCAAAACAGCTCCCACTGAACACAGAAATCTCTACATCCCTTAGTAGACAGGCTTTTGTTTTTATTTCAATACTTTAAAAAATGAAATATTCATATATTTTTGAGTGTGTTCATTTCAATGTTGGGCAGCTGTGATGACTGTCAGGAATTTTTCATTATACCTCAAAGCCTGCCCATTTAATCTTCTACCTATTGACTTGATCAATGCTATTTCTTTCAATATTTGAAGAGAAATAATATGCCCTCCACATCCCCTTTTCATTTCAGGATAAAAATCTCTTTTTGTGACGAGAGAAGTTCATATTGTTTCAGGAAAGGGGTATAACACGAGCAAACAAGCAGAACAAATGTCCTATGAGTTAAGTTAATGCCATAACTGAGAGCATGGAATTCATGAAAAGTAATAAAACAAAACAGAAAATAATTTGGAAATTAGGAAATCAAGGTTTGATTGTGTATAGTTGCAGGCCAGGGAATATTTCATTTTATTTTGAGGCAGGATATGATATGATTAAAGATTCGCTTCAGGAAGATTGATCAGACATACTAATCATGTGTAACATGATTTCCAGTTGTATTTGAATTTTTCGTTCTTTTTTCCTTCCATATGGCAGCATTTGTGCATTCCAGCAGCCCTATGTAATCCCCTCTCCGTAAGTGTGGGCAGCACCTAGAAACTTGCTTCTAACAAATAGTCTAAGGCAAAAATGCTGAGATGTCACTTCCACGGTTAGGTTACAAAAGTTTTTAACTTCCAGTTTAATAGCAGTCGATTGCCTTTTCAGCTTGCATACTTCAATGAGATGAGCTGGCACCTTGGAGAGGCCTGTGTGCAATGAGCTGAGAGTGGCCAGTAGCCAACAGCAGTGAGGATCTGAAGCCGTCGATGCAACAGCTCACAGAGAATGAAATGGTGCCAACAACCGTGTGAGCTTGGAAGTCGATCTTTCCCCAGTAAGTCTGGAGATGACTATATCCCAGATGACACAAGGATTGCAGCCTGTAAGAGCTCCTCAAAGAAGCAGTTAGGCCATGCTTTGCTTTCCAATCCAAAAAACTCACATTACAAATGTATTTTGTTTTAGGCTGCTAGGATTTGCTGCAAGATGCTTACTAACTAAGGGGTACAATAGTGACATTTTCAAAGTTCACACACTCAACAAGCAATGATAAGTCTCTTGATGAGCTGAAGGAGTTTAACCTGATGTACCAGGTATGAGAATTATACAGACAATAGATACACAAACATTGTGAACAGAGCATAGTGATACCCACAAATACTGATTTCTAAGTATTTAGGTTATTGATTTGCCTTTTTGGTTCTGGTATGTAAATTTTCATGTTGTTTACTCATAATTCACAGTAAACCACATAACTGTGTCATCTGGGCTGAAATATTGTTGATAGTAAAAGGAAATACTACTATGTCTCTAAAAATATAAAATTCTGTGAGAGTTTTATAGATATAAAGCATTTGCAAGACTAACATTTTTTTTAAAATTTTATTTAAGGAGAAAAAAAACAGGAAAAGGGTACAAGTTATAAAGAATTTCAGAAAAAGTAAACAGTAGGAAATCACTAGTTAATTACATATTGTCATCTTAGAAATAGTTGTTGAAGTTACAAAATTACAGCATGTAGAGGGGACTTTCAAACAGTGAGACTGCAAACAGTTTTGTTCAATGATCCAACAAAACTCAGTAATATGGTTATCTATCTTATACACTTAAGTATATATGCAGTTATATCTTTTAGAGAACCTTCTTTTCCTTTCTTTTGTACAATGACAATTACACATTTTGGGTTTTATTACTCCCACGGTTCTTACTACCTTTTTTTTTTTTTTTTTTTTTTTTTTTTTTGAAGAAAGTAAAACCAAATGTGACATACCAGGACAGAGTCAGTCAAATCAAAAGGATGGACATAATACATAATTGTAAAAACAAAATACAAGGTGATCAACAATGGTTACCATAATGCCTCTTGTTATCTTAAAAAGAATTGTCTATATCATCAGTTATAATAAAATTGTACAAAACAGTAAAGAATAAGACCAATAAAATCAAAACATTCGAGATATTAGAGGACTTCAAAAGAAGATAATAGTCAATCAGAATGGGTGTCACAATGAATCTTATTGTCTTCATAATTGTTGCCTATACTTTAAAACTTGGTACTATCAAGCATAAGAGAATAGAGGAAAATCAGTCAAAACAAGATGGTGAGAGCAATACAGAGTTTCAAATCAAGTTAATTGGAAATCAAAGTGGGTTACTATAATATATCCTGCTATTTTTTATTTATTTTTCCCTTAATTAAAAGGATAAAAAGGAAAAGTAGATAATAAAAAGGAGATTGAGATAAAAAAGAGGGCATAACATAACAACAAAACAGCGCAGGTCAAAACGTAGTCATTTAAGCAAAATAGTGTTTCACCTAAGATAATCTCAACATAATAGTAGTTACCATAGTGTCTCTTCCCTTAAAATCTTTCGGTATAACTTCGTATACTGCAGCATCAAACATATCAAGACAATGTAAAACTGTTCAAGAGAATGACAGTATTACAGCGTATTTAGAATCAACTAACAAAAAATGAACAATGGTTTCTGTATAATCTCCTTGTCTATAAAAGTTTTTGTTTATATTATCACATATAATAAAATCCAATAAGATACAACACATTAAAACTGATGGAGACAGAAGAACAAAAGCTTGATGGAACTTCAAAACAAGAGGATATTAAATCAGCACTACCTATTATGATGTCTTGTTTTCTCCAAAATGGCTGTTCCTACCATCCAACCTTCTCTGCCCCATTTCTGTTGAGGTCTTTTTCTGTCATTAGTTGTCAGTTTGTCCTCTTCATTTCGCTTTCTGCTCCATTCATTGTGGCTGCTCTGCCATTGTTTCTGGAATCTTGGTATTTTTCATTTTTAGAATATCCTGCAGTAATCTCTGTAGAGTTGAATTGGTGGTTGCAAATTCCCCTAGTTCCTCTTTATCCTGGAAGCACCTTGTTTTTCCATCAATTTCCAGGGACAGTTGTGCAGGATATATCAATCTTGGCTGGAGGTTATTATCTTTCAAAGCTTGAATTATTTCCCCACCCATGCTCTTTGTGATTTGATAGTTTGTGCCGAGAAGTCTGCTGTAATACTGATGGGTGTTCCCTTGTAAGTGATCTGTTTCTTGTCTTTGATGGCTTTTAATGTTCTGTTCTTATATTGGATTTCTGGAATTTTGATTATTATATGCCTGAGTGTAGCTCTGTTTGGGTTTTAGGTGGCTGGTGTCCTGTACGTCTCATACATCTGAGTATCTTTACCTTTTGCTAAATTAGGGAAATTCTCTTGGGTTATTTCTGTGAATAGCTTTTGTAGTTCATTTGTTTGGGTCCCTACTTCTTCTTTTATGTTCTTAATTCTTAAGGTATAGATTCTCTTATCATCTTCTAGTCTTTGTATTATTGCTGTTTGTTTTCTTGTTATTTTTAAGGAGTTTTTCATTTCATACTCCCATCTTACAAATCTGTCCTCCAGTTCTGATAATCTATCCTTAGTTTCTTTCAAGCTTTTATGCCAGCTTTCAATAGAGTTTTTAGTTTCCTGGTAATCTCTTTGAACTTGCTTCATGTATTCTATGTTTTCTCCATCAAACAATTCTCCCTTTTTTTTTTTTTTCTGTACTTCCATTCCACCATCTGTTTTTTCTTGGGTGGTGCTTAGCATTTCTCTAACTATTCTACTTATTTCTTGCTTTATTTCATTAAATACTTCGTTTTTGAGCTCGTCTATGAGGCTCCGGAGATACCGCTTTATGTCTATAGGTGCCGTGTCGGATATTGCATGTTTTCTGTCTTCATTCTCTTTTGCATTTACCTTTCCTGGATCAGTGTTCTCAGGATTGGGGACAGAGGACCCTTTCTTGTTGCTCCCTTTTCCCATACGTTTTGTTCCTTCCATACAAGTGTATGTAGGAGGCCCAGTTTTTTTTTTTTTTTTTTCTCTTTGTCTGTTACAGTTTGTTTGAATTCACGAGCTAGGTGTTCCTGCCCACTGCAGTGTACTAGGGAGACACAGACCTGGGCAGCCTCTGCTGGGCCCGCCCCTCCAGGTCAACCTACTGAATGCTTCACTGCTAGGGTGTACTGCCAAGCGCAGGGACCTGATTTGGATTAGCCTACTGGATCTTAGTCTGCAGCATCACCAGGCCAAGCGCTCCCCACCACTCCTGCTTGAAAGGGGAATATGCAACTAAAGTCACTGCAGGGCCCTGTTCCGGCTAGTCTGCTTGTTCCCAGAATGTCCTCTGTTGGAGCCTCCTAGTCTATGAAAGGGTCCCCATTTCTCTCACTCACCGCAGGTCAATGCAGAGCTCCCTGCCAGCCCCGCTCTCAATGCCGTTTGGTTCACCGATTCCAGCTCTCAGAGCTTTCGTGTGTCTCTCTCCCTGCCATGAGGAAGTACAAAGGTTTTCTTTTCAGGATGGGTTTGTTCACTAAGTTTAGAGCTGTCCTCCCCACACTGCTCATATTGACAGGGTCTCTCTCCAGTCTTGCTTATTTTATGATTCTGCAAGTCCTGGAAATCACTGCAGGTCTCTATGTCTTCTTTACATTTATATTGCTGCTCTTCAATTCTCAAATAATTGTCTTCATGATATCTTAGATTACTTGAGCAATTTTTTCTTTTTCTTTAATTTTATGGTTGGGCCATATTCTTCCTGTAAAATTAATATTCATATGTTTCCCACATCACACCTCTGCAGAGCATCTTTTGTGATAGAGTCAGCAAATCCCACTCTTCTTGAGTGAAGTTCACAGCTACATCATCAGAGTTCACTGTCTCCATTGCGATGCTTGAAGTTGTCTGAGGATCCTTTGCAGCCCTCAGTAAAATGTCACAGAAAGTAGAGGTGTGTTCAGCTCCAGGCTCTCAACCAAGACCAACATTTTTTTAACCTGGCAGAAAACTGGCTGAATGAAGTCTGTAACTGGAACCTCAAAAATTAAAGTAGAGGTTAGCCCTTACTTTTTGATGTGTATTTGGTGTTATTTTGTTAAGTGAGAAATTAATTTTAATACTTGAATTTACAAAACAGATCTTGTACAATATAGCCAAAAGCATTCAAGTAAAACAAGATAAATAAAATGAAGTCCTGACATATGGAAGAGAGGAGACCATTTATTTTAATGTGTGTAATCCAAAAAGTTATTATTTTCTCATTGTGAAGAAATTCATCACTTTTTTGTTTTTGTATTTTATTAAATAAATATTAACTATGTAATGTAATCGAATCTCCTTACTGCGATAGAGAAGCTGAGAGAAGGTATGTCAGAAGGACTCCCTTAAAACATCTGAGACTCAGACAAACCTTTAAGAACAATAAGGCCAAGATCTGAGAAAAGACTGAAATTGTCAGATGAAACTCAGTATCACGATTGTTTTCTCTTAGGTTTACAGGAATATGTAGATCTTTTCCCAGGTAATCCTTGAAATGTCTAGATTCCAAAGGATCCAGATATGTTGATCAGAGCCTGATAAATTTGTACCTCCAAGGAAGAGCAATTCAGGTCCGTGCTGACCAAATTTCAGGTATTTTTAAAGCCTGATGCTTTGAATTAGAACTTTCAAAATGAAACACTATAGAAGAAAAGATAAACTAGAAAAATAAAACTTTTTACAGTGATTGAGGCCCAAATTTGAGCCATCATACACCAAGGTAACTTGATAAAGGTAATTATCAGTTGTTAATGCCCCTGGCTGCTTTTTAAAAATTTATGTTAGAAACAATAAATCCAAGTAAAACAAAACAGATTAAAGCTAATGAAAACAAGGCAGTGTAAGTGACCCAGGATTTCAAAACAAGATAATAGGAGATCAACAGTGGTCACATAATGCCTCGTGTTGTCTTCAAATCAGATGCCCATATCTTTAGAAATAGTAAAATCAAACAAAGTAGAGACAAAATAGAACCAATAAAAACAAAACAATGAATGTAGTACAGAACTTTAAACAAGATAATAATAATTTCAAATGATTACCTTAATATATCATGTTGTCTTAGAAATAGCTGCCCATTCCTCAGATACAACAAAATCAAACAATATAAAACAGAATAAAACCTAGCCAAATGAAACAATGATAAAGATACAGGATTTTGAGGCAAGATAGTAGAGAATAAACAATGGCCATCACAGGGGTTGGGGATTGAGCTGTGCAGCATAAGTGCCTGCCTGGCAAGTGTGAGGCCATCAGTTCGATCCCTGGTGCTGGGGGGGGGGGGGATAAAGAAAAAAGAAAACGGCCACCATCTTCAGAAAGAGATCCCCCACATATGCTACATTGCATATTGTTTTTCTCTCAACAGGTGATCGAGCCACTGACCTTAAGTCTGCAAAGTCAGTGAAATACTAAACACTATAAGTATTAACTTGTATTTTATCTCATTCGCTATCATCCCAGCCTGTGTTTCTCCAGATCAGCCAGTCACTTATAGAGGGAGGGGGTGAGGAAAACTGGCCCTTCTTGGCTCCTTGCCCACGTGCTGGAGAAGAGGCTGGTGTCTGGCCAGTCAGCCTGCACATGGTGTCGATTTACAGGAGGTCTTAGCTTCTTGTTGACTTCTTTTTTTCCTCCTCTACAGTCTGTGAATGGTGCAGACTCACAATAGAGGGCTGGTGTCTGGCTCTCCCTGGCTGTTGGTTTAAACCAAATATAAATCTTCAGAAAATTTTACCTCTAGGTAGGATAAAAGATTTTAATGCATACCAAAACAAATTGAAAACCTACATAAATTACAAATTCATTAACTTAAATGCAACAGGGAATATTGTAAGCCACAAAGACTAAAAACTGTAAAGTTCCAGCAAAAGAAATGTTTACAAGGGGAGCCTAAAGACCTGGAGTCATCCCTGAAGGCATTTGCTGGTCTTGGGCTTGAGGACAAAAGATGAGATATACAAACAAGCTCACATATGTGATAACTTCTGGAGACAGATTGAAAAGCAGAGATTTTGGGGAGTCACATGGGAGTAGATTAGAATTAGGTGTTGAGTTCAAGAAGTCAGACAGTTGGCTGTTTTCTTCCTCAGTACATTCCCTGACTTCCAAAACTATACAAAGTTCGGAGTCAATGAAACAAAACTAAAAACCGAAGTGTATAAATATCAAAGGAGTATGTTTTTGAATTGGAAGAATAATTATTGTAAATATGTCAACTTTTTATAAATTAATGTAAAGAGTCAATGAAAACTTAATCTGAATTCTGAAGTGTGTTATTTAAGGTAAATTAATAAACAGGTTGTAAAATAAATGCAGAAAGGCAAAATAGCAAATTTTGAAGAATCATAAAATTAGAGGACATATGCTATCAGATATCAAACCTCAAAATCTATATTAATGCATTATTTGATATATACTTTATAGAATAAACTGCATATATTTATTGCATACATTGATACATTTGGGAATATATATATATATATATATATATATATAATCATGAAACATCAAAACAATGTAAGTAACACACATATTCAGCATCTGCAAAATTTATTTTTATTTCTTCAAGGTGTGTATGTATGCGTTAAGTATCCTTAACATGAAAGTTACCCTCTTAGCAATTTTTTAAGAGCAAAAAGCAATGTTCATGACACTAGAAAGTATGGCATGTAAGAGGTTTTAGGCTAGATTTATCTTATCATAATAATTAGAGTATATATTGGCACAAGAAAAACATATAGCCAATAAAATAGAATGAAGACCCACAAATACACTACATTTGTGTAATCACTTGATTTATGACTTCTGGTCAAAAATGGTCTTTTCAATAAATTTTCTTGTGTTAAATATAAAATATAAGATTAAAATATAGTCAATTTTAAAATTTAAAATATTATAGTGAGCAACATGCTGCCATCAATATCCCTCAGAACACTCCCTCTGGCTTAGAACACACTCCTCACCTCCTACCTGCCACTTTCTGAAGCAGTTCTAGAAATCCTCATTTGGGAGTGAGCAACTGACCATGAATGCTGCTGCCAGTGCCACCTGAGAGAAAAGCAGGCTTGTAAAACGTTGTGCTGTGTCCTCTGCACCTTATCAATGCGTCTGGCACTGTGTGACTTTGGTTCTTTTCCAAAGTTAAAATGGTCATGAAAAGTAAAGGCTTTGAATCCATTCAGGACATCAAAGCAGCGATGGCAGTGGAATGAGAGACACTTACAGAAGAGGACTTCCAGAACTGCTTCGGAAAGTGTAGACAGTGATGGGGTAAGTATTTCCAAGTGAGGGGGAATATTGTGAAACAGATTCATAGCAATGTATAGGAAATCTTTTTTTAAAGTTTTATTTAAGGAGAAAAAGAAAAAAAAAAAAACAGAAAAAGGGTACAAGTTATACAGAATTTCAGAAAAAATAAACAGTAGGAAATCACTAGTTAATAGATTACATACTGTCATCTTAGAAATAGTTGTTTAAGTTACAAAACTAAAGCATAAAAAGAGGACATTCAGTGAGATTGCAAACAGTTCTGTTCAATGATCCAACAAAACTCAGTAATATGGTTACCTATCATATACACTTAAATATACATGCAGTTATATCCTTTAGAGCACTTTCTTTTCCTCTCTTTTGTAGAATGACAATTACACATTTTGGGTTTTATTATTCCCACAGTTCTTATTACTTTTTTTGAAGAGAGTAAAACCAAATGTGACATAACAAAACAGAGTCAGTCAAATCAAAAGGATGGATATAATACATACTGTAAAAGCAAAATACAAGGTGATCAACATTGGTACCATACTGTCTCTTGCTATCTTAAAAAGAATTGCCTATATCATCAGTTATAATAAAATTGAACAAAACAGTAAAGAACAAAACCAATAAAACCAAAACATTGGAGACATTACAGGACTTCAAAAGAAGGTAATAGTCAAACCAGAATGGGCGTCATAATGAATCTTACTGTCTTCACAGTTGTTGCCTATACTCTCAAACTTCGTAGTATCAAGTAAAATATAGGAAATCTTTTTAAAGATTTAAATATTACCCACATTTTTTGTATGTGTATAAGAAAAGTGAAATGCCGTCTTTATATAACATTTACATAAACTGAATACCTGTCAAGCTGTAGATAGAATTAGATAAATCTCAGGTTAATACCAAATGACTATTTATTGGGAGACTCCACTTAAAGAATGTTAAAGCGAGTGCTGTGGACTTAGCTCAGCAGCATAAGTGCCTATCTGGCAAGTGTGAAGTCATGAGTTTGATCCCTGGTACCAAAAAAAAACCACAAAAACCAAAAACCAAAAACAAACCAAAACCGCAACAAAACAAAATGGGAAAACAAAACAAAACAAAACAAAACAAAACAAACAAACAAAAAAAAACAAATGTTAAAGTGATCTCCCAAAATGGATGAAATGATTCTAAGCAAATATAATTAAGAAGTATATATCAAAATTTATAAAGGACTATAACAAATGATAAGAAAAATATCCTCTGAGTAATACTCTGCAGTGAAGTTGAAGGACACTCTGTCCTATTCATGAGGGGTTGTGATTTAAACCTACACTGAGATACAACTATTCCAGGGTTAGAAACTAAATGAAAATGGAAACATGCAGTGAGGCTTTGGGATAACGGAAGTATGTCCTGCTTTTTCTGGGAAGGTAAACTGGTGCAACCATTTCAGAAAAGTTTGTCAAATCGTCCAACTTGTAGATATACATGCTATTTTCATGCAGAAATTCTATTTTAAGGTTTGTACTGATCGAAATACATGAACTGAGCTTGGTGGTACACATCTGTGATCTCAACACCCTAGAGGGCTGAGGCAGAAGAATTACAAATTTGATCTCAGACCTAGAAATTCAGCACTTTAGCAAGAACTCACCTCAAAATATAAAATGTAAGAAAGAGCTGGGGACGTAGCTCAGTGTGAAGGCCTTGGATTTCAAACTTCAGTATTGCAAAGAGAAAAACAAACACAAAATACAAACATGAGTGGTAAGAAATATATGGAATTTTCACAATCCAACAGTGCTTCCAACTTGACATCAAATTGGATGGAAATGTATGTATGAATATAATATAAAGCAAAAGCAGCATGCAAACTAAATTGTATTATTGAAGTCATAGTGTTCAAAAACAAAGAAAGAAAATGTGAATAGAACAGGGATAGGAATATTGGTTACCTACAGAGAAAAAAGAAAAGAAAGGGGAAATATTATAGAAGGACATATGTCTTTTGCCATGATGGGGTATTAATTATCAGCTGGTTAAAAATACCTTGATATCTTAAAGAAGAAATATCTATTATACTAGTTTCCAAGGATCAGGACTCTGATACGATTTAGCTCTGTGTCTCTGGCTAAATGTCTTTTCCTGAGACTGAATGTACTTTTTAGGATGGCAGGTCTATTGAAGGATAAAGTACCTTATTTAAGGTTCACTGATGTGGTTTTGGCGCACATCACAAACTTACCCCTAAGCTCGTGCATAAAGGTATCTCCTAAAAACGGCCTCATGACATTACAGCTGGCTTCCTCTAGCCTGACTAATTTAGAGTAGATCACGAGAAAGAAATTTAAGAAGGAAACTTCTGTATTTTTCAGCTAACCTCAGAAGTAATGTCCCTTTAAAGGCAGTATGACATTTGTTAGAAGCAAATTGCTGAAGAAGCCAAACAGCATGACTAACAGGAAGAATCACTAAACTCCATCTTAGAAGTTGCTTATGATCGCTGACTTTCTTTTGTATTGACTTCTCTCTGTTGACATACCAGATATAGTTTCTGTTTTCTTGATTAGAATTCTAATGTTAAGCAACAATTTCTTTTTTTGGTGAGAATTTGGGGAGATTTATTTAATGAGTACTTATTTTTTATTTTAAAAAGCAAAACAGAAAAAAAGGTTAGAAACAATACATAATTTTGAAGAAATACTAGGAAACTAGCACTAATTAATATATTGCATATTGTTATTTTATAAGTAGTTGTTCAGCTTTTAAGATTTAGTCATAAAAATGATCAATCAAACAGTGAAAGCACAAATTGTTTTTTTATGAAATAACAGAGGTTGGTAGCATGTATGTATCTTGTATATATATGCATACACACACACACATACACACATACACACATGTATAACAATATATGTATACCTAGGTACATATAATCTTTTCCCCTCCCAGTAATTCTTTCCTTTTGAGCACTTTCTTTGTCTTTCATTTTCACAATATCTATTGTACGTTTTGAATCTTATTACTCTTACAGTTTCTTTTTACACTAAGGAGAGAATATGAATTTTACAAAAGTGAGAGTGATTTATTTCATTTATGAGTATTGCCTCAATTTACCTATAAAAACCCCAAGACTATCCTTCTTTTCAGCTGAATAATACTCCATTTTATACAAATGCCACATCATTTTATTCACCGCATGACTGATGGGCATTTGTACTGTTTCCAATGTTTAGCTATTACAAATTTTGCTGCTATAAATATGGGTGGCATGATGTTTTCATTTTTTCTGGGAAAATACTCAAAAGAGGAATGGCTGGAGTGAATAGGATTTCCAATCTCAGTTTTTCCAAGAATCTCCACACTGATTTCCACACTAGCTGTACCAGTCTACATTTCCACCAACAGTGTACATGTGTTTCTTTTTCCCCACAACCTCATCAACATTTGTTATTGGTTGATTTCTTGATGGAATCTCAGTATTGTTCTAATTTGCACTTCTTGAATGACCATTGATGCTAAACATTTCTTCATATATTTATTTGCCATTTGTATGTCTTCATCTGAGAAGTGCATGTTCATCTCAGATGCCCATTTTTGGATTGGATCTTTGAATTTGAGGGTCTGATGTTTTTCAGTTCTTTGTACATTCTATATATGTCCTTTGTCTGAGGGAGAGCTGTCTAAAATTATTTGACATTCTGTTGGTTTTCTTTCACTCTGTTGTTGATTTCTTTTAAAGTGTAAAAACTTTTTAGTAAGACGAAATCCCAGGTGTTAATTCTTTGAGATACTTCCCCAGTGCTTTGCATTTTGTTCATGAACTCTTTGCCTACCGCTATGTCTTTAAGATTTTTGCTTACCTTGACTTTCAGTAGATTTAGTTTCTATTTTGATATTTAGATCTTTGATCCTTTTTGACTTTAGTGTATGGTGATGGAGAAACTGAAGACAGATTTTCAGACCTTGAAGATAAGATTGTAGCCAGTGATCACAAAAGGAAAAAACTTAGAAATCACAAGAAATCATGAGTTAGCAATTCAGCAACTTCAGGATGATGCAACAAAAAACAGTGTAAGATTGATAGGTGTCAACGAAAATGCAAGAGTCAACATAAATGACATAAAAGAACTATTTGTAGAAGTAATAGCAGAAAACTTCCCATTCATGGGAAAATAATCTGATACACAGATAAGTGAGGCATATAGAACTCCAAATAGTCATAACCAAAATAAATCTATACCCAGACATATAATAATCAAGATCCAAGATATAGACCATAAAAAGCCAGGAGAGTCCTGGGAACTTCTCATCATAAGCTCTCCAGTGAAGACAAGCCTGGTGGGAAGTATTTCAAGCCCTGAAAGAAAACAACTTTCAACCCAGATTGATGTACCCTGGAAAAGTCTCTTTGAAAATTAATGGAGAAATAAGATACTTCCATGGCAAAGGATAACTGAAGAAATTCACGTCCACCAAACCAACCTAGAAAGAGTACTGAGAGAAATATTAAATAGAGATGAAAATAATTTCTAATCATGCAATTATTACAAAATCAACTGTAGGCATGCGTGAGTCTATTATGATTTTCAGAAGGGTATTTTTCTACTGGTTTTTGTTTGAAAAATAAATAAATTAAAAATAAATCAATTGATTAAAAAACAAAATTGCTGCTTACCACTTTAAAGTTATGGATGTCTAAATATTATTTTCAACTTTGCAACTGTTTGAAAAATCACAAGAGGTAGTGTTTATTAGGGATAATAAAATTTAGCTAAGCCTATTAATATGTCTACCTCTAAAAATTATATATTATAAATGATTGAAAATAATATATGCTTTTAATGCAAATAAACTGAAAAATTATTTTATTAATCATTACAGACAAAATCAAAATGCATTTAAAACATAATTTTCAGTGATGACCAAAAAGACATAAATTGTTTTCAAACATTTTTATCTATTCATGAAGTTGATCAACCTAAATATGACCTTTGATTGGACATTATTTTGAAAAATAATAATATATATATTTTTAATTCAGAAATATGTGCATTTTAAGATAGTTTTGAGATAGTTGTAGTAATCATATTATGCTATAAAATATTTTTTGATGAATCAGTGAATATTGTTGGTATTTTTCACAAAATTTCAGAGACAATGGTAAGCCAATACATAATATTTTAAATAAAAGTTAATTGCAATATATAGCTTGAAATATCACATTTATGAAATTTGGTTGGGTGTTCATTTTGAGAAACAGTAAAATACAATTTTTTAAATAAATAGTTTATTGTAAAATAAATGCTAAGAAACTGTATCACCCAAATTAATTTGAATAGATTTTTAGGCATTTATTAATATCAGAATACTTGAAAACATTCTGATATTTTAATCATAAACCTACTCCACTGAAAACACTGAAATTCAAAACTAACGATTTTAATATATGTAACAGATGTAAAATATACTAGTAGACAAGCTACTATCAAATGATTTAGCCAATTATTTGAGAAGAATGATTATTTAAAATTGTGTAGCATTTGGATTGAATTTTTCTATTTTTGAAAATTCTAAATTTGTTCAATTTCTAAATTGGAAAGTGTTCTTTAGTGAATGCTTCTGATTTTATTATTCTGCTGCAGTTGCTTTCTAAATTTTCTAGTAATTTTTAATTGCCAAATGTATTATCTTAGAGGAGGATGGGCTGTAATTTAATCCTATAAAGTTAGTGTACTTACCATCTATGGGGGAAGGTAAAAACTGAAATATCTCTGTGAACACCAAGAAATCTTTGTCAGAAGGTGAAATTCTATGACTAGAGTAAGGAATATGTACTATGTGTTGTTTTGAAGTAACTGTTCTATCAGATTTTGCCAAAAATTTTCATAAATATCTAGAAAAATGTTGGAAGCCCTTTATTAATTGAATTAAGAAAATTCACCACATTGTCAGTAACACTGAGAATGGCATCAGTCTACCATTGTAGATCTATACCATGCCCCAAATCATTCATGAACAAATTAAGTGGTCATGTTAAAGACTGGAGTTAGGAATCTATTAACAAACTAATCTTTTCATGTTTTCCAAAACGATGCAGTTGAAGAGATGATGTACCAATGACTAGATAAAGAAAATGTTATTCTTTTAATTCAAATAATATCTGAGTTGAAGTTCAGTACTAGCCCCCTGTAGAAATTTGACCATTAATTGTTTTGCTTTTTTAAACAACTGATTGATTATATCTAGAAACACCAAAAGATGTGGTAAAAGAAAGAGTGGTTGGAAAATTCATTGTGATTAATTGTCTTTTAGACTAATAAAAGTATATTTAGATTATAAAGTGGTAGATATTTTGCACAGGATAAAAAAAAAACTATTCCCTTTACCTTATATGCAGGAACAAAAATATAAAGTATCGTATTGCTGCACTGCAGGAGAGAAGGAGTTAATCTTATTTTTGCTGATATACTAAGTGTCTATATATCCAAAGTGTGGGCATGTAGTCCCTGTTGGGAAGACTCCTTCAATTAATGCTTTTCTGCTACTGGACCAGTGATTTCATTTCAAGCATTAATGCATTTAAAAGGACATAAAGTAAGATAAAGATTTGAGATCATAAGATCAGGTTCACATTGAATTCATCAGTCTACTTATTTATGCAAAGAAAAAGATTTACATGTTATAGCTGTAATTCTACCTTATAAACTCTCTCCTTAGTCACAAAAATGGGAACTGCATTATTACTAAAGTTTTCTGTATCTTCTTTTTTGCAAATGAGCAGCTCCCTAAGTGGGCAAATCAAATTGAAGCCCATATCTGAAGTGGTGGTAATGATCAGTCCACAACGATACTGAAAATTGATATGAGAGTAAAAGTCCCTCACAATGACATCCTGTGAGTGGTAGAGGTCCTGATTTAGATCTGGACTGAACATATACAAAGAACGTGCCTCTCTTCCTTCCTTCCCTCATGAAATTTTGAAGGCACAGGTTGAGAGACACTGACTTATTGCCTCATGAATTCATTTGAGGCGGCATATATTGAAATTGAAAGCACTATTACACAAGTAGCTCATTGTACATGGTGATAAGAAACCTATTACTTAACTTGACTGAACACCTGTCACGAATTGCTCTTGAAATCATCTTGGACTTGCACACTTGTGCTATACCCCAAGGAAAGCAAACTTATTCTTTATAATAAGTACTAAGTGGTAGTCCAGAACCATGTATCTGTCCACTTTCTATTCCCCTATGAGAGAGACTTCAGCGCTACTTAAAAATTAAGAACTGGACATTATGGTTCACATAGAATAGTCAACATTTTGATAAACTTTTGCTGTAATTACTGAGTTGATAGTTTTATCAATCAGTATAGACTAAGAACTACTGCAATTGATCTCTGACACTTAATTGGTCTTAAAGAACAATTATTTACTTTTTGCTCACTTTAGGCTAGGTATAATTTTTCCCTAGGTATACTTCTCATCGCTACCTTAGAAAACAGTGAAAGAACAACCTCTTTTAATGACACTGATGTTGTAGCAACAGGAAAAAAAATGAAAGGCAGCAGACGCGACAGTTTTTAAAACTTGTGTTTAGCAGCGATCTACATGTCATTTCCCCTTTTATTCTGTTGTTACAATACCATTGGTGACTGTATTATGGGCTCTAATCCACGCATAGAATAATCAAGGGTTAAAGAGGACTGATTATAAAACCCAGCACTCAGAAGGATGAGGCAGGAGGAAAGCTGAGTTCGAGGACAGCCTGAAGTACAAAGTGAGACCAGGCCAGTCTGACTGAACTGCATAGTGACATCCTGTTTCAATATATATATATATATATATATATATATATATATATATATATATGTATATATGTGTGTGTGTATCCATTGTATATATATATGTATATGTATATATACATATATATATTGTATATGTATATATATATATATATATATATATGACTTCCAATGGATGACTCAGGTTTTTCTCCTTGTCATGGAGTGTCTCTTTGTATCAGGCATTGTTTAGGTAATATTGACATAAGACAGAAAGACTTTCTTCCAGTTTTCACGAAAACTGGATGGAGCAGTGGGGTTTTTCTTCTTCATCAGCTAGCATCAACTTGCACCTACTCTCATGTTATGTTTGTACTTACAGTCAGCATTACCCTTGCTGGGTGACCATGCATCACACTTTTAGAAGCACTATAACCTAGTAGCCATCACCTCAGATACTTCTGACATTACCAGTTGTTTGACTTTTGTTGATTTCTGCTGTTCTAGAAATTTCTATTTTTTCTTACCTTTGAAGAATCTGGAAACCATGTATACTATGACCAATAAAAGAAAATTAAAATGAAAGCTCTCACAATATCAGTTCTTATCAATTCATTGCTCTTTACTCCTCTAGTAAAAGAAAGAGTAGCTCCTTCTGCGAATCAAAGTTCTATAATTTTCTGATAATAAAATAAAGTCATCCTACTATGCTAACTTCTTAACTCCTTCAATTCTCTGCATAGAAAACTTCATTTATTCCAGGGAATCAGGTTTAAGTGAGAATATTTAGTGTTTATTTTTCTGTGTCTGGCTTATTTGACCTCACAAGACATACTCTAGGTCATTCATGTGTCATGGGTCACATGATTCCCTTCTTTTTTAAGACTAAAATATATTCCATCCCATGTGATCACATTTTCCAGAACCAGTTTGTCTATTTATGGACATACTGTTTGATTTCACATTTTAGCTATAGCTATTATGAATAATGTTGCAAGATACATGAAAATGGACATATCTTTTTGACATTCTGAGTTCAAAGCCTTCAGACATGCACATAGAAGTACAATTGGTGGATCAAATCATAGTCCTAGTGTTAAATTTTTGAGGAATTTCCATAGTGGTTGTATCTTGCTCATTCCTATCAACAGTATGTAAGGGTTCCCTTTACTATTCCTCCTTTCCTGTACCAACTATTTTCATCTTTTTGATATTAGCCTTTCCAGTTGGTATGAGGTAATACATCTTTATGGTTTAGAATTGCATTTTCCTAATGAATATTGTTGATGAGTACTTTTAAAATATATTTGTTGGCTGTTTCTTTACTTCTCTTATCAGATGATTATTTGAAAATATTTTCTCCATCTGTAGATTGTCTTCTCGGTGAAGTGAATGATTCCTTTGCTGTATAAAATCTTTACACTCATAAGATCTAAACCAAGAAAGAATGTTAAAAGCTCTTAGAGAGGACTACCAAATCATTTATAAGGGCATGTCCACTAAAATAAAAACAGATTTATCAACAGAAATATTAAAGGCCAGGATGAACTGGAGTGATGCACAGAGAAAGAAAATAATTGCCTATCCTTGTTATTATATCTTAAAAGTTACCTTCTCACTCAGTAGAAAAATAAAGACTTTCCTCATTAAGTACAAACAAAAGACATTCATGATAACTAAGCCAGCATTGCAAAAGATCCTTAAGGGAATCCTCAACATGGATGAAGAGGACACAACAAAAGGCATAAAACAAGGGGGAGGCATCTTTTAGGGAGGGTGGATAAGTGAAAGAGAAACAAAAATATACCAAACATTAGAAAAATGATAAAACTATAGTTATTAGTAAATATCTTTCAATAATTTAATATAAAGTACATTAACTGTCCAATTAAAAGACATATACTGGCATATTGGATAAATAAATGTCTTACTTTCATGTTGCCTGCAAGAGACACACCTCATCTACAAAAACATGGCATACAATCAAAAGAATGAGAAATGATATTCCAAGCAATTGGAGCCAACAGGAAGCAAAAAGAACTATACTTATACCTTACAAGGTAGATTTTGAAATAATATTGGTCAAAAGCGTAAAAGTAAGGCAGGATATATTTGTAAAGGAAAAACATATCAAGAAGATACAATAAGACATACTCAATTGATTCCAATGTCAGTGCATATAATTTTACAAAACACTCTGATATAAAAAGACAGAAAAGCTCCAATACAATTATAGTGAAGACTTTAATACAAGTCTTTCACAGACAGATCAGTTAGATGCTTTCCCCAAAAACACAACAAAGAAACATTGGAATTAATTTATACTTTAAGTCAAATGAATTTAACATATATCTATATACTTTTACATCCAAGTATAATAGCCCATAGAACTTTTTTCAAAATAAGCCATATTGTAGGCTATGAAACAGATCTCAGTATATATATATATATATATATATATATATATATATATATGGCTTGAAATAATTTCACTCGTCCTATCAGATCATAGCAGAAGGAAACTAGAAATCAGCAGCAAATGGAACTGCAGAAATTACACCGACAGACACAGACTAAATAATCAATTAGTGGATCACAGAGAACTTGAGGAAGAAATTTAAAAATTCCGAGAAATGACCAATCATAGAAACATAGTATATAAAAGAGGTTTTAAGAGAGAATTTGTGATGGTCACATTGACATGCCAGTTTGACGGGACTGAGTGACTTCTAGAGAGGAATTTGAGAGTTGGAGGCATGAGGACACCATGCATCAGTGGATTGCTTCACTTTTGTTCTTTCTTTGATTAGTTCTCTTTCTAGGTACTTAAGTTTTGAAGCTATTGTGAATAGAATTGCTTTCATTGTTTTCTTTCTCATTCAAATTATTACTGTATAGAACACTATTATTTTTGTGTGTGTTGAATTTTTATCTTGCTACTTTGCTGATTAACTACCATGTATAAAAGCCTTCGGAAAGATTTTTTTGCTTTCAATATAAAGATTCACATCTGAAAATATGGATAGATTTCCTCTTTGTCTATTCATATTACTTGTATTTCTTTAAGGTGGCTTGTTTCTGTGGATAAAACTTCAAGTACTATACTTAACTGGGACTAGGAGTGGACACTCAGGTCTTATTTCTGATTTTAAAGGAATTGTTTTCAGTTTTTCTCCATTCCGTGGTAAGCTGTCCATGAGTTTGTCCTATATGTCCTATATTGTATGAGTTTGAATAAGATCTTTCTATACATTTTCATCAAGGTTTACAAACATGGATGGATGCAGGATTTCATCGAAAGA
The DNA here is from genome assembly GCF_034190915.1 of Cavia porcellus. Classification (NCBI taxonomy): domain Eukaryota; kingdom Metazoa; phylum Chordata; class Mammalia; order Rodentia; family Caviidae; genus Cavia; species Cavia porcellus. The sequence continues at coordinate 58,904,414 of NW_026947505.1, forward strand.
TTTTTTTATATCTTGTTTAGATCAGGTGACTTTTATCATTGATTTTATTTTTATTTTACTTCCTGATCTATGCATGTTGAAACATTCTGGCATCCCCAGTATGAAATCAACTTAGTCGCTGTGTATGATGCATTTCACATGTGGTAGAATTCTGTTTGGAAGTGTCTTATCAAGGAATTTACATCTATGTTCATCAAGCATATTAATTTGTATTTTTTTCATGGCTTCTAATCTGGATTTAGTATCGAGATAATGGTAGTTTTCAAGAATGAACTGAGTACTATAAATCTTCCTGTCCTATTGTCTGAAGTTTGAGGAGCATTGATATTAGTATCTTTGTAAAGTTGTGGAAAAATTCACTGGTAAATCCACAAGATTTTTGGTTTTCCAAAGTTGGTTAAGTTTTTATTACACAGTCAATTTTAATTATTATTATTAATTTTGGGATCTTCACATCTTCTTGGTTCAGTTTTAATAATTCACATATATTTTTAAAATTATCTATTTTTTCCTGAATCTGAAGTACTGTAATATACTTTTTCAAAATAATGTCAAATAATTCTCTGGGTTTCAGTGTGTCTATTGTGATTTCAGCTTTGGTTTTATTCATTTGGACTTTCCTTATTTTTCTTTCAGTAATCTTGGCTAGGAGTTTTTCATTCTTTTTCCTTTCAACAAATCAGCTCAAAAGAGGACTGAATAAAGAAAATAGGACATCCGTAACAATGAAATACTCAGCTGTAAAGAAACCGAATCGTGTCATTTGGAAGTAAATGGATAAAACCAGAAAACACAATATTAAACAAGATATGCCAGTTTGGAAAATTAAATATACATGTTTGATCTTATGTGCTAATATATAAATAAATAAGGAAAAATGCAGAAAAATTGGTGGTAGACTTTAAAAGTTAGGAAAGATCCGGAGGATGTTAAGAACGGGAATGGGAACTGAAAATGATCCACATGTTATATACACATGGCAGATTCCCAAATGAACCTCACTGTGTTACTAACTTTTACAACAACAAAAGCTAAACTTAAAAAAAAAAAAATTGGAGGAAGTTACCAGCAAAAAGGACAAAATTATAACATGAAGTAAATGGGGAGAAAGATGAAGTGGGACAACATTGGAAGCTTATTTATTTACCTATTTTGTTGAGAGTTTATAAACTGATAAGAAAACTTACTAAAAGTATTAGCATTAGTGAGATAAGAACTAACAAAATAATAGTAAGTGTACTTCACAACAATAAAGTTTAATTTACTTAGTGGAAGTTAAGACAATATGATAACGTTAAATCAGGAAATAAGATGACCAAAACAAGCCTAAACAAAGGAAAGTTAAATAAATATAAATAGCTAAAACTCAGCAGGAAAAAAAAAAAATAAAGAACTGCACAGCAAGGGCTGGGGATTTAGCTCAGCGGCATAAGCCCCTGCCTTGCAAGCACGTGGTTGTGAGTTCAATTCCTGGTACCAATTAAAAAAAAAAAAAAAAAAGAAAGAAAGAACTGCACAGCAAATTGTTACTTAGAAAAAAAATTCATAAAAATTGCAAAACAGAGAACTGAATGGAAACTAATAAACCGAACAAATATATGCCCAAAAGAAAACTAGGAAATAAATCTAATAAGCAAACAAATGTTACATAAAATCTACAGGAAAAGTCAAATATATATATGTATATATATATATATATATATACACATATATATGTTTATATATTTAATTGGAACAATCAGTCAAAAAGACATAACAATGATGAACGTATATGCTTCTATGTTACAGTCTCAAACTATATATTTTAATAAAGATTAGGACAGTGGTAAGATATAAAGAGCAATAACAGTTGACTAATTTATTATACTTTTTGAAATAAGAAAAAAAACATAGAAGAAACATAATATATGAACGATGTGTGTGTGTATATGGGTAAAAAATACATATATATTATATAGTGAATTTAAAATGGTTTGTTAAACATCACATCCTCTGCTACTCTGATTCTATTGATTCTATTAGGGCTTCTGATCCATTGAGTGAATCAACGCTTTCCTGTCCGCCATTCTATTTCTGTTTTTACTTATGATCTTACCCAGATGAAATTTCAGTTCTGCGTTCAATCAAAATAATCACCTCTGTATTTATGCACTTGACTCTCTTACCTCTCACTTGCTTCGCTTGATCTGTTTGGTGAAACCACAGATTTGATTAATCTACAGATCCACGACGTCCCTTGAGCCACTGAATATGACTACATAAAGATATGCTATGCGACAGACTTTTCATATTTTAAAATCAAGATAAAAACTTTCAGCGATCTCAAGATTGCCAGACATCCCAGGCCATTCACCTAGACACGTTAGTGAATCCCACACCATTCATCTAGATACTTAGGTGAATATTTCACATTTTATCTCTTCAAAGCTAACACTTCTTTTTACAGTGTCTTTCTCAGCTGATGACCATACGTTGTGCTTGCTTCAGAAAACTGAAAAAATTAGAAAATTTCTCCAAATTTCCTGACCATATTTATTTACTCTTCAAAAGCTACACTAAACACACTTCGGTTTCCCAGAAGGGAGCAAAAATAAGCTGCTCATGTGCCTCGCCAAGTCGGTTTCTCTTTCCTCTCATTCTTTTAATTCTACATTTTCTACTCTGAATCAGCATTGATGCTCTCCATTGGATGAACTCTTGAATTGCAAAACATTTTGTAATTTAATTATGCTTTTTAAAAAAATCTTTTGAGTTTACCACTCATTCTTACTTTAAAGTAGAAGAAAAAGAAAAAAAAAAAAAACAAAATAAAACGTAACATAAAACAAGACATCTTTACTCAGCATCCAGGTGAGCATTGTTTTTCTGTTCGCTCCTGTTAGCAGCATTCCACTACAGTTAGTTAGTCTGCTTCCTTAATATATGTACTTATTAAAATTTTAGCTACTTAAATTAACATTTTACTTGTCAGATTCCTGAAACTGCTCAGATCAAAGTCATCAATGGAGTCAGGTTGCTAAATTTAATGGACGTTTTTCATGGAGTGTTGAACATCTGATCACTCCTTTCTCCTCCCATGTCTTTCTTTAGTGGATTTTAGGACAAGTCACTGTATTTAGTTTTCCAACATTCCACAAAGTTTACTTCCACCAGGAACTGCAAATGTAACCCTATGTGGAAAGTCTTTGCAGGTGTAATCAAACTAAGATAAGATCATACTGAATTAAGACAGGCACTAAATTTGATATGGCTTGTGACTTTATAGGAAAATTTGGAAACTGAGGTAGAGGCAGCAGGAAGACACGGAGAAGCCCATGTAGAGATGGAAGCAGAGGTTGGTGCTACGCACCTATGAGCCAAGAAACACTAATCTCCAGTGAGTACAAGAGGCAAGCAAAGATTCTTTCCTTAAGATTTCAGAGAAAGCACAAGTTTATTGACATTTTGATTTTTTAAATCTAATCTCTAGAACTGTGAGTGAAGAAATTTCCAATTTGTAAGGATATATTGGTACAGAAGCTCTAGGAAATACAAACACCTGCTTTGGGCTATGCTGGTTCTGCCCTGGTCACTATCCTGAATCTATTCAATTCCTCATATTATCCTAAAAGATTTGCTAATGGTAGGGAGGTATGGATTGCCAGACTGTATAGTTGGTTACACTGACATTGAACATAATTATGTCACCACAGGACTTCCCAGCACTGACCACTATGCATGTTTGTAATGTGTGTGGAAAGTAAAATCTCCTTTTTTATTTGCCCATTTTCATACGCCTACATAGGCAGCAATTTTAATATGTTCCATGTGTCTTTTTATTTGAACACACCGCTAAATGTATAAATACTGTGTGAATTCATAAATGACATTGCTATATGGCAAATAATATTGTTGTAGGTGTTATTTTTTTACTTAAAAATGAAGCTCTGCTAATAAAATCCATTTTTGCAAATGATGCGAGCAGAATTTAGTCAACTGCTGCTAAATGTTGCTTAATACTTGGGGGTGAGGGTTTCTCATATTTTATCTAGCCCCATTTCGGGTGATAAATATTGGGTGGTTTTTACGTTTCTCACAGCGCATCCTCTGTGAGCCATCACCATATATATAGCTAAAAACTGGAGAAGAGCTTTACTTATAATATGTGCCAAGTAGTGTTCCTGTTTCAGTGTGTACATGTATATTGTATGCACCGTTTGACTAAATGTGATTGTAAATCTTTCCAGAATGTTTATCCCTTTTAAATTACGATATGATAGTGTCTAGGTCTTAGTATCTCTACTAATCTCATAGCAATATGGAAATATTTTCCATTGCATTTTAATTTTCATTTTCCTGATTATCAAGGATTTTAAGTGCTTTTTTCAATTATTAATTAACTGAAACATATGAAATTCTTGATTTGCAAACATTTTTGATTTATAAAATACAGCAATGACATATGGTTCAGTCTAATTGCTTTGTGAGTTTCTTATACTATAAATAATCTAGTTTTTCCTCTTGGTTACTTTTTCTACAAAGTTGTCATTTTGTCTTTTTGGAGGTTTTTTGTTTTTTTTTTTTTTTTTAAATCTAAACATTTATTCCTTCTGAGTTTTAGCTGCTTTTCTTTTACTCTGACTTGTGTATTGCCATGTCTTGGATAGACACCTTGACCAGAAATTCTTGTTTTGAGCATAGTAGAAATAATAGCAGTTGCTGCTCCATGAACCAATTTAAATATTTTTACAATATTAAATCATTTAATGCCCATTTTAAATATGAGAAAACTGAGGTACAGAATGTTAAAAGTTTGTCCAATTTCACTTAGCCAATAGTTGATGGACCTTTTAGCCAGTCCTTGAGGTTTTTTTTTTTTTTTTTTTTTTTTTTTTTTTAATATTGGGAACTGAACTCAGGGCCCTGTGCTTGCTACACTGAGCCTAGGTGTGTGTTTTTGATATCTTTAAAGAAAAACAATACTTGACCTCTGGCTAGCATTTCCTTTCATCTAGGTTCATTTTTGATGTGGATTCAAGATTCTATTTTATTTTAGAAAAAAATGGAAAGTCTGTCCTTTCCTTTTGATTTTGGTACTGTATATATTTTTGTTAATTTTTTATGCACATAGATCTATCTTTGTGATATACCAATTCCATAGTGCTATGGTTTGCATTTATGTCTTGATACATGATTCAAAATATCCCTTACTTTCGTCTTCTTTTAAAGACTGTTCCCATTATTCATATATCTTTATTACTGCATATGTATTCTAAAGTAATCTAAAATAAAGCACAGTGTCCTCAGTTCAGTTCCCAATATTAAAGAAACAAAACAAAACAAAACAAACAAACAAAAAAAACCACAAAAAACTCAAGGACTGGCTAAAAGGTCTATCAAATATATTAAAAATACAGGACTATAAGAAAAGATTTTAGCAATAAAATAAAATTTAAAGTGAGAATTTACTATTAAGAAGAAAGGCTTAGGCAAGACAGTTAACCTAGAGGATAGTTATCTCAAAGCTGTCCTGAAAATCAGAAACAAGATTGCCAAGATTGACCGAATACATTATCAGTGTGGAAGAAACCTTTGAGTTTTAATACTTGGAAATTTACTGGAACCATTTCTGTTCTTAGGGAGAAAATATTTTTGAAAAACATTGACAATATGATAAAAATCCTGAAAAAATACTGATATGAAAATGAAACAATTTATCAAATGATTTTCAAAAATGTAGCAAATGTTATAAAAACCACTTTCAAATTATTGTCATAGAGAAAAGAAGCATTCTAATATTTCATATAGCATCAAAGATATTAGGTAAATTCTCAAGATCTATATAAAATAAGTTTAAAAAAACTAAAGGAATTAACATATTAACAGAAAAATTTTTAAATAGTTAAAGAATTCAGATTTAAGAGCCAAATATGGAAGACATTTTAGATGTTATTAAAAATAGACCTACTAAGAAGAAAGTTAACAGACTGTATATAAGTCTCAAAAAGAGACTGAAGTGAAACAGTGAGAAATAAAGTTCGTAAAAAGTGGTAGACGGAGAAGACAGACCTTGGAGACAGCTGGTAGACACAGGCTGAGGCACACTGAGAAGAGAGCAAAAGCCATACACTGTCCCTAATAAAATATTCCCTAATAACTACATTTATAAATTTTAAAGTAATGTGCCTAGGAATTAGAATCTGAATGACAAATTCAGAGATACAACATAACAAAATGATTAAACTTTGCAGGTTTAAAAATCATCATGTGAATATTTGGGAAAATGACAAATAATGACCAAACACCGTTTTAAAAAAAACTGTTATATAAAATAAATAAAATTAGCATTAGACTTCTGTGTCAGATTTCTTTACAATAAAAGACATTGGAGCAACTTTTACTTGAATTTTTAAAAAGAAATTGTGAGTAAAATATTTTACATTTGATCATAGAAAAACACTTGTGGTTGTGGAAGAATTTTGAGGATATTACTCCCATGTGTCCCTCAGGAAACACTGACTAGAAATAAGATTCAGTCCTCTGAGAAATGATTGATGGAATTTTGCATGGGTTCTGATGGAGAGTGTGTGACATATTTAATTTTATCCTCAGAACTAAATTATGAGCCTATTGATGGTATCGATGGAATACAAAATAATGAAGGATTAACTTTAGTAAGAAGTATAAGAAGAGGAATGAGAATGTCCCCTGGACCCTACAATTATCTCACTGATGTCTTCACAGGTATCAAGGAGAAGTAAAAGGATGTAAGCTTAAATTTGCTAGTAGCAAACTAACACAGAAACTTACTGTGACTGCAATAGTATACCACAGAACTAAAGACTGCCTAATGAAAAATTAGTATACAGGACACACACACAGACACACACACACACACACACACAAATTTTTAAAAATGTCATTTATATAAACCAATAATAAGCTACAGAGAAGAAAAATCATGAAAAAGCCATTTCCATTTACAATAGTTTCTTAAGTAAACAAATAGCTAAGAATTATCTTGACCAAGAAGGTGAAGGTCTCTAACGTGAAAGTTATAGAACACCAAAGAAAGAAACTGAAAGAGACACTACAAGATAGAGACTTCCCATATTCATAGATCAGCAGAATTAGTGTTGTTAAAATGACCTTACAACCAAAAGCAATCTATTGATTCACTGCAATCCTAATCAAAATTCCACTCACATTCTTCACTGCTCTATGGAAAAATGCTAAAATTTATAGGAAAATACACAATATCCACAACTGAAGCAATCCTAAGTAAAAAGAACAAATCAGAAGGCGTCACACTACCTTGTTTCCAACTATATTACTAAGTCATGCTAAGAAAAATAGCATGATACTGAGACAACACGAGATAAATAGAACACAGAACACAGAAACAGCTCAGTTAGAGCCCTGTAATGTTGAGAAACAAACCAAAACTGTTTAATGGAGAAAAGATACCCTCTTTTTAAAATGCTGCTGGGAAAACTGGATATCCATGTGTACTCTAAAACTAGGAGCCTAGCCCTCACAAAAATCAATTCAGAATGAATCAAAGGCATAGGTATAAAGGTTGAAACTTTCAAATTGCTAAAAAGAGAAGATAGACAAGACATTATTAGCCACAAACACAAGCAAAGATTTCCTGAAAAGGAGCCTAATAATGCAGGGAATAACAGCAAAATGAACAAACAGAAGTGGAGTGTATAAATTAAAGATAACCTACAGAATGGAGAAAGTCTCTGCCAGCCACTCGTCTAGCAGAGAATTAATGCTTAGAATATATAAATAGCTTTAAAAATTAACATCAAAAATCAAGTAGCTCAATTTAATAAGTGGGCAAATAAATTGAGCACATATTTCTCAAGAGAAAAATTATAAAGGGCCAATATGTATTTGAAAAAAATGATCAACCTCTCTAATCAGTAGGGAAATGAGAACCAAAACTACACTGAGATTCCATTTCATCCATCAAAAATACAGAAAAAATGCTGGCAGTGATACAGGGAAAAATGAATTCTTTTACTATGCTAATGGGTATGTAAATTAGTTTGGCCACTATGGAAATCACTACAAAAGTTTTTTAGAAACTAAACATAGAGCTATCATTTGACGTCGCTATTTAGTATATATCCAAAAGAATTAAAGTCGGCACACTAGGGGAATACTTGCATACTTGTGTTTATGATGGCCAAGGTATGGAACCAGCATGGTGCCCATCAGTAGATGAATGGACAAAGAAAATTGGGGTATCAAAAAAGAGCTAGAAGTGTTATGTACGCGGGCCAACTGCACGTATACAGTACACTGCAAATGTGTACCAAAAAGCAAAGGGATCAAGACATGGATGGGCGGAGGGAGGAGAGAGAACTGAGGTGGAAAGGAGCTAAAATGTGTCCGGATCTGTCCCAATTCTTCACCCAGAAAGCGAACACTGTGTGCTGCAAACATGTACAATATTAATAAAACATTTGGAACTTAAAAATAAAAAGAAAATGAGACATACATATTCAATGGAATATTATTCAACCATACAAGGAACTCAATATGTCATCTGCAAGAAAATGAATGGAAATGGAGATTATGTTAAGAGAAAGAAGCCAGACATAGGAAGACAAATATATTCTCTATAACCTGTGGGATTTTAACACGTGGTATAAAAATAGGACACTTTTTAGACAAGAGGAAGGAAGGAAGGAGTTTAGAAGCTGGATACAAGAGAAGTAATAGGGGAGATAAAAATTATATCAAAACTCAATATTTTACAATATAATATTAATAAAATGCATTAAAAATGAAGCTAATAGCAATATATCTAATAAAATAGTTTCCTAAAATATCAGAAGAAATATACAGGTTCATGATGAAAAACTTTAAGGCGTTATGTGTGTGTGTGTATTTATGTGTGTAGGACAAAGAATGGCAGATCTAATAAAAGTGTACCTCACCAGAGGACCTGGGTTCAAGGAGTCATTGCTGATTAAAGTTTCAAGACCAGAAAAATACAAGATACAGCTGATAAATGTTTTTGTGCCCAAAACAATCAATCCAAAATTAATATGTCCATTTAGGTATATGTCTCAGTGGTAGAGCACTTGTCCTGTATGTGTGAAGATCTAAATTGATCCCCTCACCATCTGTTTTTCACAAAGAAAAATGTAACAGAATAAAACACAGACACATTAATATGATCCAGTCAAAATGATGCACAAAACAACTATAAATGGCAAGATAGTTTAGGCATGAAGGAAATAGAAGGATAGACTTTGTAGAGATGGGAAGAGGATTTGGGGAATGAAACAACAATAGGGGAAGAGGGTAAAGGGACCTACTCTAAAAATGATAATTCTCTCTCTCTCTCTCTCTCTCTCTCTCTCTCTCTCTCTCTCTCTCTCTCTCTCTGTGTGTGTGTCTCTCTGTCTCTATCTATCTATCTATCTATCTATCTATCTATCTATCTATCTATCTATATCTCAGCTACATAGATCAACCCAACATGTATCAACTCTCAAGATAAATGTAATTATTATATATCACAAACATATACTAATACAAATAAACTAAAAAAGGCTACAAGTTGCAGAAACATAATCATTACATAAAAAAACCTACCAATTGCAGCTTACACAAAATGATTTTTAATAATAACAATGATTGCTTCACTTTCTTTGTTCCTAATTGCACAGACCGTGCTCTTAGAAGTTCATCTTCCACAAGCAAGCACTCTTCCCTAGGTCTATTTTGCTACTAAGAAGATATCATTTTCAAAATTAAGGAATGATTTGGGGATTTTACAAAATATTTTAAAGATTATTTAACACATGTAAATTTTGTTTTATTTGAAAAAGAATATTCTAGCACATTTTAAAAATTAAACTATGCTTTGCTCTTAGAATAAATGCTACTCATTATCCTTTGTTGAAGGGATGAAACAACTTACATCAGGATTTTTAGCCTAAAATCCCTTCTGATGTTGTTTTCTCAATTTTGACCTGTTCATATTATTTCTTCTTATATATCTTATTCTTTAAATATTTACTTATGTTTTAAAACAATTGTAATAATACTTTTGGTGAAAATAGAAAGTTTGACTCATGTATTTTTACTGCATCATTGGTTATCTCAATATAGATTACAAAGATTTCAATTTGAATTCATCAATTGCATTGTATTGAATATTTCACTCTAGCAAAAGTACTGTCGATTATTGGAATGGTGTGCTTTGCACCCCATAATGAATTAGATAGTGAGTTAAAAAAAAGTTTTAGGGAAAAAGGATTGAAGGGAGGAATAGGAAAAAAAGAGGAATCAGAATATATCATGTATAGGTACAAACTCCCTATAATGAATTTGATTACTATGCATATTTAAATTGTATCAATGCATTTAATAATAAAAAGTGCTACAAAAATAAAAACTACATTTATTTATTTTTTATTTTTGCAATTTGGATACCCAATCTTTAACACGTACATAATCTCTGGTCTAGGCCATCCTTTGTCTCTCTCCAGAAGAACTAAAGATTACATTTTCAGATTGGTCCCAGATACAGCTTTGGTGCCTATGTCCTGGATCCCTGTGATTGTCAGGTCATACCCATTTGCCCAGCATGGCCTAATCTACTGCCTCACTGGGTTTTGTCCACAGTACCATGGGAAGAAAACTGTAGATTTTTTTACTCCTGCATGAAGATATGAAGGCACACAAGTGGGATGCTCTGAATCACCTGGCTGATACCCAAAGGACAGTGACTCTGGAGAGCATCCAGGAGTGCAGCACATTACACATGAATTAGAAATATCGTTTTGGACTAAGCTTCTGTACAGACCAGGCTAAAAATCAAAACAGAGGTGCTCAAATAAAACTCACATCACCAAGATGAAACTAAACAGAGAAATCTAAACAGAGAAATCACGATTATTGCAATAACAGCCAAAATTCTTAATTTTCAAGAGACATGATAATGAGGGGTCTCTGATTTAATGCTTACACAAATAAAAAGGTCACCTGAAGCAATCTATTGTTAATTCCTCAGGTTTTAGTTTTATTTGTGTTGTGATATTGGAGACTGAATCTGGGGAGTGCTGAGCTGCATTTGTTAGTGTTGAGCGGCCCCAGAACAGTCTAGGTTCTTGTGTAAGACAGGGAAAGGATTGCCCAATGGACACCCTTGGTATATAGTATTAGCGACATTTACTTAAGATCACAGGAAGAGAGCAGAAAGAGGAAGAAGGGCAAAAGGAAAAAGAGGCTGACGGGAAAAGAGGACTGGAGAGGGAAAGGAAAAGGGATTCACGCAGCAAGGAGAAAAAAAGGAAAGCTAAATTGATTAATTATTGCTTGCTTCAATATATGGAATGTTGGCATCTACTTAAATAAAAACTGCTAAAAATAGGAATACATGAATTTTCTGTGTGGTTGATCTACATTTTTTAAAAAAGACAGAGTGCTACTATGCAGTTCAGGCTGGCCTTGAGCACACTATGTAGCCCAGGCTGGCCTCAAAATCCTGATCTTTCCCCCTCAGGCTTCCAAGTGCTAGGATGGTATGCATACCTCATCATATCCAATTTGAACCACTATTTTTACAGTTACTCTTTACTGAAAAGTTTATAGTTTATGAAAAGTAAGAAAAGCAAAATATAAAACCTGGTGGCCACTTCTGGTATTCCCAGCACTTCGGATCCTGAGGCGGGACAGTTTCTAGGGTTCAAGGCCAATGTGAGTTACACAGTGATTTAAGGTCAGCTGGGGTTATATTAGGAGACTCTGGCAAAAAAAAAGCATCTGTTACTATTTTTCTTATAAACTATTTTGTGATCTAAGAAAACCAGAATGCTCTTTAATGTTTCTTGCTTTATTGATAAGGTATTCTTGTCATTTGCTAGGATGGATTGAAACTTCTGCCAATATCCTTTGAAAGAAAGATTGCCAATGGTAGTGGAGTGTGGAATAGAATTATTCTACCCACAGAAATGTCCACATGGCTAGAATTTATATAGATGCCACTCTAGTGAGGACTAATGCTACTGATTATCAATATTACAACAATTAACATTTTCATTGCCACTTTTCATGTTTAGCATAACTTTTCTTTAGCCACAACTTATACATTAGATACTCACCAAAGAGAAAGTAATTTTTAGAGTAGAGGTGTGCTAGGTATGTGTTACGGACACAATGGGGTTCCTAGGTCATCCTAGGAGTATAAGAGACCTTTAATGATAACTTGCTTCTATGATTATCAGAGCTGAAATGGTTACTTGTTTCTTTTGTTTTTTGACAGCTCACATATAAATTAATATTTCCATTCTTTTTCATCATCTGCACTCATTTTCTCCTTGGCATCGGGAGCGTCTCCCTCTTTGGTGTTTCTCGGAATACCATTACTGAGAGCGCACTCACAGGGCTGTTTGCTCACTCCTTCTAGTCCTTTCTGACGTTGCCTTTTGAGCTCTTCGACCTTGGTAACTATTATCACATTAGGCAACCTTTTACAATTATTAGTATTTAGAAAGGAATAACCCAAAGAGCAATTAATGTGCTGGCCTTCTTGTAGTCTGTAATTTTCCCCTTTCCTATTAAGTAGTGGACTTAAACTCTACAATGACATTTTTTTTTTTGATTCTCAGCACTTACAGTAAATGTTTTCTTATTTCTTTTTGTAACCTCTGATAATCAGGTTTCGTTCTGTGACTCTGTCTCATGACTTTGCCCTAACACGGACCGACTAATTACTGCACTTACAGTTTTACTCTGTAACTATATTTTTACTGACTTTTTAATGTAATTTCAATAATGCCCTATACTCAAACTAGGGCACTCTAGGTTTCTGAAGGTGATTTTCTGAGATGAGATACATATTCAAAATCCTAACTACTTCTGTTTATAGCATTACGTAGAGTACTTTGAACGCTAATCTCTCTGCACTTAGAAACATCAGAAACATAAAACATTTACTGAAACACTTATTTTGAACAACAAATGGATATTATTATGAAGATCTGGCTTATTTTGTAGGAGCAATAATTTATTGAAAGACCACATTTGAATCTATAAATATACAACTAAACTGGCAACACTAGAGGACAAAGAATGCAATAATCATTCACAAGTATTTTTGATTCGGTAAAAAGAAAGCATAAGGGCTGGGATTTAGCTCAGGGGCAAAAGCGCCTGCCTTGTAAGCGCAGGATCCTGAGTTCAATCTCTGGTACAAAAAAAAACAAAAGAAAAGAAAAGAAAAAAAATAAAGGAAGGGGTGCAGGAAACAAGGGAGGAAGAAAGGAAAAGAAATGAAAAAATAAAGAAGGAAAGAAAGGAAGAAAGAAAGAAACAAAGAAAGAAAGGGAAGAGAGGGAATCAAAGACAGACAAGTAAGCCGCAGGGAGGTAAGGCAGGCTTCACCCCACTCTGGACGGGGTGCACTGCTGCAGTGTTTGGTGTGTGCGTGAAGAAGTGTGGTTAATGAAATTGTAGCTGGAACAGTTACATACTATAAGCAGGCAATGCGATTCCGAACTCTATTATTCGGCATGACCGACCACATATATGGCCGGTAGGCTTTGGCAGTAGTATACACAGAAACCTCATGCAGCCTATTGTTTATACCTAAAGTGGTTCCTCCTACAATTCATAATGGTCTTCTTATAAACCCTTGGCTTCTAAGTGATCTCTTCGTTAGTGAACATACAATACGCGCTAGGTTATTTTAGTTTAAAAAGAACACTTACAAACACAAACACACACACACACACACACAATGCACTTACAATTCAATTTTAAATTCACTATGTCTGTTTACTGCAAAGCTAATTTAGTGCTTTTATCTAATTTTTAAACTTTTCAGATTTTTTGAGAATTCTATTTGAAATGCCAAAAAAACCCCAGAAACAAAACAATACCACCTATTTCCTTTTGAAAGTGACAAGTGAGATTCATCACTTGGTCTAAAATATAATACGCTGGCAGATGCATGATATTTGATTTTGGATATATATATGTATGTATGTATAATCAGTTTAGTGAAGATTTTAGTCTTAGAAACAGACTATGGATTGATGCAAAAGAGCAAAAGTGATCTTGTTTGATCCTATTGGTGTACCTGTTTAACCTTAGACTCAAGAAATAGTGAAGCAATAGTTGAAGTTTTTTTAAATAAGCTAAGTTTCTGAAATATATTCTATGGAAACTAGACCAAGGAACCTTCTTTTGATTGGATTATGGAACATTTGGTGTATCACACAAATGCAGAGTAACTCATATGGGAATGACATGTAATTGTCCAGCAAAAACTGTGTCCCACTAGGCCTTTTTTCATAGTATGAATTTTTATCATTTTTCAGGAGTATAAAAGCATCATGATTGACAATTTAAAACCTAAATATGCTGCTGAGGCAGCACCAGGGCAGCAATGGCACAGAAGAGAAGGAAAGAGATTGAGTGACTGTCAGTGATCATAATTGTGTGCACAGCACCAGTAGCTCTGCACACAGCACAGTCTAAATGAAATGTCTCTCTCTGTGGGTCACAGAGACTGACACGATCACACTGACAACCAAAAAGAGGCTGCCTATTTTTTTTTTTGTTTGTTTGAAAAAGGAATTTCTTTTATTTCCCTTTTTCAGTCACTTGGTAGTGGCACCTTCCTGACTGAAGGAAATGCATGAATAATATCTGAATGATCAGCATCCAAAATAGAGCTGAATAAACTTGATTTGGGATGTAAGCTTTGGCATCCTTTGCTGCACAAAATTAATGTAGTCAAATGAGCACAAAGTTAAATTTGGAAATAATGCATAATCACTTTACACAGATATAATGTCTTTATATTTTACTTGTCTTTTCGAACTATTTATCAGTCATATACCTAACATAATTTAGGTACACATGAAACTATACTGTGCATTTTTTGTATGTTGTTATTTTTAAATTAAGTATCACCAGCAATTACCCACTGTTTTAAGGACTCTTTTCTATGATGATATTCATATTTTTGACTTCTCAGTTTTAGAGTGGGCCTGTATATTCACACACTAAACTTACACAAAAAAATTTGTTTTTCAGGGTCCAGAATAAAAATATTGCAAATGTAAGCATTTTAATGATAAGTGGAGAGCCAAATTACTCGATTTCTTTTTGTATCTTATTTTGTACAAACATCGCTAAGATTTCCTGTGTTTTGTATTTAGTTTATTTGAGTGTAGTCCTCACCTGCAAAGGAAACATATGTACATAGATCCTCTTTTTTCACCCTGAGGTGTTGCTTTCCAGTCTCTTATAATCTCTTATTGTTAATCTTATTCAGACACTATTTCAAAAGAAGAAAAATTTGCTTATAATTTAGACACATTTAACTATATATTTTAAGATTTAATAACTGGTGACAGATTAAGAAAATTTCTTACTATTGCTATTACTTATTCAGTAGATACATGTTTTGTGGAAGACTCCTGGGTGCTGTGCAAAGTCATGCACTTTACTTGGATACAGAGGAGGATTTCAATGAGTGCTGTGTATATTGGGATCTTCGATGAGAAAGCTACTTGGATTTCCCATAAAAATGATCCAAACATTATCTAGACACTCAAACTCCTTAGAGTACACACTTTTTCTTCCTTAAAGTCTACAAATGGTTACTTACATAACAACCTTTACTATATTTTTATTTTCAAAGTCATGGGCTTCCATTGTTATTATTTATTTACCTTTTTTATTTTAAAAAGAATAAAACAATAAAGTGAAATGAAACAGTGATAAGGCAGTTGGAAATCTACAGTAGTTACTCTATTGCATATTGTTGCCCTCTAGATTTTGCCTAGACTACAGGCTTTAGGCTGGTTCACACCAGGGGTGTAGTTTCCTTGCTGGTCCTCCCCATTCCATGCTCTCACTGGCTCAGAGGCAGGGACTTAGCTTCTTTCCTGGTTCTCCCCAGTCCATGACTTCCGCTGTTAAATGTTAATTGTGCAGATAGTTGTGTTCCTTATGCTAAGTTGATGTATTGTCTTTACAGATAAACAGTGTATAATGCCTTAAGGTGATATTTATAAGGGGGATTATAAAATATAATATTCCTGCATTTACTCAAAGAGTTATTTCACATAGTTGATAAACACATATTTTTCCCTTTTGGTTTGGTTCAAATACAAGGGCTTGAAGCATTTTTCTCTGGTTTAACATCTATTAAATACTTCAGCATAACTGTGACTAAAGATTTCTATTTATATAAATGAGCAGGGTTTCCAGGTTCCTAGAGGAGAGTAGAAAGTGAAATTCAACCAGAGCAAAATATTGGATTTAACATGGAAATTATAGAAGTATATGAAAGACCATGAGAGAAAAACTACATTAAATAAAGCTCTGCCAAGATGGTACAGAAAAAAGGTCATTTAGTTTGAAATTGGAAAACTTGGGTTCAATTCCCAGAACTGCTATTTACTCATGTTATGGTATCACAGAAAACACTTAACTTGGCTTAGTCTTTGAGGTTTTGTGAAAGTCACTTAACCTTTATAACCTTAGTTTCCTCATTTATAGATTAAAGATAAATAATATCTATTTTGAAGAACTCTTCTGAGAATTTACTGGGGTATTATGCATTTAAGTGGTTTGCATCCTGGCAATAGTTTTTAAAATAAGCGTTTCTTTATAAGAGGTAGAAGGCAAATGAATACTTCAAATTTTTACAGAATAGCAATAAGACTTGAAGTGACATAAAATTTAAAATTGAGTCCTTACATGTAATCAGTCTTAAAGACAATACAGTGATTGACTTAAATTTATATGGGAGGGTGGAAAAATCAAGACAAAAAGGAGAACACCATTTAGAAGGTTATGTTAGACACATTCCATGTTATTGAAATCTTGTCATGTCATTGTTAAATCTTTAGGAAATTGGAGAATAGGGGGTACTATCATCATTTCACAGGAAAATAAGTCAATACAAAATATGTTCCTTAAAAACTTGCTCAGTATTGCAGAGTAAAGGGAGAGGAAAGTTGTGACTCAACCAGACTTAGACCATCATGTCATAAATGGGCTCTTTTATTGTATATTGCTCAATAGAACTAGAAATAGCTACGTGACATGTAATGACAATTTATTCTTTTACAATGTCTTATCTTAGCTATGAAGATAAAAAAGGGTTTAAAATTATTAAGTATCTATTAAATACATAAAAATAACTGTGACTAAAGAGTTATGTTTACAGAAACAGAGTTTGCATTGCCAGAGGAGAGAAAGTATGAAATGTGAAGCAGAATGCATTTTTACAACCAGAAGTGTATTAACAGCCCCCATATGCTATTTTCTTGATGATATATGGAACCAATAACTAAAATTTTATATAAACTTTGGTAAAAATTAATATTTTCCAGTAAACTGTCTCAAAAAGTTACCAAAAAGTGAGTACCTATGGATGAGTAAAATAGAACTATCCCTTCAGATGTGAATAAATTACCTAAAATATCTCTCCCAGGAGCCCTCTGCTTTTTCATCAGTTAGACTCTCGGTAAATTATTTGACAAATAAGGGACAATGAAACCACATGAAAGACATACAGAAGCACGAAAATGAATGACAAAATTGCATATTAGGTATATGAAATCCTGTGTTCACAAGTCCACAAAAACCTAGATTTATTTCCCCCACTTTAGAATGTATAGGGTTTTTGTTTTTTGCTTAAAGTGTACAAGTAGATAAAACTTTAAATATATATATATATATATATATATATATATATATATATATACACACACATATATTCATCTAGGTATGTGAATAATTAAATTAGGTCAAATCTAGATTCAATTTATAAGCATAAAACTTTCTATTTGTCTTATGTTATTAAAGTCAAGACCACTAAAGAAATCACTGCACTAAATGCATATACCATGGCCACATTATAATATCTCCAGCTGCTGAGCATTTGACTCTGTAGTGCCCTGTCTGAGAATGTGACATGAAAGCATTTTGATGTGTGATTATTTTGCATGTGGTGTGTAGTAAAGGTTAACAGGCTCCTCTCTCCATTTGGCTTTTCAGGTTTGTACACACGTTCAGGAAGTTGCCAAAAAACTTCCTTCTTGTTTCTCTATTTCTAAATTTATTCCTGCCAAGAGGTGAAGCTTTGTAAGTTTCACTCTGATGTAAAGACCAGGGATATGGTACCTTCGTAGGGTGTGCACGAACATATGGAGAGCAGGTTATTCAGGTTGTCAAGATTTCCACTTCACCCCCCAAAGAAAGTAATAAGCACTAAGGAGTAATAAAATCCAAGATGTGTAAATTTTGTTGTAAAAAAGAGAGGGAAAAAAAAAAAAGAAAAGGAGCTCTAACGGATATAACAGCAAGTGTGTTTGGGGGTGTTAAATAGCTGACTTTATCAATGTTTTTGGAACATTGAACACAGCTGTTTGCAGTCTCCCTGTTTGAATGTCCACCTTGTGTTCTTTGATACTGTGATTTGAGGAACTATTTTCAAGAAAATAGTGTGTAATCTACTAGCAGGTAATTTCTTACTGTTATGGTTTTTTGTTTTGTTTTGTTTTGTTTTGTAGTTCTGTATTGCGTGTACCCTTACGCTGCTTTGGTTTGTTTTGTGTTTTTCTCTTTTTCCTCTTAAATAAAAAAAAAAAAAATAAAAAAATAAAAAAAATTTTTTATAGACAAGGGGATAATATAGTAATCATTGTTCGTTTTCTGTTAGTTGGTTCTAAATTCTCTGTAATACTTTCATTCTCTTGAATGGCTTTACACTGTCTTGATATGTTTGATGCTATAGTATATGAAATTATACTCAAATATTTCAAGGAAAGAGACACTATGGTAACTACTGTTATGTCGGATTATCTTGTGCTGAAACACTATGCTATTTAAATTGTTCTGTATTGACCTGTGTTGTTATGTTGTTATGTCCTCTTTTATTCTAATCTCCTTTTTTATTTTTTATTTTTTTAATAAATTTTTTTAAAAAAGCAAAAAAAAAAAAAAAAAAAAAAAAAAAAAAAAAGATTTCCACTTCAGACTTGGTTCACTGGACTTGCCATCCTTCTCGTCAACCAGTGCTCTGTTTTCAGCTACCACGTAAATATCACCCGAGCTCCGGGTGTCACTTCTAAGTTGATGAGATCTTAGGGTAACACATCTGCGTATGTGTTACTCAAACTTCTGTTTCAACATGTGAGGAAAGGAATAACTGTTTCTTTTTTCTTTATTTGGTAAACAACTGCGAAGTCCTCTTTCGTTTATTTTTAATTCATAAAACATAAACCTATGTATCTTCAAAGAAAAATGCGTGGAGTAGGGCAGTGGCAAAACTGACAGTCTCACTGACACGATAAACGTGAGTCTAGCCGTGTGAAAAAGCAATGAGGGTACAGGGGGACATCAATAGCAACATCACTAGTTTAAATCTTGGAATAATTAAATAATAAAGGTTTCTGGCTTGGAAAAGGACAATTTTTGAAAGAAGAAAACTTCGAAGGAGCTCTACAAAGATGTATCTTAGGGATCTCTGGAACCTATGAAACTTATATATGTGATCTTAGTATTTTTTACAATGAAATCATAGACACGGGTAAGAAAGCACTGTGATTGTATATGGGGACGTGCAATGCTTGTTTACTGAGTATGGCTCAAAAGCCTTCAAACGCCTTGCTTGGGAGATCATTTCTCTGACAAGAAAAACAATGATGATTTTAACACACACAAAAAAATAATAGAATTGTGAATCAGGGAACCCTTTTTAAGTGATATAAAACATCAGCAGGTTAAAGTGCAAATACCAATTACTTTACTATGTCAATAATCCAGGAAACAAACAGTCGTGGCATAAATTTGTGTGGCTGTAGATGAAAAACTGAGAAACAATTATAAGAAAAATATTATGGCGGAAACCTGTTTCACGATTCAATGTTCTAGGGGAGGAGATAGCTGGAAAAGTATGTACAGATTTAAAAATGACTCATGCACAGTATGTGTCAACAGCAGAAATGGATTGCTAATACTTAGCGGGTATGTGAGATCATATCAGTTTACTTTGTATATTGCTAATTTAGGATGAGTTGAGATTAGGGAATGTAAATTTTAAAGTGTAAAGAACAATATTTTACTAATAGATAACAAGAAACAAGGTGGTAGAACAGGTTTGAAGTGCAGTGAAGAGAATATATTAATACCTAAGGGGACTAGAAGAAAATAAAGATTACAAAAATAAGACTTAAAAGAGAAAGTTGTTTCCTAAGTCAGTAGAGAAGGAAGGGGATAGGTGATTATATGCAGATAATTTCAAATGGGACAGAATCTCAGACACACAAAGCCAAGTACTCTACATAAACAGTGCAAGGTGAGGATTTGCAATTGTCAGAGAGCTCTGATTATGGCTAAACACCGAAGACTGAGACAAGCTAGGGAAGACTCACTGTGAATGTGTAAGACCCAGAGACAGCTCATAGAAGCATTTGCAGCTGGGTACCCTTTGCAGAGAAGGCAACACCAATCTGGGAAAATGGTCTCATTCAAATTGTCGGTATCAACAATTTTGCAACAGTTCAGATGGAATTCTAACAGCAGCCACAATAAAAATATCATACGAATCTTTGAAAATATGGCTACTCTTTTATTAGGAACACTTTTTCTTCCATTTTGTTTTTAATGCTTCCTTAAAAAATAGGTGTTTGATCTTTAAATCTTTTCTCAAGAATATGTAATATAAGTATATATCTTTGCTTTCTTAGATTGTATATCTCTATCTTACACTTTTTGACCAAGTGTTCTTAATGTAAAATTCCTTTCCTTTCTAAAATAAAGGGAAAAATCATCAATACTTACTGTAAATTTTAGTGAATGTATAGATGAATAGCTGAGTTGCAGTTTATCTTTATTTGTAAATGAAATATAGCTTTATTTGCGTAGTAACTTCGGTTTGCAGGAATTTTGCACACGTCATGTTATCATCCCAGAACAACTTGGGAGTAGCTATTTCTGTATTTTCCCTTTGATTTAAAGCATCTGGGTTGCAGAGGAACTAAGACTTTCTACTGAGTTCCCCAAATTGACTGCTCCTGGTAGGAAGGGAGAATCTGCTCTAACGCCAATCTTTGCACTACTGTTTCTGTGTTCTGTCCTCCTAATTAAATTGAAGGACAGAGATCCTGTAAATTATTAGTCATTTGTAAATTGCTTTACCTTAATTTAGTTAGTGGATTATCAAGTGCTTATTAAGTTTTCACAATTTGCTAATTTCTCTCAGAAATCAACACTTAGGTAAAGGAAAGTTATTGTGTTAATAAGGAATGAATAATCTGTTTAGAAATTATAGTATATCTATGCCAATTTCAGCATTGACAAACAGAAAATAGAGCATATTATAGGTTACTTTTTCCTTATCATTTATTTTTTCGCTCTACATTCTTCATTTTCTGTGTTAAGAAAAATACCAAAACTATACTTAGATGGAAGCGATAGCTGACCTCAAAGATTAAAAGAGAAAACTGCTTTTCATTAAACAATTTATTGGAACACAGTGAAGGGTGAATATAGAAAATTACCTGCTAAGATAATTCTGTTGCATGGAACCCACATCTACAAATAAAAATGTTTCCCTTATCTGACCTCACAATCCATTTTGTCATCCTTCTGCATACATGAGTTCTAAAAGTAGGCGAATCCGAGGTGATTTCTTTGGTAAGATTATTTATCAAAGACATGTCTTTGATCTATAAGGAATTTGCTTTCAAATTCCTTTAAAATATAGACTACCTGTTTCTTATTCATTATGAAGCAGATTCTTTACCCTTTTTTCATATTCTTATTAAGACCTTTTTATCTTTTAGAGGCAGAGCAAAAATAAATGAGCCACTGTGTTCCAACATTGGTGGTGTTAATCACTTTGTAGCTACTGAAATAAGCTTTTAGTTGCAGTAAAATTTCATTATATCATGCTCAAATTTTCTCCATTGCTATTCTTTAACTTTCAGGACACTTAGTTTAGAGTAATGAAGACAAAAAAGGACATCCA
Source organism: Cavia porcellus (assembly GCF_034190915.1). Lineage (NCBI taxonomy): Eukaryota > Metazoa > Chordata > Mammalia > Rodentia > Caviidae > Cavia > Cavia porcellus. The sequence goes on from NW_026947505.1 coordinate 58,926,420, forward strand.
AGATGATATTGATTGCTTAATGTTTCCAAATTTGAAGAGAAAGGCATTTTCTTTCTTGAGCCAAAAATTGATTGGCTTTTCACAGTCTACTCTGAATGCAGTAGAAATGAGAGAAATTTTCACATTGTATATATTGTATACACTCAACTTTCTCAGTATGTATAGGATTCGCCTCATTTTTCATTCAAGAGTATCTGGGACATGTGCAAGATATAATTTAGAAATAATTTTACTTTAAACATTTATGTAGTCTTTTGTATCATCTGATTTCTGGGTCTTGTTTAATGTTTCCCTTAGCATTACTCACGATGTTTTACATCAATTGATCTTGACCAGAAAATATTTATAGTAAGTGGTCTGAGCCAAAAATGTGTCTTTTGCTTAATAAAATTGCACTCTGAATAGTTTAAAGGGTCCCTGTATTTAATGGCAAATACAACACCGACTGTTCTTTCCTGTGCCAATTCGCTGTCTAGTTTAAGGTGTTAAATAGCATAATGAGTTTGGTCTCTTCTAATATTGAAAATAAAGACCCAAGAGAACTTCCAGTGAGAGGACCTTTCATAATGGAAGATGACAGGTTGTTCTGAATATGATTTTTCCAAAAGAGAAGAACTTCTAACTTTCATTCTGCTAATTCATCAGGTTGTCAGAAAGCTTTGTCAGACATCAGTGCCCATAGTCTAAGATAAGTTTTCAACACTGATATCCAAAGATATTAATCTTTCTCTTTTTTTGACTCTGGTTGTATGAATAGTGCTTTACCAGGAGAACATGATTTAGTGAAATAGCTCTTTTACCCTCTTGCGATCAATTCTGTCTAAAAAGTATGATTTAAATTTTTCATAAATCTCAAATTATAGTTTCAATTTTTATGTAGTAGATGTTTTCTTAATAACTCTGAAATCCTTTTATGCCTGGGAGAGTGGTAGTTATTACAGTGTTTGATTTAAGATTTAAGGTACCTTTTAATATACCTAACCAGGTATACTAATTTTTTACCTGAAAAGGAAAAGTTAGGATCGAGAATTAAATTCTAATATAGAAAAAGTTCTACACATAAATTCTTTGTAAAGTAGGAGAACGAGGGATACTCTGAAGACTTCTGTTGCTGCTTATATCAAACTACACTTTGCAGAGCACAAAGATGTGGTTATAAATCATGACGGGTTGTAAGATTAAATGTTGTTTCCTAAACTAAGATTTCATAAAATACATTTCAGATGAACTGAATTAAATAGAACCAAACAGGTTTGTATTTGGTTGCAGAATTTTTCAGAGCCTTTTGTATGATAAAAATCATTGTGGTCACCTAAAAGAATGTCTATAAATTTATCCTTCATTTCCTGCATTGTTTAATGAAGGAAAGCTTTACTCACAGAGGCTTTTTTGGGGTATCTACCAAAGCCTAGACCTTTATGTGCTGCAAAAAGGTAATAACAGAAATTAAAATTAAAAATGGTTAAAAACCCAAACAATAGACCTTTTTTGTCGTATTTTCACAAAGCAAGTAGAAATATAAAAGGTTTTCCTTTGGTTTGCAATATATAGTTTAATTCTTAGCATAGATCAGAATTTCCTCTTGAAATTGGCTCTGATAGCTTTAGTTCTTCTTTGACAAATATTGCATCCTACCTTTTTTTTCCATTAGAAATAAAAGATCACCACTTTTGGAACAATATAGGAATTCACGCCTCGTGTTTACTGAATAATCAACTTTTGTGTTAAAAAGTCATTTCTGTACCTGTGAAACAAAGCAGTATTTCCTTGATAGTACTTAGTTACATGGTGCAAGAATATCACATAAATGATTATCTAAGATTCATTCATTGAGGTTTATAACAGTTATGCCTATAAAAATATCTTTGGAACAGTAATATTACAGCCAAATTCTAGTTTGTGTGTATAAGTGATATATTCAGCTGATTTAATTAAGATACAGTAGAATTTAATAAAATGAATATTTTTTTCTCTGTTAGATGAATTCCTCAGAATAGGCATCAGAATAAAATTACTATGATCATAGTGCAGTACCAAATTTTCATGAAGGTGAAATAAACACATTAATTTTTAAAATGTATAAATAAGTCTACTGTTTTTGGAGAAATTTTGTAATGGAAATTGGTCCTAAATAAGAAAGTAAAATTTCCAGAAGACCTGGCAAAGATCAATTCATTAAACTTTATTCAAATGCAATCATGCATTTAGGTACCACTTCATTACACTTATGCAGAAGGGGTTTGGGATACGAATATTGAATTAATAGTAACTGGGGACTCAGTCAGTAAGTCTCAATGAATCCTTGAAAATTCTTTACAGTTTATTTCAAATTGTACGAATTGAGGTAAGTAAAAAGTTATTAATTTCTATTTCTTCTCTGAAATAAAATTAACTTCAAAATTGTAATTTTAATTTAGTAATTTTAGTTTACCTATTATAAATTATATACGTGTGTACATATACTTTCTGGCTATAATGTCAAAGAATGCTATAATGTCTGTTAGCCAATGCTTCCAGTTCCTTTTCTTTTTAAAAATTTATGTTTATATAAAAATACAGTACCTGTAGTTTACCCCAAGATAGCCTATGCATTGTAAATATCTCCCTTGGGTACCTCCTGGTTGACAGTTTCATTTCTAGAATGAAGGGAAGGAAACCTTGCATTTGCACATCTTCCAATCCATTCTTTCCCCACTTCAGGATCATTTTCTTTTCATTTTGCTATTTATGTTTTTATTTCTTCAGGTTTCAACTCTGTTATCCAAATAATTTGATGCTAATATATACAAACAATTGAATTCTTTTTTTGTTGTTGTTTTCATCTTTTTGAGACAGCGTCTTGCTATGTAATTCAGGCTGGCCTTGGGCTCATTTTGTAGCCCAGACTGGTCTCAAATTTGCAAAGAATTCTCTTGTCTCAGCCTTCCAAGTGCTGGGATTAAAGGAATGTGCCACCATGGCAGGCTTTAACAAGTGAATCCTTGATGAATGAAGAATTTGATTATGTTCAGATCTTTTCACCTTCATCTTCAATTCCAAATAGTTTTGTAAAACTTCCTTTTCATTATTTGTTGTTATTTTATTAATGAATCATATCCTTAATCCTATGGATCATAAATTCTTCATGGATCCTTGTATGATAAACAAATTTATGAATAACTCTACCTGCTTTGTTCTCTTTCTCTCCCACTTAATTTCATTTTGCATGCCTTATTAAATCTCTTTTGCTTTGTCTGGAAGTTAGCTCTAAAATTTGAAATAAAGAGGTACCATATATGCCATTATGATTAAATAACTATGGTTCATTACAGAGATCTATAGTTTTTGACATATTTATTTCTTTCTCAATATTTGCCATATTACAATTTTAGTACCTCTCAAAAAATCCCTTAGTGAAGTCTAGGAAATGTCTAAAAATACATGGTAAAGTTTAGAAAACAGAAAGAGAGAGAAACAGAGAGCCATCTCTTGTAAAGTAGAAGGGAATTCAGTGATGAGGAAGGGAGGGAAAAGAGATGAAAAAGAAGTAAGATCTTGCATGCAAGCACTATTCATTTGCTAAAAGGCCTGGTTTTCTTCAGTGCTATCATATCATTATTAGAAAGAAAAAAATGTTTTCTCTAATGAACAATTGTTACATTTATATTTTACACCAATTTGAATACTATAATAGCTATAGGTAATATGCATTTATTTTTTATTGTATTTTCACATTACTTTTATGTTTTTAATTAGATGATCTTTTTCTTGATGATTTGTGAAACCACCTTGTACTTGACTATCAAATTTCTTACGTTTTCTAGTTTGTCGTTTAACTGTTAATCATGCTGTCACAATTTCACCAAAATCCATGATTTATTTTGAAATCAATTTTGTGCTTTATGTATTTCCAGATTTAGTTTAATATTAGACGAGGTGTTTCATTTCATAAAACTTGGTTTTTTCCATTTTAATTTTCTCCTAGAAATTTTACCTATGTCTTTTTCATGTTTTATTTAGAAATGAAATGGAATTTATTCAGGCATAAGGAATAAGATAGATATTTAACTATTTTTCATAAATGGTTAGTCATTTGTTCTAATGTCACATTTCTCCCATTGATTTGAAAAATTGCACTTACATTTTTATAATCTGTTCCTGTTTCTGGACTTGAGCCTGTCCCAGAGACTCACATTTCTATTTTTGTTCCAGTTTGAAGTTTTAAAATTATATTAGGGTCTTAAGATATATCACTCCTAATTGGCATGTTACATTTCTCATAGTAAGTTTTAAATTTTGGACATTTGAAGTTGAAGATCTCTGTCCAAGAAAACTTAGTGAGTTTGATGTCTTTCCCTTTTTCTTGTATTTGCATATATTAATTATTATGCCAAATTGATTCTCAGGAACTCTGTGCTATTTTCAGAGTTTGGGGTCTTATTTCTTTATATCAGTCTGTACATTCTACTTCAAAAACCCATGTTTTGTATGGTGGTTACAAGATATTAATCCAGCTGATAATTTTCTTCTATTGATTCTGTTTGTTCATATTTACAAAATGGATACGGGTACCAGTGTTGGGGACCAGGATGTAAGAGGGTTAAGATGATGACCTACATCACACAGTTTGAGGCCTGCGTCATCTTGCTTCAGGGATGGAAAATTATGTGGAAAGCTACATGTTTTCCTAGTATGTGTGGGAAAATAGGTACAGTGCTCTAACACAATATAATGTCCACTTGGGATAATAGAAAGCTAGCTCCCTATTAACTTGTACAGGTATCTGGGTATGGAGAAAGGATTGTTCATCTTTTAACTGTTACTTCTTTTGCTTAAATGGAGTAATAGTCATTTTACTCGAAGAAAAATTATATTATTTATTTATTTATTTGGTACTGGGGATTGAACTCAGGACCTGTGCTTGCCAGGCAGGTTCTCGTGCCGCTGAGCTACATCTCAGCCCAACCTTTACCTTTATTGAAGTATATACCTCTTCCTTATTTTTCAAAACCTTCTCCCAATGTGTCACAAATGATGTAGGACCCCATACTCTTGTGCTACATGGCTAATAAAAGTGAACTGACTGTAGGGGTTGACAAGCTTGTGCACTAGGAGCAAGATTCACTGAATTTTGAAATTTCTCTTTCTTCAGGTCTCATCATCTCCCCTTAAGATATCCAGCAGTTGATCCCTGACATTCCTGACTCACCTGGGAGCTGAGGAGTATGTGGTAACCAGGCCAAGTTACACTGCAGTGTTTTCTATTAGCTCTTTGGTGTCAGTATTGGTGGTCTGCCAGACTGTATCATTACTTCTGTCTGTCCATAGAGTTGTAAGACACACCACACAAAATATTGTTTAATTTGAATAATTAATCCATATCACAATATGCCTAAATGTTTCAGGTAGGAATATTTGTTTAATTTTAAAAATCAGTTCTCAGTTATTTCTCTCATTGCTGAGACAAAATACTCAACCCACAAAGTTAAAGGGGAAAAGGTTTGTTAATTTACATTTTGTAGAGATTTCAGTCCATAACCCACTGGCTCTAAAGTAGGGTGACATCCTGGCAGGGGCAGCAGTTCATGGTAGAGGAAGACAGCAAGAACAATAAGCAGAAGAGGGAAAGATCAAGCCTCTTTCTGTCCCTTGTATTGTATGCAGGCTATCTGCTCTAAAGAAGGTGTAGCACTTACAGCCTTAGTCTGAGCATTAGGACATGCATCCATCACAAACTCTAAATTCAGCAACCTCTATGACCACCCTTCATGATTGCATGAGGCTTTGGGGGACATCAGGTCACATACCATAGCATATTCCAATGGTCAACTTTTTTCTTTGCACATGCATATGTGAATAGTTACTTTTATAGATTTCCCATTGCTGACCCGACCATGCCTAGAATCTAAAATATCATAATTTATGATCTAGAATCTCTTTAATACATTACTGCATGCAATTTACCTACAGTTATTATGCTTTAAGTCACTTATTAATATCTAGCTTATATACAATATGCTGTGTTATTTATAGGTGAGAAATAACTCCATTCACAAATGTCCGTGGAAGTCCAACTACATAGTAAAGGACAAAGCACAGAGCGTTTACTTGGATTTGTGGAGTTCATTATCCAGTGGTCAGAAATAGACAATAAGCATAACTGACTCACCTTGTTTTATGACAAATTAACAGTGATTGAGTTGGTTAGACTGCCTGGGGAAGCATCCTGTCAGAGCGTTCCAGGAATAAGCTGAGGATTTGCAATTTGACTTTTTTTTTTTTTTTTTGTCTTTTTAGGCTATTTTTCTTAGTACATTTTTAACAGTACATAATGTTTACATTTCTTGTGTGGAGTTGGATCAAGTTAACTCCTTTTTTCATCCCTTCTTCTCACCTCTTCCTCCTTCTCTCCATTTCCTGAATCCCTCTCCATTTGAGAAGGAACTACCTCCCTACTTCCTGTTATCTTTTTATTTTGTTTATTATTTATAATTTAGATTTTTACATATAAGAAAACCAGGTAATATTCAAGTTTGTATCTGTATGTTTCACTTAACATTAAGATCTCAAGGTACATCTATTTTTTATGAATGACTCCAGTATATCTTTCTTTATAGCAGAGAAGTATTCTGATGTGTATAAACACCATGTTTCCTTTTCCATTCATATACTGGGAGACACATAGGTCGCTTCCAAGATTTAGCTATTGTAAGTTGTACTGATGTAAACATGAGTATGTGTGTTCTCACTATAATATGATGTCTTTAACTCTTTTGGCAAGATATTTAGAGGAAACAACTGGCTCAAATTGAATGTATAGTTTAATTTTATTTTGAGAAATCTCATTATTTTTTCCACAGTGCTTATACAAGTTTATATTTCTACTAACAATGTAGAAGCGTTCCCCTCATCCCAGACTCATCAGCATTTATTATTATTTGGTTTCTTGATGGCATTGTTTCTGGGGTAAGATGCAACTGCAGTGTTGCTTTAATCTGTATTTTTCTAGTGGCTAGTGATGTTGACATTTTTTGATGTATGTATTAACCACATGCACCTCTGTAAAGTGTCCACTCATTTCACTTGCCCACTGTTTGGTTGGTTTTCTTTTGTATTGGAGGGTCAAATTTTTTTAAATTCTTCATACATTCTGGGTATTAATGCTGTGTTTGAGGAATAACTGACGATTTGTTTTCTCACTTTGCAGGTTTCCAGTTCACTCTGTTGGTTGTCCTTTTGTTATGCAGTTACTTCTTAGTGTAGTATAATTCCATTTATATTTCCATGCTATTTCTTGTGCCATTGGGGTTCTGTTCAGAAAGTTAGTCCCTACACTTATGACTTAAAGAGTTTTACCTTTTTTATCTTTCAACAGGTTTCTTTTTAACATTCATTCTTTGACCCTTTTTGATAGTTTAGTACAGGGTGAGAGATACGGTTCTAGGAACAAGTTTATGTGGATACCCAGTTTTCCCAATGCCATTTATTAAAAAGACCAACTTCACGCTACTCTGTATTTTTAGCCCACTGTCAAAGATCAAATAGTTGAATACGCTTGAAATATATGCCAGGAACTTGTTGAGGATTTTGCATCTATAGTCATGCAAGAGACTGGGCTATCATACTCTTTTGGTTGGATCCTTGTCTGACTATGAAATCTGAATAATGCTAGCAACTGGCATGACTTTAGGAGTATTCCTTTCCTTTTCCTTCCAATTTTTAAAAGAATTTGAGAAACATTATTATTATATCTTCCCTAAAGTTTTGTAGAATTGAATTCATATGGACCCGAAATTTTCCTCAATTGGTAGATTTTTTTCTCTGCCTCAATTTCATTGCTTTTTTTTTTTTTTTTTTTTTTTTGGATTATTTAGGATTTTGAGATCTTTTGAGTCTTGATAACTCATATATATCTAAGCACTATTCATTTCTTCTGAATTCCCCAACTGATTAACATACAGGTTTCTGAATTAGTTGCTAATATTCTCCGTTTATTTTGGAAATGTCCATTGTGATTACCTCTTTCCTTTCTAATTTCATTGATTTGGGTTCTCTGCCATGTCTGTGTCTCTCTGTTTCTGTCTCTGTCTCTGTCTCTGTCTCTCTCTCTCTCTCTCTCTCTCTTTCAGACAGACTAAGGATTTTTCTGTATTGTTTGTTCTTTTCAAGAAAAACCTTTTTGATTCATTGATTCTTTCTGTTGCTTTTTATCTTCTCACTTTCACTGAGGTCTGCGTTGATCTGCAGTTTCCTTCCGTGGGTAGGATTTGCGTTTGGAAGGTTCTTGTTCTCTAGGACCTTGAGGTACATGGCTAGGTTATTTATTTTGGCTCACTCTGTTTCTGTGACGTGGGTGTTCCCAGCTCTAAACTTGCCTCTGCAGACTGCTTTCATTTTGTCATATATATTATGGCATATTTTACTATCATTCTTATTTAGTCCTAGAAATTATCTTATTTCTTCCTTGATTTCTTCTGTTACTCATTGTGTGTTTAAGAATGCATGCCTGCCTATCATATATTTGCCTAGTTTCCTTTCTTCTCATTTATTCCGAGCTTCTTGAACTATTATGTCACAATGTATATTGTACTGTATAATTGCCATGCTTTAACATTTACTTACGCTTGCTTTATGGCTAGTATGTGGTCTATTTTGGAGAAAGTTCCCTGCTTCTGAGAAGGATATATATTATTTTCTTGTTATTTTGGATGGAATAGTCTGTAAATATTTATTCAGTTCATTGTCACCAAATTTATATTCAATTTAGATAATTTTTGTTAATTTGTGGGCAGTTTTAGAGGTTTTTTCCTTCTCTGAGATACGTTTCAGTGGAATAGACTTTTTACTTGATAAATGAGTGAAAATAATAGATAATTCTATCTTTGAGGAGGAGTTTCTTTGATCACTTTTCTGTTTCATAGTTATTGGTAATTGATCAACTCCCAGCTTTTCAAATTCTCAGGGAAGTCACATAAATATTTGTTTGAAACAAATAGGAATTGTAAGAACTTTTCTCTCAGATTTTTTAATTATTTCAATTATGAGTAGAATATTTTCTCAAGATTTTTATTGTACTTTCCATGGTTATTAGTGCTATTTTTTCAAACAACTTTCCTCTGAAAACATTTCAAAGGTTTGTTCTTTTTGTTAGCTTTTAATTGTCATCTATTAGCTAAATATTGGATTGTGAGTTATACTTTAATTTCTCCCTCTTTGCTTCTTAATTTTTTTCTTTAATTACTTTATTCCTGTACTTTGCTTCAAAGTCTCAGGCTAAATTTGTAACTAAAAATTATTTGTCCTATAAAAAAGTATTTCTGGTAGTATCTCATGGGTTTTAAATTTAATATTGTAGCATTCAGAAGTTCTATATTCCTTTGATCTAATGTTATTTGACTTGATATTGAAAGTTTATATCATTTTTCTCTTTCACATAACATGCGTATTTGAATCACCATTTAACATTTTTGTTTCTGTGTTTCTTGGCCATGCATTTTACATGCCTCTGCCTGCTGCTGCTTTTAATAAGTGTTATGCTAGGTAAATTTTCAGTTTATATAAATATATGTACTTTTATTTATATTCATAAGTATATTAACTGAGATTTAGCAACCACTTCTTTATGAACTATTTGCCTCATATCTTTTCCATCCATTCATTCATTTTTTAAAGGAATATTTACTGAGTCCTTACCTGCCTTTGGCCATTGTTCCAAGAAATGTAGAGAAAACTACAAGTAAAACAAAGTGAAGACCTCGGCTTCATGAAGCATATAGATGTATTTTATAACATAGAAAAATGAGCAAAATAAAATTAAATATATGCATAATTACAAATGTACATAATCTCATGCAGTACTAGTCCACAAAGATGATCAATTAATAGATCCATTTATTCATTTTCAGCCGGGGCTGGGTCCATGGCTCAGTGAGAGACATCTTGCCTTATATGCACAAGGCCTTGGGTTCGATCTTCCCAGAATAAGTAATTAAAAAACTAATATACTATTCATTTTTAGTTTTTACTAATGAGGTCTAAAGACTAAAAAAAAAAAAATTCACTGATCTGTCAAGCATAACCAGCCAGATGCTGAAGACAATTACATTTTATTTTAAGAATTTTAAGGTGAGTCATGCAAGTAACCTAAACTATTTGAACTAATACCCTCAACTGTTTTGAAAATGGAAATAAGCCAGGCATTCCTTGTTGCATGTTTTCCATTAGCTGTTACTTAACAGAGAACATTTCAGATGCCTCTTTTTGTATTACTGTCTTGATTTTCTTTTTTTCAATTTCAGCAGAGTGGCTCATAAATAAACATGTTCACGGCTCAGGTTGGGAGTGACAGTTTATTCCTACTACTTTGATGGATTGTACAAGATATCTACAGTTCTCTTCTCAAACTAAACATCCATGCATGGACTATAAAATTAATCATAACATGGCAGGATGCCTAAGAATTTGGAACTGATTCCATTCTGCTGATGCACAGTGTCAAAGTGAAACTTTCATTTCAGTAACGATAATTAACATAACCTACATTTTGCAGATTTACTGTTTAACTTCTATATACACTGTCCTTACAGAACCTCCGCTGCTTTTACATACAAGATCATATACACTCAGCTGTCATTAGGTTTGATTGGAAAGTGAATATCTCTTTTCATCATTGAATCATTATTAAATATTTTTCACAGAAACTTGCTGTGATGTTTTTCACATATTTATGTTGACCTTGATGCCTGTATATTTAGGTGGGGTTGCGTTATTAAAGACTGGCCTCCGTGTCTGGTAATGTCATCTGTGAACCCCAGCTGCTCTGTGTCTTGAAAACTAGCTTCACCCTAGTCGCAGGCAGAATGGGAAGAAAAGAGAAAGCTGTGCGTGTATATCACTGGTGCCCCCGTGCAAAGGGATGTCACACTTGTTCAAATGTTTACTCTCTATTTTTAATTCTTCCAGCTGAGTCCTTTCAACTCACTAGGAAGAGGCTGGTGCTTGCTTAAGATCTGAAGGTCATGAAAGCTATTGTACTGGCAAGTTTCATAGATGTGGTTAGCAGATGACTGTGATGTCTGTATTCTTTGTGTATACGGTCATAGATCATTACACATCACTTCCATTAACATCTGCTTCTGTCTTTCAACAGTAATGCATGTGAGTCAGTGGAATGTCTCAACAGAGAGAAGGTAGCAAATTTATTAGCCTAGCTCTACAAGGGTACAGGGATGATCAAAACATGCAGTGAATGTTTAAATTTAAAAGAAAATATTGCAGCAAAAGACACTCATTTATGTCCCTCACAGTAGTCCCCAGTGCTTCACACATACTCAATCAGTTGTTCTTCCCCTTTCTGAAGCAGTTCTGAAAAGCCACTTTTTTGGGTTGTCTTCAGTTGTGCTGTCTTGCCGCCTCTATGCCTGAAACAGTTCAAAACCTTTTCCTTGCACTCCCAGTCCTGACTGGGGATGGACAGGAGCCTAATGGTGCAAAGTGTAGTGAATGAGGTGGAGGACAGGACACGGTGATATTTTATTTGATAGACGTTGCAGTAAATGTTTCATCAACTATGGTGGATTACAAAATATGGTGAATGTTTAAATGGGAAAGACACATTGTCATTAATACACATTAAACTATTCAAAATACTCCCTGTTGCTTCAATGACACTTATCCCATTCGATCTGGCAATGAATGTTTTACTGTAATAATTTTGTAAACAGTTAAACATTCAGCATATGTTCCCATTACCCTCTGTATTTTCATACATACATCAAGAAGTCTGTACATTATGTAATCATCACAAGAAAAAAAATTTCTTCTTGTATGCTACATGAATATGCAGCTGAATGAGGAATAAAAGTATTAGAATACAGTTTATTTTAAGCCTACACATTCTGCATTCATAATGTCCCTCTTTCACTTCTCTTATATCCTATTGCAAATCTTTCACTGATAGATTGTATCACTGATAAAGTGCTAGAATTCACTGATGGATTCACTGGACTGTTGTATCATCTCTTACCTAATAGCTATATCTTTAATGTGGTCTTATGTGTCTGTGTCACCATAAGCTTGTTTTAAACACCTCTGTTTTCATAAAAATTCAGGTCAGATTTATTTAATGTCCCTTTTATTTACATGAAAATCTCAAAATCTTTAGTGCAGTTCAAAGTCTACATAATATCAGGTTTTCATTTTATTTTACTTTATAATTTGTAACCGCTACATCTCACATTCTCTCTGGCTTCCAAATCTGTTGGAGAATGTTGCATTGTTCATACTTAGAGTTCATATGGACTACATAACAGGGATACGATTTGAGTACTCAACTTACACAAAACTCTTTGAAATGATTAAATTTGATGTCTCTGCCTTATTAGGAACAACCACTCACTTTGCCAGATGATGACACAGTAATGAAAATTTCCTTCATGGTACTTGAGGCAATGTCTATGAATGAATCTGGCAGTAAGTTCTTTTGGCTCTTGGCTCATAACCGTTTTCTTTTTGCAAGCCCAGTTCTTCAGTTAGGTCATATAAATATCTTTTGCTTATGAAGTTTTTCACGATTATTAATATAATATTGAGATTTTTCTCTAATTAATTATACAACCTAATTATTTTTATCATTTCCTTGTGCTTTAAATGTTCTGATTTTTATATACCCAATCATGTTGTGAAACTGCTAGAAGAGAATCCTCTTATATTTATTATTAGTTTTCTGCTATGATAGCAACTTAAAAATTTCACAATTAGTGTAAATCTGTTGGTTAATATATCTAATGATCTATTTCTGCATCAGAGCCATATCTATAAGTAATATGGCTTTATATTAATGGCTATTATAATTTTATGTGAACCTTCAGTAGCAGTCTGAGGTTAATTTTAATATTACCAGAGATAAATACAAATTAGTAGTTGGAATGCAAAAATTCAGAATAATCAAAAATCTACTTCTATTTCCCACACAGATCCTTATTGAATTGTATAATCATATTGCTTTTATTCACTCAATTTTGCTTCAAAAGCACAGTGCTCTTCACATAGTTGTGCATATATCATATCATTATTCTTATTTTACAAATGATGAAGGCACTCAGACTCAGAGAGAACAGGCCACTACATAAATATGGACAGCTGCTGTGACAGATGGAGTATTACATAGCAAACAATCACTTGCCTCTCTGCTTTCTTCTTGGGATACAATAAAATCTACAGTTCAATTGGATTTGGTTATGTGACTTTGGCTGTAGAAAATAAGTGAATATTATGTGGTGAGAACATTTTGATATGTTATACAATTTAGCATGTCTTTGCAGCTCTGATATTTACCACTATGACAATATACTCACAATGGTACTTATCTAAGGAGGACGGAATCTAAATTTGCTCTATAGTCAAAAATCAAGTTCATCCTAACCAGTTTGAAGCAGTTGCCAAGCATAGTTGGTCTATAGACCATGAACTAAACTATTAAATATTTTCTGTAATTGAGTTTGGGTATGGTGTGTTAGGCAGTATTAGACAGCATAGTTGAATAATCTACTAATAATTAGATGAAAAGATATGAAATCAAATCAATAAGCATCTACGTACATCTTACTTCTGTATCCTTCATAATTACATAGAAGAGCACTACATTTAGGCAGCTATTTAAAAAACAGCTCATATGATTTCATATAGATAAAAATATCTTTTTGATTTCCTTAGTTTCTGTCAGAACATATTTGTATGAAAAAACCCTCTGTACAATGAACTTCATTGGAAAATACTTTCGTGATGACTGCACACCCACATATCTTCCATTTGTGTAGATGGGACACACAACCTACAACAATGAAACTTGAAATGTCTGCTCTCACACAGGTACACTATTTTAAATACATCCCACTTGGGATGACTTGATTACCACGAGACAGTTCTAAATCAAATTCAAAGTTGAAAACCTGATTATGTATTCACCAAAGGTAAACAGTAATTTTTCAGAGATAGAAGGTAAGCTACTTACTTTAGAAAGTCATATCAAATTGGAGAGTGGATGATTAACAAAATGTTAATTGCCTAATACTGTAGGTAATTGAAAATGTGATAATTGACATATAATTTTGGCTATTAGCACATCACTCATTGCTTCTAATGTTTTTATGTGTATGTCCTTATGCGTGGCTGGAGTTGATCACGAACACAACTGAACCAACTAGAATTAGACATATTTGAAAATCCGATGCTTACTAGTGGTTTCTGATCAGTTTAACTGTTGTTTCAAAGTTTATTTGGTACCACAGCATTTTAAATAAGAGTGTCAACTAAAAAAATAAGCATGTCTAAAACAACTGAGTTTCAACATCCAAAGTTTCACATATTGAAGTCCTGTGGAAAGAGCCACTAACTTTCTTTAAGGGCCGGCTCTGTAGTGATGTTGGGAGTTGGCTGTGAAAATGGTTTATTCTCCCCCCCCCAAAAAAAAGTAATAAGAACTAAGGAGTAATAAAACCCAAAATGTGTAAATTTTGTTGTAAAAAATAGAGGGAAAAAAAGAGCTCTAAAGGATACAACAGCAAGTGTGTTTAGGGTGTTAAATAGCTGACCATATTAATGTTTTTGGTTGGATCATTGAACACAACTGTTTGCAGTCTCACTGTTTGAATGTCCACTTTGTAAGCTTTGATACTGTGATTTGAGAAACTATCTCTAAGATGATAATATGTAATCTATTAACTGGTGATTTCTTACTGTTTTTTTTGTAGTTCTGTATTACTTGTACTCTTACACCACTTTGTTTTGTTTTGTTTTGTTTTTCTCTTTTTCCTTTTAAATAAAATTTAAAAAAATAAAATAAAATGGTTGCCAGTGATTTAGCACATTCCTCGCCATGCATGTACCACCTCCCGTCAAGAAAATGGAATCTACCTCCAGAATAGTCTAGTCTGTTTGAGGCTTCAGGTCTGTAGAAAAATCAGTTAGTATTCACAACTCTTTCCCCCAAATAATACTATATAAGCAGAGATAAATTGCTACTGAGAATCGTGCCCAAATAGCAGAAATTGAAGGACAATAATTAGTAAATGTTTTTGACCTTTTGAGGCAAGGTCTTGCTATATAGTTCAGGCTACCTTTGAACTCACTATATAGCACAGACTAGACTTGAACTTGTGGTAACTTCCCGCCTCAGCCTCCTGAGTGCTGGGATTGGAATTACAGATATGCACCACCACACCTGGCTTAAGGCACTATGCTCTGAGCTGGTTTGGCACTCACAAACAGATAACTGGAACAGTGATGTAAGGTATAATTCAAGACAGATGTTGCAGTATCTCTATCGTTATCTATGAATTTTCTCATTTCTAATAAAAGTATTTCAATAAAGTCTCCCTTTCCAGTTCAAACCCTTAAAAAGTTGTGCTTTATTGTTTTCATTTTAATTTTCATATTTCATAGCAGAACTATCTCATAATAATAAAATTTATGACTATATATATAACTGTTAAGTATGAAGAATGAAAGCCATATATAAAATACAAATATAAATAATAATATTGAAGTCATTGATTTTTGACTTGGTCATGGAACAGTGAAAACTAAGCAAAGAATCATTTTATAGAATTTTTTGGTGGAAGACAATTATTTGAACTTTGGAAATATTTAATTAAAGAGAATGTTTTGATCTTCTTTGACTACTTTATCTTATCCCTAAATTTGTCATTGTGTGAAATAACTAAATATTCTTTCATAGTAACTATTTAAAATTAAATTATAATGAAAGGCTATTAGCTTAGTAAGTAGCAACAAAAAATAACATTTTACACTTGTAGTTTCTTTTCTTCAAATTGTAGGCACAAGCATAATTGAGAAAGCATTTTTAAAACTCTGTAATGTTATACCAATAATACCCTTGGTATGTTACTTTTAAATTAATTTTCCCCAGATCACTATGTTCAACAGAAGAATGAACATACTCAGAAGAAGTAGCCTGAGCCTGCTACAATATGTACTAATTCAAATTAGGATCGTATTACCTACATTTTCCAGGTTAAATAAATTCTTGCTAAGTAGAAAAGTTGACAAAATTCCAGTAGATCGATACTAAAACTTACTCTGTTAAAATCTGGACATCACTTTGGAACAAAGTCAGTAGCGTTCGTATAAGAATGTAGAAGTATATGCAAGCATTAAAGTATGATATCACTCCCTTTTAAATACAAGTTATATAGAATTCTGCTAGAAGAACACTCAGTATTTGAAACCTCAAGAGACACAAGTGTACTAAAAATTGTAACTATTCTCAAATTCTGAGTCTGAAATATTGGACTGACACTAATAAAGACAAGCTCAATGATTAAAGGACTTTAAAGGTTTCAGGGTAAAAAATGATTCCCTCCTTTGTAACAGTCAAGAGAAAGAAAAGGACCTGCATCTCCTCACACCAAATGATGAGCAGAGGGAAACCATCATATTATGTCCAGCATTCTGTCAAGTGCTAAAACACTCAGGATGGCATAAGAATCCTGGGCTTCCTTCAAGCAGTCAGAACCTGAGCGTAATCTGTATAGAGCAGGGTGTGAGATTTAAATACTTAACTGTCTGGTTCTAAATTTTAATTTAGGAGAAAGACTTATGTTTGTTTGAGAGAACACTTCTGACAGACGCTGGGAGGCAGGAGTGAGATTCTGGAGGTGCAGCTCCACAGGAGCCAGGCGTTGAAGGCGCTTGAATTTTGCTTTGCACCAGATAGAAACAGAAGTCTTAGTGTTACGTAAGAGAATAAGAAGAAAAAGGAGACTAAATGGCAGAATAAAATGATCAATAAAATGGCCGTGAGGCTTCAAGAAAAGGCATAATTCCAACGGGAAAATTTAGCTTGTGAATGTTACTCTGCCTCCATCTCCGTAGCCTTTAACACTCAGCCTTTAACGTACTCTGTGTGTATTTTCGTATACAAAATGTACAGAGTTCTTCATCAGTGTGTGAAATTCAACAGTTAGCCTATTTCTAAGCATAGATAACAGTTGAAAGCCAAAATCACCTGTAGAAATCGATAGAAACTTTGAAAGAAATGTTTGATTCTCTGCAGTAGGATAGAAGTTTGATTTCACTAAGGTTTGAAAGAGAAGGTTTTGGCTGATATCTAAATTAAATAAATGTGCTTGCTTATAAACAAAACCAAGAGCCGTGAATGCAGCTGTGCTAGGAGTAGCCATCTTGAAATTAAGAAAATTGAAGTCTATTTGTAAACTTAATCAAATGACACTCAGATCACTATTTGCTCCAAGTCGTAAATCAAATCTTAATTGGGTTAGCTTTGAAGTAACACTGTTGCTCTTGGTAAAGAGCAAGCATTTTTTGACCTGTGGATTTTTAAGGCGTGGAGGATTTTAAGAAAAAGAAAAAAATACAGTGTACTAGGATATCTGGAAATATTACAAACAACAACAACAACAACACAAACCTCAAACAATGGATATTTAAAAAAGAAAATTCTCATTCATACCATGAATAAAACGAATCAGAGAATGAGTCACACTTTTAAGGTTGGGAGGGAATCTTTGATCCAACATGGAGAGTATGAACTGAATGAAAAAGTTAATACAATCCTGTCACTTTAGATTAAAGTAGAACAATTAGAGGAAGAAAAGGGAAATAGCACAGAGATCAGCAAGAGAGAAGAAGCCAGAACAGAGGTGGCCTGAGCAGTTTACTGCAGGAAACCCATCTCATATAGAAAGTAAGATGGGTGCATCTACAGAATGGAAAAAAAAACCAGAAAATTACATTCATATACAGGATGACAACAGACAGTGAGGAAACGTAACAGCTGAACAGATGTGAAGCAGAAAGAAAAAGAAAGTAACGAAAGACAGTACAGGGTAGCAGTTAGCAATACAAACCCTAGAAGTGATACTCATTCCTGGGTTCTATTTTTGACACCAACACATTGGTTAGGTCAACACAGTCACATCACTGAACCAGCCTGTGTCCCTTAATCTCATCTGAAATATGAGATATAAACAACACTTCTTTCCTTTCTCATCATACCACAAAGTGTAAATGAGTTATTCCCCATAAAGCACTTCAAATGTATGAGCATAAATAGCGCATATTTGGTAAATGACAGCTGACAATATTTAACACTTACGATGGAACAAAATAACTAGCTATAACAAGTGAACTCACTGATACCTAAGTTGAAAATAAGGCAATGTAATGGCGGGTCAGAAGATGAGGGTCACAAAGACAGCTTGTGATGTATGAAAAATTAGCTCAAGAAAAAAGGCCAGCAGAGTAGGCCAAGACCAGAAACTAAGCTTCTTCATTAAATCCTTACCAAGTATTCGCACACAGCTAACTTTCATTCAAATAACTTGCAGATTCCATGTAGCTATATCTGAATTAGTTTTTTTATGAAAATAAAGTGGATTATATCCTTTTAGCTCTGTTGTGATCACAGAACAGTCAATTCTCGCTTAGTTTGTATGCACTTTCAACCTTAAAATCCAAAATAGAAAATCAATGAGAAACAATGCATCAAGCTACATCCCTCTCACCTGACGCAGAAGGCCTGCTGTGGTAAAAGATCCAGGACAATGAAGTCAGTATGCACACTGGTCTTGTATGCATCCATTGCACTGAGAACTTGCACTGTCTTCCAGGATTTACCTACCTTTGGAAGGAAGGTTGTAAGGCCTGCCAGGAAGGTTGTCCACGTTGACTACTGACTCAGGCTTTCTTTATAAGCAGTGTGTTTAGCATTACAAACTGTCAGTGATGCTAAGTGTAAGATATCAGTCATAACATTTCATACAATAATGGTATCCTCACAGATAGGTAGCTGTCTCATTTTAAGGACTAGAAAGTGCATGGATACATAGAATAATTTGAATTTTAAAGACAATGCAACCTGGAGATAAAATCAAGCAAGGAACCAGTTAGTTTTATTCTTCTTCCACACACTTTTGATGATCTTTTCTTGCTCACATGATGCTTTTTGTATTCGCACAGTGATGATGGCTTTCAAATTATGAAAGCTACAATATAAAATCATCAAGAGGACCTCAGTTATAGAAATTCTACCTTGCTTATCATGGAATGCAGGGTCAGAACTAATAATCAGTTTTCATCTGAACTGCACAGATTATTGCCAGACTCAGTGCTCTGTGTGTTTGTGGTGTGTGTGTGTGTGTGTGTGTGTGTGTGTGTGTGTGTGTGTGAGCATGTGTATGCATTCATTCTATGCTTTTTGTTTTTTCTTTCTTTTTGTTAGTTCAAGCAAAGTAAGCTTAAAGAGTTTCTTTTGATGCTTGTTTTTCAACAACCACTAAATTTGATGTACTTACAGTATCAGGGCCTTTTAAATAAATGCTTCATAAGTCATCATTGAAGGGGAAGAATTTTAGCTAGGCGTGGTGGTTCATGCCTCCAACCACAACACTCAGGAGGCCAAAGTAGGAGGATCACTGTGAGTGTGAGGCCAGCATGGATTACAAAGAGAGTTCAAGGTCAGCCAGAGCTACATAGTGAAACCCTGTCTCAAAAAAGGGCAGTGGATTTTAAGAAAACAAACACTGTTAACAAAAGCATCTTTTTCTGTTCTGGATTTACCTTGCTGTTCATCTGTTGAGTGTATGCGTGTATCTACACTTCTGCTTCACGTCTCTGTCTTGTTATCTGTGTGCATTTAAGGGCATGTGTCTTTTATATTGCTAGACGTTGTATTCCATCTTTGTGTATTTGACATTTGTGCATCTGGGAAAACATTTATGTTTTAGGGAATATGCTTTAACGGCTCTGTAGTCACCTAGAATTAAACAAGAAAAATGATAACTCCGTATGCAGAGCACGGTTACCGAGATCTGACATGTGGGAAGAAAAATACTTGAGGGAAGTAGGAAACAGGATAGTGGCAGAAGAAATCAAAGGCAAAAGAGGAGATCTGAGGTCTGGGAAAACCGAATTTTTACATTGAAAGAGAAGTGTCAAGATTCCAAGACGTGATCAAGAATGTTTAAGAAAGTAGAATTTCTTATGACATGTTTCAAATTTTTCCTGATCTCCAATGGATTAAAACTTCTCTACTATCCAAAATTCACACTTAATGTTTGCCACATGCACAGTCACCATTTAGTGGTTTTAATGAAAGAAATTATTGAGGTTATGCCTGGAGATGCAGGCACTGTAGAAAGATATGATTATGTCCGAGAGGAGAACATGTACAGAGAAATAACCGGGAAGTGTGTAGCTGAGATATGGAGAACAAAACACCTACTTTGCCCCAAAAAATTAATGGGAGAGAATATTGGATGCAGATGGCAGAGTAACCTTTGGATTACACACAAGTAAGAGTCTGCATAGCCAAGCACTAAAGATAAAGTTATGAATATTTTCTGTTAATCTACTTCATTTTGAAAGCATAGATATAGATTGTGAAGAAACATAATCCTTCATGATTTTTCTACTAGGTACAACTTCCTAAGAACTCCGTTGTGAGAAAAATGTAAGTTTATATTGTATGATATTTCATATAATAATAATGTAGTTCTTGTGTAAGTATTCATCTAAAAATAGTACTGTATCTCTATAAATGCTAGCACAGTTGATAGGCTTTGTGCATTAAACAGGAATGTGTCTCATTTCATAAATCATTTACCACTTCTGCAGTGATCCAGCAGTTCATAATCTTAAGCAAATAAAAATGAACATCTGTCTATTCCCTGGACAATTGCAGTCATAGACTAACCCTCAGCTCGCCTTCAATTTCATTTTGTTTTTTTTTTTTTTGGTAGAACCAGGAAAATAAAAGTTTGTTTTGGTCAGTTTCAATGTTATTTTAGTATTTTTTTAGATCTTTATCTCCAAAAGCTGTTAAGAGCATTCTACATGTAGAGAATGTGACAGCCCTGAAGTACATTACAGAAAGGCACAATCTTTTATTACAGTATGCAAATTAAAGTTCTGCCCTTGGCAAAAATGCAATCTCAGTAGTCTAAGGTTTGGTTTAGGATAATATTCCTGAGTAAATCTCCATAATATTTGACCTTTGAGAGTGTTTTAAACTTAACCTGATTTCTGTGAAAGAAGTTATCAAAGAAAGGGAAAGGCATATCAGTTTGCTGAAAGAGTACCATTTTAGAGCACAATCACAACCGTCTCTACTTTCTGTTCTAGAGAGCTATTCCTGTAGGTATTTAACAGGATTCCTCCAACTTAACTGTGCACAGCACAGTTAAGCTATCACATGGAGATCATGTAAAACGTGGATTTAACTCAGCTGCACTGGAATGGTGTCCGAGATCCTGAATTTCTAGCAAGCTACAAGGCAATGTCAGTCCATGGACTACATATTTTCCTAGTATGCATTTAGAATATCTGATAATTTTTAAGATTCTTTACTGTGGGAATATACATAAGCACTGTTCTTTAGAAGTCTACAGGCTAAGAAAAAAGGAGAGTTGGTCTGTGTATAATAATAGCTCATGTATTAACAAAATTAATAGTAACCATTACACTAAGGACTTGGGGATGGTTTTAAGGTCTCTAATCTATGCAGTCTCACAGGATCCGACACTTAGAAGAGTTTACATTTGGTTTAATGCTCTGTTGTTGCTGACTTATTAAGTTTAGATCAGAGATTTTCCATTTTCTTTTTGTACTGAACTCCACAAATTGCATAACATCCTATGTGGCATGCAAAGGGTGAAATTACCTCCCAGTGACAGGAACAGTAGTTCCAAAGTGAAGAAGATTTGAGCAGTCTCTTGCAGAATGGGAGATTTTGACCAGAGATCTGTGTGGTTAAGTTACAGAGGAGAACAATCTGCAGAGAGGTGGCTGCAATGGAAGGAGGAGGATGAACGGATGGCATGTGTGAGGCATGGCAAGTAGTTTGGTCTGAAGTGGCAAGTACTTTAGTGGTAAAATGCTGAGCACATAAGAGACACTCAATAAATTTTTGTTCAATGAAGGTCGGCTGAATGAGTTTCCCAGCTGTCCACGTCACACGTCCCGTCTCTGTTGCCAGCCTAGAGAAAGAGTTAGCACTGTGCCACACTGGACCAAGCGCGATGGCCTGCACTGTCAGAGGTGCAAAAATGGAGACATTTGAGAGTAAAGATTCAAACAGGCTTTGTTGACAGATATGTTTCCCAGCCCTCGGAAATGCCAGGCTCTTTAACTTCTCACCAAATGCTCCCTAAGTGGGTCGGGGTAGGGTGGTGCTTCCCTTCCCACTCAAACATTACATCTCAGTTTCCTTACATTTGAATACATTTTATTTTACTTTCTAGGTATTTTAAATAAAATATGATTGAAACAGAAAATGTTGCTTTCGAACAAAATGAGAAACCAAGCTTTAATAATTACTATAAAGCATAATTTAAATATAGGCAAATAAGGATCCATCTAAGAACATCTGCTCATGTTACATGCAAAGCAACTCATACTTAACAGTGTGAAAGCCTTGAAATAGCCGTGGCACCGTGGCAGGGTAGCATACACATTTGTTAACTTTTCTCCTTGTTGGAAGTGCACAGTGAACAGAGATTTTCATCTGTTCTTGTACGACCTGTGTCCCACTCTAGGCTATTTCAAATCCTAGAACTTTCAAATAAATTAATGTGGGGGAAGATGTACAGCTTGCTAAGGCTTTAAACTTAGAATCTCGTGTCCCAGCTATCAGTGGGGGAATTTCATTCCTGAGTCACAGTGCAGCTTTGCCTCTCTGCTCCTTAAGATTCTCTAAACTTTTTCTGGAACTTGTCCTCAGTGCTCTCCTCCTCCACCCCTCCAGGGACAGATTATGTGGCCAGGGGAAGAGAATGTCAGGGGCATAGGCACCCGATGCCAAGTGAACTACCCCACTTGAGATGCTGAGTGTGTAGCCAGAACTGCGTTGTCCTGCCAAAACAAGACTGTCTCCAGGCCAGCTCCGAGCCAAGAGGGAGGCATTGCATACGGAGGAGATCACAGCCATGAGCTGTGAGCAGTGATCCCTGAGTTCTCTCTGCTACACGGACCTTACAGGTGCTTTGGCACAGTGTGATGGGTAGAGGGAATGTTCTTACGTAAAATAGGTCTGGTATTTTGCACATAACACATTAATCCAACCTCTTTTTTGACTTCTACTTTGTAATTAGCATAATTGTATCATTTTCCATATTCCTAAAATAGCTTCTCAAAATAAGACATAAAAAATGGAGTTTCTCAAAGCATTTAAAAAACTTCAAATATTTAACCTCACAATTCCTTTCTTTCTTACAGAAGAAAAAAAATCCAACACAAATTTGTCTAGAAAATGTATTCCATATAATAGAGACTCATAATTTATAAATATAGAGATGTAACACTACTGAAATGAACAAAGAGGAAAAATATTTCATTTTTTGAAAAATATCTCATTTAAAACGTTTCTTTCTTTATCACAGAGTCTTCAACAAGAAGTCAAATATTCCCTTTGTCTTCTGTTGTTGGTTAGCGAATTACCACTCTAACAGCAGATTTTCCCATGTAGTATAAATATAGATACAGTGAATTTCAGAATAAATTACATACTTGGTTGCATAGGTGAGATTCCTCTATGTTATGCATCACTCCCACTAAGAAGATAATTCCTGTGCACCACGTTCTTCCTCCGTTAGAGATTAATGGGAATTTCCCAACTGAGGAAACAGGTTACATTCTTGATACTAAATCTCAAACAGAAATAAAAACACTGCTCTGCATTTTTTCAGATTGTCTCACATTTATTCTAAAGTACCTATAATAGTCATTCTTCAGAGACAATTTCCCATGCTTTGGAGACATTTAGATTCACAGAGGAGAGACTAATGTTGTTTAACTGGAGAGTCTCCACAGTAAGATACGTGAAGTGCTGTAATTAATTGGGATGTTGCACACAGAATACCTATTAGTCAAATATTTAAAGCAACTGTGGAATAGGAATTTCTTAATTTGGTTATTCAATAATTACCTTCAATTCTGTTTTGGCGATGAAAATATGCCAGTGGATACCACATTCTTGTAATTTTGGTTTGAGTAAATCAGCCAGTACTATTTCCATAGGGAAAGATTTAGGAAACTTGTATTCAATGGATGTGTGAGGATAGGGAGTTTAAATTTATTTTTAAATTCCTGAACACATGTAGGCACTTTTTTCTCTCATAATTAAATCTCTTATATTCAGGGACCATAACCAAAAGACATAAATCTAAATGAAATAATTTGTAGACTTCAAAAATATTAAACAAGAGAAAATACGACATCAGAATTCTTGGTTGCAATGGTGTCTTTATTTTTTCAACATTACTTCATAATTTCTAGAAGACATCTAAACATACACGAAAAAAGTTTAGATCATTTTCTATGGTAACGATAGTACACATGTAACTTGAAATAATGACAGATTTACCACTGAAAATCTGAGGCTCTCACTTATGAAATATACTAATATAGAGGTCATAGAAAAACATTTAGAAGAGAGGAACCCTAACATTATGCCAAGAATCCAGTTACAGAAAAAGAATATATTATATTGCATCATATTATTTCATTTATATGACATGTTCAGAACTGACAAATCTGTAGAGACATAGAGTAGACTAGAGTTGTTTAAGGCTGGGGAGATGTGGAAGAGAGGAGCCATGGCTAAAGGGTGTGTGCTTTTTTTTTTTTTTTTTTTTTTTTTTTTTTTTTTTGTGGTGCTGGAAAAGTTTTAAAAATTCTCAGGGATGGTGGTTTCACATATTGGTGCATGTGCCCCAAACCATTGAATTGCAGATGTTAAATGCATGCATTTTATGGTACATAAAATGTACCATACTTCTCTAAACTAAGGATGTTTCTGTAACATTAACATTTAAATAGGAAACGCATCTGAGTGTTTACCCGGTTCTCAACCTCTAGTTGGGACTTGTAAAAGTAGGTGGGAGAAATGGGAGTGACTTTTGCTCCACAGGGCTCTGATTTTAGGCCAAACAGTTACATATACATCAAAGAACACCCCAGGACAGCCAGGACAGAACAGCTGCAAACCCTCTTTGATGTCTGCCCAATGACCTTTTCTCACATTTAGTGTCCATTTTAGCCAGAAGTATATTTTAGTCTTTATTTCTTCTAGGAAAACTAATTCCTAGAGAACAAGGCTGGTTACCAAAATGCTTTCTATAAGTGAGAGATCTGTATTCATCGGCATCTTGCCTTTTGGACTGTGTGTATAATCTATGGCTATTTAGGACTCAGATATTTGGCATTTGAATATTCTGTTTCTGATATAGCAGACTCACTATCTGTTGTAATTGAGCTGCTGTTTGCCAAAGAATCTTGATAATTCAGAGCATGTTATGTATGGGCTATGTCTTTTGTTTCTTTAGCACTTAATTATTCTACTGAAGTTATTCCTTTTATAATATAAATTAGTTGGAGGAAAGAAATTCTCAAGCCAGACAATTAGCCATTAGTTCTAAGAGATTAATTTTAAAAACCAACTGAAATAAATAATTCAGAATCTTTGATTTTTCATGGCCCTGTGTTCTGTAGAATAATAATTATACTCATGGTTATAACATCTGTACAATTATGGACCTTATGCTCAGTATTCTGGCATGTTTTCTGAGGTATATTATTATAAAACTGTTAATATGACTGATCTTTATAGACAGTTCACTTAAACCCATTATCACATTAATCTACCCAAAATGCATTAAACAGTGATTAAAGGACAGACACTTGACCGAGAGTCCTATGATACTTCTAAAAGAACAATAAACATTCACTAACAGCAGATCTTCAAATGAAGTAAGTCTTCAGCACACAAGAAAACAAATTGCAGTACAGAGAAGAAATGTGATATGGAAAAAAGATTAAAAATGCATAGATTTAATCCAAATTTATAGGTAGAGATGTGGTTTAATGGAAAAGGTGGATTTTAAGCAATTCAAAACTTTTTGGCAAACAATAAATTATGCAGGTAGCATCTTGGGAACCTGAATATATTTATGTATCTACTTGTATTTTGTGAAGCAAGAAAATATCTAGGAATTTCTTGTTGTGTTATTTCACATTATTTATAGTTCAATTCTTTGGAGAAAACTTTATGGAAAGAGCTGAACAGATTCATGTCCATCATCTTTTTGGCTCCTTAGTTTTTCATTGTTATAAGTGCTTATTGTTATAAGAGGCAATCAGTAAGAGAAATATGTTTTAACACATTAATCAGTGCACTCAAACAGCACATATATTTATTTGTTAATGAAGTCACTTTTCATATCTCATTTCTCCCCAGAAACTTAGCAAAGTAGACCATCTATGAAGTCTCAATGACCCACCCTTTCCTCTCTTCAACATTCAGGATCCCACGATCCCTGGTCGAAGTTCATTGTCACAAGAAAACATAAAACTGTCAGAGCGGAATCTTTTTCACTGCTACACTCTTAGATACAGTAGGTAAATACTTCTTTAATAAATTAATTGGAAGAATCACAAAAATGAATACGGAGAAACTTTTAAACATATAACAAATTTATCTCAGTTTGCGTGTTTATTTTAAAAATTGATGTGTTTCTTTCCTTGTTGTAAATGTACTTTGCAAGCTCTCACTGAGTGAACCATGTCACGCTGTACCTATGGCTGCTTCCCTGCAAAGGTCTGTACAGAACTTGTGCAGGCATCTAGTAGAAAGACTGCAGTAAAGAAGAGCGGCAGTTGGAAGGGCATTCTGAGGACTAGGATTTAGTAAACATGAAGGAATATTATTCAGAAAGAGAGAAGCATAAAATGTACAGCCACAAAAACTTGAACCATTATCTAGAAGTTACATATTTAGTGAAAACTAAGTTCAGGAAAAAAGAAATGCAATAAATAACGGTGGTAAAGTGCAAATCTAATGCATGTAAAAGAAGGAAAGATGAACAGTGTAAAACAAAGGGGAAAAATGGTTCCCGGCCAGTAACCTAATCATAAAGAAACAGTGAATCAGTCCTTTTATACAATGCCCAGTAAACCAGGAGCAATGCAGGAGGGAGGGGAGGGTAAAGAAATTAAAAAAAGGATTAAAACGTGTTGTGTATATGTACCAGCTCCCCACAATGGACATAATCATTATGTACTGTACGCATGTGCATTTAAAAACATACTACATCTGGCTAGATGATAAATAGTGATTCTGCTTTATTTGTATTTGAATTTCTTGTACTTTACACAGTCATTAAGGAGATAGTAGATACCAGTATGTGTTTATTGACTTACTAAAAGAATCAATAAATTTTTCCAAATCCAGACAGATTTGCTTTTATGGTTCTACTGATTTCTTTTATATTTACAATGAGCATGTTTCCAAAAACAATTTGACATTGTGAGAATCATAAAGATTGTTAAAGCAATTAAAAACTGTGATCCAAATAACTTGTATGAATAGAAAATAATCATATTAAGTTTTTATTCAATATATAGATTTATTCAAGAAAGAAGTGCAATCATAAAATTGAACTAACTCCATAGATTAACTTTGTGCTTTACTTTATGACTGCATCATTATGATCATTTGCTAATGGATGCAAACTAGTATTCATCACACAGCAAACTCTCCAGATTTCTGCGTTCTATATCCAATGTTTCACTCTTTATGTACACTCTTTGAACATATAGAGATTGTCTTATTTTTATTATTACCTAAATAATACAAAGGAACAATTATATACATAGACTTTCATTATATTAAATATTAAAAGAAATCCATAGATGAAGTACAAGGGACTCCGTGCGTGGGGTATATGTACACACTGTGCCATTTTACATAAGGTGCTTAAGCAACTCTGAATTTCTATATAGGGAAAATCCTCAAATCAAACTCATATTGATGTTAATGAACTATTGTATTTATTTTCAGATAATGCATTGTTTCTCTCAAAACAATTAAATGTGGATTATGCTATACAATTCACAGAAACTTAGTAGGTAATATTAATTTTGTTTTGTTGTTAGCAGGTAGTCTCATTTTCTGGTTAATAGTTCTCAGTAATAACCTAGATCTATTATCAATTGTATCATCTTTGAATATTAGTGATGACATAAATCAGTATTTTGTGATTGTGTATTATATTTATATAGTTATAGTTTTGCGAAGGCTGTGATAAATTTGAATTGATAACCAAGACATTTCTTTTAAAATTAATTTAAAGATTTCGTTTTAAAATGTAATTACTTGAACTTTGAAAAAGAAGATGTAGTATATTCCAAATTACAAAAGGAAGATACAGAAATGCCTACAGCCTGAATGTCATTAAAGCAGAAGAACATTTCAACAATCTTTAGTGACTGCGTGTCTATACATAGGATAACCAGCCTGCTTTCTGGCTTCTACGAAGGATATCAGATTACAAAGTGGACACAAGATGGACCTGAGGTCCTCTGTGTGGAGGACTGTTTTCCGGCCACACACTTTCCATTTCCCGAGTTCCCACATGACGTTTTAAGTATTACAATGGAAACAAAAAGCAGCAAAAAATAGTGTAATGCTGTGACGTTCTCATTGCTGAGTAAGGCAGCAGGGCTATATTTGGGTGTATGATCAGCCTGATTCAGGGACGTTTCCTAGAGACTTGAGGCCAAAGAGGGGGTCTGGAATAATTCAAAGAGATGCAATCTGTTGGGGGAGAGGGCTAGAACTCAGCCAGGGATCAGATCAGTTCATGACAGAACTTCAAAATTCAACCTGTCCACTTTACCAGTTTTCTGTCCAGAGACAGAAGCAATAAAATAACAATATAGTGACAGAATAAAGTGAGCAATAAATAATAGCAATAAAGAAAATTAACTACAAAGAAGTAAAAGATATATCTTTATGTATATATATTTATATCTATATCTCTCTGTAAAGAATTTTTAAAAGAGAACATTCTTATGGTCTTTTATTCTAATGCCTCTTATGGTTAAAACCATACAGATTATTTCTAGGAAATTTCTATTAATCCCATTTGTAGGTTTAACAATGTTAAGCTGAATACTGGAAACAATAACCGAGCATGTGGAGAGCTGTGTTTCATGGCGCATACCAGAAAGTCTGGAACGATAAACTTTCCTAAAGGCATAGTTAGCAGAAAGAAACCCCATTTATCTGGGAGCTGGGGAATAGCTCTTATTTGCTTTAAGAAGTCAACCTAACTATCAAAATAGATTTCTTGGTCATCAACAATATTTTTATATCAAACACAATTTTATTATATTTTGTCTCTGATCCTTAATTGTTATTAATGGCAAATTCTTCTAGCAGTCCACACTGTGTCTTGAGTAGATGGTTATTTCAACCATCTTGAATATTTTAAATTACAGTTAAAATGTTTTCAAAGTGCATGCACTGCTCCAGGGCTTTAGGCCAATATCCATCAATTCTTTGCTCTTTCGGTTGAGTGCAGGTCTCATCCGCGACAGCTTTCTGTAAATTAGAGATAAAGCCTTCTTCTGCTTTTGTAACATTTTCCATACAGCTTGATAACTTCTGCGTCTTTTCTTTTCTTGGGCCAAAATGGATGGGAATTTATGTTTGATTTACTATTTCCCTCATCAATTACGTATTTGCTATATATATTTATAATGTTTTCCTCTTATTAGCAATCAGATTAAAGTCACAAATTGTGCTCAGACGAAAACTGCTTCCCATTAAAAGGAACATGTGCCTTTTAAAAAGACAAATGGTTTTTAAAACCGCTTTTAAACATAACAAGATTATGGAATTGAGATATGCATTGATTTTACCATGTGGCATTTGTCCAGCTTTGGGAAGCTATCAAAACATCTTATCAAATCTCATCCATTAGTATACACCACTTGCTTTTTGTGAGAAATATGTCTTGCTTCAGTTCAAAGTTACAATTGTTTTGTAATTCAAATTGTTGTTGCAACAAGAACTAAAAATGTAATTTCTATTTATTTGAGTTTAGCTTCCTTCTTTATTAGAAGATATTTCAGTTATTAAGCATACAAATGTAATTTTCATGTGAGTGTTTTAAAAGTATAACAAGTAGCTTTTATTCTGTTATACAAAAACTTTCTTTTGTGTTATATAGGATTTGCATTTCTATTATTTTATTTTCATACTTAATATACTTTTTTCATTTATTTTTATATCAAGGTAGTGGCAGTTTCCAGTTGTTACTACTAGATCTTGCTTTTTTTTCTCAAGATGAATGAACAAAAACAAGTCTTTTTTTTTTTTTTTTTTTTTTTTTTTTTAAATTTAAGAGGAAAAAGAGAAAAACACAAAACAAACCAAAGCGGCGTAAGGGTACACGCAATACAGAACTACAAAACACAACAAAACAAAACAAAACAAAAAACCATAACAGTAAGAAATTACCTGCTAGTAGATTACACACTATTTTCTTGAAAATAGTTCCTCAAATCACAGTATCAAAGAACACAAGGTGGACATTCAAACAGGGAGACTGCAAACAGCTGTGTTCAATGTTCCAAAAACATTGATAAAGTCAGCTATTTAACACCCCCAAACACACTTGCTGTTATATCCGTTAGAGATCTTTTTCTTTTTTTTTTTTCCCTCTCTTTTTTACAACAAAATTTACACATCTTGGATTTTATTACTCCTTAGTGCTTATTACTTTCTTTGGGGGGGGGAAGAATACAGTCAAATATGGCAAAACAAAGCTGTCAGTCAATACCAAGGATAGACATAGCACATGGTGTAGAACAGAGTACAAGTTTATCAACAATGGTTATCAACGTTGTCCCTTGTTTCCTTAAAAAGAATTGTCTATCTTATTAGATATTATAAAGTTGGACAAAACAGTAGAGAACAAGACCAATAAAACTTAGGCATTGTAAACATTACAGGACTTCCAAAGAAGACAATGGTCAAACCAGAATGGGTATCTTAGTGAATCTTATTGTCTTCAAAGTAGTTGCCTATGTCTTCAAACTTGATACTATCATATAGAATGGAACAGAGTCTAATCAGTCAAAACAAAATCGTGGGAGTACTACAGGACTTCAAAACAAGTTAATAGGAAATCGAAAAGAGTTACTATTTATATATCCTAATTTTTTTTGAATTTTTTCTTTAATTAAGACAAACATAAGAAATGACTAAATAATTTTTTTTGAAACAATAAGGGGGAGGTTGAGATAAAACAGGACATAACAATATAACAATAGAGGTCACAGCATGACTGTTTCAATAACCTAGTACTTCACCACCTTATAACCTGACTTAATAGTAGTTACCATAGTGTCTTTTTCCTTGAAATATTTGGGTAAAACTTCATATACTCTAGCTTCAAATATTTTCATATCAAGAAGCCCAGAATAAAGCCTTTCTAATTAATGAGTGAAAACTTTATAAGGCTTCAAGGCCACCTAATGGGGAATCATGATTACCACATATTTTTATATATTTGAATCATTACTTACATTAGGGAAACTATTCGGTATTCACACATGCGAGATTGATTTATTTCACTTATGAGTATGGTCTCAAGCTGTGCCCATTTATTGATAAATATCTCAATGTGATCCTTCTTTATAGCTGAATAATACTCCATTGTATAGAAATACCACAACTTTTTTATCCATTCCTCAGTTGATGGGCACTTGGGTTGTTTCCAAGATCTGGCGATTACAAATTGTGCTGCTATAAACATAGGTGCACATATATCACTGTGGTATGATGCTTTCAGTTCTTCTGGGAATATGCCTAGAAGTGGAATAGCTGGAATAAATGGGATTTCCAGTCCCAACTTTTTGAGAAATCTCCAGACAGATCTCCACAAAGGCTGTACCAGTCTACACTCCCACCAGCAGTGCAGGAGAGTTCCTTTTTCCCCACAGCCTCTCCAGCATTTGTTGTCGGTTTTCTTGATCCTGGCCATTCTTTCAGGAGTGAGATGGTATCTCAGTGTGGTTTTAATTTGCATTTCTCTAATGACCAATGATGATGAGCATTTTTTCATGTATTTATTTGCCATTTGCATTTCTTCATCTGAGAATTGCATATTCATCTCAGATGCCCATTTTTGGATTGGATCTTTGAATTTCGGAGGTCTGAGTTTCTTTAATTCTTTGTATGTTTTAGACAAGAGGCCCTTGTCTGAGAGAGAGTTCACTAAAATGTTTTCCCAGTTTGTGGGTTTTCTTTTCACTATGCTGGAGATTTCTTTTGACATGCAGAAACTTTTTAATAAGAAGTGGTCCCAGTTATTGATTCTGGGAAGTATTTCCCGTGCGGTTTGAGTCCTGTTCATGAATTCTTTACCTACTCCTATGTCTCCAAGATTTCTACCTATTTTGTCTTCCAATAGATTTAGTGTTTCTGTTTTAATATTCAGATCTTTGACCCATTTAGATTTTAATTTAGTACATGGTGATAGACATGGGTCTAGCTTTAGTTTTCGGCAAATGGAGAGCCAGTTTTTCCAGCACCATTTATTAAAGAGACTGTCGTTCTTCCAGTGAACCTGCTTGGCTCCTTTATCAAAAATAAGGTGGTTGAGTGTGTTCGTAGTTGTGGTTGTATCTTCTAATCTATTCCACTGATCTTCAGCTCTGTTTTGATTCCAATACCATGTTGATTTTACTACTGTTGCTTTGTAGTATAACTTCAAGTCAGGGATTGTGATGCCTCCTTGCTTTGTCTTTGCTGCTTAGAATTGCCTTTGCGATTCTAGGTCTCTTCTGGTTCCAGATGAAATTTAGGAGTGATTTCTCTAGATCTATAAGGTATGTTGATGGTATTTCTATTGGGATTGCATTGAATCTGTATAACAGTTTTGGGAGAATGGCCATTTTCACAATGTTTGTTCTTCCTATCCATGAGCAAGGGATGTCTTTCCATTTTCTGAGATCATCTTCAATTTCCTTTTTCAGTGTATTATAATTTTCACTGTATAAGTCTTTCACTTCTTTCGTAAGAGTAATTCCTAAATATTTCATTTTTTTGCTTGCTAATGTGAATAGTCCAGTTTCTCTTATTTCCCTCTCTGTAATTTTGTTGTTCGTGTATAGGAATGCTATTGATTTCTGAGTATTGATTTTGTATCCAGCCACATTACTGAATTTATTTATTGTATCTAAGAGTATTTCAATGGAGTTTAGGGGGTCTTCTATGTAGAGTATCATGTCATCTGAAAACAATGATAATTTAACTTCTTCTTTTCCTATCTTTACCCCTTTTATTTCTCTTTCTTGCCTAATTGCTCTGGCTAGTACTTCCAGAACTATATTAAATAGGAGTGGTGATAAAGGACATCCTTGTCTTGTACCCGATTTTAAAGTAAAGGCTTTCAATTTTTGGCCATTTAGTATGATACTGGCTGTTGGTTTGTCATAAATGGCCTTTATTATATTGAGGTAAAGACCATTTATTCCAATTTTCTGTAAAGTTCTTATCATGAATAAGTGTTGGACCTTATCGAAGGCTTTTTCTGCATCTATAGAGATGATCATGTGATTCTTATTTTTGGCTTTATTGATATGGTGGATTACATTTATTGATTTGCGTATGTTGAACCATCCTTGCATTCCTGGGATGAATCCCACCTGGTCATGGTGTATAATCTTCTTGATGATTTGCTGGATCCTATTTGCCAATATTTTATTGAGGATTTTTGCATCTGTGTTCATTAGGGGGATCGGTCTATAGTTCTCTTTTATAGTTGGGTCTTTCTCAGGTTTTGGTACTAGAGTAATATTTGCTTCCAGGAATGACTTAGGAAGGATTGCTTCCCTTTCAATTTCATTGAATAGTTTGAGGAGTGTCGGCATTAGGTCTTCTTTATATTTCTTGTAGAATTCTGCAGTGAATCCATCTGGGCCTGGGCTCTTCTTGGTGGGCAAGGACCCAATTACATTCTCAATTTCATTAGCAGAGATTGGGTTATTCAACAGTTTTATATCCTCTTGATCTAGCTTTGGTACTTCATATGCTTCTAAGAATCTGTCTATTTCTTCTGTGTTATCAAACTTTTGAGAGTAGAGGTTTTCGAAATAGGTGTTGATGATCCTCTGTATTTCTATTGGGTCTGTAGTGATTTCTCCTTTTTCATTTCTTATTGCATGAATTTGAGCTTTTTCTTTCCTTTTTTTAATAAGGTTGGCTAGGGGCTTATCGATTTTATTTATTCTTTCAAAGAACCAACTCTTTGATTCGTTGATTCTTTAGATTGTTTTCTTAGTCTCTATTGCATTGATTTCTGCTCTGATTTTTATAATTTCCTCTCTTCTTTTGGCTTTGGGCTTGACTTGCTCTTCTTTTTCTAGCTGTTTGAGGTGTAGCATCAAGTTATTTATTTGTATTCGTTCTGTTTTCCTGATGTGGGATCTCAGTGCAATAAATTTTCCTCTCAGAACGGCTTTCATTGCATCCCACAGATTCCGGTAAGTTGTATCTGCATTTTCATTTTCTTTTAGGTATTGTTTAATTTCTTCTTTAATTTCTTCTGTGACCCACTGATTACTCAAGAGTGTGTTATTTAGTTTCCATGTGTTTGCAGAATTTTTGCAGTATCCTTTGTCATTAATTTCTAATTTCAGAGCGCTATGATCCGATAATATGCAAGGGATGATTTCAACTCTTTTGCATTTGCTTAAATATGTTCTGTGAGCTAATATATGGTCTATTTTAGAAAATGATCCATGTACTGCTGAGAAGAATGTGTATTCTGATGTTGTTGGGTGGAACATTCTGTATATGTCTATCAAACCCATTTGTTCACAGGTGTGATTCAGTTCTGTTATTTCTTTGCTCATTTTCTGTCTGGTTGATCTGTCCCTTGGTGTCAGTGGTGTATTGAGGTCTCCTGTTACAATTGTGTTACTGATAATTTGAGTTTTCATTTCTGTTAATAATTGTTTTATATAACTGGGTGCTCTGGAGTTTGGTGCGTATATATTTAAGATAGTTATCTCTTCCTCTTGGAGTTTTCCCGTTACGAGTATGTAGTGACCTTCTTTGTCCTTTATGGTCATTGTTGGTTTAAAGTTCACGTTGTCTGCAAACAGAATGGCTACTCCTGCCTTTTTTTGGATTCCTGCTGCATGAAGAATTGTTTTCCATCCTTTGACTTTCAGTCTGTGAGTATCTTTCTGGGTTAGATGGGTTTCCTGTAAACAGCATATGGTTGGATTTTGTTTCTTGATCCATTCTGCTAGTCTGTTTCTTTTGATTGGTGCATTGAGACCATTTACATTAATGGTTATTACTGTTAAATGCTGGTTAATTGTAGGAATGTTATCTCTCTGCTGTTGCATCTTTATCTTTCGGTTCTGTTTAATTATTTGCTTTGCTTAGTGGTTTTTTCCTTTGTGTATCTAAACTGTCTTTCAATATTTTTTGCAGGGTTGGTTTGGTGTTCATGAAGTTCTTCAGCTGTTCTTTGTCATGGAAGTATCGTATTGCAACATCTATTTTGAATGATAGTTTTGCAGGATATATCAGTCTTGGTTGGAAATCATTTTGCTTTAGGATCTGGAATACTTTACTCCATGCTCTTCTTGACTTTATCGTTTGTGCTGAGAAGTCTGCTGTAATTCTGATAGGTTTTCCTTTATAAGTGATTTGTCTTTTCTCTCTGACAGCTTTTAATAATCTATTCTTGTGCTGGATTTCTGGGATGGTGACTATTATATGTCTGGGTGTAGTTTTATTTTGGTTATGACTGTTTGGAGTTCTATATGCTTCACTGATCCTGATGTCAGTTTCTGATCTCATGCTTGGGAAATTTTCAGCTATTACTTCTCTAAATATCCTCCTGACCTCCTTCATGTTGTCTCCCTCTCTTTCATTAATCCCTATCATTCTTATGTTATTCTTCTTTGCATCGTCTTGCAGTTGTTGAATTGCTGTTTCCTGGTTCCTTGTTATTTTCAAAAGATCTTTCCTTTCCTGTTCACTAGCTGCAATCCTGTCTTCAAGGTCTGAAATTCTATCTTCACTTTTATTAAGGCGGTTTTTACAACTTTCAGTGGAGTTTTTTATTTCCTGTATATCTCTGTGCATCTGCATTATGTATTCTGTTTGTTTCTTATATTGCTCGTCTAGGGATTCTATCTTTTTGTTTAGTTCCTCCAATTTTTTATCTGTGTTTTCTTTAGATATATTTAGAATCTCTTTCATTTCTTTTATCATTTCTTCTTTTATCTGGGAGATTATTTCGAGTTTGAATTTCTTTAAAGCTTCCTGGAGTTGCTTGTCAATTTCAGTGGCTATTGTGTCCGATATATGAGGTGGATGGGATATATTTTCTTCTATATACATCGCTCCTAGGGTTTCTTGAGATGGGCTGGAGGTTTGAGGTTGTAATTTGGTCTTTCGTTTTGTCATTTTCCTATATTTCTGTGTTTCAAGTGTTATTTGAAAGCTTCCTCAGGATCTGTTGAAAATCCCCTTCTATGTTTGGAGCTACTGGGACTCTGGCGCCGCGCTACTCCAAGCCATTAGGCCTACAGAACCAGTGGCCCTCCTCTGCCTGCTCAGAACTCCGCAGTTCCAGACAAGCTGGGCCTCAGGGACACTGTGCGCCCACCTGCCCCTTGGAAGCTCCACAGTTCTTCAATCGCAGCCGGGTTAGGGTACTCACCACAGGCCGCAGTGCTTCAGGAACCTGTGGACCCTCCCTGGTTGCAGAGATATCCACAGTCCTCCAGACACGCAGAGAGGCCAGTGAGGGCACCCCAGATCTGCCCAGCTCCTCCTCTGCAGACCTATGGCCAGGCACGGCAGCTAAACAGGCTGGGCTAGGCTGGTAGTGTGGGCCAGCCCACCTATCGGGAGCTCAGCAGGTCTCCAAATGAAGCCGGGAATGGGGAGGCTGATGTGGAAGCCTCAAACCCACCTCTCTCCTTCACTGCACCTGGAAGCCTGAGGGAACTCCAGCAGTCTGGGCACAGAAATCCAGAGTCCTCCAGACACGCAGAGAGGCCAGTGAGGGCACCCCAGATCTGCCCAGCTCCTCCTCTACAGACCTGTGGCCAGGCGCGGCAGCTATACAGGCTGGGCTAGGCTGGTAGTGTGGGCCAGCCCACCTATCGGGAGCTCAGCAGGTCTCCAAATGAAGCCGGGAATGGGGAGGCTGATGTGGAAGCCTCAAACCCACCTCTCTCCTTCACTGCACCTGGAAGCCTGAGGGAACTCCAGCAGTCTGGGCGCAGAAATCCAGAGTCCTCCAGACATGCAGAGAGGCCAGTGAGGGCACCCCAGATCTGCCCAGCTCCTCCTCTGCAGACCTGTGGCCAGGCGTGGCAGCTAAACAGGCTGGTAGTGTGGGCCAGCCCACCTAATGGGAGCTCAGAAGGTCTCCAAATGAAGCCTGGAATGGGGAGGCTGATGTGGAAGCCTCAAACCCACCTCTCTCCTTCACTGCACCTGGAAGCCTGAGGGAACTCCAGCAGTCTGGGCGCAGAAATCCAGAGTCCTCCAGACACGCAGAGAGGCCAGTGAGGGCACCCCAGATCTGCCCAGCTCCTCCTCTGCAGACCTGTGGCCAGGCGCGGCAGCTATACAGGCTGGGCTAGGCTGGTAGTGTGGGCCAGCCCACCTATCGGGAGCTCAGCAGGTCTCCAAATGAAGCCGGGAATGGGGAGGCTGATGTGGAAGCCTTAAACCCACCTCTCTCCTTCACTGCACCTGGAAGCCTGAGGGAACTCCAGCAGTCTGGGCACAGAAATCCAGAGTCCTCCAGACACGCAGAGAGGCCAGTGAGGGCACCCCAGATCTGCCCAGCTCCTCCTCTGCAGACCTGTGGCCAGGTGCGGCAGCTAAACAGGCTGGGCTAGGCTGGTAGTGTGGGCCAGCCCACCTATCGGGAGCTCAGCAGGTCTCCAAATGAAGCCGGGAATGGGGAGGCTGATGTGGAAGCCTCAAACCCACCTCTCTCCTTCACTGCACCTGGAAGCCTGAGGGAACTCCAGCAGTCTGGGCGCAGAAATCCAGAGTCCTCCAGACACGCAGAGAGGCCAGTGAGGGCACCCCAGATCTGCCCAGCTCCTCCTCTGCAGACCTGTGGCCAGGTGCGGCAGCTAAACAGGCTGGGCTAGGCTGGTAGTGTGGGCCAGCCCACCTATCGGGTGCTCAGCAGGTCTCCAAATGAAGCCGGGAATGGTGAGGCTGATGTGGAAGCCTTAAACCCACCTCTCTCCTTCACTGCACCTGGAAGCCTGAGGGAACTCCAGCAGTCTGGGCGCAGAAATCCAGAGTCCTCCAGACACGCAGAGAGGCCAGTGAGGGCACCCCAGATCTGCCCAGCTCCTCCTCTGCAGACCTATGGCCAGGCACGGCAGCTAAACAGGCTGGGCTAGGCTGGTAGTGTGGGCCAGCCCACCTATCGGGAGCTCAGCAGGTCTCCAAATGAAGCCGGGAATGGGGAGGCTGATGTGGAAGCCTCAAACCCACCTCTCTCCTTCACTGCACCTGGAAGCCTGAGGGAACTCCAGCAGTCTGGGCGCAGAAATCCAGAGTCCTCCAGACACGCAGAGAGGCCAGTGAGGGCACCCCAGATCTGCCCAGCTCCTCCTCTGCAGACCTGTGGCCAGGTGCGGCAGCTAAACAGGCTGGGCTAGGCTGGTAGTGTGGGCCAGCCCACCTATCGGGAGCTCAGCAGGTCTCCAAATGAAGCCGGGAATGGGGAGGCTGATGTGGAAGCCTCAAACCCACCTCTCTCCTTCACTGCATTTGGAAGCCTGAGGGAACTCCAGCAGTCTGGGTGCAGAAATCCAGAGTCCTCCAGACACGCAGAGAGGCCAGTGAGGGCACCCCAGATCTGCCCAGCTCCTCCTCTGCAGACCTATGGCCAGGCGCGCCCAAAAACAAGTCTTCTATTCAGGACAGACCTTAACATCTTGGACCAAAAGATGGCTGAACCTAATGGCGATCCAGTGTTTCGAACAGAGAAAGAATAAAAACTGTACTACTTGTGACCTGCTGGAATTCCACATGTGTATCTCTTAGCTCCCGAGACCCTGTTGTGGGATTTATGTGTGCACACTCTGGGGTCCTGTTCAGTGTCATCCATGACTTACGTACTGTCTGCCTGTAGTGATGAGACAAGCAGGCTCCAGGAGCCTCTGCAGGGAGTGCTCAGTCTTCTGAGAACCTCCCTACCAGCACTCTAGCTATGATGCCATTCCCTTCATGTATTTTTTCTCATCTTTTTGGATAGCAGCATCTACTAGAAGGATTTTAAAGCACAGTTTCACCTGACTCTGTATCAATGGCTTCGCTAAAGTGCATTATTCCATCTACTGTACCCTTTCATCTACTGTTCTTGTCTATACTAAAATGTAGACCTTCCCTAATGCCAGATGCTTTTCTAGATCCCACTCATTAGCTAAAAAGAAGCCTACAATTCCCCACAGCTGTGGCATCCTCCTCCACCTCATTCCACTTTCCAATCTTTCATCTTTACACTATCTCTCTGGGAGGATAAGCGCACTAATATATTCCCCCTCTCAGCTGCACACAGCTTCCTGGAACAGCTCCCAAAAAAAGTCTAAAGCTCCTCGCTTCGGCCATACAGTTTTACATGCTGCCTTACAATAGGCAGACCGAAATACCTATCTTTTCCTCTAAAAACGTCTTTCTGTCATTTGTAGATGACAATATGGTGACCTAAGCTTGAAGAAATATGATCAGAACTCTCATTGTATAAGACATGCACAACACCCTAAAAAATATTACCTACTAATCCTTTAATACTATAAATAAATAAAATTCCAGTGAGTGTGTAGAATAGGAGAGTTACAAATTTGGGGCAGTGGCTGCAAAAATAATGGATGCTGAGGAGAATACTTTATAGAATGCCAGTCATATTGACAAAAGAAAACAAAAACTGGTTTTCGGGTAGTACTGTTTTTATACAACTCTAAACATCTTTTTGGAGAATAAAATTTGTGTTAGTCATCTTCATGTTTTATACTGACAAGCTATTTGATATTAGCTGGATATTTGATATTAGAAGATATGTGTGAATAGCTACATTTATAGTCACCCCCGGACTTTTTATGTATTAAGCAAAAATAAACATAATAAAAATGGCTTTCAAACAGAAGATGAAAATAAGGGCTATATTTAATACTATCACATTTCAGCACAGATTCCTTTCGTCCCTGGAGGATCTGTGAAATCTGACACTGTTCTGTAGTCAGGCAAAAGCAGTGTGTCCAGAATACCACTCAAAGTTAGAGAACACGTGGCGTCATTCTTAACAGCCAGCACAGACGCGTGCATCTCCATCATAGAATGAAGGTACCCATTTGAGTAGATGCCCTTGCCCTTAGTTACTTTTCTTTTATAAATGCAAATATCACTTTAAAAAGCTTGAACTTGAATAGGCTTCCCAGAGTACAGAAATGAGCCCCTACTGCAAGTATTTTGAATTAAAAACATTCAGAGAAAAATACCTCTATTTAATTTAAAAAGCATTTAGAAGGTTATGTTGTCAGAAAATCAGTGACCTATTGCAAGTCTTTTTCCAATTTTAAACTGTGATAGATTATCCATACACAGGCAGCATGTACTTATAAACCAAAGCCCAGATAGGTTTGCTATGATACAGTGGTTTTAAACTGTGCTTTAATTTGCAGCTACTTGAACGACTTCCATTTTTTACAGATATTGGAAATTGGAAATGAATCAAGCAGTAACATCTTCCAACATATTGCTCCAAGAAAATAGCACATCGGTTCCCCATGTACAGTGATAGTCTTTAGATTAATGACCAAATAAAACACACTTAGCTTTAAAAAAAATCACAAAATCAGCTATTAAGACAGGCTTATTAAAAACTTACCCTTGGTTGAAAAAGTGACAAATACGCAGAGTCTAAAAGTCTTGTAGTATCAGTTGCTAACTGCCCAGTGTTAGCCAAATCTATGTGTTTTCTATCACTCACTTGTTGCATCTATTAAATGGGAAACATAAACCAGCCACTTGTATGCATGATTAGAGTGAAATGGATTGAGTTAAAGATTCCAAAAATGAGAGATAACCCTGTGATGTCTAAATTTATAATTATCTTTGTGATCATTACAATTGATCAGTGAATCTAATCTCACTGATTTAATTATTATTTTTAAAAATGTTTTCAAGTATCTCTTTTTGCTTTAACTCTAGACTTTCATTCATTTATCAAACACTTAATTGATTGTTTATATTTCAGCCGTGGTTTCTTTCCTTAGTATTCCCATTTCTGAAAAGTGAAAGTGACAAATAGTTGTAAAATGTAAATAGAAATAGATGCATATTTTAGATGAGATTATGGTTGAGATAATGCTCCACTTTTTCTAGCTGAGGGAATAAAGAATTGCTTCACAGTGGGTGTGATAGTTTGGATGGGCCATCGGGTTCCCAGACAGTTGGTCAGATATTTTTCTGAGTGTTTCTGTGAGGCTATTCTTAAATGAGGTTGACATTTAAGTAGGTGGCCAGATTGCCTTCCATATGTGAGAAGGCCTTATCCAGTCAGGCTCTAATGGGAAAAAGTGACCTTCCCTGAGTAAGAGAATTCTCCATATGACTGGCTGCTTTGGTCTTAAAACTAAAGCATGGGCTCTGCAAATTTTGACTTATATGAGGAGAAAAGAGACAGGTAGAGAGATAGAGATAGAGATAAGGACAGAGACAGAGAGAAAGAGAATAGTGCTTATATGAAATAGTACATTTTATACTGCTGTTCACATGAATAAAGAAAATTCGTTTAATGAGACATAGTCAAGAAAGAAGGCTGTTTCCATAATTCTAAATATTTTGTGAAATGAAAATCCATATATTTACATATATGCATATATAAATATATATATGAAATATATAAAATATATGATATATATAAAATATATGAATATAAAATGTATTATATTTTAAAATATATTTTACAATATAATAATATATTAATATATTAATATGCATAAATATGTATATATTTATTTATAATATATGAATATATAAATATATAAAATCTACATATTTATATATAAATATATTTATATATCATCTATCTATATAAATATAAATATTTACTTATATTATATATTTTTATATATATTTATTTCTCTAACCATGTATTTATATATCATCTATCTATTTATATAAATATAAATATTTATATATTTAAATATCATCTGTCTATCAATTTATCTATCTGTGTTCTGTTTTTCTGGAGAACCATGAATATTTCAGTGTATTCCACTTACATTGAATGTTAAAGATGAATAAGAATTTGAAATGTGGATGACAAAGCAAAGGACCTAAATCAGGAAAAAGCAAAATGTGACCATGTAAAAACTCATGGTCAGTCTGAGGTGTCAAGATCAGGAGACCCCGTGGAACGAGGAGGCAAGAGATGAAGTTTGCTGCGAGACCATAAAACTAACTTGCGTTCTATACAAAAGCATTTCGACTTCAATTTATGTGAAGTGAGAAGCGATTTGAAGGATTTAAATAAGGAAATAAAATGATTAAATTTGCATTTAAAAGATTACTACAGCTGCAGTGTCAGATGTGGATTAAAGGGGGTCAACACTACTGGAGAGCAGATTACTGCACTAGTATAAGCCAGATAATGAGGTCCTGCACTAAGTCAGTGTGGTGCAAATGGAACTGAGATGGGTATAAAAGATATGAAAGACATAGAATCAACAACATTTAGTAAGTGCTTTGGCATGGGCATAATGGTGGTGGTGGGATTAATTTAGTTTGTTGCTTGTCATTGAGGCCTGGAGAGGTGGACAGAATTGTCGGTGTAGAAGAGGCTTGGAGGAAATGGGACTTGGTTATAGTCTGAATATGTGACATTTAGGACATGGTGATCTCAGAATAATATATCTAATATGCCATTAGATACAGCGGCAAATAAAAAATGAGGGATATTACAACAATAGAAATTTATTAGCTAAAAAATGATGTGTATTGAAGATAACACCCAAGAAACCTGAGACAGTAAAGAGATAACATTGACTGACAGCAGCCCTGGCTGGCTGAGAACACGTCAGGAGTTACAGTGAGGGTTAAAGCTTGTGCGAGTCGTATCCTGGAAAACAACAGATATTTAAACTGAAATACAATTTAGGATTTATTAGAGGTATTCTATAGGTATCTACTTTGATTAGAATTTGTATACCATGATCTACTCTTCTGATTTGTGGATTATCTCCAGAGAGAGCATTTTTGTGTGATTACAGCAATTGGAAATCTTAGGTAACATTATTTAAATTGAACACTGTTTTAGGACATCTTAGGAGACAATTAGAGAACATAATGTAATAGTGGCTTTTTCCAGAGGATATTCCCTCATATGAAAAAGAACATAATTTATAAAATAAATACATGTTAGAAAATTATCTTTAAGGTTATTATAAATGCTAATGTTCTTAAATAAGTGAATCCTCAGTGCTACTTTTCTTTATTTTATTGAAAAAATTTGGAACATTTTGGCCATATCAATAACATACTTTAAAGCACAAGGATCTTG
Organism: Cavia porcellus; assembly: GCF_034190915.1. Classification (NCBI taxonomy): domain Eukaryota; kingdom Metazoa; phylum Chordata; class Mammalia; order Rodentia; family Caviidae; genus Cavia; species Cavia porcellus. The sequence goes on from NW_026947505.1 coordinate 58,969,853, forward strand.
TAGCACCACCATATGTTTATTTTTGCAAGGGGTGCTGGAGATGACTTTATGACTAAAACATTAAATTTTATAGAATTTAAAGAACTGTCAGTCTCATGGAGCTGCAAGATGGGATTGTAACGCACTCTTCAAATGGAGCTAAGATTGATTTTGGCATTTTTGCCACATAGCAGAAGTAGTAGAGGAATATAACAAGGAATAGCAAAGGAAGGAAGGAAGGAGGCAGGAGAGCACGTGACAGAGGTCACATGTGCCCCGTGAAGCTAAACTGTATGTGTCAACAATGTCAAGACCAAAAACAGTCAGAACAAACAAGAATAATTCACCAACACCAAAATTCCATTTTGTATGTAAGTTGATGTAAGGCTATACTAATTTTTATCAGTTTCTATTTGCCAGAAATATCTCCTTTGTAAGAGGAGCTCTTTGGAGAGTATCAATTTCCAACAGAAAACCAAAAGTGTTCACGTAGACTCTGCAAGTAAACTCAAATTGGAGCCCACCATCAGTGATTTAGTTATAGGCACATCACTGACCAACGAACCACATGGTCCTTCTCTTGCTTCAGCTTTCCGCTATAAGAACACAATGCTCATTTTATTATTGACCAAACAACAAGGTCAAACTCCCAGGACAACTAGCAGATCAAATTATTTTGTAAAACCAATGCATTTCATGTTTTAATATTTTTCAAAATTTTTTTACAAAAATCAGTTCCAGTTCTTATTGAAAGGAAGACAAAGTTTCTTTGAAAAGGTAGTTTATGGATTTCAATTTGTTTTTAACTGTTCTTTGCTGTTCTTTTAATTCTCCTGTAGTAACTTTCACATAGCTCTGCTTTTTAATCAATCTTTAACAAGTAAATTCCTTCTTCTCAAAAAGGGCAGGAATCAAGGGACATACTGGAAATAAAATACACAGACAGACATGCACGCACATGCACACACACTCACGCAGTCTTCCTGATCCTGTCTGTTTGTTATGTTATCATCTGATCCAAGACATCAGTTTATTTTCTTCCCTAGAGAAGATCGTTTATTCTACTTTCCACCAAAGTGAATTTTCCATGACTTTTAAAAAATGTATCAGTGTTTTGAAAAGAATATTTTTATTACTATTGAGAAAAATACTTAAGACTCTGTAATAGAACAGAAAAAATGGAAACATAATGGTAGCCAGTGGTTAAATTCATTTAAAAAATATAGTGGTCGAATAGATGTATGTCCTACTGACTGGAACTAAACCTAATTCAAAAGGCATCACTGGGTTGTTCAACTCTCATGTATGCATTCAGAAATGATTCATCTCACTTATTTTAAATTATCTCAAACACAAGAAAAATGAAAATAACAGTAGTCTTCTGCATACTTATCATTTTCTATTAAAGTTCACCTTATCATGTAATGACATCAAGGATCTAGGAAGTCGTACATATGCTGCAGTCAGCAGTACACAGAGGATGCATGGAAACACTAATTTTATTTTTCTCAGTCTAACATGCTACTAACCTAATTTGGTGATGCAGTTTTGCAAGGTACATACAAGCCATTTGGTCAAGGGAAATCAAAGAAATCACTGTAGCATCAGTCTGGAGAAATGACTTTGAACCCATATCCCTTTAAGACAGAAAAATTTCAAACTTCTAGAAAACTATCAGAACCTCTGGGTTGCAGGCACCGCTGCGCTTGCCTGAACCTCCAGTGAAGCCTGCGGATGGTGCTCAGTCCCAGGACAGTGAGGTGGATCATCTTACTGTTCCCACAGCTGCCAACATCCTAAATTCCGCCTGGCTCCAAGGCTGTGATCACTGTACTGTGTCTAACCACACCAGTCAAGTGTTGGGTCTGGTGCTGGCAAAGAGCTCTACTTCCTGGAGGCTGACAGGCTCCGATAAGTACAAGTTTTCTTGTTCTCCAATTATCTGTCCATCAAGCACAACAACTCTTCCCTGACCACTCCTGACCTTTCTTAGCTTTTTGTACATAATCTGTAGGATTTATTGGTATCCGTGTTTTACATAGAATATTAATCCTGCCTTTTTAAAAAGCAAAGGTTTACTTATCAACAGAAAGGAAAACCTTTTCTTTCTTGTAAGTCGTAGATGGCACTCATCGCCACCATAAAATCTTAAATATTAGCCAATAAAAAACAGAGAAAATGAAGATCAATGCGTTGCACCTGTTCTTTACCACATGCTGTCTCTTGACTGTAATTTTATGTCTTGCCACATATGAATGCCAAGTCTTACATTGTATTTTCATTGCCAAAGAAATGTAATATGCATCACTCTCAAGAAATAACGTCATAAACAATAGCATTTTAAAAAAGTGTCAATAATTTATCCCTCAAACATTTTATATTTTTAAAAAATTGCCTGTTTGAAATATTAGAGTTTCTAAAGAGGCACTATTTTTATGTAGATGAATGATTCTCTTACTAACTGAAGAAGTCTGTAAATTTTTTGAAAAATAAATGAATTTTCCTAATATTGTTTATATTAAACTTTTTCAAAATATTTCTTATACTGTATTATAATATTTTGAAAAGGTAATTCAAACTCAAATAATATTTTCTATAGATATATACATAGAATTATACATATATATATCACCTTTTCACAAAACTGTAAATTTACTAACTTTAATTTCCTGATAAATATGATAATTCAAAGCTTCAAATGTAAATTTGTAAACTCTGAAACTACTTTTGATTTCTTCCTAAGTAGTAACTAGTTGCTTGGAAGTTAAGATAAGGAAAATATTTTCAAAAATTCACATGGAAGAAGGATATACACAATAATGAAAGGAAAAATAAATCATAGAGAACCACATATCATTGTTCATTTAGTGTTCCGAAATTTTCCTAGGGACAAAGGCCTACTGGATAAAACCTTCAAAATTTTTAATAGCTAGTTTTTTCCTAGTTAGTAGTTACAGAAAGACAAACTCAGCAAAAATAATTTAAATAATACTAAAATTAATATAAGAATATTTAATATGAATTATTCTTAATTTTTCTAGCAAGACACTTAGAGATAAAATCAAGGGCTGCCTTGCACAGTGGTGCATAATAATAGTACCAGTATGCCAGGCTCTCAGAAGACTGAAGCAGAATTGTTTGAAGCCAGAAGCTCAAAGGTCAATATAAGGAACATAGCGAGAACATTTTCAAAAGCAAAAATGAGATTCAAAAACTAAGATTTACACCGCTATTTGATATTATGATACATAGAGTCGTAGGCAATTTGATGCTAATTTATATGGTAATTTCTCTAATTTTCTACAATGACTCTGTGATACTTACTGACATCAACTATTCTTGTCTAACGAATACAGAAACAAGTGAATGTGTGAATTGATGTGCTAAAATGGTAGCCAGAATTTCTCTCTCCATTTTGTAGCTTTACCCATATTTATATAGACAAAAACACCTCTTCTTTTAGGAAGTGTATCTCTGATGAGCTAAGAGAATATTAAGACAGTTATGCACAGTTCAGTTGCAAGTATCTAAAAAAAGTATCACTAGCCATTTCGATTTTCCTTCGAGGCAATGTGAAGCAACAATAATAAATCAATGAACATTTTTAGTGTACCTACTGTGTGCTGAATAATATCCTGTGAGCGCTCCATGAATTGTCAGTTTAATTCTCACAACAGTACAGAACCAATTTTACCATCATTTCTAATTTACGTAAGTAGTACTAGGTTTGAGAAGGCTAAAGAAATTGATCTAAGAATATACAGTTATTCTGTGACAGTCTTCCCACGATGCCAACATTTGTAACATTAGTAACCATTACTTTAAATAAAAGGCAAAAATAACAACTCAGGAGAAGAGAACAATTCTTGCAACTAAGTTAAAAAAGCAAAATGCGAAAACAGAATGTTTTCAACATTTTTCCATGAATTAAAATGTTACACTAGCTCCAATTCTTCCTTTCATTTAGGATATGGCCTTCATTTAATTTACTTTTACTTACAGAGACACAGATCATACGTTTCAGTGATGCTACAGGTCTCATTAGTACTTTGGGGAGACATTACTGATTTGTTATGAATATGGCTGGAATGCATTTCATTTAAGTAGCTACTGGATGAGAATGACTGTAGGATGGCAGAATGGAGGATGAAACACAAAGTCCAAACACCGAGGGACTGCCTTAGGACTCTCTGAGGTCCCACTCATGTCCTAGGAGCTATGGGTTTACTACTTTTGTCCTCTGTAAAACTCATGTTGACAATGCAAAAATAACTGTGTTTTCGCCAGAAGGTTTCCACTCTCCGGAGTGGATGCTTGCTGTAATGATAGTCCGTCAGAGGATCCGTTGTCTCGTGCTCTGGGGAAGTGTCCCACTTCCATAGAGTATGCAGCATTCAAGGCACCATCTTGGAAGTGGAACTTGGCCTTCACCAGACACCAAACTTTTATAAGTCTTGATCTTAGAGTTCTCAAACTTCAAAATTCTAGGAAACAAATTCTGTTCTTTATAAATTTCCAATCTCAGGTATTCTGTTGTAATGACACAAAGCAATGTACACAGTAGTTGGTGTTAAGTTTCACAATTTTAGGTTTTGATCCCGTATTGGATCTTACTGTTACAGCATATACCACAAATCAATTCACTTAATTTTTTTGTAGGCCAGCAATTCTCTATAAAATCTAAATTTCCAAAGTAGAGTTGGCAAAAATTTATTTCTATCTTCTGCTAAAAATCTACTGCTTATCACAAAGAGGTTCCTTTAAACACTTTTTATATTTTTACGACTAATGAAATACATGAATGATTGAGATAGTGCACCATGGATATTTAGTTGGAGAGAAGGCTGGTGTTACAGTTTGTGTCTAGATGTTCCCGCCAAGATGTAGGCAGTCATAAATGGAGCTTTTCAGAGGTGCTAGATCTAATGTGTGTAATGCTAGAATTCAGTGCTTGATGTTTAATTAATTGTGATTACTAAATTAGTCCACTGATTGACTGGGTTACTAAGTTAGTGATCACTGAGGTGTGTGATCCCCAATCACTGATCCATTTGGTATTGGATACTGTGAAGACTCATTCTGGGTGTGAATGCCGCCTGCCCTGAGGGTGTGTAACCCGGATAGAACATGAAGACAGAAAGAGGGTGGTAGTCATTGCTCGCTGCTCGCTGCTTCTCCGCTTGTCCCCTTCAGAAGGCCTTCTCTGCCCTGCAGTGTCTCCTGCTGCCACCCTGCCTTGGAGATGGGTGATTATGGTCTGAAACCTCCACAGACTGTGAGCCAAAATCAAACATTTCTCCCTTAACTTTTGGTGTTGGGCATTTTGTTTCAGCAATAAGAGAAAAGTAACTCAGACAGTTGGTATAACAACTGTGGCTGCGTCTGTAATCATATTATACAGATCAGCTAAAAGAATAATACATGTCCCTGTGTGTAGGGGGGTTTATGTATTTGGACCTAATGTTGAGGACATTATCTTCTATTTGAATAGATTATGAAAGTATAAAATATAAAAAAAATATGTAACAGGTGTAAATATATTTCCTGTTTAAGAAGTAAACTATTCCTAATATGGTTGAAATTTTTTTTCTTTCTCTTCTTGTATAAAATTAACATTTAACCTGGTATTATAGATTTGCCACTTGCATGCATACCTTTATATTTTATTATGAGTTAATATGTCTCTGAAAATATTAAATATTGTCTTCTGTGCCAAACATTTGCAGAAAAATGATGCCTTTTTTCGGTTTTCATTTTTATTGGTACAGTGTTTCTGACAGTAATAACTGTTTCTTCTGGGGAACTGGTAGATGTCCTGAAATCTCTTAGTTATTTTTAGCTCCCTTTGCCCTCATCCTCCCTTCATTTCTTAATCTCCTTCCCATATAAGAAAGTCCTGTCTCCCCACCTCTTATTATCTATTCTTTATTTTGCTTTACTTATACTTTGGGTTTCGCATATAAGAGAAGCCATGCATGACTTAAATTTGCGTGTCTGATTTATTTTCCTTTTATCCCTGGTCACAAGATGCATCCATTTTCCTACAGTGGCTCGCATTTGTCCTTCTTTATGGTAGAATAGTATTTAATTATGTATAACTACCACATTTTCTTTGTCCATTCATCTGTTGATGGGCATATAAGGCCACTTCCTAGATTTAGCTACTGGGAAATGTCCTACTATAAATGCGGGTTTGATTTTTGGTGCATATCCAACGTTACTGAGATCTAACAGTCAAAGGTAAAATGGTACGAATTGAGCACTTGAGAACTTGGAAGAGGCCAAGGGTAGATGTGACCAGAGAGTTAGGGATCCTGAGCTATTTTTGGTGCTAGGTCTTGTATGTCTGATGGTTATGGATGGGCACGTAGAGAGGAGTCAACCCTGTGAAGCATGAGAGGCAGGAGAAGAGCCAGTGGTGACTCAATGACTCAGAACAGGAAAACGAGGTTAATTTTTCCTCATGACTTGTAACTTATTGACCCTGTGCTGAAAACGGGGGCATATTGACTGATAATGAGAAATTAATCTAGACAGAGATAAGAAAATAGATGTGAGCCTTTGAGGTTAGAAAGTCAAATTTCTGTATGATAATGTTAGGTGATGGGCAGCAAGTAATTATGTAGGGCTATGAGAAGGAATATTTTAATGATCACGAGTGGAATGTTTTCAGAGGACACAGAACCTTGACAGGGAAGTCAGTCATTAACAGTATTCATTACGTTAGGTATCAACCACTGAGAGCATGTGCTGTATGGAAGCCAAAGGGACGGGTAAAAGCAACAGTTAATTGTAAGAAAAAATAGCACAGCCTCTGATTAATCGCCCTTGTGAAATGATTTAAAAAAAAATTAGCACTATAATACATATCAGTGCTCGAGTCTGAAAATGAGGGTTTCTCCTTTAAAAGAAAATGTATGCAATCTAGGACAGGTAATCCAAATTCCAGAAAAACTTACTGGCTGATGACTCACTGACAAGATAAATGGTTGAGAATTAAAGGAAGACCAAGATAATTGTTTCTTCCTATGTCTTACTTCTCAGGATTCTGGAAAGGCTTTGTGATTGTGGGAGCAGAGAAAACAACAGTAAACAAAAAGACAAGAGGGGAAAGTGTAGCAAGCTCTCAGGAAGGTACTACTTTATTAAACTTGTGATCAGAGAATGAAAAAATAAACCTCCACCACCATTCTACCACTGCTTGTTTAAAAAGTAGCTAATGTGTACCCTTGATTACTTTAAGATTTAATTTATCTGTAGATAAATTAATCCAATTGTTTCAAGCATAACATTCTTGAGGCCAAAACTCTAGAGTTTGATGCTTCTGCAGAATAATTAACTTTGCTCTAACGTGCAGTCCCTGCTCATTGCACAACCTTCAATTGTCATTGTTCATAAGCTGGGACCAAATGAAAGAATACTACTGTGAGAACAATGCAAAGGGACACTCACTGGCCAGGAATCGAGGTGCTGTTCATTTATAAAAGATGTGAACTGAGTGCCTGATTTTCTTTATGTACTTTTAAAAATGAAAACAAAACTTGCACAAAGCCTACTGTTGAGTCGAATGCTTCTAATCTAGAAAACTGAAAGATGAATTTAAATATAAAACACATGAGAACCATAAAAAATTCTTATTTGCCACCATCATACATAGCATGATTAGAATGCATGCAAACAGTTGCATATAGCAATATTTTATATGACAATGTTAGAATAATTTTTGATATTGGAAGTTAGATTTAGGATTTTACCAAAATTTTCATCACATTTACCTTATTTTTCCATTATTTGTTTCCACAAATTAATGTTCCCTAAGTGACAAGATCTCTATTTTTCACTCTAAAGTATAATGAGATTGCTAAAGATTATTTTAACGTTTTAAAGACATTTGAGTTAAAAGCTACTTTATATTTCATTTTAATTTAGAAGTATTACAATTATTCATGTGTGGGAGTCCTTGGTTTCATAGATTTTTTTTGACAGTCTGACAATATTTTTGTATATATCTCTGGTAAATCTTCAATGTCATAGTATTTTATATATTTTTCTTCATGATCATGCCAATAATTTTCATAATTTAAAAATTCAGACAGTTTTCTTTGTAACCTATTTGGTTGCCTCAAACATACAATGAAAAAAAGTTAATTTTAACTTTTCTACGGTCAACATGCTTATGTATAGTCATATTTGTCATACCATTGACTTATAAGAATATTTTCTGTCTTTTCTGTGGAAATACTTAAATAATGGATACATCTTTCTACATATAATCTTAGCTCTTCATCTTTGCCTCTTTAAGAATGTACATCTATCAAAATTGAAAATAAAACATTTTTTTGAAAATTTAGATTAACACTTATTAAGCAATAATTCTTATCTTCCCTTTTCTCAGATAACTAGCAAGGGGGACAAAATTAGGGTGATGATCCACATACTTGTGAACACATTACCTTATCAAAGTAATCATTAATTAAGTCAATAAAAAAGAAAGAAGAACTATATATGTAAACCAATTTAGGACAGTACAGTTATTTATATGACTTAGACAAAGGATCGTGGTGGTCAGATCTGAAGTGTATAAATTACTGCATAGGGTAGCAATCATTTCTATAGGTATTCAAAATAGATTTTATTTTTAGAATAGTTTTAAGTTTATAGAAAAATACGAAATAGAGAATTTCCACAAACCCTATATTTAATTCTCTTAGCATTGCTTATTTTATAAAATTCATTTTTTAATATTTCCTAACTTATTCCTTAAAGTTCTTTGTCTTTAGAATGTAGTCTAGAATGACCCCTTAAATTTAATTTAATGCTTTCTATTTTTGTTATCATTATTGTTGTGACTTTCCCAGATTTGTTTTATTTTTGATGGTCTTGATAGTTGTGAGAACTACTGGTTAGACATTTTGTAGCTTGTCCCACAGCTGGGATTTGACTACTATTTCTGTCGAGGTTGACTGAAGTTACAGGTGCTTGAAAAAAGATTATAGAGGCAAAGTGTATTTTTCACTATGTCTTATTAAGGATACAGATCAGCGAAGTAACGTAGCTCTACTGACACTGACCTTGATTACCTCGTTAAGGAAGCATATCATTCACTAAGGCTGCCACTGGCATGCCAACACAAGACAAATGTATTGTCTCCTGCTTCTGGAGTTCAGAAGTCAGGCATGAAGGTGTCAGGAGGTTGAATTTCTTCTAAAGCCTAGAGGAAAGGATGTTCCCTCTTCTAACATCTAGTACTTTCCTGGAAATTTTGTCAACCCAAGAGTTGCAGAGGCAGCACCCTAATATCTGTCTTCATTTTCATGTAAGATACAGACCAAAGAGCCTAGAGTTCAAAATCGTGCTGCTAGTTATCTCTGCAGTTTGAAACAGCAGTAACAGTAATGGTATATTGCAAGAGACTATCACAAATTCTAATAAAAATCTTACTGCAGTCCTTCCTGTTACTTTATGAGCAAACTAAGCTCTTGTTTCAGCCAATCGTACACTTATCCTTCCTTTTTAATGACTTTTTCCAGGAAGTTTGTTCTTTCACTCGTCTATCACCACTTTTCCCGAGCACTGCATTTTTTGCTATCATCTAGCGCGAATTGACAATCACTTCTTTCCTGAATGACTGTGATAGCCTCCCAATTCTTTTTCTTACTTTTATTTTCATCTTTCTGTGGTCTATAGGCAACAAAAGAGTAACAACTTCTTGTAAACACATCTGTCAGTGTGCATTTATTCAAAATTCTCCAATAGCTCTGCGCTCTACAAAAGGTAAGAGCCACAGACCAAGAGTGTTCGCCTGACTGCCTTCCTTTGCTCCCTGACCTCGTCTCTCACCCTTCTGTTTGCTCTGCCCACAAGCTTTCTTGCTGGTCCTTGAGTGCACTGGGCGCACTGGTGTTTCGGGACTTGTTTGCTTAGCTGACTCTGTCAACCTGCTTTAAGTGTTTTTTTCAAGTATATATCAAGAATATATCTTTTTAAGATATATTCTGTCTAATATTGCTTAAAAGTATACTCACCTACTTCTCAAGTTGCTTCTTTCTTCTCTTGCTTTCCTGACATCACTAATCATTCATCACGTTTTAACATTCAATATATTCAATTTTTTATCTGCATTTTCTCTTTTCATTCAAAGATGAGCCCCATGAGCTAGAGCTGAAACTGTGAATATTTAGTAACAAGACTAGTAAGTGACACTTAAAACTTTCAACACTTAAACACACTGATGTATATAGTAATAGTAATACTAATGATAATGGCTAAAATCTTTTTTTTTGACCCAGGGTTTCACTGTGTAGCCCAGGCAGCCCTCACATTCATGATGATTCTCCTGCCTCAGCCTCTTGAGTTCTAGGATTACAGACATACACTGCCGCTCTTGGCTTACTAAAATCTTGTATATTTTCCATATATTAAAATCCATTTTTTCTGTGCTAAACAATCTTTTAGATTCTTTGCACGCATTAGCACATCTAATGTGAAAACAATCTAAAGATACAGGTATTATTTTCCCATTTTACATATTAAACAACAGGTCAAATTTCCAAAGTAGAAAGGAAACAATTGTTAGATATTTTCTTTTTTTTCTATTTTTCGAAAAAAACTTATATTGAATATATAAATGTATTGGGCGTATATTTCTTCACAATATAAGCAATTAAAACTTACTCCAAGTACTGCCTCAGTGTTATATACTCCCTAATTCCTTACAAAATAAAGTAGCTTGAAATCTGTGATTCCTTTATCTACACTGGTCATTTAAATATTTCTTTCTTTTATACCTATAATTAGCTCTTGTGGCTATAATGACATTCTTTAAAAAAGCAAATCTCACATAGATTTTAATATAGTGCTTATCTGTTGGTGTCTGATTAGATATTGGGTGATAAGCACATGGGGTTATCCAGCTTTGATAAAAGTGGGTGTGGTCGCACTTTCAAAATGCACAATCTGCCCATTTGAGTAGAAGTAGCATACTGGCTTCTGTTCTATTACACTGAATGATAATAACTTGAAGGCCTTTACCCAGGCAAAAATGTCTCTATGATGGCTCTTAAACCATGTCAAGTAAACAATACAGAGTAACTCCTTGTCTTGGCTTTAAAGATGACATATAGAGGTAAGCAGTATTTTTGAAAGCAAAACATTTACATACGGTTTTTGAAGCATCCTAAATTACCTACCCGAAGTACCGCTACAATTTTTATGAATCTATATGTTTCAAAAGCTAGCAAACTGTTGATTTAGAAAGGAAAGAGCCAGTAAGTTTATGATAAAAAATAAGATAAGAATAAGCTCCCTAACAAACATTATTGTCTCAGTTTGTTATCAAGGCCTAGTGATATATAACTATAGTCATTAGTTAGAGGTTAATTAGAGGGCATCACAGAATAATGAAAAACAAATTTGAGTTAGTTAAAATAATCTTTGGAAATCAGAATTCTATAGCAGGCTAAATCTCTTGAAACCCATCTTACCAAACCATAAAGAACTTAAACACTATAAGCTAAACGTTATATTTTATCTGGCATGTGGACGTGCATTAGCGGGCTGACCTGATGTGGCATTGACATTTCCGTGCCGTTGTGTGTGTTCACGGATGGCTGAAACAAACATCATACACAATGATAGTTTTCACAAAACAACAAAAACAATGTGATCTGGCAGTTGAGATACTTTTTTTTTTTCTCCAAATCTAATTACTAAAGTCTTGAAAGAAAGTAAACAAAGAAGTTAGTAAAGGACGGAGGTGAAGGGGCTCTCATATGTTCTTTGCAAAGTACAAATATACAGGAAGAAACATTATTAAAAGAAAGTCTTTTGTAGGGTTCTGTTCACTTTCTAAATCTGCAGGCACCTTACGGAGGTTCTGGAACGACCTCCATCACTTCCATGCATAGCTGCAGGCACACGTCGATTCTTACTGGCTTGTGGACACTGACACTAATTTTCTTGGCATTCGATGGATGACTGGATCAGCAAAAGTCTTACATCTTCTATCTAGGCCTCGTGAATGCTTGCTTTTGGGGTGTTTCCCCTTGGAAACTAGACGTCATGCTGTTGGAAATCAAAGACACATCGAGAGACCATGTGTAGCCGCTATGGCTGACAACAAAGGTGAGCTCTCTGGCAAAGTTAGCATCAGCTGACAGCAAGCAGTATAGATGAGTCCCCTTGTGTATTTCTCCTAGTGGAGCTTTGCAGCTGCTCCAGGCCCATCTTGCAGTGCACTGTAACCTCACAAAAAATCCAAAGGACCGTCTACGAGACCTGGCAGTCAATGAGCATAGACCATTTAACTAACAAAACCACAGGGAATGATAATGGTTTTTTCATTTTATACCACTAAACACTGATATTTTTATCCCAGTAAAATATCTCTGGATCAAAATTTAATATCAGACATGTAATGCTACCATCACAGAAGCTTAAAGCCAGTGCCTAGAACTCTAAAGATAGAGGCAAGAAACAAGGAGGGACTCATGACAGATTTGGAGGACATTGATAGAAATCTACTACAGAATGGGGTGATCAGTTTACATGTTTACAATGTTTGGCATCAACAAATAGACAGAACAGTATCATTATAGCCATTTTATTTTTAAAATTTAAAAATTGAGAACACTTTGATGCAAATAATAAGTCCAAATGAAAGACTGATTAAGGCACACTTTGTCAACATGACATCGCTCTTGGTTCCTGAAAATTCTTGTACAAGAAATCAGGTAATATGTCATTAAATAACTATTTTCTTCAAGAAATCCTCTTGAAAAATTTCTGTCATGAGAAAAACAAACAAAACTAAACTAAAACAAAAAGGTCTCTCACCAATGTAATAAAATATTCACTTGGATTAATATTTCAATTATTAAACAACTGTATGATTATCAAAACTTGCCATGACATGCCCAGAAATTCTAAAATGTCAAGTCATTCATTTTCTTTATTTCAATCACTTTCTGTCTTAAAGAACTTTATTCATGACACTAAACCTTACAAATATTCTTCCTTGATTGAAGCATTAGTTTGTGTTAAGATACCTACATGGCAGCCTGGTGTTCTCTTACTGAAATAATTCTAACAAAATGAGCTTTGCTTGATATGAGGTTTCTTTTTTGTTTGTTTGCTTGCATGTAAAATCAAACAGTACCAACTGCAAATGTTAGTTTACAGATGTTTAAGGATGTGATATCGATAGCCTTTCTTAGTTTCACTGGAACTTTAAAGGGGTCATAAAATAAAGTAGCTATAGTGCATCATTTTATGCTAAATTTGAGACTAAACAACCACACGCCTGATTTTGTAGCCTTAATTATCACCCGTGTTCAACTTCTTACTTGGAGAGTGTGAAGAAGCCTGACAAGTTGGTTTCCTTAAGAAAATATTTGAATTTGAAGAGTTCTCACTCTCAATCCTCGTGTCTACATCCTCACACAACTCTTCTTCTCCATAGGTAATGCGAATTTGATTTCAGGAAGGATTAAATTTTTATTTGCCTTACCTTAGAGTATATAACATGAATATATAGTAACCTATATATAAATTAACATTAGTTCATATGTGTTCATCAAATGGTGATTTTAAATACAGAATTATAAACTTTGATAGATTTGTTATCATTGTCCTCATCTGTCATGACCCTAAGACTGTAATGCAAACAGTCAGCAAACTAACAAGAACCAGGCAGATATTTCAGCTCTGAATATGTAGGAAACTCGGCACAAAGGCAATTTGAACTCATAAGTTTTTCCTGGCCTCCATTAATGATTTATGATGAGGACCACAGTAGGCGAGGGTTCTGGAGAGTTTATTCATAATAATGGCACAGTGGAGTTCTTGCACATGAAACCAAACCTTACATTGTTTACAAGGGTTCACTTGCAACGTGTAAATGGAAGGATTGGAGATAGCATAGAGGGTAGATGAAAAGCTGTGTCCTTTTCCTGGATTGGTATCTCTATGGAGAATTAATCTTAAGTAGCAGGGCAAACAGAAAATATTCTTAGGGCTTATATTTTATAAGGCCACCAATAAAAGGTAGCCTCATGCAGGTGAAGGTTGGTTGAAGCTGCCATGAGGAAGTGGGACTTCAAGACTCTGACAGTTCAGTCTCAAGATTCAGGTGCACGTGGCTTCCTCAGGACTCGAGTGAGGTCAGCACCACAAGGACCCTGCAGGTCCTAATGCAGTGTGCACTGACAGCAGCACTCGTAGTCAGCATTGGAGGCAGAACAAGGACCAGAGAGAGAGCCTTTGCATTGCTGCAGGGATGCACTCAGCTGGAAGCTGAATGAGGAGCACACGCGCTAGAAAAAATCTACCTGGCATCCCTAAGTAGAGGAGCAGTAAGGGACTGCAGCCTGTGATTTATCAACAGTAATCATAAAAACAGGAAAACCAAATTCAGCTCAATTTCTAATGTATTGACTCAGTATCCTGTGCTAATAGCCTGCATAAGGAAGAAAATGCTCAAATTAAATGCTACTTATCTCAATTTATTGATCTACAGATAATTTGTGGAATTCAACTTAAAACATGTAGGGAATGTAAAAAGAATTAAGATGTGTTATGCACAAGTTCCAAAACACTAGGATGAATGCATTTATTATATGCTGCAAGCATGCGCTAATCAAAATAAAATTTAAAAAGAAAAGATTACAAACAAGTTGTAAGACAAACAGAAAATTAAAAATCTATTGACAAGTCCTAAGTAATCAACAGGATCATATTCAGACATGAATTAGATACTGAGACTTGGGGACAACTCTAGTGTTGCACTTTAAAGAAATGAGATTAATTGTTCAAGGATCTAATGAAAAAGAGAAGCAAGAAAGACACCAAGGCAGGCTGGAGGGTAGCACTCATCAGACACTTAGAGTCTGTGATGGAATGAACAGTTATTTTGAAGAAAACAAGACGTTGTAATAGCTAGTGCTGATTTACTGTCATCTTGTTTGAAGTCCCATCAAGCTGTTGTTCTTCTGTCTCCATTGGTTTTATCATGTTGTATCTTATTGGATTTTATTATATGTGATATGTGGTAGTATAAACAAAATTTTTTACAGACCAGGAGATAATATAGAAATCATTGTTCATTTTCTGTTAAGTGGTTCTAAATACCCTGTAATACTTTCATTCTCTTGAATGGTTTTACACTGTCATGTTGTGTTTGATGTTATAATATAGGAAGTTATACTAAAATATTTCAAGGAAAGTGACACTATGGTAGCTACTGTTATGTTGGGTTATTGTGCTGAAACACTATGTTGCTGAGATTGTTCTGTTCTGCTGTGTAGTTATGTTCTCTTTTATCTTAATCTTTTTTTTAAATTAAAAAAAAAGAAAAAGATGTAGTGGAATGCAATGGAAGATTGCTCAGCTATAAAAAAGGATGATCTTGAAGACTTCGTAGCCAAATGGAGACAATTTGAGGCTATCCTCATAGTGAAATAAATAAGAACCATATTTACAAATATCACATTGTGTCTCTAGTGTAAAAATAATAACAAATATAGGAATAATAAACCCAAAATGTGTAATTGCCATTGTAAAAAAGAGAAGGAAAGAAAGTGCTCTAAAAGATATATGTGTGTATGTATGTATGTATGTATGTTTAAGTGTGTAGGATTGATAACCATATTGCTAAGTTTTGTTGGATCATTGCACAGAACTGTTTGCAGTCTCACTGTTTGCATGTCCACTTTGTATGCATCACTTTTGTAACTTGAACAACTATTTCTAAGAACAATATTTAACTTATCAACTCGTGATTTCTTACTATTTTTTTTGAAATTATGTATTATTTCTACCCTTTTCCTGTTTTTTTAATTTTCTTCTTTAAATACAAATTTTTAAAAATCTGAAAAAAAAAAAAACTGAGAAAATACTGACTCATATCCACAGACACTCAGAAACTAGGGCAGACAGAAACCCAAACACACTACAGCAACCTGAAGAAGACACTTCGCAGATGCTTTCTAGTATTATTAGTACTTGGAAAGAAACAAGGAAAGAAAGAAAGAAAGAAAGAAAGAAAGAAAGAAAGAAAGAAAGAAAGAAAGAAAGAGAGAGAGAAAGAAAGAGAAAGAAAAAGAAAGAAAGAAAGAGAAAGAAAGAAAGAAAGAAAGGAAGGAAGGAAGGAAGGAAGGAAGGAAGGAAGGAAGGAAGGAAGGAAGGAAGGAAGGAAGGAAGAAAAGCAGGGTTGTCTCTTGGGCGCAGCACTGCTGACAGCCAGGACCTGGGATCTCCTCCTGGGGAAAGCTCTGAGCTGCTCAGGGAAGAAGCCGAGCCCAGCA
The DNA here is from genome assembly GCF_034190915.1 of Cavia porcellus. NCBI lineage: Eukaryota > Metazoa > Chordata > Mammalia > Rodentia > Caviidae > Cavia > Cavia porcellus. The sequence continues at coordinate 58,986,133 of NW_026947505.1, forward strand.
GCAGCTGCTGTGCATAACTGGTGCCCAGCCTCGCGGTCAGCACTGAGGGCCGGCTGTCCTCATTCTCTTCCCGACTGAAGACAGACCCCAAAGTGGGAGGTTCCTGAGAGGCCTCCGCAGACCTGGGCCTCGGGGAGGTGGAAGCCAGGCAGTTACCAGAGGGCAGGCTGAGGCCCGGGGCTCCGGGAGGGAGAGGGGCTTTGCAGTCAAGTCCTTCCTCCTGCTTCCTTTTAGATCTGCAACACCCTCAGCTCACAGTTTTTTGCATTATGCCAGTATATTTGCATTCTCCTTCCCCTCTCTTGAACCCTTTCTCCTGTGTGAGTTGTTTTCAGTGAGACCGCGAGGGGAAGGCGTGAGCAGGGGGGTACAGGGCTAAGAGCTGAACGCTGGTGTCCAGGTGGTGGGGAAGCGATGCCACAGACTCACCTGACCCCTCTAACTCCGGGGCCACATCGGGAGTGTGTTGGAGGCAGCCTCGCTGCAACCCGGAGTGCGGGGTAATGAAACAGGGCCTTCGCCTGGAGGGATGATGCTTGCTAAGACACGTGCACAAGGACGCAAGTACGAAGGCCACGTTTACCCGCATCTGGCCCACAGGTAGGTAAACAGGAACGTTCTCACTAAGGCCCCTCTCATGTCCTGCCTCTGCTTTTGTGAAGAGATGATGCCAATAAAAAGCCAGAGAAATTACGGTCAAGGCTTCAGTCCTGGAGACCGGCTCGCGGGCCCCCTAACCGGGTCTCCCGTGGTTTCTTTTCATCCAGGGAGCTCATGTTTGGAAGCTGCCTCCTCAGTGAAAGCAGCACTACGTAGCTCCTGACACAGGCTCCCACCTCGACATTAGCAGCGTTGTGTTTCCAGTTTTCTCAAAACCAGAAACAGCCTCCCAAAGTCATCTACTACACCTGTTCAAACACCTTCCTTCATGCTTTTAACTCACTTTACTATTTCTCAAATTCTCCCCTCCTCGTCTGCCTTTGCATGAAACAAATACTCTCAGCACAGCATCTTCTATTATTTTATTATCCTTGTAATTTTTGTATTTTTTCTTATCATAAAATATATACGTGCAGTGTTGGCACCATGCACTGGAGAATAGGCATTAATTATTGCTTTAGCTTATACAGTATCATTCATAGTCATGTCATGTTAACCCTCAGCAAAAATTGTATATATTTAAACTCAGGTCAAACTCATGCTGTGAATCAGCCTATTAATTAGTTCTGACCTTCTTAAAATTTTCCTTAATCTCTAATTATATTGCCTCTTCTTTTCCTACCCTGCACTGACCTCTCAAAAATCCCTCCTTTGCAGAGATAAAAATACCACTGCAACCTTAAATCTTTTATTTTTCATTTACTTTTTTATCTTCTTTCTGGATTTTTTTTTTTTTTTTCATTTACTTCTTTCTCTTCCCTTCCTTTCCTTCATCCTCTCCATGGTTCTGCTGGTCATGAATACCATTTCCTTGTGTCTTCTTGGGCTACAGAAAAAGCGTCAAATTTTAAAACATGCTTTAAATTGTAAGGTTGAGATATTGTGGTTTCTGCAGATGATAATGAATTGAATAATTGTTTCTCGTTGCAATACAGTGACTGGAACTGACCCTTCTGTGGTGAGTAAGTTGAATAGATGAACGAAGAACAAAACTTAGGCAAAGTCAAAGTCGTATCCCAGGGAGACAAATACCAACTAGAGATTTCCACAGTAACTGCAAACTTCTCTGTTTTGACTAACCTTCAACCTTCACATAAAAACAGTGAGAAAACAGGCCAACAAGATACCTCTGAAAATTTAACACCCCAAAAATTGATCTCAGAGTTCCTCGTAAAGCAAGTTTCAGTGTTGACGGAGCACAGAAAATGTCTTAATAAACAGATAAAGAAATTTATTAGTAAAATATTCAGTAAGCTTAAAAACACACAAAATGCTGAGTTAAAGAAGAAAATGAAAAATATGAATAACAAGTTTAGTAAAGCATTAGAGATTATGAAAAGAGAGTAAACAGTCAAGACATGAAAAACTCAATTGAAGATACACAGTAGGAATGATCTGTCAGGACTTAAAGACAAGGTTGTTTTATTAGATCGTGTACTCAGTGAGACCTTAAAAGTGAAAGCTGTTTGATCCATGAAAGCTAGGACAAAATAAAGGAGACAGCTTCTAGATGACTCAAAATAATCAGTCTAACAATTATAGGAGTAAATGAAATGGTAGAAGGTGATATTGAAGGTTTTAAAAATATCCTCACTGAAATCACAACAGAAAAATTTTCTACATTTAGCGAGAGAAATGAGTGTCCAGATAAAGGAGTCATATAGAACTCCAAATAGTCACAAGACAATAGTCTCACCGTGACCCATCGTAATGTTAATTCTAAGATTTAACTTCGGAGAATATTAACAGAAGAAAACAAGAAATTTTGTAAAGGCAGTCCTATCAGAATAACACTACATTCCTCAACACAAACCTTAAGACAGAAGAACTGGAGCAAAGTTTTTCAAATCCTAAAGGAAAAAAAATTGCCAAACCAGATTACTATAAACTCAATATCATCCTTTAAATTTGACAAAGTAAGAACTTTCAATAGCAAAACTTACGACTTGAACAGGTTCTGCAGAAGGTGTTCAAAAGGATCTCACATAGACAGTGAGGTTGTCAAGAAAGAGTTTAAGTGAAACAATATATTTAAGCTAAAGACTAAGAGAAAATAGCATTGGAAAAATAGTTCAATGACTGCATTCAATAAATAACTTTCAATAATACACTCAAGTACATGGTGTTACCTCCCAAACAGAAGACACAAAATTGTAAGAAAAAATAAGTATGTTGATATGGTGGTGGGAATGTAAATAGTTCCACTGCTATGGAGATTCTTCAAAACTACAACTAGAAATTACAGTTGTGCAAACTGTTCCTCTCTTGTTTTTTGTTTTTTGTTTTTTGTTTTTTTTTTTTTTTCTCTAAAGAGTTAAAGGCATCACATTAAAGTGACATGTTCAGACCTATGTTAGGGCAGCACAATTCACAATTGATAAAGTGCGGAAGTGGCCTCCCTGTCAATGGGCAGGTGACTAGATAAGGAAAATGTGCTATATGTATGCAGTGGGGTGGGATTCAAACCTACGGAAGGATATGTTTGAGTCTTATAGGAAAATAAATGGTGCTTGACAACATAACACTGAAAAAATGGACCTGACACAGAAATTAAATTTTGCAGTTTTTCTTATATGAGAAATCCAAAATATAAATAAGTGTAAAAATAAGAAAAAGGGAGGTTGATGGGGGGGGTGGGAATTTGATCTGGAGAGGAGAGGGAAGAAGGAGGATAAAAATGTTCAAGATGTGATAAATATATGTACCAATTACCCAAACGAATGTAATGACATGTCATAGACATATACTATATGAAAAATGAAAAAGACAGAGTGTATGTTTTAACAGATGGGTAATTTCTGTAGAAAGATGGCAAATGCAAAAATAAGCATAATAAAAATGCTAGAAGAAAATATTGTGAAACAAAAATCCCTACCTCAGAGACTATACCTTTTCAACGTATCCTTTGTACTGCCCTAGACTTGACATAATCGAGGAGAGTTAGTAAACATATATATATATATATATATATATATCAGTACAAACATCCAAAAATCTAAAAATGAAATATAAATAAATAGAAAACAAAACATTCGAATCTGTAGAATAACATTGAGTAACCTAGTGTATAATTTGGGCTTACAGATGAAGTAAAACTTGTAAATCAATAATAGGACACGACCGTGCAGACATGATAAACAGCATCAGAAATGGGTCCAAGAGGCTCAGAGAAACCTAGGTAAGATTAGTAGACTAGAAATAAGCATCAGTGCTGTTACGGAAAGAAAGATCTTGCTGTACTAACATCAAGCTAGTAAGAATTAAAAATGAAATAAAAATAACACAAGGAAAACAGTTAACAACTGACTGGACTTTTCATCAAAAACTACTCAAGCAGGAAGGTCCTGGCGTGGGATTTTAGCATCACTGTAGTCTGTGGGAGAACCACACCCAGACTCACAGTGAAAGCCTAAAGCCAAGGATAATAGCAAGTTCTATATTGCATTTATTCTGTAGACACATATCTATGCTAAATTTTAACTTATTATAAGAGATTAATAATATATAATTAATTAAATACAAAAAAAATTGACAATACAACAAAATACAGTCAACCAGGGTAATGTAAAATTGCCAGCACGTCTACTCTTGTTCTTTAAGGCTGTTATTAAGTAACACGAGGGTTATTTAAACACAAGCATTGCACTGTCATGAGAATCCGATAGCTGCTGTAGGTATTCAGTGACTAAGGGTCAGAGAGCCTAGATGCATACACGTGTGGGTACCAGACAAAGGAGTGACCCTTATCCTGGGTGGAACAACAGGGGATGGTACAGTATTTCATTACGCCACCCAAAATGGCACAGAATTATGTTTCTGGAATTTTCCACTGTTGGCCACAGGTACCTAAAACTTTGAAAAGGGAAAACATAAATAAGGAAACTACTGCATTAAAAAGAAAGGAAGGTCGAAATCCGGAATTATTTATATATGTAGCCAAAATATCTTTCAGCAATGGAAACAAAGATTCTTTCCCAGCCTACACAAATTAGGAATCTATTTCTAGCAGACCTTTATGCAGAAGGAATATAACACCAAGATGGGCTTTATATGTACTCAAAGAAATGAAGGAACAGTAAAAATAGAAGTACAGTGCTGGTGATACAGCTCAGTGGTAGAGTGCTTGCCTGCACGCACAAGGCCCTGGTTGAGTCCCGTGCAGCCCAGACTAGAAAAACAAGATCATTTGCTCCCTCTGAGGCCCTGTCCCCACTCCGAAGGAGGAGTTCTTAGGAAAAATCGTTCTTATTTTCTCCTGGATGTTATCACACAATTAATTTCAAGGCTAAGTAAACCTGAATTCTTTATTTGAATGCTTTTTCTGGATTAACTAGTCTTTTATGTGAATACTTCAGTTAGAGCAATCAGCCACATTTGATGCAAACAGTGATCAGTTCAACAGTTTGATAATGTACAAAATACTTCCTACATTTTTCTTTCCATTATTCCATTTGATATTTAATTATAAATCTTCAAGGAATAGTCATATAAGTTTTACTAACCTTGGGTTTCACCTATCTCGGGATAAACTCTGGGCAGATGTAGGATTGGTAATGAAATGAGACTACATAATGGTACATTATTGTTCATGAGTATTAGGGTTTCTTTGCTTTATGTGTTAATTATTTCTGCTTTACGTTTCTGTTTCACGATCTTTAGGCCAGTTTTTCCTCTGGTTGCAGAACACTTATGAATTGTGGCTTCATGATAAAAATCTAAAATTAGGGGCTGGGGATTTAGCTCAGCGGGACCTTGCAAGCAGACGGTCATGAGTTCAATCCGAGAGAGACAGAGAGAGAGAGAGACAGAGAGAGAGAGAGAGAGAGAGAGAGAGAGAGAGAGAGAGAGAATGGTCAAAAATCTAAAATTAGAAATAGAGATTGCATCATAGTGGAAAATCTTTCCCATGCCATTAGGCAGAGTTTCTACCATGTAAAATCAAACAGAACCATGCCACAGACTAGACCTAAAATAATCATTGGCAAGTCAAACAAGATGATTGTGACATTTTGTCAAATCATGGTTCATTCTTGGGGGTTAGGAGAGTGACAATTTTCTATGAGATATATTAAGAATCTGGGTAAAAACTAAATAAGATTATTTTGTTAAGAAAAAGGAATATGTCTTACATGGTTTTCAATCAGGTAGTTATCTCACAACGTCTTTGTCTGAGAGTTACCACAGACTTCCTATTGAGGCTTAACGGATAATTCAGTATATAGAAAGCAAGCGTGCATTGCTCCATTTAGACAGCAGAACTGAATATAGCACAGAGTCCATTTATCTGCTGTGGTGGATTAACTAATGGGCAACTTGGAACACCCAGCTGAATTGAGTCAGCATGCTTCTGGGAGCAGAAGGCCCACCTGAGGATGGTTGCCAGCAATGGAAAAGCAGAACTGAAGGGAAGAGGGTGCTGTTGATGCTCCTGGAGAAGCCTTGTCAGGCTGGCGGTCCTGACAGGAACTCAGGCGTCCTCACTGTCGGAGGAGGTCGGGTCATCCCTGTTGCTGAGGATGACTTTGGGTCTCTTCAGGGGAGGTCTGGTTCTCACCTTGAGTGTTCCTTCCTGGCTCTAGTGCAGATCCCTCAGGCTGCTGGCCCAGAGCCTGCATTCAGCTGGCTCAGACTTCCGAGCTTCCATTATTGACCTTCGTCGGGCCTTCCCAGTGCAGATTCTTTATACAGACCTGCATAGGTCATTGCCACAGGATCCAGGCCTTCAAGTAGATTCTTTGGGTTTCTACGGTGTGACGGATCTCATGCACTTTTTTGCATTTGACTCTTTGGGTGAATAATGTAAGATAACCCTATAATTTATGTGTCCTGTATTAAATGTTTTCCCTTGCCAAACCTGACTGCAACATCTGCCAAGTAAGAAGTCATTGGTACCTTGCAGTGTATATTTGAGAAAAGTTCTTTGGCAGTAACATGTCTCCAGTGAACACTAAGCAAATTTAGAAATAAGGATTTATGATATGTATCCTAAAGGAGGCAGGTGACCAAATCAGGACATACTGGAATGCAGCATAAATATTATGGAACATAAATAATAAGAGAGGCTAAAGTAAACAAAACAAAAGTAAAGTGAGAAATATTTATGCAGTTTTTACCACATACTTAGAAATAGAAATGGACATTAGAATCATGTAGGAATGTCACATTTGTTGAGACTACTTATGCCCTGGTTAAACTGATACTTAAATTGATGCTTCAGGCAATGTCTTTCGCTCTTAATCTCTTGTCTCCTCTCCTCTCTGCTCCTCTCCCTCTTCCCTTCCTTTCTTTCTGTCTCCCCTCTCCGCTCCACCCTCTCTCTCTCTGTCACTGTCTCTCCCCCCCCCCTTTTTTTTGACACAGAGTCTCTATGCAGTTCAGGCTGGCCTTGAGCTCACTTTGGAGCCCGAGCTGGTCTCGAACTCCCAATGATCCTCGTGCCTCAGCCTCCTGAGTGCTGGGATTACAGGCGTGCGCCACCATGCCCGGCTTCCCCTCTTATTTTTACAACCTGGGATTTCATCTGGTGTATATTTCAGCAGTGAAAATTACTCTGTAATTTAATTAAAAACTGGCCTATGCTTACAACATTAACAAAGCACTTATTCTTTCTGGATATTTATGTACTGTAACAGCACACGCCCTTTCCACAACAGCAACCATGATTGTTTACTGTGCTGTATTTGACTTTATGGGAAAACACACATTGCTAAGGCCCAAAAGCTTGCCATCAAAAATTACTTACATTCTGCTTTTTAGTCTTTAAAGGAGAAGATTTATTTTTTTCTTTCATTGATCAAAATTTCTTACTTTTAAATTTCCATTATCTTTCTATTCATGTGCATTGTTCACTTATCTTTCTTCTGTTGTTTTAAAATTTGACAGACTAAATCGGTATTATAGTATTGAAGTTAATAGCTCAGAAAAGGGCATGACTTTAGAATTCATACTTTTATTAGAATAATAACTTATGCTTTAATACATCTAAATATACAAACAGCGTATTCTTAAATGGAAGTAAGATTTAAAAGCATACAATAATGAGGATTTGAAATTCTCCCAACATTTAATGACAAAAAGGTGATTAACTTAGTATCTTTATTTCTCCAAAAGCATCTATACAGTGCCTAGGCTGCTGTTTATTTTCAAACTGTGAAATTTCATAGTTTGAATATTTAATCATAAAACTTATACATATTTTACTTAAATAGGGATCAATTCTCAATCTTCCAGACTGCTGGGATTAAGGCTACATTATGATACTCCGATGAATCCCATAGAATAGAAATTCATGAGAGGAAATTTAGGATTTTTAACATTATCTGTACATAAAGTATTTCCGTATTTTAATTTCCTATGTGAAATTTTTTTTACCATGATCACATTGTATATACTCACTATGGTGTCCACACTACAGAATATCTGTCCCCACCAAAAGACTTTGCTTAGGTTATGTTCCGATGCATAAGGCTTTTAAAAGAGTGTCAATATTTTAAAAATAAATAGATGGACACATAGATGACATCAATAGGTATATAAACTATTGAGTGTTGTAAACAATAATGAAAGTATGAATGGCAAATGCTTGGCTCTCTAATGAGCAAACAAGTCCTCTTTGCCAGTGGCAGGCAACTTACTTAGCATTGTATAAACAGAGCTGTCAAAGTAAGCTCTTCTTTTCACTTATTTCCAGTGAAATTCTGTTTTAAGTTCTTCAAATGTATTCCTCTATGAACTAGATACATCATTTTTCTTCATTTCTACCTTTTCTTTTCCTCCTGCTTATATCCTATTTGCTTTGATATTTTATCAATTCTGCCATCATTTTGTGATGTTGATTTGTGTACACTGCAGCAATATATTGCACATAATCCTGTCAATGGAGACCACATAGAACCTGGGGAAATTAATTCAGTATCTGTGACAGCACATTTCGTGATCATTCTTAAATTTTTCTTTTCAAGATAGTACACTTTGTGTTCTAACAATTATAAAACTTTTAATAATGAGAGATCTATATATACATTACTGGAAAAAATATTCTTTGGTAGCGTTCTATAGAAATGTCCTCCTGCCCGAATGAGAATCTTTTGGTGTGAAAATTTCCTGGTATATCATCAATGGCGAGATTGTTTGCAATAAATATTTTATACTGTTATGTTTTAAGACTCAAAATGTTCCCTAAATCCCACGTTCAGAGGTGGAGCCTGGTCGAGGAGCAGCTCACTAGCGGTGCACTGGGGAAGCGCGTCCTCTTGGCCCGCTCTGCACTTGCTCTGTGCCTGCCGGCCTCCATTAGATGAACACCATTTCTCTGCCGTGTAATTTCCCCATGCTGCTTCCACCTGGAAGCCAGCGAACCCAGACTGAACCCACTGAAACGGAGCCATCATAACCTTTCCTCCTTTAAGTTGTAGTTGTATTTGTGTCTCAGTGATGGGAAAACTGACCACTATGTGCATTGTAATAAATATGCCCAATTGGTGACATGAGAAATTTTAGCTGAAAAACCATAGGAATAATTAAAAGATGATAATATATGATATATAAGCACTTTTTGATTCAGACACAATTGCATGGTTTAGTATAAGTATTAATTTTTTTTTTTAAATATGGCAAGTACAAGAAAAGTTTACATGATGTTTTCCAAGGTCTCATCTTAGGAATTTATCAAATTTGTATCAATATTTAATCAAGTTACCTCTCTGTCTCATACATATACATTTGTGTGCATGTTTACATATGACTAAAACACACTAGCACACAATTTGTACACAGTTCAGAATCTTAACCTTCGAGTATATGAAGCTAAGACTTTTTAAAAACCCGTTGGTTGTAATAAGTTGGAATTTATCTGGTGGCAAAGAGAAGTGAATTGGCAATCAGTGAATTAAGAGGAAGAGACTATATTCCAGTGCACTGAGCCAAGCCTCTATTTTATTATTTTCTTAAATGTAATGGCTGAATAACATTTCATTAAAAATTATGGTACAATAAGTTTAGAGTCTATTTGCATATTATTTCTGCATTTATGAATTAACATTTGATGTACTCTCTTTAGTCAATTTGTGCCTATGCGCAGGCAGATTTTTATTAGATCTAGAGTAAGTTGCTGCCTGAGATCCTTCAGGCAGTAAAAAGGCCCTTTTTCCTCAAATTACTCAGGTGACTTTAAGATTCACAAAATGGTAGTTGAGTTGCCTCAATTTAAAAATTCAGGATGAAAGAAAAGGAAAAGTCAAACAATAAAAATTAAAAAAAAAAATAAAAAGGGGGAAAAAGCCGCTGATAGTCATGTTCTTCTGTAGCAAGCTTACAGAGGCAATTAAATGTTGCTCCAGAGTGTAACACACAAAGCTCAAAGTCACTAAATGTGAGTTGACTATAAATGCTTTCCCTGGAAGCAGTAGTGACTTACTTTAATGACTTGTTTGAAAACACAAATTATTTAAAGGGAGTTTTTTTCAGTCTAGAGAACACACACACACACTCACACATTCACAAGTACATAAATATACATGTATGTGTTTCAGTAAAATATTAGTGATTTTCATAGGCAACAACTGTATCTGTATAAACATTACAAGTGAGGCAAGGTTGTTTCTTGAAGATAATTATTGTTCGTGGTCTTTTAGCTACATGAAAAAAAAAAAAACTACTAGTTTTCTGCTCCACCTTTCAACATTTGCAGGTGGCTGGTAACAACTGGCTTCTTTCTTGTCCATGAATGACTTCTTAAATGTATGTCTTAAGGCGTATGTAAATTTCTAGTAAATTTCTAGTAAATTCTAGTAAATTTCTAGTAAAATTCTAGTAAATTTCTTTAGGCCCTCAGAATCAGGGATTAAAATAGCTAGGATTCTAGATTATATATATATTAGTTCCTACTGCTAACAGTTCCAGCTCTTGAATGGTGACATTTTTTAGGGGGTGGGGGATTTGTTTTAGAAGTTTCCCAGCACAAAAGAAAAAAAAAAATTAAGTATAGAATTCAGAGTTCCTGTTTGAACCACAAATTTGGTTTACAAAGTGAAGATATTATCCAAGAGGGTGATTAAAATCTTCATAGTTTTTTTAGTTGAATCAGTTATTAACACACACACACACACACACACACACACACACACACACACAGAGTCAGCAGCCAGTCATCAGGGAAGTAATCAGAAAGGTTACAATTCTTTAAAATGATCAGTTATGCTTTTTAAGAATAGGAAAGACTGTATGGCAGAAAATAATTGGAAGTAACTAAAGTTTTCTTTCTCTGAATTGACATTTATCCAGGAACATTTAGGTAGGTTGAAAAATGTAGGAAACACTAGGATATGTTCCAATTTTAAATTAACATAATGAAATTTGGCATATAATCTGGATGATTGTGTACATGATTCAGTTAGGCACATTTCACGTTTTATGTAAAGAACTAGATTACAAAAATGAACCAACAGTGACAAGTACAGCATGCTGAAACTGCAGTGAGCCCTAATTATTTTTTAAAGTTTGAACTTTTTCGTGTCAGAGTTTTCCTTAACATAATTAGGTATTGTAGTTGTTTGGCTTGTTGAAATGTTTCTAATCTTTTTTTCTTAACTTATTTTTTAAAGGAAACAAAAGGATTATGTAGGCTTTGGAGAGGATCCTGGAAAAAATACAACACATCTGAAGTTCTTTCATCTACATCTTAGCAAACCTCTGTCCTAGACCGGGCTGAGGAGTGCGGCAGCTCTTTGTGCCAGGGAAGAAGTTCAAGGGAACTAATCTCCGAGCGTGGCATGAAAAGGCAGGAGCACAACCCGGGTTCTCACTTGGCCCTCACGCTGTTGGATGCCATTGAAAGAAATTAATCTGAGCAGATTTAGGACTGAGGGCATTATGTCCATATGGATTGGCAGTTGGTGAGACCTCGCTATTAACGGTGCACAATTAATAAATAATATGTCTCTGTTTGCTTCGGTAGCTGTTCAAGCAATAAAAAGCTTATAAAAAAGATTGCTTAGACAAAAACCTCACATATGGGCAAGGTCTTGATCCACGCTGGATGCCTTCCATTCAGGAATCCTATTAGCATTCTTGCATGGTACGTCACCCTCCAAACACCAATTTGTTATTCATCCTACCAAGATGCACACCAGATGAGTTAAGTGCAGTTATTAATAATTCTCCTGTGTAAGTAAATACAAAATTAACAAGAAAATAAATGGTATTAAAATAAGAAAGAACGATTATATCCAGAGGTGGAGTTGCAGAAGCAATCATTTTCGGGGTGAAGTTGCTGCTTTATTCGGGTTCGTGTTCTTTGGTATGAAAATGATCGTAAGTTACAATTTTATTTTGACTATGGGAGCAAACTAAACTTCAAAATAAAAATGAATTAAAGTTTAAATATGTCTTTGGTAATATCTGTCTATATCAGAACTTAATAAGAAAATATGCACACTTTATGGTCCTCAGAGACTTTTGGACTGATTACAATCCTGGAAAGAAAGAAAAATGATTATCAGTTAATAGTGACATCAATTATAATATCTCTTTGCTCAGAATGATGTTGTCCTTTCATGCCATTTGTTATTCTCAGAACTTTAGTCCAAATTGTATAAACTTCCAACCATAAACACATTTGAATTATGTTTATTTTGCATTGAGATCAACAAATACTTCCAACATCATTTTAAAAAGATTGACTGGAATACTTTGCATTGACAGTAACTATGCAAACCAATTGAAAAAAAAAAAAAAAAAAAAAAAAAAAAAAAAAAAAAAAAAAACACCACCTGTAAATGGGAGCACGTGCACCCAGTGTCTTCTAACAGTCATTCAAATGCCACTGGCAGAAGATGCCTTTATGGAATGAAACATGTTACTTTGCCCAACTTTCCATAATTACTCTAGGTAAAAGAGGTTATTGGCAAGTGCATGGCGAACTTTCCTTTTGCATTTAAACTTGGTTTTTTTTTTTTTTTTTTTTTTGTCTTTTTCGTTTTTATTGGTACCAGGGATCGAACTCAGGACTACCTGCTTGCAAGGCAGGCACTTATGCTGCTGAGCTAAATCCCCAGCCCCACTTTTTTTTTTTTTTTTAAACAGGAGAATTCTGAGTCTTTTACAAGTAAAACATTCCAGGAAAACCTATCTAGTATTGCTGTTACTTGAGTGACATTTCCAAATATTGAACATAATTAGATTTCCTTTGAAATTGGTCACAGCTTTTTCTACAAGAAATTCTGTTTAATGGATAAGTTATAGTGAATCTGCAGATAAATTAGTTAAGTTATTTTGGATGTGCTAAATAAAGTCTCTGAGATCCTCTATCACTTTGTATTGTACTGCACTATAATATACATCGTGAAGGTTAACATATGTCTAAGAATATTGTCTCATATTTTCCTCCAAAATTAGCAAAATAATTTCATTATTTTGGTTGATTAAAATTATTCATTCTCAAAAAATCTGGTCAAATGAACCAACAAACTACTAAATGAGAAGGCAAAAAGTGAATTCTAAGCTTCTGTTTCTGAAATAACATTTCCTGGCCATTCAGAAACAACTGAAATAGTTGCCGCATCCTCTTAGAAATTACACATTTGTGCAAACAAGACTTCACACAGGATTTTCAAATGCAGATAGATAGCAGTATTTTTTTCTGCAAGTAGACCAAATCCTAGAATTGAGACAAATCACATTTTATATTGTAATGTAGATTTAATGTAACCCTGGTAAAATGCAGCAGGCTAAGAATCCTGTCCTACGTTGATTTACTGCTTAACCTTAGGAAAACACTTTAGAACAACACCCTAGGACTGCTGTAAGCTCTTCTTTATTGTCAAGGTGTCAGAAAATGCATTGGTAGCCTCTAACCTTAAAAGTGATTTATGAGAAAAATTCACCTGGATATTAGTTTAGTTTTATCTTCTGAAAAAACTATACGTAAAAACTCTTCTAAATTATATCATTTTTCTAGTCTGTATAGTACAACCCACAACAGAGCAGTTAGTTCAGAGAAAGAACATACATTATGAAAATGCCCTAATTTTTTTTCACATTTCATTTTTATTTTATTGTGTTTACTTAGATTCACATGTGGTACACCTCTACAAAGACTTATTGTTCATAAATTTAATTTTTACACTCATAAAACCATATTTTTAAATACAATCCAACAAGCAGGAAAAGATCAACTCTACTAAATATTTTAATATCAGCCTGAACTCGTGAAATGAAAAATACAAGAACAAGTGATTTTACACCTGTGATGTTTCACAGTACTCTATCAGTAGTAAATATATATAAATCAACCTTTCTGAAATGTCATTTGAGAAATTTAAAATCCTAATATTTACTCTATAAAATAATTGATGAAATATGACAAAGTTAACAATAGACATAACACAGGAGTATATTTGTATCACTTCCTTTCTACCATTAGTGTTAGTAATATTCATCTTGAGACAATACATTTTTGTTCTATATGTAGGAGTTCTTGTTAAGTTGGAATCTCATATTTTTCTTATACCTCAGACACAAAATTAGTGGCCAACTTAGTCCTGTCTTACGCATTCTAAAAATTATCCCTTTTAACTAAAATTCCTAGTTGTATAACACTCTTTCTGCATTCATAAATTATTTGAATATTATGATGTAGCTTAATAGCGTATTTACTTGTAATTTTCAGATATATTAAATAAATGACTGATTCAACTCGTGATAAGTTGCAAATATTCACATAGAAAGTTCCCGTCAGATCTGTAATTCTAGGATTTAGAAGGCTAAGGAGGAGGGTCCTGTGTTGAGGCCAGCCTGGGCTTAAATAGCAGCACCTTGTAAAAACAAAACCAAAAACCAAACAGACAGAAAAAAGTTTTTTCTCTAGATTTTCAGTGTTACTTCTTCACCCTCAACCTTTCCCTTTGTGTATATTGAAATTTGGTGTGCTCTATACCTTTTTACATTACCATCTGGATTATGTGTTAGTACTGTTTTCTTACTGGAATAAATATTAATGGTTACTTTATACTTTGTTACTTTATAAAAAGTAACAACATTTATTTTGGCTTGTGATTTCTGAGGGGAAAGTGTGAAGAAGTTTACTCAGTGGTGATCTTTTTGCCAACCTAATCCCATCAGTATCACACGAAAAGAGACTGTGTGTGTGTGTGTGTGTGTGTGTGTGTGTGTGTGTGTGTGTGTGTGTATGTTTGTCTGCTTTGTCTCTCTCATCGTAAAGCCACTAAGATTTAAGCAGGAGGGCGGTGCCTTACGCACTAATCCTTGTCCTATTCCAGAGATCCACCTGTAAATGCCATCGATGGATGAAGTTCCCCTATTATTTCCTCAAAACAGTGAATAAATTTCAACAAACTAAGGTTTTGAGTAAATTCAAACTATATTTCATCCGTATCACTATGAAGATCATTATTTCGTCAAACATAAATTTGGTCAGTTTATGTCATGTTTAATCTTGAACATGTTCAAAAAGTATTAATCGTCTACTGAAACCAGTTGGAACTCTGGTCTCACTGCCCTGTTACTGACATCCCTCTACACATTCACACATTTACAAAGGTCAGGACCGAATGCCTGGTGTGTTCACTACATTCCAGATTTGCCACTACTGCTTTCTGCCTTCTGTAATTATACACATTCATCTTGGAACCCTATACTAATACGAAATACTAGCAAATTCTCGGTCTCACAAAAATAACTGTTTTGCAAGTACCTTTTTTGATGTCAGAGTATTTGTCTTTCTGTTGCAGCATTTCATCATATCTGTGTGTGCATGTATGCATATAATTTTATCCTGTATCAAATTATTCTATTATTGTGGTACAGTAGGCAAGAAATCAGTTTTTAATAAATAAATTATACTTCATAATTCAATATAAAGCTGCATTTGCAAATCTGAGTGCTTAGACTGAATACCTCAACTTTGTGTCCCTATGTAGAAAAAATGTTAGCAATTACTTGGTGTCTGTGACCAAAGCATGTTTCAGGTACCTGGTTCATCCATTTCTCTCTGAGCACTCTCATGTCAACCCCTTAAGCATGATAGTCTATCTGTTTTTGCAAATCATTATTACTTATTATTGTGCAGTGGACATTCTGGGTCTGGTAGATGGAAGCTTGCAAGAACTTTTTAAAAGTATGTTCTTGCAGAAAAGTGGATGTTACATGCAATTCTATGAGAATTTAGGAAGAGCAATACTATTTCTCAGAGTAATGGATCTCTTCATGTTTAATGTGATTCAATAGGAGGGATAATGTTCTCATTTACTGCAAGCCACTTACTGTACTTATTGAGATATATTCATCGGTGACAGAATTCAGATGAGAAACAAAAGCTTTTACATGTGCCTCAGTAGAGTTCTTGTAGTGAATTCTTCACTGTGCCTAGTCAGTGTACTATGGTAAGTAAAAACAAATAGATTGAAAATTACATGGAATAGCAGAGAAATTTTATACACAGGTAAGCTTTTCATCCTGCAGTTCAGTCATGAAAACACAAGCATCATTTTCTCTCTACAACTTTTTATAAGCACTAATACACAAGAGTAACTCAGCGTAATATATGACTGGTATAAAGTTTTCCAACAAATCCAGAGTTCAAATGGAAATATCCTATTAACATAAGGCATCTTCGTGGATAAAGAATATTGGTCAATGTGCATTAAAGTAGACTTTTTATTTTGCACCACAAAAACATCATAAACTCAGTCCTATGTTTCTTCACGAAAATTGCTTATGCATCCTTTGTTGAACTGAGTCAAAATTGAAGATACATAACAGATGTTAAACATAGTAGTTATGTTTGCATCACTAAAAGCCAAATTCTATACAGGAGGTGGTTGATAATGTATGGCTTCAAATATATTATATCAAAGAATTAATTCTCACTTGAATTGTCTGGTCTGTACTCAAGCTATACAAATTACTCTTTCATTTAATGACTACTACTAGGAATAGAATATTTTCTCATGTAAATAAGTAGAAAAAGACCCTTAAGTAAGCGAAAATGACAGGGAAAGGAAAGAATAAAACAGAAAATATGACTATATTTTTTATGCATATGATTCCAAGGTTAATTCTTATGATTATTAACAATCACAGTTTTATGGAGTTCACGAATTCTCCAGTAATTCTATGTTATATTTTGATGGGATGAGAATTCTTTAACAACTCACATTAAAGTATTGGACTTTGCCAGTGTTTTTTCCTTTACTTTAGTTTTGGTAGATTTCTACTTTATTTAGTATTCAGTATTAGGGAATATGTCCTAAATATCTTTCCCAAACAAACTTTTATAGTTGGAAAAATATGTTTTTAAAATATATTTTCTCTAACTGTTTTAGTAATGTTAGTTTATTTGTTCATTTTTCCAATTTCTTCTGCTGTTAAGGGAATTTCAAGAAAAAAAGGAAAAACAGTATATCTTATATCAAAACTTTAATGGTAGGTTAATTTACACTAATATAACAATTTTTTAAAAAATATTCTTTGCTATATCTATGCTCCATGCTAGGTTTATGCATTTTATATTTTGTTTATTTTTGCATTAGGCTTGGATAGGAAGAAGATAAATATAGGAAACTAGAATTTCTATTCAACAATATGATCATTTGGACATTTTATATGTTATAGTTCTTGAGGGAACAGAATCATTAGAAAATACATGTTCAGTTGTACAAGAGTTGTATTAGGTAGACTTATAGGATCAGAGGCGGAAGAGTCCACAACGACCATCTGAATGCTGAATAAACTAAAGATCCAGTAGCTGTCCTAAGTAGATGGAAACCACACAACAAGAGGGATCAAAGCGCAACCCCAGTAAAATATCAAAATCAAAGCTCAGTGGAGAGTTACCAGCACAATTCTACATTAGAAGAGTGAAAATTCGGATACCTGGAGATCACTCCCAGAACGCACATGCTCGAGAAGATTGGAGCTTGTCAGAGATGGCATGCTTCCTTCTTTCTCTTTTTTATTGCATCCAATCTACACGGCAGGTTCTGTCCCTGTAGTCATCCACCCACAGACTTGCCCAGAATTATACCTTCTGTTCTTCAGGCGTTTCATACACTAGTTTGTTAGCACATTGCAGTTATCGGTCACAGATGTTATCACCAGGTAATATTCATTATCATCAAGTACCAAGTTTTTCTACAGAGTAAAATAATTTTTGCTTATGTATATAAAAAAGAAGAAAACGATGAAGGAAAACACTTTTAAAAATTTGTTCTGTTTCTTCCCATATGCTTTTCTATCTCTAAGATCAGACAGTGTGAGCTACAAGAAAAGGGACATTTGAGTTTACATTGATGATCATTGTTCTAACAATATGACAATATACTGTCCTTTTTACATTTTAAATTATAATCTCATCAAGATCACCTGTTTCAATTAATTTTATATAATTTGTTAATGTTACACTTTCAAAATTATATACAGATAATGGGTTGGCATTAAGAATAATATGAAAGGTTTCAATAGAGTCAAATAGGATACAAACATCAAAATTTAATAAACACCATCATTTTCAAAATTCCAAATATTTATATAGAAAGTGCAATGTACTTCAGTACTTCTGTTTGGTTAGAGATAACTGAGGATGGCTAGTCTCTCATAGAACAGCAGATGGTTGTACAGCACCTCCCCTGAGCACACGCAGGAGCTTGTGTTAAAAGGAGTGAAAGCTTCCATGTGGTTAGGTAGCTTGCAAAGGATCAAGTGAAAAATTATACCCGAGTGTCTAATCTAGGTAACTAGATACAAAGTGATGTACATTTTATAGAAGAAGGACAAATCTGTGGTGCTTACAGAGAACCCAAGAGTAAATGTCTCATAGCCAGGTAAATGGATAGCTGAGTGATGGGGGGGGTCCAAGAATTTAATTTATCAGCATGTATGTATGACAGTTGAAGGAATGTATAAAGCAAAATCTTGGAAATCAGTGGGAAAGGCTTATCATTGTAAAGGAAACCTCACAGAGTTTGAGAAGAAATTTAACAAGGAGGGATGGGCTAACACACACTGGTGTGAAAGTGACAAAATCATCAGTGGTTTCAAGATAGAGAAGGATGTGATCAAGGTGGAGAAGTAAATGTTGGAAGCTGTGGGCAAAACAGTTAAGATCAACAAACTTGTCACTGCATTTCACATCAGGGATGCCACCACCGATCGTGGCCAGCGCACGTTTTATTGAAGTAGTTGAGGCTGATAAATTAATGTCTGTATGAGACCTGAAGTCTGGAAATTGAGCCTTATAGGAAACATACCCAAGTTATGCTTCAGCAGTATTACTTAGAAGAACCGGTAATAAAGAGACCTGTGCGTTGCTGAGGAAAAATTTTAATTGTTTTATAATTATTAAAGGCACTGGAGTGAAATTAAATTTGGCAAGAAATAGGAGAGAAACAGAGTGAAGGAGGAGGCCAGAAGAAAGGGAGGGGAGGGAAGTGACAGGAGGGGAAGACGGCTCGGTATCAGTCCTGCACAAGAGCTGTGCGGTGGGGACCTGGGGTGTGTCCAGGTGTGCAGAGAGGAAAGAGATTAAAGAAAAGGCGGGGGGGGGGGTACGCTGGGGCACGGTGAAGTGGGAGATGCGGCCCTGGGTGTGTTCCAGGGTACAGTCAGCCAAGTCAGGGATACTTGTTGAATAGAGTTTTTCGGTTGCTAAAGATGAGGAAACGGCAGGAGAACAGAGTAAGTTAATGAACAAACACTACAATCAAAGATTTGCTAATTTTAAGACGTTATTAGAAGGGCTGGCTGGGGAGTTAGCTCAGCGGCTTAAGTGCCAGCCTGGCAAACGCAAAGTCATGAGTTTAATCCCTGGTACAAAAAAAGTAAATAAATAAAGATAAAAAAGACATTATTAGACATGATTAACACAGAGAAGCTCTGGGAAGCACGTCTTCAGTAGACATAGAACTTTGAAAGTTCGCTTTGATGCCTCACCACGAAAATTCTATTTTGCAATTTTGTATGTTGATTATTGTCATCTACTTGATGAATATATCCTTGGTCCAAGACACAAAAGTACTTCAACCGTTTCTCTCCAGCAGGGCCTATTTGTGCTGTCACTTCCCTCCTCCTCCTCTTCTTCCTCCTCTTCCTTCCCTGCTCCTCCTACTTCTTGTTCTGAATATACATCGTTTCTCCATTCTGCATTGAAATGTACTTTTGGGTGGTTATTTCTTATCAAAACTTATTTGAGCATCATCAAATTACCACACTTAAGGTTCAGAAAGGCCTTTAAAACTGAGTGACTAAATCGCATCGAAAGCAATAAGCAATAATTTACCTTTCTGGCTTTCTCCTATATTTGGTCCCTGAGAGAATTCCCTGGGCTTGTCAAGACCTCAAATGTACACTTGAAATCAGGTTTTTTTATATTGTAGAAATAATTGGTGTTTTGAAGTATGATAATATTCACATATTCTGTATTACTGTATCTAGAAATATCCATATGCTTGTAATTCTAGGAGTTTTTTTTAATTGTAGGCTTTGAATTCTGCTAGCTCTATTTTTGAACTTTAACATATAATACCTCAGACACAGTAAAATATTCCCTCTTCCTATGTAAAGTAATAGAAGAAACCAATAGTACAATTAGAAAATTACATAAATTCCAGTAACATAGCATTCAGCTTTCTATAAAATGCAATAAACCCATGTTAGTTTTCATTGATTGAAATTTTTAGTACTAAACTATACTGAAGTGTTTATCTAATATTTATTAAAATTATAATTAACTAATAGTTAACTTCTTCCCAAACATAAATGTCTCTTATGCCCATACATATACAAGTACAATGTTTCTATTTGCTAGAATCTGTATAAATGTAAAAAATCTAATTTGTAACAAAACCAAAACCCCTTATGTTTGACTGAATAATGGCCCCAAATAAGTGTATCTCTGCACGTCCTAACTTCTAGAAAGTGAGAATATATCCTATAACATATTCTAGATAGAAATCTTTTGTCTGAGGGACTGTTGGCAAAAATGTTAAAGACTTTTATGTAGAACATATGAAGAATTAAAAAAAAAATCAGGCCCTCCAAATTCTAAGACCCAATCCAAAAATGGGCATCTGAGATGAATACATAATTTCAGGTGAAAAAATACAAATGACACATAAATATATGAAAAAATGTTCAGCATCATTGATCATTACAGAAATGCAAATTAAAACAACACAGATTCCATCTCACTCCAGAAAGAATGGCCAGGATCAAGAAATCAACCAATAACAAATGCTGTGGGGAAAAAGGAACACTACTGCACTGCTGGTGGGAGTGTAGACTGGTGCAATCACCATGAAGAGTCCTCAAAATGCTCGGATCAGAGGCTCCATTTGAACTAGATATCCGCCTTTTGGGCATTTTCCCTGAAGAATTGAAAACATCATATCACAATGATGTATGTTTATAATAGCACAATTTATAATCACCAAATCTTGGAAACAACACAAGTGCCCATAAATCAGGAGTGCATAAAATGATGTAGCATTTTTATATAATGAAGTACTACTCAGCTATAAAGAAAGATCGACTTGAGGCTTTTATAAGTAAATGGATATGACTTGATACCATATTCATAAGTGAAATAAACCAAACTAACACATGTAAATATTGTATTGTCTCCCTAGTATAAGAAATTGCAAGAGTAAATAAGATCCAAGCTTTACAATAGATACTGTGAAAGAGAAAGAGACTGCACGGGCTGAGGGGGTGGCAGGATGGAGGAGAGAAGAAGGAAGGTAAAAGAAAAAGTATATACATTTGTGTGTGTGTGTGTGTGTGTGTGTGTGTGTGTGTATTTACACATATATAAGATGGCTAATATGATTGTATTACTGATACTATTGGTTCATGGAAAACAACAGGTAATGCTTACGTGGTTGATCCAATTTGCATTTCTAGATTTGGTAATCTAAGCAACTCTTTTGAAGATAACAATATGCCATATAACATCTATTGTTAAATTCCTATCATCTTGTTTTGAAAGCCCATTATTGTTATTGGTTTGGGTTTCTGTTGCTTGGTGTTGTTTGTTTGTATTTTTGTTTTTCTTTTCTGTTTTTTCTCTTTAAAATAAAAAAGAGAACATATCCTATAATATATGGAAAAATTGACTTTGCGGACATCACTAAATAATGATCCAGGGATGAACATATTACCCTTTTTGGATGTTCAGGCCCCTAAAAACATAATGGGTTGGTGTCAGTGGAGTCATTGCCACGAGGAGGCAGCAGTGTGATGATAGGAGCTGAGGTGAGAGTGATGTGGCCACAAGTCAAGAAATGCTGGCAGCCTCCAGAGCAGAAAGAAGCAAAAAGCAGGCATAGCTCTGACTCCAGAAACAACCAGCACTGCTGACACCTGATTTTAGCCCTCTGAACCTCAGACTTCTGCCCTCCAGAACAGTGAGAGACGTTTAGTATAATTGTTCTAATAGCTGAAGGACACAAATGCAACTGACAGTTTAAATATACAGAGGATACTTCCATTTCTAAGATAAAGAAACAATAAAAACTTGTAGTAGTAATACTCATTGTAGCTTTTATTTATTGAATTCTGCGAATTTTATAATGCTATTGGCTAGCATGACTCACTGCTTTAATAGAAGTGGAAATTAAAACAAAAGCATAAGTTTATAGGGATAAAAGCTTTAAATGCAAAGTTAGAAGCACTATAAGAAAGGACTCAGGTCTAAGTAACTGTAGTGAACACACATGGGTACGGGGTTTCAGACTAGCTCACTGGCAGAAGTCAAAGGCCAGTTTTCAAACAGTAGTTGGTGGGCTGGGTGCTAGTTGTCACCTTATCTCAGTCCTGGAGTATTATTACTTCTAGAATCCTCGTGGCTGGGTTGGTTCTTTTCCCAGCTCTGTCCGTGATGGTCTCAGTTACGTTGATCTCTAACTTTCCAACAATGCAGGTTGACTGCAAATTTAAATCACGCTGTCTCTGTAAACCTTTATCTTGTTGTCCCCAGTCTTATAAATAAATGAGACATCCTGTAAACTTTGGGCACCAACCCTGCTTAGCCAACTTTGAGATAGACACTCTCTGAATGGGAAACACAGACCTATACAGAACTAAGAAGAGATTTGTCCCCACATTACAGTAACAAAGGATACCAAATCAAGATTAAGCTCTGGTCTATTTTCAGTTACCCATTAGGCATCTGTAGACACAAGTGAAGAATCATGATTCACAGCACAAATGGATTTTAAATCGCTGACTGTCCCAGAAGGAAACAGAAATTATATTCTTACCAAGTAAAGGTAAAGGCCCAGGAACCTTCCCGTTCCCCACGCCATTGATGATCCCCATGCCATGACTCTGTCAGTAACGCACTGAGAGGATTATACTACTGCTCCTGATTTATAGAAACAAAAGCATAGAAAATGACTGATTCACTGAATGAGTGGTAGAGACAAGAATCAAAACAGGTCTATGAGACACTTTCAGACTGGCACATTGTACAAGCAAAACACACATTGATTAAGAGAATTTAAACATTGTGCAACGAATATTAAAAAAAAAAACAACTTGTGGTAGGTAGTGTTATGAGCTGAACTGTCTCTCAGTATAATTTACTGGAGCTCTAATTTAACTGGCTCTACAAAATGGAACTTTAAAAGTTAGATGCTTTTCCTTTGGAGATAATTTGCTTCTACAAACTTACTCTGGCCTAGGGCATAAACAGCTAGACCATATCTCTTCTTAGCCCAGAAAAATGGACAGCATATTCAGATACTGGCACCAGGAAGTGAAGTCCAATTTCATTTCTTTGAGCAAGGCAAGGGGCATTTTGGGTCCTGGAATGGATGAAATATATCTGTTGTCTTATTTATAACTGTTCTTGTTATAAAGACCATTCACCTGAACATTGGGAGACAGTGAATAGGTTCTCTTCCATTGCTTAGTACCTAGGTTTGAATTTTTTCCTATTTACCAAATAAATGGTCGTCTGTGATGTGGTCTATTCCAAGCAAAAGAGTCTGAGTGATTAATCCAGGTGGTAGGTAACACTAACACCTAGTATTTGAGAATGTACCTATTTTGTAGGCAAAAATTTTACAAAGAAAATCAAATTAAATGAGGTCATTAGGTAGGTCCTAAGTATATGTGCTGGTGATATATATATATATATATATATATATATATATATTTTTTTTTTTTTTTAAGGGAGTATTTGGAGACAGAGATAGACTTGCATAGAGGAGAAGTGTAGGTAATGATGAAGGCAGAACTCTAGGTGATTCATGTACAAGCCAAGGAATACCAGAGTTTGCAATCAACTCCCTGGAGGCTGTGGGAGACGCACAGAACAAATGCTTCCCTAGAGAGTGCAGAAGGAGCTAGCTCTGCTGACACCCTGCTCAGGCTTATGTCAGTGGCCCCCAAGCCTCATGAATTATGGACTTAAGCAAATCTAGCGATTGTGATTGGTTCATTGTCTAGCCCGGGGATTGGTGGCATGAGTGCTACACCTGCTTAGGGGTGGAGCCAGGTTACCATGTAACAACAGGAAGAAGCTGTGTCTCTCTTGCCAGTTAGCGCCTTGCTGTTTGCAGTGGCCATGAAAGGCTGCCAGGCCATGCCAAGCTGCCTTGGCGCCAACTGAGTATGGAGTGAAACCTCCGAGAACTGTAAGAAATAAACCTCTCCTTCCTTCATTTTGGGTTTTTGGTATTTTGTCCCAGCAATAAAAGAAAAGTAACTAAGACCAACCTCATCTGCATCATATAACTTTAAAACTGCAAAACAACAAATTGCTGTACTTTAAGTCACTCATTTTGTGATACTTTACTATAAAAATCCTAGCATTTTAAAAATTGAGTAATGATTGTAGTGATATTAGCAAAAGCAATTAAAGTTTTTCTTAAAAGTTAATTTCTACTCATTATATCATACATATAAAATGAAAAACGGACTTCTTGCAAATTCTTTTAAGGTATCTATTAGCAAATTTTAAGTAACTTTAAGAGAAACTTTCCATAAAATTTTGCCTCACTGTCCAATCTAATGTAACATATAAGAACATAAGTGGTATTTATGTAAATATTATATTCTGTTTTCTTTTAAAGTGTTTCAGATTTCTGATGCAAAACAATCTCTTGAGTATTTAAATAACTGTCAATAGATTAAACTTAGATATACACTGAATCATAAATGATACTGTTTCAAAAATATATATAACATTTCCACTTGATACCATAAATATAAATATTGAATTAAGCTTTTAATTTTTAAAATTTAAATCATTTGAAAACTCTTGAGCACATAAAATACCTAAAAAAGTACATATTCTTAACACAAATATAAGCAAATGTATTGCACAGATTCTCTCAAACATTCCTGTCCATAATTCCTGCTACAAGGAAAAGGAAAAATGTATCATCACTAACAATTTCTGAGTTATCTTCTCAGTTTGTGAGGTGGTAATCTGTGCTACAAAATGAAACTATAAAAATTAGAATTTTTTCTTTCTTTTAGAGACAAATATCTTCAACATTCTCAGGCCTGGTGCATAAATGGCCACTCTACTGCTCCCCAGTCCAAACAAAAGGACAGCATATGTCTAGGAGGTAGTTTCCTCTCCATAAGAAAGTGACCTCTGAGCTTAAGAGACCTGGGAGTGAAAACACAAGTGTGGGGCTCTGCACCTCCTTCCTCTGATGCTCACTGTAAAAGACTTTCACTCACTTGCACCTGGGGAGATGCTGATTTGAGGCAAATGGGCCCCTCCATCTTCTTGGAAGTAGACCTACTTTAAAATAATCCTTTTTCCTTTTCACCAAGACTAATGGCCTCATTTTAACTTGGTCAGAAATTAGTTAATGAGCCCAAGCATGTGAACCTGAGTGGACTGTAACCAGGTTACTTGAAGAGGAAATTGTGGCTGAGGCATGACCAGCCTCATAACACCGCACACCTGGGAATTCGGAGCCATAGTCTTGGCTTGTAAAAGGTACTTATAAAAGAAACTGGTCTTCTGTTCCGTATTAATAGTTAAAGTAAATATTAATGTGTTGTTAACAATGTGCCAAGCAAGGATGTAAGTGCTAATGATATATTAACTCATCAAAAACCTGAGTGGTGATTCTGCTTCCTACTGGGAAATCAGCACTTTATCAGCATTAACAAATGAGAACCCCGTCTTTGTATAATCAAACTATCCCATAGCTCGATGAGAGGATTAAAAGATCTAGGATCAAAACAGAAGAGCTGTTTGAATGCAACCAGTCCTAGTAGGAGGGGAAGAAATACCTCAGGGCAACAGACTGAAATCAGGGACTCACAGGTTAGGCAGAAGATCACAACTCTAAGCCTTAGTTTAAGGATACTTACTCTACAACAGGATTGCATTCTGTTGTTGCACCCTCCTAATTCTTGAAAGTCAAAGGCTTAGAATCTGTCTGGTATGAGGCCTGGCATAAGCTTGGTACAAGAGTTCCTAAAGATAAACATCTGTAACAAGGCGATAACTAATGGACCCTCACACTATGCTACCTAGAGGCTAATGTCACAGTGAGTTCGGTTTGTTAAGTTTAGCCTTTAACTCCCACCATAAAGTGTGAGTGTGTGCCGTTTATTGAGTAGAAAGCTTGTTTTGAACAGAGTAAATAATGCTGTATTGGAATATGACATTGAAATGGTTACCATGGAAATGCTATGGTAAATATTTTAAAAATAAATAAAAAGATTTTAAAATGTATTTGATGTAACTTCCTCTTGATCACACAGACCAGTAAGCTGCATGTAGCATGGTTCAGTGTAGTTTTCTGACTTTATAAGTTTAGGAATAATAATACATAGTCCCAGAATGTAGTTCTCACAAATTCCTTGAATTACTCAGCAAGGAACCAAGTCTCACCAAAGTCTGTGAAAAGGTAGTAAGAAGCAAAGCTCTGATTGTAACTCTCTGAATTCCTGGTTGGTGCTCTCTAAGCTTCCTCTCTTCTCTCCGGCCAATAACTTAAATGGGCTTTTGGACCACTGCATTCAATCCAGGAAAATAACCTATTTGAGATTATCATAATGTGAAATTATGGGTTAAGAAAAGAGCATGAGAGTTCTGTACATTGTATCTTTTAGTCTCCCATAGAAAACAACAACAATTTGGGAGATTTACAACAGAAGCAATGTAGATAATGAAACGACAGGTATTCTTTCTTTCTTTCTTTTTTTTTTATTTAAAGGGAGAAGAAAAAAAGAAAAAAAAAGAAAAGACATAAAAAAACCAATGCAGTAAAAGGGTACAAATAATACAGTATTTCTAGAAAAAAAATATATACAGTACGAAATCACCAGTTAACAGGCTACACATTATCTTCCCAGAAACAGTTGTCCAAATCACTAAATTAAAGCATATAAAGTGAACATGCATACAGTGGAATTGGAGACAGTTCCATTTAATGATCCAACAAAAGCTCAGTTATATGGTTTTCCGTCCTACACTCTCGAACATACCTGCGGTATATCCATTAGTCCACCTTACTTTCCTCTCTTTTTTACAGTAACAAGTAAACTTTTAGGGTTTTATCACTCTCATGGTTCTTATTACGTTTTTGAAGAGAATACAAACCAATGTGACTAAGCGAAACAGAGTCAGTTAGAACAGAAGGTTGGGCATAGCACGTGATGCAAAAATAGAATACCAGGTGATCAAAAGTGGTTACCATTGTGCCTCTTGCTATTTTCAAATTGAGTTGTCTATATCATCAGGTATAATAGAATTGATCAAAACAGTATAGAACAAGACCAATAAAATCTACACTGAGGACCTTACAGGACTTCAAAAAAAAAAAAAAAGATGATAGTCAATCCATATTTGGCATCATAGTATATCTTATTGCCTTCAAAGTGGTTGCCTATACCCTCAAACTTGATACTATCAAACAAAATAGAATGTATAATAATCAGACAAAACAAGATGGGGAGAGCAATACTGGGGTTCAAGTCAGGTTAATAGGACAACAAAAAAGTTACTATAATATGTCCCGTTATTCTTTAATTTAGTTTTCCCTTAATTAAAAAAATGAGACAAAATAGATTAATTTAAAAATAGGGGGAATATTGAGATAAGAGAGGATCTTGTAATAGAACAATGCAGGGCAGAACTGAGCAATTCAAGCATCATTATGTTTCACCACCAGGTAATCTAACACAATAGTAGTCATCATAGTGCCTCTTTCCTTAAATTATTTGAGTGTAACTTCACATGCTATAATATCAAGCATATCTAGACAGTGTGAAGCCTTTCAAGAGAATGCAAGAATTACAGGGTATTTAGAATCTGCTAATAGAAAAACTAACAATGTTTTCTATATTATCTCTTTGCCTATAAAGAGTTTTGTTTATACTATAAAATATAGTGAAATATAGTAAGATACAACATGTTAAAACCAGTGGAAACAGATGTACTACAGCTTGATGGGACTTTAAAACAAGACGATATTAAATCAGCATTAGCTTTTATGTTGTGTTGCTTTCTTCAAAATAGCTATTCGTGCTATCATAGATACTAAAATCTAACAACCAAGGTTAAAACCATTGCGGTAAATGAGTGAAAACATTATACGGCTTCAAACCCATATGATTGGGAATCATGATTACCACACACTTCTATGTATTCTTATCATTTCTTACACTAGGGAAATTATTCGGTATTTATACATGTGAGTTTGATTTATTTCACTTCTGAGTATGGTCTCAAGCTGCATCCATTTATTTGTAAATGTATCAATGCGGTCATTCTTTATAGCTGAGTAGTACTCCATTGTATAAAAATACCACAACTTTTTTATCCATTCTTCACTTGATGGACATTTAGGTTGTTTCCAAGATCTGGCTATTACAAGTTGTGCTGCTATAAATATGGGTGCACATATATCACTGTGGTATGATGCTTTTAGTTCTTCTGGGAATATGCTTAGAAGTGGTATAGCTGGGAATATGACTAGAAGTGGTATAGCTGGGTCATATGGGGCTTCCAGTCCTAGTTTTCTGAGAAATCTCCAGACTGACCTCCACAATGGTTGCACTAGTCTACACTCCCACAACAGTGCAGGAGAGTTCCTTTTTCTCCACAGCCTCTCCAGCATTTGTTGTTGTTGGTTTTCTTGATCTTGGCCATTCTTTCAGGAGTGAGCTGGAATCTCAGTGTGGTTTTAATTTGCATTTCTCTAATGACTAATGATGATGAACATTTTTTCATATATTTATTTGCCATTTGTATTTCTTCATCTGAGAATTGTTTATTCATCTCAGATGCCCATTTTTGGATTGGGTTTTTGAATTTTGGGGGTCTCATTTTTTAAATTCTTTATATGTTTTAGACAGAAGTCCTTTGTCCGAGGGGCAGTTCACTAAGATTTTTTCCCAGTTTGTGGGTTTTCTTCTCACCACACTGGAGACTTTTTTTGATGTGCAGAAACTTTTTAATAAGAGGTGATCCCAGTTATTGATTCTGGGAAGTATTTCCTGTGTGGTTAGAGTCCTGTTCATGAATTCTCTACCTACTCCTATATCTTCAAGGTTTTTACCCAATTTGTCTTCCAATAGATTTAGTGTTTCTGTTTTAATATTCAGATCTTTGATCCATTTAGATTTTATTTTAGTACCTGGTGATAGGCATGGGTCTAGTTTTAGCTTTCGACATATAGAGAGCCAGTTTTTCCAGCACCATTTGTTAAAGAGACTGTTGTACTCCCAGTGAACCTGTTTGGCCCCTTTATGGAAGATAAGGTGGTTGAGTGTGTTTGCAGTTGTGGGTGTATCTTCTAATATATTCCACTGATCTTCAGCTCTGTTTTGGTTCCAGTACCATGTTGATTTTACTATGGTTGCTTTGTAGTATAGTTTCAAGTCAGGGATTGTGATACCTCCTGCCTTGCCTTTGCTGCTTACAACTGTCCTTGCTATTCTATGTCTCTTCTCGCTCCAGGTGAACTTTAGGAGTGATTTCTCGAGTTCTATGAGGTATGTTGATGGTATTTTTTATCAGGATTGCATTGAATCTGTATAAAAGTTTTGGGAGAATGGCCATTTTCACAATATTTATTCTCCCTATCCATGAGCATGGGATGTCTTTCCATTTTCTGAGATCATCTTCAATTTCTTTTTTCAGTGTGTTATAATTTTCCCTGTACAGGTCTTTCACTTCTTTTGTGAGAGTAATTCCTAGATATTTCATTTTTCTGGTTGCTAGTGTGAAGGGTGTGGCTTCTCTTATTTCTCTTTCTGTGACTTTGTTGTTAGTGTATAGGAATGCTATTGATTTTTGAGTATTGATTTTATAGCCAGCTACATTGCTAAATTTATTTATGATATGTAGCAGTCTTTCAATGGAGTTTTGGGATCTTCTATATGTAGAATCATGTCATCTGCAAATAGTGATAGCTTAACTTCTTCTTTTCCTATCTTTATGCCTTTTATTTCCCTCTCTTGTCTAATTGCTCTGGCTAGTATTTCCAGTACTATATTAAATAGGAGCAGTGATAAGGGACATCCTTGTCTTGTGCCTGATTTTAAAGTAAAGGCTTTCAATTTTTGGCCATTTAGTGTGATATTGGCTGTTGGTTTGTCATAGATGGCCTTTATTATATTGAGGTAAAGACCATCCATTCCAATTTTCTGCAGGGTTCTTATCATGAATGAATGTTGGACCTTATCAAAAGCTTTTTATGCATCTATAGAAATGATCATGT
The DNA here is from genome assembly GCF_034190915.1 of Cavia porcellus. NCBI lineage: Eukaryota > Metazoa > Chordata > Mammalia > Rodentia > Caviidae > Cavia > Cavia porcellus. The sequence continues at coordinate 59,016,507 of NW_026947505.1, forward strand.
TGTTCTTACTTTTGGCTCTATTGATATGCTGTATTACATTTATTGATTTACATATATTGAACCATCCCTGCCTGCCTGGGATGAATCCCCCTTGGTCATGGTGTATGATCTTCTTGATGATTTGCTGCATCCTATTTGCCAATATTTTATTGAGGATTTTTGCATCTGTGTTCATTAGGGAGATTGGTCTGTAGTCTTTTTTAGTTGGGTCTTTCTCAGGTTTTGGTACTAGAGTAATATTTGCTTCCAGGAATGACTTAGGAAGGATTGCTTCCCTTTCAATTTCATTAAAGAGTTTGAGGAGTGTTGGCATTAGGTCTTCTTTGTATTTCTTGTAGAATTCTGTAGTGAATTCGTCTGAGCCTGGACTCTTCTTTGTAGGTAAGGATTTAATTACCTTTTCGATTTCATTAATAGAAATTGGGTTATTCAGTAGTTTTACATCTTCGTGACCTAGATTTGGTACTTAGTATGCTTCTAGGAATCTGTCCATTTCCTCTGTGTTATCAAACTTTTGAGAGTAGAGGTTTTCGAAATAGGTGTTGATGATTTTCTGTATTTCTATAGGGTCTGTGGTGATTTCTCCTCTTTCATTCCTTATTGCATGAATTTGAGCATTTTCTTCCCTTTTTTAAATAAGGTTGACTAGGGGCTTATCAATTTTATTTATTCTTTCAAAGAACCAACTCTTTGATTCATTTTTTTTTTTAGTCTCTATTGCATTGATTTCTGCTCTGATTTTTATAATTTCTTCTTTTCTTTTGGCTTTGGGCTTGACTTGCTCTTCTTTTTCTAGATGTTTGAGGTGTAACGTCAGGTTATTTATTTGTATTCATTCTGCTTCCTGTTGTGTGAACTCACTGCTATAAATTTTCCTCTGAGGACAGCTTTCATTGCATCCCACAGATTCCAGTAAGTTGTATTTGTGTTTTCATTTTCTTGTAGTTAGTGTTTAATTTCTTCTTTGATTTCCTCTGTGACCCACTGATTACTCAAGAGTGTGTTATTCAGTTTCCATGTGTTTGTGGGAATTTTTTAGTGTCTTTTATCATTAATTTCTAATTTCATAGCACTATGGTCCGTTAACATGCAAGGGATGATTTCAACTCTTTTGCATTTATTTAGATATGTTTTGTGAATTAATATATGGTCTATTTTAGAAAATGACCCATGTACTGCTGAGAAGAATGTGTATTCTGTTGTTGTTGGGTGGAATACTCTGTATATGTCTATTAAGTCCATTTGTTCACAGGTGCGATTCAGTTCTTTTATTTCTTTGCTGATTTTCTGTCTGATTGATCTGTCCATTGGTGTCAATGGTGTGTTCAGATCTCCTGTTAGAATTGTGTCACTGTTAACTTGGTTTTTCCTTTCTGTTAGTACTTGTTTTATATAACTGGGTGCTCTGGAATTTGGTGCATATATATTTAAGATCTCTTCTTCTTGGAGTTTTCCCCTAACCAGTATGTAGCGACCTTCTTTATCCCCTCTGATCATTATTGGCTTGAAGTTCACATTGTCTGCAAACAGAATAGCCACCCCCGCTTTTTTTTTTTTTTTTTTTTTTTTTTTGGTTCCTGTTGCATGAAGTATTGTTTTCCATCCTTTGACTTAGAGTCTGTGGGTATCCTTTTAGGGTTAGATGGGTTTCTTGTAGACAGCATATGGTTGGAATTTGTTTCTTGATCTATTTTGCAGTCTGTTTCTTTTAATTGGTGCATTGAGACCATTTACATTAATGGTTATAACTGTCATATATTCATTTATTGTTGACATGTTATCTTTCTGCTGTTGCATCTTTGTCTTTTGGTTCTGTTTAATTGTCTGTTTTGTTTAGTGGTTTTTTCCTAGATGCATCTAGGCTTTCAGTATTCTTTGCAGTGCTGGCTTGGTGATTACGTAGTTTTTCAGCTGTTCTTTGTCATGGAAGTATCTTATTTATCATTTTGTCTCTGTCTCTTTTTTTTTTTTTTTTTTCGGTACTGGGGATCGAACTCATGACCATCTGCTTGCAAGGCAGGTGCTTACACGACTGAGCTAAATCCCCAGCCCCTCTCCATTCATTTTGAAGGACAGTTTTGCAGGATACATCAGCCTAGGTTGGAAATCATTTTCCTTTAGGATCTGAAATACTTCACTCCATGCTCTTCTTGACTTTACCGTTTGTGCTGAGAAGGTTTTCCTTTACAGGTTATCTGTCTTTTCTCTCTTACAGCTTTTAATATTCTATTCTTTTGTTCAGTTTCTGGGATGGCCATTACTATGTGTCTGTGTGTAATTTTATTTTGGTTATGGATATTTGGAGTTCTATATGCTTCACTGATCTTCATATTGGTTTCCAGTCTCATGTTTGGGGAATTTTCAGCTATTACTTCTCTAAATATCCTCTTGACATCCTTTATGTTGTTCCATTCTTTTTCATTTATCCCTTTAACCTTATGTTGTTCCTTTTTGCATCAACTTGCAGGTGTTGAATTGTTATTTCCTGCTTTCTTGTTATTTTTAAAAGATCTTCCCTTTCCTGTTCACTGGCTGCAATCTTGTCTTCAAGGTCTGAAATTCTATCTTCACATTCATTGAGGCAGTTTTTACAACTTTCGATGGAGTTTTTGATTTCCTGTATATCTCTTTGCATCTGCTTTATATATTCTCTTTGTTTCGTATATTGTTCATCCAGGGATTCTATTTTTTTGTTTATCTCAAGTTTTTTTTTAACTGTGTCTTCTTTAGATATGTTCAGCATCTCCTTCATTTCTTTTATCATTTCTTCTTTTACATGGGAGATTATTTCTAGTTTGATTTCCTTTAAGACTTCCCAGAGTTGCTTCTTTATTTCAGGTATTTCAGGTAATTGGCATATATTTTCTCCTATGCACATGGCTCCTAGGCTTTCTTGGGATGGGTTGGATGTTTGAGACTGCATTTTGGTCTTTCATTTTGTCATTTTCCTATATTTTTTGCACTTCAAGTTTTGTTCCAAGTGAGGTAGAGAGGTCAGCCAGGCTGGGACAGAGGTCCCTGCTCCCTCCTTACTCACTGATTTCGACAGAAAGCCAGATCCTGGGCCCCAGGTGAAGAAAACAGTTAGCTGGCCTAGGGCGGGGTTCCCTGCCTCCCCTGGTCTTACCAGACCAACAGGGAGCCCACGGAGCCTGACACCCAGGTGAACAGGAGAGTTCCACGCTTCCGCTGGACTTAGGCGACCCACAGGCAGCCGGATCCTGTGCCCCAGGCCATGATATGTATTCTTACTGTTTTCTTCAGAATGAGAAGGAGGTTCATTATCAACGTAAAAGAGGAATGAGAGGTTCTAAATTTGGCATTTCAAGCTCTCAGACTTGAAAAATCAGAATATTTCCAAATACTTGCTCATACTGACTACCAATCTTGGTGGATATCATCCTATTATTGTAATAGTTTAATACATAAAGCATCCAACCAACTAGATTTTAATAGGATAATGATTTACTGGTAGTAATTTCTGTTTAGGATATTTAATAGGATTTACTGGTAGTAATTTCTGTTTAGGATATTTTTACTTCTTTTGCCTCTCTTGTGAAATGTGGACATGCTTCTATCAGTGTATTCAATTCTTTTCTTGTTATAAAGTGTAGAATGCTGCTGATCTTTGTAGGTCTTCCTTTGTGTAAGATCAGGGATCACTTTCCTAAGTGATTCATTTTTATCATTCCACTTTGAAGAATTTATATAATTTTTTTATAGCTGTAAGCTTTATTTCTTTTTTTCTACCAGAGAATATATGCGTTAGAAACATAACTCAAAAATTCTTGACATAATGAATCCATACCTTTTGCAAAATAAAATCAACACTTAATTTGCAAAATGGTGGTCTCCTGTATCTTTTTTCGATTGTTTAAACCAAGATCAGAGTCAGTATTCAACATCAGATATATTTAAAATCTACTGAGTCTTGTCTTTACTTGACAGCCTTTCATTTCCTCCAATTCTACATTTAACCAGGATATTGTGATGCAATATAATACCTACAATAACTACCCTACAAATTATCAGAGAATTTATGATAATGAAGATATCTATTGAAGTTTCCTTGTTCAGTGCCTCTGTTCCCCCAAAGATTGCCTGTGACTTCCATTAATCTTTACCATGTCTTCCTCATACAGAAAGCCAAAATAACGTATTAATTGCTTTTTTGAAGTGAACGATTTTTACAAAATTGTTATAATTTTGCTATTTAAGGTAGTTAGCCAAAAGTGACATAATAAAATTACATTTGGTTCTGAGGACATTATATTAAATCATGATAACTCTTAGACATTTGCAAAGCAAAAAATCAAACCTGTATCCTAAAATTGATCTCATGTATCATGACTTTTTTATGAATTCAAATTTTAACAATTAATGAAGTTGACATAGGTTATATGCATTTTTAGACAATTAAAATTTATTAAGTATTTATTAATTGTCATGTTGCAGTTTTCATTTTATGTTTTGGACCCAATGCTTTTCTTGGGTGTGACTTTTTCTCAGGACCTGTACACCTTAAGTTTATTGACTTCATGCCTTTGAGTGCTGGTGGATGAAGTTATCACACAATTGGGAAAAATCCTACCAATATTCTCATTGTTTTAGGTCTCACTCAACTAGTATAATATATTCAGAAAAGTAAACCTTGACCGTTAGCAGTCTTGAAAACTCTGTGTGTGTGTGTGTGTGTGTGTGTGTGTGTGTGTCTGTGTGTGTGTGTGTGTGTGCACTTCCGTGTCATTACTGGGGCCAGGCTTTGAAGGGAGGACGCCTCTAGCACAGGGGGACAGACACTGGCTGCTGGACCCTCACAAGCTGCAGTCTGCATCTCACACACAGCCAGAATTCAATCGTTTCCTGCTAGTTTCCCTGCTGGCCGTTGTCCAAGCCCAAAGTGGTCTTCTCTTTACTACATCACTGGCCTTGCACTAGTTCTCCTGCTCAGCCCCACAGTCCGCACACCTTCCGTTGGCTGCAGGGAAAGTAAAGCATGCTGCCCAAGCAGAAGCCACAGCGTGGTGCTCCTTGATCACCCACCTCTAAGGCCTGCAGCGCCCTCAATGAAAAAACCAGAATCCTCACACTGGCCCGCAGGTTTCCCAGGGTCTAGGTCCTCTTCATCTTTTGACCTTTTCTCTTGCTTCTTGCATCTTGATTCATTTTACTCCTGCTGCTCTGGGCCCTGGGAATACAAAACTGCTTTCCTGGGCCTCCCAGTTGCTCTCTGTTCTGTTTGCTACCATTTTTCCCTCAGTGCTTTGTTTTGTTTTTGCTCTTCTGTGCTAATCACCATTAAAGTGATTATACAAGCAATTCATCCATCATGTTTGTTGTCTGTCTCCCTCATTAGAATACTAGTGCCTTGAAGGCATTTTTTTTTCAGTACTGGACATCAGTGCCAACGCTTGCTTGGTTTGCTCTTACATTAATATTTGTGTCATGAATGCAATGCTCCTTCCTAAAGGGTCCAATGAGAAGACCTGCATAACATATGGGGTAGTTACCCGGGGCTTCACCAACTCAAGACACTTCTAGGCTAGAACCTGTCCTTGGAGAGTGCTCTTATTTATAACACTGAAATTTTAGACACCAAACACCTACTCTTTTAGACGTACTCCCGATAAAGGTATTCCACTGTTAAAAAGTAAAATTACTAGATGGTTTTACTATTACCTATTGTATTACACAAGTCATTCAAAGCCTTGTTTATTACTAACATTACAGTGCCTTTGAGTGCATCTCTGGAAATTAGCAGGAAAAAAAAATCATCTACTGTGGTATCAGAGAGATTTCTTTTATCCTCTTTCCCCAGTAGTTGAGTGTGCTTGGAAAGTTTGCTTAATTCCTTGAACCTGGGAATTATTTCTACGTAGGACTACCTCTACCTGTTACACATTCAATACATTATTTGAGTCATTTAATGCTTGTTCAGTCAATGGCAGCTATTTTAAAGCATCAAGCAGCTCTCAGCCTATAGTAGGTATAAACTAACCTTGTATGATGTGTAATTCAGCACTGAGTATTTATGTGGGCAGGACAAATACAAAGCACTATGTGATCACTATCTTTTTACTGTAGTCTCTAAAATATCCTGTGAAAAGTGATTTTATTTTCATTACTTCTCAACTTCACAAAGTAACTGAGAAATTGCAGATGCATGAATGAGTGTTTTTTTGTGGGCATGCCTATATAAAATGGTAAAGCATTTATTGCTGCAGGAGAGCAAAGAATGGTATCTGGTGTACATCAAATGTGTGAAACACTGTATATATTTATTAGATATATAGTTTTCTGAATTTAAAACATTTATTTTTAGTGACTAGCATTTTAAATTTACTATGGGACCTTTTTATTTGCTCTAATATCATTGGGCTCATTTTTTCCATTAAAAACTTTTGAAGATTTCTAATTCAGTTCTGTCAGAGTATTGTATATTATTAACATGTATATTAAAGAGGCTCAATATTCTCTTAAACTATTCCAGAGAAAAAGTTATACTGACTCTGTACACAAATATGTATTAATCAAAGTGTTTTATATTTAAGTAACTAAAAAGATATTGACTAACTAGTAGCTTAAAAGATATTGGCTAATGAGTAGCTGAAAATTAATAAGCCATAAGTTGGGGATTTACATACTGACATCAGTATAACCTAGCCAGCCAACCCAACTGCAATAAATCATTCTGCTTATAACTACATGAATATGATAACACTGCTGACCTTAATGTGCTTTGGAATTTAAAAATACAGTTAAAATTTTAATCAACTACTATAAGTAGAAATAAAAATTAATATAATAGATGTGTTTTTTATCCTCTCTCAGTTTATATACTGCAGTTTAAAAATATTCATACTTACTTCCTGACATTGGAAGAGAGAGCCTATGTAAAAGTTTGTACATTCCATTCCTTTATAGTTTTTATTTATTCTGATGTTAGAAATTGTTTGATTTCTCACAAATATAGCAAGTCTCTAGACAAGTTTTGTTAAATGTGACTCTACACTGAAGAATCTGGTTTAAAAAATGTGAATATTAGTGATATAGAAGCAAGAAGGTTATATAAAGAAAATTATTTAATAAATGTAATTATAGAGAAAAATAGCCAACTAGAGAGCTAGTCAGTATTCTTATTGGAATTTTAAAAATTGTTTACAGAATGTTTTCACTTTTACTTAGGTGTCTTTTGAATTATGTATAAGAGAATAATATGTCATTCTATGTTTTCTTAAACTATCTACTTAAGGTTGATTATTTTTGAAAGTATAACATCAAATATTAAAAATACAAATCAAGTATTTTCATGTAATTTGTTTCTTCCATGATATCTGGTAAAACACCAAGATAAGCTAATGAAATTTTGGATTTACATACTCTCTTGACAATTTTAAAATGAATTAACAAAGTAAGAATGTAACAAGGAAAAAGATGTTTAACATTTTATTGATTTACATTTTCTTGTAGGAGGATGTTAGGCATAAGAGTTTGCTACAAATAATGTAACGGTAGTATTTCCAAAAGATAAACTCCGAAGAATGTTTTACGAGGCACCGATTCATATATGACTGAATTTCTGAAAGTTTATATTTCCCTAGATAATGAAAGAAGTTTGGAAGACTCTTTAAGATTCTATTTGGAACTAAACATTTCTTAATTTACCAAGTCTACCTCAATGTTAAGATGATAGAAATCACCTTGTGAAGTTTTATGCTAATAATTTATCTTAGGATTCATGGCTCGGGCATGTGTGTGACTTTCCATACAGAGGAGATGCTTTGGAGATGTAGTTGCCTATAAAATACGGGAAGCTCCTAATAGGAGGTCTTCCACAATCCACCAGAGCTGCCTTAGGGGGAAAAATGTGAATTTTATGGTCAATAGTCCATTAATGGTAAGTATAAACATGGGACAATATAACAGTGTTCTCAGAAGTTCGTCAGTGAAAGCTGGATATCAAGCATTTTCAAAGAAATTTCTATGAAGCACCTTGCTTACAGTGTCAGCAAAGTTGAGTGGATGAATATGCAATCAAACTTTATTCATTTAGTTTGAATGTATGAATTAGTTCCTGCTGTTTTAACAGCTATCCAGCCTGCAGTTGTTAGAATTAAATGATGATCTCCAAGTGAGAAATATAGTATGTTGGTAATCATTAGCATTTTATTGACCAATTTGGAATCACTGAATAAAACTGAAATCAAATACATGGTTGTTTGAACAGTAAGTAAGAATGAGAGGAAAAGGATCTTTCCTCTCTGGTACTGCTAATTCTTTTCAAATGATTAATGAGAGATTATTGACAGGAAGTCACACAATAACTTACCTATCAGATTCAACGTTAGCTTTCAAAGAGCACAGAGCATAAACTCAATTACTGCAATTCTGAGAAGTGTTCAATTTGTTTTTTTTTTAACTTGTAAAGCACTGTTCTTAAATAGTATTTAAATGGGTTATACTTATGTTCTTTAATAAAAGTTATTTTACATTTGTTTGCATAACTAATATTGTAAGATATTGTAAAAATACTTGAGTTATTGTTTCCCCCAAATGCTCAAAATTCTTAGTTAATATCTTTTATAATAATATTTTTCTTATTTTAGGAAAGCACAAGGGCATAAGAGTCTACAGAAATTTTACACTTTGTAAAAGTCAAAACTCTAAGGATTCCAACACCTTTGAGGTCAAGGTTAGAATATAGAACATTTTAGCTCTTCCTTAATGAGGCAAAAAAGAAAAACAAAAAAAAAAAAAAAAAGAAAGAAAGAAGAGAAAAAAGAAAATCAAAAAGGAAAGAAAAACATGGAAAGGAACAGAATTAATACTGCATATTTACAATCACGAATAATCTTACAGAGTCCTGTTAGCTATCCCTTACACATACTGTGAATAGAAAGCATCTCTAACTTTTGAAGAATAAACCAAGTGAGGCTTGAAGTAACTAGCTGGGCAACCAGCAATTACACCCGAACAAGGATGTGAATAGCGCATAATTTTCACTGCATCCTGGATGCACAACATATTTTAAACTTTAAGCACTATTTAGCAGCTCCTTTGAGCCTGCTGTAGCAGGTGTTTCGCCAAAGTAGACTGCTTGGCAGCGGGCTGGAGTTTGTGATATCTGTCATGTATGACACAGTGACGTGAAGTAGGGTGTGTTTTTCATTGTGTCATGCAAATCACACAGCTTGGTGGTCCCCAAAAGGCCCTCTGGATGTGGTAGTGAACACCTTACAGTTCATGAGAAGCCAGATTCTGTACTAGAGACTGACTTCAACCAGTAGCACATACAGGCCTCCGTCCTATAAGGAATAAATGGATGCAGCAAAATACTGAAGGTGAGAGGAGAGAAGGCTAGAAGTATTATTTTCTCCTCCTGAGTGTCTCTGCCAGGTTTTAGGTGTTGGGACAGCGCTCCCTGACAATGACCTTTGTTTGTGGAATGAAGGCCTCGTTCAAAGCCTCACCCTCGCTGTGCTTGGTTTGTGCCTCCTGCCTCTCTCCTCCAGATCTAGCAGTGAACACGTCTTCGTTAGTGTTAACATTTCTCACATGTCTATGCCAATCAGGATCAGAGAAGGATAGTAAAAGGCATACTCAATTTGAGTGGTTTGCAGAGAATTTTAAAAGTGCATTATTTTCCAACATAATATTTAAGAGAAAGAACTGCCACTCCTAGGTGTGAATGAATGAAGAAATTCTATGTTTAACCTGGAGAAAGATGGAGCTAGTGGACAGGACAGCCCGAGCAGGAGCAGTAGAAGCGGTGGTAACGGATCAGGGGACCCGGGAAGCCGACCCTCACCCGCGCCTCTCTGGACCTCTTCTCCACTGCCAGTGCTCCCTGCGAGCTGAGATGATCAGGGACTGGTGGGCAATAGAGGGTGTTAATGATAAGCAAGTATGAAAAGCAGAGACACAAGAACGTGCAGAAGAGCAAAGCAACCTTGACCCCCTAACACAAATGTCTGCTTTTGTAAGCATTTGTCAATCACCTTTTAAATTCTCTTTATTTTTTTCAAAGACTTTCCAAACAAAGTAATGAATATCACAGCAGCCTTTCTCAATATGGTCCTGGACCTGAATTGCTCTTCTATTCTCAGTGTAGACTATGAGAAGTCTCCTGTCTTAAATAAACAGAGATGATGCCTGATCAGGAAAGCTGAAGATTTGCAAACAAAAATGCACCATGGGACAGTTTCTCTCCTGTTAAGGAAGAGTAATGACCAGGAAAAGCTACAACCTTAAGGTCAGTTACTGAGAGAGGAGGCTGAGTATGTAAATTCTCAAATCTTCTTCAAAATACTTTTTGTTAGAGGCAACCCATCTTATCATCTTACCGTCTGAGTCCCGTCTAGAGAATTAGTCTTCTCCCACATTACAAAAACATATTCAAACTTTAAATGTTGTTACCTGTTGCAGATACTTGGTAAGAAGAGTCAGATTCTTTTCTATATCTACTTCAACAGCTCTCATTAACTCGGTGACCAAAATGAGAAACAGATACAAGCATAAAACAAGATAAATCAAGCCCTACTCTAGGAGATAATTGCTTTCTAGACATTTTTTTGGTGGAACAAATTCTTTTTTACCCAAAGCTTTAAGAAATATACTGTTGAATTCACCCGAATTTGCATAAAGAGCTACAGTGGTAGTTCTATAAACTGGAATTGATAGCAAATTCTGCTGAGGTGTATTTAGGCTCCCTAGTGGACATGATGGGGTCTCACAAAAGCAGGGCAATGTGGTTAAACAGAGCTTTAGAGTTAGAATAGGCACAGTCACTATTATTAGTCACAAAGGTCTACAGCTATGATTAAGATAGCTGGACCATCTCCTAATATGTTGTTTAACTTATGTAGATAGAAAAATTCCAGGTCTGCTGAACAAAAATCAAAACCTGAATTACTCATAGGGTTCATAGCCTCTAATTCAGTTCTAAAATTTAAACTGTCATTCAGACCCAGAATGACTTGATTGGCAGGGAGATCAATCTCCTTTGGTGAAAGATCCTAAAAAAAGTCCTAACTTATTTATGTGAATCTTTCTTTAAATTCTTCCCAGAGGCTATTATTCATTCATAATGTGACTGAAAATGGGCATATATTCAGACAATGTTTTTAATGGTGACTCTGTGGTAGCCATGTGATTCTGTGCTCAATTAGGAATTTGGAAGATGAGATGGGAGAGGATGTCTTGGTAAGGCTACATACACTAAATTCATTGGAACTGCTTTTTTTCTGTTTTTTACTTACCTTATATTTAAAGTAAATTTAATATTTACTAAATGGTACATCTTCTGATGGATTCTTCATCTATGAAATGAAGGTTATTATTTGTAGAACTGTCTCATACAATTTTCTCTCATGACATCCCAAGGATACTAAAAAAATTACTAAATCAAAAGCAATGCCACTTTACCAGAGGACATTTCAGAAATTAGGGCAATCATCAAGGACTTTAAAGACAGAAGAGGAGATATTACATCTATTCTTAGAATTTATTTTATCCCCATTTGCTTTCCCATTTGGCTTCTGCAAAAATTAGAAGAATCTTATAGAATGTGGATTATAAGATCTTCAATCGGACAATACAATAATTTTATCTGCCACTCTGGATTTAATATCTTTCCTAAAGGAACTAAATGCATGCCTTGACCCCTGAGATGTTTTTACCCTTAAAAATAGTGTCTTTAAATGCCATCCAGCAGCATAATCAGTAACAGTCTGCCTTCAAGCCAATGGAACAGGAACATTTTACCCTCATATCTTAGGTCGATGTTTACCATTTTCCTCACTGTCATAATTTACTGTGGAGGAAATACATTTGTTTTTGGCCTTCCATGGACCATATGTTGGAACACAATATTATGCTGTGAAGCAACTCAGATACATGGGGATCCCCTAGATAGAATTTGCATGGGAATGCCCCCTAAAATGAATGACAAGTTATTGCACCTTTTCTGTACCCTGCAAAGACAAATAGGCATGTCTTTGGATTATAGAGAACTTGAGTCTGTTGATTTAAAGTATGTACAACGTAAATGTCCAAAGCTTTAGTTTTTAGTGAGGACTAAAAAGAGATGACCATCCAGCATGTCTAAGCTACTACACTGCAGACTGACACATGGCCCTCAGGACTCAGCTGACACAACATTCCTAAAAGGGACAGTGACAGATAGATATACTTAGGTCTCTGACAAGTCCAAATATGATGATCATAGCTCAGATGTCTTAGATTTCATATTAAATTCATATCCTATTCTCCCATCAACTTCAATCTATTTGAAAAGCAGCTTCTGGCATGCAATTAAGGCTTGACAAATGCTAAGCAGCTAAATTGTAACATCAAGTGACTGTATGACTCAAGCTGACCACACTGCAATAAAGACAGGAAAAGATGGTAAAGAACAAAAAAAGTGATCGATTATTCTATATTTACCCTAGCTCAATTTTTACTCTCCTCATTTTGTGTTGTATACTGAGAGGAAGAAGAAACACTTGGGTTCCCCTGCTATGTAATTCTAGTAGTTCAGTTCAGCAGAGGCAATGGGACGGCAGCAGCGGGAGGGTGCTGCATATTCATCCCGTGTGTGCACTTTCTTTCTGCTGAACGGAGGCTGAGAAGTTGTGGCATCCATCTCTCTAAGACCATTGTTCCTCTGCCTATCTGAGTTCCCCAACAATCTTTCTCGCTTTTGTCCTTTAGGCATAAAGGTAGTGTTTTGCCTCCCCTTGGTGCCAGTCTTTGGAATCTGAGTCGGTCTCTATTGCTCCTTTCTGTAACGGCTGATTTGGACTGTGGATTTGACTGAATTAAGAGGTGCCTGGATTCTGAGGGTCCTAATGTCATCAGTGGGTTGCTCTATCGCTGAGTTCCTGCTGGGTGGGTATTAAGAAGTGGGGTTTAGATGAATGAATGTGGTACTGGGGTGTTCCTTTGAAAGGTATATCTGGATTTTCCAGTGCTGCTCTGCGACGTGGCTGCCATAGGATGAGCAGATTTTCTCTATCTTGCTCTAGCATTATGATGTTTCTGTCTTGGGACTAGACGACCAGAATCTGATGCCACCAGCTCAAATACACATTCTGCTCTACTTAAGAATATAAGGAACAATGATGTTTTAGTTTTTTATTTAGAGAGTTGTTATGGTTTGTGTTTAGAGGTTCCCTCCAAAGTCTCATGCTGTCCTAGGTAGGACTTTTTAAAAGCAGATGGATCTGGAGTGTCTCATCCTAGAATTAAGGGTCATTACTAAATTATTTCACTAAAAGGTTTAGCACTGTTTGGGTCTGAGTGCTACCCACCCTAAAAATGGAGGGCCGGTATCCTAGATAGAATTAAAAGAGAAAGAAAGAAATTGTGATTGTCGCTTTCCTTTTCTGCTTTTCCATGGAATGTTTCACCGCTGTGATGCCCTCTGCCAGGCCACCCTGCCTTGGAGCCCATCAATCACAGACTGGCACCAAAGACAAAGGAGCAAGTTATGAGCCGAAATAAACCTTTCCTCCTTTAACTTTGAGTGTTGGGTATTTTGTCACAGCAATGAAAAAAGTAACTAAAAAGAGTCAAATTTCATTGACTTCTCAGTACAGAACACTGTAATTGCTTAAATATCTTCTTTCTAGATTCTTTCTGTGAGTCTATCTCATGATGACCTGTATGTTTTCATTGGCTCAATTTAAAAATGATGTGGAAGATGGCTGAGGAAGTTTACAGTGAGGGAAGAAGTGGCGTGATGCAGTCCAGGATATACTTCACCTTTCCACAGTCAACTTTAGGGAGTTGGGATGCAAGTCAACTCCCAAGGACCTTCATCAGAATGTAATGCTGTCAACACGTGATCACTTTAGTCAAGCAGCAATTAGTCTTCCTTTCCTGGAGCTCTACTGCCCAAAACTGCAGATAACATTGTCAGTCTCTCACTGGAAGAGGTTTTCTTTGTTTGTGTCTGATGGGCACATATTTCATGAGATTAGAAGCAATAGAAAGACAAAGACCCATCTTATTTTATGTATTTTTCTATCCTTATCTGGAATATACTTGGCTTATAGCAGAAAGTCAAAAAAGTAATTCCAAACAAATTGCTGAACATATCTTCAAGATCTCACCCCAAATCCACCTAGCAATTCTCCATAAAATGAATTTCCCTTCTTGTCATTCATCATCTCCTTTAAACCTGCTATACCAGAGAGCTATTTTATCCTGCATTGTGCTTCCAGAATAATTTGTGTGCTTCTATTTTCTCATTTTCATGCTGCATTTAGAATTACATGTGTTTTTCTCACTAGCTTTTTGTTTACCAAGTTAAGAATAGCTGTACAGCTAATGGTTTAAGCCTCAGGTTCTGCACTGCAGGTTCTCTACTTCATAGTGACTATATATTATCTTAGTTGAGTTACTTAACACTTTCAAGATTCAGTTTCCTTATTTGTGTAATGAATAAGATTCATTTACTATGAGTTTGGTATATATCAGGTACGAGAATAGGTATTGGCAATAGACTTAAACGAGGAGGGAAGAGACAGAGAGAGAGAGAGAGAGAGAGAGAGAGAGAGGAAGAAGAGCGTAAAGAGAGTGAGAAAAGGAATGTGGGACAGAGAAGGGAGAGAAAGGAGGGAGGGAACAGAGGGAAATGGAGGAAGGAGAGAGAGAACAGACAGGGAAATTATATGGAGAGAATGGAAAGGCAGAGAGAAAAGAGGAAAGGAATAACAGGGAGAGAGACAGAGAAAAAAGAGATCGAAGGAGAGAAAGAGGTAAAAGAGAGAGAGAAAAGCAAAAGCAGGGAAAGCTGGACCAAATTCTTGGTCCTCATGGAACATACATTTTGCACAAGTGCATTAGCCTCTTTCCAGTTGCTAGAATACAATATCTGAGACCTGTAACTTAAAGAGGCTGATTTTGACTCATGATTTCTGGTAGATTCAGACCAGAGTTGGCTTTCAGAAATAACACAGTGAAAGAGCACAGTGGAAGAAACTCCTCAACCCATTGCATCCAGGAGCAGACAGAGAAGGGAGGAGCTAGGAGCACAGATAAGTTCCTCTGGGTGAAGCCTCAGTGACCACCTCCGACCGGGCCCCACCTCCTAACAGTGGGACAGCTCTGCATTTCTCCACCAACCCATGATCCAGTCACCTCCCAACATGAGACCTTTGGGGAGCGTTTTAGATACAAACCATAGCAATAAAGATGATTCATATTTTCTAGATCTATGTCCATAGCTCTTTGTTGATTGTATTTGTTTAAAATTTTATCTAGTTACTCTCAAGAGAAGAAAGTAAGGAAAAAGAACTTTAAAGCAGTGGCAGAAAGTTTGGGTGCTTAATAAAAAGATGCTCTTAGAACTGAAGAAGTCACTCAAATCATTACGGCTGTTCAAAAATTTCTGCTTTTCTTTTGATGCTTGATATGACCATTCTTTCTACCTCTTTAAAGTAGGCATGGGCTATTTGCTCTAGCTCAAGGTCTGCCACTTCTTAACCTGATGGAATTATGTACAAACATTTAACACAAAGAATCCTCCTTCAGTTCAGACCTGACTGCTGACTTGCACTAGACACTAGCCAGTGATTTGTGTCCTGGTTTATGTTATGCCTCACTGTAGAATAACATATCCCGGCCTTACTGATGCAAGCATGTGATGATGCTCGGTACCTAGGAAGCACTTGATAACATTTTATCATCACTGCCTCCTTTGTAGTCATCATGATTAGTTTTATTATAAGATCATTTGTATTGTGTATGTAGAAACATAGTAACATGTAAATATCTTGGTTTTGAACAAGTATTAAGATGGTGAATTACAGTTACACTCCTGAATTTGTTTGTTAAATCTAGAAGTCTTTTGGTAGAGCTTTTGGAGTCTCTTATGTAGCGCATTATGTCATCTACAAATAATGATAATTTAACTTCTTCCTTTGCCTTCCTTATTTATTTCTGTCTTGTCTAATTGCTCTGGCTAATATTTCCAGGACTATAATTAATTAGAGTGGTGAGAGTGGACATTCTTGTCTTGCTTCTAATTTTAGAGTGAAAGCTCTGGGTATGTGTAATTTAGTATGATATTGATTTGTCATACATGGCTTTTGTCAGAATCTAGAATACATAAAGAATTGAAAAAATCAGGGCCCCAAAATTCAAAAACTCAATCCAAAAATGGACATCTGAGTTGAATGCACAGATGAAAAATGCAAATGATAAATAAATACATGAAAAAATGTTCAACATCATTCAAGAAATGCAAATTAAAACAACCCAAGATTCCATCTCACCATAAAGAATGGCAGCATCAAGAAATCTTCCACTAATAAATGTTGGTAGGGCTCTGGGGAAAAAAATACCCTTCTCATTGTCGGTGGGAATGTAGAATGGTACAATTTCTGTGGAAATCAGGGTGGAGATTCCTCAAAAAATTAGGATTAGAGGTCCTATTTGAACCAGGAATTCACCTTGTGGCAATTTCTCACAAGATTTAAAAACATTATACCACAGTGACATATGTGCAACCATGTTTATAGCAGCACAGTTTGTGATAGCTAAATCTTAGAAATAATTCAAATGCCCAGTAACTAAGTAATGAATAAGATGTGGTACTTTTATACATTAGAGTACTACCCAGCTATAAAGAAAATCTTGAGGTTTGTGTAAGTGTATAGATACACTGGGACCATGCTCATAAATGAAATAAATCAGACTTGCATGTATAATCATTGTATTATTTCCCTGGTGTAGGAAACTGAAAAAGTAAATAAGACCCAAAATGTACAATAGACATTGTGAAAGGGGAAGAAACTGCTCAAATGGAAAGAATAAATAGAGTCCTTTCTGAGCTGCATGCTGGTGACATCACCGTGTAACCACTGCTGTCCAGCTTTGCCCCACTATGTCGGAAATCATGGAAAGAATCATATAGTACCTCTACATCCACCTCCCCATCCCGGCTGCACTTGGAGAACAGTGGAGCTTCCAACGGGTGGGCAGGCCCACGCTATCCCCGGAGCCAAGCCTGTTTGGGACTCCCGCACCTCGCCATTGGTGTGCAGAGGAGGGGCTGGGTGGATCTGGGGCACCTGCATCAGCCTCCCCGTGTGTCTGGAGGACTGTGGATGTTTCAGCGGGCAGTAGAGCATCGCAGGTTCCAGAGACCCTGCAGCCTGTGGTGAGTGCTCAGCGCACTCTGCCCAAAGCCCAGACTGTTCGGGGTCCCTCCAGGCTTCTGGGTGCAGTGAAGTGGAGAGGTGGGTTTGAGGCGTCTACATCCGTCTCCGCATCCCGGCTGTGCTTGGAGAGCTGTGGAACTTCCAAATGGCAGGTGGGCGCACCCTGTACCTGAGGCCGAGCTTATCTGGAACTAGAGTTCTGAACAGGCAGAGGAGGGCCATTGGTTCTGCAGGCCCAGTGGCTTGGGGTAACGGGGTGCTAGAGTCTCAGGAGCTGCAAACATAGAAGGGGATTTCCAACAGACCCTGAGGAAGCTTTCAAATAACACTTAAAACACAGAAATATAGGAAAATGACAAAATGAAAAACCAAATTACAACCTCAAACCTCCAGCCCATCTCAAGAAACCCTAGGAGCAATGTATATAGAAGAAAATATATGCCATTCACCTCAAATATTGGACACAATAGCTACTGAAATTAACAAGCAACTCCAGGAAGCTTTAAAGAAATTCAAGCTCGAAACAATCTCCCAGGTAAAAGAAGAAATGATAAAAGAAATGAAAGAGATTCTGAATATATCTAAAGAAAACACAGATAAAAAGTTGGAGGAACTAAACAAAAAGATAGAATCCCTAGATGAGCAATATAAGAAACAAAGAGAATACATAATGCAGATGCACAGAGATATACAGGAAATAAAAAAAAAAAAAAACTCCACTGAAAGTTGTAAAAACCGCCTTAATGAAACTGAAGATAGAATTTCAGACCTTGAAGACAGGATTGCAGCTAGTGAACAGGAAAGGAAAGATCTTTTAAAAATAACAAGGAATCAGGAAAGAACAATTCAACAACTGCAAGATGATGCAAAGAAAAATAACATAAGAATGATAGGGATTAATGAAAAAGAAGGAGACAACATAAAGGATGTCAAGAGGATATTTAGAGAAGCAATAGCTGAAAATTTCCCAAGCATGAGATCAGAAACCGACATCAGGATCAGTGAAGCATATAGAACTCCAAATAGTCATAACCAAAATAAAACTACACCCAGACATATAATAATCACCATCCCAGAAATCCAACACAAGAATACATTATTAAAAGCTGTCAGAGAGAAAAGACAGATCACTTATAAAGGAAAACCTATCAGAATCACAGCAGACTTCTCAGCACAAACAATAAAGTCAAGAAGAGCATGGAGTGAAGTATTCCAGATCGTAAAGCAAAATGATTTCCAACCTAGACTGATGTATCCTGCAAAACTATCATTCAAAATTGATGGTGAAATATGATACTTCCATGACAAAGAACAGCTGAAGAACTTCATGAACACCAAACCAACCCTGCAAAAAATATTGAAAGACAGTTTAGATACACAAAGGAAAAAACCACTAAGCAAAGCAGATAATTAAACAGAACAGAAAGATAAAGATGCAACATCAGAGAGATAACATGTCAACAATAAACCAGCATTTAACAGTAATAACCATTAATGCAAATGGTCTCAATGCAACAATCAAAAGAAACAGACTAGCAGAATGGATCAAGAAACAAAATCCAACCATATGCTCTTTACAGGAAACCCATCTAACCCAGAAGGATACTCACAGACTGAAAGTCAAAGGATGGAAAACAATACTTCATGCAGCAGGAATCCAAAAATAGGCGGGAGTAGCCATTCTGTTTGCAGACAATGTGAACTTTAAACCAACAAGGACCATAAAGGACAAAGAAGGCCACTACATACTTGTAAGGGGAAAACTCCAAGAGGAAGAGATAACTATCTTAAATATATATGCACCAAACTCCAGAGCACCCAGTTATATAAAACTATTAACAGAAATGAAAACTCAAATTATCAGTAACACAATTGTAACAGGAGACCTTAATATGCCATTGACACCAAGGGACAGATCAACCAGACAGAAAATGAGCAAAGAAATAACAGAACTGAATCACACCTGCGAACAAATGAATTTGATAGACATATACAGAATGTTCCACCCAACAACATCAGAATACACATTCTTCTCAGCAGTAAATGGATCATTCTCTAAAGTAGACCATATATTAGCTCACAGAACATATTTAAGCAAATGCAAAAGAGTTGAAATCATCCCTTGCATATTATCAGATCATAGCGCTCTGAAATTAGAAATTAATGATAAAAGATACTGCAAAAATCCCGCAAACACATGGAAACTGAATAACACACACTTGAGTAATCAGTGGGTCACAGAAGAAAATAAACAATACCTAAAAGAAAATGAAAATGCAGATACAATTTATCGGAATTTGTGGGATGCAATGAAAGCTGTCCTCAGAGGAAAATTTATTGCACTGAGTTCCCACATCAGGAAAACAGAACGAATACAAATAAATAACTTGATGCTACACCTCAAACAGCTAGAAAAAGAAGAGCAAAAGCCCAAAGCCAAAAGAAGAGAGGAAATTATAAAAATCAGAGCAGAAATCAATGCAATAGAGACTAAGAAAACAATCCAAAGAATCAACGAATCAAAGAGTTGGTTCTTTGAAAGAATAAATAAAATCAATAAGCCCCTAGCCAACCTTATTTAAAAAAGGGAATAAAAAGCGCAAATTCATGCAATAAGAAATGAAAAAGGTGAAATCACTACAGATCCAATAGAAATACAGAAGATCATCAACACCTATTTCAAAAACCTCTACTCTCAAAAGTTTGATAATACAGAAGAAATAGACAGATTCTTAGAAACATATGAAATACCAAAGCTAGATCAAGAGGATGTAAAACTGTTGAATAACCCAATCTCTGTTAATGAAATTGAAAATGTAATTAAGTCCTTACCTACAAAGAAGATCCCAGGCCCAAATGGATTCACTGCAGGATTATACAAGCAATACAAAGAAGACCTAATGCCGACACTCCTCAAATTATTCAATGAAATTGAAAGGGAAGCAATCCTTCCTAAGTCATTCCTGGAAGCAAATATTACTCTAGTACCAAAACCTGAGAAAGACCCAACTAAAAAAGAGAACTATAGACCGATCTCCCTAATGAACACAGATGCAAAAATCCTCAATAAAATATTGGCAAATAGGATGCAGCAATCATCAAGAAGATTATACACCATGACCAAGTGGGATTCATCCCAGGAATGCAAGGATGGTTCAACATATGTAAATCAATAAATGTAATCCACCATATCAATAAAGCCAAAAGTAAGAATCACATGATCATTTCTATAGATGCAGAAAAAGCTTTTGATAAGGTCCAACATTTATTCATGATAAGAACTTTACAGAAAATTGGAATGGATGGTCTTTACCTCAATATAATAAAGGCTATTTATGACAAACCAACAGCCAGCGTCATACTAAATGGCCAAAAATTGAAAGCCTTTACTTTAAAATCAGGCACAAGACAAGGATGTCCTTTATCACCACTCCTATTTAATATAGTACTGGAAGTACTAGCCAGAGCAATTAGGCAAGAGAGAGAAATAAAAGGTGTAAACATAGGAAAAGAAGAAGTTAAATTATCATTGTTTGCAGATGACATGCTACTCTACATAGAAGACCCCCTAAACTCCATTGAAAGATTCTTAGATACAATAAATAAATTCAGTAATGTGGCTGGATACAAAATCAATACTCAGAAATCAATAGCATTCCTATACACGAAAAACAAAATCACAGAGAGGGAAATAAGAGAAACTACACTCTTCACATTAGCAAGCAAAAAAATGAAATATTTAGGAATTACGCTTACGAAAGACATGAAAGACTTATACAGTGAAAATTATAATACACTGAAAAAAGAAATTGAAGATGATCTCAGAAAATGGTAAGAAATCCCTTGCTCATGGATAGGAAGAGCAAACATTGTTAAAATGACCATTCTCCCAAAACTGTTATACAGATTCAATGCAATCCCAATAAAAATACCATCAACATACCTTATAGATCTAGAGAAATCACTCCTAAATTTCATCTGGAACCAGAAGAGACCTAGAATAGCAAAAGCAATTCTAAGGCAGCAAAGACAAAGCAGGAGGCATCACAATCCCTGACTTGAAGTTATACTACAAAGCAACAGTAGTAAAATCAACATGTATTGGAATCAAAACAGAGCTGAAGATCAATGGAATAGATTAGAAGATATAACCACACCTACAAACACACTCAACCACCTTATCTTTGATAAAGGATCCAAGCAGGTTCACTGGAAGAATGACAGTCTCTTTAATAAATGGTGCTGGAAAAACTGGCTCTCCATTTGCTGAAAACTAAAGCTAGACCCATGTCTATCACCATGTACTACATTAAAATCTAAATGGGTCAAAGATCTGAATATTAAAACAGAAACACTAAATCTATTGGAAGACAAACTGGGTAGAAACCTTGAAGACATAAGAGTAGGTAGAGAATTCATGAACAGGACTCAAACTGCACGGGAAATACTTCCCAGAATCAATAACTGGGACCACTTTTTATTAAAAAGTTTCTGCATGTCAAAAGAATTCTCCAGCATAGTGAAAAGAAAACCCACAAACTGGGAAAAGATTTTAGTGTTCTCTCTCTCAGACAAGGGACTCTTGTCTAAAACATATAAAAATTAAAAAAAAAAAAAACTCAGACCCCCAAAATTCAAAGATCCAATCCAAAAATGGGCATCTGAGATGAATACGCACTTCTTAGATGAAGAAATGCAAATGGCAAATAAATACATGGAAAAATGTTCACCATCGTTCGTCATTAGAGAAATGCAAATTAAAACCACACTGAGATACCATCTCACTCCTGAAAGAATGGCCAGGATCAAGAAAACCAATAACAACAAATGCTGGAGAGGCTGTGGGGAAAAAGGAACTCTCCTACACTTTTGGTGGGAGTGTAGACTGGTGCAGCCTTTGTGGAGGTCAGTCTGGAGATTTTCTCAAAAAGCTGGGATTGGAAGTCCATTTATTCCAGCTATTCCACTTCTAGGTATATTCCCAGAAGAACTGAAAGCATCATACCACAGTGATATATGTGCACCCATTTTTATAGCAGCACAATTTGTAATAGCCACATCTTGGAAACAACCTAAATGTCCATCAACTGAAGAATGGATAAAAAGGTCGTGGTATTTCTATACAATGGAGTATTATTCAGCTATAAAGAAGGATCACATTGAGATATTTATCAATAAATGGGTGCAGCTTGAGACCATACTCATAAGTGAAATAAATCAATCTCGCATGTGTGAATACAGAATAGTTTCCCTAATGTAATGATTCAAATATATTAAAGAATGTGGTAATCATGATTCCCCATTATGTGGCCTTGAAGCCTTATAAAGTTTTCACTTATTAATTGGAAAGGCTTTATTCTGGGCTTCGTGATATGGAAATATTTGAAGCTATAGTATATGAAGTTTTATTCAAATATTTCAAGGAAAAAGACAGACACTATTGTAACTACTGTTAAGTCAGGTTATTTGGTGGTGAAGCACTAGGTTGCTGAAACAGTCATGCTTTGACCTGTATTGTTATATTGTTATGTCCTGTTTTATCTCATTCTCTCCCTTATTCATTAAAAAATTATTTAGTTATTTTTTATTCTTTTTTAATTAAGGGAAAATTTAAAAAAAATTAGCAGGATATATAATAGTAACTTTTTTTTGATTTCCTATTAACTTGTTTTGAAGTCCTGTAATACTCCCACTATCTTGTTTTGACTGATTAGACTCTGTTTCATTCTGTATGATAGTATCAAGTTTGAGGGTATAGGCAACTACTTTGAAGGCAATAAGATTCACTAAAATGCCCATTCTGGTTTGACTATTGTCTCCTTTGGAGGTCCTGTAATGTTTACAATGCTTAAGTTTTATTGGTCTTGTTCTCTACTGTTTTGTTCAACTTTATAATATCTAATGAGTTGGACAATTCTTTTTAAGGAAACAAGAGACATTGTTGATAACCATTGTTGATAACCTTGTACTCTGTTTTACATCATGTTCTATGTCTATCCTTGGTTTTGACTGACAGCTTTGTTTTGCCATATTTGACTTTATTCTCCCCCCTCCAAAAAAAGTAATAAGAACTAAGGAGTAATAAAACCCAAAATGTGTAAATTTTGTTGTCAAAAAGAGAGGGAAAAAAAGAGCTCTAAAGGATACAACAGCAAGTGTGTTTAGGGGTGTTAAATAGCTGACCATATTAATGTTTTTGGTTGGATCATTGAACACAACTGTTTGCAGTCTCACTGTTTGAATGTCCACTTTGTATGCTTTGATACTGTGATTTGAGCAACTATCTCTAGGATGATAATGTGTAATCTATTAACTGGTGATTTCTTAGTGTTTTTTTTTTTTGTTTGTTTGTTTGTTTTGGTAGTTCTGTATTACTTGTACTCTTATACCGCTTTGCTTTGTTTTGTTTTTTTCTTTTTTTCCTTTTTAATAAAATTTAAAAAAATAAAAGAAAGAATAAATAGAGTGGGGAAAAGGAGAAAAGAATAAAAAGAAAAGAAAAGAAAAGAAAAATATATAGATAATAGCTAAGATAAATATAATATTGATTTCTATTATTTCACTGAAAAGAAGGGTTTATGCTTATTTTGATCACTTTTTCGTGCCTACATTTTGTAATCTGAGCAACTACTTTGAAGATAACAGTCAATACACAATATATTAACCATTGTTAATCTCTTATTATGTTGGTTGAAGTTCATTGTCATTGATTTTTATTGATTTTTTTTCTCTTGAAAATAAAAAAAAAAGAAAAAAGATGGTTAATGACAAGCTTTTTGTGCCTACATTCACAAACAGGAAAGGATAGTCCAAGTAACTCAAATTGTCAGAGTTATAACAATTAAATCCAAAGAGGTCTTACTGATGGGAAAAATGAAACTTTCCATGTTGAATAGTATTTTTCTATTGATTTTTACATACTGGATACATATGCTTTTGAAGTCATTTGGCTTGAAGACCTAATAAATTTAATTAGAAATACAGAAAAAGCCCAAAAATCAAATGTATAAATAAAAGATGTTTACTCAAGTGAAATGTTCTTAATAGTAGTTAAATATGTCTCCCAACATCAATATACACTAATACTGATGAATTTTAGGTGCAGAAGAAGAATTTTAAAAGAAATAACTGAGGAAGGTAACAGCATAGAAATGTCAATTTGCACTGAATGTAGCTCAGCTTCTCTTAAACCCTTACAAGGAAACCACAAGGCACGAACAAACAACTCCCCCCCCAAACACAAAACTCTGGAGGCAGAAACTGCTAGCAGCACCAGAGCAGATCTGCGCGTGGTGAGACACGTAAGGACAGATCGTGAGGGCAGGGAAACGCAAATCCTATCAGATGCAGTTTTCCAGTGGATAAAATTAAATCTACAGGGAAAGAAAATTAACTGGAGTATAAATATAAAACATAAAATGAGAACTACACTTTCTAAAATAAGGAAGTGTCTCTGAAGTAAGTATCTCCGTGGTAGCTATAAAAATCAACTCCATGATTTAAAATTCTATAAAGGAATTTCTAAGAATTCTGTCTCTGATATGTACTAAATCTAGTGACTTAGATTAATTGTTTCTTTTCTTAGAGTTCAGGATTTACCAAAACAATGTCTTCAACAAAATTATTAAATGAAGTTGCTACTATATTTTAGTAAGTAAATGTAGCATAATCACAATGTTAGACTTTATAGGATTGACCTGAAATTCTGTGCTTTAAAAAGACTTCATTGGAAAATGCAGAGAAAGTTATTTCTCTAAATCATTGAATTAGCTAATGTGACTTTCTCTGGTCAGTAGAGCAGGTTGACGAATTACATTATACTTTCTGTGTTGCCCTTGTTTGACATGTAAAGGAGAAGAGAATTGTGAAAACTGTAAAATAACAAATTAATTTTTCTTTACTTTAACATTTTCTTTATTCAGAGTGCATAATAATGATTATTTGGCTATCAGAAGTCTCTTATTCAGATATCAAAGTTTCTGAACACAGCGTAGTGACGTTTGTGCTGATATTAAAACACATATTTGTGGTATCCTGTGCCTTCGTGTCTGTCTCATTTCTTTTAGCACAGTATCCTCCAGATTCATCTACATAGTTTCAAATGTCAGAATTTTCTTTTTAAATGTTGAGTAGTAGTCTATCATATATCTATATCATATTTTCATATTCTTTAATTCATCAATGTATGTTTAGGTTGCTTCCATTTCTTAGCTATTGTAAATAATATTTCATAGAACATGACTGTGCAATTAAATCTTCAGGATCTAATTTTGATTCTTTTGACCATATATTTAGTACTAGGATTTCTGGATCATATGAAAGGTCTGTGTTTAATTTTTGAACAATCTTATTTTCCATATCAGCTACACCAGTTACAGTTCCATACCCTAAGGAACATGAATGGTATTCTATAAAAGGTATGAAGTTTCATCTATAAATGATGAATAAATCCTAGATTTCTACTCTATAGAAAAGTATAGAACAGCACACACATAAAAATACTCTACTATACGATTAAAATATTGTTAAGAAAGATTTCATTTTAGGTGCTCTTATCATAAAATAATTATAATAGAATAGTCACATGGGAAAATTTTTGGAGGTGAACACATGTATAGTATATATATTTTTTAAACTGACAATTGTGTTTATGAAGAGGTACAAAGAAGTTAAATTATATAAAAGAAAATTTACAAATATTTGGGAAAGTAGATACAACTATTCAAGTTGAGATTAACATTAATGACAGTCACAAATGACTTAGCAGCCCAATGAAGACATTGAATTTTTTCATGAATCAATAGTAGAGATTTTTGAGATATTTTATAGATGCATATTTATTTCAAATTCATCAAGTCATATGCACAAAATATACACAGCATTTTGTATGTCAATCATATCTTAATAAAGTGCTTAAATGAAAATAAAATTAATCTCTTAAAATGATTAGTTAATTTGCATCAATAAAATAATTTCAGGACGAGGATTTAGCTCAGTGGTATAAGTGCCTGTCTGGCAAGCATGAGTTCGTGAGTTTGATCCCCAGTACCAAAATAAAATAAAATAAAATAAAATAAAATAAAATAAAATAAGTTCAATTAATCTTTGCACTCATTTTATTTGATGAGTATTTATATCAGAAAGTAAACTTTAATAACATTTGCATGTAATAAACGATAATATAATTTATACGTAAATTATTTCTTAGTAAATCATATATATTTTTGTGTGCACATGTGAAATTAATGATTTACATATCATATTAAAAAATAAGAAGAGACTGAGTTCATTTATGTTGGGAAAAGTATGTTTGTTGTACAACGAAAATACAGAGAATTTCTTTTACTTCACTGAGGTGAATTTAAAGGTTTTTTTCCTCTTGCTCCTCCTCCTCCTCCTTCTTTTTCTTCTATTTTTGTCTTATTGAGACAGGTCTTGCTATGCAGTTCAGGCTTGAGCTCACTTTGTAACCCAGACTAGTCAGGAACGCACAATGATCCTCCTGTTTCAGCTTCCGAGTTCTGGATTACGAGTCTGTAACACTATGCCTGGCTTTTTTTCTTTTTTCTTTTTTTTTTTTTTTCCTGACCTTAAAGTGTTGACACTAGTTTATGAACATCATAAGGCTTCCTTGAATTCCTTAATGTATTAAAATAAAAGGCCTTTTCACTAACAAAGTACACAGAATTATCAAATCTTTACTGATAAAGGTTAGTTGTTAGATAGATAGATGGGCTTTACTTCTTCCCATAATTTTTAATTTTCATGGAATTACATTTATCCTGCCTACACCAGCACAATGTATGTTTTTTTTTTTTCTTTTTTGGTTCAAAGGGATGCATTCTAAGGAAGATAAATTCCATTATCACCAAGATGTTCATTAAATGTTCACATTTTAGGAGACAGCACTTGGTGCTATAAACAGGACTGAATCAGGCTTAATTACAGAGGTTTGGACATCAGGGATACAGAAATTTTAGGATCATACAGTCAGCATAAGGATGCATTCGATAAGGGGCCATAAAGGAATGAGCTAAGTAAGTTTTTACAATAAACATTTATGCCCTTGAGCACAGTGTATCAGTGCACCTGGTGAAAAGGGAACCCTTAGAGATGGATGTGCTGGTGATTCCTGGCCACTCTGCTAGTTAGATAAGAAAGATCTCTCCCCAGTCCGAAGACTTGACTTGAGTGCTACCCAAATGACAGCAGGATTAGAAGAAATAGATATGATGTGTTGTTTCTCTAACTCTTCCATATATCTTCTCAGAAATTATTCAAGGAAAGTGATTTCTGCCTGTGTGCACCTTACATATTTTTAAAATGACTTATATACTGTGTCAAAGAAAAGTCAAATAGGGAGCAAAGAAGTCAGTAGCAAATATTAGAAACAATCACACTACAGTAGTGGATATTTTTCTTTCTTTCTTTCTTTCTTTTTTTTTTTTTTTTTTTTTTTTTGGTCTTTATCAGTACCAGGGATTGAACTCACAACTGCCTGCTTGCAAGGCAGGCGCTTCTGCCACTGAGCTAAATCCCCAGCCCCTGGATATTTTTCATATCAGTAGAAATTTCAATACATTTCTGGACATTTAAATTCATTTTGTATATTGTAATCCTAACACACAAACAAATCATTACCTCCTTACCCATTTCTCTTCTCTAAATATTTGCATGATTTTATTAACCTTATATCATGTTCGAGTCTCTCAAAGTAAGCCAACTTCATCTTTTTGGGGACCAGCCAAATTGACATAGATTGTTTTTCTTTTCATTCTAAATAATTTTCACCAAGTTCTAGTCATTTTTCATCTTTCATAATATCACACAAAATTACTTGTGACCTATGAATTCACTTTATAGTCATAGAAGTGTAGGAATTGACTGGTCTTACCAAGCTATCCACCATCTTGATGTAGCTGAATTAATAGAATGACTGCTTACAAACTCAATTATAGCACTAATTGAGTGACATTATCTTGCAAGACTGGGCAAGATGCTCTAGAAGGCTGAATATACTCTGACCCTGCCTTCAATATAGGAAACTACTTATCTAATAGCTAGGATTCATGGCTACAGAAATTACAGGACAATTGCAAATGGCTTAGTCATGTTCCACTTACCAGTAAAAGTTTGCTTCATATGACTAAGACTTCTGGTTCTTCTAGGCTAGAATTTTTAAATCCAAAGAAAGGAAAATTTCTGTCAAGAGACATGACACTGATTCCACTAAACTAGAAGTTCAGACTACCATCTGGCCTCTTTGTAGTCCTTATGCCTCTGAATCAACAGGCCAAGAAGAAACTTGTGGTTTTGGCTGGGTTGAGTGATCTTTACTACCAAGGCCAAATAGAAGTACCACTTCACAGTGAAGGCCAAAAAGAGCATGCCTGGAATTCCTCTTAGGGCATCTTTAAGTATTAACATGTCCTGTGATTAAAGTTGGTGGAAAACTACAGCAATCCAATCCAGACAGAGCTAGAAGCAGCCCAGATCACTGAGGAATGAAAGTTTAGACCATCCCTCTAGGTCAAAACCACACCTGGGTGAAATCAACAAGAATATAAAATGGAAAATAGAAGAAAATGGTTATAAAAACTAACTATGATTACATGACCAGTAACAGAAAAAAGGACTAGACTCATCATGAAAATTTTCTTCTTATTGAGTTATGAAAACATTTGAGAATTTTTCTCAAATATTGTTTTCTTTCGTCTCATATTCCCTTAGAATGTAACACAAAATATATTGACTTTATACTAGTATATAAGTAAAGCTACTATTACATAATAATATTTAAATTATGGGAGATCACAGTGTAATAATTATATAGTAATAATCAGTAGTAATAAGTATATAGTTAATAATTATGGTAAATGATCAGTAGTAATAATTATATAATTAATAGTTGTATCATGATAAATGAACTTTGCCTTTTATTTGGTTTATTAAGATGTTAATTGATTTCATGTTGACCTAGTGGCAGATAATTTTATCTGTTGACTGGGCTAACAGATGCCAAATAATTGGTAAAATTTTATTTCTGTGTGTTTCCAAAAGAGATTATTACTGCATAAGCCACTAGCCTGAATCATAAACGCCTGCCATCGCTATCACTATTGTGGTTAAGCATGTACATCGCACTGAACCTTTAAACAGAACCAAAGGAGAGTGAGTGAAAATTCTCTCTTTCTTCTTGAGCGAGGCTATACATCTTTCCTGACCCTTGGATGTTGGAGCTCATGATTCTCAAACCGTGAACTCTAGGACTTGTACTAATGCTCCCTCCCTCTCCCCAGCACACCTTGGCCTCTGACCTAAAATTGAGCATCAGTTTCCCTTGTTCAGGCATTCAGACTTCAACTGCATGACCACCAGCTTTACTAGGCACCCAATTTGCCGAAGGCATATCATGAGATTTCTTGAATTCTAGAATCATTTGAGTCAATTCTCATAATAAATTCTCTCATCTACATCTGCATCTGTCCCATTCTTTTCATTTTTCTAGAGAAACCTAAGTAATATTCCTCCATCTCTAGATGGTTACCAGATAGGAATATTACCATAACTGTCTCTCACATGCAACCCTTTTCTCTTTCTCCAGAAAACATCAGTCTGTTCATTCTGGACAGTTTTAATTCTCTTCTCATTTTGCTTGACCGTTGATGTCTCTGGCTAACTATTATTGGCATCATAGATCCACATTGTTGTCTTAAAATAGTTTTTCAAAAATATACATTGTACATATTTCACTTAAAAGGGCAAGACTGCACCAGCGGACCAGCGGAAGATATCCTGTTTCCTTGAAAAATGAGCAAACAAAACAAAGCAAAGCAAAACAAAACAGTTTCACCTGCAGGGGAGGACAAACTTCCTGATAACCTGCTGTCTCTCTCCACTGTCCTCATCAGCTGAAGATCTTCACTAGTTCAGGACCACACCACCCCCTGACTCATGCAGTAATTTCCTTACCATTTTCCTCAGTGTAAATGTGACCAAGAGATACTGAAGTTCTGGCAGCCTCATGGCCTTTTGTAACCCAGGCATAAATGGAAATCCCAGATCCCTGTTGCACCGCTAAAAGCAGAAAACAAACAAACAGAACCACTAATGAATTTATATCAACTGGACAATGAAACCTCGAATGCCTGGATTCTCATGTAAATGCCTCCAACCTGTCCTGTGCTTTTCTTCAACCATTTTACCCTGGCCTCATTCTCTGGACCCCACATATGATGATTATTTTTGTGACTGTCCATGCTTGTTTTTATGTATTTTCCTTATTTCCACTCCTTGTAAAGTGTTCTTCCTCTCCACCTGTGGAGCCCTTAATTTACCTCTGACACTATGTCTAAATGTTATCCTCTACACCATTTTCTGGTGACTTTCCAAGATAGCTGAATATTGTTTTATCCTTGATGTTGTATTTCTCTGTGACTTTTAATATTTTGAAAGCCTGAAAGGACTGACAGGATCCTCGTTGCTTTTGTTCACTTGTCAACAGTATCTGTGCTATACCGTCTTCGCATTACATACTGATTTTTATGTGCATTGTTCTTTCAAGCACAGTATTTCTGGATATGTTTTCCATATGTCTGTAAAGTACGGTGGAGAAGGTTGTGCTCCCATCAGACAGCTAAAACAATCGAGTCTTAAAGCATATATATATATGTGTGTGTGTGTGTGTGTGTGTGTGTGTGTGTGTGTGTGTGTCCTGGTTTGTTAAGTTGCCAAATTCATATTTGTGTGCACAGTCATGCATTTATAAGCAGATGCTTGGAATCTTTTTTAGTTTGTTTTAAATATATTCTGTGTTCGTTTGTTCACTTATGAGCAATGTATTTTTCCCTATAGGGGAGATAGAAACATCAAACCATTGTAACATGGTTTTTAAAATCAAAGATCAGCATATTGCAAGCCAAAAACCTCTCTTAAACTTTATTTCTTTAATTTTTTGTTTACCTTCAGCATGCCATAAACTATGACTTGACAGGTGATCCAAACAAAGAATTTTACATTATTTTAGAGTGATGCTTTAGGATAATCATTTATGATGCACTTGTTAGTATCAGCTGCTATGGAATGAGCAATCCACAGGTATCAGAACACACGTCTTAGCAGACCACATCCTTTGTGCATCTTGGGGAAGGTAACCATAAATTTGCTATGATAATTTCTATGTCAGGTTTTTATTTTTCTTCAGTGTAAAAGAGAATATACATACAAATGAAAATTTGTGAGTAATTAAATCATGTTCAAAAGGGACAAGTGAATTTTGTCTATATTTCTGATTAAAATAAACATAATTGAGTTTTAATCTTATATGGGAGGTAATATTAGTTATGTATAGAAACACGTTTTTCCTTCCAGAATGTGAGAAAATTTAGAAAAATTTTAGGACTATCTAAAAAAAACAATTGACTACATAATCATTTTTATGAGAGTCAATTATTTTCATACACACATCAAAATTATTTCCATCATTTTCAGTGGGGCATATTGTTTCAATTGCTTTTATAGTGGCCATATTGGATGTTTCCTGGTTTGTTCGGTTGCCAAATCCATATTTCTGTGCATAGTCATGCATTTATAAGCAGATGCTTGGAATCCGTTACTGAACATCCACTGAACAACTATAAATATCTCTTCTTAACTGAACATTTAGAACAAAATTTTAGAGTAAATAGTACAGGATTCAGAAGGGAAGACATAAATCAAAATTAAAATCATGACTTCAACGCCTTGAGCCCTTGCTTTCTATTTTCTTTCATTCCTGGGAGCTATTGAAATGGTTAAAGAGACCTAAACTATTTAAAATGCGTGTCTCTAAAATCTAAATGGGATGCAACTACAGTTGAGTAAAAGGCTATTAAAATGATGAAATCATTACATTGTATTCAAGGATAAAAGACATTGTAAATATTTAGTCTTTAGCAGTCACAAACCACTTAAATGAATGAATAGTCTTTTCTTTGGCTTATGGTTCTAATGGCCGCCAGGAAATGTCAAATTCACATGCTGTCCCAGAACACAAGATTTAGCTTTTGGGTTTTTAATTTAGCTAAAAGATGTGTAAAAGCACACAGTCATTCAGATCCCTATTGGCTCCACATCTGTGTAGGATTATGTGCAAACAATATTTGATCTAGCATTGGCAGCCACGCAGGCTCACTAGCTTGAATATTTGAAAGTAATTAATTGTATCTTTTCTCTCTCTTTTTAGGTAGGAACCAAAAAATGAAGGAAGACAATTTGGAGAAGCACTGTTTCACTAATAATCTTACATATGAGGTAAGGCTCAAAGTTGCCAAAATGAAAACTGGAGATAAAGATACATCAGTCTGAGGTCTAAAGTAAATCATAATTGCTCTGAAAATGATTAATGCTGGGTGACGGCCAAAGTTTCT
This sequence comes from Cavia porcellus, assembly GCF_034190915.1. Lineage (NCBI taxonomy): Eukaryota > Metazoa > Chordata > Mammalia > Rodentia > Caviidae > Cavia > Cavia porcellus. Next base: position 59,049,082 of record NW_026947505.1, read on the forward strand.
TTGATAAAATAGTACTTACTCTGATTCAACGATTGAGTAGACAGGAAATGGTCTGCCTTTTGGTAATGAATTAACTCTTTTATGCACAGTTACAGTCATTCCACAATATAAGGCACCAAAATGTCTCGGAGGCCAGGATATTAGTTTCCAAAGGTAGCAAACAATTTTCTTTTTCAGTCATTGTCTCAGATTTCTGTTCCTTTTCCTCTTATCTACAGATTTTATTGAACAGTGTATCTCTTGCTCAAGGCCCTTTTTAATAACTGTCTTTGCTGCTTTTGATACCTCAAAGAGGCAAATAAGCAGGAGCAGCAAGACAGTCGTGTTTGGTGACTATATAGACTGTAAAATTACACAAAATATTTGGAGTACTTTGTCACAAGGTGGATCACAGGTGAAAGAATTTCTTCTAGTTTGTCAGAAACAGTAGTTAAAGTTATAACGGCATCATGACATTTTTTGATTGCTAGAGTCCAGAAAAATAAAAATTACTATGCTGAATTTCTGTCATCATAGTATAAATAGGTCTTTTAGATATGTGTCTCTGAATTCCACAAGACACTCCCTCTATACGATACTGCTAAGCTCAGGTTCTTCCCATGAGCATAACTTAAATGGATTTAAAAAATGATTTGATCTGCAGAGTACGTACCACTTTAAACTAGAGAGAAAAATAAAGTCTTGGAGACAGCACAGAATGTGGTTATAGTGGTCTATGTTAAAAATGACCAGAGCATCCACAAGGGATTTGGCTGCTAGACTAGTATGGTTATTAATGGACAAATGCTCTTTCTTCAGCCGGGGAACTGCTTCTACCCCTTGTGGTTATGGGAATAGGAAATGGAAGGAGACAACACTTTACTGGCAGACACATTACTGACCCTGCAGAAGCAGCAAGAATAATGAGCAGGGAAGGCTTCAGAGAAGAGAGGCTGCCAAGCAGGGTAATTGCTTCAGGAAGTCAGAATTCCTTGGATACGATGGTGACTATGTTGGGTGGATTAACAAAATGAGTACTGAGTCGAATCTTCATGTGTTGAAGTTAATGGATAGAAACTCAGGCATCTGAACTCCCTCCCATCTGTGCGTCCTGAAATTCAGGAGAACTACCTCTTACTTCCTCTGTGACAGCCACACGGTCCAGGGATCGGGGATGAGCTTCAGTTTAGGTATTTTGAGTTCAGATGATTTTAAAATGACCTTTAGTTTATATCTCTAGCTTAGTTCTAATTTTGTATTGAGGATGTCTTTAATAAATATGAAGTTTAATAAATATAGCTTCAAAATAATAATCTAGCATACAGACCAATGTAACACTCCACACACTTAAAATGACTAAGATTATTTTCTCAAAAATTTAAAATTGATAAACAAAATTGTATAATTAACTGTGCACAAAATAATACTTGAAAGTTATATACACATTGTGAAATGCTTAGACTTAATTCATTGAAAGGTGTATTATCTAACATAATTATATTTGTGGTGAGATTATGTAGTATCCATTCTCTTAGCATTTTTGAAGTATATCTCTTCCTTGTTTTAGAACATGGTTTAAAGCAAGTCTGTCTCTTCTATTTATTCCTCTTATTGAGATATTATTTTATATCCTTTGCTCAACTGACATCTCTCCAATTCCATTCTCTGACAGTAACAGCCTCTGATAACCACTGTTTTGCTCTTCCCTATGAGATTCACATTTAAGATTCAACGTATTAGTGAACTCATGAGGATTTGTGCTTCTGTGCCTGGCTTATTTTACTTAACAGACTGACCTGTGTTTCCATCCAGACTGTCATGAATAACAACAAATACTACCTTTTAGAGACTTAATAATATTCCATGGTATACATCTGCTACATTATCTTTATCTATTCATCCTCTGATGAACACTTAGGGTGATTCTAGATCTTGACACTTACTTATAAAGCAGCTTGGACTACATGTTATTCTATTTTTTAATTTTTTAGGAACTTCAACATGATTTTCTGTAAGGAAAATTACATTCCCACCAAAAGTGTATGAATATTCACTCTTCTCTAGATGTTTACCTTATCTCTTATATTTTGTCTTTAGGCAAAAGTTATTTTAATGCATGATATACTTGTGGGCTTGTTTTGCATTTCCCTGATAACAATGTTGAATATTTCCTACACACATTTTGTCTTCTTTTAAGAAATGTCTATTATAGTCTTTTGAATATTTTTTAATTGAGTTATTTTCTTGCTATTAAGTGCAGGTATAGAAACTTATTTTGGTTTGAAAGAAACAACTATTAAATGCGTGCTTTCAGATTTGATTTTTTCAACATATTTTCTACTCAGAATTGTTTACTTTTTACACAAATCAAATTCTTATGAAAAAATATGTTTTGGAACTAAGTCAACATAATATAATGCATCAAAGAGATAAAGGAGGAATAAATAAAAGGACATAAAAATTAAAATTAATTATGGAAATAAGCCATGGTACTATTGACTAAATAGTATATAGAAATGTCTCAAACCTATGAGAAGATATTTTGTTTAATGTCTTTCTTTTCTATCTCACCATGAGTTAAGAAGTACAAAGACTATTTAGACTCGGAAACAGGGACATAATTAAAAGAATTAGGCTGCTCATATCAGTGACTCAAAACATGAAAGATAATGGACTAACACAAAGTGACTTTACAGAAAAAAAATATATATGTATATATATATATATATATATATATATATATATGTACAGATATATATATATACATATATTTAATTTTTGTTATGGGAAATTTAACTCATGACTGCACGCTTGCAAGGCAGGTGCTTATGCCGCTGAGCTAAATCCCCAGCCCCAGAACTATATTTTTACATACTTAAATTTCTTCCATTAACAACATACCTTTCCATTGTGATATAGTACTAAATTTAAGAGGAGGGATCTGTGCAAGTTTTTTGATTTGTCAAGGAATAACTTATGGAAATACAACTACCCCTAAAAAGAGTCCTAACGTGTTCAGCAGAGACTTTAGCAGATTTCTTCGTAATAATGTTGAAATCTTGTTCACCGTTATGGAAAAATAAAGCACGTCTAATAAGCTGAGGGAAAAGAAACTAAATGACCTCATTGGGAGGGAGTGGGAATACAGCCGGGCTCAAGGGGCTTCCCTGGAACTTTGGCTTTTCTGTCCTCTGCAAGCACTTATGCGGGAGTCCATGAGTGGTCAGCTGAGCGCCTGCACAGAGACAGTGGCAGTCACAGCAGGGATTTCTCTGTACTGAAAGAGGAGACATCAACTTCTAGGCCCCCCACCAGAGGAGATTTGATTTCTGCAGTAAAGCAGCTTTCTCAGTCAAAGGAGTTTTTGGAACTTTTCCCTTTGTCATAGGATATGGTGAATGCTTGAATTTTTCCAAAATTATTTGAAATTTAGCTGCCAGGGGCTATGCCAGTTTCCCTTTCATTTCGTGTCTTGTTGGATGCTTCCCTCAAGTCTCCCTGTGCAATTCCATCATTAGCTGGGGCTGGAAGGTTTATTGCTCGTTCTGACAGTCACCAGCTATTTTGTCAAGCAGTCCACATTACTGCTCCTCTGGACAGGTGCCACTATGAGAATGCTCCTGCTTCTTTTTGGTGCTTTATATGAGGTTTCTGTACCTTGCTGTCTAGTTTTTCTCCCAAAAGAAACAGCATATTTTTCTACTTGATAAAAGCCTTGTTTTCTTGCTAATTTTTCAGTGAAAGATTAAGCAGCCATTGGTCTAAACCTTTTTCTTTTCAATTTAGTCTAAATGTTAATGCAAAATGAAAAACAAAATAGAAGAACAGAAACAGAATCAGTGGATGCAGTGTAAGTAGACAGAAAAGACACTGCCCTTTCATTCACAGTGTACCTGTGGCAGCAGACACAGAGCGGGTGGTTAAATTTTTAACTCTGGAGACCTTTAAGTTTCTTTCTGTGAGTTAGAGACAGAAGGATGCCTAAATACCATAGAAGAAAGCACAAGGCGTGATGATAACACAGCAGTTAATACCAGCTCACATTAGGGAAAGTAGATGCATCATCCCAGAGATGAGGATATTATGTGAGCTTTACAGATGAATAATAACATAGAAAAAGAGGGACCCAGTGTATGTACGACTTCATATACGATATAGAAAGAGTGGTGGATGTGATTTTTTATATGTGGCTTATGACTTGTCATGAAGATATTTGAGTTTCAGTGGTTTTCAAATGCTTATGTCTCATCACTATCATTCATTAAGTACTCTAATTTTTCTTTTGCTATCATTTTATATTCTCTGCAGTTTTCTGACCACTTCATATAGATATTCTCCTGAATTTTCTTGTTAACTCACCATTTTAACCCTGTTTCATGTTTCTTAATGGAATATATCAATATATATGAGGAAAGAAGAGCAAGTATTTGTTTGAATACTTATCACTAATCATTTTCTTTGCCATATGAAACACAGATTCATAACACTTTATACTCATTTTACGTGATCCACTCATTCAGTTATCACTATTCAGTGAAATTTTGGCCAAGTTTCATCCTTTCAGACAGTAATCGTGATAGGGCCGACTAGCCTCACCGCAGGGCTGACTGCTGGTTGGAATCTCTCTGGCCTCAGGACCTCTCTCCCTTCCAGGTGGAGAACTTGGTTTCAATGTTGGGACTTCATGTTAGAAAATCATGAGAGCAGCACGTGTTATGTCTCATAATGCCATGGGCATGAACTGACCTGTCATCACTTTCATATAATTTGATTAGTCAAACAAAACTTCAAGTCCACGTAAGTTCTAAGAGAGGAAAAATTAGATCCAGTTTTTATATGAACAGTAGCATATTCACATAGGCAAGGAAGGAGTTTATGTAGGTATCTTTGATGGCTATTCATCTACTTTCTAGAATCCAATAAATATGACCAGTAATCAAATAGTGATAAAAATGTCTAGTAACAAAATGAATCAACATTAAAAAGTGGATATTTTACTAAATTTGTTTCAATGTAGTTCTGACAATAAATAAATGAACTGCGTTCTCAAATTGACTAAAGATGATACAATTGGGAACCTTGAATTCTAGTGACTTGATATTTGCGTACGATGAAAGATATGGATCTAATTGTATTTTGTTTAATTTGATGTCTAATTTTAAAAATTCCACTTTATTCACGTGTTCCATAGGAGTATGTTATAAGTAAACCAAGTACCTGCATACACACTGTGGTTTGCTTTAGAAGGAAGAAATTTCAAGCTTTGGAAATGAAATATTTTTATAATGCACAGTAAAACTTTGTCCTAAAAAACACATCTTTGTTGTACCAAACATCCTTTGCAAGGAGACATTATTTTTATCTTCCAAGAGTATCATGCAAACATCGCTGAAATGATAAAATTTAGAACAGAGATGGTGAACTCTAGAGCTTTCAGTGATGCTGTGGTATACGTGGCATTTGGGTTTGCCACCACTGATCTAGAAGAACGGTTGCCATTTTGTTTGTTCTCCAAATATACACAAAAATGTCTGATCCTGAAAGAAATATTTTCTAGCAATATCCATCCTTTTACTCAACATTATATTGACATATATCTTCCTATGTGTATGCCAGTCTGATTGATTTGACAACTTTGGTCCTCTCTGGAGTCAGCGACACACAGAATCCACTCCGAATCATATTTTTGCTTAAAATAACCAACGTTAGTGTAGAGAAGTGTCAGAAGCTTGGAGGAGTCAGAGAGAAAGGCCCTCTTTACTGTCGACATTGAACAAAGTGGTGGTTCATGCATCTCAACCAAACAAACTTACATTGTTTCCCATCTGCAAACAGCCCTGTGTTAGAAGCAAGATCATCTTACTGACACCGTTTATTCCCATCTTCGGGATCTCTTCACAGAACAGACATGGCCACACTAGTTTTTAGTTAGAGCTGTGCATATGCTTCTCTTGACTGCTTCACGTTTAACATATATAAAATGCTGACTTTTTAAAAAGTTGTAAAATAAGGCCTAGAAGAGTTTTCTAAAGTGGCATAGCTTGCTGAAAGAATTTATGAAACTTTTATCAGATGTATTTTTAGCCCATTAGTGAACTACTGTTATCAACATTGCTTTTGTTTTTGTTTTTGTTTTCATACTGAAAATGGAACACAGGGACCTTGTGCTTGCCAGGCAGGCACAGTGCGGTGAGCTACATCCCCGGCTGTTATCAACATTCTCCATCCAGGGCAAGAAGTCAAACAGTTGTAAATATCTCATTTGTGGTTTTCCCAAGAACTTTGTCTCTTCTCTTCAGATTTCACTTGGAGAGCCCGGATTCCCTCATTGTACCCAGGACGTGCTGGAGAAGCCTGGGAGGGTCTAGAGTTGACACAATAGACTGTAGAGAGAGTCAAGAGATATGACAACATATTAGCAGGCACTCTGCACTTCACTCACTCTCTTTCTGAGCTGAAGTAACCAAAATTCTTGGCCATAGCCACCGTGAATTTCTCTCTAATCTTCTTCAGTGGATCCTGCCTTATCAAACCGCAGGGGGATGCTGTACTAGATGAGATGCAGCAGAACTGAGCATGCTCACCAGGTGAGATACTTCTACTTTATCTTTCAAAGATTGTTAGCAGCAACCAGGACACCATTTAGGTCCTTGTCTTTTCACTGACTTCCTGGTACATAACAAGGCTATAAAGTAGAGAACCTTTTAGTACCCAGTTGATCATAAAAAAAAATCTTCACTCTACTCTTACTAATTTTGCCTTAGAGTCTAATCTTCACTTTTGCAGGAAATGATGCCTTTATCAATATCTGATTTTCATCTGCAGAACTCTCAGTAAAAATAAGGATTTGTATTTAATCCTACTAAAAAAGTATGCCCCCTTTCTTTTAGGAGCCAAGAAAAGAGAAAGAGACACACATACAAAAGCAAACCCTTGGATCGGAAACAAAGTAATATTTACAGAGACAGCACAGAGTTCTCACCCTGCTTCCAGGGCTCCAAAGCCATCGGGCAGCCAGAAGAGGTTCAGCTGTCCCTGCACGGGTAGTGACTTTTTTTCCAGGACAGGAAACATGGGTTAGGGAATCCAAATATTTCACTGTAGAAATCACAGCTCATATTTATGCTAGGGAAAATATGTTTTTATTATACCAGGTAGTTATAACAAAACAAACACCTCAAATAAAGAGAATTTTTTTTTTAAAAAAGCTTGCCTTTTGCTCCAGATGGAAACACTATCTCTATTTCTGAGGTCTTTGCTGAAATTACAGGGCTCAAAGAGCAGTCAGTCGGAAAACACAAATCATGTCCAATTGCATCTTGACAACATTACCCTGTGGCAACACTTTAAGGTCCACACTGTCTGTCTGTCTATCTATATCTCTGTCTATTTATCTGTATCATATACATGCACTCTACACAGAGTTATATACAGAGACTAAATGATGAAGTGTTTTTGAGCTTTCATATAGCTTTAAAATAATTCCAAGTAAGTTTTTGATCACATGAGATATTCATTTGATGTGATTCTTAGAGTTTCTCTACTTCCAGAAAAATCTATACTTTTCCTATAATTATTGACAGGAAATATAGAAAGATTCTAACCAGAATAGCAGAATGTCTGAGAAGAATGACTGAAGAATAGAGGAGAGATGACTGGTGACCACATGGCAAGTTCCAGGACTGGGAGTATTTTAGGTAGCTAAGTGTGTGTCATGTTGAGGAAATAAACTGGATTAAGAAAGTTCAGAGGACATCGAAAAAAAAGAAAACAATTTGAGTTCAATTCATAAATTAAAAGAAATCCAGTCAGTTAAGGTGATAGAGGAGGCGTGAGGGTAAAACAGTCCTGCTTCACTGAGCAAGATAATAGTCTGCTCATAGAATTCTGGACCCTGAAGTCTTAGAGACTAAAGATTTAGGGTGGCTATAAAAAAGTGAATTGTAGTTGACACAGAATGTATGAATAAGGATACCAGTTGAAGCCCACTTGATGTAAGAAAAATCTGACATTTTTCAGAGATGGTGGTTGTCTGTGCTATATATGGAAGAAGGCAAAATCCTCAGAAATATTCAGTGTAAGGGCCAGGTAAATCATGTGGAAGTGAGGGCTCTGGGACAGTCAGATATTTCACAGGATGGAAAGATCTGTGGTCATGGAAAGGGACAGGTTGAGCCCTCCCAGACTCACCCTGAAGATAAATACTGCATACGTTTAGAAAACATCTATTATTATATTATTTTTTTCACCAAAATATTCATAGCATCATACCACAGAAAAAGATTTGTGCCAAAAGAGAATGAATTCTAATATTGATGACCTTATAAAGGAATATAATAGAGAAACAGAAAAGGAAGCATAATATTCTGGCTTTTAATTTTTATTTAAGATGGATGCTCATGGCTATTTAGAGCCAGTCCCATTAGCAGAAGGCAAAATGAATTATATGAGGATAGGTGGGAAGCACACTGTGAATTTCAAGCCTTGCATAAATATGATTAAAGTATAATTATTAACATTTATAATTATGCTTTGCAGTCAGGTCTTATTTTCTCTTTTCAGAAATGCATACACATAATATGAAGAGACATTGGTTAAGGCCATTTTAATCTTTCAGGGATAAAACCTTCATATGCTCTCACCCAGGAGGTACACATACTCCTTCTGCAGCTTCTTTGAAAACAATAACAAAAGGGATCCCATGTAGAAAATAATACACCAAGACGTGGTCCTTTTTAAAATGTATTTTGCATCACAAGCATAATCCCATGATGAAATACATTTCATTTAGGCTTTTCTTTCTCTGAAGTCACCTACGATAATTGCATCAAATCATACTGCCTATGCAGTCTATCTCAGAACAAAATCCACACTAATTTGAATCTATACTATAGCAGCTAGGCATCTCTGGAAGGTAGGCCTGCCCGTAAAAAGACTCGCACTGTATTGTCTGCCACGTGCATAACAAATAAAATCTGTTTTTAGATGCAGCTTTGGAATGGCTTCTTATCAGTAGCTTTGTACAGACTATAGACACTGTTAGACAACATAACGTGGAACTGACTTTTGGGATTTAGGAGTGTGAGTCAGATTTAATTTATTGGCAGTATCTCTAGAGAAACTATCAGTAGAAGCTTCATTGTCAGGTAAATAGCAATAAAATAGTGAAGTTTTTCAATTTTTTAAAATAAAAGATATGAGATAATCATTTATATACAATTTCTTATTCCATATTTATCACACTCCAATGAGGCACATAATATTATCTATCCTTTCCCTTACGTAGATGAGAAAATGCAGGTTTAAAAGGTTATGCAACCTTCTTGGACTCATGAATCTGTTAAATGATATTATCAAGATTTAGGCCAAGTTCTCTCTGACCCTGCAGACCAAGTTCTTCATCACCTTGAAAAACACCTCAAACATACTGTAGGGTTCTGCAAAGAAATAAATCTAACATGGACTAGAAAAAAATGATACAAGATTTAGTTAATTTCATTTGATGGATCATATGAATAATAAAACAGTTTTCTGCTATATGCTTCAATTTGGAAATTCAACTTAACTAAAAGCAGGAGTTGCAGAGTGCACACCTAATCTTGGACACTGATTTGCAAATGCAAGCCCTGCTTCAAGTGGGATCCAATGTCATATCTAATATAGCTCAGCAAAAATATCACTGTTTTCAAAATCTTACACATCACTGTACTTTCAATGGTAGCCTTGGAATCTCAATATAATATCTTTATAAAAACACTATTTTGTTTACTGTGTGAAAATTAGAAATATTAAAATCTTCACAGATACCTCAACATATTTACTTACTAAATGTAGAGTTCAAATTTAGGAAAGTCATTGAATGTAAAGCAGTCATTAGTCACTTAGAAATCAATACATATTCATCAGAAACCACATTGCTCTTAAGTCTTAGAAAATAATTTACTCAATAAAATGATTAAATAATTTATATAATTGGTGAAAGCTTTTTTAAACAAAATACTATATCATTGAAATATGCTGAACTGTATATGTTTCCTATGAAAAGAAAACAGGCCCTACTTAAAACTTTGATGGAAAAAATTATCATTAATGTGTTGGCAAAAAATGCACTCTTTTTTTATTTAAAAGAAAAGAACACAAAAAGGAAAAACAAAACTCAAACCAACAACAACAACAAACCCAAAACAGTAACAATATAGGCTTTCAAAACAGGATAATAGAAATTTAACAATGGTTGTTACATTGCATATTGTTATCTTCAACAGGGTTGCTTAGATTACCAGATATAGAGTAACCATTCTTTTCATGATCTAATAGAATTAGTAGTATTGTTAGTTAGCTATCTTAAACCTTTCCTTTCCTTTCCCTTCTTTCTTTCTTCCTTTCTCCTTTGCCATACACCTTTCCCTTTGAGTAGTGTCTTACCCTTTCACAATATTTAGTGTAGATTTTGGATTTTATTGGCTGTTTCAGTTTTTTTATACTAAGGAGACAATACGGTATTTACACATGTGAACTTGATTTATTTCACTTTGAGTATGGTCTCAAGTTGCATCCGTTCACCTATAAAAGCTTTGATGCAGTCGTTCTTTATAGCTGAGTAGTACTCCATTGTATAAAAATATCACATCGTTTTATATCCATCCCTCAGATGATGGACATTTGGATTGTTTCCAAGATTTGACCATTACAAATTGTACTTCTGTAAACATAGGTGCACATATATCAATGTGGAATGATATTTTTAGTTCTTCTGGGAAAACACCCAGAAAGGGAATAGCTGGATCAAACAGAACCTCTGATTCTAGATTTTTGAGGAAACTTCACACTGATTTCTATAGTGGTTGCACCAACCTACATTCCCACCTGCATTGGAGAAGGCTTCCTTTTTCCCCACAGCCCCTCATTTGTTATTGGCTGATTTCTTGACTTTGGTCAGCCTTTCTGGAGTCAGATGAAATTTCATCATTGCTTTAATTTGTGTTTATCTAATGGCCAATAATGCAGAACATTTTTTTTTCATGTATTTATTTGCCATTTGTATTTCTTCTTCTGAGACCTGTGTATTCATTTCAGATACCCATTTTTTGTACTGGATCTTTGAATTTTTCAACTCTTTTTATGTTCTAGATAGAAGTCCCTTCTCTGAGGGACAATTGTCTAAGATATTTTCCCAATTCATGAGTTTTTTTTTAATTCATGAAATTTCTTTTGACAGCAAAACTGTTTTAATAAGGCAAGATCCCAACTGTTGATTCTAGGAAGTATTTCCTGTGCAGTTTGATTTTTGTTCATGAATTCTCTGCCTAATCCTATGTCTTAAATATTTCTCTTAAAACTTTGTCTTCCACAGATTTACTATTTCTGTTTTAATATTTAGATCTTTGATACATTTTGATGTTAGTTTAGTGCATGGTGATAGACATAAGTCTAGTTTTAGTTTTTGGCATATAAAAAGCCAGTTTTTCTGGCTTACTTATTAAAGAGGCTATCTTTCTTCCACTGAACATGTTTGGCCCTTTTGTTGAAGATAAAGTAGCTGAACGTGTTTGTAGTTGTAGCTGTAATTTCTAATTTGTTCCACTGACCTTCAGGTCTGTTTTGTTCCAGCACCATGATGATTTTATCACAGGAACTTTGTAGTATAATTTCAAGTTGGGAATTATGATGCCTCTTGCCTTGCCTTTGTTGCCCAGAAGTGCTTTTGCTATTCTAGATCTCTTCTGCTTCCAAAAGAATTTTAGGAATAACTTCTCTAGATCTTTGAGGTCAGTGGTGTTTTGTTTGGAATTGCATTACACCTGAAAAGAATTTTGGGAGAATGGTCATTTCACAATATTTGTTCTTCCTATCCATGAACAAGAAATGTCTTTCCATTCTCTGAAATCCTCTTTGATTTCTTTTTGCGGAGTCCTGTAATTTTTAATGTATAGATCTTCTACTTTCTTTGTTATACTGATTCTTAATTATTTAAAAAAATGTTCATCTTCATTATTTGTTCAACAGATATTAGCTATGAATTGTGGCTTAGCCTTGTCCTGGATGCTAGAGACACAATAGTAAGAAGAGATACTTTTTCTCTATGGAATGTAAAGGGTAGAAGGAGCAGAAATAAAATACACTCTAAAATATACCAGCAAGAAATTTCATATAGCCTGTGTTGACTGAGAATCTGTACCGTGTACATGAGAAGTAGGATGAGCTATAATCAGATAGGTGAAAAATTGTGACACCATATGTAGTTAATTAAAAGAAAGAGAGGTTTTAATTTTTGATGTAAAAATACTAGAAAGTCAGTATATGCCTTTCACCAGAATTTGGTCCAATTTAATTTCAGTTATTTTTTTTTTCTTTTTCTCTACCACATGATGAACAGAGATAGTTATAAGTCCAACTATGACATCTAAGTAGAGATAAAATGTAGTCCATATATGGAAGATGTTGTGGTTTAAATGAGTTATTTTCAGTGCAAATAAAAACAGTAAAAAAAAGAGAAATGTTTAAAAGGTTATATCAAAGATGGGGGAAAGGAATTATTAAATTGAATACCAATTGTGGGTCAAGAAAAAATAGCTAAGAACAATATTAATACTATTTATAGAGATAAGGTATCTTGACAAGGATCAAGATTAGGCTATAGGTAAGTGCTATAATTAAATTGTGTTGGAACTGTTTTGGATATTGTGTTGTTGGCCATTGCTCTGTAGTTGTCCTGCCTTTGACATTTAGATGGAGACCCCAAGTAGACTGTTGGATATATTGGTCTACGTTGCTGAAGACTGACAATATAAATAAATCTTCTGTTACAAATTAACTTGCTGAACTATGCAATTCCCTTATATATTAGAAAAGCTACTCAAAATGTAAAAGAAAATATGTGTTAATACTTTTCAATTGGTTTAATTTTGTTAGAGAAAGGGTACAAGTCTGAATACATCAGGAAAAAGTTGACCTGAAAGAAGGCTACTTCCTTAAAAAAGTGTTTCAGAGCCGATAAAACATAGTAGATACATAATGCAAAAATGTTACATTCCGAACATGGCACTTTTCTCATATTTGAGTTCCATAAACACACACACACACACACACACACACACACACACACACACACACACTTCACAAAGCATCCTTCACTTGGTTATGTTTTTTTAAAAATCATGTGTGTAAATAAAGTATCACTGCACTAGATATGAAAATGATACTGGCTTATGGTAATAAATTTACAAAAGTCTAACGATAATAAAGATTTCCATTTTGCAACAAATAGTTCTAAATTATTATGTTAAGATTTTCATTTTTTCCATAAAACCAAAATAGAATCAGTAAATAAGATGGTAGTGTATATTTTATCAACACAGAATGCTTAATTGAATAGAATCTATATTTTATAGGTGAGTACTTGAGTTTTATAGTGTTTTCAAGATTAATGTTCTAAATCCATAATCTTAAAAGGCTCCAAATAAACCCCAAACTAATGATCTGTCTTTGCTTACTCACTGCTATGATTTAGAACTAAAATGTGCCCCAAAGGTCTCATGCTTGCTGAGGTGTTGCTTCCAGTAGGTAACTGAGTCATGGGGCTGCTTTAGTCATGAATGGATTGATTTACTGATGATTTCATTGCTGGATGTACTGTTAGGAGGTGGAGTAGGGTTGGAGAAGGTGGGTCATTGCAGGAGTACCATGGAGAGTGCATCTCTCCCTCTGGCTCTTCCTCCTGTTTTCTTTCTAGATAATGCAGGTTGGACAGCTTTCCTGTGCTGCCCTTCTACTGTGCTGTTTCTGCCTTAGAGTCAGCCAATGACTGAAGGAAGCTTCCAAAACATAAATCAAAATAAACCTCTTCTCCTTACATTGTGGCTCTCAGATGTTTTGTGCCAGTATTGGGGAAGTTGACTGATACACTTACTTAATTGGGTCTTGTGATAACAGACATAAGATACAGCATTACAACTTGGAAGATAATGGAAATAGATAATATTTGACCTGCTATGCTTGGGGAATAAATGGAAAAATAATAATAAAAGCATAAAATACAGAAAATATCTTTAGATTCAGGCCAAAGAAAGAAAAGCCATTGCCAAAAGTAACATAAGGCACCCTGTAGGCACACTAGAGGAATGTAAATAAAATAAAGTGGTAGAGATCAATAGTTCAAAGACCATCAAGAATATAGTATCTAGGTAAGGAGGAAAAGGAGATCCACCCCATAGTTTATAAGTATAAACTGCCTGCCACACAAGAAATACTACCTTCTTTAACACACTGACCTAGAGACATAGTCCAGTGAGCTTATCAAACTACAAAAATAAAACCCTTGGGACACTCAAGTAAATATTATCAAACTGTTCATTTGACCAGTATTCATGATTTTAACCATAGTTTTCATTTTTGTAGAAAACAACAGTAAGGAAGACTATTTTTAAAAGGCCATGTTTTAATGGAGCTTATTAAGAAGAAAAAAATCAGATTAGCTCTCAAACCTTTTCCTAAATATAATTAATTTCTGAAATCAATTTGGGCAGTGGCCAAAATAATCATAAAGAGAGAGGTACATTAAGAACTCTGTCTCTAGCCTGATTGCTTTTCACTATAAGGAAAACAAATCTGTTGGGAGCCGCGTCTGTGATAGCTCGCCTTGTGCGGCGGACGTGCGGCCTGTGGTAAAGAGCAAAGCCTGAGGTAGATTACCCCTCCCATCGAATATGTTAGTTTCCTGCTTACCGCGTAAACAACCCGCTCAACAATATAGTCTGCCTGGCAACTGATGATGTTAGCCAATCAGCTTGCCTTGCTTACTTTAACATGATTGGACACTGTACCCGTATATATACCGGTGCCACCCCTGGGCGGAAGAAGAAGCCGGGTAGAAGCCCAGAAGTAAAAGCCCAAAAGGAGCCGCGGAGAGCGGACCGGTAGAGGCTTTGGGGCAGACTGAAGCACAAAAGGAGCCGCGGGGAGCGGACCAGAGGAGGCTTCAGCTGGGAGAACCCAGGGCAGGCTGTACGGAGAAGGAAAATAAAAAGAAAAGGTTGTCCACTACCAGACTTTGTCGTGTGTCCTTCCTGCCGGCCGGGAGCGGACATCGACATTTGGAGGCCCGCCCGGGGACTGATCACCCCCGAGACGTGGAAGTGGACAACGCTCCAGTACAGAGCTGCGAGACAGGTGAGTTGGGGATAAGCCTGGGCTCTGGGTGGCGCGCACCTACAGGGCTTTTAGACTCCCCTCAGGCTCACGCGTAAGTGGCGGATTCCTTGGGCCTCACGCGGTGAGTAACATATTAAAAGATGGGAAACATGTTAGGTAGCAACATTAAGAGCGAGGGTGGTTGTGGAGAAAGCTCTCAAGAGCTTACAAAAGTACGCAGGGTATCTGAGCAGGCCCAGTCAGGGAGCTCCCGAGAGGGGTCCGTCAAGGGGAACAAGGATGCTAAGGAGGAGGACGGGGCTCTAGCCTCGGAGTCGTCTGACTCCGAGGACGAGGGAAAGTTGAATGGCAAGGAGGCCAAAGAGACCAGCTGTCAGGAGCCTAAGTCGCTCAATAAGGAGTCGCAGGGTTCTTTTCCAGCGTTGCCCCGCGAATTGCGCTCTGCTCAACCTGGTCTGCGGAGGAGTAGAGAGCTCCTGAGCGCTCCCCGGCGCGAGAGGGAGGCGAAGCCTTCCGCCCCACCTTGGGGGCCGTTTCCGGAGGCGATTCCTCGCCACGAGGCGGCCGCCTGGGAGCTCTCTCCCCTTTCGCCAGAACAGGGAGTGATGCACGGGCCCCCATTTTCCGCCCAATCACGGCCGCTGTCTTATGCTCCGCCGCCGGCGGGTCGGTATTTTTACAGGCGGCTTTGGCAGGGGGGACGCTTGTCTCATGAGGTACATCCACCTGGGATAGATAGTGGCCCCTACGAGATATTTCCTGTACAAGTAGCTATGGGCCAGGGACGCAATGTATGGGAGCCTTTTGAGATAAAGCAGATTAGAGAACTTAAAAATGCAGTTACAACCTTTGGGCCGACTGCGCCTTACACCATTGCCATGCTGGAGAATCTGTCTTCTGGGCCCCTCACCCCCGCGGACTGGATTCAGCTGGCAAAGGCGTGTCTGCCCTCGGGCAGTTACCTGGATTGGCGAGCCTGGTACGCAGAGTTCTCTGCAGAGCAGGCTGAGAGAAACGCCAATCGGGGAAACCGGGGGTGGAACAAGAAAATGCTTATGGGAGAAGGTCGGCACGCTGATGACCAGACCCAGTTCCCCGGCGCTGTCTATGAACAAATCAATGCCATAGGGCTCCGCGCCTGGAAACAGGTAAGTGGTGCCGGAACAGCCTCCTTGTGTCTTTCAAAAATAATTCAGGGTACCACAGAGCCATTTGTTGACTTTGTGGCCCGAATGCAAGATGCTGCCGATAAGATATTTTCTGATCCGGGAGTGGCTCAACCGCTGGTAAGACAGCTGATTTTTGAGCAATGTACAAAGGAGTGCAAGGCAGCGATAGCTCCTCATAAGAACAAGGACCTCAACGCCTGGATTAGGATATGCAGAGAGATAGGGGGGCCGCTCTCCAACTCGGGAGTGGCTGCTCTCCTGGCCGCGGCTGTACAGCAGAGGGGACCTCGCGGGTTAGAAGGGGAATGTAAGGCTAAAGGGTGTTTTGCCTGCGGGGAGCCAGGACACATTAAACGTCATTGCCCAAACAATGCAGATGCTAGGCCTCGCCCTAGGAATGAAGAACCATATGTTTGTGGGCGATGCAAGAGGGGATCACACAAAGCTGAGGAGTGTAGGTCGGTCTTTGATGCTCAGGGCAACCGTATTTGTGGACAAGATGCTAGAGAGCCAAAAAACGGCCAGAGGGGGCCCCCTTCACAGGCGGGCCCCCGCCCCAGAGACAGGACAGCTCAGGGTGGCAGCCTTCAACAAGGGCCACCCCTGGGTCAGCAGGTGTGGACCTCAGTGTCGCCTCCAGACTTATACAGAAGGTCACCATTAGGACGGATGGCGTTAGGACCCTAAATGACATGCAAAAGCTATTGGGAGACATTAATTGGATTAGGCCATATTTACATATACCAAATTCAGATCTCAAACCCCTGTTCGACCTTCTGAAGGGAGACCCAGATATAGCCTCCCACAGGAGGCTCACTCCTGAGGCAAGAGCTGCCTTACAGAGAGTGGAAAAAGCCTTAGGTGGGGCTACCTTACACAGAATTGAACCAGGGCGACCCTTTGATGTCTGTTTGCTACAGACTAGTCTGCAGCCTACAGCGGTGATTTGGCAGAAAGGACCACTACTGTGGATACACCCTAAGGTCTCACCTGCAAAAGTCATAGAGCATTACCCGGAGGCAGTCGCTTCATTGGCCCTTGAAGCGCATGATAGAGCTGTCCAACATTTTGGCTCAGGACCACAAGCCATCCGAGTACCCTATACCGCCAGCCAGATCAAGACCCTGGCTGCCTGCATAGATACCTGGGCCATTCTGAGATGTGTTTTCCATGGAGATATAAACAATCAATACCCTAAAGACCCTATCTTGTCATTTGTCACTCAGCACCCTATAATTTTTCCAAAGGTTACTGCCTCTGAGCCATTAGTCCTAGCAACTACAATATACACAGATGGCTCCAAGACGGGGATAGGCGCCTATGTGATCCTAGGCAAGCCCCCGGTTACCATACAATTTAAACCAGATCAGCCTCAGGTGGTAGAACTGCAGATCGTTAAAATGATTCTTGAACGGTTCTCAGAAGCCATTAACATTGTCTCCGATTCTAGGTATGTGGTCAATGCTATGCAAGTGCTTGAGACTGCCAGTTTAATTAGATCCACTTCCACAGTGGCTGGACTGTTCCTGTCTATCCAGACATTGCTTCAGAACAGACACCATAAGGTCTTCACCACCCACATAAGAGCACATACATCCCTGCCGGGGCCCATGGCACAGGGGAATGCGGCTGCTGACACTGCCACTCGCCCGTTATGGATTTTTACCTTACTAACACCAATCGAGCGAGCCCGTGCCTTCCATGATAAGTTTCATGTCAATGCCAGGACACTAGCAAACCATTTCCATGTTTCTAGAGCAGATGCACGAGATATCGTGCGACTATGTGACTCCTGTGCCACATACAAACCTGCCATACCGATGGGAGTAAACCCTCGAGGTTTGATCCCTGGTGATGTTTGGCAGATGGACATCACACATATACAGGAGTTTGGGACTCTTAAATATGTTCATGTTTCCACAGACACCTGTTCTCACGTCATATTCGCAACAGCAGAAACAGGTGAAAAAGTGTCTAATGTGATCAATCATTGCCTGGCAGCTTGGGCCGCATGGGGCAAACCAAAAATATTAAAAACTGATAATGGACCAGCCTATATAGGCAAAGCCTTCAATGAGTTCTGCAAAATGATGGAGGTTCAATTAAAACATGATATCCCATACAATCCCCAAGGTCAAGAAATCATTGAGAGGGCTCATAAAAGCCTCAAAGAAATTTTACAAAAACAAAAAGGGGGAGTAGGCCAAGGCCTGGCCCCAAAGGCACGATTATCCATGGCACTATTCACACACAATTTTTTAAATTTAAATAATGATAATCGCTCCCCAGCTGTGGAGCACTGCAACCCTTCCCCCAACCATAAAGGGTGGGTGAAGTGGAAAGATGTCCTGACAGGACAATGGATGGGCCCGGATCCACTGGTCAGCTGGAACCGAGGCGCGGTTTGTGTTTTCCCACAGGAACCGGGACGAGAACCACTGTGGATACCGGAGAGACTGACACGGGCAACAAAGCCCTCGACTGAAGATCAGACCTGCCCTACTGGAGATCCATCACAGACCAACCAATAAGATGAATAGAAATAGCGGTAGCCCGAAATGGACAAGAAGATCCTCAGGCATATGCATGGCTTGCTCAATTGGCCCACGACCGAGTCTAGATATGGCGGGCATCCCTCATTCTCCTCCATAAGGTGACAATACACAGCAGGGTAGGTGAGTCAATGACGGGTAAGAGCGTGCCTCCCCAGCATGACTCGACCTAAGCCAGGCCCTACCCCATCCTGCACGTAAGCCGCTGGACTGTTAGATGCTGCCCAGGTCTAAATTTCTCTCCGAGGGGATTTCTTTACGGAGAGGAAATGAGTGCAAGCTTGTGTGCATCCAGGTTCCGTCCAGTTTGTGCCTGGCCCTAGAAAAAAGGACGAGGGCCTCAGGGCCTTGGCAGACCATGGCATGGCCAACCAGGGTCTAAGCCAAGGACCTACGGTGGGCCTACACATAGGGCATAAGCCTCTGCACCCAGTCCAGGAAGGGCTACGATGCGCACATTCATAAAAAATAAAATAGGGGGAGATGTTGGGAGCCGCGTCTGTGATAGCTCGCCTTGCGCGGCGGACGTGCGGCCTGTGGTAAAGAGCAAAGCCTGAGGTAGATTACCCCTCCCATCGAATATGTTAGTTTCCTGCTTACCGCGTAAACAACCCGCTCAACAATATAGTCTGCCTGGCAACTGATGATGTTAGCCAATCAGCTTGCCTTGCTTACTTTAACATGATTGGACACTGTACCCGTATATATACCGGTGCCACCCCTGGGCGGAAGAAGAAGCCAGGTAGAAGCCCAGAAGTAAAAGCCCAAAAGGAGCCACGGAGAGCGGACCGGTAGAGGCTTTGGGGCAGACTGAAGCACAAAAGGAGCCGCGGGGAGCGGACCAGAGGAGGCTTCAGCTGGGAGAACCCAGGGCAGGCTGTACGGAGAAGGAAAATAAAAAGAAAAGGTTGTCCACTACCAGACTTTGTCGTGTGTCCTTCCTGCCGGCCGGGAGCGGACATCGACACAAATCATGTTGAACATTTGAGAGTTGACAATATAGTTTCCAAAGTTTCCACTAACTATTGAAGAAAATATTACTGGATGCAGTCCATCAACATAATAAATTGATATAGAAATATGATATATAACAACATTGAAACTAAGTAACATAAATAAAACAAAAATGTGATAACTGTAAAAAACACATAAAATTTTCAAATTCCATGTGAGGAAACAATGTAACAAGTGGAGTCAAGAAAGTTACATTTCTAAACCTGTATCATATGCCTCATTATATCTGAATTAAGAGTAGTTAAAGATACTGATCATTGGCAATAAAACAAACTTAAAGAACCATAAGGCACTTTCTCCTGAAATAGAACCAGGTCCCTTGGATTCCATGGATAGATTCTGCTTAAACATTAACAGGTATTATAATGTTATTATGTTCCAAAGTTTAGAAAAAATAGAGAGCTTTAATATTGTATTGAAAGCATAATAACACTAGTACACAAGTATAACAAAGCAAAATAACTCATTATAATGTAATTCTTCAATTTATGTAATTATGGAGTAGAGTCATCTATAGTTAGTGATGCAAAAGTCTAGCTTTCAGTATATTACTAGTTGGGGTTCATATCAAAAGGCAAGGATTACTACTAAGGTACCAGGTCTTCTCAGTACTTGTTTTGAGTCATTTCACTCACCTTTATTTCATTTTATTAAAGTCTGAAGAATTTGAAAAACAAAAAACACATTTCCAGTGGTTTCTTATGATTATCATCCCGGATGTGAACTTATGACAATAGCACCATAGTTTGGGCTGCTGGATAGAAAGTGGTTCTGGTAGTAGGGTTGGCAAGAGCTCACCCTCACGTTCCCCTGTTGGTCACCAGCCCTATGGGTGTGGCAGTGGTGAGGTCCTGACTGTGTCCTGCAGGCAGTTACAGAATCTTGGAAACAAAGTGCCTGTCTAACGTATGTCAGGTGTATCTGATGATTTGCATTCGTATCTGCTTTTATTCCTTTTCTATTACAATGGGGTTATTATGCTTCATATCTTGATATGAAGGCTTCTGGGACCTTGGTGGGTCTTTTGGAAGGTGATTGGGATATAGGGTCTTCTACTGACTTAGGTGGTGTGTGGTCAGAAGAGACTGGTCCCTGGGGCAGGACTGCAGTGTTTCATCTCCTTCCCTCTCCTTTCATCACTGTCTGCTTCTTCTCTGCCATGTAGTATGTGATCTTGCTCTGCCAGGCCCCACTGCAGTACTGTCCTGCCTTGAAACCAGCAGCTCAAAACCTGAGCCAAGTAAATCTTTACTCCTTTACACTGTGGGAGTTGAACATTGTGTCTCAATGATGAGATAGTGACCAAGGTAAGGCTATGGGTCTTTGGTCCAGCTTGCCACTGAATCTACCATGTTACCCAAATCACTGAGTCTATAGCAAATTCCTAATTATATTTAACATACTCACATGCTTTTAACTTTTAAAAATTTTTGTCTTTTGACTCTTTAAAAGACCTCAAAAACTCCAGCCACCAGTGTATGGACCAGACTGGGGCCCCTCTCATGCCCCCACAATCCCAGTGGACTAACTTGTGGGGCCCAGGAGCCCCAGCCAGTGGTGTGTGCCCCCACAGTCCCACCACTGCCATCAGGGACCCCCACACCTCCTGAACCTAGTATTGCTGTTGATCTTTGGCTCCCACCCCTCCACCCAGAACCTCGGACTGAAGTGAATAAACCTTGCTGTATTGAGGGGAGACTCAGTAACCCATCATCCAAACAGAAGAACTCAGCAGGCCTCCATCAGTGAGGTGAGTTTGGCCTTAAAATAGGAATCCAATTTGCCACCTTTAGTGGATAAATAAGAGCAATAGTGAAACCCGCTCCAGAAGTAGGCCATTGGCAAGCTTGGCAAGAGGGTGGATGAGTTCTTCCTCCACATAGGGAGCATCAGAGGAGGGTTGCCAGTAATGCCCCCCCCCCAATCTGGAGAAAATTAAAAGGGCCTATGAGACGCCCAGAGATACAGTAGGGTCCCAGCCAAGACAAACACTACACAGGGAGAACTTGTGACTCTGAACAACCTGAAGACATAATAACAGCAGGAACTAAGTGTTATTTCCATCAATACTCCTGGGCTTGGCAGCCTAGAAAAAAATATAGGATTCAACCAACATGCCCCTCAGGGGGAATTCAGGTGACCAGCACACCTCTTCATTGTGGGATCCAGCAACTGGACAAATATCAACCTTACAGTAGGACCTAAGTTACACACTACCATCAGTTGAGGCTGGTGGGATTGAAAGACCAAATATTAACCCAAAAGAGGAAAATGGCAAAATGAAAAAGCAAAATGTCATCTCAAACCAAGTACAAGAGATCTTGACATAGAGGACTTCACAAGTCACACACAGGAAATCTCTGAAAAGACAGCAAGTGAAATTAAAAAAAAATTCATGAGGCTATAGAAAAAATCAAAATAGAAGTATTCTCTTATATAAAGACAGAAATAATAACTTAGTAAAGAAGCTGGTCAGCACAGCTAGAGAAAAAATAGCTGAAAAAAATACAGGAGCATAGGAAACTGAAACCTTCCTTGAATAAACAATATAGAAAACAAGCAGAATCAACGAAACAGACTCAAAGAGATGTCCAAAAAACAAAAAATTCTATTGAAAACTGGAAAAACCATTCAAATGAAGCTCAGGATAGATTTTCAAATCTTGAGAATAGGATCATAATTAGCAATTGTGAAAGAATAGAACTTTTAAAAACAACAAAGCATTGAGAAAGAAATGACAATCCAGCAGCTTCAAGATGATGCCCAGAAAAACAATATAAGATCTATAGGCATCAGTGAAGATGTAGGAGTCAATGCAATGACATAGGTAAACTACTCACAGAAGTAATCACAGAAAATCTCCCATAATTGGGGAAAAATCTGATATGCAGATAAGTGAGGCATATAGAATACCAACATATATCTATACCCAGACACATGATAATTAAGATCCAAGACATGCAGCATAAAAATAGAATACTAAAAGCTGTTAGAGAAAAGACTCAGCTCACCTATCAAGGAGAATGCTCTAAAATGATGGCAGATTTTTCAGCACAAACTCAAGTCAAGGCGGACTTGGAGTGAGATATTTCAAGCCCTGAAAGCAACTTTCAACCCAGATTGATGTACAGCAGAATATTCATTCAAAATTAATGGAGAAACAAAATAGTTTCATGACAAAGAATAACTGAAGAAATACATGTCCACCAAACCAACCCTAGAGAGTACTGAAAGACATACTAGATAGAGATAAAAATGACCATGATCTCCAGAACAGCAACAGAAAGAAATCACCAGGCAGGACAAGCAATTAAACAAGGGGGAAAAGCAGAAGACAAACAATGGAAACATAACATGACAAAGTCAAGCCAGTACATATTAGTTATATCCACAAATGTAAAAGGCATCAATTCACCTATCAAAAGCAACAGGTTGACTAATGGATCAAGAAACACGATCCCACAATATGCTGTATACAAGAAACACATCTGACTCAAACGGAAACTCATAGATTAAAAGTCAAAGGATGGAAAACAGTATTCCATGCAATAAGAACCCAGAAAAAAAAAACAGTGATAACTATTCTATTTGCAGACAATGTGACCTTCAAACCTAAAATTATTAAAAGAGATAATGAAGGTCACTACGTAATCATTAGTGGAAAAATTCAAGAGGAAGAATTAACAATTATAAATATATAGGCACCAAATAAGCAGCACCCAGCTATGTAAGACTAATACAAATGAACATGAAAATTCAGATAAACAAGAACACAATTGCAATAGAAGACCTTAATACCCCACTGTCAAAGAAAGATAGATCAACTAGAAATAATTCGGCAAAGAAATAATGGAACTGAATCATACCTGTGAGCATATGGATTTAGTAGATGTATACAGTGTGTTCCACCCTGCTATATCAGACTACACATTCTTCTCATCTCTGCATGGGACATTCTCCAAAATAGACCATATATTGCCCCATAAAATATTCTTAACTAAATGCAAAGGTATTGAAATTACCCCGTGCATAATACATGACAACAGTGCACTGGAATTGGAAATTAATGGCAAAAGAAATTGCAAAACTTGCATAAATACATGGAAATTAAATAACAACTTTCTGAACAACCAGTGGGCTACAGATGAAATTAAAGAAGAAAAAAACCAATAACTACAATTCAAGGAAAATACAGAAACAACATATCATAATCTGCGGGATGCAATGAAAGCAGTCTTAAGAGGGAAATATATAGCAGTAAGTTGTCATATCAAGGAAACAGAATGAACACAAATAAACAACCTAATGCTTCATCTGAAGCTTCTAGACAAAGAAGAGCCAGTCAAACCCAAAGCTCATAGTAGAGAGGAAAATGTAAAGATCAGAGCAGAAATAAATGCAATAGAAACTAAAAAAAAAAAAAAAAAAAAAAAAAAAAAAAAACACCAAAGAATTAATGAATCAAAAAAGCTGGTTTTTTGAGAGAATAAACAAAATTGGAAAACTTTAGCTCACTTTATCAGAAAAATAAAGAAAAAACCCAAATTCACACATTAAGGACTGAAAAGAGGGAAATTACTACAGATTCCATGGAAATTCAAAAGATCATGAATACCTACTTTGAAAACCTCTACTTACATAGAGTAGAAAACACAGAAGATATGGACAGATTTCTAGAAACATATGAACTACCAAAGTTCAATCAAGAAGATACAGCAATTTTGAATAACCCAATATCAGCTATTGAAATTGAAATCATAACGAAAAACTTACCAACAAAGAAAAGCCCAGGTCCTGATGGATTCATGGGAGAATTCCACAAGAAATTTTAGAGAAGATTTGATGCCAATACTCCTTAAATTCTTCAAGGAAATTGAAAAGGAAAAATTCTCCCTAAATCATTCCTGGAGGCAAGTATTACTCTCATACCAAAACCATGGAAAGACCCAACCAAAAGGAGAACTGTAGGCCAACCTCACTAATGAACACTGATGCAAAGATTCTCAATAAAATACTGACAAATAGAATGCAACAAATCATCAAGAAGATTATACATCATGACCAACTGGGATTCATTCTAGGAATGCAGAGATGGTTTAACGTATGCAAATCAATAAATGTAACACACCACATCAGCAGAGCCAAAAACAAAAACCACTTGGTCATCTCAATAGATGCAGAAAAAACTTTTGATAAAGTCCAACACTTGTTCATGATAAAAGCCTTTCAGAAACTTGGAATACACTGTGTCTACCTCAATCGCACAAAAGCTATCTCTGACAAACCAACAGCCAACTTTATAGTAAGTGCTCACAAACTGAAAGCTTTCATTCTAAAATCAGGAACACAACAAGGATGTCCATTATCATGACTCCTGTTCAATATAGTTCTGTAAATATTAGCCAGGGCAATCAGCCAAGAGAGAAATAAAAGGAATAAAGATAGGAAAGGAAGAAGTAAAATGATCACTATTTGCAGATGACATGATACTCCATATATAAGACCCCCCATAAAAAGGACTACTAGAGCTTTGACTGCACTGAGGTAGGGTGACACCTCACAAGTACACAGTTTTCAGTCTGTGTTCTTATCTGATCTGTCACCTTTTAACCACTGTCAAACTCTTCTATTTTAAAACTCCTCCTTCTCCACTGCCAGCCTGTCACCGCTCCCGCCTGTCTGCCCGTCTCTTTCCTGTCCTCTGCACACACTACTGTCCTTCCCAGGCACTGCGGGGTGCTCCCGGGCATGCTCTGGCACACGAACCCTATCTGCAGAGATCTTCTGTTTATTTATGAGAAATAATTGGCAAGTTTCAACTTTTCCCCATCTCTCAGTACATCTTTTTACAAAGTCAGTTTAATACAATTGATTATTAGTATTTACATTATGATCTTTATCAAGAAATTAACACTTGGTACAAATTGTATATGTTTACAATTATTTGGATTTGCTTACCTGTTTAGGAGCCCTTTGAATGCTCAAACCAGTATTATTAAAGCTCTTTCTTAAATTTTTTTCATTTTTCTGCATATTAGTAAGATAAATTTTTAAATTTACATGTGAATAATGCAGGAGATATGCAGATAGTGTACATTAAGAGTTTGGCATTGCTTAATGTGTTTTATGCCATATAGGAAAAACAAGCCAGAGGTAGAAATTTTAATTCCTAGACTGACTGCTGTACTGATTTTTAAAATAGTTCAGTATTCTTTTTTTCAGGTTTGCTCTCTGTTAGTACATGTTGGCAGTATGTAACTATTGGATTCCTCGTGGGGAGCTGCTATACCATGTAAAACATCTTAATTTCTTTTTTCATTCCCTTGTTTTTCCCTCCCTTCATATCTTGGTGATTTTGCCTTTTTGTAAAAGATTTGTTTCCCTGTTTTCTATCGTCTTTTTATTTTACTTTATTTATGCTTTGATTTCTCATATGAGATAAACTGTGGGATATTTAAGCTGTGCGTCTGATTTGTTTCGCTTATGGTCTCAGTGCAACCATATTCCTACAAATGACTCAAGCTTTTTAAAAAAGGGAAATAAAAGATAAACAAACAATGAAACTGAGTTTCAAAACAAGTTACAATACTTGATATATTGTGTACTGTTGTCTTCATAGTAGTTTTTCTGAGAACAGGAGATAGGCATTAAACAATATTAGCAATAAAGATTCTTTTTAGCAAATAAATAGAAGCTGGCTGCATAATTATCTTAACTATCTTGTGTATAGATATATGCATTTTTTCTGTTTCCCCTTCTTCCATTCCCTTTGCCCTCTCAGAGTTAATCTTTTCTGTGGATCAGTTTCTTGCCAATTCACAATATCTATTGGACATTTTGGAACCTATTTGCTTGTTCAGTTTCTCACACTAGTGAGACAATATGATCTTTACACATGAGTCCGATTAATTTCACTTAGGAGTACAGGTTTGATTTGTGTCGATTTACTTATAAAAGTCTCCAATTTATCCATCTTTATGTCTGAGTAGTACTCCATTATATATATTCAACAACCACCTCATTTTTATTCACTCCTAGTTTTATGGGCTTGTTTCCAAATGTTTAGATATTACAAATAGTGCTGCCATAAGCATATGAATGCACTTATATTCTTTGGTATGTATGATGTTTTCAATTCTTCTGGGAAAATACCCAGAGGAGGAATACTGGAGTCAAATGAAACCTCTAATCCTTGTTGTGTGAGGAATCTCCACCAATTTCTACAGTGGTTTCACCAGCCTACACTCCCACCCACAGAAGGAAAAGGTTCCTTTTCACCACATGCTTCAGAAGAACCATAACCAACAAGGAAAGGGTCTGGGACCTCCTCTATACACCTGTTTGGAAGAAACCAAAAATACGACAAGAAAAAGAAACAAGAAATAGTCCCCAGCCTCAAGCCCTGAGAACACTGATCCAGGAGAGGTACATGCAAAAGAGATTGAGGGCAGAAAGCATGCAATATCAGACACGGCATCAGTGGACATAAAGAGATATCTTTGGTACCTCATAGATGAGCTCAAAAGTGAAATATTTAATCAAGTAAAGCAAGATATAAGTTGACTAATAAAAGAAATGCTGAGCACCTCTCAAGATGACACAGACAGAAGAATGGAGGAACACACAAAAAAAGGAGAAAAATGTTTGATGAAGAATTAAAGAAAACATAGAATACATGAAGCAGGTTCAAAGAGATTACCAGGAAATTAAAACTCCATTGAAAGCTGGCAAAACTTCTTGAAAGAAACTAAGGATAGACTATCAAAACTTGAAGACAGGTTTGCAATGTGTGATCATTAAAGGGAAGATCTCTTAAAAATAAGAAGGAAACAGGCAGTAACAATACAAGGCTAGAAGATGGCAAGAGGATCTATAACTTAAGAATAAAGAATGTGAATGAAGAAGCAGTAGTAAAACCAAAAGAAATACAAAGGCTATTCACAGAAATAATTAAGGAAAACTTCCCAAGCATAGGAAAAGGAAATGATATTCAGATGTTTGAGGCATACAGAATTCCAGCCACCTACAAACAATACAGAGCTACACCCAGACATATAATAACCAAGATCCCAGAAATTCAATATAAGAACAGAATATTGAAAGCCATGAGAGAAAAGAAACAGATCACCTATAAAGGAAAACCCAACAAAATCACATCCGATTTCTTGACACAAACCATCAAATCATGAAGAGCTTGAAGTATTCCAAGCATTGAAAGAAAGTAACCTGCAGCCTAGATTTATTTACCCTGGCAAAACTATCTCTAGAAATTAATGAAGAAACAAGATGCTTGCAAGACAAAGAGGAACTGGGGGAATCTGTGCACACCAATCCAACCCTACAGAGAATACTGAAGGACATTCTAAAGAGAGAAAAAAAAGCACCAGAATTTCAGGAACAGTGGCAGAGAGGCCTCAATGAATGGAGCAGAAAGTGGAATGAAGGAGAAAAGCAGACAACTAATGGCAGAAAAATAGCACAACAGAAATGAGGCAGAGAAGGGTGGATATAATCTCTAATATAGATGGCTTTAATACACTAAAAAAGAAAACAAACAAACAAAAAAAGAAACATAGGCAGGGTAGATCAGGAGGCAGGGTCCACTGAGAGATGCTCTATATAGGAAATATAATTAACCTGAAAATGGGTTTCCAGACCAAAAATCAAATATAAGAAAACAATGCTCTATGTGACAGGGAACCAGATAGTAATAGGGGCAACTCAACCAGCACCTGCAGATAGGTTGGAAAGACAGGTTTTGTAGGTGAAGGAATACAACTTGAAATCAAGTCCAGGAGGGAGAGAAGGTTCGGAACCACTTAGCTAAATACAAGGTTGCTTCCTCAATCTAAACACTGAGGGAGTTGATGGCACCCAGAAATGCACAGTGCACCCTGTGGGAGTGAAGGGGAGGAATAGTCTAAAAAATATTGGCAGAGGATATTGTTAATAGTGTATCAGGATTTAAAGCCCACAATACTCACACTGCTCTGTTTAGATAGATTATATTCTGTCCCAGTTTGTCTATTTGCACTAGATCTGAGGGCACAGATAGCTAACCCAAAAGTAGCAGGATATATATAGTACAATAATCATCCTTACTTCCCTATTAATTTAAATTGAAGCTTTGTATAACTTATAATATTTCACCATGACTGATCTTAGTTGAATTGGGTTTGTTAGATTGCTGTTTTATATAAATGGATTTTATTCAAAACTGCTATGATTGATAGTATCAAGTCTGAGAGTATAAGCAAGAAGATGATAAGATTCACTATGATATCCATTCTGTTTGATTATTACCTGTTTTTGAAGTTTTACAATATCTACCATGTTTTGTTGTTATTAATATTGTTATGTGCTGCCATTTTCAATTATACTATGTCTGATATATAGACAATTCTATTGAAGATAACAAGAGACAACACAGTAACCATTGTAGAACCCCTTGTACTGTGGTTTTATATGATTTTTTCATTTCATGTGTTTATCTGAATATGTTTTGTTTTGTCTTGCTTTGTTTTGTTTCTCCCTCTAATATAGAAAGGATAGAAATACATGTAGAGACTCACACATGTGTGGAACCTATAAACAGTTTATGATAACAGATCTTACAACACATGATGAAATGAACAACTACTTTGAATAAAAAGAGACACTACAGTACCCAGTGCTGATTCCATAGTGTCATGATGTGAAATCCAGCAATACTATTATTATTTGTTCAGAGTGATTTTAGCCTGCTTTAGTTTGTTTAAACTTAACATAGATGAAGATAAGGGTAACTGCATGTAAGTTTAAGTGTGCAGGGTTGTTAACCATATTACTAAGTTTTTGTTGGATAGCTGAACAGAACTGTTTGCAATCTTATTTGAATGTCCACTTTATATGCTTCACTTTTGTAAGTTGAAAAACTATTTCTAAGTGGAAAATATATAATTATCAACTAGTAATTTCTTACTGTTTATTTTTTCTTTAAAATTATGTATTATTTCTACCTCTTTTCTGTTTTGTTTATTCTTTCTTTAAATAAAATTTTTAAAAAGGGTGTAAGCAAAAATAAATAAACAAAATAAGACAAACTCGCCCCCAAAAAGAATTTTAGTTATTCTTTCAAGAACTGACTCTTGAAATCATTGATTCTTTGTATTTTCTTAGTCTCTAATGCTTTAATTTCAAATCTTATCTTTATAATTTTCTTCCTCATATGAGCTTTGGGCTTGATTTGTTCTTTTTCTGTGTGAGGTTCAACATTAGATAGTTTATTTGTGTTCATTCTGTTTTCCTAATGTGTGAGTTCATTGTTATAAATTTTCTTTCTTATGACAGATATTGTTACTTCCCAAAAGTTTCTGGATGTTGTATCAGTATTATTTAATTGTACACACTTTTTTATTTCATCTTCAATTTCCTCTGTGATCCATTGGTTGATTAGATGTTACTGTTTAATTTTCATGTGTTAATACAGTCTTTGTGATTTCCTTTGTCACTGATTTCCAGTTTCATAGTGCTATCATTGATAGTATCCTTGTAATGATTTCAACTCCTCTGCAATTAATTAGACATTTTTTGTCAACTAATATGTGATCTATTTTGAGGAACACTCCATGTACAGCTGAGAAGAGTGTTTATTCTGCTGTTTTGGTGTGGAACACTCTGGAGGCACTTACCAAATCCGTTTTTTCACAGGATTTGTTTAATTTTACTGTCTTTTTGTGTAGTTGATCTATCCATTTGTGAGAGTGGGGTGTAAGGTCCCCCATTACCATTATGTGTTTATTTGTTTTTTTATGTCAGTTTATATTTGCTTTATGTAGTTGTATGAGACTTTGTTTGGCACATACATATTTGTGATTGTTATCTTTTCTTCTTGGAACTTTCCAAGTATGTAGTGACCTTTATCTCATTTGATCACGTTTGGCTTACAGTTTGCATTGTCTGCAAACAGAATAGTTATCCCTGCTTTTTTTCTAGAATACTGTGGCATGGAGAATTGCTTTCCATTTTTGACTTTTACTCTAGGAGTTTATTTTTGGGTTCAAAGTATTTCTTGAATGTAGCATATTGTTGGATCTTGCTTCTAGATCCATTTGGCCCACCTATTTCTTTGATTGGTAAGTTGAGATCCTTTACATTGATAGTCATAACTGATATATACTGATTTTTCCTTTTCATGTTGTTTCCTTGTTCGTTGTCTGTCTTTTTGCTCTGTATAATTGCTTGTCCTGCCTGGTATCTTCTTTCTATTGGTGTTCCTGCTTTTGTGGTCTTAATTATCTCTTTCTAATATGTCTTCAAGAACATTCTGTAGAACTGGTTTCGTAGTCATAAATTTCTTCAGTTGTTGTTTGTCATGAAAGTATCTTATTTCTTCATAAATTTTAAAAGATAGTTTCAATCAATCTGGATTGTAGATTGCTTTCATTTAGGACTTAAAATACTCCAAGCTCTTCTTGATTTTAGAATTTTTATTGAGAAGTCTGCTGTGATTCTGACAGGCTTTCCTTTATAGGTGATATGTTTCTTTTCTTTAACTGCTTTTAATTTTTTTTTCTTGTGTTGAATTTCTGGAATTTTGACTATTATATGCCATGGTATAGATTTACTTTGGTCATGAATATTTGGAGTTCTGCATAATTCATTATTTGTACATCAATTTTTTTTATCCATGTTTGGAAGTTTTCTGCCATTATTACTGTGAAGACATTTTTAATAGCTTTTTTGCTGGCTCTAACATTCTTATTAAGTCAAATCATTCTTATGCTGTTTTGCTTCATCCTGTAGCTACTAGACTGATTTATTCTGGTTTTCTGGTGATTTTTAAGTTATCTTTCTTTTCATGGCCCTAGTTTTGTTTCTATCTTCTAGATCTGATATTCTATCTTTGCCTTCATTCAATCTACTGTGTACCCATCAGTGGAGTTTTTAGTCTCTTGTATTTCTGCTTGCATCTGTTTCTTTGACTCCAGATCTTGCCTGTGTGACATTCCTGGTTTGCAACATTTTTCTGAGCTACTTTATTTGTCTATGAACATTTTTGATAGTCATTTTTAAATTCATGTTAAAGATTATTTTTTCTGTGGCCTCTTCTGTTTGTTTTCTGACTTCTGCTGCTGTCATTTCAGAAAGTTCCAGTTGTTGGCTTCTGGTTTCCTCTGTCTCTTGGTGTTCCAGATTTGTCCTGGAGGGCTAGGTATTTGGGATTACATTTTTATTTTTCCTCTTGTAATTTTCTTTTTTCCATTTTATTTTTTTTCTGTTTTGATGCTTTTAGATTTATAGTGTTAGCCTTACTCTTGATGTCTGTCTTTCCTAGGAAGTGTCTGTCCCTCAGGATATCCCCTAGCTGTTGCTCCTCTTACTCTTTGTTCCAGTAGCACTGTGCCACTTTCATCCCATCACTATACTCCTCTAACTGGCAAGCCATCCTGTGACACAGAGAAGCACAGACAGCACAGAGCACAGGGCCACACTCCACTCACTGACACTACTGTCCCTGGTAATGGACTAAGCATGAGCCACAGGCACCTCTGTCACTATACACATCATCACCATTGTCCTGAGGTCCATCTCATCCTTTTTCTGGCAGTTGTGCGCCACATTTTTTCATTATCCATTCATTTTTCAATGGACATATAAATACTTCCAAGAGTAGCTTTTGTAAATTTGCAGCTATAAACATAAATAAGCATGTATGACTGTAATATGATGTTCAACTTTTTTGAGAAAATACCCAGAAGGGAAATGTTATGGTCAAATGGCATTTCTCTTTTTAGTTTTTGATCCTTTTACTGAGTTTCATGCATATTTATTTTCTTGTAGAAACTGATAATGTATTTTAGAAGTTAGGGATTTGATTTTTATTCCTGTCTGATGATATTTTGTGTTCATAAATTTCCTTCACTTCCCATTTCCTAACATTAGATTTTTTCACTAATTGAGACATATGTATTACCAATATAACTAGTTCATTCTTTCTGATGCAGAGAGAAATTTTTTTAATCTCTATAATCAGCAATCGATGCAGAAACAGTGTTGATCTTTAAGTACAGAAAACTTGGAGTCTAGAAGATGGTAGATCAGTAAGCGGCAAATTAGGGAGCCTTCCTGAGAGAAACATATCAGATGCTGGAATAACACATCCTGAAGACCAAATGGAGGGAGATGGATCCTCTTGACCCAGCAAGAAACTAAAGGGAGAGAAAAAAAGGGAAGAAAAGAAAATCATGGATGGAAGGTTGTAGACAGACTCACTCTCAAGGGAGCCAGTCCCATTGTGTACAAACCACAATCCTGAGACACAAGGTCACAGTGAAGTTGGGGGTTGGTGAGCCTGAGAACCTTGGCAGGAGGAAGCAGTCACAGAGGGGAGCAGTGGAGCTGACAGCAGCACTTCCCTTAGAGATCTGTACTGGCTCCCAGTGAGTGTGAGGAACTTAGTCCTCCCATGAGAGTGGGTGACTGGCTGGGCAATAATTTGGAGTCAGGCAGGACAATCCCAGAACCAGAACTACAGCAGCTTCAGTCAGCCACTCCTAGCACAGTGCAGATTGGTGAGAATTGCTTGGACTGAGTCCTGCCTCTGTGTGCAATCCAGTAGCAAAGGATGAGGTCTCCCTGAAACTACTCCTAACTGTCCACATGGCACACATTAACATGGTGAAAACTACCAGAGCTTGAACAGCTCAGAAGGGAGGGGCCAGCCTGCCCCACCCCTGCTTGTACTTCAGGGGCCATCGGCAGACTGTGAGGGCAGCAATCCCTAGCCAGCATGCTTCAGAGTAATTCAGCCAATACAGGAAGTGCTGGGGACCCACACCTTCCACTCATCTGAAGGAAATCAGAAACATGACAAGAGGAAGAAATGAAAGGAAATCTCCAGACCCCAACACAAACACTACTGGCCCAGGTGAGGTAAACACAGAAGAGATCAGGGGTTGCACACCTGTGTTATCAGAAAAAACATCTGACGTAAAGAATTATCTTTGTGACATTATAAAAGAACTCAAAACAGAAATTCTAATACAAGTAAAGGAAGAGATAAGAAAAATAGTAAAAGAAATGTTAAATACCACTCAGGAAGACACAGATGGAACAATAGAGGGGCAGAGAAAAAGGAGAGAAATCTTCAATGAAAAATATTTTAAAAATCTAGACTACATGAAACAGATTCAAAAAGACTATCATGAAATTAAAAACTCCATTGAAAGCTGGAAAAACTGCTTGAAAGAAACTAAAGAAAGACAAGCTTGAATACAGGTTTGCGACATGTGATCATGAAAGGAAAAATCTAAAACAACAAAGAATTAGGAAGTAGTAATACAAAGGCTAGAAAATGACAAGAGGATCTATAACAAGAATAAAAATGTGAGTGAAGAAGTAGGGGTAAACACAAATGAAATACAAAGGCTATTTATGGAAATAATTAAAGAAAACTTCCCAAGCATAGGAAAAGGAAGTGTTATCCAGATATATGAGCATAAAGAACTCCAGCCAGCTATAACCAAAGTAGATCTACACCCAGACATATAATAATCAAGATCCCAGAAATTCAACACAAGAACAGAATATTAAAAGCTGTCAGAGAATAGAAACAGATCACCTATAAAGGAAAACCCATCAGAATCACAATATACTTCTTGACACAAACCATCAAATCAAGAAGAGCTTGGAATGAAGTATTCCAGGCCCTGAAAGAAAATAACCTCCAACCTGGATTGAGGTACCCTGAAAACTAGCTCTTAAAATTAATGGAAAAACAAGATGCTTCCATGACAAAAAACAAACTGGGGGAGTTTGTGATCACCAATCTAACCCTACAGAAAATACTGAAAAGCCTTCTAGAGAGAAAGAAAATAAAAAAACAAAAAACTATGGTTTCAAGAAGAGTGACAGAGGAGGCTCACTGAAGGGGGCAGACACCGGAGTGAAGGGGAAAAGTAGACAACCAACAGCAGAAAAATAGCATGGCAGAGATGAGGCAGAGACGGTTGGCTACAACCATTAAGATGGATAGCCTGGATACACTAATGAAAAGAAACACAGGCAGAGTGTACCAGGAGATAGGGTACATCAAAATGCACTGCATATAAATATATTTAACCTGAAAGAAGGTTTATGGACTAAAAGTCAAAGATGAGAAAATAATGCTATATGTGACAGGGAACCAGAAAAAAAAAAATAGGGGTAGTTCGCCCATCAACTGCAGATTGGTTAGAAAGACTTTATACAATGGAGAACTACTCAGCTATAAGGAAGGAAACCTTGAGGCTCTTGTAGGTAAATGTATACAACTTGAGACCCAGCTCAGGGGTATAAAGTTTTAGAATCACTTAGGTAAACAGCAGGTTGCCTCCCTAATCTAAAAACTAAAGGAGTTAGTGGGATACAAATGATACAATGTACCTTGGAAAAGTGAAAGGGGAGGAACTGTCTAAATAGAGAAGGCAGAGGACATTGTTAATCTTGTACCATGATTTGAAACCCATATTGCTTTCATCGCTCTGTTTAGTTTTTATATTCTGTTCTAGTTTGTCTACTTGTACTAGATTTGAGGGCATAGACAGCTACTCCAAGATAGCAGGATATACTACGGTAACCATTTTTAATTTCCTATTAGCATAATCTAAAACCCTGTATTGCTTTCACTGCCTCATTTTGACTGATTTTATTAGAATCCATTATGTTTGATAGTATCAAGTCTGAGAGTATAGGCAACTACTCTGAAGACAATAAGATGCACTATGATACCCATTCTAGTTTGATTATTAACCTGTTTTGAAGACCTATAATGTCTCCAGTGTTTTGTTTTTATTGATTTTGTTCTCCACTGCTACATTCAATTTTATTGTACCTGGTGATATGGGCAATTCTATTGAAGATAACAAGAAACATCATAGTAACCATTGTAGATCACCATGCATCGTGGTTTTAAATCATGTACTATGGCCATTCTTTTGTTTTGAATGACCCCAAGTTTTTCTCATTTAGTTTTATTCTTTTCAAAATAAAAAAAAAATTAATAAAGATATTGAAATAAAAGTTTATTAATAAAAAAGCATAGAAAACTTTTTCATTAAAATAATGCATGCAATAGGAAGTTTCAGTCTTATAAGTGTCATTTTACATTGTGTATTTTGTTTTAAGTTATCTCAAGTGAAGTTTCAGTAAATAATGTGTCCATTTCAAAAATTATCAAATGATTTTTTTATTGGCTTATTTATTAGTTTTCTCTATTTTATATATTTTTATCACTACTCATCAGTTGCTCGTTTTTCTTTTCTTTTACATGCCACTTTTATTAATTTTATAGAATGTTATATAATTTTAAGTGTTTTTGTGGACAAACTTTTGATTGTTCTTAATTTTTTTTAACCTCAAGAAAGTATTGCTCATGTCAAATTACATACACAATCTCTTATTGATTCTGCTAGAAGTTTATATTTTCTTTTATATTTAACATTGTAATCCATCTGGACACTTTGTGAGGGCAGGTGTGTGTGTGTGTGTGTGTGTGTGTGTGTGTGTGTGCATTCACATCAATCAAATAGATCTCTAAAGACATTTATCATTGACACCATTTTGTATGCATTCCATCTTTTCCTTAATGATTTTACCGATAATCCTATTAGCCAAATTCCTTTATATACCGAGTTCATTTCTGTGCTCCCCATTGCTTTTACTAACCTATTTTTCTTTATTTCTGTGTACATACTACAGATTTCCTTGTTTGCTTTGCAGTATGATTGTTTTTTCAGAGAACTATTTGCTGATCTTCTGTCAGTTGACACAACTAGGAAATATGTGGCAGGTGTATGATATTTTAAGGTGTCACAGTGGCCGAGTCTGTGGCAAGAGCTTTTGTAAGTGAAGTCCAGATATGTTGACAGAATTTCACTTAATGCATAATTATCTTAAATAAAATGTCAGTAATACCTCCCTATGAGAAGGTCTTTTCACAGATGAACTAAACAAAACAAAGAACAAATAATTAAAAACAGTTTTTCATTTGCAATTTAGATTTGATTTGGAATTCTTTAATCTCATGAACTGGTTTTATGAATTAAAAATTAGTTAAAGGTAATAAAGGATAAATATTGCTGCTAACCATTTATGATAAAAGATTCCCCATACATTTTATGTTTTCAAGAAAGTTGTGTTTTACCCATTTAGATTTTGCACATTCTCATTAGACTGGTCAAGCAGAATCTTACCAGATATGTCAATACTGTGATTTGAATTAATTTTTTGGTTTGTTTTTGTTTCTCTTTTCCACTGTATTTTTTATTATGTATATCCATGAGATTTTCTAGTTGTTGTATCTTGTACATATGAACAAAAAGTTTATCAGTTTTTGTGTTGAGATGGTACATAATCATTTTTAGAGATGTACTTTGTTCTAATTTTACAATTTGATGATTATTTTTCATGATATACATAATCATGTATTCTATGAGTGATTACTTCTGAACTTTACCATATCTCATGATTGTATTGCCTCATATAGTTACATTAACTAAGAATTCAAGCAGTAATAATAAAGGCATCCTTGTCTTGTTTCTTACATTAACAAGTGACAATGATATTTTATCTTCAAATATCATCAACTATATTGTTGTCTCTGTTCTTACTAGATATATGTAATCAGAATATCAACTACCTTTATAATGAAATTTCAACATGAAAACCAGTGTATTTTCTCTGGGAAAAACATTTTGATAATTGTTATAATGTAACTTGGTTACTAAAAAACAAGAAATGGGAAAAACTGACCTAACTATTTTTTGATGATTTATAACTGATTATAGTAACCATTGAAAAGAAATAGTTGTTTCTTTTTCTGTGTATCTGTACATTTACATTGATTTTCTTAGAATCTTATGTGGCTATAATATTATTTTTCAGTGCTAATACTAATGCAGCTAGATAACTTACACCTTAAAAGAACATATTATGGTGGGGCACTCCTGTAGTTGTTTTGTGTACACTGACTCATTTTACCCCATGATAGCTCCATGATGTATTTTTATCTTCACTGTAAAGATAATAAAAATAAGCAGCAGCAAATAAATAATTTTCTCCGTTTCATACCACCAACAATTCTCCAAATTGGAACTTATTGTTGAAGTTGACATTTTAATCAAGTATAGCTTAATACTCTTCTCCTCTGGAATCTCTAATAATGTACTCCACTGTTCAATTCCTGTGCAGCACCAACAGAAATGAACTCTTCTTTCTCTTCTGTTTGTTTTGAATTCTTTCTTGTGCTAACGAAGGCTCTGTGTTTGTTGTGTCTTTTGCATCCACCACTGAATATTTCTGATATGTGCAGTTGTAGCAATATCCAGTAGCAGAGCTGGGTGAGGGTACTGGTAGCACCTACATGGCATTGAACTCAATCATTGTTTTCAGTATATTTTTGGATACACTTCCTTCCACAAAGTTTCTAATATTTTCTGTCCATTTTCCTATAGGTACTTCATATTGCCAGCGAATTCAGGGAGCTGCACAACATTCTTTCATCAAATTTATCTTGTGCTTTTATTAGCTAGTGTTGCTTTTGCTAATTTTATTCTAGGTCTCCTACAGAGTGATATCTTTATCAGTGAATGAATGCTTCAATGCCTGTAAAGCAATGGAGAGAATGTCAATGGATCTTTGGCATAGTCATATCAGAAACTAGTCAAAATCATGCTTAAATGCCAAGATGGAAATTCAACAGCAGGGCGAAAGTTAATCAAATCATTGCCTATGGTCACCTGGCATCAAGTGCTTGTTTGCAGGAATGAATTTTAGGAATTGAGTTGTTCTTATAGGAGAATAGTAGAATTTGTATGAAGAATTTATGGATTTAAAGAGAGGCAACTGTTTTGAACACCAATGGACAGCTTAAAGAAAGAGAATGACAAGTTAAAATCCTTGAATTCTGGGCTCAGAGCACTGACTAAAATCTAGAGAGTTTCTGGGATCACAATAAAAGAAGCTCTTATCTTTGATTGCTTCAGAGACTGAGTTGGCAAACAACAAAATATCATCATAGAAATAGGAAAATTAGAGTATCAGTTCAATTCAGAGTTTTCTCTTGTATCATGCAAAAATTAGAGAATTGGTAGAGAGAGTATTGGAACCTTAAACATTCATTCCTATTGATAGTTTGTTGACACTGAAGCACATGCAAAAAATCCTATAGCCCCTTACTAAAGTAGGACTTACCTGCAGAAATATAAATCTACAAATCTTTTATGAGTTCTTAGGTACATGCATTAAACGCACATTAATGTATTTTTGGCCACAACTGTGTGGTTCATAGTGATACATGTTTTGACTATCAAAACTGGATTCAAGAATGCTGGGTTTGATATGGAAACTGCCCAACGCATTTGGTATTGGAGTTAGAAGTATATCTAAAGAGGTTTAAATTGTATTCTTTTGAGTACTAATGAAATAATTTTTTTCTATGATAAATTTTCCATCATATAGGAGCAGCTTTGTTAAAAAGGAAAGGAAACATTTATATGAACTCAGACTGCTAAAGGGACAGTTTCTAATGAGCATATTTTGGGTCCACCATACTTACTTTATCCGGTCAGAATTGGGTTTCATAGTCAGAATAATATAGTCATCTGTTTGTCTTTGCCTTGCCAGCCAGAGTAAGTCAACTGATCTGCTTTCTTCATACTTGATGTTTCATTTTGAATTTTGAGGAAGCAAAACAAAGAAAAATTTTTAAAAATTGACCATAATTGTGTCATGGTGGCTGTGCCCAGTGACAATGGGTGCACTCTACTGGTATCAAGTATCGTTGGCCTCTGTGTTCTAGCGAGGGAACCATTCTGATGAGGCTTTCCTCCAGTTCCTGGTAGTAGGCATTCCTGTTTTCCAAACTCTGTTTCTCTTCCCTTCGAGCTGAGTATAGTACCTACTTGGTAGCATCCTGTATACAGTACTTAGTACACCATTTCAGGGTTCACTGTCTCTCTTAGCATGACCTCCAATGGAGTGGTCTCCCTGATCCCGTACTGTTAATTTAAGTGCCCTTCTAAAAGCTTGTAGCTATGTTTTTATCACTGTACTTCTTTACCTATATTACAATTGTTTTCTTTCTCATTTTAGCTTTCATCTTCAAAATAGCATTAAAACTTTTCTGAGGTTAAGATAGACTAATCTCTCAGAGTTTTGTGCAAAAGACAAATATGGAAACATTGTAACTATGTGGTTAATACTAACTGTAGCTGGTCCTCTGGCCTTTATTTTATTCTGACTATTGGATTTTTACTTTTCAGCTCAAATTCTCACTTCTGTACTTTAGTGTTTGATTAGACATTGACAAAGCAAGCACTAATTCTGCCAATTGTCTTTTGTTGGTTTTGGCTAGTGGAAAACACTAGAGTTAGCTGTTAAAATGAAGGAAGAAGAGGAAATTCTTCCAAATTTTGTTTGGTGTTGGCTTCTTTTATACTCTACTGTTAGCAGCAGCACCTTGTTTGATGGAGTGTTTAGTTTCTCGGTATCTACAGATCCAGCCTCAGTGAACTCCTGCCAGCTGTCCCTGCTGCTGCTCCTTGTCCGTCTCTAGAGTTGTGAGCTTAGGATCAGAGGATGGGAGACATCAGTGCACACACTGCCCTTTCTCTGAGCTCCAAACTTCACCTACGCAGAATCCTACCTCCAAGTTTATGTGCTTAGACCTACCTCCAGAGTTGAGCAGCTGCAGGTGGTAGATCCTCCTTTCATATTAACATGTTTTCTTCTTACCCTTTTAGTTTTTCATACCTAATTAACAATTGTGTACATAAAATAATTTCTGTTTAATTAATTGATTTCTGTCTTGTTTCTTACTGAAACCTGACTTATACAAATTCATTCTTACAGAACAGCAGGCAAAATATGTCAGTGCTACCGTAACTGTCTGTTCTGGCTGATTTAAGTCACGATTAGGAAAAGTGCATCCTTTCACTTGTGTTTCTGGATGTGGTAGGCTAACTCAGGGAGCAAGAAAAAGTCCATGTGGGTAAGCTGATTTCAATTGTATTTTCAGTTTTCACAATCAAAAGATATAATGAGGATACTTATGATTTATTCTCTTTATGTTTGCATTGTTTGAATAATTCACAAAATGATTTATGCATCAATCAGGGACTTTATAAAAGAGATTAAGTAATCAAGTTGGATATCTTGAGATGAGTTTTCTACAAAAGTTAAGAGAAGGTATAGAGAAGTCTAAAGATGTAATACAGCACCTCAGGGCCAATTACAGTAGAGACACCCATTGTCCTCTTTACATCTATAAGGACTGAAATGTATTGCGAGATCCTTGTGACAAGAATCACCTATCACAGGCTGTGGCCTTTGGTAGAGGTATGCAGTCAATGTACAGACAAAATGGAAGAGAAATAAATATCCTTCTTCCTGTGATCATCTGCCAGGAATCCCTATTGACAAGGCTCATCTGGAAACTCGAAGACAAGGGAACCGCTTCACATAATTCACACCCGTCAGTTTTGGGGTGTCTAGTAGGGGGGATGGTAAGAGGAATAGAGGATCTGGAGAAATGAATGAGGATACTTTGCACAAAAGGGTTAATTATAAGAGTGATAAAAACCTGTTGGATAACAGTGACACCTTCAAGAAGAAATCGTCTCAAACAAATGAAGAAAATACAGTGAAGTCAGGTCGGAAACAAGGTGGGTGGAAGAGGACATTGACAAAGCATATCTGGGAGCGCACAAGTTAAATGTCCAAGAGAAACACGTTGACATCAGAAAGCATGAGTTAAATTCCAAATATAAGCATTCTAAGATAAAATTTTACTTTTCAGGTTAAATATAGATCCTTACCAAATTTTCACCTTGGTTCTGGGAAGCATTTCATTATTAAGTAGAAATACTGACATTGTCTGACACATTCCTCTACGCAAATTGTGTATATATGTGTGATTTACCATTTCAAAATATAGCATGTAATAAGTTGCAGGCATTTATAATTAATTAAGCTGTTTCACAGCCATTTCAAAGAATATTTTTCCAGGATATTTGACTGTATAATGCTATTCATGATTTATTTATAGATCTGTGATGAAGACATAGCTAATCATCATAATTAATTGGTATTTTTGTGTGTTGAGGCCTAATCACAAAATCTTTCACATGCTGCCTCAAAGGAAAGCTGGCTACAGGGCAAACATTTAAGATGAACTCTGCTTATTGTTTTTAATGCACAGCTCCACTGTATTGTTTTATTTATTAGCTAATTTGGGCTGATTTTACAATGACAGGACAAGTAGCCCATTTGGTCAATTAAACATTTAAAAAGTTTTCTTGAATAAACAAACAAAAAATCATGTTTGTCCCAGTACATAAAAAATTAGTTATTTTTTGTCTTATTATGTTGTATTGTCAGAAACACTATGAAAACTGGTTTAAAGTCACTGCAGACTTTTCAAATTTAGCTGTCAACTTTGTCCTTTATTTCTAAGAAAAGCAATTTTAACTTGTTTTTATGCAATCAATGAAGATTTTTGTTTTGCCTATTTTCTTATACTATTAAAAATCTTGGAGGGAGACCTTCAGAGTACTGGCTTTCATGTTTAAATATTCAAATAGTGATAAACAACCTGCACAACAGGCAAAAATGGATATCAATTTTTTCTAACAAATGGAGGCCACCTTGGGTTACTATTAGGGTGATCATTAGCCTCCGTTTATAGAAGCAGCGTTTGGAAGTCTGACTTAGAAGAACAGGGCACAATCAGCACTCTCTTTTCCCAGTTTTCCATAGGAAGGGGAGAAGGAAAGAATGTGCCAGCGTGTGCCTAGTCTTTTTCAGATGTACACATCTCTGACTGGGGGTGTGGTGGTGCACATCTGTAATCCTTGAGGTCTGCGAGCTAAGGCAGAAAGATGTCATGTCTGAGCCTTGTCTGGTCAACATAGTGATTTATGTGAGATTCTTCTCAGAATAAAGGAAAAAAATAATAAGAAAAAGGGCTTGGGATATAGCTCAGTGTTACGACCCTGGATTCAATCCCCTGTAGAGTCAAAGAAAAAGCATAAATTTCTTAGATCACTCCACTTCTCAAAGTTAAAAAATCAAAGAATGAGAGAGAGGAGCAGATTTTTGATATTGTTTTTTGTTTCTTTGGAGAGGGTCTCACCATGAAATTCAGGCTGGCCTCAAATTTGCCTTGACCCTCCTAGTTAGGCCTCCTAAGTACTGGAATTATAGGTGTGTGCCATCATGTCCAACAGGGCCAAGTTCATTGACTGATTTCTTTGCAAAGGAGAGTTGGGAATGAAACATTTAACTTTACTGAAAAGAAAAAAAAAGCCAAAATATTCTCTATGTCTCTATTTAGGTTAAGTGATCCATTAAATACTTAAATATTAAGCATCTAATGTAGTAAGTTTAATAATAATCAAGTGATCTGTCACATGCTGGTATCCAAAGGAGAAAATAAGGACTTAGTGTTAAGATTTCTTTACTTCTAATGATTCCAGGTTGAATTGGGATGACAGAGAACAAGAGGAGTAAGGACTATGACCAGAAAACACAAGCACCTGGTCTTCCATGGTGAAAACCATTTTCCTGAAGACTACTCAGGTGGTAACCTTAGTGGACCAAGTGACTGAATGTAGACATGTCATAGAACATGGCCAGTGCCGT
Organism: Cavia porcellus; assembly: GCF_034190915.1. Taxonomy (NCBI): domain Eukaryota; kingdom Metazoa; phylum Chordata; class Mammalia; order Rodentia; family Caviidae; genus Cavia; species Cavia porcellus. The sequence continues at coordinate 59,092,607 of NW_026947505.1, forward strand.
ACAGCCTCAGTGTGTTGTACTTTTTAAAGAATATTTTGTGAAGAACATCATTGATGGTTTTTTGCACTTGTCATTACCTGCAACAGGAATGATAGCGATAATCTTCAATATACACGTGTTGCCATAAAAACTGAAATTTTCCAACCTAGACCTGCACAGCAGTGGAAAAAAGGATAGCAGGCGTCCTGATCAGTCAACCCCTCTCAAACAGGCCTCAGCTCCAGGGAGTTCTTCACCCCTCCCCGAAAAGCACCCATCCTGCTACTGGGTAAGGTGTAGGTCACTTGGCGCAGTGCAGTCAACTCTGAACAGGCGGCACTGCATTAAACTTTACAGGTCTAGAGGACAAACAGTTCCTCCCATGGCTCAGTTCTCTGGTCATATTCCTCCTTCCAGGGCACAAATCCCATGTTGAGCTGCAAACCTGATCTCACTGAGTACTTTGAGATCCCATTCTTTAATAGATCATCTGATAAATACAAGCCTGTTTTTCTCAGGATGAGACAATAATTCAGTCAGATTATGTCAATGATCAAATATTAACTATGATGTAAGAAAAAGGACTATAGCACTACATGGTTGGTTTTTTTTAGGACAAATAAATTTCTATATATGCTTTTGCTTTTTACCTAAAAACACCATTTTTTTTCCATGAAGGATGGCTCATCTTCTAGATATTAACTTCCAGATTTTCTGGAATTGAAATAATTTTTCCAATTGAATTATTAAATAAGCTAAAATATTTTGTTATTCTTCTATATCTGTGCATTTTTTGTGGCCATCTTACCTCAGCTATCTGAGTAACTGGAATTACAGTTGTGTGCCATTATATCCTGATACTTAGGCAGCTTTGTTCTGTGAATTTAAAAAAAAAATAACTATCATACTCACAAATGAAATAAATCAGAGTCACATGTGCAAACATTATATTGTCTCCCTAGTGTAAGAAACGGAAAGATTAAATAAGCTCCAAAAGTGCAAAAGATACTGTGAGGGTGAAAGGGGAAGAAACTGCTCAGAAGGAAAGAACAGTGTGATGGGGAAAGGAGAAAAGAAGGAGGGAAAATATACATACATATGATAGATAATTATACTACTAATTCCTATTAATTCAGCAAAAATGGTTTATGCTTCCAGTGTTTGATCATTTTTCACGCCTGTATCTTGTAGTCTGTACAACCACTTTGAAGATAACAATATGCCATGTATTAACCATTGCTAATCTCCTCTTCATTTTGAAAATCTGTATCATGATTTTTATTCTTCTTTCATTTTAAAATTTTAAAAAGACATTAACTGATCACTCAATTCATCAACTTTCTTGTGCAGAAATTATAACTATCAAATTATTTATAATGAAGCCTTATTGAGAAAGCACCAGGAAAACCCAACACGGTGAATATTCCTTCAGATGAGAGATTCTAACAAAACGCAAACCACATTAACATAATAAGAATGAATGAGTCTAGCACAAAACTTTCTTACAAGTATGAGAAGAATTGGGAGTCAAATATTAATTATATGTAATATATATTATAAAATATATACTATATGATTTTTTTGCATTTATGCTGTAAAAATCACTTTGTCTAATGTTTATCTTATGTGGTTTTCCTAACTGAAACATATTAATAAAACAAATCTATGAAGAATTGATTTATGTGACTGTGTTATGCAGCTTCAGCTACTGTCATTAATTATCAGAGACTATATACCAAGTTCCTCAATAAGGGACATTTATTTCTCAGTGTTCTGAAGACCGGAAAATCATCTGAGAATCAAGACAAAATTCCTGGTGAGAGCCCTCCTCCAGCTTATAGACAGCCACTTCTCCATGCTGCGTACACCGTAAAGAACAATCTCACTGTCTTCCTCTTCTTAGAGACACTAATTTTATGAAAAGGGCCCCACTCTCATGAATTCATCTTGGTATTTCTTCAGAAGATTTTATTCCCAGACACTATTATCTTATGGGTGACAAATTTAATATGTAAATTTTTAAAGTTGATTCACAATTTAGTCCAAAGCATTATCTACTATTCTTTTATTTGGTAGGGGTTGAGACAAGGTCTTGCTCTGTAATTAAGGAGGTCCTTGAACTCACAAGATCCTCCTGCCTCAGCCTTCCTACTATTGGGATCATAGGCAAGCATCATCACACCTAGCTTGCCATCTACTGTTCACTTTTAAGACAAGTAGACACATGAGTCTTCTAGAAGAGGGATACAGTGTTGAACTTCACCATGCATTGTTCTGGCAGCAGTGAAATGAGAGGACAGTGGTCTGGGAATGGGTTCTAGCTGAGGGCCGGAGCCTGCATAACAGGCTTATAATTTCTCTTTCCTTAGGGATAGTCTACCAAAGGGTTTTCCCAGAGATGTGTGAGATTTCTAAATGAGATACAGAATGGTCAGTGTCAAAACAATAATGGAAAGTTAAATCTAAAATGTCATTTACATAATTTCTTCTTTTTACAGTTCGACACGATATATGAGTTAAATTTCTGAAGTAATTAATTCTGAGAGTGACAAACTGGTAAACTGATCAACTTCAAGTAAAGAAAAATCAATCTAAAAGGAAGATAATTGCAAACTGTGTCCAAAACCGACAACTCACTGTCTAATTAAGTTTTTACACTCTTCACTGAATATTATTCTTTCACAGGACACTAGATTTGGTCTGCTTAAAACATACCTTGTGAAATTTTAAACTGTGTATTTGTATCCAGTTGGTTGAATCATTTAAAAAGATTTCTCAAGCAGTGTTGTTAAAAGTGGTGAGTAATTTGTAAAACACATACAGCAAAACAAGAGAAACAATGGGATTTGAAAGAGACATATTAAGGGACTCTTGCGAAGGTGTTAAATCATTGGGTTAATTATTATTTCCTGAAAGTTAATGATAAGAACTAATGGCTCAAGAGTGTGTGTATGTGGGGGGAACAAACAGAACTGAAAAGTAATTTATCTCACAAGTGTAGGAAAGAGGGTCTCCTTTGAAGATGTGTGCTTATTATGATTGATTGAAAGACCATTAGATACTGATTGTGCTGGGTTGAAACAGGGCCGCAACACATGCTCACTTCACAGTAAGAGTGAGCAGGTATCCTCACAATGATTATTTCACCTCGTTTTATTACCTGGAAGCACATATTTTCCCTATCATCCTTCCTTGAAGAAACATTGTCTACCCATCTTTAAAAGGAATGCACAAAATATGAAAGCACTTTACTGCTTGACTGTTCAAAGGATGTAGGAAAGTTCAACTAGCACAGAAACAAAAAGAACTACTGCTTTTTATGTCTTGTTTATTTATACCAACTAAGAAAGCAGAAATCATCCCCAAAGTAGTGTAATGAATAATGATTGAAATTGCAGAAATTATTGTGATTAATCATGTTTACCCTGCTTGGTTTTGCTAATTGAAAATCAAGGTAGAATCTCCCTCTAGATAGATTCTGTATTTTATTAAATTTGTAAAATCATAAAACAGTTATGTCATTCTCAATTCTCAAAAATAACTGTGTTGGTTTTGAAACTGCCAGACCTCATTTTCAGATTGTGCATTACACAAACAGGAAAGCAATATGATGTAGGGACCTAAATGTTCCGGATTTGACCATTACAAGAGCTAGAGGTCCTCTGGCCTCTGTTTGCAAATTGCATATAAATTGCATCCACAAATATCCTTGTCTGTGATGGGCCATAAAACAGGTTGAATGTTGGATATTTATATACAGTGGTAGGTCTCAGGAGCTTAGCTTTACATTATCGGTATTTTTGTGTAATCATTGATTACAGTAATCTGTTTGTCTTTTTAAAATGGAAATAATAATTAAAGCTCCTCTTCCTCCTCGTCCACCTCCTTCCCTCCCTCCCTCCTCCTCCTCTTCCCACCACCCTTCTCTCCCTCCTCTCACTTCTCCTCCTCCGGCTCTTCCTTCTTCTTATCCTCCAACTTTGCAGTTAATGAAGTTTAAACAAAGGTTCAATCTAGTGGATGAGTTGGTTTGGGCTTTTGACTTAATGAACTGGCTCAGTTTCAAAACTGTCAATTAATGAGTTTGCTCTGTCTCTATTCTCCACTCTTTAGCTGTCTGCTTATCTTAATCTATTGACTTGGTTTTATGTATTAGCATAGTTTCCACTGATGAAATGTATCCAAATACAGGTGCTTCAATAAACCACTTGTTCAATAGAAGAAACCATAAAAGTTTTTATTCTGCTTCTTGTATTTGTTAGTCAATAAAATGAGTTATTCATTGGAATGTGACCGAGTACAATAGATAGGGTGGGAGCTCCAGAGGAAGAGCGGGATGGTTTTCCTGCTGTTGGGAGAGATGTTCCAGGGCTACTGTTCTCCGAGTTGTGTGGATGCCTGGAAGGAGGCAGCTGTGTGAAGTCCTGAATCACACCGCACACAGCTGCTGTGTGGTCTGCTAGAACACAGCCACACTGATGAAGCCTTCAGTATTTTAAAAGACAGTATTTTCTGGCCATCTGTAAATCACAGAAGAACAGAAGTAGGTAGGTTATTTTTTTCTTGTCCTGGTCAAGCTATTTTCCATTTTGGGGGGATCAGATTCTGCATTTTATCTTATTTTCTTATCCTGTTTCATTTAATTTTCCTCAAGTATTTACTTATCAAAAGATACCACTGACTAAAGTAGTGAAACCTTTACCTATCACTTCGATTTAACATGTTCTTATATAGCACTGACAAATTCTTAGAATGTTTACATATAACTTTGTATGATTTATGGCAGTGACTTTATTTTTAAATTTTTATGTTTCATTTCCTTGAATAAAGATAGTATTTTACTGTTTTCAGGCTGGTCCTTTTTATTAAGTTTATTGGATATATATATTCATCATAGAAAATTTGTACCCATACAAGATATATTTTAATTTTTATTTTTTACCCATACTCTTCCCTTCCCTTCAAACCTTCTTCCCTTCCATATTTATTAAAGCTCTTTGTTTCCATTTTTTCCTTTGTTTGTTCCTTGTTTTTTTTCCCCTTCCTTCCTCTCCCCTCCACCCTCCCTAAAAGCTGTTCTTATTTGAGAATTTTCTTTGGGTTTCATATTATGTAGAATACATTTTGGTTTACACTTCTAGTTCTTTGCATGCCAGAGAAACAATGTGGTGTTTACACATTGTGTTTGATTTATTTCACTGACAAGTATGGTCTCAACTGGCATCCATTTACCTAGAATGTCTCAAAATTATTTTTCTTTATGGCTAAATAGTACTCCATTGTATTAAAAACAAGACAAAATGAAACAAAATCTTCTTTATCCATTCATTAGTTGATGGGCATTTGGGCTGTTTCCAAGATTTAGCCATTATTAATTGTGCTGTTATAAGCATAAGTGTGCATATATTTCTGTGGTATGATACTTTTAATTCTTTCAAGAAAATACAAAAAGGGAAATTTTTGGGTAAAACGGAACGTCTAGTTTTAGTGTTTTGAGGACTCTCCACACTATATCCAGTGGCTGCAACAGTTTACACTCCCACCAACAGCAGAGGATTCCTTTTCCCCCACGGCCTCACTAGCATTTGTAATTGGTTGATGTCTTGATAATTGCCATTCTTCTGGGAGAGAGGTGGAGTCTCAGGGTTGTCTTAATTTGCATCTCTTGAATGACCAATGATGTTGACCTTTTTTTTCATATATTTATTTTCCATTTCTATTTCCTCATCTGAGAAGCATGTATTCATTTCAGATGCCCATTTTTGTCTTGCATCTTTAACTTAGGGGGATATGATTTTTTTTTTTTTTTAGTTCTTTGATACTTACATCATATTCCTTTGACAGAAAAAAGGCAGGCAAAAATATTTTCCCACTCTGTAGGTTGTCTCTTCACTCTGTTGGTTGTTTCTTTTTGTGTACAAAAGCTTTTTAGTAGGATGAGATCCCATTCATTCTGTATAACATTTCTTGCATGTTTGGGATTTTGCTCATGATGTCTTTGGTTATACATATGTCTTCAAGAGTTCTACCTATTGTCTCTCCCAGGAGATGGAGTGTTCCTGCTTTAATATATAGAATTTTGATTTATTTAGATTTTAGTTTAGTGCATGGTCAGAGATATGAGTCTTGTTTTAGACTTCTTGAGAGTAAGATTTTCCAGCACCATGTATTAAAGAGTCTATCTTTCTTCCAGTGGAGATCTTTGGCTTCCTTGTTGAAGACAAGCTTGCTGAGTGTTTTTGGAGTTATTTTTGCATCTTCTACTCTGTTCCATTTATCCTTGAATTTGTATGTATGTTTTTTGTGCAAGTATAATACTGTTTTAATCACAGTAGCTTTGTAGTATAATTTAAAGTGTGAGACTGTGATGACTCCTGTCTTGCCTTTGTTGCCTAGAATTGTTTTTGCTGTTTTAGGTCTCTAAAATTATAATTCTGTTAGAATTTTAGTCAGGACTGCATTAAATCTGTACAAAAATTTTGGAAGCATGGCTGTTTTCACTGTGTTGGTTCTTTTTACCTAAGATAAAGGAATTTCTCCATTTTTTGATGTTCCTTCCATTTCCTTTATCAGGTTACTGTAATTTTCAGTGTAAAGATCTTTATTTCCTTTATTAGATCACTTAAGTACTTAATTTTATGAGGTTATTATGAAAGATTTTGTTTCTCTAAACTCAGTGAGTTTATTATTTTTGTAAAGAAATGCTATTGATTTTGAGTGTTCACTTTGTATCCAGCTATGTGACTGAACTTGGTTATTAAATCTAAAATTATTTTGTTCAAATTTTAGGTATACTTTTATGAAAAGTATCACATAATCTAAAAATAATGATAATTTAACTTCTCCCTTTCCTATCAGTATTGGTTTTGTTTCTCTCTCTTGTCTAATGGATCTGGCTAATGTTTCCAGAACTACACTGAATAGGAGTGGTGATATCAGACATCCTTATATTGTTCCTGATTTTATAGTGAAGGCTTTCAGTTTTTTGACCATTTGCTTGGCAGGTAATTTGTCATAGATGGCTTTATCAGATTGAGATAAAGACCAACTGTTCTAATTTTCTATAGAGTCTTTTTCATGAATGAGTATTTGATTCTGTCAAATGCTTCTCCTGTATCTATTAAGATGATCATCTGATTTTTGTTTCAATTTCATTGACATGGTGAGTTACATTTATTGATTTGTGTGTGCTGAACTATCTCTGCATCCCTGGGATGAACCCTATTTGGTCATTGAATAAAATATTTTGTTGATTTATTGCATTCTGCTTGCCAGTACCTTATTTATTGAGGTTTTTTCATCTATGTTCATTAGAAAGATTGGCCTATGGATCTCCTTTTTTGTTGGATCCTTTGCTGGTTTTGGTATGAAAGTAATACTTGTTTCCAGAATTACTTTGGGAGTATGACTTTCCTTTCAGTTTCATTAAAGAGTTTGATGTGTAATGGCATTAGAGCTTCTCTAAATTTCTTGTAGAATTCAGCAGCAACTCCTGGAATTTTCATTACTGATAAATTTTTAATTACATTTTAAATTATTTGAATGATATTGAGTTATTTAGAATTTTATTTCTTTTTGATTCAGCCTTGGCAGTTCATATGTATCCAGGAATGTGTTCATTTCTCTTTTTTTGCATTTTATTGGAATAAATGTTTTTGATATTGATATTGATTCTCTGGATTTCTGTAGGATCCATTGTAATTTTACCCCTTTCATTCCTAATTTCATGGATCTGAGTCTTTCTTTTTTTTACTTTTGATATGTTTGGCTAAGGGTTTATTGATTTTATTTAACCTTTCAAAGAACCAACTCTTTGATCCATTGATTCTTTATATTGTATTCTTAGTCTCAATTGCTTTGATTTCTACTCTATACTTTCCAGTCTGGTGCAACGTTTTAGCTTGGCTTGTTTTTTTTTTTTTCTAGAAGTTTGAAGTTCCACATTAGGTTGTTTGTTTGAGCTCACTCTGTTTCCCTGATGTGAGAGTTCACCGTTGTAAATTTCCTTCATAGGACAACTTTTATTTCATCTTATAAGTTCTGGTATGTTATATCAGCATTATCATTTATTATAGATATTGTTTAATTGCTTCCTTAGTTTGATCTGTGACCTATTAGTTTTCCAGGGGGATATTATTAATTTCCATGTATTTATAGAGTTTTTGTATTTTCTTTTTCCATTTATTTCTAATTACATTGCACTATGGTCTGATAATATGCATAAGATAATTTCAGTTTACTTGCATATACTTAAGCATGTTCTACAAGTCAGTATGGGGTCTATTTTGGAAAATGTCACATGTGCAGCGAAAAGAGTGTATTCTAATGTGGGATGGAACACTCTGTAGACATCTATTAAGTCCATTAATTAATTATTTGGTCTAATTCTGATAGTTCTTTGTTGATTTTTTAAATCTATTTGACCTATTTGTGACAGAGAGGTTCCCTATTGCAATTGTGCTGGTGCTTATTTGATTTCTTTCTTTCTTTCTTTCTTTATTTCTTTCTTTCTTTCATGGTACTGGGGATTGAACTCAGGATCTTGTGCATGCAAGCACTCAATCACTGAGCTACTTCTCCAATCCAGTTTTTGTTTGTTTGTTTGCTTGGTACTAGAAATCAAACTCAGTACCTTGCACTTGCCAGGCAAGGACTGTGTTGCTGAGCTATATCCCTGGCTATTTGATTTTTCATGTCCATTAATATTTAGTTTATATAATTGGTTGTGCCAGTATTTGGTGCATGATATATATATGATTGTTCTCTCTTTCTTCTGGAGTTTTCCCTTAACAAGTATCTAATGACTTTTTTTTTTTTTTTTTTTTTTTTTTTTTTTTTTTGTCTCTAGTCTGGGCTTGAGAGGGATCACTTTCCCTGAAAATTAAATACCTACTCCTGCTTTTATCTGTTTTCCTGCCACATGAGATATTGTTTTCTGACCTTTGATTTTTAGTCTATGAATTTCTTTTTAAGTTAAATGTGTTTCTTTTATGCAGCATATTGTTGGGTTTCATTTCTTTGCAAGTCTATTTCTTTTAATAGGTGAATTGATATCATTTACATTGATGGTTCTAACTGAGGTGTGCTGATTTTATTTGTCATATTATTTTCCTACTATTGATTCCCTGCCTCTTACTCTGTTTAATTAATTGATTTGCCTAGTGGCTTCTTTCTACTGGTGTTCTTGAAAATGTGGTCTTTGCTATCTCTCTCTAAAATATTCTTCAGAACATTTTATGCAGTAATTTGGTGGTCATCAATGTCTTTAGTTTTTCTTTGCCAGAGAAGCAGATGCTTATTTATCTGAGCTGTTCTTGAACCTCTGAGCTCAAGTCATGTCACCACGAAAGCCTCACGAGTATCACATTTCAAACTTGCCCCCGAACTAGTTTGAAAGATTTATCCTTACTTCTTTTATACTCTACTTCTAATCAAATTATAGCTATGTTCTACTATCTTTGGAATCAGGGTGTACTTAATGACTCTTCTAGTGAAAAGCACATGGCAGAAGTGACAGAATATTTTTTGAAAGTATAATTGTAAAATGAGGAATTTACAGCCATATTATTCTTTCTCTCTCTGTCTCTCTCTGTCTCTCTCCTCCTCCTCTTCCTTCTCTCTCTGTCTCTGCCTCTCTCTCTCTCTCTCTCTCTCTCTCTCTCTCTCTCTCCCTCTTTCTCTCTCTTTCATCTCTCATTCTCCTCCTTACTTTCTTGCCCCTATCACTTTCTGTCATCATTTACTCTAAGAGATTCACTCTGAGAGCCAATCAGTACTGGGAACACTCAATATCCTTTGAAGGGTTGACACACTTAGGAAATGAGACTTTCCAATATCTGTTTGTAATTGAACCTCATTGAACCTTAAGGTGATCATCATACTAGCTGAATATCTGGTTGAAATGTCATGGAATGATTTGAAAGCAGAACTTCCCACCTGAAGTGCCTGCATTCATAAGTCTGCAAAATTGTGAGATGGTAAAAATATTTTTTGGTTTTTGCTGCTAAATGGAGAGTGCATTTACTTTGTAGTAAAAGAAAACCAACAAACTTCTTTATTCTTACTTTTTATATACTAGATTATAATTCTTCACAAGCAAGATTAACTACTATTGACATTTTAATATTAGCCAAAACAATATATGCCTGCAAGCCAAAAATATGAAACCTATTTTAATCCATAGATATCTATTTTTCTAATTTCAAGTCCAACATGGATAAGAAATGGGTGAAGCAATTACAATTGTGTGTCAACTTGATGGACCTTGTAATGATGCTGTTTTTCCAATATGAAGAATGTAAGAGTTGTGGGATCAAAGGTCTTCAACCCAGATTTCAGAAGAAGGCCTGGGAAACCAGGGAAGGTACCTCTGAGAAGATAATGCATGGATCTATGGAAGTGAAGTGGAAGATTCATTGGAGACTGTAGGAGGTTAGAGATGACAGGAGTACAGAGAATCTCCTGAGGAAAGCTGCATGCCATGAGCTGAGCTAGATTAAGAGAGAGGCCATGTGGGCTTGAATCAACGAGGACACAAGAGTGGGGCTTCCCAAACTCTTTGGAACTCACGTCTCACCATGTGGCCCAGATATTGAATATGAAATTACATGAATTAATGTTTACTCCACCAAATTGTTGTCTTCTCTTTGTCCAAAATGTTTCCATCCTTCTATTTCTCCTTTTGAAATGGGAATGCTTTAAATTGGAAATGCTGACCTGATGCCATTTTACCTGAGATTTATGCAACTTGTTTTTGAAATTTACAAGTACATAGTTAAGAGTTTGCCTTTAGTTTTGAAAGAGAATTTGATTTGTACTTTTGAAAAACTGTTGAAACTTTTGGGCAAGGTTTTGTCACATTTCCTATTTTATGAAGATTTTTATGCTGTGTCAAGTGCAGTAATGGACTTGCTGTTGATTTTATTGAGTGATTAAGTATACTTCTTGGAGATATATTTGACTATAAAGTTGATGAGCTTTGGAATATGGTGGCTAAAGTGGGTTGTTAATACAAATGGCTTTGGGATCCAGTTGGGAGGTTGGTGGAGCACACTAGTGGGTGTGTCTCTTAAACCAAGGTCACATGGCTTTGGGGGCATATCTGGTACCTACTCCCTTCCATCATGGGTGCTGCTCCCTCCCATCATGAGCCAATCAGCCTTGCTTCATAGTGACCTTAGACCATGTTTCTGCCTTAGAGCCAATTGCCCTGGAACTAAATCTTTTTAAAACATAAACCAAATAAAACCACTACCGTTTTAGATTATAGATAACCAGTATTGTGGCCAGCATTTGGAAAGCTAAGACAGAGATAAAATGTATGAAAAACAAATTAAAAAAAAATTTGTTACCAGGGATCATAACTTTGCACTTGCCATGCAGGCACTTATGCTGCTGAGCTAAAACCACAGCTCCAAAACAAATTTGTAAGCAAGGTGATGTCCAATAATAAAATAATAAAAATATAAAATAATAACAGAATTATAGAATTGAAGAAATTAAGGGCAAATTTATATAGAATATTCATTAAAGCCCATGAAATAATAAACCTAAAATTCAATATTGAAAACAATGTTTCTCCAAATTTTAGATGGAGCTTTTCAGACAGAAAATAGCAAAATCAAATGCCTTAAGGAAGTACCTTCATCAGCTGATTGACAAGAAGTGGTGTCGGTGGGTAAATAGGTACCCACCCATAAAAGCAGTATTTGGTAGATACTAATAAAGAGTTTGAAATTCACTGGAAAGTTTTAAGCAGGAAAAGCATATACTTACACATAGGATATTGGATTTTGAATGTTTCAGTGTGAGTTTCCCAGAAGTAGACTTGAGGCAAAGTGCTGCCTCAATATAACAGGAGTTCAGGCAGCAAGCATGCAATCTCAGCCGACAATGCTTCTCTTCTGATCAAACGGGACTCTCTGGAGAACAGACTTGTTTTAAGGTCCTGGGCATTGAACTCATGACCTGTGTTTGCCAAGCAGGCGCATACATCACTGAGCTAAACGCCCAGCCCATGGAGCATAAGTTATACCACAGTGGAAGGCAGCAGCCATGTTTGTCTTGCCTGTCTGTGCTTTGCCATTTTCTGTCCTTGGGTTCTGAAGGGCCACACCATCTGGAGGAGGTGGTTCCTCTTTTTGAATGTCACATCCTCAAAGACCACCAAATCAGCTGTGAGATATTATTAGCCAACACTTAGAACAGCTGGGATATGGTATCCTAACTGGGAAAGGAGTTTAAATAGGTTACCAATAACATCAGTAGAAATTGAGTTTGCCTCTGATTGAAGAATTTACTGTGGTGGTAGAGCTGGGTAAGACGGCAAAAGGAAAAATAGTTATTAGACTTTTGTGATGTAACAATGAGGTGGCAAAGTGCATTAAGCTTGAATTGGATTTAGGTATTTGGAATTCAAGGCAAATAAATGTAGGATGAACTGGGGAGGGTAATAACACTGGATGCATGGACTGAGATAAAGTGGAAAATTAAAAATATATGACTTTTTGTTGCTTTCCTTGTATGACTAGATAATGCTACTTTCAGAGAAAACTTGAGAAATAAATAGAAATTGTCACGTCTTCCAATGCAGTATCAAGGTATGATCTTTCCTAGAGATACTTTATTTTCATAGATCATCTGAAAAGAATGAAATAGGATTTTAAAGAAAGGTAGCAAAATTGCAAGAAAAGAGGTCAGTAAGAAAATTGAGAATTTAAAACAATTGGCTGAGAATAATGAATAAGTGAAGGAGAAACAAACAAAACCATGTATGATACAAAGAGAAAGAAGAAGAAAAGTCAAGTATAATCTGTGCATGAAGAGGGGAAGGAAGAGAGAAACAGACAGCGAAAGGGTACTTATAAGCAGTGGTTCCCCTAGGTGACCTACGGCTCCTTTATGGGCCCCGAGATTATTTTCATAGTCTCACTCCTTAATAATGTGAGGTCACATTTTCTTCATATACTTCATCCTAAATCATGTTACAACATCTGAATGCAGAAGCCAGCATGTGAATTCAGTTATCTTCTATTAAAATAGTCGCTATGGAGACTCACACAAGTGAAAAATAATGCTGCCTATTAACTTCTGAACTATGTATGTTTCATGTATCATTTATTTTAACACATAACAGGTTTATATGTTTTGATAAAATAGTTTAAAACTCTGTCCATTGTATTTTCTAAGAATGACAGCTTCAACAATTTTAACCAAGGGAAACAAAATCTCCTTGGGATCCTCCCTAATTTTTTAAAAGGAAAAGTGGCTTCATGCTCCCAAAATTAGAGAACCATTGTTGTAGGGCTTATGTACTTTTTAAATCAAATATTAATCAGTAATTTTTCTAACAATCAGCCATTTGTCTGAAAAATTAAATACATTGTCATTTTGTTATTTAGTAAAAATAATTCATAGTTTCCACTCAGCAAAGATCAAGCAAACTTGCCAGGTTAAAAAAGTAAAATATTTTGAAGATTAGCAATTTACAGTTACACCAGCTTGAAATTTACTTAGTGAATAGAGTTACCTAATGATAAATCCAGTAGGATTAATCTGTTTTTCCCTTCTATTTACTTTATTTATTTATTCTACCCCAAAGTCCTAACCAAAAATGGTAGGTAACAAAGCAAGAGAAAAATTTATAAAATTTATTAGTGATCTAAGGAATTCTTTAAACCAATGTTGTTGCTATTGATAAAGTATAACAATCAGGTAAGACTTCCTAGGAAGGGATTTCCATATAAGGAAATACAAAGTCTGAAACCAAGTTGTAGCACTGTTATGAACAGGAGATGTTCCAGGGACCAGTGAAACATAGACACTCACTCCTGACACTTATTTAGATGATGTCCCCATTCCAGCATATTATGCCCTGTATTTTGTGAGTTGAATTCTAATAGGTACATTTGCTCCCATCACTGGAACTCTTACAAGACATCTTTGGCAATTGCCAGGAACACTATTCCTACCCTAGGACCATGTTTGGGTCACCCCCTGAACTTCCTGTCATCTGCAGGAGAGGAGTCGGGCAGCACAGGACACTGAAGATACTACTTCATGTCCTTTGTTTCGACCTTTATTAAATCACCTCTTGAAAGAAATTTGAAATATTCAAAATTACAAAATTATGCATTTTCTTGAAACCTTTATGTTTGGAAACAATTTGTAAAATACTCTTTGGGAGCAAGGTCCGTTTTTTCTACCTGATGTTGTTTCAGTGTGGACTTCCAGCTTTTATCCAAAATTAGATGTGGAGAAATTCGGACTTTTTTCCTTCTAAACGTGTTAACATTGTTCTTTTCTTTGGATTAAAATATCCCATATTTGCTCTATCAAAAGGCAAAGACAAGTTGTTGCCCATGCTGCTCTAGAATTCCTGGACTCAAGCAGCTCTCCTGCCTCAGTATCTGGAGTAGCTGAGACTATAGGCAGTGCAGTCACTCTGAGGTACAAAGAGTGGATCATAGGAAAGAAAAAATAATTAAGAAATCAGAAGAATATAAACAAAGCCTTAAAAGTAGATGCTGTTCTAATGAAATGTAATATGTATGGTGTAATATAACCATATATAACATGTTATTTATAACAAGTTATATATAGCAAGATTTTAAAAAAAAATTCCTGGTGTTTGACTGAAAGCACATAATATGAATCTGAAGAAAAACAATTTACCATACACCAGCATTACAGTAAAACTTGGCAAGAAATTCTTTTGTTGAAGGTGACTGGGAATATAAGTCATGAAATCTTAAACAGGGAGATATACTGAATCACCAAAACCTCTTTAATTTGGATTTTTAAAAGCCAGAAGCCTCGTCTTCTATTGACTAAAGGGAGTGTTATTTCCATATAGTACAGGCGTGCACTCTAAGTGCATGATTAAATTCTTCTAAGAGCCACAATTATGGATTGTTTTGGCATTAAATTCTGATTGTTATCAGGTGATTCCTTTTGTATACAATTTTAATTCAGGAGAATTGATTTGGGGGATTTATTTAGAAATTAGAATTATTTTTACAGAATGTTTAAGGTATTTTGATATTTTAATGTGTTAAAATGCTTCTAATTTTTATAGTTAACTTGGATAGAAATTCATTAATGTAGTAAATGACGTGAAAACTGCAATCACTTTAAAAAATATTCTTAGCATACAGTTATGTACAGAACTACCCATAGCATTATTCAATAAACAATTCCTAGTAAAGATAATCTTTTAAGGTTGATTTATAGTAAATAATGTATTATTATAATAAAACTGTATATAGTAAATTTCTTGTATTTACCTTCTTTGCAATATTAGGATGTGCCACTTCTTCCTTTTACAATTTCAGGTCTTATTCAATTTAAATCATTTGAAATTCTCAATTAGTGAGAAATTCCACTGCATAGGTTTTATGGAATTACTGGGGTATTGATTTATTTTAATTTTGAAATTAAATTGTAAACTGTTTTGTTACATGATTGAGAGATCTTACAAAATTTAGATAGTGATTAATTTAAAAAAATGTGTTTAGTAGTCATCACAGTAATTCTGACCACACAAAAGGGCAGGAAAGATGTCTCCATCTTTCTCCTTCATATGCACGCATGTGCCTGTGAACACACACACACACACACACACACACACACACACACACACACGCACTCCTAAATGAAGAACTGTAGAGTTAGTAGCTCAACTACAATAAATAACTGTGATAATAATCACATTAGTCATCACATTTCATTCTATTTCACAGTAAAACAAATTTAATTTCTTGTTGCTTTGAGAAATTTAATGAGAAAATAATTAAGGGCATCTGGATTTAATAGATCTAGTTAAAGTAACTGCAAAAAGTTATTTTTTAGCATCTCTAAACTCCATCTTTCTCTTCTGCAAAGCAAGCTTTACAAGAATATTATCAACTTTACAAGAATATGAGAATTATATTCCAAAGGCTGTTATTTAACCCACCTGTATTTTTTTTTTGTGCTTTTCTTTTAATGTGGTATCTAAGGAGAAGCAGGATGAATAAAGACACTCCTTTGAGACACTGTGAAGAAGTGAAGGCAACTAAACTAATGATGGGTCTGGCTGTAGCAACGTAGCTGACAGCAGACAGCAAACATTGTCTCCTCTTTAGTGACCGATGTTGGCTCTCGGAGAGTAAAAGGGGATCCCACATGCCTGGAATCTACATAGATGACTTTATTTTTTCTCTATGTTTATGTGAAAAGTTTCTATTAATGTAGTTACTTAAAACATCACCCATTTTCTTCTTTAGTTTGTCTGGATTATAGAGATCCTGCTGCAGCTCATTTAGGGCCTCAGTCCTGTGCTCCATAAGGTGAAGAATTAGCCAAGATGTTGGCCGACCTACAAGTTTATCTGACACCCAGTCTTCTTTCAAACTGCTTGGTTGTTGCTGTGATTAATTTCCTTGCGTTTGTAGGACTGAATCTCTTGACCCTTACATGTCATCAACTACTCCCTGTCACACATGTGGCTCTGCACAACATGGCACTTCGATTTTTCAAGGCTAACTGGAGCAGGTCTACCCTAGTTCTTTACATTTGTTTCAAGATCCTTTTTAAAAGGGCTCACATGTTTTGGTCTGATTTTCCTAAAATAAACTTCATTTTCATTAAAACAAATTTAAATCTGGAAAATTATTTTATCCTTGCCAAGTAACTTAGTCACACAGGTCACCCTCATATATTCAAGGATTTCATTCACAATTTATTAGAAGGGATTCTAAATTGAGTTCCTTTTACAGTTTCATCACAGCTGGCATTGTGTGCATCTTAGCTTTACCATATATCTCACTTCTTTCCCTTATGTGGCATTGTTCAGTTTGGGGCTTATACTTTTAAGTTGTATAGTGTGCTACTTAGGATAAACAAGGTCCTTTCAAACATTCTTATCTTCAATCTACAATGGTTAATTCATACACTTGTTATATTACAATTTTATGTAGATGCACACATAGGTAATTGAAAAACATCTACCTATTACTATATGCAATTCAGTTTATTCTGTTTTGTTTTCCTTTTTAGTTCTATCCTAACTTAGTATATAGTCCCTTTAAAAGTTAAAACTGCAAGTTTTATTCCAAAAAATTGGTATCTCAAACTCATTAATGTATTACCATATAAAATTTAGAAACATCAGGCTAAATCAACCATTTGTAATCTTCTCTCTGTCCAGTATCTGTGCTCAGAGTATTTTACCCTTTGAAACAAAGGCAAACTAAAAATTCTGAAGGAATGAGTCCTCCAGTGGAATAATTAGTGAGTAAATTAAAACCTATTAAAGCAAAGAAATAAGCCAAATCTAGAATAAATGAGAATGCATGTAAAATTCAAATGCAAGGGATGACGTATTACACATTAATATTTTGTTATCTCCCCATGCTGGTCTGCACTTGTAACACACCGTGCCCCGGCTAATGGTGCTCCATTTATTCTATGTACTCAGTTGTGTGAAGCGACATTGTGGCGGAAACCTTGTCTTGCTTCACGTATTTTATGCTGCTGAGCCTAGAAATATAATGAGAAACTTGGAAGCCGGGGCCGGTGTCAGAATTCTGTGCGCACAATGGCAGTAGCATTTGTCTGAAATTCAGATTTAGAGGATCAGATCAGTGTGCTGTGTGAAGACTAATTGTACAAATGTCAATCTTTTTTTTTCAGGTTCATTAAATTATGATACTTAATTAACATCAGTGTCAGGGAAAGAAAAAAAAATACCCAAAGCTTTCTAAAAGCTGTTCATATTTAAATATATGTTGATTGATGGAAGCCTATTGTTTCGTAGTGCCTAGTAATATTCTTCACTGCATATATTACCTAAAGACTCCTCCAAACCTGAGATTTGGAACTCTAATGACAAGTACCTTCTATTATTATATAGAAGGTGCAATTTTATGAGCGAAACTAGTGCCTTTCCCCATCTACACATTAAGCACATATCTAGGACTTGATTGATTTCTACACATTTTTACCAGCCAGTTATTGGTTACAGAAGCCCATGAATAAATATAAGAATCTATTTGTTTGCTGGCATATCAGGACATGTTAGGAAGGCATGGTTTTGATTTGACTTTATTCCTTGGGAAAATGATGAAAACTATGCAATTTTTAAAAATGTGGATAGACTTCTCTGATATTATTTTAAGTAAGTTTGTAAAGTAATATGCAAGTGCTAACTAAATAATGAAAATCATTATGCCAAAGATAAGGTTAAATATGGAGCAACCATATTATTTTCAAGTAATAACTTAATTAATATGTGAACCTAATCTTTCTTGGCCTTTCCTGAGGGATACTCAAAATGCATGATATTTGTAAATAAGTAAGTGATTCTAAATCCTTTTGTGAATAGGAAGATATGAGGTGATAAAACATATTGAGAAGTAGTGTATTTATAATGAATATCAGTGATAGTTTTTAATGTATATTTGTAGCAATTGAGATGGCAAAGTTTTCGTATATTATGGTGATCCTGTAACAGGATAGGTATGTAACAGACTAAAAGGAGGAGGAAAAAAAAACGAGTAAAAATCAAATGTATTCATTAATGATCAAAAACAATGTGGAATGCTTTTATTTAGCACGTAAATACATTGTTTATTGAAAGCTTCAGCATATGACAAAAATAAATGATTTCTTTTCTTGTACCCCCAAGTTCCTTTAAAGTAATCAGCAAAAACAATACGCTAGAGACTGGACCTAGAAGTAGAAAAACAGAAATAGTGAACATCACAAACAAAAGAATCTATAAGTAGCAATTTCAATCTTAATGAGAGGAAAATTGTAAGAATACATTCAAATAAAACCTACAGTTGCAATAGAATATTACCCTCAAAATAAAATATAATTAAGTGTAGAGGCAAGACCCAGTGCCATAAATAGCTATCCATAATCATATACAATTGACATGCCATTAAATTCTATAACAAAAAAGAATAAATGAGATAAAATGCAATATTAAATGTCTGATAGAATTGAGCTCCTAATTAAGTCTTCAACTAAATTAAGTAAGCATCTCCCTTTAACTTTTTTTTTTTGTCTTGTGTATAGGCTTTTAAAATGATTGACATAGTTTTATAGTCAAAATAGATACATTTGTGCCTGTTCTAAATAACATGGTGTTTGGTAGAAAATTAAGAATCTAAACCACAGCCAAATTACTGAATCTGTGAAGTGTTCACAGAAGCAAGAAGATCTCTAGGGCCCATAAACCTTGAAAATAACTACACATTTGTCACCTGTCTTCTGTCCAGCATGAAGTTTAAAACAACTTTCTATCACATCTAAAATGATCTATTTCACTGATCTTTAACTGTATGCAGGAATTAGCCTACTGAATACCATGCAGATATTTCTTATATTAGTAAAATTTAAGTAAGTTCTTAAATCCTTTATCATTTTAAAGAGTGACTTTTTCCTGCAAATTGGTTACTTTTCATTGTGCTGGTAAACTCTGGACCTTGAAAATAGCTTGAAATTTCTGTATTACAATTTCTAAAATGTCTCAAGTTTTGTGCCTGAGAAAACACATAATGGAATAGATCTTTTTCACTGTAAGGTTAGTATTTAAATCCAGTGTTTGTTGTCAGTGACAACATACTAAAATATCCCATAACCAATCTAGAACTGCTATAAGAGATTTTAGTTACCACAATTTAATTTCTAATGAGCAGAGTGTTTTAAATTAAAACTATGTTTTTGGTTGAAAGTCTCAGCTGGGTCTAATGAAATGAATTATCAAATGTGTCAGTCTCTGTATCTTAATTCAGTTAAGATGTTTGTATTTTTTGCCCTGCATTTTAAAAAGACTGTAGGAAAAACCAAATAAACTATTATGCCTCAAAGTTTTCTGACTATACAATCATAAAAAAAAATGTTAGAAACTAATCCACGAGATTTCAAGTAAAGCTATGATTTATCTGTACTGAAAATATATACTTTGGACTGCTGGTTCTGTCTTCAATGAAACAGATGATTTTATACTGAGCATTATCATCATATCATAAATAACTATAAATTGGGAAACTATACATCAAATGACCTTTTCAGGCCTGTGACAGAAGAGGCAGTTACAGTTATTATGAGAAGGTACAAATATATTTATGAGTTAACGTCTTACATTAAGCATTCAAGAGTCCAACAGCTACAATTTGTAAAAACTTTTAAAGAAGAAGCATTTTAAAATCTAGTTTTCATTTCTGTTTGAATATTTAACATGTTCAATTTATTGAGTAAGTGTGCTATATTATTATGAAAAAAGGTTAGATGGAATATCTGGTTGACATCAGACGAAATACAGTTGCTCATAAAGCACTAATTTTATATGTTTTCATGCTTTTCAAGAATATTTTATATTATTCAGATTATGTCACCATTTTTATCACAGTTCAGTAGTTTAGTAAGTAAATGTTTGTGTACCAGTAACCATTTGAGTGCAGCATATTACTACTGGCTAAGGATCTAAACCATTTTTAATAGAGTCTATCACATCATACCCTAGTACAATGATGATATATCTAAGTACATGAATATAGAAAATATACTGTAAAAATCCATCCATGTCAACCAACACCCCTCTTACAATGAACTTATGAAATATAACTGAAGATCTTTCCACAGTCCTTGAGCAAAATGATCTTAATTTTCATTGAGTTGTGTTCTCCATCTCCTATGGTTTAGTCCCTATATAGGGCCCACAAAATTGTTCTTCCTGATTCTTTTACATTTGAAGATAGCAACTTTTCCAAAGTGTCCCAGAAAAACAAAGTCTAGCTGTTTGTTATTAATATTTATAAATTGTTTAATAACAATACTTAATTGTTATATTGTAAAAAATTATTATTTCCTCTTGGCAAAATGCAGTAAAGAGAATCCAAAGATGGAAAGGGTAGAAGACAGAGCAAAGAAAGGGGAAATGAAATGCTAAATATTAAACAAATAAAAGATGAGAATAAGGACTTTGTGTTTGGTTAGATGCAAATTCTCAGCTTCTTTTTGCTTGGTAAAACATGAAAAGCTTCTAATCTGATAGTATGTTACTTCTCGTTGCCTCAGCAAAACTATTTTTAAATCTACAAAGCCTTTGCGAGCATCCTATTCAGGCAACTCTGTCAGAGTTTTGCAATTCACTCAAATTTTGCAGGAAATTATAATGCTGAAAATGGTCACAGAAGGCTCCATTTTAGCTTTAGCCTAGTTCTGTTCTTAGATACCAGTATGTATTGCAGGTGTTTAATCCTAAAATTTCTCCTCCAAAATGGGCTCATTACTAATGAAGTGATCATTTTTTTCAAAAGTAATCAATCATAACAATCATATGATTATATGTTATACAGATTATTAGAATATTTTACAATAATCATGTTACTAATTATTGATAGACATCAACATTTTATACTTGTTGCTATTATTTTAGTAGTCACACATTATATATTCAATAAATTCTAATTTTGACTTCATGCTGAACAATATTATTTTATCTAAACTACAGAAAGCAGTCTGAAAGTAAGGAAAACATTTTTTAAATGGAGATAGAAATTATTAAAGTAGACTGAGGGACTTGGGAAATAATACAGTTTTTTTTGCAAGGAACAGCTAGTCTTATTGTTTATAGCTTTACATACAGTTTTGAAGTTCCTTTGTTTTTATTTATTTATTGTTTGGTACCAGGATATAACTCAGGACTTCATGCTTGCCAGGCATGAGGTTATACCACTGAGCTACATGTCTGGTCCATTGGAATTATTTTAGAAAGCCACATTTTCTTTTTTCCAGTAACATCTTACTACTATAAAAAGTTGAGACTTATTTCAAAGATTATTTATCATGTACTTTAAAATTGCTTTTAAATCTAATACTCAAAACATTAAAAGGAAATTTCTTCAAATATTGTTCAGAAATATTTCAATAACTTTATTAAACTGCATAAAATAGGGAAGTGTTATAGCAGAGTACATAGGTAAAATAAATTACAAGTTGACATTTGAAATACTAAAAGTTGTTGAAAAGGAATGTACAATGTTTGATTCCTAAAGTATTAGTATCTTGATTACTAGATAAACTGAATAGTAACATAAATCAAAAACCAGTTAAATAAGAACTATAACATTTCTAGTTTTTGCAACCTAAAATTTCCACTTGGAATATTGATAGAGTCAGGCAAACAGAGAATAACTTTCCTACTTTTCCTCTCAATGATATGAAAAACTTGATGTGAATAGAATTCTACACTTCTGAATACTACAATAAGAAAAAAAGCATTGTGCCATTTTCAGATAATTCCTGCTGCAAGGTTGGTACTGTTAGAAACAGAAATATATTGACACTCATGCCAGTAGAAACTCATGGCAATTTCTCAATTTCTTAATTACATGCATAAAAAAGACAAATTCATTTAAGCTATGAGTTCTCACAATTGTTCACTATCCGACATACTCAATTCTGCTTACAAGACATATTATCCATTGGCCAAATAATCTTCTGCAGGAAAACAAAGCAAAACAAAACAAAATAAAACTTCTTATACAGATCTTAGCTCAAAGCCAAAGACTCTAGCTAAGCGTTAGAACTAAGTTACTGTGATCATGTGGACATACAGGAAGTGTCTGGTGCTGGGGATTAAACCCCCTGAAAATGTCTGATTTTTAAGAAGGATTATAGGGCTGGGGGTTTAGCTCAGTGGCATAAATGCTTGTCTGGCAAGCATGAGGTTATGAATTCAATTTCTGGTACAAAAAAATAAAAGATTATATCATTACAGTATTAAATAAACACTTATACAGTTCCTAACTTAATTAGTTGTAAGGCTTCTGCTAATTTGATAACAATCCTAATTATTAGAATTTTTAAAAGTAAAATTAAAAAATTATTTTCACAGAGAAAATCATATAATGCACAAAGAGAAAAAACAAGTACAGTCAGAATAAAAAAAAATAAGGATTTAATCAAGTACAAACCAAGAATGGGCTTTGTGTAGTTAAAGAAATAAGTGTCTCCTCTTCACTTCTCTTCCCAAATTAGTTTTCTTATTCTCTCAGAAGATTATTTCTGCCTGATTTGCATAACATTTATCTCACTCTTTAAATCTTGTATAAATTATATAGTACTTTCAGTACTCTGCGAAATAATTTTTCCTTTTATTTAAAATTTGCAGTTAGTGATATTGATAATGCGATTTTAAACCTTATAAGTATTATAAGACAAAACAAAGAAGTATTTTTATTAATCTTATTTGGAAGTGTGACAATTAAGCTCATCTCAATTTAACTGCATTGAAACTCTGGGAAAGCTGATTGGATCATGTGGTGGAATTATTCATACATAAATGTACTGTTAAATGGGGACCACTGGGCATGGGTTACTCTGGGAGCTTCCTTTGGAAGGCACAGCTCTCACTCGGGCTCCCTCCTGTGCTGTGTTCCTGACAGACATGAAATGAGCAGCTTTGTTCCATGATTTTCCGTAATATATATTTCAAAAAGTAGAAGAAAGGATTTTGAATAATTTCCCTGTATTAAAATATTGATATTTGAAATCAATATATTTAATCTGATTTAAATGATGTGATATAGAATGTATCCAAACATCACATGGTATACCATTAATAAGTTTTATTTTTATTGATCAATTAAAATAAATTTAACTTATATTTCACAACAAGCAAATCTTGCTCTCTGCCACACCTTGAATAAACCTGGAGGACATAATGTTAAGTGAAATAAGCTAGGAAAATACTGCATGTTCTCGTTTTTATATGGAATCTAAAACAGTCAGAGAATAGGCTGGTGAGTAACATGGTGAACTGGGGGAATGCTGGTCAGAGCATACAAAATTTTAGTTCACAGGAGGAATGAGTTTAAGAGTTCTGTTGTATAATATAAGTGTAGTTAGTCACAATCTATTGTGTACTTGAAAATTGTTTAGAGAGCAGATTTTAAATGTTCTTACGAGAAATAAATTACAAAAATATGTGGTGAGAAAAATTCTAACTGTGAAAAAACTTTAAAAATTTAGCTTATAACATAAACCAGCACAACTACTGCTGAAATGTTTTCTACACGGTGTTCTACTGACCAACATATTGAGCTTGTCAGGGAAGTGGCTGATTCTAGGTCTGAGATAAAGAAAATGCAGCACAGTCTTAAAATATTTTATACTGTCAGAAAATAAGGAAAATAAGTCGCAAACTAATTGAGGCATTCTAAAGAAAAGTATACAATTTCCAACTAAGATGTATTTATTGCAATAAAATAAATAAAAATGTGGCGAAACAAAATAGAGTGAATAAACGATAAGACAGAAAAACGAAGGAATGTAGAAAACAAGGATGGTAGGGAGGAAGAGAGGGAGGCAGGAAGGAAAAGAGAACAGAACAGAGAAAGGGAAGGAGAGAAGAGGAAGTCACGGTTTTATAAAGAAACAAAGCAAATCAAAAGTTTAAAACAAAATGAAAGAAAGTACTATCATCAGATGTAATTACAATACTGATTTCTTTCTCCAAAACTGATAAGTGAGAGGTAAATAAATGTTTTTAAAACAAGAAAATATAAAGAATCTCAAGTAATAAAGAACATCTCATTTTTATAGAAAAATATCAGCTAATATTTTGAAATCACATTTTCAACAGGCTCTGCATTACTTTCTTTCTACACAGGACAGCAAATGTCCCAGCCAACAACCAACCTGCTCTTGGACAAAGTTAAACTCTAGTTAAAGACAACGCAATTGACTAGAGAAAGGATCACAACATAAGAAGTGGGGAAATCCCCTCGGAGAAGAAATGGTGTGGAAGATACAACATGGCCAGGTACAGAAGGAGCCTTGTCAGCGAGACTCAGAGAACATCAACAGAAACATAGATGCGAGAGTTAAACATGGCAGAACAGTAAGTCACAGATGTTTGGCTTCTCCAGGACGAGGTTTCTCTGAAGTGTGGAGGACAGTAACTTGGGGAACAACCAAAGTGAGGGAAGGGAACCCGGGAGCAAGAGAGTTGACAGAGGAGAGAAAAGATTAGGTCAAGTGATACGGAACAAGTGACCCACACTACAAAGGAGAAACCTTGATGCCAGTGACAGCCAGTGGCTTCTGGGCTGCCACCAAAAGCCACAGTAAATTAATTTCCTGGCTCATGGGGAACTGCACTCCAATCTTATGTAGTTGGAGACAGTGGGAAGAACGTGAGTCTCTTGATTACCAAGGGATATGCCACTGGTAACAGTTGGGAGTATCTGTGTTGTAAGTGTCCCAGAACAGCTATAGAGTAAAAGTGGGGGCCCAGAAGACATTGTGGGAAATGATTGGGTGTTAGAACTTTAGCATACTGCTAAGGTCTGGCCCCTGAGTTGATGATTGAAGAAGTCACTATCGACTGTCAGAAGTTGGGCAGCAGACTGTGGTGACTCCTGCTGAAAGACAGGAATTGGTGATCACAGACAGGACAGTGATCAGGCACTGAATTCATCATGAGTTAACTCAAGATTGGAGGTTCACATTTCCTCTACTGAACGGACACCAGGAACAGGGACTATAGCACGTTATTTTTCACCTATCCCTGATAAACACCACTGAAATGGGTCAGTCTGTTATTGCTGCAGTTAAAATTGCATGGAAATAATCCTGACTCAGTGGACAATTCAATGTCACTGAACTTGTCGCTGAATCCATTATTGTAACCAGGGAAAGGGTTACCAAGCATTGCTAATCCAAAAATTTGGTCTGGATCAAACTGCAAAGTGCCTGCAACCTGGCCTAAAAAAGTCTTGAGTCTGGTTTGCTCCAGTTTTGTAGTGGAAGAATCACAGGACTAGTTAGGGTGTGAAAACTCATACTGGCAAAAAACCTACATGGCAATCATGTATGCAATGGCTCAGTGAAATGTCTAATCTACTTCCCATAAGACATTTTATTGATTTGTCTGTGTTCCTTGAGTTATTTAGTAATATAGGGTTACGCTAATTTATGGTGTCATGTGTATGTTAGGTGGTTTACTCTTTTATGTTTGCTCTTTGGCTCTGAGTTAACTGACAAAGGAGAGAAGAGAAACCACAAGGACCATCTTATAGAACTCTTATAAGACTGAATCTGTGGATGCTGTTATAAATTAAAGCAATTCTTCTGGAAAAAAAACTAGGGATGCAATCAAAACCATTTAAAGCATATAACAGAAGGAGTAAATACTAGAACTACATGTACAAAGCTGACATTCACAGAAAAGCAACATTCTACTAAAAAGCTCCATATAATTCTCATTTTATCCTCATTTCTCAAGTATTCAACCTGCAGTAAACCTTGCCAAAAATACAGGAGGAAAAAAAAGAGAGAGACAAATAATTTTAAAAGTTAAGTATGTAGATATAGACAAAGATAGAGGTAGGTATATTAACTAATAAATATAACTACAAAGAGAAGGAAAAACAAATGGAAAATCTCTTACCTCCACCATTTCCCCTAATATTATAAACAGCTAGTTTCGGTGGAAATATTGTAGGCAGTCTGACAAGGGCAGCCAGTCAAAGAAGTCAGAGCACAAAATAAGAGCCACATTAGTACTGTGGTTGGAGGAGTATCTCTTGAAAACCAGTCCTCATTTTAAAGATTCAATGATTACACCTATATACTTCCCCAAGGAATAAACAATAGTGATTGGTGTTCTAAATAGGCATCAGTCACCTGGGTGAGGGACCAAGACCCATCTTGACCCATTCCTTTCAGCAAAGGTCCTTGTTATTTCCGTGTACACTTGCTATGTGATTTGATTACCTATTGGATCAATACTCTTTAAGCAACTACACTTGTAATCCTTTTGGTTGATGGTAGTTTTGTTCCACCACAAACCCATCTTGTGATTCTGTACCCAACTCATGATTTTGCTCTATAAAGCCTCCCCTGTAAGTAGAATCCATGGCAAACCACTTACCATGTCCCCTCCTGTCTCTCTAGGGTGGAACTATCTTTCCCTCAATGAATATTTCCTACTCTTGATATCTGTTGTTTCTCAAAATTCATTCTTCAATTTCAGGAAACACACACTCAGCATATCAAGTGTCTAGCATATTTGGAGTTATAAGATTTCCCCTATATCATTTGGAAGTCTTATATCATTCCTATAATACTAAGACAGAGCAGGGGCCTGGCAAAGGTTAAGAAAACAAAATATTAGAAAATTGAAATCTATAGAGAGCTCTTAGAAGCAATGAAGAAAACAGATAAGCTCAAAAAGGAATTGAAACAAAAGTTTACAGCAATTACACTCAATATTCCCACTGTAAATGTAAGAAAACAAGAAAAAACTGTACTATCTAAAATAGTTCAAAATTTAAATGATAGTTATGGAATCTTTAAAAAGATGTCAGACAGAAAGACTTGTGATAAAAAACAGTATAAAATTCATACATCCAGAAATGACCACTGTAAAGACAGAGGGTCTAATATGGAGGAAAAAAGAGTAAATTTTGATAAAGAGCTCAGAGAAGCTAAAAAGAAATTAAGAGAGCCAAGAAGACTATCCAGCAGCTACTGATGACAAAAACTAAGACTCATGGGAGTAACAAAATGTCTAAAAGATTGCATACATAGGTTCAGCTACATGACCTCAAAAAATATTGAATTAAAAACTTCCCAAATGTAAGAAAAGATTTTAAAATACAATTAAGCAATGCTTATAGAAGTCCAAACAATATGATGAAAGGAGTGGTTCACCAAGATATAGCCTCATCAGATTCACAGATTTCAAGTTCAAACAAACAAACAAAAAATTTTAAAGACAGCCAGAGATAAATTTAAAAAAAAAAATTGTACAAAGATAAACCAATTAGAATCACAATAGACTACTCAGCATAAACCCTGAGTGTCAAAAGAGCTTGGAGTCAAGTATTTCAAATAATAAGTAATTTTCAACTGAAATTAACTTACCTGTGAAGTTGTCCTTCAAAATAGATTTAAAAGAAGATATTTTCAAGAAAAAGACTAGCTCAGAGATTTATGAGTGCTAAACTAGCTCTAGAAATAATACTTATGAAAATTCTCCACAGAAATAGTGGAGTGGGCACACCTAAAAACACCGAGGAAAGTACTGAATTCAATAGATAAACAACAAAAAACACCAGAAAAAATAAAACAAATGATATACTGTCAGATAAAGAGGACATGATAATAAATAACCTACATATATCTTAATGTTAAGGGCCTCAAACCTCCAATCAAAAACATAAGCTAGAGGTGGGGATTAAGAAATAAAATCCAACCATCTGTTGTGATAAAGAAACTCATCTTCAAAAAGATATTTGTATACTGAAAATTAAAGGATGAATAACAATATTTCATGCTCCAAGAAAGCAAGCAAGTATAGAAATTTTAATACCAGACATTGTAAACTTAGAGTTAAAAGAGTTTAAAAGAGACGACAAAAAAATAACAAAAGTTCACTGTGTACTAAAGGAACAATCTAAGGGGAAGAAATAACCTCGATACACATAAATGCACCAAATACTAGAGCAGCTATATTTATAAAAGAAAATTTGCTGACATTAAAAGATCAACTAAACATTAACACAATCATAATAGGGGATTTTGACACCCCATTTTTTGCAAAGACAGATAAGCTAAACAAACATCAATAAAGAAATTTAAGAGATGCGCCATATCCTTGAAGATATGGACTTAATAGATATACAAAGAGTACTCTATCCCTCATCAAGAGGGTACATATTCTTTTCAGCAGCACATGGTACTTTTCCAAAATATATTACTTATTAGTCCACAATTGAAACAAAATGAAACCACACCATTTATACTATCCACCCACTGTAAAATGAAAAGAGAATAGATGATACAGCAACTTCCCCACACATATTCAATTATTTTATCTTTGGCAAAGGATCCAAAAGCATATGTTTGAGGAAAGATAGCCTATTCAAAATGTTGTGCTGGGAAAACTGGCTCACTGTTTGTAGAGAAATGAAGCTGGACCCTTATCTCTCACCATGTACTAATTAAAATCAAAATGGTTCAAAGCTTTAAACATTAAAACAATAACATTAAGCCTTCTGGAAGATAAAACAGGCAAAACAAATAGATATAGAAAAGGATTTTCTAAACAAAACCTTCATCACACTTTAAATAGCAAGAATTCACAAATGGGATTATACTAGTTGTAAAAGATTCTGCACAGCAAACGAATTGATTAGTAGAGTAAAGAGATAACCTACAGAAACAGAAAAAAAACTTCCCAGTTACCCCTCAAACAGAAGACTAATATCTAGAATATACAGAAAACTGAAAAAATAAATGAATTAAAATTAAAGACCCAGTCAAGCAATGGGCTGAAGAAATGATCAGATATTTCACAGAGAAAGAAATAGAAATGCTTAATAAATATATGAAAAAATGTTCAACTTGTCTGGTCATTAGAGTAATGAAAATTAAAACAATGCCAAGGTTCCATGTTACTCCAGGGATAAGAGTAATCATTAGGAAATCAAAGAGTAACAGATGCTGGGATGGCTGTGGGATGGTGAAAAAGGAACCTTCCTGCGTTGTTTGTAGGAATTCAAACGGATGCAACCATTATGGAAATCAGTATGGAGATTTGTTGAAGAATCGAAATTAAAAATTCCATATTACCCAGATTTTCTTCTGCTAGTTATCTTTCCCAAAGAGCTTACTACAGCTATACATGCTGTAGTAATATTTATATTTATAGTAGCACAATATTTCTATTTATAGTAGCACCATCCATAGCAGGTAAATCCTGGAAGTAGCCTGTATACCCATTAACAAATAATTAGATAAACAAAATGTGATATCTACATATAGCGGAATATAATTGTTATAAAAATGATGAATTTGAAGCATTTGTTGAAAATGGATGCACCTGGAAAATATAATACTGAATGAAATAAATCAGATGCACAAGCTTAAATATTGCATGGTATTTCTCATTTGAGAGTGACAAAGTGAAAACAAAAAATGTTAAAAGATAGAAAGTGAAAAGAGTTCAGTTCTCATCAAATAGGGAAGTGGTCCAAGGGAACATGAATGAGGGTTGAATATTAGATTAAGGAGAAATAACAGCAATATTGGTGTGCAATACAGGATCTTAGTAACAGCAACCAACGTGAATATTATGTACCGTGACATGAGCTAAACATATACTATCAACAAGTATGAAAAAGGTGATAGAATAATCAGAGGAAGAAGGGGGAGCAGGATAGAACAGGAAGGGAATCAGGAAAAAAATTAATTTGCAATATATACACATAACCCCTTATCAAGTTAGCTATAAACTGTGAATCTTAAACATGTACTAATAAAAATAAAATAAAATATCAATACATAATAAAATTAATATTTTTACAGAAATGTATTAATTAGCTTGGGAAACCATGGACAAGTTACTTGCAAACTGGAAAAAAAATTTCAATAGTGGGAATCATTCCGTGATTACTAGTTCAATGAAGTGATGAAATTTGTCATTGCTAATAGTAGGGCAACCTAAAAATATCTGCCTTCTGCATAATTCAACAAAACGTTTAATGCTTGTAAAATACTGTCTTTCTGCCACGCTATTCAATCTATCTTTGTAAGAAAAGTTAATTTGTACATGATTGGCAAAGTGCAAAATAGTGAATGTATTAACAAAGATGAACTTGTTCATGCAAATTTTCATCCTAGCCAAGACAGTAGCTGTCCAACCTTACCAATAATGCTAGAGAAAATCCGATAGAGAAGACAGACACAGTTTTAAAAGAAAACAAACGTCTGTGCTCATAAGAATAATAAATAATAGGAATAAGTTTACCCAAATGAAAAATAAGTGACTTTATATGTCATATTGTCAGAATTTGCTGAAATATTGAACATATTCTTCCTTTATCCTTTCTAAAAGTATTATATATCCTTTTGTATCTTGTTTTATGGTTCATTTAGAACTTTCATTCTTAAGAATGAAATTTTGTCTATGATTTGTCAATTTTTTTCAGATATACACACACTTCGAGAAGAATCATGTATTAGAAAGATTAAGATCTATAGAACTTTACAATGTTTCTGTTGTTATAAATTGTTTCTCCCTGTGTGTGTTCATTTCTAAATCTATTTGTCATTTTAAAAACCTGTCACTATTGTATCATTTATTAAGTTGTTCCAAGTAGACTGCTTTCAAGTTTAAGATCAGTAACTTCTAATTATTTCTTATAGATTTTAGAATAAGCTTTTTGTTTTCTAATTTCTCCAAGAAATTAGGATTATTAATGATATCATGACTGTAATAGGATTATTATCTTTAATACATGACCATATCATATCTCCAAATTTAAATATTCCTTCTAATATTTTTCAGTAATTGTTTTTATCTTGTATATATATATAGTTCCCATTTAAATGTCATAGATTGTTACTATTGTAAAGGGTATTTAAATATTTTTAATAATACATGTTTTCAGTATATAATGCTTATATTCCTTATTTGGAATTGAAAAGGGTATCATTTTAAAAACTATTTCTAATCATTGCTAGAACTATAACTAATTTTTATGCGATCCTCAGGTCTAGTCCAAAGCACTAGCCTAATTAATCAGTCCTAACATACTGTATATAGATTTTCTTAAACTTTCTATGGAAAACGAATGCAGTTCACACAGAAGTAGATTTTTATTTGTCATTATGATTATAATTGCAATTATGATTATGATTACTGAACTGGATAACATTTATAGGAAGCTGCTCTTAAACTGGCTATCAGAGTTCTTTCTTAGTTACTTTTTTCATTGCTAAGACAAAACACCCAATACCCAATACCCACAAATTAAGAAAGGAAAGACTTGCCTTTTCTCACAGTTTGTAGAGGTTCCGGCTCGCAGCTGACTGACTGCCAGCAGGGTGTCATGGCCGAGGGGCCCTGCAGGTGGGCAGCAGTCCGTGGTGGGCAGGAGGCAGGAAGGCGGCCCAGTAGTGAAGTGGTGAAGGAAGAGAAAACAGCAGCGGCCCAGCCTCCGACCTTCCCTTACAGCATCGCCAAGTTCACTCCTGCAGGCCAGCAGCAGTCCCGCGCAGGGAGGCTTTCCCATTTCCACACTCACAGTGTGTCCAACCAATTAGTGGACTGAGTTTGTAATCACCCACCTTAATTCCTGCATCAGGTTCTTATTCCAGAACTCAACCATCCTTAATTATTTCACCATTAAGTAAATATCATTTTCCTTCTAATTTCTAATACAGGTGTTCTCCTTAAAATAAAGCTCTTTTATTTCCAATTCTCTGCTACTTAAAATCACAAATGTGTTTTGAGATCATAGTGATTCTTTTCTTGTTATTTTAGAAAATGTTTTATTAATTAGATATTTTTAAATGACCTCTAAATCCTAGAATACATTTAATTTTTTCTTCTCATCATATACTTTATTTTGCATTAGTTGATGTATTTGTTTGGATGATATTTTGGAGGAGGATATATTAGTTTTCTACCTCTGGGAATCAATGCAAACCTATTCCACAATTTGAAGAAGGGCGGGTTTAATCTGACCCAAGGTATCAGTGGTTCCACTTCATGATCATCTGACTGTGAGACATAAATACAGCAGCAAGGCTTGGTGGAACAAAGATTCTTGGTTCACTATGGCCAGAAAGCAGAGTGTCGGAAGATAGCTGGCATGGATGGAGCAAGGGACCATTATATTACTCAAAGTCACAATTTCATGACCACCCAGACATACCTAGAAGTGTGACTTACTCATTCCCTAGGCGATTCTGAAGCCTAAAAAATTTAGAGAATTAAGCTTACACACAATATTCCATTATCTGTCAACCTGAAACCCAAACAATTCTCCTTACCTATACTTAACCTAAATCAACACAAGGTGTTAATTCTAAGAACCATACTTAATTTCCAAATAAACATATAGTGTTAATTTCATCTAAAATGATGCTTTACTTTGCATACAGCCAATCACAACCATCCTTCCAGGCTCAACATTCCCAGGATTACTGAAAAGTACTGGCCTTTTTATACCTTTAAGCTCTGCCTTCTCACGGGCTCCTGCAGGTACTTTGTCACTTGGTTCTGCCCGGTCTCCTAGCTTTTCCAAATCCTGAGTGAAATATTTCATGACTGTGTAATATTTGTGGTCAGCCTGCCTTAAGATCCTGCACCACATGGATGATGCCATGATTTACCCCAGCTGGAGCAATAGCCTGGCCCCCTTGGACCAGTGCTATGGCAACTCCTGAGTGCCTGGATTACTAAACTCTGGGAAACACTTTTAGGCAACTCTGAATGATCAGGGTACTCTGAGGCTCTGTTCTCAAAACAAAATGTTTAAAAAGATTTTATGCTTTTACTTTCTTCAGTCTGGAATGAGTGTGGTCTGACCATTCCCTGACATCTCCCAAGGCATTTGTCTAGTATACTATGTTCTCAGCACTGATCTTCTCTGCACCGGTGCTCTTTTTGGTTCTCATTTCACGTGTACTTCCTTTCCATCTAAACTAAAATGTTCACATCTTTTGGTTCTGATGTTTGCTCCCAGTTCTCACTGTAGATCCAGCTAAATGCACACAGTAATATGCGTTTCATAGCCGGAACACTGTGCTGCTTTGAGATTTCCTTTGCCAGATTCGTCAGTAGAACCCATTTAAATTTTGGCTTTATAAAGTCTTAGGATATATGCAAAACATGTGCCAGTCTTTGCCAAAATGTTATATCCGGGGCCTCTCATCCATTTTCTGACAGAATTCCCATTCCCAACTAAAGCCTCATGAGCCTGACCTTTACCACCCAGATTCCTATCAGCATTCTGATATCTGAGCCTCTGCCCAGAATCGCCTATCAGCTTCTGTTACAACATTCTCAAGTTTATACAGCCCGTTTCTACAAACTTTTCCAAACTTCCTGCAAGACAATTCAGAAAACTTCTAAACCAAATACTCAGATCCAAAACTCAACTTCTCTAACAACAGTTTTCTGTATTGGTCAGATTTTGATCATTAGGATGCAGTGGCTTACCTTCACAGTATAAAAGAGAGAAAGTTTAATGTAACTCGTGGCCTCCAGGGATTTAGTCCGTGCTAGGCTAGATCAAAACTAGAAATATCCTATAAAGAAGCAAAAGGTGCTTAGTTCATGATAGCCGGGACAAGATCAGAGGATTATTACTAGGGAAGTGGTGGCAATGGACCAGAAACAGATCCTAAAGCCAAGTCAGAATTACCTGATAAGACACACCCAAAAGTTTGTCTAACTAATCCTCTATGAAATTCCTAGTCGGGGCTGGGGGTTTAGCTCAGTGGCATAAGCGCCTGCCTTGAATGCAGGCAGTCGTGAGTTCGATCTCCGGTACCGATAAAAAGGAAAAAGAAAAAAAAAAAAAAAAATTCCTAGTCAATCAGTTTGACAGAATTAAGTTTAACCACTACAGAATCTTTGCATCTATATATGAAAAATAGTGAGGTTTTAGGATTTTTGGCATCAAGTTATGTCGGATTTATCAAAAGACTTTCAGATATTCTGACTTGAATTTATGGAAATGCTCACTTAAGATTTTTAATTTTTATAAACATGATTGAGTGTGTTTAAAGGCTTCCATCTGTAGTTTTGTTTTAGTGACTAAATACCTATCTAAACTCTGTGTCAATAATTATACTTTAGTCCTCAAGATAATCCTTTTCTCAATTCTGAATTATTCAGAAGTAATGATGCAAGACACACATCTGTATTACTGAATCATTATAGTATCCAGTGGTTAAAACAGTGTTATCAAAAATCACATTCTTAATGGATATACAGTGCTAAATGACTACAGATGAAAACCTCTTTCCCATGTTTATTTCACAATTTAGGTCTCAGTGGCAATTTTTTAGGTCTCTATATTTAGGTCTCTATAGCAATTCATTCTTCATATTGTCTCTAAGGTCTTGTTGCTTGCAGTGTCACACAAGTAATAAATGCCAAGTTTGCTTCAGTACAGGATGATTAATTCCCCCATAATCGATACGAAGAAAAGAAGTTCAAGACAGAGAAATCAGAAAATAAAGCTGATCAACACATCAAGAGAAAGAAAATTTAAGCTATCATATTGTAAAAACAAGAGGTTATATTTAGTTTTTCTTTTTTTGGTTAAGTTTATCTTCTAATATTTGTCAATCAACTATCATGAAAACGAATTGACGGACTGGTCTGTGGAGCTGATCGTCCCAACTCATGTATGTGTGGCTAGTGAGTAGGGGGATAGGTGTCCCATATATAAATGGTAAAATGATAACTGTTAGTTTTTAAATTTATTTTTGAGTAAATTATGAACTCAAAAACAATGACCATATATCTTCAAAGTATTCTATCAACTAGACTATTATTAAGGCTATTTTGAGCAAGTTTCTAATTCTGAATTTAACTTGGAGAAGCCAAATTAACTATGTCTTCACTGCATGAATCCAGCTAACGTTTTATAACAAACAATATAAGAATTTTTCTCTTATTTTCTATATGTTGTGATGAGCTTTATGAAAAAAGAGGCTTCTCTAAATACATTA
This sequence comes from Cavia porcellus, assembly GCF_034190915.1. Lineage (NCBI taxonomy): Eukaryota > Metazoa > Chordata > Mammalia > Rodentia > Caviidae > Cavia > Cavia porcellus. The sequence continues at coordinate 59,128,121 of NW_026947505.1, forward strand.
CTTCTTCAATATTATAAGAGATGCCTCAGATATTGATCAAAGTGCAACAAAGTGTTTAGTGCAGTGCAAATAAGCAGCTTATAATTACAGCAATATTAAACTCTCTTTTATCTGTTCCACGAATCTATTTTGAAAAGCACCTTGAAGTTACATAATAAGAGGGGATGTGAATTACATTAATTTTTACCATTCTATAGTGACATGAATAAAAGTAACTTGATGTATTTCAAAGATGTTTCAAAAAATGTGCACTTAATTGACTCACCTGTCTCACATTTTACTTCAATTTAGCAAACACGTATCTATTAAAGCCTAAAAATGCTATGATTTTTTCAATTTAGCAAACACGTATCTATTAAAGCCTAAAAATGTTATTGATGAGAAAAATAATGAATACCAAACCTAATTATTCAGTGTAAAGTATTTACATTAGAAAGCATGGATAAGTGTTTTAACGATGACAGTATCTATGAAAAAATGTCAGTGTGGTGAATTAAAATATATGAAAAGAAAAGTAGTAAGAATCATTAAGGGACTTTTCCAGGCATCAGGATTATGTACCAGAAGTAAGTTATGGATAAACGGAGGGTAAAATGCACCGAAGAAATGCCATAGATAAAGCCCAGTGAGTTAAAACTTAGGGCACTAGTAGACCATGGGCCAAAACTGTTCCTTAATTTATAAGCCATTTCTGGAGAAGGATAAGTGGAGCTCGTCTCTACCAGCACGACTTCATGGAGGATGCTGCTGTGTTTTGTGGAGTCTCTTCCAAAACTACGCTGAGTTAGTCCCACAAACTTTAAAACGGTGCTTCATTGCTTGACTAATATAACTGAATATTTAATGACAGTAAAGATGTGTGTCATTTTTGTGACTTAAAATTATCTGCTTTGACAAGTATTACCTAAACACTGAAACAACACAAACATAGACATGGAGTATGTTCACTGCCTCTTGGTAATAGTAGGTATGTTAATGGTATTTTGATAAGGATTGCGTTAAATCTGTATAAGAGTTTTGGGAGTATGACCATTTTCACACTGTTGGTTCTTCCTAGCCAAGAACAAGGAATATCCTTCCATTTGCTAATATCCTCTTCATTCTCCTTTTTTAGCATAGCATAATTTTTAGCATGTAGGTCTTTTACCTTCTTAGGTTGATTTGTAAGTATTTCATTTTTTAGATGCCATTGTGAAAGGTGATATTTCCATAATTTCTCTCTCAGTGAGTTTTTTGTTTGTATACAGGAATGCTATTGGTTTTTGAGCACTGACTTTGTATTCAGCTACACTGCTAAATTTGTTTAATGCAATGGAGTTTTTGGGGTCTTCTATATAGAGTATCATGTCATCTGCAAATAGTGACCATTTAACTTCTTCCTTTCCTATCTTGGCTATTTTTTTTTTTTGTATTTAATGTATATGCAATTATTTTGTTTCAATTTCAATAACATCATTAATTTAAATTTTCTTTACATTGAAGTCTCAGCTACAAATACTATGCATAATTTAGTGTGGATAATTGTATCTGATAAAATGATTTCAGTTACAGGTCATGGAAAATCTGACTCAAACTGGCGCCACCAATCAATAACTTTTTGGCTGTTAAATGAAAGTTCAAATGAGGGCAAATTTCAAAAGCAATTCATTTCAGTATCATGACTCCATTTATCATTCTGTGTGGTATATGTTAGTGTGAATTTCAGGGTACATTCTTCAAGTGGTTCTGGTTTTCACATTGGCATGTGATAGCATGCTGAAGGAAAAGAAAATGCTTTATCATTCCCAATAAAACTCTGAGATTTGTTATACTTGCAATGTTCAAGCTATGTATTTGTTCTAATACTAGTTATGAGAAAAGAATATGTTAGTTTATGCCAAATATTGACTATTTTAGGATCTGGGATGATGATTCATTATGGTTATGTCTTGGCTCTGTGCTAAAATCAACTATCTTATGTGTAAATTTTTGCTAGTAAAGGGGAAATAGTTATACAAGTGTTCCATGGACCCACTACAAGGATCTACTTCTGAAACATAATGTTTTGCTCAGTGTTTTTCCTTCAGAGTCAAAAACAGTTTTATTTTACATTGTACAGAAGACAGAGTTACGTGCTACTTCAATTTTTTTTCTTACTTTACAGATCCTGCTTAACCTCTCATACTAATTATTTCAAGATTTATAAATTAGATAATTAAGGACAGCATTTAGGTTATTAAGATTGATTATTTGTCCACTTTATTCACGATAGTGATGTTTCTAATAATATGAATGAGAATGTGCTGAAACTGTGTTTAAAAGTAATATTTTACATTTGCTACATCTGTTTTTTTGAAAAGTAATATTTTATAACCACTCTTCAAATATTCTGACATTTCATTCCTGGAAAAAGCAGTAAAGGTTGAAATGATGGATATGAGATCTGATGTTCCCGTAGAAACAATATTATAATAGGAAATTATGTTCCAGACCAAGAGCTTAATGCAGTTTTTATTTTGCTTTGTTTTACAAATGGTAACAAATAAACTGTTTTATCAACTCTTAAATCACATATAAAAACACACTCATAAGACAAAATAATGTTATGTTTATAGTATGTTTATTGAATTGAGCAACATGATGTCCAAGTACATAAAGGTTTATGAATTCTGGAATATAATTCTAGAATTGCTTTGTTCATATTTACTTTTTAAGAAATTAGATGTGTAAAGAAATCATCAATTGCAAACACATAGTTTAAATGGATTTTTTTAGAACCAATTTTACTGGAAACTTTAAGTAACTTCAAGGATCCAAAAATTGGCTGTGCAACTTCACTGAAATATTTCTTCACTGTTTTCTTGTTTATTTGGAAGCTAGCTTGTGGAGATTATTCTTGTAAATTCTCTTTGTCATTCCTACTATTTTTTTTAGCAAAACCAAATGCAAATGTCTCAATATTTTACATTATATCTTTTTCTACAGCAGTGATGATGTAACATTGTTGTATCATACATACCTTGTTTCAAGAAAGCGATATAAACTTAAAGTACAGCATTGTCACTGCAATTGCCAATCTTTTAATGATCTATTTTTAATTTTACCAGGTCTTCAAAATGGATTTTAGACATTTGGAAGCAAGGAGTTGTAAAATGTGAAGGGATCACTTAGCTCATCCTGCTCAACTATGCATTCTTTGTGAAGATTGTCACAGAGTGGGGGCCAGTGCAAGCCAGCTGAAGCCAATGATAGTTTTTAAATTGGCTCCTAAAACTGAGAAGCCAAGCATAGATCTAGCCTCAGGCAAGCGTGGTCCTCAGGAGGATGTTCCGCGTTCTGATTCTCTGTGTGCTTGTTTCATTCCTTTGTTCTTTAAATATGCTCCCTTCCTGCGATAGCAAACTCGACAATCTTTTAAGTTTTAATTTGATTAACTCCAGATTCTAGGAAAAGAGATTCTTTCTTTATGTTTCCATACAGAATATATCATTTATAAAAGCAGAATTAGACATGAGTGAGTCTGCAGGTTGGATTATAAACTCTGTCTGATAAAAGCTTGTATAAACTAAAATACATGCATAATTCTTTGTTCAGGGGAAAATGGGGAGCTGTGATTGGACTTTTGGCTGTCAGATCTATTAGTGACAGAGAGAGAATGAGAGAGAGAGAGACATGCTACATGAAATGAGGATGAGGATGCCTTTAATAAGAATAAATGATGGACAAATACAAAGAGCAGTACTCCATAGTGTTTTGCAAAAATGCTACTTTATTTCTGCCTTTGGTGCAGTGAAGAATGGCCTCTCAATAATATTCATTCATTCCTGGAATTTGTGAATGCTATTGTTAGCTAAAAAATGAATTTGTAGATATGATTCAGTTGATAAGTTTGAAATGGCGAGGTTATCTTGTATTAGTAGGCCTCTTATATGACTTTGTAACAGGGAGGCAAATAAATGTTCCACATGTGACTTGCAGGTGTGGGAGGAGAAGGCATTCTGACTAGGGCAGCCCAGCCTGAAGAATAAGGAAGCTCTCAGCCATGAGACTCTGAAAGAGTGGAGAACATAGCAGCCCTTGAAGTCCTGCAGGGAGGATGGCTCAGCAAAGTCCTTGATTTTGCCCTGGGGAAGCTGATTGCGGACTTTAGGACTGTGGAACTATGCCAGAACACGTTTATTTTCTTAAGCATCCGTGCTTTGAAAACTATGTTAAAACAGTCAAACGACATCCGTGCTCCTGGGCTGAGACATACTTCATTGTTGGTTTTCCTTAGTGATGAGCCAATTTGGATATCTTAAAGATCCAAAGTTCCTTAATCTATTTTCCTTTGTACTTGCTCCTGGTGGGATTTTTGTTTCCCAAATAACTTAAAATTTCTTTCCCAAAGCTGCCTGTATCTAGTTGTACATTATTTCATGTTTCTTTGCATTATTGTGTATGGCTTCATACCCTCTCAGAGACAAACTAGGGATGAAAGAAAAACCTATGGATATTTTAATCAAGATAAATAAGCTCCATGCTGCCTTCTGTCTTTCTGGTTGTTTCACTTTGTGAATATTAATCGACTGTTTTATACATATGCATGCATAATTTCATACTATACAGGAAACCAGGAATACAGTAGATACTGAAATACTGCTTTAATATTTTTAATGTACTGTGCCTATCAATAGGCAATAGAACTCAGTGGATTATTAAACAGGTAGGTAATAAGGCTGTATGGACTAATTAGCAGTCATAATTCCTTTTATTTGAAATACATTTTTTTTTTATTAACAAGTAACTCAAGTGACCGTAGAGCAATGCCTTGGTTAACACTCTGCTTAAAACCCAATAAGTCTATGCTAATTTTGTCAATTTAGTTTCATTCAAAGATGTAAGGTGTAATAGGTATATTAAAATTTACTTTAACAGTACTTACCTATTTCTCTAATTCTATAAGGAAATATTCATCTGGAATTGTTACATTTCAGTATGATTTGTTTGGTCATTTGGTCAATATGATTTTTTCATAAATGTTGTATTATTGTTATTTTCTATTGTGTAAAATATAAAAATAGTATAATATATATGTGATGTTGCAATGTGTTGTTTCATAACTTGAGAATGTTTCAAAGGTTTATCCATGCTTAATAAGGTGGAATTAGCTCATGAACTTAAATTGCGTTTAATTATTCATTTGTGGAATATATATATTCAAATTATTCAGTTATTCTTTCCCATACTAAGGAATAATTATGTACTTGTACCTTTTCACTATTATACAGTTGCATAGTTATATTTAAAGATATTCCTTGTGCAGTGTTCACCTATAAATTCATGATGGGAATTATCAAGTAATAATCGACATGTGAATTTACAACTTTCTTGAATTTTTCAGATTGGTTTCCAAATGCCTTTTATTTCATTGCTCTACCCATAGAAAGGCAGGAACAATTTTATTTTCCCATAGTGTCACAGACATCTAGTGTTTGGACCTTATTAACTATCTCTGATCATATGATTGTGCTGGTATATTCTAATTTTAATTTGCATTTTCTGATTGTTAGTAAAGCTGATCCTACTGTGAACTGAAGTTTCTTACCTTATAAGTTATGTTTTTCCTTTTGTGTTCATTCATTTATTTATTTTTGATTGGTGGGAAGGTGCTGCTTCTTCACTGAATAGATGTACAGGAATTTCACATTTTGTCTATATTTTTATTTTTTTAATTACATGTGTTACACACAGTTTCTGCTAGGTTTGTCCTTGCTTGGTTGATAGTCTTGTTGGTCCATTAATATAAAACTTTAAATGTCAGTGCTGTTAAAATTATGTTATTTGATGTCATAAGATATTTCTGTATTCTGTTATAATAATATTTCACATTTATGGTTCATCCATTTAGAATTTATTATATTAATGTGTTAGGATTCAATTTTCAGTTTAATTTTTCTATATTTATCATATTATTTTATTGTTTCTAATGTGTATTCATTTGTTATTTTATTGTATTGCCTTATTTTTCCATATCATTTGTATGATATGTATATATATGTATATATGTATATGTATACACATATATTGAAATTTGAAAGCTATTAGCTTTCAAGCTATAGAAATATCATGAAATTTGGGGAAAATGACACCTCACCTTTAGGATTCTGAGTCTTCTGATATATGAATATTATAATATCCTTATTTATTTATCTTACCCATACACGTCAATAAAATTTGTAACTTTTTTCGTAGAGGATTTTTTACTTTTTTGTTTATGATAACTCGTATACATCTTATTATTTGTGAATGTTATTGGATATTTTAAAATTGATAAAATAATAATTTCTATTAGATTTTCTGTCTACTATGAATAATGAAAGTTCTTTTTATTCACCTCACTATCACCTTTCATAGTTCCCTTACAATGCCTAAGATACTCAGTAAAATGGGGATAGATGAAACTGATATATAATTTCTTGTCTTGATTCTGTTTTTAAAGATAATGCTTCCAGAAGTAAAAGAGTGTTTCTTCTATACCTTCTATTGGTTAAGCATTACTGCTTTAAATAATTTCATTCTGGTAAAACTCTAAGAGTTTTAATTAGAATTGAATGTTACCTTTTCTCATTTATTCACATTTTCTAGTTAATAAATAATGTTAATGGATCATCTAATATTTAATACTTAATTTAGGAAATAAATCCAAAATTTATAAAATTATCTCAAATTTTTAAATGTTTGGAGATTAGAAGTTTCTCTCTCTGTCTCTCTCTCTCATCACTTTTACTTTGCTTATTACTGTATCATGAACAGTTGGACTCACAAACCATCCTTCATTTCATAGGGCTTTACTTGATTTTATCGTAAAAGTTCTGTATTCTGTGAAACCCCTCTCTGCAACTCAAAATTGCCCATTGTTTAGTGATGGGTCTGGGAGGTTTTTTGGAAATTTATAGAAGTCATGCTGTAACCTAAACCAGAGACAAAATATCAATACTTTTGTGCTAAATATATACATCATCCATGTTCCACCTGCTTTTCATGGTCCATCTTATCTAGTACTGAATTTTTCCTTCACTGGTGATGTTGGAAGACATGGTTTGAAATTACTGATAAAGATCATGCAGTGCAGCCCAGCTATACTTCTCAAAGGGAAGAATACAAATGAAAAACAATTATATGAAAACAATATTAAACATCACTGGTCACTCAAGAGATGCAAATTTAAACAACACTGAGATTCTGCCTTACTGAAGAAAAAAATGGCTATTATCAAGAAATCAAGCAATGAACAGTGCTGTCAGGGCTATTGCTAAAAACGAACCCTTTTCTACTGTTGGTGAGAGTGTAGATTGTTGCAACCACTGTGGAAATTAGTGTGGAGAGTCTCAAGAAATCTAGGACTAGACGTCCATTTGAGCCAGTTAATCCCCTTTTGGTTATGTTCCTGGAAGAATTAAAAACACCATACCACAACAGTAAATGTGCACCCACATTTATAACAGCACAGTTTATAACAGCTAAGTCTTGGAAACAACCCACATTCCATCAACTCCTAAGTGGATATAAAAGGTGCATTTTAAAAATATAATGGAGTAGTACTACTCAGCCATAAAGAAGGTTAAACCTGAGACACTTATAGCTAAATGGATGCATCTTAAGACATTGTTATTATTATTGTTATTATTACACGTAGCCTTGCAGTTGCCAGGCAGGTGCTGTGCAAGAGACCATACTCTTAAATGAAATATTTGGACACTTGTAAATATTTTTATTGTTTCATCTCTTGTGAGATATCAAAATCGTAAATAAGAACTGAAGTGTATAAAAGTAATGTGAAATAGGAAGAAATTGTTCAAAAGAAAGAGGAAACAGGGAGAGCAGAGGAGGAAAGGAAGTAACAGAAAAGAAAACAAATGACTAAAGGAAGATAACATGGAAACAAACTTTTGTAAGTGAGAAGGGAAAGAGGGATGAGGGTTGGGAGGAGATGAGGGGTAAGGAGGAGATGGGGAAAAAACCAAGAGGAAGCAGGGTATATCACAGACAGCTACAAATTCCCCGTGATGAATGTGTCATTATGTATGTGTAAATTGTACCAATAAACTTAATAAGGGTAAGAAAAGATCACACAAAGTTGTCACTTGTCTGATGAAAATTAATTGTGTATCTTAGATGCATTTTATTGGTGAATGCTAACAGTTTGTCTTTGACTTTGATGATGAATTAACTATCATTATATTGTTGTCTAGAAAAGACAGTAAAGTTAGATAACACTTTCTCAATTTCCTTACTGAAACTGTTTATAATTGGCATTTAATTTCTATTCCACAAATTCTAATTACTTTTTTACTTTCAAACCAATTTTTCTTTGTGAAGTTTTTTAGGCTGCAATAATATTCAGTTTGAACCACTTTAAAAATTATGGCTATTTTAGAGATGGATGTATGATGTGATGAATTAATTGATGCAATGACCTGATTACAAAATCTTGTTTACCAAAGCAAACTTGCACATGCAAATTATAAAAACATTCTGGGGAACTCAAATAGTAATGCTGAAAAATTAAAAATGTGCCCTTACAGGAAAGATCTAAATATTCCGTACTTAATTGCTTTTATGAGAGTCTATCTATTTTGATGTTATCCATTGAACTGGAACCAGATACCTTTGCAACGAGGACTTGAGAACCCACAGCAGAGAATCAAAATTAATCTCATGGTTAATTGTGTCATGTTATCTCTAAATAGTAATAATAGTTATCTAAAGGCTCAAGCAGCTCAGTAAAGTATTGTTGGCAATGGAAACATAGAGGGTATAAAACCCTCCTGCATCATAGAATGGAAGAATGTATGTCAATATCATGATATGTTTGCTACTTGATATGTTTTTTTGTGTGATTGGTCCATGTTTTCTTTTTTAAATGTGTTACATTTATGAATCACAAAAAATCCTATAAAACTTAACAGTCAATGAAGAGTAAAAAATTACTATATACATCAAAAGCAGAAACAAAAATCCCTAAATGTTCATGTTTTGTATTAAAGTAATCATATGTGTATAATTATTATGTAATATTTGCTACTATGTTACTGTAATCATTATTATTGTCTGGTCTGTCTATGTCTTAGATTTTCATTCTAAAATATTGGCTGCAGTTTGTACAGTATTGACAATATTGTAATATCAGTGAACTCTCTATATGTATCTGTCTATCTATCTCTGACTAATTTTAGGACTAATTTTAGGGAGAAGCTAAGTTTAGGGGTGAACAGTCACCAGTCATCATACATATCAGTATACAGATTTAATCTTGCTGTTTTCTTTGCTTAAATTTATTATTTTTGTTGTATTTCTTCTGTGCTTCTGAACCACTGGAATTATAATATCCCATATCAATTTAAGATCTGTTCAGCTTTACTTCCAGAGAAAGTGTTCCAATGAAGTCTAGCTGGTTGTCAAATTGTCCTTTTGATTGGGGTACAGTAGTGACTTTTTCACTAAATGTTTTATATTAAATTAAAAACTAGTTGATTGATATTATATAACTCCTTTTCAGTATGTGCCTATATCATTTTCCAACCTTTCACATGTGTGATCTTTGACATTTTTTGAGTAATAATAATGCATATCACAAAATAAAGTTTTAAAAATTCATTTTAAATGATTCCGTCAACTGATGAAATTATTTTGTATTTTATTCCTTATATAGGTGTGCGGTAGCAGTTTTCATTTACATTCACGGTTTTATAATAAAAATGATGATGGCCCTCTATTTATATTTCTCATTCTATTCGTGTATTTTGCCTTTGGCCAAATTTTATTGATTTATTCATTTTCTTAGTGTTGAGTTTTGACAGTTTCTGGGAAATATTGGATAGCAATCCTATATCAGATGTATTTCCTGAAAGTATTTTCTTTTGCATTGTTAGATTTTTTCTCACTTTATTCACATTATTTTTTACACAGCAGAAGTTTTAAATTTTAATATACTCCAACTTACTAATAATTTCTTCTGTAGATCTTACCTTTGTTACTACACTATGTATAGAAATCATCACCAATTCTGAGGTCCTCTACATTTTCTATTTTATCATTCATCAGTTCTATAGTATTTCTTTTTTTCTCATTATTTTTTCATCAGGAATTGAATGTAGTTCTGTGACTATATCTATGTCTAATATATATTTTGAGTTAATGTTCAATAGAACTTTAAAGCACATGCTGTTACTCATATTTTTCCACACAAATGTTTATTTTTTCCAGGATCATCTATTCAATGGTTTTTGCTTCATGGTTTCACCTTCAATCTTTTGTCAAATATCAGTTGTTTTATTTATATGGTTCTAATTTGAGATTGCTTATTTTCCTTCAGTTTATGTATTTTTCTATTTTTCATCAATATTACACTGCTGTGACTACTATAAATTTATAAAATAACCTCAAAATTGGGTATTGCTAGCACTGTGACTTTGTCCTCTTTGAATTATCTTCCTGTAGTAATCTTGGAATCAGTTACTAAATAACTCCCTGGAATTTTAATACAGATTATACTGAATTTGTAATTTATTTTAGGAAGAACTTGATACTGATCCTTTTTCTATATGAATATTTCTGTATTATGTAAAACTTCTTTGAGATCTTTCACTTGTCATTTTCCTCATGGAGATTTTGAACATAGTTTTTTGAGTTCTACCGATAGCCATTTCATTTTAGAGGATGTCAACAAAAATTACATTGTGTTCCTAATTTGAAATTCTGCCTATGTATTACTGATGCACAGGAAATGATTGACTCTGGACTTTTACCTTTTAATTTTTTTTGTCTAATTCCGTCTTCTACATTGCCAAATTTTGAGAAATATATTTACTAATTTCATATTCAAACGTTCTTATCCCATTTTATATATTTTTAAATTTATTACAATTTTATGTATTTATCATCAATAAAGAAGTCAATCACCTTCTCTGGAAGAAAGAAAGGCTCTTTAATAAATGATACTAAAAAACTGGCTTTCCACATACCAAAGACTAAAAATAGATCTGTCTCTAACCATACACTAAACTAAAATCAAAATAAATCAAGGATCTAAGTGTTAAAACAAAAACACTGGACTTGAAGATATATACTTAAAATATATACATGTGTCTGTGTTAGATATATACTAAATTTGTTGTTTTATTATATACACATATGTATATTTTGTAATATATATATATATACATATGCATATATACGCATATATAACTATATATATACATATACAACAAAATAAAAGACGGATCATGGAAGAAAAAAACAAAAGTATTATAATAAAATGCAGACATTATATCTAAACATATACCTTGACTTTGTACAATTTTCTTGTATGTCTTATATATTCATTGGTCTAGTCTGTTTTTTAATTTGTACATATGGTAATTAACTTTATAATGTCTTATAAATAAATTAATATGATGCCATAAAAATAAAAGGAGGTGGAACGAGGGGAGGAAAAGAAAATAATTGAATTGTGTTATGCAGTGTCCCGATCCACTACAGTGAATGTAATGATTACATACTACAAGTGTGTACTAATGAAAGTCTAAAAGAAAAACAAAGATCCAGTAAAATCGCAAAACAGAAGATAAAATTCGAGATACATTAGGTTGACTGCATGAAAGTGTCATTTTAAATGTAAATATAATTAACTTTATTTCACAGGTTTTCATTTTTATTTAATTTACTGTCACAAAATTAATACTATAATAATGGTCAGGCATGACCAAAGAGAAAGAAGAAAGTCAGCAGTGGAGCAAATGGATAGTAGCAACTACATATATCTCTTTTGACAACGAAATAAAGATTTTTTAGAAATCCCCAGGAGACCTCTGCTCACAACTCTTTGATCAAACATAACAGTGATGTGGTTGCATTTATCTGTGATGGTAGCTGGAACAGCAAGTATTTGGCTAGGGAATCGCTGTGCTGAACCAAATTGTTACGCTGGTAAAGGATAATTGAAAAGTAGATGTTGGAAAGACAATTCAAAAATCCTTCAAAAGGATGCTCCTCATTAAATCCATTCCTGTCTAAAGCCAGAATAACTTCTAAAAATTTACATTGTGATAAGTTTGTAAAAGGATTTTAAACCTGGTAGAAGTGATTTTAGACATAAGTAAACAGAAGCACAGTCTTAGATATTAATAAACTTATGCTTCAGCATATTGAAATTTGTATATAACAGAAAGAAAGAAAAGTTTATGAAACGTTTCTATGTTTTGCTCCTACAGTGTTTTTTTTTACCAATTGCAATCTTGGTTCTATGACTTCAAACATAATCTTGCATAGTGGAAATTGAAAATTGACTCCTATCTGTGTAACCAGTATGATGACATAGGGCTACACAAGCCTTCCAATGCCCCAGAAGTCAGTTTGAATCAGGAACTCAGAAGCCTCCTGTAAACTATTTTCTTTTCTTTTTTTTTTTTTAGATGATATTTATTTATTTATTTTTAAATTTTATTTGAAGAAGGACAAAACAAAACAGAAAACGGGTAGAAATACATACTTTCAGAGAAAAAAATAAACAGTAATAAATCACTTGCTGATGTTTACATATTGTCCTCTTACAAATAGTTGTTCGAGATATAAAAGTGGAACATATAAACGGGAATTCAAATAGCTAGATTGCAAATAGTTCTGTTCAACTATCTAATAAAAACTTAGTAATATGGTTATCAATCCTATACATGCATTTATCCATATCTTCATTTATGTTGAGATTAAACAAACCAAAGCAAACTAAAATCACTCCGGGCAAAGAATAATAGTATTGCTGGATTTCACATCATGACACTCTGGGATCAGCTTTTGATCCTGTGGTGCCTTTTATTCCTTCAGAGTATTTGTTCATATCATCATGTGTCATAAGATCAGTTCTCATAAACTCTTTATAGGTTTTATGCGATCATGAGTCTTAACATGTATTTCTATCCTTTCTATATTAGAGGGAGAAACAGAACAAAGCAGGACAGAACAAAACATATTTCTATAGACACATAAAACTAAAAAGACATATAAAACTGCTGTACAAAGAGTTCTGTCGTGTTTACTGTGTTGTCTCTTGTTATCATCAATAGAATTGGCTATATCATCAGCTAAAGTATAATTGAATATATCAGTACATAACAGTATTAATAGAAATACAACTTTGTAGATAGTGTAGAACTACAAAAACAGGTAGTAATCAAACCAGAATGGGTATCATAGTGAATCACTGTCATTTTCAATACAGTTGCCTATACTCTCAGACTTGATACTATCAACCTTAACAGTTTTGAATAAAATCTGTCAATAACAAACAGCAACCAAACAAATCAGATTTAACTAAGATCAGTCATGATATAACAGTATTAGTTATACAAGGATCCATATTAAGTTAATAGGAAATTAAAGATGGTTACAGTGCTATATCCTGATATTTTTGGGATAGCTGTTTTGCCCTCAGATCTGGTGCTTGTATACAAACTGGGATGGAGTAAGTTCTAGGCAGGGTGGTGCCAGTAATATGGGTTTTTTTTTAAATTCCTGATACACTACTAGAAATATCTTCTGCTTTCTTTTTTAATACTATTCCTCCCTTTAACTCCCCCAGGGTGTATTGTGCATTTTTGGGTCTCCCCAGCACACTCAGTTTTATATTGGGGGGCAACCTGCTATTTACCTAAGTGTTTCCAAACTTTCTCACTCTTGGACTTGATCTCTAGTTGTATTTCTTTACCTTTTAAAGCCTGTCTTTCCAACCCTTCTATAAATACTGGTCCAGTTGCCCCTATTACTCTCTGGTTCCCTCTCCCATAGAGTACTATTTTCTCATATTTGATTTTTAGTCCATATGCCCATCTTCAGCTTTACTATATTTCCTATAAAGAGCATCTCAGTGGACTCTACCTCTTGATCCACTCTGCCTGTGATTCTCTTTTTTCCTTAATTTAGTGTATGTAGGCCATCTATATTAGAAGTTATATCCAATCTTCCCTGCCTCATTTCTGTTGTGCTCTTTTTCCATCATTAGTTGTCTGTTTGTCTTCTTCATTTAGCTTTTTGCTCTATTCATTGGTGCTTCTCTGCCACAGTTCCTGAAATCCTGGTACTTTTCTCTCTCTTTAGAATGTCCTGCAGTATTCTCTGCAGAGTTGGATTGGTGGTTGCAAATTCCCCCAGTTCCTCTTTATCTTGAAAGCCTCTTGTTTCTCCATTAATTTCTAGGGACATTAATTTTTCAGGGTACATCAATCTGGGCTGGAGGTTTTTTTTTTTTTCATTGCTTGGAATACTCCACTCCACACTCTTATTGATTTGATGGTTTGTGCTAAGAAGTCTGCCCTAATTCTGATGGGCTTTCCCTTGTAAGGAATCTGTTTCTTGTCTTCGACAACTTTTAATGTTCTTTTTTTTTTTTTGTCTTTTTCATTTTTATCGGTACCAGGGATCGAACTCACAACTGCCTGCTTGCAAGGCAGGTGCTTATGCTGCTGAGCTAAATCCCCAGCCCCAGTATTCTGTTCTTATATATTGGATTTCTAGGATCTTGAATATTATATGCCTGGGTGTAGTTCTGTTTTGGTTGTAGGTGGCTGGAGTTCTGTATGCCTCATATATCTGAATATCATTGCCTTTTCCTATGTTTCGGAAGTTTTCCTTAATTATATCTGTGAATAGCCTTTGTAGTTCCTTTGTTTGCACCCCTGCTTCTTCATTCACATTCTTTATTCTTAAGTTATAGATCCTCTTGTTGTCTTCTAGCCTTTGTATTGTTACTGCTTATTTCCTTGTTATTTTTAAGAAATTTTTTCTTTCATGATCCCACATTGCAAACCTGTCCTCTAGTTAGGATAATCTATCCTAAGTTTCTTTCAAGCAGTTTTTCCAGCTTTTAATGACGTTTTTAATTTCCTAGTAATCTCTTTGAACCTGCTTTATGTATTCTGTGTTTTCTCTATTTCTTCATCAAACAATTCTCCCCTTTTTTGTGTTCCTCCATTCGTGCATCTGTTTTTCCTTGAGAGATGCTTAGCATTTCTTTAATTATTCTATTTATGTCTTGCTTTACTTGGTTAAATACTTCACTTTTGAACTCATCTATGAGGTCCCAAAGATATCGCTTTATGTCCACTGGTACTGTGTCTGATTTTGCTTGTTTGCCATCCTTAATCTCCTTTGAATTTACCTTTCCTGGATCAATGTTCTCAGCGTTGGGGGCTAGGGACCCTTTCTTGTTGCTTCTTCTTCTCATATTTTTTGTTCCTTCCATGCAGGTGTATATAGAAGGCCCCAGTTTCTTTTTTTTTTTTTTTTTTTTGGTTACAGTTCATTTGAAGTGTGCTGACTAGGTTCTCCCACCCATTGAAGTGTACTACGGAGGTACAGACTGGGTCAGAACTTTCTGATACAGGATTTTTTCACCATTCCAACTGAATCTTTTCCACCACTAGACTCATGTATGTCTGCACCTTAAGGTAGACAGGACATAGTGTGGTTAGTAAATAATAAATTATTAGTATTAATGTAAAAACTGACATATAGTTTGCAGTTAGACCCACAAAGTTTTATTAGTCATTGGAATTGTAATAGCTTCCTTTAAGTGAACATAACAGAAGAATACAGGGTAAGCTTTCTTCTCTGGTCAGTATCACCATATTTACAGAAGAGCACAGTGCTCTCAATGCATTGTGGACAATCATTTGTGGACACAGACGATGCTTAAGGAAATCAGTAGTTCCCGGTAAGAGTGGCCTGGGGAACTACTAAGACTACAAACTTGGTTGCAGTGTACACAATTGAGACTAGTTAGAGCCAGAAGCCTATGAAAGGAACTGAAAGACTCAGCAGAAATGGTACTACCAGGGGTCATGGTGATTTTCAGTAGATTGAGATACTGTGAAAGGATGCAGGTGGAGCATGCTATATGTAGCTTGTTAAGAAGCTAACCATATTTGTTTGTAAGTAAATATCTGATTTCTTAGTAAATTTATGGCCTCCTTTTGGCAGTGAGACATCTAAACCAATTACTATGTAATAAAAACAAGATAAAAGGATAACAGAGATTTATCTTTACGTGCATATCTATAGGTCTAAGAACTATTTACTATCATTGATCTCAGAGGCTTATTTGCCATTCTTAATTACAGTACTACTACAGTACTTGGTTTTGTTGATTTTCTGGGACTCAGATGGATTCTCAAATGAGAAAGGGAACTATATTACTCAACTTTCCTGTCTCTTAGACAGACACAATACCCAGACACATACCTTAAAGAAGAGAGGCTCAGTTATGCTTATGGTTTCAGGGGATTCAATCCATGGCCAGCTGCTACTAAGGGCAGCACATCTGCAGAGCAGGATGTGGTGGGGAAACGCACTTAGTTCATGGAAGCCAGCAAGGTAATAGAGCCAGAGAATAAGGGTGAGGGACTAGATACAGTACCCCAGCTCCAGTCTCTGTGACCCACACAGCCACATCCAGAAGTACACTTTATTCATCTGCAGGGGGCCACCAAGCCAATCAAGTTGACACAATTAAACTTAACAATCAAAGGAACTAACGTTTTCTGAAACATCTTGTAACTGAATGAGTTACAAGAACAAGAATCAGCAAACTTTTTCTATAAACGAATATGTGGTAAATACTCAGGGTTTTCAGACAATATCGTATCTATTATAACAACTCAATTCTGCACAAAAGTAGCCATCATCAGTATATAAATGAAATACTGTTGCTATATTAAAACTACATGAAAGACACTTAAATTCATATGCCATGTAACTTTTACATGCCACAAATAGTTCTATTTTGATTTTTTTAAACCATTTTAAAATGTGAAATGATTTTGAGCTTTTTGGATTTACAAAACAGATGGCAGACCAGAAATGGCCCATAAATGGTAGTTTTCTGACCTTGTTCTAAAAGCATAAATTAACTTATTTTATCTGTGGAAGAATTTACTAAAATAGATATAATTCACATATATGTGAATAAACTAAGACTCAGAAAGATATGCTGGTGGGTCTTGGGACACACAGTGGTAGAACTAGAATTCACACCAAGACATTCCTGAGAAATTTCTTGAGTTATTGTTATATAAAAATTCATATTAATTGGCATTGGTTTACCAGGTCACTGTGCTGAAATAGATTGTAAGGTTTGTGTTAGTTCAGAAGGAAGAAATAGTTTGATAAGTTATCAAAGTTTTGTATGAGTAGGGAAGCTATGTGCAGTGACTCAGTACTCTCTATGACTGTATCTGCATCTTGGAAAAATGAAAAAAAAATCTCTCATACTAAGAACTTTAGAATGATTAATTTTCAAAGTTGATGCATTCTAAACAACTTCAGCACCAAGGAGAGTTTTATGAATGAATTTTTCAGTTTCACAATGTTGAAAGCCCAGCATATTGACTGTGTTATTACACAATGATGGCTTGTCTGGCTTCTACTGTGAATTTTAGTTCTTTACTTCTCCTTTTCGGCTCTTCAGAATGCAAGTGCAAATTTAGTGAAACTTATAGGATCAAGACATACAAAGGTAGATTTAGTAGATAGATTACACTACATCTGATATTACATTTCTACCTGTGCCAATATTTTTGGCCATGTTTTGTTCTTAGCTGAAACTTAATTAGATGTGTTTATAGGTTATGATGTCCTCTCTGTCTGTCTCTTATCCATGTTGCTACAGCTGACAGTATTTCATTCATTTTTATTGCTGAAGACGAATTCTATCCTATGTACTACATTTTTTCTCCATTCATCCTTTGATGAACCCTTAGTTTGTTTCCATATCTGGCTATTGTGTAAGTGCTCCAATAAGTATAAGAGTTTAGATTTCTTTTCAACATCCTGGTGTCATTTCCTGGGTATATATGCTACTGTGAGATTAATGCCCAACCAATTGTTATATGTTTGGTGAGAAAAAATCTGTAAGACTGTTTCAAACTATACTCACAACCAGTGTATCCTTGTTTGTTGTCTAACACTATGCTGTGTGAAGAAATTCTGTGTCACTTCCAAGATGGAAAATAGGGGACAAGGTACTAGGATGTGTGGTATGAAAGGAAAGTCAACTTAAATTTTTGGTTTTCATGTCCAATCTTTTTGTTCTAAGCATGCAAAATTGTTCATTTAATGTTCTTACTCATTTTTAGCACATGGCATAGTTTGAATTCCTTTATATGCTGAGCTTTAGACTTTATAACTCATGTGATTATACTGAGCTGACTTAACAACCTAAAATAATCTTGCTTTCTTGAGGTCAACAGGTACATCATCTGTGTCGTCCCTTTTTTCCATGAAATGTAATATGTTATGAGGATAACATGAGATCAACATCGCGGGGGCTACAGCTCTGCCTACTTCATGTTTATGGCAAACTTTAAAAGCACACTTGCAGGTAATAATGCAATAATGCTGTAAAAACTTCCAGATTCATAAAAGAAAGCTTGCTTTGAAAATGCACATCTGACCTGTGGAAGTAGAAAAGCCTTGTGATTCTTGCCTGACTAGTGGGTGACATGACGTAAAGCATGCAATCCCCTGATGACTTCTATGCTTACCTTAAAATGAGAATAATGAATTTTTCCACACCTAACTCACTGAAGTGATGTAATTATCACAAGACACAAACAGTGGTAATTATAGTGCTTCAGGAATTTAGCATCAGTCATTATTTCTCATCACTGAATAGTACTATTGTATTTGCTTAAAAAATGGAAATATGTGAATAACAAAAGATCAATATATATTGAGAAGAATATACCTTTAAAATTATATAACTCTAATGAACTTTGATTATCATACAGAAAAGTCCATGGAGTATGTACAAATGTAAATAGAAAAAAATCAGTTGAAAAATCTTTTTCATTTCATAGTATATTATGCAAAGAGATAATGTGATGCTTCATTTTGGAACCTCATCTATCAAACTATGCTTTATAAATGACAGGACACAATGTGACATATTGATGAAACCCATTGTGACACCGGACATGGTTTGTAATCTGTGTTGTAGGCATGAATAATTAGGACAACACCAGAAAAAGGCAGTTTTTGAAGGATTTAATCAAGGCTTATGATGGATAGGTAGAAGGAGCATACATTTTTAACAAAATCAAACATGCAGGCTATTGGATGATATTCTCCAATAGCCCCTTCTCCAATGACCCCTACATTTTATAATCCTCTGTCTGGCATTTAACCATCACATATTATTAGGATAGCAAACCTTGTACCCATAACATACCCTTGTAAGATGCCAGTATGGTGGCAAGAAGTAATTGAATCTTGTTCTGACCTTCTTTGGCCTCTGAAAAAAAGCAATCTGTGAATTGTTTAGAGAAAAAAGGAAAAGGATATTTTGCTCAAGAGAAATGCTGGGCGCAAAGAAGAATTTAGTTCAATTTCTCTGTCTCTTAGAATATACCCTTTTTCCAGCTTGAAATGCCAACTGAAATGGAAGTTTCCCTCATCCTTATGCATTGATAAGATCCTTCCCTTCCCTGCCATGCTGCAAATGTTTCAAACTAGACTGGTGGCAGATCTAAAACTTTACAAATCATGCTGAGACTTTTGTTATTAAGATGGCAAATTTATGATTGAGCAATAAAGGCAAATTACCCTATTGGAAATAAATTTGTCACGAGCACTTGGGCTTCTCAGAATATGACAAATTAAGGACAGTGTAGTTGTTAATTTTAGTCATTTTCTGTAGATTTATAATCCTTTATACAATCTTGAAAAAGAACTACCACCTACTGGCACAAAAATAGTGATAAAAATTGCTTCTTTGTCACTTTCTTTGGATTTAAAATAATTTTTCACATTGTAATTACATAGCTTATTGTCTCAAAAAATAAGAATTCCAATGTTATCGTTATGCTTTGAAATAAGTCAAGAATATGTCTAAAAACACCTCTCTTCAGAGACTCTGGATACACTACTTCAATAAATTTTTGTTTGGCTTTCTATTTTAGTACACGTTTGTAGTATATAATGACTACATTCCTTGTGGGGAGTTGGTACATGCACATGATACATATTCATTCTTTATTTTCATGCCCTCTGTGTCTCCCTCCCCTATCTAGCACTGGTTTGTGTGTTATGGCCAAAAGGTCAAAATGAAAATGATTTAATAAAGAAATTCAAAACTAGTGTAAAAAACGAAATTGCGACTGAGCTGTCATAGCCGTGGAGAGTTGAAGGGCCAGTGTGAAGCATTTTATTTTTATTTCGAAAGCTTTGATTGGCCTGCCAACATGCATTTGTGCTGTCACTCTGAGGACCCTTATAGCAGAATTGAAGTGGCAGGCAGCTCTTGATTGATGAGTGTTTGCATCCATTTTGTAATATGTTATATATTTCTTTCCTGACATGTTTAACTAAAAGAATTCATACCAGAATCTTTACAATTATGTGCATCAACTTGTGCTAGAATTTTATTTCAGTGTATTTAGGATACTTCAGGGAAAATAAATATGAAAGCAAACAACAACAAGTTCTTTGGGGACAAGCCAGAAAAGGTCATTTTCACAGTGTCACTAATATATTCATGTTAGAGAGGGGGGGGGCGGGACAAAGAACATATACTAAAGACCCTTAGAAATAAGCTAGGCTTGTCCAAAAACTTTGGCAATTTTAAAAATAAAATAATATTTCGATAGTCATTTTACTGTATTACCTTCAATTTTCAGCAGTAGAGGGCAAAACACCTCAGACTGAGACTCTGAATCACACCATTTGATTGTCCAAATATTAGTAAATACTGTTTGGAGGTTACAGTGGCCTTACTCCCATTATTAAACATTTAAAATTGAATTTTATGAGCTATTACAGGTTTGAACAACCTTAATGCCAAAAGCTAGAGGTTGGCTCCAGATGTGGCTGGCACTATACCTGGAGGATTCAACTTAACCTTTTACCTTTGGCTTCTTGAGTACAAGAAAATATGCTCACTCCTTGATTTCCTTACTCTGTAACAAAGGAGCCGAATTTATCTGTTAGTGCTAAATAAGGAAAAAAAAATGCCTAAACACTGTATATAAAGGGCTGGGTTTTTTAAATTAATTGATTACTTTGGCTGCTACAATTTGAAGGTCCAGAAGGAGCTGAACGAAGGAGTGACATGCTTTCGCTACTAGGACATCATGGCTCAGCAGACCTTGCTGAGAGGCAGCCCTATATGAAGACTGTGTTGTCTCACAGCAGAACAATTTGGCTATGGAGATTTAGACTTCACATTTATCTATCCTCTTGTCAAGGATTAGACACAGATGGGCTTCATCCTCAGAAGTCACCAGAATATTCGATTGAGCCAACTGGGTCAAATGTCCTTTCTTAAATCAATATGAAGCATACAGATGACAATGACCAAATACCAAAAATGAAACAAACTTAATTTAAGAGAATTTGTAAGTCCAAAAGTTAAGAAATAGTACATTGATTAGCCTGGTGAAGATATTTTTATAAGAGTTGAGTTAATTAGCTTAATAACCTTCTGGGATCAAATTGTATTTTAGAGATAATTCAAATACAGAAAACAAAACTGGTAAACTGCATGGCGGAATTTGGAGGTGTGTGGATGTGTAACTACCCCTACCCACTCTAATAAGTGTGTACATTCATCTGTGATGCCCTTAAAAATAGCTGCTCTACGAACCACCCACTCCAAGCCCTATGCTAAGCTCTGTAAAATTTGGTATCATATCATATAACCACTGTGCTTGGATTAAATATGTTCATCCCTGTTTAGTAACTGAGAAAACTAGTTTTCATAGTAATTAAAAAGCCTTCCAACCAGGTGAAGTGGCACACGCCTGTAATCCTAGCATTTTGGGTAAGCTGGGCCTGGCAGATTGCAAGTCTGAGTCTAGTTTGGGCAGTTTAGTGAGACTTTGTCTTAAAATAAAAGATAAAATATGCTGAAGACGTAGCTCATGGTACAAACAAAGAATAAAACTCTTCCTAGAGCACTGGTAAAAAATGAGAGAGATGTAAATTTGTGTCTTTTATTTCCTAAATTTATGTTCATAACCACTACGTTATTATTATACTGTGAGTTTTGGTTTACTGGTCAGTTTTTCATTACTGTGTGGAGGCTGATGGGATATTTTTAGCTTCATTCAATTCTCACTGTCAGGGTCTAAAATAGAGACTGACTTGTAGAAAATGCTAAAGTGACATTTAAGTATTGTTAAAGAGTCTCTCCCCTGGTCTAGAATATGACATTTATTGTTTAGCTTAGGCCAATCCTAGAACTGGTTGCTACATAAGGGGTCCTAGAAAGAATGTTTCAGGGGAAACATAAAATAAATATATTGTTCATGACAATCAGTGGGTCAAATTGTAGTTTTGGAATCTCATATCTCTTTTTGTTGGCTGCTAATCTAAATATGCTTTTCCATGTTTCTCGTTTCTAGTCTGTAAAATAACAGGTTTTATAGTATGCATGTCATTCTCTTAAAAGTCAGGTATGTCATCTGCTCAAGCATTCTTTTAGTATAAAATATTATTATTGTTGTTGTTAACTTCCTGTTCTTTTAATTATCATCATTAGGTCAAAGTGATACAGATAGACAGACAGATAGATAAATAGATACTCTGAAGGTGCTGTTTTTATGATTCATTTAAGTGAAAGATGGTACTTAATATCATCAAATAAATAATTTGTATCAATTGGATAAATGAGGCCAAGAAGAATATTTGGGCTTGTTTTAAATCATTTACTTCCTAGGGACTGTTCTCATCGGAGGTCATTTAAAATTCTATTTAATGAGAACTTTGCCAGCAGCAACACAAGGCCTTAAAGGATGTCTTTGGTATCCAAACAGAATATTTTAATCCAATTTAGTAGACCCAGGTAGCTGAAACAATTTACTTAATTTTTCAATTCCTAAAAAGGTATAAATTTAAGAATTCTCAAAAATGCATTTTGATTCTGAAGATTTATGGAGTTTATTCTCTCTTTGTAGCACAGATTTTAAATTCACCTCTGGGAAATCTGTTCCTAATCACTCTTAATCCAAAGAAATGTTAGTGTTTGCATCTTATGTTGATGTTACATTTCACACAGGATCAGACAGTATGAATTATGGTGTACAAGCTTCCTTTTTTCAAGGTGTTTTTTGAAAATATTTAATAATTACATCTTTTCATGATGACAGCATCTCTTTGTCCTCAAAACTTGAAGTAGAGTTAATATACATATATATTATACATATACATATGGAATAATGATTTAAATTATCTACTTTATCAAATGTAATTATTGGGAGAAGTATAGTATTCAAAAAAATAAAAAAAATCAGGGAAGTAAACTATTTAGTTAAGGTCATTCATACAGCAAGGGACAGAACTTAAATGTGAATTCAGTTAGCACTTCATATTTCAAATCTGGTTCTTTTGCTTGGGTATGTATTTTCATACTTAATTGAAAGCTATATAAAAGCAAATATTGGTTCTTGACTTCCTCATACTTTTTATATGGTGTAATTTATCATAATATATATATATATTGAATATTGCTATATATATTTAATCAACAAGGAAGTCCAGGGCCAGGAACAAAAATCATGGACAGATTGAAGAAATAACTGCAAGGTGCTCACAACAAGTTTCTTGATTTGCAGCTATCTGAAGGTAAACAGCATGCCCCTTAGACACCCTGATCCGAGTTTACCTACAGTGGTCTTACCTAATTTTACCTACAATGATATTTAGGAAAGAGTATGTGATGTGTGGTGGATCTGCAAAAGGCAGTGTAGGAAATGGGGTGCTTTTTCGGTACTAAGACTTGAATAATTGCAAACAGCAAAAGTCTGTGGTAGAGCAGACCCCAAAACAAGGAAGGTAGTTTCACAAAGAGGGAAGCAGGAAGACAAAGATTTTTACTTCACCCTTCTTCTTTTTTCTTGATAAGCTGAAGAATCTATTCATGCACAGCACAGATCAGGCCACTGGTTCAGAATGCAGGGTGCAGAGCAAATTTGGAGGTACAAAACTGTTTTTCAACACACATTTTTCTGTACAGTTTGAGAAACACTGAGATCGTACGTGTATCTGAGCCTGCTGGACTATACACTTAAATGAATAAAAGTACCCACGATTACATACCATTTAAAAGCTTTATAAATAACAACTTATTGAATGAGAGTTCCGTTCTTTTATTTTAAATATAAAAATACGGATCTTGTCCAATAAAGGAAGTTTCCTTACATTTTCTCCAGGAAAGTATGAGATTTCAAAATAGCTAAACTCTTTTCAGTGATTTCCTGGAATAGCCTTATACTTAATTAAAGCATCACATAAAGAGCTTTGGGCTGTCAGTGTCTTCAGGTTTTTGGCTCCAAGTCCTCTTCACTTACTTTAACAGCCTTTCAATTTTGCTAAGAGAAACTAACACATTCCTCCAAAACTCAGATAAAGAAAGAACCTAAATGAAATGGCTCTGAATTTCACACTTAGGAGAGACTGGAGTCTATTAATTCTTCATTTCATGTTTATATACAATGAGCGTGAAGTCTGCAGTGCCCAAGTGACTAAGAGACCAGGCTGTGGCTGCTCTGACGTGCAGGGCGTCCTCCTCCCCCACCATTCCCAGCTTTACCTACTGATGGGCACTCAGCTGCTGAGGCAAATGCCACTCGTTTTACAGACACAAGCCCATGAATAAGGATGTTTTCAGCGTTTTTATTTCCAAAGCATGCATTGTACTAAATTATAATATGATCACTATGTAATTTTCATGAGTTCCAGAACTGATGAGGATTATTAGCTTAGATAGGGATCTATTTAGTCTTATGGTCCTATTGTATGCTTTCTAATATTGTATCTTCATGCCAAAGTTGCCGTCTCATGGAGATGAGCATGCTGATCTTGCTAGAGAGTTAATAATGATACTTAAAATAATTTATCAAACATTCACCCATTTTTTATATATTCATTTAATAAACATTTATTCAACTCTCATTGAATTAGTAAGGATATAGCAATGAATAGGATACAGTGGCTGACTTCAGTTTCTTATTTAGAGGATACAATGGACAAAAAAACATTGATTTAACCAGTGAGATAAGTTTGATCCGTACTTTAAACATTGGTTATCATTAAAACAATTGGTATTTTCCTGCATGTCCTAAATCATTCAAATTTAATCTCAATTAATATTTGCTCATTTCTCAAAAATATGTATCATTTTTATTCACATCATGTAGATAATATAATAGAAACCCAAATGAATTATATATTTTTCTCAAGGTAGGTATAGTTATGTAGTTATGAAGTTGCAGCTTGCATATATGCTGTCTGACTATCAAATCCAAGTGTGAGGTTACCCACATGCAATTAAAATACTAGGTGTGTGTTATTTGGGCATTGACAAGGTTCATCACCATATACAGTTCTTTATTTATATGTTCCAATTACCTTTTGCTAAATTGTCTACCCTTGAAATACAAAAATCTTATTTTATATATTTAGGACTTAATCACAGGATCTAGTGCAATGATTGGAGGTAGTTGCTTTAGAAATAAATTTAGCAATGAATAAGCACTAATCTTTATAAAATTGTATTTAAAGAAAATATATGAATAATACAGTGTAGGAAATTAGAGAAAACACTAAGTCAAGATGTGAGAGAAAATGCAAATTTTTGTAGTAATGCAGAGTGAGCTCCACACTTAAAGAATAATCCGGTTCTATTGTTAAATCAAATAGGATGTCTAATTTAACTAGCACACATTTTTCTTTCTTTTTTCCTCCTCCAGAAAGCCGTTCAATTTTTTAAAATATTCAAAATTCCTAAATGAAACGATTTTAATCATCTATCTGTAAGTTGGTGGCACTATAGAGAAATTGACAGGCTGGCATCAGAGTTAAACTCCCTTTTAATTCTTTTTTCCTCCTAATTTGTATCATTAGCATATCTTAATCTGTCAAAGTAATCAAAGTCATCAATGGGGAGAAAAAGTGACTTGTGCCTACAAGTATCATGTATTTATTAAAGTTAGTATTTAAACTGTTTACTCCAAGAGAGTTAATTTGTAATATGTAGTCATTGACCATGTATATACTAGCATCCTTCCATCCCAGTGAAAGCCCTGTCTATAACTAAGAAAGCTGGAGCTAGCATCAGGAAATGTTTAATCAGCCCTGAATAGTACATATTTCATGAACTACGAGGTCCTGAATGTGTAGACTCTGTAAGGCATACACATGTGAATAAGATCAAAGCATAAGGCAGAACATTTATTTCATTGTTCCCCATTTAAAATAACATGAGACATTGTGGCCACATTATCTAACATGAAAAATCAAGTTTTACTCTGAACGTACACACATGGTGCCCATTAACTGTTGTCATAAGATGTTTATCCTTCCCTTAGTAAGTGTCTCTCTCAATCTACTGCCTTCCAGGGGTTACGCTTGGGGCTGGGGTGCGGGCTCTCTCTCCAACAACAGGTGAAGGATTGTAAACATCCACTTGGCTCACCTCCTCGGCAATGCATGCCATGTGTGTCCGTAACCATCAGGACCACTCTGCCACTGCTCACTTGTTTGGTCAGAGTCTGTCATTAGAATTTTAAGAGCAGTTCAGAGAATCTAACATTTACTTTTTAGAGTTCTATTAAACCCCTTTTCTTATTGCCATTGTCCACTGCCTGACCTCCAGCACAAAGAAAAGAAATATATATTCATGAACTGTATGTATGAAAATATACAGTCATGTGCATAGATGAGAAATATAAACTTAGCCATTTAGAATTCCCATGGAGGGAGAGCACGGTTTAATAGAATGCAGTGCTTTATTTTTAGTTTTGAGAAAGTATTCATTAAGGGTAAGGCAGGAAAGAGGATCAAAGCACATGAAAGAGAAACAGTGTTCTTTGTACTTTCCTTGTTGTCTTGACTGAAGTTTAGTCCTCTTCACCTTTTGCCCCACTGGATTCACTAACCTCCAATTTTCTTCTCCCTATTGTGCTAAACTCAAAAATGTGTCTAGAAACCAAAGAATAAGCTGCTTGTGACTTTTGTATGTTTGGAATAGGGAATTATTATACCTAAGTTTTCTCAGAGACTTCAGAATTCTCTTTTCCCCTCAAGGAACAGCAGTTTTTCTTTTTCCCTGCTCACCCTGCTTTTCGGTGTCAGTTCTGAAGCTGTGTGAGACAGGCGCTGTAGAAACACTGGGTGGCAGTCCTTCTCCCTCCCAGCCACCAGAGCCACAGCGGATGGATGGGTGCATCGGAAGCTTGAGCTGTGTAGCATCAGATTATTTCCCTGCATGTGCTTGCCGCACTGAAACTCTAAATTCTGCTGAAATCGAGCACTTAGTGGAGAGAGAGGAGCCGAGTGACTGCAGAGGAGCCAAATGACACGCTTTCCCGGAGGCTCCTGTCACACAGCAGAGCCCTGAGGTCCCCAGGTCAGCCACAACGTGTAAGCTGGAATGGAAGGTGTCCTCTGGATGGTGATCTGGTCAACAGGGTTAAGTCGGGCAGCTGCCCACTGCCGTGGTCCGCGCCCTCACCCACGGGTTTCCGAATACAGATGTGCATTGTGTGATCTCGAATGTTTTGTGCTTCTTTCACATCAAGTTCTGAGCACTATCATCACTTATATGAGTTTCCTGTAATCAAAGCATCTGTAAACCAAGCATCTGGAGTCTTCTGCTATACTCTGGTTATTTTTTTTTGTTTGTTTCATTTCTCTCTCTCTCTCTCTCTCTCTCTTTCTCTCTCTCTCTCTCTCTCTCTCTCTCTCTCTCTCTCTCTCTCTCTCTCTCTCTGAGCAGCCCTCCCCTGCTGAGGACCGGCATCTGCATCGTCCAGCTCCGGAGTGGACACAGCGTCCCGCACAGGGCTCCTGGGCCAGCTCTGTTCTAAACTCCTCATCACCACTGAGTGGAAAACAAAGTTGTTGTTTTTTTTTTTTTTTTTTTCAATTAATTTTAATGATTAAAGGAGTAACAAAGCAACACATTCAGAATGTAGCTGAATAGGTGATGTACAGCAGTATAAATAATGTAAGCAAAACAAATTTCCATATCTGATACATTCGATTAAAATAACAGCATCCAATTAAAGATGTTGTTTTCATAGTAAAGAAACAAGTAGTTTTAGTTCTGTCTTGTGGATTTGGGTACCTGAATGAAAAAATCTATATCTACCCTTCATCTTTTTTCATTGTTGGTGCTATGTCATTAATATTCAAAAAGTAAATACATAAATTAAAAATTTTTTAGAAGTCAAAAGAATGTTTTCTTAGTCAAATAATGTACAATGGAGTTTCATGATCCTTAAAAAGCTTTATTTATCATTAGCAGCTCACAATGAATTAAAGTTTTTTTATGGTAAGTATCATAAATTTTCATAAAGCAATTAAATTAATAACTTAGGGTACCAGGTCCAATATCATGGCTAACAGAAAAGTTTAAGAATTTGTTATTCAATGTAATTTCCAAACCACTGACTTAATGGTTCTTTCTTTTTAACAATTACTTCTAAGAATCTTCTATGTGCTGGATTTTGATCTAAACTATAAATATTAAGCAATGAACGAAGCGGAAAAAGTTTTCCTCATGTGCATTTATCACACAACTACAAACACTGGCTGCTAACTGCATGGTGAACAGTCGAAATGACCATTTATTATGCATCATTTAGGTCCTGCATTACTTAGAATCTTGTATTTGTCATTGAAAAGATATAACATTTTGTTTCAAAAATTATTAATGCCTTTGATTGGAAGACAGTCTATGACTGCCTTCAAAGTAATCAGTTAATTTTGTAAATGTATTCTTAATTATAAAGAAAAATATATCAATGTCTTAGTTGTAAAATAAATTATAAGGTGTATCACTTTAATATCACATTTGCAGGGCATTGGCTATTTCATTTTCTCCTCTCTATAATTTAAATTCAATATTTATGATGATATACACAAAACCTCTAACATTTTACTTTTATCAGAAATTCAATACCGAATTTTTTATACAAAACTAGAAAATCTTACCCATGTGACTCATGCATTGTGCTTGTGACTTTAATGCCTTTAACAAGACAGCCTAATGGGCCATTATTGTTTTTAACAGGCCACCTTAAAATAACCTTTCAGCAAATTTTCTGACATATTTTATCTAAGCCTCCATTTATTTCATTTATATTGACCCTGGTCCCTTTTAAATAGCTAGTTTTTGAAAAACATTGGAGTAAGCACAGGATTTCTGCAAAGGCTTTTGGATTCTTCCAGTAATTCTACATTGATGCTGCTTAGTTTTATGGGTAGCAATCTGCTCTTCCTTTGGAATCTGTCAAGATCAGAAAAACGCACATTAATCACTTACTATAGGAACACATAGTGCTCCAAATGTCCCCTGTTTTCAGATGACAATTGGGCACTTGTCATGAATTATCCTCATCCTCACAAGTGGGGAATTGGCAATGCGGTTAACACCTTCTCCACCAGATGAAGCTCAGAGGCGCCATGGGCTTGAACTCCAGAGGTTTGTGTGCAGCAAGGCTGCCATGTAAGATTTGTTTATCGTGCTAATACCATGATTGTTTCTCTTTCAGACTGAAGTTAAACCATGGGGGCAGGTCCAGAATAGCAATGCAGCTTTCTATATGCCTTTGGATCAGAAGACTTTCAGATTCAAGTTAGTCTTAGTAATCAAGAAAGCCAGGAAGATTATGGTTCTACACAGGACAAGCCAGCCAGCCTGCTGGTGCCTACCTGTAATGTCAGCCCAGGGGAGGCTGAAGCAGGAGGACTGACAGGAGTTTGAGGATGGCCTGGGAGACACGGAGACTTCAAGTCTAGCCTGAATGACACAGTGAGGCTGTGCCACAAACAATCATAGCAAGCATAGAAACAAACAAAAAGCAAGACAAGTGATATTGTGGGAATCTGGAGAAAAGATTTAGATGCTTCCCCCTCAGAGATAAAAAAAACTTCATGACTTTATGACACTGTATGAAGTTATTCGGTCTCAGGAAGTCATTAACAGACGAATTTTGGAATAATTTTCAACAAATGAATGTCTTAACATTGCAGTTGCCTTAGAGATTTTAATGTCTCCTCCCAGATTCTGATCTCCTCTGGATTCCAGGATTCTTGATATAAACCCTTTAATCCTTTCTGTCTGCAGGGCATAGGATTGCTGACCAAAGGACAGATTTTTCATATTGCTTTGAAAATGCAAAATTACATTTTTTAGTGTAGTAGGCAATTAGAAGTTTTCTAAATTATAATGGATTCATTTTTTTCTTAGCAAACCAGAAAAATTCCAAAGAAAATATGTATGTTATTTCTCACTTAATCTTACATCATTCTGTCTCCCCAAATTTACACTTTTTATTACTTAAATTTTGACTGATGTTATTTATAAAATTATTAGAATGTTTACAGTATAATCATATTTAAATGTTGGGATGTTTCAATTTAAAAGGTAAAGAAAAAGAAAATACTAAAACATTTTCATTTCAACCCACCTGTTAAATTTCATCTACATTTATTTATTTATTTTATAATCAAGCATCAAGAGTTTAGAACTGGAAAGTAAAAATTTATCATATTGTAAGAGATAAAGTACAATACTAAATAGTGGTTAAATGTCAAAATAAGATCTTAAACAAGAATATGTAGGATATGTAAAAATGTTGTAGAATGAACTCAAAATTATAAAAAACACAATTTTTGAGTCAAAATAAAAAATACATTAAGAATAGTAGAAAATATTACATAATACTTTCTATAAAGCAAATTAGCATAGTAATTTAAATATTACATTCAATATGTGTGTGTGTATATATATATATATATATATATATATATATATATAAAAACACACAAGCAGGGCCAAAAATTATTTTAGGAATTTAGCATATGAATGAATGCGTGAATAAATAAATAAATACACATGCATGAATGAATAAATAAATACACAAATGAACAGATTAGGAAAAGGCGACTAGATTGTATAAAAAATCAGATCCAGGACTTAAATGAAATACCTTTGAAAAAAAGATTCCAAAACATGTGAGACCAACGTGAGAATAAGCAAAGTACATTTCTGGGTTTTTACCAATTTTCTGTACAATAGTAAAGTATGACTTTCATATGCCATTCTATTGTCTTATTGTCTATATGTCATTCTATTGTCTTATTGTTTTTGAATCAGTCTGCAAATCTAAACTTCTGTCATCAGTTTTGTATGTATCTATGCATTTATCTACTTGCTGTTTATGTATGTATGTATGTATGTATGAATGGATGGATGGGTGGATGGATGGGTGGATGGATGGGTGGATGGATGGGTGGATGGATGGATGGGTGGGTAGATGGATGGATGCGTGGATATATGTGTATATCCCTCCATCCTTCCTTTCTTCCTTCTACCCACCCATCCACCCAGCCATTTATTCATTCATCAGGTCCAGTTAAGTACCTCTTTCACCCTAAGCACAGCTTTCCTTTCTTGTTCCACCCGTGTTATTCATGTGTCCCTGTTATGATCACCGATGTCCAGTACTATACTTGTTAGAATCCGCATGTAGGCATCTGTAAACTTTCAGGCGGCACATGGAATCTTCTCACAGCTTCCATGCATTTTGACCATAACATGATCCTGAAACCTTCATGTGCACTGACCTTACCTGGACTATGCTTCCTGAGCCTTAGCTCCCCATACTAAATTAGGGTCCTTAGTTGCTGATTCACAGGGTTGTATAGATGCTCTGTTGCCTAGAATGGGGCCCCATTCAGGCAGAGGGAGGCAGGTAGTAATCCCTGCTCTGACCCTGAATCAGACACTGGTTTCTCTCCTTTCTGCCTGCTGTTTCTATGGCGGTTCTCTAACTGCACTGAGGTGTATTAAAAGGTGAATATTTCTGAGTATATTTATTCCTTGTGGCTTGATGAAGTTTAAATACAGTTTGTTGTCTCTTGCAACAAATTCATCATAGTGGAAATTTGAAACAAGTTTTAAATATCCTCTTAGGGAACATGTATAACATGGGAGTATTTCTCAGAATATACAGGTTTCTCCTCCCAAATCTCTTCTCTTCTCATCTTTCTAAAATAACACAAAAAATTTTGTTAGTGTACTGGATAATACATAGCAATAATCTGAGTGAAGTGCTTTTCAGTTTTCTTGGTCACCGACTCATTCTCTCAGGCCAATGATCAGAATGGAAAAGAGGCTCATGAATTATGTTGGAACTCACTGAAACTGCTCACTCAACAAAAGAGGAAAATAACTTACTTTTAAAGAAATATGATTCCTTGAAGACATTG
Organism: Cavia porcellus; assembly: GCF_034190915.1. Taxonomy (NCBI): domain Eukaryota; kingdom Metazoa; phylum Chordata; class Mammalia; order Rodentia; family Caviidae; genus Cavia; species Cavia porcellus. Next base: position 59,160,407 of record NW_026947505.1, read on the forward strand.
ACTTATAGACAAAATGAATGTATACGTTTTGCTAATTGGTTGAAAATGCCTTCTTGAACAAAATGAGGTATGACTGTGGAGGATTATTATTATTATTATTATTATTATTATTATTTGCTATCGTCAAGGCTAATGCACTGAAAAACATCCCTGAAAAAAATGGGATTTTCTGTTGACTTTCCTATTAATTCTGTAGTAGCTGTTTTCAGTCCAAACTGAAAAACTATGACATTTAAAATTTAGTGTCTAAAATTGAGAGTCAATATAATACTCTAATCACTCTTCAAGTAAACCGGCAAACAAAATTCAAAATATCACTTCTCTTTTTAGGCATTTACAGGACTAAAATGAGCTGAGCAATAGCTTTAGAGAACAAAGCACGTGCTGTGGTATAAATGTGATTGTATTAAAGTTAAAAAAAAAACTTTTTCAAGTCGGTTTAGAAACTACAAACTACATGAAAAATAACTAAGTCCTGGCTTTCGCATTTAATCATGTGGCAGCTGTTGGGCCTTCAGATAGTGGACTGCAAATGAACAGTGTGGCTTTGTTGGTACCTGTCGCGTGACATTTCACAACACACGCTAAAAATAATAGCAACTTGTAAATCCCATCGCCTTGAGGCTCTCACTGCTGAGGCACTTATTTGCATCATATCCTCACCCAAAAAGAAGAAAAAAGAAGAAAGGAAAAAAAAAAAAATCAATAGAGTTGTCACTGAGTCATCCACACTTCCTAACTCTGCTGGCTTCTAACAGATGCAGCCCAGGCTGTTGTTTCTGGTTTTGCACTCTGGCTTGCAGCGGGAGGGATGCTATTTGCTAGGGACGGAGGAACTGAGCAGGATCTGACTCAGTGCCACAGAGGCCAATGTGTCACCACCCTGTAGGTAGAGAAGCTGCCAGAGAAATGTTCTTGCTTCACAACGCACAGATTACAAAACTGAAACACGAGTCTGAGGACAGAAGCTGTGTAGGAGGAGGAGAGGAAGGAATTGAGGAGTAGATGGAGAAAGAAGGCGGCAGATGCGATCTTCTTATTTTTTTTCTGGTTCCTGCGTCTGAGGTTTTGATAAACCATGAACTATCAGAATGTTTAATCGTCGTTTTAAGACAGACAGTGTTGAAAGGTCCGTAACTGTCTAAAAATGAGGCGATTCTATATTGAATACTGGAATAATAAGTGTTATTTTTTCCAGCCTTTTTTTTCACATTTTCCCTTTATTCTTTTTATTTCCTTCCCTCTTTTCCTCCTTTTCTCTTTCTGCCCCTCTTTATATTGTCCCCACATTTCCCTCCCTCCCTTACCTTTAAAGCCATGGTCCCTGAAACAATTTGTCTTATAATTTCTTAAAAGAGAGAGAGAGAGAGAGAGAGAGAGAGAGAGAGAGGATGTTTTCTTACTGTGTGTAAGCATACTAATAAAAGTAACATTTTTCTATGTCAATTTTAAATCTTCCTCTTCAGGTTTTATTTTGCTAGAATTTTTTTTATTCTTGCATAATTGAAACTGTTTACATTTTCAAAATTTGAAGCAATACAGCTACTTGTAACTGTTCAAGTCTTAATATGTAATTTTTAAAAGTTCCCTCACTTTTAAGGGAACAATGCAAGTGTTGAGTACATGAACTCTTTTGGAATAATTACAATAACTCGTACACAGGTGCAAACAGCACAGGTTTAATCTTTTGTGACAAGGAGAGGTAGGGAAAACTCACTTTATTTTTCTAAAAAAAATTCTTATTGCAACATAGCTCTTGTAAAATAACAGCAAACCTGTAAAGACTTGCAAGGATTGTTTTGTGTTTCTTGGGTTTGTGTTACATATCTGTAAATTATGAAGCGATGTGATGCGTAAAATATTTATCAAATTATCTTAGTTTAAAAAGAAATCACTTAAAATACTATTATTTTCAAAGAATTACCCAGTCTGCAATATATTAGAGATGCAAAAATGACTTTATATGTTAGAAAATTGGCCTTTAATGAGAAAAAATGTTAGACAATTCTAAGTGCAGAGCTATTAACTGACTGATTTGTGATCCCTGACACAGGATGTCATCCTCAAACCAGTGCCAGGCTGTTCGGCACACTGTGGGAACCACAGGCTCTGAGACTTTCTTTACAAATAACAATTGGTTCAGAGGAGGAGACCCAAGGAAAGCCAGTTAAATCTTCCACATTATTATCAGCCTCTTTGTTTTGCAAATCAGTAGCACAAAGTACAGCACCTGCCTGAATCCTCTTACAGGTTTCTGAAAGCGAAGGATTTCAAATATGTGAATCCTGGTGATTAGCAGTAAATGAATAAGCTGCATGACAAATCATTACCTTTACCAGCTAAGTGGCTAGTTTAAATTAAAGATTACTGGCTCTAGTTCGAATTCATCAAGATTCCTCCCTCCAGAATGATAAGCCTTTCCCTTATTTGTGTGGCAGTCTATCATTATCGGAGCCTGCCACATCTGATCACTAGCTCACTTTCAAAACAGCGCTTTTTAAAGCATCCTATTTATAGTAGAGATATACAGAATAATCCAAAACAAGATCTGCTTTAACGTGCTAACTCTCTGCTGACAAGAAATGCTTCTCAGGAGACTTTAATTTCTGAAATGATGAAGTTCCAAAGCTCAGTGCCTCAACAATGGGATAAAAAAATGATTTATCTGTATTTTAGCTGGCTGGCTTTTTTTCCCCTATGTAATTTGCTTTTACAAATGTAATTACTCATTTTCTTCAGTAGGTGACTAAGTTGATCATATTTCAGTTACAGGTATTTAATATTCATTTTCTTGTAATGATTTTTCAGTTCTATTTTCCACAAATGTCAAAATCCTGAGTTGTTTATTTGAATCCTGAGTTATTGCTCTAATAATGAGAAGCTCTAATTATAGATTGCAGTGAACTAGGCAGCAGAGAACTTGCATTCCAAATACTATTACCGAAATCAAGGCACAAGACGAGCACTTGCAACTTTTAGAAAGTGCATTGCTTACTTTTTAGTGTTTGGCTGCAGACTGTTGTCTTACTTTTGAGGGCTCACAGCAATCTCTGCAATGAAAATTGCTTATCCTTGCTTTTAGCTCTCGCTTCAAACCAAGCTTCTCAGTTGAAGTGAACTCACCTGGAGTTTACTGTGCTGTGCGGTCTCTGAAACCACACAATAGTAGTATAGAAAACAGCAGGCAGCTGACCCTGTCCCTTTGGTACCACTCCACTCCCAAACACATTTATTAGTTTGGCATAACCAAGCAATATTAGTTACATGAGCACACAAAGAAATCATCTTCCCCTCCTACTCCCCATCTGCTGTGGAACACACAGGTTTCCCTTCACAGGTTTAGAACAACTTCATAGTCCTTGGAGCAGAGTCTTGAACTGCATTGTAATCACAGTGTGAACCTTCCTCTGCCCCAGCCCACAGACCTATTTTCAGGCTGAGTTCTGAAAATAGCCTTCATCACAACACTGCTAGAACATCAACTACCTTGTAAAAAAAAAAAAAAAAAAAAAAAAACACACACAGCAGGAGACTAATTCTGGTGAACTGATTGGCTAAAGAGCTCCTCTTTAGAATCCCCTCATTTTTCTTTCAAAGACAGACCACAGAAAACTATGCCTTATGAAGGTAAGCTTAGTTTTTTCTAATTAGTTTTTAATGCATTTAATGCTTTCACTAAATAATTACTGATTTTTGCCCAAGAGAATTAAATGCAATTTCAATAATAATTGTTAACATATTGTCCTATCATGAACTCCGATCAGAAAATACACGTGAAGGACAAAAATGAATTAAGAGATGCAGAAATGGCTAACAAGAACACTAAGGAAATACCTGATTCAGTATAAAGCTGGATTAAAACTCAGCTGATCTCTCTTTCTCCTTTTCTTGTAAATAGCAGTTTACACATAGTGTGACATGTAACATAGTGTGGAACAGTGTAACAGTTTACACATCGTGTGACATAGTGTGACTATTCAGATTGAGTCCGCTGATTATCGAGCTACAAATTCAAAGGCCTAGTTCTATCTCTGATTAGTCACAGGTAGTTTGGAGAATATTTCTAGATTTAGTTTAGATATTTATGCCTATTAATACACACTCAACTTTCACTTCATTCTCATTTTTTTCTTAAAAATATACATTTTTAATGATATGCAAAAACAAACAGGATGAATATTGTCTTTATGGGTTTTAATATATCTTTTGTTCTAATCATAGATAGTATTAATAACATACAAAAATAATGCTGGTTAAATTAAAATATGGGCTCATAATTCCCATTTGTAATATGATCAACTAATAATATTAATAATTCTAATTTTAAATTTAATAAAATTTTAGGTGGATAAATATATGACAAGATTTATATATGATAATATTTATAGTTATCCTTTTTGTCATAGGAAACATGAAGATAATCTCTAGTTATAAGAATATCATTTTTGGTACTGAATGCTTGGAACCTCCTAATGATTTCTATGAAAGAAATGTCAAAAAAAAAAAAAAAAGCACAAGAGCACATTACTGATTATTTTCCACAAAGTACTAGTACTTATTTAAGTATTCAGGCAGAAAAAAACAAAAACAAAAAAACAAACAAAAAAAACTTTGCTTTTCTATAGACCAAGATAGTAACAAGAATTTTATGCACTGGAAAGAAAATTAAAATAATAATTGTTTCACTTTTTAAACAATTTCTTCTAACTAAAAAAGTGCACAATAAAAAAAAAAACCCTCATCATTACTAAGTAAGCTTCTCTTTCTGTAACTACATCATGGATAACTCTTTAATATCCTTAATTAACTCTTCATAGCAATGTGTACCTTGCGGCACCTGTGTGTATGAACACAGCGCTCCTGGGTTGTACTTTCTCTCACCACACTGGAAAAAAGTGCTCAGGAAACAATGAAATTTTTCTGCAATGATTTTCTTTTATTTGAAGCTTAAGGGGGGATAATTTGTATTTCAATATCATTTGTCTTTTGTTTTAAATCTTGATGAAAAATATGAGCCAACCATCAATAACATATTAGACACTTATAAATGCTAGAGGCTTGTTTCAGTTAATACTATATAAACTCATGCATCTCAAAGAACTAGTGAAACTAATGGCATTTATCTGATATTGTTTGCAAAGGAAATGAATAATAATAGTCCATCTGGTATACTCCCTTTTCAGTGGAGGAATCACGCAAATTAATGTTGGTTCAGATGTAATCCATTTAGGATGACACAAGAGAGTCATGAAAATTACTTCGGTCTCTCTTTGAAAATTCCCAATCACTTTTCCATTAGTTATTTTTCTGCTTCTTTCATAAGGTGCACTCTAAGGTGAATCCTGTCAAATATTTTATGACTATCTGGAAAAAATATCTAACATCAACAGGACCACCAACATCAACAGCAGTGTTAAACACATTTATAAAGCTCTAAATCTTATACTGTGGCATTTATGGGGGGGAATTTAGAGCAAATAAAGATGCATCAAGTATCTCAACAGAAGACAAATAAAACTAAAATGTATTAAGTGCTTACCAAGTACTTCTGAAATAGTTTTTTAAAAAATGTTAACAGCGCCTGTTAGAGGCAGATGCACGGTTTATTTCTGTTTCACAGTTGAGGCTCAGGACTCCCATCCAGGAGAGGACAGCAGTTCTCAATCTCTGGTCTCTTTCCTACCAAGCTTATGCCTTACTCTTTATGAGATGAGTTGTTTGTTCATAAGATAGCAGAATGCAAACCTAGACAAGGTATACAATGACATTAGAGGAATTTTATGCATTAAGTACATCTATGTATTATAGTTTTACTGTTGAGAAATATGCACACTAAGAATGATTTATTAGTTCTTACCCAATAAGCCAAAAAGAGTGAATAGTTTCATTTTAATTGTATACTTATCTTTTCTGGTATTTGGCAAATGGAACAGCAAATAATAGCTTTGAAGTTTAAAAAAAAATCCAGCAATGTCCAACTGTGAATATTATCACAAATTATGGAAGAGTTAAAATATATGTGATTTGGTAAAAATATTCTCATAATAAACATTATGGTCCTCTCTTCATTTTTCCTGTATTACAGATGTTTTTACACTATTTTGTTCACCCTGCATTTATAAGTTATTATATCCCTACCCTAGTTTGAACACTATTTCTTTTCTATAACATATTAACTCTTTTTTTATCATAGTGCAAATAATTTGAAACAAAGGGAAAAATATTAGAGTTCATCAAATGTCGGGCTCCAAATTACAGCATCATTTGCTCGTATGATTTCCTTTTTGCCACTAAGGATCTTTCTTAATCTTCCCTTCTAGATAAAATATGGTCTAATTGATAAAGACAAATCAAAGGTCCATGCATATTATAGTTTAAATTTCATCTCAACTATTTTCTAGGTTTGAACATTTTGACAAGAACTTCCTGTGGTGTTAAGCCATCTTTGCATTGGTGCTAATAATATATGCATTTTGTTTCTAAGATTTGGAAATAATTTCCATATTTCTTTTAACTTCAAAATATATTTAGGGCCCCTTATGTATCTAGTGTCTCTGTAATTTTTTGAAACATAGCACAAAGAAAATAAATAATCACTTATTTATTACTACAAGATGATTTGGAAAAAAGTGGAGAGTATTAAAGTGTGTGAGATTCCCAAGTATGAAACACCACTGCAGCTTAACACACACTTAGTTTGGTAGGTGTCATTGAGAAAATGACACAGTGGGAAACAGATACGTGAATTCCCCAGTGGAAAAGGTAAAAAACAAAGCACACAGATGCTCCAACAGTGTCTTTAAATTTTTTAGAACAGGAAACAATTTGGCATGGAGAATAGGAATAGAGAACCTAGAAATTTAGAGAAGGCTACAAGATATTTAGGTTGTGACTGCACAGAAACATTCATAAGCACTACAGTTATTTTGTTTAAATAAAGAAAACGTAAAGCATCATCTCAATACCTACTGTATGTCATACATTGTATTAGTGATTATTAAAAAAAAACTCATTTATTCCCCATGAAAGTTCTATGTGGAAAATTCTATGTCTTTACAGATGCACTATTTAGTTGAGAATGCTGAGACTACGGGTAGCTCAGTAATTTGTCTAGGAGCACACTTTTATTTTGTGAGAGAGTTTTAACTATTACATGAGCTTTATTTTCTTTTGTTAAATGCTTTATAGATTTTCTCCCCTCCAAAACAAAACCTCTAGCTCTGGCGTCAGGCTTGGTACCCTTTCACTTCTCAGTGTTCTGTGAGCCCTTCACTATATTCTTTCATAAAAGGCATTTAGCCTACTAGTTGTAAAAAGATAAATTAATATTTCACCACTTCCTTTCTATATTATTCTTTGTTGGTAGGGATTAAATGTAATTACCATCTACCTAAAATTAGCACCCTGGGAACGAATTTTATTTCAAATGTGACCAAGTAATAATTTTGTGATTTCATTCATACCTAAATCATATATATTTAGGCATCCTTTTTTACTCTCAGTGTTTATTAGCTCTCAAATTTTCTTCTTTGCATTACTTTTTATTCCCATAGTCACTAAATTTTGGCCACTTTTTTTCTTTGAATTAATTGTTTGTACTGCAAATTATTTTCAAACATTTTGTTTAAAGTTTTAATTTCATATTAGAAATTTTCATATTAGAAAGCATGAAAAAATGATATCTCACTTAAATGATATACATAGGATACATTCTTTCTTCAAAAATTATTGTTTCTTCCCTATTTTCATTTTGATATTTTCAACATGAAAGGAATGTGGATTCCAATGTCTTTTCTAAATGTAGAAAGAGATAAGTTGAGCAAAACATGTATTTCGAATGTCAATTACTCAAAATGTCTCCTTTTTTCCACATTACTTTCAACATCTTGATTTACTTTTTGTATTTCCCCAAATTTTACCCGTCTTATTTGAGCCTTTATGTCATAAAAAGGAAAATACTAATTGATTTTAATGCAAAGTATCAAGAATGAAATATACAAATTAATGTAGTTATGACACATATGTAATTTTCTTTGCCTTTGAAAGCATTTTGATAGACTTAAACTTTCTCCCCTTAATCTGTATCTTTCAGTACGATATGCACATGCCCAAGAATTTATTTCCTTAATCAAGACTATAGTAAAATTTTTGTATATTGAAGGTAGTGCCAATTGGCAGACTGAGCATCTGCAATCTGAAACACAGAAGTCTGTCACGTTTCTTCCCTAATATAGTATTAACACGAGGTCTACAAACACAAAAAAAGGTAGCTGCAAAGTCCTGATCTCCACTCACTGACTCAGAAACTCATGGGTATATCCAGTGTTGTGGTAACACCCTTAAATTTTAAAACATTAGGGGTTTAAAATATGTGATTTGGTATCATGACTTTGTAGATGAAGATCTTGAAGGAAACAGCCACATATATCTGTGATCTGAAGCTTAAGCAGTGTAAAAACTGCTGTGACCTGGATGCATCAACTAGTGACATTCACTGAATTTTTAGCATGAAGAAAGTGTTGATATACTCAGTTTAATCATGACAAATATTCATAATTTAATAGTGACAGAAATGACTTGCAGTAAGAAAAAAAAAAAAAAACAAATACAAAAACTCTACAGCCACATAAGATTTTTCCATAGGAGAATATACAAAATATATCTACAACATCAAGATATACTGTAGGTGATGGCAGGGGAGGTTATGAAGCTTGGTATTATTCATAGAATCAGTGAAAACTGAAGTTCTGAACAGGCAGCTTAAATCTTCAATCAAATGCTTTACCCAAAGGACAGAAATATCTATCATGCTAAAAATGAGAAAAAAAAAAAAAGTGACATGTTGGATCAGGAAGGAAAAAAAATGTAGGAAGAACTTAACATTTTCATGTCACTTTGGCCCTTTAATGTCAGTACAGAACTAAAGAAAACATTGTGTGATGAAGAAATTAAGGCTTTACCACGCATCAGCAGTGATGAGGCAGGACCAGCAGGGCAGCACCACACTTCTCTTTCTACATAGACGGCTATTCTTCTGGCACTTTATCCCTAGTATATTTTATGATTTTCCACCATGTTGCTCTCAATAAGAGTTGTTCACGAGAGCTGTTTGTTATCCACTGTGTACTGATAAATATCTCACCTCATTTTTAAAATGAGCCAAACCCATGACACATAGCTAATAGGTCTGAAGGTGAGGTCTTATTGTTTTACTAGTATCATATTACACAGAATTCCATCAAATTAGTTTCCACTTTGTTTTATTTGCTATTTCATGTTTTTAAAATATCACACACCTTCATGTACAGATCTTATTTTGCTTCCAGTGTGATCACATTACAACATATCACAACTTTCCTTTTACAGATTTGGAAACCGATGCTTGTAGGTTAACTGATTTATTCGATATTTCTAAATTAGTATGAAGAATTAATGAACTTTAAATTCCAAAGAAATCTGGGTGGTGGTGCACACCAGTAATCCCAGCACTTGGAAAGCTGAGGCAAAAGGACCACTCAGAGTTTGAGGCCAACTTGCATTACAATGTGAGACTCTCCCTCTCTAAAAACAAAAAGAAAACAACACAAAACACCTCAAAAGACCATGCTATTTTAACTTTAAGACCTAGTCAATAGTTACACGTATTACTTAAACATATCTGAAGAACAAAAGCATTGTTCCGATGGCAATTCAATTTTATTCTAAATATTTTCAAAAGAGATGGTTAACCTTAAAACTGTTTTTAAAAATATCATTAACATTGCATGATTATTATTGTTACATTTTTAGAATGATAGCTTTATTTGTTGTCTTTGTTATTTTTAACTTGGACAACAGCAGATAATATTTTCCAAAGAAATACAATTTTTTTTAAACAAATTAAGTTTATTGGTGCACTTTAGGTATTATATAATGGTCATATTCATCACAGGGAATTTGTACTTGTAGAGGATATATTTGATTTCTCTTTTTTTCCCAAACCCCTTTGTTCTCTCCAGCACCTGTCCCCTCCATATTTATAAAGCTTTGTTCCAATTTTATCCCTTTTCAACATAGTTTCTTCCTTTGCCCTTCCTCCACTTTAGTTCTTCTTTCCATTTAAACAATTTCTTCCCATTTCACAATATCTGTTGTACATTTGGGCCTCTATTTACCCTTTCCATTTCCCATACTAGGGAGATAATGTGATGTTTACATATGTGAATCTGACTTAACTCACTTAAGTGTGTGGTCTCAAGTTGCATCCATTTATCTAGAAATGCTTCTAAATCTAGACCCATGTATATTACCATGCACTAAACTAAAATTAAAATGAATCAGAAACCTAAATATTAAAACAGAAGCACCAAATCTGCTGGAAAAGAAATGGCAGAACTCTTTTTTGTTGGTGGTGGTTTCTTATTTTTTATTGAAAAAATGGCTATTATCAAATCAATCACTGACAAATGCTGGAGGGACTGTATGGTGTACGGAACCCTTCTCCACTGGTAGTGGGAATGTGGACTGGTGCAACCACTGTGGAAATCAGTGTAGCTATTCTTGTAAAACACTAGAAATAGAGATTCTGTTTACCCCAGCTATTCCCTTTCTGGGGATCTTCCTGGAAGATTTAAAAACATCATATCACAGTGATAAGTGCATATATATATATATATATATATATATATATATATATATATAGCAGCACAGTTTGTAATAGCTAAATATTGAAATGACCCAGATGCCCATCAGTAGAAGAATGGATAAAGAAAATGTGGTTTTCTTTTGTACAATGGAATTCTACTCAGCTGTAAAGAAAGATAGAACAATATTTTGAAGAAGATGGGCTGGGATTTTTAATTCTATATAATATAAATAGCGATTGCAGGTGCCATTAAACTTTTTTGTGTTACAGAAATAATGTAAGCTGCTGCTCATGTTTCCAAACAATTGAAAGGTAATTCTCTTCACTCTGTTAGTAGTTTCCTTTGCTGTGAAGAAGTTTGGTAATTTGATGTATTCCCATATGTTGATTCTTTATATTTCCCATGCAGCTGGAATTTTGTTCATAAAGTCTTTACCTACACCTATGTCTTCAAGCATTTTCCTATTCTTTTATCAGACTGTTTCTGATTTAACATTTAGATCTTTGATCCATTTTGATTTCAGTTAGCACCTGGTAAGGTATATGGTGTACGTTTAGTCTTTGGCAAGTGTAAAGTCAGTTTTCTCATTACCATTTACTAAGAGGCTGTCTGTCAGTGATGTTGTTTGGTTTCTTTGTCAGAGAGGCAGCACAGTATAGCTGCAATTTTTATTTTGCTCATGAATCTACAAGTCTGTTTTCGTTGTTTTGTTTTGTTTTGTTTTGCCAATCCCATGTTGTTTTTATCACTGTAATTGTGTATTATAATTTAAAATCAGGGACTGCAGTGCCCCTTATCTTCCCTTTGTTCCCTGGAAGTGCCTCTAGGTCTCTACCTGTTCCCTATAGATATAGGTTTGTTTTATTTCATATTATGTAAAACCAAAATTTCTTTTGTAATATCTAAATTAATATCTTCAATTTTAAACTGCTTTTATATAACAATTGATACATATGAAGCATGTGCTAAACTATAAGAACTCAACTGTGAAACCAAACAATCTCTAAGGAACTTGTGATTCAGTGTTGGATATAAAAAATAAATGGTCAAGGTCGGAACAAGTGTTGAGCGTGAAGCTATAAGGAGCCTGTGCTGGGAACTAGAGGGATCAGTCATTCTGTGGATTGTGCATGCAAGGCAAGTGCTGAACTATATTCCTAATTTTATTTTTTTGTTAAAGCAATATCAAATAGAAGTCTGACAAGTGGCCTGAAATAGGCAAACAATGAGTGGAGAAGGAGATAAACACTGGGAGGATGGTGTTACCTTCTGGTGAACAAAAGAAGGGGCATAAAAGATCAAATTTTGAATAGTCATAAATACCTTAATTTTGAATGTGATTGAATTAAGAAACACATTTGTGGCTGAAGAATGCAATTCTTTGGCAGAGTGCTCATCTAGTATGCATCAGACCCAAACTTCAAGGTCCAATCACACCAAAAGAAAATGTTTCTTCATATTTATATATCTCTAAGGTCAAATAAACAGCCTCATAAAAATGTCCTTTTAAAAATTGTCTTTATTGTCTTTTTAAAATTGTTCTTTATTTTTTTCCAATCAGATTTTTTTGGTACATTTTAGGTATCTATAGTGATTACATCATCATGGAGAATTTGTATCTGTACATTGTTTCCTTTCATCCCCATTTCCGTACACTCCTTTTAACTCCTCCTCCCTCCTCATTTACAAAATACTTGTTCTCATTAAGAGAAAGTATCCTAAGACTTTAATTGACACTGGATTATCCTCTTTGATTATAAGTAAATTACTAGTAATTCCATGAATGTGTGATATTGAATGATATATGATAAACTATGGAATTTAGTCTCATAATATTAAATTTCAGCCTAAAATATACAGATTCCAACCTTTAGACATCATCTGTGACATCTTTAATTTTAAATTCTCTTTACTCTGAAACTCAGACAGTGCAGTACTTCATAAGCTATGATTAGGATCTGTAAGAGCTGTGCCCTGGGCTGGGGATTTAGCTCAGAGGCATAAGCACCTGCCTTGCAAGCAAGTGGTCATGGGTTCAAACCCTGGTACCTTAAAAAAAAAAAAAGAGTTGTGCTTTTATCTTTCTGCTTACAGAAGAGTGACTTAATGCCATCTTCTCATTATACAACGTCCCAACTCAAAATTCCCACCATGTATCTTGAAAACAAAGGTTTATTATTACCTGACAATTTGTCTGTGTCCTTTCTGTGCATATTCCACATATCTAGACAGAGCTGCGACAAGATTCAATATCTTTTTTTTTTTTTTTTTTTTGGTCTTTTTAAAATTTTTATCGGTACCAGGGATCGAACTCACGACCGCCTGCTTGCAAGGCAGGTGCTTATGCCGCTGAGCTAAATCCCCAGTCCCAAGACTCAATATCTTTGTAATCCCGTGTACCAATCAGTAGTGTTCTGAGCCTTGGTGACCACCTCTTAAATAAAGACTACTGGGATTCAAAGCAAATACCCCTAAATGACTTTTCCATTACACCCTTTCAATTTAATTTTAAAATAATTATACAATAATTGAGTAATTTAATAAATGACCCTCTCATCTAAGCAATTCAGTGAGATTACATGTTAATACAGACTTTAGGTGTGATAAACTCACAGAAATATATTTCAGACATAGGTTCTCATGAGATTCTAAAGAATGTGCTAAGTTGAAGATTAAAGATTTAGCTGGAATGCTATGCTTGAGTTTTTAGGACTCTTCTAGTGGTTATCAGAATGAGTAATGTTTTTTCAGTGAACAGAAGGTGACTTAAAAACTAAGTTACTTGCAGTTTCAACTTTTTGTTTAAAAAGCATTAAGTGTGTGTGTGTGTGTGTGTGTGTGTGTGTGTGTAAGTGAGATGTGTATTTTGCCACAGGGTTACAAATACTGAAAACATGTGCAACCCTATGTATTAAGAGGTGGGAATAAATGTCCCATTCGAGTAGAACATGGGAGGTAGAAAGATGTGTGACACGCTCTGGGAGTACTACGGCAGAAACTATTTAATTTGCAATTGAGAGGGCTTTACAGAAGAAAATGTACCTGTGATATTCTTGATAGATGGGGGTCAAAGGAAAGCATTTAAACATGAGATACTAGGTTCAGGTAATTGGAAACATGGGGTGTTCAGGTAGTAACAGTGTCCCCTCAAGGGTTGGGAAGCGAGCCTTTGGAAGGCTGATATGGAAAATGAAACTCCAAAGGTCGTTTGGTAGTTAGGGTTAGACCACTGAGCTATGCCAGGGAGTCTATAATTTTGAGAGGCATGGAAAAAGTATCAAAGGGTTCTGGTGAGTGCGGAGTAATCATTATTGGACTCAAAGAGAAAATTTGGATACTGAGTAAGACCACAACGTTATGCAATAACAGATATCTAAAACAGGAGAGCTAAGAGACAGAAAAAAACAAAAACAAAACAAAACAAAACAAAAAACTAGTCATTGTCAACCTTGTTTCATCTGATGTCCTATTGTTTGCAAACAACACATTAGTCTTATTAATACTATTCCTGAAAAATTGGGTTTTTAAATGAACACGAAATGTTTCAAAGATCTAAGATTTAATTGCATGAACAAAATCTCCTCCTTTTCTTCCTGCACCTTCTTATTGGCAGTACTAGTGAACTAAATAATAGCTTTTGGACTGCTACACATCTTCAGCCACTTTTTAAAGCTATTAAATTTTCCAGGCCGGCCTCTAATGTCCGATCCTCCAAATTCAGCATGCCAGAGAGCTGGGATTACAGATGAGCACCACTTGACCTTGCTCAGAAGATATATTCTTAAATTAAAATCACAAAGGCATCCGTAGGCAGAAGAGTCCCCTGTTGTGTATTCTGCAGATGTCATGGTGTGTAAGAGGCATGGCAAACCGCACCAGGGGATAGGAAGGCTCGTCGCACGTGCACCCTTTGAGGTAACATTCTAATGAGACAGAGTAGGCATGAAGTTTTTCCATAAGGATTTATTGGAAGGAAAAATGATAACTATAGTTATCTTTAGGGATACTTCTGAGAAGAGCATATGTAGAAATTTGGGGTGAGGGATAAAAGAGGTGAGCAGGAAGGGATGATTCTAAATTTTTACTTGAATACTTGTTTAATAATCCTTGATTTTTCCTTAAAAGTTAATTTGAAACATCTCTTTGACCTATTGAGTCAAAACATTAATGAACCCCTAATTTAGAAAAGTATTAACTTCTAATAAAACATCATTAAATATGATATGAAACTGTTTTGTTCTTGTGAAATAAAAATAGATTTGCTAGTCAACTCTGGTGACTATACCAAAATAAAACAATCTTGGCAGCTTAAATTGTAGAAATGTATTTTCCCAAGCTCTGGAGAATGGAAGTCCAAAATAAACATGCCTGCATGATCAGGTTCTGGTGATGGTTCTCCTGGTTTGCATATAAAACCATTTTATCCATGCGAGATCCTATGGTCATTCTTTGGTGACCGAGTGGAAATAGATAGAGAAAGAGAGACAGAATTCTTGCTTCCTTTTTTATAAGTCTACCATCTTAAGGAAGTAGGACCTTATCTTTATGACTTCATTTGACTGTAAGTACCTCCTAAATGCCGTTTCCAAATGTAGTCACATTAGCAGGCAGTTCTGGACATATGAATTTGGAAGGGAACACAATTTAATCTACAATATTCTGCCTCTGACCTTCTATGATTCATGAACTTTTAACATATAAAACACATTCATTATATTACAACAATTTTGGAAGTTTTAACTTATTTTATCAATGACTGTGAAACCTAGAGTACAAAGTAGTATCTAAATGTTATCTGAATCTATGTGTTATCTAAATATTAGGTGAATCAGATTGGATAAGACAAAATATATGATTTTTTTCTGAACCAAAAGTTATGGTATAGATGTCAGTTTGTGACTCGACAAGGTTATAGTATTTGCTCTCCAATTATAAAGATGAGACAGTTGTATGGTAGACAGTCCAATTCCAAGAGGGTAAAATCAGAAGGAAAGTATGTTGAGTATGAGTAAGTTCAAAGCCTTGGAAAGAAAATTCCATTAGACCTGAGTCTCAGTAACAATTTTCTCTGGCTGGATGCCCTGCCCTCCAGGACTGACACAGCAGCACTGGACTCATGGCTGATAGGAGAGCTTGCCTTTTTATCTCTTTATGAAGACTTCGATCACCCAACCTTCTTTGAGAAGGTTAAATTAAAATTAAAAATTTCATAAACATCTTGCATGCTTCCACTAAAATCTGACAAATATCTTGCTTTAAAAGTAAACTAATATTAGTGACTCAGAAATTAAAATTAATAAAAAAGAAAAAAAAAGGCAAGCTTATCAAAAGCATCTACCTAAGATGTATTTGGATTTATCAAATGTTTGGTTAAACAAAAATTCCTGGTCATCTGAAGATGAAACTCCTATTCAGATTTTTAATATGCTGACAACATATACCACTGAATAAAACATTATCAATTACTGTTTTACTGCTTTTAATTTTGCTCCTTTTCTTTCAAATTCCTGACTTTCTTTCCTGAAAATTTCAGTGAAAGGTCATTATACAACCCAGCAAACAAACATCTGCATTTGGAAGACCAGAGAAAAGAGGATTCTCAGTTACAAAGTCCATGTTTATAGAGTAATAAAGATCCTGCGATGTCTGCTCTTGGACAACTTGGGTCAAATTTTAATGGTCCCAATTGATGCTTTCTTTACGGAAACTCTGACACCTTACACCAGGAACACTTTCTAGACATTATTATCAATTAGATCACAACACTTCATTGAGTATTATGCCTTCAAGATACTTTGAGCAAAATGAAATGTATTTTAAAATATAGTCTGTATTTAAACAGTCTTTATTTAGGAATTTAATAAAGCAAATTAAAAGCTATCTATTGTCACTATTTTAACATATAATGAAAAATAATCAGAGAAATCATCTGTGACACAAATGATACAGATGGTAAAGTTAAATTAGATTGTTAAATGACTATTATAGAACTCATAACCTTCAAAAAGATAAAGAATAAACATTATGACGTAAAAAGAAGATACTATAAGACACAGATCAACTTTCTAAGATGAAATATACAATGGAGTTTTCTTTAAGTATTCATGGGAAATTGTTTCCAGGACAACCCAGACACAAAAATTTAAAGTTGCATATTTAAAATTTAATGATCCTTGCGTTAAATGGTGTAGTATATGTATATGAATTGTGCAGTTCACTAATACATTTTACCTTTTTTATTTTAAAGATAAGTAAAATACAAGAAAACAAGATGGAACAAAGACAATGAAGACAATTCAGTGAAATCAGTACAGGATCTCACAGCAGGATGCCAGGATGTTATTACAGGGTAACTGTAATAGCTACCATAGTATATCTCGTTATCTTCACAATGGTTGTCCATTCAGTCAGGTATAGAAAAATCAAACCAAAAACAGATCACTATACAACCAATCAAAATACAATACTGAACAGAGCAAAACAAGTAATCAGAACAAAGAAAAACTATGAAAACAATATTGGCCTTCAAAGACACGATAGAAGAAAATCCATCATATTTGCTATATCGTATACTGTTATCCTCACAAGAGATGCTCAGACCACTGGCCCGAGATCAGCATAATTAACGCAACAGCACAAGCATTTAGTTGCTTTATGTACCTTAGCTGCTATCAACTCTGGCTGATCTTCAAAACATCCATTTGCTAATGAGGGGCTGGGGAGAGGAGCATATGATTCTCAGCCTGCATGCTGGTCCGCTCTCAGGAGAAAATGTTATTCTCTCTCTGGTTGCTCAAGGCTAACTGGTGCAGCTTACCAGGAAGGCTGGCTCCGTGCTTTCTTGAGTGGTCCCTCAAGTTCCAGCATGGCTGACTATACTACGGAGATGCTGACTTGTTCTCTCCCTAGCATATCTGCCCATCAAAACATTTTAAATCAGTACTGTATTAAAATGTAGAATTCAGTTAAAATGTAGAAGTCAGTATAAATGCTTACCACTTACAAATGCTAGATTGTTTAGGAATAATGACAAGAAAAATGTCTGCATATATTGATTACCAACTCAACTTTTTTCCAAATATTTTCTAATTAGATTTGCTGAATCCACAAATGCATAGTCTATAGATGCAGGTCAATAGTATATTATATGCAATGAATGGTACCTTCTTTGGGTTAAATAATTGGAAGATAAAAAAGATAATATGAAAACATAATATTATAAACTATCCAAAATGATGCATAATAAGAAAATCAAAACATGCAAGAAACAGAATCAATTATCTTTTGGAAAGTACAAAAACAAGAGACTAAGATTTTAAGAATTTCTGGTCAGATTGTTGTGTTTTGTTTTGGTACCAATGTTGAACTTACAGGTTCATGCTTACCAGGCACGCCCTTGTGCTGCTGAGCCAAATCCATGGGCCAAAGCTTTTATAATTTTATTAATTCTGTATGTCCACATACTCAAAAATATCAGTAAACCTAAAGCATAAAAAGTTGTGTTAGAAATCATATGTAATGATCAAATTGCTAAAAAATTAGCTTAAACAAAAAAATACTAAAACTAGCTAAGATAGGAGATCTTAAAATGAAATCTTAAAATGATTAAAAAAAAAATAAAACCAGTAGCTAGGAATCCTGTATCTGTAAAAGTATATCTTAACAGTGAGTGAGAGAAAAGATTTTACAGATAATCAAAAACTGAAAAAGTTCATTGCCACCCTACTCCCCCACAAAATATTAAAGGTAGATATTTAGGCAGAGGAATAAATAGCAATTGGAAATTTGGACCCATGCAAATGAGGAACATTTTGAATGCCATCATATAGTAGTAGGACTTATGACAGAATCATGACAATTTCAAGCAGAATAATAACTGCTTCTAACACAAGTACAATAACCTATGGCAGTAACAGCACAATATCCGGAATGTGTTAAGTCTACATACACATTTTAACATTCTTAAACATTCTCTCTCTTTTCTCTCTTTCTTTCTCCTTGTCCTCTTTTTCTTTCTTTGGATTACAATTAGTGTTCTTGCAGTAAATTATATATACATCCCTTTTAAAAATTTTTTATTTTGACATTGGATCTCACTAATTTTCCCAGCAGGACTGAATCTTGGAATCCTTCTGCCATGGGCTTCCACATGATGGGATTCTAGATGTGTTTCACTGCACCCTGTTTTAACCAGCATTCTTAAAAATGACAAACTTTATGTTTACCTTAGAAGATTAAGAACAGACAGGAAATGTCTATTTTATCACTTTCTTTCAACATTTTACTACAAGCCTGAGCTACTTTAATATTGTAAGAAAATTGAACACAAGGATTAGAGATTGTAAAATATCCAGGTTATTTATGTGTATGACACATTGGCACAGACAGCAAAACTCTACAAGTATTAGACAATATAAGAAAGTTTAAAAATGCTGCAGGTTTGGTCGGTTAAATAAAATTAATTTTTAATTTACTAGCAATGAGTATTTCCAAATAGAAAATATAAATATATAACAAAATAGCACCAAAATATGAACAAACTAAAGATTTATTTATTAAATTATATTCAAGAACCATACAATAAAAGTAAAAACATGATTAATAGAAATCAAATAAAACCAATTACAAGACAAAAAATTTTAAATTAGAAAACTTGAGTTTGTTAATATGTGGAATCCCTCAGTTTTGTTCTATGTATTTATACATCACAATTAAAACTCCAGTCAAATTTTTTTTAAATAGAAAGTGACAAGTGAATTAAAAGGTATGAAAGTACACAGCATCTAAAATGGTGAAAGCTATTTTAAAATATAAGACTGAATTTGGAGAATTAAGTATATGAGTTTAAGTATTGCTACAGGAAAGCAAGATGGTATACATTGCCTTATAGACAGCTAGATCAGTGTATCACAAGAGAGAATGTGGGGGCAAAGTCCTGACATATAATTGATTTTCACTAAAGTTTCTAAGCATTTCAAGAGAAAAAGGAAAGTCTTCAAAATAATTCTCCTACAAGTGGATGTCCATAAGCCAATAGAACGCACAGTGACTCAAATTACATTGCACGTAAATGTAAGCGTCAAGTAGGCCAGAGTCCTAAGCAATCATATAAAACAGAGGACCAGAGGAGAAAAGTCATGTCTTTAGGATACATGAACACTTATTAATTAGTCTTTAAAAGGTAAGTTGATACCCTGGCCTTCAAAATTTAAATAATTCTGTCCTTTTAATGAAAATTCCACTATCTATTCAGAAAATTCTGAATTTAGACACTGTAATTTGAGAAGGCAAGCTGCCAACTACAAGAAAATACTTAGTGTACATACATATGCAGCAGCAATTACAGTGTGTAGATTGTATAACACTAAACACTTCATAAAGTGAAATACAAGAAGAGCGTGAGGCTGATGAGAACAGTGCAGTATCAGTCATCAGAGAAGAAGCAGCATTTGGCATTAGAATGAAACCTCTCTGCATGCACTTAGGAACCGATAAAGTAAATGACTGAGAGCTCAAATACTGGCAAGACTGAGGAGCAACTGGAACTCTTGTATGTGGCTGGTGGGTTTGTAAAGTTATACAAATATTTTGGAAAACACTTTCACACTTTTATGTACAGTTAAACACACAAATGTATAGTTACCATGGCATTCACTTTCTAGGTAGTATTTAAAGAAATAAAAACATTTGTCCATACAAACATTTGAACATTTATGCTCACAGAATCTTTATTGAGAAGAATTCCAACTCAAAGCAAGATAATTTTAAATTCATAAACAACAAGGGCTGGGGATTTAGCTCAGCAGCATAAGTACCTGCCTGGCAAGTGCGAGGTCCTGAGTTCAATCCCCGGTACCGTGAAAAAAAAGACTCTCAACAACTAAACAAATGTTAGTAAATGTAACAGTGTTTACCAATTTAAAAATTAAATATTGATTGCATACAATACATTGATGAATTAACTTGAGTCAAATGTAAGAGATACAATTATCCAGAAAATTGTTTATTTACAGTTCTAATAAAGCATAAAGAATCATTGAGATATATGGAAGTTCAGCCATTGTCCTGGGTAGAGCTGAAATAAATTGGGAAGGGTCATTCTTTCTTGAGGTATGAGCTGGTGGCAATTTTCTTAAATTTCTTTTTTTTTTTTTTTTTATTTAAGGAGAAAAGAAAATAAAGAAAAAAAAAAAACCAGTGCAGGGGTACAAGTTATACAGATTTACAGAAGAAAAAAATGCCCAGTAGGAAATCACTAGTTAATGGATTACATATTGCCATCTTAGAAATAATTGTTCAAGTCACAAAATTAAAGCTTGTAGAGTGGACATTCCAACAATGATACTGCAAACAGTTCTGTTCAATGATCCAATAAAACTCTGTGATATCATTTTCTATCTTATACACTTAAATATACATGCAGTTATATAGTTTAGAGCACTTTCTTTTCCTCTCTTTTGTACAGTGACTATTACACATTTTGGGTTTCATTGCTCCCACGGTTCTTATTGCTTTTTTGGAAGAGAGTAAAACCAAATGTGACATAACAGAACAGAATCGGTCAAGTCAAAAGGGTGGATATAATAGATAATATAAAAACATAATACAAGGTGATCAACAATGGTTACCATAATGCCTCCCGCTATTTCTAATAGAATTGCCTATATCATTAGTTGTAATACAATTGAACAAAACAGTAAAGAATAAAACCGACAAAACCAAAACATTGGAGATATTGCAGGTCTTCAAAAGTAGATAAAAGTCAACGAGAATGGGCGTTATAATGAATCTCATTATCTTCTCAGCTGATGCCTAAACTTTCGAACCTGATACTATCCAGCAAAACAGAATAGAGGAACCTCAGTCAAAAACAAGATGGTGAGAGTAATACAGGGCTTCAAATCGAGATAATAGAAAGTCAAAGTGGGTTACTATATTATATCCTGCTATATTTTTTGCTTTAATTAAATGGATAAAAATAAAAAAGTAAATAATGGAGTGGAGATTGAGAAAAAAGAGGGCATAATAGCGAAACAGGGCAGATCAAAACATAACCATTTAAGCAGAATAGTGTTTCACCACCAGATATTTCCGACCCAAAAGTAGTTACCATATTGACTCCCTCCCTGAAGTCCTTGAGTACAACTTCATATACTGTAGCATTAAGTATATCAAAACAATGTAAAACCATTTAAGAGAATGACAGCATTATAGAGTATTTAGAATCGACTAACAGAAAATGAACAATGGTCTCTGTATAATCTCCTTGTCTTTAAAAGGTTTTTGCTTATACTATCGTACATAACAAAATCCAATAAGATACAACCTGTTTAGACCATTGGAGACAGAAGAACAAAAGCTAGATGAGACTTCAAAACAAGATGGTACTAAATCAGCATTACCTATTAAGATGTCATTTTCTCCAAAATAGCTGTTCCTATCATCCAATCTTCTCTGTCTCATTTCTGTTGAGCTCTTTTTCTGTCAGTAGCTGTCAGTTTGTCTTCTTCATTTTGTTCTCTGCTCCATTCGTTGTGGCCTCCCCGCCACTATTTCTGGGTTCTTTGTATTTTTCTTTTTTTAGAATATCCTGCAATACTTTCTGTAGGGTTGAATTGGTGGTTGCAAATTCCCCCAGTTCCTCTTTATCCTGGAAGCACCTCGTTTTTCCATCAATTTCCAGGGACAGTTGTGCAGGATATCTCAATCTTGGCTGGAGATTATTATCTTTCAAAGCTTGAATTATTTCCCCCCATGCTCTTCGTGATTTGATGGTTTGTGAAGAGAAATCTGCTGTAATTCTGATGGGTGTTCCCTTGTAAGTGATCTGTTTCTTGTCTCTTACAGCTTTTAATATTCTGTTCTTGTATTGAATTTCTGGAATTTTTATTATTATATGCCTGGGTGTTTCTCTGTTAGGGTTGTAGGTAGCTGGGGTCCTGTATGCCTCATACATCTGAGTATCTTTACCTTTTGCTAAATTAGGAAAATTCTCCTGGATTATTTCTGTGAGTAGCTTTTGTAGTTCACTTGTTTGTTTCCCTACTTCTTCTTTTATGTTCCTAATCCTTAAGTTATGGCTCCTCTTACCATCTTCTTGTCTTTGTATTATTGCTGTTTGTTTCTTTGTTATTTTTAAGAAGTTTTTCATTTCATTCTCCCATATTTCAAGTCTGCCCTCCAGTTCCGATAGTCTGTCCTTAGTTTCTTTCAAGCTGTTATGCCAGTCTTGGATAGACTTCTTAATTTCTTGATAGTCCCTTTGAACCTGCTTCACATACTCAATGCTTTCTCTGTTTTCTCCATCAAGCAATTCTCCCCTCTTTTTCTGTTCTTCCATTCCACCATCTGTTTTTTCCTGGGTGGTGCTTAGCATTTCTCTAACTATTCTGCATACTTCTAGCTTCAGGTCGTTGATAACTTCATTCCTGAATTGGTCTATGAGGCTCTCTATATGGCGCTGAATGTATATTGGTGTGGTGTCCACTATTGCCTGTTTCTCAGGATTGGGGGCCGAGGAGCCTTTTTTGTTGCTTCCCTTCCCCATATTTTCTGTTTCTTATAAAATGCAAGCTTACATAGGAGGCCCGGCTTCCCTGCCTGTCAGCCACAGCCTGATCAAATTGCGCTGGCTAGTTGTTCCCGCCCACCGCTGCGCCCCAGGGAGTTGCGGAGGAGGCAGCCTACGCGGGAGTCGGTCGCTCCTCCGGGCCACCATCAGGCTCTGGGATCTGGGTTAGGCCAGCCTAGGGAGTCCGCCAGCAGCGTCACTCAGGCCAGGCACTTTTCACCAATCCCGTCCGAGAGGGGAATGTGTGGCTGGAGTCGCCACCGCGCCCTGCTCTTACAGGACTGCCTGAGCCCAGAAAGTCCTCCGCTGGAGTCAAACTGTGGTAGGGGGTCAGTTTCTCACTCACCTCGCCACCAGTCAGTGTATGCCTCCTTGTCCGTCCTGTTTTCGACTCCGTTCACAGACTCCCGTTCCCAGAGCTTGGCGCGTCTCTCCTTGCCGAGCCGCTGTGGAGGCAGCCAGCCGCCGGGCGGCGGGAAACACAAATCGAGGTTTCCAATGGCACAGGGTCGAGCCTTTACACCGAGTCTTTTCTGTTCTTATTTTAGCGCCAGGACTGTATTCTAAGTTGGTTTCTCTCAGCCCAGTTCGTTCCTGAGTCAGCAGAGCATATCTCTACCGGTTTGTGTCTCCTTAGTCCGCATCATTCCTGGCCTCTGAGCCGAGCCTTTCAGAGAGCCTCCGGTAGTTGCTGTTGTCTGTCCGCCATGTTCTCCGAGCCCCCAATTTTCTTAAATTTCACGGCAGTAGTGATTAAACAAATATATAACATATTGATCAAAACTCGTGAGTGTATTATGTTGCATTTGGATATGCTTATAGGGTCCATAAAATACATTGAGAGAATGTTCTGCACATGTACCAGAAACATAGTGCTTAGTCAAGTATGAAGTAGCCATCTTTAAATATTAGCAACTCACTGAGTAGAACAAAAATGTCAACGTTTAAGAATTTAAGAAAAATTAAGTCATTAGAAAAATGTTCTGAGAAAACATGTTTTAAAAATGACTTTTTAATATTAGCAATTGTCTGCTATACAAAGCAAAAACTTAACTAGTGACATTTGATAATATTATTATAATTATGAGCCCAATACCACTTTAAATTTTAAACATTCTGAGACAAAAACATTTTTATTAAAATATTATGAGAATGATGGAAAAAATCTAATGCTTAAATAGGTTAAATAAAAGTCTGACAGTGGTATTTTTTATCATTATTCATGGTATTTTGATATCAAACAGGATATCTTTAGGGAGAAGGACATCAATTTCATCTTATGCTAGCAGGTTAATTCTATATTTATTGTCTCAGTATCTCTTGCCAGAAATATGAGCTTTGACATTTTTCAATAATTTAAAAACTGAAGCTAAAATCTAACAGCAATGCCTTAAAAATCTCATTCTAGAAACTTCTATTCAATAAATGAATGTGAAGCCTAGTGAACAAATTAGTAAGAAAAGAAATGAAAAAATTGACTTATTTTATAAGAAATGAGAATTAACCAGGAATAAAGAAAAAAAACATTGTTAAAACATATTATTTTCTTTATCATAAAATATTTTCATTTCCTATTGTTCTAAAAGATTTTCCCTTTAGCTGACCTCCCTGCCTGCCACGGATTTTACTGTCTTTCAATGCCTTCTATTTATCCTGAAACCAATTCTTTATTGGAATTTCTCTGAGCTGTCTACTTTCCAAAATCTTCCTTGAAAGTAAACTATATCTCTTTCATGCATTTAAATGTTTTTTAATTGTTGAGTGAGTTCAAGTAATGTCACATAAAGCTAACCTTTACATTTTGTTTAAATTTATATAGAAACTTTTCTCACTTATTGCTTTAATTATTATTTTTATTAGCACATATTTGTAGCATGTAATAATTGCATTCACCTTTACTTACTCTAAGTGCAAGGCCTACACTTTTTTATCTCCTCTAAGTGGTGGGATACATACATAGTGTGTTATAACTGATTATTAATAAATGTATTATAAAAATGAGAAATAATTTCAATGGTAAATAAAAATTATTCCTTAAGAATGATGATTGTTATGGTTGTATTTAAATATTTAAAACCCTCTTGTGCTCATGGGTGGTATGTTAAGGAGTAGGCTATATCTGGGATGTATAATAAATTGTCAACTGCTTCGTTTAACATAGTTTTGGGTCCAGATAATGGGGAAGTCCAACCTGTGTCACCAGTGTGGGTAATACAACCAATGGATATGTAACTTGAGTGGTATAAAAGAAAAGAACAAGGTTGAGTTTTTGCTGCTCCCTGTCTCCTGCCTACCCTACCATGGACTGTTCTCCTGTGTGATGCTCCTCTGCCATACTCTCTGCCTTGGAGCCAGTTGTGTATGGACTACAGTCTCTACAATCTGTGACCTACAATAAACCTTTCTTCTTTTAACTTCTGGGATATTTTTTCCCAGCAGTGAGAAAACTAATCAAACTAGGCATCTTATCATTTGCAGCTGTTTCCAATTATATGGAAAAATAACTATATCCATGAAAGAAGACCCAGTATTTCTACAGAAAGTAACAAGAATGATGTGATAAATACATTTAAAACAATGGGAAGTATTTTTAGGAATGTGGTATATTAAAAACTGGTGGTCAACTTAAAATCAGCTGACCTGAATCAGCATGCTACTGAGCTACTGAGTGTTAATGGCACAATTGAGGGAATTTGTCAACATAAAAAAGAGACCTGGAGAGCAGCATTGCGGGTTCTCCTGTGTTGCTGTTTTGAGCTGTTGGTTCTGCTGGAGGATCCTGTCATGGTGTCTTCCTGATAAGCACTCGGCCAGTAGCCTCAAAGTAGCTCAGGATCTTGTCACTGAGAATGGCTGTGGTTCAGTTTGGTGTGCATGTGTGTGTGTGTGTGGGGGGGGGGGGGGCTCTGGTCCTTGCTTTCAGCATTGGTTCCTGTTTCCAGAGGGGAAGATGTGTGCTGTTCAGTCTCTGGGAGAAGCTTGTCATGCTGGATTGCTGATACAAATTTGGCTGTTCTCATCACTGGAGGAGCTCAGGATCTCACTGTCACTGAGGATGGCTGTGGTATTTTTTCGGGAGAGCCCTAGTTCTTATTTTGAGCATTGCTTCCTGGATTTGGTATAGAACCCTCAACCAATTGGCACAGATCCTTCATCCCACTGGCACAGGCTTTGGAGCTTCCAAGGCTGACCTTGGGACCTTCCCAGCACAGACCAGTGAAACAGACTTACATGAGTCATTGTTGTGGGCTTTAGGCCTCCATTTGGACTTGAGGTGGGCATTGTCACGCGCTATAGGTTTTCAGCTGAACTCATGTGTATTATTTAGATGGGATCCCGGCCCTCAGCTGGGTTCTCTAGGTCTTTAGTATGTGGACAGATTTCCTGTACATTCTTTGTGTTTAACTCTTTGGGTGACTGTTATAAATAATAGTATAAATTTTGTGTCCTGTATGTAATTGTTTTCTTACAAATCCCTGAATACGACAAGGGAGATTGGTGGCAATATGTGTTTTGTTGTAATATATTTTTAAAAAAACTTATTATTCATATTTTTTAAATCATACCTCATTTGAGAAAATGATATATATTATTTGGAAGTATTTACTTAAATGTCTAGCTCCTCTCTACACCTTCAAAACACAGATAAACACACGGACACCTACTTGCATAAACACACACATTATCACCATAACCATCACTGTCCTGCAAACAATGGTAACATAATTACTTCTTCTTACATCAATCACCTATTTAACACTTCTGTTAGATGTGATTCAATATCAAGGACAAAACTTAAATGTTTGTCCCATTTTCCATTCATTTTTATCTCTGAAGCAGGATTTAAAGTGTGGTTTAGCTTTCATTCTGTTAATCGAAATACTAAAAAAATAATGTCTAAACAATTATTTCATTTTCCTTACATTGATTATCATGGACTCCCTTAAACTCAGCAGTTTTAAGGCTTTATTTTTAGAGGCAAGTCCCTCAAGATGGCAAGGGACTGTTATTTGGCATCGAAACAATGAACTGTGTCCCATTCTTCTTTGAAACTTTTTTTGTCAGCAAATAGCCAATTGTGAAGGATCTATTTTTCTCAGTTTTTAGTTCCAAAGTTCCATCAATCATACTGGTCCTGAGGGGAAGAAAACATCATGTGTACACAAACATTTTCAAGCCCAAAGCTGTGTTGTTGCTCACTCTAGCAGTACCATCTGCTCTGAGCCAAATTTAAAGCCAAGGGACTCCAGCAAACCCACATGTCAAAAACTTCCCACCATGCAAGGAAATCATCCTAAAGGTTCTGTGTGTAATGTGAGCCACATACTTCAAAGAGCAGACAACAGCGTTTGGACTAACACTATAGACTTCAAGCAGAGAGCCGATTACAGAGCTCGGAAAGTAGCAGCTGAACTAGGAGGTGACATCCTCTACGGAAAACTGCAAAAATTAACAGAACTGAGAGAAAGAGAAGAGAAAATCCAAATATTATCATTAAATAAATGTAAGCATTCTTTAATGACAGTAAGCAAGAAAGAACTTTTAAAATTTTTGAAAGTAGCTGAAGAAAACCTTTTCAACTCAAGTTGTTTCTTCCTTATGTCATTTACAATCATATATTAAAGTTATGTGTTGGTATGCTCACTGTTTAAAGCATTTATGAACATTTGAAATGCAATCAAATTAATTTTTAAAAAATGAATAAAACAATCAGTAGTTGAAACTAATCTTCACAAATTCCTATGTGTATGAGTATAGTACTGCATATTAAGATGTTTAAAATAATAAATATGCTATTCACTTAGATATATAAAATATTTTCATTTTACTTAAATAGAAACTGAAGTCTTTAAATTGAGGTCTATTTTCCTATAGAAACAATCAAATAATAAAAATTGATTTTAATCAGAGACTAATGTCAAAGAAACTATAAAATGCACATGCAGGTTACATGAAATTTAGTATGATGCAACAATAGGCAGATTTGTACTTTTTAATTTCCTTTTAATTATTTAACTATCTTAACCTATAGGATCTTATCTCATGGTGAAAGCCCCTGGTACACCTTGGAGAAAAAGACTGAAGGACTAAGCTATTGATAGAGGAACAAAGAATGTATAGAACTCTTCAACAGAATGACAGTATAGCAATTACAAGTTTAAACTTATTCTAAAATAGGAAAATTTGAAGGAAAAAAAATCTTCCAAAAATGAAAATTTTTGTAAAATGTGACAAGATTGACAAAGACATAGAGGCTTTTGTTTATTAATTAATTTTTCCTTCAGTGATGTGTTAAACACTGCTTCAGACACCATTTTTCTGTACAACAAACTCATAATGGTTAAGACAATATCTCTAATTACTCCTCATGGTTCTTTGTATTAATAATAAATGACCAGGGGATTTTCATTCAGAAACCTTCATGCAGATGTAGGGCAGAAGGCAGATGGTACAGCAAAGATCTGAAGATTTCAGTAAACCGGATGCAGAAAATGGAGCACTCTGAAGGCTGCCCGTGGTTGTGCTGCTGGGAGCTCCGCGGAGTACCTACACTGTTACGCCCTTTGGGCTTGCTCATCTCTACAGCAGGGCAGTCGGTCCTTACAAGTGACCTACCAGCAATTTTTCAAGAGATTCATGTGGAAAATGCTCATTTGCAAGGGTTTTTAAGGATTCAGGTGCAAACTGCTCATTTTCCTATGACAGAGTCTGACTGGTCTCAGAATATTAGTTACTTCTATCTCATTCAACTATTTAATCGAGTCTAGAGCCAGTCAAATTCAAGAGGAGGGATAAGAACACGTTTCAGGGTTAGGAAGAGCAGGATGAAAAAGACAGCTCCTCAGACACTCACCTCAAATGCAACAATGTCTTATTTATTTATTTATACCGGGGATTGAACTCAGGACCTTGTGCTTGTCAGGCAGGCTTTGTGCCACTGAGCTATATCCCCAGCCCATCATATAATTTTATAATTCATGACAGCAAATATTCTCATAGCTCTTATTTATTATACTTCAATTATTATTATTTTTTCTTTGAGATGGAGTTTCATTATTAGTGCAGATTGGCCTTGAACACCCTTCTGTAGCCCAGGCTGGTCATGAACCCATAGTGATCCTCTTGCCTCAACAGCAGTGCTGGGATTACAGGTGTGAGCCACCACGTTCAGCCATTATGGATATTTATTTTTGGTTTGTACTAAAATCTTTACCTAGTGATATAATCATTATCTAATTCTAGATTTTGTCTCAATTTTATAGTTGTTAGAAGTGAGATGCAGGAAAGTTCAGATATTTCTCTAAGTTTATAAAACTGCACATAAATTCTCACCTACAAAGCTGGAATGGTATTCTTTGTCTGCTACTGTTGCTGTATCTATAATTTTATTGGTGATTCTAACTACTACCACTATAAAGTGAGTGCTTTTCATATTTTATGGTTTATTTATTTTTACAATTTGCATTTTTTTACTTACATGACTTAACTTACCACCTCTATGACTAGACTGTCTCTGAATGACCATCAACACTTATTGAAAGCACCACATTTCCCCCCATTGAATACCCTTAATGTTATCACTCAAAACCCAGTGTTTTGAGTGCCTCCATTTCTGTATCATTATGAATGTGCTGTCTTAACATCAGCACTATCCTGTCTTGTGTCCTTTACCCAAATAGCCAAAAATTTTGATTGAACGTTTTCCTAATTCCCATAGTTTGGATGGCTATGATCCTTGAAAATTGATAACGAAGTGGTTTGGTCTCCATGGAAAATTCTCATAAATGGGATTAGTTCTTACTAAAAGGATTAAGAGAGCTATGTTGCCTTTTCTACTGTGTGAGAGGATAGAGAAAACATCCATGAACCAGAACACAGGTCCTAAACAGACACTGAATCTATCATCACTTTAATATTAAACCTTCATCACTCTCAGACCACAAGAATTCATTTCTGTTTATAAGCCACTTGCTTATTGTATTTTTATATAGAAGTCTAAAGAACTAAGACAATATTTTTTTCCTTATTTTGTTTCCAGTGAGTGTGGTGTCCAGACTGATGGCCATTTTCTTATTCTCAGTACTGTTAACTTGCATTTTCTGGTTTTTTTATTATTACTTTACTGATGAGTTTTCAAATTACTTTAACTATATTTGACATATTTGGTATAAGATCCTTTATCAATCTGGTATAATATTTATAAAGTCCACTTGTGATTTCTCCATTTATTTACTGGTTATTTAAAAATGAGTAGAGAGTTCTAATAGTTTGAGAATTGTCTTAATACATTCTTTTTACTGATTTCTAATTATTTTAATTGAAGTCAGAAAATATACATTATGTGATAGATTTGAAAAGAACCCATTGAATATATCAAGACTTATCTTATGGTCTACTATATTAACCATCTAGATGTGAAAATTGCATTTTGCAGTTGCTGAATGAAGTATTCTTTAAGTGTTGATTTGATTTGAAATATTGAAAACATTGTTCAAATATTCTTCTGGAGTGGACTGAAAAATGACCTTCCTGTTGCCATGATCTAAATCCTAAAGTCTACAGGTATTTTGATTTATATGTCAAAAAGGATTTAACACATACAATTAAATAAAAAAAACTTGAACTTATTTTGGATGACCCAGGTAGGCAAAAATATAATAACCAGGATTTATAAAAACTAAGTTAAAGACAGAGATGCTTTGATGTGATGAGAGTTGCAGTGAGAGCCCGTGGCTATCAGCCAGGAAGTGCTTACTGCCTCAGCGCCTAGCAAAGGAAGTGCATAAGTTTTGGTCTTTTGGTCACATTGTTTTTTGCCATGTAAGATTCACGTCCCACTGAATTTCAGAAAGGCAACTAATCAACAGTTCTTTTAAGCCACCAAGATTGTAGTAATTTGGTGGAGCACCAACAGTAAGCTAATGAACTTCTTTAATCATATATTTTCTTCACTTGATATTATCAATTATAGAGAGAAAACTATTAAGATCTCAAGTTCTGTTTCCAATGTTATAGTTCTCATTTACTTATGTCAATCATTGTATTATATATTTTATAAATTTGTAATTAGGTGCATACATATTTGTTGATTAACCTCTGATCATCTGAAATGACACTTCTGTGCCCTCCTGTTAGATAATCTCACTTACTTAATTGGGTATTTTCTTCATTTAATGTAATTCATTAAGGGTCAGATTTGTCTACTATCTTTTAAACTCATTTACAAATTGTAAAGTAGTGTTCCTTCTGTCTCTTCTATTGACTATTTAGCAATAACTGTTTCCTTGTTATTTTTCTTAAAGAGATAACAATGTATTTCTCAATTAAAACACATTTAAAAATATAATTTATTTGACATGCAAGAAAGAATTTATAATTATTTTATACTTTTCTGCCTTATATTAATTTGTTTAATTCAATATTTATGTTTATAGTTATTAATGGGATAAAAACTAATATTTGAGACATGCATAGATTACATAGTTTGTATTAGGTATTTATTGACTTAATCATTGGATCATTTATTTTCAGTGAAAACTTTCAAAATTCCTTTTTTATAGGTTTGAGAGTTATCTAGAGTCACCATAATATTCAAAGGTGTCTGTAACTTGTTTCTCCTATCTAATTAGATCTTAGTATGCTTTGACCAGCATAGCTCCAAAAGCCCTATTGTTC
Organism: Cavia porcellus; assembly: GCF_034190915.1. Lineage (NCBI taxonomy): Eukaryota > Metazoa > Chordata > Mammalia > Rodentia > Caviidae > Cavia > Cavia porcellus. The sequence goes on from NW_026947505.1 coordinate 59,192,279, forward strand.
TTGGTTTCTGGTAACCACCATTGTGCTCTCAATTTCTGTGGCATTAACTTTATTAGATTTTACATATGAGTGAGAGTACATAGTACTTATGATTCTGGGTCTCTTTTTCTTTTAACGTAATGATCTCCAGTTCCACGTGTAAGAAATAACAAGATTTCACTCTTTTTTTATGAGTGAACAGTAATCCATTGTGTATATGTACCAAATTTTCTTTATATATTCATCAGTTGATGAACATTTAAATGCTGAGATTGCTTGCTATTGTAAACAGTACTGCAGCAAACATGGGAGTACATACGTATCTCTAACGTAAATAGTTTCATTTCTTTAAATATATACCCAGTAATAGAATTGATGGATCATACGTAGTTCTACTTTCAAAATTTTTGTGGAAACACTATATTGTTTTCCATGATGGCTATGCTAATATACATTACCATCAAAGTGGGCAAGAGTTCCATTTCCATTTATATATACACATATATGCCATTCATATGAGATGAAGTAATGTGTCACTGTAGTTTTGATTCACATTTCTCTGATAATTATATTGTGTATTTTTATATACATGTTAGTTATTTATGTATTATTTTGAGGAATATCTATATCTATTACTCTTTTATAATTGAACTGCTTGATTTGTTATTGAATGATTGAGTTCTTTGTTCACCTTGGGTATCAAGACCTTGTCATATGTACACAGCGCAAACTTTCTCTCCCATCTGTACGTTGCTGAGACATTACCTTACTCTGTTGAGTATTTCCTTTGCTGTGTAGAAGCTTTATGGTTTCATGTAATCCTGCTTTTATGTTTTTACTTTCATTCTTATGCTTTTGGGGATTGCTCACCATTTTAATGTCTTAAAACATTTCTCCTCTATTTTTTATAGTAAGTTCAGAATTCTGAGCCTTATATTTAACTCTTCAGTCCATTTTTTTTTTTTTTTAAACTGGCAAAACAAAGGTTCTGGTTTCTTTCTTCTGCATGTGGATATTCAATTTGCCCAACACTCTTTTATCTGTATAAGTGATCTCTTTAACAAAACGTTGAAAAGACTGTTCTTCCTTGAAATCTGTTGTGTTAACACATTTGTTGAAAATCAATTAGTTTAGCGCTGTGGGTTTACTCCTAGGAGCTATTTTGTTACAGTGTTCAGTGTCTGTTTCTCTGGCTATACTACATCTTGATCACTGCTGCCTTGTAGTATGTTTTGAACTCAGGGAGCATGCTTGCTGCTTTGTCTTGTTCAAATTTGCTTCGAAAATGTTCCTTTTGCTGTTGTTTTTCTTTCTTTTATACACTTCATGACTTTCTATAGTTCTGTGAAGATTGCAATTGTTATTTTGATAGGAATTGCACTGAGTTTGTCAATCATTTTGGGGTAGTATAGACATTTAAACACCAGATGTCTTTCTAGATTTTTGTTTCCTCTTCAATGTATATATAAAACTTTTACAAATCTTATCATAGATGTACTCATCTTTTTTGGCTGAATTTATTCATAATGTTTTATTAAGTTTTGTAGCTATTAGAAATGCAATTAATTCCTTAATTCTGTAATTCTGTGTCATGTAATATTTGTTGGTGTACAGCAACGGTATTAGTTTTGTTCACTGACTTGAATCCTATAAATTTGTTGAATTCAGTTGTTAGTTCTAATAGATTTTTTTTTTGTGGGGGGGGGCGGAATCTTTTGGGGTTTTGCATGTACTAGATAACCTCATTTGAAAATACAAATAATTTTGTTATTTTGGACTTTAAAATGAAAGTATTTTTAATCTTATCTCATTAGTATGACTAGGAATTCCAACATCACACTGAATGAAAATAAAGGAGGCATCTTTTTCTTATTCCTGCTCTCACAAGGAAATCTTTCTGATTTTCCTATTTGATAAGGTTTTAGATGCTAGCCTATGAAAAATGGAATTTACTATGTGGGGGAATACTCCTCATGCAGTACATTCTCTGCATTTTTATCATGAAGAGATATTGAAATATATCAAATGCTTTTTTATATTAATTCAGATAACCATATACATTTTGTCTTTTATTCTGTTAAAATGATGAATTTCATTTGTTGATTTTTATATATTGACAGTTAGTTGCATCCCTGGGATAAAGTCTTATTTTACTATCATAATTCTTTTACTGTATTGTTAGATTCAAATTGCTAGTATTTTGTTGAAGCTTTTGTATTTATGCTCTTCAAAGATATTGCCTGGTGTTTTCCTGTCATTGCTGTAGTACCTTTTGTTGTTTAGTGCCTCACTGTGAGGGGAACAGTGGATCAGGCAGGATATTAGGAAGAGTTTTTTCCTAATCTTTTTTTTTTAATAATTTAAGAAAAATCACAGTTACTTCTTTAAATGTCTGGTAGAATTATGAAGAGAATTCCCTCTGACCCTTAATCAGAGATTTTTATTACTGATCTAATCTCATGACTTACCGTTCTCTTCATGTTTTTATTTTTCCATGATTCAAGCTTAATGACATGTTTTCAGGAATTTTCCATTTCTTCCACATTACCAGATTCATTAGAAAAAAGTTATTCGTAATAATTTCTAAGGATTATTTGTATTTCTGTGATGTTACTTGTAATATCTCCCCTTGTCTAACTTCAAGTCTTCTTCTAGTTAATCAAGCTAAAAGTTTATCTCTCCTTTAAAATAATCAACATTCAGTGAAATTTTATATTTTTTAAAACTCCATTTAATCTAATTCTTCTCTTAATTTTATTTTTTATTCTCTTAATTTTGCGTTTAGTTTTTTTTTTTTTTTTTAGTTAGTTCTTTGAAATGCATTGATAAATTGCTTGAGAATTTTTACTTTTTAATGTAGGCATTGTTTCTATAAATCTCACTCTAAGAACTTATTTTGATGTCCTTCATAGTGTTGGGTATGCTTGAGCTCTATTTTCATTTGTTTCAAGATATTTATGAATTAAATTCTTATTTTCTTCCTTAATACATTTGTTGTTCAAATTAAATTGTTTAATTTTCATGCATTTTCCCCGTTTCCAGTTTTCTTGTTGGAAATCTCTTGTTTTGTTGCATAGTAATCAAAAAAGATACTTGATACTCTTTAAGTTTTTAAAAACACATTGATGGCCTATATGACATGTTGTGCTGAATAGTCCATGTGATAATGAGGAAAATTTCATCCAACTGTTGGATGGAATGTTTTGTAGCCATCAGTTAGGTTTATTTTATCTAATGTGCCATTTAATTGTCTCATTTGTTTCTGTCGGGTAAGAGTATTAAAGCCTCTCCCTATTGTTGTACTAGAAACATCCTTCAACATTATGTGCATATATGTTTAGAATTATTACTTCTCATTGCTGCATTAACATCTTCAGTATTATAGGACCCTTGTCTCTTTTTACAACTTTCAGTTTAAAATCTGTTTTATCTAACTTTAGAAGGGCTACTATTACTTTTTCTTGACTTCTAATTACATGGATTTCCTGTTTGTCTTAGTTAACTTTTGTCTCATTGCTAGGACAACACATTTGACACCCAAAATGAAAGAAGGGTATGTTTATTTAGCTCACAGTTTGTGAAGGTTTCAGCCCATAATCAACTGACTCCAAAGCAGAATGGCCCAGAGCAGAGGACGACAGTTCCTGGTGGTGGAAAGCAGCATAAGCAACAAGAGTAAAAGGGAGGTGCCTGTAATGAAGACTCTTTCTGTTCCTTACTTTGTATGTAGGTCACATCTGCTTGGGTGTGGCACTCACACCCATCATCCCCAGCACTGGATGATGAGTCATTCACAAGCTCTAGAAGCCCACCTCCGTGCCTGCATTAGGCTTTGTGGGACATCCAGGCCCAAACCATAACAGGATTCTGTCCTTTGATTCTCATTCTATATGACTCCTTAGTGGTAAGCTTTTCTATAAGCAATGTATTGTTTGGTCTTATTTTTTAAAACCATTTACTTTATGTCTTTTTATTAGAAAAATTAATCCATTAACTAAAAGTAATTATTGATAGGTAAGATTTTACTATAGCCATGATGCAACTTGCTATCTAGTTTGATTACATTTCTTTTCTCTTTCTGTGTATTTTATAGTCTTACTTGGTGGCTAAGTGAATACTGTGCTTTGATTCCTTATTATTTTTCATTTTCCTAGTATATATTTTTGCATTGGGGTTACCGTGGCTTACAAAAATATTTTTTGAAAGTGTAAGCTGTTTTGAAATGATGGTAACAATATTATTTTAAGGGTAAGAACAGAAACAAGGAATAAAAGAAAATATACTCAGAGGAAATGTCTCCAGATGCTTTCCTGTCTTCTCTACCTTTGAATTTTTGATATCTAATTTTACATCTTTTTCTGCATTCTCTATCATTTAACACATTAATACAGTTATTTACATTGATTATTTTAATTTTCTTGCTAAAATGATTTATGAACCATGCATACAATACTATTCTGTTTTTGTTTGTATAATTGCTATTATTAATAAGTTTTTATTTTTTGGCATGTGGATGTCTGCTTTTACTTTTCTTGGCTACATATCTTACACTGAAATTGCTAAGTTATGTATGTGGTTTAACCTTTTGAGCCCTTAACACATTGTCATTAAATTCTCAGTAGCACAGATACATAGTACTTGGGTCCACATTTTCTGGGAATCTGCTCTTAGTTTGTTGTCTAGGAACCCAAGCTTAGGATTGTCCTTCATACACTGATGATTTATTACTTAGAAAGAAAGTAAGAATATCTAGGGACAGTATTTTATGTCTACATTTGTCTTCTTCAGTCCATGTTAGGCCCCAGATATCTTAACTACAAGTGACGACCTGCAGTCAGACACTGCAGAAATGTATTTGGTTCTGTATAGTCATCATAGATAGCGAAGGCTCAGAACTTTATGTTACACTTATGTCCACAGTAGCCATCAAGCTTTTGTTATATCATTAGCTTACACTCCAAAAAGTACAGCATAATAATATACCCATATTTCTATGGGCGTTCTATGACCAAGGTGGACATAAGGTTCATTATTGTTGAATCTAGACAACAGTGGCTAGTATAATGTCTGAGAGACTGGGAGCACGTGTGCTCCTCTGGTATTGGAGCTATTTCAGATTCTGTCCACAGGCAGACCTTGAGATGGAGGCTCACATCTTCCACATGTTAGGTTTCACCAGCACTGTATTATGTTCCAAGTCAATGTCTGGTGTTACTAAACCTTCTTGTCTGCAGTGAATGTGATCCATTGTCATGCTCTGATGCTAAATGTTACACTAGTAGTGATAAAGACAGATCCCTGATCAGTTAGGCTGATGCTCAACGTGGTCTTGACTCACTCAGTCAAATAGCCACAAGGATGTACACAATTTTAGAGGTACACCAAGGTCATCACCACAGCTGGAAGTGATGCAGATTGAGACAAGAACCTGTCCCACTGTGGCACAGGTCTTTGCCTGGTGCTAGAGAAAAATCCGTTTCCATCTGTGGCTCTCAACCTGATGATAATTATTCTGCCTGTGGTTCAGGGAGCTGGTGATGGTGGCAGTACTTTGGCTACCGAGACCAATGCTATTATGGGTTAATATGAGTCACACATCCACAGAAGTTTGCACATCTGGACACAGGCAACCTCAGGCCTGTCCAACAGGAAAACAGTTCTCTTATTGATGCTGGATCAGGTCTAGAAGTTTTGTCCAAGACCTCCTGTATAAGGGTCTCCAGTTTCTTTGTCCCATTGTCGTGCATGTGGCAATTACTTGGGATAGATTTCATGCCTTGATCCATATCACAGAGGAAAGAGTCCTGCTCTCCTCTTTTCCTTCAGAATTGGAGAAACTATAACAGAAGCATAATGAGGGCAGGGCTAAAACAGTTTCAAGTGCTCAGTTCATAACTATTGGCCAGGTGTAGGGATTGCTGGGCTTTGCCTAGAGCTGTATTTTACTGACTGTAGCCAGCCTAGAACTTGGTTTCTGGACCAGGACCTGCACTTCATTCTCTCTCTCTATTCAAAAATATCCATACTGCCCTGAGCTGAATTGAGGGAGAAGGGTGATGTGTATGACTCTTTCTTTCTTGTCTTCTTCAATGTTGCCTCTCTGTCTCCACCTCTTCCTCTCTCTCCATGTCTGCCCTGGGACCCAGTGTGTCTCTGTCTCTGTCTCTGTCTCTGTCTCTGTCTCTGTCTCTTTCTAGGAGGTAGTAATTGTCATTCACCAGGCCCCTCTCCCATGGCATTTCCGCCTTGAAGACAGCCACACTTGTACTGAATTTCCTGAAACTTTGAGCCAAATTAAAACTCTTCTTTATGTTACAAGTGTCTTAGGATTTTGTCCTAGCAACAATTGTTGAGAAATCTTTCTGTCAATTATTATCAGAAATTGTGAAATTTCACTTAACACAAAAGACTTTTTCAAATACTACTCTAAGAGACTTGACCTAACTAACATTAACTTGGTTTCTACTTTTACTAAGTAATCCATGCTCCTAAATCTAGCTTGGTGCATGGATTGAGATTTTATTCAAGGAAGCCTAATGTTGCCAGGCTGCCAAAATTTGTGAGCCTACCCAATTTTGTCAATTATTTTCTGCTCAAATTTTAATTTAACTTTTCATGTGTCCATTTCCTCCCTGTATCTCTCTGTTCCTTCTTGTTCAGTTACCCATTATTTCCTCCTATTATCTCTGTTTTCTCTTTAAAGCTTCATCCTTTTTCATCTTGAGTTGAGCTCAGTTTACAGTGCAACCTCTTTCCCCAACTTCATTATTACAAATGAAATCCATCTTACTGCTTTCAACAATGTTTTGGCCTGCCTTTTATTTTTGATATATTTTCTTTAATAGAAAGAGGAGCTATAAGACAGAGATTACATTTTTTTCCATAAACAGCAATTTAACCAAGACAAGTTGTCAGTAAATCATTTCTAAGTAGTTCTATCATTACTTTATATAACCATTTTTTCTGCTTCTTTTCTCAAACGTGCTTCACATTTGTAAGCTCCATTTAAAGCATCAAAAATTAAATGAGATTTAAAACTTCAGTTAACATTGAATAGCTGCAATGAATCTCAGAAGCTTCATTTTGGGTTTTGCTTTTTAATATACTATGTATCATGATCTTGAAAGACTGGCCAAAACATTTATTAGAATAAAAGTTATAAAAAATTAAAATACTTTCCTTACAAAGAAGAAACAAATGAAAGACCAAAACTTTCTTTCCATGTACACAAACTAACTAGTGGTACGAATTAAACAAATTAGCACATATCTTCAAGTATTTTTGGCATGATGGAGTAGACTATTTAAGGAACTATTTGAAAGACTATCCAGTTTGTATTTATCTTTCTTCCATTTTGCTCTCTCTCCATCTCTCTCTCTCTCTCTCTCACTCTCTTTCTCTCTTGTAGACACTGTATTGAGCACGATATATAGCAGTTAACATTGTGTCTCAAGGTGGATACATTTGTCTATGAATGACTCAAATTTATTTCTTTTATGGCAGAGTAGAACTTGAGTGTGTGTAAATGCCACATTTTCTTTATCTGCATCTGCTTATTGATATAAGATGGTTTAGTTACTGAGACTTAGGTACTATAAATTGTGCTACTGTAAACATGGATATATGCAGACTTCAGTATTTTTAAGGGGAGTCGCTTATATTGGGAGTTCCAAATTATTCTGAGATTTTTTATTTTCTAGATGGTAGTTCTTTGCTTGAAGAGTAACTTACAAAGGTTGTCTCTTTCTGCATACAGAAAGTCCTTGCCTATGCCTGTATCTTTGAGAGTTTTATGTGTTGTGCCTTCAGCAGATAGTTTTTGTTCTAAGATTCCATTTTTATTTTACTTACGTATTTTTTTATTTTTTGGTATCTGAAACTAAACTCAGGGCCTGATACTTGCCAGGCAGGCACTGTGCCTCTGAGCTAAATCTCTGGCCCTTCATTTTTAGTTTAGTACATGAAATATATGGCTCTTGATTCAACCTTCTGCATATAGATACACACTGTTTTCTAGCATCATTTAGTAAAGAGACTGCCTTTTCTTCTTAATGTGATGTCAGCAGGAAGTTGGTTATGAATGTCACTTATGGTATTGAAATAAACTTTTTCTATTCATTTTATCTTCCAGGTTTTTAATCCGAATGAATGACAGACTTTCTCAAAGGCTTTTTCTGTGTCTGTTGAGATGATTATGTGATTTTTGTTCTTGTGCCTGTTGATGTGATGAATTAAATTTATTGATTTGAATCTACTGAGGCATCCTTGCGTCCCTGGGATGAAGCCAACTTAGACATGGTATATGATCCTTCTAATAATTTGTTGCTTTATATTTACCAGTATCTTTCCAGAATTTCTGCAGCCACATTCTTTAGTGAGAGTTCCTGTGATTGTGCTTTTTGATTGGATTCTTGTCCTATTTTGGGGTCATAGCAGGGCTAGATTGAATATTTTGAGAATACTCCATCTCTCTCAATTTCATTAAAGAGTTTGAAGGTTGGTGTTACCTTTTTCCTGAAATTCTTGTAGAATTTGACAGACAGCTCATCAGGTCCTGGGCCTTTATTAGTTGTAAGGTGTTTTGTATTATTATTGGTTCAATTTTATTGCCTCTTGTTGGATTATTCAAGATTTTTTATATCTTCTTGGTTCTATTTTGTTAACTCGTATCTATCTAGGAATTTATCCATGTCTGTGAGTTTCTTAGGTTTTTGAAATATAAATTCACCAGCAGTTTCTAATAATTTTCTGGATTTTGGTAGTGTACATTGTGATTTCACATTTTGTATTTTTACCTGTATTAATGTCCCCTTTTGATAAAACTGTGCTAAGAGTTTTGTCTATTTTGTTTATTATTTCAGAAAAACATATTGGTTTTTAGTCTCTGTTTAACTGATTTCTGCTCAGCTCTGCATCACTTGTGCATCATTAGGCTGTTCTAATATGGACATTTACAGGTATAGACTTTACTCTTAAGGTTGCTTTCACTGCATCTCAAGAATTCCAGACGCATCTATACAACAAACTTTTTAAAAAGAAATTTGTGCTCCCAGCATTTCTTCATGGGTTAATTGTTTTTTCAATCATTAGTTCTCCAGATGTTAACAGGAACATCTTGTGAGAACCCCATTCTTAATGTATGTGATATACATTTACAAACAAGGTACCATGAATTCCTATACTGAAATTTTTGTGTCATCTTAATGTTTTCATGGCACCTAACACTATAATATTATGATCTTTCATCAGGAAAATCAATATCTTTATTTAAATTATTTAATCAAAATCAAGATCAGGTTTTATTTTGCAGGTTATTACTTTGATCAATGTATATATATGTGATATTTGTAAGTCAGTAACATAAATGGTTCTTTAATCAGTCCATTTAACAAATTTTGCAGTAGGATGATTTTCAAAGTTCATAATTTCACTTTTTTTTTTTTTTGCTTTGTTTTTGCTTATATTAGTAAACTTTTGACTTGTATGTACTGGGCTGCAAAAATTCATTTCCATGTTTGTGTATACTCTAATAAATACTATCTATATAATGCAAAGTGTTCAAATAATGAGCCATTCATGAATTTTAAAACAACATTATAATAATGTTAGTGTATTGAAGGGCTTGCACTTTTTCTAGAATAGACATGTGAACTACAGGTGTAACCTTTAGGAGAATATAATTTGATGTCATATGTGTGCCAATCTCTTTTGATGTATTGGAAAAATGCAGAAGTCCTGAAAATAAAAGTTACCTCTGTCTGTAACTACACACTTTCCAGCTTTTACGGCATTCTTTATTATACTAATATTTTCTTCTGTGAATTTTTCTATAGTCATAGAGGGCTACTTTTTCTGCATGTGATGTTGTCAGACAAATGGAAGCAGTTTGAAATGTCCAAAAAAACAAATGTGTTGCATTGGCTTCTTTATATTTCCATCATGATAAATATTAGTTTTAGAAAACTACAATCTAATAATTAGTAAAAGCAGTGGCCTCATAATTAATAATATAAGTATAAAAGTATTCATCTCACTAATTGTAGAAGATTCTCGGGATCATTGCTTATACTTTTCTCTTTTTTGTACTAAGCCACATTACATGGAATATCTATTTGTGTCTTTAACTATAATTTCAAGTATATTATCAGTGTGTTTTGCAAAGCAAAAACATCACAGTAATTAATGTTTCTTAATAGAACTTGCATGTTTCAAAGATACATGTACTACCATTCTAACATGCTTCTTTCTATTTCTGGCTGCCACTGCTTCTCTTGATCGACCATGATATCCAAATCCACACTGTGTTCACTGAGCATATTGGTCATCATATTACATTCTTCTAACTCCAATGCATCTTCATCTAGAGAGTAACAGATAGATCATAACATTTTCTTCTAATGAGATATTAAAACATATTCATTTGATGAATAATTCATTTTCTGTTTGACATTCCAAGAGAAAAAAATCTACAAAATTAAAATTCCCTTAAAATTAATAGATTATGATATACCTCTATGTCTCTAAAATTATTTCTTACTTACAAACAAAAATTCCAAATAAAAATGAGAAACACCAAAGAAGAATGAAAGAATCATGAAACAGAAATTAATCACTGAGCTTAATAATGATCTAGCCATGAGTGTCTGCTTTTGCTGTACTCCTTATACTAACAAAGGAGTATACACAGTTTAGTTACAAAGCATTAGATTTTCTCATTCAAATCGTAATTACCTGGCAGTGAGGGATATAATGACAGCCATCTCATGAAGATGTTAAAATCCAGTTTGAGAACAGAATCGCTACTCCAGCTTGTTTTTTTGTTTTACTGCATATAATGTTATTTTTCATCCTTTAATTTTAGTTTATTACTTTCTTTTAGTGTTAGGTGTGTTTCTTTTATACAACATTGGTGTGTGTGTGTGTGTGTGTGTGGCAAAGAGGATTGGGTGCATGACCTTGCACTTGCTGGGCAGGTTCTTGTGCTGCTGAGAATCCCTGGTCCCGTGCAGTTAGATTTTGTTTCATGATTCATTCTGCTAATCAGTGTGTTTTAACTGATGAATCAAGTCCATTCACATTGATAGTTATAACTGATATGTATTGACAGCTCATGTCATTGCATTATTTACTTCTTATGGTCTTTCCTTTCTATTGGACCATTTGGCATCGTTAACTTCATAGTTTCTTTCTATTATTTCCTGGAGATTGTTTTAGAGTGCTGTTTAGATGGTTGTGAATTCCTTTAGCTGCTTTTTTAAATGAGAGTTTCTATTTCTTCATCAATTTTGAAAGAATTTTGCAGGATATATCAGTATACAGCGAAAGTTATTTTCTTTTTTATTTTAAAGAAGGTAAACAAACATAACAAAGCATATCAGAAGAAAACAATGTAAGTGACACAGAATTTTAAATCAAGACAACAGGAGATCAACAGTGGCTACAATAATGTCTCTTGTTTTCCTCTAAATAGTTGTCTATATCTTCACACACAACGAATTCATACAAAACACAATAGCATAAAACTGATCAAAACAGAATAGTGAAAGAACTACAGGTCTTCAAAACCAGACAATAAGAAAATCAACCATGGCTACTGTAAGGTCTCTTACTTGAAAGTTATTTTCTTCTGGGGCTTGAAACATTTTATTCCAATATCTTCTTGCCTTTCAGATTTCTGTTCTACTTCTGATGAGTTTTTCTTTAGAGGTGATTCATTGCTTTTTTTCCGGCAGCTGTCAAAGTTCCATTCATACATGACCATGGTGTCATATCCCTGTAATCTCAGCACTTGGGAGGCTGAGACAGGAAGATTGCTGTGAGTTCCAGGTCAGCCAAAAAGTGAGAACCTGTCTCCAAAGAAAATCTGTTCTTATGTTGGATTTCTGGTATTTTAAATATTACATGACAGGGAGTGTGGTTTTTCCCCAATTGTAACTATTAGGTTTCTGTATGCCTCACTTATCTGCATGCTAATTCTTCTGTGTCTGGAAACTTTCTGCTATTACTTCTGTAAGTAGGTTTATTTAGCCCATCATTTAGTCTGATTTTTTGTTAATTCCAATTACACTGTACTGGTCTTATGTAAATCATCTAGCAGATGTTCTCCTTCTGATTTTAAGGTATCTTCTATTAATTGATCAAAAACTATAATCCTGTCTTCTAGATATGACATTCTGTCCTCACACTGGTTGCTTCTGATGCTGATACTGTCAGTCATATTTTTAATCTCCTGGATTTGAGTTTGGGAACTTTTGTATAGATACTCATTCTTTCCTGTGCTGGATGTTTATGTTTTGCATCTATTTCTTTGGCTTCACTAGTTTTTACTGGTGTCTTCTCTAGCTTGCTTATGATTTGTTTTTTCTGTGTTAGGATTTGCAGCTTCTGCATACCACTGCCCTGATATTCAGGAAAAGTCAAAGCATTGTTTCTGAGCCCTAGATTATCCAGATGTTGGTGTGCAGAGAAAACAAAACAACTACAACTATGCCACCTTGGCTATGGTAGTAAAGTCAGTGACAATAATAGCATCAGATATAAGTTGGATACTAACAAACCCAAAGAAACAGTCATGAATGAGGATAAAGAAATCTCTGATTGTAGTGTAGACACTAAGGCAACTCAGATAGTGACTTATAGTAAATCGGACCTCCTGCTAGCTATAAGCAAGAAGAAAAAGCTCAAGCACACCTCTGGACTAACTTCCATCTCTTCTGAATTTGCCCCCTGTAAAGGATGCAACCTGACTTCCCACCATGGAATGCAATGGTAATTGGTCTGAGTTCAACGATCTCAGGAAACCATTGTCTAGCTGTAAATTTGTCCGAGTCTGTCTTGTAAGGTGGCCTCTCATTCAGTTCTGCACTAGGGTGACAATTCATCTCCAGAGTGAAGCTCTCCTGCTTATGTTGATCCCATCCTCAATCAGTTTAGTCTTTTGGATCTCTCCTTTGCTGCCCTGTCCCACAGAATGCATCAGGCACAATGTCCATGAGGTGAGGAGAAGGCAGAACCTGTCTTCTCAGTCAGAAGACACAGGAGCATCTGATGTCCGCAGCGAGGAGAGGACAGGGCATGCCACCTCACCTATGGGACACTGTGGCTCCAATCTCATCCTGGGGTACTGGGTGGGGCCTCAGTGGTTTTATTTTCATGATACCCATATATCAACAATATATTTATTTCCTTTAGGAGCTCTGAAAATTATTTATCATTGCTCTTCTGTAAGTTATTATGTTACTATGTGCATAATTTAAAAATAGTTTTCTTCTTTTATAACTCAGAGGGTGGTTTTGATACTCCCTATAAGATTTAGAAATCCATGATATCAGTTAAATTGTTAGGAATTAGTGTTTTTTAAATTGCCAAGTAATCTGCCTTAGAAGTAAATAAATTATTTCCCCATAGGTACTTGCTTGGAGGACATACAGGTCTTCGCCTACTCTGAGGCGATATATTTTAAACTCGGAACTTCAGAACTCTTGAGTTACTTGGAGTGGACCAGGGTTGAAAGCAAGAAAACTCCCTGAAGCAACTGTAGACTTCATTAAAAGGGACCCTGAATCTCCTGAAAAAACAACAAAAACAAGCAAACAAACTAAACCACCTGAGCAATCTTATGCTATCAGAGAAATCATTATGGAAAAAGAATCCATGTAGAATTAATGCAAATTTGTCATCTGAAGTTTAGTTTACCATGAGCAATTTATTCATCTAATGGTAAAATCACTATGTAGGCTGCTAGGTTTCTGGATCAAAAGAAAGATCCTAAAGCACAAAACCATAGATTAGGGCAGGGGATTTAGGTCAGTGGCATAAGCAACTGCCTGGCAAGTACGAGATTGTGAGTTCAATCTATGGTATCAGCAAAACAAAACAAACTCCCAAAGTAACAAACAAACAATAGACAAAAAAATCCCATAGATCACTCAAGGAATTAATCAATGCTTATACAGACTGAGCTTTGACCATGGAGCATTAGTAAGTATATCTTGATCTCAAAAAGTCACAAATTTGGACTGACCAAAAAACACTTTATCAGGTGATATAAATAAGAGAAGTAATTATACTTTAAGCAAATTCTACAGTACAAGTGTTGGTGTATTCATGCCAAAACACCAAGAGGAATTAGGAACTCACAACTCTTACAGATAATTGATTAGATCCTCTACAGGGAATAGAGTTGTACCCCATAATGGACTGAGGGAAGAGTTCCTACACACACAACATGTGTGTGACCCACACTGGTGTCTCTCAGTATTCCTTGATAGTAGTAGTAAGTGGACAAGTGGTAGTAAATGGACAAGTGTAAAAAGGAGTAGCATACACAGGGCAGGAGGCTGGTGCTCAGAACCTCGGAGTCTTGCTCTGAATATGACCCCATGTAAGCTGCGTAGATCAGCAGAATGTAGCCGAAGGTGAAGATCTGTGAGGAGCCGCAGAGAGAGAGAAATGACACAAGGAGTTGATGTAGTTCTGAGATTAGTGTTGGCAGAAAGGGCTACAGATCACCTTTTAACCTTCTTAATTTTCCCAGTAAATAAGAGAAACTGTGCTTTTCACAGCATTTTCCCAGTAAAGGTGGATTCCCTCTACTGTACACGGATCTCCCTTCCAGGTCTGAGAAATTCATTATTCCTACTCTTGTACATGCTGACTGCTGACCTCTCATGGTCAGAATGTGCTCCCAAATTTCCCTTAACCAAACAGACTTAAAGATATGATCATGTGCTAAGGGCATTCTGGTTTTAGTTGTGGTTTAACAAGGAGCTAAACTATTCGTCCACCTTACCTTTATTTAGAACAACTGTCATATGTTAGCTCCAAAAGAACACTAAGTTCTTTTGTGTGACTTGATCACATTTCACCTTGTGTCTCTACTCAATCCTTTTTTAACTCTGTTTCTCCTCAGTGTATCCTTAGCAAAATGCCTTCATACATATCATTTTCTAGCCTGATTTTGGAATACATAACCCAAAATACTACTTTCAATTGAATATGCCTTCATCAGAATAACCTACAAATTTTTATGTAATAAAATTGGGTCTTAATGGTCAATGTCCTGCCCTTTTAACACTGTATGTGCTTCGGATTGTTGATTTGGAGTCTATTTTGAAGTGGGATTCTTTTATTCTTCCCTCCATGATCATCTCTTTTTGATTAGCAGTAGCCTCCATTACAGTTAACCTCCTTTCTGCTTTCCTTTCGCTGTCTTAAAACTGTCTGTGGTTTACTCTCTGTAGTGATATCAGATGCTGCACGTCTAGCTTTCTGATCCCAATCGTACCTGTGTCTTTCTGACTAGGGTGGTCAGGCGGCTGTAGCATTAGCAACACGACTGATAGCATTTCTTCTTTCCTTCCCTGTTCTTTTGTTTTTCTTTCTCTTTTGCTTTTCTTTCCCTTTCCCTCCCCCTCCCTCCCCTCTTCCTTTCCCTACTTCTCCTCCCCTCTCCTCTCCTCTCTTCTCCTCTCCTCTCCTCCCCTCCCCTTCCCTCCCCTCTCCTCTCCACCCCTTTCCTCTCCTCTCCTCTCCTCCTCCCTCCTCTCCTTTCCTCTCCTCTCCTCCCCTCCCCTCCCCTCTCCTTTCATCTTCTGACTCTCTCTCCTTCTCTCTCTCCTTGTTTCATTCTTTCACAATATTCTACTAAAACACCGAAACAACATTTCTAATACCCAGCTGCAGGAGGAAGCCTGGTATGCACCTTTTGTATTGCCTTAACCACATGTATTTCCTTTCCCCACAGGAGTCAAACGTGAGATTACCTAAAGCAAGAATTCTTCAGCACAGTAGCTTCAGTTTCATTCTCTGCTTTTCATTTGTGTTCTTCTTGGAAAGACAGTTTTTGATCCAGTTTCTGTTTTTATTTTGTTTATTGAGTCACCATTTTGAGAATGGTGAAAAATCAATATAAACATTTTGAATAAAAATCACAATTATTTGACACTTTTGGTGCTAGGATCAGTCTCTTTCTATTTTATTATGAAAGATATTCTTTCAACTTTACATCAGATATTTCTCTATTTTGAACTTTATGGTCAGCATTTTGCCTCTATCACAATTTTTAGCATAATGATTTCCATAAAGTAGACTCATTTAATGACATTTCTTTATGGATAAAAAATATAGTTGTATAATGTTCCTAGAATTATTCCCTCAGATTTTTGATCAGTTATAAAATCTACTCTTTCATAAATATTTTATATCATAAAATTTTTATTTAATTTCCGTATTACATTTGAGATTAGCACCAAAATATAGCATCAGTAGTATAGAATAGGGATACTATTTCCTAAATAGTCCTTAAAAAAGACTAACAAGAAACAAATAACTATGGGGTTTAGAAGTGCTAGTGTCAACAAACACTGACATATAGTACGCTGAGGGCGTTTGTTTTACTGGTTGTCTTTCACGCACGTGTGCACGACTAGAGGCCCCTGTGGACAGGAGAAGCCAGTGTACAAATGCTGGAGCCAAGAGAAGGTGGAGCAAAATGAAAATTGCTACTAGCAATGCTGCTTATTTCTCAATTTTGCTGAGTTCTCCTGAGTTGACTGTAACTTTTACTTATTCTTTTATTAAGCCCTATATCATAAGTAATACTTTTTCTTTAAGAAAGTACATATATTTTTAGGTCTTTTAGTGATTAAATGGGAGATTTAGGATACAGTGATGGGAGGAAAAACGTAATAGAAAAACTGGAGAAAAATGAGACTATTATCAAAATATTACTTCTAATTTTGACCAGAAATCTTAGAAAATGCATTATTACTTTAATTTTGCCTACATTGCCTAATGTCTTATGTAATAGCATTAGATTGTAAGCTGACCCAAACCACGGTTTCCAGGAGACAAAGGGCTCCTCCAGCTCCTCTTTGTCTTCGGTTGAGTTTTGTTGTTATGTATGACTGACCTAAAATTATTCATTTATATATTATTGCATATCGACAATGAAGGTTTTATTTTTACTGCAACTCTATTTTCATGCTTAATGTTTTTATGGCCACCAATTTTCAAGTGCTCAATAACCCCTCTGTGGTTTTTATATTGTGATAAAATTTCAAAAAAATAAGTTTCATAATCCATGGCAAGTAGAGCAGTTTCTATCCAGCTTCAAGCTCAGATCCTTACATTCGTAAGTTCTAAAAATTATTTTGGGCTTTAAAAATATCATGACACTCAGTTGTAAAGAGAATCAATATAGAATAGCATGTGAGAAATACAATACTGGATTTAAGTGTAGGATATTTCTCTAAGGTACCAAATCAGTTATACTCATTTTTATGAACCAAATTCAGTTTATTAAAAGTTAAATTCTAAAGACTTAAAACTTTTATATCGGCCACCTGTGTAAACTGATACCACTGCAAAAGTCTTGTTTTATAGTGCTTTCTCAAGAAAGAAAATTAAAGAAAACATTGAAAATGTTGTTAACCACCAGTGTTTGCTAGTATGAACTTAAAGATACAGTTGTGAAAGCACATTTTGAGAAAAATTACATCATCTTATATGTGTTATGTGTCAATTTGGATTACGTGGGACTGGAAAAAATGCCTTTTGATAGTGTTCTTCAGAAAAAATACGGTACCAGTATGATTAGCCCCAGTGGAGAATTCATCAAAAGAGGTGACAAAAGCTCATTAGAGTATGACTAGGTTGCTCCTGTTTGAGTCCTGGCTCTGCTATGAATTGTCTGTGGGAATTCTGGTTAAGTTATTGAATCCTCTATGTCTCAAGTGCTACATCTATAAAATTAAGATAATGAGAACACTACTCAAAGTATCTGGGCTTATCATCTCTCAAGTTAACATATTTATAGTAGTGCCTGAAATATTGTGTGCTCTCAACTAAATGTTACCTTTTATACTTGTCCTTATGTTATATTTTAAATCTGAAATGTTTCCCAAAAACTCTTATGTTGAAAGACTTGTCCCTAGTGGAGCGGGATTCAAACATGAAGCCCTGGGAAAGGGACTGGACCACCAAGTGTCTGAGATTATCAATGGATTAACTCACTAATGGATCCGTAGCCTGCTAGGCTATCGGGAAGTGGCGGGAATTCTGAATGGTGGAAGGTACTGACAAGGTAGGTCAGGGGCTGTCATGGTAAGTTGTGCTGTGCTTCAGGCTGCCTGCCCCTTCTGCTCCTTACTTCTTAGTCCCCATGAAGTGAGCAGGTGTTCTTTACCACCTTCCTGCTTTGCTAGAGACAGAAACAACAATGACCAGGGGCTTCTAATACACTGAACCAAAATAATTTTTCCTCCTTCAAGTTGATATCTCTCCGGAATTCTGTCACAGCAATGGAAACTAATTTGAAACTATTGAAACTTATATATTCATTTAAATATTTGTAAGGATTTGGAACTAGTTACACTAGTTCTACTGATGTTAATGTTATCTTTGTTGAAAGTGTATTTTCAGGCTGGCTGTCAAGACTTACAGAAAAAATATCTTGACTCACATTGAATATTAGAAATATACTACTGCTATATGCAAGATATTATTCTTGCATGAGGAATGAGTAAGATACAATTCCTAACTTCCAAAAGTTTCTAGTGCAGAAGAGACATGATTCACAAGTAAATATCAAACTCTGGCCTTGAGTTTTTGTTATATGTTTGTACCTTTCAAGCATGTTATCTTTAGAATTCCACTTCTCTAGACCACTCCTAGTACCAAAGTCTGTCTCAGTTGCTGATTGGCTGATGCAGAACAGCCAATGTTCACAGTTTAAACAGGGAGCAGTTTATTTAGGCTACAATATGTAGAAGCTGGCTCCAAGGCAGAGGGTAAGAGTAGAGGAGAAGTGCTGGTTTCAAAGAGGACAGCGGCGACAAGGACCTGGGAGGAGGAGATGCACCGTTACAGACCCCGTCCCCAGCAGCCCACCTAGCTCTCTCGCCGCCTTTCTCAGTTACACTTTAATTGTAAATTCAACAGAAAACCAAGTCACTGATGAGTAAAAGCCCCAAGAGGCTCTGAGGGGACAGTTAGCAATAAATCCTCACAGTAAGCTTTTTGGATTATCATGGCACTGGAATTCATATAGAGCGAGAATGACCAAAAGAAATAAAAAGTCTGGAAAAGAACCCAAGTAAATATTCAATGAATGGTTCCTGGAAGGATGTAAAACATAATAAATGTTGTAGTGATTGTAGGAACTGTTAAAATATTGTATAAATAATAAAAGTTCATGTAATAAAGAAATGTGAAATGATGTTATGTGTACATAGAATATTGAAGTGTTTTGTATTGGGGTAGTGAAAAATATTTCATTTTTTCCCCTAAAGTATCCCAAGTGAATTACTTTCTGAAGAAGGGTAAGATTGATAGAAAACTGCAGCAATCATTCAAAGAAATAAAAAGCCAATCCTGTATGAACGATGAAAAAATTGAGACAGATTCTAAACAATATTTTGGAGATGCGAATTTTGGAGATGATTTGAGTAAGTGGTGGAGCTGCAGAGAGAGGACCTACTACACTATTACGTTTCAGTCTAAAGTGGATCTCTGAGAGACTGAGATGAAACCAATTATTTTGTATTTTAAAGGGAGATTGATTTTTGGAAACTCCAATATTAATTCTACAAGCCATTATTGTGTGAATAAAATGAATCATCAAATTCCATGATAAATTTTACTGCAGTTTTGCCAGGAAACTGATTTTATTCTCTGCTGTATCCAGGGGATTCTATAGACATGTTCATAAGAAGTTTCAAATATTTTAACTGAGAGAACCAGAGGAAACTTTGTATAAAACCTACATGAATTGATTTCTAAATTTGGTGAATACATATATTATTAATTAGGCTTGCATTTCCTTACAGTTACATTATCATATATTTATTAACCCTGTAGGGTGTTACAAGCAAAGGGATGGAGGTGGAATCTCTCACTGACAAGAACTCACTGCTCTGCATAATGCACAGATGCCACATTCTGGTAACAAAGGGGCAGAGTTTGCAACTTGTGTTGGGAAATCTTCTGGGCTTTTGGCCATTTTTGTCCAAGGCATGTAAGAGCAGAAGGTAAAGTATTTCTCTCTAATACTTATATTGTAGGAAATTATATTTCTGAGGCATTTATTTTTCTATTATCATTGACATAATCATCTTAAGAAGACAAATTCCCCTTTACTTTATTAATTTCTTTTGAACTTTAACCTAACAAAAATAAAGTTCAGAGTAGTTTGTCGGTAGTATTACAAAAGTTTGAGCAAGGGCAATATTTTACATTTAATATTGTAAAAGTCTTTGTGGAAGGTGATCAAAATGTTTCTAAACTTTAAGATGATAACAAGACTAACATTTTTAATATTTTGAACTAATTACATGTGTACTGTGCATAAAAAAGACATACTAATTAGAAATATGCATTAAAGTTTTAGATTACTGAAATTTTATTCTATGTACAATAACTTTCATTTATTCCTCATTTATAAAGTATCATCTTAAGAAAATAAATGCTCTGCAGACAGAGTTACCATGGATATTTTATAAACCTCTTATGTATTCTAAGAGTTTACATGTAACCTTAGCAAAGTATATGATCAGCTCTGCTATGGCATGATTACATGCAATTGAGTTATTATAAACACAGGTACACTTAGTATGAGCAAATCTGTTGATACGCTTTTCACTAAAAATACTATTTCTGACCATCCAAGGGAATAGATGAATTATTCTCAGTCAGTGCTAACATAATCCACACAGCGCATTCCAAAATGGGACTCTGAATGAATCAGTCTGTTCCATATCCTTTTTATTCAAATTGTGGTGATTTTTTCTTAGTATATTTTATGGAGCAGCTGCAGGGCCTGAGCTTCTTTTTGTCTTAAAAAAATAAAGGCCTCATTTAGCTCTTAGTGGAGTTATGAGCTGCAATTCGTTTGTTAGTCTAATGCATCCATTCTTTGTGTCCTTACGGGCTCCAGACACATAGCAGCTCCCTTCCCTGCTACGCTATGTGAGGAGACGGCAGGCCACTGCTCCAGTCTGCCATCCAACAAAAGAAGGAGGTGTGAGGAAAACATTTGGTGTATTTGAGATGTTGTGGCTACCGTTGAGTAATTAGCATAAGACTCAACTTTGCCTAAGAGGACAGCAAGGATAAGAAATTTTACTGACAGCTACCTGCGAACTATGTTCATCTAACAGATTGTGTAGAAAGGATGCTGCACTTAGTTACTGGTGCCATGCTAAGTATTGTTTTCTTTACTGCCAAGTGATATTCAAACTTCTCTAAGAAAGCAGTCAGTGTCCTCGTGTGTGATGTGAAGCCATGGCCAGGTTGTAACCGTGGCTACCCTGACAGGAAGAGGTCTAACAGACAATAGAACCCACTGATTATAGCTGTATAACCCTACTACCTCTCTTGAGAAATCCTTCACAGATTTATTGCTTGTAATTTGTGTCTTAGTGAAAGACGTGAAAACTTCAGAACTTTCCTCCAACAGATTTGCTCATACTAAATTTCATATGGAGAAATACCAATTTCAGAAATGTACCTACTCTCTAGCTATAAGATAGTCTTCCAACCTTCAACTTACCCAGGTGTCTTTTGAAATATAAATTTATATTGCCCACTTATCTTGTGTAGTTATTTCCATATTACAGAGTTTTAGTACTTTCTTAGCAATGCGGTTTGTTAAATTTCATGTTTAAAACGACTGTTATTCTCAAGAACACTAAAAGCCACGCATGGTGTGTTGAGGAAACACTACCTAGAGTTAGTAGTAATTACCTTATCATCCTGGGGCAATTTCTTCTATTTCAGAATCAGAATTCATAACCGGATTTAAGACCTAATTTTATGATATTTAGAATAAAAAGATTAATTTCTATTTGTTCAGATGTTTTTCAAATGCATATAATTACATATTTTTAGTGCTAGAAAGAGTACTTCTTTTTAGTCCAAGAAAGAACATTCCTAAATTATAGGAAGAAAATTCATACTATGATTTCATATCACAACTTATCTCTAACTGGACATTTCAATGACTCTAAAGTTAATACAGATATTATGTCTGAATTATAAAGTAACCATAAGACAAACCATGCTTGAAATATTCTTTTTTTTTTATTGTGAAAGTAGTAAAATACAACAGAACAAGACAGAATAAAGCCAACTAAGTTCATACAGTGAAATTGGTACAGAACTTCACAGCAGGTTACCGGGATAACAGTAATAGGTATCACAGCACATTTCGTTATCTTTACAATATTTTTTCTTTCAATCACGTATATCAAAATAAAATGAAATACAGAACATTACAGAACTTATCAAAACAGTATATTGAATAGAGTAGTATCATTAATCAGAATAGAGCAAAACAGTAATAGTAGTATTTGTCTTCAAAGAGATGGTAGAAGGAAATCCTCCTTATTTGCTATGGTCAGTCTCTCAGGAGATGCTCAGATTTCTGACTCCCATTTGCTAACAGGGGGACAGGAGAAGGGTGGCAGGGGAAGTGGGATGTTTGACGCTAGGCCATGCACCGACAGGTTCACTATTGCTTAGAATGGAGGCAGGCTGGTTGCTTGGTTTGCCAGCTTCGTGAGTTCCAACATGGTGTGGATCTCAGAAGACACTAGTGGTTCTCCCCCTGGAGGGGCTGCAGTCTGCCACACTGCAGCCACTTACCAGGGAAGGAAGCTGCTTGCTTGGCTTCCCAGCGTCCTAAGTTCCAACATGGCATGGATCTCAGTAGACACTGGTGGTTCTCCCCCTGGAAGGGCCACCCGCTTACCAGGGAGGGGAGCTTCTTGCTTGGTTTCCCAGAGTCCTAAGTTCCAACATGGCGCAGATCTCAGGAGACACTGGTGGTTTTCCCCTGGAAGGGCCGCAGTCAGAAATATTCTTA
Source organism: Cavia porcellus (assembly GCF_034190915.1). NCBI lineage: Eukaryota > Metazoa > Chordata > Mammalia > Rodentia > Caviidae > Cavia > Cavia porcellus. Next base: position 59,215,122 of record NW_026947505.1, read on the forward strand.
AAATATAAAATTGCATATTGTGCTTTAGCAACAGACTCTGGTCTAGGGAAGTAAAGAGACAGTGGTCTCTAATGTAATAGTATTGCAGATTCAAAAATAATAATTATGACAGTGAAATAAGATAGCTTATAGAGACAGACTCAACTACAAGTCAAATAAAACATACATGTTGTATAAAAACTGTACTAAGGTACTCACAATAGCATCACCAAAATTCTGAACAATTAATATTTTATTTTTTAACATTTAGGCTAGCATTCATATGAATGCTATAAATATAATGCAAAATTTATGTTTATAATATATAGCATTTGATTTTTCCATAATCTTCCAAATACTTGGATATTACTTAAAATTTATACTTCATAGATTCATCTATAGTAGATATATTTGATTTAAGGTAGTGAAATAATTGACTGCCTGAAGTTAAACATTAAAAGAAGGGAGAAGTGACCTCCAGAAGAAGACATTATAAATTTGATTGTGTTATCCCAAATTTCTAAAACTCTAATCTTTGGTATGACTGTGTATGGAGACTGGACTTTAAAGATGTAATTAACGTTAAACTCATAAATCTGGGGTCCCAATCTGATAGGAGCAGTGGCTTTATACAAAAAGCATTATTCCCAAATCCAAGTACATTCTCCTAGCAAATTCTAGTGAACACATGGTGAGAAGAAACCTATTTTAAATCATCAGATTTTTTTTTTTTGTACCAGGGATTGATCTCATGACCTTGGGCTTGCCAATCAGGTATTTACATAGCTGAGCTAAACCCTGGGCTCAAGAAATTTATTTTAATCCCCAAGGAAAGCCCTTACTAGAATCTGACTATGCTGACATCCTGATCTACAATTTCATCTCTAGAACTCTAAGGAAAATCAAACAAACAAAAGCACTGTTTTTAAAGTCACTAACTCTGTGGAATTTTACTATAGTAACCTGAGATGCCTACTAGGAAACATAATATATAAATTATTTCTTTATGCCAAATAGATTTTATGTCATAAATCTCTAAACTTATGCCTTGTATACTTAGTTGATATCTCAGTTACCTTCCCCTTACTGGAACAAAATTCCTGACACAAGTTGAAGAAGAAAGGTTCATTTTAGCTCACAGTTTGTGGTGGTCCATAACCAGCTGGCTCCAAGGCAGGGTGGAGTGATGGAGCAGGCACTGCAGAGGAGAAAGAGCTCATGGCTGGGTAGGCAGGAAGCGGACAGGGAGGAAGTGGGAGAGCAATGCAGCAGGTCCTTCAAGGCCCTGCCTCCTCCAATGAAGGCTTACCTCCTCTCTTTTAGCTAAAACCCGCCAGTAGACTAATGCGCTGAAAAAAATCTCACCTCTTTGATCCAGTCGCCTCCAAAAACCCCTCTCAGTTTGTAAAGCTTTGGAGGAACATCTAGAAATAAACCAGAAGAGTTGAGACATGTTATTTTTCTTAATGGGCATATAAGAAAAATGTGGACTATTACGTCATCCTCTACCAAAAATTTTGACCAAGAATTTCAACCATGCAATTTAGAGCTATAAAAAGTGAGGTTTCGCCCACCAGTTTTTCTACTTTGTTTAACCATATTTTCTGAAAAATGTATTTCTGAAAAATATTAAAAAAAACATATTTTACACTAACCATTGTCAGGTATGTGACACTATTTATTAAGAGGATGTTTACAAGTATATATTTTGAATTTCTTTTTTTTTTAATAGTTTATTTCCCTTATTCTGACTAAATGCATATAAAGATCATAAAAATAAAAAAAAAATGAGCAATGGTTTATGAAAGATATAAATAGCATCACTATTACTTTTACAAATGAAAGCTTATATTTGCTTTTGATGATATTTTTCAGTAATACCCTTAATCAGTTGTGGATGACACATACAGTTCTCTTTTAGCAACAAGAAACACTTGCCCACAGCTCCCTGGAGAATTTGCTGATGACCACATACTAATGCTTAATGGGCACCTGAAGTCTTACCTCCTGAGGAATGGTACAAATAATAAAACTGATGCAGAGTACAAAGATTTAATTCTTCAACTGAGAACATCACTCAAGGAACATGTCAGCTCCAGATCTCCCCTGGAGGACGGTTTGATGACTCTGATTTGTATCACTGCTGGAATTTGTCAGATAGTTAATTCTTGTTTCCTTGTATGTCAATAGAATACTCCCTGTTAGATTTCCTGAGCTCAAATCTTTACTTCAGTTAAGTGTAGATTTTTAATCCTTATTTCAATGAGCTATCAAATTTTTAGGGCAAAAATTACATAAAACATCATTTGGGGAGATGTGGTACATATAAGAATTTATGAAAAAAATTTCCCAAGTTAATTGATATTTGCAATTATTTCAGAACACTTAACACCATATGCAAAAATTTTTGAGTAACACTGCCACACACTACCTCAATTTTGCTACAAGGACAAAGAGATAATTTTCCATATTGTTGAGAGAGTTGCCATTAGATGGCTTTTGTTTTCAATACTCTTTGGAAATACTCTCAGATGAAGAAAATTGCCTGGCCAATGTCTCACCTCTTTCTGTGATAGATCCAATGATAGATAAGATGTAGTTAAAAGGACTAGTCCCATGGTGTCAAGTCAAAGAGTAGGCGTACAAAGGAGAGGATATGCATAATACATAAAAGATTATGTTTTATTTGCAAATCTGGGTGTTTTTTTATTATTATAAAACTAGTTTGTCTCACTGAATTTGATCAAACCAGTGTGCTCTGCTTCTTGATACAATGTCAGAAAAGGAAACTTCAGGCAAATAAGACTAGGAAAACGTAGTTCATTTCATCTCCTGGACTTCTGTGAGCTGACTTAGGGGCAGGAACCATGCTAGGGCCGAAACTCTGTGCCGCCCTTTCACTTGTGTCCAAGACATTGGGAGAATAAAAAGGAATGTTGTTAAGTAAACATTCACTCTCATTAGACACAGATTTCTGGCTGTAATTAGGGTATAGAAATTGCTTCCGGATTTTGTTCAGGCAAAGCCATGATTAGTTCTTTTAGGATTCTGGACTTTAATGATTTTATGATACTGAAGTTTTAAAAATATATGCTAAAACTGTGAAGTGAAATATATCTGACACAATATATATTGCATGGTTTCACTCATATACAAGAAACACAAAATATAAATAAATACAGAGCAAAATAAAAGATAGGAAGTAGGGAAATAGATCATCTTTTTCAGAGGGGATTACGATCAAGAGATGGAGGGAAGGATCAGTGAGCGTGAGAAAAGTAGATGGAAAAAAAATCAATTAATGTATGTTGTAATCCCAACACTCAGAAGGCTGAAACAGAAGGATCTCTGTGAGTTCCAGGTCAACTATGGGGGAGACAGACATTTACTGCTGTGGCCAGGCCTCAAGCAAAAGATCAAACAAATGTACCCGCGTCCTAAGGACTGATATCCTAAATAGGTCTCTGTCCCCCTATGAAAGCCAGGAGTCTCTGTTCCAACCAACTATGGGGGTTCACTGCCCTTGAAGCATGCCCCTTGCTAGATGACTTGCTTCTCCATTTGTCCCCAGTTTAATCAAATTTATATGAGCAAATAATCTTATTGGTTGCCCACAGTTCTGCCCTATCTTAAGCCCATCTTGCAAGTTCCTATGTTTTTCCCACTTTAGACATGCCTCACCCCAAATCCCTAGAAAAGATGGGGACATTTGCAACCTGCTTGGACCCTTCTGTCTCTGCCTCTCAAACAGAAGCTTTCTTTCTCTCAGTAAACATATTCTGCTCTTAACCTCTGTTGTTTCTAAAATTCATTCTTGATTTCAGAGAACATGAAATCATACTAGATGTGTAGTAGATCAGTTTTGTTTCCCTATATCAGTTTCATAATTGGTGCACTTTTATCTGTGCATATTTTTACAAAGGTGAAATCATAGCGAATCATTACTAGTTGTATTTTTATTTATCATATATGCATAGATTTATTCCCAGGTGTTTTCTTGAAAAGCATTTAATTTACAACTGTGTTACACAGATTACTCAGCTACTTTCTGGTACTGAAAGGTCAGCCTGGTTTTTTATTTCCTTTCTTTTTATCTTTTGTTTTCTCTCTCTCTCTTTCTCTCTCTCTCTCTCTCTCTCTCTCTCTCTCTCTCTCTCTCTCTCTCTCTTTCTCTTTTCAGTATTGGGCATTGAGGCCTCAGAGTGTACACTGAGCTCCCTGTCATTAAACTGCCCATTGTTAAACCCCAGCTGAACTGAATCAGTTCGGTACTGAGTGTGGATGGCCCACCTGAATGATACAGGGGACACTTTCTTCTCAGGGAGCTTGAGAAGTTTTCTTGTCAAAAGAGTGGAGGCTTCTTTGCTTCTTATCAACTCTATTCCTAAGCTTTGAGTTTCCAAGTAGGACTTAAGAACACTTTCTTCACCTTGTGATTTCAAGACTTTTGATGTAATTTGAACTTTCTACCACAGCTATGTACCTTAGACAGAGATTTGGCTCAAATCTAAAAATAAGCTTGCAGGTATTATCTTTCATTGTGCATTTTGACATGCATTTTCACTATAAGAATTTCACTGTAAGAATTCCTCTCATGCCTTTCCTTGACCTCATACAGCAAGCATGTTATTTATCTAATAATTAGGTGGGTCACAAGTGTGGGTAGTGATCACTTCAATGATTCTTCTCTTTTATCTGACACCATGCAGCCTATTTCTGGACTTAGATGGTTTTATTCTCATTTGTAGTGGTCCAAGCACTTACACATGGGCTACTATACCAGACAGTTGGGGAAGACTGATATATCCTGAGTCTGTTCACTTTCCACTGTCTAAGCATTTCTCCATATTGCCTCTGACATATGTGTTACTAAAACATTTCCCATGTTATTTTACTTATTATTTTCTCTGAAGCATTCATTTTGCCATATGTGATAGGATTTAAGTTTGGATATTTTCTTTTGTTCAGATATTTTATACACATTTACATTTCCTTGTGATATTTAAAACTTTGTAAGAATGTAATTAATTTGAATTGCATTTTTGTTATTTTTTATAAAGCTGAACAATTGTCCTAACATCATTATTTTAATGTTTCCCTTTCTTCTGTGGTATGTGATGTCATTAATGAATTCCTGTCTGCACCAAAATCTGACTCATTGGCTAATACATTTCAACAGGATCAATTTTACACTTGAGAAATTTTGGAATTTACTCAAAACTATCTTTTAAAATTTATCTGTTATATATCCTTTTTTTTTTCATAAATGGATCCTTAGTTTTAATGGAAACTTTTCCTTACAGCTTCCAACATAGACCTTTCGGTAACTGGGTTTCAATGTCCTTGTGAATTTGAGTTAGGATGGTTCCTTATATTTAAGTAAAACTAAACAGAGAGTACTGCAATCTTTCATTTGAATTCAGGGAATTAAGTAATTATTTATTCCAGTAAAACGTACATCTTCCCATCACTCATCTGAGCTTTTTTTTTTTTTTTTTAATCGGTACCAGGGATCACACTCACGACCATGAACTTGCAAGGCAGGCGTTTACGCCACTGAGCTAAACCCCCAACCCCAACTCATCTGAGCTTTATGTTTAAGTCTTCTTGTAAAATTTGAGTTCAACAAAAGGATTCTTTATCTGACTTCTTTCATTCAGTCCTCCTGCTGGAATTGTAATTTCCCCAACTCTACTTATATTTCTATTACAATATAAAATATAATTTGTATTCCTTAAATTTCTCCAGCTGTCTTACAATGATCATCATAAGTGATAATCCATTAAACCTATAACCTGAAAAATGCTAATTTAAGTCTTTAATTTTTTATTACATATACTCATTAAGTGACATGTATGGCACCAAATATTAAAAATAAAATCAATGGCACAAATCTTTAGACACAGAACCTTGAGCCTACCACATATAGTGGTTCTATACTAGGCAAGCAGTTCAATCCAGGATTTGAATATAAATCTACATGAATGCAAATGCTAATTTCCTTTTACTTTATCATGTTCAAGTCACCCAGTGCACAAAATGGTAAATGAAAATATTCACACTATATGGTAAATAAAGAGCATTATTCTGTACATTGCATCTCTTTGTTAGATTGGAAAAGACTATAAGAGCCGTGCCTATACAATGATTAGTGTATTAGGAAATAAAAAAAATCACTGTGAATTTACCATGTATGAAGACATGTAGATAAAGATGGAGAAATAAACGTAAGAAAACTGAATAAATGTTATATTTCATATTGATGATCAGATCAGTAATGTATATTTTTATCTTTTATACTTTCGCACATATACTACGTGATCAACAAATGTATTAGGATAAGATATTATCTGGTTTGATCATCAGTTGGTTTTAAAATATATATATATATATATATACATATATATATAGTTTACATTTTAAAATATATATATATAGTTTTACATTCATCAGATGTAAAAATGTATAATTCAATAAATCACATTGAAATGACTGCTTTGCAGTTTATAAAGAAAAATGAATATGCTGTGATTTCATAATTTACATCAAAACAAATTCAGGTACTTTGAATATTTGCTTGTTCATAAATATAACAGAATAAAATACAATGAATATTTAATAAGATTCATGGACTAGTAGGAAACAAATATTTTAAGTATATATATACTGAAGCAAAGAAGTATAAACTTAAATATATTTAAGTGTAAACTTAAATATAAACAAATATATTTAAGTATGTATTTTAACAAGGAGCAAAGTAGATAAATTTTAAACTATGTGCTGTAAATATGAGAAGATAATTACAAAATACATCATGAATATAAACTCCACCAAATTTTTAAGTACTGAAAATATCAATGACATCATTGTACCTAACAAACAAAAGCATGAAAAATCATTCTTTTTAACAAATAAGTATAAATTCAGTCATCAGTAAAACATGCACTTCCTCTTTCAATTTGTGAAAAATTAATGAATAATAAGCTGTTGAAAAAAGTAAAAAGGAGTATTTTCTTACTTTAATGGAAGAAATGCAAATTGAATAACCAATTTTAAAAAATGATATAGCAATATTTGCTAAATCTCTTCGATAATTTCACTTTTTGAATTATCATATAAGGAAATTTTCTGTGTTTACAATTTGGACAGTGGTAAAATAAATTCTATTTATTTGGTATTATATGCAATAGTAAAAATGTGCAAATGGCTTTAATGTTTAATAATTAGGAGCGTGTATAAACTGTCAGATATCCATCAATACTGTCTAGCCTTTGAAAAGTTCGAAGACTAACAGCATCATTTTTTTTACCTAATTTTTATATTCTGAGGAAATCTACTTCATTTAGAAATAAGCTTTGCCTACCTTGAGCTATGAGTTTTGTAGGAAAATGTATTTTATTTTTTAATCAAAATTGACAGAGAATTTAATTAAGTAAATAATATTTTCAGTTTTCATTTCAATTTGTTGATTTCCCCCTGGCTTTTAAATTATTGCTATAAATGATTTAAATTTACATACTCCAACATAGCTTGGATTTTATTGCACAGTAGAGGAACTAAGATTTCCTGTCTACAGTACTGCCCAACTTATTTCTTAATGTTTCAAGAATTTAAGAGAGTGCTTCATTGCTTCACGTTTTTATGACTAATTCTAATTCTTTTGGGATCCCTGTTTCTTTGCTGATCTATTTTTAGTTCTTTTTGTAAAAAAATTAATTAAATTTATTGGTATAGTTTAGGTATATACAATGATTACATTCATCATAGGGAATTTGTACCTGTCCATATATGCCTCGATTTGTCTTTTTTTGTTTTCCTCCCATTCTCCTCCCCCTCTTCAATCCATCTTTCCTTCCTGTGTACAAAATGACTGATAGATTATGTGAAATTCTACAACATGGACTTTGGTGGACTACTTCTAGCCGTCTCCATCGGAATCATTATCCCTTACCATTACTTTAAAACTTGTTCTTTCCTGTTTTTTTCTTCCTTTTTATTTTCTTCCTTTTTTCTTTATACCTTTTTTTTTCCTTTCATTTAATACTGAATCCCTTTTCCACATGCTGTTGAAGAGCAGAGTTTTTGGGAAACCAAAATGGTGCTCTGCCAAAGAGCTCAGCCATCTCAGCAAGCTGATTGAACTTCCTCATCCTGTCCGGGTGCACTTGCACTAATACCCACGTATGTCCTTGTGTCTTGTGACTCCACTTCTGTCCTTCACTGGCTTTAACACCAAAGCACACACATAATGCCAAAAACAGAATCAGAACTATATCACACAGAGTAGAAGACAAAGAAGAACCTTTCCTTCTCTTTGTCTTAGAGCTTTATAAGAAGACCCAAAGCTGCTCCTTATCTAAGCTTTTACAGAAATACCCTTTCTGTGTATTTTTTATCATCTTTGCTTCTAAGATGTAATTCAAGTGATAGCCACTTTACGTAGTCGTGATCATGAGTCATTTCTGATCACTAAAATATTTTGACCATATCACAGCTCTCTAGCTTCAGGCCTTCTACCCATTTCTAAGAACACAGCGGTCCGCATCCTGTTCTCACCACTTCCGGCAACTTTCTTGAACAAATTATAAATACTCTCTTTCCTCCTCTTCCTACATACATTCAGTCACAGCAACTTCTCCTGTGAGTTGTCATCAGTATATTTTCTAAGCTTAATGTTTTACTTTGTACACTTTTCAGGGGTTTAAGAATTAGGCAAACAGCTCTCAGAAAATGCATTAGAAATGCAGGTCTTCACATCTCATTGTAGACCCTATCCTTTTAGATTTCCAGTAAGTCCTCTACTTTCACAGAAAGAGACATATTCACAGTATTTAGGTGTTAACAAAACCATAATTTTAAAATTCAGTCAAATTACCTGACTTTGATATAAAGATAATATTTATTTATTTATTTTTTGGTACCAGGAATCAGACTCACATCCTAGTGCTTGCCAGGGAGGCGCTGTGCTGCTGAGCTATATTCCGGTCCAATAATAAGTAATTTGATGCATTGCACTGTTGCTTGTCTTAACAGAAAGCTACTGCCTTAATGGAGCTGTGTCTAAGGAATGTGTAAATAACTGATTTATTTTCCCCAGCAGTCATAATATCCCCTGAAATATATTACCAAATAAACTTTTATCTTTGTGAACTTTGGTCTGCCACAAAATCTATTGAACAAGGAATATATACTGAATATTTTGTGGAAAGTAGATTTCAATAATTATTACAGTATAATAAATAAAAGCTCAAATTTATAATAGCTCTTAGAATCATCCCTCCAATACGTTTTTTCCCTCACTTAGACTTTTCATTAGGGTCCCTTTTAAAGAATAATAACAAAATGCTAATAACCCATAAAAACATATCTCTCAGAAATCATTAAAACTTATTCTGAAAATTCTTATGAATGAAATTAATATTGAGGTGCTGTTGAACTTCTGAACATAGATCAAAAATAAATCAAATATCCATTTCCTCTCCCCCCTGGGAAGAGATATATTGATTTTCCTTTCACAAAATGATATTTAGCTGTCTAAAATAAGACATAGAGTGAGGCATTTCATTCCTAAAAAATGTAAAAGCAATGGTCATAAATTCTACCTTATCTTTACAATTATTTATATGTGAGGTTTACATAAGTTCACATTTGTGTATGCACATCTATATAATGAATAATATATTAAGTTCATGTATATATGGAAATGATATTACAGGTAGTTCAAAAACCATTCCCATAATGTTACATACAAATATATAATATCCATGTATATAGGACAAACATTTTACATCTGCAGTATGTATACATATATAGAGAAAATATATGTTTATATACAAAAAGGTAGTCTTCTAAATAAATATGAGAAAATAATGAAGTTATGTGTAATGCTTAAATATTCTGAAAGTTCTATCCGTTGGTCTCTTAGCTAATTATTCTGTAGTTTCCTACCTGCATTCCTTAAAATGGTAAGTAAATTTCTGTTGCTCTGGTTGAGAATTTTGAACAGAAGCCTGACAATTACTTGATTCAAAGTAGATGACAGTTTTTCCTTTTTGGAGGTAGTATTTATAGCCTAAAATAATAATTATCTGTAAGATTGTCAAGGGGTTATAAAGTTATTATAATTATTAAACACTTTTATTCATCATGGTAATTTTTTATGCAGCTCTGAATGGTTACTCTCTACTGTTATATCTGAAACTTACACATTTATAATATAAGGCGTGAGATTAAAGAAAAGAAAGACAAAGTTCAAGTAACCCAGGCAGTGACAGCTACGAAATAGGCATCTCAACATAGCAAATTCCTATTCTGAGCCATCCTTGCCACGATTCTGTTTCTTAGACATTTAATCAGAAAAATTTTTGTGAAGGCAAAATTGAAATGGTGTTAGAGATGTGTTCTTAGTGACCTGTCTTTTTCTATCAGGCAGGAATTTAACTTAACACTTTATTTTACATATTTGGTAGAGTAGCAATGTACAAGCATCCCAACATGCCTTACAGTCATTTACTCAACTGAATTTTTCATGGGCTTTCACATGGCTCACAAATATCATAAGGATAAGAACAGTCTTGGCTTTTCTATGTGTTATGTAAATCGCGATAGTATTCTTTATGATTGCGTAACGTTACTCCAATATCTTCCATTCAAATTTTTGTTTGTTTACATTTGTGTTTTTTTTTTTTTTTTAACTTTTTTTTTTTTCGAGAGAGTTTTGCGTCACAGTCTGGGCTGCCCTTGATCTTGCTATGCAGTTACAGCTTCCCTGGAACTCACAATTCTCTGCTTTCCGAGGGCTTGGCTGACGGGCATGTGTCATCATGCTCTAATCAATCTCATACTGCCAAATACAACATTTTGTATAAAAAAGAATCAAGAGGCTATATGACATCCTCTTAACATATTGTCCAATCATACATTCTAGGATAAATCCATCCTAGGACACGTTCTGTCTTCATGATTCTTTTTTCTTACAAATACCATTCTGTTTTCTGTTTTTGTGTCCTAATTGTATTTCTTTTATTTTTGTAATAAATGTAATCCAAAACCATATCCAAGTGTTCTTTTTTGGAGGCTGATGTATGGGAAGACTGTAAATCAGAGTGATTTAGTTAAAATAATATTTGTTCAGGAGTCAGGAAGTTCTTGGTAAAACCCTGGCTCGCTCATTGCTGTGTGTTCATGCAATTCATTTAGCTTCTTTGACCAAAAATTTCTCTACTTCTAAAATACAACACTTGTTAAACTGAATTTCTGTGTCATAAAAAGTAAATAGAATATTAATATACATAGAAGACCATCTGGCACTTTGCATAGGAGCTCAATAAAGAGCAACCATTATCATTAAATCTAACCAAAAGCAAAGTATAGTTGCCCAGCTACCTGGCCTCAGGAGTTTTAAAAAGTGGTACTTTGATCTTTGTTCTCCATTTCCACTGTCCAGGAAAAAATGCTGTAGTCCAAGAGGTGGGTAGTCCAAGAGCTGGGCCCACAGCATTAGGAGCGTGCCATCTGGCGATCCAGTTCCCAGGATTGTTACTATTTATAATGCCTACGATCCTTGGGTTTCTTTACACTTGTAAGATGAGTAGGTCCAGAGAAGCAAAGGACACTTAAGACAAGCTCGGCTGCCTTTGGATAAACTTTGCCTTTTAAGCCTTAGAATAGGTGTGAGTTAGGAAAAAACAGAAAGTTAAAATGTTTAGGTTTCTGTTTAATCTATAGGAAAAGAGTGTCCCAGTATTTTATGTCGAAAGAAGATTGTTCTGGACTTGGCTGGTAAAGTGTAAAGGTCATAAATTTGGGCAGGGTTGGGTTGCGGTACTAAAAGAAGTGACAAATAGTAGAAAAGACTGTTTTATATCACTTCTCAAAATCCACAGTCAGTATTTAATAGGAACTAGTGATACAAAGTTTGGCTTACAACTTGGTTCTGTTTTGGTTGACTTTTTGTTTGCTGTGTGTTCTGAAGTCCGCTGCTGTCCGCCCAGCACTGCTGATACAAGCTAAGTGAAAACACACGTGGAGTCACTTAGAGCGTTTGCTCCTTTCCACCCTTAGCTTCTCTAATTCCACGTTTGTCTCAGTAACCAAATTTGGCTTCCTTAGCTTTGATCTTTGATACCCACCCTAGGGTCTAACTTTCATTTATTCATTTAGTCCTACAAACAAACAAAAGTTACACTATGATTAGAAGCTGACCTTGTGGGTGACTATTGCCAGGCTCTAAGCTGTAATTCCCTTGGCAAATGGCCCAGATGGGTACTGCGTGCGTCTCCTCAGTGAGCCGTCTAAATGCTGTTACATTTTAATGCCTACCTCGTCGTAAGAATATAACAAACATCCAGAAAGATAATCAAAAGGAAAAATGTAAGATCATCATACAAGTGCACACATCTCAGGGCAAATGTAGCTACTGAAAGCTAGCAGCAGCCTGAGCTCCTTTCCTGTCTGTTTGGGTTATTATCTCATCTGCTCTTCAGAGTTTACCTACCCTGGCCTTTATAATCCTCACTTGTTTCATATTTTTCTTTTGTTACATAATTATGCAATCATAAACATTAGAGCTAAATTCTCTGGTTTCAAATTTGAAATGATGTAGTTTGTAAGATATTTTTATTTATATTCTTTCTTTATTTATTCTTTTATTTATATTCTTTCAATTTTATGTGGCATTTGTTCTTGTGTATAGTGTTTTCACCACTTACGCATTGTGTGACAATTGCACAATTTAAGTGCTCATTTCAAATGAATGTTTAAGTTTCTTGTTGGGTTTTACAGTTAAGGATGAAGTTATTTTGCATTTATATCTGCCTTATTATTGTGTATATGGATATTCCCAGGTGTGGCTCATTGTTCATACAAAAGAATAAGTTAATCTTTAGGTGGCAGTGTCAGAAACCCTCCATATGACTCTGTCAAATTCGGTTCAGTCAGCACCTGAGACTTTTTTGCAATACTTTATGTATCTTCAACTGTTGGAATTCACTTTTTATTTTAGCCACGTGCAAAGTATTTAAGAATACCTTGCTTGGGTTTTAATTGGCATTTATTTCCCTGACAATTGGCAATGCTACATATGTTTTTATATATTTTTGGCCATTTAGGTATCTTGTTTTACAAAACATTTATTGAAGTATTGTTTCTAGACTCTTTTGGATTTCTTGCTTGGTATTTCTGAAAACAATTTTTAGTATACTTGGATTTGAGCCATTTCTTTTTCATACATGTACTTAAATTTCATATTTTACTATGTGACTTATTTACTTTTTAGGAATTGATTTTAATAAACACAAAATTCTTAATATTAATGTGATTATACACAACTATATATCATATATTCATTTATACAATATGCATATTTTGTTATTGAAAATGTTAAAAATGTTTTCATACTCAGCAGTTTATAGCTTTACACTGTGTAGTCCTTTTACATTTTGTTATATAGACTGAACTTGAGTAAATATAAAAGTAGGTTTATTCTATTGCATATAGAGTTATGAGAGTTGTTATATCTGCCTAATATAAAATATGTTTTATCTAATTTCCAATTGAACAATAATAATTGAACATGGGGCATAATGTGTCATGAAATATTTTTAGTGTTGTTCCATTTCTTACTAAGTTATAAATGATTTCTTTGTCATGTTCAGCTACATAATGAAAATAATTTTATTATAGCCATAATAATTCAATTTTTATGAAGGGAGAGAGGGGAAGGAGGGGGAGGAAACTTTAAAAGAAGCTGTGTGAGTTATGCACATGTAGGAACTCTACACAGTAAGTATAATCTCCATGTACTTCAAAAATGTGTTAATAAAAATTAAATAAAAAATATATAATGTAATATGCAGTCTTTTGGGACAAGTTTACTCATTTTTATGCACCATATTTCCAAGCTGAATTTCGTATACTTTCACTGGAATTAAATGTGCCATTGTGTGAATATTAAAAAAAAACACTATTACTTCTTCTTCAGACTTCTGAGGTAGTGAAATTTAAGACACATACTTATATTGTATGGTACGTGATTTAAAACAGAAACCATTGATATTGGCAATTGTTAATATATTCAAATAAAAATATTCCTTATATTTTGCCAGAGACACTTGATTACAGTAAAAATAAATAAATTAAAAAACTAGCTACTGGTTGGTCATTTTCTTGTGTTGGGATAGAAAACAACAACAGCAACAAGACAGTCCCATGCAGTTTAAATGAAGAGCCGTTTTGTGTGGCTCACAGTTGCAGAGACCTCAGGCCACAGAAGGCTGCCCCAGGCAGGAGCACCGCCATGACTTAAGTTCTGGTGAAGCCAAACCGCTCACCTCGCGATGGCCGAAAAGCAGAGCAAGGAGAAAAACAAACAATAAATTCACCTCAAAAAGAAGGACCGCAGTCACTCATCAGCTGCCTCAAGTGGACTACAAAACTTCCTCTCCTCCACGCTGCTCCTGAGTTCCTCCTCACACAACATTATACAAGATAATTTAGAAATTTTCTATAACCCTCTGTAAACTTGAAGTTTTCTGTAAACTTGAATGAGTACTATTAGTGGTCTGCAAAAGGATTGCTCAGCAGAACATTCTGGGCAATTCTAGGATGCAGTGTGTTTTCTCTGAGCTGTTTAACTCAGTAGCCACTGACCACATGCAACTGTGGAGATCTCTAAATGTGGTCGGGCAACTGAGGATTTCAATTTGGATTTTATTTAATGAAATTAAATTTATCAGTAGGTAACAATACAGAGCAAAATATTATTCATCTAGAAAACTTCTGAACAATTTTATCTAGCTGTACAAAATATATTGATAAACTCTGATTTGTCAGTCATTGGGGCAATTTCTTAAAATTATAAATTCTGTACAAATTTTTGAAATTTATACTTATATTTCTGAAGGCATCTGATCCTTAGATTCACTTATATTCATTATGTTTTTATATAGTTTTTTAAAATGAAGAATTAAATTATATAGTTTTTTAAAATGAAGAATTAAATTATATCCACAATGTTTACATTTTTTATTTTTATGTTTTAATTACCTTTTAAAAGTAATTACTAAAAAGGATTCTCAAAAAATGTCTTCACCAAAGATTTGCTGAAAATAATTGTCTTGTGTTTTGCTCCCATTGCAAGTAACCCTTTCTGCAATGGTGTAAGTGAGGCAAGAAAATAAGTTAAGAGAAAAACAAACTGGCAAGATTTGCTAAAAAACTATCACAGTATCACAGAGGAGTAAAGACAAGAAATATTAGCTTTGGGAAATATTTTTTATGTGAAAGTATATTTCATTTTGTTAGTACACTATTTTGCTTCTGACATTGACCCCTAATTAGAAATTTAGTGAGACTATCAATTCATTAATAAAGTTTTCTAGGATATTTCAAATACTTTGGTGAAATATTCCTAAGTGAAAGGGAGTTTGCCAAACTATCATACTAAAAACACTTCCTCTAATTTTAAAATTAGTTTTTTATGTTATAGATTTTACATTTATCAACTATTTTAGATAAGATGCTTGGAATAAGGAAAATCCTAATCATAACAAGTTTAAAGCACACCAAATCAAGACTTAAAGTGTATACATTTCTTTTTATTTTAAAGAGACTAAGAAAAAAGATACAGAATTTAAAAACAAGAGGATAGGAAATTAATAATATATATATATATATATATATATATATATATATATATATCTTAAGTCACTCAATAAATTAAAAGATCTAGCAATGGATAGTATCACTCTTATGTTCAGCAGAATGAAACAAAACTCAGAATGTGAATTTGGAATATTGTATTTTGTGTTGAGTGACATTTATACTTTGTGTACATTACTTATTGAAATGTCAGTGAAACTTTATACCTGTGATCTGATTTATAACAATTTAATGCTAAGCACTGAGTATGTTAGCAATAACAGTAGTCCTGCTGGTCTTGTCCCTTCTAACGTAGTGTTTTCTTCTCCACGTTCTCTTTTATCTCAGGGCGGCAGAGATGAGCTTGCATGTTACCCTTTTCCTTTGCTTTATTTATTGCTCCTGCTTCCCTTTCAAAACACATTTTTAAGGCCTTAAGGAAATCGATAACTCGGAGACAAAATCATTAAATATCATGATGTGAGACAAACAACAATCAGCACAGCAGATGACTTGCTTGCTCATGAAATCTTTAAAAACTATTCTCATTCATCCTTCTTTATGGCAGAGGAGTACTCCATTGTGTATACACGCCACATTTGCTTTATCCATTTGTCTGTTGATGGACATACAGGCTATTTCCAAAACATCTTTCATAAATTTCATTGCTATGAACTGGAGTCTTGGCAGAAAAATGGATGCACCTTGAGACTATGATGTTAAAGTGAAGTAACTCAGAAACATAGGCTTAAGTATTGTACAGTTGTTCTTATATGAAATGCTAAATATATAGTATGAAATAAAGGATACTGTAATAGGGAAAAAAGATAAAAATTAATGTATTGTAATATAGCTCAGACAATCTATCTAAAAGTACCTTGATTTAAGACAATTGTTTTCATGTTTTATATATTCTTTGGCCTATTAGTATGGTTTTCAATATATATTTATATGATATATATCATACGGTATATATATATGATATATATGATAATTAATTGTATAAGGACTTATAAGAAACTTAAATGAATTTGAGGCTGGAAAAATAAAAGGGCGAATGGAAGAAAGGGAGAAAAGGAGCTGAAATGTGTTACATACGTGTACCAATTCCCCACAGTGAATGTAATCATTATGTACTGCAGACATGTATAATAAAAGCTAAACAATGCCAGTAAAAACAATTCTCTTTGAGATCACTAGTTTTTCTTCTTAATGATTAGAATTTGGAATGGGTACATTATTTAAAAAATGAGAGCAATCCAAAAAAACTCCCCTTGGACTTTTCTTTTTAAATAAGATTACAGAGAACTTAAGCAAAGAGAACTCTTCATAATTTTGCGTCAACATTCCTTTTGTTGTTAAAGGCAACAGTGAACGACAGGGCTAGCAGCTGGTTGCCTAACATCACAGGTTTAACATCCACCTCTGACAGGACATTTTGGCTCCTATTTATTACTAAGACATCAGCCACAGTGATTGGAAGGGACAGTTTACCTCTCCCTCCTCCACTTTGATGTGTTACAGCAAAAGAAAATTGATTTTAGTGACAAAGTCTCAAATACCACTGTTATTTTCGTGCAGTAGTTAATGGATTCTAAATCTGTGCAGAAAATCATGCACAGTGTCTAATTCTCAACACTGTCCTAACCATGAAAATGTGACTCGTCTGTCAGCACAATGCAGACCTCCTATGGAAGATCTTAAAAGAACCATGCACAGAGCTCCAAATATTTCATTTTAACTTCCATGCCATCCCTTGCTGTGATGCTTTCCTTATTCCTCATGAGCAGGTCAGTCTGCATATTTCCCACAGAATTCCCGCAGAGGACCTTTGACACATACACAAAGCTATAAAAACATTTGGTTGAGCCAGGCCACAAAATATGAAGAAACATTCCAGAATGTTATCCAGTAAAATCCTATGAAAATAGTTGCAGAAAGAAAGCTGATTACCTTACTAGACATTCTCTTTATTAATTTATTGTAAGTCTTCAAATGATGTTTTCATAAATATTCGTGGAAACTCCATAAGTAAATTACAGTGAAAACACACATATTGAAACGTATTTCCTTTGTCCACTTTGGTGGTCTGCAAATGATAATGGCAGAGGAATTGTTACTTTTTTTTTTCATCTTAGGCCATGTTTATATGGAGAATAGTAACACAACATCCACATACAGTCAACAGTAATGATAAAATGTACACTTGAACGTGCACTTTAATGTAAGCAAAAAGCACTGAGATAATAGTTCTTCATAAATGCTTATTTCTTGACTGTTTTTCATGATATTAAAAGACATACTTTTTATTTTATGAAAAAATAAAAGTTTTATAACAATAAGAGGAAAGCAATAGTTAGTATATCATTATCTTTAAAATAGTCACTCAAGAGATAAAAAAGAATCTCTCTTACAAACAAGAAACTAACAGATACCAGAACATTCTGGTATCTGTTAGTGAAGATATCAATTAATTTATTTTGTCTGAATAAGCTATACCACAAATACGATATATGAATACACAAGAAAATACAAGATGTATTACACTCGGAAGGTACAGATGTTTTCAGACTCTCAATTCCTGTTAGGAGTAATATACTTGGATTACAACTGCTTGTTAATCTTCAATTTAATCTCTTTAATGAGGAAATTATATACAGACCACATTAACAATCTATTTCATCAATTATGATAAGGGATACAAATAACATTTAAAAATCACTTAAAATTGCAAACGTGATACATAGAGTTACCATGAGTCTCAAATAGTTTTTCCTATGTTTTAAAATTATGCACTATTGAGGTGCATTTGTTTCAATTTCTATATTCAGAGATAAATGCTGTTTTTAAATAATAGAAATAAACAAATAGATAATAGATAAATAGATTCCTTCCAAATAGAAATTGGAAGGAATAGGAATAGTAGAAAAAGCTTCAGAATTCAAACTTGAACTTTAGATAATATTGTTTAACATATTTTATGTCTTTATTCAATTCTTGGCCTCAAGCTCCCTATCTGTAAAATTAAGAAGTATAATACCATGAACTTGCTTCCTAGTTTCAATTTATCTGATTTTATTTCTTATAGTAAATTTATACAATAGACATTTAAATAACTATGGTATATGAAGATTTTCTTTTTAAAAAATAATATTTGAAATGAACTTGACTGTTTATATGATCATTTTAATCAAATTATATCATTTCATAAGTATTTATTGGAGTCTTATTAAATGCTAATTACTTTATGGACAGGGGCTGGGGATTTAGCTCAGGGTCTAAGCACCCACCTGTCAAGTGTGAGATCGTAAGTTTAATCCCCAGTACTGCCAAAAAACAAACAATAACTTTGTAAGTTTCCATCAATAAAACTGTCAATAAAGCAGGTGAAGCTTCTTGTACTGCACTGGAATATTTTATATTTATGCATGTTAATTTTGAATATACTACTGATATGTATACTACAGCATATATTCAGACTTGAGGGTAAAAATTTAAAAAAAAATTCAGGGATGAAGGAAATTATTTTAGGCTATGGATAGTGAATCTGTAGGAAAATATTATGAAAGAAAAGTGCATACACACAAACAATGAAAAATGACAATTAGTAATATCTTTCATCCAGAGAATCTCAATTTAGACTCATTTTTCAATGCTAAGTTTTAATAAGAACTCTTTCCACCACTGTGTTAGTTTAGACAATAATTTTAACTTATACAGACTAGAATAAAAATATAGTAAGCAGTTAAATCTTAGCATCTAGTACTTATATGAAGGGATTTTTTTTCTATATCTAATATTACAAACCTGTGTCTCTTTAGAAAGCAATCAGTAAAATTTAAATGTTTCTGGATTTGAAAACTGTGTAATATTTTTAAAGATACAGACTTATAATCTGAATATCATTTTTAATTCAGAAATAGGTAATCACATATAACAGAGAATAACACAAATGATTTAAAACATTAACATTCGTATAAGACAATCTTGAACACTTAAATCATAAAGGAAAAACTAATCATATTTGCGTCTTGAGGTAAACACCAAAGAACAAAAGCTAGAATTCCTAAGAAAGTCACTTCATAAATTCACAAGGAAGGCATGAAAACTTCCAAATGCTTATCTGTATCACAACTATCTTTATGGATTCATATCCAATTGCTATAAATATAAAAAACTGAAATATTTCTTAAACTCACTGAAATAGAAATTTTGTAACACTGAAGACTGATTTTTCACTATTTAATGTCCAGTTAAGGGTCCACAGTAGGCATTATATTGATATTTTGCCAATAAACACTCGTTTCAAACTTAGCATGCCTACCAAATATTCATCATTTTTTTCACTTTTAAAGTTTTGGACTCTATAATCTCTCACAATAACACATACTAACCAATTTGATTTTAATAATAAATGTTTTAATAATTTAATGAATACTAGGAAGACTTTAAGAGTTTTTCAAACAAAATAAATATGTTTACAAAAGCAATTGTTTTGATAAATTTGAATTATATAATGCTATTTTTAATGCTTGATTTTTCTTTCTTTTTTTGATCTTAGAACTTGATGATATGTCATAATAGCTTAAGTACTTGCTTTGAGATGCAATAAACCAAATGGGTCCTTAGTAGGCAAAGAAAAGAAGACTATGAAGGTCTGGACAATCACTTTCTGGCACTAGGACACTTTAAAACAATTCTGTTTGGAGCAGCACTGGTTTTCCGCTGAAAGACAATTGCTACAGTTTTCTAGTTTTCCAGTATTTGGATGGCACTAACAAAGTTCCTAGTTCTAAAGACAGGTGGTGTGAGACACAACCTTGAAACATTTCTTTACCCCAGCACTAATGGACATCATAATCCATTGAGAATCTCTGAAAACCAAAAGAGTATTTGTAAAAATTTGAAAGAAGAGGGGAGGAGGAAGTGAGGGAGAGAGAGAGAGAGAGAGAGAGAGAGAGAGAGAGAGAGAGAGAGAGAAGATGCTATTATAGAAACTTAAATTTGAGAATGAAGCTAACATTTAGAAACAGAGATATAAAATAAAGAACGCGGGACTGTGGGTGACACCGCCTCTTACTAGATCAAGAAATAATAAAAACTATTTTTCAGCTTAATTACCTTTAAATTCTTTCTTCTCAAGCAAATCAGTTGAATTAGTTTGTTCACAATTCTCACCATTACAATTTCAAATGATCTCACACTAATTCCTGTCTTAGTTGGGGACTATTTGTAATATTTTGTATGAGCATAAAAATGGATAAAACAGAACCTGACCTCATGAAAAGGTCTTGCAGAGTAGACAGAAATATAAACAGGTAATTAAAAACTGATGTAGACATGCACGGAAAGGAAAGTCTTACAATGTTATGAGAAAGCCGTACGATCTGTCTCAGTGGGAAAGAATAGTAACTTGGAAAATGTGAAGAAAAGACACCTTCCAGGCCAAAGGGACTGCAGTACGTCATTAGCGGGCCGGGCAGGGTATGCTTAGCTTCATCTCTGCTCTCGTGTCAGCCAGTTTCTCCGTAAAGTTTCCTGTGACTACTTGACTTGATTTCATGTCTATTATGAACATTTTCTTCTCTAGCACAATTTTTGTTTTATGTATAGGTTTTTCCATAGACATTAAATGATACAGAAATAGGCAAAAAGTGAGCTAAAACTTAGAAATTAGTATGCATGTACTGATTCAAAAGTAAAACTGATGTCTTTTTATTTATGCTTTATGACTTTTTAAGTATTTGAAGAATGACAACATAGTGATCAACTAATCCAGTACAAAAAATTAAAAATCAGTGAGGAGAAATTGGATATTTTGTTTTATTTACTCAGTACTCGTAATGCTGATATTGCTAAGAAGTACTTATACTAAAATTTTAATGAAATCTTTATTATAATTTTTATGTAACCAAAATTAAATTATTACTGCAAATGTATTAGAGCAAGAAAATACAATTGTTTAGAGTAAAATAAAAAGCAAAATGTATTTTACTTTTTAACACTGATACCAGCACAATTTATTAACTAATCAAATACTTCTAGCAATATTGTGTCAGAAAAAGTAGCATCTTTAAGAACATTCTTCCCACCTGGATTTATTCATTTCTTTCCATAGTACCCACAGGGAAATTCACAAACCTGAGCTCCCGAAATCTCTTAAAATTTAACATTATATAATATCTTCAGCATTTTTTCAGCAAATAATATTGCCTAGGAAACACTCGACAATTTGCATCATATCTATAAACATGGACAACCTTTAGCAAATAGTGGGTAATAGAAAAAGACATTTCCAATTCATCTACATGCTTGTAGCTCTGCTTGGGCAGACCCACGTCTGTTGCCATGTGTTGTATGTCCCCATGTCATGTCCATGCCTTCAGTGTGGGCATCATCCAGCGCTCTAGAGGTAGGCTTACATTTTCTGCTAGCAATGAGATATTGTCTCCATCAGTCTGTTCTCTTAACTGTGACTCTTGGTGCCAATGGGAAAAGCTGAAATTATCAACTCTAATCAGAACTCTAATCAGAATTCTTTCCAACCTTAAGAATCTAGCTAACTGTATTATGTCTTTTAGATAATAGTTTGGCCCATGGAAAATGCAGAAGTTCTTCAATGAATACCTGAGTATGATTTTAATGGCACTGAGTTTCCAATGGTGGGATAATGCAGAAGATGTAATTTAGACAAATTTTTGTGACTTAAATCATAATAATGGCTTGATTTACTATTTCCACATGAAACCAGGTCTTTCAGTGAGGTCAAAATTAAGTACTGGAAATAAGTGTGGAAAAATAAAACCTGGATAATTCTCATTTCAAATGGTTGAATTTTGGATACCCAGTTTATATTTTTTACATATTTCATTAATATTTATGAATTCATACTAATATTATTATGTTTATATAAGTTAACTGGGGCTGGAAAGACTATAAAAAGCAGTGATAATGACCTGGCCCCTTAGAAACCATGGACTGTTATTGACAGATTGTTGTGTACAGTCAGGGTTGGCCTAAGGGAGAGGATGACATTGGTAATAGTGGCTCAGACCTGTTGTTTAAATTCTAAATTCAAATTTTGATCTTAGGAAATGAGTTATCAAAAATGCAATTCTTTGTTCCATGGCACAATGTTTCCTTTAAGCTGTAATTTTTTCACCATTATTTTATATCATCTTGTTGAAATTCTAACAGTTCTTAATGGAATGAAATTTGAAAACAACCGGTCAGCAATTCATAACATCACAGTTTAAACACTTAAAAAGGTACTTATTAAAACATTTCTTACACATTTTTATAAGTGAGTGATGTAAATATTGAAACTCTAATTCTCTAATAATTTAATTTTCTTTCTATCTTTTAGGTTCTTTATATATTTACCATATTCCAGCTGTCTAAAATCTGATGTATTGTTTCATCATTAAAATGAAGAATATAAAATATTCTTGTAATTTTAATTAGAATAGCGCTGCATTTTATAGTATATTTCAATAATATGTGTTCAAACTCTAACACTATTGAGCTGAACGTGAATTATGTTCTATTCATGTCTCCTGTGATCTCTAGCTCTTTTCTGCCGTATTCATGCCTAATTAGTCACTCTCTGTTTGGGATGTATCGTGTTTTCCCATACAGTATTTCCTGCTCTCTACCTGACCTCAAGATTTTCATTATTTCCGACTACTCTTCCAACTTGTCAAGGTCAATTTGAATTATAATGCTGTGCTCGAAAGGGCTAGCCAACCCCCACATTTATTCTTCTAGGTCACTGATAAAATATATAAACTGTATTCAATCCAGAAACTATGAGGTTGTTCTTAATACACTGTAAAGTACATGTTAATAGTACAGTGTTAATTGGAAACATATCTTTGTAGTAAGCACATAGCCGAACAGTGCCAAGGTTATAACTTCATTTTGGCTTTCCGGTACTCCATAATCACAGGCCCTATTTCTAATAACATTTTCTCATACGTTTACTGCTTAAAAATAAATTGAATGTCAAAGAACATTAAATATCATATGTTTATTGAAAAGATATAGCTTATTATAGGGAGTTGATACACCTACCAGTTTTTGATATTAAATAAATATGAAGGCAATGTATACAGCCAACACCAGTAATACAAGATAATTGCGGCTACCTAACTTAAGTAAGAGACCAGCAACAGTAATCATGGGGTGAATAGTTAAAAGGAAGAAGCAATGTAATAATTTATTCATATCAGAGGCTTAGGATTCCTAATATATGTAGAAAGTGGTTTTTTAGAGCACTTTGTTAAATTATGTCTTTAATTTCTTAAGAAGACAATACAAAAGTTTTGTGAACCTTGCCTTTTTGAAAACTGTTGTGTAAGAAGTGAACTTTTCTCCCATGGAATGGCTCTGAATTAAGGTTTAAATATATAGCCACGTTTGGTGGCACACGCCTGTAATCCCAGCATTTGGGAGGCTGAGGCAGAGGGACTGCTTCTTGAGGCCCGCCTGGCCTATGTGGTGGACCTTGTCTCAGAGAATGAAAAATATAAACAGATAAAGTGTGTATTATAGAATATGAATTTTAGTCTGCTTTGCTGTGTCTTCATGTCCCTGACACTTTAAAGTTGGAAGAGGTCAGAGCTTAGTATGTGGGTCTCTTCTATTTTTTTTCAACCTTTATTTGCATAATTGTATCCAACCCAGATTTATATTATTCCTTTATTTTCATAGATAGATGTAGATGTATAAATGTATACATTCAAGTTAAGCTTTTCCTTTTAATTCATTCATAACTGCAACTCACAAAATATTATTACCTGCTTTACTACAATTCCCTCCCTATTATTTTTTCAAACTTCAAGCATATTTTAAACTCAGGACGTGGACTCTTGGTTTTTTACCCCTCAGTTAGGTGTCAGTTACCCCAAGAAGAACATGCTTGTTTCCTTTACTTTTTAAATGTACATTCTGATGTCACCTGAAGAGTCAGATCTCTTGATCACCCAAATTTAAAATTCTATGATCCTGTGATCCAACTAGAACTCCCTGCCTTCCCTGTTTTTCCCTTTAACAGTAATATACAGATTTTTCTCACTTATTTTGTTTTCCTTCACTAAATGAACTGTAGATAATTTTTCTCAGTTTCATTTACTGTTGTATTATCATTGCTTAAAATGGCACTAAACACATAAAAGCATTTCCATAAATAGTGACTCCAAGTTGGCAATTATCATCATTAAAGAAAAGATGAACAATTCGAAGTGGTTAAAATTTATGTTCCTGACGTGAATTGACTCCTACTAAATATGTGGATTTACAGTTTTCTAATTGTATAATTTGAACATGTAGTTCAACCACATTCACTTTGTTTTCACTATCTGTAAATAGACAAAAGATCATTTCTGTTTGTATTAGATTCCTGAGGATTTTGTGGCATAGTACCACAGATGAGTTGGCTTTTAGGCCAATGAACAAATGAACAGCAGAAGTTCATTCTCTACCATTTCACGAGGCGACGTGCAGACAATGTGTTGTACTTCTCATGGCGCTGAGGGAGATCTATTCCGTCTTATCATTTCCGGGAGTTGCCAGCAATCCTTGGTTTTTGGTTTGTAGCTGCATCATTCTAACCTATGCCTCCAAAATATTTTGAGTTTATCACCTATGCCTCTGCTTCATTGTTAAGGGCACTGTTCATGGATTTAATTTCTTCCCAACCTAATGTGTGATTTCTTCTTAATTATATTTGTAAAGGTCCTATTTTCATATATAAGATTGTATTTAAGCCAATATAATAAAGATGATGATAGTGAGAATATACTAAAACAGTTCATTCATCGTACACACACGGTCATATAAGGTCGCTTCTCACTAAGTCCTTTTCACCCTCACAACTCAATTGGTTAAATATTTTCTCTTGATGACTGACTGACATGAAGACACAGGGAGCTGAATAAATCACCCAAATTTATGTACTTCAGAAATGATAGTGCCTAGAAATCTGGCACCAAGGCTCTAGCTTTTCTTTATTTCTACATTACATTTAGCGCATATAATTATCCTTCACTTCCAACGTTTCTCTTTATTCTGTAACATCTGTAACAGCCAAGCATCCTTCTTTCTTCGTATCTCAGTGAACCTTGGTCCTGCCTCACTTGCTGGCAGCAAATCGGTGATTTAGGTTTCTTAAGTAATGACCAGTTATATGGTTAATTGGGTATAGATTGATATGCTCCATATTGTAAATAAATATTGAGCAATATACTTTGTCCCTCCTTGCTTACTAATTTATAAAAGCATAAGAGTGAAAGTAGTAATCTTTGTCTGACTATAATGTGAATAAATTACCAGCTGATCAGCTTTGATATCGATTTAATGCATGTTATAATCAATAATCCATTCAGTTACTGGTATGAAAGTATTTTTCATATATTGATTTCAGAATAATATCATCAACACATACAACATTCCAACATTAAATCCTACCTCTTCTCCTGAGAGGTTTTATACTTCTTTACTTTAGCATTAATTCTGGTTTCACAGGAATAATTAAGTCTATAATTATAGTCAGCATTGTACATTTAAACTACTCAAATCTTTTCAGGTGACTTTCAAATAGAAAACTGCAGAATATGTCCTTGCTGTGTGCTGTGAGCAAAACTATCATTCATTACACCACGCTGTGCTTTCTCTTATTTCACATCTAAAAGAATAAATGTATGTAAAATACCTGCGGATTAAAAGCCTCAGAAATTATTAAAACATTAGGTCCAGATATAAGATAAATTGCTCATTCTAAAAATAGTTGTCTGGTAACTGACAATACCAGAATGACAAATGACAAATGTTATACATGTGTATGCATTTAAATATATCTACATACTACTCTACTCAAGACAGCAGTGAATAGGGAAATATGGTAAGTTAAAAAATAAGCTATGGTGATTTTAAGGTATTATGGTCAAAAAAGAATAAAAACACAGGATCTAGAAAAACTAGTTAGAAATGGACGCATAGTATATAGAACCCGTTATGAAAAAAAAAAAAAAAAAAACTGAAGAAAGGATAGATTATTCAGTAGCAAGAGTAAGAAAATATGGTTTTCTTTTTTTTAAGGATTCATTAATCAGTAAACAAAATAATTTTGAGCCTCTTTTCCAATTGTGTTGAGGAAAACCCTTTATAGGGATCCAACTCAACCACACGCTTGCAAGGCAGGGGCTTATGCCGCTGTGCTAAATCCCCAGGCCCAGCACTTAGTTTTTCATACGAAGAAGTATCCATTCTCCCCATATACTTTCTTTTGCTCCTGAGTCCCACTGTAAATCTAATTAAAAGTGGCCAATAATATTTCTGCTGTAGCTTGAACGCTTTGCTGTTTTAAGATTTATACACCAAATAAACATGTCCACCACTCTTCAAATATAGCGTTTGGCAAAACATTATGACATATCCATAATGCAGCTAAGGGCTTGGCTTGTTGTAACAATAATGGCCTTTCATCCATTTTCCAATCAGATACTTCATCTGAGGCCTAGTCACATGCCCTCTACTGTCCATGTTTCCATCAGTATTCTCCAGGACAATTTCAGCTGTAATATCACTCCTCCATTTTCTAGCTCCTCCATAGCCCTCTCCTCTTACAAGCACTCATGACAATCATTCATAATGCACAGCTTATAACCTGGGTTTCCTGTACTTCATCCTCTCAAAATTTGCAAACTCTGCCAGTAAATTGGTTCAAAAGACACTTTCATTTTTTCAGGTATAATGGTAGTGCTGGCCCCATGCTTCAGTTATGCTTTCTATATTAATCTGTTTTCTTTTGCTGTTATGAGATAACCAGGCCAGTCTAACAGTATAGGGGTAAACAGTTTGTTTAGCTCTCAGTCCTGGACCATTTAGGGCAGTTCTGGTGATGCCTTCTCGGCTGCATCATTTATGGAGGGAGTGTATACATGAAGGCGGGATCATATCTCAAAACGTGAAGTCAGGCAGGTTGAGGTCCCTCCCAAAGGCGCATCATTTATGAATTGAAGGGTTTGTATTAGGTCCTATTTGATTCCACGAGGTGCTCTGTTACCAGTTTTCAGCATTACCATACTAAAGGTTAACCTCTCAGCACGTGATTCCTGAACACAAACTGATTCCAGAGCACAGCAAGTCTTGAGTAAATTGTTTCCTTCTTTTCTATAAGAAAGCTTATGTTAGTACATAACCACAGTAGAATTATATTGGCTTGGACTGAAGTCTTTTTTGTCAGGTGTTGATATTATTAGTCTAGATTTATTTTAAGGTTATTTTGTCCAGTAATTTTCTTTGCAAATCCCTTTCACTTCAGCCTTTTATTATTTTACTCTTTTATTAAAGAGTAAGTATGCCTCTTTTAAATTGTTTACAAGAATTTTTGTTCATTCTAAGTATTGTAATTGTGCTTTTAATAACAGTTTAATTGATAAAATGTTGTCTTATTATTAGACTGAAATAATTACTAATCCCTCCTCCCATCCCCCATCAATTCCTACTTTCTTTTTGCTTGTAATTCCTAATTTCTTAACACAAACTTGAAATTTATGTCCAGGCCATTAGATTTTCCTTACAGTTTTTAAAATTATAAGAATGAGTAGCAGTTACAATTTCTGATGATACTGTCATCATTAGCTTTCAGTCAATTATATTATCATTTAAATATTTCACTCACAATTTTGGACTATTTTTATCTTATCTTTCCTCTGGTATAGTAGTCAAGATTTCTGCACCACTATATGTATGATACTTAAGAGCTTGACTACCTGGCTTGAACCCCAGGAGTATCTTTCTGGGGTGTGCAATGGTTCAGTAGCTCACTGCACTTTTCTATAAAATGTAAAAAATTCAGAAAGCAATATTAGTGAATCAGTGAAAACATTACTAGGAAAGATAAGTTAGAGTCAATATATGAAATATTTTGAAACAAATAGTTTCTGGTTCAGAAATTGTTGCAATTAAAAAATGGAATGACAGCATCTTTGTCCATTTTTGCAGAATGTAAATTCTTATTTGGAAATTTAAAGATTCTCTTCACCCTGAATTCATGGAGTAGATTGGGTTTCACACAATCTCCCATGCTGAAACCTGACCAGAGTATGGCAATATTGGAAATGAAACACTTAAGGAAGTCTTGATGTATTTAGTATTAAGAAGAGATAACTGGGAACTTTCTTCAACTAATTTTACCATATAAGCATTATAAATTATGTGAACACATCTCTAAGGTGTCAGCCACCGATATGCCAAAGAAAAGGTCTCATAGTAAAAGATACCTAGCCTATATCTTGATCTTAGACATACTCTATGAACTGTGAGAAATAAATTTCATTATTTAAATTTCGTTTTTTACTGTGTGGTATTTGTTAAACAATCTGAGAAGACTAAAAGACCTAACAATGAAGAAAATCCCTTAGGAATTTTTAAATGTTTGTTACTTAGTGAACCATTTTAATGTGACCTATAAAATCATTCTAAACTTATTTTTTAATCAACCTGCATCTTTCAGTTCATAACTACTTTCATTGAAAATTAGGTTAAATATGGTAATCCATTTAAAATCAGGTAATTTTGATCTGTTACATTTTCTGTCATGCCCTACTTATGTGATTTTCCTGTACACTGTGAGATAATGCTACTTACTCTTCTAAATTGTTAAAAATATCTTAGTGCTAGACATTGTCTTACACTAAATCAAAATTCTTAATAATCATGGTATTCTTAAAACTCAAAATAATGTTATTTCCTTGTTATATTTTCTTATTATTGTTCTATATGAATTTTTGGTTGATTAGTATAACTCCTTCATGTATGTGGAAAAGATAAAAACCAGACAGCATGTTAAAGTAGGGATCCAGTTTATAACTTGGTCAGTGGTAACTGCAAATATGTGTATGATTTAGCATGTTCATGTATGTGGACATAAGAATTGTGTGAATTGGAATAGGGTGATATATTTGAAAGATAAATCTAATCTTTCTAATAAATAATTTTTTTTTACTTTTAGGCACTATCAACTTTCATCATTAATAGGCTTATTTCATAAAGATGAACAAACTATGAATTGAAATTTTGAAAATAGCAAATCAATGGCACACAGCCATTTTATCACGTATGTAAAATTCGACCCCTCTCTACCCTCACTCAGCTTCTAGGACTTATGTGTGTTAAAGCATGGCTATAACTCATTACCAAGATACAGTCTGGACATGTTTTCCAGGCACAGGCCTTTCCTGCAAGAACATCACATGTGTCCTTCGTGTTCTAGGACAACAGTGATGGCCGCTACACACTCATGTGTGTGTCTCCATATCTCAGGGCAGTGTCTCTGAAGGCAGCACTGAATCAGTGTGTACAAAGGCTACCGATACATGCTTTACTCTTCATTCTTCAGGTGAACAATTTTGGAGAACATTCCATACAAGTCCTCAGGAGGTCCCGGCAGGATTGAGTCATATTTTTCCCCATAGGAGCACAAAGACAATGCCATTCCTAAGCTCCATCTCTCCCTTTTTATCTGTTTATCATCTTCAGTTTCTCATCGTTGTTTACTGAGCTCAGATCCCCAAATAAATACCTTCCTCAAAAACTGATTTTATTATATTTTCTGGAGAATGTGTGTCTCAGGCCAAGACATAATTTCTCATTATGAAATCTCATTCATTCAAAATGAAAAACTCTAATGCAGAATACTGAATGTGTACTAATAAAAAAAATAAAAATAGAAAGAATTCTGTAACCAAAAAGCAGAGTACTGAGAAGTAGGATAAAAAGGAATGCACCCATATTTCTATAAGACAGTGATGCATTACAGTTTTATCTTCCATTTGAAATACTTTTATATTTTACAGAACAGCTCTCCATAAAGTACTATAACATTTGAATTTTAATAAAATCTTATAAATAGTCTTACATTTCATTTGTTAATATTGTGTTCATGTCCAAGTGTTATTCATATATAAATTCTTACACATACTGTGAAGTTCTCTTGAAATACATAAATTTGCTTCCACCGGCAATAATATGAAATGTTTATTTAAAGACTTCATATGCCAAAAAAGAGTATTATATTTCATTCATTTTAAAAATTTATGGATCACAAAATAACATTTTTATTTAATTTGAACACCTTTGAAAACAGAACTATTTCATCATTATTTGTGAGCATTTCACCTTTTCCAATTCGTTCTACTTTATCTAATTTTTCTCTATTATTATAATAATCAACTGAAATGATCAGTGACTCTAGTTTTAACGTGAGCTTATGGTTATTTATTTCATTGTTTATTCTCTTGGTGTTACTGAAATTAGACCAAGAGCTTTCCATCAAACCTCTCGTGCCACTGATTGAAAAGATGAAAACTTTCCCCAACTGCTGTTGAGTTTTATGCTTGTTACAGTCATTTATTGTTTCTTTTAATATTCAACTTCATAAAAAAAGGGACCCTGTAATCTGTGGCCATATAAAGTGAGAAGGAGAACACGCTTTCATTTCTCCATTTCTCTGTACTTGTGTGTTTCGTAACTTGTTTCTGTTTCTCTGGTGTTTCTAATGCTCTTCTAATTCCGTTTCCAGTGCCATTTTTGATCATCATCCTAGTGCCTCTCAGTTGGCTTTTCACGTATCTGAAACAATATTGATACTAAGTTAGGATCTCTAGCCCAATTTTTAATGAGTACTTTCAACTCACTGACTTGTTTTGTCACATACTTTTCTCCAAACCTTCAAACACAGATCGATTCACAAATTTCATTAATCCTCAGCTTTCATTGCCTGAAGAGTCAAGTCAAATCCTGTATGAAGGCACTCTTCATTTTAGTTTTCATTTTTGCCTGTTTCAAGAGAAGATAACACTGAAGAGTCACACAAGAGGAAATTATATATTGCAACTATTTAAAGTCTCAATTACTGACCTCAGTTCATCTTTTTCAATTGTGCTGTGATTCCCTGCATACTTCATATGTGTACCAAAACCATTTCCAGTTCCTTCAAATGTCTGAACCCCCACGTATTTCCTTGTGTATTACAGGGACACTGGAAGTGTTTAGATTCACCAGTACGTGACCTCCCTCGTGTTACCCCTATTGTGTTCCTCTTTCTGCTGAAACAGAGTGGTCGCTCTTTACCTGCTGAGGGTCAGTCCCCTTCTTTTAGCACTTAACTGTTTTTTCAAATAGATAGTTTCTTAACCCAGATCATCTCCTTCAAGGTATCTTCCCGCAAGAGCTGAAAACATCATATCTCAGGAATATATGTGCACCCATATTTATAACAGCACAATCTGTATTAGTTAGATCATGCAAACAACCAAAATGCCTATCAACAGAAGAATGAGTAAAGAAGATGTGCTTTTTTTAACAAAATAGAGTACTACTCAGTAATAAAGAAAGATAAATTTGAGGCATTTCTAGGTAAATGCCAATTTGAGACCATACTCCTAAGTGAAATAAACTGGACTCACACTTTTTTTTTTAAACTTTATTTTCTCGACTTCTAAGGGCAAAACTTTATGGCTTATCATGCAATTGTTTATAACCAAGCAAAATGGTAAATTTGCTCAACACAGTAAAATTGCTGCTATTTCTCTTTTATCTATTTTTTTTTTTTGTTTGTTTGTTTTTTGTACCAGGGATAGAACTCACGACCTCGCTTGCTTGCCAGGCAGGAGCATATGCCCCTGAGCTAAATCCTTGGCCCTCTATTTTGTATTTTTGTGAGTGTATATCAGTAGCAATGAGTAAAGAGATTGTGATGCTATCTTGTGTATGTGTATAACATTCTTTTTATTATTTTTATCCCTTTCCTCCCTTTTCTGTTTCTATCTCCCCTAATATCCTTCTCAGTCATTAGAAGTTTATATTCTACTTTGTTGTTCTCTATTCTCTATTTGGGCATTCACTTGCATTTATTTATGTTTACATTTCTTATATAAGGGAGAGCATGTAATTTTTAACTTCCTAAGCCTGGCTTGTTTCTCCTCCCATGATGATTTTACCCAACAAAAGAAATTTTTCAATGTTTATACCTCAATAATATGCAACTATGCATATCAACTTTTCCTTTTCCATAACTTTGTTAATGGGCATCCAAACTTTTCCTCAGTTGAGCAATTATTTTTCTGTCACCATAAACAAAGTTATGTAGGTATGTCTATCGTCTTGTGTATTAATTCTTTTGAATTAATATACTAAGGAGTGATATAGCTAGATCAAGTGGTATATCTATCTTCAATGTTTTTGTTTTATTTGAGAACTGTCTATGCTAATTTTCCTTGTTTTCATAATAATTTACATTCTTACCCAAAGTGTGAAAGGCTTTTTCTTTTTTTTTTTTAATTTTTTTTTAAATTTTATTTAAGGAGAAAAGAAAAAAAAAAAGAAAAAAGCAGAGAAAGGCTTTTTCTTCTTTATCCATTCACATCCTCACTAGCTTGTATTGCTTTTTAAACACTTTATTATCATCATTCTGACAGGAGTGGGACCTTAAATAAGTTTTGATTTGAATTTTCCTAATAATAAGATGTAGAGCATATTTTTCCATACACTATTCGTAACTTAATGTTTATTCTGAGTAGTATCTATTCAGTTCATGTGCCCTTTTGATTATTTTTAGTAGTAAGATTTTTAAATTCTCTATTTTCTTGAAAAATTAATCCCTCTGTTAAAGATTAAAATTTCATTTCCCCCTACAACTCCTTTCATTTTTTTTTCCATTAGGTCCCACCAGTTTTCTTTACCTCTTAGGCAACTTTATCTATTTCCTCTTGTAATTCTGTCTCCATTTCCTCCATTTTACGAACTCTAAGGTTTCGAATGATCTCTACTGAAAAATTCAGTATATATTATTTCATTAGTGAAGATATGTCATTTTCAGGTTAGCTAGTCATAGGACAGGGACATCTACTTACTATGTAGTAGTAGTAAATACTACTCTCAGTATCCTAGTTATGTGCAGGCTTCCCAAATTACCCTACTTCATTTATCCCAGAAACTGCATTCTGCAGTAGGTATATGATATTACTTTCTACATTACTTCTTGGGAAAATTATAAACAAGTTCAACCTCAAGAACGGTTAAGAATATTTGCTTCTGCGGTTGAATGCTGAACAATCTATCTTCTTTCATTCACAAAAGAGAATAAATATATAATCTTTATGTTTACAAATATAGCTAGCTCCTTACTGGGAGAAGAAGAAAAAAAGGAACACAACGGTAGGAACACGGGAAGCAGTGGGCCGTGGTGAAAGAAAGCATGTTGATGCAGATTCCTACACCTAGTTCTGGCCAGTTCTTCCTGCAAAAGTAGAACTGTGTATGAACTTGATCCTCCATTGTTCACAAAATGTATGTCATACATGAAGCACTGATCTCATATTTGGTTATTTACTGCATATAGTAAAGAATACCATAGGCATTAGTGACATGGTTAATTTCTACCCTTTATTCCT
Source organism: Cavia porcellus (assembly GCF_034190915.1). NCBI lineage: Eukaryota > Metazoa > Chordata > Mammalia > Rodentia > Caviidae > Cavia > Cavia porcellus. Next base: position 59,249,195 of record NW_026947505.1, read on the forward strand.
GATGTTATTGTGACTTATTCACTTTTTGTCTTTAATTCATTTTTATAATAACAGACATCATGTTGTCAAACATCTGCTGCCTGAGTCTAAATTTCACTATTATATATGTAGCTTTTTCACCATTAGTATTAGTATTCATTGTTAATATTATCATAAATTAATCTCCAAATAGAAGTCCAGCATAGTGCTTAGCACTTTGCATGTGCCGCATAATTTTATCTTTCTGTATTTTTATTACATTTACTATATTCATTTTATTGTGAAATAAACACAGTTTTAGCCAAGTTACATGCAAGACAATGACAGTAAGGTAGAGGGACTTGAACTCAGATTCTTTCCTATGATGTGTCATTTACTCCTGTAATTCTCACTTAATTGTAAAGATTTTTGAAAATATATTCTACTATATATATGGTAGACTATATCTAAGTTTCACACAAACCTATACAAACACACATACACTGTGAGATGCTAAAGTTTAGTGAGTGTTTACAAAAATATAATGGAATGCACATTGCCAAAAATGATCACATAAGTTCACAAAGTCATAGGGAATATTTTGAGGAGGATTAATAGCAATGCATCTTTATGATACCTTTTTTATTTAAATAGCCACTGAATTGTTGATCACTCTTCATCTGTCAACCTTTTACAACCATTTCTGTTACATAAAAATTTTAGGGCTTGTTCCCATTCACCTTATTCACTAGATCTGTCACTGTGTGATTCCTTGGTGTTCTCCAAAATCAAAACGACCATGAAAAACAAATATTTTTCATTGACTCAGGATGTAAAGGCAGGCAGAACATTATAACTAAAGGCATACACAAATATTCCAGAACTGCTTCAGAAAACTGTAGAAATGATGGTATGGATGTATTTCAATTGAGTGAGAGTACTTAAGAGGGATTAATGGCAAAGTGTCAATTGAAATAAATTTTTAGGGGCTGGGGATTTAGCTTAGTGGCATAAGCGCCTTCCTTGTAAGTGTGCGGTTGTGAGTTTGATCCCTGGTACTGATAAAAACAAAAAGACAAAAAAAATAATAAATTTTTAAAAATTTAAATGATCACTGTATATTTCGATCACAACAAAATATATGTGTGTATGAAAATGTGTATATATATATAAATAAATACACATCCTTATATATCTATGTATTTAACTGAAAGAGAAGTCAACTACTAAAAGGATAGTATACACATGTCATCAATTCTTGATACTAATAAATTTCTGGAAGCTAATGACCACTATTTTGAGCATCTCTTTTAATTACAGAAGCCAATGGTTATATATACTTATATCATATATCTCAATACATTTAATATTAAAAGATTTATAAACATTTTTATTTTCTTTGTGTACATACTTTTCGATCACCTCCCTCAAATCAGCATCTGTACTCATTTATGGATACCAGTTTGAATGAAAAAAATAACTTTTTAGAATTTTAATAAAGTAATTTGCATGTCTCTTGTTGACACATAAAAATTGTATTTGCTTTAATTGATTTAAATAGCATTCATTTTAATTTTTAATTTTTTATATTTATTTGCTGTTCATATTCAGTGACAAAAAATAGAAGTCTACTTAGTCTACTCTAAATACATAATGGTAATTCTTATATAACATTCTTATATAACAGTGCAATTTCAGAGGTAAACATTTTAATCATTATTTAATACTTTTCTAGACATTTGTTACATTTTATTTAACATGTTTTTCCAGTTGATATAAGTTAAATTTCAGAGAAACAAAGAAAAATAGTCATATTTCTTGGAATTGATAAATTTTGTTTCTATTATTTGTGAATTAATAGGTTATTTGATTATAAAGTGGTAAGCGATCTTTTGAAAACAATAATTTAAATTAATTTGGTATGTTTAACAGGCCAATGAATGGAGTAGTATAATAGAGTCCTCCAATCATTAAAGACATAAATGTGTTGGTAGGAGTGATAGCTAATCCATCCTAGATTAAAATTTTGCATATGGGAAAATAGACATTCTTTCATAATAAATGTTATATTACATTTTTCTTACTATTTGAAATATTTATGTATCTCTCATTTTACATTAGTAAAAATACAAAACCACTTTGCACATACTTCCTTTATGTAAGGATGGGTGAGAGAGATTCTGTTTATAAAAGTGGAATTCAAATTGTAGCTATATTTCTTCTCTTAATTTGATCTGGGAATAATTAAAGATGTAGTTGATAAAAGCTCTAGCACACCTAACTGAAAATGATGCCTCTTTATTAGATTTCCATCTTCTTGGGTATGTACCTAATTTGATAAGCTTGTTTGTTTATTTGCTTATTTTAGATTGACACATTTGAATGGTTTTCAGGTAGAAAAATCATTAAAAGGAAAACAAACTAAAAATAAATAACTAAAAGGAAAATAAAAAGCAGAATCTGCAGAACAAGAATATTTCCTCTGTACATTCATAAAAGCCAATTAAAGTAGTGTCATTAAACTTTAGCGATCAAAATTAAAAATATAAGACAAATCAGGTCTTGGCAGTCATGTTAGGAAGTTATGTGAAGGTTCACATGCGGCTGGCATTGGAAACAGTAAGTCATAGCATTCTCCTGTTTATAATTTAATATTTTGGTAGATATAAGCGGGAGGTATTTGCATTTCCTGAGAGAATATTTTGTTGTTTTTTTGACTATGAAAAATGTAAACATCTCCTATATAATTTAGTGAAATAAAAGATCAAAGAATATTTATCTAAATTCATGGTTAATGTTAATTTAGATGAATGTCTTATAAACCACAGAGTATACAACAAAATTTAAATCAAAGAATGAGGATAAATATCAATTCTTGAAAACCGACATTAAATCTGAAATTCTTCCATGAATGTTGCTATTATGGTTGTTAATCTGCATATATCAAGTTTAACAATATATTTCAGGAAAATGCAGTTGAGATAAAATTGAGTTTTACCAAATAGGGACACTCATTTCTGAAGTTTTACGGCCAGAAAGATGTTTAATGATGCCAAGTCACTTCCTAGAAGAGGAGCTTTTATTTGGAAGTGTGATAGAAATTACTTTTTTCAAAAAGGGACTGGACAGTAACTTTGTTCCTGTTTTTTTCATACAGCGGTCATCATGTGCAAAGACTCCAAAGGAGTGCTTATTGAAGGAGCAGAGATGCTATTTGCAAAGCAAAAACCAACAGAAAGCTCTTCACAAAACGTAAAGCTTCTAGCATTTGTGACATTCACATGGTACGTTTCACATGATCTCAGCTCTTAATATGAATAGCAGTATTGACTAAAATAGCTAATACTATAGAGTGAAGCCCTATGAAGCAAGCAATTTTGTTGAACACAGACATGGAAGCAATTACAAAACTTAAGTCGTAAAAGGAAACAATTCAATTTAACTACAAAAATATCAATATAGCAACTAAAAACTGGTGGTATTTATGGATCTTGGCATAAAGAATGTACAGGTATGATATGGATGTCTCATTATAGAATATTAGCACTTTCAATTTCAATAATTTATATTACTTCCTCAAAATTGTATGTTTTTATTTCAAGTTCTGTACAATTGCCTACAGGAAGTTGCTCTGGAGAATACAATTGAGAAAGTAAAACTCAACCAGTCGGCTGCTGCTGGAGAGAAGGTGGAGAAACTCACATTGCTGGAGATATTAGTAAGAAAACATTAGTTTTTTAGATATTTTGATATAAGATTTTCGTATCTGGAATTGATATTAAGAACTAATGAGGCTAGCAATATTTACATGTTAAGATGCTCAGTATAATTTTCATTTATGACAAAACAATGAGGATGTTATTTCTATGTGTCAACTTGACTGGGTCATAGGCTGCTGGAACATTTGGTTAAACGTTATTCTGGGTGTATATAAGGGTAAATCTGGATAAGAATCACATTAGAATAGGTAGACAGAATACAGCAGAATATGCTTTGCAATGTGAGTAGGCCTCAACCAATCGTTGAAAGCCTAAAAGAAGTGCAAACATGTACACTCACATACGTGTGCTGGTGCATGCACCCCCCCACACACACATGCACACACACTGTTAGGGAGAATTAGCTCTTCCTCCCTGATTATATGAGGCACGGCATATTGAACTTTGCTACTTCTGGACTTGAGCTCTGGGTGGAATTTGAATTCATAGCCCTGGTTCTCCAAGTTCTCAAGCCTTTGGGGTTGAACTGGAATGGTTTTCCTCTCTTATGTTGCTGGATTTTTGACTGAACATGTGAACACTCTCAACCTCTTTAATCATGTGAGCCAATTCCTTATGATAAATGTGTGTGTGTGTGTGTGTGTGTGTGTGTGTGTGTGTGTGTGAGTGTGTCTGTCTGTCTGTCTTTTTATCTGTTTGTCTGTCCAGGTAATTGCTAAAATTTTATATTGCTCAGCACAAATTCTTTCAGAAAATTTAGCATTAAACTTTGCCCTTCAGACATTTCATATAATATAATGTTTTCTCTTCAAAACTGCAATACTTATGATTTTTCACACAATACACTTTGCTTTAAATGAAATATTCTTTATATTATTTTATAAATTATATCCAAGGATAAATTAGCTTGGTAAATTTGATTGTAAACAGATTGAAATGAAAAGATTGTTACAAGTTTGTCATAACCTACTAAACAGTGTGGCCTGAATATACATTCCATTGAACTCAGACAGCAACTACATCTTCTAACTAAATTCTGGAGAACTACATCACATGTGTTTCTGATAACCAATGATGGAAGTGACCATGTATCAGCTCTAGGGCTGCACTTAAGGCAGATTTCACTTCTGTTGTCCTGAAATATATCTGCCATGCTGTGAAGCAGCCAAATGCAGGTATTCACCAGGCAGATGGCTAAGGTTATCTCCAAGGCATCCCTCCCACATTCCTTCTCGAAGCCAGAACCATCTTTTCAGCAATGGAGTGAGTTATATTCAAGCTGATCCTCCATTTTCTGAGAAGCCTACCTACCTACATAAGTCACACCGAGCAAGGGTGAATTCCTAACACTTTAAATTGCAAAATCACATTCTGAGCAAGGAAGAGATGATTGTTTTCATACAAACATGATGATTCTAAAGTGTGGAACAGACATGCTGTGAGGCTATTATGACTCTCCAGACATCCAATTGGAAATTTCATGCCTTAGAAATGACATAAAATATATCAGATACATTACCATGTGTTACTTTCAAGTGACTCAGTTTCACATTAAAATGGGTGAAAGTGTAAAAGTCTGATATTTCAACCCCAACTCTGGGATGCAGAGGCAGGAGGATCACAAGTTCATAGATGGTCTGAGCAATTTAGAAACTTAGTGAGACCCTATCTTAAAGTAAAATATGATAAAAAAAAAAAGGTCGTGGGTGAAATTCAGTGCAAAGGCCCTAGGTCTAATCTCCAGTTTGGCCAAATGTTTACAAATATTTTGATGACATATATTCACATACTTGTGATTTTGGAAGTTTTAGGGAAAAAAATAAAGTGATGTCTGTATCTGCTAAAGCTCAAAATTGATTACACCTGGAGAAATGAGAAAAGCCCTGTTCCAAAACAGAGAGCCTGAGGCAAGTCACGTGAACAAGCTGCTTCGGAAAACATCAAGCCCTGGGAAAAGTCTAGAAATGAGTTGCTAGGCAAAGAGAGGGTCATGTGACACCAGCCTTACAAATGTATAAATGAACCCTGTGTTGTGGTTGAGCAGTTATTTTCTTCCCAGCCAAAGAGACTGCTCCACCTGAGCCCAGCTTTCTGTGTCTTGTCTTTATTTGTTCTCCTTCTCACCACCCTTCTCAGTCCTCACTCCAGGAAGTTTGAGCACTTTGCTGGTTGTGGCACAATTTGAAAAAGAAAACAAAGGTGGTGGTGGCGCCAAAATGATACCAAGTTTTGAGGAACAGGCAGTACCTGACAGGTGATTGCCTGTGATTTACAGGTGATTGTTGTTATTCAGGAGTTAAATAAGTGTTACATTCGTTAATGTGTAAGTGGCATGAAGTTTTAAGAATACACCCAGCTATTTTTTTCTGAATTTCTTAAACAGAACTCTGTTCATCCTATGTATACGGTGGAAAAGAAAAAGAAGAAAAATAACAGTGAGATAGTAAAAGTACCATGAACACAAATTTGAGAAGGCTGTTATAAATTGTTCTAGAAAAGCTTTTGAAACAGAAGATAAATATGTAATTTTGTGGAAAATGTTTATGTTAGAAGTATAAGTATTCTAAAAATCAGGTGTATGACATTACATTGTGATGTGACCTGTATTGAATGTGACATGAATATCAACTTTAAAAGTAAAACTGGAACAAAAAGAAAAATGGATTATATGTAGAATTCATTTCCCATTAACGGATTTTGAATTATTAAAAGTTTTAAATTATGATATCAAGACTATGATGTTTGTACACTATTTTCTTCAGGACTTTAGATATGTTAGTGTCTCTGTTACTGTTATGGTTTGGGTCTATACACATACCAAAGCCTTATGCAGTCATGGTGGAGAGTCTTCTTCAGAGCTAGTTAAATCTGGAGTTTGTCACTGATTCATTGTGTGATGCTTGATTAAGGGTGCTGGGTTTGAGGCTGAGTGATGGCTGATTCATTCCACTTATTGGCTCTGCACCGCCCTAATCCCAGCATCTGGGTAAAGTCAAAGTGGCAGAAAGAGCATGTTTTCCATGTTTTGCTCCTTTTTTTTTTTTTTTTTTTTTTTTTTTTTTTTTTTTTTTTTTTGTCTTTTTCCCTTTTTATTGGTACCGGGGATCGAACTCACGACTGCCTGCTTGCAAGGCAGGCACTTATGCCGCTAAGCTAAATCCTCAGCCCCATGTTTTGCTCTTTTTGCCGTAAACTGTTGCCCTTCTGCCAGGAGTCAATCCACCATGGAGCCAGATGAATATGGACTGAAATCTCTGCAAACCATGAGCTAAATAAACCTTTCCTCCCTTTAACTTTGGGCATTGGGTATTTTTTCCCAGGAATGAGAGAAAAGTATCTAAGACAATCACTTTCTCATTGCTGGAACAAAATACCCAACACTCATAATTTATTTGGGAGAAGTTTATTTGGGTTCTCAGTTTTAGAGTTTTAGTCTATAGTGTTTTGACATCAGAACAGCATGGTGGAAGGGTTAACACTAGAAGAAAGCTGATCAAAGGATGAGGCCAGGAAGCAGAGTGTGAAGGGAAGAACTTTTCTGGATGTGGTGGGAGTGGCCTACTTCTTTTGACCAAAACCCTTATCCTAAAAGTACATTCATCTCTGAACCCATAATCCAGTGGCACTGCAAAAACCATGCCACTGAAAAGATGAAGTTTTGGTGGCACATTTTGAAAGTCCACACAACCATTTCATCCTTTGCTCCCAAAAGACTGATGGGCCTCTCTTTATGCAAAAGATATTTATGCAGTCTCTAAGAGTTGCCATAATCCTAATAATTTCAACACTGATGAAAAGTTCAAATCCAGTCTTTTTTGAGACTGAAGGCAGATCTTTAATTGTGAGCCCATGTGAAAATGAAAAAAAAGAAACTAAATATTGCCAATAAAAAATAGCATGGCATACATATTCCCACTCCACTAAGCAGAAATGGAAACATAGAAAGGAATGGTACCAAAGCAAGAGCAAAATTAAGAAGGGCAAACATTAAATCTTGTAGCTCCATGTCTACCATGGAATATAATAACTGTGTCAAGATGTGAACTTCTAACAGTTTGGATGGCCTTTCCCACAGCACTGCCACTTGCACCCGACACGGCAGGCATCTCTGTGGGGTGGGTTTGCTAACTGCCTATAGTTGCCCTCAGCCAACATTTCATGACCCTGACTTCTCCAAATTTCTGCATTTTCAGCTGCACTCTGGTTGTCTCACACACCGCATTCTCAGAGGCACTCTGGCTGGCCTTCGAGGCCTTCTTTTGAAATCGGGTGGAAACGTTGTTCATGACCTCACCACTCTTGCATATTTCATGCACATAAAATCAATATTACATGATGGCAAAGTCTGAGGCCAGCTCAAACAGTTGCTTGGCCCCCTTTGATCATAACTCCAAAGGCATCTGAGTGTCAATATGACTGAGTATTGTAAACTTAATCCAAAGAAAACAGTCCCTCAGGTAGCATTTCAGGGGTTCACTGGAATTTGCTTCTCGAATAAAGTTTTATTTTTATGTATTGGAGTCTATGAAGCTCAGGGTCTTGTTGATTTCTGAGTTGCCTTTAAGCTAGCATTCCTATTGTTCTGATGCAAAACATTGGTTTGTTTTTAATGCTAAACTTTTTAGAACTCAAGCGCTGTCTACTTGGACCTTGCAAGCACTGCATTTCTGGGGAAGGTGAACATTTTCCAAAAGGGCTTTTTTATCTTAATTTACATTTTAAGCCTGGCTAAAAGTGGCCAGTCGTATTTATACAACAACTGGAATGTTAACTTGACTTAAAATTTTCTCTGTTAAATTTAGTCTACTGTACTTAGTCTGTCTTTCTCAAATTCTCAGGACATGAGCAAAATGTAGAGAAATTTTCTAGCAGAGAATGATACACGTGATCTGGAGTATAACTGCCAGTGGAGACTTTGTTTATAACTAGAACCTCCTGAGCCTGGTCTTTTCTATCTGTGTGCCTGTCACAATTCTGGTTTGCTAAACTCCTAAAAGATTTTCCTCAGTAGGATGGGATTGCAGATTTCTAGAGTTTCACTAACTGACATCTCCATAACTTTCCAAACTCCTCCTGTAGCTCAGTTTCAAAGGCTTTAAAACTACATGGTCAGGTAGTGTGATGGTTTGTATCCAGATTTCTACCAAAGTTGTAGGTGATCATAGGTGTGACTTTTGGGAAGTGATTGGATCATGAGGAAATAACATTCACAAGGATGAGTACACTGATGAGTTTATAGCTAAATGTGGTGCTGGGAGGTAAAGCCTGCTTGGAGGAGGTGGGTCACTGGGACCATGGTAAGAAAAAGATCTATATCCTTCTTTCTTCTTATCATCTGTCTGCTTCCTGTCTGTCATGCCATGAGCTATGCTCTCCTGCCATGCCATTTGCCTATGCCACCCTGCCTTGGAGCCAATCACTTTTGAATTGCAGCCTCTACAAATCATGAGCCAAAATGTCCCATTTCTCCTTATAGTTGTGAGTTCTTGCAAAGAGAAATAAAGAGGTGCCATGATATGGCAAACTTCACTGAAATTGTGTGGATTCCTGAAATCAATTAAATCAGTAACATTTTATTGAGGGAGGAACTTTACATAATAGCAAAGAAAGAAGTAATTTGTAAGAAAGAGCCAAGGTTGATCTTTGTGTTTATGTATGGACTTTTAAATTACCAATTGTAACATATTGTGGAAAAATTTAGCAGAACTTTGAAGATAAGTCAAGATGTGGTTCCAAAATGATTCATAAAAGTTGTTTGAATGTGGCTAGAGAGGAAACATATGTGCCTTGTTCAACCTATGTATACACATTTGTGTAGATATTTCTTTATGTGTGTATGCCTATTACAGGGAATGTCCAGTGTAAATACACTGAAGAAAGTCTCTCTTCATCATTGTTACTATTGTGTTAGAGTCTTTTATCTGTAAGCAATTGTAAATTTACATAGACTGCGATTACAAGGTGACTGTATTTGAGAAAATATGGTTTAACAATGCACTGAATAATCGGAATTTTTCTCAAAATTATATTGGTGCATATTCAGTTAAGATTAATGGTCTCCAAAATGTGGTGCGAAAGTTTTCTTCAAGTTGTGTTCAAAACATCTTTTCAAAATAACTTATTGATATATGAAAAAAAATAAAACTTTTTCTTTCTATTCCAAAATGATGATGAAATTTTGTTGATAATAGAGTAAAATGTATTTCATTTATTCTCATGAAAATATGACTGGGTTTATTCCTGTATAATGCTTACGTATGCGATAGAGCATGAAACTTTCACATGGCAAAATAAAGTTTGAGAAACATTTAATTTACAGTGGATTTGACTGAACAGGGCCATGAAAAGGATAAATAAGACTATATTCTTAATACTTTGTAATGGATGAAAACAGCATTATTTCTGTGTAACTCTAGTTCAAGAATTTAAGAAGTATCTACCTATTGATATTAACCTTTGTTCTTTATTGGTGATATTTTCCAGATAACTGGCAGTGGCACTGCCAGCTGTAGCAGTCAATTTAAAAGGATACATAAGTCTGCTGCTTATCTGATGAACACACACTGATGAATTATTTCCTTTCCCATGAAAGACACATGTTGCACCCTGGAAAGTTTTTGAAGGAGACACATTAATTAGTTCAACCTGGCCTGAAACTCACTTTGTAATTCAATTAGCAGCAATCCTCCTTCCTTGACCTCTAGAGTGTTGAGATTTCAGGCATGTGCCACCAAGCCTAGCTCTTTATTTTCATATTGTCATGGGAAATTATAACTTCCAACACATAATACCTAACATCATAGAATCAAACTCACATAAGAAATTTTAAAGAAATTCCCCATAAATGAATCATTTTCTATTATAAAACTCTTGTTTCATTAGATTAGACAAAGCCAAAACAATATATTCTGTATGTTGTTTATTTGTTTGGAAGAAGGAACTACTTCATGTATAATGTAAAGTCCTGAAAAGTAAAAGATGCCAATTTAGATATTTATGGACACGTGTGTTAGTTACTTTTATCATTTCTGAGTCAAATATCAACACCCAAAGTTAAAGGAGGAAAGGTTTATTTAGCTCACAGTTTGTAGAGGTTTCAGTCCATAGTAACACACGGCAGAGAGGCATCAAAAAGGACGGGAAGTTCATATTGGGCAGAAGGTAGCTAAGCAAATGCATGTAAAGCGTGACCACAGTTCTTTATATGTCATTATGGTATCCAGGTTACTTCAGTCAGGTGACTTAGGGCATTCACACCCTAATTCCTAATGTCTCAGATCCTAATATTGCTCCATGAATCAATTCTATGATCAAACACTTTAGATCCAGCCACCTCTGAAAAAGCTCCACCTGCGACTATGTAAGATTTTGGGGGAACATCTAGATACAAGCCACATCAAATGTTTGTAAAATATTTTTTTAGAATGAGTGTTGTTTTTTTTTTTTTTTTTTTGGTACACCACCACATATTTCTAATAGTTCTGGAATATATTACAACTTTGAATTTCATTTCTTATTAAGTAACAGTATTGTCTGTTAGAAAGCAATACTGGAATCTTGATTATACTTTGAAATTATATTGCATAACCTCTTTAGATAAAGATAAATTTAAACAAATTAAACTTCGTTTCATAAGTTCTATGCCTATATTTACTAAAACAGAGTATGCCTTATTTCCTTACATTTAAAAAATAAAATGTTAGTTTCTACTGGAGGAATGGTTGCAGTAATAGATGTTTCTACTTAATGTTTTAGAGAATATTTTCATGACAATGAATATAACATTGTGTCCAAAAGCAATCGGCCTTTATCATCTTCTCTTCACCTGCACCATATGAGTAATATGCTTGTTAAAAAGAACAGAGAAAAATTAAAGTAGTGAAAGAAAATATTTTCCTTAGTGTTCTTTATGTCCATTTTGCAATATTCTCATACTGATGTTGAGGACTTAAATATATGAGAATAAAATCACATATCTCTTCCCTCTATTTAATCAAGGTTTGCAAAGAAATAGATTTAATATAAAACACATAATTTATAGGATTATTTTATGATATTCACCTAAAAGTCAAATACAGAAGAATTCTGGAGATGTATCCATGAGTTAGAGCATCAAAGTAACTAGCTGAGGGTCTGGATCCCACAATGACATTTTCCATGAGTCCAGCTGAAGACCTGCAGCCCACAACGATTTCTCATGAAAGTCTGCATCAAAGATCTGCACTAGGAAGGCCCACAGGTCAGTGGCGGGAGCTCGAATGTCTGCACCAACAGGGTATAAGATCTGTGCCACCAGGTGAGGGATCTGTACAGGATCAAATTAAAGACCACAAGTCTCCCTAAATGAACTATAGTCATCCTCAGTGATAGAACTCATGCTCCTCTAATAATGAGAACATGATGAGTTCGTATCAGGGATAACAGTGTGAAAAGCTTCTCCAGGAGAATCAACAGCACTGTTTTCTCCTCCAGTTTGCTTTTTATGTTGTTGGCAACAATCCTCAGTAAGCCTTCCATTCTCAGGACCACAATGATTCTCTTCAACTGGGTATTTCACATTGTTCATTAGTTAACCCTCCACACCATCCTCTTATTTACTAAGTTTCCCTCTAAAAATTACTTTTTTAAAGAAAAAATAAAAAGTATTATCCTAAAATAACTAGCTGTAAATTGACCCCAAAATAGAAAATTATTTGGAGGTAAAGATATACACGATAAGACCGGGGATTAGGCTCAGCAGCAAAAGCACTTGCCTGGCAAGTGTGAGGTCATGAGTTCGATCCCCAGTACACAAAAAAAGCAATAAAAGATGTACAAGATAAAATAAATATTATCTACCTAAACATCATTGATAAACTCACTGAATAGCTGTGAACTGACATTAAAGTCATGGAACATACTACAAATGATTTGATTTCAGAACATTTATAGAACTGGTAAAATAGCAAACAACAAAAACACTAGCATATGTCTGTGTGATAGAATTGTTTTAAATATAGAGATATCATCAATTAGTGTAATCTTTTAAGCTCTACTCCACCCTAAAAAATGCTACTAGCTTCTTCAGGGAAAGGAAATGCTTTATCTTCTTGACAGAACAAATTGACTGGAAAATTATATAACCCCTTCTGCATATGCTTTTTCTAAATTTATTTGGAATTTTACACCATAATACAGTGTCTCCAAGACCCATGTGGAGGCAGATGCAATCTATGCATGGTAAGTATACTACAATGCATGTAAAAGATATTAATTTTATTCCTTGGTTGTATATAGAAGTAAAACTTGGGCAATAAATCACAATACCGCTTCCTAATTCAAATTACTTTACATACAAAAGACTTAAACTATTCAACATATTTCCATATGCACAAGAATTTTTCAGCATCAAGTGAAATTCCCAGGTGAAATTTTTTAGGAAGGTATTTGTGATGATCAATGAACCTAGCGTGAATTAGGTCTGCTTATGAAGAACAGGAAGATTCTTATGACATCTTATAGCTTGTATCAATTTTAGCACTAAAACATATTCATCTGCACAAACCATAATGCACATCATTGTCGTAAGACTGTGTAGCCAACCATAGTGTTATCCATCTCTCGATAATAGTGTTCTGTAGGATATTGTTGCAAAAGCTGGGTAACGTCAAACTATACAGTCTGGCGCTATCTAACATGGTGAACTTTTTTTGTTACATGCAATTATTTTTTTAGACTTGGCAAAAACATTTATGTCATACAATTAAAAAAAAGGAAAAGTAATACAAAAAACTTTCAAAAAAATTCTATCAAGTATTTTGTGAACTTTATAAAACATCTTAATGTATATATTTACATTTATAACTCATTCTCAGTAAATAAATGGGATTCTTAGTTATTTTAATAAACATAATATTTAGAGTGGAAATATAAGAAGCAATTTGAGGTTAAGGAAATATTTTGTTAAATTACAAAAAAAAAATCACCATATGTTTCAAAAAGGAAAATTAAAGATGATATTGGAATATAGTGAAGGACAATGGAATCTTGATGTATAAACTCAGTTGGTTCACAAGATCTTATTTTAACTCAAGTTGCTTGTGAATCAAGACTATTTCTTCCCATAAGAAATAACAGAAATGCCCATAATGTGTTCTACAACACTCAAAGCCTCCTTTCCTAAATTTTTCATAATAAAAAGGGTTACATTAAGTGCATAATTTACCAGAAATGCCAATAATTTTCCAAGTGTATTCACTAAGAATACACTAAGAATACTAGTTTACCTGAAACAAAAATTTCATGCTGTATTTACCACTCAAGTTGATGTGTTCGGCTTGCAGGAAGGGAGACAGGAAAAGTGGTTATGATTGGAAGAAGAGCCGCCTTCTGTAAAAACACCAAGAACCTGGCTCTCTGGTGTACTTTGTTTCCTTGGGAGAATCTGCAGCCCATGGAATCTGCTTTAAGCTCACTGGACCCCAACCTTTTCAGAACTAAAAACTGATCTATGGTTGTCTGATTTTGTCTTTTATTTAACAATGTTGTTTTCAATTTTGATTGCTTTCTTTATGTTCTCTTCCTTCTTTAGCTACTTTTCTTGCTTTTTTGAGGGGTCATTTTGATAGCAGTAATCACAGCCATTATATAAAGCACTGACAGACATCACATCCACAAATACAAATATCTAGGCTCAACCTGATGCTTGCCAACACTTACATATGCTTTGCAGGCTTTATGGACCTTTCTTTACAACCCCACAACTGGCCAGCATTTGGGTCATAACTGAAGACTTTATAAGTTAAACCTAAAATTTCAATTGTAACCCAAGTTTTTCGTATGTGAGGATGGTCGTAACTCGAATATCTGCTAGTTATTTTTTTTTAGAGGCATGATTCATGGATAGCCAGCTGTTGTATAGAGTATTCATTATATAAGCTGAATTTCATTTTAAAAAAGGATCATAATCATAGAAAGTGATACTTCATATAAATTATCACCCTCAAAGTGCCAATTATGAGCCCAAAATTACTAGCTTAATCTAAATATATTTTCTGGAAACTAAGATTAGATTTTGATGGTCTTTTTCAAATATTTTATTCCCAATACAAGAAAAAATATTTTTCCATCATTTCTTTCCTACTTAAAATTTAGTTTTGTCCTAATAAAGAGCTATCTATATCTTCCTCCAAATACTTAAGGTCTGCTTCAGGCTTTATGATTAACTAAATCTTTTATGGTACAAATCATTGTTGAGAGTGACTTGCTGTACTCTCCATCTGAACACTGTAGATCTTACTGATTCTCACTAAAGATTTCATACCTCACTGGAGGACACAGTATGGACATATCAACAGGAAGGTCTTTGTGAGGTTTGAACCTCACATCATATAACCTGGGATTTATCATATAGGATAATATATAAAGTATCTGAATGTGTTCCAAGCATGGGCTCTGTTTGAAAAAACACAATGAATCATAATTAACTTCTGAAAATTTTGGCTCCTATGGAATAAATGTAAAAAAAAAAAGAAATGAAATCTATATTTGCAATGACTTTTGTTGACTAGATCACAGGGAAATCGGGCAGCCAATAAGAGGTAGGAAGTGTGCTTCTTTAATTTCTACTTCATTTAAACAAAGGGAAAAATATTTTGGAAAAGTAGTTTTTAGTTTCTTGAACGACGTAACAGTTTGTCCCAACATCAGCTGAGCAGCTCTGGCTGTGATTGTTTTCCCTGAGTGTTGCCTCACCCAGCAGATTTTTGTTTGCATGAGATACTGTCCTACATTTTTATTGATATATATATATCAGTTAGCTTTTATATACTTTTAAAAATTTAGAATGCTTTATTCACCTTTGATCTTTGTTTCTAGTGAAATCTAATTTTAAAAGTTCCGGTTAAATTATTTTACTAATTCATGTTTATTTGTTAAAAACTGTAATTTTGTGTTATACTGTATAAAAATGCTTAATGTAAGTACAGTAGGAATAATTTTTATATTTCTCCAGAACTCAGAGATATTCTACCAATACAAAATGAACACATTTGAGACACTGAGATTGAGTAGGAAGGAAGGATCAAGAGACTCAAAAGAAAAAAGTGAAAATGTGAGAAATGTTAGTCTGTGTTATGAAATAGAAGGACAAGAAGGACACCTCCATATTGTAAACTACTCATCAGACAGAAATGACAGAACATGAATGAAGAAATAAAACTCAAAAAATCAAATAATTGTCAATAATTTTCATAATTCAATGGGTGGTGTTGACTGAGTTGCCCAACATCTAAAAAATAACCTGTAATCATAAAAAGGGTAAAATATGTTATTATAAACTATTTATTGGACAAAAATATGGACTATTTTATTATTTATTCATAAAAAGTAGGTTCAAAAATCATTTGCAATTTAGATTAAGTTTCACGAACCAAATAATTGACACATACTGGATAGCAAAATACCAGGACATTCATCATCAATGTCTTCCCCATTACTTTTAATGAGTGAACAGTTTATTGAAATCATATCACCGACAGAAAAAGAAAAGGCCAATATGACAGTGTAAATTGTGTTCTTCAAAGAAAGACAGTATGGCAAAAATAGTTCAGAAAGAGACTGGGTACTACTATCCGACTATAAAGTTGAATTGTTTAATGAATGTTAAAATAAATGGAGAAGAGTTATTGAATATATTTTATAACAGTTGTTTTTAGATTTCCTATTACATTGTCTTATAAAAACTAATCAAAATACTCAATTTATGACCATCTTGTATTTAAATAGTTGGACTGAGATAAATTCTTAGGAAAAATAACACTCTTAGCAGCAATGTCTTAACTTTGACTACTATAATAAGGTACCGTATAACAGTGATTTCAGGATCTAGATGGCAGGATAATGTTTGGTTAGAGCTTTTTTGGTGGGCTGTAAGGGCTTATCCTTGTGCGTGCAGGTGGAGAGAGAAGAGGTCTTTTTTCTCTGTTCCTTTTCATATGAAACAAAGAATGTGCCACCTTGCTTTGGACCCAATCAATTATGGACTGAGCCCTCCACAAACTGTGAGCTAAATCAACCTTTCACTCTTTAACTTTAGGTGTCATGTCTTTTGTCTCAACAAGGAGAAAAATGTGACTAAGACACCAAGTAAAATGACTCAAGCTAATTTTATGTATCTGTAATCTGGTATTTCAAGAATATCATCATTTATAGAATAAACATCTTTAATATTTTTACACTTCACATATCACAAGATAGAAACTCTTTAACTTATCATCATCATCTCAAAGTGACATTAAGAATGAGAAATATATTGTTTATTTCTCAAGCAAATAGCCTTAGCTGTTCAAAAATATTGCAGAGAAAGGTTACGAAATCATATATAAAGTAGACACATGACTAAATCAAAATCTGTCCAACTCCAGCACAATATTAAAATGCATGTTTCTAAATTCATATGGATTTTTAAAACTGAAGTTTATTCAGTGTGGTTCATAAAAATGAATTCCTCTTATTTAGGCCTCCATTCACTCACACTCTATAACTGATTTAGAGCTTTAGGCAACTCTTTGACTTGAAAAACATTATCCATCAAATCCTTTTCAAATCAAATGACTAGGGTGAATTTTACCAACTTGTTATGCCCTCTCTCCATTTTAATCCACCTCCATTTCTATACTTACAGGATGTTTGTTCAGCAAGCCTGGTTTTCTCTGATCATCAGCCCAATTATTTACACATCATTTATGTTTTAATAGCTTAAAGCATAAGAATTTAAAGAATAATGGGGTCCAATACAGGTTAGTAAATATTCTCTTATTAGAAATGTTCACTCAAAATAAATTAACTCTCCATTGGCCGAAACTTAAGTGAGTATGGTGAATTTTTAAAATTCCTAGAGGTGACCACTTACTACTGACAGCTATGTCATAATGGGAAAATGAAGCCTAGTGAAGCAAGAAGAAATTCTTAGGAAAAACAACAGCAGAGATACTCTGTAACAAATAATATGGTGAGAGTAAACTAATAATCTTTACTGTTATTTCTACATATTCCAACATGAAAGAAACCCATTCAACTTTTATAACAACTAGACTCATATCTCTCAGCAAAGAAAATGGATCAGAGGCCTAAATATTGGCATAGTAATGCTCAGTCTTCTGGAATATAAGTAGGTAAATCTCTTGAAGACGGGCCTAGGCAAGAATATTCCCAACAGAACTTTAATTGTACAAGAGGTTTAATAATAAATAAACAAGATTCTGTCAAATTAAAGAAACTTGTGCACAGTAAACCATGTAAAGAGGTAACCTATAGAGTGGGACAAGTTATTGCAGCTACTCCTCAGACGGTGGACTAGAATATAGAATACAGATAGTAGAACACAGAAACAAAGATATAGAAAGAACTCAAAATTGGACATCCCAAAAATGAAAGATACAATTAAAAATGGGCAACTGAAATCACTAGACATTTCTCAGATAAAGTAAAATGGCAAACACATAAATTTTTAAAAAGTCTTACGTCTCTGGATATTAAGGAAATACCAACTCAAAGAGCAGTGCAATTCCATCTTCCTCCAGAAAGGATCGCTATCATGAAAAAATCAAATAATAAGAAATGTGAATGAAATTGCATGGATAAAGAAATGCTGCAATGTATTGGTGGGAATATAAATTAGCACAACCACTATGAAAATCAGTATGAAGCTTCTTCAAAATACTGAAAATAAGAATTTTATTAGACCTAACTAGTCTCCTTCTAGGTATAGTGTCCTCCTGAGCGAGTGAAAGACATGTTACAGTGGTTCATGCATGCCTACACTCCAGCAGCATAAGTCACCATGGCTAAATGATGGTGGTGACCTGTTTGTCCATCAACACATGAAGGCATAAAGCAAATGTGATATTTATGTGTAATGCAGTATCGCTCTGCTACCAAGGGTAACCTGGAGTCATTTTAGGAAAATGGATGTAACTCAAGAACATTATATTAAGTTAAATAAATGAGAAACACAAGCTTAAATATTTCATAACTTATTTTATATGGAAACTTAAAATATAAGTAAACTAAAGAGCACAGTGAAAGAGAACAAGAAGCATGGAGACAGAAGTTTCGTAAGTGGGGAAGGAAATCACGAGGGGAGAGGGGAGAAGAGAGGGACTGGAAGGGGATAGAGGAAATTAAGGAGCAGTATGAACACATATCAAGTCAGCACAATGAATGCAACATCGCATACTGGAAACATATACAGATAAGATGAAAAATACATATATAACATAAACAAAAATTCCCAAGAATTGACAAATCATGGTTTCTTTTTGTGGCTCAATAGAAATTGTGAGTTTCAAAATTGCAGTTCCAAAAATATCTTTGGGTTTAATGTAAGGGAGATTACATAAATCACTACAGAAATTCATTTTACTAATATAGATTTATTGCCTCCATTTTTATTATAAATCACTTTGCACAGTGAGAAGGTTTGTGACAGATAGAGGTTTTAAATTTTAGCAATGTAATTAAGATTCAGAAGTGATCTTAGTTTTTCATGATCTTTTAATAGCTTGTAAAGAAGTCAAACAAAAATGAATGTTCCTCTTAGTTGTATTAGATAGAACACCATCCTTACACACTTAAAATGTCAGGCAAGTCATCCAAACTACTCACACTACATGAAGCTTCCCTGCAAAGTGGTAGTTCAGTGTTACTAAGTGACAGTAAAAGTCTCATGTAATTAGAAAAATAACTGTCAAGGAAGTGCAGTTTATTATTTTAATTTAGTCATGTAATTTTTTACAAAGAATAAAAATTTAAAATATTCTAAGTAATAAAAACAGACAGTATTCATTGAAATCTATAAATATTCCTAAATTAGTATTATATTTCCACAGGCAAAACTCGAGAAAACTGTGTGTGTGCATGTGTGTGTCTGTGTGTGTGTGTGTGTAGAGAGGACAATGAATTATAGAGATAGGAGGATGAAGATTACAAAGTTAAAAATTGCTCAGAGAAATATATATGTTGTTACAAATGATAAATGAAACTGCTAATTGGAAAAATATTTAAGGGTGATGTAATTCTAAATCATATTGTTGAAGATATTTGAATGCAGTATTTCTACAAGTTCACTAACTTTGTAAGTGATTATTAAGTAATCATAATTATTCCAGCAAACAAAATATAAAGACACAGATATATATGTACAATAATATATATAATATAAAATATATTATGTATATATATATATATATATATATATATATATATATGAATAACATATAAGAACAATAAACACTCATCTACACATAAATTCACTCTCATGGTTTTACCCCCTGGAAATTATTTTTCTTCAACATTAATATGAAAACATCTCATTAGTTTAAAAACTAATATATTCTGGGAAATTTCTTTTAATTTCAACATTTGTCAGCTTAAGAAGGCAGTTTTCTTTCATTCACAAATGAAAATCATTCTGTTAAAAAAAGAAAATCTTCCATTACTTATGGATTGCAGTTTGAAAAGTTCGGTTATAAACTAGAGTATTGTCATTTTAATATTGTAAATTTATATTTGCCAATTTCAAATTTGGATAAACATTATTTCAGTAAAATATTCACAATGGACTTTGCAATGATTAAGTGATCTTAGAAATTACAATTTGTGTACCTTTGATATTTATTTTAAATAGCATAGTTTATTTTTCATAATGGAAATTACAGATCTGTGGAACAGTTTAACATTACATATGGACATGTGATTATCAATTAGGTCAAAGAAAAATTTGTTTCATTTTACACCCTATTTCTGGAGTCTCATACGAACAGATTTTGCAAAACTTTATGTAGTTGATTGGAAAGTTCAGAAATAATAAATATCAAATATCCAATATGATATTACTGAAGATTTATGTGTTCTCCATATTTATGGGTAAAATTTTCTCCGGGAAAATCAGTCCCATGATAATGTGACTTTCTATTTGTTCCTGCCACTGAACATAAATTTTTCACTGAAACCTTTTAATTTTCTAAACTTGACATGCTATACTTTAAAATAATGCCCATTAATATAAATGAATATTTTATTACTGAAATAATTTTAATCATTCAACATGAAAAGGTTTATTGCTAAAATTATTTTAATTACACAATATCTGCACTCAGTATCATAATGTTAAAAATATATTTGACTGACAAAAATATTTTATATCACAAAAGAAATTGTGAATTACTGTCATATTTTTGGAACACATTTTTCATGGGCAATGGATAAATCAACATGTAGAAGTCTATACCCATTTTAATACTCTTACTATAAAATATTTTAATTACATCAATAATGTTATACACAAATATTCATGACTACTTTTAATGGATTTTATGAAAGACACAAAAATAGAAATTAACTTAGTATTGCATCATTCCAACAAATTGACAAGAAAGTTATACTGATACACAAGTTTACATCATACACTTTTTTCATGTTACATATATCAGAGGTTTATAAATGAAAACAAAAATACTGAAAGAACAAACAGCCAAGCACAAAGAAATAAGAAGTCAGTGGGAATAAGTGAAAACTCTTGAAGTAACAAAATAATGCAAAATATAACAATGACCACATATGTGTAATCTTTTAGAACAACTAGAGCAATTTAAGAATTAAAATAATATTCGGAGCTGCTCATACACTGTCAAAATGTCATCTCGTACCTCTCTTTTTTTACAATAACAATTAGACTTTTTGGGTTTTATTACTCCCTTGGTTCTTATTACTTATTTTGAAGAGAATAAAACCAAACATGACAAAGCAAAACAGTCAGAACTGAAGGGTGGGCATAGTACATGATGCAAAAATAGAATACCAAGTGATTAAAAGTGGTTACCATTTGTGCCTCTTGCTATTTTTAAATTGAGTTGCCTATATCATCAGTTATAATAGAATTGATCAAAACAGTACAGAACAAGACCAATAAAACCTACACTGGAGATCTTACAGGACTTCAAAAAAAGGATAATAGTCAAACCAGAATGGGCATCATAGTATATCTTATTGCCTTCAAAGTGGTTGCCTATATCCTCAAACTAGATACTATCAAACAAAATAGAATATAGAATAAGCAGACAGAACAAGATGGGGAGAGCAATATTGGGGTTCAAATCAGGTTTATAGGAAAACAAAATGTTACTGTAATATGTCCTGCTATTTTTTAATTTAGTTTTCCCTTAATTAAAAAATGAAAGAAAATATATTAATTTTTTAAAAAGGGGGAAGATTGAGATAAGAGAGGACATTGTAACAGAACAACGCAGGTCAGAACCAAACAGTTCAAGCGTCACTGTGTTTCACCACCAGATAATCTAACATAACAGTAGTGGCCATGGTGCCTCTTTCCTTGAATTATTTGAGTGTAACTTCGTATGCTATAACATCAAGCATATCAAGACAGTGTGAAGCCATTCAAGAGAATGCAAGAATTGCAGGCTATTTAGAACCAGCTAACAGAAAACAAACAACGGTTTCTATGTTATCTCTTTGCCTATAAAGAATTTTGTTTATACTATTGCATATAGTGAAATATAGTAAGATATGTCATGCTAAAACCAGTGGAAACAGATGTACCACAGCTTGATGGTACTTCAAAACAAGATGATATTAAATCAGCACTAGCTTTTATGTTGTGTAGTTTTCTTCAAAATAGCTATTCATAATATCATAGATACTAAAATTACAACCCAGGTTAAAACCAATGCAATTAATGAGTGAAAACATTATATGGCTTCAAGCCAATATGATTGGGAATCATGATTACCACATAATTTTATGTATTCTTATCATTTCTTACACTAGGTAAACTATTCAGTATTTATTCATGTGAGTTTGATTTATTTCACTTATGAGTATGGTCTCAAGCTGCGTCCATTTATTTATAAATGTCTCAATGTGATCATTCTTTATAGCTGAGTAGTACTCCATTGTATAAAAATACCACAACTTTTTTATCCATTCTTCAGTTGATGGACACTTGGGTTGTTTCCAAGATCTGGCTATTACAAATTGTGCTGCTATAAACATGGATGCACATATATCACTGTGGTATGATGCTTTCAGTTCTTCTGGGAATATGCCTAGAAGTTGTAAAGCTGGGTCATATGGGGCTTCCAGTCCTAGTTTTCTGAGAAATCTCCAGACTGACCTCCACAATGGTTGCACCAGTCTACATTCACACCAACAGTGCAGGAGAGTTCCTTTTTCCCCACAGCCTCTCCAGCATTTGTAGGTGGTGGTTTTCTTGATCCTGGCCATTCTTTCAGGAGTGTAATGAAATCTCAGTGTGGTTTTAATTTGCATTTCTCTAATGACTAATGATGATGAACATTTTTTCATATATTTATTTGCCATTTGTATTTCTTCATCTGAGAACTGTTTATTCATCTCAGATGCCCACTTTTGGATTGGGTATTTGAATTTTGGGGGTCTGATTTTTTTTTAATTCTTTATATCTTTTAGACAGAAGTCCTTCTTCTGAGGGGCAGTTCACTAAGATTTTTTCTCAGTTTGTGGGTTTTCTTTTCACTATGCTGGAGATTTCTTTTGACGTGCAGAAACTTTTTAATAAGTGGTGATCCCAGTTATTGACTGTGGGAAGTATTTCCCGTGCGGTTTGAGTCCTATTCATGAATTCTCTACCTCCTCCTATGTCTTCAAGGTTTTTACCCAATTTGTCTTCCAATCGATTTAGTGTTTCTGTTTTAATATTTAGATCTTTGATTCATTTAGATTTTATTTTAGTACATGGTGATAGACTTGGGTCTAGTTTTAGTTTTCAGCATATGGACAGCCAGTTTTTCCAACACCATTTATTAAAGAGACTGTCGTTCTCCCAGAGAACATGCTTGGCCCCTTTATCAAAGATAAGGTAGTTGAGTGTGTTTGTAGTTGTGGTTGTATCTTCTAATCTATTTCACTGATCTCCAGCTCTGTTTTGGTTCCAGTACCATGTTGATTTTACTACAGTTGCTTTGTAGTATAACTTCAAGTCAGGGATTGTGATACCTCCTGCCTTGCCTTTGCTGCTTAGAACTGTCCTTGCTATTCTAGGTCCCTTCTCGCTCCAGATGAATTTTAGGAGTGATTTCTCAAGTTCTATGAGATATGTTGATAGTATTTTTATCGGAATTGCATTGAATCTGTATAAAAGTTTTGGGAGAATGGCCATTTTCACAATATTTATTCTTCTTATCCATGAGCAAGGGATATCTTTCCATTTTATGAGATCATCTTCAATTTCATTTTTCAGTGTATTATAATTTTTCCTGTACAGGTCTTTCACTTCTTTTGTAACAGTAATTCCTAAATATTTCATATTTTTGTTGCTGGTGTGAAAGGTGTGGCTTCTCATTTCTCTCTCTGTGATCTTGTTGTTAGTGTATAGGAATGCTATTGATTTTTGAGTATTGATTTTATTTCCAGCTACATTACTAAATTTATTTATTATATCTAGCAGTCATCCAATGGAATTTTGGGGATCTTCTATATAGAGTATCATGTCATCTGCAAATAATGATAGCTTAACTTCTTTTCCTATCTTTACACCTTTTATTTCTCTCTCTTGTCTAATTGCTCTGGCTAGTATTTCCAGTACTATATTAAGTAGGAGCAGTGATAAGGGACATCCTTGTCTTGTGCCTGATTTTAAAGTAAAGATCTTCAGTTTTTGGCCATTTAGTATGATACTGGCTGTTGGTTAGTCATAGACGGCCTTTATTATATTGAGGTAAAGACAATCTATTCCAATTTTCTACAAGGTTCTTATCATAAATGAATGTTGAACCTTATCAAAAGCTTTTTCTGCATCTATAGAAATGATCATGTGGTTCTTACATTTGGCGCTATTGATATGGTGTATTACATTTATTGATTTACATATATTGAACCATCCCTGTATGCCTGGGATGAATCCCCCTTGGTCATGGTGTATGATCTTCTTGATGATTTGCTGCATCTTATTTGCCAATATTTTATTGAGGATTTTTGCATCTGTGTTCATTAGGGAGATTGGTCTGTAGTTCTCTTTTTCAGTTAGGTCCTTCTCAGGTTTTAGTACTAGAGTAATATTTGCTTCTAGGAACAATTTAGGAAGGATTTCTTCCCTTTTAATTTCATTGAAGAGTTTGAGTAGTGTTAGCATTAGGTCTTCTTTGTATTTCTTGTAGAATTCTGCAGTGAATCCATCTGTGCCTGGGCTCTTCTTTGTTGGTAAGGATTTAAATATGTTTTGGATTTCATTATTAGAAATTGTGTTATTTAGTAGTTTTACATCTTCATGACCTAGCTTTGGTACTTCATATGCTTCTAAGAATCTGTCCATTTCCTCTCTGTTACCAAACCTTTGAGAGAAGAGGTTTTTGAAATAGGTGTTGATGGTTTTCTGTATTTCTATAGAGTCTGTAGTGATTTCTCCTCTTTCATTCCTTAATTCATGAATTTGAGCTTTTTCTTCCCTTTTTAAAATAAGGTTCGCAAGGGGCTTGTCAATTTTATTTATTCTTTCAAAGAGCCAACTCTTTGATTCATTGATTGTTCGGATTTTTTTTTAGTCTGTATTGCATTGATTTCTGCTCTGATTTTTATAATTTCTTCTCTTCTTTTGGCTTTGGGGTTGACTTGCTCTTCTTTTTCTAGATGTCTGAGGTGTAAAATCAGGTTATTTATTTGTATTTCTTCTGTTTTCCTGATGTGGGAACTCAGTGCAATAAATTTTCCTCTGAGGACAGCTTTCATTGTATCCCACAGATTCTGGTAAGCTGTATTTGTGTGTTCATTTTCTAGTAGGTAGTGTTTAACTTCTTCTTTAATTTCCTCTTGGACCCACTGATTACTCAAGAGTGTGTTATTCAGTTTCCATGTGTTTGTGAGATTTTTACAGTATCTTTTATCATTAATTTCTAATTTAATAGCACTATGATCCAATAACATGCAAGGGATAATTTCAACTCTTTTGCATTTATTTAAATATGTTCTGTGAGTTAATATATGGTCTATTTAGAGAATGACCCATGTACTGCTGAGAAGAATGGGTATTCTGTTGTTGTTGGGTGCAATTCTCTGTATATGTCTATTAAGTCCATTTGTTCACAAGTGTGATTCAGTTCTTTGATTTCTTTGTTGATTTTCTGTCTGGTTGATCTGTCCATTGGTGTCAATGGTGTGTTAAGATCTCCTGTTAGAAATGTGTTACTGCTAATTTGGTTTTTCATTTCTGTTAGTACTTGTTTTATATAACTGGGTGCTCTGGAGTTTGTTGCATATATAATATAATTATCTCTTTCTCTTGGAATTTTCCCCTAACCAGTATGTACTGACCTTCTTTATCTCGTCTGATCATTATTGGCTTGAAGTTCAATTGTCTGCAAACAGAACAGCCACCCCTGCCTTTTTTTTTTTTTTTTTTTTTTTTTTTTTTTTTTTTGGTTCCTGTTCCTTGAAGTATTGTTTTACATCCTTTGACTTTCCGTCTGTGAGTATCCTTTTGGGTGACATGGGTTTCTTGTAGACAGCATATGATTGAATTTTGTTTCTTGATCCATTATGCCAGTCTGTTTCTTTTAATTGGTGCATTGAGACTAATTACATTAATGGTTATAACTGTTATATGTTGGTTTATTGTTCACATGTTATCGTTCTGCTATTGCATCTTTATCTTTCTGTTCTGTTAAATTGTCTGCTTTGTTTAGTGTTTTTTTCCTAAGTGTATCTAAACTGTCTTTCAGTATTCTTTGCAGGAATGGCTTGGTGATCATGAAGTTCTTCAACTGTTCTTTGTCATGGAAATATCTTATTTCTCCATCGATTTTGAAGGACAATTTTGAAGGTACATCAGTCTAGGTTGGAAATCATTTTCCTTTAGGATCTGAAATACTTCACTCCATGCTCTTCTTGACTTCGTTGTTTGTGCTGAGAAGTCTGCTGTGATTCTGATAGGTTTTCCTTTATAGATGATCTGTCTTTTCTCTCTGACAGATTTCAATATTCTATTCTTTTGTTCAATTTCTGGGATGGTGATTATTATATGTCTGGGTGTAACTTTATTTTGGTTATGGCTATTTGGAGTTCTATGTGCTTCATTGTTCTTGATATCAGTTTCCAGTCTCACGTTTGGGAAATTTTCAGCTATTACTTCTCTAAATATCCTCTTGACATCCTTTATGTTGTCCCCTTCTTTTTCATTTATCCCTGTTAACCTTATGTTGTTCCTCTTTGCATCATCTTGCAGGTGTTGAATTGCTATTTCCTGATTTCTTGTTATTTTTAAAAGATCTTTCCTTTCCTGTTCACTGGCTACAATCTTGTCTTCGAGGTCTGAAATTCTATCTTCACGTTCATTGAGGCAGTTTTTATAACTTTCGATGGAGTTTTTGATTTCCTGTATATCTCTTTGCATCTGCTTTATATATTCTGTTTGTTTGTTATATTGTTCATTCAGGGAATCTATCTTTTTGTTTAGCTCCTCCAATTTTTAACTTGTCTTCTTTAAATATGTTCAGCATCTCCTTCATTTCTTTTATCATTTCTTCTTTTACTTGAGAGATTATTTCTAGTTTGAATTCCTTGAAGGCTTCCAGAGTTGCTTCTTTATTTCAGTTACTATTATTTCAGGTATGTGGCATATATTTTCTTCTATGCACATGCCTCCTAGGCTTTCTTGGGATGGGCTGGATGTTTGAGATTGCATTTTGGTCTTTTGTTTTGTCATTTTCCTATATTTTCGAGCTTCAACTGTTGTTCCAAGTGAGGGAGAGGGGTCAGCCAAGCTGGGACGGAATTCCCTGTCTCCTCCTGACTCACTGATTTCGACAGGAAGCAGGAGCCCTGTCCCCAGGCGAATAAGAGAGTTCCGCCTGGCTGGGAAGGGGTTCCTTGCCTCCGCTGGACTCACTCACCTGGACAGGCGACTACCAGTTCTTAATCCATAACAAGTATTAAGAAGAAACTGAGTAGTGAATGACAGCAAAGTTCAAACTCTGTGAGTCCCAGGGGCCAGGCAACTGGAAAGTGAATGCTTGTGAAGAGAAAGGAGTAAATAGATCTCTAATAATCAGGAGAAGAAATTTGGAAGCTACAGAGAAGAGATGAACTTAAGTGCAGAGAAAAGAGTGAAACAGTTTTGAAGCTAAGTCTGGTTCTGTCGGAGAAGACACTGCAAAAAAAGGCAAGTTAACCCTTAGATTTGATTGCTCCCTAAAAAGGCTGAACACTAGGTCACATGCACCAAAGAGCCTATGGAAATGTGAACTGTAAAAGCAGAGTTTGCTCCAAGCTGGCTACTTTCATGTGCAGGAAAAGCTGAGTAAAGAGTCCTGTGTGGCACATGCCTTATTGTCAGAGTGTGCTTGAGCAGGTGCCTTTTCAAGGAAGGGTTAATTACTTGACTAAAACTTAGAACAACTAAAAAATCACTTCAGGGTTCCCCGTACAACTCTACCACTATGAAGGAAGGAGATAGGGACAACACGCAGTCATCAGATAGAAATTTAAGAACAGACCTACAAGGATATGGGTCCTGACCTGTATGGTGATGGACCAGGCAAGCTTGTGTTCATTCAGAATGGCTGGGTCTGACAGTGCTGACATTGAACGCAATGAGCTGCTTGATCCATCTCCTGCTGCCTGTGTTGAGCACAGGTCTGAAGTCTGATTGCTTTTCTCACCTATATGCAGGGCAAAGGGAACAGGGCGGTACCTCACAGTCCTGTAGTCTGTAAAGGCTGAAGGAGAAAACCATAGCTTATTGCATTCCAAAACTTCAAATCAAGGGATGAAACCTGTTATTCAAAAATACAGAAACTTTTTTCATCTTTTTTTGGACTCATTTTATTCTCTTTCTTCCCTACTACTTTATTGAAATTTGGGAGTTTCCCTTTCTCCCTCTGTATTTTTAAAATTTTTCTTTCTTATTCTCTATTTTTCATCATTTTTCTTTTTCGTGTTTTCTTTTAGTTTTATCTAATTATATTAATAGACTTCTACTCCTCTGTCTCATTTTTCTTTCCTCCTTATCCATTGTTTACCTGTTCATGTTTTTCTTCTTTCATTCTCCATTTTCAACTCCTTATGTCTTCACTAGTACACTCATTAATCTTTATTGATCTTCAGATAGTTACTTAACTGTGTTATTACTTTTTGCTTCTTGGTGGTACATTATTATTTCTTATGTAGATTGATATCCAGTTTTTATAAGACGATGTAATTGCTGCTGATTTTCTTGTTATTGCTAGGGTTGCATACTTATTGTTATGTATAGATTTTTTTCTATAGTCCAATGTCTGAATTACCTTTGTGTCACTAATAATACTTTAATCCATTCTCAGAGAAATGGGTCCTGGGCAAATTTCATTACATCTTCTTCTCTCATGTTAGTGGAGGGAGTCTGATCTTGGGACAGAGGCAAAGGACTATATTTACTCATACCTAGAGGGTGTCATTCAAAAGTGGATACTAAATAGTTTCTCCATAGCAGCCACAGAGTCTTTCTACTCTATGTGCCCACAGCCTCCGCACAAAAGAAAGTAAACAAATCAAAAACACAAGCATGAGTAAATGCAACAAAATGCCTCCAACTCTTTCAGTATTTCCTAAGCCAATCCGTGGGGCACCAGGGGAGAGGAAAGCAAAAGCTTCACAGTCAAATTATTTGAAAAGATAACAGAGGATTAAAAAATACATTACTAAGGTGTTCAGCCAGCTCCAAGAATATATAATTAAAGAAATAATGGATTAATAAAACATGATCAGGGAGTTTATAGAAGAGTCAGCCAAAATGATATTAAACATCAATGGCCAACTTAACAAAGAATAATAATTCATGAAAATGTTTCAAACAGAAATCTTAGAAATTAATGATTTCTTTTGAAATTTTGGGCAGCAGAGGAAATCAAAGTGAAGACAAAGTGTCAAAACTAGAATTATTGGACTGCTTTTAGAGCCCTGCTATTCAGAGATACCTTGGAAAAAAGAGAAAACTAAAATGGATCCAACAACTGGCAGGTGATACAACAAGACTAATCTAAGATTAGTTATAATCAATAAAAAATCAGAAGTACAAATGGCATCCGTATTCATGAAAATAAACAGAAGAAAACTTTACAAATATAAAGAAAAAGTTAAGCATACAGATATGTGAGGTATAGAGAAAAATATACAACTATGATTGAAAAACAAAACTCCACAACACACCGTGATCAAAATTTCAGATGTCCACACAGAATGAATGTTAAAGTATGAGAAGCAAGACTAATAAATTATACAGTTAAACAACTATAATTATAGCAGATATAACTTATACATGTCCTTATTCATGACCTTACATAGGTGAGTATAAAGTATTTAAAGCACTAGAAGAAAACAATGTTTAACCAGACTTACATGTCTTGAAAAAATATCTTTCAAAATTGGTGGACAAATCTGGAATTTCTATGACAAAGAGCACCTCCAATCAATCATGACGTCCAAACCAGCACTACCAAAACAAAAATTCTTGAGAACATTCTAGAAAGAGACCAAAAAATTTATACAATGAATATCATAGAGAATGAGTTATGCAAAAGAGAAAAAAGAAGAAGGGAATGATAGATACAGTTACAGGAGTAAGTCAGTAACTTTCAGTAGTAACTCCTAGTGAGTAACAGTGCCTCAATTCTAAAATCAAAAGACAGAGATTGGCAGAATGGATTAGTAAGCAAAATCTAGTAACATGTTGTACACAGGAGACACATTTAATTCAAACAGAAATTAACAGGTTTAAAATAAGTTGTGTTAGGTCTCAACATAAATGGCTAAATGCGTACATGTCTAAGTGTATAGGATTGATAGTCATAATACTTAGGTTTGTTGGGTAGTTGAACAGAACTGTTTGCAGTCTCCCTGGTTGAATTCCCATTTATATTTTCCGCTTGTGTACCTTGAACAACTATTTATAGGGGGACAATATGTATATGTCAGCTAGTAATTTATTACTGTTTATTTCTTTTCTTTGAAAGTTTGTACTGTTTCTGACCATTTTTATTTTGTTTTGTCTTTCTTTAAATAAAAAAATAAAAATAAAATCATGGAGATATATTGTATGTAATAGGAACTCCCCCTCAAAAGCCTCAGTGTACAGACTAATTTCAGGCAAAGTGGATTTCAGTCAAAACTGATAAGAAGAAGCAAAAACATCACTGCATATCATTTCAAGGAACAAATCACCAGAATGAAATAGCAGTTACAGACAATGTATGCTTACATGCCTCCATAAGACAAATAGTGCAGGACATGGAGGACAGTGAGAGACTGCAATGCCCCTTGTCACAACTGGACAGATCAGCTAGACAACAACCAACAGAGAAACATCAGACTTGAACCAAACATTCAAACAAATGTATTCAATAGTTATTTACATTGATTTCCATCCAAGAATAATAGAATACACATTCTTCTCAGGAGCATGAGGCACTGTCTCCAAAATAAACTACATCCTAGCCCATAAAGCACACTTAAATAAATACAAAAGAATCAAAATCATTCCATGCATATTATCAAATCACAGAGTGAAAAAATTAGGAATTTCAAAGGAAATGTTAAAAGAACCAGAAAAACACAAGCAAGCCATGAAAATTAAACAATACCCTCTTGAACATCAATTAATCACTGAAGAAATCAAGGAAAAAATTAGACATTTCCTAGAAATCTCACTTGTAATACAACTACAACATACTCTAATTTCAAAGCCAGCAAAGGACCCACCCAATAAAAGAGAACTACAGGTCGATCTTTGTAATGAACATGACTACCAAAATTCTGAAGAAGATTCTGGCAAAGTAATGCAACAAATCATTGAAAGATGATATAGCATAACCAAGGGTGATTCATCCCAGGGATTCAAGGATGGTTTAACATACGCAAGTCAATAATGTAATCCATCACTTAAACAAAAGTAAAGAGAGAAATCACATGAGCATCATAATCAACATAAAAAAAAACCTTTGAAAAATATCCAATAACCATTGATGATAAAAACTTTGAAGAGAATAAGTATAGGAACTTATTTCAATCTGATAATAGTCATTTACATTAAACCAGTGTCCAGCATTATATTATGGGCAAAGATGAAAGCTTTTTCTCTAAAATCAGAATTAAGACGAGAATATGGACTAAGACCACTCTTGTCCACCACAGTATTTGAAACATGAGGCAGAACAATCAGTCAAGAGAAAGAAATAAAAGGATATGTATAGGAAAAAAATGGAGCCCAATTAACATTAGAGGCAGATAATGTGATTCATTATATAGAAGATCACTAAAAGTTCCCAAAAACTTCTTAAAATTAAACCCAAATTCAGTAAAGGAATATACTCCAACGCACAAGAATCAATTCCATTCCTGTACCTCAATAATAAACTCATTGAGAAAGAAATTTGGATATGAATACTATTCAAAAATCATTAAGAAAAATTAAATAGGAGTGAATCTAATTAAAGGAAGACCTCTACAGTGAAAACTGCAGTACTTTGAAAAGGGAGAACAAAGAGAACGCAACTAAATGCAAAGACATCCCTGTTCCTCAGTAGGCAGAACCAATATCGGCCGTGATATAGCCAATGCTGTCAAAGTGACCAAAGTGGCTATACAGATTTAAAATAACTTCAGGCACATTCAGCTACGTGATCTTTGGAAAGGGGCAAAAAGCATATGCTAAAGGCAAGATGGCCTCTTTAGCAAATGGTGCCGACAACGCTGGCTACCTGCAGGCACAAGACTGCATTCATCATAGAGTAAAGTAAAAACAAAATGGATCAGCGATCTGCGTGTTAAAGCCAAAATACTCAATCTGCTGGAATATAAACAGGTAAAATTCTTGAAGATATAGGTGTAGGCAAGAATCTCCTGAGGAGAACCTCAGCTTCACAAGAAATAATGCCAAGATCTAACAAAAGGGATTATATCAAATTAAAAAGCTTTTGCACATCAAAGAAAAGAATGAACAATTATAGAAAAAATACATACAAATTCCTCAGCAGAGGACTAATACCTAGAATGTATTAAGAAATAAAAAAAAAAATAGACACTCTGAAATAAAAAGCCTACTGAAAGAGGGCAACTAAAATGTACCTCCTCCTCAGAAGATGTACAAATAGCCAATAAACGCACACAAAATATTCAGTATGTCTGGCCATTTGAAAATGCTAATTAAAAGAACAATAATAAATCAAATAATAATGATGCCAATGTGTCTGTATGACAATATAAACTAGTATAAACACTATGAAAATATATGGAAATTCCTTAAATAATGAAAACAAGGAATTCTATTTGACTTTTCTCTTTCCCTCTTTCCAAAATATAAACATAAACATCACATTATAATGAAATGTATTTGCTCATGTTAATAGCAGCAAAATTTCCAATACCTAATTCTGGAAGTGGCCTGTTTGTCCATCAACAGATAAATGGTTGAAGAAAATTATGTTTTTTATAGACTTTAGATGACTACTCTCTCATAAGAGTGATAAACTTGAGCTTCCTGTAGAAAAATGTTTGTATCTTGGGACCATAACATTAAATGAAATAAATCAGATGCCAAAGCTTAAATATCACATGGCTTCTTTTATATAAGAAACTCAAAGTATAAATGAATAGCAAAATGAAATATAAATAATGGGAAATATAGTGAGAGGTCCTTTGCAAATGGAAAGGGTAGCGAGAGCCATCTCTTCGGAAGAGTAGCAAGAAAGAGGGAAGATGAGGAAAACGGGGTTCTAAATGAATTAAGATATGCTATGTACATGAGCCACCTCTCCATGAGGGATGTGATCGTTGCATAAGGCAAATGTATACTAATAACTAATTAAAAAAAACATGAATATTCTAAAATATTCTAGTGAAGACTTAGGGACACTTGATTATTAAATGTAATGTGATTATTCAGCTACACTCTTGAAACAGGAAGAAGATATATATGTAAAGGGACTAATGATATTTGAGTTCACTATTATTATTATTATTATTTAAAATCAGACATTATTAATTTTAACTCATTTATTAAGAAATGTGCCACAGTAATGTGGGCGGTTAGCAGCAGGGAAAATTTAATGTATACTTCCTGAGAACTCAGAATTCACATTTCTGCAAATATAAATATATTATGAAGTTGATATTTAAAAAATAAAGTTCCTGATAATGGGTTCAGGGTACCAGGTACCCCTGCAGGTCATACACCTTGCTATGGACCCATTATTTCACATCATCCATGTGAGCATAGCCTATCGTGAAGGAACTTTGGCCAGACTGGCTTCATTTTCTCTGGTCCTGAGTTTCACGTGTGCTTAGATCCATGATGTAAGACACCAGCTTCTAACGTCACTGGTGTTCTTGGAAATGGAGGTGTTCAAGGCTTTCAAGTTTGCCCTTTTTCTCATCCACTCACTTCTTGCCAACTGCCTGCTTTATGATTTAAGTCTTTCACTAAAGAGTGAAGTAATAGATAAATGCAAATTATTTCATTCCTAAAAGGCATAATGGAATACTAACGGCATCACAGATACTAAATCCTTTATACTGTGTTGTACCTCTTTAAATGTCTGTGTTCCACGGACAACATCTTGCAATGTACAAGTACTTTATTAGAACATTTATTTTAAAAATAGGCTTAGTACTAAACGCTTATTTTAAGATCTACATCTGTAGATCAGTTATGCTGAGCACAAGGGTTAGAAGGCCATGTGTTCTTGATTTCTAGATACAAACTAAAATCTCCAAAACAAATCAAGACAATTCTTCTGTTGAGCTCTCCATTGAGGGATTACTAACATAAATGAAATCTACTATCTAATCATCATATATTCTAACTCTTTTCTACTTTCAAATTTATTACATCTATAATGAAAATAAAAGATATTTTTAGTGGTGAAAAGACATAAAATGATAAAGCACATATCCACTAACGACATTTTAAAAGTACCTCAGCCCAGATTTTTAATGATTGTGACATTATAATCATTAAAAATCAGATTCAATTTTCAAAGATACTATTATTAAACTTTATGTTGCTGGCAGAAACGTAAAATTATATCTAGTAAGCTCAGATGCTCTGGAAAATGAAAAATCTTAGGTGCTGCCAGAAAATAATAGGTTCTTAGAAATTCAGTAAGTTGTATACGGAGATAACTAATCAGAATATGACAAAGTGATGTTACAAATTGTTCAGGACAGAACAATTCCAAATCCAAAGAATTTTTCTTTGAGTCATGGATTGAGGTCCAAGAGCACCATAATGGTTACCAAATGGATAAAAACAGCAATAAAATCACTTGTCATGAATAATGCATAAGCATTCTCTATTGAGCTGATATCACCATCTGGTGTCTAATTATTCCAACCTCCTAACACACGGTGGTTTGCACCTAATGGAGTGACAGTACATGGTAATAACTCAGTGTACAGACTCTGCTACTAATTATAAAGTACCTGTTGTTATTTAAGTTCAAAAAAATCCTAAGGAACTTGGTGTTCCCTGCTTAAAATAAATATTTTGTGGGATATCACTAAAAAAAGAACTGTAATTAGCATGGCTTTGTCTAAATGATCTATTGTTCTCTCAGATTTAGCTGATTTCTTCTAACATCTGTAGTACATAAATTGATTAAGGCTCTAATTCTCTATTTTTATCACATGATAAGCATCTTTTTTCTTAATAAATACTCTTATTTTAATTTATAGGTATATATTTTCAAGCTGTTGGTATCACAGTTACTTTTTTTCTTAAGTAATTAAGAAGACACTAATTCTTAAGAAACCATTCATTCAGTGAGTTTTCATTCATGCTTACTGAGTATCAGAGACCATTAGGGACTAAGGAGTCAAAAATAATCTCTTGAGGGATTCAGGTACATTATCTTTAAAGTATTATAAGTAAATAATTACAATAAAACCTTGCAAGGTCTTTTAATACAAATGTTTAGAAGTTCTTAGTGGATTGAGGGAAGATCCCCCGTGACATTTTATTCAGCCCTGGAAATATTGTTTCTTAGTTTAAAATGTAGTCATCAGTTATTACATAACAAATGACACCAAAGTGTAATGGTTTAAAGTTTAAAACTTATTTTCTTTCTTTATGGCTCTGTAATATAGTCCAAACTTGTAAGTAGTCCTTCTCCTTTGTTACAAAGATATCCTTTAGGGTGGTGTTCAGGGCCGATTTGACAATTGCTCATTCAGGTGAGAATTCCCAGCTAACTCTGGCGCTGGAAGATGGCTGAGGTGGGATGGTCATTTGGGGAACCTCCATAGTCCGTTACATGGGCATCTTCATGAGGCTGCCCGGATTTCTTCACAGAATGCCACCTAGGCAATAAAAGAAAAAGAAAAAGAAAAACAAAAACAAAACAACAGCAACAACAACAAAAACCAAAAACGGAAACTGCCAGCTTTTTAAAAGTGTAGGCCAAAATTCAGCACAAAAATGGTTTCTAACATATTTAATTTCAGAAGTGATAGGGCCAGTCCTGATTTTGCAAGATGAAAAATACAATTATGTTTCTCAACGGTCTATTTTTGGCTACCTTAATCCGATGAATGAATGAAATTTAGCAAGCTTCTTGCTACCTAATTTTGTATTTTTGAGAGTACTGTAAATGGTTACTTCACTTGAAACCCTGAGCATTTTGTGCAAAACTTCATATATAGATTCTGAGAAGAAAACACTATATTCCATGGAATAAAGGAAAGTAAGGATTTACTTCTAATTTCCTGAAATAGTTTATTCCAATTGATAGTAGTTTTTATCCAAGTCGCAAACGTTTTACATAAATTTGAATATCTAATGTGGTTGCATCTATTTGTGTACATATGTAATAGCGCTGTTTGGTAAGTATACTATTTAACTTATTCATCACAAAAATTTTCAGGCTAAACCATTACTCCCATTTTGCACATCCTCAAACTGAAGTCAGGTACTATCTGAGATCAATTCAATCTCAAGCTGCTTTTCTTCAAATTCTGGGTGCTCTGCAGCCCTGCCTTAGCATAAATAAATTTAACATTAAGCTTCATAAAATCGATTTTCATCTACTTTCCTATCAGATATATTCTGGGCTCGTTTATACATAAAATAAAAATTTTAGCTTTATTATAAGGAGAATTGAGAGGCAGTTAATTTGATTTTCACTATCTTTGAACATGATTAGTGAATTACTCCACTCAATTTTACTTTTAAAGAAACTTTTAAACAGTTTAAAATGCAAATATATATTACTAGGTATGCATATGTCTCATGCATATTTATATGTATACAAATGTATAAAAATATTTAGAAAAAGATGAATATGGAGATAAGATATGTTTATAGATAATATTTAGCTACCAAATGTTATGTTGAATCAGTATTTGCTTCAATATTTATCTTTGCGTGCTTGGTTTTCTGTTTCATAAATTCCATTCTAATAGAAAAACAGGCTTTTTACTTTTGCATAAGTTTGACAGCTTAGTGTGCATTGAATGAAACACATAGATTATAAAAGTCCATTATGGAAAATTTATGAAAACAATTAATTGGAGGTGAAAAGTCAATCTGAATACTCAAATCCATAATACTAGGTCAACTGTAATCACACTGGAAAATTTCCTTTAGGAGTCTTTTGTTCTTCATTTTTCTGTTATGCTAAGAGAAAATTACATGAGTATAGATTATGGTTATACTTTGAGACAATTATTTCAAGACCATTTGATAGCAGAGAAGAAGAATTAAAGAGCTTTCTTAAAAATTACAGTTGCATTTTCTGGAAGGTTTCTCCATTAACATTAATTATGTTCTCCCTCGAGTCGTGAGTTTAGGCAGCTTTTGAAAAGACAAATTCACTCACCAACGGGTGATTTAAGTTTCTAAGTCAGTATCATTTGACTTAAAACATTTGCAGTTACTTCTTTATCTTCTCCATTTTCCTCCGCTTTATTGAGATACGATTTGTGTGCCTTAAAGTTCAGTCAGAGGTTATAAGTTAATGGCTTCAGTTTTTCTACTGAATTGTAGAGTGATCACCATTTCATATTTTCATCAGCACAAATAAAACATCCTTTTAAGCAAAGAGCAAGGAAACCTAATACTAGGCAGACCTGCACTATTTTCAACTGTCTTTCACTTCAGAAAGAGAAGTGAGTAAAAGGAAACTATTCTCAAGTCGTGGATACTGTGGCATGTGACTTCTAGGGCTAAAGTGCCATTTGCATGTCTTATAACATGTAAACTATCAGATGATGTTCCTCTAAGTACATTGTATGTGGTGATCAGAATTCTGCTAGCGAGAGTCAGGAGAGTACCAGTGGAAGCTGTCTAAAATTTCACCTCAAGAAAAATAAATCACATAACTTTCTAAAATCAGCGCAGTGACCTAAAGACAACTGTAGAGATGAGTTCATATATTTTATTTTAAAATTGCAATGGACTTTCTACATCTTTCCTTTGTGAACCACTTTTTCTTCATGCCCTTTATACATAAAATATGTTCACATTCCTACACGCGCTTCCCGCTTTTCCCATCTTACACCTGACAGCTGTCACTCTCGCTTCATTCCCTCAACATTTTTGTGTGTTTCCTCCTCTAACTCTCCCCACTGAAAGCTCACACACTTCTTAAAGTCACCCTTCACTAAGAAGTAATGGCTCTCTCAACATCTAATCTGTTTAATGGAGACTGTGGTTTATCGAACTAGATAATTTCCTTTTTTCTGCATTTCTCACAGGTCTCGTGAGGAATATCTCACTCCCTACATTCCACAACATGCCTCACATTTTTAATGGCTTCCACTAAGCATATCTTGTACAATACACTGGGAATGATATTCCCAACATTATACCAGCAGCATATCTATTGCTTTGCACTAGATTTCTTGTTAATGAAATAAAATAAATATATAGTTTGCTAACTTTTTTGCTGTAACCATTACAGTACAATACATTATAGTAAAATTAACATGGGAAGTTAGAATCAAATAATAAATTTAAGTTGTCAATTCTGACTTTTAACTTCCCACAAAACTTGTCAACTCCTTAGAAAGAATGAAATTGCAATTTCCTGTTTCTGTAAAATAGATATCACAGCATCTCTCTTTTAGAGTACTAAAGATAGAATATCAATGTCTACAAAACTTTCTATTGTGGAAAAAATGACCAATATTAGGGGCAAGCATATTGTTATAATTATTGTTAAAATCAATAAACCTTCATTATGCATTTTATTTTACTTATTGATAAATTTTGGAAAAATAATTTAAAGTATAATTTTAATCAGCAATATTCTAATGATAGACTAATATTCTAATGATAAACTAATTTAAACAAAAAATTTGAACCTGCTAATTTGGAGGACCTTTTCTAAACAGTTTTTTTTGGAACAAATAAAGAATTGGTCTCAGATTTTTCAAAATGTCTTTCATTGAATACATGTGCTTATAAATCCATGTGTATTTTCATGAGCATGGTAAGTAAATTTATATATATATATATATATATATATATATATATATATGTATATGTATATATATGTATATGTATATGACATATACATATGATATTAGCCAGATATCTCTCTCTCTCTCTCTCTCTCTCTCTCTCTCTCTCTCTCTCTCTCTCATTCTCTTTGTGTTCAGGTTTTCAAGGTATACCATATGTAATTTTGCTGATTTGTTAAAAAAAAAAAAACACACACACACACAAACGATGCTGATAGATAGATATCTGGCTAATATATGTAGATGTAATCACATTACACATATTAGCAGGATATTTGCCAGATATCCATCAGCATATATATATATATATATATATATATCTTTCAAATAAATATATGTATATATAAATGTGTATGTATATATACATGTGTCAGCATTATTCTGTGTAGCCTATTTGAAAATTTTAAGATATTGAACCTATTAAAGAACCTTACTGATTTGGTGGCAACACTCTTAACATGCTGCTACAATAAGGTTTTCTGTGGTCCTAGTATCCTCTAAGAAATATAAGCATTATTTCTGCAACTGAATCTATAAATAATTCTTTTAAAAATATTTCACACTATTAGCTGAAAACTTTATATCTACCTGAAATTGTAGTTATATTATTAAAAGTTTTAATTGAAATATTGAAATGAAAATTTCCACATTATAGCATGTATATAAAGGGGCAATGTCCTAATGTTCAAAAAATAAAACATTGGTGTTTGATTGAATTGAACAAGCAAATAAAACTATGGAAGGAATTTTTCACTTTTTTAAGAAACATGAATTGAGATTTCTCAATTTTAAGATCTTTTCACCTCTCTTTTCTGTAACTTTTGGCTCCAGCGAGGAAGAGCAAGCAGATGATAAATGAATGAGCATGTAACTAAGGAATCAGCAAAAACATGGAATTAGCTGATCATGGAAAATGT
Source organism: Cavia porcellus (assembly GCF_034190915.1). Lineage (NCBI taxonomy): Eukaryota > Metazoa > Chordata > Mammalia > Rodentia > Caviidae > Cavia > Cavia porcellus. The sequence continues at coordinate 59,289,306 of NW_026947505.1, forward strand.
GACAGTTCTTACTGTGCTACTTCTCTACAGACTCAATGTGCACCCATATGGTACAGGGATGCTTGTTTTCTACTGGCAAAGTCAGCTTGAAATGTGTGTTATGAGATTATTATACCAATATTTCACTGTATAATGCAAAAAGGAGAAAAAGGGAAGAGTTAGGAAGAAGAAAAAGAACATGATTTAAGGAATCCACTATTTGACTGTGTCCAACAGTCACTGGAGTATAAAATAAATCCATGCATGTACCCGCCCAACAAATGTCTAGAGAGTAAGACCAACATGGCTCCTTTCCGCCCTGTCCCCATCCCAGCACAGCATCGTTTGTGTGTGTGTGTGTGTGTGTGTGTGTGTGTGTGTGTGTGTGTGTGTGTGTTTTTAACAAATCAGCAAAATTACATATGGTATACCTTGAAAACCTGAACACAAAGAAAAGAGAGAGAGAGAGAGAGAGAGAGAGAGAGAGAGAGAGAGAGAGAAAATCTAGTATCTCATTATTGTCTTCCTTGTTTAAAATATGTTTTATTCCTAATTTTGGTTGTTACAGTCAATACATTTTAAGGCACGAAGTTGATAGACTATCATTTTAAAAGAGAGTTTCTCTATTTCTTTATTAGCAATTTAAAGGTATGGGTGTTTAGAGCACTGGCTTTTTATCTATAGGCACCAGCTGATGCCACTCAAAGGCTCCAGGCTATGGCTGTGCTAGGGGCCATGATGATGCAGGAGCTGAGTTACTGCATTTAGATCCAGAAACATGATTTGGTTTCTATGGACACATGTAATGAGTTCCTCAGGACCTAAAACGCTTATCAAATCGTAAGTGATCCTATGGGAAAACTCTAAGGCTTGTAGTTTTTGCTAACTCAAGTATTTGTTCCTTCACACAAATTCTTCTCTAACTGGAATAACTTCTAAGCATCCTGACCAACTGTGTCAAATCTTCGTGGGTTCAACTCAAAATACAGCTCTATTGCCCTGTCTCTGGGTTTCTTTCTCTGTGTTAGGCTACCTTCTGTATATAATTCTGTAATAATAACTTGCTGTGTTATATTTATAACATTTGATATCTGCCACCTCTGAAATACAAAACTGTATAAGGTACGGAGGTCACAGGTTTTCATTTGTGCCACTATATCTGGCAAAGTTTTGAGAGAGGCAAGTCAAAAAATACTTTTGTTAATCAAAGAATAAAAAGATAAATGTGTTAGCAATTTATTTCCATAAATTTATATGTATAAACTATCGGAGAAGGCATTGGGCAGATCATTCTCTCTGCAGTTATTTTATGGTCAGTATAAAGTAATATTCAGGGAAAATAATTTAATAACCATAATGCATTAAAAAGCAAATAGGGTAAGATATCATATATACATTATATTGATGTGTGTGTATCTCTGTCCTTGTAGTAAGGGTTTCAAGGGAATAGAGTCAATACAGGGAACATACTTTATTTCATTGTTTTATAATATTCACCACAAAGACAAATGCACAAGAGGTCTATCCAGATGCTGGAGACCCAAAGAATGCAGCTTAGGGCCTGGAGCCCACAGCAATGTCCCCTATGAGTGGACATCTGAAAACCCAGGGGTCTGAGCTGGAAGACTGAAGGGCTGTGCAGGAAAGCCAGGGCCTGGTGCTGAAGGCTGGAGAGCTCTGAGATGACGCCCAAGTGAAGAAAAACAACAGAGCTCCTCAGGAGAGAACAGCAGGTGAGACTCAGCATCCTCTGCTCCTCCAAGGACAAAGGACAGGAGGGAGATGAGGTGCTATTTGGAGTCTCTGGCAGCCCCCATCTGTGAGCTGCAGCAGAGGTCGCCAGGATTCTGCATAAAGCCCTTCCTTCCAAGCAAAATCAGTAGTATACAATCTTCCCCTCCATTTCTCCTTTCATGTATTGGCAATAATCCTCAAGTGGGGGTTCCATGCCCAGCACCAAGCTGATTCAGTTCATTTGGGTGTTCCCACTCCAGTTGACCATTCATTAGGCCACCATGCCAGTGGTGGCAGTGCGTGACTGAAATTCCAGCACTTGGGAGGCTGAGGCAGGAAGGTCACTTTGAGTTCGAGGCCAGTCTGGGCTACAAAGTGAGTTCAGCCCACCTTGAACTGCACAGTGAATCCCTGTCACACACACACACACACACACACACACACACACACACACACACACACACACAAGTCTACCACAATCCTGTAATTGTACCACAACCTTGTTACTGCACAATCAACAATCTACCAGAAGAAACATCCCTGTTCCTCCACCCCCTGCACATGCCTTCATAAGAGTCTGCATTCTGTGCATGGGAAGAAGAGCAGTCACATTTTCTTAAACTTTAATGCCTGTATTCTCCCCTTATCTATCCTTTTTCCGTTTATATTTCTAGTCATAATAATATTTTTGAAGATGCTAATCAAATATGCATACCATTCTTTTAAGACTAAAATTGATATTCAATTTTACAAATTTAATGCATTAATATTTTAAACCCTATTTATTAGCATCTAGCACCTAATATGCACTACCTTAATTTTCAGTTGATTTCATCACCTAATGTACTATGTATATGTTGTGTTAATGTTTCCATGGGTCACTGAATCTCCATTAGTGACCTTTATGTCTTGTTTCTGTTGAAAGCTCATATTATTAGAAAAATAAATGTAAATTTATATAACAAAATATCATCAACATATTCATAAATTCAAACATAAAATATTTTAACTTCATTTAATAGTGGTTTGATTAGCCTCCAAACTCAAGTAAAAGAACAGTACTGATATTTAGGTATTCAATAAAAGTAGAAACTGCTGTATAAGTGAACAGTGTTAATTGTACATCTAATTTAATTTGGTTAATTTGTTTCTTTCTATACCTATTTGAATCTACTTATGTATGTATTCAAACCTATTTCATTGTGTGTGAAAAATGGCATTCTGTGTTTAACTATGCCACTGGGAAATCCTCTAATTTTGCTTGGTCAACAAGTACTATCTTTGGAATCTAAGTTTTTTCTTCTGTGAAATAAGTAAGTAATATGATTAATCTCTGAATTTCTTTTTACATAACAAGTCAATTGTACTCTGTGATGAAGTCCTATCAGGCATCATGCAATGTTAGAATTACTACAAAGTGTCCACAACAACCTGATGAAATTTTTTATGTAATTTATTCCTTGATAGATACTCTCTACTATGGCAATATTCATCATTTAAATTGACACCTGCAGGCTCAGTGCTCAATTAAAAGTGATTAGGAGCACATCAGAAAAAATGATAAGCCTATATGTAGACACATTTAAAAACAAATTAATCCTTCAAGACTGAATTAAATCTGCATTGGAAATTCTTGTTTACTTCTCCCACTAGAATTACAACGTTTTGGTGTGAGAAAAGTTTCTTATATATTTTTGTTTCTTCATTGCTTCATGGAAAATATAAGGATATAGCACCTGTTCAGTGAATATGTCCATGAGCTGTTTACATAAATGATACATGCATAACTAACTATGACACATGTCATAGTTCTTACTATCATTTGAAAACATACAAGCAGCTTCCATTAATATGTCATTGAATATAAGAATGCCAAATGACTCAGGGAAGGGTTCTGAAGTAGGTCAAAACTGCAGTTAGTATCCCTGGGACTCTTTTCATCCAGAATCCCTTAGTTATATTCCCAGGTACCAATGATGGCTCTGTTACATCTTTCTTTTCTCTTCCAGGGTGTCCTTCACCCAAATACGTCTATGTTTTAGGTGCATCAGTACTGTAAGGATGATAGGTGGATGTGAATAGAACCAATCAAAAACCTAATGCTATATTTTATTCAATTATGTAGTATTTGTGAATATTCTAAACTGTTCCAATAATGTATTTGGTAATACAAAGATTTTAAAATATACTAATTCCTTGTCCTTGTTTTGGATCTTATGTTTTAATAGGAGATTTTTACAATACTAAAAAACACAATGACTTATGCTGATTCCCACACATCTGTTTTCCTCTACGTGCTGTCCACCTATAGCTGGACCTCACTTTGCTGTGTACTTGCCTCTTAACTTATGTGAATACAGACTGCTACATTTCTTCTAAAGGATTTCTCACAGCAGAATCAGCACAAGATTACAAGTTTGCTTCTTCTGTCAATCTTTGTAGATATCAGAAGGTTTCCAAATAGCAAAATGGACATCTCTATCAAAACATTTGAATTATAACACTAGAAAAATGTTAATATCTTTGGAAAATTAGTCATTCTCTTTTCAATTGTAAATTTATATTACGTTAGAAACCAGTGATAGACGTTTGCAAATCATACATTCTACATACATTTTGGAGGTCTCTAGTGGAAAACTTATAAAAACTATCCTCATGTATCAACTTGATTTAGATTCTGAAAAACAACAGAAGTCTATTGATGAAAAAAATTTCAATTGTACTCGAAATTCCAGTTTCAAGACTGTTGCAGAGTTTCTCATATTGGGGAAAACCACTACTATTTTAATATTGGTCTGTCATATTTGTTATGTACAGAACTCTAAAAACCCACACAAACAACAACCACAAAACTGCTGTGTCTGGTATTCTGGGAAGCTGAGGCAGCAAGACTTCAAGTTCAAGCCCAGTGGCCAACTGGGCACTTTTCAGGAGGGCTGAGATTTAGCTCAGTGCAAAAGCCATGAACTATACTTTCAGTGTGGGTCAAATAACTAAGCTGATAAAAATAAGGACAAACCCCACACTTAATAAATTTCTCATCCTCTTCATCCTTCCAAATGGTAATCACTCTTCCCAAAGGTATTTGTTGAACAAAATTATTACAAGTAAACTTACTGTTATATGAATAAAGTTGGGAAAATATAAATGTTTTGTAGTGTCTGGCAGTTGTTTTGATGCGTTTGCTTTAGCAACTCCTCTTTTGTCAATCTGGACAACCTGAGGTACGATCTCTGATATCCCTTTTGCTGTGGGACTGCAGTCAAAGTCAGACGAGGGCAATATGTGTGCACACTCAGATCAGAATTTCCCAACTCAGAGAAACAGTTTGAAAATAAGCATTTTCGCACTGGGAGTCTGTACCTTCAACTTAGCACAAGGAAAGCAACACAGTGAAGGAGTTAGGAAAAAGAGAAGATTGAAGACCACCACTCAGAAGGAGACAAAAATTCCTTCTTAATTGAGCAAAAATGTATAAAAGAAGAGAACAGTAGTACCGTGGCACTCTCTTGGTGAGATATCTTCCATGAATTTGAAGTGTATGTGTCTACACAGTGTTCACTATTAGTGTGGATTGGAATATTTAGATGTATAGAATAAAATTATGGCCAGAAGACTGAGCTCCCACTAAGAGGTAGCTCTGAGGGTTGCTATGTAATAGTTAAATTAATCACTGTGCATTTACTTGATTTGAAAACATTTGAGTTACTTTGACTCTTTTCTTACATGCCTCCATTACATACCATCTTAAATATAGAAGTATCTTTTATTTCTTTCTTTTTGTAAGATTTTTTCTGTTACCTCTCACAGTCCGATTCCCTCTCACACATACTCTAAAGTAATAATTTCATTTAATCTTTTATACTTGAGCTGTAGTTTGTTTTCCTAGCTGCTGCAACCAATCAGTGATGTAATATTCTCTATTAAGATGTTGTCTGCCTCAGATATTGTTTTCATCATGCCTTGGCCGATTTAAGAAACTTCAAAATTTGCACAGATCATGTCTAATCATGACATGTACAAATATATTATAAACACAATTTTTTGTTTTCATTTTGAGAATACTCTATCCTGAGAAAAATCTTTCAGTTTTTCGCCAGAGCTGATCATTTCTATCAGTTATAGAAGATTGGAAAAGCAAAAAGTACACTAAAGTAACTGATAGAATGCATCATTGTGCACCCAGAGCCCTGAAATTTAATTTTTTTCTCCTTTAATCTTCACTATCCGAATCATCCTTTACTTCTGGAAGGTCTACTTTCCAAAGAACTCTCAGTAAAGAGTAGAAAATTGGAGACCTGGCAGAAAGTGAGTTCATGCACTATAAAAAAGTGGCTTATGATATGATAAACTGGACATTTTCCTAAGAACTGGGATATGACTAAGTGATCATACACATTAGAGAATTTTAAAGCTTACTGGTAAATTTTATCATAAGATGTATCATGTAATGTGCTTTTTCACAGAGTCAGCCTGAGGCTCCTCATTCCTATCTACCTATGATCTGGTGAGATTTTTCCGAAGTCATTTGCCCATTTTATATTTCGAGTTATTTGCAGTTCCTTGTTTCTTGCAGCATGGCAGAAACTGTTCTCCAGATCAGGCCTAGGAAATAGCACAACTGACCCAAAAAGACCTAGCAATATTCTTGTTATATTTCGGTATCTATCAACATGGACCGTGAATCTCAGAAGCTGAATCCATTTGTCTCTCTGAATTAATCATCATTTAGTAAAGTCAACAGAACAATTCACCATGGCCACCAAATTGTTAGACTTATGATGCAAGCAATTGGAGAATGTCTTGACAAGAACTCGTGTTGTTCTTGGTATAAATATTAAAAGTCAAATGTATCAAGACAGAGGCAAAACAAATGCAACCACACCCTAAATATAAATATTAGGGATTAGGTATGGATCCCCATGAGAAGCCAGGAGTCACCATCCCAACCTGATATGTGAAGAATCATTGGTCCATAAGAATACTCACTAGTTACATGATTTCCTTCCCTTTTTGTCCTTGATTTGGTCAATTTTACCTGAACAATTAAACTTATTGGTTGATCATTAAAAATTAGTCAAAGATAAATTGTATATACCACTGTTAAGATCAAATCAAAGGAGATGCTCAATTTTAACTTGAATGTTTATAATGGGAAGCAAGGAAAATACCAAACAAAATTCCTTCCCTAAATTGAGAACATTTAAGAAACTCCATCCTGAAATAAACCTATAAATGAGATATTTCATCAAGAAAGAAAAAGATATGAAAATATTTTGATGCATACAATATACGTCAAGTTTCAGTCTTCTCATAGTCCTCAAAAGACTGCAAAAGGCAGTGGAGAAGCATTCCATGTGTTTCCAGGCAAAACAAAGTTGTGAGAGCATAGAATTCCACGTTGAATGTCAACATCAGAGTCTTTAGTGAAAAGATACTCGAGTTAATAAGGGACAGGAGACTGGATTATAGAAAGCCAAGAAGGTAAAGAAATAGTGAAGTATAAATGACAGTTAAAGGGCTGAGAGTTAATATTTCTGTTCTTCCCCTAGAAACTATACAACCATGTTTTCCATTCAAGCTATGTATTACAAAATCTTGCATGGTCTTTAACTGAAACAAAAATCAATATTTGGCCCCTATGCCAATTTAATTAAATCAGCATCAATGGGGATACTGCCTAGGTATCTTCATGAATTTTTTTTAAAGTTTCACAGATCTTTCTAATGTTCAACTAAGCCTGTGAATCAATGATGAAACTTAAAAGATTGCATGATAATGCCGAGTTATCTTAATTCGAATGAAGCAGAGAACTATAAGTTCCTCAGGAAGAAAATGAATTATCCTAAATATATATGCCAATACGAGAGAATTCTGCAGACATATGAGTAGCTGCTGAAGAGGAGAGGTAAACTGTAAAATAAATTAAGCAGTTTATACACAGATATTGAAATACTTAGATTTTATCAGAATTATTCTCCTGGAAACCTTAAGATAAAAAGAAAAGGGAGATTCTTTTCTACACCCCCCCCAAATGATAAAGGATTCAAAGAAAGATTCTTCTGTATACACAGACCAGTGCTTTGAACTAAATACCTCAGAGAGGATTTGAGGAAGCATATCTTTGCAGCTGATATTATGGTTTAGCTCTATTTAATCTTTGGGAACTGAACTCACAACCTCATGCTTGCTATGCAGGAACTTAGGCTGCTGAACTAAACCCCCAGCCCCAATGGCTCAGCTCTATAATGGTCTTCCAAAGCACATTTTTCTATCAGGTGACTGCAGTGCATGCAGGGCATTAGTGCTGCTTTGCTGTTGGAGGTGGAGGCTGGTTGAAGGAGGTGAAGTTTTGGGGACTTGACCACAAAGGGGTTATTTCCCATCTTGGCTCCTATGGTGACTTCCTGTTTCCCAGCAGCCAGGACTTAGACAGCTTCCCACCTCCCAGTCCTTTCCATGGGTGCTTTCAGTGTGGGGGCCTGCAGAAGGTGGACCAGAACTTCAAAACATGAAACTGACACTGTGGCTGTCCTAGGCATTAACAGAGAAGCCACTGTCATTCTTTCATTATTTAATAAACTAATTCATTATTAGATGATACAATTACTTCTGTCAATCCTTTGCCCTTTATTAATTTCTAAGCAGTCTACTTTTTTTTTTTTTACCATATTTCTGACCATCCTGTTTCCCAATCTGTCTTTGAATATGAAAATTAATTAGATATTTAAATCCTTTTTTTCTGGTCTGATCCATTAATTGACTTCTTCATATACCAACTTTTCACTTTAGTGTTCACTAGTATATTACACAGGTTTTTCTCATGAGCTTTAAATTTTATTATTATTTTTTTGTACCAGTCATCAAACTCAAGACATTGTGCTTGCCAAGCAGGCACTTTGCTCTTTTAAGTATTCTTGGTAAATAAGTTTATTTTTAAATCTATGCCAACTCTTAATTTTTAAAAGTCTTAAAAATATTAAGGTTAAATTTCATAATACACAATGATAAGTTTCAGTTCAGGGTCCTGGTACAAGCATTTAACATAATCTTGATAATGTTCAAGCGTTCTGATATTCCTTCCCTTCTACCAACCCCCTTTTTCCTAGCCAAAAAACTCTCTCTGTTTTCCTGTCATCTTTTATTTGTTTGTATATTTGTTTATGTATTTATGCATTTATACATTTTTATTTATTTTATTTTTCATTAAGAGAAAATGTGGTATTTTATTTTGTGACTCTGGTTGATTGCACTTAATATATTGGTCTCCAGTTCCACCAGTTTTATTACTTTATAGATGGATTATATATATATATATATATATATATATATATATATATATATGACATTTCCTTTACCTATTCGTCTGTTGATGTCATCTAGGCTGTTTCCAAAGCTTAGCTACAGTGAAGTGTACCACTGTACATATGGACATAAATGAATACTACCTTTAATTTTTTTTTTCTGAACATGTTCAGGAGAGTTATAACTGGATCAAATGGTATTCATATGTTTAGTGTTTTGAAAACATTCCGTGCTGATCTGTGTGGCTGTACTAGCTTGCATTCCCACCAACAATGTAGGGACTTCTTTGTTACTTTGTATCTGTATCAGCATTAATTGCTTTTTGTGTTACTGATGATAGCCACTTCTGACTGGGGTGAGATGTAGTTCAAATTAGTTTGGATTTGAAGTTTCCTAATGGCTAAAGTTGTTGAACATTATTTTTTCATGTATTTATTTGCCATTTGTATTTCTTTTACAAAGTATATTTACCCAGTTTTGGTTGGGTTATTTGGTTTGGGGATTAATTGCTTAAATTCACTGTACTAAGACTCCATTATAATAGTAGCCCGCAAAGATTTGTGAACAATCTGGGTTTATATCGAGGTTTTCAACTTAGTATAGCTGGGAGATAAGGACCTAGTTTCAAACTTCCCATACAGACATCCAGTCTCTCTAGCACCATTTGTTAAAGAAGCTGTCTTTTTTTCCTAGAATATATTTTTGGCACCTTTGTTAAAAGCATTTTGTTTAACACAATGAATGAGAAAGGGCATCCTCTCTTAATCTTCCTGTATGATGTAGAACTTGAACCTCACGAAAGACTAAACGTACAAAAGATGGAAGTAAAACATTATGAATATGAAGGCAGATTTTAAATTATCCCTCTTTGCTGATGATGTGATTCTTTACACAGAAGTCACAAAACACTACACATGATGACTTTTTCGTTTGTTTTAATTTTAAAAGCAAACAAACAAATAAGATAGAAATACAGAAATTTAAAAAAAGAAATAGGAAATTGACATTAGTTAATATATAGCATATTGTTATCTTGAAAGTAGTTGTCCAGATTACAAGATTTAGGCATAAAAAATGATCAAACAATCAGACATTGAAAATACAAACTATTCTTGATGAACAGAGATTAGTAGTATAGCTATCTATCCTGAATATATTTGTATACACACAAAAAGAAAAAAAAGAATATATATATATATATATATATATATATATATATATATATCTGAAGACTTAAATCTGATAAATTCAGCAAAGTGTCAAGATACAAATTCAACCCACAGCAATCAACTGGCATATGTCGACAATAAACCCACTGAGAAAAAAATCTGGAAAATAATTCCATTTATAATAGCTTCAAAAAAGTAAATACAAGTCAGTCAGCCTAACGAAAGAGGTGAGAGACATGTACAATGAAGACTACAAAATACTGAAAAAAGTGAAAAAGACATTACACAGACGGCTTTCCTTGTAATATAATGTAATGTGAAAATGGTCATACCTCTGTAGATTCAGTGAAATCCTTATTAAATACTAGAACATTTTTCTTAGAAAAGAAAAAGTTCTCCAATTCATATAGAATCTGAAAACGTACATGACAGCTTCATAGTCCTGACAACAAAACAAAACAAAACAAATCAACAACAACAAAAAAATGTTAGAGGCATCACAATATCAAATGTCAAGTCATACTATCAAGCCAAAGGAAAGCAACATGAAACAGGAAAGTAGACCAGTGAGCAGAGATCTATGGCCCCACTGCCCCAGCTTCTATAAACTGAGTATCCTGACGCTATAATACAACAGCTGCTTCTTCCTCACAATGTTGAGATTTATGAGAGAAAATCAATGCACAATAAACATCAGGGCTGAGAGTCATGATTTCCATCTAACACTAAGATTTTTCTTTACTGTCTCTAACATTTATTTCTCTACGTTTGCCTAATCCTTCTGAAATTCTACCACTTTTTAATTATTGATTAGGAGACTTTCTCAGACTTTTTCTTACTTGGGAACTTTGGCAGTCTTGAAAGTTACTGGTCTGTTTCTTTGCAAGCTTGGACTTTGTGAAGTTTTTCTAAAGATTCAATATAGGAATTGGGGTTTCTGTAGGGAAATTATGGAAAAACATTATTTTCATTGCAGCAAACAAGGTACGATGAATCAGGATAACTCATCATTGTTGATGCTAGTCATACTCAGGCATTGCTTGCTGACTTTCTTTACCACAAATGTATTTACTTTTCTGTCTTCCAAATCTGCATTAAGCAGTCACTGTGCACAGCCCATCTCTACCACTTTGTTGAAAGAATATCTTCCAAAATTATTTGGAATTCTTATAGTAGGAGTGTTTGCAGTAGACCCTTTTCCTGACAAATTATTGAGATTCAATTACAAAGAAAGATTGTGTGCACTTAATGGTGATATGTTATGATGATTTAATACATATATACCTCTAAATGATCAGTTATTAAATTAACACATAATTACTTCAATTGGTTGCCTTTTTGTGATGAGAATAGTTAAAATCAAATGTGTTCAGAAATTTCAAATGAATAACAGTAATTCACTGCAATTACCATGCTATACATTGAATCTCCAAAACTTACTGCAAAAGATTTTAATTGCTTTTCCAAGATATATCCATTTCATATATTCTGTGTCCTCGATTCTACATTATAAACAAAAATTTCTTGTGAAAGCAAATATTTGTCTTTGTTTAAAATGTTTGTATACAGCCCCACTAATAGAAACATAAAATCTAAATACAAATCAAATATAACATCATATGTATTCTGTTATGCCATACCAGTGAATCTCAGTTCTGGCTCACATTGAGCTGTCAAGTTGCTGTGGGGCTTATGGGTGCCTAGTTTCCACTCTAGAGCTCTGCAATTTATTAGTGAAACATGCCTTTGAAATATTTTAGTATGTATTACCTCTTCATTATTATAAAATATGTATTCTCACACTATTTTTCATGAAAGTCATCATCCTGATAATTATATTTTCTTATTATTTTATTCATACATTTTCTTTTTTTAGCTGATTAGAGCTAGTGATTGTCTTTTGATAATTGGCAAGTACTTGGACACATATTAGAAAAATTTCAATTCCCTCTCATTTCTACATTTTCAGTAAAGTGTTTCTGCAGACCTGAAGAAAATGTAATTACTTTATAATCAAGAAATGTATTTTATTGCCATTTCATACCTCCAGAGAAATAAAAATTTCTAATCTAAAACATTCTCCAAAGTATATTGTGAAGTATCATTTTGTATAAGTTATTAATATCTTTTCATAATCTCTGACCTCATTTGCTTATATTAAATTATTTTTATTATTTATTGAATTACTATGATAGAGTATTACCAAGCTAGTTTATTTAAAATTAAATATAGATAATTTACAATCAACATACACATAAAAACAATAAAACACATAACACTATTTTTAAGGGTATATTTGGCTATAAATTTAATTAACAGCATTTTGTTTTTAAATTAGTTACATTTACATTAAAATTTAACAAATATAGAGGGTTCACAGACCAATATTTCTCCATCAAAACTTACTTATTTTATTGTACAATAAAGAATATTGCTTTTTGACTCAAATATGTCATTAAATTCAAAGTATACTATTTTAGATGTGCTTAGATAATTGGAATTTTTAAATTCATGTTTATGTGTTATATATGTTTATTGTAAAAATATGAAAACTGTAAAATATAAGATAATTTGTTTTGAGCATCATGGCATCCTCATTTGCTAATATAAAAAGTTTTGTTAAAGAAAATATCCTATTGAGATTTGCATGTATGTGTATATGTATATGAATATGTGGAAATATAACAAAAATATTTACTAATTTTATATATGGACATACATATATCACACATATATATTTCCAGTATCTAAGCAGGAGAGCAAGCTCAATACGATTCCAAAATGGAGTAAACACAGCCTTTGTGCATTGTGTCAAGTCAGCCCCAAATACTGGGTCGGAATGTCCTACAGAAGCATGACAATCAGAAAACTGAGGTTTCCCACAGCCAGCGTTCTAAGATGCTAAGGTGAAAATGTGGGTGGATGCCATGGTCTTTAAATGTAATAAAAATCCAAGGTCAAAACCCACTGAGAAAACAAATCTGGAAACTAATTCCATTCAGAATAGCTTTGAAAAGTTAAATTTGACCATAACAATGAATAAGCAATACTGAAATTTTCCTCTGAAATTCATTTCCAGTTTACTGAACATTAATAATCTTAATTAAAACCATAGTTCATATGCTATCAAGAACTCTAGAAAAATAAGCAGATACAGGAAAGTCAGTTTTAATTGACTCACCACTTGAATAGTATTGCTTTTAAAAAAAGTAAACATGGCATATTTTTTCATCTTCAGATAAATTTTCTATAATACAATTTTTTACATTGGGAACATATTATTATTTTAACTATTCAAGAAATTCCCTCAAAATTGTATACATATAGTTGCTGACTTTAGGAATTTACCATAATACAATCAATTATAAGGACATATTCTAATGAAAGACAATTGAATGTGTGTAATATATTATTTCCAAAAAGCAAATTAATAGACAACTAAAAAGTCATGTGCATTTGTCTTAAAGCTATAGGTTAATTGACTATTCTAACCTATGTTAAATATTTATTCTATCGGGCATTATGATAAGTGCTAGAAATAAATAAGTGACAGTAAGATAATTTATGTATTACATTTGACAGCGATACAAGCATGAAATACAGTTTTTAGAAGTCGTAAGTATCTATTTTCTCACATAAAAGAACTCTGTAAGTAGGCAGGCGGCTGGTGCTGACCCTGCAGCCACACAAGTCATCACGTATCTGGGCTACTTCAGTTTCTCTCTCTCCCGTGTGGTTTCATTGTCCTGTATCATGGAGCAAAATAATCAAGATGGTGTGGCCTCAAGGAGCAGGATGACAGGGGAAGAAAATTGAAAAAATATTCCACCCTTTAACACACTTTTCTGGAAGTGTCATAAAACTCTTCCCTTAATTTAACCATGTGCCACACTCACTTTAAGAGGTCTGGCGTTCAGTTGCTCTCCAGCAGGACCCATTATCCAGTGAGTAAAGTCCGAATACTACTGATGGGTAGAGAAGAGGTGGCATGTTGTGAGATTGTTAGTAATCGGTCATGTTGATGTCAATTTGTCCTTGCCTTCAAGTATAGATGGTCTTTTTAAGAGATTGATTCACAAATACATAATGAAGGGCAGTAGAAGCTGTAGGAGTTATTAGAAAGGTCTTTGGTAGTGAGGATCTTAAATGTGGGAGTTGTCAAGTTGCCTTGAAAGTCAATACATGGAATCATTTCTGTGTGTGTTTTTGTTTTTAAATGTTTCAATATACTATAGAATTTCCCAAAGGGATAGAGTAAATATGTTATTATTTCAGTGTCAGTTATTATACTTGTAAATCTCAACTAATACTTATGCAATCGTGACTTAGGCACATTTCAATTTTCCTGATAAAAATCAAGGTTTTAGCAATGGTAATAAATGTCACTCTTGTCAATACCTGTTTGTAATCTCAGCTGCTCCAGAGGCTGAGAAAGGAGGATGGAGAGTCTGAGGACAATCTGGCAAAACAGCAAGACTCACTCACACAATAAAGAAAACAAAAACAGAGCAAACAAAAGTTTTACTATGACTGTTTTACTATCTTGAAATCTACATTATTCTCTGAGATTCCTTTATTTTTACAACATACCATGAAGAACTTTCTAATCCAATGCACAAAATTGCAAAATAATGGTTTCAGCCTTTTTTTAAAAGGGTAGAATAAAGATAAATTGTTAAGAGATTTTTTAAAATTGTGTGTCCTTGACCCAGTTTACATCCCAAGGTCATGGGTGTCAAATATCTCTCTTCATGAAATGCATCCTTCCCTTCCTGCTCTTAACATTTTTCTCACTTTTTAGAACCTCTAAAGTGACCTTGCCATGCTCTGAAAATCCTGTGCTTTAGGAGTTCTGCTTGTTCCTGTAGTCAAGAGGCCTTCTCACTTATCTTTGGAACTGAAGCACAGGATCACAGCTCAGGCTTTGAACAGTGACACTTGCCCTAGGAGAAGCCCTTCTTGGGAAACATTCACTCAGAGAAGGACACTACAATTAAGTGTCAGAATTGAGACTGGATTTCCCGGAGCGACACTGGTTACAATTTTGATTTCTGGCTGTAGAACTGACACAGTGCTGATAAAATTTGGGGTGCAGTAGAGGCAAGTTCCTGACAGCCAAGCACACTAGACAGGAGTGGCACTGACCATATTTTCCTCACGCAAATTCCTGGAGTATTTCTTTCACTGTCCTTGAAATGTGATCTTTGAGCCACCTTTCTAAGGATGCTCATGGGCTTCTCATTCAACCTATTTTTGCAATATAAAACCTCAGATTCATTCTGTCCCTTGAATCTGAAAATTATGAATAATGCAGTCCTAACGGTTAATACCACAGTTAGAGAAAAGCCAAATTGCTAAGACTGAAAGATGATGTTGCTTATTAAACAAAACAAAACAAAACAAAACAAAACAAAACAAAACAAAACAAAAATGGAGTAGGACACCAAATCTCTCATTTACTAGTTTGGTGTCTAGAAAAGGACACTTGGCTCTCAAAGCCTTTTTGTTCTCTAATATGGGAATAGGCATATTATTACAAGTATGTCTACTGGAACTGCTTTTGCTCCCCAATGAGATGAGTGAGAAGGCCTGAAGAATCACAGTTTCCTTCCTTTCTTAGAGGTTAACCCTCACTTCACTGTCCTCTAGCTGTGGGACTTAGAACCACAGGCTAAGCTCTCAGGTTCAATCCTCAAGTGAAACTTCCTAGTAGTGATACCAATGTGAAGGATTGTTTGGAGGATTAAATGAGTTATTTCACTTAAAGGATTTGGACATTTCCTGGCATTTGAAGATGTTTGGTAAAATTTTTAAATGTTGGATGTTATTACTTGTGCTCTTGTTATTGTTTTTATAATAATTCTTATAGAAATTTAGAATGTAGATTCTGAGACCTTAATCTAGACCAACTAAATCAACAACTCTGAGAATCACATTTGAATTACTAAAGAACTAATTTATTTTTGTTCTGCAGATTGAGCCAAAGTGCCATATATGCTATACCTGTTTGTTGTCACTGAGTTACAACCCCAGTTCCACACTTGAACATATATATGATAATTAGATATAATGCTTGATTTTGGAGCCCGGTTAAGGTTAAGAATCACTGAACTACAAATTTCTGTGTCATGATTAATGCTAGTCAAATGATAAAAACTCTGTATTTTCATACCGCAATAAAAATAAACATTATATTTTAAGTTGAACAGGCAAAAATAAGTATTCTTAAGTTTTAGAGATCAGATGTACCCCACAAGCCTCATGTGTTCAGAGGAATGGTTTTTAGCAGAGACTTGATTATGGGGGCACTGAACTTTGACCCAAAATAAAACTCACCTTCTTAAATTGTAGGTTTCCGTGCTGTGTTTTGGTGAACTGAAAACTGACAGAGAGTACTAGGGGTTAAATCATTGTTGTGATTATACCTGCCCATGTAGTTTAAAAGGCTATGGGAGTGGTTTATACGTGGAGTTTACATGCATTAGAAATTCATGCTAGAGAAATTCTGGGATGTGTAAACAGAGTTTTTATGAGCAATTCTAATCAAAGCTCAGAAGACCACAGTACTGGTAGGAATATGTACAGTAAAGGTCATGCTCAGGAGATATTAGTTGGGAGGAAGGACCCAGCTGACAGTTGGATTAGTGGTCATGTATTTTAAATGCAGAAAATTTGTCTTCATTTTTCTTATGTTCTGAGACTACAAGAGACTACATTTTTCTTATGTTCTGGGATTAGTATTGTAAGTCTAATTAATCTGGTAGAAGAAGCTTCAAGGCAGCCTGGTATTTAGACTGCAGCATAGATATTGCTAGCCACTTTAGACAGATATACAGATGAATATCATGAGCAAAATGCAGTGCCACAAGATATAAGGTTCTTGGTTTGGGCTTAAAGGAAAGATCTTCAAAGCTGGAGTCCAAAAGATCATGGTAGCCAAGAAAATTAGCATAAAAAAACAATTCAAGCACTTTGCGTTGGAACAATTAGAAAGACAGTTGAAGGTCTCTGAGAAATTGACCAAATGCTCATTTTGCAGGCTCAAGAGCATAAGACTAAAAAGCTTTCATTTGTGAAGAGTGTCTTTGTGATGTCTACTCAAGAATTTGGTTGCATGGATTCAGTTCACTGTGTTCATCCATCCAGGCACTCAACAAGTGTTGGGGTTCTGCAAGCAAAGAGAATATAAAGGGTCATTCACACTAATGGTCAGCAAAATGACTGCTGCCCGGTCAGCCTTTCTATAAACAACCATCACTGTCATAATTCAAAAACAATAGGGTACTGCTTGAGGTTGTAGCCTGCCTTGGAATCTCCATGTAGTGCTGGTTTTTCAGATATACAAAATGCAAGAGATGTGGGGACAAAGGGGTTAACACTCAGTTTTCAAAAGAGGACCCTAAAGAGTAGGCAATTTGCCAATGAGAAGACAGTAACAGCCTTGTAAGAGTAAGGCTAACAATGCAGTGTAGATAGACTCTAGGATCTGTAAGTATCAGAAACATCGACCATCAACTGAGAAAACCTGGGTGCCAGGTGTGTGGTGCCAGCACAAAGCAGGTGCCATGTGGACTGAGACAAGCAAAGCCCCAGTGGTAATGCTGTCTGAGTTCATACCTTGCTGCAGCCTGCACTGGGTGCTGGATGCACAGTTACAGGTTTTAATGTTTTTGCCTCTTTGGATTCTGTCTTGCTTTGGCCTGATTCTTTTCTCTGTCTCTGATCCTCTTTTGTGGAATGTGAACGCTTACCCTGTGGCACTGTACATTAGAAGTATTAACTTACTCTTTATTTCTACAGGGGTATAGGCTAAGAGTTTGCCTTGCTTCAGAGAAGACCTTGGAGTAGGACATTTTCACACTGCCGGAACTGTTAAAACTTCGTTAACTCCTTGAGATGTGTTAAATATACTTTGCACAATGAAAAGGACATGAGAGAACTCAGAGTATCCCTAAAATCTTATATATTTGGAGGGTAACTGCATCATGAGGGTGTAGTCATCATGGGGGGATTAATTCATTACGTTCATTAGTTGAACATGCTCTTTGGAAGTGGAGCCTTATTAGAGGTTTGTCAACAGGGGCATGAACTTGAAGGGTGTACTTTTGTTCCTAGCTGCTCCTCTTAGTCTGTTTCCTGGCTGACATGGACATGGTATGTGTGCCTTTTCTCCATTGTGTAATTTACCCCTGCAGTTTTTGCATTGGATATTCCCTAATATGCACTGAGCTTATTACTGTTGTGAACCAAAGCAAATTAAGTTGCATTGTTTTGTGCCTCAGGCATAGGAAAGATGACTAATACATGTGACTAAAATCATGAAAAATAATTAACAAATATATAAACATTGGTACATTCTGAATTCCCTGATTCCATAAATGTGGAAATTAAGGTAAACCCCATGACATATTTAAATAATTCTGTTTATCAGGAAATTTGACTCTGGATGAAAATACAAAAAGTGTGCATGACAATACTAGAACTTCAGACACTAAAATAAAAATTACAAGAAAGCATATCAAAAACTTAATTAAAATCTTAAGGCAGTGAAAGCTTCAAAATATATTGAGGGCAATGATCTGTAATATTTCCTTTTGGTATACATTGATATTGGCATACACTTTCATTCTCTACTAGATACTGTGATATATTTTGTGCCTCTTTGGAAGTGACTGTTTTTGTAGAATTGGATGATGTGATGACTAACCACAAGGAAACACTGAAAGGCTGAAGGCAGTAAAGTGTGTGTGTTTTCTTTTTTCCAAACAGAAATAAAAATGACTTTACCCTTTTGCAATGTTTCACTTTCATGCTTTTTATATTGGCTTGGTCAGGAAATACATCTCATTCACATTGATCATTATAGCACATGCCATCAGGATAGACATAGCCGAGTGTTCAAAAATAAATCAGACAGACAACAGTGAACTTTGAGAAGTAGTATGCTCTGAGTTCTCAGTCTGTAATCCATATATTTACGTTGATTTGAAGGCAAATTTTTCAACAGTAAGTGAACATTGATAGTACAATATTTGAGAAAAGACTGTGATCACTATGATTATTATATAAGCTTTTCTTCAGATCCTGATACGTATTTTAAAATTGTTTTTTAGTCCATGTTCATAATACATAATGATTACAATTATCACGGGGAGCTTGTACATGGATGTAATACATCTTAATTCTCTTGTCTTTTATTTCCATCCCAGACCCCTCCCACAACACTTACTTCCTTCTAAGTCTTGGTCTTTTCTTGCTAGTAAAAAGTTCTATTTTCATTATTTTTTCTCAATTCTTTTGCATGTTGCTCTTTAAAGCAGGCACTTTTCTTACATAATACAATTAATTGTTTACACATTTTTTTCTGAGCATACAATTCTCATTTTCTCTATTTTGAAATGATTTTCCCTTTTGCATTTCTTTTAATGTTTTCTAAGACGTAACTCTAAGCATTGCTGCCAAAAGATCTTTAATGGAGTAACCACAAAATGGATTTTCTAATTCTTTAAATAATCATAAAAACTGGGAAAGCATAATATTTTCTATCAATTACTTTCAAATGATGTCCTCTGTGACTTCCTGGTTACTTAAAGGTTCTTGGAGATGGTCACAGGTGGACTGAAAAGCCACCTGCCTCCCCA
Source organism: Cavia porcellus (assembly GCF_034190915.1). Classification (NCBI taxonomy): domain Eukaryota; kingdom Metazoa; phylum Chordata; class Mammalia; order Rodentia; family Caviidae; genus Cavia; species Cavia porcellus. Next base: position 59,309,134 of record NW_026947505.1, read on the forward strand.
CAGACACTGTAAAGTGCAGGCAATTTTTTCCTTGTGAAGTTAGCCAGGACAGCTTGCTAATTTCTGACTTATATACTGAGGATCTGTGTAACATATTATTTTAAGAAAATATTTACTAGTATAAAAAGTTATGAAATTCAAGGGAATATAAAGCATTCATGGTCATAGTCTCATATCCAATAATATCCATAAAAGTACAACAAAATATGAAAATTTATGTGATACTTTTAAAATAAACAACATTTTTTCGGCAGGTATTATATCCCTTTATTGCCTTATCCTGAAGTAGTTAGTAGAATCTATTTGTATTTGTCTTGGTAGTCATAGTGATTACTTCATAATAATTAAGTGATCATGATTAGTAATATTTAACGTGTTAACAATGTAGATCACTATTTAAGGTCATTTTTCCGCTTCAAATCCCTGAATTCGTCATGTATCTTCATATATCTACTTTCCACTCTATTCCTGGAGGCGCTGTTTTCTCTATCTGCCTCCATAAACCACGAATTTCTGTAAATCTCCAGGAAGAGTAGTCATTAAAATGATCTCTAAAAATTGTATCAAAAGTGTAACAGGAAAAGAGATTATGGAGCCTAAAATACAAAAAGCAGCCTTTGCTAATGTTTCAAATATCCAATAAATTTAAAATAGCTGATCTTTTTGCCTGACCATTACATTTTTATTTATCTGTTAGGTGTCAAATATACCTAATGCATTGTTCTTTCTGATGTGTGTGACCAAGCATTCTATGAAAGCACCGATGAACTTAGGTATGTGCGGGAACTAGGAACTGTTTTTAGCACTTGCTATCAACTAGCAAGCATCTCTCACTGGCTGTGCTTCTTTGACTTAAAGTGAAACCTTTCCTGCCTTCAGTTTGCTATGTGTACAATTACAGTTAGGCTGGATGGCTTTTAACTCTGGTATATTTACCCTCTGAAAGTATTTGATTCTTGCCAGCAAAGTCTGAACAGAACTTACTTTCTCAGGGGAATTTTGATGACAGATAGCTTCTACTTTTTATGTACTCTGCCTCACCAGAGGGCCTTACCCTAGCCTCTCTCCATCCTGTTAAGTACAGGTATCGTAGCTTTTCATTGGTACTTACCAGAAAGGCTTTAGTCGGGGATTCTTCTGTTTTGCTTTCCAAGAATTCAAAAAATCTGAAATCCACAGACAAGAAATGGCCCTTTAAAACTGAGTTTCACTGTTTGGCTTTGCTAGAACCAAATAAAAGAAGCTCAAAGGCCAGCACCCGGGTCCCAGCCCGGCTGGATGGCAGTTTTCCCCTATCAGAAAGCACCCAGAATGAGTTTCCCGCACGAAGGCTGTGCTCTTCCCATTCCCCACCTGCTTCTTAGGACATGTGTAAAATATATTTTCTTCTGCTATCTCTAGTTTTAGCATTTTCCCATTTCCCATTTTTAAGCTCATAGAATTTTAAAGTAGCCAATCCTTTTCCTTAATGAATATTTTAAAATAATTTGAATATTCAAAATACAGCAAAATAGTTAAAAGAAAAGCTTTTCACATAAAAACAAGAACATGTTTTGCAGATCTCACACTTGTTCCATTTTTTACTTGCTTTAGTCTAAAATGACTTTTGGGTACAGACGTAAACCTAGCTACCAGCTGTCCAGATTTCTCTTCCTAAATTGTCTAAATCGAATTGTTATTTGGTGTCATAAGGCTAACTTCTGATGACATTTAGTATTCTGCAGGAGTAATTTTCTAGCATTTTCTAAGGGAATTAGAAGTTGGCACAACACTGAAAGAGTTTAGCATGTATAAAAAGTAATTTATATACTATACTGATTTAAGTTCAACTAAGAGGCAGCAGCTACATGGGAATTTCAACACAAAGTTTCATAGGAAAAATGATTGCACAGTACTAGGCACGCATGAGGTGCCATACATTTGAGATTGCTTTCTGCAAAATGGTCACTTTTAAGATTGGCATTTTGACTGGCTTTTGGGAATTTGGATTCAGGTTTTCCATCATTCCCTGATAAGAATAGCTCACTGTGCATAAACAATTTATGCAAATAGCATGCTTAATGCAGAACACCTGGTTTCCTTCTCAGAGTCTGGAATTTTAATACGGAGTAGGCAGAGGGTACCTATGTGACCAGCCTTCAATAAACCCCTGACCATCAAGTTTCTAATGATCACCCCGATAGACACTACTCCACATGTGTTGTCACTACTTGATGCAGAGGAATTAAGTGAGTTCTGTGTGATTCAAGGAAGGAAGGACCCTTGCTTGTCTGAGGTTGTTTGAATCCACCTTTTTTCCTTTGCTGGTTTTTCTTTGTATTTTTCCCCTGTGATAAATTGTAGACATAAGTGTGACTAAGTCTTGAGTCCTGTGAGATTTTCTAACCAATCACGGAAATGGGATGTTCTTGTGGATCGGTTTACTACAAATTCCTATAAAGGAAACTGTAACATATTGTGGGATAATGTTGCAAGATTTTGTCATCAAGGCCAGTCCCAATCTCCTTGAAGATTTGGTTGCAGCCAATGAGTGACAGAAATTTTTTCTTGATAGCCCAAACAAAATGCAGTACAGTTACCAGGCAAGCAGGGAACAGTCCTCTGGAGCACAGGTAAAACAAAGTTGACAGGCAGATGTATAGAGTCAGGGCATCACTATCCATCAAAGATTTGGAGCTCTCCCTTGGTGTGGAGAGAACACAGGGAAACTGATCTTTGCAGGGATGGGTGGTCTATTGCTGGTTTGTGGTCACACATCTGGACTCTACCTAGCAGGAGTCTTGTGTAAAAGTCCTGGAAAAGTGACATCAGAGCAGGGCCGTGACCACAGGGACTCCGAGGGAATGCACTCGGTGTGGAGATGGGCAAAATATTCTCCCACCACACAGCGTGCTGGTATTCTGGGCAACAGAAGTGAGACAAAGCAAAAGTGGCATTGGAGATCCAGAAAGATAAAATGCTCCTTTGTCTTTCAATGACCCTTTAGCAATTTCTACTGATAAAATTTAAAATCATATTCACTATAAAGGAAAAAAAATATATGTTCAAGAAGCCCAGTTGATGATCTCATATCAGATATGAATGAAAAATTGAATCTGAGAAGCTATGAATTTATAACTAGATGGATCATTTTACAAAAATATCTAAAGGATCTTTAAGAAAACTCCTGAGCATTTCTAACTGACATAATATAAATTAAACCATATCTTCTTGCTTCTATTTCTATCAAATAAATACAAAATAAAGTACATTTCCATTATCTCTCAGGTACGGAGACTTTGGTGGATGCTCTTCTGGAAGTGCCGATTTGCTTCCCACAGCATGCCCTGGAATTACTCGTTTTTCAATGTTGAAAACACCAGATAGTGTAATGAATATATAAGTAATTTAATTTCTAAAATTGTCAGAAAAATCACTAAACTTTCATTATTTCACTATCTGCAGGAAGCTAATACTTAGTAAATGTACAAACACTCAACTAATTTGGAGTAAAATGACAAAGAAGTAGTACTTAATTTGTAATCTGCATTTTGTTTTCTACTCACATTTTACTGAACTGAAACAATGCAATTAAATTTCAGTATTTTTTCTCTCTTTTGATCTCCCAGGCTACACTGAATATTTAAATTAGAAAATGTGCTATCGATTATCTCTTTCTTTTTCATGAAAATGTTTCTGGTTTTATTAGGTTGATGAATTCATTTCTTAACAGAACCTACAGTTTCAACTTAAATTACTTTGTAGTACAACCTAATGTCCCATGCAATGATGTTATACCTGTATTCGTGTCAAATCCAATTATGAAGGCTTGATTTGTGTAATGTGAAAGAAATTATTTCCACTTTCTCTACCATGCAAACAGATCAATTTTCTCATTAGCCTTTTCCATCAGTTCTGATTGCTTTAAGCTTATGTTTTTCATATTACTTCATTTCATAGCCAAATTTGGTACTAATTTCATGTGTGAACAGACTGAGTACATTTTAGGAGATTTTATTTATGTTGACAGGTGAATTTTATACATTAGTAATAGTGGAATATTGCTCATAATTTCATTTAGCTTTAATTATTTATATTGTGCCATGACAGGCTTCATACAGATTTTAAGAGATTACTATTTATTTCTATTCATCTTTTCTTTATTTCATCAGAATTTAGGAAAGGAAAAAAATAAGGAATGAGCTATAAGACAGGCAACAATCTAAGCCAAGAGAAGAGAGTGGTATGGCTGATTTTAGAAGCAAAGTTTGCATAAAAGATTCTAATGAGACCTCTCCAAACTTGAGCTCTGACAAAAAGAGTGTAAGCGGTGCATAATTTTCTCACAAATCCATTGTTCTGTAACGTGCTTGATGCACAAATAAATATGTGAGTGGAAAGTTTGCAGAATGGAGTTTATGTGTTTACAAAGAGAACCATAAAGTGAATCTGCTGATGTGTGTGAGTCAAACTTCCTGGCGATAAAGGGCACTATTAAGAAGATAGGCTCCGAAAAAAGGTTTTCAGAATCTCACAGTCTTCGGTGAACGTGAGACGTTTTCATTGTCTGCATATAATAACTATTCACCAACTGCACAGTAAAAGTGCCTTCTAATAAAATGCTCTGTATTAGAAAAGTTGATTCTATTCCATCAGTGAAAAACTGAAGTAATATTTACATGATGAAAAATAAGACACAGTAGTCTGGTGACATTTTTCTTTATATTATGAGTGTTCAAGAAGTTGCTGTTCAGCACGGCAAGAAAATGTCTCTTATCTGCTTCCATTTGCATAAAAAGCACTCATGTCGCATTTACCTAATATTTTTCCATCTTTCTCTTTCTGTATGTATACAATTTACATTACTCGAGCTCAAAACCTTGGTAAAACCAAACTGTTACTAGATTAAAGTCCCAAATTATATAATTTCTACAATTGCTATTTTTGTTTTTCCTCCAACAAAAAATTCTGAAGTTTTCCAGTGAGTTATCAGGATCACAGAAAGGTCATAAAGATTTTGCTTATACTGTTATACATTTTAGGACCAGTATAGTGTGGTATGTAGTCATGTTTTACAAAAAAACTGTTCTATGAAAAAACAAGTGACTAAAAGAATAAAATACCAATGTGTTCCCATCTTAATCTATGCTCTAATGTTCTCAAATGAAACTGTCCCTTCTCTCTCTCTCTCTCTCTCTCTCTCTCTCTCTCTCTCTCTCTCTCTTACTTTCTTTCTTTTTAGGAATCTGACTACAAGAAAGAAATCAAATTCAAATTAGATATTTTTCTGTATTCAAAGCATTGTGACTGAGTGACTGCTGCTGGGAAATAACTTCCGAACCCTTGAATTCATGTCTATCCACTGTGGCTTGGGTGAGACAATTTTATTTTCTATCTTAGAACTACAACACATAATTGTATCAGGATATTAACTTTTATTGAAATTTTCAAGCAAGTAAAATGGATCAGTATGTGTTTAATTTAGGTACTCCTAATTTTTTACCCCTTATCTATACAGCTTGCTAGTAGAGTACATTGCCACTTGCTTCTTAATGCTCAGTTATCTCTACATAAACACTTACCTAGTCTTCATCCTCAGTGATGTATGTGTGTACTCTAGCACTGGGAACTGGGAAGGAAAACAAGAAATTTATACAAAAAAAAGAAGACAGAAAGGTAAGAAAGATGTATATGTCATTAATAGTTGATACATAAAGTACAGTGCTAAAGAAATAACCCGACCCTAAAACAGACACACATTAAAAAAACTTGCATCAGGGTTGGGTATTTAGCTCAGCGGCATAAGCACCTGCCTTGCAAGTGCAGGGTCATGAGTTCAAACCCCGGTACCAATTAAAAAAAATTGCATCATTTCCCTTCTTGTTGGAAGTCATGTTAATTACAAGTAAATCCAAATGGTTAAGTAGTCTTTTGGGCTCAGTTTCCTTAGGGTTATATAATTAAATATTTTCTGCAAAAAAAAAAAAATCTACTAGGTACTTAAGGAGACATATTGGAAGTACTTTATTGTAGGGCTTAACTAGCAGTTTTGTACAGGCCGAGAAGTCCCATAGTGTTTTGTCTTCTAGTTGGAAGTCTAGTAAGTCTTTTCTGTAAAAATCTAAAGACTTAAGACATTGGAAAACTGAGACCTAAGGGAAGGAAAAATTGGATGCCTGACAAGCAAATAAACGTGGAAAGAGCAAAATTTGTGAATAACAATTTTTGCTTCCTTGGATCTGGATAGAAGCACTATGGAGATCTAATTTCATGGATGAAGGAAGAGTGGATTCTCTTTTGCCAAGTGAGGGGCTGCAGGATGAGCAGTAACAACCTTGACCCCTGTCCTTCTTTGTGTGGTGTGCAGTTCAACAACAGTTCTTAAGCGTTTCCCACCAGATGAGTCATTTTTCATTAAGACTCAAATCTAAGTAACATCTGTGTTAAACTTGTTCTTTATTTTAACTGAAGAAAAATGCCTATTAACACAAATAAAAGACTATTTTCTATAAATCCTTGTATAAATTTAACCTTAAGGGGCTAATTATTTGCTGTTCTCCGCATTTTCAGGGGAACAGATGATTTGTCTAGTACTTACGGCCCCAGATGGTTTGCTTCCTTTCTCATTTCCTTTAAGGGAGGAAAAATTATTCGAAATGTCACTTTGAAAGAAAGAACTAACTTTGCTTGCTTAATTCCTTTGCTCTTTTGTATTTCCCTGAAATATGCTTGAGTGGTGGTTCCACACAATTCTTCTGCTTAGAGTTGTATATTTTAGAGAATCAGTATTCTAAAAGAAGGCTAGTAACTTCAGAGCTATATGCATGTCTGGATGGAAGTGTTCCTTTCAGGCTACAGGTCTGGTAAGCCCACTTTCTTTACTGAGCAAGTCAAGTCGTATGACCAAGTTTCTATTACCATAAATGCAATGGGTTGCCCTCTACCCAGGTGATTAACATGCTAATCTCTACAGGTTTAGAGATGTTGAGGAATTAGGGATGACAATGATAAATATTTGACTTCATAAAATGCTAACCATCTTTCTCAGTTGTCCTCATCCATCCTTACATCTGTTAAAAACATAATTTTTCATTTCTAACATTGGAAGACACTTTTCTATAAACTAATGTGTTGTTTTTTATCATACAAAAGTAAATTGAAATCTAATGTATTATTTTTCATGCTGTGCATGTAAGAGCTTAAGAGGCACAAAAATCATTCCACATATTTTGTGTGTGCATGTAGAAACACAGCAGCCTGCTGAAGTGTGAGAGATCATGCTTAGTTTAGTAGTTTATAAGATTGAAATTACCAACTAAATGTGTTTATATTAATGACATCTTTCTAATACCTTTGCTGAAGATTTAGATTTTAAAATTTCCTTTATATAAACTACTAAGATACATTAGGAGAAAAAACTCAAGTATGACTATGAAAAACTGAGTAATTCCTTCGGGACCATTATCTCAGAGAAATGTTGAAAGAATTTTAGTGTGCATGTCAGGTCACCAGCTAGTCTCAAACTAGTAATTTGGATTCGCATCATTATAGCAACTGAAGTGCCTTCGTGAAGGCTGGGAAGAGGGCTGAAGAGCCAAAGAGAAAGAGCAATAACACTTAGAGGATGGAGTTGCTCTCATAATTCAGCTCAAGATAACTCAAACAAGCACCTTGCAAATGACAATTTGCAGGTGACTCAGCAGGAATGAAAATGCACAAGACTCCAGAGCCCCAGAATCTCTCTTGATGAGGCTTGAAATGAATATTCTGGAGATGTAATTCATTTCTCTCTTTGTTTCAAGAGCTGATGCTTCCACTTTAAATCAAGGATACTTTTCAAACCAATGATATCTGAAACTGTAACTTGTTTTAGAGTAATAGAATTTGTAATATTTTGATTTTAAAATACCATATAGATTTTATGTGTTAGTGACTTCCTTTAAAAATTATTTAATAAACCTTTATTTAGTAAAATTTTTCATGGCCAACATGATGGAGCATTATTTTAAAATTCTCCAACTATGTATTACCTGGATCTTTGAAAGGAAAACCTCATACTCAAAGAAATATTGTAATAATAATTAATAGATTTGAAATATTTGTTAGCAGAACAGACTATGACTTGGTGTATGGGTTTCAGAATAAAATAGAAATGGGCATGAAAATGAATCCTACTAATCGTGGGGCTATGAAAAATAAGCTAACCGGTTGCTTTTCTTTATGCTTCCCAATCTATAATGTAGGAATAATAGTATAATTTCATTGTGAATATAAATAATTATAATGACCTATTATTGAGAACATTAATAATAAAACACTAATCCAAGTACATCTTAAGATTTAATTCTACCCTTACAACTATTAGAAACTGAATTCTCTTCCTTCACTCCTTGACTACATTTTTATACATAGTAATTGTCTTTCCTGTATGAAATATTCTCAAGTAATGATTCTGAGCTCAAAGCATTTTCCTAAGATGATCTGTACTCTCTGTCTCTCTTCTCCTCCCAATGTCTCTCTGACTCTGTCTCTCTGTCTCTCTGTCTCTCCCTGTCTCTCTCCCTCACCCTCTCTCCCTCTCACTGTCTCTTCTCTCCCCACTTCATCTCATATATCTGATGGGTATTTGTTTTATTAACAAGAACATTAAAATCTATAAACCCAGTTATAGTCATCAGCTTTAAGCCTACTCTGTTCTACTGCATATCTTGTTTACCTCAGTAAATTGTACCCACTGTCAAAAGAGAGTTCACATAAGTTTAGTCTAGAAGCCACTCAATCATAAAAACATAATGATTTATTTCTGTGCTTATGAATTTTCTAATTATTTGACATCTGTTATTCTCATGGTCTCATTAGTGGATTTCCTAGCAACAGAGTTCATTCTCTCTCATTAGTACCTAATTCATCTCCAATAATACTCTAAGATTATATTTTAAATGTTCATGTATAATGATGTTTCTGTCTTGCATAATATATTAAATTTCTCTTTGAAATAATCTATACCATATTGCTAGATCGACGCTTTGCTGAATATGTAACTTTTTGAGATTCATTTGATATCCTCAGTACTTCAGACATAAATCTGAATCAGCTATTTTTTTCAGATTCTGTCTCTTTCTGTACTGTTGGGAGACCATTGCTCTCAATTTCCTCCTGATTTGAATGTTCCTTCTTCCCTTTCATAGCTTAGGAAATTGACAGTAGACACACAGGTTAAGAGAATAGTTTATTCATCTGCAGCCATACTCACACAGCAACGAACTTTGCATTTCTCACCATATTTGAGAATTTTGTCAGTTATTTATATAATCTGATGGATGACAAGCTCCACGATGGCAAGGAGCATGTTTTTTCTCACTCTAAAACAAGCTCTGTGCATTGCTCCTGTAAGTTCTCTGTAACTGTTGAAGCAAATAAAAGTTTAAATAAACTAGAAACAGTGACACGCCTTTTTTTTTTTTTTTTTTTTTTCCTTTCTGGCTGCTGGAAACTGGTTTTGAGCTGGAGAGGGAGAGAAAGAGAAAGAGAGACACAGAGAGATACAGAGACAGAGAGAGACAGAGACAGAGATACAGAGAGGAGGAGGAGGAAGAGGAGAAGAAGAAGAAGAAGAAGAAGAAGAAGAAGAAGAAGAAGAAGAAGAAGAAGAAGAAGAAGAAGAAGAAGAAGGGGAAGGGGAAGGAGAAGGAGAGAGAGGGAGAAGAAGAAAAGAAAGAGAGAGGAGAAGAGGAAGATGAGAGAGAGGAGGAAGAAGAAAGAGATAGGGAGACAATGAGATTAATACAGGAGTGAAATATGTATGCATAAGAAAATAGCAACAGATGTAATCGTGAAATACCAGGGCAAGAACAGTGGTATTTTGGAGTAAGAGTGACAAAAAAGGATGCCGTATTTCCATTCCAACCTATTTTCCACACAATAGTAAGAACAACTTCAACAAAGTAAAGTTGCTTCTATTATTTGTAGTTTCATTTACAGAACCCTTCTTACACATATGGGCTTGTGCATATCACTTCCCTTAAACGTAATCAGCCTAAGAGCTAAGTGTATTTATTATTTCCCTTTAGGGTATGATATAGTAAGAAAAGGAGGTCGTGAATTTCCTGCACAAAAGGATGTATTAAAGAACAGAGATGCAAACCCAGAGGATAGGACCTCAGGACTTTTGCACTGAGCTACAATGGACCCTGCCATAAGGAGACTTACGAAATCAAATTGGTCTGTGAGTACTGGCCCAGCGGTGAGAAGATGGATTGGAGGACTGCTGGAATGAGGCCTCATCACACTGATGAGAATTCAGAATAGGATTTTCACTTAAGCAAATAATATAAAACAATTAAGAACTTGTTCTGGTTTCAAGGCATAATCTTGAAAGAAATATGTTGTGTGATATGAGACTGAGATAGAGAGAGAATTAAAAATGACATTCACTAATAATCTGAAGACTGTAGGACTCAGATGGCCTTGTTGTGTCTCTTAGCTGCACTTATAATGCTTGAGTTATTACCTCTGCATTCACTAGTTTCTAGGTATACAGCAAAATCATCACACAGGGGTGACTAAAACAACAAATACTTATTTCTTCATAGTTCTGGAGGGTGAAACTCCAGCATCAGGCTGTTTCTCCCACAGTCCCTCAGCTTGGATGGCGAGGACAGCCATTTTCTTGCTGTGTCTTGGTTGGGTCTTTCCTCTGTGTGTGTGTTGGTATCTACACCTCTTCTTGTAAAAATACCAAGTTTTATTTGTATAGCACTCACAAATATGAACTCATTTTACCATAAGTGCATCTTTAAATGTCTAGATTCCAGCAGTATTCTGAAGTGTTGTGGGTTAAGACATTAACATGTGAATTTGATGGGGCCACAGTTTGATCCCTAAAACCACACTTTCCACAGACATTTGGAAATATACTACAGTTTATAGAAGTTTATTAACTGGTGCTAATCAGGCTCAATTTGTGAAAACTTACTGTGTTCTATTTCTTTGTTTTTGTTCCCCTCTGGAAAGCAGTAGACCAGGTATTTGGATATTTTCTAACCTATAATCTGATTGTGCTCCTGGTTGAAACATGGGAGACAAACCGATATGATGATTACTGATGAGTTGGCAATATATTGGGACCAAGAAAGAAATAAGATTATCTAAACTTGAAATTTGTGGCTAATTGATTGCTATTTCTGTGAGACAAGAACCTCCAGGATTGAATCTGTCATGTGACAAACTTATTGTCCAATTAATGATCAAACTCTTCCTTTATCAGACATACCCGATTTGATACAGAACACCAATTCTGAAAAAAAATTAAGTAGATATGTGTTTCTGTAAAGATGGATCCCTTCGTCATTCAGGAAGGAAAACATGCTTAGTGTGTATGTCAGTTCTGAAAATGGTTTTCTCAGCAGGGTGATTAACTATTTAAAACGGATTACCATTTCTCACAATGAGAACTGAAGGGATAAGCCAACTTCCAGAATGATGTATTTAATCTTAAATTGAGAACATAAGTGAAGTCAGTCACTTGTGACCCTGAATTGAGTCAAACTGAGAAGCTAACCTCCTTAGGATCAGTCATTTTACTCACATGAGAAAGGTACAGGAAAGCAAGGGTACTACATTCAGCAACGGCCTGGTGCATTCATGTCCAGTTATGAGCTATATGATCTTATTTGCAAACAAGATCTTTGCAGATGCAATCGCATTAACATGAAGTCATATTTGGCAAAAGCAGGATTTCAAACAGTATGCCTTTGTCAGAGAAGAGTCACATGGGAAATGCCCAGTATCAACTGAGACAGAGACAGAAGTGACAGTTTTAAACCAAAGGAAATCAAGGATTAGCAGCAGTCACCCGAAACTAGAAAGAAACAGGTTATGGTGCTTGCAGACAAGGATGGCATTATTGATGACAGAGTTTTAGGCATTTAAACTCCAAAATGGTAAAGTTATAAATTTCCTGATTTTTAAAAACTGTTCAAGTTGTAGAACTTTTCCATGGTAGCACATGAAAGCTAATACTGTGGCATTTCCCCAGCAACAGCAGGGTGAGCAACAGGAAGAACCTGGCTCCTTGGTGATGCCAGGGAATCAGGGATAAAGCTCCAGGACCGTTGGTCTTTTGTTACGAAGGCATTTTTATTTCCTGTAATTTCAGCCAATGATAGATGACTTGTTAATAAGCTATTGCTGAGAATTACCAAATGGACTGTAATATTAGGGGCATTAGGTATTTTGGGAGGAATGGCAGTTGGAATAGCTTGGAATTTCCTATGCTGGTCAAACAGGTGGGGGATCAAGTGTGGAGATTTGGGAGCTTAACGTAAATGTGACCTCCTGTGTTCTGGCAGTCTGCTGGAGCTTTGCACTTATCATTTACATTCTGGTACTTAGTGTCACCCCACTGCTAAACCAGACTGGTGTGGCCTGGGGAAATGCTACTGACATTTGCTTGGTGGCCAAGCACCATACAAGCAAATTACATTTGCTTTGTATCAGGATCCTAGCTCAAGTTTTTATTAAAGATAAAGAGATGCAAAAATACCCAAATCACATGCATGAAAACAAAATGTCTGCTTCTTCAGATAGTTCTATTTTTGTTTCTATAATTCTGCTCACCAACTGCATGTATAACCTTTCTTTAAATTTGCAAAATAATTCAGAAGTTTTCATGCTGCCAATTGCTAATCAAACCTTCTTCATCAACATCCACGCCCTCTTTCCATTTGTCATTTTATTCATGCATTGCAAACAGTGGCTCATGCGGCTTCTTCTCTGCCTCAGGAAAACAACAGGCTGTGGAACCAAGGGGAAGCTTATTAGCAGCTAAAAGCTCATTTTTAATGCTACCTAATCAGGTTGCCGACTCACTTAAATTATAAACCTTAAGAAAAAAAAAATCCTCACTTAATCACTCAGATATTGGTGTGCCTTGTCAAGCAGTGCCTTTAATATTGAGTCTTCCTCTCAAAGAGTTCAAGTACGAACCCTTTGCCAGAATAAATTGGTAAACCTGTTTCTTTCTCAGTGCATATGGTGAAAACCTATGAGGTCTGTCTCATTATATAAGTGTATTTGGCTGCTATTTTATATTCATCCAGACTATGCTATAAAGTAAGAGCAAGTATCAGTTCCAAAAATGAAACTAAAAAATATAAAATAAAATAAAGACTGGACATTTTCGTGAATAACTATCCCATATGTGGTCTTCTCAATTTTGACAGGCTTGCTAAATTGATTTCATTTATTTTGTCTCATGTCATTTTCTTATACTAATCATTCATCCTGGAAGTTAATGAATGAAGATTCAGGTGCTTGAAATATTCATATTCTAAATACATTTTAAAGTTACAGTTTTTCTGAAGATATTTTAGAGAACTTAGAATATTTGTAATCATGAATGTGTTTTCATTTTTCAAGAAAATGGAAGATCTGTAGCAATGTTTTTTTTTTTTATTTTTCTGCAATTCATTTCTGAAAAAAATGTTTGATCACTGACTAAAAGACGTATTTCATTTCAACATGGATTCAACACGTCTATGCCATGCAGTCTGACTTACAGTATGACATCACCATGGGGCATCAGGCCATGACTTCACTGATCATGTAAAATGATTTCAAGAGTCACATGTGATTATCCATGGAGCATCTAACATTCTTAGAACTGCCTCTGACAATTGCAAAGAAATCATTGCTTCCCTTCGGAGTTATAAACACTCTAATCAATCTGTAATGTTCCAACTGATTTATTTTTTAATGTATGAATTATAGAATTGATATTAGAGAAAACTTACGACTTTGCTGTCTGAGAAAAAGGAGTAGTCAATTCTTTTCTTGTCTTTGATAAGGTTGTTTGGGGGAAGATTTTAGCAGTCCCCATGTTTTCCCTTGTAAATTCTTCATTGAGACTATCCTTTTATAACATAAAAAAGTTTAGAACTTTCCTTTTCCTCCATGATCGTCTTTTAAATCTTAGAAAATAGCTAATATTTTCAGTTAAAATATCCTTAGAGACAAAATGAGTCTATCATCATCATCCATACTCATTCTGTTTTAATATTTTATAATTGTGATGTTTAGTATTAAATTTACTATCCCAGTTGATATAACCAACAAACGATTAGGGAGTATTAAAAATCTCCCACAGTATATGGAGTCTCACAAAATAATTTTGAGGACAAAACCTCATTTGAAATAGAGTTAACACTTTTCCTTCCCTGCTTCCTATTTACCCATATAAGCCTCTTGAATAAATGTTATGTTTTTATCTGTGACTAGGGCATTTTATTTTATGTCTCAACATTTACTATCTATTTGAACTATCTCAGCTATAGACACTGTCATATTACAACTTGTAGGGAAAGCTACTGAAAGTAATTTGATGATATCATATGCACATTCAGTTATTAACGTAAAATACATTCCACAGTACTCTTTGATTTCATAGTGATCCCTATCAACTATTCTAGCTACTTTTTGCTTTCATGTGGTTCTATGCAGGCAAATTAAAAAGAAAATCTTTTTCTCAATAACATTTTTGCTTTTCTCTGAGAAACACTAAATTATGTTAAAAAGTCAAATATTCTTAACTATGCATTATTTGAACACTGATTTAACAAAATTTGGCTTTCTATATTCTACCCAGCCCCAATGGGATCAGCCCTTTGAAAGTATACAGGAGGTATTACTAGCAAAACTAGATCACATCTTCAAATACCCTGAGCTTCAAAACAATCAAAATAATTCAACTAGACCCCACTTACTTTTTCTTGTGCCAAAATGCCTGTGATGACTATCAAATTTTAAAACAGTTTTACTCAAGTTTTGGTTTGTCTTAACTTTGTTTCCTTCTGTGTATCAATCCTTTATTGTCGGGCTATTTTGCCTTGTTCAATAATATCGACAAAACTTTGTCTTCGTCCCTGTGAATGTATAATTCATTCTGTGCTTTTTATATGGTTTATTTTTCTTTTGCTTATGGCTTCTCAATCTATGTAGGAGTGCCTTATGGAAATTCTGGATTCCATAGCGTCTACATCTACTTTCCAGTTCTATATAAAGGACGATTAGATACCCTTGGTTCCTTAATCTCTAAGGCCTTCAATTCTGCCACTGTATTCTGCTTTCTGTGTCTTAAATTAACATTCCCTCCTCTCATTTCTAACTTGGAGGGATCTTTATAAATTATTTTTCTTTCTGTATTATGCATGTTAGCCTGTGAAGTATGTGCATGGGTGAATACGTAAGTCTGTGTTATTATTACTACAAAATCAATTTAATTTTTTTTATTATATCTAGGGTTGGTATCAGAAAAATATTTCATCTGTTTAAATTAAATAACAGTATATGAATACTCAATATGAATAATTTTGCATTACTATTCTAGTTATTATACTAGCCACTGTGTTCTATAAGTAGTTAACACAGGTCTGAGCTGTAAAGGACATAATGGTCTATCATAGAAGAAATGATGATGGTATTCCATCTCAAAAATAATGAAAACTGGTGAAGTTTAAAGTGTTGAAATTAACATTAACCACAGGGGTTGAAAACTGCCAGCAAACCCAGAGGCCTACTTCATGTGGGCAGAGCATGTTACAGTATATTAATGACATATACAAAGGCCCGTGGGTTTAGTAAAGCTTTTTTTGGATTACTCGAAAGCAAAACCTGGAATAACACCTTGAAGGAAATAGTTTATTGTTTGGATGGACCTACTGAAAAGGAGTAAGAAAAAATCCATATTAACAAAGGAAAAAAAGTAAGAGTGAATATAAGATTTCATCTTGAGCGTCCTCTACAGGCAATTTCAAGTCTATCAGCACCTCAGACACACACACACACACACACACACACACACACACACACACACACACCAAGTATCTAGTAAATGCCTATCTAAAAGCAAAGAAGATAAAATATGTGTTTATAATTTCTATTCACTACTAGTGAGGGTTGTCCAGAGGGGTAATAGCTCCCACTGTCTGATACATCAGTAATGACATTGAGAGAACTGTGGAGTTGTGGAAAGGAAGACCTAGGACAGAATGGAGCATGGCTTTTGATGAAAGTGAGGTACTGGATCATGAAGCTCATATATAGAGCACGTATACCAGCTGTTGAAATAAAAGATGGTCAGAGATGTGATATAAGCCCCAGAGGCGCAGGATAAATGGAGCTTTGGAGAAACCTGACCTAACTGAGGAACAGGTCTTATGAATGGGTGTTTGTGTACAGGATGTGCGTAAGGAATGGCAGTGTATTGATGACTGAAAGTGCTGTTGGGAGTTATATGTAGATGTCCCCTATAATCTCATGAGCTCATAGCTTTTTAGTGGTGATGGGATCATGATTATATGATACTTATCAGTGGGTTAGCCCGTGAGTGTTTAGCTAAGTGTAGTGTTGGGGGGGTGAGGAGGTGGATCACTGGGTGTGTGATCTGGAAAAGTCTGTCTCCCATCTTCCTCCCTTGATCTCCTTCTCTGCTCCTGTCTGCCGTGTCATGAGCAACTCACCCGTGCTAGGGCCTCTGCCATGTCACTAGGGTGTGGAGTCAGCCAGCTATGAACTGAAACTTGTATGATCTGTGAGCCAAATTTAACCCTCTATTTTTAATTCTGTGGGTGCCATGTATTGTGTCTCAGCAATGAGAAGGTAACTAAGACAGGTGACAAATGATGGCACAAAGTTTTCCATTGATGGTCATATGGAGAAAATGATAATTCATAAATAAAAGCAATATGGTAGTACTGGTATCTGAGAATGGTTACTATGAAAGAAATTTTGCTATTGCTATACAAAAGACAATATCAAACAAGGAAAAAAAAAACGAAGGCAAGTTATCCCTAAGAACAGTAGAGATAACTATTTTCCTTTAAGAAATGATATGGCTCTGAATCAACTAGTGATATTGAGAAAATAGTTAAACAAATACGCAATAGAGAAGATATGTAAATACAGGATAGGAATTATTCTCTGATTGTATTGATAATGTGGAGGGAAAGAGAAAATTAAGTGACTCATACATTTCAGATAAGTAATAGAAAAATTATCTTATAAACTAGAGCAAAAATAATCTTTCATATTCAGCAAATTCTGGCTCAATTCCTGAATCATTTGAATATTGAACAACACACAAGGGCCTTGGCTGGGATATGGAGTTAGGATTTTCTATAACTAACTACAGGTAAAATCCAGGAATACACATGATGTCATTCACACAGAATATACACAAAAAGAAGAGATTCTGAGCAATGCCAAAACTCTATATAGGGAATGAGTGGGAAAAAGAAACCACAAATAATATTTTGTGGAATATGGGAAAGTTAAACCAGGAGACAGTCTGTCATAAACCTGAGAAATGGCAAATTTGAAGAGGACTATTTCAAGCTGCTTTAAAAGCAGGCATTTGCAAAGTAACATCATGATCAATCTTAAGTATTTTGTATATTCAATCAACGTGACATAAGTGACATTTATATTATGTAAATAACTTTGTAGTGATCTTGTTAAGAACATGTTTTGAACAGAATGAGAGATAATATTCTGGTCATTAAGATTAAGGACAGAGTGAAAGGGAAGATAAAGTAACCTGACCAATTTGGAAAGAAGAAAAATTAAGGAATAGAGGGCTGATATAGTTTAACTTTTTTTACTTGTGTAGGGAGAAACTACACAAGTTTACATGTTGAGGAGAAAAGATCAGCTAAAATCGAAAAATGAGGGAAAGAAATGAGGCAAACTCTGAAAGGTGAGAATATACTTGGAACATAATAGATTGGTTTTTATAGATGAAGAAATATGTGCTTCTTCGAAGCAAAAAAGGAAAAACCAGACTTGAGAAAACAGCTAAATTTAGGTGTCTTTAATATTGAAGGCACACTAACAGCACAGGCATGTACAGTAAGAAAACAGGCAACAACAGGGTTGGCACCATAATGGCAGTAGCTGTCAGAGAACACTCTCCCCCAAGAGAATTTGTGACTGTGTCCCTGCACTTTTACCCTAGATCTTCAAAATTAGCACAGCTAGCCATCCATAAACAATGATTCAGATGAAATCTGGTGGGGAGACTGCTGTTGATATCTCCCAGAACAGTCACCCCATTTGTAGAATGTCTCAAATGAAGCTCATTTTGGAAGCACCATTGCAATTTAATGGCACACAGTAGGTGAATACAAATAGCTATTAAATTAACATCTTCCTCTACATTTTAAAAGGGAGGATACAGAGGATTTCAACTGGTTATTGTCCTTGCACAGGAAAGTCCTAGCACCAATAGAGTTCTAATTAGGTAATTATTAATAGAAAGGCTTCCTATACCCATGGTTTTCTTAATTTGTTCTATGAGATGAATTTTACACAATGCAGCACCAATGTGCTTTATAATTTTAGTTTCTGTCTTTAACCCCAAAATCTCTGTTTTGCAAACAACCAAATAAAATGCAGTAGGTCTTAAGTCTTGATTTTAGAAGTACAATATGGAGGGCATCATTGGGTTAGGTTTTGATACGACCATAAGCTCTAGTGGAGTTGATCTGGAAATGTCCATCTGATTTTTCCTCTATGGCTCACACTGGATCACTGTGTCCCTTTAGAAGTGAGAAACTTGAATGAAACTTGCCCAGTCTATAGCTCAACTGAGAACTATACAAATTATCTGGCCTATTTTAAGGGTTTCTTTGTTAATATTAAATTCTAAATGTAGCAGCAAAATCTGCTGCAGAATTTGGTTATCCGCTTGTTTTTTACTGAATTCAAACAAAATTTTATATCATTAGCACAAATCTGCATTTATAATTGGAGAAGTGATCCATGTCTAGTCTGAACAACACCATGAAAACATAATTTTCAACACCATGCGAACATAATTTGTGCTGTTCACTGAGAATACTTTGGCATGGCAAACTCATTGATATTCTTCACATAACTTTAGCATTTTGTTTCAAGCCCCTTTTGGGAATGTTCTCCTATTTAAAGAAATCTAGAACAACCATTTTAAAATTGTAACTTGTTTTATGTAGATGAAATTAAAGACAATATAATGGTTTGTATAGAAACTCTGGTATGATTGCTTTCTTTTTTCTTTTTTATCGTAAGGTGGTATGTATGGCTATCTTTAAGACTGTTTTGTGGAGCATCATGCTACCTCATGAAGGAGAACAGAGAGTTTACCCTTTCACAAGTGTCAGGAGAGCAAGAAAAATATGTATAAGTAAACACCTAGACAAAACCAAATCTTGAGGATGTATTATCATCACAGGGAGCTGTTCACCTGGTATAACTACAGTTGAGTTCTCCAAATACAGAGGTTCTTTAGCCCTGGAATTAGTGACAACAAGCAAAAGGTGTTCTGATATTATTTAACACATATTACAAGATGAGAATTACCTACATTTTTCAAGCCAGAATTATATGATTCCAATATTTGATTCAGTTTTGTCAATTCTTGTGCTAAAAGTTACTCAAAATGAAATCACGGTCCGAGATTGCTCCATAGAATCCCAAAGCGAAATTTCAGTCCCTGGTTCTTTTAGTGAAGTAATAAAATTCAAGCTTTGCTTTCAAATGCATCTAAAGTCTTTGTTTAAAAAATGGGTCAAAACCTCTCAAATATTTTTACAATATAGTTAATCAAATGTGTTCGTCAGGCTTCCAAGCCATAGGTGAAAGGGTTTGGCCCAGACAGGACTCTGTAGCCAGAAAAGCCTCAACCAGAACCAGGAAGCTCCTATCTCCCCCGCCCCTAGGAATTTACCTGTGACGTCATCTTCCCGGCCCCTGGGAACTTACCTGCCAAACCTAGGACCAATGGGCTACCCGTGCACCCCTAATGCCCCCTTAGGTTCCACCCCAAACAGAGGCTACTTACATACCCCCGATGTCACATGTCAGCCAGAGAGAAAGCTGGACTCCGGTCTGGGTTGCTGGTTCTCTCTCTCCGCGTTCTCAGAATAAAGGCCTCTTTTGCTTTATACTTCTCAATTTTGGAAATAATCCTATCAATAGGCATAGTCTAACATTTAGCAGCATCAAATATTAATACTGTAGATTTTTATCAGAGAATATTATTCAGAGTAGTCATTATTTTTCCTAAGAATTTAGAAGAAAATACCTTACATGACTGGATGGCCAATTGATCACTGTGACCTCACAAATTGGTGTCCCATAGCACAAGCTAGGTCATGCATAACTACTTTATTTGATGCATAACATGGAAAACTTATTTTTGAATTGTGTAATAATGTTTCAGAATAAGGAAATTTCACATAAAATCAGGATGTTTAGCTTTCATGAGAAACTGACAATTTATGCTTTTGCTGCAGCTAGTTTTATCAGTTCTTACAATCCTATTTACTCACCTGTTGTCTTGGAAGTTTGTTGATTGTGTCATCTTTACCTGGAAGACCTAATTCAAATTTTTGCTCTACTGATTGTGTAAGCTTGAAGAAAAAAATCTTAAAACTTCAATGAGTCTCAGATTTACTATAAATAAAGCAAGAATCATAATACTGTAACTGTTTTATGATGTATATAAGTTAAAGCTACAGATATTCCAGCACTGCAAATCCTCCCAACAGCATAGTAACAAGGGCCAGTCTGTTTAGCTAGTCTATTTCTTCTAAATCCTCAGATGATGAATTTAGAGAAGAATAAGGAATCTATCCACCTATTTTCTTCAGTCTCCTAACCCTGAATGATCATTAATTCATGCAGTTAGTTAATATTTTTATGCCCACAATTATTTTATACTATACTATAAAGTATACTATTTGGGGCATAGACTTTAACTATTGAAATAGTGAATATTTGAGTCTGCTGGACAATATGTTTTTCCTTTAGGCAAATTATATAAATTGTTAAGTTTGAAGTTGTGGCTATTGATTTACAAGTAAAAAATATAACATTGGAGTTTAGCACATAGAATACATAAGCCTGTGGGCTGGCACCCTATTTTACAGATCAGAAAAATCAAAATTAATCAAAATATGTGTAAGTAAATACTTAGATAAAAGCAAGTCTTGCTAATATAGTATCATCACAGGAAGCTGTTTCCCTGGTGTAATTACAGTTGGTGAACATGAAATCCGAAAATGTAGAAAATATGTTTCAATATATGAATAGTTGTTGGAATTCAGTGACATTGTGCTGTTTTAAGTCGCAGAGAGAGATTTGGGCCTATAGAACCAATTATCTTGGACTTTCTTTGCATGGACAACAACTATCTTTGACATTGGAAGTCTGCCTATGTTATGTTTCATGCTAATCTACCCTAATTCTGACTGATATTGACATTCTGTTAGATGTGGAAGCTCATTCAATCAAGATTCATACAAAGCTTGCTCTTCTGAGAAAATCTTTGTCTTTCTAAGACAGGTTGTCTATCCCTGTCCAGGTTGATTATGTCTAGATCTTTTTTATTTCTCAAAAGAAAATGTTAAGTGAAAACGCTTTGTGACCTGAAGTTACAATTCAGATTAGTTGTTTTCCTTTTAGCTGTTTGCATGAATTTGCACTCCAAATTCTACTGGCTACCACAATTACCTCTGTATGCTGTTTGCATATTTATAATGTATGTGTATGTCAGTTTGGGCTTTAGAAGCCATATTTATTGAAATCTATTACTACAACTGCCTTCATTGTTAAGAAATAATGGGTTTTTATAGTATTAATTTGCTATATTAATTGATTAGAATATTTATCTGGGATCCTTTCCTTTTTAACAATCTTCTAAAATTACCAATCTGTTTGTAGTTGACAAGTCATGATATTGAGAGACAAAGCAAAAATTCATTCTGTTTTAACCTCAAGTCATCATGCAAAAATGTTTTTTAAATTGCTCAGTAATTCATGTTTTCTCAAATTTTAATGGCAGAACTAAAAAGGAAATATATTTACTACAAAAACACCGCTCTCAAACCCACACCAGTGATTAATATAAGTATTTTTAAAATCCTAGTGCAAAATTAATTAAGCAAATTAATAAATTTAACATAGGAATATCATGTACCACTTTCTGATTTTTGAATGTTAGGACATATTTGTCACTTGATAATACTTAAGTCTGTATTTTAAAGTGGTAGGTAACTATTTCTATATGTATTGTCTACAATATGTAAATTTTCAAAAATTTTTAAAATGTTCAAATATTTGAATTTAACACTTTTGTATTGGATAATAGTTAGAAACTAGCATTAAATATATGAGTGCTGAAGTCATTCTATGGATGTCATGAATATTAAAATAAAGGTTAATATGGAATAATAGCAGATATAAAAATTCAATTTGATTCTGATTTATTGAAAGCAGTTGAGCTCTTAATTATTCACTTGGCCTCATAAAACTCAAGGTCTGTTTGTAGTGGGTCAGGTAGGTCATGAGTTCTGAAAAAATTAAATTGGGTCATCTGAAAAGTAGAGATTTGCTTGAGGGTACACACAATCTCAGAGATGAGGGAGGGAAAAAAAAAAAAAAAAGAAAGCGAACTAAGCATTAAATTCCCCATGCATGAACATTACGAACATTCCTGTGTTCGTAAAAAAAAAAGTTAGGATTTAAAGAGAAAGTAATTGAGTTCACAATGAGCTCAATAAATATTAGTAGATAACAAAATACTACTTAATTTAATTTTAAGAATCTATATTGTGGAAAGAGTTCTTGATAAGGACAACCTATTTTGGGGGGGAAATTATTTTTTTAGTCAGAATTATTACTCATAGAAAGAGAAGAATGTTCATAAATGCAGCAAAACTTTCAATCTTCTCTGTGACTTATTCTCTCGCGTAAAGCTCACTGTTATCTTTGTTGTTAGTTGTCCACTGAGTAGCTGAACTCAGACACTTAATTAGCAGACAGAGTTAAAAAGGAAGGAAATGATTGAGCGATGCAGAATAGGTGGAAAGGAATTTATGAGACAAGTGCAGGCTTAGTGTATGAAAGGAGAAATTGGTGGCTGTATTAAGATTAACTAATCATCCAACAAATTGTGGTTCGGAAGAAAGATTCTCTAATGTCAGTACTCTTAGAAAAACCCTTCATTAAAAAGACAAACCATACTGACAGTGTTATCTGTATGCAGAAAAAAGAGCTCAAAACACTAAAGTACCCATTGCATATATAAATAAACGCCTACCCCAAAACCCTCCATGTTGCTAGTCAACAAAAAGTCTTTATGGAACAATGAGAGGAAGTGTTTTAAATGCTAAATGTGTATTCCTGCTTTCTAAAACTCTATGGCCCACAGACTTTCCAGGTCTGTCAGGATCCTCATAACTTTTTAATATTGGTCAGTATTTCATATGTTTTGTTTGTGCAACCGTATCAGTGTATGTTATGTGTTTGTTACTCTCAATTTATCATTTTAATGTATGATGCCCTGTTTGTTATAGATATAATTTCCTATAAATTACAAAAATATTTTGAAATGCCAGTCAATATTCATAGAAGCTAAATTTTAAAAATATTTATGCTTTAATATGCATTCAATGTCTAATTATCCTCCCAATCATCTTTTAATACATTCATGGAACACTCCAGATACTAAAACCATCATCAATCTAAAACTACTATAACACATAAAACATTGCTATATAAAGTATTTTTTCCTGAAGTTAAAGAGGATATTTGGAAATTCTCAGAATATTTTTAAATAATTGTTTTTATTCTTTATTTTAATATACATTCTGACAAATCAACAAATGTACTAGCTTTCTTTCTTAGAGACTAAATATTCCATCTTACTCTTACGTGGCCATAGGTATGTGACTCCCTTCAAAAAGCGGGGAATAAGAGAGAGAAAAAAATGATTTTACAGTGTGGAAACCTTACAAGTGCTACTTCACTTAGCTCATCGATGTCATCTTGATAAGTATGTCGATAATAAATGTCCTACATACACTATGAAGGAAGATTTTCATGTCATATTCTTCCCTTTAACATTCCCGTAACTTCAGACAGATCATACAAAAACCTCAGACAATGACAAATAGAGGGATATTCTAATAAATGACATCTTAAAACTATCAAGACTATCACAATGAAGGTTGATACTGAAACTATTCCCACTGCAACGCTGTGGGCCCCACAATGACTTTTCAGAAATCAAGTGAACTGTTTGCTCCCACTAGACAGAGAGTACACTTTCCTTCATCTCCCCTCCAGTAAGCAGAAGTAAACAGTCACACAGCCAAGGCCCAAGCTCTATGCCTATTTTTGAGCCTTTAGTTTGTGATATTTCCATGCACACTCCTTTGAAAAACATAAAATTTCATTCTCAATAATCTGTCATTTTTTCATTCTCATGCTTTAAGCTATTTGTGCTGATGAAGTAATAATTAAACAAATGTTTTCCTTTTGGCCTGTTTTTTATTTTACTTCGGTTGTTCTTGAATGATTTTCTAACCACATTGATTACATCTAATGAAGTGAACATTTTAGTGGGCATTTACTAGAAGAAATAACTCAATTCCAAAGAGTAGAAAATAATGATATTCTCATCAAGACAATGCTCTTCTCTAGTATATGTAAAACTTTATTTCATTCAAGTAAAGGCTCTAATATAATCATTTGTAAAAACTTATCTCCAAGAAAATAACTATAAAATAACGCATTAGGCCAAACTTGAGAGTTCTATTTAAAATATTTTGGGGACATGATTGCCACTTGCTCTGCCGTGGTCCTGTGCCATTTTCATGGCTTAACATCTCCTCTTTGCTCTTCCCACCTCTCTAAATTACATGCAGATTTTAATTTTCAGCCATTTCAGACAATGACCAGTTATGGAGAACCCTAAATTTTCTTTACTAACAAAACTGAGTATCTTTCTTTCATTTTATAATTCTTCGTATTTTGTCCAGCTATATCTCTTATGAAATTATGGAATACTTTGAAGGAAAACATGAAATATAGCTACTTACATGTGTAAAACAGGTTAATAAATTACTTTAAAAATATACACTGCTATTAATACACAATGTCCTTTTTGTGACATGCACTGTAACATTTCTATACATGTGTATAAAATGTATGTCATATTAGCTATTTCAGTTACCCCAAAATGTATTTCTTTGTGTCAGGAACATTCAATCACTCTCCTCTGGCTATTTTGAATTAAAGAGTAAATTGTTGTTAGCCCTGGTTGCACTATCACGTTACAATGAGAACACATTCTTCCCTCTAATTGATTTTGCATCTGTTATCTGTCTTCACTGTCTCCTATCTCATCTTTACCCTCCTGGATGCCAGTGATCTCTGTTCCACAATCGATTTCTATGAGACCAACTTAATTCAGGAATTTCAACTTCAAGAATTAAGAGGTTTGCTAATAAATGTAAAAACCTGTAGAACAAAGGGTAAAGGCTGTGTCAGGAATAGCTGTACATGACAACCCTGATCCTGGTACACTTCCTCGCTGTTACTCCTCCCTCTTGGCCGTGGGAGAACCTGCTTCGCTTTTGTTCTCTTGTTGTGAGTTCCATCTCTCAACGCTGTACCTAGAAATAAAACAGGTCAATAACAAAATAATATAAAGCACTGACTTAGGTATTGTTTCAAAGAGACTAACATGAACAAGATAAACAGGTTTGTTTCTGACTTCTTTGTTCTCAAACCTAGTTTAGTGAGTCAGAGCCGCTCTATACTTACTTCCTTTCTCTGTCAGATCTAGAGATTTTGACTACAAATGAAGAACCCTAATATTTATCATTAATTTTTGATCCTTCAAGTTATAGTTTACCCATGTAAAAATGATAAGAGATTATGAAATAAAGATATGAAACAGGTAGCATTTTGTGAACATGAACACAACACAGTTTAAAGATGGCAACTTTTAGCTAAGTGCTCTGGAAAGTAGGTGGCATTATAGTGCTTGATAGTATCAAACAATCCAGAGAACTAGCCTTGCAATTCTTACCTTTCTCAATAACAACAGTTCTAGTATCATGTAAATAGTTCTATATATTGAATTATTTTAATTGAGAGAAAGGTTTTATGGGCCACATGTCAGACATATTCAGCCCAGTACAGTAAAGAACCTAACAAGCTACAGGACTCAGTAAGTTGCTTCATCATTAAAGTACTTAGAATAACAACACTGCAGTTTCTTCATTTATACCACGATAATGACATGAGTGTGACATGTGGAAAATATTGGTGTTTCTCTCTACAATATCCTTTTGGTCCAATCCCCTTATTAATTTAATTTTAATTTATCTAGGGGCAGAAATGCATTCTGTTTCCTTGTCTCTTTCACATTTATAAGTGCTGCTACATACCAGAGTTCTAGCGAGTGATATATAATTAGAAATTGAATGTCAGGAAGGATCATGAAAGTTTTTATTCTTTAAACAGAGAAACAAGCTTGCTAGACATAAGCCCACTGACCTCTATCTTTTTGTCCACAGCTTAGACTCTGAGGAGTGTGAGGTACTAGCTTTCAGACAAGAAGAACAAAAGGAAATCATCCTTTTTTGTATAATGGAACTGCTCTGAACGCATGACTTTTTGGTTATGTGAAAAGACAATCTGTTTAAATTGGACAGATTATGCTTTTTTTCATGTGAAATCAAATACAGTTTCAACCATTGTGCTCTTTTTTTAATTTCAATTCAGTATAAGGCAAAAAAGTAAGGTACAACAGTGTTACCTTATTATTCATGAAGACTTGTGCTTACAGATGTAATTGGCCATAAAATGTATGATAAAATTCCCAACAGCTATTGTTCACTGGGGAAAATGAAATTCTGACAAAGTCAAGGTCAAAGTCAATATATTGAGACTTTTTAAATCAGAAATCAAAACAGAAAACTTTCCTGGAATAATTAATGTTATCATTTGATATTTATATTTGAAAAGATATTTATTTCAAACTTTGAAAATGTAAGTAATTAATTAGATCATTCACAAAGAAGGCATTTTACATTAACTTCAAATATAATTAATAAATCAGGAGTATTAAATTGAAAAATAAACTCATTTTTGCAATAAATTTAGTGTTCTGTAAAAATCTGCCTATTAAGTAGACCATATATTTTATAGTTTATTCTCTAAAAATTCGGCATTTTTATTTTTATTATGAAAATTTTTTACATTTTTATTATGTCCTAGATAATTTTCTTTCAAGATTGGCCATATATTAGAAGCTTTCATTAACTTAGTCATCGAATGATCGCTGAGGGCTTTCTGTGTGTGCTAGACATTCTCCAAGCAAGATTTGGCTTGCATTGGCTCTTAAAATATTGTTACACTCATTATCCTCCAACTCTATGTTCAGTGCCACTGCTTCCTAATATAAACTTTGAATATTTATATCAAAAAATTGAAAAGACTGAAAATAAATCTTTGGGTGGATAGTGTTAGGGTAGAGGAGATTGTGATTGCTGAATATTTACTGACGTACCACACTAAAGATACAAAGTTAAATAAGATGAGCCACTCTGTCCCTATATTAGAAAACATTACATTAATTCTGTACCTCATCTATTGTGTTCTGTGAAATTATGAATATATACCACATGTTCTATGAAATTATGAATATGACCCCATGATTTTATATTCATTCATGAAACGTTTACAAAGTGGCCACTACATGAAATCATGTGCTGCTACCATGTATGGTGTACATTGTAGTGATGAAGACCTTCTCCTGAAAGTGTTTACAATATTGCAGGTTTTCCCACACACTAACCACTAACAATGCACAAACTTTTATGACAAGGACTAGAATTTGAAGTCAGTATGTCGTGTAATTCAGAAATGACCACAGTGTGAGGGAACTGATAAATTGGATATTGCTTCACTGCATCTTGACATTGGGAGAATAATTCCATAGATAAAAGTTGGTTTGATTGATAGGAAGGTGATTTCTCTTAATGGTTCAGTTACCGCTCATCATAGTAACTCTTTTATTACTGGAAAGCATTTCCAGATACCCACAGATTAAGGTAAGAAAAGTTTATTTGGTTCACAGTTTATAGAGGTTTCTATCCCTAATCCACCTCCAAGACAATGGCATGGTGGAAGATGAAGGAAATCTGCACATGTGATTTAGTTATAATAACTCCTAAGTGCACCACTTTCCAAAGCACCACTTTGAGCCCGTTAGGCTTTGGAGGGACATGGGATAAAAATGATACACATCTTTTATATGTGTTGATAAAAATAATTTTACAGGTTTTATCTGCCATCAGATTTTAAGATTATTTCATACAATTAAAAATTAATACCAATTCCTTTTACTCATTGGTACAAAAACTCTGCTAGTCAAAGACTTAAACAAACGCCTTCTAAACTGCATTCAGACGAGAGAAATAAAAGAAAAGTGGAATCATGCTTAGGAAATGGTGAGCACTGTAATTCACTGGATGTAAGATTAGAAGAAGTGTATTAAAAGAGATACATAAAAATGATGTGAAATTAGAATATTAGCAAGCAAGCATTTAACCTTTACTTTTGGTGGTCATTTAAAAAGTATTTAATAGTTGGAGGCTAAGCAAAGCAGGTGTAGGTCTGTGTGTTGTATTTGAAGATGGATTACCATGTAGCAGTAGAATTGAACACTTAGGAAATAATGAAATTATTTAAATAATGAGACCAAATAATACAGATAGTGAATCAAAGTGGCTTGAACTACGGTGGAGCCCAAAATGAATCAAAATAATAGAATGCAGTAGATTTCAAAGATTAAAAATGTGACAACAGAGTATTATTATGGGAAAAGATGAAAATGGATAATTTGGAATACAAAAAATATATTTGAAGAACAAAGAGCTAAAAGAATAATATCCGTTTGTTTTGCTTGTTCTTTCTCTTTTTCTTTTCTTGGGATAAGAGCTACTGGTATGTTTGCTTTTCCCTCCTGCTTCTAGTCTCTGCATTTTGTCCGTTCTGAGTAATTTAGCAAGACTACCACTCAAAATAATGAATAAAACTAAAAATAGATCTGGGAATGTAGCTAAGTGTGGAGGTCCTTAGTATAATCACCAATACCAGAAAGAAAGAAAGAAAGAAAGAAAGAAAGAAAGAAAGAAAGAAAGAAAGAAAGAAAAAAGAAAAGGTGAGGTTTTGCATATTGCATAACTATTAAATACTTTATTCATATATGAGATTTTCATTCACTATTATTATTATCAAAATCCACATGAACACTAAAAGTCACGAATATGAAGATAAGTGTGCTCATACATTGGTAAATATCAATAGGAGGAAAATGACAGTCAAGAGAACACATAAAGTGATAATGGATGTAGGGGAGATGCAGTGAATTCACTACAGCCTTTGAAACACTCTCGCCCTTTTCTGGTTCTATCATGTGCACTTAGTAAGTTACGCAAATGAGGAAACAGTGTATTAAACAGAGACATAGACTAAGGATTTCTCTAAGTGCACGGTAAATTTTACAGGATCAGTTTATACTTCTGCAGGATTGAGCAGGGCATAAATTTACGTCACTATTTTTTTTTTTATTTATGGCTGCTTAATAGCCATCATGAGATTTTAGATTCTATTCACAGAAAACATGTAAACTACATTTTACTTTATTTTCTCACAGAAAATATTGTTGCTGTCCATGAAGTTAAAACAGAATGTGCTCTGACCACATTGACAAATCAACCACTGTCCTTATGTGGATGGGATTTTTAAAATTTGATCTAATAGATATGAGAAGCATTTTCTGGAGGAAAAATTAAATTTTAATAAAATTTAATTTCCTGTATAGGCAAAGTGCTTATTGGTAGCTGGGCAGTTACTGGTAATGCAGAATATCACACCTATTGTTCAGGGGCAAGAAGATACATGAATTTTAAAATGAGAGTGAAAATGAAGCCTGATTCTTTAACATTTTAATCTAACACAGCATTACATAAATTATGTTGTATTTTTTGAAAAACCATATGAGGTGGAAAATCCTTAGGGTACCCAACAACTCTGGTCACTAACTGTTCTAAACTTTGCTTTTCTCCTTTTTTCCTATGCTATTTCATCTTCTTTCCCTCTTCCTTCTTTTTTCATTGTCAATGATGTAAAATAGTTACTAAGAACATAAACTCCTTTGCCAACACTGTAGCTTAAACTATGAATATCACTGGACAAAATTATCACATTGACTCCTCAACTGAGCTTTCCAACTCTGCCCTTTTTCCATATGAGATGATTTCAGCACAGTATCCAAGTTCATATTTTAATAAATATCAGATCATGCCTGTATTCAAACCCCAGACATACTCAAAATCCAAATCTTCTCATAATGGCCCAAATTAGTATTTTACCTCATGCTCATCTCTTTGAGGTTATTAATTTCTTGCATCTCTCCAAGTGTGTTGGTCTTGCTTGGCACTATGAGGCATGGAGTGTCCGGGTCTGTGTGTCTCCCCTGGAACATTCCCGTGGCCTGGCACACTTTCCTTCCTATTTTCTCATGTCTCATTCCATTAGATACTCCAAATGTCTTCTCAGTGAGGGTGTTTTAGCATCCTTCCTAAAGTAACAGTCCCCATCTACTCATAACATTTTCTATAGCCATGCACACTTTTCTTACAATACTTTTCACTTTTTAACAAACATGTGAATTTACTTATTTTGTATATCACATGTTTCCATGTTGGAATGAAATTTTCCAAAGACATAGATTTTCCTTGCTTTTTTTTTTTTTTTTTTTTTTTTTTTTTTTTTTTTTTTTGATACCAGAGATTGAACTCATGACCTCACACTTGCCCAGCAGGCATTTATGCTACGGGGCTAAATCTCCAGCCCTAAATCCCAAGCTCAAGAAAGTAGGATATTATATGTGTTAATAAATATTTGATAAATGAATGAAGAAGGATTATGTTCAGAGGGTGGTAAGAAGTAGAATATAAACATGTATAATGCAAACTACAGATGTGTGTATCCTCTGCATTAAGTGGAATTATGGCTTCCAAGGTGAAATAAATTGAAGTGAGGCACTATATTAAGAAGATGGTAAAAGTAATCAAAAACAGGAGAAACACAATGAAAATATTGGTAATTACTAAATGTCTGTGTGTGAGTTAGGTGTCCTTTCTCTAAGTAAATTATACTAAATTCTATTAAGCAGTCTGCATATTTAAGTGTCTTTACTAACAATAAATGATCGTTTCATTGAAAAAACATACAGTTTTCTTAAATAGTAAGTTCAGGTTGTATATCAGCATGTTTTAAATAAATATAAAAATCTGTGTAAATTAAGACTAAGTTATTTTAGTGCATGGTGTACTGGGACAGAATAGAAGTATACTACAATGTGTATTTGTATCTTAAGGTCATTAACTTAGAATACTAATCATTTAGCAAGATTGTAAATTCAGTGCTGCAGAAAGTGTGTCAGACTTGAGATTCCTTGGGAAATTATTTAGTGTCATGGAATGCCAGTACTGATTTTTAAACCCATTGAGGTTAAATATTTCTACACTTCTACTGTTGGCAAAAAACATAATTTATCTACCAAGAATTAGTTCTTTTATAAAAGACAATAGCTGATCACGGAGAGTTTGTTTGTAGGGTTAGAAGGTGGGATAACCTTTTTTGGCAAAGTCTATAGAAATAAGTGGAAAATAACTCACCACTGTATGATAATCATTTCAAAAAAATCAAATGAAATTTGATAAATGTTGGACTCACTAGAATATTGTTCCATTTTTTATTATGAAGAAAACTAGTATTAGCTGCTTCAAGCAACTCAACTGAACATTTGTTCCAACATCATGATACAGCAACCTAGGCTTACTTCTGAAGAAGAAAAAGAAAAGTACTTCAGCCTTCTCCTTTCTTTTCAATTAAAAAGACAAGTGTGAAAGTGAATGTAGCTTTTCAAACTTATCTAGCTAAGCATAAAACACATGGAAAGATGCATAAATGTAAAATTAACTTTTTGCTGTTCAGAAAAAGAATTTGGATTTGATTTGGGAGTGTGTTGAGCTTAAAAACATGCATAATTTACACTACAGATGGGTATATACTCTGCATTAAATGATACCTAGTGATTTCCAGGAGAAAGAAAATAAAGTGACAATCAACATTAAGAAGGTGGCAGAAGTAATCAAACACATGCCATGTGTAAGAAAAGGCTTAATGAAGTTTCCATAAGAATCTTTTTTTCCTGACTCAGAAACGAAGTAACTATTTCTTAGCTTCAGCAAAAGTTTCAGTGCACTTACCAACAAAGCACACAACTACAGCTTTAGATGTTAAAAGAGGAAGCTGTCTACATATATATATATATATATATACACTTATAAAAGCCCTCAAATTCATTATACCAGGAAGTTTAAAATCAGACAAAGAGGGATGAACCATGGAGATTTTGTACAGATGCGTAAAAAATTAGTAAGATTAAGATCAAATCAATCATAAGATACAAAACCTTAAATTTTATCAAACTTCCAAAAGCCATGAGATACACATTTGCCATTTAAATAATATGTATCAACCAATAAAAAGATGAACATTATAATTTAAACTATTTGCATTGCATTAAGAGAACTCTGTTGTCAGCATATATTGTGTTTTCTGAAAATCTCAGCAGAATGACAGAGAACCAGATTAATGTAGGTCTTTAGTTTCAGAACTGAAGCAGACTCATCCAGGAGCACAGTGCAGTTAGTGTTTCCAGGTTTGATATTTATAGTTGCAGTAGTAAAATCAACCTGGCTCCAAAAATAGTCTGTTAATGAATGAGAAAAATTGCCATTACAAAGAATAACTGAGAAAGGTTTCTGGGTGCTTTAACAGTGCAATAAGAGAACTATAAATTGAAGATACTTCAATTCCCCTGGCCCTTACCATTTTGTATTGCTCTTTAGTTGTCATTATGTCATGAAAAATATTTCATGTATATTTCAGTATCACAGGAAAGTAGGACCTACAAATGTCCATATTTTATGACACTTTGTTACTTTCTGATAAATATCTGAAAATGATGTCTCGGGCTATT
Organism: Cavia porcellus; assembly: GCF_034190915.1. Taxonomy (NCBI): domain Eukaryota; kingdom Metazoa; phylum Chordata; class Mammalia; order Rodentia; family Caviidae; genus Cavia; species Cavia porcellus. The sequence goes on from NW_026947505.1 coordinate 59,342,060, forward strand.
GCTCTGCAAATAAACCAGAATAATCATTCTGTGCTTAGTGCTTGGTTACATGAAATACAGCCAATATCTGATCACCAATATTCAGACCAAATTGTGTATGGTCTATGTTTTATAATGAGAAAAGTTTTAACTATATTAAGTTTTATAAACATACTTTTGAGAATAAACAACTTAGGATGCTATTTTTAGTTTGTATTTTCTTTTTAATTGCTTGACATTGCTATGGTAACTGGGCTTGGGATGACCATTTATAAATGTAAAACAGATACGATGATCCTATGTCTTCAACATTTCCATGCTTCAGATTATTCCTCATTGACTATTCTTACTAAACCCCTTCATTAGATACCTTTAAATAACTTTTAATAAAATTTAAGGGCAAATGAACATTAAGGGAAATACCCCAGACTATGGTGCTTGTTGATATATTACAGTCCATCTTAAAAAAACAATTCTCTGGACAAAAACTAATATAATTAAATTTCATTATCAGTGCAATATTTCTAAGTATAATAGTGAGTTTTTCAATAGGAAAACACTTCAGACTCATTCTTAGAAATCATTGCTCTTGAATGATTGTTCCCATCTTACTCGACAGTGCAGTGGATTTCAGTTCCCTAGCTGGTGGTGCATTTTGAATTGAAGTAATTTTTTAAAGTTAAGTATTATTCCCAACTCAGAGCATACTCATTAAAAGCTCATGGGAACAGTGTTGAGAAAAATACTTTTTTGGCCAAAAAATGCTCTGAATATGCATGAAAATGTTAATACAACTTAATCATCCTAAAGAAAATGGGACGTTTGATATTTCAGAGAAGAAAACTTGCAGTGGGAGCTACAGAGAGATTCTTCTCATATCAGATGCTCTTTTGAAATTCCAACAACTGTTACCAAGAAGATTGAGGTATATTGGATTATGAAAAACAGTTGAGCAGTGTGAGAGTCGGATTTATGCGAAATTAGGTGAAACATATTTTTCCACTTATTTCAATAGTGTTTTATTAATGAATCCAATTAAACAATTATCAAATATTATTTTATATTTGTTTCAAGTGCAAATACAATGATTAACAATATTTAAGAAATAAAAAGTTTAGAATGTCTATCAACAGTGACATGTAGTCTTAGTTTGCTTTTTCCTGCAAGTGTGCTTCAAGCAATGAAACATATTCTGAACCACTCCAGGAATGTGGCCAGTATAAGAAAGTGTACATGGTTATAGAAGGTTAATATTAGATGGACCCTGTTACTATGAGAAGGTGGTTAAACACTCTCACTGAGAAGACAATTGGAGTATGTAATGGAGTTAGGCATGAGAAAATAGGGAGGAAAGTATGCCAGGCAGAGGGAATGTTCTAGGGGAGACACACAGACCCAGAAACTCCATGCCTCGTAGTGCCAAGCAAGACCAACACAGCTGGAGAGATGCACGAAAGAAAGTAATACCTTCAAAGAGATGAGCATGAGGTAAAATACTAATTTGTGCTGTTATGAGAAATTTTGGATTTTGAGTATGTCTGGGGTTTGAATACAGGCATGATCTGATTCATATTTATTAAAATATGAACTTGGATACTGTGATGAAATTATCTCATATAGATAAAGTACAGATTTGGAAAGATCATTTGGGGAGTCAACATGATAATTTTGTCGGGTTGTAGTCATAGTTTAAGCTACTGTGTTCTATTTTTGAGTTTTCTGTGGTTTAAGAGTTAAAATACACACATACAACATCAGTAATAAACTGCCTACCAATCACAACCTATCAATAAACTTCAGTTGTTATTGTTTTTTTTTTTTTTTTTTTTTTTTTTTGGCTTTTTCCTTTTTATCAGTACCAGGAATCAAACTCACAAATGCCTGCTTCCAAGGCAGGCACTTATGCTGCTGAGCTAAGTCCCCAGCCCCTAGTTATTACTGTTTTTAAAAGTCTTCTTTGACTTGTTCTCAAACAGAAAGCACTAAATTAGCCATACTGTTGTCTTTGTACTGAAAATTGAAGCATGTTTTATACAATCATATTTTAAACATAGCTATTCAATGTTCTCATTAATCCATGGACACAAAGATTACATATTCAAGTAGACAATACTTTTATTACCAAAATGTTTTACAACAAAGTAATGCTTTTGCATTGGGCTGAAATTTGTATGTGATGTTTATTATTCCAGAATGATTTTCTGTAAAAATAAAAAAAATCACATTAAAAAATAGTGAGTTAAATTTATGAGTTCTAACTGCTGATTGATTAGCTACACAAAGGAGAGCAGATAGGCACAGTGAGTCTCTGTGTTCTCAGACTTACTATTAACTGTGGTTCATTCCTTTTAGTGTGAACATTGCAACAACAAAGACACTGTAGTAGTTGCACACAATGCCACTTATTGCCCAATTTGGCCAAATAAAAGCACAACGCATTCTGACCAAAAATTGTCTGGAGTTGTTTATTTTTTTCCACCAAATCATTCCTCTACTTACTGTTAAAACAGCTAGTACTTCCCCAAACTGTACCCATTATCTTGAGTTCTTTATGTACAGATACCATCTATTTCAAATGCCTTAATGCGATAGCATTAGAGGGTGTCATGTATGAATCAGCTGACAAGCAAGCACTCACTATAACAAACCTTCCAGAGCCTTGGTTCTGGACATTCCAGCCTCCAGAACTATGTATATAATAGATGAAGTCGTGGAGTATTATGTAATTCCATTACAGCTCCTTAAATGAACCAGAGCAAAGTATTTCTCAGTATCTATGAAGTTTTGTTTGAAAACTGAAGAGAGTAAAATCAATCAATTAATATCTTGGTAATGCAAAAAGTAAAATAAAAAACACTTTAATTTTTACAACCATAAGTTCCAATACCTTTGAGAAATTACAGTTTATTATAATTTAGAAAACTGTTTAAAATATAATTCATTTCCTTAAAATTGAACAATATACAATTTATTTTAATAAAATGTTCCACAAAGTTGAACAAAAAATGTTTGTGTTATAGTTTCCAAATGTCAATACTGTATATTCAGAGCAGATGTTATTAAGCAACTTGGAAGATCATTCAGTTGCCTTTAATGATCTTATTCCCCCATTGTGTATGTTTTTCCAAACATGAAAATAAATGACTTTGTTAAAAGATAATCTGGATAGTGAAAAATGTAGTATTATCACATATTTCAAATGAAACCAGTCACTAAACCATAAACATAGAAAAATATAGCTGTCAAAATAATAATTAGCTTATCTAATAAAAGACAATTCCATTTTTCGCCTCGACTACAAAAACTCAAAATTGATTTCAACATAACAATATTTAAAGGGTAACTTCTAAAGATATTACAAGATAGAATGGACTTTTAAAAAATTCTGTTGAATTATGAATGAGAGACAAGGAAACACGAGTGGATATGTACAATACCGTGTTATAATCATCCAATTATTTTCATAGTCCAGGAATAACATGCAATTTCCACTCCTGGAGGTACAGCAGGATGTTATTTACACAGTTTGATTCTGAATATATAGTAAACTTTCTTTCCATTTCTAGGCCTATTATTTTCTCTTCCTCTATCTCTAAGTTAAAAGTGACATTTCCTTCAGCCTGCTGTTTTCCTTGACAAACAACATCCTTCTTCCTTCTCCAGGGATGAACTTGATTGAAGGAAACGCGTCAAGTAAGACAGCAAAAGGCAAAAGTGTGTTTCCTTGTTCCCGCGGTGTCTGCTGTGGACTTCCCATAAGGGAGATGACAGTCGCTTCATAGGGCCCTTGCAATTTTATATTTGCCTGAAAAAAAGAGACATAAAATTTAAACCATTTACAGGAGCAATATACAATCTGCCTTGGAGGGAGAAATACTTTATCCCCACTTTATTCCCCATGCCCTTCAATTTGGCAACTTTTCTACTGAAGAATGTTAACTTTTGAAACTTACTATGAAAGGAAAAAGTCATGTTGTTTGAAAGAAGGAAGATTGTTTTTTTTAAAATTTACTTTACCATTTGCCTGCCAGAAGAATAATATATTTTGGTGGTTGAAATCTCAGTCTATCATTAGCTATTCATTCAGTTTTCACATTTTTTATGCTGCTTATTGAAATGAAGTGACTGTGGCTAGCACTGAAAAGTATTTATTGTCAAGTCCAAGAATTAAATGTAAACTGTCAATTCCTATTAGAGGAAATACGATAAAACAACTTATTTTTTAAGCAGCAATTTCTTTTACTCTAAATCACTTGGTTTAGGTAGCCCTACTTCAGAAGGCTAATCTCTCAACAGGGTGCCAACAGAACTCAATGCTGAAATGATGGTCTTTTCAACTAATGATGTTGGGAAAATCAGATAACCACAAACAGTAGAATAATTTGAATCTTTGTCATACATGATCAAAAGATTACCTCAAAATATATTAAAGATAATACCAAAAACATGAAAAACTTTAAAGACATCATGGAGAAAATTTCCCAGACATTAATAGTGGCAGTGATTACTTGAACATAACATTAAAAGCATAGATAACATAAACAAAAAATCGTGCAGCTATGTTAAATTAAAACCATTATGCATAGCAATGAAAACACTCAGCAGAATTGAGAAGTCAACTCACAATGTTTGCAAAATACATTTGCAAACAATACATTCAGAGAGAAAAGTCTAAAAAATGCTAGTAATTCTCTACAATAAGAGGAGAAAAATGCAAAAATTAAAACAAAACATTAAATAACACAACTAAAAAATGTGATAATTGAAGTGGGTTCATGAACAATATAGGAATCCAAGCAACCAATTGGATAAATTTGAAATTTTATTAGCTGAGCTCAGGACCACTCCTATAGAGACTCCCCTGTTTCAGAGTCCCACTGAGAGGCCTCAAGTGGAAAGTTACAGAGCTTTTAAAACAGAGAACCACAAAAAGACATTCTGTTGGAAACAGTTCAGCTAGAATCTTACATTAATTTTTGGTTGACACCTGATCCTGCTTCTCTCTTGAGCAGGTTAATTTTTCTCCTGGGGATACAGCTCATTCTGGTTTTCTCATGGGATTGTACTCTAGGTAATTTTACATTCCCCTGAGTCAAATACAAGGCACTAGTTAAATGCAGGGATCAGGATGGTGTCAGTTATGCCAAACTACAACAGTAATGACTTGAATACAAATTTATTCAATGATATAAAAACTAACTACAGGTTCATGAAAACTTAGTCACATCACTAATCATCAGGTAAATGCAGTTTAAAACATGATCAACACCTGTCATGATGTCTAGCATTAAAAAAAAATAAAACAGAAGAATAGACAAAGTTGTTAGGATTAGAAGCCCTTTAGTACTGTTAGCAATGCTAAATCGTGCAACTTCTTTGGAAAACAGTGTATGGGGCCTTCAAAAATTTAAAATAAATATAAAAACATGATACCAAAACTTGACCCAATAATCCCAATCTGGGTTGTAAAGTGATACTTACACTTCTTTCCATGCTCCTTGTAGTATTCATAATAGCCACGAGATGGAAATAATCTAAATATTCATTAGCAGATGAAGAAAATGAAATGTATACCCACAAAGATATATGTGGGCTTAAAAATAATTTTGTGTTATGCAACACCATTTGTAAGCCTTGAGAAAGCATGTTAACTTAAGCCTTTCACCAAATACCAATGCATGATTCCTCTTATATAGAGTATCTAAAATAATTAAATTCATTTACTCAAAGACTGAAATATTTCATAGAGTTTGAGAGGAGAAAATAATAGTTACTAATTAATGAGAATTAAAGCAAGGTGAACATGTTCTGCAGTGGCAGTGAATCTATGGCACAAGTGCCATCTCTCTGTCCACAAGTGAGCAAAAAACTGACACTTAAGGAGGCAGGTTTGATTGCCGTCCTGGAACTTTGTGATACATAAGTGGGTTCTAGGTTGCAGTTTGGTCACTTGTTCTCTAATAGTTTCTCCATCACTGCTCTGGAGGTTTGTACAGAACCTTGTGTAGTCAATAGTAAAAGTGTGCTACACTCTTAAAATTTTAAGAAGGTATATTTTTTGCTAAAAATTTTTAACACAATAAAATAAAATAAATCTCAGGCTGAGAATTAACTTTAATGTGTCCAGAGCTAATAGTGATCTTGATGACTAAGTAGAAATAAACCAAAATATCTAAATTTATGTACCTTCGCAACAAGCATTAAATTATTCACATAAAGTTTCAAACTTTGTGAGCTCACAGTAGGTTGTGGTTTAGATCAAAATGTGCTCCGTAAGTTTTATGCTGAGAGGTGGAGCTTTCAGAAGGTGAATGAGGGGATGTACTTATGAGTGACTACATCCACTGATGAGTTAACAACTGGATGTGCTGTTATGAGCGGGAGCCTGGGGGCCTGCCCCTGAAGGCTGTCATGCTCTCTCTGCCAGTCCTGCTCTGTGGCCTGCATGCTGGGAGTTGAATAGCTTACCTGCCAGAACACTTCTGCTGTGCTATTTTTGCCTTGGAGCTCTCCAAGTGTGGCCTGAACCCCCTGAATCCATGGTTCAAAACAATTTTCTTCTCTTTGAAGTTAGGGACATGAGGTATTTTTGTTTCTGTAATGAACAAATAATACACAGTCAAAACCAAACATAGTGCCATGTAGCAGGAACAGGACAACTTGCAGAATTAGTGTAAAATAATCAGATATCAAAATAAAAATTGAATATCAAATAGCTAATAATAATGCAGATTAAAGCAATAAAGAGAAGACTGGCAAATGAAAACTAAATCAGGAATTTGAAAAAGTTTATAAATTAAAGAATTAATGATTAAAAACAGAAATCTAAAAATAGAATTAAAAGAAACATCAAATTGGCAGGTAAATTTGAAAGAAAATATTCAAAATTCTGAAAAGAATAAAGTTTGAAAGAAGAAAGAAAAGTTAAGTGATATAGATGATGAAATAAAAAAGGCCATAGTGGTTGACTGATTGCATTAACTTGAGATGTTTAGAAGCTTAACTAAATCAGTTTAGCAATTCTACACCCTCTGGTGTAGGAGAACCACTCTAGGTTGTCTCATTTCCTGGACTGTATGAAAGGGAAGGAGGAGGGACCAATGAGGGTCCATTCTTTTTTTTTTTTTTTTTTTTTTTTTTGGTCTTTTTCTTTTTTATCGGTTCAATTGGGGATCAATCTCACGACTGTCTGCTTACAAGGTAGGCACTTATGCCGCTGAGCTGAATCCCCAGCCCCGGAGGTTCCATTCTTTGGAGGAGCTCCAGTTTTAGACTTTGACCTGGACAGTCTCCTGGCTTCCAATGCAGACTTCCCAGCTTCTACCTCAGACCATTCATCTTGCTGGCACAGACTCTTCAGGCTTCATGGCAGACCCATTGGGCTCCTCTTTGGACTTGTGTGGGACACTGCAAGGTGCTTCAGGCCTTGGGTTGAATCTTTGGGTTCCCAGTATGCAGACATTCTCTGCCTGCTTCCTCATCTGACTCTGTGGCCATCTTAAGCCAATCTTGTAATTTCTTATACATTTGTATATCTTGTATTATATCTGTTTCTCTAGTAAAATGCAGACTGATACAAAAGTGTGATAGCTCGGACCCCGGAATAAAAACCAAGGAAGCAAGAAATTAAAATTTGGGGAGCAAAGGCTTTATTTTAGGCCAGACCTGGTGACACAGTTTCCAGGAACCAATTTGGAGACTGCACATCTCACAGCTGGGGAATTAGGCTTTTAAAGCTGAAAACCACAGGAATCTTGTAATCGCTGACATGGTTAGGTAGCATCTGGGCTTTACAGAACTTACTGTAATTTCCTTAAAGTTAAGAATTTCTTAAAGAACAGCTCATTTTATTACAGATACCTGGATGAGGGGTAGAGGAGGGGGTTACAGGAGACTGATACCTAAGGCTTTTATAGCTTTCTCAGGAAATTGAAACTTAACCTAGAAAGATAGGAAGGGGGGGGCTGAGTGGCACATACAGAACAGAAATGAGGTGCAATGGTTAGAACTAAGCTATAACATACCCCTCTGATGTTGTGACTGAGGTCAAATCTTTGACCTAATTTTTAAGGATTTTTGAGGTACGGGTTCGGCTCGTAGGTATGCTGGTGTAACATCAACAACTTTATGCCTTGCATTTATTGTCTGAAATATGTAGTTATTCTATTGAGTATACAAGGACCTACTGTGACCAGGAGCAATAACCCTAACAATGGTTCAAGCAAGGGCAGGAGATAGGGCAGGATTCCCTTCCAGATACTCCATAAAGGGTTTTCAAATAGCTCTCTCCTCCTCCTTTTAACTAGGTCTTCCTGTAGTCTCTTGACTTTATCTCGGACAATGCTGGACTTATTTACATAAAAGCAGCATCGTTCCTGCAATGCCACACAGATCCCTCCTTGTTCTGCCGTTAGGAGGCCTAGTCCCCTTCTGTTTTGGAGAACTACTTCAGCCAACGAGTCTATTTGGTCTTGAATGACCTGAATGGTACTAGATAATGCCTGTACATCACTAACAATCTGGTTGGAAAGTTGGACAGAAACCCCTACTCCTGCTGCCCCCATACCTAAGGCTCCTGATATTCTTAGGCCTATCAATAAAGGGACAAATTGAACTGCCTCTTTGATCGGCCTGTGATATAATCTAAACTAGGAATGGTGACAGGCTCATCCCCTGGTAGGATCTCTATATCAGGCAATAGAACCGCTGTTACATATATCCCTGTCCAGTTAGTTGGGAGGAAAGTATAGGCCATATTACTTCCACAAATAAATACTTGCCCTTCGGCGGGATAAAGGGAGGTAGTCTGGTTAACTACGGAACTACAGTTAGTAAATGCAATGAACCCCACGTCAATGTCAGGGATATCATTATGAAAACCTCCTTGGAGACAGAAAGAGTCCTTGAAGCCTACTGGTTGTCCCTAAAGAGGGAGACCAGCACTACAATTTAAGTAATCTTGTTTCTCCAGCATAGTCAGAGAAACATTGGTGGGGATCACAAGGGGCATGGGGGAGCCCTGTGCCATGCATAACCAGCAATCTTCGGCCAAAGTTGGGTTGGAAGCATTTAAGGCTTTATGAGTGGCCTCTAGAATATCAGAAGTTTGAGCATCCAGATCAACTCCCCACAATTTAGGCGCATCAAGGGGTGGTAATCTTGGGAAACATTATTTTTACTAGCTGCTTGACTCGTTTCTCAACCATGAGTTCTCTAATCTTATCTTGAGGGCCGCTCCCATCAGACACATATATAGGGGCCACCCTGCTCCAGCACACTGATTTACCAGCCGTGCTGAGACATGAGGCTTGGGCATATTTTGAACTTCCTATTAATGTCAGATTGGTGGACCAATCACCTCCAACACTCCCAGCCCATGCCCTCAAAAGCTCAGCAGTGAAGTAAGTTTTGCTATCTATGCCTCTACATTCTTGTACAGAGTCATAGCAGGAGGAATGCATTTCTGAATACTAAGAACAATTCTGAGGGCATGGCCCTGGCTGGCTGCCTTTGTTAGGTATCACATGGGGCTTTAAGAATTTTCTTCAATTAGAAAAATATCCAAAAAAATTAGAAGAAAAATTTATTTGTGATTTGCTAGATAAGATGATACCCTGATACTTGCTAGAAAACATCTGACTTAAAAATATTGCTGTTTGCAGATCAAGTGATGAAGAAAAATCATTTCCTTGTGTGATATCATTATAAGTAGCATATTGCTTTGGAAAACATGTTGATAGTTTCTCAAAATTCTAAGCACAGAAATATTATATTACTCCCCAATTCTTTTTGCTTTATTAGTACTGCAATATGTTGAAATGTAAAGGGAAGTAAATTTAGTTGAGATTGCTACTTCCATCACTGCAGTCATAAATAAGAAACAAGCCTAGCCTAGTTCTGGGACACAAGGGTGGGGAGATACATGGAGTAGAACCTTCTCAGACACGTCTAGTCTAGATCAGATGACCTACAGCTGATCTTCATCCAAGCAATGTATGTAGGTGCTAATAAATTCTTACTGTTAGGAATCAGTGATACTGTATGATTTTACAATCCAGCAAACCAATCACCTCTATTCTGTCCTTTATCTAACAGTGTTGAAAGTCAGCAAATGATTTGACCTCAAACGCTTGTACAAATATAAAAATCACTGTTATTATAGTATTGCAGCTATGAAAAAATCTTGAAAATGGAAAGAAAATAGCACATGACGCAAGGAAATTTAAATAATATCTTGAAACACCACAAATTTTGTTTATAAATATATATGTATACAAGTATATTTGCTGAATAAGTAAATTTAGTAGTTTTAGTGTTATGCATTCCATTATATTACCAATTTGAAACATGTAATCATCTGAATTTATCTGCCAACTCTTTCTTTCCAATTTGCACATATTTTCTTTCATGAATACTTCCTTTTCAAATATAGTAACAACAAAGTAGATTTTAAATTGTCTTAATGATCATACATACAATCTCTATTTTTAAGTGTCTTTTTTTTAATTTTATTTTTTGGTACTGGGAATCCAACTGATGACCTTGTGTTTGCCACGCAAGACCTTATGGCACTGAGCTAAATCCCCAGCTAGTACCTTTTTATTCTATAGAAGTTCCATTAAAATTTGTGGATTTTAATGGAAGTTTTAGTCTTATGGCTAGTACTACAACATTTTGATATGACTTACTACATACACTTGGATAAAATATTTTAGAAAAAATTCTTCCTGTCTCATTGCTGAGACATAATGCCTACTACCCAGAATTTAAAGAAACAAAGGCTTATTTTCACTTACATTTTGTATAAAATCAGTCTATAGACTCCTGTCTCTAAGACAGGGTGGCATTACAGGAGGACTTGGCAGAGGAGAAACAGTCCATGGCATGGCAGCCAGAAGACTATGAGACTTCATCTGCGCAAGCTGTAACCTATTGGTTAGTGCCGCCCATGCTTAGAGTGGATATTTCTTCTTAAGAAAGCCCATCATCCACACCCAGAACCATGCTAACCCAAATCATAGGCTAACTCAGTGTCACCCAACTGTCACCCAGTATCATAAACTCATGATTCAGGCACTCCCAAAGCCCTGCCTATCAGTGTGTGAGACTTATGGTGAACACCTAGATATAAATCACAACAGCATATGATTTCTGCTTTGGAAATTCAGGTAATTGCAGATGTTTTAAATCACTGAAGAAATTTTGTTTCATATTGTTTATCATACTTTGCAATTTTTTTGTTTCATAAATAATTTCAGCATGAGTTTTATAAAAGTAGTTATGCAACTTACTCTCACTGTTAATTCTCCTTAGTTAAAATAATCTTCTTCTACTCCTCAGTTCTGCAACTAATGCTCATTTAAGGTTTTTTTTTTTTTTTTTTTTTTTGTCTCATAAGATGAATCAGAGTGATACCACAGAGTTTTGTGTAGTTAGAGAAAACTGTTCATGGCACATCTTCTATTGAAGTTATATCCATGCACACATACACATGCCACAATTGAACATTTAATGCCTTTTTTGAAATGCAAAATATGGTTCCATAATGGGACTCTCTGACAGTTTCTATTGCATTTGAGATTTTAAAGTATATTTAAATTTATATAATCTCAGTTAAAGCAATAGGAAATGATGTGGAAAATATACTTTACCCAAGACTTAAATTTCTGAAGTTAGTTTGTTATTTCATCTTCAGTAATTTCAGGTGGAATAGCAGTGAAATATTCCTTATGACTGAGAATAATTGTCATCCATTTGCCGGTGTGGTGTCAGTTTACTGTCTGACGGTTAGGGAAGTGCAGTAAAGCAGTCTTCTGCCAATCTAAAGTCCCCAAGTTTTGGTAACTATGTGTTACCTCCCCCTCTGCATACAAAAATGTATTTTTAAAACTTATTTTGAATTGCCACTTAAGACAAAAAGAAGTCATGCCTTAGGGACTGATCTTTAACAGGGAGGATCTCTGCATGTCAGAGTGAGATGGCTCAGCAGTGCGGACTTGTCACTTGCACACTTCCAAATGGAAGTTTAGAAAGGGTCTAAGCTAGAAACAGCATGCAAGAAACAACTTTACTTATTTAAAATACATGCATTATATCTTCACATTATTTCTTCTGAGGCACACACAGTCAAGTTGCACTGTTTTGAAGACATCCATTGTATCTAGTAAAGTGACCCCAAAAGTTGCCTACACCACACACCACAGAATTTGTGAATATACATTTATAGTCAAAAGAACTTTGCAGATGTAAGTTAAGGATATTGAGGTACTAGTGTTACCCTGAACTTTCATGTTTGTATAGTACAATTCCGTGACTTCTGTGATAGTTAACTGTCAGTTTGAGTAAGAAATGCCAAACTACATTGGATTCCAATAGTTCGGAGTGTGGCTGGAGGAGTTTAATAAAGACAGAAGACCCAGCCTGGATGTGAGTAGTGCTGACCAGTAGGATTGTGGAAAGAAGAGAATACAAGAAAAGTGAGGAAGGAAGGCTCGCTTCTGTTTCTGCTAGGGCCTCCAGTCTTCTCTATTTCCTTTGATGTCATCTCCTGGCTCTCAGCTTAGTCTCTTCAGCCTTCCAGTGAAGGCCTTTTGGCCTCCTGATACGGACTCACAAGACTCCTGATATAGTGAGATCTAGGGCCTTGACTTTTAACTGGATTCTTAGAAGTTCTAAGGCACAGACAGCCCTTTAATGCTCTTCCACACCTGAGTCTGCAGGCAGCCATAGTAAGCCTACCCTGTACATATTTACATATTTGCCTATTTTACATTAAACCCATTTCTCATGTTAGCTCTGATGGATACAATCTCTGAGGTTGGCTGAGATATGATGAAAGAAACAATGGTCAGAATGATTTAGAACCAGGTGCCAAGGATAGAGGATGACTTGTAGACGCTGAAGAAGCCAGGCCACATCATAGACTCTTCCCTGGAGGATGCCTTACCCACATTTTGATTTTAGCAAGAAGGAGTTCTTACTTCTCACCAGAACTAACAAAAAAATAAATTCATATTGGCTCAAGACAATGATTTTGTGGTAACCTGTAAGAAGAGTAATTGGAAATTTATTTTATTATTTTCTTTTTCTGCTCGGTTTGAGGAAACATGCACTCATAGAAACTTTTCAAAAACTTAGAAACCATTATCAATCATTCCGTTCCTGAATTAATCTCCATATGCTTTCCAAAAAAAAAAATATCGCCAATAATTTAAATTTTCCTTATATTTAGATTTTTGCTGTAATGATTGTGTTATGTTTTAACAGAAAAAAACATTTATTTTCATGGACATTTAGTTCTAAAATCTGTTCAATTTTGGGGGATTTGGTCCCTAAAATTGACATTAGATTACAAGCAATGATATTGTCTTATTACAAATGATGATAGTGAAATATTTACCTAAAATATGTATCTATTTCATCCCTCTAATGTTCAAAAATGTTTAATAGTGTTTATAAAAACTAGTTCATCGAGAAAGAGAATAGATATACTAGCTGTTTTAGTTGCTTTTCTCCCTCATTGTTGAGACAAAACATCTGATGCTCAAAGTTAGGAAAGGGAAGGTTTATTTCTTCAGGTAGAAGGTTTTAGTCCATGCTCAGTTGGCTCCAAGGCATAATGGCATGGCTGAGGGGCAGCAGTTTGTGGCTGCTGCAAACAGCAAGTGCAAACAGCCAAAACAGGGACTAGGCCATTTTAGTCAGATGTTTACTATTTAAATATTCCATTGTGAAAATGGACTACATCTGTATCCATTCGTCAACTGATAGAGACTTTTGTCTGTTTGTTCTTTCCATTTCTTGGCAATTGTAAAGGCAAGGTTGTAGATGTCTTTTAGATATAATATTTCTTTTTGATTTATATCTAGTAGTAGAATTGCTGCATCATATGATAAGATAATTCTGCTCTTAATCTTTTGAGAAACACCCAGACCACTTGATAATGGCAATTTTAAATGAACTATGCACAATATACACAGCAGGTATAGAGTGGGCTTGACTGTCCAGTACAGCTGTAACTCACTGACCTCATGTTAATAATTAAATCAAAGTTAAAAATCATGAATAAAATGAAGAGTTCTTCACATAACAATAGACATATTCAGAATATCCAATAATCATATTTGACTGAAAGATATAGTATTGGACATCACAGAAATATATTATTAGAGACTGTATGCCAGAAATGTTCTGTTGGATAGAGTTGGCATACGAGTTAAGCATTCTGGAAGCAGTCTGTCTCTCTGTGGATTTATCATCCATCATTGCTATGACTTTATGTGTGTATTCTTCAGTCAGTTAGTATGTCCAGCTGGTAAAGCATTACATCTGGGTATGTCCTTGAACATATTAACAGAAGGAACTAAAATCTGAATCAAGCTAAGTATAAAAGATCTGCTCTGTCAAATAAATACACAGGCATCATTCAATTCGCTAAATACTCAGAAAGAATAAAAACAAAGTCAGGAGAACAAAATTATTATTTCTTGAGCTTGGACCTTCATTTTATACTGCTTTTGGACATGAGAGTTCCTGGTTTTCAGCACTGGTTTTGAATTTCACACCTACACTTTCCAATCCTACCCTCACCCTCTGATTTCCTTGACAAGGTATTGCACCATTGATTCTCCTGGTTTTCGGGGGTCTGGATTAGGACTGATTTTTATTGCCAGCTTTTCTGATGCTCCAGCTTTCAGGTAACATGTTGTGGGGACTTTTCAAACTCCATAATTACGTCAACCATTGCCATGATAATCTTTCTGTCTGACTGTTTGGTACCAACCTACCTATCTATCCATTCTCTCTCTCTCTCTCTCTCTCTCTCTCTCTCTCTCTCTCTCTCTCTCTCTCTCTCTCTTGCTCTCTCTCTCTCTCTCTCTCTCTCTCTCTCTCTCTGTCTCATCCCACTCCCCGTTCTTCCTCTCTTTGTCTCTCTAGAGAAGCCTGAGTAATTCAATCCTTTAAAATTTGTTCCTGGGTCTAAATTCTCTGATCCTTATTGCTATATAATATGAATAATCTTAATAGAATAATTAATGAGTTGGCTTGAAGATTAAAGCAAAATGATAGGAAAGTAGTTGACATTCTACCCATCACACCCCGAATTCTTAATACATAGAAACTGAGATTCTGCTTATTTCTCCCATTTGATCTGTTCTTATTCTCAGAACAAGCACTTTTCTGTGCGATTTCCTCTATTGTCAGCCTCTGCTCCCTCAGGTCCCTCACAAGCACAGTTTAATTCCTCTCCATTCTCTTATGTTTTTAAATTTTTATCTTGTGTAGAATTCCCTCAATTTTTCTGCAATGTTTTAATTTATTATTATGATGTTTCCTGTCATTAATAACAACTTCAATTTTACTGGTTTTTATTTCCTTAAACAACTTTTATTCCATACATTTAATTTTTTCCCTTTTGTTACACCTTTTGCATTTTCCAGTTCTATTGTGTATTGATTAAAATGAACCTCTAGCACCAAATTATGCAGGTATAATTACCAAATTAGACAATCAAAGTTTTTTTTTTTACTTCCTTTGAGCATTAGTAACTTCATTAAATAAAAACAATACCAGGACCAAATTGAGGACTATATAAGGCTGTTTAATACATACTACAGTATTTAGAGATCAATAATTTTATTATCTTTTCTAATTGAGAATGTACAGCAATTATTTCATAAAATGTATTTTACATTCCCTGAACTGAGTCACAAGTACTTTTTTTTTTTTTTTTTTTTTTTTTTGTCTTTTTCCTTTTTATCGGTACCAGGGATCGAACCCACGACTGCCTGCTTGCAAGGCAGGCGCTTATGCCGCTGAGCTAAATCCCCAGCCCCCACAAGTACCTTTTATAAGTAAGCTATGAGTAAGTACCTTCCCAAGTAGCTTTCTCTTTTCTTGCACATTGTATTTGTGCTTCCTTTAAGTATTAATGTGCTCTGCTAGGTGCTGTCCTCTTCTGAGAGGCATACACAGAGACTGTAGTGACCCTCGGTTGTAAGAGCTGTATTGAAACCCTATTTAGTCTATGGGCAGTATCTCCCTGTGTGCAAGCTATTAAGACCCATGTTTTGTGTCTGGCCTAACCCTAACCATGGAAGTGTTTTCTAAAAGCAAATGTCTATTTTGGGGGATTATCTTCAACCTACTAGAAAAAAAAAATCTCAATGTAGAACTTACACTTCAAGTATAAATAAGTACATTTATGTATCTGACCCAAACTTCAAAAGTTTTAACAGGAAAACCTTTGTAGGAAACATTTTATCTACCTGGACTTTTGAAATTGGGTGACATTTTCTACCTGGCCTTTTCAATGTCTTGCTCTCAGTTGCATCTACTTTTTCTGTTCAGTACAATTTCTGAAGATTTCGCCTAGTGATTAGTTGAAGCTTTAAGATTAAATTTGATACAGAATAAAGGCCTTGCTCTCACTGAAGAACGTAAGGAATAATCCTAACTTCTGCTGCTGTTGGCAATCCTTGGCATTTCTTCATTTATAGATGCATCACTATCGTCTTGTTTCTATCATTACATGAAATTGTCCCTGGAGTTTCTATGTTTGGATCTCTTCTTTTCTTTAAAAAAAAAAAAAAAAAACAAAAAAACAAAAAAACAAAAAACAAAAAACAAAAAACAACTCACCATTTATATTGGATTAAGGAAGTGCCCTATTCCGGTATGATCTCATTTTAAGTAATTACATTTGCAGAGACCCAAACAAAATCACAATCTAAAAGTCTAAGAACTGTGACTTTTAGAGCAACATTATATAACCTAATAATATCCCCGATGTCTGAGTGGGAAACATATTTTTCCCATTGAGACATGTACTTCCCTATTATGAACTAAACTGACCATGCAATTTTGAGGCTGATGGACCTGCTTCTGGTATCACTCACCTGAGATGGCAGTGTGATTTTAATGGACTGTGCTTCGCCTCTTCCCTGGGCCACACTTACCTCAAATCTTTGTGCCTCAAATTTATATTTGATTCTTTCATTTATTATGAAGTTCATTCTCTGTGCTAGTTTTAATAATCTAGATCTTTCTGTAGATTAGAAAACCTCATTTTTCATACATAACATGTTCTTTATTGCTCATATACACTTTGGTAACTTTGAAATGCTATTAATTTATGATGAACTGATAATATAAAGAGAAAGCCATCAGCAACAAAGGCAATATGTCAGCTGAGCATGGTGGAACATGCCTGTAATTCTAATTCTGTGGTTGTGAGGAAGAAACACAGCATGTTAGAGTCTAAGCCTGGGAAACACAACTTAATAAAACACTCTCTGAAAAAAACAAGGACGGGGGAAACTCAGTGCAAAGACCCTGTGTTACATTTTCAGAGTGACAAATAAAGAAAAGAAACGTGTTACCCACAGCCACTGGATTGGTGACAAAGTTATCACCGAAGCAGGATTGAATGATGACAGAGGTTTTGGTAGAAATTTTATGTAAGAAGTCTCTGGACTTTCCAAGTTCCTCCACAATGATGTTGGAGATTGCAGGATTAGCACAAAATATCAGGGTTGTAGGACACTATTCCAGTGTAGGCTGACATTTAGAAAAGGAGGGTGCTTAAATAAATGCTTCCATGGTGAACTTTAAGGTTCCAACACTCTTCTTTTAATAGAATACTAGTGTTCTGTTCTCACACTCAAGACATGCTACTGGACATATTTTTAAATCTCATTATTTGCAGAGAATATGATTAACATTAATCATCCACAGTGAAATGCTTTAGTCACACTAATCAAAACTAGAATCCACATTTTATGACCAGTGCCCATACTCAGAATTTCCAAAGTTCTTTGATACTTAATTCTTGATTATGAAGAATCATAGATATTTGAGAAAACTTAGTAGGAAGATAAAGAACAGTATAAAGAAAAACAAACAATGATAAAAAATAACAAAATAAGGGAAAAACAATTTGAGAGAAGAGAAAACTCTTAAAACAGGAATATAATTAATTATTGTCCTCATGAATTTAAGTGAAAATACTTTATCCTAAAAAACAGCATCTACTATCAAGATGAAATTTTTAAAATATGAAGTATGAACTCCTGTAAATAGAATGGTAGACACAACTTAAAATTTTAAAAAATGATCAGATTATGAAACTAGCATTTTCTTGAAACTAAAGTAAGAGAGTAAAATAGTTGAAATATTATTTTACAGATGATTTAGAAAATGATTTTTGCTTTTACCAGAAAAGAAATACTTTTGAAATCCTTCAGTGATATATGTAAGTCTAAATCAAACATTGTTGATATCACATATTATGACTACTTAATTAAAAAAAAAACAGAAAATGACAATTTTTGAAGGACAGAATCTGATGGACTCAAACCATCAGACTTTAAAAACCCTATGACAATGACAAAAATGACATCTTCGTTCAGAAATATACTGTCATATACAATGGGAGTTTGTCTGAGACTGAGAATTATAAAATTCTGTCGCCTGGATGCTAAAATGACACCACTGGGTAAACCCCTTAATTATCTGGCATTCAGTCTCCTCACACTAGTTTGTTGTTCATTGAATTCCTTTAAAATTCAAGGTTTCTATACTAACTGCTTACTAACTGGGTCAGACATGTGTACATGTGCATGTACATTTGGTATTTCTGACTCTATGTCCTCTTATGAACGTGCACACCATTTTCTCTATGTTGATTCTAAGTTGTTTGACTCTATATACTTTCTCAGTTTTTAACCATGCACTCCTGGATTCTGCTAGATCCGCCTTGCTTTAGCCCTCTGGGTTGCTGCTCAGGAAGACAACAAAGTGACACTGAATGGATAGGAAAAGTTGATAAATGACATGGGGTGAAGGCCACTTTGAAGTCCTGCAGTGTCCACAGAAATAAAACAGTGGAAGCAAAACAATGGGAATAGGGTGTAGGGGGAGGGCATGAACCCCTGGAAACAGTCGTCGTCATGAAATAGAAGCGTAGTTCCCAGGAGAAGTAATCTTAGCACTGAGAAAAAAGAGTGGTATGAGAGAAAAGAAAAATCAAATAAAGAGAATATAAATATTTTATTTTTATTCATATGGTATTACAGAATTAGCCTCACAGATTTTCATTTGTACACTGCTGAGGTTGCTGTTCTAAGACATCCACCAGTTAACTGCTGAGTGACAGCAGTGATAAACGCTCATTATGGGGACTTTGATTCTGAACATTGTCTCCAGTGCTTCATCGTCTGTTTCATTTTTGAAAAGTACACTTGACTACTGAGGAAAGACCAGGAAAAAAGTAGCGGGCATAGTAATGAAAGCCATTTGGTGATATCTGAATTCACTTGATGTTAAGTCCCAAAAGTAGAAGTGAAAAAACGTGATCTACTCACGAGAAGGCACCAAGATATCAGCTGCAATTGTCTCATGCAACACCTCCAGGGAAAAATAAATACCACTAGGAAGCATCTGTAAGAGGCTGCTTATTGGGTTTCTCCCACTCTGGGGACCAGGATCAATGTGAAAACTTGGGTAAAAACTAAACTCTAAATTATAGAAGCCTTTAACAGAGTCTTTAGGAATTCTTCATAAAGCATTATCAGAACAACAAAATAATTTTCAGTGAAAACTAAACTCACAAAAAGAAAAACAAATGTATGTGTTTATAAAATTTCGAATATCTCTTTGCTAAGAGAAAGTGATACCCTCAACCACCAGAGATGAGGTAGCTATCTTAATCTAGATGGGATTTTTTTAAGGTTATGATAAATTCTTGGTGTCATATCTGTGAAAAAAATTGATTTTTTTTCAAATTCCTGACTTTGTCAATAGAAATAGAGGAATCATCTCTCAGTCCACTAATTCAGGGGCCCATGATATAACTTCATTTTTCTCTTTTTTTAAACTTCCAAAGATAAATCAATTTTCCAACATTTTAATCACTAGGATATCGGTGGATAGGCTGAAGAGTGTGGATGTGGTATTACTTGGTATTCCATAAAATTTGTCCATCCTGGCAAATTCTGGGACATCTCTTACTCTTATTAGCAAAAAACACACAAATAAGTCATCAGACTAAGTGACACTGTTAATTTGTATATTTGTAATATGCATTTGTATTTCAATAGAATTTGACCCTTTTCGGGTATGCTGGTCAAAGAAATCCCTCTGCAATAACCAAAGTCAGGAGATACACACCCGCATAACAGCTATTTCTTCTCTGAGGTGTTGCTACCTCCCTGAGCATAAGTTTTTTGGGCTCTCGGGCAACAAATCCTACTTTGAGTTTCCCTTATCTTCTTGTTCTTTGCTAGAAAAATAAGGGAGCAAGTCTTTTCTCTTACTTGATTGCTAACTGCCCTCCCATAGCTTCTTTTTTGTGTTCTTATCCAATCCTTGGAATTTACTGCTGTCTCCTGATGAAGCTGCAAGCTGCTCAAACATTCAAAGTTTTGGCACATAATTTTCTCTTCAGCTTCTCTCTTTAACCATCACTAACACAAGGGTACCTTGGATAGATTTAGGCTTAAAAGCACATAAGTAAATGTAGTATACGACTTATGAGGATCAGAAAGAAAAATAATGTACTTTAGTGATAGGGAGACAAGACCTGGGGATGGATGAGCCAATGAGAATACTGCTCCCAGTGTAACTAACAACTGATAATTTGATCCTTCTCCTGTTGCATGAAAGAATGTCACCTCAGTGAGCAGATCTTTTAAATTTTCGAAGAGGCTAAACATTCTCCATTATAAAGCTTTGACTTTCAAATGATGGCCAGCACTTCAGTTTTAAAGAATATTAGCACCAGAGTAACCAGAGAAGCATTTCTCCAGGAAAGATTTTTCTTAAAGTCTGATAATTTAAGACCTGTGCTTTATTAGCTCATTTCCTACTGTATAACAAAATACCCTAATCTGGATCATTTTATAAAGAGGATTTATTACTTCAGAATTTTATAATCTGAAAGTCCAAATAGTATGAGCTCATTTATCTGTGGTAGGGAGCTCTTGGCTGCCTCCTACACGGTAGATGGCATGACCACAGCAGAGGGGCAGGAGGAAGCAATCTCATCACAGCGGGAAGCCAGAGAGCTAGGAGGCAGCCTGTGTTGCTTGTGGGTTACAACCCTCTAGTGACCGTTAAGTCATCAGTTCCACAAAACCCACCTGCTCCTTCCGAGCTGTGAGCACTGTGAATGAATGACCTCCTGTAGACGCTGCTCCACCACCTCTCACATCGCTGAACTAGGACAAAGCTTCCCACACACGGACCTTGGGAGGCCCAGAAACCATAAATTATAGAGCAAAACACCTGCTTTAAAGAAGTTTGAAAACCAGAATCTAGGAGAACTTGTTAGCTTCTACTTTCCACAGTATTGTATCCTTCCTTCCCTTGTGGTAGTTAGCTGAGAATGGTCTACTTGTTTGAATCACAAGAAAGGAAAGGGCTGGGGATACAGTCCAGCAACACAAGCACCCCTGCCAGGCAAGGGCCTGAATTCGATTCCCAGTACAAAAAATATTAAAAAAATAAATAAATAGAAAAAGAAATGAAAGATGGGGATTCTGTATAAATCAGTGTCATTTTCTAGGTAATAATTCATAAAGTGACCCCTGCGATATTTTGCTTATTTTCAAGATCTATGGACATGTAAAACTCAGTTGACTGTGAATCTAGTCTGAGATCAGTGTGCTTGTGTCATAGAACTGGTATATTTAATTTCCGTGATTACATTATTGAAATGACTAGAGAAGAACGGAAGCATGGAAGAATTAAAGGGTTTTAAAATATTCACAACTCTCCAAATTCAGACTTTTTTTTAGGACTAATGGCTGGACTAATAGTATCTTACATTTCCAGGAATATATAAAGCCAGAATTAGAACAAATTGAAAATTAACTTCCACTTATCCTGCAGATGAGGTTGATGCAAAGTAAGGGGGGGCTATACTTTATGATTATTCTAATTCCATTAGACAGTTCGGGGAGCTCTACTGAAAGCCACAAGTCATGAGAAAACACGGAGCGGCTTTCTCAAAAGAGTTGCACACACACAAATGCACACATTCACACACGTTCCCGTACACACACAGAGTCAATCAATCATTCAATCAGAGACATTATTTCTCATGGTAGAATTTTTGCACCAGTGTCTATAAGTGAACGACAGGAGTGAGAGGTGTCAGAAAGCAAAAGTTATTGCAGTAGCAGTGACTGTGTGAATTCGCTGAGCAGAGTGGTAGCCAGGAACAAACAGCAGTGGTTATTTTAGCCAGTAATAAGGGAGAAATCAAAGAATCCCTCTAGAAAGAGGGATCAGGATGGTGGACCAGCTAGTAGAGTGAAGTGCACACACTGGCTTCTTTCTCTCTGGCTTTGCATTGTTATGCACACCTTAGGGTGAGCAGGAAACAAGAAATCTAATGTTGATACATTCAGAGATGTTTATCTATTAGCTGGAACCTGAACTTTTAAAAAGCCAAGTCTCCTGCTTACCTCAACAGGTACAGCTAAATTATTAAGAGGTGTCACTCTAATTATACACATTCATGTAATGTGTGAATTGCCACTAGTTTAGCATGTGATAATAGGCTTTTTTCTTTCTTTCTTTCTTTTTTTTTTTTTTTTTTTTTTTTTTTTTGAAAGAATGAGGAAAACATTCAGTATATGAGGCAAGTATCGTCTCAAAGCCTGGAAATCAAAGGTATTTTGAGTAGATCATTACCTTGATTTGCAAGTGGATTAACTGTTACTAGTTAGGCTTCTTAAGAGAGTTACGGTAATTTAAATTTTATGCAAACATAAAATAATAATTTTGAATGATAGATATCTAGTAATAAAATAACATAAATACAGATAATTCCTCAGGAGAATTTTGTGATAATGTGGGTCCATGAACATTCACAGTAGGGATAACTTATGGTCTTCCTGAGAGAGGAAAAATGGTCCCTCCAGCTGGAGCAGACCACTGGCCAGAGCTGGGTGGGGCTTGGATGTTTACACAGCCATTTCCACTTCAGTGCTCTCGTTTACAAACTTATGTAAAGCAGAGTGGGTAATTTGTTGATTCTGTAACTTTCCCTTTCATGTGTCTGGTTAAAATATATATTGCAAAAGAATTTCAATGGGAGGTGGCTTCAAGAACTTGTATTTCAAGAATAAGATATTCGTTTGACACATAGCCTGTCTTTCAGATAGATAAACCAAAAAGTTTCTGAGGCTGTTTTTTTTTTTTTTTTTTTTTTTTTTTTTTTTTTTTTTAAGAAATAAAGGAATAAAGATTGCTTTATTCTTCAGTACATAAAAATTCCACCTCTTGCAAACTTGTTTCCATCATTTCCAATTATCACTGGTTTTTTGGAAAACTGTTTTCCTGCCATACTCTATTAATTTTAGAAATTTGAGAGCAATTTTAACATTTGTTGCTTAAACTAGAAATATATATATGTTAATAAAGATTAGTACTGTTTTTAATGACAAACATTTCCAATACCACAATATATCTTTATTTAATGCATCATATAATTTGAACAACTGCACTGATTTGTTGAAGTTCAAAATGTGGCAGGTGCAGATTTTATCAGTGGTTGTAACTCTGAAGGACCACCAAACAGTACCGTAATTGTCACTTGAGACTTTCAACAACAAAGGCCACTTCTTCCCTTACTAAAAACCAGTAATCATTTGGTACGCTGATGGAGCATGAAATGATTGCACCTGGATGTAATTGTGGGCGCAAAAGGGACATGAGCACACTTTTTAAAATTGGATCTACATAGGTGTTTTTCAAAATTATTTATTTGTCTTCAATTAGTTTTCGAAATAGAGCTTGCAGCATCCATAGAGAACTTTTGGGTGTGGGTGTTGGGTAATGGTGTGTGTACCATGTACTGCTTATGATGGAAAAGGCAAAGTGATTCCTACTGAAACTGATTCCTGGCTAGCTGATGTTCACAGAAACAAAAACAAGACAAGGCAAGAACTAAATACTTTTTATAAAGATATGTAATCATGCATCATCGCTTGGAATACATTTGATTACATTTCATACTAAAATATTCCTTCCAGATTTCATTCAACTGTGATGGGAGTTCTGTTCTTTCTTTCCTTCATTATTCTGTCCTCTTCCTTTTTTCGTTTTCCTTTTTTTTTTCCCTTTATCTTTCTTTCTCTTTATTTTTGCAAAGAGAATCGACACAGGGTCCTGCTACATAGTTAAGTGGGTTTAAAGTCACTATGTAGCTCAGGGTAGCTTCAACTCTCAATAATCTTCCTGCCTCAGCCTCGCAAGTGCTAGGATCACAGGTGTATGCCACTACACCTGGCAATTCTTTATTTCTTTCATATGATGCTCTTTTATGGTTCTAATTTTAGGATAATACTGGCTTCACAGATTAGTGTCAAAATGTTTTCTGTTTTTTTGTAATGAATGGTGTTAATTAAATGGGAATGGTGTTTGCAAGGGAATGGTGTTAATTAAACTTACGCATTGGGGATATTTCACAAGTAAAACCATTTAGGTCCAATTTTTCACTATGGGAAGTTTGTTTTTATTACCTCAATCATTTTGGGTGTTTTAGATCCATTCTGATTTTATTTCTTCTGAGGAAGTTTTAGTAGATTGTCTTTCTAGCATTTGTCCTAGAGATCGGTAATGTCTTGGCATGTATTTGTTAGTATATTACAACATAATTTATTACTTACAATTAATAGTAATGCACATGATTTTACTTCCTGATTTCTATTTGTGAGTCTTATTTTCTTGGCAAGCTTGTCTTATGCTTTGTTAATTTTGTTGAACTTTTCAGTCAAGTTCTGTTTTTGTTGTTTTTTATTGTTCATGTCATTTTTTTTTTATTCCACAAATTATTTGTTCTTGTGTTTTCAGGCTTTGTGTACTCTATTCTTTTTATTTTCTAGTGAAGCCAGTATTACCCTAATTTGAGATCTCTATAACATAATCCTAGGAATTATGCATTCATTCCTAAGCACTGCTGTATTTGCATTTCATAAATTTTTGAATATTATATTGTGCATTTTTATTCATCTCCACATTTCTTCTATTTTCAATTGTTATTTATCCTGTGAAATATTAGTTTTAGGAAAGTATTGTTTAGGTTCTATATATTTTTGTATTGTTCACTTTTTTGCTGCTATACATCACTTAAGTGCATTTTGGGGTTATTTTTATTTACTGTGTATAATGTTAATCCTCTTAAGTATAATGAAGGTTTTTTTTAGTTTACTAGCACATGTTCTTTTCTAAAAAAATCTAGACAAATTTGAGAAGAATATGCATCCTGCTACACTTCAGTATACTGTTCTAGAGATACCTGAAAATTTTACTCTGAATATGAATTCTTTTCAGTCCTTTACTACCTTGTTGATATTTCAGTTGATCTGTCTTTTACTAGTATTATTGATTTGTATGTGTGTGTGTGTTCATATTTAAAATTTCATGATGCAATATCCTTCTTCAATTCAAACAAGAATTTTTGTCTTACAGTTTACTTTTCCTGATATTTGAAATTAGGTGTTAATCTTTATGAAGACTGTTTTGTATAACGAGTCATTTGTTCTTCTTTAAATTTTCTATTGTTTTTAAAATAATGATCATGTTTCTATGTGTGAATCTCTTTGAAATTATTTTACTTTTAGCTCATTGCACATTCTGGATATGGGTAAAACAATACTTTTAGTTTTAAATTAGTTCTTTCTGTAATCAAGAATTCAGTTTACCCATTAATTTTTATGTCTGATTTACTTGGTGGTCTAGAACTTGTTTCTTTATTATTTATTTTAATGTTTAGATCACCCCATAGTTGCTAAATGGAAGCCACTTTGGATTATTCTCTGAGAATTTCTTCATTTCTAGACAGGTTCTTTTTCAGATTGTCTTTTATTGTATCTTCTCGGCCAAGGAATTACTTGTTCTCCTAAGGTACTCTGGTTCTTTTCAGTACAGGATAGCACATAGAAATAAAGACCTCAGTATTAATTGAGCCTATGTTTTTGGTGTATTTTTTTATTTCTTTAACTCTTAGTTTTAACTTTTAAAAAAATGCATTTATTTTTTATTAGTGTATGTGTGTAGTATGTAATGTTTACATTCTCTTGGGACGTAGGTACATATACAGAAAGCTTCTTAATTCACAGAAAGGCAGAGTTGAAAAAAACACTGTGGAATACCCTCATCTAACTTACTGCTCGGATTTGGCACTGTGCTGCTTCTATGTCTTCCCCACAAAGTGATCATGTAACGGAAATGTGTTGAATCGATTCAGGATGGCCAACTGAGAGTGCAACTAGAGCCAGTCAAAAAGAAGACTTGCAGAAATACTTTAGAAAGTGGAAAAATGATGGGATTAGTGTGTGGGAAGGGATGAATGTGTTTGAAGGGCAGAGAATTGATTTGAAGGAGAATGCTGGCAATGTGTCTTTTATTACAATACATTTTTAAAAACTCACCAAGTTCACCATATTGCTTAATTGCAATTTGATCATGCTCAGATTGCCTTGACTTGCAGTGTTCCAATCCTATGTCCTCTTTGCTTCACAGGGACACATACACACTCTTGTCAGACCACATGTTGAGCCACATCAGCCAGGAGTTTTAAATGCCCACCTGGGATCCAACACTTTTTGTTGAGCCAGTTTTCCTTTAAACCCGTGTTACCTGTGCTCACACTAGAAATGTCATACCTGACTTTTGATTTACTTAAGAATCTCCATCCCTCTTGCTTCCTAATATGTAGTGCCATCCCATTCCTCTGGAAAGGCTCTTTTCAACTTTAGTTTCAACAGTCCATAGCAAGCCAAGACCTGTAGAAAAGTTTCTGTCTCCCTGTTTGCCTCAGTTGTCTTTGTGGGTAAAACTGTATTTTTAGACCGCTCTATTCATCACCCAAAGCAAAGCTGACCTTTACGAGAAGCCCACGTCATCATGAATTCCCTGCCAAAGGCTCCTAGGTAAGTTAGACGTTTCTCGTACTGAGTCCCATTTTCAATAACCTTGCATAATAGCAGTAGAATGAACTGATTAGTGAGCAAATTCAAAGAGGAAAGGATGAAATTCTTTGCACATTTATATCATATTTTTGTGGAATACATATTCTATCCCAAAGCTATACATTTGTAACTTTTGTATTAAAAGACATATTTATACCTTTGCTATTGTGCTTTTTAAAATAGTTCAGATTTTTTGTTTTGGTTTGCAAGTCTAAAGCCTTTAGCCAACCATTATATTTTATTTGTAGTGTGCATTTCTTAGCACAAATGAATTATTAAAACATGCAGGCTAACAAGGTCGATAACTTCAGATTTTCCTATTAAATTTATAGAAACATATCCTTTATATAATAAATGACTGAAGTTCAGCAATATGTGATGAGATAAAATAAAAACTTCTAAATATTGGCCAAAATGATTTGTGTATTACCACTGTTAAATATAAAAAATAAATATAGTCTAAATAGATTGTATAGACCTTTTATTCACAATTAGAAAAATCTCAGGACAATGTAATCCTTTTCAGTAATACACAATTAAAATTTTGCATTGCATTAGTGAGGGATGTGTATATTGTATCATATAACGTGTATGTTTTTACATATACATGTGATTATTCTTAAGCATTCATATATTTTATGACTATACACATACTTTTTTACATATATTATCATACATAAGTTTTTAAAAGTGCTCCTTTTCATGACTTTAAGAATTGAGACATGAAATCTTGTTGCTTTTACTTGAGAGGAAACTTATTGGTCACTTTTGTTCTCGGATGCATGGAGATAAAGCAAACTAGAAAAGAAGATGAGTTTTCATAGTCAGATAAGTCCTTCAAGCTGATATTTAGGGAGCAATTAAGAAAATAAGAGGCACAGACAAAATTCACTAACAAGATTTAAGAAGAAAGTTTCCCAGGATTCATTTAATTCACTTTAAGTGACCAAGGTAATGAATACTGAAGTTTGGATAATGGATGTGTCATGCTATCAGCATTCTTTAAAATATAAATAAAAGGGGAGAGAAGGTAGTTAAGGAGGAGAAAATGTCATTTGTTAATAATTATCATGATAACCGATGCATTTTTTTGAGTGAGAGTATAAAATCATATCATCTAGATTTTGGATCGTGGGGATGGCATAGAAGGATAATGAGTTACTGCTTACATTTGTATCCAAGTTAATCTAGTTTAAATTCTAAGAAGAGAGTTCAGAAGTAAAAAGTCAGGAGCTATATTCCAAAAGCCTTAATTGCAGCAAAATCAATTAGACAATTTTTCTTGATCACATGTGAAGCTCTGACATTACACATCCCGTTTATTTGCTGCTGGCCTAATAATCCTCTGCATGCTGGGAAAAATCTTTGTTCTCTGATAGAAGTAATAAAGCTGTCTGCACGATTTTCTCTTGCGAGGCCCGAAGTGTTCCTATTTTATTTAATCTATTGGTGCGCAGTCTTTTCAAAGTAAACGCTTCACACACACTGAACAGAGAAAGGCATGCAAGGGGCTGGCCTTAAGAGCAAAAATTAAAAAGTGCCCTGGGAAGAAATAACGATGGCTCTCTACAAAATTAAATAAATAAGAACCTCAGGTCAAACGGGCCTTGACTCATTGCCGCCGGAGTGTGGAGAGCTTGGTGTGCTCCCACAGCCCTGCTCCAGGCCTTGTTCTGCTGAATAGGAAGCCCAGGGAAAATGAAGAGATCTGAATGCCAGCAGGGGACCAGCCGCATTCTCTGGGCACATCCCGAGCCTAGTCACCCAGAACAACTTGTGATCCCTGGACAAAGCCGTGCACAGCAGGTGGCCATATCACGAAATTTTCCTCCTAGAATTAGATATTATCCCAGGAATCACGACTCAGTCAAACATAATGCCCCATCCTGCTGGGTCAAGTTGGATTCCATTTCAATTTCTTTACACAACGATGCGTTTCATCTTGTCTGTGTACAATGACGGTGCTCAGGCATGAAATAAATTGAAGTGCCTGAAAGGCAGAATTATCCCTTGAACCTGCAGCATTCCCGGCCCAAAGACATACACTGTCAAGTGAGTTCCAGATAAGCAGGGTCTTCAGCGAGTGTTTGTGCTGCCTGGCTTCCTTTAATCATGCTCCCTTTTGTAAAACGGATTTTTGAGGGGAAAGATAAATCATTGCTGAGGAAAGAAAGTCATTTTCAAAAGGCTTAAGAGGTTCATTTGGTGTGGATTTCCAAGGTGAAACAGGTATCAGAGCAGTCTTTTGTGATCAATTTAATTCATTCTTCATATTATCAATAAAACTATTGAAATAAGATTGAATAAAGTATTTTATTTATAGCGATGTTCTTCCAGCTAGAGAGTGGTATAATTCTTTCTTTGCAGGACAGTCTCTAAACTCCAGCAAATGAAAGTTTAGGCTAAGAGGAAGTTTTCTGCCCCTTTCTTCTGAAGCGTGGCATTTTTCTGGCCTGGGTGCCAACTGTATTTCAATATGTTATCAGACACTTGTGCCTACCAAGCATAGGTGAGCTTCAGCATGGTGTATGGGCAGATAAAATACTACACTTTTGCTCACCGTCAGGTTATGTTTGAGCCCTTTACATACACTCATACATATGAGGAAATCTGAAGAGTAATATTTTATTTTCATTTTACTCGAATAAAGTGTCTTTCTTCAGCAATCAAATATTGTGCAACCTTGAATTACGTTCCACTTGTAAGAATGGTTCTCTTGACTGTGTTGGAGGGACTGATATAGAAAGAAGTATTTTAACTCTGAAAAATTTTGTGTATCTTAACAATCATCGTACAAAAATAATGTAAGAAGAGAAGGAAAGAAAACCTGAAATACAATGAATAGTTTGGATTTTAAGGCACATTTCCTACAACCCCTTTTGCTTTTGTATTAATTTTTTATTGAAACATACACTTTTGGTTAGTCTTTTTGAATACAAAAATAATCACATCTCAAAATTTTAAGTAGGATTCAAATTCACTTATTGCTGTTTTAAATAAGAATTTAAAAGTGATCCCAGTATTAAAGTGAACTTGGATTCCAGCTGATAAAAGTTACTTTCTGTCAAATTACGTAGTTTATTTGGTTGGAATATTATGGTACAAATTATCATAATTTTGCAAAGTTATTATGGCTATAAAAATCCATGAAGCTATGAACACACATCTTGGCCCACTAATCACATAGGAGTTAATCAGACTGATCTAAGTAATTTAGTAAAAAAATAAAAACCATCATTTTAATATTACCCGGATGAATCCACTAAAACAATAACCCCATGGATTTAAAAATCATACTGCAAGAAATATGAATCTGTAACTAAATATGTCTAATATTTGTGTTTGTTTACCAAATTTAGCATTTTCACTAATTTTTATTCCTTTTAAAAATAGCTTCTGAATTTACTCACATCTAGACTATGAGAAGATATATATTGCTGCTAAGAAAGTCCAAATGTCTACTAGTTTCAGGCAAGATAATGTGTTCATTATGTTTTTTTCTCTTCTAAATATTGAAACTGTCACTTTATTTAGATGATACTTAACCTGTACTTCCCAGGAAAATTTCTGTTTCATACAACAAACATTTTCTAGTTATTGCTCAGATTATTTAGTGCTCTATATTGTAACTTTTGAGACACAGCCTAGTGTTCTAAATCTATAGTTGAACCATCTATGTTTTAATTTTAATGATCAACATCTAGATATCTAAGAAATAATTTTATATATTCATTTTTATATCCTTTTTCAGAATGTAACTTTAAAAACACTACAAAGAGATTTTTGCAAAAATTGCAACTTTAGAAAACTACATTTTTCACTTAGGCTCTTCATTACATGCTATAATTACTTTAAAAATGAGCGATAATTTATCGAAGCACTAAGAAATATTTCTTTTTTTAGATTAGATTTTTTGTACGAGACTATTTATCGTAATCTTTTCCAGGATACTCTTAGTGAACCTTATAGACTGATAAAAGAAAGAAAACATTTGTCTCTTCACTTTGGCAATTTTTTGAGAAATTTTCTGTTGCAAATGGTAATCGGTTATGAGCTGCCCAGTGGTGAATATGGAGTTATAGTTTTTTTTTTTTTTTAAAAGGGTTTTAACAATAGTAAAGTTTTTTAAACTGAGGGGAAGGGAATTTATTTTGTTATAACTGTCCCTATGAAAAGTAGGCTAATTTCCATCCAGTGTCGTGACAAAGACTCGAGAAACCAAGTGTGAATATCAGGCTGTGCTAAGATGGGGCACAGTAATAAATGATCAACAGGTTTTGGCAATTTCAAATATTGTATCACTTACCCTGTATCATTTATGGGTTATCAGGCTGCTCAGTGGGACCCCACAAGGTCCAGGCAGAGGGAGAAGTGAGCTCTGCAGTGTCACTCATGACAACACCAAACAGAAAGGTAACACTTGGTGGTGTGGTGATGCAGGCCTGTAAACCCAGCACTTGGGGAGCTGAGACAGGTGGATCTCTATGAGATCAAACATGGGCAACCAAATGAGTTCAGCCTTAATTGTATAGTGAAATCCTTTCTTAACAAAAGTAATGCAGCACATTGCTCATGGATTGTGAAACTTGTTTTCCCAAAATGACTTGTGTCTTGTGTCATATCCACTTAAACTCCTCTGGCCACAGCTAGCCTTGTGGCCATAACTAACTAAAAGAGAGTAAGAGAGAGGAATGTTGTTGTGTGCCTACAAAGGAAGACAAGAGAAGTATTAGAAGAATTTAGGATTTCCTGTGCACTGTTTGCTACCTGCCTTCCTCTTTTTATTTTCTCAAAGATAATGAACATCTCCAGTATATCTAAGGTTGGAGTTATTCGACATATATAGACACTATTATTTGAACAATGCCAAGTTCTTCTCATTAAGAAGCTATGTGATGAACTTGTTGGAAAGGATTTCAGTAGCTGTAAATTGCTGCATCATTTAAATGGAGTATCCTCTGATTGCTAGCCATTGTTCCATGCAATATTTTTGTTTTATTATTAGCATCAGTATTTCAGTTATTAACAAGAGCATCTTTACTAACTAATAAAAAACACTTGCGAGCTCTTTAAGACGGTAAAGCTATGTCCTCAGCATAAAGGCTCTCAGTTCACTAAAGCAGAGACATTGCCCAACTGCCATCCAGGTAAAGGATAACAGGGAAAGAAGGAAATCCAGGTCTACAGATGAATTCCAGTAATACATTCTGTGTCCTCTAGCAGAAGCTTGGTGGCCTGAAGATTATTTCTCTTGTAGCGTCTGTTCTTCAAACACCTCATATTCACCATGTGAGATAATGTATCTGCCCAGAAACAAGAGGAATCATAGTTTTCAAAGAAAAAGAAGAGAAAAGTCTATTTGATTTGAACGGTGTTTTATAAATGCAAGGGCACTCCAGGATCAGGAATACAGCCCATGCCTAAGAGGCAGAAAGATGATCCTACGGTGGTAAGAAAAACAAGATTCCTGAAACACATAGGAATTATACAGCTTCTGCTTTTATAGTAGGCTAATGATGTTTCAGAGGAACAGTGTTCTTGACAAAATACGATGGAAATAATAAATGTATGATATTTAATTTTGTACCAGTAAATTCAATCTCATAGCTTTGATTAAAATAGTAAAAGACATTAAGTAAAATATAGGGTACTCAGAAAAGAAGAAGAAAGATAATGTGAAGAAAACGAGAAATTAAAATCTAGAACATGTGGCTTTGTTCCATAATGAAAATAAGTGTAAAGTAGTTTTAAAGTAACATCAGGGAAAAGACGTTTGCTTTTTGGAAATATACAGTATTCGTAAAGAGAATAAATCATGGCAAGGGGAGGATTTAAAGCTAAATTAGATGTTTCAAGTTCATGATATATTAAATCATTTTCTTCTTTCCACATTCAAGGATCTTAAAAATAGAAATAGAACTATGCTATACATACCTTGTAGAAAAAGATCCATGTGATATCATGATTAAATACATACTGAACGTGAAGATCTTTAAGTGAATGAAAGAATACAATCTACAATCTCTATTCGTATACCGCACAGAAGGACATCTGTTCCTCTGCGATTTTATATAATATGGCAACATATTTTTAGGCTTCTTTTTTGGTACCAAACACATTTTTAACTTCACTTTCACTCAGGACAATACAACTTTTTAAAACAATTAAGTTTATTTGTACATTTTATGTATACCTAATGCTCACATTCATTACAGGGAATTTGGACCTGAATGCGATATACAGTGGTTCTTTTTTTTTCTCGTATTTCCTACGCTGCCTTCAAGACCTCTTACCCTTCTTACTTACAAAAGCTTTGTTTCCTTTTGTTCCTTCTTCCCTTTTTTCTTTTCCTGCTTCCCCCTCTCTAGTTCCCTTTCCCATTTGAATATTTTTTCCCATTTCACAATATCTGTTATACACTGGGTCCTTATTTACACTTTCAGTTTCTCACACCAGAGAAACACTGGATATTTACACATGTATATCTGATGCATTTCATTGAGTATGGTCTCAACGTGCATCTACTTACCTAAAAATGTCTCAAGTTTATCCTTCTTTATGGCTGCATGGCACTTCATTGTCTAAAAAACCTACATCTTCTTTAGTCATTCATCAATTGATGGGCATTTGGACTGTGTCTAAGTCTTAGCTATTACTAACTATGCCACTATAAATATGGGTGTGCATATGTCATTGTGGTATGATAATTTTAATTCTTTTGGGACAATAATAAGAAGTGCAATATCTGGGTCCAACAGAATGTCTAATTTTAGTGTTTTGAGGAATCTTCATACTGAAGTGTTTGCACCAGTCTACATTCCCATCAATAGTAAAACAGCATTCCCTTCCTCCACGGCCCCACCAACATTTCTTATTGGTTGATTTCTTGATAATAGTCAGTCCTTATGGTGTGAAATGAAATCTTACTGTTGTTTTAATTTTCATTTCTTGAATGTCCAGTGATGTTAGAGAAACCAACAACAGAGTGAAGAAACCAACAGTGAAAAAAAAATACCAGCTGTTTCTCAGCAAAAAGGAATGTTATCTAGAGTAAAGAACACAAAAAAATAAAGTCTAACCCTCCAAATTTAAAGAACTGATCCAAAAATGGGCATGTGAAATGAACAGGCACTTCTCAGATGAAGAAATAGAAATAGCTGATAAATATATGAAATCATATTCAAGAAAACACAAATTAGGCATGGAATATTGTGAAAAAGAAAAAAAAAATGCTATTACGATTCCTGAATGTATTTGAGCAGCAAAAATCAACAGGGAATTCAGCAGAGAATGAGTCTCAGAGGAACTTCCCTTGTAGTGAATATCCTAAGAAGAAGAACTAGAACAGAAGTTAAAAAAGAGAAATCCACAGAGTAGTCACCAGTGTGCTGTATACTGTGAACAATGACATGGGGGGTGAGCACTGCAGCATACCACACAGTGTCCTGGATGGCGATTAGAAAACTATGTGTACTGTCAGATTGTAGTTTTAAGATATTTTTTGCTTACAAATTTAGCACCTTGACTTAGTTTCACATGGTTTTCAGTAATCCCACTATGTAGATATGTTTTTTATATCTCCATATATCTGCATGTTCAATAGTGGAGGGTTGTTTTATAACACTGAATGAAAGCTCAGTTTTATCAGCATGACACAATTTGAAACACAGAAGACAGATAGATGATGGTGACTTGACCTAAGTACTGAAATAAGTCAATTTAGAAAAGTGCACATTCAGAATTGAATGTGAGAAAGAGATTATTGTTCACCTTCAGTAAATTAATGCAAATTTGAAAGGAGCTCGGGCATTGAAATGAAGGAAAATTAAGGCAAATAACCATATCTCAATTAGTAGAGAACCTACTAATTGGATAAAGAAAATATGTATAGAATATTCAATTTAATTATTATTTTCCAATGGTCTTGCCAAGTGAGCAGCTTATTTCATGTCCTCAATTCAGTTCAGTGAACAATTACTGAGGTCCTATCACAGAATTTCAATGTGTATCAGGCATACATGGATACGCCAGCTATAACCTCCACTACTGCAGGGCTCACAACCTATGTACGACCTGTTGAGCAGGCATGTAGGTAAGAACACAAAGCCACCTCCACCAACACAAGACAATCGTGCTGCAGCATCAGTGTGAAACACGTGCTGTGAATTTAGAGATGGCTTTGGAGGAAGGCATTTACCAGCAACTTTTCTCAGCAGCTCCAGAGATGAGTTGGGATTCTTTAGACAGAAGAATAGAGATATAACCAAGTTCATCAGTTAGAATATAGAGAATGGAAATGCCTCCTGTGACTGGGGTCTCCAGTGAGTAATTTAATGTAACAGGAGAAAAGGGCGAGGTGCCACCCCAGGCCAGAAGGCGAGGTTCAGTGCTGTGAAGAGGTATATTTTAACAACATGGTGATATTGCAGACTCTCTCTTCCTGCTGTTTCTATAGTATTAGTTGCAACAACCAATTCATGTTTCCATTCATTTTCTGTGTATTCTCTCACATAACTCTTTCTGCTGTGTCTGTATCTTAGCTACTGTGACTTTGTTCCCGGACAACCACACCAGAAAGCCTAATCAGTAGTCACAAGAGGAATTTTATTTTCTATTTCCCAAATCCTTGACAAGGCAACAGCAATAAAAGCAACAAACACAAATTCCATTCCTCCTTATAATGCCTAACTTCTAACTAGTTTATAAATTTATTTAGCACGTCTCACAAAATATTTTCAATTTTGCTGATACTGCCCCATTTATTTTTAACCTCAGGATCACTACCTCATGTCTTTATAATCATAGACCTGATTTTCTGCTCTTCCTTCCTTACTGTTTTCCTCATGCACTCTTTCTCAGTGCCCCCGAGCCGTTACTAAAGCCACTTCCTCATTATGCTTAGTAAAGTTCATGCATAATCTTGCCTTCTCTCTCATCAAGATCAGGGGCAAAGTGCTTGTATGGCATTTAAGACTGTCACTGTCCTCTACCTACACACTGACTCTGTCATATTGTTCTCTGCCAATAATAGGTCAAGACAGTAAAGCATTTTGGTTCCTCTATTGTTGCTTTTCAAATCTCTATCTATCTATCTATCTATCTATCTATCTATCTATCTATCTATCATCTATCTTTACCTATCATCTATCATTTTTATTTATTTTCCATTTAATAAGTAATGCAATCAATAGATTTATGAATACTCTTTTTACCCCAATTTTCTCATTCTAAATCTCTGTCCATTTAAAATTCAGTCTATCACATGAGGAACACTGTAGGCCCTAAAGTGCTAAAGTTATTTTAGAATGCCTATTGAAGAGATTATCTGTTGGTAACCTAATTTCCAAATATGGCTTCACTTTTGAAGGTCTCATTTATTAAATCTATAATGGCTCTGTCCCAGTACGCAGTTTGGGATGCAGTACAGAATAGAGACCCATGAGCTTTAGGTACAATACTTGCTGTTTTGCAGCTCAGAGTGTACAATCCCTGAAGGGGTAGAGCTGCAGGGAAGGGAGAAAGTCCCCCAGGTCCTGATTTATAGGAAAGGTCTGCCTCTACAGCTGCACAACCCCTGAATGAACTGTGAGTCACACTGTTTGTTATGTCAAGTCTGTCTCCGACTAGTGAATAGCATCCCCTTTTGGTGTGAGGAAAGAGTGGACAGTCGTACAATGGGAACTGGGTCCCTATAAAGATATGATTTAAAGCTTCCTTTTTAAAGATGTGCTCATTAGCAAAGTTTTAAAACCCTGGTATCACATGTAAGAAAAATAAAAAGACAGATACTATTCCCATTGTTCAACTTAGGAAAGCAATTTCTTCTCATTTTACAAGTATCACATTGTTTATGCTAGCTTTCTTGATTCTGAAAGAATCAACTAACTCTATAATTTTGAAGCTGCAATTAGAATCCTTAATATCAGAAATTTTATGAATATGTGAATGAGTGTAAAATGCATTTGGTGCATTTGACTTTATTAAGATGGACAGAAAGAGGTTTCATGAATATCATATTTTATGCGATGTTGATACAGCTTTGCTGCACAACAGCACATCTTAATGAGAACAATGAAACACAGTCATTCTTTTAAGTTATCACAGCAATGATCTAACCAGTTTTAAATCATGTGACTCAGGCTGTCTGAAGATGGCAGATCAAAATATCTTGTGACATGCGATGCAAGCAAGGACCACTAGCCAGAGTGTCATGCGGGGATACACACTACTAGAGCCCATTAAGGGAAGAAAGTGACAGCAAGGCCCTCACCACCTTATTAGAGGACTGGAAATTAACCTAATATTATCCATTGTATATTAAAAAATTAAGCATTCAATGAAGTGATTTCTTTATTCCTTTCATGAAATCTTATAATATAAAAAATTGATTGTTCCGCAATGTTTTCCTGCAGATATTGATTGCTTTGGAAGGACAACACTTTCCTAGGGAATTCTTTATTTTGTTTTTAAATACTGTGAGACCAACAGCAGGGAAACACTTAAATACAGGATCAGATGCCGTGTTGTGAATAGGACAAATTTTATGTATTTTGTGCACTAAGTGAACTTATACAACTTCTTGTGTGTTTTCTCCAACATATTAACATTTTTTGATGTAATTTAGTATAGTTTACATAATACTATTAAAAAGAGATTTTATCTACCTTTAAATTAATATTTATTTTTATTGAAAAATATGAGATCAATCAAAGAGAACCTAAATTAAACTATAAAATGCTTAACAAAGAGACAATAGGGACCACTCATGTGAAAACAATTATATAATAAAATTGTGAAGCATTTTACAAGCTTCAGAATAGTAAAATATTACAATGAATGACTGGAAAATTTGTCTCCATTGATTTTGAAATTGTTCTGATCAGAAATATGCTATGCAACTTTTGTAAAATAAAATGATTAAGGATCTAGGTAAATAACGATCAAGATAAATCATTTTTCATATTTTAAAATTACTGATTAATTAACATTGCATTGGCTGGGCATGAAAATTAGTAACTGGTAAAAACTGGCCACTTTCTTAAAATGAACTAACTTCTATTACCAAGTATGGAAGAGCGCAAGCTGGAGAGTCTCCTTTAGCTTTGAACACTTATTAGGAAACATTTCTTCAGAGACGGTGCTGGATGTGGTGTTTAAGGTTCTGTGCTTCTGTCAGCAGCAGGTTGAAGATACACTAATATTGTTTCCCTGTTTAATGTGCTTTTCATGCTGCTCACGCATGCACATGTGCACACACACACGCACACACACAATTCTCATTTAGTGGCAAATAGTCGCTGTTTCTATTTGAACTGATTAAGATATATTTTTAAAAACAGGCTTTTGAAATGGCACCCGTAATACCAAAGTGACATAATACTGCACTTCTGCAATTCAAACGGCTGCTATTGAGGCCCAAGAAGCAAGTGCCTCTGCGCAAGTTTCCTTCTTTTTTTGTGAGTTAAGCAGATTTACTCTTGAACGGTGGAGCTTCAGCGGATGATTATGACATCAAAGTGTGACAGACCGTGATTATGTACTCAGGGAGAAAACGCAGTTAAAAAGAGACAATTCATCCCCGCAGCTTAAAGGGACAATTTCCTTGGCCAAAAGGAAAATAAACTCTATCACGCCAGGCTTCTTTTTGAAAGGGAGGAGAAGCTTAGTCTGTTTCGTTTGATTTTTCATTTCCTTTCATATTTAGAATCACACTGTTTCCTCATGTACTCAAATGCCTTTCTTCTATCAGTCAGGCACCCTTCTACATAGCCTATAGATTTTGTTTATTGACCCAATTATTTGGTGGATTTGAATTCTTCTATCAGCAGACTTCCAAATATCAGGCACTCACACGTCACTGAAACTGACATCTGCTGTTATAGACTGAATTTTTTCAACATTGCTTTAATCTTTCTCCATTTGTGACCATCCTTTAGTCTCTATAAAGCTGTTGAAAACTGTATGTACAATCTTGAATAGCCAGATCTCCGAGAATATATTGTTGAGAATAGAAATTAGTGATTATTTACTTTATTTTAAACTTTACTGTTTTTAATTCTGTATATCTTAAAGTACTGTTTGTGCAATATATTTATTGCATGAGTTAATTTTATCAAATGTTGCAGACTTAAAGTAACATACTCAGTTTTCAGTTGTTCAGTAGAATTTTGTGAGTCTTTTCAGCTTGTTTTTACCTAGATGCACTGCTTTTAGTATAAAATTAATGCATATCTGATTTTTAATATTGAATATTAATTTTATGACCTTTATAATTTAAGTAATAATTAAACTACACAATTTTGTATACAATCTGAATAAATTGCCACCACTATTATGGACTCTAGATTATTTAAAAAATATTGTAGAGATGTATAGTTACAAATCTTTTAAATTATGCCCTCTATGAAGCAAAACACAGATACAAATTAAGCATATGAATGCTATATTTTTCCTTATATAAATTCAGAAGTAAAAGCACTGTTATCTTTCTGATAAATATTACATTTGCTCTCATGGTGAATAAATTATTGGGGGAATCAATTGCAGTTTTTAATGAGAAAAAAGGATAAAATTAATGAATATTTATTTAAAATATTGAATTCCCATGTCTTCTGAATTAAGTGTTACCTAAACAGAATTTCAACAAGATTTTCTTGAAGTATGCATACATTTTATATTTTAAAAAAAAGTACACTGTGGCATATTTTTAATTGTGTATAATTCTTTTGCTAGTTTTGAAACTAAATTAATTTTAAAAACTCAGCACTATTTTTATAGGGAATTTTCAAAATATATGTCTTATAAGTATTCAACTTTCATATAATCACATTTGAATTACTGAAGAGAAAGGAGGAAATTAAAAAAATTATATTGTAATGTGAAATACTGTATTGAATAGAAAATTCTTAATTTTGTAATAAATTATATAAAATATCAAATCATTGTTACATATTTTGCATTTTTTCATTCTATTATATTTTGTTTTAAAAATTCCATCTTGCTACTATCGCATCTTGTTTTTGTGTCATAAATACTGCACTTCACTTGGAGTGAATAATATCAGTTTATAGGCTTGGTATCCTTTTTAAAAATTCTGCACCAATAGTTACAATATTTTGTGGTAATACGTTGCCTATAAACACTGAAGGAATTATATTTTCCTACATTTACCTATTTATAAATCCATCTATGTGTTGTTCTCCTGTAAATGTTAAACTCAATGAGCAAATGACTGGAGATAACTAAACACGCATTATTTTTAAATAGTTGAGACTGACAAATCACACTCCCAAACACTTTGTTTGTATCCTTGCCACTGACACTGATTTTCATGTTTCCGATGACAGGTAAGAGACCGTACCTTTTATTCTATGGAGTTCACAATTCAAGGCTAGCTTAAGGAAAATGATACTGAAGCTGGGTAATTTTTTAGTTGAAAATGGGTATGTTGTGACCATCCAGCTATCAAGTAGACACTAAAATGGCTGGTCTTCAAGAGCTTTTTATTTTCAAAACTGACTCTTAAATAATTTCTTACTTTAGTGATTATTTTTCAACAATAATATTGCCACAACACAAAAATGAAATCTGGTTCTAAAATATTAAATATCCTGCTTTGCATCAATAAAATGGAGTAAAGAGAAAACAAGAGCATCAATATTGTTAAGCATAAAGTCTTCCAAAGATTTTCCCAGAAAATAAATGTATTTTGCATTAAATGCTATTTAAATTAATTTATTTTCCACAATTACTATACAACCATAATGTCCATAGCAGAACGCTGTCCAAAATATAATGAGAAATTATTCTAAGGCTTTCCTAATGGGATATCCACTTTTTGTATTCTAACATGCTCAAAATGAATGTGGTCATCAACAATAATTGCACAGTTTTGTTGATTTAATAGATACATTTAACTTGTAGAATTTGTGTCAAGGAGTCGTAATCAAATACTCAAAACAGTAGTGCAGGGCACTCAGAAAAATAGTTTTAAAAGGGTATGTTAAGGTTTAAAAACATAGAAATGGATTGCTACTCAGTTATTAAGACGATGAAAGTTAAAGTTATTCAAAAGACTGCGTCCATGAACTCTGAACATAAAAATAATACTAGAATAGCTTAAACAGTTTTAATACACACACAATATTTAGATATCCATAAATTTACATTATAATAATTAATGACAATATTTGAAAGTTTTCTAAAGAAGCAAAATCTATTATCTATTTACCTACCAATCATCATCTAATTTATTCTTGTCAATACTAAGAAAATGATGGTTCATTTTTAGAAGCAATAGCATTGATACCATGAGCAACAGCACACTATTCCAAGCACATTGCACCAAATTCATTAAAATATCAATGGAGCCGCAGCATTTACCTTTTCAGGTACTCCTTAAACCTGTTTGTCACCCTGTCCTTTGAACAGGACACTACCATTCAGTAATTTGTCCTTCCTAAACTTCTCTAGTTAATATGAGCTGTGACTGAAACATA
The DNA here is from genome assembly GCF_034190915.1 of Cavia porcellus. Classification (NCBI taxonomy): domain Eukaryota; kingdom Metazoa; phylum Chordata; class Mammalia; order Rodentia; family Caviidae; genus Cavia; species Cavia porcellus. The sequence continues at coordinate 59,383,518 of NW_026947505.1, forward strand.
CATGCATTTAAGTAAAATTATTAAAATAAATGCACAACACTATTGCTGCCTCTCAAATTGCACCCCCTCACTTTGATCCACTTATCCCACTTTTTTTTGCTAATTTCTGAAGCAGCTCTGGACGTCCCTTTCATGAGCATCTTCAGTTGTACTGTTGGGCTGACTCAATGTGTTAAAGAAATGTTTACTCCTTACAATCATGTTTACTCTGAAGCAAAGTTAATGGCTCAGCGCTGCCTGCATTGAATAATGGAGAAGACGCACCACAATGTTTTGCAACTTGACTGTCTCTTGGATGTCACTCACTAGAGACATTAGCTGATCACACCTCTTAAAGACCTCCATGAAAAAGACAAGAAAATGGCAAGAAGAGTGGAAATACATGTTCTATGATAGGAGGCTTCTTTGAGGAGAACTGATGGCAATGTATGTTTTTCTGTGTAATTTTTGTTTATTTAAACATCACACATACATTTGTTCACATTTCATACATTCATTTGTTGTTAAAGGTTATTTTGAAAGGCACTTTCTTTATGAGGTTTTCAACTATCATAGAATTGTTATAGCATTCTGCCCATACACAAATGTGGCACATGAACAATATTCTATGGTTATATTCCATGCTTTTGTATGAGTCTTCTGTCTAGTAGATTGTACTCTTCCAGAAGGAACAATTTGGGTTCTGCTAGGTATTATCACCGCAGAAAGCAGTAGGGTGTGTGGAATTCAGTCAGTGGGGACTGCTAAGTATTTACTGAGACTCAGCATTATTCGAAGGAATAAGGAAATATGCAATTAATGGGTATATATATATATAATATATTTTCACTTATTTTTATGTAACAAGTTATTTTGAGTGTGATAATGTTGAAACTCAGGCCATGAGATTAATTTTCTAGATCCACTTTACCTGTTGTTGATCCTGGCTGTCATCATATTCTGCCAATATCTATTTCATTTCTACTGACTCTGGATAAGGTTATGATAGTTCACTGCAATCTATTCTCCATTTTGTGAAAAATCAGTGCTTATGACAGAAGGTTAAAATTTGTCAATTTCCAAAATATCCCAGTATGTTGGAAACAGCCTGCTCATATCAATATATTGACAATAAATACTTTAAAAAGTGATGCAATAATAGAAATAAACATTTTGATACCTTGCTCTATCATTCTCTAGAAACATTTGTAAGAGTAATATATTTAGATTACAAAGTCAATTTAGCATTATTCCATTTACTGTCTCCTCAAGCATTTATTAGCTTAACAAATGTAGTAGAGTACATGCATCTACAATATTCACTCCCTTGAATATTATAACAGGGTGCCAAACTGTAAGGATGGATATTTAAAATCTATTGTAATTCAACCTGTATGTTATTATGATCAAACTGAAACGGGAAGTATTTTTGCATCTTTGTTTGTATAACTTGTTACCAGATTGCTTCTTGATGGTAACCAATGAAAACCTTTTTCAAAACTATTCAAAATATGCTAATAAATTTTTCATTTTTTAATTTTCTTTAATGAAAATATGTTTTCATTTTTTTGCCATGAAGGTTTATAAGTTACCTTATCCCTGCTAGCATTAATAAGGTTTATGAGTACCAAAAGATTATTAAGAGTGAAAAATGGTTAATTGCTGTTCTTAACATTTTATATTTTAGAATGTTGGATATATTTTAAAATACATTTTAATTTTGAAGAATTTTTAGTAAATCTAAATTACCCACTTTGATTTTTTTTTTTTTTTTTTGTCTTTTTGAGTCAGGGGCTCGCTATGCAGTTCAGCTGGACTTGAGCTCACTTTGTAACCCAGTCTAGTCTAGAACTTGCATCAATCCTCCTGCCTCAGCCTACTGAGTGCTGCGATTACAAGAGGGCACTACCAAGCCTAGGTTCCACTTTGAACTTTGGGCAGGAGTTTTAAATAATCTGGGTCATAGTTTCTTCATTTACTAAATAGAGATGCAACTATGCACAATTTTCAAAGGTTTTATGCATACTATACAGATGTATACATTGTATGTACTTAGAATAGGATGTATAATTGTTTTATTTGAGAGTACTTTTCAGATCACCATTATTCATTCAATAAAATAATTGGTAGCTGTATAGTTTCCAAATAATATTGCACTTTCCAAGCTAATAGTCGTTTAAGAATGTGTAATTTTAAAAATGTAATTCATGAAGTGTTGTCTCTTAACTGTAATATAAAAAAGTTACACCCGTAAACATTTTCATATTTGCCTAGTCTCTTAAGAGTGTATTCTATGAGAGGTATGCAACAACAAGATGCAGGGTTCAGCTCAAAATAAAAGAGAAAAATCTAATTCAGAGTTCAATTAGTGAAACTTCTTGCTTTGTGAAGACTAAATCTTGACTGTAAAAGTGTCAAAATAGTTGTGGAAAATGTATATATATGAGAAGGGGCAGACATAAAGCCTATGGTCATTATTCCAAGAGCCTGCATAATCTGAAAACAGAAAAAGATCACTGCATGTGGAAAAATCTGAAGGGAACCTACCTCCTTCATCTCCTGATATTATGTTTCAAATGTACTATGTCCCTTTTTTTGAATCATGAGTTCATAGTTGCATTACATCTGAAAAGATTCTTTTAGTCTAGATTGTTTATGAATTATTAAAGATAAAAAAGCATGTTAAACTTGAGGAGGTGAGGTATAAAATAACAGAATAAAGGACGATGATGAAACTTGAAAGACAGATTCTGTCTACTTCATGATTTGAGCTAGTTGAAACTGATAAGTAGTCACTAGTTCTTGCAGTGCTCTCCGAGGTGCACCTGGGTATCTAGGCTCCTTCCTCTGAGAGGAAGCCTCTCTTGGCAAAGGCCAGAACTGCTTAGATCATTAAATCAGAAGACAATGAAGAAAACCTCATACAGGTTCCAGTGTGAGAGTGTGTACCTAATGTAGCAATTATTTGACAACTATAATTCTGAAAACTTAGATTTTACTTGAGAATGTTGTTCCAGAATTATATGCAATTGAAATATTCACAGAGCTTGATTACATTGCAATTTGAGAAACCCATTCAAAAAAATGATAGATAAAATGGCATAATTGATTTTATTAATTAAATTGGAAGGCTAATCTCAATCTAGTTTATTTCATGCAAATGTATTTTTCACCTTATGTGCTTTCAGGCTTGATTATTCATTCAGGCATTGTCATCCCCTGCATTCACCCCCACTCCCATTTTGCACGTCTTACTTGGGCAAATGTGGACATTTTGTACCATGCAGTACATGTCTTGCTGTGCTCTGGAACTCACTAATGAGTTTTTGTTACTGCTCCCAGCAGCCCTTGAGCAAGCTCCGTGGATACTAAGGGAGAGCATTCCTGCAAAACTAACAGACTCCCAGATCTTCACATGTTTGTAATTCTCACTGACCATACTGAAATTTTCATGAGAACAGATGCACCAAGTAAATTTGGTAACATAATTTAAGACATACTTTCTAAATAATAAAACCTAATTGTCACCTTCTTTGTTTATATAAGTAATGTTATAAAAGATGTAGCACAAAACACTCAAAGTGAAGCCGTGGCTCAAAATTGAAATTATATAAAAATGCACAAGAATCCTTCCTGATCCATGAAAGCTTTGGATGGTATAATGCAACGAGAAACAAATATGCATATAGACACACACGTGCACACAACAAATAAGCTATAAATTGTGTAGATTATATCTGTTCTCATTTGTGTGTAATAATATGTGAATACGTATTCTAAACAAATGCAGCACAATCTTTAAAGAAGACATTCACAATTAAAGCAAAATATCTGATGCAGATTTTCTGAACGTTTATGTTGATAATAAATGTTTTTAAAAAAACATAAAATACATTTTTGTTTTGTTTTGTTTTTCTTGATACAGGATTTCACTATGCAGGTCAGGCTGGCCTTGAGCTCATGATGATCCTCCATCAGCCTCCCAAGTATCAGAATTACAGGAGTGTACCACCGTGCCAGGCCTAAAAAGACATAAAATCTTAATATTCATTTTGTTTTATTTAAATGTTCATATTTTATTATTTTAAGCATGCAGATATATGAAAGTATTGTGTTTTTAAGTCTATGTATTTGGGAGAAGATGTATTTTTATACATTGCTGAAATTTTTTTTAAAATCAGGTACATTCAAAAATAAAAAAAAATGATTGTTACATTATTTTCTGCTAAAACAGAAGAAGCATGTACAGTTACTATTCCTCTATAAATGAGTTGTAAGTATAAAACATAAATTTTTATTTTAATTAAATAAAATGAATTAAATTTAAATTATCATGCAACTTTTTCTCTCAGATAAGTTGATTGTCAGGCATGTCGGTCCAGGTATGTAATCTCAACACTCAGGAGTCTAAGTCAGGGGGAACAGAGGATCTCTGTGAGTTCGAGGCCAGCCTATGCTACATAGTGAATTCAATGTAAATGTGAATAGCATAGCAAGACCCTGTCTCACAAAAATCAAAACAAACAAAAATCAAGAGTGTATTAAGAAAATAAATATATTAGTGAAGCCTAGTTCTAATTTTAATAGTATATATATATATATATATATATATATATATATATATATATATTTTTTTTTTTTTTTTAATTTTGGCACCGGGGATTAAACTCATGACCTCACGCTTATGCCACTGAGCTAAGCCCACAGCCCTTCTTTTTCTTTTCCAACAGGGATCTTAGCCTAGCTATAGTCATCTCTATAAGCCTTTGTTCTTAGTAAGTTATTCATTATATCACTCTTATTATTTTAACTAGTGCATGTTAATTACTTGAAATCAGTAGGTGAAAAGATAGGGAAAATCCTTCCCGAATGGAACTCCGATAGCTCAGGAAATAATAGCAAGACTAAAACTGTGGCTGCCTCAAACTAAAAACAGTTCTGCACAGGAAAGTAAACAAAGACACAAACATAGACCACAGCATAGAGGAAAGTCTTTTCCAGCTACTCTTCCATAGAAAGCGAATATCTAGTGTGTATAAAGAATTAAAAAAGAATAAATCCAAAAGAACAAATAATTCAGTCCAAAAAATGAGCAAATGAACTGAGCAGACACTTTTCAAAAAGTAAGAAGGAAAAATAATTGCATAAAGAAGTGTTCATCGTCTTCAGTTATCAGGGAAAAGCAAATCAATTTCCTGTATTTTTAATCAAAATTGCTATTAAATAAGAAAGAGTTATCCTTTTTGAGGGTATCCATCATTTAAATGTCTATATCATTTGAAATTTATATGTATTCATTTGTAAAATGTTATTTTATCAGTTTTTTTTTAAATTAACAATTTCTAATTTTCTCATGTTTGCATTTTCCCTGAATAGCAAGGAATGTCCTTAGAAGATGAGAGAAAATGACTACTTTTTTATTTTAGGAGAATTCTTAATTATGTGAAGGATTTCTACTAGAAACACATTGATATTTAAGTATATCTGCATATACATATACACAATTACATAAAATGTGATAGTACTTAAAATACTTCAATAAAACTTTAGTTAATATGTTATCTTCATTATACAATGCTGTACTCTCAAAACTCATATGTTGAAATTTCAAACCAAACATAACTATATTTGGAGATAGAGCCTTTATGCAAGTAGCAAAGTTCAATATAATCGTAAAACTAAGTCCTTCATCTCACAGGATGGGTGTCCTTAGGCAGAAAGGAAAAACACTCCCCCGGTACAACACAAGAAGAGAACATGTGAGATCACAAGGAGATGGTCTACAGCCAGGAAGACATCATTTCTGGTGCCTCGCTTATGAACTCCAGAGTGCCAAAATGTAAAATTTACTGCTAAGCTATTGCACAGCTGTATTTGACTTACGTCAACCTCGGTGAAAGGATCTATAGAGTCATTGGCACTTTTTTCTTATCAAGAATCTAAAGCCCACACAATTCATTATTCATAATCTCTGACTTATCATTGCTACCCATTGTATTGCAGAAATGTCTTTTACTGAATTTACTAAAGAGGAGAGTTGGAATATTAATCTAGTCCTCTCTCTCTGCTGCTTACCTTCACATAAAATGGAATCTGATGATGCTCTTGGCTTCCTTTGTTCACTAGCGAGTTCCAGATTTCTTCACAAGTGCTTACAGATCATGGAGATTTCCCCTTTAAGATACACTTATCCATGCTGTTATTTTCTTACAATGTTATTGCCTTTAATTTTTTTCTGTTAGGTTTTGTAAATTCTGCATGTGTATTTATACTAATCTTTTGTCACTTTATTTGTCAAAATATGCTCTCCAATTTTTTATTCTTTGCCTTTTAGGTTTTCTTTAAAATAGACTGAAGACTATAATTCATGAACTTTAGTCTCTATATTTCTTTCCTAAGCAGAGCAGAGTTTAGTATTTTGGAACTTCAGCTCCTTAAACACAATTCACAATTTTCACATATTATTATTGTTTTTAATTCTGGTAATTAAATTTTAAGGTATTATGTATTATAATTCTTTTTTTTTTGTATTTCTCATTTTCAAAAAATTAATTCTTTTAATAAGAGTAATTCATTCTTGAAAATATAAAAGCTAATGTACTAAGCAATTTCCATAATTACCCTGTCTTTCTGGAGATACTTACACTTTTCTTCTTTCTCTGTCATCTCATATATTAAGTGGTGTTGTGCAGTGATCACACAGTGAATACACTAAGGTAGTTTAAATGTCTCTTTAAAAACTGCTTTTGCCTTCCCAGTATTAACAGAGCTCAATGTGGCATCCTGGTTTTGTTAGCAACATATAATTTTCAGTTAGTATAACACGTAATTAATGGAGAAAAGAGACAAACTACAGAAGGAAACAATCCATGGAGTTCTGAAACATTAAGTTGATACCTGAAGCCATTTGTTTGCTAACTTTACTTGTGTCCAATGGTCCCATTAATGGGTACACATCGCAACAAAAGGGCTTTCATTTTTTCTTCCAACATCCATTTACAATTATTGAACTAACCTCATTATCAGGTAGATTTATATCATTAACAAAACCAGAATTTTTCATTCACCACCAAATTTACAAAGTTTTCACTTTTTGATCCTGTAGCCAAAATATTCTAGCAAGCATTTGGTGCTTACTTTGGCTTTTCTGTAGTTAGTAACAAATGACTTTATTATTACTTAAGTATAATAGCTTAATGTTATAATAATTTTCCAAATATTTTAATATTAACAGAAATGGGTTTCTTTAAATGAATAGTTAATACAGGTAACAATGGACCTCCTATTTTAAACACAACATCTTACTTGCTTATTTTGTGTTAAGGTAAAGACAAGCATATTAGCAAACTAACAAAAATGTATAAATATTACCGTATTATCTACTAAGGGTCTAGCCTCATATTCTTAAACAAAATTCTGCCCTTGAGTTCCCTGTTAGTTACATTTTAATGACAAAGTATTGTGTGGTTATACAGAACTATAAGTAGAACTGTCTCTGAGCATGATAATTTAGATCTTGACTGAAAAATGGTGTCTGACTTGTGATTACAGTGAGCTGCACATTCTTCTGAAATATGTTTCCATAAATCCATATTTATACAAAGTAATACAGAAATATCTTTCTTTTGGTGTTAGAACTATTTAGAAATTCATTGAAATAAAGAAACTAAACATTGTAAGAATTGTGAAGATTGGATGACATTGACAAGTTTCATTTGTGAAGAGAAAGTCAGCAGGGATAGACAGTGTAACACACAAGTCCATGAGTACAGCTGCTTTTGCTCCGTCTCTCAGTGTTGCAGTTTTGCTCAGTCATCTATATTTATTCTTTACCCAGTACCTAAAAAATGTTAGGAATGTGGCAAGCTTTGTGCAGCCACAGTTTTCATAACACAAAACAGGAAACTATCTCAAATACTCTGGTTGATCAATCTTTGTGTTGCAAGCACAATGCCTTGAAAATCCACCTGCTGGACGTGGGGTGGTGTGTGCAAAGAGATGTCATGGTGATTTGAGAACTGTTGAATAGGGAACAGAGGCTTTTCCTGCCCCAAGCTCACCACGCTGGTTTGTCTGGCTCATTACATGCCGAAACTTCTGATTGATGTGCTCACTTCAGTCACGGGTAATTTTAACTGATATATTAAGTAGCGGCTGCTTCCACTCCATTATAGTTCCTCGTATGGGGCAAATCAGAGCTGGAGTCTTGTCTATATTGGGCTGACCTAGAGCCATAGTGTGCTTTTGTTTGGATTTAAGTAGGAGGCAAGCTAATATTTCAACACTAGCAAACTTGTACAATCTCGCCTTTTCTTAATTGTAAGGATCCCTGTGGTAAAGAGCTTTTTATTGCTACCACATAGCTCTTTAGAAGCCCCAAGCAAGCTAAAAATGTTGTTAGTTGAGTTTCTAAATGCATAGACGTTCTTTTGAAATGTAGAAGATTTAAGTGGATTAATACTATATAACCAACTACAGCAGCTCGCCTCTTACCTGCTTATTTTTTGGAAAGTCATTGTTTCTTATTAGTAATTTTGGGGTATATCTTATATTTGGGGACAAAACACAGTTCTATCATTAGCATTTCATAGTCCCATGTCTGCACAGAGTAATGATCCTAAAAGGAATCACCAATAACAGGTTTGATATTAATTTATACCAATATTCATAAAAATATAAAATAATTCATCCATATTAGTAACTTCGCTATTTAAAAATGTTAAATACTAATAAAAATAGCAGAATTAAAATTAGAAGTTAAACTAAACAACCAACTAAATAAGTGTCTTCAAATAATTATTTACTGCAGTTAAAATAAATAATATTATTATTTTTAACATTATAATTAGAACATAATTTATATTAGAATATAGTTCTTTTCCATAAAGCAATTAGGAGGATCTTTTTCAGTTAAGTAAGATTTGCTAAATTTTTCAATAATTTCTTATTTAGTGATTCCTAAAAATGTGAGATCTGCTTAATCTACATATATTCTCTACAGAAACTAGTAAATTATATAATTCATAACCCACAAGACATGCACAAGGGAAAGTAATATGAAAAACTAAAAATCATCAGTCTTCCATATATCACAGACAAAAGTGACAAATTAAGCTACCATCACAAATCCAGAGACAATTAAGATATATATTATATATACGTGTGTGTGTGTGTGTGTGTGTGTGTGTGTGTGTGTGTATGTGTGTATGTCTATTTGGAACTAGTTGATACAAAATGTCATACTCACTACCTCCAAATCAAATGCTTTTCCATTCAAAACAGATAAAATTAAATTGCCCATGAAATTAAAGTTTATAAATTTTGAATTATTTTAACTTACAGAATCTTATAACCTTTCTGCACAATGCAAGTCATAGGAAGCTTTAGAATTTTCTAATTTTAGATGCAACTGTACAGCAGCAAAATGAGTGTTTCTTGAGATGGACAGATCTATATATGTTTTTATAAATATAGATATAAAATCATTTGTTACCCAAGAAGATATTAATTTGTACTTTAAAACAATTTACTCTAGCTTTATTTTTTCTGTAAATAAAACAGTTCAGAGTCAGATACATAAATGAGATTTTATGCAAACATAGTTATATCCAATGATTATCATTTTGTCCGTGGCTAATTTTATTCTACAAAGACTGAGTTGAATAATTGAATGGGAGAATATTGGGATAGTAAAGCCTGAAATATACGATATCTAATCCTTTACAAAATTTATTATTTAACAACACATTATCTAGAATAGCTATTAAATGCTAAAAATTGAAGTCACTATTCATAAAGTTTGAATATTTAAATTAAAATATAGTAAAACAATTCACAATTTTTCTATACTCCTTTCAACGTAATTATCATTTTATACTGACATTGAATACATTAAATATCACAGATAATATGACTGTGAATAATTCATAGCTCTCAAGGGAAAAGATAACATATAGGATATAAATTTGAAGAATTATGTTAATGCACTTATTAATGTATTGCTTCATACATATTAAAACAGTAAAATAATTTTTAAAATTTCTCAATAATTAGGTTTCTTTTAGAGAGTCAGATAAGGCAACTTTTTAAAACTTTTTTGTTTTTGAGATTTTATGAATTTTAATTTTCCGATGAAGGAGTACATGCCATAAAAAGGTCACAGTTTTCTCTCCAGTGAAGCACAACATCCATATAATTATAGCTCAATTAGAGAACTGGAAAGACGAAAATGAGGTACTCAACGTTCACACTCTGGGTGATGGAGCGGGAGACAGGCGCTGCTGGAGGAAGGTGACTCCATTAGCTGTTTTTAAAGACAACATTCACTAAGCAGCCATTGCTTTTTTTCGTGCCCAGAAGTCAAAGGATGACATTTTCTTTCCTCCAACATCCTTCACTGTGTAATGAGTTCTAATCAGAATTTGAAATTTATATATTATACTCTCATCATAATAGAGGACAGAGATTCTATGCGTAAAGAAACCCACAAAACAGTACAGTGTATTTGCTAAAATGATGGATTTGAAAGCAACCCATGTCACCTATGGGAAATGTAAATGTTGGCAATATTTTAGTTGATTTCTTACTTCCAGCCTGGCATTGTGTAGTTAGTGATTTTAAATTTCACATCAACAAATATCTTAATAACTCCTCTAAAAAAACAATAGCTCAAGAATCACCTAGACAGTTTGGTAAAATATAAGTTTGAGTCAGAAGATCTACAGTGATGTATGACATGCTATATTTCTAGCAAAATTCAGGTTCTTGATGATACTAGTAGCAAGACATACTCTAAGTATCAACAGATTAGAAAACACCAATGAGGACTAAACTTTTTGATACTGAAAAATGTGGAATGCATTTTCTCCTAGGGGACTTTAGTTATTTTATTCCTTTGAGGCAAACAGTTCAAAAGCAAGTAACTAAAGGCTGCCAAAATTAGGTTCAAAGAGAATTTCTTAAAATATTTTTAGTATCCTGAAATTTATGTTTATGTAAAAATATCATTTCATGAGGAACCATAAGAGTTCAGTTTTTAAATGTTTCTGATTTGCAGCAATGTAACTACATATTTTGGAGGAGTGTTAATAAACATAGCTAAGAAAATAATTTCAGTTATTTATTTAACTTAGCTTTATTACTTTGGCATATTCAACATAAAATGTTGATTTTGAATATTTCCCTTATTCAGAAGTGAACAATATTAAGTTGAAGAGTTCTATGTATTGTTTATTAGTGCATACAGTAAAATATATGTCTATGTTGTTAACCTATGACAATTACATTATTTCCATAAATTAAATGTATGATGGCTATCAAAAAATCTACTCTTTAAAAATGTCATATCTAAATAAGTAGATCTAAGATAAAAATAAATTTAAGCAATCCTCTAGATGAATAAAAAATCTAAATAGATATAAATATCCTTTACAAGTTAAATTGGTAAAGAATAATCAAATTTACGGAAACTATGTAAAGATTCTCAAAAATTCAAACCTTAACATGATAAAAAGACAAATTTACACTTAAAATCTAGGGTTTCTCTCAAACATTTCAAAAATATATTATAATAGGTTTTTAAATGTGAAATAAAATCATACTCAAGAAAACAACAATTTACATGATTTAGAAATTCTTCAATAAATCTTTGACGCGCAGGAGCCAGGAATTATCAGAAACATACAAAATAAAGTGCAGTGTATGGTCATTAGTGTCCAACATTAATAGTTTCCAGTAGATTAAAATACAATACAAATGATATGTGCCTAAACACTTAAAGTAAGAAATTTCAAAAAACAAAAAGTGAGAGATGTGATAGAGAATTTTCCATTAATTAGATACTATGTGAGGGAACTGGCAATTGAATTTTAGGAAATTTCATTATAAATTGGGTTGAACTTCTTTAAAGCCATAAAGAGATAAAGAACATTATTAAATTTCACAGGAGGAAGTACAAAATCCACTTAGCCTGTTGCTAATCTCTTAAAATTCTTCCAGTGAGCACTGATAAAGATGTAAGATCTAGGATTATCTGATCTCTTTCTTCTACTTCTGTTACATTCTTCCCATTGATTGAAACTCTACATGAAGTGAAATGCTTAGAAATACAACTACAGAAAAAAATGCTTTGCAATGCTGAATGCCTTTGACATTTAAAAAATTACATTTCGGAAAAATCTCATATGCTTAAATATGAAGTGAACATGTAATGGACAAAATAAACAAATCAATACATGATTAAAAGAAGAAAATAATTCGTTTGAATTCCAATGATTTCACAAGTGCAGTTAAAAGTACTACTTACTTCTAAAAATATATTTGAGCAATTAATTTCTAAAAGAAATTAAAGAAATACACAAAAACTAACCATTGTTTACTTCTTCACAATTTAACTCATTTACGCATATGGTAGTAAAATGCTTGCTGTATAGTAATTATTTCTCTGCTTGTACTCTTTTTTATTACTTATCCATTATAAAAGTTACCAACTTTTGAAAAGAGGAATCTACTGAAGTATAAATTTAAATTGAGTAATGACCAGCAAGCAGATTTTTTACAAGTACAAAACATTTTTTTACCTATGAATGTTTTTCTGTTACTTCCTAAAGAGTAACACATAAAATATATTTCATTTTTTCTAATATTCTTATATTTTAATATTTGTGATTGCTTTAAAACTGTTTTTCTTTATTTGTAACCTTCATTTTAAAGCATGCATTTTCTAAGAATTCAAGGCTTATGCAAAAAGATGCCAATCTCCTCGAATGAGTCAACATCCTCCTTCCATGATATCTACACACTTGAATAGAGATTTTACCTCAAGTATTAGTTGAAAAGTCAGAAGGGTGTGAAAATACAAGAAGCTGAAAAATGAGGACAACACTGTCAATTTTTACCCCCAAAATGATAACCTCCAAATGTACTGGGATCTATTAACTAATACTGTGTAAACAGAAGTGAAATACAGCGAGCCTCCAGAAAGTTTATCCAGGAGACAACTGGATTAACTTATTAAAATTAATCAATTTGGAAAACACAAGTAAAAGGAAGAAATTCCTATTAATGAGTTCCATTTATCGATTGTGTTATTTCTCCAGTAGCCTTTTCTTCTACCTTTCTTGATGACAAAACATCTTTGGAATAAAAATATGATACAGATTTCTCAATATAAGATGGAGATAACGGGACACTCAAACGGATGTGTCTGCTGTTATGCTTACTTTCACTGTTACTGTCATTGTCCTTGATCTGTTGATCTTCTTGTTCTCTACAACTAAGGACTGGCTCTTTTCACCTTGCTTTTACTGCTGGCAAGCTGTATGTTTGACAGACACCTAAAATGGATTTTTGTGTGTCATAAAATGCAATCAGTTATCATTGCATGTAGTCATCCCACAGCTCCTTTGCTCCAAGTAGGATGGTTTTCTGCTATTTTTCTATCCATGTTGTATGCTGAATAGTTTTCTAACTCCAAAGCAAATCAAATATGACAGCCTTCAACACCAAGTTACTGAATGGCAGCATTTTTTGGCAAATGTATGCATTTTAATAATTTTTAAAATTGTTCTTTCAGACAGTAACATATTTAAAAACACAAAAGTTTAGATCTGTCCCTTTAAAATGGAAAAGTTGCTCAAATTATGCAAGGAAAAAAATAAAATAAAATGATCTGACTTGCCCAGAACCTTTCTGCTGGCAGCACAGTGCCCCCTAAAGTTACTTTTGAAAGAAAATGCCGCAGTTTCTCAAAATCAGTTATACATTATTTAATAAAATGACACTACTTGAATTCATTTTATCAAACAGATACACCTTTGATAAAATAGCACAATTCCTTAAAAAGATACAAAAGTTGTTTTTATTTCACTGATGAATTTAATTACAGTTTTTATCTGAGCCATTATACATTGTTACAATATATATAACATTAATAAAATGAAATACTCCAACACATGAAGAAGACACAATTAAATGCTTAACCTGATCGCAAAATATTCTATGGCAGTAACATGTTGACCATCTAACTTGCTGAATAGATTCATAAAAAAAAAAGCAGAGTAATTTTGAAGGTGTAAAGTTGTATTTAGGAAAATATAAATTATAGTCTGTGTCTTGGATAAGTAACTGAACAACTGACAAATATGGAGAAATAGGATGTAGAGAAAATTTATTGATAAATAATGACTTTGTTTCTATAATGAACAAAGTAACTATGACACTTACCTCTTCTTCAGAAGATAATTTTCTTTATATAAAATTTATTTAACAATATGTTATGGAACAAATTAATTTTATTATTCCCAAATGTATTACAAAAATAACAGGTTGCCTAAAAAGTGTTAAAAGGATATCTTGTATATAGGATATCCTGTATATAGGAATATCCTTGTATATAGGAATATCCTTGTATATAGGAATATCCTGTATATAGGATATATTTTTTTCATTATCTTCCTTTCACTCTAATTCTACTATTTATTTATTTACTTGGTACCAGGTATCAATCACACAACGTCATGTTTGCAGGCAGGCACTTACATCACTGAGCTAAATCCTGGCTCATATAATTCTGCATATTTCATAGCCTGTTTAGAGCTCTCGGTATAATATTGATAGGAATAGAAATTGCACCTGTCGTTATTGGCTTACTTGTTATGTTTAAAATTTGAAAATAACTTGTCAAGATGGGTGCTGTCCTCAGTGAAAGTCACACAGTTTTCTAAGGTTATAAATTCACTCAACGGCAATCCAAGTAGACTAGTAGGACTAGTAACTAAATCTTATAACACAGTGTTTTAACCACTGCTGTAATATTTGCTTGTGGTTAAACTTCAGAGCTAAGCATTATAAAACCAGGAGATTTTTGTCATTGAAAATAAAGACTCTATCCAAAACAGAGGCCACTTTATCATAATCGTATAATAGCAGCTGGAGGGAGAGTAGTAATAGCAGTACTTGTTATATAAAGTGCTTTGGGTCAGTGGATACAGAAAAGAGTTTGAATTCAAGTACCACTTTTGTTGGTGTAGCATACATTTTTCTAATCTAGAAAAATTTATTGAAACTTGGTTAATTTGGTGAAACCCATTGAATTTCACGTAAATTACTGTCAGGTCATTCCATCCTTGCACTTTGTACTCAAACTTGTTTTGGATGTAAAAGGATGTAAAAGGATGTAAAAGTTTTGGATGTAAAAGGAAGAAAACACTGCATGACTAAGGAGTGTGTATCACTGACTGACTTCCTTTCATCCCCACGTTAATTTTGAGAGCATGTATAATTTCCGTCAGTTTTTCCCAGCCTGGGGTACTTGAGGTTCAGAGAGGTGTTTGGCATTGCCTAATATCAGATTGCTAAAGAAAAAGAGTTAGAAATAAAACCTTGTTCTTTCTTTGAAGATAACGCTCTTCCCACCTCTTCCTGGGGTCACTGAGCCCCAGGCCACGATGCAGAGCTTCATCACACTGTTGCCAGCCAGGTGCATAGGACCTTCGCCCACCACATCAGTCCGCTGTGTGGTGATGTGTTATGAAAAGCATGCAGTTTGTTTGGAAAACTCTGCATGACTATCTATATTTTCTATTTGAATATAACTTGTAAGATGGTTCTCTTCTTTATAGAATCCAGCTTACTAATACAATTCCTGTTTTTAATTGATGTGTTCCTCTTATTTTAATTTTCAATAAAATAGTAGAAAATAGTTGCATTTTTCAGTGTATCTTATTTCCATTATAATGATGAAGAACATATTTTTGTTTTACACTCTAAATCATACTTTATGTGCTAAGCAGTGTCAGGTTAGAACAAAGGAATAAAAATATTTAATCACTTCTGGTGTTTAGGACCTTGACATTTGACCATCACTTTCTTTTCTCAAGAAGATATTTTTGTGCTGCTAAACACCGAGTGATGAAAACATTTATTGAAATGTTATAAAGTTAATTTTTTTTAAATGTGCGCCTAGAAATTAAATAAATGCCTAAATGACAAAATAGCATTTCTCAAAATACAAAATAGGCTACACGGCATAAACAGTTCAGATAAAATTCTGGTATACCAATATAATTATCTATGTATCTATTTGTATGTATGAAACTATTTGTTAATCACAAGATGAGAAGAATATGTAGGTAAAGCTGCTTTATAAATTAAACTCAAATTTAAAATCCATGTGTTTAGTTAACAGGAGGTACAACTTTAAATATAATTCATAAAATAACAGTTAGTGCTAAATATCTGTTTTAATAATCCTGTATATATTAATTTCATGAACAGAAATGCATAAATTATCTTTATTTTTGAATTTGAATCAGCTTTCTTTAAAAAGAGTAGATTGTGGAAAACGTGTGTTCACTCTTTTCAATGATAGAAAAGCTTCTTACTAATAGAGTCGTCAGGTGTAGGAATAAGAGCCCTCATGCTCTGTCCTCTGAGTCACCTGCCTGCTGCTACTTTCCGTGCGTGCCTCTGCCCTTTTGCTGAGGTGGTTTCTGGCCAGCACAATCTTGCTAACTGTTTTCTCGAATTGTATCCCCAGAGTCCCCCACACACACAGCCCCGCAGCGGTGCAAGGTCTGCCCACTAGCCCACTTTCTCTTTCTTTCCTTCCTCTTAGATCTTTGATCCTTGGATTATTAGCAGTTGATGATTTCTTTCATGTTCAAAATAATTCTGCTGCTCTGGAGTGATTATAAACTAGCAATATTTTTCTCCCTTCAGTATCCTGTCTTTAATGAATATGGATATATTTTTCATTTAGTGTTTGTAATTTCAAAGAGAATATTTCCCAGGAGGTGTATTAGGAATAATATTAACCAACAAAATATAAGAAGACAGAATGATTTTTAGAGACTGCAAAGAGCTATGAAGAAAGACTTTAGTAAAAGACTTTCTATCCTGAGAGCTAATTTGGAAAGTACTATTAAATGTAAATTAAATATGTATAATACATGCATAACAAGTTAATAAACCTGTGTTACATTTCTGTAGAAAGCAATCTCTGTAGACTCCATAAGTTAATCTTCTTTATATTATCCTAACATGCTATTTTATTTTGTAGAAAAGTATATATGTGTGTGTATGTGTGTATTAGATTCTTCTAAGTATAACAATTGTGATTTTTATATTCTTTGTTAGAAAACAAACACAAGCACACACACACACAAACACAAACACACACACACAACACACACACACACACACACACACACACACACACACACACACACACACACACACGGGAGATATCGCTAGCAAATAAAGTTCCAGTGTTCTTGAAATATATTAAAGATTGTATGTATCTTTCTTCTTTAAATAGGAAACTTCTCCTAAGCAGTGTTAATCATGCAGGAACTATCCGCATGAAAACAAGTCTTGGTTATAAAGCAAAACTATATATGATATTTGAAGAATTTTTAAGGTATAGTCAATTTTCAATCCCACAGGAAAAAAAAAATACTACTGCTCCCTTTTGATATATGCTGTTATCAAATGAAGGACACTATTTTATACTAATTTATTTTTACATTAGTGGTACATATTTTAGAATTTTTCTATATTCATAAGCAAAATCTTTTGCCTATTTTGAGTTCTTTATAAAAACATGAAAAGATTTTACGGAAAAAGATAAAAATGTTATAATATTAATTTTCTGAGCTTATGAATGAAGCGTTATGTTTTTAATATTGTACCATTCAATTTTTTTAGCCTAAAATTTAAATCACCAGCATATTTTGTCAAAACATTACCAAGTGAGTAACTGAAAATTTAATCTGAGCTGTGGAAAAGGTTCATTAGATTTTACACAGGTTGTATTTGGATTATTGGCAGCAATTTTAATTTGACAATAGTCTTTGTATTTTCCAACGATGAAAAAATATTCAAAAAGAACTCATTTTCAAAGCTCAAGGAAACAGATTTTAAAAATTACTCTATTGATTGAATCATTTACACTTTCTTTAATGTATACAATTACAAATACAGCATTAGTTAACTGAGGTCAATCAGTCACTTATAGTAATTACTTATCACATTGAATTATGAATGCCCTAATGACAGAAAGAAAGAATGCATTTATTCGAATAGGATTTTTAAATACCCCTTTTGTCAATTTCACGTATATAAGCACATACCGAGTACAACACTAAGATCATATCTGTGATCCGTGAGTGAATGAACTCTCTGGATGCTCCCCTTTTAGGTAGCCATCACAAAATAGAGCCACAATGTCAAGTGATTAGCAAATGACAAGATGATACATTGTTAATTTTTCACCTTGGTCAGACACCTTTAAAATTAGTGAAATCCTTTTTTATAATTAGTTTCTATGAATAGCAACTTTCTATTATGGAATAGTTTTCCCTTGAAATATTGCTTCACATTCATTAAAATAGCATTGTCCTTTCTGCAAAGTCTAATACCTAGAATTATATTGTGAAGAAGGAATTTGTTTTAGAGTTATGCCTTGCTGCCCCTTTTTCCATGCCAACAAAAATGTTAAATATTAAAGTTTGCCCTTCATAGACTTATTTTCTATTTAAGTACATTTTAATAACTTAGACATGTATATTTTATATGATTATTCATTTTACTATTTGCTCTTTGATTTTCTTGTATTTAAGCAATAATACATAGTTAATGTATATCATGGCATTAATTTACTCTATGAAAATTATATTATAAGAAAGAAATAAAGTAAACATCTGTTACCTTTCCCATTAAATTTACTAAATGATTTACTCTCCAATTACGGGAAGCTAATTCAAAGAGGTTGTAGAATTAAATTATTTAAAGAATTATTTTTGTTTGCTTGTTCCTCAACCTTATCACAGCTTTCTCTTTGTAAGAATTTTATAATAATAAAAACACATAAAATGAAAGTACAAATGCAATGCCACCAATTTAAAATGAAATAATTTGTACATGTTTAAGCCTGCAGTGTGACAGTTTTTATGATCACAACATCCTCACAATTTTATTTCTTGCTTACTTATGTTATTTCATATATAATTTGTGTTTCATAATGACTGTATGATTCAATTTTAATAACACCTTTATATTACACAAGATTAGGACAAAACTTGTTAAACTTCTCATCTAATATTAATGTCTAATTCATTTCATTATATCACCAAATAAAGTTTATAGAATCACAATTTTTGCATGATTATTGAAAATCATTCCTCATATATTCTGGGCAAATCTTCTTTAACCTTTAAATACTAAAATATTTATTTCCCTGGAATGTGTTCCATAGACTGACATAGATAACTAATGAATATAATCATTGAAATGAATTTAGGGATATTGCTTAAAAATAAATAATAGTTTATCAAATTGAATGGTTCTCTGATATAGAATATTCTGATAAGTAGTAATTTTAGAAATGTATTAATAATATCTCAAAAAATTAACTTTTAATTCTTGATTCCCATTAGGAACAGTAATTTTTTTTAGCTTTTATTGACCACTTATAATTTTGATTCCACTGTTCATAGTATTTAATAATTTACAGAGAATTATATCTAAATTTCTATTAAAGTAATATTTTGTAATTATTAATGAAAACATATCCCCAGTATTTTTCTCTTTTATTAAATTTTTCATAAATGAAGCTAACAGGCAACTTCAAAAGTGCTATACTGTGTTGTATTTTTCAGTCTCTGTAGTTTTAAGCACTATTTCCCTTGAACAGGTGAGCATTTCATTTTCCTTGCACTTGACTTGTTGTCTATTTTCATACAATTTATGAATTCATTTAGATTCTGTGTTAATATTTGCATCCTTGTTTTAATATTTTTCTAGGCAGATAACATCTCATTTTTATTTTACTTACTCTAAGCTAATTAAAGGAATTAACTTTTATCCAGGAATATTTTAATATTTACATGTCCAGAATTTGGTTTCATCAACACACTGGGAAATGTTTTACATTTATTAGTTAAATAAAATAACAAAATATAACTAGACTTGCTGAAACTTATATTTATGTTCTATTGTTTTTAGTTTTTGCATTGTTAAGATAGTTTAAACATCTAAAATTATATACCAGCTTTGATTCAAAGATTCACCATTTCATATATATTTACAAATTTTATCTAGGGAAGTCTTCATGTAGGACATAAAATTTTTCCAATTTATGTAAAGTTATTAATTTTAAGGAACACTACTACATGAAATATAGATTACTTCTAACTTCGTAATATGTATTAGAAAAAAATATGACCATGGATACCTATGTAATACTACAATTTGTAATTTATATATTGTATATTTAGTTAGATGAAACATCTAATGATACATAATGATGCATTTCAAACTCTTACTATATTGATTTACTTGCTTAAATTTTAAAATAATTTATGTTTGTAAGGTTTGCTAAAATGTACATAGAAATTTTACATTAGATTTTAGAATCCCACATGGTAAAAACACAATGTTCCCTGTCAAGGAAGAATTAGAAAGTGTGTGTAAATTAACATGCAATGTCCTGTTTGGTCTTGTAAAGTGCTCTTTTTAGGGTTAGTGTGTACACTTTTGATAAATCAGTGGCCATTAAATAAAATTTCCACTTCAATCTTTCTGTGTTACTGACTTCGTTTCCCATCCTTCTGGCATATACCACACTTCTGGGAAAAGCACATAGAACTTACCTTGTGGCCTTCTGTACCAGTAAAAAATAAAGATGGTGTTCCAGGAGAAGGGAGACTCTTGGAAAAAGAGAAGAGGATTTAGGGAGAGTAAAAGTAAAGAATGGTAAAACAGGAGTTAGATATGATTTCTGTGTGCCACATACATTTAGAAAAAATTGCCATCAAGAAATCTAGTACTCTGAAACACAAATAGGCAGCAATAAGCATCTTTTTGTGCTATTTTAATAAAATTATACTTTGGTTTGTTGAATTATATAAATATATTCTCTAAGTTAAAAGATAAAATCATCTAGAATAAAACCAGCTAGCTTATAGTTTACTTACAAAGCCAGACCCTGTCTATAACACTTAAGAAACCAGTTACCCAGAGTAACCTCACATCCACTAAACCAAAATCTCTAAATTGGATTCATACCTGTGGTTCTTAAAGTATTCTTAAAAACAGAATATCTTTCCAGGTGCCTACCATATGAACAATTACAACTGTGTATACTTTGAGTAAAAAGCTTTATGAATTATGAGATATTTAAGACTCTAAACATCACACTAAACTGCAATAGAACAACCACTGAAATTTTAAAAAATAAACTTGATTAACTTCAAAATGCAAATCAAAACACAAGACTCTTTATAAAATAAATTCATAATTTGTGATTAAAACCACAGCAAAATTTCTATTAAGATTATGATTATATAAAATATAGCTACAAAGATTTTATATTAAATACAAGCTAAAATAATTGAATTGAATTGAATATTCTCTCCATTTAAATACATGACACTATAAGTAGATTTTAAAAAGTGGGAAGAAAAACTGTCATAAAATAAATGTGTTCAAATGCTAGTATTTTTGCAAAGGGATACAATGCGGTTAGGCACTACTAAATGTTTTGTAAAGAATGACATTAGGGAGCAAAATATTACTTTAAAAGTAGACAAAAGTCCATGTGTTAGTCATCTGAGCTATTTGTATAGATTTAACCGGTAGTTTACTGTTTCTGTGGGGACTGAATTAATAATTTCAATTTTGTCCTCTTTTTTTTTTTTTTTTTTTTTTTTTTTTTGGTCTTTTTCCTTTTTATCGGTACCGGGGATCGAACTCGCGACTGCCTGCTTTCAAGGCAGGCGCTTATGCCGCTGAGCTAAACCCCCAGCCCCCTTTGTCCTCTTTTTTTACCTCCATCATGGTATTTTGTCTTTTAATTTTCGTGGATCTTCCACACAGAACTGCATTCTGGCACTTTTAAGTCCGGAATGACTCCCATCCCTGTTACTTCGCAGTATTTACCCACGAGACGTCTCACTGTCCTTACTCAATCTCAGCGTCAGTGGATTTGTGGAAATTTATTTCTGTCGGGCTCCTCTTCATACATTGCCTCAACTCTTATAAAGTGCTGTCATCTAGTGCTTGGGTTTTCTCAATTTTTATTCAAAGTTGAAGATTTAAGTTAATGAAAAAATATATTCACCCCAAATTATGCATTGAGTGGTCCAAGTAGGCAGTATGAAAAGTGAATTCAGAACAGAGGCCATGCCCTTGAACTCATGCATTTGAGACATGAGCTCAGTACTACTCAAATGTATCAATGTAAAAAAAAATCATGAAACATTTGCAAAAAATACAAATGTTTGTGAATATATTCTTGAGAGAAACAAAATTATGAAATCTAGCAGAGTTTTCCTAATTTCAGAAATCTTTTTTTTTTAATTATTACCTATTTGCAGTATATGGTTAATATATTTGCTGTTGGTAAAAGTACATATGTAACAATTTTAATTCTTTTTACATTTCCTTCCCCTCTACAAATTAGAACTCTTTATATTTAATAAATACACTACTTGAATGATATTTAGTAACAAGTGAGTTTAGAAAATGTTGCCTACTAATGGGAATCTCTTAATAGTCTATGAAAAAATCCTTTGCATTGCCTGGTCATAGGGTCAGTAACCTTGGCAGTAAATCCCCTTCATTGTCCTAATCTTTGGTGTACCGGCTGTACTGACTGAGGACTGAACTGGTTTGTCTAACATCAAAGTGCTACACTATGATGCTTCTCTGACTTCCTCATAAAAAAAAAAAAAAAAAAAAAAGGTGGGCTTTTTATGCACCCTCATGATTTGGAGTTCAAATAAATAGTGAAAATATCAGTGAAATAATTAGTTTGGGAGAAGAAAAATTTCCATAGTGACTGATACTTTACAGATGGAATAACTTATTTACTACTGTTCATTTTTATTTTACATGGTTAAACTTTATTGTCACTTATCACTGGCTGTGTATTACACATACTTTCTAAAGGCTTACCTGTATGAGAGTGAACTAGTGAAAACAAAATTATTATGATAAATCTGATCTCATAGCTTCATACAGTGAAATTTTAGTTTAATTAGCATAGCTTAGGAAATACTCAAATACATGAACATTTTCCAGTTCATTCTTACACATGTTCAGTTTTTGCAAACACTTCTAATGACCAGTAATTTCTGTAAATAGTTACACTATCTACCTACCTGACAAGAAATGTTTAGTCATATTGTATAAGAAAAAAAATTACTTTAAATGACTACATTGGTATAAGTGTAGGAATTTCAAATCTATAGCCTTTTGGCTATATCTTCTCTGTATATTATTTCTGTTGTAGTCACGGGTTGTGAGGAGAACAATTAGAATCAGGATATGGATTCTTATAGTATTGTTTTATGATGGTCACCCAGAGTTAACAGAAGAAAATGAAGAAAATCTATCCACATAGCAAAGACATAGAATATTCACCCCCGGGCCTGAATCCCACAGCAATGTACCTTATGAGTTCAGATGAAAACCCAGAGCCCATGATTAGGCCTCCCACAAGTCCACCTGGAGGTCCAGAGCCCACAAGCAGAACTCATGGTAGTCCCCTTTACAGATGCATGCTGGGAAGGTCAGTGGTGGAAGCTACAAAGCCCAGCAGGGTGAAGAAGCTGTGCTTATAGGTTGAGGGTTCTATGCTGGAGCTGAGAAGTCACACTCACAACAAAGACCAGGGCTGTACTGAAAAGCACCACAGCCATCCTCAGTGACAGGGAGTCCCGGAGCTCCTCCAATGACAAGCACAGTCGAGTACATGCCAGGAAGCCAGCGTGACGAGTTCATCCTGGAGACCTCACAGCAGACCTCTTCCTATCCAGAGCCAGGAAGCAATGCTCGATATGAGGACCAAAGCTTGTCCAGGAGAACATAATGGCTCAAACAGCAACGTGTAGGAGAAGCCACAGACTTCAACACCTCAACGCATTAATACTTCAACACATCTCTTTCTCCTTCTCGACGTCTCCGTTTATGCTGGCAACCTTGTTCAGGTGAAACATCTGCGCTCAGCAGCATGGTAATTCAATTCTGCTGGCGTTACGCTGACCACCAGTTTAAAACCCTTAACAATATATGTGTGGGTATTTGTATCTACAGATAGACCTGCACTCAAGGCAAACATAAATAGTAACTATATAGCAAATTGACTGTTGAGATCAACTCTCTGGGGCACTTTTTTCTTCTCTCAGTGTGGAGCCTTAGGAGACGTTTATACGTCCCTGTGGTGGAAAAGAGTATTAGTTTGTGGAGAATACAATGGCCCACGAAAAAAAGCCATTCTCAATATTCACATTTAACACTGATCCCTACAGAAAGGCAAGTTCACCTCTCAATCATTTGTACCACATTCAAAAATCACCATCTAAAATTTCTTCAACATTTACATTGTATGTAGTGCCTACACTTCCAAAGACTTTTGTGCCTCATTCTGAAATATTATATAGTAAAGATTTGTTTCTCTAGCATTAAAACATCTAGTAATGCAGTGAAACTAAGCC
Source organism: Cavia porcellus (assembly GCF_034190915.1). Taxonomy (NCBI): domain Eukaryota; kingdom Metazoa; phylum Chordata; class Mammalia; order Rodentia; family Caviidae; genus Cavia; species Cavia porcellus. Next base: position 59,407,994 of record NW_026947505.1, read on the forward strand.
CAGCAATAGAAGTGCAAACAACTACTTGGAAATGCCATAATAAAGATGAATACATACACATATAATTTGCAGAGAGAAAAGTAATAGTATCAATGAAACAAAAAATAGTTACCAATGAAAAAGATGAATACTGAGCCACAGGAAGAGCTCTTGAGAATTCAAAGTATAAAAGTGGAAATTGAAATCAGTAGAGAGATTTAAAAAAGAATCTCAGATTTTCTTCAGAAAAAAAATGTGTGTGTTAAAAAAACATAAAAGTCAATATATTTAGAGTATTAAATCAGGATCCCCCATATCTAATTAGTATCAGTTACAGAAACAAATATTTTACCAAACCATCATAAAAGAAAAGTAATTGATAGAAGAATGTGAGTTTCTCAGAGTACAAATATGGCCTGTACTGGGAAATGTGTTGGTCGAGTGAGGGCTAAACATTGCCCATGCCATCACACACATAACCTGTACAAAGGTTAGAAATAATCCTAAAGAGAGGAAAGTGTGTGTGTGTGTGTGTGTGTGTGTGTGTGTGTGTGTGTGTGTGTGAAGAGGAGAGAAAACACGGGAGAGAGACAGCAGGGAGAGAGACCAAGAGAATATGAATGTCAGAAAAAAACAAAAAATCACATTGTTCGTCTGGGAGACTGAATGAAGGGGAAAAGGAAAACGGAGAGAAGGAAAGCTTCAATAAAATAATTCAAGAAGACTGTCCAGGACAAAAGGATATTGGTTTTTGTATTATAGCAGTACAGCAGATGCTCAGCAAGACACAGATTTAAGTGATACACACCATGATTTTTTTATAATGTTCCAAAAGTTTTGGAGAAACAGAAAATTTTTAAACCTTCTTTGCGAGGGAGGTGTAAAGGACAGCCCTCACCCCAGGAAAATATACAAGCTATAGGAAGGACAAATTTTCACTCTATTTGCTTTTGGTTAGATGATCACATTATACTTTCTCATCAGATTCTAATTATACTGCGTCCTATTCTACATACAGAGTAAAATAAAGAGATAGGCCTAAGGTGAGCGTGGGTGACACACAGGAAGTAGACTGCATGGATTTTTTTCACTTCATCTTTACATTTCTTAGTTTTCTAAGAAACTAGGAATAATGCTTTTTCTTTTATCCTCAGATGTTCTGATCATTTTAGGATTCAGCTCTCATTTTGGCTTTGAAGTTTTTTTCCACCTTTAATTACCTTTGATGGTGGAGTAAGACTCTTCTACACAGGAGAATTTATAGACTTAGGGTAATATAGCATAAATTTAAAAGAAAAGAAAAAGAGAAAAATCTTTTTGCTTGAAGCACCATTTTAAATGGCACACTGACACACGTTCGGTAGTAACATTTAGCAGCTTTTAACTAAGCTGGTGCGCGCTCTCCCTCCCACCCCCCTTAGAGACAGCTGCCCTTCCAGCTCATGCACTGTTTTTTGCTGATAGACTGATGTCTTTATTTAGGGAGTTATAAAGAATTGCTTCTAGTCATCAGCAGTTTCAAAAACTAGCCATTGACGGAGGATAAAGCCTATTCAGAAGATGGATGACAGCTTTTCACTTGAGGACCATACAGAAGGATATTTCCTTCTATAGAAATAGATTCAGTAGTGTGGACTGAGACTTACCCACTTGGCCAGAAATCGCGACTACACAAACATGATACTGAAAATCGCAGACAGAGAGACACATTTTCTTTCCATGTAAAAAGAATCACACATGATGACAAAACTGCTTCAATCGAGCTTTACCATTTAACTCCCCCCCCCAAAGGAAAAAAAGGTGTCTTCAAAACATCATGCTTACAAAATCTATATTTTTCTAGAACTTGGAACTTGAAGAAAAATTGCTATGTCATTGTAGTCACATAAATTTTTTTCTAGGGCATAATTCTATTTAAAGAGATTGATTTAAATCACCGCAAATAGGTGAAAGGCTTTAGAAACATTTGGAATCGGAAGATTGCTTATTTGCTACTATTTACAAAATGAAGAATCTCAGTTAGTAAATCAGGAAGTACATATACCATGAAAAGCTACTAACATTTAGGAAACCTAGGATATTTTTATTTTCTCATTGGATTTTTTTTCAAATTCTGTGCTGCAAGATGGTCCCATTTACTCTTCACCAATAAGTTATATATTCTTCATTGCATTTAAGATCTCTGTAAAACCCATTTGACATGTCTACATATAGACACTTTGCTTACCGCTGTTATTGTTTCTGTTCAGATTCTAGTAAGCAGTCTATTGCTTTAAAAATTCTTTATGTTGCACACTTTAATCCTCCTCTATGTTAAACCCTCCTTTAACTTAATGAGAGTTTAATACAGATTCTAAATATTTGTCTCCAAGTTTATAAAGAAATACAATCTGAGATTCTTGTTTTCATTTTCTACAGTTCAAACCTTGATATAGTATTATATTTTTCATATCTTCTGTTTATCTATTATATCAGTAACTATTTTAATTTATGCTTATAGTTATAGTTCTTCTTATTTTTCAATTAAAGAAAAGCATATAGTTCTTCATTTACACTAATTTAACCCAGAATTAAGTTTCATTATATGTTTCTATAATATTGGCTCATCAATCTAAATTGGCAAGAAATACAATGTTGTTTCCAAAAATTCCACGCAATATACTATTTCAAGTCTTTACTCCATCGAGTGTTTGAAAGTTGATTCTTAATTCAGAATGCCCTCAGGTCCCACACTCTGCTTGTCCACAGCTGTATCTGCATGCGGACACCTTTGCTACCCCAAGGAATTAAGGTGTAATGCCTTTGATTGACATGTATCATCTCATGTATAATGGCATTTAAATACATGCTTAGTAAATCTAGATTTGAAGATTGTTTAATATATTTTTGCTGTTCCTGAAGGCAAGACCTCTCAGGTTGAGACATTTTTCAACCATTCTTGAAACACACTGTGAGGTCACTAGAATTTCTTACGACTTCCTAACACTCTTTGTCCTATGGTTAATATTATGCTCCAGCTCACAGACTAGTAGGAGAATAGTTAGAACTGAGGCGTTTATACCCAATGCCATGAAAAAGCTAGTCTCCAAAGTTTTAAATAAAAATGGAGCACAGATCCTTTCTACTGTTCAGAAGAACATCCAACTTTTAAGACTACTTAGCTGAGTAGCTGAGGATTCCTTCTTTTCCTCTATAGAAATTTCCTCTCTTTCATTCTTGACTATAAAATAAGTAAATAAATAAAGCTCTACAATTATAGGTAGATTTGAAAACGAAGATATTTAAAATCTATTTTACCATTATACTCAGAGCTCAGATTTTGTAAATCAAAAGTCAATGACATAATTCAGTGAATTCATATTTAAACAATAACAACATATCCTAGAGAAAACAGATGACTTACTGTTTTCTAACTGAAATACAGGAGTGTCCAAGGTAACACATAATGGTTAATGAAATAACCATATCAGTAAATAGAGCAAGATACAGTCCTATTAAATCGTTCATCAATTGCGTATCCAAATTGTGGCACACTTAAATGTCTGCTTTTCAGTGAGTTAAATTTCAGAAGTTAGATATAATACATAATGGCATATGGAAATAAAATAATTTTAAACAGTCCATATTTACTAATCTCTGATCAATGTTAAGATACCAAGTATTAAAAGAAAAAAATTGCTCTTCACATTTGCAAAATTTAGCAATATTATCTAAATATTTATTGTCAGAAGAAAATGTGACAAGACATATAAAGAATTCTGGCTATTTCGATATACAGCATCTATGTGGGATAACACAGCACACTCATGCATTTGTAGGAGGCTTTTGCAAAGAAGTGCTAAATTAAAAATCATCATGCACAGGATATTTTAGAGAAAGATATTGTGAAGGTTAATTTTACTCGGGAATTGTGTGTGTCAAATTGCTAAGCATATTTCTATATCTAATACTGATTTATTGTTCTTTATTGCAATTATCTGTGTGTGAATTATTGTGTTTATTTGACAACTGGCTTTCACATCAAGAAGAATGGAATTCATTTTTACACCCCTACAATAACCTTAGTTCCTGATATACACTACATAATTAACATTTATTTGTTGAAAAATAAGCAAGAGAACATATAAATGGATTAACTGTATTGATTAAATTTAGGCATTGGAACTCCACAGATCAAAAAGGATATTTATGCATCATTGCTAATAAAATGCAAGTGATCATGAACATGTGACATTTAAACATTAGTTATACCTTAAGAGTGTATGAATTAACCCTCAACTGCAGTCACTGTCATTGTATAAAGGTAAATATAATGCATGCATAAACAAAATGAACTCATCATAAGGGACAGAATAGACTTCTTGGTAGCATTGAAAATATAAAAAAAAAAAAATTCCCTCCATAAGTTACTCTGCCAATATCTCCACAGTGAATTTATAAAAAGAATTTGGAAGTGTAATGGCATTATATTAGAAAGTACCTATTCTAGGAAAATTGGAAATTCAACATTTTATTTTACTCTATACTTTCAGTTATTAGCAAATAATAGCAGAAGAGTAATAGAAGCCCATAACAAATATGAACATTTTTATTGTTGGTTTTCATGAGCAGTCACAAAACTGGTAATATTTTGATGAAAATATTAAAATCCAGATATTGTTGGGAAAGAAGATTGTATATATCAGGATGCATATGTCTCTGATCTGGATCAAAGCACAAGAGACTAATGGGGTATCAGAAGAAGAACTCTTAAAAAGAGTCTTAGGAAGTACAGACACCGTAGATGAGATGAGGTAGGCAGAGATGGAACGGAGGCCAGGGCGTGTGAAGTCAGGATGGTGCAGGGAGGACACGGAGAAACAAGGGCGATAGTCCATGAAGTGTTTAACTGCAGTCTCTCTGAAGAAGACAAAATAGTTATAACTTTTTCTTATTTCTGTGATATAAACTCCCCTCCCAAAGTTATGTACAGCTAAAAATATTTAATCAGAAAACCTCCTTAAAGATTGCCATTTGCCTCTTAAGAACTGTTACAGGCATTTCAACTGACTAGTTTTTAGGGAGTAATCAAATCCCTTCTAGGTGGACAAGTGGTATGAAGGACCTACTAGAAATACAAGTAGAAGTATTTCATTTCAGGTTAATGAATTTGCTCCTTATTCTCTAGAAATAACGACCTACCCAAGGCTTTGAGGGGTGTGAGGTCTTTAAAGCAGACTATTCACAGGCCTTCTAATGTCAGAATGAGGTTAATGAATTATAAACTAAAGCTAAAATGGGGCCATATATTTTAGATTGCCAGAGGAAATACACACTGAATGTATAAGTGTGTTTAATGGGAAGTAAATTCCTTTCATCATTTCCCTTCTCCTTTCCCCTCTAGTAATATCTCTTTGAAATGAAATCATGTATTAAAATTGATATTTCATTCCATTATCTTATTTCCTTTAACACTGTCTTATATGTGCTTTTCTAAGAGACTACTTTACTGGGTATAATGCAACTTGCTCAAATAAGAAAATGGAGAGAACATGAAAATGCTATTATTTGTTCAGTTCTCTTTCTTTCAATAAAACCATTTTAGATAATGGTTCTGGTTACTCTTGTTATACTTTTCAGAGCATGTATTCATATTCCTACCTGAATTTATATTGATAAATAACGTAACAGTGGGAAGCAAAGCAAATATTTGTCACAACTGTGGGAAGAAAGGAAAATAAATCAGAGAGATGCTTTGGTGGAGAGTGTGTATGTTTCCCTTCAGAAAGTCTACTACATACTTAAAACTCAAGAATCGAAAATTCTTATAAAATATACTATATTTTAGATATATACTTATTTATATTTTGCTTCTAATTTGGCCTGATAAATGTGAATTGTAGACTGGAAATAAATTTGGGCATCCTTTAGGAATTTTCTTGGAACCTATTTCCTCTGACAAATGACAGACCTGAAATCTGTCTTATTAGTATCTCTAATGCTCCTTCTTAGAGTTTAAGCAACTCTTTCATTAAAATGTTCAACTCATCAAATCATGATAAGTAATTTAAGAAATCTTTCACTTGTTTCCTGGATGAAAGACACGTAGAGCACAATTGGATTCTATTGTGGTACATAGCATTTGGTATGATTATCCGTGACTCTTTGTGTATCACAGTACAATCTTCAGATAAATAAAATAACAACTCACTTCCCTTCACAACAAAGAATATACTGAAAGATAACAATAACTGGGGGATTTTGAAACTCTACGGGATTCATATGTTAATGAACAGCTGTGATGTTTCCCAGACACATTACTAAAGAGAAGACAATTCCCAGGTTTCTGCATATTCTGAAAACTTTTTCAAAGGCTCAAACTAAATGCTAAAAGCAAAAATTCAGTAATTTTCACAACACATCTATATCTCTAGAGTTCTGAGACATTTGTCTGCTTGTTGGGCCACAACAATATTCTTGTTTATTTGATACAGTTTTACCTTTTTACAAAAGTAGAAGTCTCCAAATAACATAATTTTCCAGGTTGCTATAATTTTGTGTGTTCAGAAACATCAAGTCAAAAATGAGAGTTTATCAAGAAAAATAATAATGCTTAAAATAACAATGTCACTTACCCCCCTGCAGAAACCACGTTTTACCATGTACTAGCCACTGTGATTAGTAAAGAGATTCAAAAATGACTCAGGACCCTCAAAAAGCTCTTGAACATCTACTTTCTAAAACACTTCTCCTGCCTTCACAGATTTTAAAAGTTAGTTGGAGAGGCAAGACATATGTACATGAAATGTAAAATAACCACAAAATTTTGAAAATAGATACATTCTTGTATTTTCTTCTGTGACTAAGTCCTCTTGGAAATAACACTGAGAATTTGTTATCCCCCATTTAGTATAAATTAGCATTTAAAAAGTTATTCAGAAACAAATATTACTGCTTTTTTATGAGGCTAGGGCATGTGCCATTTGATTTACTTTACTTCAAGTTAGTCAAACTGTTAGTGTATCTTGTAAAGATTCATTCATTTTTGACATTCACATAGAAAGAAGGTTTTCAATGGAAAGCAATTCAAATACTTCTCATTGTCTGTTCAGTGGGCTGTGCCATGAATATATGAATACATCCAAATGACATTATGTTAATCAAATCTACCAAACGGCAGGTGCCATGAAAAATAGAACTCTTTCAAGAATTATATATATCTACCAGAATTTTATTTTTTTAAGAAAAGAAGATATATGAATATGAAGTGTATACTTGTAAGTTATAGTCATTGCAGTTTGTATCTACATCTGATTTCTAGGTACCTAGGACATTTCTCAACAAACCACAAGAATTTGTTGAGGTTTACCTTCACTAGTCAGGCAACATGTTCGATGCATGTCTTATTACACTTACTCAATATTAGAAGTATCTGCAATTGCACAAAAATAAGGATGGCATCCAATATATTTGGAGAACATTCTACTCTGTATAGAGCTAACAACAGAGGATTTTAGCAACAATGTGAGTAGGTGTATTCCACGAACATACTTTAACCATTTCTTCTATCACTGTATTGCATTAGTTGGTTTCTCTCTTTTTATTTTCAATGTATTCATCTACATTGATTGCTTCCCTAAAACTGTAAAGTTGTTGAAGACTCACCCTCTTGATTCTGGTCTATCTTTAGTCCCATGTGTTTGCATGCATATGCACATATACACACGCTACACACACTAAACCCATAGTACCCTTTCTGACTACCAGAAAGAATTCTAAGAATAGATGACGTTACTGTTTGAATTACTTTATTGAATCAGAACCAGCAAAGTCCCAAGGGCTATTCTAATTATTCAAGTCAGTATATTTCTTTTAAATCTTTAATTTGACCTCCATGTCATTTGAATATGTTGATCATTTCTACAATCAGTGTATGTGACTCATTCAATTGATTGTAATTAACATTTTACTTATAATTTTCCATCATTTTCTTTACTAATTCCAGTTATTTTGCTGATATCTTAATATGCTATTTCCCAAACACAGGCCTTACCTTTTCTCTCTGAGGCATTCTCCATGCAAATAACTAAAACCACCTCACATATCAGCAGCTCTAAATCTAAAGTACACATCAAAACAAGGGAAAACATTTTACAAATGTGACCTTGGGTTTCTGTCCTGGGTCAGTAACTTTGGTGAAGACTTTGCTCTTAGAAAGAGAAAATCTCTAAGAGACTCTAACATATGCTCCTATTTGAGAAGTCCTGATATATATATAGTTTTAGGTCTCTGAGCTCCAAATCCATATGCTTAATTGCTTGCTGGGCATAATCATAGTATGTTCCTATAGTTTCAATTTGCTTTCATCTGGAAACAGAAATCACTAGTTATTCTAACACAAAGCTATTGCATCTTTTATTTATGTTTAACACTGACATTTACATTCATATAATCAAGTTATATGAATATATAATCATATTAATCAAATCAGGAAATTGGAGATAAAATTGTCTGCTATATATTTCTCATCTGGTCTTATGACTATCATCTTAACTGTGTGTGTGTAGTTGTGTATGTTATATGTGTCAGCAAGCCATCTGTCACTTAGTGGTTCTCTTATGCAGGAAAGAGAACGAGCTGTGTTTTATTCAACATATCTATACATTGTATCTACAAATGGTACCTGCATGTTTGTATTTGTTATTTATCCCTGATCTTGAATTTATTAATAATCTTTCCATTTTCATGAATTGTATTTCTGCTTATCTAATACAGATATAGAATTCTCAAAATTCTGTTCAAAAGCAATCTATTAATTCACATCTTCATTGTCTCTTATACCACTCTACTACTACTGAAATGACATTGTTATCATGACTCTAGTGTACTCTTCATATTTCTATTACTTTAGCTGAAAATCTTAAATTATATACATATATAAATTATATACTTAAATAAAAGAGTGACAATCTTTCGTTGCATGTATTGTTATATGTTTTGAACTCCCATTAATTAAAAAAAATAGCCATAGTAGAGGCTTAAATAGAAGTTTGGCATGATACTTGTATGTGTGTAATATACACATGAATGGGACTAAAGATGTAATGTATTTATAATGCAACATTTCATATATTACTTGTGTGATATGCTCTTTAAAAGAATTAGGGAACTGAAATAGAAAAAAAATTAAATGTATTTACTGAGATTGATATGTTATTTTTAGCTAATGTATGACACAATAAAGTGTAAAGAAGATTTACAACTTATTCAATTCACACAGTGCATCGTTAGTAAAATCAGAATGTTATCTGTAAGGCTTCTTTCCTTGTGCTATTTTAATGAAAGAATAAGGTCATAAATATCAAGAGTAACAAGACATTTCTCACTGGTTTGATGGTGAGATTTGAGAGAATTTTCAGTAAGCTTCAATAAGATTATGAATGTCTCAATTTAAATTCTGCTTGGGTATTTAAAACCATTTAAAACCACCTGTTTGTGCATTCAGTTTCTCATGTTGCACACATAAATGTGAGTTTTTGCAAGCAAAAACAGATGCGTTCCTAAAATGTGTCAGCACATTTTCAAAAGCCTACTGGAAATGTGTCCTCATATGTCTCTAGACTTTGTTAACTTACATCAGTGAGCCATATAAATTGGTTTCTTGAATACCCATTAATGCAAATTACTATTACAGGAAAATACTAAACAAGAACCTGTAAAATCTCGCAAAATATAAGCTCTTTCCTTAGAAGAAACTAAATAGACAAAAGTTATTCTGATAATTTTTATTCTAAGGTGATCTGAGAAGAAAACATTGCTTTAAAATTTTTAAATTTTTTCAGGCATAGATATTAATGTGCCTCTTCCCTCTAAATTCACTAATTGATTAAAGAAAGCCAAACATATTTTATATTAAAAGCAGAGACATTTTTCTAACAATCATTTTAGAAGTAGAATGAAATTGAGGTAAAATGTGGAAGATTGAAGAACAGATTGATGTTTAGTATTTGAGAAATAAAATTCATTCATTAGGGTATACTGAATTATTTCCTGTCATTAGAGATACAAAATAAACCAATAGTAATCAAGTTGAAACATGTTTGTATTTTCTCAGTAGTTACTTCTTATGTAAGATCAGTTACACTAAAGTTATCTAAATTGATGCTAAAGGGGAAAATATTTTTAATTCTTCCAAAGTTTACTCAACAATACCAAGATGACTATGAGACTGAGTTTGCTGAAAATGAAATATAGAACTTGAGCAGAGACAAAGCTAGTAACTTTTTTATGATCAAAATATTAAAATACATTTTGTTCTGTAAATTACAGTAGTAGTTAAACTCCTAGCGTGCCATGGTATCTGTAGCTTGAGTGAGGTGTGGGACGGGAAAGAATACGTTCTTAGAGGTGGGAACAGTTAAGCACAGGATTACCTGATGAAATAAGGGGGATATTGAGATTCTAAACTGTCCTGAGGCTTCTTTGGCCATGAAAGAGGCTTTTTCACCTACAGTAGAAGCAGCCTTTCCACTTAGACAGATTTCATATTGTTCAGATCAATATCAAACAGCCCGAATTTAAAGGAATAAGTGGTTTCTTTGGCTCACTGTTTCCGAGGGTTCAATTCTTGACTGGCTTTCCTCAAGGACTGACATCACTGGGGAGAGGACAGATAGCAGAATGCTGCTAATCCCATGGTGGGTTAGGAGAAGAGAGGAAAGAGAGCAAAGGCCCAGGGACAAGACTTACTACCCACCAAAGGTCATGCCCCCAAATCTCATCCAGACACACTCAGCAGTGTGCTTTATTGTTCCCCTTGGACACTCTCCATTCAGTTGACAGTCATCACTAAGTGTCACACCATCTTCAGTTGGATCAGTTTCCACTCTCCACCATTCTTAGAGTTTAGCCAGTGAATTCCCCAAGAAAACTGTAATGAGCTCTCCCAAATAAGTTGTTATAAAAGGGGACATTATTGATTGGTTACTTCAGGGTTCATGCTCATTGTGTTAGTTACTTTTTACTTGTTGCTGAGACAACATACCTGAAGCCCAAGTTGGGAAAGGAAAGGTTTATTTCTTACAGTTTTTGGAGGTTTCAGTCCACACTAAGTTGGCTCCACGGCAGGCGGGTATGGCTGGGCGGCAGTTCATGGCAGCTGCAAACAGCAAGCAGGAACCAGCAAAGAGCAAGACACACCTTCTTCCTGCCATTACATCACATCCTGGCTCCACCCCTTTATGAGTGTAGCACTGACATCATCAATCTAAGCACTAGACAATGAACCATCACAAATGCACTATGCAAACTCTGTGTCCCCCTGGGGGCCACAAACATAAACCATGACACTCATCAGTTCTCTTTGCTTTGAAACCTGTAAGTAACCTCCTTTAAGTGAAGCATGAAATGTGACTTATGAAAAGACATGTTGTACTCTAAAAATCTACCTCAGTTTTCTACTTTAGACAAAAATAAGTTGGAAAATATGGTGAGAATGAACATTAAAATCTTGGCAAAATATGAAAGAAAATAAAGTTGGACCAGTATAATTGTTTTATATGAGTTTACTAAACAGATATTCTTCTGGTACTACTAAGATAGAAGAATTTTTAAAAGTTCTAACAGTTTATTTATATGGCTAGTCTGATGTCCAAAAAGGTTGCTCACCATGAGTAAAAATGTTGAATTTGCTTTGGTTTCAAGTAAATAAAATTATTCAATCATATTGGAATATTAGAGTACATTTGTCAGTTTAAATTTATTCACTCACACTAACAAGTTTCACAAGAAATAAAGTGGTGCCTCAGTTCACAAACTTAGTTTGTTCACAATTTTGAAAAAGATGGCCATGTTTATGTTTGTGTGGGAAAAATGACAATGGTTATGTTTATTGTCCGAAGTAGAGTTTGCAAACAAGAATGTAGGGATGCATTATTGTTTGTAAACCAAAGTTTTAGCAAACAAAAGAGTTTGCCAACCCAAGTAGCACTATACCTGTGAGAAATAGATATGTGAAAGGAAGCTACATGTCTACACACATGCTCACTGATTGCTTTTCTTGGCAGGTCAGAGTCTACCAGCCATTACAGGACTGGAGTGAGACACCTAGGATGGTGCACTCCTAGGTATGAACACTGTGTGTTGGTTAACGGAGCCAAGCAGCAATCAGAGTTAGTCTGACTCCTGCAAAACTTTGGCTAGTAGATAGTGATGTAATAGAAGATAATAAGGAAGTGGAATTAAAATAGTAAACTTGTGTAGGAACCTGCATAAGTAGAAAATATTAGGACTTATATCTTGCAAAAGAAGTCTACACTGAGTCACTTCCCATAGTTGAGCAAGTTTACAAATGAAGAACTCCTTCAGTGAAGGAGAGAATGGGCCCATTGATAAAGACCTCTGGATACACTGCCAAATATTTATACAGTTAATCTTTCCACAGTCTCACCAAAATGACCTATGGAATTTGTATAACAAATAATCAGATTTTTAGGAGCATTAGCTCTGAACTAGACATTGGCTGATATTAATTCCAAGAACCCCAATGCATCATTATGATCTACAGAGTAGAGGCTTTTAGTGTTAAGGTGAATGTCACAGTTTTGTCTCAGAATCAGTGGATCCTGAATTCATCCATATTTTTTTAAGTTCTGTATACATGATAGGGTTACATATACAACCTTTGGAGTGAGGGCTAACCAATATGAAAAAAAGAAGGCCATTAGAATAACTTCCACATGGAAAAATAACAAGACAAAGGCAAAACTGACAGTTGGGGGAGCTACATGTGAGGTCTGCATCAGGTCTTGGGTGAGGCACAGTGGTTATCCCACCCCATCTTCCAGCACCTCAGCTATCTGATTAGAGAGGAAACAAATGGATCTTGGGGAAGAAGAGTATATTAACATATGCAGTTTCAACTGCTGTATTGGAGGTACTTTCATTGCTTGTACAGCTTAACATATCGTCTGGTATCTGAGAAATTATTTGTCTGGCTTCATAACATATGTTTTCAAGTGATACATTGTAATCCATACAATGCTATACGTTATTCTATTTCATTATGACATTTCTATGCATTAACATGCTTGGATCATATTACAGTTCCTCTCTTCCTGTTTCCTTCTGATACCTGTTCCATTCTCTACTAGGTTTCTCCTTCTACTTTATCTTATTCCTTCAGCCAACACTTCACACATGAGAAATGTGCGCTTGGCTCTGTTAACTATTACAGAGACAATGTCAACACTTTCCTTTCTGAGTCTGGATGGGGCACTTTTTTCTGCTTAATCTGTGTTAATAAATTCCACTAAAAATAGTTTAGTTTCAACTGACAAAGACAAGAAACTCTCCCATCCTACGCCATAACTTAGTTCATAGGGATCTCGATCATGTTTATCTCCCAAAATATTGTGCACTTCATTACATGGATGACATTATCCTAATTTGATTTAGTTTACAAGATGTAACTTACAGACTTACTGGTAAGAGATTTGTGTAACAGAGGATCCGTAAATTTGTAGAACAAATTTGGTAAATTCCATAGTCTTCTACCTGGCTGAGAATTCTGGAGGTTAAGTCATGTGTGGGCTGCCAAAATACAACAAACCAGAGGCACAGAACCTGGTAGCACTTGGGATTTTGTGGTAATATTTTCTTCATGTGGGTACGTTACTAAGAGCCCTGAAAACTTGATATTTTTTTTGAAATCTGATTATTTTTCAGCAAAACCTAGAATATGAAATTGTTTAGCAACTTGTCCACATTACTGTGCTCTGCCACATGATCCAATAGTATCCAGCTATTACAATGGTGTTTAAAGCATCAGTAGCAGACAAAAATGCTGCATGAAGCCTTTGGAAGACCCCCATAGGTTTTAGTTGCATCACAAGCCCTTAGCATTTTGGGGTAAAGCTCTTCCAGCCTCTATGAATACAGCCCTCCATTGGAGAAGTAGCTTTTGGTTGGCTACTGAACCTTAGTAGAGACCAAATATATCACCATGGGCCACTGTTTTACTGTGTAATCTGAGCAACTCATCATGATGATTCACCAGACATAAGACATAAAAATTATGCATGTACAGCAATTCTCCATCATCAAATATAAGTTGGGTATATTTAAATGATGCCAAACAGATCCCGAAAGAACACATACATCCATGAAAGAGTGACCCAACTACTCATAAGTTCCACTGCTGCTCCTCTTCCTTTTCTTGGTTGTACAGCCATGGCTTCATGTTTAGTCTCCTATATACAACTGAAAGAAGAAGAGAAGCGATAGGCTTGATTTACAGATGATCTTGCAAAATATTCATGCACAATCAGGATGTACTGAATCACAACTCCCCTGGAGGACCTCCCTGAAGGAGAGTGATATGGTGAAGAGAAATTCTCTCTCTGACAAAACTTTGAACAGTGTACCTGGTTATATACTTTCCATAGAAAGAGAAATTTCCAGATGCACAATTCTATGCTCTGAGATATTTATCCTCCATAGCCTTTGTGCTATGAACTACAACACAGAAAATACGACCATTAGATGTCTATTGAATGTAATCATTTAAATTATTATGTAAATCATTTTAATTCATATTCCTATTTTTCCTGACTTCTAAAGGTCATTCAAACAAATGGAGTATTAAATTCTATCAATAAATGATACTTGTTTTCAGATTAAAATAGAAATATACCTATAGTTTATCAGTATTTACTGTCCTAATTGTTAAGAACAGTGATTATGGAACCATTCTGTTCAGGTAACAGTAGCATCAAGAATCTTGTTAAGAATGCAGGTTCTTAGCTCCAGTGCAGACCTAGTGAACTGGCCACGTGTCATTTAATAAGCCCTACAAGTGAGTCTGATACAGATAAGTCTTGAGGACCACTAGTCTAGAGTTGCTTGCTGATAATGAGATTCATCTATCGGTGAGTTACTGGCAGAATGTTCTGATGCTTACCCAACTGAGAAGTGACACATAGTGACGTAGTGAAGAAGTACATTTGGCTTGAGTCTACCCACAGCTAATCCTCTGGAGGAAATGTGCTCCACTAATAAGTCACAATTTGAAGTAAATAAATAGAGCCTTATTATATCTAAATCTGTTGACGGTACAGCTTCCAGCTATTCCAGAATAAGATCTCTCTATTAGGAACAAGGACATTCTTAGAGTAGTGCTCTACTCACCCACTAGCTTCTAACACTCAAAGCATTTTAGTTTGCAAGTACTGTGCACAGCTAGCTTAAGACATGAGTCTGGATCAAAAGCTGTCCATTTTACTCATTATACATATTTCTCTGAGATTCTGAGACTTTAGGTTTTTATGCATATCTTCATTTGGAAAACAAGAAAAAGGTACTTTTCCACAGACAAAAAAAATTCAAACATAAAAACTTCTAGTGCTTCAAGATAATTTTAATTAGTCTGTAAATCAGGTGACTAATTTGCACTTTCTCAACATTTTCTTTAATTCTTGTCAATCCACTTTATCCTAAGTCTTAAAACCTAAAGGTTTTTAATTTTTAATTTAATTTTTTATGAAATGACCTCTTGACCACATAATGAATCTATCCTCTTATCTATTAATTCCTTTAAATCCTGGTTATTTTAAATTGCTCAAACCCTATTTGGTCTAAAAGATTATGCTGTTACTTGTGATTTTATTCCTAAAAGTTGATAGTGTGCTCATTGTAGAATGATGAATTAAGTCATAATCCTAAATAAATTGCTCAATAATAATTTAAACTTTTCAAGGTTTTATTAAGAATGCTGGAGGATTATAAAAAGGGTGCCAGTGACCGAATTTCTGGGCTTCAAACTTTTTGTTTTAAATATGCATGTTTAAAAACTAGTAATACAAAATATATTTTCAGCACTTTGGAAAGAAAAAGAAAAATTGTACCTACTCAGGTGCTCTTTAAGAAGCTTGATAGATAGATATATTTTAATATCATGAGTTAACTTTTTAAAAATAGCTCTCAAAGATGTAAAAATCTGTAATTTGAAGTTAGTTTCTATTGACGTATAGAACTAGAAATTGCATAATTATTGTACTATATTAGTAGGCCTACACACCTCCTTCTTTGCAAACCTTTTAAAATAGTTACACTGAATCTGCTTCAAAAATACAAATATGTATATACATATATATGTATACACATATTTTTTCTAGTCTGGGAATCAAGATATATTTTCCTGTAGGATTATTTCAATATATCTTTTTTTTTTAAATTAGCATCTTCTTTTCATCATTTTTCCTTTGTTTCTTTTTTTGCCCAAAACATTTTTACCCCCAAACTGAAAGAGAACAGAAACATATTCCCTACCAATCTATCTGCACTTCCTTGGTTTCTCTCAGTGTGCTTCTCAATTTTAAAACATGCTGTGGTGATGCTGTTTCTCTGGGTAGGTGCCCATGTTTGAGTTCTGTCCAAGAGACTGTTTGCATGTGTAAGTTAGTATGCCAATATTGTTTTGGTCATGCACTTTGGACAGAGAAACCTCACTTTGAGTTTGAACTCCAAGAAGTAAGGCCTGGGACAGGGTTAATGAAGTTACATTTGAGATTTGTCGTCTGTGATCTGAAGGTAGGAAGTGTTGTTTGTGTTTATACCTCCCTTTTATACACAGTGCTTACATCTCTAGTCCTTTTACTTTACTCTACAGAAGCTCTCTTGGTTGATGGCAGTCCTCTTTGCCAGAGGTTAAGCACCTCAACCTTACCCATTTCCTGGGAGCAGGCCATATGCCAGTGACTGATTCGTGAAATAGGAGATTGACCTCTTTCATACAGGGAATAAAATTGTGGTAGATATTTGTTTTACCTTATAAGCTAGGATTAGAATAGGCTTACCCGTAACTACATTTTCATTTAGTTCATTCTCTTTTACTTTCTTGTTTCTTCCATTTCCTTGTCTGTTATGTAGTAGAACATGATGTAGACCATATCCTGTCTCAGGTTTTTTTTTTTTAAGGAAATCTGACTTGGGGACATTGTTACTAGGAATGCTTCTCTCAAAGGTGGACTTTAAGAGTGGAATTCTGACTGCTTCTCTCCCTGGCTTGCAGGCAGCTCACTAGGGCCTCAGCTGCTTACCAGGAAGGCTTGTGGGTGGCTTTCTGCTCAGCACCCTAAGTTCCAACATGACTGGATCTCGGGAGATGCTGACTGGTTCTTTACCTGGCTTGCCCGCCTCTCCCTTGAGCCAAGACTTCTTATCAGGAAGCTGTGCATGTTGCTTTGTTGTTCACGGTCCTAAGTTCCAAAATGGCTGGTTCACAGTGATGAGAGGGAGTGTGCAGGCTGAGAATCAAACATCCCGTGCCCTTCCCTCGCATTAGCAACTGGGAACCAGAGGTCTGAGCATCCCTTGGAAACATGACCGTATGCACTACAGCAAATATAGGGGTTCCCTTCTATCATCTCTTTGGAGGCAAATATTGTTTTCACTGCGTTGCTTTGTTCTAATTATTTGTTTTGCTTTATTCAATATTCTCTTTCAATTGGTTTTGTAATGTTGTGTTTTTCGTTTTATTTTGCTATACCTGACTGAATAAACAACGATTGTGAGGATAACGAGAAGCTGTGACACCTATTACTGTTATCCCGGTGTCCTGGTCAGAAAAGTTCTGGACCAATTTCACTGTATTGTCTCCATTGGCTTTTTTCTGTCTTGTTCTGTTGTACTTTACCACTTTCAAAATAAAATAAATTTTTTTTAAAAAAGAATGGAATTCTGAGATTGGATCATTTACAGGTCAAGATGCAATAAAACTCCAGTTTTGGTCCTCGGTGGAGAAGGCTTAATGATAACCCTGACCACAACCCTAATGCGTTCATTTAGCTCATAGTTTCTGGTAGTGTAATTGCCATAACTTTTACCCACAGTGAGACAGAAGCAAGCAATATGGTGAATAAGTAGAAATGGATGCCCTGGCTTGTGCAATCTCTCTGATCTTTTAGAAATTGTGAATAATTATAATTAACCATAAGGAATAGAGATTTAGGTGGCTAACACTTAAAATCATTAATACTTTAAAGAGGGAAAACACTAGATGTGGTGAAATGCACTTTTAATTGAAAACAAAGGATGGTTATCAGAACATGTTTTCGAAAGACTTTAAAGTGACTTCTACAGAGTTAAGAAATATGCATTGCTTCATTATTTGAATCAAATGAGTATTATTAATAAATTATATTGGCAAATGTAAACCTGCTTGCATTTTATTTGTATATTTTTGCTTTGCATAAAGTGCATATTCATTGCAGAGAATTTGTGGATGTACATATCACACCTTGATCAGTTTTATTTCCTTGCCTTTCCTCTCCTTTCTCTCTCCCCGTCTCCCAGATTCTCTATCCAAGGTTAACTATGATCATCATTTTGTGTTAAAAGATTAAGGAAAACCAAAAATATGGTTAGACTGATTCCAATGCAAAATTGTGTTTCCTCTGAAACACAAGTAAAACTAATCACTAGGTGTTGTGTTCTGAGTGTTCACTGAATTTAGTGACTTAAGAAAAGAGGTCAGAAGCTGATGAAAATGAGAAGAGATAGCTAAGGCTGTGTTGGGTGTGTGGTATGATGTACCACCATTTTTATAACTGAACACATTATGTAACAGTATTTAATTTTCATGACTAGTATGGAGAGGAAGATATTATAGTGTTAACCATTTAACAAATAAAGAATGTAAGACAACGTGAGGTCATGAATAAAATGAACTACTTCAGATTATGCACACAGGAAAATGGAGAAACCAAATTTGATTTCATTAAATACTGTGCTTTCCCCTTCCCTTTCTTTTATTTTCATTCCATTTTAATAGAGTATATCTGTAAATTATTAAGATGACCTCAAACTCCCCATCCTCCTCCCTCAGCCTCCTGGGTAGTGAGATTTACAGAATCATGCCATAGTTCCTGGCTATTGTGATGTTTGTCTAAATTGATAGTTGTCATACATGGCTCTCTTCTTTCAAAAGGCTAGAAAACTTTTCAGTTTTACAGTGTGTTCTTAATTTTCTTTGTTGGGCACAAGGAAATATCTAATGTGCATATTTTAGAATTTACCGTGTCATACAGGATGGTTCCAATCTGTCTAAAATTTTAACCTCCTGCAATCAGATCTGAACTACATAATCCTTCATGCAAAATATGAGTCGTTTTGATGTAAACTTAAGATACATCTAGGCCTGATGATGGAGGGTACATACATCTCTTGGATTCGAGGAAGAACTCATTTGCATTTAATTGAGGGATCTTCTGGTGAAAAGTAAAATGACCTAAAAACAACTAAAACAAAAATCAAGGACTGTGAGATGTTAACAGACAGTGGGAGGCTGTGAGTTTATGGTGAATATTTCAGTGTATTTTCTTAGTGAGGACTTTTATATGCAAGCCATTCCAATTCACTCACACAACACTGAAGAAAAAGAGATGTTCCTGAAGAGATTTCCATGCACAGGAAGTAGAAAATCATTTGGAATCTGAGATAGCTCTAAGCTGATGCTCCTCTTTGTACCCTAGAAACTATCTTTAAATAATCTTTTCTTCTGTTTTTGTCTCACTAATTTTCTTCATTACCTCTTCTGGTATTTGATTGGCTTATTCCTCAGTGAGATGTGGGACACAGAGACTGGCTCACGGTGACCAACCATGTACTACAAGGGTACCAGATTATCTGACTGGTTCTAAACATAGCTATCCATGTGCAAGTTACCAAACCTTTTGGATAAGCAATTTCAACTATAAACTCTTTAGCCAGAGGCAACAATGTGATTGAGACTCATTAATTCATTGATGTATATGTTATTTTACCCTATTAATTTGATAATTATGTTCTTTATCATCAAGGATAGGGCACTGATAAGAGTGAAACTAGTGCTTTTAATTCTATCAGCATAATAAGAAATCAAGATGCTATGTCTATAGATTCTAAAGTACATAGAACATTAATTTTGCACATAGAAAATTTATTTCTCTTTGCCCAAAAAAATAATTGAACATCAAAAACAATAACCTTTATAAATTATGTAGCCATTCAGAAACAGGGACCCATGTATAACGAACATTGACACAGAGAAACCTCTAAGACAATCAAGAGCTGGTCTAGCTCTTCCACTAATGATCACACTACTGAGCGTGACCTTTCAAAGTTTTGAGCATGACCTCTTATTTCCCTATCGGTCATATCTGTAATTCATGGCCACTTTTCACATGGTTCAGACCTCTTAATTCTTCACATCTAATGAAGGTTAGAGGGAAAGCAATGAAAATTCTAATATTATAAGGCCAGTGATTTCAGGACAATGCAGCACCTTCAGGACTTAATGGTGAATCTGCAACCCTGCAGTTCTGGTCTATCAAGGTATTTCCTTGTGCTTTCACTAGCATAAACCTGAACAAACTATGTTATTGAAGGAGATTTAAACAGGAAATGGAAAAAGGTTCTAAGACGCTGCATAGACTATTTCAGGTCCCAGCTCACTATCATTATGCTTTCATTGTTCCTGTGCTCTCTTGTGCTAGTTAAAGAATGACAAATGATTGAAAATTAAGTTTTGTAGGATTTGAGGCAATTAATAGAAAATCAATAAAAGTCAGATGATAAGTAAATCAGTCAAATAATTTATACCCTCAATCTCAATATCCTCAATTAAAATTTTATTGCTTTAATATAAATCGTGAAATTATTTATCCCAATGAGCTAATTACTTTGTAAAGAAGTAATTATAATATTGGTAAAACTTAAAAGAGGGATCAAAATCACATTTGGAGTTATACCTTTTATTAATCTAGTTCCTCTGAGAAACAAACACTAAAATGAAGTTCAGTATTTAGAGTTTTATTAAGCGAATTGCCATCAGAGAATAAGTGGAAGGAATTTTGGTAGTCTTGGGGTGCTCTCTGAATAAAGTCTGTGAATTCACAAGGCAGCCAGAGAAAGAAAATTGGTAGAAGCTTGTCTACTGTCATACACGCCGAAATATTAGCTAGACTCTACAGGTGTTTGCAAGACAGATGATCATCGGAGTATGCTCTGTTTTAGGAGTGAATTCACCTTCACGTTAGTACCATGGTTTGCTTTGATGCAGTATTAGTGTAGCTTGTATAACACAGGGATTTAGTATAAATTTGATGATGGGTTTACAAGCTTACAAACTTTATTTTAGATCGGATTCTTTACAAAAATGTAAACTTGGGCAGGGGTTTTAGCTCAGTAACACAATCGCCTGCTTTGCAAGTACAAAGTCCTGTGTTTGGGGCTGGGGATTTAGCTCAGCAGCATAAGTGCCTGCCTTTCAAGCAGGCAGTCATGAGTTCGATCTCTGACCAATTTAAAAAAAAAAAAAAAAAAAAAAAAAAAAAAAAAAAAAAGCAAGGTCACTTGTTAGATTCCCAGTACAAATAATAATAATAATAATAATAATAATAATAATAATAATAATTAGGAACTGAATTTAGATTGGTCAGATTTCCTGTTTCTGGGACGTTACACAACACTACTATATATAATTTAAAAAGGAAGGGTTTATTTTGTTCACAGTGTCAAGAGATTTACTGTATTTTCAACTGGCTCCAGGTTAAAAACATCATGGCAAAGGTACGGTAAGCATTGCTGCCATTCTTGGTGACTAGGGAGCAGACCAGGAGAGAGCACCTGAAAGGGGGCCAGCGATCAGATAGGAGAGTCAAGCTCATGCCTCCAGGACTTA
The DNA here is from genome assembly GCF_034190915.1 of Cavia porcellus. Classification (NCBI taxonomy): domain Eukaryota; kingdom Metazoa; phylum Chordata; class Mammalia; order Rodentia; family Caviidae; genus Cavia; species Cavia porcellus. Next base: position 59,429,670 of record NW_026947505.1, read on the forward strand.
CAAGGACATGAGCAGAGAATGCTTTGCTAATCCCCCAGCTACCTCCCCAGTCTCTTAAGTTGACCATACCGCTCCATGATCATACCCTGATTGCCTTGGAACTGGCTTCATGCTGGGTAACTCAGATGAGGAAATTTATTGAGATCAGCTATATCGCCCATTTCTTCCTACATTCATCTTCCTTCTGTGCTATTCATTCAACATTTCCCTCAACCTTCATGATCATCTGGGAGTCTAGTGATTGACCTGATGTTGCCTTCATTACCTTTCGTAACTAAACCCTTCTCTGTCTTTCTCATGTGCATTCAGTTACAATGGGCAAGAAATTGGCAGGAGTTTGCCTAGTGAATTCTTTGTGTTTAATATCTCTTCCCTGTCTTACTGTGCACCAACAGCCTAAAAGTAAAAAGAAAATCAAATAAAACATAACGTAAACTATACTTCTGCCATTCAGGGTTTTGTCAAGACCTTAATAATTTTTTTGATTGGCTATGCCTGCACAAGGGTTGCTAATGTGCCACAGTAAAATTAAGTGAACTGTTGATTCATTTCTTATTAGCATCTATCTGATTGGAAACCAACACTTTGGAACCTACACTGAAAATGGCTAAGAGAACAGAGATGAACGTATTACAACTACTACCACTGACACTGGGTACTTTCTTTTGGGGATACAAACGCCCCACAAAAAAAAAAAAAAAAAAAAAAAAAAAAAAAAAAAAAAAAAAAAAAAACACTTCATTCTAATACACATATTCTGTCCTAAGTTAAAGCATGTCATCCTTTTGGATGTTGTAGTTTCAACTTAATTTTAAAAGACCATTTTAGTGTTCTACTGTATATAACGTAACCAGTAAGTCCCACGATTATCAGCCCAATCTCATAGTTCTTTGCTCTAATGTTGACACTGAAGGAGCTTTTGTGAATTCATACTTGAGGGAAAGGCATTTTTCAAGAGCTTAGATATTAGTTCTGCTCAAAGTTTTGTAGAGGGAAAGGACAATTGGTTTAATCATATAAGTATCTAATCATATCTAAATAAACATTTGCAACATATGAAATACAAGGGAACCTGTGTGAACAGCTTGCCAAAAAGTGGGTGATTAATTATGTAGAGAAATAATTGTTTATTGTGAGGATGGTGCTGTTGCTGACAAAATAGACACATTTGCAATATAATAATCCCCAGACTTATTTCTAGTCTTTCATATTATAAACATCCCAGCATGTCCCAGTTTCTCAGCCTCTTATTCCTTCCTCTATAATTTTGTAGAAGATGTTAGGTATTTTTAAATTCTAGCAATCACCTGAAGTTCTTGCCAGGATGCTAACCCTATGTCTTTAGAAAGTGCTTCTATGCCAATAAAGTATTGCTTATACTATCATAAACGTTGGCTCTCTTGATCTAGTGTCATTGAAATCCAATTCAATTTTTCACTATCCTTCCTTGTTGCCAGTATATGTCACCTAGCTTTGGCAATTACTGAGAAATACGGTAATTTTGTTTCTTTCTCTTTTAAGCCAAGCAATTTTCCAAATAGGTTGTGCCAGAATTTTACCTTAGTTTTGAGCCTGGCAGCTAAGACAGCCTATGGGTGCAGTTTTTGAAAGTGACATATGTTGTCTCCATGAAATTGGCACTGCAGAAATGCCTGTTGTTATTAAAAACTGTGGCCCTTAACATAAAATCAGAAAGTCTAGCAACTTGAAAACTAAGCATCTTTAAAGGCATCTTCATTATTTTATATATCACGTTTCACGATCTGAGGTCTTACACATTAGGGGCTGACTTAATAATGTAGCTTTGGCCTGAGAATCTGCCATGCTGGGATTTGGGGGACTAACCAAGAAATCAACTAGCTAGCCTTCCTGGTAAGCCGTGCAAGCCAGAAGCATTCCAGGGAAAGAAAAGTCAGCACCTCCCACGAGCTCCCCGCTCCCCCAGCAATGGAATGGTTCAGAGGACAGCTGGAGTAGACAGCAACTAAGGTACATAAAGCAACTAAATGCTTGTATTGTTGGGTTGAATATGCAGGCCTTGGGCCAGCAGTCTGAGCATCTCTTGGGAGGATGACAGTATGCAATACAGCAAATACAGGGGATTTCCTTCTAACTTGTCTTTGCAATCCAATATTGTTTTCACTGTTTTGCTTTGTTCTGAATAGTTGTTTTGCTTTATTCAATATTCTGCTTTAATTGGTTAAAAATAATCAAATGATTTTTCTATCAAAAATAATGTAGCATTGGATGAACAGTCAAAAGTCTCTGAAATTTCACGACTGACATTTAGGATCTCAAACATGTAGAGAAGAAGACAAAGGCTTTTTCACAGGCCATCATGAAGTCATCAGGCTGTCACTCTTACCCTTAACTTCACCTGACTTAGTTCATTCTGCCTGCCTGGGACAAAATCTCAGCCCCATCATTTAAAAGGAAGAGTGATTTATTTTGTCTTTCTCTTTCAGTGGTCTCAGTCCTTGTGTGCTTGGACAGTGTTAAGTGGAAGAGCCTGCAGTGTAGGAAAGTGCCTCATGTGTGGCAGCAGGAAGCAGCAACAGAAGGGAGGAGAGCTAGTGACAAAAATACAGAGCCACTCCAACCCAGAAGAGCTTCTGTTTGCAAGCAATTTGGTTCTTGCACAAAAACAAAACAAAACAAAACAAAACAAAACAAAAAAAAAAAAACATTGCTTTTCTTCACAAACTCCATACTGGGCCACAAGCAGTAGCAACCATCTTCCTCAACACAAACAGAAAAGTGGCGCTCTTCACCAAAGATGCAAAGCAAGCTATGGAAGTATGTGAACCAAGTATGTGTAAGTGTGTGAACTGCATGTGAGTCCAGGTCATGCCACCAGAGACCCATCATCTCCGAGTGGGCGTCTCCCGTAACAGCATGTCAGCGAGGCTCCAGTCATGGAATTATCCCACCCGCTGGTCTAGTCCCCAGCAGCCAGTTGTCTTTCCAACACATGAGACATTTGGGGACATTTCACATCCAGGCTCTAATAGATTCTTAACATTCCATATTTCTCTTGGTAACTTTTTGCAAGTCATTAATACAGTAAGACTTCAGGGACTGTCCAGCTTTATCAGAGACATTGTTCCCTTCATACATTTTGAAATTTCATCTTTATTATACAAACCATGTGTAATATTTAATTTTTCTCAGGATATCTGTCCACGTTACTGTTTGTCAAAACTGAAATTTAACTGTCACTTTGTTCTAGAGACTACATTCTCTATCTGTGAGCAAAACTTTCAATCATCACCTATTTTTCTGAGCATAGTACTGACTATGCTCAGAACACCATTTTGATGTCTTTTATATTTCAGTAAGTTAAGTGTCATAAAACATTGTTAACTTATCAAAGAAGTAATGCAAATTATAACTCTAGTCCCCAGTGGCTTAACAGGGAACAGGTCTATTTTTCAGTCTGTTCAGTAATATGTATGTAAATACACACAAATATATATTTCTGCCTTTTAAGCCATTTGTCCAAAGAATGCAAGCATTCTTGTTTGATTTACCTCCATTACATCTGTGTGCATTATAATACACCATACATGAATGCATGTACCATGCCAAACATGCATCTACTCACAATATGCAGATATATGTGTGTTCATATAAAATACAAAAATAAATATATGCATATATATATATATATGTACATAAAACATATGTGTGCCTTTGAGAGAGCTTTCTATATTAAGCATTACAGAATATTCAATAATTATAATGTTTCACTCCATTTATTAACTTATCCTTGTTATAATGCTTATTTATCTAAACAATAATGATTGCCATGTTTTTGGGCATCCATTTTGCTGGATCATTTTCTATATATGTTGGAATGTGAAGAACCATTAATGTATATTTCTTTTCATAGTATCCCACGTTAAGAAAGAAAACAAACATAATGCAGAGTGAGACAAAGTGGGCTCTTCCTCATAAACAACACTTTGGAACATGTGACGATTTTATAGCATATTACTCGATTTCCAGGCTCTATTTCTGCTGTAATAGCTGTTAAAAGTGCAAGCTTATACGTGCATAAGTGTGTGGATAAATGTGTACATATGTTTTATGTGTGAATTTCACACTTTCATTTTTGTTAAAAAAGTTTTTCTTGACAGCAAAGCATACACACTTTTAGAGTTTTGAATAGAGAAAAATCTCTTAAAGGAGATTGGTGTCCTACAGTTTATCTTCTTAGAAATTACAATTCGCCACTCAAACATAACTGCATGTCTGAAGAAATAAGGATTGCATAGGATTTCGTGGCAGAGCTGTTGCCTGTCTTTGTGAGTAAATTGGTCTCTCTAGCTTTCAGATAACTTATTTTTTAAAACTAAATTAACGATAAAATACGTCATCTTCTAAATTAAATAAAGTGAAAAACATGAAGTATTCAGTGCTATAGAACAGAATACATAAAAAACAAAAATTATTGTTTCTAATCGTATGAGTTATGCAGTTTTCTGGGCAAAATCTGGGTTGCAATAAACAAACTTTTGTGATACACTATTTTCTCATTGTAAAATTGTATATTATAATCCAGAAATCACTATTGCTAATCTCTCTCTGGTCTCTCACTTTAATTTTTTTCTAGTTTTTTATATTAGTTGTAAGCTATTCGAGATAAAAGCACTGATTCAGTTATGCTTGTATTTTGGATTCCTTAAATATTTATCATCTTATCCCAAGTATCACTTGAATGGAAGAATAGTGAAATACATTCTTTAATAAAGTTTTATTCTCAGATCTGCTGATACATACATAGTGTAAATACTATATGGAGGTTTCTCACTTGACATGAAAATGCAATACTTATCTACTCTCAATCATACTTTAGACCACACGAATGCATTCAAGAACTTTAGATTATGTGGGTTAAAGTGAAGAAGTATTGTTTGAAAATTCCATATATTTGTTCTAGTCATAGATGGAGTCTACTTGAAATTGAGTAGAATATGCCCTCTAACTTACTTTGAAAAATCTGAAGTTTTTGATTTCTATATGAATTTTTGAACTGACATTTCAGTTTCAATTTTAAATTATCTGCAAATTTTTGTTTAGGATTGTACAGAATCTAAAAATTCTTGGAGATAAATTATGTCTCAATATTTAAATTTCTATCACATGAAAATAATACTTTGGTTTACTTTTGTTCTTTTCTTTTTTAAAATTTTATTTTAAAGAAGGTAAAACTAAACATAGCAAAACAGAATAAAGCAGATCATAAGAAAACAATGTAAGTGACACTGACTTCAAAGCAAGACAATAGGAGATTGTCATGGCTACTATAACATCTCTTATTTTCTTCTGAATAGTGGTTCATATCTTCACACACAGTGGATTCATACAAAACAAGACAGTATTAAACTGATCAGAACAGGATGATGAAGGCATTTTAGGCCTTCAAAAACAGACAATAGGGAAATCAACAAAGGCTGCCATGATGTCTCTCATTCTCTTCAAAACTGCTGTCTATACCTTTATGTATGTTGAAATTGAACAATACAAAACAAACTAAAGTTACTTTGAACAAAGAATAAGACTATTTCTGAATTTCACAGCATGATGCTAAAGAATCAGCACTGGGTACCGTAGCATATCTTTTTCTTAAAATAGCTGTTCACTGCATCATACATTATATAATCGATTCTCATAATCTGTTTAGAATAAGTTCTATGCATGTATAATTATCTACATGTATACCTATCCTTTCTGTATTAGATGGAAAAATGAAACAAAAGAACACAAATCAAAACAAAATCCTAGAAAAACATAAAACAAAAAGACAAATATGCAACAGTAGCAAAGAGCCAAAAACAACGACAGCATAAGCTTCAAAACAAGACGGCAGGAGCATAACTAGGGTTATTATTTTACATAGTGATCTTCAAGAGTTCCGCAGATTACCACACTAACATACACAATTGTTTCAATCTTACGAATTTTAACTGTTTTGTTTCAAGAACTTATAGAATTTGTAGCACAATTATCATAGCTATCCTAAGTGTGTTTATATAATTTTAGATATTTTTCATCTCCCTTCTTTTTCTTTTCCCTGAAATATTTTTCCCTTTTGAGCAAATTCTTATCCTTTCACTGTACTTACTGAGGATTTTGTATCTTATGTACTCTCACTATTTCTTACACTAGGGAGACTATACATTTATACATGTGAATTTGATTTATTCCACTTATGAGTATGGGCGCAAGCTGCACCCATTTATTTATAAATATTTCAATTGATTATTCTTTATAGCTGAGTAGTACTCCGTTTGTATAAAAATATCACACCTTTTTTATCCATTCCTCAGTTGAAGAACATTTAGGTTGTTTCCAAGATCTGGCTATTACAAATTGTGCTGCTATAAACATGGGTGCACAGATACCACTGTGGTATAATGTTTTCAGTTCTTCTGGGAATATGCCTAGAAGAGGAATAGCTGGAACAAATGGGACTTCCAATCTCAGCTTTTTGAGGAATCTCAAGACTGATCTTCACAGTGGTTGCACCAGTCTGCACTTCCACCAACAGTGCCAGAGAGTTCCTTTTGACCCACAGCCTTTCCAGCATTTGTTGTTGATAGTTTCCTTTATCCTGGATATTCATTCTGGAGTGAGATGAAATCTCAGTGTTGTTTTAATTTACATTTCTCTAATGACCAATGATGCTGAACATTTTTAAATGTATTTATTTGCCATTTGCATTTCTTCATCTGAGAACTGTGAATTCATCTTGAATGCCCATGTTTGGATTGGATCTTTGAATTTCAGGGGTCTGATTATTTTAATTCTTTATATCTTTTAGGCAGGAGTCCTTTGTCTGAGGTACAAAGACTAAGATTTTTTTCCCAATTTTTGAGTTTTCTTTTCACTATTCTGGAGATTTCTTTGAACATACAGAAACTCTTTAATAAGATGTCATATCAGCTATTGATTCTGTGAAGTATTTTCCATGCAGTTTGATTCTTGTCATGAATTCTCATTGAATACCCATTATGTCTTCAGGATTTTTACCTAATTTGTCTTCCAACAGATTTAGTGTTTCTGTTTTAATATCTAGATTTCTGATCCATTTAGACTTTAGTTTAGTACATGGTGATAGGCCTGGGTCTAGTTTTAGTTCTGGCATATGGAGAGCAAATTTTTTCAGCACCATTTATTAAAGAGACTATCTTCCAGTGGACATGTTTAGCCCCTTCCGTGGACATGTTTAGCCCCTTTATGGAAGATAAGGTGTCTGAGTGTGTTTGTAGTTGTAGTTGTATCTTCTAATCTGTTCAACTGATCTTCAGATCTGTTTTTATTCCAGTACTATGCTGATTCTATTACAGTAGTTTTGTAGGATAGCTTGAAGTCAGGGATCGGGATGCCTCCTGCCTTGCCTTTGTTGCTCAGACCTGCCTTTGTTATTCTAGGTCTCTTTTGGTTCCAGATGAATGTTGGGAGTGATTTCTCTAGATTTGTGATGTACACTAGTAGTATTTTGATTGGGATTGCATTAAATCTGTATAACAATTTTTGGGAGAATGGCCACTGTCACAGAATTTGTTCTTCCTATCCATGAACAAAGGATGTCTTTCCATTTTTCTTTTATTTTATTTAAGCAATATTTTACAGTTTCATAGATATTTTTGGAGAGCTATTGTAGCTGCAAAGTAAAATTTATTCATAATTGCTTTATATTTGTGGTGCAACATTAAGCGATCTAAAGAATTTCTATTTCTGGATGTCAACTGCTACTATTCATAAACATATGAATTTCTGTATATTGATCTTGTATCCAACAACACTGCTAAGGGATTAGGTTTTAAAGCCTTTGTAAATTCAGTTGTTGGTACATGTCTATAGTCACAGTTAGTAAGGAGCCTGAGTCAGGAGTATTACTTGGGCTTAGGAGTTCAAGACCTGTCTTGGCTATATATTAGCCATTTGGAAATAAATAAATAAGCCAATAAATAAATAAAGCAAACAAGCATATAAAATAAGAACACTAGATATTCTTAACAAAATATTTTCCACATATAATTAGATTATTTATAAATAAACTTAGTTTGACTTCTTTCAAATTTATACATGCTTTATGTCTTACTTGCACCACTGAATTGGTTAAAACTTGCAGGAAAATATTGAAAAGAGTTGGTAAGAACACACACAGAAAATACTAGTTCTCTGACTAATGCTAAAAAGGATAGCATTCAGTATTTCACCGTTAAGTACAACGTAGCGACCATGGCTCTTACGGGTACAAGGAAGTCTGTACTCCATTCATTCTACTGCTGCGGAAATCATAGCTTTTCTTATAATTCTCTGTTGTGCTAAATTGTTTTTGTGATTTGAAACATTAGGCCACACTATCAGCCCTGTATGAAAGTCTTCACTCACAGCCTTTCTTTATTTTTTTAATATGACCATAACAGATTTAATAAAGTTGCTTATAATTTTGTATCTAGATGCATGGCTAATATAGACATAGAGGGAGTGTTGGAAAATCTTTGTTCAAGTTTGTGTCCGAGCAATTCAAGTGTCAAAGAATTAGTCAAAGGATTTCACCTTTTGATTTTCTGTTAATTACGTGCAGGATGGGTTTTTCTTTTACCACTTAAGGGAAGTATTTGGGAGAACTGACATTGGAAACCATATGTGCCTAAAGTTTTAATTGTAGGAAATTTCTTTAACCTGAAATTAAAAATTTTAAAATAGGCGTAAGGCTTACCAGACTTTCTATTTCTTCTTGAGTGAATTTTGTTAGTTTTCATTTTGTTAGAGAATTCTGTCATTTTGTTTTGCTTATAAAATTCATTTTCTTATGTATTTATATTATTAACTTATTACTGTTCTAATGTTTGAAACAATGAAAATGATATCTCTTCTACTCTGAGTATTCTTTTTTCTCTTAATTTGATGTCCTGCTAAAATTTTGTACATTTTTGACTTTTTCAAAGAACCAGGGCTTGATTTTATTATATATATATATATATATATATATATATATATATATATATATATATTAAATTTTGACTACTCCTGTAATGTTTGTTATCTTCTTTTACCAATGTGGGTTGAATTTGCTCTTGATGTGTCTATCGAGAGTTACAATAGGTTCCTTTCAAAATATAGAACAATTCAGTGTTAAACATTCGCATTCTTGTACTATTTTAGCTGCATCTCGTTGAATTTTGAGCCATATTTTCATTTCATACTATCGAGAATAACTTCTAAGTTGCTTTTTAGATTAATTCACTGACCACGTGTTATTTAAAATTATGTTTCTTAATTTATAAACATTAAAGGATTTTCTAAATATGCTTTCATTACAAATTAACTCTTCATTTTATTGTTGTAAGACTTTTTTCTAATTGAATTACATTGAATTTTAATAATTTAGTTTAATTGAATTTTTACAATTGATTTAGAAAGATTGTGAATTCTTTAATAGCCCCCTAAATGGCAAAAGATTTTATGCTCAATTTTACACTCACCAAAAGTTTTTCAGACGTTAAAGATGTATAGTTTGCTTTCAAATATTGGAAGGTTTTTGGTGGCCTCATGAATGGTAATATTTTAAATATTGTTTATCTGTTGAACCTGTAGTTTTCAAAAAGGATTTTCTTACACAATGACTTTAGATTGTTCAGTTTCTCCCTGCAGAATTCTGATCCCTGCCATACAGAATAATGTATGTGTAATTTACTAACTGTGGTAGTTAATTAATTGTCAAATTGAGTAGGGAGGGACATGCACCTGAATTAAGTCGGTATGATATGAATGATGAAGACTCACCCAGGGAAGGTTTTCAATCAGAAAAATATAGAAAAAGAAATGGGAGGAAGGAGTTTCAGCTGATTTCCCTTGGAAGAGATTCACTGCTGCTGCTTATCTTCAGATGTTTCAGTGGTTTTATTCTGAAGAAGCTTGGACTGCTTTCTTTCTTCAGGGAAGCTTCAATCCTCATTTTTGAATTGGACATCGTCTCCCAGGTTCCAATGGAACTCACTCAGCCTTCTGAGTCAGATCCTCCAGCCATAGAGTACAGACACTTACTGTCATGAGCTTGCAACCCTTGACCAGCACCGTTGGGTCTCCAGCGAGCAGACAGATCTTGCACTCTTCTACATCTGATCTAGTAAGCACTGAGTGATGCACACCCACTTCCCACAATGACAAACTATATAAGATGTTTAAAGCAAAATACTTCAGGGACTAGAAAGCATATTGCAATGATATCATTCTGGTGATAGGAAAGTCCTGAGTTGAGTTTCATGCTCAGACTCTATTCTGGAGTGCTTTACAAACTGTGGTATTGGGAAATAGAATACACATTAAGATTAATAGATTAGCTGTGCAGAGTTCACAGCGATCCGATTGTGTGGCCTCTGAGTGAGTTGATGATTTTAAGTCAGAGAACTAGAGATAAAGGTGTTGTAAGAGGAGAAGTTCCAGAAATTTGCACAAGTTTCCTCCTGATCTTAACCAGACATTGAACCTGTTTTTGAGTTGAGACATTCAGAGACTTACGAATGAATCTACCATAACACTGAGAGCTGAATGGAGATTTCACAAGTCACACCGCACTGGGAGACCCTAAAGCTCTCAGTACAGATGCTCCAGGAATTCTGTTGAGAAATATCCTTGTCACCCCTGCAGACAAGAGAATTTTAGCCTTGCACTAGATGTTGCACTAGATGTAACCAAAAATATAAATGCTAAATCAAAATTAATGAAGTCCAACCTAATAATGGTAATTAAACTCCCTTCAAAACAAAACCTATATTCTTCAGAGGATGGTACATGGGATTCCATGTTTCAATCCATAATAACAGTAACATTAAAGTTTGACTTTTAAATAAGGAAAATGTGACTCATATGCAGAAAGAAGAAAAGTAAATAGCAATAGACTTATATATCAGAAATATACACTCATAAAGACAATAATAAAGTCTAGAAAAATTCAAATGTCTATCTTGAACATGTTCAAGGACGCAATGATATATTGGCAGTAGGGATTAACAAATAGTAAATTGAGGTAAAAATGGAAGCTTCAAAACCTAACAGACCACACTGATGCTTTAAAACCTAAAATGTAATATAAAAGGAAAAGTTTATTAGGTTGCAATAGTACAGGTTTCATAAATAGTGAACCTGTCAGAGAAAATTTCCAAGTCAAAATGCAGTGAGAAAAAAGCAAAGGAATCTCACTGATGTGTGTAACAGTATGCAGTATCTGTCTGTGTTTAAAAACCTGAGTAAAACCCAAGCAGTCTAAAGAGTTATCAGTATATACTTAGATGTATTTTACTCAGTATTCCAAAAACCAACGACAAAGAGAAGTCTTGAAAGCAGGCATATCAATAAAGTGCATTACATTCAGAGGAAACATATGATATCATATCAGAAATAACTCAAGTCACAACACAATAAAATCTGAATTTTAAAGAAAAACTAAAATCCTGAAACTGCAGAAATAACTTGAATTAAAGTTAAACTCAAATATATTTTTCAAACAAAATCCAAACAAATTACTCATTAGATTCCTAAAAGATATCTTGTAAAAAAAGTTCCTCAGGATGAAATGGTACTGTACTAGGCAGAAATTTGGTTGTACATAACGAATCAAATAGCCCTGAAGTGGAAAGGATACAAAACACTTTTTGTTGCTTCTTAGTTTTAACAGAAAATTTACTACTTAAAATAATGTGTTTATGCCCATGTAAAATGTATGAACAAAGGGGTAGAACACGGCATATTACTGTGAAACAGGTAAAATAGAGAGAAAGTAAACGGCATTAGTTCAAGATAGACCATGACAAACCCTGGATAGTTATTGTAATTCCCAAAGTACCACTAAAGCACACTGCAGATACATGCAACAACACAGGTAAGTATAAACACAGGATGACTACAGAGCACTCAGGAAGCTTCAGTTTATATGAAGTTATAAAATAGTCAAACAATCTATGATCATCTACATTGACTGTTTGCAGGAAGGATACTGAAGAAAAATTTTAGAATAATGGAAATCTTCTAATCTTTATGGGGTGTGGATTATACAGGTTAAGTGATTTTCAAAATTTATTGAATAGTACACTTAAAATCTGTGCTTTTTGTCATGTAGAATTTGTACTTAAGTAAAAGAATAAAAATGGCTAATACTTTTTGTTTAATATATTTTAAGCTCTATTAAAAGTTTTGAAGTTTCATATTGCTGTTTGCCACTAGTTGATACTTTTATTGCATTTAGCATTCTTCCTTAATGAATTTCATAATTATTTCTAATATTTCTGTATTTATTTCTAATTATACTCAGCTTTTAAAATGTATGAGGAGCTACATACCAATTACCCAAATGAATGCAATTATTATGTATTCTACACATGTACAATGAAAATGACAGAATATAAAAATTCATTTATTCTATTTTACTTTTATTACAAACAATATGAAAAATTACACAACAAATAACCAATTTGCCATCACTAGTCTTAGACTAAAAAATTTAATCAAAATAGTTGAAGCTACTTATGTGCAGCAATTCTAATCTGCCCAATCTGCATATATTCTTTGTTATTTTATTGATCTTATTAATCTTGTTTATGAGTTCTACTATTTGAGTCCTGTTTAAGAACTCTTCATCTACTCTGACATTGTAAACATACGTTGTTATTGAAGAATGGTCAAATATGGTTCTTTAAAATCTACTGTACTTCATTTCATTTTTGAATGTTTGGGAATTTTAATTTTGATCCTCATGAATATATATGGGTCAGCATCATTCACGAATTAATGCTAGATTCTTCATATTGTAAATTTTTACCTTTGCCCATCTCTATTTCTGAACTTTTGTGTTCAATTATTTGTTATATTACTATATTTATTATCATTCATTTGATGATCAGTTGGTTGAACTATCTTTTCCTTAACTTTTCCTCTTTGATATTTATATCTGATTTTATTGCTATGTTTCTCCTAAAGAGTAAGTAGTCTAATATTATTTTATATTTTTGATATTTTATTGGTGTCCAATATATTTTCCTTTAATCTGCCCATTACAGAAATGTTGCTTAAAAACTAGTTATTTGTTATATGCTTTAAAATGCTCTTATCATTTATTACAATCATTCTTCTATTAATGTTTAATTTTTTGTAGAGCTGGAGATGTAGGTTAGTAGTAGTGAACTTATTCACAGTGTGTGAAGACCTGGATTTCATCTCCAATATTGAAATACTAAATAAATATATAAACTTATTAAAGAAAATTTTAAAATTTTGCTTTAAAACGTATTCTTAATGAATTTATAATATTTACACCACAAATATCAATTTAATTACATTAATAATTGATATATTATTTATTTGCTGTTGTTAGTACAAATATATCATAAAAGTTTACTTAGTCCTCATGCACCAAGCATCAAACCTCACTGGTTCCTAGAAATTTGTCAGTCCTTCCTAAATACAATTCCAGCAATTTTCATTTGCTTTACAATGTTTCAATGGACATTTATAGAGAAAATTCTCACAAATTATCTAATACATAAATCAAATTAAAAGATTTTTCCTTCTTTGTAAATAAGAACTTGAACATCACTTAAACAACTAAAAAGTCAACAATTTTGATAATTTTTAACAGTGGTTGTAATATACTATCTGAAATTGCTTTCTTTCTATGAAGAAGCAAAGCGGATCCAAATAATTGTCTTTAATTCTCCTATTATTTCTGTGTTATTCTTTCAAAATCTACCCCTGGTTTATTTTTCTTACAGAAAGCCCCAGTTTATTCACTTGCCTGCTATAGAATTTTTTCTCACTAGTATTTCATTACTTGCCCTTACTTTAGTATTTATTTCTGGTTAGTTTTAATTCTATTCTTGGCACTTTTTTTAAAATAGAGAATTTCTGTTTGTTATTCTGAGCCTATGGAACAGGATTGTTCAATAGGATTTCAAATATGACCTAAGCAGACTTAAATTTTCTGCTGACCATATACAAGCATACACACACACACACACACACATACAAAAGTGAAATTCATTAAAACAAAAGGTTTTAGTACATTCAGATTACTATAATACTTTAGTTTTTACTCAAAATAAAAACTTTTGAGAAGTATTTTATTTTTGTTTAATGAGATGTGGGATCCTAAATCTCCAAAGCTCATGATGTGTCTTATGCTTTCATTACATTATATACCTTTCAGTCCTGACTAGCATTTAATAGCTGTACACGGCTACTGTGTCTGGTAAATAAACTCTGTTAGAATTATTTATGCATTCCACTATAACCTGATCTTTATTCTCCCAATAAACAGTTTGGTGTACGCCTTTAAAATAACATCAGCAAATTACAGCTTTGCACACTCTTTTTCTTGTGTTTCTTAATTTCCTCAATGTGTGGGGCAGCAGTTCACTGTATTTTCTGCATTTTGAAGTTTTGGAACTATTAGATTTCCCTTTTCTTCTGTCTGCTACATTTGTACAGCTGACAAATTCAAGAAAGGTGCTACCATTTGTGTTTTGATCACCATCCATTTGTGTTCCTGTCACTTGTAACTGAGTTCCGTAAGGAGTGCCTGTTTTTCGCTTGTCTACATGCTGTACCTCATTTTAACTTAAAAGTCTGTAAAGCGATCCACATGAGTTTGGCCCAATTGAGAAACCTTCATATTAGATTGACCTACACCTTTAACCAATTTATTTTTATCATAACAAATATTTTTATAGTGTTTCTTTTACTATTCAATAAATGGATACAATAAAACTCATTCATGCCTGTGAACTATCTGTGATTTCTTTAATTATTGAATGCCTCATTGATCCCTTTATCAATTTTATTGTTTTTTGTTCTCTTTTCCATTAAAAATACTGGGAATTGGAACGGGCCTTTACCCTGAGCCACATACCCACCGCTATGTTTTTATTGGTACTTGGGGTAGGATTGTACTAAATGATGAATCTATTCAGTCTGGGCTGAAACTTGTATTCTTCGGCCTCAGCCAATCAGAACGTTGGGACCACAGACCTGCGCAGTACCACGATGTGTTTGTTTTAGTTTTCAGTCACCGGAACATACCTTTTATTGTTGTTTTCTTTGTTATTGTTATTTTGATGAAATACAGAATTTTGTACTTCCTTAAAAGTTCAATTGGAAATAAACTAAAATCTTATTTGTTTTAATATTTTGTTGGTTTTTGTTTCTAAATGCCAATTTTGTTAAGTATTTCATTGTAACTTGGAGACTGTTTCCTGAAACAGTTATACTATCACCTAAGAATCAAATTGATGATCCTTACTATATTATGAGCAACTAGATTTGTGTTTGGAACCTTTCAGGAGTTTTATTTCTGCAACTCCCGTTATCTCAAATCAGTCAGATTCCATTCCCTGCTCCTCTCTTTCCTTTTCAGTTTCTTGGAACTAGCGGCACTGTTTCAGTCCGCAGACTTCCTCTCTTTTACAAAGTATTTTAAAATTCATGTTAAATCATAGATGTCTTGTTTTGGTTTCTTTTACTTTTATATTTACATTTATTTTTTTTTCCAATATCTAGATACAGTATCTGTGTTTCATCAGTTTTGTCTTCCATTTCTTTGATGCAGAACAAGTCACAATTCCTAGGATCTTTCCTTCATTTTGTTAATTTGATCTTTAGTGTTGGCTGATTTCTTTGCTGCCCTTGCACTGAAATAATTTTAATTTTACCTTGGCAAATTGTTTTGTTTGTTTATAGGAAATCTCACTAGTTCTTTTTCGTAAGGGAAATGTAGGCCATTTCACTCTGATGAAATGATGAGATGTGGCAGGCATTAGTTTTAATTTGTTACATTTTAAAAGTTCATTGCCTTTAATCTCTCTCAACACCCTTTTCCTTCTTTGGAACATATTTCTCCAACATTCTTGGCAGTTTCTTAAGTAGTTCTCAATGTTCTCTTGTGAGTGAGTTTCAGTGCACTGTTGGGGCTGCCTGTGTCCTTAATCAACACAAAATGGTTATTCTTCTTCCTTATTTTTGGCACTGGGATTGTGTGTATAATATATAAAATGCTTCAAGGAGCCTCTCCAAAACCGGCTTAGAATTAATGGACAAAAGAAGATGCAGTGTGCTGTCATGCCACAGAGATAAGTTCCACAGACGGAGGAGAGTGTCTGCAGTAGCTCAGCAGAAGGGAGCCTGAAATGAAAATCAGAGCTGTAGTGAAAATCTGAGAGGCACCGGACCAGCGCAGAAGTTTCTGAGCCGGCCTGCAACAGCCTTTTGCTTCCCAATGCTTGGCAGACTCTGGAGTTCTAAGCAAACAAGCAGCCACCACCGGCTCCAGAGGTTAGGCTTGAGCTGGCTTGCCCCACCTGCAGTGACCTTCTCTCAAAATGAGGAACTGGGTGGCTAGAGTGCCAGAAGCTGACGGCATAGAGAAGTATTTCCAACAGACCCTGGGGAATCCTTAGAATAACACATGAAACACTTGAAACACAGAAATACAGGAAAATGACAAAATGAAAGACCAAATTACAATCTCAAACCTCAAGCCCATCCCAAGAAACCTTAGGAGCGATGTTCATAAAAGAAAATATATGCCATACACCTGAAATATTGGGTGTAATAGCAACTGAAATAAAGAAGCAACTCTGAGAAGCTTTAAAGGAATTCAAGCTAGAAATAATCTCCCAGGTAAAAGAAGAAATGATAAAAGAAATGAAAGAGATGCTGAACATATCTAAAAGAAGACACAGTTAAAAAATGGGAGGGACTAAACAAAAAGATAGAATCCTTGGATGACCAATATAAGAAACAAACAGAATACATAAAACAGATGCAAAGAGATATATAGAAAATCAAAAATTCCATTAAAAGCTGTAAAAACCGCCTCAATCAAAGTGAAGATAGAATTTCAGACCTTGAAGACAAGATTGCAGCTATTGAACAGGAAAGGAAAGATCTTTTAAAAATAACAAGGAATCATAACAATTCAACGACTGCAAGATGACGTGAAGAAAAACAAAATAAGATTGATAGGGATTAATAAAAAGAAGGGGACACCACATAGGATGTCAAGAGGATATTTAGAGAAGTAATAGCTGAAAATACCCCAAACATGAGATCGGAAACCGACATCAGGATCAGTGAAGCATATAGAACTCCAAATAGTCATAACCAAAATTAAACACCCAGACATATAATAATTAGCATCCCAGAAATCCAACATAAGAATAGAATATTAAAAGCTGTCAGAGAAAAAAGATAGATCACTTATAAAGGAAAACCTATCAGAATTACAACATACTTCTCAGCACAAACAATAAAGTCAAGAAGAGCATGGAGTGAAGTATTCCAGATCCTAAAGGAAAATGATTTCCAAGCTAGACTGATGTACCCTGCAGAACTATCCTTTAAAATGCATGGAGAAATAAGATACTTACATAACAAAGAACAGCTGAAGAACTTCATGATCACCAAGCCAACCTTGCAAAAAATATTGAAAGACAGTTTAGATACACTTAGGAAAAAACCACTAAGCAAAGCAGACAATCAAACAGAATGGTAAGATAAAGATACAACAGCAGAAAGATAACCTGACAACAATAAACCAACATATAACTGTTATGACCATTAATATAAATGGTCTCAATGCACCAATTAAAAGAAATAGATTGAAACAAAATCCAACCATATGCTGTCTACAAGAAACTGATCTAACCCAAAATGATACATACAGACTGAAAATCAAAGGACGGAAAACAATACTTCATGCAACAGGAACACACAAAAAAGTGGGAGTAGCCATTGTGCTTGCAGACAATGTGAACTTTAAACCAATAATAATCAGAAGAGACAAAGAAGGTCATTACATACTGGTTAGGGGAAACCTCCAAGAGGAAGAGATAACTATCTTAAATATATATGCACCAAATTCTAGAGCACACAGTTATGTAAAACAAGTATTTACAGAAATGGAAAAACAAATTATCAGTAATACAATTATAACAAAACACCTTAACACACCATTGACAACAAGGGACAGATCAACCAGACAGAAATTCAGCCAAGAAATAACTCAGTCATACCTGTGAACAAATGGACTTGATAGATGTAACACAGTGTTCCATCCAACAATTTCAGAATACACATTTCCTCAGCAGTACATAGGTCATTTTCCAAAATAGACCATATTTTAGCTCACAGAACATATTTAAATAAATGCAAAAGAGTTGAAATTATCCCTTGCATGTTATTGGATCATAGCGCTTATGAAATTATAAATCAATGATAAAAGATACTACAAAAATCCCACAAACACTTGGAAACTGGATAAAACAGTCCTGAGTAATCAGTTGTCCACTGGGGAAATTAAAGAAGAAATTACACAATACCTAGAAGCAAACAAAAATACAAATACAACTTAACAGAATCTGTGGGATGCAATGAAAGCTATCCTCAGAGGAAAATTTATAGCACTGACCTCCCACATCAGGAAAACAGAATGAATACAAATAAGTAACCTGATGCTACATCTCAAACATTTAGATAAAAAGGAGCAAGTCAAGCTCAAATCCAAAAGAAAAGACAAAATTATAAAAAAACAGAGCAGAAATCAATGCGATAGAGACTCAGAAAAACAATCCAAAGAATCAATACATCAAAGAATTGTTTCTTTGAAATAATAAATAAAATTGATAAGGTCCTAGCCAACCTTATTTTAAAAAGCTAAGAAAAAGCTCAAATTCATGCAATAAGAAACGAAAATGTCAAAATCACTACAGACTCTATAGAAATACAGAAGATCACCAACACCTATTTCAAAAACTCTACTCTCAAAGATTTGATAACACAGAAGAAATAGACAAATTCCTAGAAACATATGAAGTACCAAAGCTAGGACAAGAAGATGTGAAACTGCTGAATAACCCAATTTCTTTTTATGAAATTTAAAATGTAATTAAATTCTTTCCTACAAGTAAGAACCCAGGTCCAGATGGATTCACTGCAGAATTCTACAAGAAATACAAAAAGACTTAATGCCGACACTCCTGAAAATCTTCAATGAAATTGAAAGGGAAGCAATCCTTCGTAAGTCATTTCTGGAAGCAAATATTACTCTGGTACCAAAACCTGAGAAAGACCCAACTAAAAAAGAGAACTACAGACCAATCTCCCTAATGAACACAGATGCAAAAATTCTCAATATAATATTGGCAAATAGGATGCAGCAAATCATCAAGAAGATTATACACCATGACCAAGTGGGATTCATCCCAGGCATGCAGGGATGGTTCAACATATGTAAATCAATAAATGTAATCCACCATATCAATAAATCCAAAAGTAAGAATCTCATGATCATTTCTATAGATGCAGAAAAAGCTTTTGATCAGTCCAACATTCATTTATGATAAAAACTTTACAGAAAATTGGAATACATTGTCTTTACCTCAATATAATAAAGGCCATCTATGACAAACCAATACCCAGTATCATACTAAATGGCCAAAAATTGAAGGCCTTTTCTTTAAAATCAGGCACAAGACAAGGATGCCTCCTATCACCGCTCCTATTTAATATATTACTGGAAATACTAGCCAGAGCAATTAGACAAGAGAGAGAAATAAAAGGCGTAAAGATAGGAAAAGAAGAAGTTAAATTATCATAGTTTGCAGATGACATGATACTTTATATAGAAGACTCCCAAAACTCCATTGAAAGACTCCTAGATATAATAAATAAATTCAGCAATGTAGCTGGATAAAAATCAATACTCAAAAATCAATATTATCCCTATACACTAACAACAAAATCACTGACAGAGAAATAAGAGAAGCCACATCTTTCACACTAACAACCAAAAAATTGAAATATTTAGGAATTATTGTCACAAAAGAAGTGAAAGACCTATACAGAGAAAATTATAATACACTGAAAAAAGAAATTGAAGATGATCTCAGAAAATGCAAAGGTATCCCTTGCTCATGGATAGTGTCTTAATTACTTTTTACTCATCGCTGAGACAAAATATCTGATGCCCGAGTGTAGAGAGTGGCTCAGAATGGCAGCTGCTGCCCTGCCCCTCCCACTTGAGAGCATTTTGTGTGTCAGCCTACATTTCCCATGATCCTCCCCTTGCCTACAGTGTGCATGACCTGAGCAACTTCCCACTTCAGCCTACATTTCCCATGATCCTCATGTCTGCCTACATTACCCATAATCCTCTCCTGCTCATGTCATATATCCAGATGTGACAATGACCTATGAGATAACACTCCGTGCCCTCTTCCTGCCCCATTGAGCCGCCTCCGCCCTGTATAAGTTATAGCCATTTTAAAAATAAACGAGACTTGAATGGAATCCCGCCCAGACTTCATCTCTCTTTTCTCTGGCCCTGCCCCCATCTCCATCCCTTCTCCAGGTGAAGGCCCATGGACTTATCTGCAAGACAGATCACCCAAGTTGGGAAAGGAAAGGTTTATTTCTTACAGTTTCTGGAGGTTTCAGTGCACACTCAGTTGGCTCCCAAGCAGGCGGGCATGGCTGGGCCGCATTTCATGGCAGCTGCAAACAGCAAACAGGAACCGGCAAATAGCAAGACAAACCTTCCTGCCATTACATCACATCCTGGCTCAACCCCTAAATGGGTGTGGCACTAACACCATCAAAACAAGCACCATACAATGAACTATCACAAATGAACAGTGCAAACTCATGAGGCCTGGGGGCCACAGACGTAAACCATGACAGAAAGGAAGAATAAATATTGTGAAAATGGCCATTCTCCCAAATCATTAAACAGATTCAATGCAATCCTAATAAAAATACCATCAACATACCTCTTAGGTCTCGATAAATCACTCCTAAAATTCATCTGGAACGAGAAGAGACCTAGAGTAATAGAGACAGTTCTAAGCAGCAAAGGCAAGGCAGGAAACATCAAATTCCCTAACTTGAAGTTATACTACAAAGCAGCCATAGTAAAATCAACATGGTACTGGAATCAAAACAGAGCCAAAGATCAATGGAATAGATTAGAAGATACAACCACAACTACAAACACACTCAACCACCTTATCTTTGATAAAGGAGCCAAATATGTTCACTGGAAGAACGACAGTCTCTTTAATATATGGTGTGTGAAAAACTGCCTTTCCATAGGCTGAACACTAAAACTAGACCCATGTCTATCACCATGAACTAAATCAAAATCTAAACGGATCAAATATCTGAATATTTAAACTGAAACACTAAATCTATTGGAAGACAAATTGGGTAAAAACATTGAAGACATAGGAGTAGGTAGAGAATTTATGTACAGGACTAAAACCACATGGGAAATGCTTCCCAGAATCAATAACTGGGATCATCTCTTACTAAAAAGTTTCTACATGTGAAATGAAATCTCCAGCATAGTGAAAAGAAAACCCACAAACTGGGAAAAATCTTAGTGAACTGTCCCTCAGACAAAGGACTTCTGTCTAAAACATATAAAGAATTAAAAAAAAAATTCAGACCCCAAAGTTCAATGATCCAATACAAAAATGGGCATCTGAGATGAATACACACTTCTCAGATGAAGAAATACAAGTAGAAAATAAATACATGAAAAAATATTCATCATTATTACTCATTACAAGATGCAAATTAAAACTACACTGAGATTCCTTCTCACTTTTGAAAGAATGGCCAGGATCAAGAAAACCACCAACAACAAATGCTGGAAAGGATGTGGGGGAAAAAGGAACTCTCCTGAAGTGTTGGTGGGAGTGCAGACTGGTGCAACCATTGTGGAGGTCTGTCTGGATGTTTCTTAAAAATTTGGGATTGGAAGTCCCATTTGTTCCAGCTATTTCATTTCTAGGCATATTCCTATAAGAAATGAAAGCATCATACTATAGTTATGTATGTTCACTCATGTTTATAGGAGCACAACTTGTAGTAGCCAGATCTGGGAAACAGCCTAAGTGACCATCAACTGAGGAATGGATAAAAAATGTTGTGGTACAATGGAGTAATACACAGCTATAAAGATGTATCACATTGAGATATTTATAAATAAATGAATGCTGCTTGAGACATACTCATAAGTGAAATAAGTCAAACTCACAAGTATCAATACTGAATAGTTTCCCTAGTGTAAGGAATGATACAAATAAATAAGTATGTGGTAATCATAATTCTTTGTTATGTGGCTTTGAAAACATATGAAGTTTTCACTCATTAATTGTAATGGTTTTATTCAGGGCTTTTGATATTATTGTCTGTGATGATATGAATAGCTCTTTTGAAGAAAACAAGACATCATAAAAGCTAGTGCTGTTTTAATATCATCTTGTTTTGAAGTCCCATCAAACTGTTGTCTTCTGTCTCCATTGCTTTTATCATGTTGTATCTTATTGGACTTTATTATATGTGATAGTATAAACAAAATTGTTATAGGCAAAGAGATAATATAGAAACCATTGTTCATTTTCTGTTAGCTGGCTAAATAGCCTGTAATACTTTCATCCTCTTGAATGGTTTCACACTGTCTTGATATGTTTGATGCTATAGTATATGAAGTTATACTCAAATATTTCAAGGAAAGATTCACTATGGTAACTATATTAAGTCGAGTTATTAGGTGAAACACTGTTGCTTAAATTGTTCTGATATAACTGATGATATAGGCAAATATTGGGTTACAATAGATTAACACAAGGCAAAATGGAAAACTACTATTGTCACCAAATGCTACAACTGAGAAGGAACTTTGTTCCTATTCCAGGAGTAAGATAGAGTAGGAAACATCGTAATATTTTAATGAACCTTCCTTACCATTAGGTGGACTCCATAGCAGTGTTACAGTATTTCTTGGCATGCTTCTTAAAGATTCCTGAGACAGGAAATTTCTAGAACTGCTTCAGAAAGCATCATGAATGATGGGCTAAATGTGTGCAGCATCAGGAGTGTATTCCGAGAGGGACTGATGGCAATGTGTTTTTCAGTGTAATAACATTATGAATCTAAACTTTCACTACGTATTTTGGTCAGCCTTTCCATTTGTATTTACATTAACTATTTGCTTTTCTTATTTTTTTGTATTGCCTCAGTTATTAATTTTTTATTTTGCTGCTTTTGGAATTCAATATTTTTTTTGGTTCTTTTTCTTAAATACTTTCCCAATTCATGTTCTTCCATTGACTTATTTCTAAAAGATATTCTTACGTTTGAGAATTGGTTCTGACACTTATATGTATTTCAGAAGGTTAGGGAAGAATTTGTCAGACTTCTTGCTAGGTAAATCCTGGCCTGATCTACCAGTGGCTATTGGAAAGAAACCTGATAGCTGCATCAATGCAGTCTTAAATGCCTCTGTTCTGGGAGAAGCCTTTTTTCTGGTTGTTAGCAGACTGAGAACTAGCCGTGACACTCACTGGGAGGCTCATTAGTTTGTCCTGGAGCTTATCCTGTGGCTGGTAGTGACCTGGCTATTCTTCAGTGCTGCAGCACCAACAGTGGGCCCTCTTGCCATGGTCCCGTATGGCCACAGCAGTCCCTGTTGTTTTTGTGGCCTCAATAGAAACAAACATCCTTCTTTTTGCTCCCCTGGTATTCATATTGTAGCTCTTTCTACAGTTATTAATATTTGAGCCATCAGGGAATGCTCATAATAGTGGAATTGAATGAATTTTTTTCCTTATATTCTTATTCATTGAGTTTTTCTAGGTAACATATATGCACTTGATGCAAAAATTTAAATATTGTAATTTTTGGCATAAATAGATAGCATTTATGTTTAAAATATAAAATATGATTAAAAACTTCAGCATATTTTTAGAGTTTAAAGAAGTCATGGCAAAAGACACATTGTCATTAATCCCCTTCAACATATTCTTATCTGTTTGAAAAGCCTTATCATCCTTCTTGCCACTTTCTGAAGAACTTCTGAAATCCCTCTTGCACACAGTTGTGCTGTCGTGGCTGTTGTGATGTCCTTAATCTATCCAAGATCTTTTCCTTTCTTGATGATTTTGACTTAGGAAAGGAGCCAGAAGTCACACAATACTAGATGGAGTGAATAAAGTGGATACAGGATGCCATAATACTTAATCGAGGCTACCTTTTTTTTTTTTTTTTTCTTTTTGGATTTGCACTTTGCCTTTGTATTCAATGTGGTTTTACTATATGTCATAAAGATGTGAAAGATGAATTCAGAATTGCTCCAGAAGGTACAAGAATAATGTAATAGTTGTGTTCAAAGTAACCATATTTTGAACAGATTCAATGGCAGTGTGTCTGTAACAGTAATAATTTTTTCTATTCATAGAAAATTAAAAATATTCATTTTTAAATTTTGATTTACCCTGGTAGTAAACTGATTTTCAGTTTTCTTCATGGAGTTTACCTAAAATTTTATATCTTTTTTTTTTTTTTTGTACTTAAGTTCGAACTCACAATCTTGCACTTGGCAGGCCAGTGCTTATGCTGCTGAGCTAAATCCCTGGCCTCTATATTTTTATTTGTATGTGAATTAGACTTAAAGGTAAATTAAAATAAGAAGTAATTGATATTTGCTTTTACTTAGACATTAACCAATTTTTTCTGGAAGTTAATTTGCATTAAATATTCTGTATTTGTATTTACTATACATGGTAATCTTTTGATTACACACACACACACACACACACACACACACACACACATATATATATATATTAATTTTATTTAAAGAAAGACTAGACAAAACAGAAAATGGGTAGAAATAATACATACATTCAAAGAAAAAAACTAAACAGTAACAAATCACTAGTTGAGGTTTACATACTCTCCTCTTGCAAATAGTTGTTCAAGGGGCTGGGAATTTAGCTTAGCAGCATAAGCACCCACCTTGCAAGTAGGCAGTCTTGAGTTCTATCCCTGGTACTGATAAATAAAAAGTTGTTCAAGATACAAAAGTGGAACATATAAAGTGGGAAGTCAAACAGTGAATCTGCAAACAGTTCTATTCAACTGTCCAACAAAAGCTTAGTAATATGGTTATTAGTCCTATACACTTAAACATACATGCAGTTATCCATATTCATTTAGGTTGAGATTAAACAAACTAAAGCAGGCTAAAATCATTCTGAACAAAGAATAATAGTATTGCAGGATTTCTCATCATGACACTCCGGGGTCAGCGCTGGGTACTGTAGTGTCTTTAAAAAAAAAAAAAAAAAAAAAAAAAAAAAAAACATTGTATTGAAAGACAGACTAAACAAAACAGAAAATGAGTGGAAATGATACCTACATTCAAAGAAAAAAAATAAACAGTAAGAAATCACTAGTTGATGATTACAGATTGTCCTCTTACAAATAGTTATTCAAGATACTAAAGTGGAGCATATAAAGTGGTGGTTCAAACAGTGAGATTGCAACCAGTTCTGTTCAACTATCCAACAAAATCTTAGAAATACGGTTATCAATCCTATGCACTTATACATACATGCAGTTATCCATATCTTCAAATTTGTTGAGATTGAACAAACCCAGGCAGGCTAATATCACTCTGAACAAAGAATAATACTATTGCTGGTTTTCACATTATGACACTCTAGGGGTCAGCACTGGGTACTTTAGGGTCTCTTATTCTTCAAAATATTTGTTCATTTCATCATGTGTCATAAGATCAGTTCCCATAAACTGTTTATAGGCTCTACACAGGCATGAGTCTTAACATGTATTTTTATCTTTCTGTATTACAGGGAGAAACAAAACAAAGCAAGACAAAACAAAACATATTCCTATAAACACATGAAATGAAAAAGACATATAAAAGCACTGTACAAGGATTTCTGCCATAGTTCCTGTGTTGTCTCTTGTTATCTTCAATAGAATTGGCTATATCATCAGACATATTATAATTGAATATATCATTACATAACAGTATTAATGAAAAATAACTTTGTATATAGTATAAAACTTGAAAAACAGGCAGTAATAAAACCAGAATCTGTATCATAGTGAGTCTTACCATCTTCTGTGTAACTGCCTATCCTCTCAGACTTGATACTATCAATCATATGAGTTTTGAATAAAATCTGTCAATACAAAACAGCAATCAAACAAACCATATTTAACTAAGATCAGTTATGATAAAACAGTATAAGTCATACAGAGCTCCAGATTACGTTAATAGGAAATTAAAGATGATTACTGTGTTATATCCTTATATTTTGGGGATAGATGTATGTGCCCTCAAATCTAATGCAAGTAGACAAACTAGGAAAAAATAAAATCTATCTAAGCAGAATGGTGCAAGTAATGTTGGTTTTAAATTCTGATACACTAGTAACAATATCTTCTGCTATCGTTTTTAAGACTCTCCCTCCTCTTTCACTTCCCCAGGGTACACTGTTAATTTTTGGGTCTCATCAAGACCCTTGGTTTTAAATTGGCTTGGGGGGCAACCTGCCATTTACCTAAGTGGTTCCAAACCTTCTCTCTCCTGGACTTGATCTCTAATTGTGTTCCTTTACCTATTAAAGCCTGTCTTTCCAACCTATCCACAAATACCAGTCTAGTTGCCCCTTACTCGATGGTTCTCTATTACTTAGAGCATTGTTTTCTGGTATTTGATTTTCAGTCCATGTACTCCTTTTCATGTTAATTATATTTTATGTAAATAGCATCTCAGTATGCCCTACCTCCTGATCTACTCTATGTGTGGTTCTTTTTTTTTAATTTAGTGTATCAAGGCCATCCATTAGAAACTATCACTAACCTTCTATGCATCATTTCTGTTATGCTCATTTTTTGCCATCAGTTGTCTGCTTGTCTTCTTCATTCTGTTTTCTGCTCCATTCATTGAGGCCTCTCCTCCACTATTCCTGGAATACTAGTACTTTTCTCTCTCTCTAGAATGTCCTGCAGTATTCTCTGTAGAGTTGGAATTGTGGCTGCTAATTTCCCGAGTTCCTCTTTGTCTTGGAAGCATCTTGTTTGTCCATTAATTTCTAGAGGCAGTTATTCAGTGTATATCAATCTGGGTTGGAGGTTATTTTCTTTCAGGGCTTGGAATATTTCACTCCAAGCTCTTCTTGACTTGGTGGTTTGTGTTGAGAAGTCTGCAGTTATTCTGATGAGCTTTCATTTATAGGTTATCTGTTTCTTGTCCCTAATAGCTTTTAATATTCTGTTCTTATTTTGAATTTCTGGGATCTTGATTATTATACTCCTGGCTGAGGCTCTGCTTCAGTTGTCAGTGGCTGGAGTTCTGTATGCCTCATATATCTGCATACCATTTCCTTTTCCTATGTTTGGGAAGTTTTTCTTAATTATTTCTGTGAATAGCCTTTGTAGTTCCTTTGTTCGTATCCCTGCTTCTTCATTCACATTCTTTATTCTCAAGTGATAGATCCATTGTCATCTGCTAGCCTTTGTATTGTTATTGCTTGTTTCTTTTTTATTTTTAAAAAGTTTTTCCTTTCATAATCCCACATTGCAATACTGTCCTCCCATTTGGACAATCTATCCTTAGTTTCTTTCAAGCAGTTTTGCCATCTTTCCACAGACTTTTAAATTTCCTGGTAATCCCTTTGAATCTGCTTCATGTGTTCTATATTTCTTTATATTCTTCATCAAATGGCTCTCTCCTTTGTTTGAGTTCCTCCATTCTTCCAACTGTGTCTGCTTGAAGGGTGCTTAGCATCTCTTTTATTAATCTTCTTATATTTTGCTTTACTTGGCTAAATATTTCCCTTTTGCACTCATCTATGAGGTCCTGAAGATATCTCCTTATGTCTAGGTGCCATGTCTGATGTTGCATGTTTGCTGTCCTCGTTCTCCTTTGTATTTTCCTGTCCTGGGTCAATGTTCTCAGAGTTGGGACCTGGGGACTTTTTCTTGTTGCTTCCTCTTCCCATCTTTTTTGTTTTTTCCAGGAGGCCCCAGTTTCTTTTTTGTTGGTTACAATTCTTCTGAAGCATGCTAGATGATCTTTCCACTTCAGTGTGTTGGTGAATTCCAACCTGCTGAGGCTTGCATTGCTTTAGCGTGCACCGCCTCCCCTCTGGTCAGTCAACTTGCTGAGGCCTTCACTGAGTTAGTGCGCTCAGCCACTGTAGGGAATTGATTTCAGATAACCTATTGAGTCTCAGCCAGGTCACATGACCCAGGCCAAGCTCAATGGGGAAGGAAACAACTGACTGAAGTGTTTGCTGCCCCTAGTTATTGCCAGTCCTGCCCAGTCCCAGAATGTCGTCTGTTGGAGCCTCTTTTTCTGTGGAATGGTTTTATTCCCGTCATTCACCACAGGTCGATACATGTTCCCCACTAGCTCAGCTCTCCCTTTGGCTCACCAATCCCCAACCTCAGTGTACCGAGTTTCCAGTGAGTTGAGGAGGTGGAATTTCTGATGGCTTGGTAAGTCATAGGTGTGCAAGATTCGGCACTGCAGCGGGAGCACTGAACCTTTATCTGTTCCAATAGTAGCTCTGGGACTGTATGTTTGGTTGGTTCTTCTCACCTTAGTTTCTTCTTGGGACAAGAGAATTCTTCTCCCTCTATTCTGGAGTCCCTATGCTGTATTATGTTGAATTCTAAGTTAACTATCTCAAGGAGCCTCTATAGCCTGCTGTTACCTATCCAACATCTTTGCTCGAATCCCCTTTTGATTTTTTTTATGGTAGCAAATATTTTGATTACAGTAGAGTGGTATATGTTTTGGTGAAAATAATGGGCTTCTTTCCTGTGTGAGGTGCTGGTCTCTCTCTTTCTCTGTGTAACCACCTCAGCTACACACTCCATGCAGGTCTAGTGCCGGCATTCACTACCTTAGAACAGCAGCACCCACTCAGGCAGGAAACCAAGTTGATTTGGAATTCATCATATGAAATCATTAATGCTATGATTTTAATAATGTAATCCTACCAAGTGGGTTTATCCAAATTCCAATTCAAAAAACGATTTGCTCTTCTATTAAATTGAGCTTATATTGTACAGCTGTTTTTTGGACAGTATATATGTGATTACATTAAAACATTTCATGCAGTAATCTTTAATTAAATTAGTACATTCATAAATGATACCTCATCTCACAAAACTGTAGAAGATAATTACTTAGTTTTTATTTTTCCAAAAAATAGACAACTCTTTTTAAAAGTGGGACATTACATTTACTAAGGAACATGTAAAAGTACAATGCCACATTATCTAAGAATCAGAAAGCATATTATTCCTTTCTATCTTAATTTTCTCTTTGATTTTATTCCTATTATGTCAAATTTCAATAGATATGAGGTATACTACACAAACCTATATTTACAATAATTTTTCCTGCTTCAGAAATTACATTTACTTGAATTTCACTGAAATATCCTATTATGTTATAACAAAATTACATTTTATATTTATATTTTATATATTGATATTTTATATTGATGTTTTATCAGTTTTAAATTTTTCTGTGTGTAACAAGATACACAGATAGGACAATTTGACAATGAAAGTTGAAGATTTGTAAATGTTTGCTTATTATACACTGTGCAATAGATAGCAAACATCTTTGTAAATATAAGAACAAGTTCCTTAAAGTAACTGTATACAAATAAATAAGAATCTCAGTGATAAAGTGATCCAGAGTTTCATCCAGGGTGAAAAAGAAAAGTTTAAATCCCCACGTCTAACAAGGTTAATGTACAATGTGTGATGTGGAGATAGCTATATCATGGTTAAAACTTAACATATAACAAAGTCCCATATTTGACTAGATCTCATTAGTCTCCCATGCTTATATTCACCTGGAGAAGAGAACACAAATCATATTGCTTGAATTTAGCATCCTTTTTTCTTAGCTCAATGCTGGATTAATTACCTTGCTATTTTATTGTTCAGCACTTCTCACAATAAGATCCTCTTGAAAAGTCAAAAGCTCAACTGCTGGACTAGAGCCAAGCAATGATGATGCAAATAAGTTTTAAATAAAATTATAATCATATGAAACTATCCCCATTAAAGCCACTTAATATCCATGTAGATATATCTTTGACTGACTTTAATAATCTCATTTATCACCACACATTAATTTAAGAACCAAGAGCAGGACATGGTTTCTTGTTTTATATAAGCTCATAGAATAAATGTTTTAAAAATATTGAATAAAAATGTATTTCTTAGTTATATATCTTGTTTTAATGCAATGTAGATGTGATACTATACAAGAAATTTTGGTAACACCACTACTAAATGAGAGGTACTTTGTTATTGACTAATAAAAAATAGAAAATAAAAAAATGTGGAATTTTTTGAAAAAATATAAAAAATAAAATACTTTATTACCAAATGTATATTTACTGTAATGCCTAAAATTTTCCAGAACAGTAAATTTGTCTGAAATTCTAACTATTATATCAATATTATAAATACAACCAGTTATATTCTAAATTCTATTTTTAAAGAATTCTTTAAAAATATCAAAACTTGCTTGAAGATCAGTTAGAGGTGGAAACTCTGCATCAATGCTGAATTTATTTTTAGAAAGACTGATATGACCTTAGCAGTCACACAGAGGTAATAATGATACAACAGCTTACAGTATCATCCTGGGTTATTGACCAACAAAATGGAATTCTGCCCTTTCTTATTTCTTCTTTAGCTTCTAAGTATGCTTGTTTTGTTCTTTGAGAGTAATAGTTAAGGATTACATGAGATTAACCAAACCTATGTTAGGTATTTTTAATGTTTACCTTTGTAACATCACAAATAGTGTCTAGAAAATCTAAAAATCAAAGTTAGATGTATATGAAATTTCAGAAGTCTTTTTATTTTGTTTTTCATTTGTTTTTTTGTGCTTGGAGTATTAATAAATATTGCACTTCCTACAAAATAGTTCACAATATATTAAACATATTAAATCATTTATATGCTTGTTAACTATCCTTGTTAAAAAAGATGAAAATCTAATATTCTTCAACAAAAATCAAGTATTGTATAATAAAAAGCAGAAAAGCCATTATACTGCTACAACTCAAATCAAGGTATCATTATTTGTCTATTAACTATGACATACTAGTATTGTGGATCTACTAAATCTGGGCTTGAATAAAATATTATTTGAGACCTGGCCATGTTGGGACTGCACAAGAAAGCAACCTGCTCGCCCTCTTTGTAAGCGCTCCTGGAGCTGGCAGAGAGGAGAACCATTCAGCTGTTCCCCTGAGCCTACCAGTGCATGGGCTGAGAATCAAATATCTCTCCCCCACACACCCCTGCCAACAACTGGGGACAGAGTTCTGAGCATCTCTTGGGAAGATGACCATATGCAATACAGCAAATATGGGGGATTTCCTTCTATGTTCTGTTTGAAGGCAAAGGTTGTTTTCACTGTTACGTTTTGTAATGATTGTTTTGCTAGGGGCTGGGGATTTAGCTCAGCGGCATAGGCACCTGCCTTCAAGCAGGCAGTCGTGAGTTCAATCCCTGGTACCGATAAAAATGAAAAAGACAAAAAAAAAAAAAAATGATTGTTTTGCTCTATTCAATATTCTCCTTCAATTGGTTTTATAATGTTCTGTTATTGGTTTGATTTTGCTACACCTAATTGACTGGGCACCTATTGTGAGGATTATGAGATATACTATAGTACCTATTACTACTATCGCAGTGTCTTGCTTTGAAGTTCTGTGACATTGTCACTACATTGTCTCGATTGGCTTTGTTTTATCTTTGTTCTGTTGTATTTTTACTACATTCTAAATTAAATTTAAAAATTTAAAATCTAATTATTTGCTTTTCTTATAGAACTTCACTGTAGAAAGATATAAACATTAAGCATATGTTGCTGGGCATACAGAGACTTCCTCATTTTTAACTTTAGTGAAAGAGAATAATAAAGCTTTAAATAACAAAATAAATTTTCTCTTATCTGACGCAAAAGAATACCTTTATATCTCTTAATAAGGTTGTTTGTAAGACTCTATAGATTTTATTAGAAAATTTATGTTGCAAATTTTTATTTTTCTATTTTCTATCAGTGCTAAACAATGGTGCTTTCTGCTCTGTAATTTTTGATCATCGTTGTTTCTCACCATTATACAGCTTTTTTCTGAAATGTTCACTTTGAGTCTTTTATCAGTTTAAATTAAAATTTAGATTCCTTGAACATTATACTATACATTTTCTGCTTCAAAGCACCTGTGTACCACATGTGCACATATGTGTACCCCATGTGTTGTTCTATTTGTGTGTGTTTATTATCCATGTAAGAATGTCTGTTAGTGCATGATGTACAAAATAATGCACATGCACATGTCATAGACAGAAAAACAGGGAAAGAGGGATGAGGGTAGCGTCAGCGCCAGAAATAGAAAAAATGGCAGAGACACTGTTAAAGGACTTTTTCCTGAGCCTTTCAGACCCTTCTATATAACAGAAAGCTGATGTTCAGGAAGCATGTCCACAGAACCCTCTTGCTCTCTGGCATCTAGTTGCTTTGGCCAATTGGAAGATTAGTGATCACCAAGACCTCTCAGCTGAGTGCCTTACAAGGCTAGCTGTGTAAAGCTTCATTGCCAGGTTATGACTTGCACTCCTCCTCTCAAAGAATCCCACAGGCTTCTCCTATGGGTTACTTAAGGACTTCAGACTTTTCTATTTGCTCTTTAATGCAAAGAGGAGTAATGATTACCAAGCAGCATCCTTAAGCATAATTAAAGATTTTAAGCAAAGTAATTTATAATCATTGCTTCATAGCTAAAAGAAAAGCAATACTATTAACTTCATCACTTTAAAAGTGCCTTTATGTAGAAAGTTTGACCGTCTACCATTTTCTTCTATATTCCTTATAACCTGGTTTTCCTTCTTACTGATAAATTTCCAGTATTTCCATCACTGCAGCACATTATCATATTGCTAAATTAAATGTGAATTAGAGTAAACTCACAGGGATTGAAGACTATTTTGTTGTTCAAATAAGTGTAAACTGTTTGATCAGAAATTCCAAATTAAAGTGACAAAGTATTTATATATGAAAGGTAGCCATAACATATAAGCAAGAATTCATGAAAAAGTTTTCTTTTTATTTAAATTCAATAAAATAGATACAAAATGATGTAAAAAGATGACAACTAACAAAGGAATGTAAAATTCAGACTGAACAGTTTCAAATAAAATATATTAGCTTATACTTCGTGTTATACACATAACTAAAGTCAATGGTTGCATTGTTTTCATTATTTTGCTCATAACTAAACCTAATAAGCAGCAATGTCATAAGCAGCATTTTTACATGGCTATTTTAGTTCACTGATATACAGAATTATACCATAAAGTTGTCAAACTACTCATACCAAACCAATGCAAATCATTAATTCCATCTGCTAGTAATGTAAAAAATTTGGGAACTTGTAGATAGGTAAAGATTGGATTCTAATTCTAATATATTTAAGCTGAGTTAAGCCATTATTGAATGTTTATGAGAATTAAATACAATAGTGATTTAAATGCTGCCGTAAAATCCTCTTTATTTTTATTTTAAAGTATAGATGATGACTTAGATAAAATGTTCAGAATAAATAGACAATCAAAGTTCACTTATCTGGTTTGAATCATCTTGTAACCTTCTGAAAAGCTGTTAGTGTTTGAACAAGAACTGAAGCATTAAGGAGGAAATGTCTGAATTAGAGCTTAGACTTGAAGAATGAAATGAGATTAAAGTCTTCTTTGCCTTTTGTAACTTTAATCTCTATATAAAAGCTAACATGTTAAGAATAGATCTATGAATTATTGTTTTACCAAACATGTTGATTAACAGAGAACTGAAAAAAATGAGTGAAATGTGTGCAGGATTCATGAAAAATAAGTATGTCTCTAGGAGTGAATTACATGAACATTTTTACTGTTTTTGTTTAAATAACGTCTATCAATCAAAAACTTATGAATTTAAAAAAAAAAAAGGAAGAAGAAAAGAAAGAAAGCAAAAGCCTACAACGCCAAACAGATTAGACACAGCGGGCTAAGAAAAAGGAGATGGATAGTTTTGTTCCCAGGGCAGATACTCTTCCCCTCTCTTACTACGAATAAGCAAAGCTGCATTTGTGGAAACTTAACTAAGCAGAAACCTGCAGTGTCTGCTTAGCGCTGCTGACCTGCCAGCTGGAAAGAGCGCCGAGTTTAAAGGGTTTAAGCTCTCAAAGAAGCCAAGGCTTGGCTGATCATCTTGTGCTCAGCATATTGTGAGGCATACGAACACTCTCTTCAAAACTGGCAGGGGAAGAAGGAAGGGAAAATTGAAAATCTAAACACAGTAACCAGTTAAATTTGAGATTGTTGTCAAGGTTCTGTTTTCTTGGAGGCATTTGATTATACCTTGCATTATTGAATGAGGAAAATAAATGGCTTTCCTTTTTAGGAAAAGTGTAGTAACATACCTTTACACTATTGTGTGGCACGCACAGACACACAAACTCTCTCTCTCAAAAACCAAAAAAGATAGTTTATGTCATTTTTCCATTTGAGGAAAAGAATTTATGTCATTTGCTAAGATGTGATCTAGCTCTTTTTTTCACTCCCTAGCAATGCACTTATATAATTTAATAATGTGCCTTATTACTATTTATAACCCCAAAATAGTAAATATGTTTAAATACATACTAATAAACAGTCAATATTATAATCAATAAACTTCAAAGTCATGATTTTCAAAATGAATATATGTAGTCATCTAAAAGTAAAAATTGCATATTCATTGTTTTTACTTTAAAGAAGAACTATTTGGCTTACTAGGAGTAGACTTAAAATACATTTTTTCCTCCTCTCTTTCTTTTCCTTTTTAACATTTCTGTTTGTCCCGTACATATTGTGTAGAGATATGAGAAAGCCCCTGTGTCCGTAACAACATGTTGAAACAGTATCCAAAAATGACATAGTTCTGATTTATTGCATCAATACAAAAAAAAAAAATAATAAAAGCAGTCAAAGTTCATCCCTCCTGGGCGCCTTCCAGGCCAAGAGCCTGAGGGCTGATGCTGCCCACACATCTGCAGTCAGCATTTCTATGAATGTGCCTTGAAGTTGCTGAGCTGGAAAGAAACATTTGATTACTTAATACTGATATTACTGACAAGTCTTTGAAAGATACATAAACAAACTATCCAACAAAAACGTGATACTCAGATCTTGCATTGTGTTTAGATTCATATTTCTAGCTGCAAAATGCAGTCTAGTTTTGCAATAATGTACTTATTTTCTTCAAGGCATTGACAAATAGATGAGAAAAAAAAAATATATATATATATCTCATCCTAGATTCAGTTCTAAATGGTTTCAAAATAAATATTTGAATATGTTACAAGTTTACAGTGGAGACTTTTTTTAATTCCATTTCATTCCATTTTTTTATTGTTGGCTACACATGTCTTTAGCTTTTCTCTAATTCTCTTGTAATTTTATTTTATATTAAATCTAATGACCTTTTCAGAATTTAAAACTAACTGCTCTAAAAGAAGAGAAGAATGAAGTATTCTATAAAATTTCAGTCGGGTGCCCCAAAAAGTCATTTGTATAAATGTCATTTTGTACAGAAAAATAGTCATTTCTGAAACAAATTGAAATAATTTTTGCTTTTAAAATAAATTCAACAGAAAAGTTTTCATTTAAATATCGCCAATCAATAAATCCTGTAGTGATTTAAATGACTCCTCTGTTCAAGAAATATAATATCTTTTTCAGGAAATACGTTCTCTTTTCAATAGTCTCTTACTCAGAATCTTTTCAGTTGAGTTGTTTTCATTTTGCCAAATTCAAGTTTTCTAAAACTCTTCAAGTGCCAAATTTCCTTAATAGTTCAGTTGAACTGTTTACTCTCCAAGCAGTAGTAAATAATCAGTGAAATTTCTGTCAGTGTTAAAAGTTGGACTGCCAGGTTTTAATGCTGTGGCTCAAGTGAGAGAGACAGTTTGGTGGAAAGAAACCTATCTGGTTCTTGACAAGATTTGGTTTGTCAACAGTCTGGCTGCAGGTGTCTGACAGGATCCATTCTTTCACTCTCAAGCTTCCAGCCCTGTGTCAGAATGTATAACCTCACCTGGAGTCAATCTCCTGAAATATTTTTTATATTTTAACAGCAAAATGAAAGCCAAATTAAGAAGAATGCTGAAGAATATTAGGGATTTTCTATATGCTGATTTTCTCTGCAACTGTTATCAAAGATCATAATGAATAGCTCTTGCTTCTTCACATTCAGCAATAAATTCCTTCACCAGTCACACAGAGGAAAAAAAAATAATCTTTGTGCCCTTCTAAAAATAAAAAAGTTATAACATAAAATCTACTTCTCCAAACTAAGAGTAAAAAACAAAGACATTGGAAGAGAAAGAACATTTCTGTGTCCTGAAATGGCCCGGCTGTAAATCTTCACACAAAGCCCAGGGTCTCGCTTGCAGGGACATAATGAAGTTATACTGTCTGAATGAAAATTTAAAAAACAAATTAGGGTAGAACACCTTGCCAACTCTCCATGATTTGTGGAAGTGCTTATCAGTAGCCGGTGTGGAGTGATTCATTGTGGGAACACCAAATCTCCTTGTCCCAGGCTACCATGTTTCACTCGAGTGTCAGCGTATCAGGGGGAATGAATGCTAAGCTATAACACAGTGTCAGACATGTTTACAACACATACAAAAAGAAATTTACAGATGAAAACACTGTGACACAACCCCTAGGAACTTGCCTGGCAGGGTTCTTGCTTCCTGACTGATCCAGTAGCAGCAAATCACTTCTATGTGTGGTGACCTCAGTGATTGTGAACATGTGATCTGCATGACTGTAAGTATGCAATTACTCTGAAATTACGCTGAGGAATGTAGTGTCTCTCCAGTATCTGAAATAAATTAGTCCTTAAGGAAATACATAGCTACATCTCATCAGCTAAAATATTTGATAAGTGTTTGACATTTGTGATAACTCCCTCTTGGAGTAATATCTTTCCCTCTTATCTCTGAAAGAGATAATAAGTAATTTGCATCAGCTACATGGTTATATTAACTTATAAATACATTTTAGAAGATTCATTTTATACAATACTATGGAAGTAAGTATTGTGAGATGCACAGTCATTTAGAGACATATTTCAAGAAAACTATTATTATCATTCCTACCAACATATTTAAATAATTGGCTACCTTAATTAAATTAATTTACATAAAGCAATTCCTCATTTCATGGGAACCTATCAGGGTTATAAGATTGTGAACTGCAGCCACAGTTTCTGTCTCACTGATCTGAGTCATACTTGTACACTGTCTTTGCATATACGTGGGTACCAAAAGAGAAAGTTGAAGAATGTAAAAACTAGAATTAGACGTACATATGGAAATTTTGGAGATAGGCTTTCTGATGACCAGTGAATGTCTGGAAGATATTAGATAAAATTTGGCATCTCTGTTTCTGTGTATATGCATCTTCTTTTCAGCCTTAAAATGTTTGGTCAGAGTCTTGGTCAGCTTTGCTTACAGATGTGTTAAAGAGTGTCTGTCTAAAAAAACAAAGCCCAAGGTTTATCCACCCTCAGTTTCCTCAGTCTAGTTCAATATGTCTAAGGTTGAGGATGCAAAGAGGCAAATATGTTCTCAGGCTTTAATTGCCAAGAACATTTAGGTGCCAGGTTTTATAGACTCCTGCTCCGTAGCATCTGGACAGAAGTTTCTCGTCACTTCGCTAAACTGCAGTCACCTTGGATTTCAGAGCGTACAGAGCTCAGCACTCATGAGAAACTGGGCTTTTACCCTAAATCTCTGATGATGATGTAAGTGACTAAAGGAGAAAGGACAAAGATATCTACATAACAAAATTAATGTTTCTCATATGCAGAAGCCTCATGTGATGGAAGGAAAGAAAATCTAAGCAGTCACAAAATAAATTCAATCCGTGGAACAAGTGTCTTTACTGCCATAAATGGCAAACTTTAAAAAAAAATATTGGGCAGAAAATAACATGCAACTAGCAGCCATAAAACTACATAGATAACCTTTTCTCATTACGGTAGCAGAGCGCCTGGGACACTAGTGCACCTGGAGGGGTCACACCATCACTTGCGAGCCTCTAATAGGGACTGAAGGGAGGTCGCGCTGGAAGACATCTTGATTCATTCATGTGACCCACGTACTTTTAAAGCCTCCATAAAAACTGCTGTTCAATCTCTTTAGTTTTGCATTTCCTTTGACAGTCATCGTGGAAAATGCATGCAGTAACTGTGAATCTGGTTTTGATTTAAGTACCAACTCTATGAATTGTCATAAAATTGGTTAAGCATTTCTGACTTTCATGTGAAGTACACATTTTATATTCATTTGGGCTGACATAGATGACCAAAATATGGTTGTGTCTATCTTTTGAAAGTGTGCTGCTCAGAAGTAAAGTCACGACATTATCTTGCTTCCTCTTGCTTCACCTGCAGCCTCTCCTTCTCACATTATGGCCACTTTTCCTTACTTTATATCTTTCTCTTTATTTCATGCTTCTATATTGAATGCTCCTTTCTATATGCAAAAGTCTCCCCTTTGAATCACTGCTAGATTCTTGACTTTGAACATATTGAGCTTGGTTTCTTCACTCTAGAAGTTGCATTGTATGACTGCCTGGCTAACTTTCTAAAAGATCATGAAATTACCCTGCTTTGAATGTTGGATTAAATTTACTGTAGTTTAATGTTTTGCCCCTTCCAAAATTCTATATGTGAGAAATGTAATCTTCAATGCAACAGCTCCTGGCTGTGGCATTTTTGGGGAAGAGTTTGGATTATAAAAGCAAATCATCATGATTAAATCAATCTCTCCACACAAAGGGCTTGTGTGTATGGTTAGGCTCTCTTCCTCTCTGCTGCCCTGTGAGAACACAGAGTTCCTTTTGACCCTTTCAGCTTTTATTATCTGAAAACACAATAAGAAGCCTTTCATCAGATGCTCATGCCTTGATCTTTGACTTTCTGGCCTCGAAGAGAAAGAGAACATGTATCTGTCTTTATCAATGATCCAGTCCATGATACTGGATGAGTATCCAGGATATATCCCCAGTCCTTTCATCCTTCAATCATGTAGAATGCATCCCAGAAACATTGATTTGTAATGTCTTTAAAGTTTTCTAGATTTCACTTTGTTTGTTTGACTGTCAAAAAACCATCAGACATTGATTGCATTCTTGTCTTGTCTAGAAAGGTGGTTCGGTCGTCAGCTGTATCTTTACGAAACAATACTGATAGTTGTGTATATGGATTTAGGTATAGATGCAAAATTGTTCACTCACATACACCTCTAGTTTCTTCACTGAGCTACACTCAATTTTAAAAATAAGGCCATTTGAAATGCAAAATAAATTGTTACAGAATAAAACATTTCCATATCATCTTGCATTGCTGAGAAATTATAAGGTAATGAGGTTCCGAACATTTTGCTGCACAAACTAAGAAACATTCTGAGAATGAGTGCAAGCAATAGAAACCTGTGTCCAAAAGGGTAAAAATAAGGCAAAGCAGAGACATATTTACAAAATCTATCATTTGTTTAACTTTAGTGTGTAAAATACAGAATAGTGAACTCTAACAATAACAAATATAAAAAGTCTAACATTGTATGTCAAATATATACTAAATATTATACACACACACACACACACACACACACATATATATATATATATATATATATATATATATTACCATAGTATTATTTGCATTTCTTAATTTTCAAATGCGGAAACCTTTCTAATTTTCTTTTGGTTATTAATTGCTACCTTATTGTAATCAGAGAATTTACTCTGGAATTCATCAACCCCTAAAGTTTTCTTGGGTATTATTTGCTTTGTGGAATAGCATCTAGTTGTTTTCTTATAAATTCACCAAATTTATAAATTCATAGCTGTTCTGTGCACTGTTCTATATATTAAGACCCACAGTTAAGCAGTTGATTGATTTAAAACTCCTGCTTCTTTCCTGATCCTCTTGATGTTATAAACATATCTTGAAAGTTGGTTTCTTTTGTTCTAGAATCAGTTTGATTATCTTATATAGTTTAAATTTTCTGTCAATATTTTCTAGTTTTTCACTGAGACTCTCAAAATACTTTTTATATAAGTTCTCAATATTTAAATTTCTGAAACTCTTTGGAGTTATGTTTCTCACTTTCTCTTACAGTTATTTCTTGAATATTTTGATTCCAATTACTCCATTTTGGTTTTTTGAAAAATAAGGACATTTAGTGGGAAATACATAGAGAAAGTTTGAAAGAATACATGATATTATAGTATCCTAAATTTTAATGCCACATATCCTTTAGTTTGATACTAATTACATAACACTAGAATTTCTCTACAATAATACTTTAGATATTTCAGTTTGGATAATTATTTATTGTGCAGTGTCCTGTGTTTTGTATGAGCTTATCAACCTCCTTACCCTCTACACATTAAATTACAGAAGTATGTTCCACAAATTGTCACAAACAATACATGCATGTAAGCCAACACCCCTGTGGATGGGGCCATGACAGTCATCAATGCTTAAAAAGCACTGCCCTTACTCAACAGAGATTGTAAAGCCTGCTTATTTCTTATAAGAATCACTCTGTTCCTAGATTGGCTGTTGCCTAAGGCTTACGTCTTTATTTTCTTAACTGAAAGTTCCAGGTACCTTTCTATTTTGAGTTACAGACCTAGGACACAGATGACTGCTGCATTCTCTCACCACTCACCTGAATCTTTCTCCTGAGTCTCAGATTTCTCTTCCCTGTTTTGTTTTTGTGTATATTTTTCCAATACCAGTGCTTGAACTCAAGGCTTTTGAACTAAAATACATCTTCTTAATTCAGCCTCCTAGGGTGCTGGGATTATAGGTACTTGCCATGCACAGCTTCAATTCTCTGTCTTTATTTGATAAGAATCGAGGAAACTCCTGCTCGATGTCACAGTTACATTCTGTTTTTGCTACACTGATCCCCTCCAGTACATCGAAGTAGGTGTTTGAATCAGCACCCCAACAGTGTTAGTTGTATCCAGGTAGTGAGTTCTTATAAACATCCTGACTTTTACCCCACTGTTCACACAGTGTCAGCACTGTATTTCTCTGACCTTACTGGCCTATCTGTGGTTCATGCCATTCTCTAATGAATCACAGAATCCAGAAAAGGAAAATGTTTGATTTCCTTATCCTGAATCTTATGTTCACATTCAAAGATCCATGTGGGTGCAATCATTTTGGAATTGTTTAAAGTATGATTAATAAATAAAATGTGGACTTCAGTTAAAAATAATGTCAATTTAGGCTTATTTATTGTTACAACTGTACCGTTCAGTCAGATTCTAATATACAGGAAAAGAGATGGTGCACCTCTCTGTGCTGTCTTGTTAACTGTTCAATAAATGCAATGTGTTCTAAAAATGAAAAATTTTCACAATAATATTTGATAGAAGAATGGATAATGCGTAGTTTCAGAAAAAGTATCTCAGGTCTGTCACCTGAAGCAAAGATAGGAAGAGGCATAGTGTGCAAAAAAGGTAAAAAGAAGAACATGGATCAAAAAAAAAAGCAATGTGTTCTTTAAAGGTAAGCAATACAATAATTGCTGTATAAATATTACTTAGAAAACTGTTATTCTGTGACAAAACATTTATTCATCAAATATCGAGAGTAAAATATTATCATTTGAATTTCTAATATGGTTATTGAACTTAACCCTTAAGTAATATCACTCAACAGGATATTAAGGTAACTCAGAAAATAGATGAATTTAAAATGGATATGTTGTCTCAGAAATATGGGTAAGTTACTTAAAATACCACACAGCTG
Source organism: Cavia porcellus (assembly GCF_034190915.1). Classification (NCBI taxonomy): domain Eukaryota; kingdom Metazoa; phylum Chordata; class Mammalia; order Rodentia; family Caviidae; genus Cavia; species Cavia porcellus. The sequence continues at coordinate 59,471,458 of NW_026947505.1, forward strand.
CAGTGAAATGATATTTTTCTCATCCCTTACACTGTTTATGAATGATAAAATTAAACAAATGCATTCATTTCTGGGGAAGACAGAAAACAAATGGCTAATAAGTAAGAAATGCAATTCTCAAATGATTTTTTGTTTTGTTTTTATTTTATACTTCTTTTTTTGAGACAGTAACTTTATGTAATGCAGGCTGGCCTTGAACTCACTATCTAGCCCAAGGTAGTGTAAAAATCCAAGATTACAGACATGCGCCATCATGCCCAGCTCAAACAATGCTCTGCATTCAAATTTTGTCAAGCTGCAATATTTGTATTGAACTACTGTTGAATCAAATATAGTTAAACAGGAATATTGTTTACATGCTTTATTAAGTCAGAATTTTCAATGAAACTAAAATGAATTCAAATCAATATAAATTATATTGAAGCCAATGATTATTTTCTGAATTGACAGTGAATGCATTCTTGATTATAAATTTGCTGAACTAGAATTAATGTTTCCAAATATGCATGCTTTAGTCTATGTAATGAATTATAATATTCTCTCTATTTAAAATGCATGACTCATTTATATTTATTTTTGCATTAGTACATGTTCACAATACGTGCTTACATTCTTTTTGTGAAGTTGGTGCAGGTACATTACAGAACTTCATTTATTCTCATCCTCTTTTTCTCACTTTCTTCTTCCCCCCCCATCTCTCTCTTGATCTTCTTCCCAGTTGACACAGGTGTAATGTACACACATGAGCACACATTGCTATTTACTTAACATTATGTGCAGAACCATTATTTACTTGGATAAATTTTCACTCTTTTGGTATTCACGCAATTGTTATAACAACTCCCTCTACATCTATAGCTAATGGATCCAAAGTCAGTCCTTCCTAAGATCATCAAATTACCTAGCAGAGTTCATGGGGGCAGATACCCTGCCAAGTGCTGGCCATGTGCCTTTGGCAAAAATCTTTAACAATAAATTTTATTTTCAAAGATGAAATTGATCTCTCTTTAACTCTTTAATGCAATTAAGACCGCATTTACACTTTTGAATTGTTGGATGTGTGGAGAGAGGTAAAATAGAAAAATAGTATTGTTGTATATAAAAAGTTCAAAGGGGCAGGCTTATGATGATGACTTTTAGTAAAGAAAAATACTAAACTTAGCATATAGCATAAAATTAACATATACCATGTATACATATCTATATTTCTGAGCAAGCAATAAATGAATCATTTATGATTTGAACAATTATTGAAAACAATTTAGTAAAAAATTCACTAGGGGTAATCCTAACAGAGTTGTCTGAACTTAGATAGTAGAAGGATTGAATTTTTATTACAAATAGATAGGTTTAACACAAATAAAAAGATTTTTTGTGATTCCATTAACAATATAATTGGAGCAGGGGAAAATGTATATATATATATATATATATATATATATATATATATATATATGGATGGTTAACTTTTAGTTTTAGTGAACTTCATCAATTATATGTGGCCCATAATTTAAAAGATATCATACTTATTAAAAACACATGTATTTTGTATGTACAGAAGACTGTCATACTAAACATAAGCATACATTCTCAGTTTCTTTTCTATAACAGTAATACTAAAACAGAGAAAGAAAAGAACAAAACTGCACTCTTAAGAAATACTTACAGTATCCCATATTTTATTTTCTATAAAAGAAGGGAGCTTGCAAATACACATCTAAATAAAGAGAAAAAGAGGCAAACTTGCCCACTGTTATGGAAATAATTTTTTATTTTGGCTACAGAAGAGGGATAAGAGAGAGCCACAGTACATATACAACATCAAACATTATGAGACTCTCAGAGACAGAGTATGTCTGCGTTGTTGAAATGTTGGACCAATCAGGCTACTACAGACCTGAGAGAATGGGAGCTAATAATAAATTGGGCTGGATTTTATTACTTTTGCCAGTATACCTACTACCTCCCCTCTGCCACTACCACCTTATGTAATCAATATAGTGTACAGCGGCGACTCTCTTCTGCTAATGTCAGTAGCATTTAGGGTCCCAAAAGACTCCTGGGACAGAAGATAAAGGACCTAGGGAACACAAGTGAGGAATAATTTCTATGTCATTTTTCTATTGATTTTTCTGGCCTATACTTTAAGAATATTCCCTTCTTTTAATGCTACTGTTCTTCAAGTCCTAATCCTAAATCTGACTTTGTAGACAGGATAGGAATATATGTAACAAACTCTGTGTTACTGGGGTCTGAGGTTCTGCAGCCTAGGACTCAGTATCCTTGACAGCTGTTGGGAACTAGAACTACTTTTGGTCAGGTACTGCTCCTCACTCTTTTTCAATTCATGTCATTAAAACAGTCCATAACATGCCTGCTCAAATAACTGACTTTAAAAGTCATTAAACACTTACAGGGAAATATTTTCTTCAAAGAAATGGTTTGGGTGATACACACTGCCTAAGGGAGAAAAATTTAGCTGATTCAGAAGAAAGTACTCTCTTTTTGAAAACAGATAAATTTTAAATAAGAAAAACAGATAGTCATAAAGAAAATACTTCTAAACACAAAAGCACTGACATTAAAGTAGTCCAAAAACATCTTAAGAATATGAAAAACACCCTAGAAAAATATGATTTTTGTAACACAAATCAAAAATTTGTGTCAGAAATAAGTTGTTATGCAAAATTTTTAAAACTTCTGTTTATCAATAAAAGAACATTAACCATTTGTAAAAGATCATAAATCAAATAGAGATCTGTAACTTGTGATATATAAATTTATTAATAGATGCTCAACCTTATTATTAAATAAGGAAAAAGCTAAATAAAATATGTAAGGATGCCAATGTTAAAATACTGGGTGCTTGGGACAAGAACCTTCCACTTTGTTCCCCCAGTCGTCTGCCCTCTCTGACAAGGTCTTAATTCTGAGATTATCAAACATTTGGGGTATTTTAGATCTAAACTACAAAGCTCCACACCTGGCCCCATAATGTTCTCTGTCAGCCTCGTCATGAAGATTGTACTTAGTCTATCTGTAAGAATCATCAAGTTCTAAACAGATTCTGAGTTTCTGGAAAGTCCAAGCTCAAATTCTCGTGTGAGGTCCCTTTGAATCACAGAAGCAGAGGCATATCTGGATATTGAACTTAGGATTCTACTGCACTAGGAAGCCCTGCAAAGACATCCCAAGACATTAGACAAATGAAAGGATTATGATTCTTATACCCTGTAGTCCATGATAGATGGGATCTTGCTGATTTCTGAGACATCCTCAAGGCATCACTCTTCTTGTTTCTGTAAAAACTTGGCTTCTCTTTGCAACTGAACTTTTCAGCAAGCAGGATATTCTTTTTCCAAGATATACCAATTTTACAAAATTTTCAAATTATTCAGCTCTGCCATATGCTGAATTGTAGTTCTAGTTAAAAGTTCTCAGAAGTACCCATGCCACAACCTAAACATTGGACTGTCTTGGAAAAAAAAAATTCCCAGATTAAATAATCTGGTGTTTATTTTATCTCATTCTATACAATCTCAAGACAAGGGAAAAATATGGGCTCATTTTCTGCTAGAGCACAGGGTATATAGCATTTAGTTCTCTAGCAAATTGTGTCTTTGCTACAGACTTACACCAGTTAAACTGGGATTTAACTACATGCGTTCTTCTCACAATTAGTCTTCTTAGCTATTACACATCAAACACTGCTCAAAACACCTAGGGCTTCTCTAACTGAAAAATCTGAACCTCTCCAAACTCTCCCTACCAACTAGCTCCAGAGGCTTCAAAAATCATATAACCCGGTTACAATTTTAGCAATGAACATATTCCTTGTTTACAAAAAAAAAAAAAAAAAAAAAATCACTTTGTTACATTCCCATTGCTGGGATAAAATGAATTATACTTTCAATCTGAAGAAGAAGGATTCATTTTGATTCATAATTTTAGTGGTTAACAGGTTTCAAGGCAGAAACAGCATAGACAACAGCATAGTTGAGGAAAGTTGCTCATGTCTTGCCAGTCACGGAGCAGAGATAAAAGGAGAGGCCAGGAACAAAAACCCACCCTTTCAGATCATGCCTTCAGAGACTTACTCTGTCTGATAAAGGCCAAATTTCAATGCAAATGAAACGTTTGGGGAACATTTTACATCTAAAACATACCAATGAGGATTAAAGATAGATCAATGGTGATAATGGCATGAATCAAAGATTTTGCTTGATTTAAATTTATGTATTTGAGTTTCAATAGAAGGAAAAAAAACTTGTGTTCTTAAATCTTCAGTGTTTTTCTGGAATAACAGTAAAAATGAGTTTATTTCATTTGATCTAAAGACTTAATTATTTTCTTCCTACGAGTGAGTTTCTATTCATAAATATTCTTAAAATTAATTTAATCTTAAAACATTTAATTTATGTATCAAAACAGTCAACAGAGATATTTTTAAAGTAGAAAATCAGAATAATTGAAGAACCTGATAAAATAGGAGATATATTATTATCAAGTTTTTTAATAATTTAATAAATTATTTAATAATAATTTAATAAATATTGTGTATCTTCGATAATGTTGTCTTTTCTCTTTTTAATGTTATATAAGGTAAATAACTGATAACAGCTATTTATTTTTCTTTATTTGAGATTTAATTCACACATCATAAATTCACTTGTAGATTGTACCATTAATTGAAAATTGTACACTTCTAAAGTTGAGTGAGAAACAGAATTATTTTAGTATATCAAGATTTAATCACCTAGAATAGAAACCCATGCTAGTTAAAAAAAATGATCATTGCCTTATTTGCATACCCCCGTAACCATATTATTTATGAACTTACAAGTTTACCTACTGTGGACATTTTTTTTAGTGTATGATGGCAGTACAAAATAATTACTTTCGTTTTGGATAACTGCTACATAAAATAGAATATATTTTATTCCTTTTATTTTGTATAAGTAAAATTATACAATATGGACCATTCACATTTGATTTTTGTCACTTAGTTTAGTATTTTCAAGCCATGTCACCACTGGCTTTAAGAAAAATATTTTTTTGGTACCGGGACCAACTTACAACCTTACAACTTTGCGCTTACCAGGCAGGTGTTGTGCCATTGAGCTATACTAGTTTAGTATCATTTTATACTTTTTAGTTGTACATCTCCTAGAGAAGTGTTTAGTTAATGTTTTGCCTATTTTTATTCATTCTTGGAATTTATTTATTTACTGGTTTTTACTGTTGAGTTGTATTAGAGAACTTCATAAATGCTAGATTTAAAAAATTCTTAAATATGTAATAATTTGTAAGAAATTCTTCCCGGCTTGTGAATTATTGTTTTATTTTTCTAATGTTGTTCACTAAGTTGTAAGGTATAATGATGTTTTGAAGTTCAGATTATTAAATTTTCTTTGATTTACTGTTTTATGTGCTATATTTTAAAATCATGTTTTCAGCCAAGATCTATGATTTGTGCTAAGACATTTATGATTTCTATTTTCATTTTTTGCATCTGATATCAATTTGTCCCAACTCTATTTGTTTGAAAGACTTTTTTAGCACTTTTGTTGAAAATCAATTGAACACAATAAGGGTTGACCTCTTGATTCCAGTTTTTGTTTAATTTTTCTGCATATTTCCCTCTACTTTAAAGCCTTTATTATTGTATTATTAAAATCAGCATATATGAGTTCCTGAACACTATTAATTTTACACGTTTGCTTTCTCTAGCTATTCCTAGTCCATATACTTCTGAATTAATTTTAAGACTAATTGTCAGCTTTGGAAAAATAGCACTGGAATTTCCTTTAAATTTTTATTTATTTATTTTTTTGACGTATAGGTACAGAATCCAGCGCTCTTACACTGCGTAACATGCACAAGTCATGTTTTGCTTGTTTTCACGTTTTATTTATTTATTTATTTATTTATTTATTTCTATTTGAGACAGCCTCACTCATTTGTCCCATGTGGATTCCTTCTTGTGAACTTTCTGCATCAGCCTTCAGAGCACTGGGATTGCCATTATGCACCACTGTGCTGGGCACTGTGTGGAGTTTAACTGAGATAACACTGAAACTGTCAGGCAATATGAGAAAAATTGCTATCTTAACAACATTAATTAATGCAAGAAGCATTCTTGAATTTATTGTTTTTTGAGGCCCATTTACTAACTAATCATTTTGCTAAAGAGTTATACTTCAAGGTGTCATGTTTTGATTTTTATCTCAGTGAATTATACTTAAAGTCCAAATTAGAAAATACTTACAAATAAACTTGATAAAGCATGGATCAAGACACTAAAACCAGACAAGTTTACTACAAGTAAAGAGAATTGAAGACCAATAACCACAAGAACATAGAAATAAAAGATCACCTACAAAATAAAAATAAACTGAATTCAATATTAATGAAAAGGATGATTGACCATGACCACATAAGATTATTTCTGAGACGTAAGCAAAATTCAACATTAAAATCATTGATAGAGAGGTACTGTGTCAGCAAAATATGGAATGAAACCATACAATCAATCACTATAGACAGAAAAATAATTTTATAGAATTGACCATCTTTATTTCATAAAAACTCAATAAATTAATTATACATACATGAATTTATATATAATAAATGGTCTATATTAAATGTGTACATGTAGGGTCTTATTCATTTAGAAAAATGTTAAAGCTTCCCCTTTAAGATCAAGAAAATGCAGTGGAAAAAAAAAAGAAAGAAAATGCAGTGATGTTCAATCTTCCCACTGCTACTCAGCAAAATGTTGGGAATTTTAGGTATACAATTAGACGAGAAAAGAACTAAAGTGCATTCAACAGAAGAATAACAATTGAAACCGTCCCCATTTGGTGTGACAATTTTAGGTATAGAAACTCTAAAAATTCACCAAAATGGCATTTAGAAATGATGCGTACATTCAGTAAATTTTCCAGATACAAAATAAACATGTAAAGAATCAATAATATTTCTTTACACTAACAACAGAGTCTAAAAAAGAAATTCACCATCACTTAACACCAATTTTAAGCTTAAAAATTGGGATAAAATTTAAATAAGTAGGTGAAATATTTCTACTTCAAAACTAAAAGGCATTCATGAAAGAAACTGTTAATGGCATAAGTAAATACATAGATATATCTCTGTACATGAATTGGAAGAATAATATTGTTAAAATACCCCTATTGCTTGAGAATCTATAGGTTCAGTGAAATCCTTTGGAAAATTCTAATAACGTTTTTCACAGAAATAATATAATTTCAAAATCCATATTACACTGTCACCAGATCTAAAGAGTTCCTACAAGTAGATATTGAAATTCTCAACTCTACCTTCAGGGTAGACTGTATGTTTTTTGACTTATGAGAAAAGAAAACAAAATTAAGATACATCAAGGACAGGCATGTAAAGATGTATTAGGTTGAATTTAGGAAGTTGTGCTCGGAGAATAGCATGTGAAATGTTGAGAGGCTGGGCACATTCCAGTTTCTTCGTGGATCTTGGTGGAGTCTTGAGACGGGCCTCCCAGAATGTGCATTCTTACTGTCTGTCATGACACCATGTGGGGAGGCATGCCAGAGTGCAGACCATTGGAAGGCTTCTCAAGCTGAAATACGTTTGCTCATCAATATTTCTGTCATTTGGTGGGATGATGCCTCTGAGAGGAAGAGCAATGTACATGAAAATTATGGAACCAAAAGTCCTTTGTACAGCTTTATTATGTCTTTCAGGCCCTTAGGAATTTATTTTGCTTCCCATGAGTTTCCTAAACAGGGATAGGTTGAGTAATTTCTTGTCCTAAAACTGCAGTTTTTATTAAAAGTGTAATTTTCAAGCTATAATTTTCCTTATCTACATTTTAATCTATATTTATTAGTTGTATCTTATCACAGAAACATAAATTAACCCAACTAGTAAAGAAATATTGAACAGAATGAACTAAAAGGATGTTTCACATGAAATGATTATAAAATATATTATAAAACTATGTTGAATCAAAGCACCAAGACACTGTCATACAAACCACAGTGATAGCAGAATAAGACAGATAGATCCAAAATAAACTATGCATTTGCGGTCCACCGACTTTCGACAAATGTGCATGAACACAAAATGAAAAAATACAGTGTCATTAGAAAATGCCATATACTAATCAGGTGTGGGGAATGTGTACCTGTAATCCTAGTACCCTGGTTAGATAAGGCAGGAATAACAAATTTGAGCCCAACCGAGGCAACTTGGTGACTTCGTAAAATTTAATCACAAAATAATAAATGAACAAGTAAGTAAATAGATACAAAAATAAAGGGCTCAGGATAAACTTCAGTAAAAAGGCGTTGGAGTCCATCCCAAATATCAGAAAATTGAAAAGAAATGTTTAATAGTGCTTGCTAAATACTGAGAAAAGTAGATACCTGCATGCAGGAAAATAAAGCTGTATCTTTACTATATGCCATATACAAAAATCAGCAGAAAAAGGATTAATAAATTAAGATAGAATCATAATTCTATTAATATAAAGTATAGGGAAAATGTTCTACAACCTTAATCAGTTCAAGATTTCTTGGAATTAATTGGAGTCACAAGCAATATTTTAAAAAATCAACAAATTAAATTGCTTCAAACTAAATGTAGGGGCTGGAGGTTCAGCTCAGCAGCAGAAACGCTTATTGGCAAATGCGAGGTGTTGAGTTCAATCCCCAGTACCAAAAGTAAATTTAAATTAAATTTTTTCAAAAAATGTCTTTTTCAAAACAAGGTAAACAATTAATAGTATGAAGAGACATCTCAAAAGTTAGAAGAGACTGTTTCTAACTCATAAATCTGATGAGTGATTAATATCCAAAATATATAAAGAATTGTACTTAATGGAAAAAACATAAGAAATCAAATATAGAAATGGGTAAAGGACCTGAAGAGATGTTTCTCAAAAAAGACACACAAAACAGTACAGAACAAGACAAATAAAACCTACACTGGAGGCCTTACAGGACTTCAAAAAAAGGATAATAGTCAAACCATAATGGGCATCATAGTGTATCTTATTGCCTTCAGAGTGGTTGCCTATACCCTCAAACTTGATATTATCAAACAAAATAGAATATAGGATAATCAGACAGAACAAGATGGGGAGAGCAATACTGGGGTTCAAATCAGGTTAATAGGAAAACCAAGGAAGTTACTATAATATGCCCCGCTACTTTTAAATTTAGTTTTCCTTTAATTAAAAAAATGAGAGAAAATAGATTAATTTTTAAAAAATGGGGGGAGATTGAGATAAGAGCATACATTGTAACAGAACAACGCAAGGTCAGAACTGAACAATTCAAGCGTCATTGTGTTTCACCACCTGATAATCTAACAATAATATAGGCAAGTCAATTTAAAAATAGCAAGAGGCACAACGGTAACCACTTTTGATCACCTGGTATTCTATTTTTGCATCACATGCTATGCCCACCCTTCTGTTCTAACTGACTCTGTTTTGCTTAGTCATGTTTGGTTTTATTCTCTTCAAAAAAAAAAAAAGTAATAAGAACTGTGGGAATAATAAAACCCAAAAAGTCTAATTGTCATTGTAAAAAAAGAGAGGAAAGGAAGGTGAACTAAGGGATATAACCACAGATACGTTTGAGTGTGTAGGATGGAAAACCATATTACTGAGCTTTTGTTGGATCATTGAACGGAACTGTCTACAATGTCACTGTATGAATGTCCACTTTATATGCTTTAATTTTGTAATTTGGACAACTGTTTCTGGGAAGATAATATGCAACCTGTTAACTGGAGATTTCTTACTGTATATTTTTTTTCTTGAAATTCTCTATCACTTGTACCCTTTTCCTGCTTTGTTTTTCCATGTCCTTTCTTTTTTTCTCTTAAATGAAGCAAAAAGAAAAAGCAAAAGACACACAAATTTTCCATAGATATGTGAAATAATGCTAACTGGTGCTAATCATCTGGGACACAAAGTAAAACTGCACTGAGATATCACTTCACACTAGCACCAAAAGGGAAAAAAAATATAGCAAATGAGGACAACACTTAGAGAAAAGGGAATTCAAGTGCATTGCTGCTGCTAATATAAATTGTTACAGGAATTATGGGGAAAAATTTGGTGATTCCTTATAAAACACATAACTGAACAGTCTTAGTTCTATGCATACTTCAGAAAGAACTGAAATTCATAGCCTAGGAGACACCCACATTAGAGTTTTCATTGCAAATTTACTCACAGTAGTTAGGGCATGGAAGCAACCTCGATATACCCAATTGCATGGATGGACAAAAAGCAAGTGGTGCACAGTGAAATGCAATCAGTCTTAACAAGAGAAAGGAACTTCTTTAGTCATAACAACAAGAATGACAGCAAAAACAATCAACCTTAAAAAGACTAGATAATTTCTTTTTTCATAACAACATGGATGAACCTGGAAAACATTATTCTAAGAGAAACAAACTTGACACAGAAAGACAAACCACACGATCTTCTCCATTCATGGCACTGGGAATGGAATCTAAAAATACTGAAGTCATGAATAGAATCGAAAGGAGGCTACCTGAAGCTGGGGGAAGTGGGGAAAGAAGAGATATTGATCAAAGTGTCACCATTTTAATTAGGAAATGTAGAATTTTATGATCTATTGCATAGAATGCTGACTAATATAAAAACTGCATTGTATATTCCAAAATGCCTTTTAAAATAAATTTCAAATGTTTTAAAAATAGAAAAGATGCATTTATCAAAATTTCACATCAAACTAAAATTTCATAATGTATAAAATGTTAAATTTTAAATTAAGTAAATTTTAATGTCTTACTCTTTAATAGACCACAGCAGTCCTATCCTAATTCTAATATTTTCAAATTTTGTTTTTCTGTAGCTCCATCTTTGCTTGGGGTCGATAACTGTTGCTATGGCTGTGTCTCGATCCCTCCAAAATGCCTCACGCAGTCACAGGAAGGCTTTTACAGAGGTGTCTGGATCCAGAAGAGGTGATGCTGGGATTGATTCATGGTGCAAGTACTAGGATCGAGTGCTAGGACGGACGGTGTGAGTGCTTCCTGCCCTAGGGCAGGTATCCTGGAGAAGATTAGGGGGCAGAAAGAGCTGTGGTGGACCCGTGGTGCTTTGCTGCCTCCTGCCCACCATGAACTGCTTCTCCTCTGTGATGTCTGTCTGTCAAGCCACCGTCCATGGAATCAGCTGATTACAGACTGAACCATCTATAAACTGTGCACTAAATAGACCTTTGCTTCTTTAACTTTGGATGTGAGTTCTTTTGTCTCAGCAACAATAAAAGTAACTATGACATTGTTTTCTTATAAAATAATTTTTCCTTTGTCCCCCCAAAATGAAGATTTATAATCAAATTTCATAGAATTCTTTGAAATGAGTAAAATATTTTACCACAAAATAATATTTCCACTAACTTTTATTTTTACCTCTACTAGGTATCTTTACTTCTTCATATGGATTTAATTTACTCTCTATTGTCACTCCATTCTTGCCCAAAGTATGTCAGTATTTTTTGTAAACCATTAATGCTAGTAATAGATTCCTTTGTTTTGATTATCTGGGGATGTTTGATTCTTCCTTCATTCTTTAAAGACAGTTTTGTTTAAAGCAGTCATTTTACTCTGACACTTCACAAATACTGACTTATGGTCCAGCAGCTTCTGAACAGAAACTATCTCATTGAATATCCCTGTTGCTAAAATAGTGGACTTTTGTACCCTGGTATTTGGATTCTATCCTTTTTCAAGCATTTATTTATGGTTATAGGCATGACACTTTTACATATAATATAAATTTATTTCATTAATTTTATGACTTTTATCGGTACATTTTAGCAGTAAATAATGATTACATTTACTTTATAGAATTGGTACATGCACATAACACACTTCAATCCTGTCTACCTCCAAACTTTTTTTATTTTTCCAGTAACAGATTCACTTATCTTGTAAGACCTTATAAAGTTAATTATCATGTATACAGATTGACAACTAGACTTAATTCAAACAATAGCTAAATCATGTAAGAACTGTACTGTCAAGATACACTTTTGTCTGTATGAGTTATAATGCTTTTTCTTTATTCCCGTTATCTGCATTTCACAGTTTTTTATATATGTATTGCATTTTTCATAGATACATAGAGAGAGAAAACGGGGGGGGGGGATCTTGTTGTATAAGAGAAACCTTGCAACATTTGAGCATGTTTCTCTAAATCACATCATTTACCTTTGATTTCAAGATACAACTTTTCCTACAAGCAACTCAAGTTTATCTTTTAAAGGCAAAGTAATATTCCATCATACATAAATGCCATTTTTCCCATTTATAAGTTGGTGGACATTTACTGAAATGTTTCCAACTTTTAGCCTATGAACTGTGTTGCATATTTTATCAAATTTTGAGAATTTTTTTGCCACTGTTACTTCAAACACTTTTGTTCTGCTCTTTTATTTCCTCTCTTTTTGCATCTTCTTTTATCTGTTTTTTTGAAATGTGCCGTGGTGTCCTAAAGATTTTCTGAAACTGCAATAGTCCATCTTCATTCTTGTTTTGTTTTCTGCTTTTCTTTAGATCACAAATTCTTAAGTGACTTCTCTTCAAGTCTGCTGGTTTCTTATCCCATCAGCGCAAATTTGCTCTTTAGATCCTCCTGTGAATTTCTCTCTTTAGTAATCTCATTTTTCACTTCTGTATTTTATATTTGGTTCTGTGTCTATTATATTACACGTTCATGAGTTATCAATCTCATGCTTTACTTCAGTTTTTTTAAGATGCCAAAAAACATCTTAAAATGTATCTAGTAATACAGTGTCCAGACTTTTTCAGAGATATCTGCGATTTTTCCCCATGGGTAACACTATTTTTTCTTTGCATCTCATACTCTTTTGTGAAAAACTGTACATTTTAAATAATAAAAAATGACAACCCTTTCTCCTTATTCTCCTTATTCTTTCTTTGGTTTATTAATGTTTGCTAGATTAGTATATTTTGTAAACAAAATGTGAACATTTCTATGGTCATTGAAATCCTGGTTAGCTGAATAGCCAGTTGATGATTAGATAAGATTTGTTTTACATACTTGATTGTAAGATATCACCCAATCTCTGACCAGATCCTCTATGTGCATGTTGAGATATGATTTTAACTGGAACCTCCAGATGCATCAAAAATGAGAATTCTCAAGGAATGGTTCTTGGAAGGTATTCCAATCTCTTTAATTTTGGGCAGATTTTTGTCACATTTTCAATTCTCACTATACTTGTAGTTCCTTTTTAAAACTACCTTAAATCTAGACAAGGGATTGGTGGCATAAGCCATGTATCTTATTTTTAAAATATGATTAAACTTTTATTTTGCTTAAATAGCTATTGTCAGGATTGGAGTTATTTCCCAATTAATTTCTTGAAATATAAAACACAGATTTGACCATTTTACTACTGGTACAATTGCTTTTATGGTAGAAAGAATTTCAGGAGGAATTTTATCACTTTTGTTACTCGGAAAATTATTTCTTAAGGAGCAAAATATATGTTAATTCCTCCCATTGATTTATTTATACCTTTGTTTGTGTAAAGTGAAATCTTAATTTGACTTTTAAAACTCTGTATTAAATAACTATAAAAATCACATTTGCAATAGATAAAAAACTTTCAAATCAATTGTATTTTGTGAGATGAAATTATAAACCTCTCAAAGGCATCTCTCCCACAATTTGTAAATATCATTTCAATTTAATGACAAGGCAATGAAAGTCTGTCCATCTATATTTTTCCTTTAGAAAAAAAAGGCATAATTATGATTTTTCCTGGGGGTGGATACTAATTATTTAACAAAAAGGCAACTCTAAATATAATATATTAAAAGAATCCTTGATGGATATGATAATATACTATGATCAATCTGGCAGCATTATGTGATAAATTACACAGATTTAGTGACACATTACCTTAAAGTGTGTTTCAAGCTAGTACTTGCATGTTTATTTTGAGGTGAAAGAACTGAGAGAAGGTAAATAAATTCTAAATGTCAACATGAAACCCAAATTGGAAATGATATTTGAAACACTTATAAAATATTTTTCATATGTATCATTTATTTCTAGAAATTATATTTTGTTATTTAAATTGAATTCCTGACCCATAAACAAATTATTCTGAGTTATAAATTACATATAATATTCTTTTATCAAAGCTAAAACAGACATCCTTCAATGGTAGTGGAGTACATAAATCTTCAAAGCAGTATCTAAGATAAACTGACAAAGATAATTTTTCAATTTTCAAGGTTTGGTATGTTCTTTTTAGGCTTGTCTGTTTTTTCATGCTTTATTTTGCAGATTCAGATGTAAAATATATAAGTCACGTCTAACTTAACATCCCTGTACAAGCAAGAGAAAACTAGAGACTAACGAACTTTAAAGAACTGATTAAAATTTAGAGGCAAATGATAGCACATAACATCCCATTTACTTATTTGTTTTTTGATGGTAGAGGAGTGAAAAGTATGGGATAAAGTCCAGGATAATGCTTGTTCCTGACTCATCACCCACAGAAAGATGGTGTCATTTGACATTCAAAATTACACGAAAATAATTATTTTGAAAAATTAAATGAAGCCATGAGAAATAATATGCAGAGTGAATGGGAGTATCAAACCCTAAATAGATTCTCAATTTAATCTAACTGAAAAAATGGAGCTTACTACAAATTATTAGATGCCCTTTTCTGTCTTCCAAATTCAAACTCACTTGTTGTGTCTTCTAAAGAAACTTTTGGCTTTAAATATGCTTCATAGTGAACAATAGTGTGCAATAAAATGGAAGCTGATTATTCCTAATAAAATATAAAGCATTTGTCTTAGGAAATAGGAGTCTGAATTCACCTGGGAAGAACAGAAGGGAATAACTATAAATATAAAGTCACAACAATGCTTCAATGTTTTCTGTTTTCAAAACTGTGTTAACCTTGCAGAAAATAAATTACAAATTTAAGAAAGAAGTTAAATCCACTGTCTTAAATACTTTAAAATGTGGATAAGAAAATACTTCCTAATTATGTTAAGACTAATGAAATTTCATCTCTCCCAGAGTTCATCAAAACCAGAAATTATTGATCACTTCTGCAAAACTAGGTACCTTTCAGTCCTTCACAAGTTTACTTCTGGAATATCAGGAAGAAAGTAATTGTAATTCTATTAACGTAAAGTCTCTAGTATCAGTAGAATTTCTCTTTTTCTTTATGATACTGCAAGTATTCTATGATGAATTAGCAGGAAATGCCTGATATAAAGTTAGACTAGAGTAGATGAAAATATTTATAGGGCAACTGCATGTGCTACAAATGAGAATAGCAGTCAGAGTTGAGAATGTGTAAGAGAGGAATTTTTTCAGAGATTTGAAAGCTTGTAGTAGAAATTTAAGAAGTTGCTTGAAATTCACCAAAATTAACATCAAATAAGAAGTCCAAACAAAATTTATGCTATCTACCCCATCATTCATACACTAAACCACACACATGCAAACATGCTCACATGCACACGCATGTGCACACACACACACAAGAAAATGAAGCAATATTCCTATATATTGTTTTGCTCTATAGAAAGTAAAAGGAAACTAAGAAAGAAGAAAGAAAAAAAAATGAAGGAAACAGTATTGATATCAGGATTGTGCAATGTGGCATTTTGTATAAATGAATATCAACATTAATGAGTTCATGAGTAGCAATGGAAACTATCTGCTTCTGGCCACTGTCGAGGTCTTTGACAAAATTTTGACTTAGCTGGTTCCAGAGACCTACCCATCTCTACTACAGGAGCTATGTTAGATACATGACCCTGAATGTGCCTGTTTTCTCTCTAGAAATATGTTATCTATTAGACAATAGTGCTCATTTTAATGTCTTCATTTTTATTGAACAAAAAAGCATCTTCTCTGTCTGTGTGTTTTAAATAACTATTCAAAGCTATGAAAAAATAAAAGAAAGAAAATAAAGCCTAAAGAGGAAAGATTTAGTTTGGCTCAGTTTTGTTTTTAGTTCGTGGTCACATTTGATTTTATACTTCTTTAATGGGGTAAAGCATCATGGCTGTGGTAGAGCACAGCTATGCACCTTAAGTCACTTTGGAAGTAAAGCAGAAAAGGGACTGGGGACAAACTCGAAACTCCAAACTTGATGTCCCAATGTACCCAAAGTTTTGAGCCAAGGTAACCTCCTAAATTGCAACCTCCATCTTGCAACAGTTCATCAGATTATAAATGCATTAATTGATTAATACAATGATCAGAGATTTCAGCATTCAGTTACCACCCATGAGCCATAACTCTAACAATTGCTTCATTGGGGAATATGCCTTTGACACATGAGCCTTTGAGGTACATATTACAATACTATTTTACTTTTTAATGATAGTGAGTCAATTTGTTTTAATTATAAAATATTAATACTCTTAAAATTCTCAAATATTTCCTAATTTTTCTTATGTTATTTGAATTCAGAATCTTTCTCACTTTAAAATTAATTCAAAAAGATCAAGCCTGTTTAATTTTCCTATATCCTGGTTTTATACACTTTTAAATAAAGAATAACTGTTGATAGGTCCTCTTTTATTCTTAGGTATTTTTGTGTATATTGCAACACTAAAAGATAGGTACAAAATTCATCATTTAAAATTTTACAAAGTAGAAAACAACATCCAGACTATTTTGATGGAAGTTTATTATGGTAGAGCATACTGAGAGAATTTAATAAATACTCTTGAGTTGAAATTGAATGAATGCCTAAGCGAATTTATATGGTCAGTATGTAGACTTTCTATTCTTCAAAACAGATTTCTGATTTGGATGAAAATGTCAAAATTTGCGTGACCACTAGTCATAATTGTCTAAGGATACGTAGAAGAGAGCATCTGAGTAGTTCATGGGAACCAGATTTGTTGGTAATGTCTTTCTAGTGCTTTTCACTTGTGCTATGAAGTGGATGTCATGAGTGGAGCATCGTTCTTCCACCAGGCCCTTCTTCCAAGATGTTCTGTCTCTGGAGCTGGGAGACCATGGACTGAACCCTTTGATACCATGAGACAGACAAACGCTTTCCTCTTTTAAATTGTGAATGTTAGGCACCTTTCCCCAAGCAATGGAAAAAGTTGATCAACAGAGCCTGCAAAGATAAAGCCCTTTCACTGCAGATACATTGGATGTTTTCAATAGCCTGTGTTTGGCTTAAACATTTACAAACATCTGTGCCATTATTCATTCACTTTCCTCAGTAAATTTCCTTATAAATTCAATTACCTATAAAATTTTGTTATTCTTCTTTGAAAAGGAAAATATCTTACTTAAGTAAATATGTATTTAATATTTATTGTGAGGCATTTTAAGTATGTTGAAGAAATTTAATTATAAGCAAAAATACATTAAAAAGCTTCACTCTTATAAATTAAAGTCTATAAGAATTCTAAGAATATGGTTTTCATCCTGTTTTCTATGAAAGGTGTACATAATTTTTGTTTACTTTGCTTGTACACAGAACTTCCTTTATACTTCTGACTGGTTATATCTGATATGCTGTATTTAAATGATAACTCTATATAAGAGCTGCAGTTCTCTGGGTGTTTTAAAATAGTACATATATAATTAGAGTAAGAAATTTTGGAATAAAGTCATTTAAAGTTAATATAAGATAAAGTGAATTGAATGATATAAAAACCTTGTGGGTTTTTTCCCCTCATGGGCCTCCAAGCTCTGATAGAGGAGAATGCTGGTTTATAATCTTTTTATTACTTACATTTTTGTTATTGTTCATTCCTCAGTGTATGACCAGTACCTGGCACAGTGCTTATTTGTTCAAAGAGTGAATGTGTGAGAGAAAAATAAAGTCACACATGTAATTAACCTTAATCCAAGTAATTTCTTGTATGTGCCATTACTCATTCTTACATCAATTTTTATGGAAAATGACTACTGGAAACTTTTAGAAATTTCACCCAGAATGACTCACATCTGATTTAAATAAGAAGAACAATCAATTTGGCGCCATCATAAGAGCTCTCAGATGTTAAAGGTGACAAAATGGGCAGAACTCCTTCTAACAGATTATGGATACCATGTGTGACAGAATTAAGTGGAAAACGTTCAGAGCGATGCTGACGATGAAGGCATGCCTTGCCCATGTGGCTTGGCTGCAGGAACAGGGCTTTCACTGACTTGATGGCAAAGTTGGGTGGCATATCACATATGGCATATGGCAGGCTTCTGCTTCAGCAAATGCATACCACCTGCCAAATGTGGTGTAGTTTCTACTGATTACTGTTTTTATTTCTTTCAAGCATTTAAAAATTAATATTAAAGGAATTTAGCAATCTACAAAACAACAGAAAAATCCGAATGTACTTTAATTCATTCAACAGAAAACTTTCATATTAATGATTTGCCTACCAATAAATCTGCATAATATATACACAATTTCTATAAATATAAACTTAGAAGGATACTGGAAGGAAAGACATTATAATCTAATCAAAACAGAAAGTATTGCAAAATTTCAAATATGGATATGTATACTGAGGCATATGCTTTTCTATACTATTTTGCATTCACTTACTCACTCAGAAATGAAACTTGAATGCATGCCCTAGACCTGAGCACTTCATTACAGCAGCTCGGAGTCTTGATGGTGAAGAAGAATGGAAAGAAAAATAACTACAGTGAGATAAGTAAGACAGGAATCAAGAGGTGAGCAAAAGGTGTCATGAAAACAGTTGAAAAATTATTTACAAAATGTATGAGAGTAGATGACTTCTACTATGGGCCTCTTTAGGAAAATTATGGATTAATCATTTAAAAAGGAAAAAAGTAAGAATTTTTATCAGAATAACTAAAAGCATTTACAAAGGTAGAGAATAGGTTAATGTGCCCATTGGCAGATATAGGCTTTTAGGGTATCTGGAATTTAGTGTAAAGCTGCAAATGTAATGTATCTAGAAGATAGGGGCCAGAAACTCACCATATGTTACAATGAGATTGGATTTTACACCAAGGAAAATATAAACACCACAAAGATGTTTTAGATAGAGAATGAGGACAAGATACGTGCATGGAACAAATCAAACTCCAAAACTAGAGAATAGAAAGAATGGTACATTTAGTGTACTAGAATATTAAGAACCAGACTCTAACTGAAGTATTATCAACAGAGTTGGAAAGGCCAGGATGCTCTTCGGACCTGCACTGACATCAGAAATCACAGGACTAATTTATTGACTGGAAGGCCTTCAGCAAGGATGCCCTAAGAGTGCAAAGATGCATCTTTGGTTACTATGGGGAAAAGAGGATGTGAGAAGGGTTTTTATAAAGAAGAATATTTTAATTCAGGACACAGTTAATTAGGCAAGTCTATGCATTATCTGAATTGAATTCTGAATATGGAGTTTCAAAAGCATGGGGTTTATCTAAAGAGAAAGTCTTATACTGTAAATACACACTTGGAAGTTGGATAGGCTGCTAGGGTTCTGCTCTTAGGGAAAGTGTTTTATATGTCCACTGCATGAAAGAAATGAAGAAAAATATACTTGTTTTGCCAATACTATGTTTATCATTTGTGTTTATACTGTTAACTAACATTTTTCCTGTCCTTTTTATTATATTTCAGTATTATTTTCATGTTATTATTAATATGATGTTGCCTTGTGAAATGTAGCCTAGGATTTTATTCTCTCTGATGACTGTTAAAGTTTGATCATCTATTTTATGATTATCAATTGCTTTCTCTAATGATTTTAACTATTGCTTTATAACATCAAGTAAATTTTAATACTATATATATACATTTCATCTAAGTTCTATAATGTACTGTGATGCAATTATTTATAATGTTATTTACTATCTTTTTACTTTTAGAAGCATCTATAGTGAAGTCCCTTTCTCTCCTCTCTTATTATTTATTTCAATTGAATTATTTCATATTTTACAGAATCATGACTAATATTTATGGCTTATTGAGTTCCATGAAGCTACTATGAGACAGTAAATATGAAAATTATATCTACATTATAATCTATAATAAAAATAACTAGCATTCATAGAGGACTTACTGTGTATGATCTTGTGATATATCGTGACTTCTTTGTCCAATATTAGTCCACTTGCAAAATGGAAAATCTGAAGATCATTTAAACTCACACATAGATAACAAAAGGAACTTCTCTAAATTTTTCCATTACTTAGGTGTTATTAAGGATACTAAGGATTCCCAAAATACAATCAATTCCACATTTAAAATTTTTTAAAATATTATTATTAAATTTGAGCCAGATCTTACAATAAAACTATCAGATTGATTATTTCTTAGCATGAATGCATTGAATGAATTATTACTTAGTGAACAAAAGATCTTGAGAGTCTACTCCAAAATAGAATAAGACACTGGGAAATGTGCCATTGCTACATGAGAATTTTCCATTTCTCACTCAGTCAAGCCAAACATTACAATGAACTACATTCTGAGTTCAACAAACTGACAGAGCTGATGGGGTTTTCATTGCTTCTACATTTAAGGAGCTATAATTCCAGTGAGAGAGCAGAACATAAGTCAGCAAGCAAACATATAATGTAATTGAAGGTGGTCATTAGCTTTAGGAGTAAAAATAGGGTAACATAAAGGCACACAGTGTGACCAGCATGAGTGTAATAATTGATCACATCTGATTGAAACAATAGAAAAACTGCTGGGAAAATCTTTCATCTAATCTTTAAAAGTCAGAAGATAATTATCAGCAGAGCCCTCACCCCCAGAGAGGAAACAGATTAGTTTGGTGGCAAGAAGTCTATTAGCAAGAAGAATAGAAAAGGGTAAATTCAGAATAGTAAGCAAATTATCACACTGGAAATTAAATATGAGATATGCTCTACTTTGTTTCTTTGCTGACAATATAAACAATATATTCCCCGCTTTTTGTGGCTAAGTATTTTTCTCAAGATTCATATCTTTGATTTGATATCTCTATTATTCTAGAAGTCTTCAGTCATAGTTTTGGTCAGGAGTAAGGTACATTAAGGTATGATTACAAAATAACCAGTTTAAGAAACTGTAAACTGTCCTTTGGATCTAGAAGCTTACGGGAGATTGAAAGTTGCACGACATTAGAGGAACCCTCAGCCTGAGTGTCTGGGATACCTCTGTGACACTTCAGCTACTTCAGGTTAACCTGTTGTGGTAGGTAGTATTTTTGCAGTATAAGCCAATATTGAGAGAGAAAAGATTCAGAAGATATTTTGTTGCCAGAGACTGAAGCAAGAAAGAAGGCAGTAATTTATAGCTCATTCACAAACATATGTGTGCATACATACCAATATGTATGCACGCATACACACACACACACACACACACACTCATACACATGTTTTCCAGGTTGTGTAATGGAACACAAATCCTGATTTTGCTATGAGAGAATGCTGTAAATGTAATTCATGTTTCTTTCTTTTTTTTTTTTTTTTTTTCTTTGTCTTTTTCCTTTTTATCGGTACCGGGGATTGAACTCACGACTGCCTGCTTGCAAGGCAGGTGCTTATGCCACTGAGCTAAACCTCTAGCCCCGTAATTCATGTTTCTAATCTGTTCATTTAATTTAGGTTATCATGGCTAAACCTAATTTAATCATTTATTGCCCTCTAAAAGATGGCATAGGCTTCTCTGAGATATAATGGGCCAAAATCTCTGCTCCGTGCCCATGGCATTTCAGTCTCCTTTTGACTTTTCCTTCCTGATTGCCTGCTTAATGAACTTCAGTCTTGATTAATCATCTCCCACAGCCAAATAAGTCAGTCCCTAATAACAATCTGTATATATTATTTAAGCTCTGTTTTCTTTTCTCCAGGTGGTTCTTAATAGATGCAAGAAATGCCCATCACTAGTAATCCTGAAGACTCACAAAAGTGTATAGAAATATTTATGAGTTGGTCTTCAATATCTGCCACATCTGAAGACTCTGAGGCCAGATCACAGTTCTGCCAGAACCTATTATATTTGTTTTTCATTTTATCAATTCAATGATCAAATCAAAAACTTTAATATCAATCAGAAAAATATTTTCATTGTTTATGGTCCATATCATTTTAAAGTGCAAAGATAAATAAGTCCTTATCCAAACATGCAGATATATATTTGCTTTATATTTGGAGCAACAGATTACTTCACATTTATTGACTTAAAACAATACAAATATATTATTTTTCATTTTTGTAGACAGAGGTACACAGCACCTCCTTCTTTGCAAACTTATCAGTAGAGTTGCATTCCTTTTGGAAGCTCTAGAGGAGACAGTTTCTGTCAGCCAAAGCCAATGTGTGACTTTCCTTCTGACCCCTGTCACCATCTTCAAAGTCTCATCAGAAAGACATCACCCTGCCTTCTCCTCTCTTTCTCTCTTCTGCATTTATATCCTCTAGTATTTACATTAGATCTTTTATGTAAACCACATTAATATATTTGTTTAAATAGTCAGTGATTAAAAATCTAAATTTTCTTTGCAACTTTAATTTTCCCTTATTGTGTAGTCATCAGTTGTAGAGATTAAGACTTCAATAACATTGGATGTTGGTGGTAGTTTTTATTTTATCTACATTTGTTTATTTGAATTTGGCGTTACTATAGATCCCTAAACAGCATCGCTTACCATCTTTTGAAACGTATTTGTTTCCTGAGACATATGAATTCCTATTTACAGAAATTTGCTCCTCTGTATATTTCACATAAGGAAAATTTGAATGCATCGAGTAGTGATTGGATCAATATCCAGGGAAAGGTTTTTTCCCCTTTTTTATTTTCCATATATCAGTATCATGTCATTTACATCTGGTAATTTATTCATATGAGTGAAAAATGTTTCATTCAGTTTTACTATACATTTAATTTTCTCCAGTATGCATTCACATATTCTGCACATACACTTCCCCACGTACTGCTCAAAGATAGCATTTAGTGTGATAATGTTTAGTGTGGAAAGACAGTTGGTCTTATGTTCAAAGCCATTTCAAAAGCATTTGCTTAAAAATGTTAAAAATAGAGTCATTTTATAAAATTGACTCCAAATGATTTCTTAGTCAAAAAGAAATAATTAGGTGCTTCCCCGAAGAAAATGTTATATTAGGAAATTAATCTCCACGGAATTGGCATCCTGTGTGAATTTCAGTGATTTTTCAGTTCTTTATTTGATTGTATAATATGGAAACCTTCAAATATCTCAGCATACTCAAAGGTTTCACTGACAACTGCTGGAACACCAAACGGAAGAGGAGAATAAAAAATTAAAAAAACAAGAAAACACAATTCTGATTTTGACATCAGGATTTCAGGGCAGTTTTGAAAGCTTGAGAACTTCCTTGCACATTTCAGCAGGACTCATCAAAAAGCTTACTTTAAAATGAGGTGTTTTGAAATAGGAACGGGGATAGATGAAGAAGACATGACAACGGGCAGCGCATTAGTGCCACACATGCAGTGCCAGAGCCGTGAAGAAAAGGACCAATTAGCTTAAAAGGTTTGAAATCATCGTGGCATAGTTTTAAAGACAAAAGAACAATCATCCTTCAAAAATGCAGTTCATTGTTGAGAGGAGATGAGCAATGAACAATGAATTCCATCAGTTTTACAGGGAGCACAGCTTCATACAGTACTATCCATTATTAATGAGCACTATTTTTGAGTGTGAAAGAACTGTTTGAAAAACATTAACGTAGTCTATTGAATGTGATTGACACTGTCATTCCGTTCATTTTGCTGTTGGCAAGTGCCATCCCTGTAGACTTATGCGCATCTGGACATTACTAATATTCTTCTTGTTATGCACTATGGGCAGCTGTGATATGGAAATTTCCACCATTGCATTTTATGGTTTATTTCTCAGCTTTTACACTGTGTTCTGTTGAAGATACATAAGTCAAGGGTTTTTTTGTGTGTCTGCAATGATCAACCAGAGAAATTACCTCTTCTCTAATCTGATTGTTCTCCAAATTTTGAAAAGGAATTTATCTGAATTCTATGTGCAATGGCTGTCTGCTAGCCAGGGAGTTATTTAGATCCATGTCTATTCTGGCACTTATTTTTTTCCTACAGTTTTCAAAGATGATTACCTTTTTAATTGTCTCACTGCATAAAAAGACTGCGCCTAATGTCTACCTGCTGTTCAGTAGCACCACACACTGAATAACCCTCCCACATAATACCTTTTACTCAACAAAATTAAAGGCAACATATCAAAGATTACAGGAGTAATGAATAAAAAAATTAAGCGCCACATCCTCTTGACTTTTGAATATGTATGTAACTAAGCTGCTTTTTTCATCTCAACTGCCCTGTTTCTCTCTCCTCACAGCCCATATGCACGCCCACACAGAGATCTGTGCTCCTAAGTATCGCTGACTTGCTGCATATGAGCATACCACAAGCCAGTCTGTTTCTTTGCACATTAATAGCCTATCAGTGAAGTTGGAATGAACCATCTTCCGTCAGCTAATGCTGACAGTCATTAATAAACGAAAGTGCAGTGTAACTGCCCTGTTCTGTCTTTCTCCCTCTATCTCTCTCCCCCTCTCCGTCTCTCTGTCTCTCTGTCTCTGCCTCTCTGTCTCTCTCTGTCTTTCTCTCTCTCTCTCTCTCTCTCTCTCTCTCTCTCTCTCTCTCTCTCTCCTTCTCTCTTATTCTACAGTCTGTTCTGCTAAATATTTCTAGTGTCTTAAGAATTAATCTTGGCAGTACTACTAAAACAATGCTTTATTTCTCGGATATCAATGAAAAATGGCCAAAAAGAGAAAAAGAGAGATAGAGACAGAGAAAGAGAGAAAGGAATATAATCATATGATTTTCTTAAAGTTATATTGCTTTATCATATTTTTCTGGTAGAATTATTTTTGTGTTATGGAATACATTGTGAGAAATTTTGATTTAATTATATCAGAATCTGTCTCCCTATTAAATTTAGTGTTATTGTACTAACAGAATTTACTCTGGAGAACAAGACAATGCTTTTCAAATCAGGGTCTACCTAGAGCAGGTTACCCTTGAACTCACTTATTTAGCTCAGGCTGGCCTCTGACTCACAGAGATCCTTCTTGCCTCAGTCTCTCAAGTACTGGGATTACAGATGTGAGGCCCCACAAACAGCTGTGAGAAGAGCAAATTTTACTTCCACATAGTACAGTTATAAAACAGCACAATAAAGAAGGACCAGAAGGAGACAAGGGGCTAGATCTCCTGCAGATGGAAAGGCGACCAAGAGAATGTGCCAAGAGGAGAATGTGGCACCAGGGAAGGGCAGGGAACTAATCAGAATAAAGATGTGCCTTGTACAGGGAGCTAATAACCCAAATGTAACCAACTATGTCATAAGCATAAGGTTAGTAAAATCAATAACAAAAATGGATAAAAGAGATCTAGAAGAGGAGGGCAGAATAGGGAGAGAAGGAGAAGGGGATCTACACAAGCACTGTGTCCTGTCCCTGAATCCACCCTTGAAGATGACTCTTCATGCACTGCAAGCGCGCACTGATGAAAACAAGTTTAAAAAGAGTGAGTACTGAGTTCTCATGGCAGCTCCTCTAATTACTACTTGTAGGAGCTTGGGGAAGTTTTCTACCCTTAGTTGACTCAATATTTTCTGTAGAAAAGTTAGAAAAGAATAACATACCTTCATATACACAACTATGATGATACACAGGAACCTGTACTGCTTAACAAGGAGTCTACTCAGAATATTTCTTGTGTACCAGGAATTAAACTCATAACCTCATGCTTGCCAGACACATGCCTTCCTGTCCTCTTCCAAAATATTTGTCCGTGGAACACATCTCCCTAAAATAAGGATGGCACATTACAATTATGTTATATGATACACACTGCATGTCTATGAATCCTGGATACAGCACAAGTTTCTCAAATTTTTTGTTTTCATGACTCCCAAAATCAACCATCAAACTTTAAATACTGCTCTAGGTATTCAGATGGGATACTTTCTAAATGCAGACATCCTACTGTCAGAGTTCAGCAAGGCTGCATCCTATGCCAGCTAACATATTTGTAGATCATTTCCTTCCCTCTTTATAATTAAGCTATACGTTGTTCTAATGCTATAAATTTCTGTTTGGGTACCAGTAATGATATTCATAGGTTCTTTAAATCATATTTTAAAAAATACCACGTTGGCATCAAGTCATTTTTTCATTTAATATATTTATTTTATACCTAATACTATGATTTGAATTGTACCCTCCATCCTTGAAGTGTTACCAACTTGTTCTGTCAAAAGTGAAGGCCTTGAAGAGGTGATTAGGAGAAGAGGCCCCTCATCTGTGGAGAGGAATAAGGCGCCTATAAAAGAGGCTTCCTGCTGTCTCCCGCGGTCTCTTTTCTGCTCTCTGCTGCAGCAAGAATGCAGCAAAGGCTTCTCCAGAACTCACGTTGACATTCGGATTTTGAAAATTCAGGCTTTCTGAGTTGTGGGAAACAAATTCCTATTCTTATATAATTACGCAGTCTCAAGTATTGTGTTAGAGCAGTACAAATGTCTAGGACACCTACAATCTTAAGGTTGTTTTGAAAGGGAAATTTAAAGAGATGCACTGTAAATACATAAATAACAAGATTTTGAAGAGCTTTGGAATATTTTAAAAATTAAGTAAATAATGTGGTACAGAATGGCAAAGGTATAAAGAGCGTCTCCTGAAGTCAGAGGAGGCAGCTTTGTGGAGGGAATTGGGTGAAAACAAGGAGCTGGGCAGACTGCAGGGCATTCCAGCTGCAGCAAAGCTACAGGCCTCCCAGCAACGGGGCTGGACTAGGATGAAAGCGGGAAACAACAAAGCATCATTTCTGCCACATATTTTGGAAGCAACATTGCTAGGATTTATTCACAGATTGAATAGTAGCTGAAAATGAAAGGGTAAAACTTGTGGTAATGCACAAGTTTTGGCTTGAGAAGCAGTTAAATGGCCATATCCCAGAATTAATTTCTTCTCCTGGATAAAACCTGAGAAGCAGTAAGTGTACATGCAGTGTTCTGCTTTGGATACACTAATTTGAGATAGGATAGAGGAATACAAATGGAGAAATGAAATTTATATCATAGCATACATTGCAGAACAATTACATAATATCTCAGTTGAAATTAAGAACCTATTTTAGGATATTGAATTACCAATTTATTATAGGTCACTGTGCTGATTATTGAAAACAAAGTGGTGGAGAAAATTGTATATACGGTAGACAGAATTCTAAAGTGATTACCAAGATTCCTCCCCCTGGCGTAGATACCCCAGGGTCCCCTGCTGATGAGCATGAATGACTAACAATTCATGTCTATGATGGATGTCACTCCTGCTGCCTGGGTATGCTACCGCAGTTCACTTTTAAAAAGAAGGGTGTCTAAGTAAACTTGACCTAATCAGAGAAGGCTTTAAGAGGGACTGTACCCTTCTTGAAGAGAAGGAGCATGTGAGACCAGCATGAGAGACAGGAATCTCAAGACGGATGATGAAGTGAGGCACATGATTAAGACAGGACAGCTTTTAGGAGCTAGAGGCTATGCTGGGATGGCAGCCGGCAGGGACGCAGGGATCTCAGTCATGGAACATAAAAATATTAATTCTTTCTACAGTCTGAGAGACACTGACATTGCCCTCGTCAAGTTGCCAGATGAAGAGCTGGTTTCCATCCTGTGAGAACCCAGCCATATTTTTGCTGGACTCCCAATGTATGGAAACTGTGAGATAATACATTATTGTCAGTTTCCAGTAGCAATGGAATGCTAACCCAGTGTATTGTAACTGTTTCATTCACATACAAGTTTGCTAGAGAAGAGGAAATAGGCCAGATAAATAGCATTTAAATTTTCATTTGTAAAATGAAGCTGTTCTTGGAAATTGAAAACATGACTGTCATGACTGTGGAAGACTTTTATGAAAGAAAGTATGAATGAACTGAAATCTAAGCACTGGTCCAAGATGAGTCAATTTGGCTCTTGAAGTCCAAGCAAGAGACTTCAGATTGGTGTGAAGGCAGCAGAAACTGAAGGAAGAGACAGACATAAGAGACCGCATGAGGCATGAGGAAGAGAAAATCAGCCTTTAGAGTGGACCGGAATGAGTCCACGGCGCTGCATATGTCCTTCTGTGTAAGTCACTCTGGAGCATCAGCTGTTTCATGTCACAATGAAAAAATGAGAAAGGATGATTCGCTTATGTTTACATTTTACACTACTTATATTCCATTCAAACTACGTATTAGCAAGATTATTTTATAGCTGTGTTCAGCAGTGTTTAAGACACTCAGTCAGAGATATAAGCAACGAAGTTTAAGCACTTTTGTGAGGCATTTAAGTGTACAGCTATAATATTGTTACCATAATATCCAATCACTCAACATGCAACACAGAAGATAATAACTTTTGGAAGAGACTCTTATTATGCTATCAAATTTGCAATTGGCTCCCAGGTTAATTAATTTTAAATTTATAACTTTGACCTGCTGCTCCACTAGATACCACTTTCAAGCAATGAAAACAGATTGAATGAATTTGTTTATGATTTTAGTTGCATTATATTTGAGTTTCTTTCTCTTGAGTTCTCAAATTTCAAAGTGAATTTAGTTGTCTGAAAAGGATAACTTTTCTTCTCAACATTTACAGATGTTGCTTATTTTTTTTTTTTTTTTTTTTTTTTTGCAATTAACTGTGGCACAGAAACCTATATAACCAGAGTGATGGTAGGTTTACTGAGGATAATGTACTATTTGAATTTGGATTTGGGTTTGCCTTTACTGTTTTACTTTACTTAGTTTATTTGTGGGAGAAAATATTTTCTCATCACTTACATTCATTTTCGTGGTTTTAAGTAGTTGAAATGAATATCTATGTTGTTTTTATGCCCGATGTTCTCATAGAATGATCAGCTAATTTTTATTCTTCTCCTATTGTCTTTTATACTTAGAGATATATGAGTTCAGAGTGTTTTTATACAAATGACTGACTTTTTTCACTAATTCAGTTTTTCATTAATTGAAAATTATTTTAACATTTTTAGTTAAATTCTTTTTGTTTTACACATTAATTTTATCCATTTTGATTTATTCTGATAAAAAGTATTATATGCTCTAACTGCTCAGAAATCTATCACTTTTTATTGAACACCGAGGGATCTTTAATGTTTTCCTTTTGATTCTTGAAAGATATTGAATATGAAAAATTTGAATTTGCACGGTTTCAATTTGTAGGGTTATTACTACTATCCTGTGTGATCTGTGAAAGTAAAACCTCTTTATTCAGTCTGTATAATCCTGCTCATACAGTTTGTATATTATCACAGTGTTCACTCAGTATATAAGTTCATAACAATGGGAAAGATATTTATTAGATAATGTAATATGCAATACTTTCAAATAAAACTTTGTATTTAAACCTCTGATTTTGGTATTTTTAAGACAAACAAGTAACTAAAAATATTGTACTATGTATATTTTATGTGTTGAGGGAGGAAGAATACTGTTCATTAAGTAATATAATAATCCTATTTATTATGACATAAAAACTTGAAATCTAACAGTCATAGCAATTTTAACGGTCTACATTTATATATGCACTGACTCAACTCTTTGCAAGCAGGCAGTCATGAGTTCAATCCCCGATACCGATAAAAAAAAAAAAAAATAGCAGTTTAAGGCTTGCTCTCCCCTTCCAATTCAAGTTGAACACATAGATATAGTTGTGGCATATTACGACAACCTAGGAAGAAAAGGAAATTTAACATTATACCTAGATCACTTTCTGTTCTGAGAAACTCCCCCTCTTTTTTACATTACTCTTCAAACACTTACTTGTCTGCTTTGTGATAACAGGTGAGCAGTATTTGTGAACTAACAAAGAAGCAGCAATTTTAGAGATGTTTGTTATATCGATTTATAAACACCATGTTAAAAGAGACAGGAAATACATATTCATGCCATGGGACATCATAGTCCGAGAATGGAAGCGATTATTAACAATCAAATAATGAGAGGTATGGGCTGGGTAGCTTTCTTCAGAACCTTTGTGTGAACAGTAAAATATTCTTGTTTCTGATACCAATAATTCAATAAGCTATCTTTCCCATCAGGAGCAATTGGCATCTAGGAAATTTTCCTAAACAATAACAAAGAGGATAGCTGTCATTTCTTTTGTTATTGTATTCCTGGCCTGCCTAGATAAGAACAGAAGGATAGTCAAATCAATGACAAATTGCAGGTCCAATGCCATTTCAGCTTTTAAGAAATATATAGAAGATTGCATGGATAAACACGTGGTGATGATGTGTGAGGAGCATCACTTTAACTACTTTTCAAGCTCTGCCTGTCCTCCGGCAAACTATCTTCATCCTACAGTCATTGGAATAAAATGAAAGACAAAGGTTTTATAGATTTATTTTTAAAACAATAAAATTAATTTACTTTCATAGTAATTTTTTCCTAAAAATGAGTCAAATAAATAGAGCTACCCTTTTAATTGCAAACAATACATCACTTGATGGTGGGATAGTTTTATATCACTATTATTAAGCATATTTATAATATACTCTGGTAATCACAGGAAATGCAAGCATCTTATGAATTTTTTCCATATTACACAAAATAATATGTTTTTATTCTGTAAAGCAATGAAATCAAATGACCTACATAAAATAAAAAAATTCCTGCCAGAGATATTTTATTAATATACATCACGAACCAATAACATCAGTGGGAGTATTATTTTTACTAAAACCATAGCCCTGTCTTCTCTGTATTCACTCACATCATGTGGCTACTGAGGATTAATGGAGATAATGTATTAGAACTTACTTAATTTTTCTACTTGTACATGAATGAGAAAGATTTTCTCACTCCTGTCATTTTTAAATTTTTTTAAATTTTATTTTAAAGAGGCTAAGAAAAAAGAGAATGGAATAAAGCAGATCAGAACAGAACAATGTAAGCAACATAGCACTTCACAACAAGACAACCAGATATTAACAGTAGCTATCACAATATCTCTTGCTTCGAAATAGCTGAGCATACCTTCACATACAATAGCATCAAACATAACAAAATAGTACAAAGCCATTCAAAAGAATGAAAATATTACAGGGCATTCAGAACCAAACAACAGAAAATGAACAATGACTACTATATTATTGATTTTCCATAAAAATTTGTTTATACTATCACACATATTAAAATCCAATGAGACACACTGTGAGAGAACCAATGGAAATAGAAGAACAAAAGTATTGTAGGACTTCAAAGCAAGATGATATCAAATCAGCAATGGCTGGCATAATATCTTGTTTTCTTCAAAATAGCTCTTCATACCATCACAAATAATACAATCAAATGAAACTGGATAAAACCATTCCAACTAATGAATGGAAACATTATAAGGCTTCAAAGCAATGTAATGGGGAATCATGATTACCATAAAATCTCATATACTTTTACCATTACTTACACTAGAGAGACTATATTGTATTTATACATGTGAGTTTGATTTATTTCACTTATAAATATGGTCTCAACTTGCATCCATTTATTTATAAATATCTCAATGTGATCATTCTTTATAGCTGAGTAGTACTCCATTGTATAAATATACCACAACTTTTTTATCCATTCCTCAGTTGATGGACACTTAGATTGTTTCCAAGATCTGGCTATTACAAATTGTGCTTCTATAAACATGGGTGCACATATAAATCCCTGCCATTTTAATGAATCTTTTATTAGTTATTTGTGATTGATACACCATTATAGTACGTAACAATCACAGTTATTGTGAGGAGTGGGAACATGCATAGCATACTGTTTTGTGCACTTTTATGCAGTGCACAATGCTTATATTTCTCATAGGGACCTGATACATGCATGCAACACATCACAGTATATTTTTTAGCCCCTAGGAATTGTTCTGCCAAATAGAGGCATGCATATGTCACTGTCATATTATGCCTTTTACTCTTGTAGGAAGACACTTTGAAAGGAGTAACTGAGTCATATAAGATCCGTCCTGTTTGGGTTGAGAAATCTTCAAACTGATTTCGCTAGGTAGTTGACTAATTTATGCTCCCACTAACACTGAAGAAGTACTATGTTTCCCACATAGCCTCACCAGAACTTGCTATTTTTGATTTATTCATAAGAAACCATCTTTCTCAAACGAGATGGAATCTCAGGGTTTGAATTTCTTAAGTGGCTGGTAATTTTGAACATGTTTTTCCTGTATTTATTGGCCATCTGCACTTCTTAAAATTGTCTATCCATTCCAGTAGCCCATTTTTGACTGAATCTTCTTTTGGGTACTAAATTTTGAGTTGTTTATTCTCATATTAGTTCTCTTACTAAAGAATAATCGACAATTTTTTCCATTCTATATGTTGTCTCTTCACTCTATTGACTGTTTGTTTTGCTGTGTAAAGTGTTTTAATTTGATATGATCCAATTTGTTGATTTTTGGAATTAATTTTTGTGCAACTAGAGTTCTTTCAGAAAGCTCTGCGAATACTTATGTCTTTAAGAATTTTGCTTATTCTGTCTTTCAGTAGATTATTTTCTGTTTCAATATTTATATCTTTGAACCATTTTGATTTCGAGTTTTCTGCACATGGATCATTATCACAGCACAATATTTTAAAGAGACTATAATTCCTCAACAAAAGTTTTTGTTTCTCTTGTCAAAAATCAGTTGTTTTTGCATCCTCTGTTCAAGGCCATGTTTTAGCAATGCCATACTCTTTTTCAATCATTGTAGCTTTGTAGTATAATTTGAACTCAGGACTTGATTTGCTCCTGCCTTGTTTTTCTTCTCCAGGATTTCTTTTGCTATTACAGGTCTCTTCTAGTTCCATATGAATTTTAAGATTATTTTTCTAGTTTGGTCAGAAATACTACTGATGCTTTGATTGGATTTGCCTTTAATCTGTATAGTTTGGAAGTATACCTATTTTGATTATATTTGTTATTTTTATCAGGGTAGAAGGAGTATTGTTACACTTTCTGCTGTCCTTTTTGAAGTCCAGTTTTAGGAGCACTTTAGAGGTGTTACTTGGTTACTTTTTTTCGGTTAATTCCTATGTATATAAGTGTTCTTGATCCTATTGTTCAAGGAATTATTTCTCTAATTTCTTTCTCTGTGACGTTATTATTAGTGACCAGGAGCATCAATAATATTTGTGTGTTGATTTTACAACCTTGTGTGATACTGAATTTGGTTATTAATTCTAAGATACTTATGATGGAATTTTTTGAGGCTTTTTCACAGAAGATGGTGTCATTGGCAAATAATGATAACTTGAATTATTTCTTCTTCTTCTTCTTCTTCTTTTTCTTCTTCTTCTTCTTCTTCTTCTTCTTCTTCTTGTCTTGTCCTCCTCTTTCTCCTTCTCCTCCTCCTTCTTTTCTCTTCATGCTCCTTTTTCTCCTCTTTCTCCTTCTTTCTTCTACAAGTTGTTATTTTCTAATGTTTGGGTTCTAAATATGGGAGATGTTGAATTTCTGCCCATCACTCATCATTTTGAAACTGTTCCTCATGATTAAATTTCTAAATGTGCTTTTTAACTTTTAGTGTAAAGCTCACAAATCCTCATCCCTTATTTGTTCTTCTTTCCTTGAATATCAATTGTGTTTCCTATAAGTCACAGTATGTTATGTAATTATATATGTTTGTACATATAACATAACATGGAATATACAATAAATATTATTCTTATGAATATAAAATGTTTTAACAAGAATGTATTGTATTGCATATCTTATTTTGTAATCTATGTTTCTTAATACATTAGTGTTTTCCATAGTACTAGTAAATTTATATTAATGTGTAAAATGGATATATGAAAATAGTTAATAAAGCAAATCATTTTTTCAATCAACTTTGACTAGTGATTATTAGATTTATCTGTATGATTCAGAATTTGAAAATTTATCTGAGAACAAAATTTCTAGTTAGTATGATAAATAGTTTTCATTGTTTTCTGCAAATTACTTCATTTAAAGTTACAAATTAAAAGACACAAACATTTTAAAAGTGACTATTTTTACTTTGCTACTGGAGTTATTTGTATCTGATTATAAAAACAAACAATAAAAGTAAACCAACCTTTACCAGAGATTATACAAGAGAACAGGAGAAATCCTGGAGGAAAACATTTTTATAAGTGGTAACTGCCCTGCACTCCCTTGAGACACTGTCTTTATCACAGTGAGGTGAGTTGCCCTAGATGAGCAGCGATTTTTCTGGGTGAAGACAAAGTCCTCATAGTTTAGGGTTACTGTAGTAGCTTGAATATTCAGAAAAGTATATTGGACTAGGCAAATCATTTGGTAACATTATGGAAATAACTTCCAAATCTGGGTATGAAATCTTCCTTAGTCTTTGGTCAAAAACAGGACTCAGACTACCTATAGCGAGACCTTATCAAGTCACTCAATAAGGAATGCTAGAGACTAAGTTGATGAACAGAGATTGAAGAATGTGTACATTGAAGAATGTGTACAGCTGAATATGGAAGACACAACGGACCCTTGTGTATTAAATTGTTTTAAAGGACTAGTTTTTACTCAAGTTGGTTGTAAGTCAAGTTTTTTTTTTTTTCTGTAGGAAATAATGGAAATACCTATAATGCATTTCAAACCTCCCAGAGCACCCCCTAAAACGTTTCATAATAAAAAGTATTATACAGTTGGGGGATATAGATCAGAGACACAGCACCTGCCTGGCAAATACAAGGTCGTAAGTTTGATTCCCATATGCCCCCCAAAACAAGAATTACATAATTTGCACAATTTATCAAAAACACCAATAATTTTCCTAATGTATTCATCAAAGTGTATAAAATGTGCCTCGTTGAACAGAAACAATTTCATACTGAACTGACCAACTACATTGACATCTTTGACTCCTAGGAAGGGAGAATGAAATGAAAGGTGGTTATTGTTCAGAAGGGTCCCCTTTTACAAGAATACTGGGATCCCTGCTCTCTCATGTCCTTACTTTCTTTGTGAGACTCTGTAGCCCACTAGGACCTGCTTCAGGCTTACATGGTCTCAGAACTAGGCGGGGCTCTAAGGTTGTCTGCTTCTGTCTTTTCTTTAATACTGTTTGGTAATATTAAGTAAGTGAATGCAGTGACTAGTTTTTTTCCCTGTCTGTGTGGGTCCTATATAAATGTTTGTATCTTTATTCTTTTTTTCAAGATTTCCTTTATTTCAGAAGAACTTAGCTGCACTGACTGTTGATACTCCCCTTCCTCTTCTGAAGACTTCTCAGCTGTCATTCTGTCACTCACCCAGAAGATTCTGAAGTTGCTCTGTAGACAGTTCCTCTGAGTGTTCCTCCACCCGTTCCTCAATGTCATCTCTGTATACCTGCAAATGTGTGCTCTGCTGTAGTGACAATCTTATCAACCATTGGGTTAACTGAAGGCATAGACTTCTCTATACAGACTTCAATGTCTATCTCCTTGTGTATTTTTAGGCCACGTGTTCTAAGCAGATCTCAGTGTCCTTAGAAAAACATTAATGTTTCTTCCAGAACCATTTAAGGGTTAAATCTGTATCTGAGACCATCTGGAAGTAGGTCAGGAAAAGTAACTTGATGTGCAGCTTCTCAAAGTTAGCTTTCTTTTCTTTTTTTTTTTTTTTTTTTTTTTTATGGATACCAGGGATCGAAGTCATGAGTGCCTGCTTGCAAGGCAGGCGCTTATACCGCTGAGCTATTTCCCCAGCCCCTCCCAAAGTTATCTTTAACCTCCTGCTCCATCAACTGTCGTAGAGGAGATTTAGGTGGGAGAAACTTGATTGAGCGCCATGGCAATTATTCAGCCAAATCTTCCAAATTTCATGGGTGAGCAGGAGCATAGTCCATGATGAGGAGAGCCTTGAGTGTCAAATCTTTGTCCGTAAATATTCTTAACAGGAAAACAAAAAGTCTCCTGAATCCACTCAAGAAAAAGTACTCTTATGCCCAGGATTTAGAGTGAGATCTCCATATAACCCCAGCCTATTCATGATTTCATGTTTCTGATCACTCTAGGGATCTTAGAGAAGAAAGGCAAAATAGGCTCTTCCTTGAGGTTACCAATTGCATTAGCACATAGCAATAAGTTTAATCACCTATCAGTGAGAGGTTGGTGGACATTTTCTCCTCTTCCTAAGTATAGTATGTTCTCTGGGATATTTGCTTCCAGAAAAGGCCAGTTTCATCTTAGTGGAAAACTTGATAAGGGCAAAACTTGTTTCTCTGTGTCACTGTTCTGAAGATTCTATGTAAATTTAGCAACTCTCTAATCAGCACTGGCTTCATTTCCATGCCTGTGAACCCCAGTTCTCACTTTAAAATTGTGAAATGACCTTCACTGACATAAAATGTTTCATCATTATTACTCAATTATGGATTGCCCTTTATGAAAACTTCATTTGTACTCCTAAGTTTTTCACAAGTTATACCCAGGAAGACTAGAACCTGTCATCTGCCTTTTGTTTATTCACACTAATGACAGCCTCTCTAACTCTTCTAACACGGTTCATCATGACTTACTAATTCGAATAACACCTTAAGCAACACTGGATCCCTTGCAAAATGAAGTCTTCTGTAAGATTTTTAAAATGTGGATTTCAGTAGGCTATATTTATACACACACACACACACACACACACACACACACACACATACACATGTATTAGTGAAATCAGTGACATGAATGCCACTAATATTTTTCTACAATTTCCTTCTGTTTTTCAATATGATTATTCCATTTATCTTCCATTCCTTTCTTAACTTCTTTTCTAGTTTTTAGGAGCCATTGTGATAGCAGAAATCATATGATTTTGTAAAGCACTGACAAAAATTCCATTCACAGACACATGCATGTGGGCTCAGATTGACATTTATGTGTGATTGTATAATCTTTTCTGATTTTGAAAATCTTTGTTTACAGTCACACAAGCAGCTGATGTCATAACTCAAGACTTTTGCCCTAAGTTAAATCTAATATTCCAGTTGTTTATATGTGAGGCCGTTTGTAACATGAGGGTCCATTATATTTGAGACTCAAAAGAGACAAAACAGTAAATATCTGGGAAAAAAAGACTATCTTCAAAAACCATGCCCTAAAAAATACAGAAAGCAAAGTAAAATGAAATCTGGTAAGATCAGGGAAATTTCCCACTGATGTACCCACCTATCAGAACAAAGTCCAAAATATTTTTTTTCGGTGCAACTTTAAATATGCTAGAAATATAAAAATTTGGCAGGACTTTCAGTTAAAGTGAGGAAATACCAATTCCAAGCATAAATACATCCATGGAAAATTCGAAAACTTCAGGAAAAATGATTTCTTTTGTCAGTGCCAATGTTTTCAAAACTTTAAAAGTTTTCAGCAACCAAGCAAATGCTGAATCAAGGAAAATGCAAGTTGAAATCTGTGGGAGACTGTAATGTTTTCATTTGCCTTGGTTCAACGCCATTCGCAGTGCTGCTGCTTTATGGAGAATGGCAGCTCGGTTCTTAGCATAGTGCCATGGTCCTGAGTTCTGAAGAGAGCACAGACTCTAGAGTCTGAAGACTCTATGATGCAGAGTCCCATCCATCTTCATATTGAGATTTAATTAGCATTGTATCAGTATTCAGGAGTGGAATCTTGAAATGGTGATTTGACCATAAGAGCTTTGTCCTCATGAATAAATTAATAGCATTATGACGGGAATGGATTTAATAAATGATCAAGCTGAAATACGTTTCACTTTCTATTGGTTTTTTTTACCAACTGTAGCTGTGAAGACACAGCTACAAGTCCATCTTATAATTAAAAAAAAAAAGTAGCTATCACTGGAATGAATTTTATCAGTGGCTTGACTTTGGAACCTCACCCTCCAGGACTATCAATTTGTATTTGTTATAAATTACCCTGTTTTATCTAAGAATTTAGTTCAGCAACATAAACACCTGTCTAAAAAGCATGAGATTGTGAGTTCAATCCCTGGTTTCAAAAAAAAATTCCCTATCTGAGATATACCATTAGAGCAGCACAAACCAAAGAAATAGGAAATACTTGGACTAATGTATATGATCGGCTTTGTTTTGTCTAACTAGATGGATGCAACGTGAAAAACTGCAGATACTGCTAAAAAGTACTGTAAAGTGAATTAATAACATACAATAGAGTCAAAAGATTAGGATCTAGGCATACAAAACAGCACTAAAAGTTGTGAGAATCAGCAAAAAAAGAGTTTGGAAAATTAGAACATTAAAAAGTGTCTGTGCATACTACAGCTAGAGACTTTGTGAAATCATATGAGTTACTCAGGACAAAATTCTTCCTCAGGAGAGATCCAACGATACCCTAAGTGTTCACAACTGGATAATGTCTAAGTTCAGTGCAAGCATCAAATGATGACAAAAGACTTATCAATGGCCTCGCCTAGTGGTGAGACACAAGACTTGGACAGAGCCAATGTTCAAGAATGGAAGAGAAAGTTTTCTTTTCTTTCTCTCTTTTCTTTCTTTCCATTTCACAACCTTCAGCTCCCGTCTTAAATGTTCCAAGTTAAATAGTTTGAATGTTAGAAGAAAAAATGTATCATCCTCCATTTTGGTAAGTGAATTCATTTTATTTTCTAGTGCCATTGAGAGATCTTTATGAATATTCATTTGCACTTTTTTTTGGAACAGTAATTTTATGATATTTACAATATAATGACCAATGACGCAATACTTTGCAAGAATGTTCTTCATCATGTGGGCAAAACTGTTGATATACTGAGAATTTATCTATCCTCAAGAAATATTTTTATACAAAGCTTCCTATAGTATTTAATTTCAATTAAACAGAGAAATCACCACTGTGGAAATGTTTATGTAGAGGCCAGGGATAGAGCTCAGCTTCACAAAGCCTGGCTGGCTAGTGTGAGGTCATGAGTCCATTCTAGGTTTTAAATAAAGAGTTTATTTATAAAAAATAAATGCTGTTATGTGATGTAGAAGACAAAAAGTCAATACTTTCCATGTTTAAGAACTGTTCTTTCAATATCCTTTTGGATTGCAAAGAAATTTTATATTTGTAGCAGAAAGTCAAGGAAATCTATGCTAAATACATATTAATAATCTCAATGTAAGATTGAGAACAATAGAAAAAAGGTGAAGAGAAATGCATGCAAAGAAAATGTATTGAAAATGTAAAGCTAAAAGATGCTGTAAGAAACAATAAGTGCAGTCTAAAGAAAGAAAAAAAAAAGGTTTGTAAAGCTCTCTTGCTCTCTATCTAATAACTATCTATCTATCTATATATATATATATATATATATAATTTTGCTATTGCATTAACATATTTCTGATAAAACATTCCATCATTGTAACTAGGAAGTGAACATCACATAGTAGATTCAATAAAAAAGAAATGTAAGACAAAGTACTATCTTAATAAGAAACTAGGTCAAATTAAGTAAAAAAATCATTTTTATCTGTTGTCTTTAGATGTAATTAAACTATGATGAATCTAAATTATTGCATTTAATTTGACAGCCTCTTCTGAGTCAAATGTAAGTGTGTGAGATCCATCAGTATGCAACAGGAAAGGTGATGAATGTTGTTTGGGATATTAAATCCCCATCTTAGGTTTATACGATGAGAATGATGGCAAATCTGATGTGATTGACCAACTAAGAACAAAACTGTAAGTAAAAGTCACTTCCTTCTACTGTGTACTCTTTTACAATGCAGCACGGGAAGCACATACCTCTGTCCACTGATTTATAATAATTATGGGGCCAACAACTAACTTTGTTGCTCACTTACTCAAATTCATTATTTTACTTTTTACTGTGGCAATTCCAAGTTTTCTCAAAGCTTACTTTTTCTGTCACCTTAGCCAGAGATTCCTTATGAAATAAGCATCAGAAGTGGTGTAAAAGGACTTCACTGACTACACTATACGATCTGTTGACTACTTGGATGCACCTATTGCTTGTTTGGTCATTTCAGGTACAGGGATACATAAACACTTGTACTTTCCTTATACTATCCTTTAGTTACTGCTCACTTTTCCTTCATTCAATTACATGTGTTATGGATTAAAAAGTTATAGAGTAAAAAGTCAACTTAACACCAGCAGACTTAAATCAGCATGGTGCTGAGCATAGATATTCCACCTGAAGAAAGTTGGCAGCATAAATAGAGACATGGAGAAGGAGAGGGGAGGCATTTTGGGTTTCTCTAAGTTTTGTTTGAGCCGTTGGTTCACCTCGTCATGACTAGCCTCCCCAGTATGAGTTTGACCATTGTCATCGGAGGAGCTTGGGATCTTGTTGTTTGAGAGTGGCTGTGGTTCACTTTGGGGGGGACTATGGTTCCTACATCAAGTATGCTACTTGGCTTTCAGGGGAAGGCATGTTGCCATTTAATCTCTAGGAGAAACTCATTATGATGGCTTTCTGGCATGTACTCTACTGTTCCTATCATTGGAGAAGCTCAGGGCTTCCATGTTGCTCAGGATGATGCTTTTCCAGACAGCCTTTTTCTTTATTATGAGCATGACTTCTCAGTTCCAGTGTAGAACCCTAAACCTACCAGCACAGATCCTTCACCCTGCTGGCAAAAACATTTGTCTTCCACTGCTGACCTTTGGATCTTCCCAGCATAGATGCATAAAACAGACTGGTGTGAGTCCTTCTCATTAGCTCTAGGCCACCAGGTGGACTTGTCAGAGGCAATGAGCTCTAACTCTTCATGTGGACTCATGGTGGACATTGCTGTGGGATCCAAGCCCTTCACTAAATATTCTGTCTTTAGTGTTGTGGACAGATTTCCTGTACTTGTGTTAACAATGTGTGTTTTTGTGTTTGTTGTGTGACCATCATAAAATAATATTATAAACTCTGTGTCCTGATTCTAATTGTTCTCCTCACAACCCCTGACTATAACAACATGCAATTTTGCAGTTATTGCAACAGAGTTTTCAGAAAATGTAGGAAATTAAAAAGAAAAGGAAGAATCCTAAATTAAAAATAATTATGGAAACAGATTTGTTCAGTTTGTAGTTCTCTTTTACATTTCAAGAAAAAAAAATTCTTGAATTAGAAAGTCAATTTTGAACGAATTAATCACTTGAAACCTAGGGATCAAGTAACTACAATTGTGTAATTGCACATATTAATTTCACAAAATTACTAAATTCCTAATTCTTCTTATATAGTTCAGCTGAAAGTATAGTTTACTGAAAATTTAAACATGAAATGAAAGTAAACTCATAAATGTAGCATATGAATAAATACCAAATTTCTAAAATGTATTTTTAAATATAACATTATTTTTAAAATAAATGGCAATTGAATATGTATATTAAACATAAAATGACATTTGAAAATATATATAATTAAAAACAGACAATGAACAAAAAATATTAAAGCAAATGTAAATTTTGAATATTCTCAGTTTAATGAGACCATTAAGGACGTGTTAACTCTCCATGTGCAAGAAAACAAATGGTAAAAATTGACCTACAAGAACAAAACTATTCAAGGAATATATCGAAACTTTAATTTTTTTAGAAGAAACTGGTGACACATTGATTAAATTATCATATTCTTTTCACTAGTCAAGTTGTTTTTATAGAAATGAGAATACTCAAGCCCAAGAGTAACAAAACATTTCATATATTCATGTAAGTCTTGGTAGAATAGAAATTGTTATGAATATTGTCAGCAATTTTCCAATATCACCACTTGTGTCTTTTGATTCAAGATGCTTTACTTTAGGGTCTGTATTAAAAAATAAGACAAAAACAAGATGAATCTTTAAAAAAGTACATGTCTCCAATATCATGTTGGGGATGAAACTCTGGCAGAGATCTGGTTAGTGTGCTTAAGGTTGTATGCTATGGTTTGTGTCTGGGTGTACCCCCAATCTTATCTGATCCAAATTTAGGCTTTTTCAAGGATGGCTAAATCTAGGGATTGTGATTGATTTGAGGTCCAAAGTTGAGATTAAGATGTGAGTGCTACACTTGCTTAGGGCAGGTAGCCTGCATACAATATAATGGACAGAAAGAGGTTGCTTTTGATGCCTTCTGCCACCAGGAGCTGTTGGACCTAGCCAATTACGAACTGAAAGCTCTTCACATTGTGAGCTAAATAAATCTTTCCGTTTTTAATTTTTGGTGCAGAATATTTTTATTGCACTAATTAGTGAAAAGTAAATAAGACAACACTATGAAAATAATTTAAGTAATCAACTAATTAAATATAGACCCTCACATTCATTAAAATAGTTGAATAGAGGATAATTGAAAATCTAACAATAAGGAAATAACAAATCAGAATATATAGATATTAATCATACTATAATTATTAAAATTATGTTCATCAAAATGCTTGGAAGAAGAAATTTTTAGACTATATGATGAAGTGATAGCATGAAGGCATTAAAGTTTGTGGTACAAATATTTGGAAAATAATAGAGTGAAATCCTGAAGGATTTAGCATGGCAATCTCTTTGTAGAATTAACATAACTTTTAAAAAATTATCCTTCACAATTTTCAGTATTTTTCCAAATTTTCCCTGCTAGAATTCTTAATTTTACATCATATATAATGTTTTCCATAGAGTATAGCAGAAAGAATATATATGTGCAATGTACAACTTTCCCCATTAAAGTTAGGTGCTCTTATGTAGGTACATTTGCGTTTAGAATAGCAATGGAATGGTTTCCTTTATAACACTGACATTTGCAACAATCTTCATAAATAAGATTAGTTACCTGAAAATTGATGCTTGTCTAAGGAGAACATAAGCATAGAAGATAGAGAAAAGAGACCAAATTAAATTGTTTTCTCAGAGTCTTTTCTCCAAAAGTGGTGCCTCTTCAACATTTTTAAAGATAATGTTGGTTAGTAAATATTTAATAAAAATCACTAACAAAAGAAAGACCCTGATAGGAAGACTAAAATTCTTCTGATAGATACACCTTTTCTCTTTACATAGCTCACTAAGCATTGCATGCTAAAACTTTTCTCCACTGATGTTGCATGGAATATAGGACAAAAAGTTAAACTATTTCTTTTGTCACAAAGTGCACAGAACAGAGAGATGCATTATTACCTGATTACTCTTGATCTTGTGTGCAAACCCTTAAGAAAGCAAATAACTGAATTATCTCATGAGATTGTCTTAATTATAATGCTTCTAAGTTTTCATGATTGAACATTACCCCAAAGGTACTTGCTTACTAAAAATAAAACATAGTTGAAAGAAATATACCATAAAGAATCATCAAAAATTGTTATATGAAGCATCATTTTATCAAAACATAGAAAGAAACAGATTCAAAAAATGTTAATGAAACACCATTAAGTAAAGAAACACCTTTAAGTAATTTGATCTGTATTAAGGATTTTGTACTAGCACTTGGGGATAATGGGCATTTAACACAGACTTTTCTCTTCCATTCAATCCCTCTGACACCCTAAATGATTTTGTGAAATGCTTACTTAGCTAATATCTATATTTGTCTGTGTC
The DNA here is from genome assembly GCF_034190915.1 of Cavia porcellus. Lineage (NCBI taxonomy): Eukaryota > Metazoa > Chordata > Mammalia > Rodentia > Caviidae > Cavia > Cavia porcellus. The sequence goes on from NW_026947505.1 coordinate 59,515,045, forward strand.
AGTCCATCCCATACTGTCAAAGCCAAACTGTCACAATAAACACAAGAAAATATACATGAGGTCTCCCACTTGAAAGCACATAGTCTTACAGCTCAGTAGCAACTACTAAACCATCTCTTGCAACACAGAGTCAAATTCCTATAATGGATGGACACTAAATAAAAACACAGTTTACAACATTTAGTCGTTAGTAAGCATGTTAAATGTAGTCTCTACAGATTTGCTTTGTACTCTTTCTTTCATTTTCATTTCTTTCCAATGTCACTCTACATTTTTTCAAGATTTGACCAATAGCAAGATCAAATTTAGAAAGGTGCACACTCTCTCAGCACTGTTTTCTATGCAGTGAGAGATTTGTAGGACAGAAAGTAACATAAAACAAGCAAGCAAATGAAATATCAATTAAAAACATAAGATACAAAAGATCTGTTGTACACAAGTGTTACTGATATTTCGGTCTAACTGAAAAGATACATGGAGGGGAAAAAGTAGACTTAATTTTCAAAGGAAGTTTGTGAAGTTGTAAGAGATACTGGCTGAAATTAAGTACAGAAAAAAGTGCCACATTTATGTACCTTAGATATAACAATGGCTACACTGATGAAGACAGAATGCAGCAGGCAGTGTAGACGCAAGGACGGTGGCGCATATCGTAGGAGTCTCAAGCGATGTTATGAACTAGGAAGTCAAAGCACTATCAGCCACATGAGTAAAGGAGGGAAGGAATATAAAGCAGTTATCACTGTTCACCAAGAAAACATAAAAAACAATTGCATAATATAATGAAGAAGAAAAATATCAAGAATATTCAAACATATCTTGGACAACTAACTGGTAGTTTTTATTAGGAAAGTCTAAGACTGTTTTTACAGTGCAATACCAGAGGTCATTGCAGTATTATTTCTCTCATAACTTGGGTATACTCAACTCTATATAGTGTGATGAGTTTCATGAGGCCAGCCACAGCTAATTCACTTGAATAATTAGTGAGGATGTACTTTATAAATGTTTCTAATGTAGACAATATTAGCTGTAGTCTAAATAATGTTTTATCTAAAATCAAAAAGTTTTCAAAAGAACTGAAGTTACACTTGATACAAAAGGTTATAATTCTTTTAAGTTACATTTCATTAATTAGAGTTGCTTTGAAAAATTTACAACTTAAATTTATAGAATAAAAAATAAATATTACTACATGATGTTCCATACATATTAGTGACAAAATTCATTTATTATGAATTTTATCTGCATTTCTTACATGATTATTATAAATACACAAAAACTGAACTTGAGTTTAATTCTCAGTGATCAATGCAATTTTTATTTATTGCAGCACCTTTTGCTATCATAATTATTTATTGAATTTCTATGTTTATACTATGATTTTACCAGAAATTTTCTGTTTACCTTGGGCAAAATTGCAAACTACTAAGAATAATTGTCTCTTAAATAAATAAAATAATGCATAACTATAATAATTAATATTAAATTGTTTAATTTTTAGATACTGTGTGATTCAATCTGTAAAACAGTGCAGTTCAATCATGTTCTATGATGTAACTCAGTAAGAAGAAATCTAGTTAAAAAGATAATAAACAAATTTTTATGCAAATTTTATTTCATTTAAAATTTTTATTTTACTTTGAAAATTTCCATTCATAAATTTTATGTAAAGGTTTATATATAATTACTCTAAATGCAAGTTGACACAAAGGTTTATCAGTCTATAATAAACATATTCTTTGATCTTAAACTAAAAAGAAAAACTTTGAATCAACCAACTTGAGTATTTGTTGAAATTACATAATTAATAAATTATATTCAAATGCAAGATTTTATTTACATTTTAGAGAAATATTTGTCAATTAATATTCCCAAGACAAACAACTGTGGGGTCAGTTGTTGCTCACATAGTACCAAAAAAATATGAAATTAACTTTATACTCTAACTACAAGGCACATAGTAAAGATACTATTGAAGTATCTAGAAAAAAAAATTGATCAGTGTTCAATATTTTCTTTGATATTCAACCTTGATCAATTTTCATTTGAAAAGCGTGAAATCCCCAAAGTCTAGAAATCAACATAATTAGGTATTCAAGGAGTAATTCAAACACAATGAATTCTCATTTACAAAAGAAAATAATGTGAACAACTTGCCTTTTGTCTGAATATACTGATTATTTACATTACAAATTATGAGAAAATGATGCAAAAATCCTTAACATTATTACAAACTATGACTTTTAGATGTTGAATATACATTTCATAATACATATTTTTAGTTTGTATTTTAAACAAACAATATGTAATGGGGAAAAAGGTACATTTGTTTTGTTTTGTTTTTATCCATACCGGGGATCCACTCAGGACTGCCTGCTTGCAAGGCAGTGCTTATGCCGCTGAGCTAAATCTCCAGCCTCTCCCCGGCTTTTTTTGTATAGTTTTACTATTAGGAGAGTGATACCTAAATTAGTCAAGTACAGAATGTGAGACTGAGGTCAAAAGAGATGCCTGAGCCAGCAGCCTATAATAAGTGATTTCAACCCACTTGACATAAGAATTATCTACGGACTTAAAGCAACAGTAAATTTAAAAAAAGCTATAGAACAACAACAACAACAAAGCTAAAGAGAAAAGAAAGGGAAGGGGAGGGAAGAGAAGGGAAGGGAAGGGAAGGGAAGGGAAGGGAAGGGAAGGAAGGAAAAACACGCTGTTTTGCTGTTATGCCCTCTTTTATCTCAATCTCCACTCCATTATTTACTTTTTTTTTATTTTTATCATTTTAATTAAGGGAAAAATAAATAAAAATAGCAGGATATATTAGAGTAACCCACTTTGACTTTCCATTATCTTGATTTAAAGCCCTGTATTACTCTCACCATCTTGTTTTTGACTGATGCCCCCCTATTCTGCATTGCTTGATAGTACCAGGTTCGAAAGTTTAGGCAACAGCTGTGAAGATATTGAGATTTATTATGACGCCCATTCTCGATGACTTTTATCTACTTTTGAAGGCCTACAATGTCTCCAATGTTTTGGTTTTGTCGGTTTTGTTCTTTACGGTTTTGTTCAATTTTATTATAACTGATGATATAGGCAATACTATTAGAGATAGCAGGAGGCATTATGGTAACCATTATTGATCACCTTGTATTATGCTTTTACGTTATCTATTATGTCCACCCTTTTGATTTGATTGACTCTGTTCTGTTATGTCACATTTGGTTCTACTCCCTTCCAAAAAAGTAATAAGAACTGTGAGAATAACAAAACCCAAAATGTGTAATTGTCTTTGTACAAAAGAGAGGAAAAGAAAGTGCTCTAAATGATATAACTGCATGTATATTTAAGTGTATAAGATAGAAAATGATATCACTGAGTTTTATTGGATCATTGAACAGAACTGTTTGCAGTATCACTGTTGGAATGTCCACTTTACAAGCTTTAATTTTGTGACTTGAACAATTATTTCTAAGATGACAATATGTAATCCATTAACTAGTTATTTCCTATTGTTTATTTTTTCTGTAAATCTGTATAATCTCGTACCCTTTCTCTGCTTTTTTTTTCCTCCTTAAATAGAATTTAAAAAAAAAAGATGATCACCTATTCAACAGATAAATAAATAGAGGCCCCAGAGCTTGAGGAATTTGGTACAAGTCCCTCGCTCAGGAAGGGAAAGCACCATAATCTGAACTCATTCTTGCCAATTCTCAATTAGAACCAATGTGGGAATCTGTCAAAAGCCTGGAATAAAGTGAGTACATGTGCACACACACACACACACACACACACACACACACACAAAGGAACCGAAAGGTGCTTAGACTTCTGCAGTCAGGTAAGATACACTGAGGATAGATCTATGATACCCTCTAGTGTAGAAGCTGAGGTCCTGTGTGTGTGTGTGTGTGTGTGTGTGTGTGTGTGTGTTTCTCAACATGTACTTTTTTTTTGTCTTTTTTGTTTTTATCGGTACCGGGGATTGAACTCACAACTACCTGCTTGCAAGGCAGGCGCTTATGCCGCTGAGCTAAATCCCCAGCCCCCTCAACATTTACTTTTATGCCAGAGTCAAATAAACTCATCATAAAACAAAAGTAAAAACCTGAAACAAAAATGGTGCTTACAAAAAAAAATTACATTGAAATAATCTAAATGTAACCCAATATTTCAGGTTAAATAGTGTGCAGACAGGGACCTTGGCCTGCACTGCTGCACAGTTCCTGTATGACTCACACCTGCCCTCAGATCTTGGCCCACACAACCGCGCTCCTCCTATGTGACTCCAGCCTGCACTGAGGAATGTCAAGCCCCCTGGGACCTTGGCCTGTGCCAAGCAGACTGCTGGAACCAGGGCATCTGCTGGCTCTCAGGGACACTTCCTACCTCCTGGACCTCCTACTGCTGTTGATCTTGAACTCCCACACTTTCTCCTAGAACCTTGGACTACTGTGGATTATCCTGAAGACACACTCAGTAATTGCCTCACCCAAATAGAAGATCTCAGCAGGCTCCAGTCATTGTGATGAGTATGACCTTAAAATAGAGGTGTACAGTGGGTAAATAGGGCCAGTACTAAAGCTCTTTCCAAATAAATATTATAAGACCTTGGTGAGTCTGATAAAAGTGTGGGTGACTCTTCCTTGCACACAGAAAACATCAGGCAGGGTAAGGAGTATGCCAATAAGGACTCAATGAACTTGGAGAAAATCAAAAGTGCTTATGAGACACACAGGCACGCACTAGGAACACAGTAGGGCCTCAGCCAACACAAAATCTATAGACAGGGAGATTTGGTGACCTGGATAACCTGAAGATAAAGTAATAGCAGGAACTAAAAGCTGACCTACATCAATACTGCTAGGCTTGTCAGCCCAAAAAGAATATAGGACTCACCCAACAAGCTCTGCATTGGAAAGTCAGGTAACTGGCCCACCTTTTCACTGTGGGAACCAGCTGTTGTACAAACATCAACCTTACATTAGGGCCCAAGATTCATGCTACCAACAGTTGATCCTCATGGGATGCAAGGAAAAAATATTAACCTGAAAGGGGAAAATGGCAAAATAAAAAAGCAAAATGCAATCACAGACATCTGGTCCACCAGGACCAAGTACAGGAGACACTGAAATAGAGGACTTCAAAAGTGACACACCAAAAATCTCTGAAAAGATAGCAAGTGAAATAAAAAGAATCTCCACAAGGCTATAGAGGAAATAAAGTTAGAAGTACTCTCCCATGTAAATATAGGAATAACAACATTAGTAAAGGAGTTGCTGAGCACAGCTAAAGAAGAAAGAGAGAAAAAAGTACAGGAGCATGGGAACCTGATGGAAATCTTAAATGAACAATACAGAAAACAAGGAGAATTCATGAAACAAACTCAAAAAGACATTCAAGAAACAAAAATTCTACTTAAAGCTGGCATAACTGTTTGAATGAAGCTGAGGGTAGGATTCCGGACCTGAGGACAGGGTTGCAATTAGTGATCATGAAAGGATAGAACTTTTAAAAATCACAGCTTGAAATGACAATGTGTTATTGATATGCTAGTGCTATCTTCCAGGTGACCTGCAGTTCACTACTCTCTTGACCCATAAAACGCCACAAAATCATGCAAATCAAGAGGCTCAAATCTTTGTGTTCACTTAAAGAACACCCATGAAAATGCCCAGGCCATCAAGGGTATGCATATCTGCAAGGCCACTAAGTATCTGAAGGATGTCACCTTAAAGAAACAATGTTTGCCTTTCCAGCATCACAATGGTGGAGTTAGTAGGTGTACCCAGGCCAAACAATGGGGCTGGACCCAGAGTTGGTGACGCAAAAAGAGTGCTGAATTTTTGCTGCACATGCTTAAAAATGCAGACAGTAATGCTGAACTTAAGGGTTTAGATGTAGATTCTCTGGTCATTGAACATATCCAAGTGAACAAAGCACCCAAGATGTGCCATCATACTTATAGAGCTCATGGCCATAATTAACCCATGTATGAGCTCACCTGCCACATTGAATTGATCCTTACTGAAAAGGAACAAGTTGTTCCTAAACCAGAGGAGAAAGTTACACAGAAGAAAAAAATATCTCAGAAGAAACAAAAACTATGGCACAGGAATAAATTATGCATAAAATAAATGCAAATAAAAATAATATTGTTTGCCATTAAAAAAAAGATGATATCCAGAGTAAAAATATGAGATTAATAGGCATCAGTGAAGATGGAGGAGTCAATGCAACTGACATAACTAAACTATTTACAGATGTAATAGCAGATTTCCCAAAAATAATAATCTGATATGCAGATAAGGGAGGCATATAGAATGCCAGTCACAACCAACATAAATCTACATCCAGACATATAATAATTAAGATCCCAGACATACAGCCTAAAAACAGAATATTAAAAGCTGTTAGAGTACAGACACATCTCACTTATCAAGGAAAGCCCATTAGAATCACAGCTGACCTTTCAACACAAACCCTGGAGTCAAGATGAGCTTGGAGTGAGGTATTTCAAGCCCTGAAAGAAAACTGCTCTAAACTTAGACTGATGTACCCAGAAAAATGTTCAGTCAGATTTAATGGAGAAACAAGATACTTCCACGACAAAGAACAACTGAATAAATTCATGTCCACCAAACCAACCCTAGAAAACTCTTTGAAAGGTGTACTAGATAGAGATAAAAATGACCACAATCCCTAGAACAACAATAGAAAGAAACCACCAGGTAAGACAAAAAATCAAACAAGGTGAAAGGCAGAAAGCACACAATTGGAACATAGCATGGTAAAGTCAAATCAGTACATATCAGTGATATCCATAAATTTAAAAGGCCTAAATTCACCTACCAAAAGAAATAGATTGACAGAATGGATCAAGAAATATGATCCCAAAATATGCTGTATGCAAGAAACCCAAAGGAAACTCATAGATTAAAAGTTAAAGGACAGAAAACAGTATTCCATGCAACAGGAACCCAGAAAAAAGCAGGGGTAACTATTATATTTGCAGACAAAGTGAAATTCAAATCTAAAATGATTAAAAGAGATAAAGAAGGTCACTACATACTCGTTAGTGGTAAAATTCAAGAGGAAGAACTAACAATTATAAATATATATGCACCAAATACAGGAGCACCGAATTCTAAAAGACAGATACTAAATAGACATGAAAAACCAAATACACAAGAGCACAATTATAACAGGGAACCTTAACAGCTCATTTTTACAAAAAGATAGATAAACTAGACAAAATTCAACAAAGAAACAATAGAACTAAAGCATACCTATGAGTAATTGGACTTAGTAGATGTTTACAGAGTGTTTACCTAACCACATCAGAATACAGTCTTCTCAAGTGTACATGGTATATTCCCAAAATAGACCATATATTATCCCATAAAACATCCTTAATAATTGCAAAGATATTGAAATTATCCCACGCATAATATATGACCATAGCACACTGAAATTGGAAATGAATGGTGAAAGAAATTGCAAAACCTGGGGGTCTTGGAAGATGGCGGAACAGTAAGCAGCAAACTAAAAGTCTCTCTGAGAGAAACAGCCCAGATGCTGGAATATAGAATTCTGGAGAGGAAAAGCAGGAAAGATGTAGATCCCCTTGACCAAGGAAGAAATTAAAGGGAGAATTGAAACCCACAGAAAGAATTTTAAAAAGAAAAACTTGAACATAAGAAGGTGGTAGCTGGCAGTGCTCTCACCATTTGTCAATTAATATTATTGAACAGAACTGGTTGCACTCTTGCTGTTTGAAACCCCACTTTATATGCTCCACTTTTGTATCTTGAATAACTATTTGTAAGAGGACAGTATATAAACATCTACTAGTGATTTCTTACTGTTTGTTCTTTCTTTGAAAGTATGTATTATTTCAACCTACTTTCTGTTTTGTTTAGTTTTCCTTTAAATATTTTTTTTTTAAAAAAGAGCAAAGGGAGGAAAAGGTGCAAACTACTGTCAATTTATTATTGTCTTATATTGAACTCTTGCATTGTTTGCATAATTTTATTAGGTTTGTCTTTGTTCTGTCTTTTGTTAGATTTTATGCTTTCAGATGGTAAGGGCAGCTATTTTGAATATAATGGGAAATATTATGGTAATCATGGTTTCCTAATATATTGTCTCAAAGTCTTATAATGCTTTCATTCATTGGTCTGATTTTATTTTGTTTTGTTTGATTTTATAATGTGAGATGGTATGAACACTATTTTGAAGAAAGCACAACATTATTGTAGCTATTGCTGATTTACAGTCATCTTGTTTTGAAATCCTACCATGCTTTTTTTTTTCTTTTTTTATTGGTTCTATCCTGTTGTGTTTTATTTGACTTTATTATGTGTGATGTTACAGACAAATTTTTTGAAGAAAATGAGGTATTATAGCATACATTGTTCATTTCCTGTTATTTTGGTTTTGAAGTCCTGTAATGCTTTTATTTTTTTTGAAATTTTACTATATTGTTATGTTTGATATTATTGTGTGTGAAGGTATGCTCAACTATTTCAGAAAAGAGGCATTATGTTAGCTACTGTTGATGTCCAGTTGTTTTGTTGTGAAGTGCTATGTTGTTTGTGTTTTCCTGTTCTGATTTGCTTTGTTTCATTCTCTTTTCCTTTGTTCTCTTTAATACAAAAAAAATGCAAAACTTGAATAAATACATAGAAATTATATAACAGCCTTTTGAACAACCAGTAATCCACAGATGAAATTAAAGAAGAAATAAAGCAATACCTACAATTCAGTGAAAATGCATAAACAGCATACTGTAATCTGTGGGATGCAATGAAAGTGGTCTTAAAAGGGAATTATATAGCAATAAATTGTCATATCAAGCAAACTGAATGAGCACAAATAAACAACATAATGTTTCTTCTAAAGCTTTTTGAAAAGGAAAAGCAAGTCAAACACAAAGCTCATTTCTATGAGAAGAAATTGTAAATATTAGAGCAGAAATTAATGCAATTGAAACAAAAAAACAATTCAAAGAACAAATCAAAGTGTTGGTGTTTTGAGAGGATAAACAAAATTTATAAACCTCTAGCCAACCTTATCAAAAAGAGAAAAAAAAAACACAAATCCATGTGATAAGGACAGAAAAGAAGGAAATTACTACAGATCCCATGAAAATTCAAAAGATCATGAACACCTACTTTGAAAATCTCTACTCAAATAGTGTAGAAAACACTGAGGAAATGTTGGACAGATTCCTAGAAATATATGAATTATGAAATAATAATCAAGAAGGCAGCAAATTTGAATAACCCAATATCTGCTATTGAAATTGAAAACATAATTAAAACTTACCACCATTAAAGCCCAGGTTCTGATGGGTTCTCAGCTGAATTCTACAAGAAATTTAGAGATTATTTGATACCAATACTCCTTAAACTCTTCAGTGAAATTTAAAAGGAAGCAATCCTCCCTAAATCATTCTTAAGGCAAGTATTACTCTCATACCAAAACCGGAAAAAGACCCCAACAAAAGGAGAACTATAGGCCAACCTACTAATGAACACTGAAGCAAAGATTCTAAATAACATACAGGCAAACAGACTGCAGCAAATCATCAAGAAGATTATACATCACAATCTAGTGGGATTCATTCCAGGAATGCAGGGATGACAACATATGCAAATCAAAAATGTAATATACCACATCAACAGAGCCAGAAACAAAAATCACATGGTCATCTCAACAGAGGCAGAAAAAGCTTTTCACATAGGCCAACACATGTTCATGACAAAAACCCTTCAGAAACTCAGAATAATTGGTGTCTACCTCAATCTTATAAAAGCCATCTATAACAAACTAACAGCTAACATTACACTAAATGGACAAAAAAATGAAAGCTTTCACTTTAAAATCAGGAACAAGACAAAGATGTCCACTATTACTACGCTCATTCAATAGAGTTCTGGAAATACTAGCCAGGGCAATCAGAAATAAAAGTAAACAAAGAGGGAAAAAGTGAAGTTAAATTATCACTATTTGCAGATGATACAATACTCTATATAGAAGACACAAAAAAATTTATAAAAAATACCAGAGCTAATAAACAAATTCAGCAGTGTACCTGGATACAAAGTCAATGCTCAAAAATCAGTATTATTCCTGTACACAAACAAAAAACTCACTGAGAGAGAAATTAGGGAAATATTACCCTTCATAACAGAATCTTAAAAAATGAAATGCTTAGGAATCAACCTAAGAATGTGTCTTAATTACTTTTTACTCATTGCTGAGACAAAACACCTGAAGCCCAAATTTGGAAAAGGAAAGACTTATTTCTTACAGTTTTTGGAGGTTTCAGTCCACACTCAGTTGGCTCTAAGGCAGGCGGGCATGGCTGGGCCGCAGTTCATGGCAGCTGCAAACATCAAGCAGGAACCAGCAAAAAGCAAGACACACCTTCTTCCTGCCATTACATCACATCCTGTCTCCACCCCTATGTGGGTTGAGCCCTGACACTATCAACCCAAGCACTAGACAATGAACCATCACAGATGCACAATGCAAACTCATGAGGCCTGGGGGACACAAACATAAACCATGACAGAATGTAAAACACTCATATGCTGAAAATTATGCTATGGTAAGAAAGGAGATTGAAGAGGGTATTATAAAATGGAAGAATATTCCTTGCTCTTGGTTAGAAAGAACTAACATTGTGAAAATGGCGATACTCCCAAAACTGTTATACAGATTAAATGCAATCTCAATCAAAATACCATTAACATACCTCACAGAGCTAGAAAAATACTTCTAAATTTCAGATCAGAAAAAACCTAAAATAGCAAAAGCAATTGTGGGGAACAAAGGCAAGCCAGGAGGCATCTGAATTCCTGACTTGAAACTATACTACAAAGCCACAGTGATAAAATCAACATGGTACTGGCAAAGAAATAGACATGAGAATCAATGGAACTGATTAGAAGATTCAAGCACAACTACAAAGACACTCAGCCACCTGATATTTTACAAAGGGGCTAAATATGTTCACTGGAAGAAGGATAGTCTCTATAATAAATGGTGTTGGAAAAACTGGCTCTCCACATGCTGAAGCTATATCCATGCCTATCACCATGTGTAAAACTAAAGCCTAAAAGGGTCAAAGTCTTAAATATTAAAACAGAAACACCAAATGTATTGGAAGACAAGGTAGGTACAAGACTTGGAGACATAAGAATGGGCAGAGAATTCATAAACAAAATGCAAACATTGGAAACTTCATGGGAAGCACTTCAAAATCAACGACTAGGATCTCATGTTATTGAAAAGTTTCTGTACTTCAAAAGAAATCACGAACAGAGTAAAAAGAAAACCCACAAAATGGGAAGATTTTAGCCAGCAACACTTAAGACAATGCACTTATATCCAGAACATATAAAGAATTGAAAAACACCAAGGCCCCTAATTCAAATACCCTCTCCAAAAATGTGCATCTGAGATGAACATACAGTTCTCATATGAAGATATACAAATGGTAAATAAATAACAGGAAGAAATGTTCACCATCTCTGGTCATTCAAGAAATGTATATTAAAACATCATTGAGATTTCATCTCACTCTGGAAAGAATAGCTGCCATCAAGAAAACAACTGATAACACGTGTTGTGGTTGCAGGGAAAAAGGAACACTGCTCTACTGTTGGTGGGAGTAGAGACTGGTGCAACCACTATGGAATTCATTGTGGAGAATTCTCAGAAGACTAGGATTGGAAGTTCCATTCAATCCAGCTGTTGCCCTCCTGCGTATTTTCCCAGAAAATCTGAAAAAGGCATATGTTGATATCTGTGCACCTATGTTCATAGCAGCACAATTTGTAATACCCAAATGTTGAAAACAACCAACATGCCCATCTACTGCGGAGTGGGTGAAAAAGACGTGGTATTTTTATACAACAGAATATTACTCAGATATAAAAATGATGATCTTGAAGCCTTCATAGGTAAATGGAGACAACTTGAGACTATCATCATTATTGAAATAGATAAGAATCATATTTATCACATTGTGTCTCTAGTGTAAATAGTAATAAGAACTACAAGATGAATAAAACTCAAAAGGTGTAATTGCTATTGCAAAAAATACTGTAAAATATTGTAAAATAAGAGAAGAAAAGCACTCTAAAGGATATAAATGCAAAACTATTTAAGTGTGTAGGATTGATAACCATATTATTAGGGTTTTGTTGGATTGTTGAACAGAACTGTTTGCAATGTTGCTGTTTGAATGTCCACTTTGTATGCTTTACTTTTGTAACTTGAACAACTATTTCTAAGAGGACAATATATAATTTATCAACTAGCGATTTCTTAGTTTATTTTTTGAACTTATGTATTATTTCTACCCTTTTATGTTTTTTTTTCTCTCTTTAAATAAAAATTTAAAAAATAGTATGCAGACATCATTGGCCACAATGACAGTGATTTACAGAATTATATTATTAATAAGAGTTCATGACTGAGGGGAGAAGTGGTTTATGCTAGCAAAAGCAGATTAACAGAGTTATCTTTGTGTCTTCCTTAAAGAATACACTATCCTTAATCCTGCTGCTGGGAAAGGCATTTATGGAAGAGTTGCTGCCATCAATAAATCAACGGGAAAATTTCACCTGTATCCAATATTTCTCTTCTTTACACTGGCACATCAATATCCTGCATTATTAGATGAAATGAAGTAAAGACCCACTGAGGCTCAGAGAATTCAGAGAAATTTGGCATATACTGAATAATGCTTGTTTTTGTGTTTCAGTATGTAAAAACTTTGATAAATTAATGATGGCATAAACTAAAACTTTTTATAATTAATGATATGTTTCATATTGAATTTAACAATTACCCTTTTCTATATAGGAAAAAAAGGAAATTTAGTAATTTTCATAACTCTCAACCTCTGAAGTATTATGCTTTGCAATTGACACAAACCTTGTCATAGGCTTGAGATGCTGACTATTTATATATGTTTCTAATAAAAAGAGGAATGGTATACTTACCTCAAGATGACCACAAATCTTCTAAGAGCAAGGAAGGCAGATGGTACATGATGATAAAGAAGCTGGCCTCACCAGATCATAGCCATCTAGCTCCTCACAGGCTGAGGGGTTTGCTGTTCACATTTATAAAACGTGTGGGCTCCACAGCCGTCCTACTGATGCCACATAAAGATAGGAACAGGGGATGGCATTTGCTCTTTCTAATACACACACACACACACACACACACACACACACACACACAGATATGGTCTTTGAAATTTGAATATTTAACATTTGTACAAATAGTACTTATTCTAGAATTGAAGTTGAAATGTGGAGTTTTTTTATCTGTAAAAATACACAGATCAAAAATACAAACTGAATAGTTTATCTCTCTTCTGCATCAGCCTGCCATGTTATTAAATAGATAATTATCTCTTACTCATTGATTATTAAATCAAATGAAGGATATATACATAGGAAGAAAGAAATGGATACTTAGGTAATTTTATTTAGCAGAAAATATTTCTAATATTATTGAAAAGGTGTTTTCCAATTCTTTCTGTGGTACATGTAACACTTGTCCTTAATAAAGTCATTCTAGGTAATGAGTATTTTAAAATCACTATGTGTATTATCTAGAAAAGATAAGTGTTAATCACATTTTCTAACTCATTCTCATTAGTTATTCCTTAAGAAATGAAGTGTGTGTGTCTATGTGTCTTTAACTCTACTAGGAGTGGAAAAGGAAAAAAATATATATATATAATATTGTTTTTCACAGGATAATCGGGAATGGAGAATCTAGACCATAAATTATAGGTTATTAAAAGCATGATACACCAAGAGAAAATGTAGATAACTTCATTAAGAAGATAGTAAATGGCAGCGTGGGAAGTTAAGTGGGAAACAGGATGGGCAGACACAGAGGATAGGTAAGGACTCAGGGTGTTGAAATTGCCACTGTCTTAATTTTTCATTCTTTATTAGAAGAATAATTATTTCTAAGAGAAAAAAATCAATATTGAAATAATCTTAAAATGTTGTATTAATCCTCTTGATTGCTATTTTAATTGCTTTTATTTTATTTCTGGCGTAAAATTAACAAAATACAGAAAACATTCTAACTTTACATGGGTTAAATTTTTAGTTGCCCTCTGAAGTTCACATGTGTTATGGTTGATTCACTGTGCCAACTTGGAAAGTTTAGAGATTTCAGTGACTCAGCAGAGAGCTGGAATCCTGACCTTGTAGGCAAGGGGAGGACATGGAGATGGTGTGAGTGCTACCCCTGCTTCAGCGTGGGTACTCTGCTTCCAAAATAGGGGAGGAGCTTGTTTTGTCCTGTTTTTCTCTTTTGCTTTTGCTGGTTTCTGCCACCTAAAAAGTTACCCCCTCACCGTGCCACTGTGCCTTGGAGCCAGACGATTATGGACTGAAGCCTCCACAACCATAAGCTGACTAAACCTCTCTTAACTTTGAGTGCCAGGTATGATGCTCAGCATGAGAGAAAATTTACTAAGATAATATGTTTAAGGACACGTCAGTGTCTTTGAGTGAGCAAATTCCTTAGTCATGAATTTTTGAGAGTTTTTTTCTAAGAATTTCAGTTTTCTCAGTGTTTCTTTATAGCCTTTGGGTTTGAATTCTGTCCCTGAAGTTAATATGTAGTCTAGGAACAAGCTATGTAAGTTATCTTTTCAGTCCACTAAATTTGTTTTCTCTCTCAGCTATGCTTCCTGACTGTTCTATGTACCTCCAAAAGGAACAGAAGATAAACACATTTCCAAAATTCAGCTATCAGCTATTCCAAAATGATGGCTGAACCAACGTCTAGCACTCACCTTCTCTTTGCCGCATAGGAAAAAGCAGCCTCTGGATAGTTGCAGTTTAAGATGAGTGATCATGGAGAATGTTAAAGCTCACAGGGGACAGAGGGAAACTTGTAGATGCACCAACCCGGGGCAGCAACCCTGAAGAGCGGAGCATCTGGGAAACACCATCGAGGCTGCCGTGCTAGAGTAGTGACTTCTCTTGTGTAGAGGAAGGAATTAACAGGAGAGTCCTTACAAGTGCCATCAGTACAGAAGATCACATTTTTAGCTACTAGAAAGTTACAGTAATGAGAAAGTGGAAGGACAGTAAAAGGACCAAATTACAGTTTCACAACAGCTTTGTTTTTAAGAAGAAACTCACTTTGCGTCTCCATAATGTACCCTAAAGCTCAGGTTCCTGTGACCAGACGTCATCATCACACAACAAAGTGATACCCCAGAGCACACCGACACCCCCAGGGATCCCATTAGATGAAAACCACTTTCCAAAGTTCCATTTACAAAGGCCCATCCATAGACTTGGCAGTGAAAAATGATCTACTAGATGTGCGAATTTCAGCAGATGAGCATAGAAATCTGAAAAAGGCAAGTTGTAATAAAACTTCTAGAGAATAGAATAAGTATCTAACAACAGAGCGCAAAGAAAGTGATTCTTATCCAGTTGTGGGTGCAGTCCGGTTATCTCAGATCTTCAGGAGGCTGAGGCAACAGGATTCCAGTTATGAGCTCAGACAGCCAATGTACTGACTTACAGAGATCCTGTGTCAAAATAAAACAAAATATAATAAAAATAAAAAGCTGGAAATGCAGTTGAATCCTGAGTTCCATGAAAAAGAAAAGAGAGCAAGAGAGGAAGAAGAGAGAGAGAGATAGACAGAGAGAGAGAGAAACAGAGAGAGAGAGAGAGACAGAGAGAGAGAGAGAGAGAGGCAGAGAGAGAGAGAGAGAGAGAGAGAGAGAGAGAGAGAGAGAGAGAATGATACTGGTTTAAATGACTGACGATGAATTGTAGAGAAGGAAAGAAGGCCTGGAGGTGTATCTCAGTGACTATGCTTGTTTACAAAAGGCCCTTGGTTTGATCCACAGCAAGGAAAATGTACAAAACCGAAAAGTTTTATTAGAAAGAAGCTCAAGGAAATTGAACAGAATAAAGACAGGCAGTTAAAACAAGGAACACAATATATTAATATAAAGGAGAAAATCAAAAGAGAGAGACAATTTCAGAAAGATCTGAAAAAAAATATTGAAAAGGAAAAGCCCTATATGTTAAATAGAAACATATAGTTAAAAGAGTCCTTAAAAAGTAGATCAGAGGCCGGGGATATAGCTCAGTGCGACAGTGCCTGCCTGACAAGCACAAGGTCCTGTGTTCGATTTCTAGTACAAAAAAAAAAAAAAAAAGCGTAAAAAAAAAGTAGATCAAATGAAGAAAACAGAATATGGATTTGAAAATAAATATCTTGAAATATCCAGTAAGTTAACAAAGCCTTTAAAAGTTTTGGTTCACAATTACATGAACAAATACTTGGATTTTTATAGTAGCTGAAGATTAAAAAAAAAGAGAAGACCCTGAAAACACATTCAGTAAAATAATATCTGAAATATCCTTAGTTAACAGAAAATTGTGGCCATCTAGTCCCAAGTTCATAGCAAACAAAAGAAATCAGAAAAGATCCATTGACATATTGTAGTCTAATTGTTAAAAACACAACAAAGATAAGTCTAAAACTTGCAAGAAAAACATAAACATTTAAAGCAGTCTTCATTAAGCTAAAAACAGATTTTTTTGATACTAATCTTTTAGGACAGAAGGATGTGGAATATCATACTTCAAGTCATGGGAGAAAAAGTTCATAAAGATACTGTGCCCAGTAAAGCTCTCCATAAGAAACAAAGGAAAACCAAAATTGTTTAATGATAAGCAAAAATTGGGAGATCAATTACTACTAGACAGGTTTTAGAAAAATAATTTAATATAGTCATATATTAAAGCAAAAGAAAAACAACCATAGACATTGAAACACAAGAAAGCATAAAATTCATTGGTAGATACATGAAAGAGACATGAAAATGAACTAAAAGTTACCAGTACCATTATCTACAAAGCCATGAACATGAGAAATAAGAGGAAAAACAGAAAAAATAATATACAAAACTTAAGACAATTAACGAAATGAAATAAGCCCTTATATATACATAATAACCTTACATTTAAGTAGTCAAAATTCTCCAACCAAAATGTAGACACTGGCCGAGTGGATGCAAAACAGGTCTCAATTATCTACTATATTCCAGACTCTCACTTCACAATAAAAACAAAATTTAAAATAAACGTACAAAAAAGATATAGAATAAAAGAGAAAACAAAGGAAGGAAGAATAACTGTTCTTACATCGGAAGAATATATATTTAGATACAAAAAGTATAAAATGATACAAAAATTATAAGATGCACAGGGTTTCAATTCGACAAAAATGTAACAGTTATAAATATGTATGTACCTTAGTGCCAAGGAGTTTGATTTTACAAGATCTAAAAGGAAAAGAGAAAGAGAATTTAATATCCTGGAAGAATTAATACCACAATTCCATCAATAGTTGATTCAAAAGAAAAAATCAGTTAAAAATTATATTATAGCTCAAATAGACTTAATATTTACATCCAACGACTACAGAGTATAAACTTTTTCTTAGCATATGACACACTCTTTAAAATAGAAATATATTAGACCAAAAACCAAAAATCAAAAGAAATCAAAATCATGGAATAAAACTGGAAGTAACAACAAAAAACACTTCTTGGAAATTACACACATCAGTGGAGATCTCACCAAAATAAGGTCACTGAATACATCAAAACAAAAAATTGAAGGAAAAGCTAGAGATGAAGGGAGGATGAAGGGAGAGGAGAAAAAGATAAGTAAACATCATTAAGATGTGTTGCATAGATGTGCTAACACTCCAAGATGAACATAATCATTATGTTTCACAAATATATATAATAATTTTTTTAGAAATTTAAATTTTGGGGAGCAAATGTAATAAAAACACAGTAAACAAAATTTATGGGCTGTTGTAAAAGCAGTACTAACATGAAACATAATATTGAACGCCTAAAACAAAATAAAATTAAGATTTAATATAATACTACTTAATGATTTTGAATGATGCAAAGATAATTCAAACCTAAAATTGGCAAAACCAAAACACTAACAAATATCAGAGAACAAGTTATGAAGTAGAGACTAAAATACTTTTTTAAAGATAAATAAAATTGTTTTCCATAAAAGATAAATGAAATTAGTAAACCTTTAGTTAGACTAAAAAGCAAGTTGAATAATAAAATTACATATGTAAAATAATACATTATAGTTGATAAAAAAGTTATTACAAATGATTCCTATTTGCTAACAAATTTGAAAATCCAGGAGAAATGTATTTTTTGACATATACAATTGAAACAAAATTGAAAAATGACAACAGCAAATTTAAAGAGATGAGTAGTGAGAATAAAACAGTATTAGTGTAACAGCAAAGTAAAATCTAGGATCAGGTAGCCACACAGCTGAGTTCTATCGAATATTTATGGAAGAACTAACATGATTTCAAAGTAACCCCAAAAACCACATGGAGAAGAACATTCCAAAACTGATTCTACTCGGTTGGAATTATGTTCATACTCAAATAAAAAAAAATACAGAACAAAAACAGAAAAATATTGGGCAAATCCCTTATGAATGAAGATAAAATTTCCCAACACAATAGCAACGAAGTGGCCCCAATAGCACAAAAATTTATTCACCTGATCAATTTGGATTTACTTGAGTAATACTGTACAAGAATGACTCAGTGTATAAAAATCAATGCATGTGACAAGTCACATCAAAAAATATGTAACATTCCTATGTTATATCAATATGCACAGGAAAAAGCCTTTTGATAAAATTCAACATCCCTAGATAAAAGCTCTAAAATATAGAACATGTTATGACTTGTATCTAAATGTCTCCCAAAAGCCTTATGCACGCAAGGGTTGGCCTTCTCAGAGTTACCTGGACCAAGGGGTGATCCTAGGCTTGAGGGTGCCCCGCCCAGGTGTGGGTGGTACCCCACAAAGGTGGGCAGCCTGGATGGAGCATGTTGTAAAGGATGAATTGCTTCCCGGCTGTCGCTGCCTTCCGCCTGCCCCGCCATGCACAGACACTCTGTCCTTAAGGGCCTCTGCAGGGCCGCCCTTCCTGGGAGCTAGCTGACTACGGACCAGAACTTCTATGAACTGGGAGCTGATAACGCTTTCCTCCCTTAATTTATGAGTGTTGAGTGTTTTATTTCAGCAACAAGGAAAGAAACTAAGACAAAATGCATGTACCTCAACACAATTAATGTTGTATACAACTAAACCACAGTCAACACGCTAATGAATAGAGAACAGTTGAAAGCATAAGCCCTGGAACAACAGCAGAATATTCTCACTCTTAAGGCAGAATTAGAAATTTTAGCCAGAGTAATTAGGCAAGAAAAAGACAACGGGAATATGAATAGGAAGCCAAATCGTTCCTGTTTAAAGGTGATATGGTACTATAGAGAGAAAAATCTCCATCAAAGGACTATTCGGAATTGTGACCAAATTTATAGTGATATATAAAATGAGTAGGACTTTTATACAATCTTGAGATTTTATACAGTGAAGGAAGATAAATTTAAAGAAACAGGAAAAGCCATTTACAATGAATATTTAAATTACCTATAAAAGAAATGAAAAACTTCAAGCAATGGAAAGACTTTACAAATAAAAGTAATGGCCAAAAGAAACTAGAGCTGTTATAAGGGACGTACTACAGAGCCATCACAAAAAAAAGCAGGTACCAGAATAAAAGCAGATACACAGGTAGATAAAAGAATCCAGATGATACAAGTTAACCCAATGACCAATGAATTCTCCATAAAGGTGCTAAAACACACAGTTGAGAAAGATACCCTCCTAATTACTAGTGCTGTCAAAACTGAATACCCCCACACACAAGATTGACATTTGACTGTATCTTACATGCTATGTGGAAATCAACTCAAAATAGAGCAAAGACAGAACTGTCAGGTAAAAGTCTAATTAAAAAAGTGGAAAATACTTTGAGATAATGATATATGCAACTTTTTACAGGAGCACATAAGCACAGGAAACAAAATAAAAATAGACTAAAAGTTTCTGCACAGCATAGGAAAAACTAAGTGAAGAAACAAACTAGAAATTGGGAGAAGATAACTCTTCATCTGGTAGAAGATTAATATCTAGAATATAAAAGACACACAAAATGCTTAAGAGAAACAAAGAGTAATCTTATTAAAAATGGACAAATGATGTAAATAGGAATCAAAAACTGAGATCTACAGATTGCCGATAAATATATTAAACTCACTCTCAATATCATTAACCACTGTGCATGATAAAAAAACATCATCTCACCTCAGACTGGATATTAAACATATAATTGAATGAGTGAGTAAATAAATAAAATTAAAATAAATGCATGTGAGGATGTAAAAAGAAACTGATTAACAGTGGAAGAGTAGAGTAATGCACTATAATCAGTTAAATTAATGCAATCAGAAAACAATATGGAAATTCCTCAAAAGCCTACAATTAGATCCCTCATCTGACCCCTGTGTCTCTCTTTGGGTTGTCTATCCATGATGCTACAGCAAGAGTTTTGCCAGGGAATAGATTTAAAACAAAACCGAAAACTTTATAAGATTATCTTACAATATTCACCCACAAAGTTAAATATAGAAGAGTACAAAGTTCTTTCCATGCACTAGAGACCTGCAGACTCCAACAGAAGGCTTAAAGTAGATGACAATGTCTCATGCAGGTGCATATTAAAGATCTGAACTGCGAGGCCCAAAGGCAAGTGGTGGACTAGAAAGTCTACACTGGCAGGGTTAAGGCTCTGTCCAGAAGGCTAAGGGATCTGCACTGGAGCCAGGAATTGACAGTCAAGACAGTGGTGAAGGCCACAGTCCCCCTAAGGAACCAGCAAGGACTGGAGCTTAACAATGAGAACTGCAGAGTTCTTAGCAGGAAAACCAGCCGCAACAACGTGTCTGCAAATCAGCAACACGGCCCCCTCCCATTCTCCTTTTATACCATTGTCCACAGTCCTCAGGTGGGTCTTCCACCCCAGGATCATGCTGACTCGATCCACCTGGCCAGTACCACCCAAGCTGACCATTAAGTCATCCACCACACTTAGGGAATGAACAGCTTTCCTGAAAATTACCCAGCAGGCTCATACTTATAGCTCACAGTAGCTATCATATAGAATCAGCCTAGGTAGCCATCAGGAAATGAACAGATAAGGAAAGTATCTGTGTATATACACAATGAAACATTCATCCATAGAAGTAATGGGAATCGGAGAATACTGATTTGAAATAAACCAGACATTGGAAGACAAGTACTAGCATATTATTTCTCATATAAAATGTTGTTAATATTCGTTTACTAAAAATAAAATTTAGCAAGTGTTTTTGAGAATTCAGATACTTCAATTTTAGAGAACACTGAAAATGCTAGACAATACTGAAAGCCAGCTGTATTTACCTTAAACCTGTTTATATTCTATCAACTCCATGAAGTTGTGTTTCTGTCTCTATCATTTTGCTCAAATGATTGAGTGAATTTCTGTACTTCCTGATATTTTCTTTATGCCTTTATATTGTGATATACTTCTGCATAAAGTTACTGATACATATTATCAGAGAAATTGTGATTTCTAAAATTTAGTTTTAAATAATTGTGTTGATTAGTGTAAGACATGACTGTGCTAGGTATAGGAGATTAAGTTTTTGGCAAACTTGTGTTTAGTTCCTGTAGACCCTAACCTGACATTGCTTTGACAAACCAAACAAGTTATAAAGATGTGTAACTGCTAATTTAGGAACAAATCAGAAAGACTTTCTGCTTGTAGGAAGTTACTTTCATAAGTGAAATATGATTCTAATATATTTTGCTTAATTACTAATTCAAAGACAGCATAATATGTCTTTGTTCAAATTACAATAACCAATGTTTAGTGATACTTCCATTTAAAAAACATATTTATTTCATATAAATTAAACTTCTTTGACTATTCAAAATTCATGTAAATTACTTTTTACTTTTTCAAAGGAATAGAATTTAGTTATTTACCAATTTATTAAAATAATTTCAGAAATGCAAATGAATTATATATAATTAGGCATTCTCTCTTCCAGATGAAGTAGTACAATCAGCAGCATACGTTTAGACACTAACTACAAGCAAAAATTCTAGAAAAAATTACTTTTCTTTTATTAACTCTAAAATAATTAGAGACTGAGGAAGACAGTATCCAGAGATCAGGAGGGCAAATTGTGAGAAGAGGTTTTGTTTTCATTTTTTTTATTATAAAAGTGATTTTTGAACCAAGGAAACTACTGTGTATGAATAACCATTAAATCACAAAATTTTATTAAATCTCACAAAACTTTTACCTAAGAAACTCTGTTCTGCTGTCTCAGATGGAAACCCCATTCTTTCTAGGCAGTGCTCAGATAATAGGCCCTGATCTCTTTCTGAGAAAGTCTGCAAGATGGGCAGAGAGAGGTTGTCATCATTCCACATGACCTGCTGCAAGACAAACACCTTCGACACTGCTGATCTCTCTTAATTTGAGAATACTGGAGAATGTGCAAGCAGCACAATGAAAATCACTTGGTGGCACTGCCACCAAGCCTGGTAATCCTTGTGGACTAGGCTTCCGATATGATTTTTCTAGCTATCTGCCCCAGAATTTCAAAATGTCCCATAATTCAATATATTCTGCTAGTTCTTAATTCTTTATAGTTCCTCCAACATGAGTACAAAGTTTCCATAACCTAATGCTCACAAAGATAGAGTACAAGGACAAAATCTTACACAAATTTTAAACTTGGTCTCTAACTCTCGCTTTGTCAAGACAGAAATTCCAGCACAATATTTATTTTGTCTGTTTAACAGTCATTTGATGAATGCTCTCTTATGGTTCGTTTTTAAAGTTTTACCTAGTTAGAGAAATAGTTTTTGGTCAAAAGTACCTTTTAAGATGTGATGTTTATCTCTATATAGATACAAAGTAGTACATGTTTATATAAGTATTCTAAGACAAATTTACTTTTCAAACATTGTAATTTATTTTGCCACATATCTCGCACAAAAATAGAAACAATAACATGTATGTAATACTGAGATTTGCTTTATTAGTGTTTTATCTTACCATCAATATACAGTTATAAAACCAGCTGGTTAAATGCAGCTCAAATTCTTTATTGTCTATTTTACTAGATTAATATTCTTCATGACACTGCATAGAGATTTTGGACTCAAATGTTTGTACTCTATTGCAAAAGCTTGCATCACATTTTTCATTAAAATTTCACCTTTGGGTATCGCTCTATTTCACAAAAATGACTACTAGCATTTTAAAAAAACATTGCCATTCTGTTCTTATTTACTAATCCTTTAATCCTCAAATCTTCTTCATGTCTCATGTGTTTTTCTGATATCTCTTTATAAAATCTTTATAAAATCTAATGCCCTCTCTGTAGAGAGAGGTCAACGATCTCCAAGTGAGAACTTGACTCTTTTTATTCACTTTATAAACTACTCAGTGCATTATGATTGTGTTTTCTCTCTGCAGTAGGTCAGTATTTTGGAAAATGAAATATGTTTTTGTTTCCATTATTAGTGCTTATTCTCCAGTAAGATTTAAAATAATATAGAGAGGAAATATTAAAAGCAATTTGATAGAAATAGCAATTGAAAGGAGAAAAAAAAACCTCATTTTACTTTGAGGAGTTAAACAAGTATTTGCATTGTAAAAGGAAAGCTCATGTCTTTCTAGGCAGTGGAAGTTTTGGAGACTAAGTGAGAATAAAATGAACAATATCTGCAAAGGTGTGTGTATTTGTGTGTGCGTGTGTTTCCTTTTTATCAGTACTAGGGATTGAACTCACGACTGCTTGCTTGCAAGAAGGCGCTTATGCCGCTGAGCTAAATCCCCTGCCCTTATGTAATGGATTTCTGTTTCCATTTGAAATTTGGATGCTTCATCCTTATTAAATAACTTTCTCCACGTCATCACCCTTCAGTCCTTTCCACCCATCCTGCTTGTTGTGGTAAGGAAGCAATTTAAACACTGAATATATTAGCTCTGTTTTTTGATTTATCTCTTCACTGTGCATTGTTGAATCCCTTTAACAAGTTTATCTCCTTATAGATCTCACTAATTGCCAACATACTGGGAGCAGTGTTTATCCACTTCCTGTGATTCAAAGAATGACACAGCTAGATTCAAAGATTCCCTTTAATCATTCATATAACATTCATTTCTCTCAATTTTAGGCTGATAGAAATATATGTGTTTTCTCTTTTCCCAAAGTAAGCTTTTATTTAGTCTCTGATCCTTAAACAATTTAGTGCTGTGCCAAACTTTTTTTTTTTTTTTTAATTTTAAAGGAATAAGAGCTGGCATTGAATATAATGGAATGGGCAACACTGTCATACAAATAAAGTGTTTAAATGTAAAAATAAAACCTATCTGGCAATTGCCAGTATCAACAGAAAAGAATCACAAGAGTACAGGACAAACTCCTCGAAAGACAAAACTAAAAAGGGATGTTGACACTTTCATCTGCAATATATTTCTCTCTAGAGTGGGGCAGCTCTAGGCAAAGATTTAAATGTTGGCTCCAGCAGTAATTTTTGCTATGGAATGTCTCCAGGGAATCTGTGACTGAGATCCAAATTCAAGCCCATTGTAATCTTCTTGCAGGATGCAACATATGGAGCAGCAGATTTGTGCAGGGTGGTGGTGTACAGATGTAGATTGATGGTGACGCTGCACCCTGAAGCTGAAGATAGCATCCAGGCATGCTATCTTGGTTTGAAAAAAGGAGGTTTCATCCTTGGTTTGAAAAAAGGAGGAAAAAAAAATATTCAATTTGATAGAATAAATGTGCCTGGAAAAAACAATATTGAAACACTTAATGATCAAACAGAACTGGAAATGAAATTAGGCAAAGACACGGGTTGATAACAGAAATCACTTAGTATGTGTCTAGAATGGGATGTAGTACATGAGCATGTGACTGCAATATCGAATATCGACTGCAATATTGACTGCAATACTTGAGAACTTACTCATAGTATCTACCTCATTGGACGCATGATGGTAATGAGTTAGAGGACATAATGGGAAAGTACTCATGAAAGAAGAGAGGTGGTTTTCAAAGTCCTTTAAAATAACGAGAAGGTATTTGACAAAGCACTGGAAATGTGCAGAAATGTATGCAAAACTGCTTACATTTATGTAATTAAAATAATGAGTAGAAATCATTTCAACGGGGCAAAATTTGCTCATGAGGTCAACTTCAAAATCAGAGGGGTTGGATTCGATAATTTCATACATTTCTAAAGAGCAAGTCAGAAATTTGTCATTTGAAAACAAGTTTTAGTTTAGTTTTAGTTTGAAAACAAGTTTTAGGTTTGTCAACAACCCTATGTCCTCAACTTCTCCAAAAATCGAATTAGAGACAGAAGAAAGGTGGTAGTTAAATCACTCAGAAGCAAAATACTGAAATTTTCATTTTCTTTCCTAATCATTATTCATTCATTCACTGAGCAAATATTTGCATAAAAACTGTAAACCAATTGAGAGTAATCATTATTTTGTTCCTTACATATCAAGGCAAATTATAGTGCCCTCCATTTTTTATTTTGCTTTAAAATTAAACATTCATAATAGTGTTATCTTCCCCTTAAGAATACCAAAGGATGCACTGTAAGTTCAAAAGGTATTATTAAGGTTGAAAACTAATTTTGTTTTTAATTTGTTTGGTTTCAGCAGGAATTATTTTCAGGTTGATCTAATTCTGGCATTGAATTGGCTTTAAATTTTAGTGTTAACTATGGTCATTTAATTAAACATATTAAATGTATATTCATTGAGGTTGCATTGCCTGGAGACTAATTTGCCACATACTTAGATACAAAGATGTGCAGAATAAGAAATTTTGCTAAATATAAAATATTAACAACAAAAATATTTGTGTAAAATATTAGAAAAATATATGCCAAGAAGGCTTTTATTTTTTAAATTACGAAACCAATATAAATAAAAATACATTTTTCATGTCTAAAACGTGTTATGGATAAATTTTTAAACTAACCAGTGATAAAATAATTTACAGGTTAAAAATCTACATAAATTAAGAAAAGGACTATTAGTAAAATTTTAATGTGCTATATATTTTTCCAGTGGTAATTTATCAGGTAACCACATACCCAAATTATTTTGATTTGTTTTTCCAGAGTATTTTATAATTCAAATCATCTTTACATTAATATAATATATACATAGGCTATCATTCAAATTTTCTTGTTTATCACTGAACACATATATCTAAATCTAATAACTATATTCAGTAATCATTGAAAAATCTATTTTATTCATTAGATATATTACTATGATTTTTAGAAGTGAGGAATGATGTTGGGGATGTTATTTAAATATATATATATATATTATAGAATTACTTATATAATATTTTATAAAAATGTATATAATATTTTAGATTTCAATCATATACATCATGTAATCATATAATACATACTATTAATCATTTAATCATATATACTTTACTCTTATTGTTTATATAATCTTTGTATAAGTTTATATATATTTTATCTTTTGTTTGAGATAAGCTCCCACTGTATATTTCAGGCTGGAGCCGAGCTTACTGTGCAGCCTAGACTGGCCTCAAAATTATGGAGCTCCTCCTTCCTCAGCCTCCCAAGAGCTGGGATTACGGTTGTGCATCACCAGGTCGCCTGAACCTACTATTTTAAAGGATTTACTGTGATGAGGACTATGTTTATTTATGCTTAAAACAAAGCAGACCAGGTAAACATAGTGTTGGATGTCAGGAATCAAGGAAAAGACAGACAACTTATATGTTTATTTATGTTTTTTCTTCTTTATTGGTACCGGGGATTGAACTCACGACTGCCTGCTTACAAGGCAGGTGCTTATGCCCCTGAGCTAAACCCCAGCCCCCAAGACAGACAATTTAAAAGGGAGTTTTGGGAAAGTTTACTGAGCCCATGAATCTTGACTGCCACACGTCCATGAATCAAATGAAATGGTAAAGGGTGTTCAAGGATCGAGAAAGAGCCACATTACATACTGAGTTTAGATGGGCAAAAGACTGTGATGGAAAGACATGCTCATGTTTTCAGCCACATGGTAAGATTTTATTTATATTTTTAATTCACCTTCTGTGGCCTATTACGGTTTGGGCACCAAGGACTGATAGTGACTTGGATTAAGTTGGAAGCATTGGAAATGAGGGAAAATGTCATCTGAGCTTCAAACACAAGTGGATTGTAACGAGAATGGCATACACAGTTAAAAACAAAAGTAGAATTGGAGAATGGGGGATAAACCGACTTTCACAGGCTGCTAAAAATTGTGATTTCATTACTGAATAAAGAAAATAATGGGGAAAACCAACACGGGGTAAAAACTAATGTGCTTCTAATGAAATGATGTTATATTTGAAATGACTGACTGTATTGCAATTTTTGTATTTATTAGCAGATTCGTGCAGTACATGGATTTTATAATTATCTTGGAGAGCTGATTCATGTACATAGCACAGCTTGTTGATTTTTAACATCCTGCCCTCCCCTCTCGCACCCCTCTTCTGATTTCTCTTTTACCCCTTTTCATTCTTGTTGATGTTACTAGTCTTAGTTCATGTTTATGGCCCAGAATTTCCATATTCATGAAGGTTACTAGGATCTTGTGCACTGACTGACTTTCCTGTACCTAATTCCCCATCCCTGCCCCTTGCCCCTTGCTTTTGGTCTCCTGAACCCCTTCCCATAGGCAAGAGATCTATCTCTGTGTTTCCTTCTACTCTTCCTTCAGTTTCCAATTAGCTTGTACTTCGCCTTACTCATTTAAGACATGCCTTACAGTACTCCGCATTGTGTGTCCGATTTATTCCACTGAACATTACATTTTACAAGTGCATTCATTTTCCTTCAAAGGTCTTATATTGATCCTTTTTACAAGCAAATGGCATCCCATTATAGATAGACACCACACTTTCTCCAGCTGTCTGTTGATGAGTACAGAGCCTGCTTCCAGGAGCTATTATGAATTGTGCTGCTATAAACACTAATGTGCATGTATCATCATAGTATGCTATCTTAAGCTCTTTGGAGAAGATATAGAAGAGAGGAATAGCTGGGTCACATTTAATTTCTAATTTTAGCTTTTTAACAAATCTCCATATTTGGGCTAGGGATTTAACTCAGTAGTGCAGCACCTGCCTAGCAAGCCTGAGGTCCTGAGGTCAATTCCCAGTACCCTCCCTCCCCCACAAAAAAAAAAAAAAAAAAAAAGGAATCTCCATACCGATTTCCATAATAGTCACACAAATGTATATTTTCACCAACATGTAGGACATATTCTTCTGCACCACACATAGGCAAGCATTTATTTTTTGATTTCTTGATTTTTGGCATTATTTATGGAGTGAAATGAAATCTTAGCATTGTTTTAATTTGCATTTTTCTAATGGCCAGAGATGTTGAACATTTTTTCATATATTTGTTTGTCATTTGTACCACTTCTCTGTAAATCATCTGTTCATTTCACTTGGCCATTTCTTGACTGCATCTTTAATTTTAGGTGTTCTAATTTTGAGTTCTTTATAAATTCTAGATATTAGTCTTCCATCTGAGGAGTCACTGGTAAACTTTTTCCCCATTCTGCAGACTGTCTCTTCACTCTAACATCAATTCTTTCACATTTTAAAAAGAAAGAAAACACTAAAAAATGATACAGAATTTCAGACATGCAAAATTGATCGAACAATATAAGCATGAACTATTCCTTTCAAATAACCACAAGATATTAGTAGCATAACTGTTTTAGCTATCTCATGTATTACATTTATATATTTTTTTCTTTTCCTTTCTTCTTTTCTCCTATCTGCCATCCTAGTTGTTCTTTCCTCTGAGCAGTGAGTTTCCCTTTCACAATATCTACCATAGATTTTGGATTTTATTTACTCTCTATTTCTTATACTAGAGAGAAAATACAATGTTTATTCATGCAAGTCTGAGTTATTTCACTTATGAGTAGTTTCAAGTTTCATTCTTTTACTTATAAAAGCCTCGAGTGTATCATTATTTGTAGCTGAGTAGTACTCCATTACATAAAAATACTAGGCCTTTTTTATCTTCTTTGCTTGATGGGCATTTGGGTTGTCTCTAAAATATAGGTATTTCAAATTCTGCTCTTATAAACTTGGGTGCACATTTTCAGTTCTTCTGGGAAAATACTCAGAAGGAGCATAATAGGGTTGAATAAGAATTCTAATCCTAGTTTTTTGAAGAATCCTCACATTGACTTTCACAGTGGTTGTACTAATCTACATTCCAGAAACAATCATATTTTCCCCTGAGCCTTGCTAGAATTTGTTATTGGTTGATTTCTTGATGACAGCTACTCTTTTTGGGGTGAAAGAATCTCTGTGTAGTTTAATTTGCTTCTCTGAGTGACCAATGACGTTGAACATTATATATATATTTGTGTTTCTTCATCTGAGAAGTGTGTATTCATCTCAGATGCTCATTTTTTATTGGGTCTTTGATTTGGGGGGATCTGATTTTTTTCATTTCTTCACATGTTCTAGATAGAAGCCCTTTGTCTGAGGGGAAATTGACTAATATTTTTTTCCCATTCTGTGGGTTTTCTTTTCACTCTGTTGGTGATTTAATTTTGATGTGCAAAAGTATTTAATGAGATCCCAGTTGATTCTTTGAAGTACTTCCCATGGAGTCTGACTTTTCTAACACTTATTTTTTTGCTATGGGAGCTTTTTAGTCTGATATAATGCAGTACCATTTTTTGAATCTTGCTTTTATTTCTTATTGTTCTATTTAGAAAACCCTTTTGGCACTTATGCAATCAAGTATTTTCCCTCATTTATTTTCCACTGTATTAAATGTTTCCATTTTAATGCTTAAATCTTCAATCCATTTTGATTTTAATTTGGTACACAATGGGAGATATGAGTCTAGTTTCAGTCTTTCTCAAACAGTCACCCAGTTTTCCCAGCACCACTTGTGAAACAGGCTATTTTTCCTCCATCTTGTACTTTGGATTACTTTGTCAAAGTCAAATAACTGAGTGTTACTAGAGTTATTTGTGCATCCTCTTCCCTGTACCATTGAACAAGTTTTTGATTTTGTTCTAGTACCATGCAATTTTTAACATTCTTGTAGTATAGTTTAAAGTCAGACATTATAAGGACTTTGCTTTGTTCTTGTTGCCCAAGATTGCTTTTGCCGTTCTGGATCCATTTGAATTTTATAATTGTTTTCTCTGAATCTGTAAAGTATGCTCTTGATATTTTGATTGAGACCACATTGTATCTGTATAATAGTTTTGATAATATGGTCATTCTGTCAATATTAGTTCTGTCTCTATAGAAGCAGGAGATATCTTTGCATTTTCTGATGTTTTCCTCAATCTCCTTTTTCAGAGTAGTGTAGTTTTCTTTGCACAGGCCTTTCATTTCCTTTGTTAGATTGCAGGACTGGGAGTACAGATTTAGGAACACTAGCGGTCACAGAACTGTGTACCACTGTTTAAGGACAACACTTAGGAACCTCAGACCCAGTAAAGTTTTATAGTTTCCACTTAGATACACCTCCAGTGCCACAGGAATCTGTTTAGCACAGTACAAAAATACAGTCAAGAGGAGAGGAAGCCTAATGTTCCTAAAGGTGAAGTTCAATCAGTGGTCTACAGTGGAGGTGCATAGCCTTCCACCCTAGCAGGCAAATAATTTTGAAAGCATTCTGAGTGTGCATCTCTGGGGACTCATACCAACTAAACTTTGCTGTCAAAAGTGGTTAATTTTATGCATATATTTGGTTAGGCCACAGGACTTAGATGCCTGATGTAACTTGATTCTAAGTTTTCCATGGAGGTGTTTTTAAATGACATTAACATTTATATTAGTAGTCCTTGAGTAGAACAGATTATGTTACAATAAACTGAAAGATCTTGAAGAAAAAAACATGACCCAGGTTTGCAGAAGAGGTACTACCATGACAATCGAGCAGTATCAGCTCTGCCCTAAAGAATATGGACTACATTAAGAGGAAGAATGTGCACATAGATTTATGAATCCTGACTTTTGGATAATTCTGACCAAAACAGATTTTTGATACTAAGAGTTCTTCAGAAACATGACAGTGAGTTTTTCTGAGTTGATTCTGAGGTTTCTAGAATTGTATTTTAAAATAGCGTTACTCTATTTTCAGGAACAAAGAAAGGATTTAGCATGATATAGCATTAGATTTGTGCAAAATATCCCCAATGGACATTTCTGTTTAAATACGTGACGGGTGCAAGGATCTTGATACCCAGGTAAATATTTGTAAAATTTTATCAAAAAAATCAAAGGATTTTAGCTTCACTTGTGAAACAGGAACAGTATTTCTGTATCAGAGAGTTTTTATGAGCATTAAATAAATAAATAAATGAGATAATGCTTCCAGAACATCTAGTAGAATATAGATGCACAGGCCTTTCATTTGACAAGTAATATTACATACAGTATTACCAAAGCTGTCACCATGGCTTATTGATTGATTCTCATGTTTTACATACTGTTATCACTTAGACATCACATATGATTGACTTAACACTGTTTTAGTCATGGGGTTTCAGTGATGAGAATAACTTCAAATTCTCAGCATCTTTGTTGGGTAAAAGAAGGACTATAAGAAACTTTGAAATGCTGTGTGTAATGCTGTATTTAAATGCTTTATTTAAAAAGAACATTACTAAATGGATTTCTTGTGAGAGAAAATAAAAGGCTTGACCTGGTTGGAGTGGAGGTAATCAGTGAGAAAGAAATGAATATGAAACTGAAAACTGATGGCTGAGTAGTTACCGAGATCAGAGGTGCTGCATACTGAGTTTATATGAGAATGCTTCAGTTCTGAAAGATTGAAATAGGGATTAACAAATCACCCTGCAGGACTTCATAGGGTGCCAGAGCAGTGTGACCACTTCTCAGAATCTTGAATTTTGGAAATATTTGGGCTGAATTTATTCCTAGTTCTCAGAACACAGCCTCATATTTCTTTGCTTCTTAAACAAAACCTCATACATTATCTCAAGTAGACAGAAATATTGCTCAGTGTAATAACTTAAGATCGAAACTTAAAATGCCAGATGTCCCCTACATTTTGAAATAGGCACTGATTTTATTACTCCATTTCTCCTTTAATATGTGCACCCATTTAGCAGGTCTATTACTGTTGTCCAGACCTCTCTGTCAAAATCAATTCTTCTTATATTTATTTATATAATATCTTTATATGTTTCTAAATGTTTATTAAATGTTTCATTAAATAATAGATTTGATTATGAAAAAGCATTATTTCAACTATTTTGCATACTAGTCATTATAACTTATAGAATATATGATACATA
Organism: Cavia porcellus; assembly: GCF_034190915.1. Taxonomy (NCBI): domain Eukaryota; kingdom Metazoa; phylum Chordata; class Mammalia; order Rodentia; family Caviidae; genus Cavia; species Cavia porcellus. The sequence continues at coordinate 59,547,468 of NW_026947505.1, forward strand.
AATATGAACATCACATTAACTCAACACAGAAAAATCTGATAATCTAATAGAAATAAACCTATAGCTATTTGTCTGTGAATATTGAGTTTCTTTAATGAATAAATTCGATCCCAGATTTTAGTATACTATTTCACAACAAAATAAACAAATATGTACAGAAGAAAAAAGGAAGAAAAATCTTACAACAACTTCAAAAAATATAAATGCAAAATTGAAACGCACAGGTAAACTAGAGCAGTGTAAATAAAAGTGAATGCACATGAACAGGAAACACATCGTAAAGAGATGAGGAAAACAAAGAAAAATAAATGTAGGTTGATTGTTGGATAATGGGCTGGATTGCGTTGCTGAACTTGATGCAAAAGGTAACTGACTATTTTCCAAATAATTCTGATCCTTGTCACAATGTAACATTAGGAAGCAACACAATCTCCAACCTCAGCCTTCATAAGCACTTGACTTTCCAATCACTACATTAGCATATTTTACATTTACTTGATAGAAACTTTTGCATTTCTTTTATCAAGGGAGTTTTGCATTTTTTCAGTAAGGCACAAATTATTATGAAAATTGAATTCTACTCTCTTGTGAACTGGACTTTTTATTTGCATCAGAGTAAAGCATTTTTTGAATGCTAGGCAATATTAGGATCCTTATTTTTTCATTTCCATATTTTGTCCTAAGAAGTGCATCAGCCTGCAATTTATTTCATTCTCATTTGAAGTTTGTAACATCAAAGCAACAAATGTACTCTTAGAGTTTAGTTTCTCTGTAATCTAGTGATTTGCCATCACCTTGGGCATTCAGAAGTGTGCAGCGTACGGTGCCAGGAGTGGTAGCTACATTTATGTTTGAGCAGCCCAAGCTGCCGCCTTCTTGATACTTATAAATAATAATCAGAAAAATTACTAATGCTGTTCTCAAATTACTAAGCACTATTCATGTAAAAATAATTGTCAAGTCTAGTGACTGACACAATTTTTTTTTCATAATTACCTTTTATTTCACAAGCATTGATTAGATAAGTTACAAAATAAAAATAAAAAGATCAATAAAACATTAATATAGTCAAACCATTTTAGGGAGGGAAAATTCTGACAGTGAATATCAGAAAGTTTTGTTTTCTACATATATCAGTTTAGAGTAATTGATTTTTAAACATAAATACACTGTCAAAACTTTATTACAAACAATGATTAGTTCTCATTTTCAAAAGTCATATAAACACCTGGTTTTATAGGATTTATTTATAACCTGAGAAAAATTTATTTATTTATAACCTCATTTATTTATAACCTGAGAAAAATCAATCATCAAAAATATATTCACTCCACTTTTTCTAAGAATTATCTTAAAAAATAAATAATAACAAGTACCTCAGATGTTCACATTCATAACTTTAAAATACAACAAAAATTCATATCATTATATTGTTAAATGACCTATTTATAAACATTTGTAAGTTAAATGTGATTTTAAGTTACTAATACAGCAGGGTTGATTGTCAACATTCACATAATTATGAAGTAAAAAATTTATAAATCTACGTTTACCAAAAACCAAATATTTTTATATTAAATCATACTATCCGTAATTATATACCTTTTTGCTTTAACTTCTAGTAATCTCTTGTAATTAGTAATATTGATAACAAATATCAAAAAATTAAATAGAAAAATAATTTATCTCAAAACCAATTGAAATCTGTACTAGAAATAAGTAATATTGAAATCTGTACTAGAAATAAGTGTTAATTACAATAACTACAAAATAACTCGTAATTTGTATCAAATTCTCCTAAATTACCTTCTGATTGAACTTTACTTGGGAGATAAGTTCAATATTAAATCTAAAGATAAGAGCATAGCAATGACCTTAATGACCTCTATGACTAAGGGAAATATTAGCTATACTGTACATAGAACTCATTCTAAACTTATTAACAAAATTAATGCCAGTACCATTGACTATTATGTTAAAACTAATCCAGATATACCAGTACTCTGTGTAAGTATAAAGTTATTTACACACCCACATTTGTCAAGAAACAGATGAAACGTGTTCTGCTCAAGCCTCCTTGAGCAGAGCCTTATTGTCTTCAAAATATAACTGAATAATTCTTAAAGGGTATATGAGTGATTTACTACTTAGAAAATGAAAACTGGAAAGTAAATGTGTGCTGGGTTTGGCGGATTCAGATTCTTAGTGCCTATGTAATCAGTGTATACCCTTGTTAAGAAAAGCAATTTAAAATTATTAATTAAAATTTATGAATAGATTTTGAAAGACTCTCTGTGGTCAGATACTCTGATCATCTACTTTGGGTAGGTTCACAAGTCTGCCAGTGATAGTACCTTATATTTTATTCCATAACTGACAGATTTCTCATTTGCCATATCATGTGATTGGCTCTGCTTAACTACCATTTTATAAGATATCGCAATAACATTAATAATCAGCAGCTCTTCCACACCATCCGAGTCAAACCTCTGTTCCCTGAACTGCTGTGTAGATCATGGACATCCTATTACTATGTTGATAGAGCTCTCAGATATTCAAGAATTTTCAGACAGAAACAGCATGCAATTGAGAGATTTGAGACATTTTTTTTTTACTTAAAGTTAAGATATCCCTAAAATGTAACCTGAAAAATAAATTGTAAACATAATCAAAATAATGAAGATTTTAAATTTTTTAATGTCCAAGAACTGCATGTGATAGTTTCTTGTAAAAAAAAAAAAATACTGTAAATTGCCCTTGATTTTATATGTCTCAGATTTATTGTCCTTAAAAATTTTACTAAAATGTAATATTGTATAGTTCTTTTTAAGGTCAAAAATCAAAATGGTTTTCATTATTTTTCAGGTGGGCAAATCTTAACAAAGTGATTCATCAAACTATTTTAAGTTGAAGTACATTATCACAAAGACTTTCTACTGTGGAACGTTAGGTCTGTGGGATATGTTTATTGAAGTTTGAAACCAGATTAAACTCTGCAAGGTTAAATGACAAGGTTAAGTGTCTAATTTTGCAGCCCTTTTATACCTGGTGAGTGCTAAAGCTTTCCTAATGATGGGATTAAATATGGTTTCTAGCTCCAAACAGTGGCTTGTCGCTCCCTGTAGGTTACCCTCTATATTCTACGCTTATCACAAACAGAGAGGAAATAACTTTCTGGGTCTTTTGTGAGTCTTTTAAAATGCACAGACTTTAGGGAAATCATATTTTCTTGAAGGAAATGAGGCATGACCAATCACACAAAACGTGAGAAAATCCCTGGATAGATGACCTTTGCCACATGTAAAAGAAACTGTTCAGTGGCTGAGGTTTCATGGATTTCATGCATGGAAATCAGATTTTCTGGCCACCAGTGCTGTTCAGTAAATAAATAATCCATCATTGTGTCAAACAGTTGAAACATGGAGATAGTACCCTTGCTATCTGAATGGACATTTCGAGTTAATAACTTATGTAAACTGTTTGCATGTCAGCAATTGTGGGAGAAGTGTTTAGTTTTCATGAAAATAAAACCATGTAGCTTTAGTGATGTTAACTGAATGATGAGAGCATTTGTGTGAACCTACCTATACCTGTGAACTCACCGATGTGAGGTAAAGGCAGGATGAGTGTTCCCACACAGATTCTGTGGTGTGTCACACAGTATTGTGCTAATGCCTTAGCAGGCAGTTCCAGTGACAGCATCCCATACCAACTGTGTATTGTTTCATTACAGCCAATTCGCAATAGCTTTCTTAAAATATGTACTCATGGTTCTGAGCTCTGCCTAATGTTTATATTTTAGAAACACTGCTAAATGTTATTTGAACAACGATAGTTAAAAGGAAGGGTGTTGTTTTTGCCACCTAATAATAAATTTTCTCATCATTGAAAAGTCCATATTTTTGAGGCTATATACATTTATTTTTGAAGATTAAGCTAGCTTTCCTTATTCTATTTTATTTCAATGTTTGTTTTAGCATTTATCCAGTTTCATTAACAAAATGTTCAAATTCTATACACACACGCACAGGGTTAATTTAGATCTTACTCTCCTAATGGACCACTTCAGGATTCCACTGAAGCTATCTTTCTCTTAAACAGGAAGGAATATTCAAGTATTTCAACAATGTTTCTGGTATTGAAAGCATTTATGTTGCTCTTAAGCTAACTCCTACATGTGCATTTGATATTTAAAATACTTTCTTGATAAAATGTCATGCCTGTCCCGTCCCAACAAAGAGCTTCGCCGTCCTGCATTGTGGCTCAGTTTCACAATAGCACATCGCTTACAACAGCACTTTTTGCTGTTCTGAAATACAATGAACACAACTTCAGAGACCAAGAAGAGCTCATTTCATCCTGTTAAGTTCATTTATCCATTTGAAAAAGTGCTCATGAAGTTAATCGGTTAATTAGATTTTTAAAAGGATATACATTGACTCTCCCAGAAAAGGTAAACTGAGAAAGAAAATACAAACATTTTGTTCAAAACATATTTTCATTGCAATAATTTAGGCAAAAGTTTGTATTGTGTGTTATAAGAAGAGTCAGTGCTATAATTCTTCCCTGATTTACTTGATCCTGTAAGAAATTTGCCTTTAGAAGTCTTTTGAAATATTTAACATACTAGATTTTATTCAAAATAAAATTTAAACTTGTTTATGTTCAAAAAAGATTACTTTTAATTCAATAGTTACATAAAATTCATACTTTTTAGATTTTTTTCGTTTTAAGTATCATATCTCAAAAAAAGGACACCATACATATAATGTTACTTACTGAGTAAAGCAATGGAAAAAACAAACCTGATTTTTAATAATTTATAAGCAAGAAAATAGAAGTAAAGAAATTAAAATAGACATTATCATTGTTCTTCCTTATATTCCATGGCAAATAAATAGTATAGTACAATTTTTGTTTTTAACTTTATAAGTTAAAATTGTCAAAGGAAAACTGAAAATTTTTGAGAATTTCATATGTTGAATTTCTGGGGTTTTGATTTGTTACATGTCTGGGTGTAGTTTTATTTTGGTTAGGGTTATTTGCAGTTCTATATGCTTCACTGATTTGTATGTCAGTTTCTATTCTCATGTCTGGAAAATTTTGAGCTATTATATCTGCAAATTGCCTCTTGATTTCATTTGTGTTGTCACCTTCTTTTGCAGTTATATCTATTGATCTTATGTTGTTTGTCTTTGCATCATCTTGCAGCTGTTTAATTGCTATTTCCTACTTCCTTGTTATTTTTAAAAGATCTTTTCCTTTCTTGTTCACTAGCTACAATCTTGTCTTCGAGGTCTGGAATTATATCTTCACTTTCATTGAGGTGGTTTTGCCAACTTTTGATGGAATTTTTGATTTCTTGTATATCTCTTTGAATCTCCTTCATGCATTCTGTTTATTTCTTATATCAGTCATTCAGGGTTTCCATCTTTTTGCATTATCCCTTGAATTTTTAAACTATGCCTTCTTTAGATGTGTTCAGCATTTCTTTCATTATATTTATCAGTTCTTTTTTTACCTGGGAGATTATTTCTGACATGAGTTCTTCTATAGCTTCCCAGAGTTTGTTCTTTATTTCAGCTGTTATCGTTTCAAGAATTTCAAGTGTATGCCTTACATTTTCTTCTGTGTCCATGACTCCCAGGCTTGCTTGACTTGAGCTGAAAGTTTGAGATTGCATTTTGTTCTTTCATTTTGTCATTTTCCTATATTTCTGGGTTTTGAGCAATGTTCCAAAGTTTCCCCCATGTGCTTGGAGTCGCCTGGCCCACTTTTGGCTACTGGGACAGACTGCAGGGAACCACTAGCCATTTAGAGGTTGCTGGATGTAGCCTAGTTAGGCCTGCAGGGACCTCCTCAGCATCCTCCTGTGATTTGGGATGCTGGGCATGGTCTTAATCCCTGGGAGTGATGTTCCAAAGCTTCCCTCTGTGCTGGGCCCCTGGGACTGGATTTAGGTCCCTGCTAGCCACTTGGAGTTTGCTGGGCATGGCCTCTTTGAGAATTTCTAACAAAACAAAAGGTTCAGAAAATCACTTATCAATGTCATTTCTTCTATATTAGCGTTATTTATTATACAGAAATGTTTTGGTAAATATAAAGGTATCTCTTCCTTTATTTCTAGTGAAAGCATATTTCATGTTAGTTGTTCAAAAATTAGAAAAGCAAAGAAAAAATAGGACCACTGTTAACACTGTGATCAGTGTGCCACATATACTTTGTGATGTCTTTGAGATCAATTAATTTAAAATAGAAGGAGAAAGCAAGAGTGAAAGAGAGGTAAGGGGAAAAAAGGAGCACCAATTTCACCATATGTTTCTACATGCAGTATTGATTAGTTTTTGCAATAATATTCTGTGATAATCTCGATGCCATTTCCTAGATATAAATTTGTGCTGTAACTGTAATCATGTGCCTCATAGCGGCATTTGGACTAAAGAAGACTGCATGTATCAGAGTAGTCCCAGAAGATGGAACCAAAACATTCTTGTGATCTTATATCTTCTAATCTGTTGGGACTCCATGGCACAATGCATTATTCATGCATCCATGATGATACCAATTTTAAAAATCTCACTAGGATATCAAGTTCTAAAACATGTAGCATGTGAGCTAAGCACTATATATACTTGAAAATGATAATAAATGAACATGTTACTGTCTTACAAATTTACTAATTTACTTTTAATCATTTTATAGTGTAACCTTATAAAAAAATTTCCCAACCCTAACCAAAGAAAAGAAAAGAAAAAAATCAGGACACAATTAAGAAAACCAAAGCCATTCTAGAAAACTTGAGTACAGATAGATAGATACTATGCAGGGAATTACAGGCCTAAAGGATGCTGAAGGAACTTGTTAAATGAACAGAAAGAAGGCTACATTGAGGCATTCCGGAAATGCAGCAAGTACAAAGAACCTTCTACCAGTGACTGGAGCCACTTTGCAGTATGTCTAGCACCATCTTAGTGCTTCCAAAGACTTCCTCCTCGTCCAGGAAACTGAAAGATGGAGTTACAGGACCTTTGCACATATACTCTGGGAATGAGGGCTCTCTTCTCTAATCTTCAGAGTATTACATGCAAAAATACTAGAACAAAATCCAGGGCATGGACTTCTAATTTCTCTGATTAGATGGTGGAAAGGACAGAGACTAAACTGACATAGGACATAGGACATTAAAAATAGTCATCAATATTTCAGTGACTTTATGTAATATTGTTCTACATTTGTTAAAAACTTCTAATTTTTCCACCTTTTCATTACTGCTCCTTCCACATTTCCACAAACAGGATGAGAGTACCTTGTCCAGGTGACAGGATCCAACAATGTGACAAAGTTGGCTTCTTACAAATTCTCTTTCTTGTCCTTCCTGGATGGTGACCTAGGAACATTCACATGGACCAGTGAAATCAAATCTAACATGGGCTTTTCCTCTGCACCTATCCTGATCTTTCAAATATGACACTTGCCCATAGTCACTAGGTTCCCTTTAACTCCCTCCCTCCTGGGATAAGCACACTCTTTTCTAGTATCTTCTGTGTGACTCTGTTTTGCTTGGTAGAGATGATTTTACTCTTGAAGCTGTGTATATAATAACCATCTTCCAGAACTTTCTATAAAGCCTGTAGAGCTTTTCCTATGACCTATAATTTACCTTAATCGATTTTTAAAAACATTGTTTCTAATAATGGTAATTTTAGATCTTGTAAAGAACATTTATTTTTAAGTACCATGCAGGAATTTATATATGCCAGCTATGGGTATTACTAAAAATTCAGGAAACACAGCATAGATATTAATTACTTTATTGGAGTGAAACCTGATACTTAAAATAGAATGAACATAATTTTTAATTGGTTTTGGGGTTGAGGATGTGAATCTCCAAATAACTATAAAGTTAGTGATTTGTGCATTATTTCATATAACCATTTTTCCAGTACTGATTTTTAAGCTTAATCTGTTCTGCGGAAAATATTGTGAATGATAGCCAAAAAGACTAATACGTTTTAAGATGAATTTTTGTCTAAGTTTTATAATCATGTTAGTTAGAATGACATTTTTTTATTATTAAAAGTTTTAATTCAGGCTGCATGACTAAATGTATCACTTTTTAAGTTATCAGTATGGATAAATCATATATATATATATATATATATATATATATATATATATATTAAACACAAGAACATAAACATAAAATCAGACCAATATTCAGATTTGATTAATAATTTTATTTTTTGATAAGGAACTCTCCTAATCTTGTACAAAAAACTACTCAAAATAAATTTTAAAATTCATGTCAAAACAAAATTGAAATGTATTTTTGCCATAAAACTTTTACTTATGATATATGACTATCCATAGTACTGCATGCCTGCAAACCCAGCAATCTGCAGGCTGATGCAGGAAGATAGCTGTGAGTTTCAGGCCAGTTAGTATAGACTACATACTTAGAAGTTCAAAATGGACCTGAACTACATAGGGAGAGAATCATGTTGGGGTGGTGGTGGGGGCTTTGGTTCATCATGTCTTGACTATGCAAGATCCAATCATCTTTTAATTTTTCTTTTTATTGCTCTTTTCTTTTAAAGATATTAAGACAAAAGAGGACAGAACAAAGCAGATCAGAACAGGACAACATAAGCAACACAGTATTTACCACAAGACAACCCGTAATTAACAGTAACTCCCATAATGTCTCTTTCTTTGAAATAGTTGAGTATAACTTCATATACAAGAGTATCAAACCTAACAAGATAGTATAAAATCATTCAAGAGAATGAAAGTATTAAAGGGCATACTTTTTCTTAATAATCTTTAGCTTATTTAATATTTCAAAATGTGAACTAAAGTTTTCAGTTCAAAAACTTTCATAAAAAGAGGTTGAGACAATGATTTAAAGATATTCACCTTCTACATCCTACAAATAAAAACTAGATACTTCTTTAAGAAACAAGACACACACACACACACACACACACACACACACACAGAAACTCACAGAAAGAGAGACGGGAAAGGAGACAGAGAGAGAGAGAGAGAGAGAGAGAGAGAGAGAGAGAGAGAGAGAGAGGTGAGGGGAGAGAATGTGTAGTCTTTTAATTTCAAATGTCACATTGATGTAGCTCCTACAGTAACTAATGATAATTTTATGCCAAATTTCATCTGTATATTTAGACATTTTCTGCTTTGTGAATGCAGTTCACCCATATTGCTTCAGACTTTTACTTTCTTTTTATTTTTCAAAAACAATCTATTTTTGTATACAAAAATACAGATATTTCAGTCTCTGACTATATAATCCTCAGCATAAGCAAGGCCTTCATTAAAAATATACAAATAAAGAAATAAATAAATACACATAAATAGAGCCAGTATTTTATGCCCTGGAGAAATTCTGACTGGTGTGTTTGATACCCAAGAATAAAAGCCTTTGAAATGAATCTAATGTCATGTTATTGAAAATATTGCTGCACAGATTAACTTTTTTTCATTCTGCAATGACTTACAAAGCTTCAAGTGCCCACAAATCTCCTAAACAAGACCATTTAAGGAATCTAAATACGCTTGCACAATTTTAAGCTTTCTGATTTGAATGCTAGCTTTGAAGTTTTGCCAGAAGCTGACTGCAGAAGAGTTGCTTTTAAAACAGAATTCATGACACTAGAATTAGTGTTGGAGTTCAATATTCCTAATAATGATTTTGACCATGTTAACCACAGACAGCCATCACATATGGTACCTTTGAGTTAATAACTCTCAGAAGATAAGATATGTAACATCCTGGCTCCAATATTTATTTATTTTCCATTTCCACACACTAGGGCTTTGGAGATTGTCCAGATTAAACAGCCAATTTCCTTAATGGTATATGGCATTTGTCCATGGCTAGGAAATCACAGAAAGGAGAAGAGAAATAAGTTTACAAAGGTTTGAATTATAAATATCCTAATATTGCATTGCTCTCCCCAAACCCATTTTTTCTTTTTTAATTAGCTGAAAATCCTGTAAGGGGGCAAAGCTCCCCTGCCAAATAACTTTTAGCCAGTTTCTAACCAAGACTAATTCTACTTCTATAGAATTTTTCTGGTCCTTTACACAAACAAGCTTCTTCTCCTACCAGGGTTAATACAAAAGCTTTTTAATATCTGAGTAAATGTAAGCACCTTTTTTTTCAATTTGAAGAGTTGTATTTTGCCACTTAGAAATAAAAAAGAAACTTTATGATAGGATTCTCTTGTTTTTTATCATAAATTGAACTTAAAATTTCCACTTAAGGGGAAAAATCCCCAAGTTTATACTATTACAGAACTAATACAAAAATGGGGAGATTTATTATTGCCTTGAGTTCCTAAGATTTTCCAAGTGTTATTAATTTATGTCTGGCCTCACTCACAAAATTAAGGGATAAGGATGACTCTGCCAACAAAAATATTTCATTAGTAATTCTACAAAGACAGCAGGTATATTTATTCAGTCAGTACATATAAATAAGTTTCATGAAATGAATTCACATTTATGCATATAAAAAGTTACAAATATACATATCTGTGGTAGCTGTTTTAATTATGAATTCAAAAAAATAAAATTATGTAATTGATCATTTAATTATCTATAATTTTTATAAGATGTTCGAATAAATGTGGCTCGATTCACCAAAACTTGTTCGGCATTTCAAAAGAAAATTTAATTATAAATGCATACAGTAAGTACAGTTTATGTGTTTGATATGAACAGGCAACAAAACAATAAACTGTTTTCTACATAGTATCTAGATCATCGTAATTCATACAGTGGGTTGGCAACAAAATTTTTATGTTTAGCCTATTAAAGAGAGAAATGCATTATTTTTATTATTCTCATTCTATTTTCAAAATTTTCAATTGTTTAAGCAAATGTAAAGAAGATTACTGTACAATCCTAGTAGGTACACTGACATAATGTTTATGTTAAAGAACATTTTTAAACCAGTTAATTCAAAAATACTACATTGGAACATTTCTTAGTATATCAAAACTTCACATAAAATACCTTTAATATATAATATCAAATGAGATGTTTTTAACGTTTAAGGTAAATGAAAATTTAATGTCCAATAAAATATAAAAATTATGTTTAAAGAAATGAGAAATACAAATTACTTTCAATTATCAATCAGTGAATATGAAAATTTTGTGCCTACCATTTTGGAAACTCAAATACTGATGTATGTTAATACGCAAGTACACACACACACACACGCACACGTATTTCCTTCGTTTTCTCTGAATTCTGGATTATCAGCTTTCCTTTACTCTTCACCCCTCCGCACTCCCTCCCTTCTTTCGCTCTGCTTTCCTTGTGTCATTGTGTCTTTTCCTTATCGGAGAAAGTAGAATAAGTGGTTGTGCTGCTTATGGTCTGCCCACTCTGACTTTCAGCCGTTCAATAAGCGTTAAACATGTAGCAGGCTCTTTTGCTTTAGGTTTTGGTGTTGTTAACCTGGAAAAGTGCTGCTTCATTTTTGAGGATGTCACAAGTCTATTGATTGGATATAATACATTAGTACAACACTACAGTGCATATATTGTATGTAAATTTGAATCATACTGATTTGACATGAAACTTTAATATTATATTATACAAAATACTTGAGGTAAAATAACCCCCAAATAAAACCTTATACCGATATATAGCCTGAAAACTTCAGACAATATAAACTATGACCTGGCTTTATTGTTCATTGATTCAGGGTTGTATCAGCTTAATTATTAATTACCCACCATATTTTTGTGGTATATGGTTTTAATTAAAAGACTGAAGCTCAGTTAGTCTGGCCAGATAAGCAAAAGGTATACACAAGACAACTTACATATATGGTGATAATGAGACATTAAAAGATTTAGTTTTTGACATTATTTCTAAAAACAAACCTTACAGAACCCATTGTTTTAAATTCATGCACCATCATAATACTGTGCTCAAGCACTCCTTAAATTTTTCAGGAATAAAGGTAACAAGGAAAAAATATATTATTTAAACTATAAAGTGAGAATCATTCTATTCAAATTTTTGGTAAATATATTTAAAGACTGTGAATTAATTTATATTTCCCCTCACAGGTATTTAGCAGAGTAGTTCATAAAAAAGACCATTCTGTTGGAATTAAATAATATATTATTTGATTAAATTAATAAGTTGTAACTTGCTTAGTACTTTATTCCAATAAGAACATTTTGTTTTCAGCTTCTATTTATAGTATAACTACGAATTCAGTAATTTTGTAAAATAACAGTGTCTCAAATTTCAAAATTATGGAATTCTTGCTTTACCTATTCAAACTCTCTTTAAAGGATTAAAAAAGATTTTGAAAAAGTGTAAACTTGCCTCTAAAAGCTTAAAATATTTAATGTAATATAATCATTCTGACTACTAGTTGTATTCAATGAATATTTTAATAAATCAATAAACATAAACCTTTATGATTACATTCCTATTTTAACCCCTTGCTGATAGGTATCCACTAAATTCTAACCAAAACATAATTAACTCTATTACATTAAAAACATCTTAACAATGAAAGCCACATTTTCTGTTTTTCCCAGTTATGTTAGGATATATATTTGGGAGTTTCCATTTACCACAGTGATGAATTACTTTGTGTCAAATCAACCATCATGGTAAAAACATCATGGTAAAAATAACCAGAAAAAAAACCTCTATGTGAAGTCATCTAAAAGTTACCAAAACAGTGTTAACATAATCACAAATAGACTAAAGGCCAAACAGTAGAGTTCAATATATGGTGGTACTTTTCCCTCCAAATCACATACTGCTTGAAACACAGCTGGCATGCTGTACAAAGCTCACGAAGACTTAAATTGGTTTATGTGAAGGAAAAGTGAAAATAGCACATATTTTTAAAAACAAGAAAACTAATTTTTTCTTTTCTTTTCAAAAAGAAACTCAGGTGTGTACAGCTCAGTGACACAGCGCCTGCCTGGCAAGTACAAGGTCCTGAGTTCCATTTCTGATACCAGAAAAAAAAGAAACTCAAAGAAATCCAACTAAGCAAAGGTTCAATTACTAACGTGTTTTTTTAAAAATCTTTCCTTAACCTGTGGCTTATTGGAAACAAAAGAAACGGTCTTTAGAGGAACATAGTAATATTTGATAACTTCAATTTCTCATGTACAATGTCCTCATTTATTTAAAAATGAGCCAAACTTTGAAAACTACAAAGGACACTGTATATATCCATTGTAGATCTATACTACAGTTATTGCATACAAATACATGTGTAATTTTAATATAAACTTTCACTAAAGAGAAGTGAAATGATAGCTTTGTAGAAAACTTAAAAGTTAAATAGTCAACTGAAAACACTTGAACTGAAATACCGCTTTAATGAAAGGGTAATCTGATGTGGTGTCATCTACTTCTGATCAACATGGCATAAGAAATACCAATATTTCTCTCCTTGAAACTTTCTCTGTTTGAAAGAACCAAACGCTGTAGAATATGCACACACGAACACTGTGTTGCCGTCGTTGTTGTTGTTGTTTGGGGGTTTGAGCCAAGGTTTCACCATGTAGTTCAGGCTGGCCTGCAGTTCACACTGTAGCTCAAGCTGGCCTCACACTAGCGCGTTCCTCCTGGCTTGGTCTCTCATGTGTGCTACCACGGCGAAGCCTAAAATAAAAGTTTTAAATAAGCTGTATTCCAGATTATGATGGGAAAATATCAACAGATAAGAAATTCGACCTTTACATGAGGCCAAATGAAGAAACACACAAAAGGTCTACAAAAACAGCACTAGTACCTAGTGTTCACACACAGTTAAATAATAGTGTTAAACTCCACTAAATCTTGAGGAGAAAACCCCTAGTTCACAGATATTATGTAAAATCCCAGATAAGTGATCTCACTTTTGAAGAATTGTTAAACTTGAAATAAATGCGGTGCCTGTGTATCCCAAGTTATATTAAAAACAGGAGCTGAAAGTATTATACCAGTTTTAAGTAACTGCATTCTGGAGAAAGCCTCAAGTAAGTAATAGAGGAATAATAAGAATGTCATACATGTCACAAGCTAAAATTCATACTATATGTCTTCCAGTGAAGAGTTTCCAGTCATGAAGCAAAGCAGGAAAATACAAACTATGAAAATAATATTAATCAAATTAAAGCAGACCAGAACTGAAAAAAATGTTAAAACTGATGCTAAAGTATTGGAAATAATTATAATTATTTACAGAATAAATTCAAAACTGCCATCACAGACATGAAAACTATAAAAATTTGATAAATAATCAGAAATTATTTCTTAAAATAATTTTATAGTCACATTATTTTACTTCAGAAATTAAAAAAAAAAACCTCAAAGCATACAATGCCATTACTCCAAACCATAAACGAAGAAAAAATGAATCTCAAGTAATAAGAAAACAAAATTCTCTAATATAGAGAACAGAAAAGACTGACAACAGACCTAGCTTTGGAAAATGGCTGTTATGATTTGTGTATGAACACTTATTGAACAAAAGAAAGTAGACTGTGGTAATTTAAACATATATATAAGTAAATTGTAAATTAATCTTTAAATAAGAAAAAATTATAACTCATAAACAATAAAAGCAGGGGAATATATTTTAGAAAAAAATAATTCAAAAGCAAAAATAAAATGAGAGAAAAAAAAACAAAAAGACATAGAAAAACAAATGGGAAGTTAACAGCATAAATCTAATCATCCCACTAATTCTATAAAAAAGTGGCCCAATCATTCCCAATGAAAAAGTCAATGATGGAACAGAGAAAAGGGTAAGATCCAATCATTTGCACTTTTCAAGAAACATACTTTTTAATATAATACAAATAGATTATGAGTAAAGTAACAGAACAACCTAGTTAAACCTTGACAAAACTGGTTTGAGGAAAGTTATATTGCTATATTAACTGGAAAGTACATTTCTGTATAAAGAATTTTGCAAATAAGGATGTTTCATGATAAAATGGGTCCTTCACCTGCTGGACATAACAAACCTTAAGTACTGAAGTTTCTTGTAACATAGTTACAAATTAGGTAAAGTGAAACCAACAGACATAGGTCAAAGACACAAATGAACTATGTACAGCCTGGTTTTCTGTTATTCACCCCTCTACATAGAACAGAACAGAGGCAGAGGTCAGTAAGTGAGGCAGGAAGACAGGAGCGGCAAAGTCGTTTGGAAGAAAATATGAGCAGGTTTCAGGACACGTGTGCTAAAGTGGCCCATATATGAAGTACTTGTGGGTTCTTGAGCTGTGTATGGAGCAAAAAGACAAACCTCACGAAAAGTTTGCTACGCTGGCTGTCCTCAGGGTGGCTTGCCCTGTGTCCCCCTGGGGTGTACACTTATTTTTCTTTCTTTCTTTTCTTTTACTTGGCCCAAGTTTGCTTTGCAGAGCCAATTTCTACTTCATCCCTCACCTTCACTTTTCACATAGACTTTATCATCATCTTTCTTTGTCTTGTTTAGTTCTTTCTTTGAGATAAGAAGAACCTGGAAACGAAGAGGGGCGCATCCTAAACACCGAGTCACATTATTGGCAGAGCCTGGTGGGAGGACACCAGGTCAGGCCCAGTGGGCACGCGTTTGGTTTCTCTAAAATGTCATCAAAACTTGAATTCCTTCTCTCCCTGGCTCTCTTCCCTAGGCGGGGAATTCATGGAACTTTTCCCATGGCCTGGGGGAAGCTGTCTGCACTTTGCCAGCCGTGGGGCACTGGGGAAGGGAATACACAGCTTTCCTTTTTCTTCCCCTACAATATAATTCTTTCTTATGGTACATGTTGCTGTCCCTGTGTAGTTCCCTACTCCTTGTGGAAACGACTGAGTCTCTGCTTACCCCAATTTGCATAAATTTTCTTCCTGTTTGTCTTTTGTTCTGAGTGTCACCACCTTGGTTTGTTGCGTGGACAGCTGCTTTACTGTCTTCTGCGTGTGGCTAGACATAGTACTAAAGTCTTTTTTGCTATTGGAATAAATGTTAGAAATAGTTTTCTCTTCTGGTTTCACTGTTTCTCTTCTGTTTAAGTAAAGAACCACTAAGGGATGAAACACAGGTAAAGCCATCAAGAGGCAAAAAGTGCAAACTGAGTCATCAAAGGGCTCAAGTGATTATGGGAAACTAATTTGAGGAAGTTTTCCCCCCACCCCATTGGACTCCAAAGATGAGTTCATGCCAGCAAGTGACTTGGCCCCTTCTTCCTAATGAGTTAATGGACCCCGACACAGAGATGGAGTCCTCAGTGGGGTTCTTCTTGCTTCTGTGAACAACCCTGGCATCAGTCTCATGTTCAGACAGAGACATCTGTCTGGTCTGTTAGGGTCTCACAAGGGGCACTTTGTGGGGTCTTCGAGTCTCCTTTGACAGGGATCGCCTTCTGAAGGGGTCAAGACTGTGTTGTCTCCTCTCTGTAGGCCCCGAGATGAGGAAATAGGAAACCTCCTGGAAGTTGCCACCATGTAAATTCCACTGACTCTGCCACTACGTCACAAGAGTGAGAAAGGTTAGAAAATGACAGTTCAAAACAGTAATGCCTCATCTACTATTGCAAAATGGTTTGGATTTAATGCAAACTGGAAGGAGGCAAGACATAGGTATGGGTGGGAATTTAAACTATGACACTATTCTAAAGATACTGTTTCTGCTTTAAAGATTAGATGAAATGAAACACCTTATGTTAATGTTTTTTGACTTTTATCAAAGGGAAAGCTCAGGAACTCTGGTATTAGAGAGTGTCTTGAGGTGGAGAAGGATTTCCTGGCTCATCCTGTTCTGAGATCCCCACTTGTTTCTTAGGAGAATGAGTGTCACTCTGACCTGTTCTATGCAGATTACTACACTAGGAGGTCTTCTAAACCTCCCTTCACCAGGCTGATAAATCAGCTCCATGCTCTCCAAGGGACTCAGAGACTGCAGTGCAGCCTAGTGTCCTAGAGGAGCCCAGCAATCCTCTGCCTCCTGCTCAGCTTCTCAGACAGCATGAAGCCTCAGAGATGAAACCACAAATACGGCTTCTTATGACTCTACTTCACAATTATCTTTCCCCTAAGAGAGCTCCTAGTGGTGAGGGGAATCCTGCAGTTCAGGTCCCCTTTTCAGGTGTCCAGCATTGCAAGGAATGAGGCTACCTATCAAGGACTTTAGAAAGTTTACAAAGGGCTTCAAACTTTGATCCTTGTTTTTGATTTACCAGGGCAGAATGTCCAATTCATTCTGGCCATACTCCAGATGAAGGACAATAAATCTTATGTGGCTAGGAACTATGCAGATGAGAAACATACTTTGAAAAGTGCAGTAAACCCTCCTGCAGAGGCAATTCTTGCTTGAAAAGAACAAAACTTGGACTATATTACTAGTTATCAACTACAAATGATGGTTAATATGGCAGCTGCTCTTACCATGGGGATAAAAAGAAATATTAACAAGTCTGTTAAGTAAATAAAGTGATTAGGGTTACAAAGGGCACAGAGGAAAATCCAGCTGTTTTCTGTAACTGATTAGTAGAATTATTTCATAAATATACTAATACATATCTATCTTTCAGAAGGGAGAAGCACTAGAAGGGCATCCTTTCTTCTGTTGACCGGGTCCAATGTTCATCATAAGTTACAAAAACTTCCAATGGGCCCACACACTTGTGGCCCAATTGTTTGACACATACTTTTCTGTGTTCAACATTCAGGACCAAGAGGAAGACAAAAGGAAAGTCTAAGATGAAAGTTGTCACAGTTGGTAATGCTTTAAACACACCCATGTCGTCTAAGAAAAATCTCAGGGACAGTTGAGGCTTCTGTTTCAAATGCAGAAAGACTAGACATTGAGCAAGAGATAACGCCAAGCCACCAATCAAGCTGTGCTGTAAGAACTTGCACTATTAGTAATTTGACTTCTTTGATGCCTACATGCCCAGAAGTTAGTCACCTCTGAGAATAAGTCAGGACACTAGGGACTTGCCCTTCCATGATCCCAAGGTCATATGTTTCACTGATGGAAGTAGGTTTGACCAATACATCAAAACGCAGGTTATGCTGTTCATAGTAGGTCGTTAAAAACAAACCTCTTCCCCCAGGAAAATACAGAAACTTTAATATCTATACAGACTCCAAGTATGCCTACCTGGTGATGCACACCCATGCAACAATCTGCAAAGAAAGAGACTCACTGACTAATAAGCAATCATCCATAAAGCTCAGCAGAAAATTCTACAGCTTCTAGAATCAGCCCATCTTCCTAAACAGGTTGCAGACATATGCTGTAAAGGGCACCAAGAAGACATGTCTAAAGTCTCCCTGGGAAATCAAAAGGCTGATTGGGAAGCACAAAAAGGTGGTCTTACAGTCACTTAAGACTCAAATCTTATTCCAAGTTTCCAAGTACTTGGGATCCAACTTTCTCAAGTCTTATTCCAGTATTCCAAGACTCAAGTCTTATTCCAAGTTTCTGAAGAACTATTAAATGAGTCTATACTCTCATGAAGATAAATGAATATTAGGAAAAGGGGAATTGAAAAAGAATTCTGCTGCTATTTAGAAAACAAACTGGTCCTTCCTCAAAGGAGAGAGTGGGAGACTAAAAATCTTATTATAATTCCTTCTAAATGGAAATAAAATGTTACATTGGGAATCGTCACTGAAGTTTTCACAGAACAAGCCCAGCAACAACCACTCAAAAGGTCTGCAAATCTTGCCCAGTTTGTACCTACAATAACCCAGACAACATTCTTCAGTAGAGTCTGTATGGAGGAGAAGGACACACCTGAGGAGAATGGGCACGTAGACTTCACCCTTCTGCTGCTGTGTGAAGGACTGAAACATGCTGATTCTAATCAACATCTTTGCGGATTGGATTAGAATTTCCTGGCCACTCAGCAAAGGCCACAGAGGTAGTCAAGGTCCTTCTTAAAGAAATCATCCTCAGATTTGAACTAACCCAGTCACTCCACAATAACAATGGACCATTTTGGTCCTCCCAAATAACTCAGGGTGTGGCAAAGACTTTAGGAATAAAGTACTACCTCCATTCCATTTGAGGACCTTAATCCTTTGGAAAAGATAGAGACAGCCAACCAGACCTTAAAGCAAGGTCTGGAAAAAAAGTTTATCAAGAATCATCTGAGTCCTGACTCAAATTGCTGCCAGTACATTCATGGAGACTCATGACATACCCCAAACTGGATTCAAAAGGGAAAACATGTACATAAATATAAGAAATAAAATCAGCGTAGCATTTTGACAATTGAAACACAATAATTAAAATATAAGTGAGGGACAGGATTTAGCTCAGTGGCATAAGCGCTGCCTTGCAAGTGTGCAGTCATGAGTTGGATCCCCAGTACCAAAAAATAAATGAATGAATAAATAAATAGATAAAATATATAAACAAATTCCATGCAAAACATATTGGTACATGCAGTATGTGAAATAATTTGTTCTAATATTGTCCCCTTTAAATTAAATGATAAAACTATCAATACTGCATTTTCTGGGATATTTGTAAAATAATAAAAGGATTTATAATGAATAAGGTAAAAATGAGGAATAGAATAACTGTAAAAATACCAATTAAAATAAAAGTATTATAGAGCAAAAGGAACAGAAACATGAAGGAAATAATGATATAAATTTAAATTCTAACCTATTAAAAATTATGGGATTTAGCTCAGTGGCACAGTGACTGCCTGGCAAGCATGATGTCCTAAGTTCAGTTTTCAACACCAAAACAAACAAACAAGCAAACAAACTAAAAAACACAAGTGCTCTAGTGTTTCAAAAGAAGTTAAAGATTTTTAAATTATATGAAAACAAGCAAATCACATCTTCTCTTCAGTAACATACCTTACGCATAAGGACATAAAATGATAAAACAACAAAAAGTAAAAAATGTTAAACATACGAGCACTTACCAAAATTGAATGTTCTATGTAAGATGATGCTCTAAAGATCATTATACTAATACAGGTAAAGATAACTATTTCATAAGCATAATATGACCTATCAGGAATATATAACAATTCAAACCAATTTATCCAGTTACAGTATCTCAAAAGAAGTAATTAAAAAAATGACTGAAATGAGTAACTTCACACATTCACAATCACATTATGTGAGATTTTAACATACTTCTCTCACTGGCTGATGAAAGCATGGTAATACATATCTGTAAATGTAAAGAATTGAACAATCATAATTAACAAATTGAGATTTGTGAGACACGACACCTGCAGAAATTCACCTTTTTCATACACTACAGTTTACAAAGGACACTTACCAATGCAGATCACACATGAGCCTAAGAAGTACATATTCATATATTTTAAATATTTCAATCATAGTGATTTCATATATTTGATTATAGTACAATTAAATGAAATTTAAAGCACATGCTTTGAAAAGCTCCAATATTTAAATAGTAAACAAACACTATGTTTTTCTTTTTTGAACATCTCTATGAATTCATAGGACTTTTATAGTTTTGTGTCAACAAAGTAGTCATTTTTAATGATGCTGAAATTGTCTTTCTACATGGCATTGAGAGGCCCTTCAAGTTGAGTTCTGATATTTTTTTTAATGTGATCTGGCTTATATATGAAAGAGTCCTTGATACCTAGGAACAAATTTCCTAGCCTCATCTTGTACATTGAGTCTATCCTCACACCTGGAATGAGCCATTTCTTCAAGGAACTCACGCTTCTTTACTGACACATTGGATTTGGAAACCAATACTGAATGCTCACTGTGCCTAAATTCCCTCTGAGCCCTGTTCTTTTTAATAAATAGTATAAAGTTTATTTCAAAAAGAATATGTAAATCATAAATTCATACTGATAAAAAACTATTTTCAGATTGTTATTTTTGGTGAGAAGAACGTAAAATGATACTAGGGAAGACAAATTGTCAGCTTCCTAGAAATTACACATAATCTTAGAATAAATCCAACAATCATACACTCTGTATGTAGGTCTTTGAACAAGCATAATTTTTTATTTCATTGATGAATAACAGAGCATATGGTGAGTGGATAACAAATTGTAGAGTATCCAGACAATGGAACATTATTCAGTCATAAAAGGAATTGAGGTATCAAGGAATGAAAGTAAAGAGAAAAATGCATATTACTAAGAGAAAGAAGCCAAAAGGCTATCTACCAAATGATTCCAGTTATACGATATTCTGGAAAACACAAAATTCAAGGAGTTCTTAGAAAGATCATTGTTAGCTGAGGAATAGGTATATATAACTCGGGGTACCTGTGGTCTTCTCTCTGGTTAGGCCTTTTGTGCTCATGATGATGGGACAGTTCTGGAATGTACTTCACCTAGCTTGGAAGACATATCACATCAGTACAGCACAGCCTTTGACTATCCCTTACTTTTTTGCTTCCAAAAAAAGATTGGGTCTTAAAAGTAATGAGCCCATGTGTCCACTAAAAACAAACAAACAAACAAACAAACAAAAAACCTGATGGTCCTCCTTGTCAACCTTACCCTGGTAAATCTTCCATGTTGCCCAAACTGAGAAGAGCTGAAAAGGCTGAACTCAGTTCATGTCCCAGACACCAAGATTTGCAGTCCTTTTATGTAAAGATTGTTAATACTTCAATATATATTCTTTTCAGTTTTTTCTTCCTTTGCTTAGGTTCCAGAGTCTTTAAATTGTTGTTATTCATGCTAGTGTTTACTTACTTTTTGGAAATTAAGCCACTTACTCATACCAGAAGTCTCCCATAATTTCCTTTATGACATTAGTAAAATGTAATCATGGCTCATGAGCATAAAAGAGTAGGAAAACATGTGTTTATTTTTAATATACTACAAATTATTAAAATAAAAAAATTTAATGACTGTCACAATTTATATTTTTATATAAAATCTATTTATTTTAAATAATTTACTATATTTTCATTCATTCAGAGTTGCTGTACACAAAAAGGGAATCATTGTACTTCTTTCAGATTTTCCTGGAACAATTTCTAAAAAGTCACATTCTGTATTTTAAAATTTTCCCGAATTTTTATAAATTGTTAGAAGTTGTTCTTTGAAATGAAGAAATGATAGTGGCTGAAGGGGAGGTTCATATTCAGGGAAAACACAGTTTAAGGGAAAAATTAAACACATCAAAACCTATGAAAGTATTAGCAGACCGCAGAGAATATAATACTACCTGTCCTGCACAGTATATTCAAGAGAAAATCTGTATTTTCCACGTGGTGTTTTGTTGATGCTGGACCCAATGCTAAGCATACTTTCAAGAGTAGCATCTGATTGTTTCCTGCATGAACAGACATAACAGCATCTGCAGCAGTGGCTCTTCAGGGCTCTAATTCACTTTCATTACTTCTTCTTCCATGGATGGATATTTTCATTATACTTCCTCTATTCAATTGAATCTATCCAGCTGTATTATTTCTGAATTTATAGTATAGTACTGAAATAAAATGACAGCACATTTTTGTATCACAAAGATACTTTTTACATCCTATGACTAAGAATATCCAGAAAGCCCAGAATATTTTCAATGTATACAGTAAACAATTGTTATTTCATTGTCATTCCAAGTAAATAAATGTCAAAATATGATATTATAGTGATATATCCCAGTTCCCTATAAATTTACCAGTGCAAGAAGCTGTATAATGTAGATTTGTGAGGAGATGGATTGAAAAGAGGAAGACTAGACAATAGCCAACTGATATAAAAATGCCAAACAGAAGGTGAAAGTAATCGTTTGATTGAAAATAGTTCATGAAAATCACACATTTTCCCAGAAAGATACAAAGATGAACAAAAACAAATAAACATATTTTCTTTAATTTATTTGACAAGATAATTTTGTATTCTATAAGGTGGGGAAACCACGTCGATACTTATTTACCATGTAAGTAAACATAGATCAATTTATGCAAATTCCAAGTTATCAATAGCCTGAAGCAACAAAAAGTTACTGCTTGCCTTTGCTACAAATATAATTCAGGGTAGTGATGATGACTATTCCAATCACAGTCACTCAGGCTAATGGAAGTGCTGATTCAATATTTCCTTACACATTAAGAGGCATAGGGAGTGTATACTGTGGAACTCTTAAAACTTTTGAAAAGGACATTCATAATTCCATGTAGATTCGATTGACCAAAAATGTACATAGTAATCCCTAACTACAAAAGCAAGTATGTGTAGCTTTCTCAAATGGGACTGGAAGAACAAGAAAATATCTGAGCGTCGCTAATTTCTCTCTTATGTCTCCATGCAACCTACCTTTTAATAAAGTGGATTTCCATCTACTCGAATGACAGCACAAGTGCTGTGCTAAGGGTCTTAGAATATGTCAATAATATAATGTTAACAATGCAAAAATTTGCCACTAAGTGTTATTATTTTTATCAAGCAACATACTAACTGCTGAACATGGTATTAATGAATTTAATCATCAAACTCTCAAAAAAACTTAATATCACTATTGCCGTGTTTCAGATATAAGGACAATGAGGCACAAAGAAGCCTGGAAATATTCATAATTTCATAATTATACATGTGAATTGTAATGTAGATTAACATGAAATATATTTATAAACAAATTATATACTGTATTCACATAATGTATAGTATATTTGCATTATACATAAATTATGTAACTATATAAAATATAATCTATATGATAACCTATATGGTATTAATGAAAAAATAATATGATATATAAAATTATGTATTTGGTTGAACCAAGGTATATCTTAAAGATGTTTTCTAACACTTGGTCCTTTAGTGTCATAGGGAAAATAAGGCTTATTCTATTAGTATTTTGATATTTAATCTTGTTTTTAATTTATAAGACTTCTTAATGGATTAAAAATATAGTTTCTTTAAAGTAACTTTAATGGAGCATTTGGGGGAAAGTAGATTGATATACCTAGATGCCTACCCAATTGCAGACAGAAGAGTCATCTTCTGTCCAGTGATTAGATGACTTACATGAAGATCAAAATTTTTCACTTTCTACAAACATAAATACTTAATATCTGCTTGTATGTTCTGAAATCTTAGCTAAATTATGCAATTATTTTAGTTGTTATTCTAACATTAAAAAGCAGAAACATAAACTATCCTGAGGCAGATAATAAGAAATATATTAGCAAGCTACAACTGAAGATGCAGAGATGATGATTTTTTAAATCTCAATTTTAAAACATTTTTCTCAACTACATGTACACACACACACAAAAAAAATCCTACATTACAAAAGTTGTAATGATAAGTAGTAGAAAAATCCCATAAAAATGATAAAAAGTGAATCCCTACCAACCAATTATTAGCCAGCTGGCCAGTGTTGTCTAGTTTTAGAATGAAGACACAAATATAACTGTCCAGCATCACCTACAGAGTTGGCTTGATCTCCTGTTTGCCTCTTGCAATGCAAGCCTGATCAAAGTTGTCTGGCCTTGCATTCTGAGACACTTCTCTCTGTTCCCTTTGCAAATATAAAACTAAGAAAAGATCAAACTTTAATATATGTATTAATGTTATTTTAAATATTAGATAAATGCATATTAAGTATTGATACAATAATGTATATTATGTTTTAAATTGCATATATTTAGCATTTTCACCACTGGTTACTTTCTATAAAATTGCTTAGATATAAAAGAAATGCAAGTCTAATATTCATAATATTTTTCTCAGAATAGAAATTTTATTTTTAGTAGTAACAAGTAGATTTTACTTTAGGAAAATAAACACTTGAATATAAACCATCTTAGGTATCAGTCACCAACAATGGCGGTATGTAGCATTATAGCTTATCCTCAAAATAACTAGTTAGGAGCCAGGAATATGGTTGAGTATCACAGTGCCTGCTTGGCAAGTAGGAGGTTATCAGTTTGATTCCTGATACAAAATAAAACAAAAACAAATAAAAATATGAAATGAAGAAAATTTAAACAAATAAATGCAAAAACTAAGTTTATGTGCATAAAATAAACATATTTTATACACAGCTACACAATTTATGCACATTTACAAACACACATACAGACTTATAAAGACAACACTTAGCCCATAATTACATGTTTTGTTGTTCTCATTTAATAGTTATCTTCAGTCTGGCCATATAAGACTCCTTCTAATCTCAAGAATTACAGCTAGACAAACATATATTTAAAAACAGAAAATATTTCATTTACTAGAATATTTTCAGCTCTGGTGTTAAGCATTTTAATTTGATAAGCAGAAATATGAGAAAATATTTTGAATTTTCTGCAATTATAATTTAAAGGACAAAATCAATAATGTCAAAGGCAATTGTTTTGTATTTATAAGTTAAGTCATAAAAGGAAATCTTACAGAGGGGAAGACATTACTATAGCATAATGCATGTCTTTTAAACAAGCTTTACATATTTTTAAATGTTCTAGTATAAAAAATGTACTTCTAGTATAAAAAATGTAGCTTCATAATCATTCAGATTTTATATAACGATTATCCTGCTGGTCAGAAAGTTCAAAGCTGTTTATAATCTTTAACGAAAGTAGAAGTGATTTAAATATTTACTATATTTCTATTAATTTTTCAGGCTTTCCATCAGACATACAGCAAACTAAAAGTCCAGTCATTCACCTTGCAAATAAGTCTCATGTTTGATATTTTTTGAGTCGCCTTTGATTTGCCAATAATGGAGCTTATCTCTCTGAATCTTTCTATTTAAAGGTTTCATCTCAACTTCTAAAACATCAGAATTCCTTATTTCACTTTGTAAAAAGGTAGCATCTTTCATAAAAGTTTAAGCTCTGAATTTTAAGCTTATATTTCTTTGATGTGGAACAAAGAATTTCCTCAATGTGACAGTTAATTTGTGTAAGCCAATTAATTTCCAATAATTGCTTATTTTCTTATTACTCTAATTATAAAATTTCAGGATTTATTTTAAACATCTCACAAAGATCTCTGCATCTGTTCCTGTAGTAGTACAGAGAGTTTCTATGAAGCATTACAGCCAATAGTATTATTGTCCTTGACTAAATATTGTACAAACCTCCATCACTGTCATTCAAGGCTCACCTGCCAAGTGAGAACTGCTGAGGCTTTAAAAATGACTTTCCTGCTATCCAAATGTTCACAGCTGTTACAGTGATAAATGCCATCTACCATCAACAACTATGTCTCTAAATCTCCAACAAGAAACATCCAAACCAAGAATAAAAATGATGAAATCACACAGAGATTTACATTATTATGATCATTGAAGAGTTTGCAATGGCATGAGAAAACTCAAACTTTTTATTTGTGTTATTGTTTTTAATTTCTGGCATTTTCATAGTGAATTATAAGAGCATTCCAAAGCAAAACAATTGAATTTGGTTTTGAGAATTGCCTCTTTTCTCTATTAAACAAAATAGGCATTAGAAAAACTTTCAATTGCCTTTGATTTATTGTCTGACCTTGAATTTTTAAAAATACAGTATCAATTCATTTTTTCCAACCTGCTTGCTCTCTCAGTAGCATTGTCCTATGAATTTTCTGCTTTCTCAGATGGAGATTCTCTAGTTTAATGAGTTTGAACTCCATAGATTAATGCCATGTATAGCAATCATTTTTTCAATTGATATGAGCTCACTTTATTTCAATTTTCTGAAATCACCTGCAACCCATACTAACCTAGTGAGATGGCAAAAATAAAATTAAACTAAAAAGCAATGATGTAAATTCTCACACAATCTTTAGGAATGTATGGTTATGTTTCCTTAGGATTAGAGGAAAGAAAGTGACTGATTTCAAGACAGAAATACAATTTGTTCTATCAAGGTTCATTCAAAACTTTTTTGTTAAGGCTTGCCCCCTAATATTATGCCCAGGATAAACCAAGGCAGCCAGATACTGATTTTTGAAGTGTGATTTTAGAGATTCAGACTGTGTTTTCATAAAGCATTGAGACAACTCTGATAATGGAAATTAATCTAACGGAATGGTGTTATAATAACTGTGTGGTGTTGCATCCAATTAGAATTTGTTAAACTTGAATGTGTCCTTCAGAAATGTAGGCAAAATTTTGTTTTGCTTACAAGAAAATGAAGAAATTCAACATTTTAGGAATATAGTCCTATTACTTTATATTAATATTACATAGTATCATAATTATATTAAATAATCTGAATTAAAAGTAGTGCATATAATTTTAGAGAAAAAACTGAAACTAAAGTTACATAATGTAACGTCAAATGATTTAAGTGTTATAATCTGTTCTTCTAGGATAGTAGTCTCATGTGAAGTAGTATGCAGTATTCCCCAAAGTAATTATAATCATTTATGTGTAGAACATTTTGAATGAAGACTATGTATCTTTATGTTAATCTGTTAATAATATATAACATTCATCATATACTTACCGTGCTAAAAGCATACTCCAAATGCCATACATGCATTGGTTTTTTTATGCTCAGTTGTGTTATAGACAATAAATTGCTCAAAATATAACATAAAATTGATAGAGAAATTTGCATACCTTTTAAAATAACATTTACACATTATAATTTTAATTATTGTAATAAAATAAGTTCCTATCTTTTATGAATATATCTATATTTGAAAATTTAATTTACTCACAATCACAGTGGTAATAATGGTATGGCAAACATTTGAAGAGGGGCATCTAGACAAAAAGCTCAGCTTTAAACACAACCATAACCTGAACATATGAGTGCTGGTTTCAATAAAATACCCTGAACAATCAATTTGCCAGTGTTTACAAGAGAACGGACAAATCCTTATAGAGGCTTTTAAAATATAGCTGATTTTCTAGTAAATATTTACTGGTTTCTCAGACTATTTGTATTATTCAGATCCTTTCATAAACAAGTATTTATAGTGTACTACATACCATTGATTTCCGGGAAGAGATAACTAGAGGAAAAATGCAAAGCATAGGAAAACCAGTTAAATAATGTGATTTAACATTTAAGTAATGGTTAAAGAGCAATAAAAGTACTCTCAAGATAAATTGTAGACTGAATTCCACATTAAATGATACATGAAGTCCAATACTACCCACAAAATGAAGCTAATAAGATATTTTTTCAGAAGAGATGAATGTGAGAGATAGACCTATATGAATCTATAAATTTACTGGCAGGAAAATGTGTGTGTGTCAATATGCCACCCACAGTAAGAAGTCAATGTGCCATTGTGGCCCATTAATTAATTTTAAATAGTAACAGTCTATACATTTGACCAACATATCTTCCAAAATAGACTTTTTAATTTTAAAATGGTGAAAGGGGCCACTCTACCAATGCAATGTAGCTTGGTTTTAAAAAGTCACACTCCATATGTGATTTATTGGAAATTATTGGATACATTTAATAAAAAAGATGAATGCTGGAGAATTGTTTGTTGTTTTCATCTTTACACACAAGACAGAGGGAAAAAAACAGCAGTCATTCCCGATCACCTCATAAAAAAATCTGATGTATAAGCATACATTTATAAGTGTAAGTTCATAGGAAGGCAGTGTGACCCATAAGTCTTGCTGAAGCCTAACCACAGAAAAATGACATGTAAAATAGTCTTGCAAAATTAACCTAGAAAAGGACAGATATTTTTTCTAACTACTATCAAAAGTACTATGAAAATATAAAATCATCATAGAAGAACGAGATGAGTCAATTTTGAAATAATATTATTTTCAGTTATACTGATGTATTATATATTATACTGTATAT
Source organism: Cavia porcellus (assembly GCF_034190915.1). Classification (NCBI taxonomy): domain Eukaryota; kingdom Metazoa; phylum Chordata; class Mammalia; order Rodentia; family Caviidae; genus Cavia; species Cavia porcellus. The sequence continues at coordinate 59,576,200 of NW_026947505.1, forward strand.
CATTATAATGATAATACATTAGAAAACACTTCATGAATGTGATGTAACGAGATAAATCTAATAATTAATAATGAAAATATACTGTTCAGATACACATCAAAAGTCCTTTGTGCACTAGCATATTCGGCCCTACAAACACAGTAGTGAATCCTGAAAGGCTCTCTTTCCTGAAGTGGTTTACAATATGATGAAGGGAACAGGCTACATTTCCTTTTTAAAAATTATCACTTATCAGTTTTATAACAGTCATAATAGTAGAAAATAATAAATTTTTACTGATGTGGGAATATCTTTTGAACTTTGCCTCAAGGTTTAGAAAGATGCCAGAAGTTACAGGAAGGAAAAAAGAGGGAACACAACATAAAGGTAAAGCCTTGCAGGAATGTAGAATACGCTTTTCTTTAGACAGCCTCCAATTGGTCATGTTTGTGAAGATTGTTGAGTGGTACTGCTGAAAAATAACTTAGGATAGAATGAACATAAATGTAAATATATAGTATATTTACAAATATACTGATATGAGTGTTATAATTGCAGCACTATTTTGTAGAACTGTAGAAGAAGCATGGAAAATGATGTGTAGAGAGGAAATGTCTGGTTTCAAATGTCACTGAAGAGATATTGGTTGTTATTTAGGAGTTAAATGTGGATCCTTTTAAGTATGGAACAGTTAGTGAAAAAGTAAAAAAAAAAAAAACTGAAGATGTAAATAAAAATGTATCCAAGAATTTATCCAAGAATTTAAAAATAATGTCTAGGATTTGAGTATGCAGGCAGGTAAATTATAATTAAAAATAAAATATTAGATGTGGTAACATTTACTCTCAGATAAATATATTAAATTTACTTCTACCATTCCTTCAAATAGAAACCTCAAATATTACATGGAGAATAATAATGAGTTTCTTAAAAGTTGATCAAAAATTTGTATTGAGGACGGTTTTAGTCAATGCAATAAAATGAAGAAAATGATACTTAAAGTCATTGATATTAAAGAGAAGAGAAACATCATTTATTTAAGGATGGCATAATTGTCTTCATAGAATACCCTATGTTATCTAAAAAGCTCGAATCTGGAACTAATGAAAGATTCAAAATAAGAACATATGAGAAACAGAAAGATCTATTTCTCTCTTGACAATAAATATGTGGACAAAGAAATGATAATACTGTAATATATATTACTTACAGCATCTGTTTTAAAAGAAACATTTTGGTATGATTTTAATGAAACATTCAAAAGACTTGAATACCAAAAATTGCAAATTTATAGGAAAATATCCAAATAAGAAGGAGTGTACAATGTTTATGGACTGAAAGACTCAACATAGCAAAGTTTTTAGTTGCTCTCAGATTTTTACACAAGTTTAGTTCATTTCTCATTAAAATTTAATGAGACATAGATGCTATTATCCAAAAATCTATATGGAAAGCAAAAATTTTGAATAACTTACAAATTAAAAAAAAATAAAAATAAAACGAGGACTCAGGCTAGTTTGTTGCAAGTTATATGGGGCAAAAGAAATCAAAAGTATGTGATAATATTAGAGGGTTACATATAGATCAAGTGAACAGAATGGAGAATGCAGAAACCACCCCACATAAGAGTAGCAATGTGATTTTTGTCTAATATGCAAAAGTTAATGACGAAAATACAGCTCTTTCAGAAATAATAGGACATGGATAGGAAGAAATAATGAATGTAACATAACTCCCTAACTTAGGGAAAATTTATTTTAAATGATCTGGAATACAGTAAACAGTCAAAAACTGAAAGCTTGGTTCTGGTAAAGATGGTGGATAGATAACAGCAGGCTCTAAAGTCTCCCAGAGACAGTCAACTTAGATTCCAAAAATAATACAACATGGGGAGTCCCGAACAGGGGGAGATGGATCCTCCCAACCCAGGAACAAACTAAGCTGAGAAAAATCAATTAAACCTACAGTCATGGTACTGCTTTTGGAACAGCTAAAGGCTTGATGCTTCTGCTGCAGCACTTGAACTCATGCAGCTGAGATGTAACAAGCTGCCCGCTGCTTCAACTCACTGGGTTGAAGCAGACCCACTCACACTGAGGTTGGGGTTCAGCAAGCCAAACAGAGAGCTGAGCTGGCGGGGAGCGTGCATCGAACTATGGTGAGTGATGGGAATAAAATCAATCCACAGAAAAAGGGACTCTAACAGATGACATTCTTGGGATGGGCAGACTGGCAAGAACAAGGAGCAGTGGTGACTTCAGTCAGCTGCTCCCTTCTCAAACATGATTGGTGGGGTGTGCTTAGCCTAGATCATGCCCCGGGCTGATACCCAATAGGTTAGCCCAAACCAAGTCCCTATGCCTGCAGTGAAGCCCTCAGCAAATTAACTGACCCAGAGGGAAGGGCCCAGCATACGATGTCCCTGTTTGTACCTCAATAACTATGCTGCCCTGGGCAGGAGCACCTAGTCAGTGTGCTTCAGATGAACTATACCCAACAAAGAAACTCGGGCCTCCTATATACACCCCTATGGAAGGAACAAAAGATATGAGAAGAAGAAGCAACAATAAAAAGTCCCCAGCCCCGACCCTGAGAATATTGGTCCAGGAAAGGTAAATACAAAGGAGAGTGAGGATGGCAAATGTGCAATATCAGACATGGCACTAGTGGACATACAGTGTTATCTTCAAGACCTCATAGATGAGTTTAAAAGTGAACTATTTAACCAAGTAAATCAAGATATAAATAGATTAATAAAAGAAATGCTAAGCAGCTCTCAAGAAGATGCAGATGGAAGAATGGAGGAACACACAAAAAAAGGGAGGATCATTTGATGCAGAATATAAAGAAAACATAGAATACATGAAACAGGTTCAAAGAGATTACCAGGAAATCAAAAATTCCATTGAAAGCTGGAAAAACTGCTTGAAACAAACTAAGGATACATTATTCTGGAGGACAAGTCTGCAATGTGGGATCATGAAAGGAAAAATTTGTTAAAAATAACAAGTAAACAAGCAGAAACAATGCAAAGGCTACAAGATGAAAAGAGAATCTACAACTTGAGAATAAAGAATGTGAATGCAAAAGCAGGGTTAAATACAAAGGAACTACAAAGGCTATTCACAGAAATAATTAAGGAAAACTTCCCAAACACAGGAAAAGGAAATGATATTCACATGTATGAGGCATACAAAACTCCTGCCACCTACAACCAAAACAGAACTACACCCAGGAATATAATAATCAAGATCCCAGAAATCCAATGTAAGAACAGAATATTAAAAGCTGTCAGAGACAAGAAGCAGATTACTTACAATGGAAAGTCCATCAGAATTATGGCATCTTCTTGGCACAAATCATCAAATTGTGAAGACCATGGAGCAAAGAATTCTAAGCTCTGAAAGAAAATAACCCTCAGCCCAGATTGATATACCCTAAAAAATCATCTCTAGAAATTAATGGAGAAAAAAGATGCTTCCAAGATAAAGAGGAACTGGGGAATTTGCATCACTGATCCAACTCTACAGAGAATACTGCAGGACATTCTAAAGAGAGAGAAAAGTACCAGGATTCCAGGAAAAGTGGCAGAGAGGCCTTAAAGAATGGAACAGAAAAGCAAAATGAAGAAGACAAACAGACAACTAATGATGGAAAAGGATCACAGCAGAAATGAAGCAGAGAAGGTTGGATTAATTTCTAATATAGATTGTCTAGTTACACTAAATTAAGTAAAAAAGAGAATCACAGGCAGAGTAGAACAAGAGGAAGGTACACTGAGATGTTCTTTATGGGAAATATAATTAACCTGAAAAACTCTATAAGGACCAAAAATCAAATGTGAGAAACCAATACTCTATGTGATAGGGAGCCAGAGAGTAACAGGGGCAAGTGAACTAGTATTTATGGATAGGTTGGAAAGAAAGGCTTTAATAGGTAAAGAAATACAACTAGAGATCAAGTCCAGGAGGGAGAAGATTAGGAACCACTTAAGTAACTAGCAGGTCGCACCCAATACAGAACTGAGGGTGTTGGGGAGACCTAAAAATGCACAATATACCCTGGGAGAGTGAAAGAGGAGAAATAGTCCTAAAAAAGATAGCAGAAGGTATTGCTAATAGTCTATCAGGAATTAAAACCCATATTGCTTGCACCACTCTGCTTAGATAGAACTTATTCCATCCCAGTTTGTATACAAGCACTAGATCTGAGGGCACAGACAGCTATCCCAAAAATATCAAGATATAGCACAGTAATCATCTTAACTTCCTATTAACTTAATCTGGATCCCTGTATAACTTACACTGTTATATCATGACTGATAATAGGTAAATCTGATTTGTTTGATTGTTGTTTGTTATTGACAGATTTTATTCAAAACTGTTAAGGTTGATAGTATCAAGTCTAAGAGTATAAACAACTATACTGAAAATGACAATGATTCACTATGATACCCATTCTGGTTTGATTACGACCTATTTTTGTAGTTCTGCACTATCTACAAAGTTGTACTTCTATTAATACAGTTATGTACTGATACATTAAATTATACTATATCTGATGATATAGCCAGTTATACTGATGATAACAAGAGACAACACAGTAACTATGGTAGAACTCCTTGAACAGCAATTTTATATGTCTGTTTAGTTTTATGTGTCTATAGGAGTATGTTTTGTTCTGTCCTGCTTTGTTCTGTTTCTCCCTCTCATATAGAAAGGCTAGAAATACATGTTAAGACTCATACATGCATAGGACATATAAACAATTTATGAGAATTGATCTTATGATACATGATGACTACAGCACCGAGTGCTGATTCCGGAGTGTCATGATTGTGAAATCCAGCAATGCTATTATTTTTTTGTTCAGAGTGATTTTAGTCTGCTTTGGTTTGTTTAATCTCAACATAAGTGAAGATATGGATAAATGCGTGTATGTTTAAGTGTATAGGATTGATAACCATATTTCTAAGTTTTTATTAGATAGTTGAATAGAACTATTTGCAGTCTCACTGTTTGAATTCCCATTTATATATTCCACTTTTGTATCTTGAACAATTATTTGTAAGAGGACAATATGTAAACATCAACTAGTGATTTATTACTGTTTATTTTTTTCTTTGAAAGTATGTATTATTTCCACCCATTTTCTGTTTTGTTTGTCTGTCTTTAAATAACTTTTTTAAAAAAACTTAAGGCTCTTTCTCTAAGATCAGGAACATGGAGAAGGATGTTATTCATACTCCTATGTAGTATAGTTCAGGAAATTTTATCCAGAGCAATTAGAAAAAAAAAAAAAAAAAAGAAAGAAAAATAATGAGGGGAAAGAAGCAATTAAATTTTAATTATTTGAAGATGATGCAATACTTCACCTAAAACATCCAGAGACTCCACATAAATACTTCTAGATAAAATAACCAAATCTGGGAGTGTAACTACTGGACACAAATTCAGCACTTGAAAATGAATAGCATTCCTGCATACAAGTAGCAAACTCATTGAGATAGAAATTATGGAAATACCCTGTTTCACATCAACATTAAAAAAATAAAATACTTTGGAATCAATCTAACAAAAGAAGTAAAAATCTATACATCAAAAACTACAGGACTCTGAAAAAGGAGATCAAAGAAAATATCAGAAAATGGAAAGATATCCCTTGGTTCTGTTTTGGAAGAACCAACAGAGTAACAGTAGCCTCTTTACAAAATTATTATACAGATTTAATTCCACCCCAATCAAAATATCATTAGCATACCTCACAGATCTAGAAAGAACATCCCGGAAATTCATTTGGATCAAAAAGAGACCTAGAATTAGCACAAACAATTCTGAGCAACAAAGGCAAGACTGTGAAAATCAAAATTTCTGACTTAAAATTGTACTAAAGAGCTAACATGATTTAAAAAGAAAATATTACTTAAAAAAAAAAAAAAAACTTGACCCGAGGATCAGTGGAATAGATTCGAAGATACAAAACCACCTCCAAACACAGTCAGCCACCTTCCCTTTGGAAAACATATTTTCTGGAAGAAAGATACCCTGTTTAATAATAAATGGCACTGGAAAAATGACTTTCCACATGCTGATGTCTAAAACTAGACCCAAGTCTATTCACCACACACTAAACTAAAATAAAATTTAATCAAATACCTAAATATTAAAAAGAGATACAAAATCTTCTGGAAAAGAGAATAGGTAGAAATCTTGAAGACATAGGTATAGGCAAATACTTCATGAACAAAACACTGGTTACAGGTAAAATGCTACAAAGAATCAACAACTTGGATTTCATATTATTAAAAAGCTTTTGCAAAGCAAAAGAAAATAAACAACAATCTGAAATCACCCTGCAGATTTTAGTCAATTTTAGTCAATTGTTCCTCAAGAATGAAAAACATCAGACCCCTCCCAAATTTAAAGACTCAATCTAAAATGAATGAATACTACATCTCAGATGAAATACAAATGAAAAATAAATACATGAAAAAATGTTCAACGTGAATGTTTGTTCAAATTACTCAATGATGAGATTATGTGTCACTCCAGAAAGAATGGCTATCATCAAGAAATCAAATAATAACAAATGTTGACAATGGAAAAATTCTCACTGGTTCAAAATTCTCAATGGTAGTGAGAATTTAGACTGGTACAACCACTGTGGAAATCAGGATGGAATTTTTCAGTGAAAAGGTCCCATTTGACCCAGTTACTCCCTTTGTTGGTATACTCTTAAAAAATTGTAAATCACATACCACAGCAAATATGGTTTGTGTGGTTGTGATGGCTTGTATTTGGATGATCTCCAAAATCTCATGTTATCCTGGTGGGCAGGCTTTTCTGAGGTGGCTGAATGTAAAGTTAGGGTTTCATTTATGGTCTGATTCTGAGTCCAAAGGTCTAATCCTGGGGCAGGTAATCTATTTATAATATGTGGGGCAAGTAGAGGCTTGCTTTCTCCTCCTCTCTTTTTGCTTTTGATACCTAACACTCTCTGCTACTATTATGTCTTTAGATCCAGCTGAATGTAGACTGAAACCTCTACAAACTGTGAGCTAAATAAATCTTTCCACCTTTAACTTTGAATGTAGCTTCCTTGCCTCAGCAATGAGAAAAGTAATGAACACATATGCACACTCATGTTTATAGCAGCACGGTTTATAGTCCTTATATAATGGAACAACCCAAATGTCTGTGAAATAATGAATGGACTAAAAGTATGCATCAATTTTTCCTCATACAATGCAGAACTACTCAGCCATAAAGAAGGGTAAACTTGAGATATTTATAGCTAAATGGATGAACTCTGAGACTATATTCTTTAATGAAATAAATTGGACACGTGTAAATATTGCATTGTCTCTCTGGTTTGAGATACTGAAAGTGTAAATAAGAACCTAAATCTATAGTAGATATTGGCAAGTAGGAGGAAATTATTTAAAAGGAAAGTGAGCTAGGGATGGGTACAAGGAAAAGGGAGGGAAATATTTGCAAAATGATAAAAGAATTTAACATGAAAATAAAGCTTTGTAAATAAGAAGGGGGAAGAAGGGTTGAAGGGGGGGGAGAGGAATGGGAATAGAAGAGTATTCAAGATATAGCATGTATAAGTATCAATCCTTTTGAAGAATATGAGAATTATGTATATCTAATTTATCGTAATAAAGGAAATAAAATTGTAACAAAATAAAAAAAACCAATGAATCCAATTAAATATTGACAAAAGACTGAAGGGACTGAAGAGAAAGTTCTCTGAAGAAGGCAAACAAGTGGCAAATAATAACATTTAGAGATATTTAAAATGAGCCATTATGAAAACATAAAGTCATAATGTGATACCTAACTATGAGAATAACAAGCAAAAAACCAGTAGTGACACCTCAAATGCTGGCAATGATTGATTACTTTCAACTGTTGCTAGTAATAAAACTGCTACAGCAAATATAGAAATCAGTCTGACAGTTTAACATGCAACTACTACATGCCCAAGTAATCTAACACTCTGGTTAACTTCTCTAACTGGAGTTAACTTATCTAATGAAAGGAATACTTCTCTTCCTGCAAAATTTTCACATGAATGTTGTATGCCAGCATTATTTACCTCCTAGATGAGTCAAGAGTTTTTAAGAAGTGAATGACTTAGTAAGGCAGGAGCTACTTTCAAGAGTACCATAGTACCATTACTCTGCAATTAAATAGCAATATATTATTGATCTGAAGGAATAGTTAGGCTGTTATTCTGTGTGACAAAAGTGCAACCAAAGATGGTTACCAACTGTATGTTTCTATTTGTACAATATTTTTGAAATGATGGAATTATAGAAATGGAGAACAATGTAGTAATCATTAACATTTAAGGAGATCTGAACACATAGCTATCATAAATAATAAATGCCAATTTCATAAATGGACACCTTAAGATTTTCTATGAAGATAATTATGCCGTGATCAAATAAGCATTATTTATCTTCTCATTAGATCTCTATGACTTAATTACTACTCCTCTTTTTTTGTACTGACTAAATTTTAGAGAGCTATGTTCACTAAGGTGGTTGATGCACAAACAAATATTTAGTTTAATAAATTGATGTTGAGGTATTTATGTGATTTTTTACACTATATATCTATCTATCTATCTATATCTATATCTATATCTATATCTATATCTATATCTATCTATCTATCTATCTATCTATATATATATATATATATATTTCAAGATGAATCAGAGGGCAGAGTACCCATCTTTGAGCAGCAATGAGACCACAACTGTGAAAGAAAGGAGAAGAAACAAGTGGACGGAACGGTTAGTTGTGAAGCACACTGAACCATAGAGGATTAGTTTATGCTGAAGGCAGTGGAGCTGAAAAGCTCATGAGATGGCGGGGTAAAAATGGGAGGCTTGTGTACTGCGTCAGTCCTTCACAGGATGCACTTTGCCTCTGGGAGGGCATGCATATGGTGAGGTGAGTTCATGAGCTACAAGGTGACAACACTGCATGAGCTTGAAAACATGGCTTGAATTTCCTTCAAAAGGAATCTTTGTAGTCCATCTCGAGTTCCAACAACAAACACTTGTACAAACCCCAAATTACAGACTGAGAGTCACCATAGAATTTACCTTTGATTGGAATACTGTGCTCTCCCATCATCTTCATGCTATGAGATTACTAAGGAAGAAAATGTAGATCTTAAAGGAGATGAAATTTCAGTATAGAAATTTGCAAATAATGTGCATGAAAATAAACAAAAAAAAGAAAGATTATCTTACGTTAATTAATGGATAGGCATATTTTTTTCTAATTTAGCAAATTTACTTTTTATTGTGTTGACAGCTCAAAATTTAAGTTTCCCTTCATGCATTACTTCAGTGTTCTAGGAAAAAAGCAATAATAGTTACAAAATATATAATACATTCACAGCATCAAGTAATAAAATAAAGGCATTTGCATGAAACATTCAATAACAACCTTCTCCCCCAAAGCAACTCCACATTTTAGAAAAATTCGTTTCAAACTATGCTTACTCATAAATCACACCAAATTTTATAATTTCTGGAGATATTAATATATTTTGTACTGTGCTATTGGAGACAAGTTATGGTTCTGTCAGTATGGGGCAATCACAAATTCATAGTAGTATGGTTTACTTTTGGTACATGTGGGGAAGCCTTACTTGCAAAGTAAAGATGTAATAAAAACGTAACAGATAAAATTCTGATGGTTAGAAAAATAAAGGTTCACTTAAATGACAAATATTGGCTCCACTGAGAAAGAAAATCAGGCAACATAATATACGTGGTATGATATCCAGTGATGTTAGGAAATCAGCAGGTATTTTATCTCATCACAACATGGAAAACATAACATACATTATTAATGTACAAGTTATGTGAAAAGAACACAACTTTGTCAAAAACACATGCTCCAAACCTCTATAAATGTATATATTAATGCCAAATATTACATTAACTTCAGAAACATCATTTATGACACAGAAAATGAAGCATGTGCATCAAAAGATTAAAGCAAATGCAGTGTTAAAATTACAATTCACCAAAAAATAAGAGACTAGAGTAATATCACTCTGAAGAGTGAATAATAGTATTTCTCGATTTTATATCATAATGCTACAGAATTAGCATTGGGTTTCTTAGTGTTTCTTCTTCAGAGTATCTATTCATTACATCGTGTATTATATAATTTGTTCCCATAAATAGGTTAGAAATTCTTCCCATGTGTGAATCTCTATGTGTATATCTATCCTTTCTGTATTATGGGGAAAAACAGATCCAAACAAGACAACAAAACAAATTCCTAGAAATCATGATATGAAAAAGACATATAAGACCACAATATTAGGTGATGTATAGTAGTTACTATGCTTTCTCTTGCTATTTTCAATAGAATTGTCCACATCGTCAGGCATTATATAGTTAAGCATAACATTATACAGCTATCTTTATTAAAAAAAAAAAAACTTTGAATACATGGTAGGATGTGAAAGCAATTAATAATCAAACATGGAATGGATATCTTTTATTTATTTATTATTTTGGTACTGGGGATCAAACTCATGACCGCATAGTTGCCAGGCAGGGTGCTTAAGCCACTGAGCTAAATCCCCAGCCCCCCAATGGATATCTTTTACATCTTGTCATCTTCAGAGTAGTTGCCTCTACTCTTAGACTTGATACCAGCAAGCATACCAAATGTGAATAAAATCAGGATAGGCATATTTCAAAGGGAGGAGCGTAGAAACCATTGTGGCAGAGAAGTGAAGCCCTTTCTTAGCAAAAGTGATAAAAAATATTTAATAAAAATAATTAAAAATCTTTCCTGCCCCTCCAAAAGGCCAACTATACATGTACAACTATCTTTAATAGACCCTGTGACTTTCATAATCCTACTAGCCATCATAAATAGGAGGCTTAATGTCTGAATTTAAGAAATTATTACAACTCTTAGAGAAATTAAATACATCTTATCCTTCAGACCACTAACAGCAAGTAGAACAGTGGATTTGAGGTACCTCTGTTTAATTCTAAATTGATGATCCTCTAGCTGCATAACATAAATTATCTTTATTTAAGCTGACAACAAATAACATTGTATATTACACAGTTTCTGATTGAAACGAATCATCTTCTGCTTTATTCTTTGAAAAGTCAAGCACTGTTTCATTTACTTACACAGAGCAGCAGAGTGTGAAAAGCTACCAAGGGATTTTAATAGTACGATGCCCAGTATAATAAGCAGGTCTGTACTTGGTTCATTAGCGCTATCACCTTCCATATTATTAGTGAAGACGGAAAGTTCATATTGGCCTCATATTACAGAGGAGGCAATCAGCAAACAAGGATAAACTGGTTAGATAAACCCTTCTGGCCTATAAAAAGGGATGGAAAGAGATAAACATGGAAAAAGAATACCTTTTCCTTTTCTGTTACTTAAATAATGTATTCATTTCTGGAAGTTTTAAGTGAGGCCATAAGTTTAAGTGAATCAATATTATATACCTGAGATTCTGTATAATGATTACATATTTTTTTTCAAATCTTAAGTATACTCTATACAATGAATAGAACTTTATTGATCAAGTTTATATAGATATGTTATAATTTTATATAATATGTAAAAATTATCATTAAAATGGGTGAATAGCATTTTCCAGTGATTTTGGTTCAAATATATATTTGTTGTTTCTTATCTGATCCCTGCAATACCTACCTATTAACTTAGGCTATTAATGTTTCAAGATCCCCATGCCACTCCAGTATTAACTGGTTAGTAACTAATAAATATTTGAGAAAAATCTGAAGAGCTAACCTCCATTTCCTTGGGCTTTACCCTGTGTCAATAAAGTGTTTTGTTTCTTCCCACTTGGACCCTCATCTCACAGACTCTTCTTCAGAGTTTGTTTTTCAGGCTGGTGTGCACAGGAAACACCCTGCTCTTAGGTTTTTTTTTTTTTTTTTTTTTTTTTTTTTTATCTTGGAGACTTTGGCCAATTCTTGAAGATATATTTATCACCATCAAGAGTTAATCAAATTATAACCATAATAAAACCAGATGAGTGAAATACCCAAAAAAGGGAGAGGAATATATTCATACAACTTTACTAGAAGTTTAACTATAGTCACATGCCATGTAACATGGTGGATACATTTTTACAAATGTATCATTAGAGTATTTTTTGTGCAAACATCAATAAGGAATTTACATACACAGACTCCTACTCTGTTATGCTATATAGTATAGCCTAAGGATCTTGGATTATAACACTGTGCACATGTTATTGTACTGTATACTGCAATTTTGTGATACAAATGCAGAGTTGCTTGGGAGAGCCAAGAATGAGTGAGGAGTGACTGTGAAGGCCCATGATATGACCATACACTATTCTAGACTTTATAAACATTCGCGCCTAGGTTGTGGTAAATTTATACCATGTTAAATAATAAATTTCCCCTATTTAAACTTTTTTAATGCTCTCTCTCTCTCTCTCTCTCTCTCTCTCTCTCTCTCTCTCTCTCTCTCTCTCTCCCTGTCTCTCCCTGTCTCTCTCTCTCTCTTTCTCTTTCTCCTGGGGGATGCACCGCAGCTTCCTGCCTGAAACTGAGGCAGGCCAAGCCCTGGGACCCTGTTACAGCCTTGTTGACAACCCTCTCTCATCCGGGAGGCACTCAGCAGCTGCCCCACCTGAAGGAAACTGGGCCAAGCTGCGGGAAACTGCTCAGACCTTACCTGAGTCCTTCTTTTGGCCTGGACAGCTCCAGCACCACTGCCACTGCCTGGAGGAAGAGGCAGCCATGCTCAGGGGGGGAGGCTTTGCTGCCACAGGGAGGAGCTGTATAGCTTGAGGATGCTTTAGATCTACCTGAAAGGAGACTGGCAATCTTCTCTTAATCCGGGGAATTTGCTGCCTAAGGAGGGAACTACACTACCAGAAGAGGTCCTGGAGTCCAGGATATAAGAGACAATTTCCAACACACCCAGGGGAAGTTTGGAACAACACTTGAAGCTCGAAAATATAGGAAAATGACAAAACAAAAGACCAAAATGCGATCTCAAACATCGAGCCCATCCCAAGAAAGCCTAGGAGCCATGTTCATAGAAGAAAATACAGGCCACATATCTGAAATACCTGAAATAATACTAACCAAAATAAAGAAGCAACTCTGGGAAGCCTTAAAGGAATTCAAACTAGAAATAATCTCTCAGGTAAAAAGAAATGATAAAAGAAATGAAGGAGATGCTAAACATATCTAAAGCAGACACAGTTAAAAATTTGGAAGACCTAAACAAAAATATAGTATCCCTGAAAATCAAAAATGGGAATACAGGAAATAAAAAATTCCTTTGAAAGTTGTAAAAACCACCTCAATGAATGTGAAGATAGAGTTTCAGACCTCAAAGACAAGATTGCAGTCAGGAAAGGAAAGATCTTTTAAAAATAACAAGCAATCAAGAAATAACAATTCGGGGCTGGGGATTTAGCTCAGCGGCATAAGCGCCTGCCTTGCAAGCAGGCAGTTGTGAGTTCGATCCCCGGTACCGATAAAAAGGAAAAAGACAAAAAAAAAAAAAAAAAAAAAAAGAAATAACAATTCAACACCTGCAAGATGATGTAAAGAGAAACAACATAAGGTTGATAGGGATAAATAAAAAAAATAAGGGGACAACATAAAGGATATCAAGAGGATATTTAGAGAAGTAACAGCTGAAAATTTCCCAAACATGAGATTGGAAACTGATATCAGGATCAATGACTCATATAGAACTCCAAATAGCCATAACCAAAATAAAACTACATCCAGACATATAATAATCACCATCCCAGAAATTGAACAAAAGAATAGAATATTAAATGCTGTCAGAGAGAAAAGACAGATCACCTATAAAGGAAAACCTATCGGAATCACAGAACACTTCTCAGCACAAGCAATAAAATCAACAAGAGCATTGTCTGAATTATTACAGATCCTAAAAGAAAATGATTTCCAACCTAGACTGATGTACCCTGAAAAACTGTCCTTCAAAATCTATGGAGAAATAAGATACTTCCATGACAAAGAACAGCTAAAGAACTTCATGCTCACCAAGCCAATGCTGCAACGAATACTGAAAGATAGCCTAGATACATTTAGGAAAAAAAAAAAAAAAACACTAAACAAAGCAGACAATCAGAACAGAAAGATAAAGATGCAACAGCAGAAAGATAACATGTCAACACTAAACCAATATAAAACAGTTATATAACCATTAATGTAAATGGCCTCAATACACCAACTAAAATAAACATTGGCAGAAAGGATTGAGAAACAAAATCCAACCATATGCTGCCTATAAGAGACCCACCTAACCCAAAAGGATACTCACAGACCAAAAGTCAAAGCATGGAAAACAATACTTCATGCAACAGGAACCAAAAAACAAACAAACAAACAAACAAAACAGGAGTAACTATTCTATTTTCAGACAATACAAACTTCAAACCACTAATGATCAGAAGGGATAAAGAAGGTCACTACATACTGGTTAGGGAAGAACTTCAAGAGGAAGAGATAACTATCTTAAATACATATGCACCAAATTCCAGAGCACCCAGCTATATAAAACAAATATCAACAGAAATGAAAAACCAAATTAACAGCAACACAATTCTAACAGTAGATTTTAACACACCATTGACACCAATGGACAGATCAACCAGACAGAAAATCAGCAAAGAAATAAAAGAAACAAATCACACCTGTGAACAAACGAACTTGATAGACATATACAGAGTATTCTACCCAACAACAACAGAATACACATTCTTCTCAGCAGTACAGGGGTCATTCTCTAAAATAGACCATATATTAACTCACAGAACATATTTAAATAAATGCAAAAGTGTTGTAATTATCCCTTGCATGCTATTGGATCATAGCACTATGAAATTAGAAATTAATGATAAAAGATACTGCAAAAATCCCACAAACACATGGAAACTGAATAACACACTCTTGAATAATCAGTGGGTCACAGAGGAAATTAAAGAAGAGATTAAACAATACCTACAAACAAATGAAAACACAAATACAACTTAGTGGAATCTGTGGGATGCAATGAATTCTGTCCTTAGAGGAAATGTATAGCACTGAGTTCCCACATCAGGAAAACAGAATGAATACAAAAACAAACAAACAAACAAACAAAAAAAACCTGATATAACACCTCAAACAACTGAAAAAGAAGAGCAAGTCAAGCCCAAAGCCAAAAGAAGAGAGGAAATTATAAAAATCAGAGCAAAAATCAATGCAATAGAGACTAAAAAATAATCCAAAAAATCAATGAATCAAAGAGTTGGTTTTTTGAAAGAATAAATAAAATTGATAAGCCCCTAGCCAACCTTATTTTAAAAAGGGGGATAAAGCTCAAATTCATGCAATAAGGAATGAAAAATGTGAAATCACTAAAGATCCTATAGAAATAGAGCAGATCATCAACACCTATTTCGAAAACCTCTACTCTCAAAGACGATAACACAGAGGAAATAGATTCCTAGAAGCATATGAAGTACCAAAGCTAGGTCATGAACATTTAAAACTGCTGAATAATCTAAATTCTATTAATGAAATTGAAAATGTTATTAAGTCCTTACCTACAAAGAAAAGCCCAGTCCCAGATGGATTCACTGCAGAGTTCTACAAGAAATACAAAGAACACTCATGCCAACACTCCTCTGACTCTTCAATGAAATTGAAAGGGAAGCAATCCTTCCTAAATCATTCCTAGAAGCAAATATTACTCTATTACCAAAACCTGAGAAGGACCTAACTGAAAAAGAGAACTACAGACCAGTCTCTCTAATGAATGCAGATGCCAAAATCCTCAATAAAATATTGGCACATAGAATGCAGCATATCGTCAAGAAGATCACACCCCATGACCAAGTGGGATTCATCCCAGGCATGCAGGGATGGTTCAATACACGTAATTCAATAAATATAATCCACCATATCAATAAAGCCAAAAGTAAGAATCACATGATCATTTCTATAGATGCAGAAAAAGCTTTTGATAAGGTCCAACGTTCATTTATGATAATAACTTTACAGAAAATTGGAATAGATTGTCTTTAAATCAATATAACAAAGGCCGTCTATGACAAACCAACAGCCAGTATCATAATAAGTGGCCAAAAATTGAAGGCCCTTACTTTAAAATCAGGCACAAGACAAGGTCGTCCCTTATCACCTCTCCTATTTAATAGAGTACTGGAAATACTAGCCAGAGCAATTAGACAAGAGAGAGAAATAAAAGGTGTAAAGTTAGGGAAAAAAGAAGTTAAATTATCATTATTTGCAGATGACGCAATACTCTACATAGAAGACCCCCAAAGCTCAATTGAAAGACTCCTAGATATAATAAATAAATTCAGCAATGTGGCTGGATACAAAATCAATACTCAAAAGTCAATACCATTCCTATACACTAACAACAAAATCACAGAGAGAAAAATAAGAGAAGCCACACACTTCACACTAGCAACCAAAAAATGAAATTTTAGGAATTACTCTCGTGAAAGAAGTGAAAGACCTATACAGGGAAAATTATAAAACACTGAAAAATGAAACTGAAAATGATCTCAGAAAATGGAAAGACATCCCTTGCTCAAGGATAGGAAGAATAAATATTTTGAAAATGGCCATTCTCCTAAAACTGTTATACAGACTCAATGCAATCCTGATAAAAATACCATCAACATACCTCATAGATCATGAGATATCACTCCTAAAATTCATCTGGAGTTAGAAGGGACCTAGAATAGTAAGGACAGTTCTAAGCAGCAAGGGCAAGGCAGGAGGCATCACAATCCCTGACTTGAAGTTATACTACAAAGCAACTGTAGTAAAATCAACGTGGTACTGGAACCAAAACAGAGCCAAAGATCAGTGGAATAGACTGGAAGATACAAGCACAACTATAAACACACTCAATCACCTCATCTTTGATAAAGGGGCCAAACATGTTCACTGGAAGAGCGACAGTCTCTTTAATAAATGGTGTTGGAAAAACTGGCTCTCTATATGCCATAAGCTAAAACTAGACCCATATCTATCACCATGTACTAAAATAAAATCTAAATGGATCAAAGATCTAAATATTAAAACAGAAACACTACATCTATTGGAAGGCAAATTGGGTAAAAACCTTGAAGACATAGGAGTAGGTAGAGAATTCATGAACAGGACTCAAACCGCACGGGAAATACTTCCCAGAGTCAATAATTGGGATCACCTCTTATTAAAAAGTTTCTGCACGTCAAATAAATCTCCAACACAGTGAAAAGAAAATCCACAAATTGGGAAAAAATCTTAGTGAACTACCTCTCAGACAAAGGACTTCTGTCTAAAACTTATGAAGAATTTTTAAAAAATCAGACCCCCAAACTTCAAAGACCCAATCCAAAAATGGGCATCTGAGATGAATACACAATTAGTAAGTTTGTCATTAGTAATCATTAGAGAAATGCAAATTAAAGCCACACCGAGATATCATCTCACTCCTGAAAGAATGGCCAAGATCAAGAAAACCACCAACAACAAATGCTGGAGATGCTGTGGGGAAAAAGGAACTCTCCTGCACTGCTGGTGGGAGGGTGGACTGGCGCAAGCATTATGGAGATCAGTCTGGGGATTTCTCACAAAGCTGGGATTGGAAGTCCCATTTGACCCAGCTATTCCACTCCTAGGCATATTCCAGAACTGAAAGCGTCATACCACAGAGGTATATATGCGCCTGTGTTTATAGCAGCACAATTGGTAATAGCCAGTACTTGGAAACAACCTAAGTGTCCATCAACTGAGGAATGGATAAAAAGTTGTGGTATTTTTATACAATGGAGTACAACTAAGCTATAAAGAATGATCACATTGAGATATTTATGAATAAATGGATGCAGCTTGAGACCATACTCATAAGTGAGATAAATCAAACTCACATGTATCAATACCGAATAGTTTCCCTAGTGTAAGAAATGATAAGAATACATAAAATTATGTGGTAATCATGATTCCTAATCATGTTTATTGAAGCCATATAATGTTTTCAATCATTAATTAGAATGCTCTTAATCTGGGTTGTTCAATTTGATTGTCTGTGATGGTACGAATAGCAATTTTGAAGAAAACAAGACATCATAATAGCTAGTACTGATTTAATATCATCTTGTCTTGAAGTTCCATCAAGCAGTTGTTCATCGGTTTCCATGGGTTTTAACATCTTGTATCTTATTATATTTTACTGCATGTGATAAGTATAAACAAAATTTTTTATAGACAAAGAAATAATATAGAAACTGTTGTTCATTTTCTGTTAGCTGGTTCTAAATACCCTGTAATTCTTACATTCTCTTGAATGGCTTCACACTGTCTTAATATGTTTGATGCTATAGTATACGAAGTTATGCTCAAATAATTCAAGGAAAGAGATGCTATGAGGACTACTATTATGTCAGGTTATCTGGTGGTGAAACACAACCATGGTAAAATAGTTCGTTCTGACTTGTGTTATTCTGCATGTCAAATAAATCTCCAACACAGTGAAAAGAAATGAAAATGGCTTTAACTTTTTAATTTGGAAAACTGTTTCTAAGATGACAATGTGTAATCCATTAACTACTGATTGCTTATTGTATATTTTTTTTCTTGAAATTCTGTACTTCTTGTACCCTTTTTTTTCTCTTTTTTCTCTTCTCTTTAAATAAAAAAAAGAGAGATAACTCTTGGAGTGTGTTTGGCTTGTTTCTTTTTCATCACAGATTTGCTTTTTACCATATAATGCACCATGGACATTCTTTTCTTTTATTAAAAGCCTTTTGGATTTCGGGGCTTCTTGTCTTCACATTTAACAGAGTTTGTGGAAATATTTAAAACCTGATGCTAAACCAGTTACTGATCATTTTCTCAGAAGTTCTTTTGCTGTTACAGTTTTCTTCTCAGTTGCCTAAATTTTGTATCATTTCCTGCCCCTATTTAGTAACTACTGTACTCAGTTCTTCAGTAACCACCTCTAATTGGTCCTCAGTGTCGTCCTGCTTCATACTCAGCTTAAGACTTTCAGTCCGAGTAATCACTGCCTGTGAAATTGGCCCTGTCATTTTAAAAAATCCTTTGAGTTCATGAATGGTCTTCTTAAATGCCTTCTTCCCGTTGCTGTTCATGTCCCCTTGGTGATACTGTCCCAAACCTAGCCAAGTTCTTGATGAAATCATAGATGTTTTGTTCTATTAATAAGTGAGAGTTTCTCCTTTAGTCCCCAAAATAATGTATAAAGTCTTACTCGTTTAGTAGACCTTCCAAGCCACCATATGTGTTTAAGCCATTGTTCCCATCAAGTAAATGATGTTTGGATGGAGAAACACTGTTTTGTTATTGGGATGAAGAACAACAAGGAAAAGAAAAAAATTTTGACAGAGAATAATAATAAGATAACTCTTGAAATATATATTATTATCCACAGAGTGTGTTCCCCTTTTGCTGCTATAGTAATCCTGGACGACATCCTGGAAGAGAAGCTGGCCACTCATTACTTTAGGTCCTATAGTGCATGTGTAGCGTGTACTCATCTAGATTTCAAAACCTTGGGGTTCTCACTGTGCAGATCACAAAGGTTTCTAGTTTGTATCCTGCAAAAGAGTAGCATCCCAATCTTAAAAGCCTGAAACCTGGCATTTCCTTGACCTCTTTAGTGATGGAAGTCCTTTCCAGTATCTGTTTCCAGAATAGGGAGTTTTCATTCACTTTGAATATTTGTTCTGGGCTGGGGATTTAGTTCTGTGGCTCAAGTGCTTACCTGGTAAGTGAGAGGTCATGCTTTTTATTCCCCAATAAAAATTATGTACATTTGTTTTAGCAAGTAAGTTTTTTCCATAAGCAGTTTAAATAGAGTTTTCAAAAACTTTTTAGGTGCTTTCATATGAACACTTGCAAACCAAACACTCACAATTTACGTTACATAATTAATACATTCAAATAATTTATATCACACAGAAAGCAATAACTTCTGTATCATAGTTGATCCAGCTATTTCTTTGAGCACCATATGCACATTCTTTATTTGCTCATAATAATCATGGGGCTGAGAGGAGTTTGCTCCTTTGTTCTTCAAAGTCTTACATTTTCCCATATTTGATATATGTCCCTCATTGATTCTGTAAATTATGTTGCTTTCACTAAAACCACCCAATAACTGCTTCTGACACTTCTATACTCACGCTTGAATTCCATAGATACGGTGGAATGTGGCATGTCTGAATGGTGAGCAATACATCACTAATTTTCTATCTTCACAGTCTTTAATCATTTTTCATTTCATTATCAGTTCAGTCAGTCACTATGGCCTCCTGGCAACATTAGTGGTGTAATTTGGATGTTGAGGGACTGGAGCACAGAAAGGCAGCAGATTTAATCAAGTACAAGAAAAACTGATCTAATCATGGCATGCAATAAATAACATATACATGGCACTGCTATTAATGTCACCCAGCATTCTGTTTTGTAGTCAATATGTTTAATAATTAGGAGAAAGCTTAAAATAAAAAGTATATAAATTAATAAATAAGACAGTTATTTATTATTATCCCATATCATTTTTTAAAAATTTGTTTAAAGAGAAAAAAAAAACAAAATAGAAAAAGGGTAGAAATAATATATAATTTCAAAAAAATAAACTTTAAGAAATCACTAGTTGATACATTACATATTGTCCTCTTAGAAACAGTTGTTCAAGTTTCAAAACTAAAGCATGCAAAGTACATATTCAAACAGCAAGATCGCAAAAATCTCTGTTCAAGGATCCAACAACAACCTGATAATATAGTTATCAATCCTACACACATAAACATATATGCAGTGATATCTTTTAGAGCACTTTCTTTTCCTCTCTTTTTTTACAACAGCAATTACACATTTTGAATTTTATTACTCCTATGGTTCTTATTACTTTTTACACTAGTGACACAATGTGATATTCATAAATATGATTCTTATTTATTTCACTAATGAGGGTAGTCTTAAGTTGTCTCCATTTACCTATGAAGGCCTCAAGATCATCCTTTTTATATCTGAGTAATATTCCATTGCATAAAAATACCACATCTTTTCCTTCCACTCTGGTTGATGGGCATCTTGATTTATTCCAAGATTTCGCTAATACAAATTGTGCTGCTATGAACATGGGTGCACATATATCACTGTGATATGATCTTTTTAGTTTTTCTGGAAAAATATTCAGGAGGGCAATACCTGGATTGAATGGAACTTCCAATCCAAGCCTTCTGAGAATTCTCCATACTGCTTTCCATAGAAGTTTCACCAGTCTACACTCCCATCATCAGTGGAGCAGGGTTCCTTTTTTCCCTAAAGCCTCATCTACATTTGTTGTCAGTTGATTTCTTGATGGCAGCTATTCTTTCCAAAGTGAGATGAAATCTCAATGCTGTTTTCATTTTCATTTCTTGAATGATCAGTGATGGTGAACATTTCTTCATGTATTTATTTTCCATTTGTGTATCTTCTTCTGAGAACTGTGTGTTCATCTCAGATGCCCATTTTTGGAGAGGGTCTTTGAATTCGGGAGTCTTGATGTTCTCAATTCTTTATATATTCTCAATGTAAGTCTCTTGTCTCAGGAGTTTCTGGCTAAAATTCTTTCCCATTCTGTGGGTTTTCTCTTCATTATGTTGATGATTTCTTTTGAAGTGCAGAAATTTTCAATAATATGAGATCTCTGAAGTGTTTCCCATGCAGTTTGTATTTTGTTCATGAATTCTCTGCCCACCCCTATGTCTGCAAGACTTCTGTCAACCTTCTTTTACAGTAGATTTAGTGTTTCTGTTTTAATATTTAGGTCTTTGATCCATTTAGACTTTAGTTTTGTGCGTGGTGATAGGCATGCATCTAGTCTCAGTCTTCAGCATATGGAGAGCCAATTTTTCAAAGACCATTTATTAGAGAGGCTATCTTTCTTCCAGTGAGCATGTTTAGCCCCTTTGTGAAATATTAGGTGGCTGAGTGTCTTTGTAGTTGTGCTTGCATCTTCTAATCTGTTCCATTGATCCTCAGATCTATTTCTTTTCCATTACCTTGCTGATTTTATCACTGTGGCTTTGTACTATAGTTTCAAGTCAGGAATAGAGATGCCTCTGCCTTGCCTTTGTTTTTTTAAATCAGATCCTTTTTTTTTTTTTTTTTTTTTAAATCAGTACCGGGGATCGAACTCACGACCGCACACTTGCAAGGCAGGCACTTATGTGATTGAGCTAAACCCCCCAGCCCCCTGTCTTGCCTTTGTTGCCCAGAATTGCCTTTGCTATTCTAGGTTTCTTCTTTTTCCACATGAATTTCAGAAGTGTTTTCTCCAGATCTGTGAGGTATATTAATGGTATTTTGATTGGGATTGTGTTAAATCAATATAACAGTTTTGGGAGTATGGCAATTTTCACAATGTTGGCTCTCTAGCTAAGAGCAAACAATATGCTTCCATTTTCTAATACCCTCTTCAATCTCCTTTTTTAGTGTAGCATAATTTTCAGCATATAAGTATTTTACATTGTTAGGTTGATTCCTATGTATTTCATTTTTTTAGATGCTATTATCTCTCAGTGAGTTTTGGTTTATGTACAGGGAGGCTATTGATTTTTGAGCATTGCCTTTTTAACTAGCTACACTGCTGAATTTGTGTATTACCTCTAGTAGTCTTTTAATGCAGTTTTTTAGGTCTTCTTTATAGAGTACCATGTCATCAGCAAAAGTGATCCTTTTACTTCATTTTTCCTATCTTTATTACTTTTATTTCTCTCTCCTATCTGATTGCACTGGCTAGTGTTTCCAGAACTATATTGAATATGAGAGGTGATAGTGGACATCCTTGTCTTGTTCCCAGATTTTAAAGTGAAAGCTTTCAATGTTTTCCATTTAGTGTAATGTTGGCAAATGGTTTGTTATAGATGGCCTTTGTAAGACTGAGGTAGATAACATGTATTCTGAGTTTCTGAAGTTTTTTTATTATGAACAGGTGTTGGACTTTATTGAAAGGTTTTCTTCCTCTTTTGAGATGATTATGTGATTTTTGTTTTTGGCTCTGTTGATGTGATGTATTACATTTATTGATTTTCATATGTTAAACCATCCCTGCATTCTGGGAATGAATCCCTCTAGGTTGTGATGCATAATCTTCTTGATGATTTGCTGCATTCTATTTGCCAGTATTTTATTGAGAATCTTTGCAGCAATATTCATTAGTGAGATTGGCCTGTAGCTCTCCTTTTTGGTTGGGTCTTTCTGTGGTTTTGGTATGACAGTAATTATTGCCTCCAGGAATGATTTAGGGAGAATTTCCTCCTTTTCAATTTCATTGAAGAGTTTAAGGAATATTGGCATCAAATCTTCACTAAATTTCTCTTATAATTCAGCTGTGAACCCATAAACATCTGGGCTTTGCTTTGTTGGTATGTTTTTAATTACATTTTCAATTTCAATAGCTGATATTGGGTTATTCAAAATTGCTATATATTTTTGGTTGAGCTTTGGTAGTTCATATGTTTCTAGAAATCAGTCCATTTCTTCTGTGTTTTCTTCTCCACTGATTTTCTAAGTAGGTATTCTAAATTCTTTACAGAATTTCTAAGTATGTATTTACATTATTTTGAATTTTTATGGGATTTGAAGTAATTTTTCCCTTTCAGTCCTTATTGCATGAATTTGTTTTTGTTTTTTTTTTTCTTTTTCTTTATAAGGTTAACTAGAGGTTTTTTCGGTTTTGTTTATTCTCTCAAAAAAACAGCCTTTGATTCATTAATTTTTTGTACTGTTTTTTGAATTTCTTTTTTTTTTTTTTTTTTTTGCTTTTTTCCTTTTTATCGGTACCAGGGATCGAACTCATGACTGCCTGCTTGCCACGCAAGAGCTTATGCCGCTGAGCTAAACCCCCAGCCCTGCTTTTGAATTTCAATGGCATTGATTTCCACTGTAATCTTTACCATTTCATCTCTTCAACAAGCTTTGGATATAGGTTGGTCTTCGTTTTTCTAGAACAAGTTTATTTGTGCTCATTCTGTTTTCTTGATATGATAATTTATTGTTCTATATTTCCCTGTTTAGAATGTTTTGATTGCATCCCACAGGTTACAGTATGCTTCTTTTTTTTTCACATTTTCATTGAATCATGGGTATTGCTTTATTCCTTCTTTAATTTCACCTGTAGCCAACTGGTTGTTCAAAAGTTATTATTTAATTTCTATGTATTTATGCAAGTTTTGCCATTTCTTTTGCATTAATTTCCATTTTTAGTGTGCTATGGTCAGATATTATGCATTGTATAATTACAATACCTTTGCAAGTACTTAAGAATGTTTTATGGAATAATGCATGGTCTCTTTTGGAGAATGTGCCATGTACAGCTGAGAAAAATGTGTATTCTGATGTGGTTATGTGGAACACTCTGTAAACATCTACTAAGTCCAATTGCTCACAGGTGTGATTCAGTTCTGTTATTTTTTTGCTGAGTTTTTGTTGATCTATCTCTTTGTAAGAATGGGCTGTTATGATCCTCTGTTATAATTGTGTTCTGTATTTGGTTGTTAGTATCCATTAGTATCTGTCTTATACAATTGGGTGCTCCTGTATTTGGTGCATATATATTTATAATTGTTAGTTCTTCTTCTTGAAATTTTCCACTAACAAGTGTATTTAATGACCTTCTTTATCTCTTTAAATCATTTGAGGTTTGATGTCCACATTGTCTGCAAATAGAATAGTTACTCTGCTGCTTTTTTCTGGGTTCCTGTTCATGGAATATTGCTTTCCAGCCTTTGATTTTAAATCTATGTGTTTCATTTTGGGTCAGATGTGTTTTTTAATATACAGCATATTATGGGATCATGTTTCTTGATCCATTCTGTCAACCTGTTTCTTTTGATAGGTATTGAGACCATTTACATTTACAGATATCACTGATAAGTACTGGCTTGACATTGCCATGTTATTTTCCAGTTGTTTGTTTTCTGCTTTTTCCCCTTGTTTAATTGCTTGTCCTACATGATGGTTTCTTTCTGTAGTTGTTCTGGGGATTGTGGTCTTTTTTATCTCTGTCTAGTATGTCTGTAAGTATTCTTCCTAGTGTTGGTTTGGTGGATGTGAATTTCTCCAGTTATTCTTTGTCATGGAAATATCTTGTTTCTCCATTAAATCTGAATTTTCTGTGTATAACAGTCTAGGTTGAGAGTTGTTTTCTCTCAGGACTTTAAATACGTCACACCAAGCTGGTCTTGACTTGAGAGCTTGTGCTGAAAAGTCTGCTGTGATTCCAACAGGCTCTCCTTGTGTTGTGTCTTTTCTTTAACAGCTTTTAGTATTCTGTTTTTATGCTGCATGTCTGGGATCTTAATTATTATATTTCTGGGAGTAGATTTATGTTGGTCTTCTATATGCCTCACTTATTTGTATATCAGATTTTTCCCCATATTTGGGGAATATTCTGCTATTACTTCTGTGAAGGTTTTAGGTGTGTCATTTGAATTGACTCCTGCATCTTCACTGATGCCTATTAATCTTATATTGTTACTCTTGGCATCACTTTGTAGATGCTGGATTGTCATTTTATGCTGCTTTGTGATTTTTTAAAAATTCTATCCTTTCATGATCAGTAATTGCTATCCTGTCCTCAAGGTCTGAAGTCCTATCCTCAGCTTCATTTAAATGGTTTTGCCAACTTTGAATACAATTTTTGGTTCTTGGATGTCTCTTTGAGTTTATTTCATGAATTCTGCTTGTTTTCTATATTGTTCATTCAAGGTTTCAATCAGTTTCCCATGCTCCTGTTCTTTTTTCTCTATTTCTTCTATAGCTGTGCTCAGCAACTCCTTTACTAAGGTTGTTGTTTCTATCTTTTCATGGGAGAATACTTCTAATTTGATTTCCTCTAAAGCCTCATGACGTTTTTTTTTTTGTTTTGTTTTGTTTTGTTTTGTTTTGTTTTTTAATTTCACTCACTGGCTTTTCAGAGATTTGTGGTGTGTTACTTTTGAAATGCTCTATTTCATTGTTTTGTCTGCTTGCTCCTGATGGACTAGATGCTTGAGATTGCATTTTCTTTTTCCTTTTGCCATTTTCTCCTTTTGAGTTAATATTTGGTCCTTCAATCTGTCTAGTGTCCACTGTTGGTATTGTGTATCTTGGTATTGTGTATCTTGGGGTCCTAATGTGAGGTTGATGTTTGTCCAATTGCTGAGTCCCACAATGAATATGTGGGCTGTCACCTGACTTCCCACTGCAGGGCCGGTTGGGTGAGTCCTATATTTTCCCTGGCCTGACAAGCCTAGTAGTATAAATGTAGGTCAACTCTTTGTTCCTGCTATTACTTTATCTTCCAGTTATTCCAGTTTACTAAATCTCCTGTCTGTAGTTTTTGTGTCGACTGAAGTCCTACTGTGTCTGTATCCTGTGCCTGTGTGTCTTGTAAGCCCTTTTGATTTTCTCCAAGTTAGGGGAGTTCTTCTTGGCACACTCCTCATCCTGCCTGTTGTTTTCTGTATGCAGGAAGGGGTCACCCATGTCTTGTCAGACTCACCAAGGTCTTACAGTTAGTTGGAGGGAACTTTACTAGTGCTCCTATTATCCACTGTATGCCTCTATTTTAGGGCCATACTCACCACACTGACTGGAGTCTGCTGAGACCTTCGGTTTGTGTGAAGCAGTTACTGAATCTCCCTTCAAGCTAGCAGTTTATTGACTGTAGTCCAAGATTCTGGGAGAAAGACTGGAGTTGAAGATCAACAGCAGTATTAGGTCCAGGAGATAGGGAGTGTCCTCAAGGGCCCAGTAAATGTCCTGGGTCAGGGTGTCAAATGGCCACAGGCCAAAGTCCCAAGATGGTGCGGTGTTCCTTACTGGTGGCTAGAGTCACACAGGAAGTGTGCAGGTGCGTTGGTCAGGGTCCAAGAGCAGAACGTGTTCCCCTGGGTCTGTGTGAGTCATGCAGGGAGTGCATGGTGGCATGGGCCAAAGTCTCAGGGCAGCATGGCATTCCTCACTAGCAGCTGGACTCATGCAGGAACACGTGGCAGCACAGGCCAAGCTCCCAGGGCCTATGCTATATTATGAACCATACATAATTATGTCATAATTTTATATAATAGACAATCCTTTAGATGCATTTATACCAGTATCATCACAAACATGAAAGCCATACTTAGTACTACAATATTGTGACACATGACAGGCACAGAGGTACAGATATGACAAGGGGTTAGGACTTCTTGAGTTCCATTTTGACTTCATGGGACCATCATGCTGTATGCAGTCTATCATTTTAGTACAAATGCTGCTGAAATGAGCACTGCCTTCTATCACTGATCAAAACATTTTTTATGTTGAAATAACTGTACCTATTGCATTTTACTTTCAAGGGATGTGTAATTACGCTAAAAAGTTATCCTCAAGTCAAATAAAGTACAACCAATCATTTTTGTTAAATCACTGAAGTCTTATCAGTTGAATCTTCCTTAACTGTGGGATCCAATTTATTTGTATATTTGCTCAATTCTAAAGGCATAAGAATTATTTACACACACACACACACACACACACACACACACACACACATATATATATATATATATATATATATATATATATATATTCTAAACCAACATCTAGTTGAACTTGATTATGTTTATTTATCACTTAAAAGTCTGAAATCAGCAGTATAACTTTTTATACCATTTATAAATTAAGAAATCTAAATTAAGAAATTTTACATCAATTGTCAAATTTGTATCTATGTTTTAATGCCACAATATTAAATTATTTTAAAACTTTTAAAAGAACAATTTTAAAAGATGACAATATTCTAAATTTTAAAAATAAGATTTAGAAATTTAGAAATAAACTAGACATAAATTAGAAATAAATAAAATTTAGAAATAAGATTAGTATATGAAATAATAAAATGACCAAAATTTTCTCTTTAAATAACTTCTCAAACAAGTGACAAAAATTGCAAGGGTAAAGTTATACTTTCAAAGCATTTGTTTTAATAACCACAGATTCTAGAAATTATAGTATATTTTAAAAGACTTTACTTTTTAGGTCATGTTTAAGCTTACATCAAAACAGGAAGACCATACATTTCTTGTATACCTCCTCCTTGTCGATAATCACATTTATATTATCTCCCATTGTAGAAAACCACATCAGAGTGATGCATTTGCACAACTAATGAATGTACATTGGCACATCACAATCACCCAAAACCAATAGTTTACCTTAGGGTTCATAATCTGTGTCATACAGTCTCTGTGTTTGTACAAATTTTTAAAGATGTATACCCACCAGTATAATACCATGCAGAAAAATTTCACTCACAGGAAAATCCTATGGTCTGATTATTCATTTCCATTAGTAACACCTGGCAACATATCACTTTAGTGCCTCCATAGTTCTAATGCTCCTAGAATGCCACAGGTAATATGCTCTTTTTTTGGATTGGCACCTTTCATTTGGTAATCTGTTATCATGTCTTTTCATGGCTATATAATCCATTTCTCTTATGTGTAAGTCTATTACATTGCCTGATTGTACAAAAGTTATTACATTTATCCACTGAAGGGACACTTGAATTGCTTCCCATTTTTGGCAGGTATGAATAAAGTATCTATAAGCATACAAATGAAGATTTTTCTGATAATTTCATCTTTTAATTCCTTGGAGTAAGTAGTGAAAAGCAAATTTGACAGGTACAGATCTATAAGAGTATGTTTAGTTTTGTAAGAAGTTACCAAATCATCTTCTATACTGACTATACCATTTGTATTTCCACAACCAATATGTGGGTGGAAATTCAAGGGTCTCAGAGGTCCAGATCTCAGCCATTTTAATAGATGTGTCATGTTTGCCTTAGTATGTTATGTGTGCTATAATAAAATAACTCACACTTGGAAACATAAAAAATGAAAATTTATTTTTTACTGTTCTAGAGACAAGGCTGGTACCAGAAGTTTTAGTTTACTGAGGAGAAACGCTACGAGGTTTTAAGATTACAATTTGGTTCTGTTGTCTTCTGGAGGGAATACTGCGCCCCAAAAGACAGAAAACAGAAATTAGGCAAGTGAACTCTGTTAAAGGCCTCTTTTATGAATGTCTCATCTTCATTCACAAGGGAGGAGTACAAACGGCTGAATCAAATCTTAATCCATTCTCAGTACCATCACATTAGACAGTAATATTGAGGATTTTAACTTGATAGGAACATCTATCAGTGTATACATTTAAGAGAAATAAAAAATATTCAGATTATTGCATAACTCTTTTGTTTTCAAATCATAATTAAAATATGTGGGAATGATATAAAATTCATATTACCACAAAATCAATTTGTCAGAAGTTGTTTTCTAAAGGGGCTGGATAATTTTTAAAATTTCTTGGCTAGGGATTTAGCTTAGCAGTATAATTTCCTGCCGGGCAAGCACAAGATTGTAAATTCAATCCCTGGTGCCAAAAATTAATTTCTAATCAGCTTATCCATCTAGTTCTTTTCCCAGGTTTTGAGCCATTTATTTGTACCACTAGAAGTCACAAACATACTCTATACTGTTTATTTTTTATGCATCTCTAAAATGTACAAACCTAAGAAGCAGCAAGAAAATGGCAACAGTTTCTATCTGACACTTGACTGAGTTCATCAGTAGACAATATTGTTTCCTTAAACTTTGAGAGTAATACATGCAATTTTATGAATTTTAAGAGCCAGTTATTTGTTATCAAGTATTCTTTAATTTGTTATTATCTGTGCCTTCTTTAACATAAAATATTTGTATTTTAAGAAAAATATGAAGGTAAACATGTCTGACTCATCAATTTCTAAGACTGTAATTGGCAAAGTCCTTTGATAGATCCTTCACTTTAAGAGAAATGGCTTAAAATTAAACATAATGGCAAACTATCATGCTTTTCGAGCTTACAATAGTTAAAAGAAAAAAAAAACAAACAGGAAACAGCCCTTTATAAAAGCATGAACATAGTTTTAAAAAAAACTTTCCCACTTTCAACTGCAGAAAACATAAATTATATACTTTGCAACCAGCTGTAATGGTAGGCATAGGCAGCTGGTCCAATTTACTGTATAGTACTATTGTACATATTGTTTGGTGCACAAATTACTTATAATTTCTAGAAGTGCATCTTTGCAGTTTGATATTTTTAAACACCACTTCAAAAACTTGAAAACTTGTAGAATTTTGGAGAAGCTTATTCTGAAAAGGCTTTACCATTGCTGAGTATGTTTTTCCATATCATACTGTAAAATAGTCTAATTTATATTTTGAAAAAGGAAACAGAAATGCGTGATGGTTTTCATAGATTTTAGAAAGTAATAGTATAATCTGGACAACGTTATTGTTCTTATTCCTAAAGTTAAAGATTTTAATTAGATCATATAAAAATTGTATATGCACCTCAAAACTCTGTAATCATTACGTGAAGAAATGAGAATTCAAATGTTCATTAACCCTTGAATTAAGTAAAAAATATTGGAACATAATTTGAAAAAAGTGAAGCCATTTTGTTCTAATTTGCTAGTAGTACAACAAAAATCCCATATATTCAAAAGAGTTAGGCAACAGAAATTTTTTGTCTTAATCGTGGGGGTTAGAACTGCACAATCGTGTTCTCAGAGCAGGTGTTTTATATGCATTTTTGCCCTAGTTTATGAATGACACTCCTTTCTGTATCTTCAGATTGCTTTCTCTTTGTATGTGTCTCTATCCAAACTTTTCTTCTTACTAGGACACAAACGACATGAGGAATTAGTCCATGATTTCATTTCATGGTTACTCTTTTCATCACACTGCACTGTCACAGTTGACAAAAAAGAAGTTTCACTTAGATTTCTAAATGAATTCCCAGTGTCACTCTGCTCCATGTCTATACTTACAGTTACTTTTCTACCCTAAAATTACAGTATAGCACAATAGTAACTGTAGCAAACAAGGTTAAGAACTCAGCTGAGCTGGTAAGTGTCCCAGAAGCCATTTAGCATAAGCCACAAATGAAGCTGAGTATGGTGGTACATGACCATGACTCCGTAATCAAGGAAGAAGATCACTAGCCACGGCCAGCTTGGGATATATAATGATTCAAAACCAACCTGGACCACACGGTAAGACTCTGCTTCAAACAAATAAACAAACATGAAACAAAACAACATTGCAAAAATGAAAGTGAAGCCTTTAATCACCTGTTACCACATTATTTTCCTGTCCCATTTTGTGCTATGAAACATCAGTGTGATATCAGTTTGGATACAAGGATCTTACTATGAATGGACTCCCAAGAAAACCTCCAGTATTTTATGGGCCCTGGGACCAGATGGTGGAAAACAAGAGGGAGAGTTAGGTATGGAAAAGTACTTGGCACTAAGTGTGAGTGAGGAAAAGTGCCCTGGCCACCGCAACACAGGGGCCCCCACAAAAGACTTGTGCCCAGGTACTGAGACAAAGGACCTAGGAATAAGGCACCTGCACTCATAATGGCATGGTTAAGAGCATGACTCGGCAGAGGGCCCAGAGAAGTTGGCACCATCTTGAAAGACTGCAATACCCTGGTTGTGCATTAAGTATGAGGTGTTTGCTTAGGGCAGAGATCAACTTTTCCTCATAGGTCTGCTAAGTAATCCTTTGGAACTACTCGCATTTTTTTTTGTTTGTTTTTGTTTTTTTCTTTTAAAGAGATTAAGACAAAATGGGACATAACAAAGCAGATCAAAACAGTACAATGTAAGCAACACAGAATTTCATTAGAAGACAACCCATAATTAACAGTAGCTACCACGATGTCTTTCTTTGAAATAGTTGAGCATAACTTCATGTATAATAGTATCAAACATAACAAAATAGTATAAAAACATTCAAGAGAATGAGAGTATCAAAAGGCATTCAGAACCAAATAACAGAAAACAAATAATGGCTATTTATTATCTCATTTTCCATAGGAGATTTGTTTATACTTTCACATGTAATACAGTCCAATAAGGTACAACATGATAGAGCCAATGGAAACAGAAGAGCAAGACCATGGTAAGATTTAATAGTAAGATGATATTGTACCAGTACTGGCTATTATAATGACTTGTTTCCCTCAAATTAGCTGTTCTTACCATCACAGTTAATAAAATCAAACAAACAAGGACAAACCGTTACAACTAACCAATGTGATCATTATAAGGTTTAAAAACAATGTAATGGGTAATCATGAATACCATAAATTCTTATGTACTCTTACTGCTTCTTATACTAGGGAGACTATATGGTATTTATGCATGTGAGTTTGATTTATTTCACTTATGAGTATGGTCTCAAGTTGCACCCATTTATTAGTAAATATCTCAACGTGATCATTCTTTATAGCTGAGTAGTACTCCATTGTATACAAATACCACATCATTTTATCTGTTCCTCAGTTGATGGACACTTAGGTTGTTTCCAAGATCTGGCTATTACAAATTGTGTTGCTATAAACATGGGTGCTCACTGTGGTATGATGCTTTCAGTATTTCTGGGAATATGCATAAAAGTGGAATAGATGGGTCAAACAGGACCTCCAATCCCAGATTTTTGAGGAATATCCACACTAACCTCCATAGTGGCTGCACCAGTCTGCACTCCCACCAACAGTGCAGGAGAGTTCTTTTTTCCTTACATCTTCTCCAGCATTTGTTGTTTTCTTGATCCTGGCCATTCTTTCTGAAGTGAGATAGAATCTCAGTGTGATTTTACTTTGCATTTCTCTAATGACCAATGATGCTGAACATTTTTTCTTGTATTTATTTGTCATTTGTATTTCTTCATCTGAGAATTGTGTATTTTCTCAGATGCCCACATTTGGATTGCTTCCTTGAGTTTCAGGGATCTGATTTTTAAAAAATTCTTTATTTGTTTTAGACAGAAGTCCTTTGTCTGAGGGACAGTTCACTAAGATTTTTTCCCAGTTTGTGGGTTTTCTTTTCACTATGCTGGAGATTTCTTTTGACACACAGAAATTTTTTAATAAAACGTGATCCAAGTTACTGATTCTGGGAAGTAGTTCCCCTGTGGTTTTATTCCTGCTCATGAACTCTGTACCTACCCCTATGTCTTCAAGATGTTTACCTACTTTGCCTTCCAATACATTTAGTGTTTCTGTTTTAATATTCAGATCTTTGATCCATTTAGATTTTAGTTTAGTACTTGGTGATAGGCATGGGTCTAGTTTTAGTTTAAGGCATATCAAGAGCCAGTTTTTCCAAAACTATTTATAAAGAGACTATCATTTTTCTAGTGAATATGTTTGGCCAGTTTATCAAAGATAAGGTGGTTGAGTGTGTTTGTAGTTGTGATTATATCTTCTAGTCTATTCCATTGATTTTCAGATCTGTTTTTATTCCAGTACCATGTTGATTTTCTTACAGTAGCTTTGTAGTATAATTTCAAGTCAGGGATTGTGATACCTCCTGCCTTGCCTTTCCAGGCTAAAATTGGTTTGCTATTCTAGGTCTCTTCTGTTTCCAGATGAACTTTAGAATGATTTCTCCAGGTCTATGAGGTATGTTAATGGTATTTTTATTGGTATTGCATTGAATCTGTATAACAGTTTTGGGAGAATGGCCATTTTCACAATATTTATTCTCCCTATCCATGAATAAATGATGTCTTTCCATTTTCTGAGATTATCTTTGATTAATTTTTTCAGTACATTATAGTTTTCCCTATAGTATAGATCTTTTAATTGTTTCATGAGATTAATTCCTAAGTATTTCATTTTTTTGGTTGCTAGTGAGAAGGATGTGGCTTCTCTTATTTCTCTCTCTGTAATATTGTTTTTAGTGTACAGAAATATTAATTTTTGAACATTGATTTTGTATGCAACTATATTGCTGAATTTATTTATTATATCTGGGAGTCTTTCAATGGAGTTTTGGGGGTCTTCTATGTAGAATAACATGTCATCTGCAAGTAATGATAATTTAATTTCTTTTCCTATCTTTACCCCTTTCATTTCTCTCTCTTGTTTAATTGCTCTGGCTAGTATTGCCAGTACTATATTGAGTAAGAGTGGTAATAAGGGACGTCCTTGTCCTGTGCCTGATTTTAAGGTGAAGGCCTTCAGTTTTTGGCCATTTAATACGATGCTGACTGTTGGTTTGTCTTAGGTGGTCTTTATCATATTGATGAAAAGACCATCTATGCAAATTTTCTGTAGGGTTCTTATGATGAATGAGTGTTGGACCTTATCAAATCTGCATCTATAGAAATAATCATGTGATTCGTACTTTCAACTCTATTGATATAGTGGATTACATTTACTGATTTGTGTATGTTGAACCATCCTTGCATGCTTGGGATGAATCCCACTTGCTTGTGGTGTATAATCTTCTTGATGATTTGCTGCACCCTGTTTGTCAATATTTTATTGAGGATTTTGGCATCTGTGCTCATTAGGGAGATTGGCCTGTAGTTTTCTTTTTTGGTTGGTTTTTTCTCAGGTTTTGGTACTAGAGTTATATCTGGTTCCAGGAATGACTTAGGAATAATTGCTTCCCTTTGGATTTCATTGAAGAGTTTGAGCAGTGTTGGCACTAAGTCTTCTTTGTATTTCTTGTAGAATTCTGCAGTGAATCCATCTGGGCCTGGGCTCTTCTTTGTAGTTAATGACTTAATTTCATTTTCAATTTCATTAACAGAAATTGGGTTATTCAGCAGTTTTACAACTTCTAGACCCAGCTTAGTTAATTCATATGTTTCTAGGAATCTGTCCATTTCTTCTGTGTTATCAAAATATGGGAATTAAGGTTTTTGAAATAGGTGTTGATGATCTTCTGTATTTCCACAGAGTCTGTAGTGATTTCACATTTTTCATTCCTTATTGCATGAATTTGAGCTTTTTCTTTCCTTTTTTAAAATTAGGTTGGCTAGGGGCTTATCAATTTTATTTATTTTTATGAACCAACTCTTTGATTCATTGATTCTTTGGATTGTTTTCTTAGTCTCTATGGCACTAATTTCTGCTCTGATTTTTATAATTTCCTCTCTTCTTTTGGCTTTGGACTTGACTTGTTCTTCTTTTGTAGGTGTTTGTGGTGTAGCATCAGGTTGTTTATTTGTATTCGTTCTGTTTTCCTGATGTGGAAACTCAGTGCAATACATTTTGATCTGAGGACTGCTCTCATTGCATCTCACAAATCCAGGTAAATTGAATTTGTATTTCATTTGCTTGTAGGTATTGCTTAATTTCTTCTTTAATTTCCCCTGTGGATTGCTCAAGAGTGTGTTATTAAATTTTCAATGTGTTTTAGGGGCTTTCCCAGTTACTTTTATGAATAATTTCTAGTTTCATGGTGGTATGATCTGATAACATGCATGGGATAATTTCAACTCTTTTGCATTTATTTAAATATGTTCTGTATTGTGATGTTGTTGGATGGAACACTCTGTATATATCTATCAAGTCCATTTGTTCACAAGTATGATTCAGTTATTATTTCTTTTCTGATTATCTGTCTAGTTGATCTGTGCCTTGGTGTCAATGGCTTGTTAAGGTCTCCTGTTATAATTGTGGTATTGTTTCTGTGATTTTTCATTTCTATTAATACTTGTTTTATATAACTGGGTGCTGTGGAATTTGCTGCAATATGTATTTAAGATTGTTACCTCTTCCTCTTGATGTTTTCCCCTAACTACTATGTAATGACCTTCGTTATATCTTAGGATCATTCTTGGTTTGAAGTACACATTGTCTGCAAACAGAATATCTACCCCTGTTTTTTTGTTTGTTTGTGTGTGTGTGTGTGTGTGTGTGTGTGTGTGTGTGTGTGTGTGTGTGCTCCTGTTGCATGTAGTATTGTTTTCCATCCTTTGACTTTCAGGCCCTGAGTTTCCTTTTGGGTTAGATGAGTTTCTTGTAGACAGCGTATGGTTGGATGTGTTTTCTTCATCCATTCTTCCAGTCTGTTTCTTTTAACTGGTGAATTGAGAACATTTACATTAACATTTATAACTGTTATATATTGGTTTATTGTTGGCATGTTATTTTTTTCCTCTTGCATCTTTATCTTTCCATTCTGTTTAATTGTCTGCCTTGTTTAGTGGTTTTTCCCTATGTGTATGTAAACTGTCTTTCAGTATTCTTTGCAGGGTTGCCTTGGAGTTCATGAAGTTCTTCAGCTGTTCTTTGTCATGGAAGTATCTTATTTGTCCATCCATTTGGAAGGACAGTTTTTCAGGGTACATCAGTCTGGGTTGAAAATCATTATCCTTTAGGATCTGAAATACTTCACTCCATGCTCTTCTTGACTTCATTGTTTGTGCTGAGGAGTCTGCTGTAGTTCTGATAGGTTTTCCTTTATAGGTGATTTGTCTCTTCTAATAGCTTTTAATATTCTATTTTTATGTTGGATTTTTGGAATGGTGATTTTTTTATGTCTGGGTGTAGTTTTATTTTGGTTATATCTATTTGGAGTTCTGTATGCTTCTCTAATCCTCATGTCAGTTTCTATTTTCATGTTTGGGAAATATTCATCTATTACTTCTGTGAATAGCCTCTTGATATCATTTGTGTTATCATCTTCTTTTTCATTTGTCCCTATCAATCTTATGTTGTTTTTCTTTGAGTCATCTTGCAGCTGTTTGATTGTTATTTCCTGATTTGTTGTTATTTTAAAGAGATCTTTCCTTTCCTGTTAACTAGCTGCAATCTTGTCTTTGAGATCTGAAATTATATCATCACTTTTGTTGAGGTGGTTTTTATAACTTTTAATGGAATTTTTGATTTCCTGTATATCTCTTTGAATCCACTTCATGTATTCTGTTTGTTTCTTATATTATTTATCCAGAGATTCTATATTTTTTTCCTTTAACTTTTTAACTGTGTTAACTTTAGATGTGTTCAGCATCTCTTTCATTATCTTTATCATTTCTTCTTTTACCTGGGAGATTATTTCTAGTTTGAATTCCTTTAAAGCTTCCTGTAGTTGCTTCTTTATTTCAGTTACTATTATGTCAAGTAGTTCGGGCATATGGCATATATTTTCTCCTGTGTACATGGCTCTTAGGTTTTCTTGGGATGAGCTGGATGATTGAGATTGCATTTTGGTCTTACATTTTGTCATTTTCCTATATTTTCATGTTTCAAGTGTTGTTCCAAAGCTTCCCTTGGGTGTGTTGGAAGTTGTCTCCTATGTCCTAGGCTCCTGGGATGCCTCTGCTAGCTCCCTCCTTGGGCAATGAGGCCCCAAGATTAAAAAGAGGTTATGAGGGAAGGCTCAGGCAGGCTTAAAGCCTCCTCAAGATGTGCAGC
This sequence comes from Cavia porcellus, assembly GCF_034190915.1. NCBI lineage: Eukaryota > Metazoa > Chordata > Mammalia > Rodentia > Caviidae > Cavia > Cavia porcellus. The sequence continues at coordinate 59,613,556 of NW_026947505.1, forward strand.
TCCCTCCTCTAACAGCAAAGCTCCCTGGACTGAAAGAAGACCACCAAACAAGGTCCATGCAGGCCTAAATCCCACCAAGCCCAATCTAGTGTGGCCCCAAGCCAGGTTAGGTTGCCAACCACCCAGAGCACTGATCTCAAACTCTCCCAGGGACCGGATGTTGTGCAGGCATCCAGCTCTTGAGTGGAAGCTCCCTGTGCTGAAAGAATGTCGCCTGCATGGTCTAGATAGGCCCTAAACCTTCTCCACAGTGCAGCTCCCTCCTCCAGACAGAATCAGCAGTTGCAGTGCTCCCTGGATGGATAATGGTTGCAGTCAAGGCCCAAGCAGGCTTCTGCAGGGCAACTCCCTCCATCTGATGCTGGCTGGGACAGCAGCACTCCCCAGACCCAGAGACAGTTGCCGGCAACTGAGCACATGAGCAGGCCTGTGCAGGGCAGCTCCCTCCTCTCAATGCTGCTGGGACAATGGCACTCTCTAAACCCCCAACTGCCTGTGTTTAGGACTGAAAAAGTATGAATAAGATTCTAGCAAGAGCCAGACTCATCAAGTCATAGAGTAAAAACTGAAAATATAAAATTTGAATGCAAACTACATGTATTCAGTTTCTCACTCTGGTACTTACAAATTGTATGATCTTGAGAAGGGATTTTAACTGCAATAATTTATTGCTTCTATATAATTTGGTGAAATGTTAATGTATTACATAGTGTTTTTTGTGCCTTAAAAAAGTAAAATACATAGGTTATCACAATTTAAAATTAATAGATCAACATTTGTTAATAATTTTTGTCATATTCATGACCATTAATTGTGTAATATTCAGGGGCTGGGGATTTAGCTCAGCGGCATAAGCGCCTGCCTTGCAAGCAGGCAGTCGTGAGTTCGATCCCTGGTACCAGTAAAAATGAAATTGTGTAATATTCAAGGGGAATTGAACTAAAATACATGCTAATATCAATTTAGTCACCTTATAGTGTCAGCTTAGAAATAAATATGTGCTACTACAGATAATTTAAAATGGTTATGAAAGAATAAAATTTATTCCTATTAAGTCTTTGCTAATGTGAAACAACTTAAATAAATAGTTCTATGTATAAAAATGGAGTCCCTATAACAATATTAAACATTAAATAGTGATTATGCTAAGTAGATATAGATTATTGCCTCAAAAATAAAGCTTATAAGTTCTATCTTTTCTCTAAAAATGTACAAAAAGTCACTTGTTATTATTCTAGCACCTTGAATAAAAATTTAATGATATACCAAATACAATCATATACTCACCAGAATAGTTAACCACTACCTATCTCTAAGTTAAATTGTTCCAAACGTATAAACTAGAAAACTATATTATACCTTTAATTCATAAGAGCCCAATCACTTCAGTACTTGTCAGTAATCCAGAATTACCATATTGCCAGAATCTTGATCATTCTTGTTTAGTTTCAAAGTTCTATGTATCTCAATGATTTGTCACCTTTTCATGAAAATGGAAAAATTAAAATAGTTACTCAGGAAAACATCCATGAAATAACAGTATTAATTTTTGCAAAAGTACAAAACAATCCAAAAACTCATATTACAATAATATGAATACTTGAAAAATTTCTTATCCTTACACCAATACAAAAAACCAGTGTGGCATCAGTATCTCAAAAGTAGACCAATTAGTATGAAGTCTGAGATTGTTTATAAATGTTCAGTAGCAAATCTCTAGCCAAAAAGTATTGCAAAACCTACTAATCCTGAATGTTAAATGTTTTGCTAAGTTATAATATCTGTGTGTTAGTAGGGTGTTATGATTATGATTTGTAATGGTTTCCTTATCTAGCAAAAGAAGATGTTTTGTATGTTTTAATAGTATGCATTAGAATATTTAAATCCTAAATGGAACTAAGGAAGATTAAATATCTAAAGTTAAATTTTGAAGAGCAACTTGCGTTTTACTATTGGCAATTTCCATAATTAGGTGCTGTAATCTCTTCATTAAGCATATTTGAAATACCTTGTCTCCCAGAATGCATGCTTTCTCCATTATCTGTTAATATCATCAGTTAATCATTATCATTATTTCATTTCTTTTTATGTGAAAATCAGTGTGCAAAACCTCTTATTTTACACTTGTTTTACCTGTGAACTTGGCATCTCCTGCTTCACTGAAGGACTAAATGTTCAAACAACTTGGTTAGAAGTACAAGCAGATAGAGACAGCTATATACGATAAAATATTGAGCATTAGGACTCAGTTTGCAATGAATCTATGTCCCACATGCCAAAGTCATTTGATTACCCATAGTTCAAGAGATCCAAGGATAGATTTCTAAATAACACATGAGGAAGGATGATCTTTAAGCTAAGAGATTCCTTTAGAGTAGAAATATGAATTGCCAAAAACCCACAGATGTTCACCACATGAAGAGGTGAAAAAAAACGCTGCTTTTTCAAATGTATTTGTCAAAGTCTTTTCTGAATTTCTGTAATTTCATTTTAAATGGGCCTTACTTTTCAGCTTTTCTCAGCTTAAAACACTCTAATAAGTAAAGACAGATTGTATGACTTCATTAACAATAGTGAGCCAGAATCTCTAGGCTTTTTCCCTGTCTCTTTTTCAACATATGTAATTTTCTAATTGCTGTTCTCTAAAGCAAGAACTGCATTTAGACAAAAAAAAAAATGTTATCTGAGGACACAACTCAACTGAACGGTATTTGGTATTTCAATTTGTTTTCTAGCACTGAATCACTGCAGTGGAATTTGGACTTTAAATTTCGGTTTGTCATATTCACCTGGAATTGGGACTATGGTTTACCAATGCTTATGAATTCTTTCTTTAAATCCTAATTTAATGATAGTCGTACTCATTAGCATTTATGCAAAAGTTCATTTGGAATGGTGTAAGAGAAAATACACAAGGAGATAGAATACAAAAACATATTTTTGATGTATTTATTTTCTTATTTGCCAGTGTCACTGTTGACTTATTGAAGAACATGTATAAATTAAAGATGGCCACAGAGTCTTTGCTACTTCTTCTAGTTGGTGAAAAGTAATTCCTTTCTTCTTTTGTCTGGGCTGAACTCTGTAACTTTAAGTTGATAAATTATTACAGGCATGCTTTTGGACTTCTAAGGCTAAGTTACAGTCTTGGTAGTTTTTCAGGCTTCTTGGAACACTTACTGATTGACGTAGAAGCCAATTTGTGAAGAAACACATGTATGCCCAGGAAAACATGTACTGAGGCACCTAGCTACACCACACCCAGCTGACAGTCATCTCCTGTGGACTACTAAACTGTACGTGTGAGCAACCACCCTGGAAGTGAATCTTCTGCTCTTAACTCAGCTTGCCGGCTGATGCTACATCAAGCAGAGAAAAGCTTTCCTTCAGAGCCCTCATAAAATCCCATATTTGTGTGAAAAATTAGTGATTGCTGTCATTTATGCTACTGGATCTTGAGTACAAGCATGGATGACCAAAAGCAGGGCCATAACTTACAAAAATATATGTCAGAAGGGGAAAATACTTGTTTTAATTTGTTTTGCTCTATTGATAGTGTTTTTTAGTATTCTTTACATATGTTATTATTGCAAATTTTTGTTGCCTGCAAATTGTGGTTCATGAATGTCTATGAATCTTTAATTTTTCTAAACTGGATTGTACTGTTTTGACTTTAAGAAAAACTCAGAGATATTTTTACAGAAGCATCATAGTACTTTCCTTTCAGAATTCTTATATATATCACATATGTAGATAATATCTGATATCTATGAACATACATTCTTTTTCTCAAAGCAACACCAATCTATACTCTAGAAAAATAAATGTAAAATAAAAAATATGAGGACAAGAACACTGGTGCTAGATGATGCAACACAATTTCCTGAACTCTTCCTCCTCGCTTTAGTGCCTCTTAGCATCATCCGTTCTGTTGTCCAGAACCAGAAGGCAGCAGTTTATTTGTGGTTCTTGTGTCTCTCATATTTGAAATTCAATTTAGTACAATGTTGTGCAAAACACCTCTTATGTATGTCTTAGTTTTATTTCAAATTCAAACGCCATTTTTGTCACCATCCGTTATTACATCTGGGGTCATGATAAAGAAGATACCTTATTCTCCCCAAAGTTTATTATCTGAGGAAATAGAGTGACCTCTTGAAATGGAAAACCATAAGTATATACTGCTTGCAGCCCTTAGTGCAATTCCTCGAGGCTAGTACAAAACCTTTAGTACCAGTACCTTAGTACCAGTGTTTTGTCTGAGTATCTTGTGTTTTGACCATCTGAACCTCCTTTTTCAACTCTGATATCACAAATGTTCTCCTGTTCTTTTTTGCAGTAGAAGTTATTTGTGTTTTGAATAGCTTCACTTGAACATGTATATACCAGATTCCTCTCAATTAGTAAATCTCAGAACTCTAAGCATTTCCTTCCTTCAATCAGATTCATTCTTAGTTTCTTTGTAAAAGTAACTACAATTTGAAATTGATATATCTACTTGTTACCCTTTGAATATTTTCTATTTGTCTTGTTAAAATGGGAAAGATTCTCAAAAGGTATTTAAAATGTGTGACAATAAAAGAAAAGATGAATAAACAGCATAATCAAAAATATTTGGAAAATAAATCCTATGGAGGGATTCTTATTTATGACAACTATATGCATTTTGTTGCCATAGTAACTGAAACAATTTTGAAATTATTAAAAATTTTAAATGACTATGCCACAAAGTGACATAAAATGTATATCAAATTTTCTTAATAAAAGATAAAAAAATTCTTATATTTAAAAGCCAATTTGAATCCTTTAAAAAAATTACATTCTTAAAAGTCTGTGGCAAATGTCCCATTGCCGGAGACTGTTGCAAATCCTTACTGAATTCAGCATCAACAGTTTCCCCCTAATACATGACTTTGAAATTAGTAGTTTTTCTGTTTGCATGATTCTTTGGAAAGTATTTATCTAATATCTTTGCTTCCAACATTTTCATATTTTTCTGATCAGAAATATATCCATTTGTAATATACTTATAATTGTAAAATGTAGCATTTATTGAAGATAATTTTTATTTTATTTAAAGAATGAACAAACAAAACAGAAAATGGGCAGAAATAGTACATATTTTCGAAGAAAAAATAAACAGTAAGAAATCACTAGTTGATGTGTACATATTGTCCTCCTACAAATAATTGTTCAAGATACAAAAGTGGAACATATGAAGTGGGGATTCAAATAGCGAGACTGCAAACAGTTCTGTTCAACTATCCAACAAATACTTAGTAATATGGTTATAAATCCTAAACACTTACACATGCATACAGTTATCCATATGTTCATTTATGTTGAAATTAAACAAACCAAAACAGGCTAAAATCACTCTGAACAAAGAATAATAGTATTGCTGGATTTCACGTCATAACACTCCAGGATCAGCATTGGGTACTGTAGTGTCTTTTTTTCTTCGAAGCATTTGTTCATTTCCACATGTGTCATAAGAACAGTTCTTATAAACTGTTTATAAGTTCTACACATGCATTAGTCTTAACGTGTATTTCTATCTTTTCTATATTAGAAGGAAAAACAAAACAAAGCAGGACAAAACAAAACATATTCCTATAAACATATGAAATGAAAAAGACATAGAAAACCACTGTACAAGGAGTTCTATCATGGTTACTGTGTTGTCTTTGTTATCTTCAATAGAATTTGCTTTATCATCAGATATACTATATTGGAATATATCAATAGATACCAATATTGATAGAAACACAACTTTGTAGATAGTGTAAAACTACAAAAACAGGTAGTAATCAAACCAGAATAGGTATCATAGTGTATATTGTCATATTCAGTGTAGTTGCCTATACTCTCAGACTTGATACTATCAATCATATCAGCTTTGAATAAAATCTGTCAATGCCAAACAGCAATCAAACAAACCAGATTTAACTAAGATCAGTCATGCTATAACAGTATAAGTTATACACGGCTCCAGATTAAGTTAACAGGAAATTAAAAATGATTACTGTGCTATATCCTGATATTTTTGGGATAGCTCAGATCTAGTGCATGTAGACAAACTGGGACAGAATAAATTCTAATTAAGCAGAGCAGTGTGAGTAATATTGATTTTAATTCCTGATACTCTATTAACAATATCTTCTGCTGTCTTTTTAAAGACTATTCCTCCCCTTTCACCCTCCCCCCAGGGTGCACTGTGAATTTTTGGGTCTCCCCAACACCCTCAGTTTTAAACTGGGGCGGGGGCAACCTGCTATTTACCTAAGTGTTTCTGAATGTTCTCCCTCCTGGACTTGACCTCTAGCTGTATTCCTTTATCTATTAAAGTCTGTCTTTCCAACTTATCCACGAATACTGGGTTAGCTGCTGCTATTACTCTCTGGTTTCCTGTCACACAGAGCATTATTTGCTCAAATTTGATTTTTGGTCCATATACGCTTTTTCAGGTTAATTATATTTTCTATAAAGACCATCTCAGTGTACCCTACCTCTTGATTACTCTGCTGTGACTCTTTTTTTTTATTTAGTGTATCAAGGCCATCTATATTAGATATTATAGCCAACCTTCTCTGCCTCATTTCTGTTGTGCTCTTTTTGTGCCATTATTTTTCTGTTTGTCTTCTTCATTTTGCTTTCTTCTTCATTCATTGAGGCCTCTCTGCCACTATTCCTGGAATCCTGGTACTTTTCTCTCTCTCTAGAATAATCCCACAGTATTCTCTGCAGAGTTGGATTGGTGGTCATAATTTCCCCCAGTTCCTCTTTGAAAACATCTAGTTTCTTAATTTGTAGAGACATCTTAATTAAGCATCTACAAATTAAGCTGCTTAATTTGTAGAGACAGTTTTTCAGGGAACATCAATCTGGGCTGGAGGTTATTTTCTTTCAGGGCTTGGTATATTTCACGCCGAACTCTTCTTGATTTGATGGTCTGTGTTGAGAAGTCTGCCATGATTTTGATAGGTTTTCCTTTGTAAGTAACCTATTTCTTGTCTCTGGCAGCTTTTAATATTCTGTTCTTTTATTGATTTCTGTGATCTTGATTATTATATGCCTGAGTATATCTCTGATTTGGTTGTAGGTGGCTGAGTTTTGCATACCTCATACATCTGAATATCATTCCCTTTATCTATGTTTGAGAAGTTTTCTTTAATTATTTCTGAGAATAGCCTTTGTAGTTCCTTTGCTTGTACCCGGGTTTCTTCATTCACATTCTTTATTCTCATGTTATAGATCCTCTTGTCATCTTCTAGCCTTTGTATTGTTACTGTTTGTTTCCTTGTTATATTTAAGAAATTTTTCCTTTCATAATCTCACATTGCAAACCTGTCCTCCAGATTGGATAATCTACCTTTAGTTTCTTTCCAGCATTTTGCCTGCTTTCAATGGATTTTTAAATTTCCTGGTAATCTCTTTGAACCTGCTTCATGTATTATATGTTTCTTTTAGATGCTTCATCAATGATTCTCTCCTTTTTTGTGTTCCTATTCTTCCATTTGTGTCCTCTTGAGAGGTGCTTAGCATTTCTTTTATTAATCTATTTATATGTTTCTATACTTGGTTAAATATTTCACCTTTGGACTCATCTATGAGGTCCTTAAGATTTCTCTTTATGTCCACTGGTTGTGTGTCTGATGTTGCATGTTTGCCACTCTCAATCTCCTTTGTATTTACCTTTCCTGGATCAATGTTCTCAAGTTTGGGAGCTGGGGACTTCTTTTTGTTGCTTCCTCTTCTCATATTTTTTTCTTCTTCCATACAGGCATATAGAGGAGGCCCAAGTGTCTTTCTTTCCTGGTTACATTTCTCCTAAAGCATGCTGGCTAGGTGATCCTGCCAACTCCAGTGTGCTATTGTGGTGCAAACATGAACAATGTATGCAGGCCCCTCCCCTCCAGATCAGTCAACCTGCTGAGTCCTTCACTGTGTTAGTGTGCACCATGTGTAGGGAATTGGTTTGGGATAACTTATTGGGTCTCAGCCAGGGGCATGACCCAGGCCAACAACATTCAAACAATCCCATCCAGGAAGGGAACAACTGAATGAAGTCACTGCTGTTCCTTGTTCTTGCCAGTCTTGCCTGGCTCCAAGATATTGTCTCGTTGGAACAACATCCCTTTTCCGTGGATGAGTTTTACTTCTGGCACTCACTGCAGGTCAATGTAGGTCCCCCACCAGTCAGCTCTCTGTTGGGCCACAGACCCCTGTCTTTGGAGTGACTCTGGTTCCAGTGAGTCAAAGTGGCTGGAACTCAGGCAGCTCAATAAGTTGTGCCCACGTGATTCCTGGCACTGCAGGTGGAACACCAAATTTGGCTGTTCCAATAGTAGCACCAGAACTGTATGTTTGACTGGTTGTTTTCACCTTAGTTTCTTTCTGGGTCTAGAGGGTCCATCTCTCTCTGTCCCGGACACCTCATTATTTTATTGTTTTATTTTGGCATCTAAGTTGACTATCTCAGGGAGCCTCTGTAATCCACTCTTATCTATCTGCCATCTTTACTGGAACCACCTAATGTAGATAATATTTAAACTAGTAGTATCGTATATTATCCTTTAAATTACAGCAATAAATTTGAGTGTTTGTCAAATTGCATTGGTTAAATCAAACTCTATGCACTCTTAAAGGTATAAATAATTGTAGGAAGGAGTCAAATACTTCTTTTGAGGGACAATTTCAGCATTTATTCATAATACTCACAGAGATACAAAATTATTTCAGGAAATGTGTTTATTGAGTCTCCTATCTTTAAAAGCTCAGTTGTGTAAGTTTCTGGCTGGCAAGCACAGTGGCATAAGTGCCTGCCTTACAAGCCTGAGATTGTGAGTTTGATTCCCGGTATCAAAAAAACCCCAAAACTTTACAATATATTCTATTATTTTTTAAACAAATGAGTATATTACATATATTGAAATAATATAAGGAAGAATAACAAGATGATTTGCAGGGCTGGGCATACAGCTCAGTGGCAAGAGCATGCCTGGCAAGCACAAGACCTTGAGTTCAATTCCCAGTTCTAAATAAATAAATAAATACATAAATAAATAAAATTTTCTATACTTAACCAACTTTGTATTACTACTTTTGGTAATTATATTCTTTTAATACTGTTTCACAATAACTTGGTAAAATATAACTTTATAATATAATTTTATAACCAACAATAGTGCTAAAAGATGTTAAGCTGTTTTCCTCACCTAAGCCATACATGCAGGAAAATGTTGAAATTGGCAATCAAACCAATGCAGGCAGTCTGACTGTTGACCACGTGGTCCTGATCATAATGCTGTGCTGCCTCCTAATGGAAGATTTGAGTTTTTAGCATGTACAATTTATTTGGTATGGCATATTGCGACCATATAATCTTTGTGCTCTGCATGAAAGTCCAAATAAGCAGCTTATCTCTTTACTATTTTCATTATTTTGAAGTTCTCAAATTTCTGAACTCAATTTTTCCATCTTCTGTAAACCATGACCTTTCCTATCTCTCAGAGTCATTATTAGATTTAAATATTTTTACATGATTAGAAATGTCCAACATTATACTTGCCTGGATTTTGGTAATTAATGGATGTTAGTTTTCATTTTCTACTTTTGGAATATGACAAGCAACATGTACAAAATTCAGAGGATACAGCATGCTCATCACATGTGAATTTGAGGACTAGAATAATAAATTAGATACCATCCACTAAAAATAATTGACATCCCATGGATCAGAATTTTATCAAGAGCAAGAAAATGTCACTAAAGAAGTATTTTCATTGTTGCCTCAAAGATTTTACTCTAAGGTATGATTCACAGATGCTTAATCTATAGTTGGAAGTGCAAGATTATAATAAATGATGACCAATAGCAGCTCAGGACTAGTGCCAATCATGCTTTTTCAAAAAATAAAATTGCAACAAAATAATACAATGGATTTACATTAACGTACAAAAGTAATGAGGCTACTGAAAAGAGTTGAACAGTTTTTGACTAGCAGAACTCTTAGTATCTGACTTCAGGAGGTTCTATAACCCAGTCTTATTTCTATGTACTGAACCTCCTTTTAATGCAGGAGAATATTTTGCAAAGCAAGCTATTAACAGAACATTAGTGAGTGTCCAAATATATCTTCAGCATCCACTGTATAAGTGAAATCACAGTCCAGCAAAGCATCTGGGATACCAGGGCCTTATTTGTTTTTGTATATTTATACACAAATATAGCTTTTAGTGAAATTTATTACTCAGATACTTATAACTTTGGAATAATTCTTTTTTAATATGCTATGTGTACTTACACAATATTTTTCTTCTACAAATAAGATTCACATTTTAAATGACATAATTTCATTCCTGTACAGCTGAATAATATTGCACCCTGTATACACTCTCTCTTTACCTCATCCATAAATCTGTTGAGGATCACCTAGGCTGATTTCACATCTTGGCTATTCTGAATTATGCCTCAATAAATAAAGCTAGGAAGATACACACATCTCATACTAATTCTCTTGGGTATATACTAGTTAGTGCTATAGCTCAATCAAATAGTATCTCTATTTTAGCTTTGTTATTTTCTAAGGACTTTCATACCAATTTTCAAAGGCAGTATACAAGTTTGCATTCCCCAAACAGTGTAAATGTGTTTATTTTTCCATGCATTCTTGCCAGCACTTACTGTTTATTTTATTTATTTATTTGAACAGAGTTTCACTGTATAATTTAAGCTATGCTTAAATACGTTATGTAGCCCAAACTGGTCTTGAACTTTTAAGGGTCCTTCAGTCTCAGACTCTGGAACACTGGGTTTACAAACATTAATGATCCTGCATGACTGGCTCCGCCCTGATTTATCCTTAATTAGTTACATCGACAACTGATTGAAATAAAACCACCATTGCTTGTGTATTTTCTGCATATTTGTTTCTATTCTTAGACTATTTTCTAGTTCAGTGATTTATTTGTATATTGCATTTTATATTGCCAGTTAACCAATTCTATGTCTATTAATATGTGATAACATATAACTCTATTATCTCTCATTAGTTTTCCAAGTTCAATTTTTCACTTAACTTTAAGATTGAATTGGACAATTTACAACTCAGTGCACTCTCCAGTCAGCACATAAACTAAAAGGAACATATGGTAGTATATCAAGATTTTAAACATTTATAATATTTAATCTTTTTTTTTTTTTTTTTTTTGACTGGGGATTGAACTCACAACTTTGCATTTGTCAGGCAGGTGATTGTACCACTGAGCTAAACCCAAGGCCTCAATAATTAATCTTCATTCCAACCACAATATGCATCTTTTTTATTAGTTCCATGTTAATGATGTTTATGAACCTAGGCATTTTTTTTCTTCAGCTCAAACCTAGGCCCTTTGCACTGAACCACATGCAGAACCCTTTGAAAGAGGGTCTTGCTAAATCACTAAAGTGCTCTGCCTCGGCTCAAATTTCCAATCCTCCATCTCAGCACTCCAGAGAACTAGGATTACAGGAGTGTGCCATTACATAAGACTTCTGTTATAGTATTTGTAGACCTTATAATTTCTGGATTTTTTTTAAAGGATTGCCATCTGTGGAAGTGTATTATTGCTTATACGTAAGAAAATTACATTTTCATTAATTAATATCACAATAGATATCTACATGTATTTCTTGGTCAATATCATGGAATTTTCCAATTAATTATGTTTTACAACAACATAAGTAATCTATCTTCACATCGTTCTTCTACATGTTTCCATTTTTTCTCTTATACAGTTTTTGGACTATAAATGTTTAATAGTACAAATTTCAATAAGAATTGTCTGGTGTATGATGATCATATTTGACTTATATTAAAATCTTTATAAAGTACCATATGCTTTGCACTATCTGTGGAAATACCACAATATTTAAACTTAAATAAATGAATCATAATATAACAAATATATTTTCCAGCATTGTATTGTGTTTTTCTTCCTGGAGTGATCCCAATTTGCTCTAAATGAATGAACATTGCACATTTTTGTTACAACTAATCTTCTTATATTTAGCACTTTATATCGTCATTCAAAAGCAAGATTATCCATTTTATCATTTTACTTCCATTCTTAAAACACATTGACAAATTTTGGAAACTATATAATGGAAGAAATAGTTTTTCCTCCTTCATGCTTTAGAATTTTAAAATCGATGTACAACTTAGAATTCTAGTAAAGTCCTTGTGTCAAATTTCTTGACACCAGTTCTTCTATAATACAGAACTTTCTTGTAGGTTCTGCTTTTTCCTTAGTCACAGATCAATTTGACTTCTGTTTCTCTTATATGATAAATTTTGAGCACGTATAGTTGTCTGAAGTATTTTGTTTTACCTGTAATATTCAAGTTTATTTGAAGACAATATGTAACAAGAATGTCCATTTTAGTCACCTAGTCATTTTTATTTCTAACTGCATGTTTTGTACTTATTACCTTTACCCTTGCTTGTATTCATTGGAAATTTAGTATTTTATTATATTGTATTTATTAAATACTTGATTGCCATTCACATATTTCTGTTTTCATTTTATTTGATTTTCTTCCTTTCCTTGCATTACTTTGTATATGTTGTTTTTTATAATTTGAGTTGAATAAATCATATTTTAATGTTTACCACTATAATATTGACTTTGCTTCGTTTTATACTTTTGGACCTTAATAGTAGCATTACCCATTTATTTTGGTTTGTAATTGTCAAGCATTTTGTTCCCAGTTCAAATTTCAACTAGTTGTACAGACACATAGAGTCACACATATGATACCGCATACCAGGTTATCTTTTATTTTTCTTCAGATATTATAGTATCCACTTAGAATATATCAAATTTCATTACAAATACATATGTTGATTTTCATCAATATTATATACTTTTGTTTCCAAAGTTGCTGGGTTTTTTTTATTAAATATTTGGTAAGTAATTTACAGGTCTTTTTCTATGACATATGTCTGGTTTGTTTTGATTAGCATCATTGCATTTCACAGTCATCGTTTATATTTAAATCTGTGCTCACTCCTTGCTTCACTGCAGATGGTATTTTACTGGCATGAACTTTTGTAGTGTTTCATAAATTTTGTATTGGGTTACCACTAAGAATTTGGATAGATATAAATTTCAAGTACTATACTTAAATAGAAGTTACAGTGTCATTTTAAAAAGATTTGAGTTGAGATGGTTAGTTGGTTACAGATGAACCATTGTCTTATAATGAGTGTAAAATGCTCACTTGTTAGTAACACTGAGTATTAATGACTTCTTTAAGGGTCTGTAGGTAATTCGAGAGTTTTCTTTTAAAAAACGTGAAATTGTCTTGTAACTATAGGTAAGAAAAGGAAGCTAATATTCAATAGAAAGAAACCAAACTTATAATCTTTTAGTTAATAATGCCACAAAGTTTATACAAATAACCCTGACACATAGTGCTGTTGTCAGTACACTGTTAACTTGCATTCTAGTGACTCATCTCTCCCACTTGCATGCTTTTTTAGTACACATGTTAAACTGTTGAGTAATCATTGCTCTCGGTTTTTAATCAGTTTTACCAATCTGTAAAGAAGATGAGAAATTTTCCGTGATGATTAACCTCACTCCTCTATAGCTATTATCCACAGCATTATGTTCATCATTATTACTTATAAAATCTAATTTTAAATGTACCATCAATCTTTTTTCACTAGATGAGAAAAGAAAATCCGGGTGATTATTTAGCAACCAAGCACCACCAGCTGGTACTTCAGGCTGGTGGAAGTCACCATGTGTTGCCACTTCATCCTGCCATAAATCCTTAAAAATGGGGATGGAAGAGGCAAATTAAGTTCATCAACAGCTTTGCATATGAGCCATGGAGAAACATAAATATTTTAATGCTACTGCCACCCATCAAGGAATTGGGTGGGAAATGAGGAATATCAAGAAAAATTGATATATATATATGAAGGAGTTTAGCTAACTTACATGACTTTCATTGTAAGTGTCCTCTGGAAATGCCAAGACACCACACTCAGAGTTTAAATGAAAACAATCCCTTCTCATTAACATAAAAAAGGATTAGAGTAGTAATAAAGACATAGAAGCAGTCAAAAAAATTGTGCTTTGGAGAGAGAAACATGATATCACTGCTTTCTTGCTTAACTTAGGACAAAGCAAGTACTTTATTTTCTTCCATCTGAAGTATGGGCTGTATTACTAACTCATAAAGAACCCTGTTTACCAGCCTCTTCCCTTCAGGTCCTCAGTGTAAAGTTTGGTTCATTTTAAGTTTTGACACTTTAAATTATTGTACTTCATATACAGAATTATAAAAATGCCTAGAGTGTAAGACAAAAAGGTTATGAAATACATTTAAGTAAGGTTTAATTTTGGGAAACAATAAAAACAGACTATTTTGCATGGTTTACTTTATCTCATTGAACCTGAAGAAGGTAGCTATTTTGTATTATAGAGAAATTATAGCCTCCGCTTTGCTGGGAAAATTAAATGTGGGAAGGTCTGAGACAAGTGTGAAGGCTAATAAAAGAGAAGTTAACCTTCTTTCCTTTTCATCCTGCCACTTCTCCTTCCTCCATTAAACTGGGTCTGCACGCAGAGCTCTGATTTAGGGCACTGACCCATTCCAGGAGTCTCTCCTTTGCATTCCTGTGACCTCCCTTGTGCTCTAAGCAGTGAGAAAAACGGAACAGTCACTGTAACTACGCCTGTCTACTCTCATTTTCCCTCTTTTCTTTGCTCTTCCGAGCTATTGTAAATTTTCATGGCAGTGACACAAAACATAAAGTGGTGCTCCCTTCATCCTTCTGCCCTCACAGGAAGGTTACACTCCTTTCAAGAGCTCTCTGACAAGGTTGTAGGCAAACATGCGTGGGTTTTACACTCCGCTGGCTCCTTGCACATGACTTTTTAGTCTAATATTTTATTTTGACGGTCCTAGTTAGAAAAAAAAGGAAATGTTCTGTTTTGGCATGATAGCCTCTAACTGAGAGAGAAGGTAAGAGGCCAAAAGTTGATCACAACAGTGTCAGAAAGGAATCGGAAGCAGAAGGCTTCCATGGCCAGTTTGACCTATGCAGATACTCTGGGTGTATGAAACACTTCAGAAATGAATAATTTAAATTTTCAGGACTCCTTAGCAATTTAAATTATCATTTGAATATTTCATGGCTGTAGGAACTCATTTTGTTCCTAAAAGATGAAAACATAAAGGAGATAATTTTATCATGTTAAGTAAGAACAGGCACTTTAAGATAGATTTTCCTTTTTAAAATCAGTTATAAATTGTTTGCATATAATTCATGGTTTCACTCTTCCTACATGAATAAGTTTGTAAAGTCTGACTGTGCTTCAGTTGTCTCTAAAGGATGCTCAAAGTCCTGAGATTTCATCTCCCTGCTCCCGCTTCCCAGTGCCATCTGACAGTGGTCACTTCGCTGTGCCCCACTGTATGTCATGATTCTGCCTCACCTACATTCATCTGTAGCCTTTGGGCTCACCCCTTTTACTAATTCAAATTCCAACTGTAGAAACTTAGTTCTTGTAAGAATTTTAATATCAGATGCTAAGGTAATGACAATAAGTAACATTTACATATACTACAGCCTAAAGTATTTATTTACACCATCTCATGTAGTTACTGTTAGCGCCCTTTACAGCTCAGCTGGGACTGTTTCAGGAGATGAAATACAGTGGAGAAAACCAGTTTTTCCAACATCACAGAACTGAGCACTAAAAAGAGTAGAAATTTGAACTTAGGTATCCAGATGTTCATGTTGTTTTTTAGAGCACTTTATTAATTCCCTTCAACTTTCTTTAAAATCTTCATTGTCATGTTGTATTCTCTTCTTCATCCTTCTAGACACCTCTCCATTGCCTTGTTTAGAACTCTGTGCCATGCCTCTGTGAATATTGTTAGTGTATGCTCCTCTCCACGTATCAGAGGCAAGGCAGTCTACTTCTCTTCAGTTTGGTTCACGAACACTGCTGAATGTATGCAAATTAATCCTTTGCCAACCCTAAGTGTTATAGTGTTAGAAAATGTTGGAGAAACGCTGAAATAATAGAATGTGATAAGATTGAGTTTAAAGGACAAAAATTTAGGCTTCTATATTGAGCAAGCAACTGAGCCCTGTGCTTGGGTAAAAGGCAACAGATAACACGTTATTACTCTCTACTGGATTTCATCAAAATTAAATTCCGAAATTTGTTATTTGAAAAAAAAAAAAATCCTTAAGGTGCCAAGAAAAGATGGTAGCATTTTTGATAGTATCGTTAAAGAAAATAGAACTCACTTAAATGTTGTGAGTTCCTCAGTCATCTCAAAAATAGCCTTGTATATCAGGGTAACAAAAGAGTAAAGTATGATATTCATTTTACTTTGTGAAATAAAGAAATGACTCAGAATAATGTGAAAATACCACAGTGATTATACCAGTTCTTCTAGTTGGTAGGTGCCATCGCCGATAGACATGGGTACAAAGGACAATTATTAATTTTAAGTATGATCATTATTTTGTTTATTCATTATCACTGCAAATATTTTAAGATTCTGTAACATAGGTAGTCATTTTTCTAAGTACAATTTTAATGTTAAACACTGTTATTGCTATTTTATGTATGATAAAAGTGATATTCAGTGATAATTGATTTCTAACAGAGTAATTCAGTTAATAATGGTTGATTCAAATTAGATGTTTATGAATATTTACAATAAACTTTTCTCTAACTCAGAGAATAAACTGATCTAGACTGAAATGGGCAAAAACGGGGAGACATAAGATGGAATTAAGAGACTTAGAAGATTGACTGTAAACTGATAAAAAATATACTCAGTATATAAATAAATTCTACCAGTTATATCAAGGTACAGTGGAAGAGGACATATTTGTGTGATAAGAGAAACAATGGTGTCTCAACGTCTTAGCTGGAATTCGAGAAGGGGAAGAAGTATTTGGATATGGATTCCATGGGACTTAATGAGCAGTGTCTTATTGATTCTATTTCTCTAATTTGAGCAAACTCAAAAGTTGGAGTGGATGTATAATCACAATTAGATGTTGCAGTTAGATAATGAGATCAGGTTAAAACTCACTCAATCAGAAGTGACAGATTTGAAATAAGGACCATAGCCAGGTGGAGAAAGAAGAGAGAGAAGACAGAGATAGAGGGGATGACAAGCACAGTGAGCTGGAGCTAGACAAAGCACTTCATCTGTGTGTGTGTGTGTGTGTGTGTGTGTGTGTGTGTGTGTGTGTTATACTCAGGATCTCCAACTGCTAGGCAAATGCTTTGCCACTAAGGTACATTTCCTATATTTTTGTACTTTTAACACTTATTAGTTTTGGAATTTGCTATCCTCCTGATTCAACCTCCAAAGTCTTTCTGACTTTTTTCTATCAATGATGCTTATCAACAATTTGTTCCATGTGGACCAATTCATTAGTAGTAAGGCAAATAAATGCATCTACTCTGCTAAACTTCACTTCTAAGTAAAAGACTTCTGTGATAGCAGCTGACAAAGTGTCATAAATGAAAAATTAGCTGTTACAAAACAAGTAGTGATGATCTTGCTCTATTTTTCCCTAAGGAAATAATATATTATTTATATTATATTACAATATAAATGTATAATTATAAGTATATAATTATAAATATATATAAATCCAATATAATATAATATATATTGATAAATACATAAGTATAATATAATATATATTATAATGTATAATATAGTATGATTTTAAATAATTATAAATGATGTAAGATAATATAATTATATAAAGAAATAATACGATATATTTTTAGCACTTCCTATGTTCTAATGGATTTTTTTTTTTTTGAGATTCTAACATATTACCTCATTGACCCCTAAAAGCATCTGGGGGTAAATAATATTATCATCATGGTTTTTCAGAAATGAAATTGAGGCTTGAAGAAGTTAACTACTTACACAGCTAGAAGTGATAGACCTTAAATGCAACTCCAATTTCATAGCTCAAGTGTTGCACTGTCTGTACAAATCCTTCCTGATTCCCAGTTAGATAATTCAAGATCACATCTTAATCAGTCCCCTTGTGGTAAACTTCATTATGATAAAATATCATGACATTTCACAGAATGCGATTATGGGATTTCTATGTGTGTTTTGATCAAGGAATTGAACTTAGCTTTTGTTGCAGCTCACTGAGGCTGGAAACTGGCCCCAGTGCAGGGCTGGGACCTGGCTGCACCAAGAATAAAGAGCTGGGGCAGCCACCTGACGGAACCGCTTCAGCCCAGAGAAGCCCAGCCCAGTGCAGTCTACACTGTGGGTGGCTAGAACAATGGAGTGTCGTAGGATAGTAGGTGGCAAAAAGGTATAAATAAAACCTCTCCAGTGAAAGGGCAGTTCGTTTCTTCCGTCAGGAGCGAAGGTCTCTACCTGACCCCATCTCTTCTTTTTTTCTCTCATCTTCTCACAGTCCTTCACTCCAAGAACCTAAAGAGCATGTGGGTCCTGGCAGACTTTCTTCCTATCCATTCTCTGAGCCATACTGATACTCTTTCAAATGTTGCTTTACCTAAGTGAGCACTGTTCTGTTCATTTCCAGAATACAACAATGGTTTTCCAATCCTTACGCTTCTCCTGAGTAGATCCTACTCTTGTTTATGTCTTTGTCTTCGCAGACAGCACATGCAGACCTCACAGATCGGGCATTACTATGGTTAAATTTCATTTCCTTGACAAAATCTCTCCATTAAGACTGGTTTCAGCCTCAAAGTTTGCTTATTTCTTTACAGGTGTAGTACTGCATAAATCTTTATGGCCCTCTTCACCTCATCAATATTTGTGTGTCTCCATATTTGATTTTCTCCCTACACCCTCTGAATCTCAAAAATCTTTGTTTTATTCATTTTGTTAGAAACAGTGTCCTAGTATCAGTCATTTTATTGGTATTCACTCTTATTTGAAGAGTTAAATGTAAGATTGTGGGGAAGGAGGACATTCCATTCTGCCTCCCTGTGCCCTCTTCCATCTGTTTTGCATATTATCATTAAGAGATGGGCGAAGAAGTGAAGACTTGGTAAAAAGCACTCGTGTTGTGGGCTCGGACAATGTTCAGTGAGGTTACAGGTCCTGAGCTCCTGTCTCATCTGTAATCCAAGTGATTTCATGTGTAGTACATTAGTGTGTTAGCTCTTTGGGGGATTTTGCAATGAAGAAAAGATAAAATGAATTTGAGGATACTGAGATATTTTGGGGAAATAGCATATTTGGTGTTAGATAAAACAATGGGAGGCTAAGGAGTAATTAGCTGTTGTGTAGTGAGACTACTTTCGTCTTTCTAATAATATAATCACTGTCTACAATAGAGGAAAATAACTTCAATGTTCTTTACAAGGTTCTTCCAGGTTCTGAAAATATTTTGACAAGTATTATGTGCTTAATTACTTGCCCAGAGAACAAAGCATGATGTACTATAGTTAGGATCAAATAATAAAGAGAAATGTACCTGGAAATTAAGAGTTTATCTATTCCTTTCTTTAAGCAGAAAACATTACATGTAATATACATCATTTATGTTTTAAAGTATTAAATAATTCAAGACAATAAACACTATATATTATAAATTATAAAAACCAAAGATTATAGATAAATTAAAGTATTCAGTCATCATGTCATTAAAGAGGGAATTGGGATTAAAACATTGAGAAGAGATGAGTTCTAAATAGCAGTTCCTAAAGATGAGACATAACTTACATATATTAGTTTTATTTACCATATTTTGTGCATCTAATAAGACACAAAAATGTCTAGTTCAAAGATGTATTTCATAAGAATAAATATAATAAGAAAAAAAAGGAGAGAAGCTTGCTGAGACAAAATTAGTTCTACAAAGTGATGAATTTTAGTAGGTTAGGTGGCAGCCAGAAGAGTATGACTAGAATGGCCCTGACATTTCCGACTATCTAAAGTGTCTTTGTTTTCATTTGTAAACTATGATAGCATAAATCAGCCTGCATACATACTACCTGTAAGTGACCCTTAAATCTCATTCAGGAATATATAAAAGATTCAACTTGACTGGTCAAGTCAGCCACAAATGATGATGTGACTCAGGCAACCAGCATAATAAATTATTGTCTTTGTGAAATCTGACCTATTCTCAAGACTATCCAGGAACCAATTGAGTCCTCCCTTGAGTAGTTTCAGTGCTGTCTTCCAGGTGATTCTAAAGATCCACAAAGGCTCTAGAATTTATACCTTAATTAACAAAATAGACTCTATATGAAAACAACATATACAATTAAGTTTGATTTTATTCTAAGGAAACTACTGAATGAGAAATAGAAACATATTTGGACACTTGTTATTACTATTTAATTATTGTTTTAAAAATATTCTTACAACCCTAAAAAAATTAAAATGATTCCAAAACCTTAACTACAGACCTAATACAAACCCTAGGGAAACTATGATATTTCCACAAGGGCTTGAAACAATTTCTTTTGTCTTAGTTTTGAGTAGTGTTAAACATTTCCCCTAAGGAATTTTAGCAATAGTAGAACATTATTTTTAAATTAACTTTTTCATTAAGTGCTTGTTTCCTTTGAAAAGGGAGCAGCTGTTAGTGCTGGCAGACTTTTTCTCCCGATCTATGAGTGCAAATCAAAAACAATTTGTTTTGTGAATAATCTACAGTATGACAATTTGTCTACAAATATGTCACTGCCTGTTTACTTCAGTATGTGTCAATTGGATTTAGCCCCTTATTTGCAGAGAAGAGAGTAAGGCAATCTTGGCAGCATCCCTGCCTGCCAGTCTGGTACTCCAGCCTCTCCCTCGCTTCCTGTTCCACTGAGAACCACAGGGAGTGGGAAGCCACACACTGCGCAGAGTGTGGGCTTAGCAGGACCAGGCCAGCTACAAAATTAGAGACCTGGGCTCTCACTGAGAGAACAGAGAGCTGTTCTCGCAGGGGCAGATCTTTTTGTACAGCACTTTGATTAAGTCTAGGAAGAACCTTAATAGACTGCCATTTACTAGAAAGGAACCTTTTAGAGACAAGTGTTGGGGGGGGGTGTTGGATTTTTTTCCCCTCTGTCAGCTTCCTCTATACCAAACGGCTGATGGGCGCATTAAAGGAAGATCAAATAAAAGGGCTTGTTCAGCATTTAACAGATTTCCAGGAAAGAAAAAAAAAAAAAAAAAAAAAAAAAAAGTGAGCTTTAGCTTACTTATATGTGAGCACCGCTTTCATATACGAGCTTCAATCACCCAATGTGATGCATGATTCACCCCATGTGTTTAGTAATATAATGACTGGGGCTGCTTCCACACCCAGCCACAGCATTTCCCTCGCACAGAGGCACTTTGGCAGCCTGCATATTTCACAAGACTGACCCGAGGCAGTGAACTCAAGACCCTCACCGGGTTATTCCTGTGGCCTGTGGATTTCTCAGACAGACTAACATTGTTATTTGGTGACAAATGATAAATGTTCCCTTTCAAAGTACTCAGGAGCAGCATTAGTTCTATGATAACTGAGCAAGTAATTCCCATGTTTTTCCAAATGTTTGTTTTTCACATGTATTTTGTTTTCTTCATAACTGAGATGTAGAAGGAAATGGCAAATGCAATGGGCAAGTGGATCAAAGAGCAATACTTAGTGAGGGGCATGTAGTCACTTGCTGCATGAATTCATATTGTGGATACTTAGTAGATTTTTTTAGATTTGCTTTGAAAATAGACTGCAAAACAAAGGGCACTTCAAGGATATTTATCTCGTCTCAAATATGCAGTAAATAATTTATGCAAGAAGGTAAGATTCTCAGCAAAAAGGCAAATATTCTTTATTTTACATTAAAGCTTTTGAACATAAAACGTAGAAAGTCAGCGAAAGGAGGATGACAATTTATTTCTACTGTTAAAATGTATTAAAAAGAATGCCTTAATAAAAATCCTACATACTAAGTCCCACAGATTTCTTTGTTACCTGCAACAGCAAGTCTACCAATCTCTGAAATAGGCTAGTGGCTTACTAGTCTATAAAATGAAAGGTCGTCTCTAGACACCAAGGAGAGTGCAGATCAAGCTGTGCATTCTCAAATGTCACAGTTTATACAACAAAGCAAATGTGTCTCTTTCTGTGTCCTTCTTCCTAAGCTTACCTACAGGTATTCCTTTTCTGAGGGACTCACACAACTTATGACAATAGACAAAAGTGTACCCATTAAATGTTCTACTCAGTCTACCTTACCATGAAGATCAAAGAAGCTTATGACAGTAAAGAGGTAACACTGAGCTGTTTTGATCTTTAGAATAAAGTAAAAAACAAACATGTACACTAAGAGCGTCTGTAGTATGAACAAGATTTACCAAAATAAATGAATAAACAAACAAACAATAACTTGGAGAAACTAAACACATTAAGAGAAAATAATATTATTGATATTCTCACAAACATAAGAGAAGCTATTATATCTATGAATCCAACATAAGGTGCTATAAAAAAGAATAGTGTTCCTTAAAATTAGAAAGAAACTCAGAAAGTTAAGAAAATTTGAGATAATTTTCTGAAAAAACATTCAATGGCAAAGATTAGAAAAATAATCAGAATTTCTAAGAAATTAGAAGTCTATGTGTCTCAATATACAGATTTATAATATTCTAAAGGAAAATAAAGAAGTAAAAACTAGAACTAAGAAAAGGGAAAGTGAGAAATCACAAATATTCAAGAAAATCTCTCCTCTCAAGACTTAAAAGGTTCACAGAGAGATTAACAAAATAGATAAAAATAGACTCAAATCAATGGATGCAATGTTTAAAGAGCGAAAAAGAACTGCTTGGAATGGAATGGAGGAGAATATATAAGGGGTGCTATGAAATTTTTTGAAGTATTTCTAGAACTCAGGATAAAGTAGAACCATAGAACAGAGCAACATTAGTAAGATATGATCTATAAAATTCTACTGGATAAATGACTGTTATAGTGAAATTAAGATAGCAGAAGAATTTTTAGATAGCAAAAGAAACTCAAGATAGAGTAGCAAAATACAGTATACAGCTCATATGGATCTTCTTTGGATCTTTATGTACATAATAGAACTTTAAAGGAGAGAGAGAGAGAGAGAGAGAGAGAGAGAGAGAGAGAGAGAGAGAGAAGCTTCAAAAAACTGAGCATGACCTATATTTCAATATGATTAAAGAAATATTTCATCTTCTCATTGTACAATGCCAAAATGGTTCTGTTGTTTCTCTCTGGTATTGATAATAGTGGAACACAGTGGACATGATAAAATTGTTGACATTTGTTTTAAAATTTCCATTTTTGTACCTTCTCTCTTACAAGACAGTAGAGAGGAGGAGTACCAGGTGAGCAATGGTGCAGAAAATTGTTTCACATGGAGCATGAATCAGTCCTGGGGAAAGGATGCATTGTGTTCTCTACTTTCCTATGCGTTGAAACTTACCTATAAAATTATGCATTTTTTAGTTTCAAGAAAGTAGTCATATAAAAATCAATCAACTGATCAAAAGCTAAAATAGGAACACTTTTAGAAACATAATTGCTATATTCTTCAGTTTACTATTGTTATAGAAATCCATCTGAATATAGGTACTTTCTGAAAGAAACATGTTTACATAGTGATAAAGCTTGTTTGCTTTTTGAGATTCAGAAGCTTTGTGCCAGTATTTGCTCAACTCTGATGAGAGGTTCTGGCTACATCACACTATGGAGTACGGTGTCATGGAAGCACATTTGGGGAGAGATTAGAGACTCTATGGAAAGGCCATTGTCTCAGCGATGAGCATAAAGTAACTAAGACAGAAATTTAATTTTGTCTTAGTTACTTTATGATCGTCGCTGAGACAAAATACCTGATGCCCAAGGTGGGAAAGGAAAGGTTTATTTCTTACAGTTTTTGGAGGTTTCAGTCCACATTCAGTTGGCTCCAAGGCAGGCAGGCATGCCTGGACCGCAGTTCATGGTGGCCGCCCACAGCGAGCTCGAACCAGCAAAGAGAAAAACACACCTTCTTCCTGCCATTACATCATATCCTGGCTCCACCCCTATGTGGGTGGAGCACTGACACCATTAATCAAGCACTATACAATGAACCATCACAAATGAACACTGCAAACTCATGAGGCCTGGGGGACACAAACATAAACCATGACATTTCACCCCTGGCCCCCAGGACTCATGTACATCCTTTATACAAATGACATTTAGTCCACCTCCAAGAGTTGCCAAAGTCCTAATGGCTTCAACATTGCTGAAAAGTCCAAGTCCCAAGTCTCCTCCAAGATCTATGGCAAACTCTTAACTGTAAGCCTCTGTACAAAAGAAACAAAGTTAAACATTTCTGAAATGCAAAGGCACAAGATAAACATTACCATTCCAAAAGTTAAAAAAAGGAGAATAGAAAGCATTCGAATCAAAGCAATTCCAACATCCAGCAGGGCAAACATTAAATCCTAGAGTTCTACACTCAGCATCTGAAGCAATCTGGTTGCAAGTTCCAAAAGCCTTGGGTAATTCCACCCCCAGGGCACTTCCAGTGATTTCAACTTCCGCAGCTTTTCTCTTAAATCTTCTCTGCTCGCTTTTTGCAGCTTCCCTTGGATCACCCACATTCCTGGCTTTTCCAAACTTCTGGGGTCTCCATTGCACCTTCAGCTTCACACTTACATCTTTACAAATTGCCCTCTCAGGGGCACACTGCTTGGCCTGCCAGGCCCTTTGCAATCGAGGTGGAAGCCGTCTTACCCTCAGAATTCGTGCATTTTCCTTGTACCTAAAATCAGCACCTTGTGGATGCCGCCAAGGTTTGCTGCTAGCTGAAGCAGTAGCCAGGCTATTCTTTCTGTTGGCTGTAGGGGTCAGTTGCTTGGATCGCAGAGCTCTGTTTACCTGATTGTGAGAAAAAACTTCTCTATTTGCCGCCTTTCTGGAAATTCATGTGGCCTCTGTCACCATTCTGGAACCTCACTTGGCCTCTGTCGCCATTCTGGAGCATGGCACTCTGTAGATTTTTCCTCTGAGCAAAAATTTTCATCCTTGCTGTGAGGCTGCACAGGGTGCGGACCCGCTTCCTGGGATGCCCCGGGGTCATTTTTCTTATCTCTCTGTTTCTCCTCAGGGATCAAAATCTCAACTCTGTCTTTACAATCCACACCCTTCCTGGAATCTTCCTTCGGGCCAAACCTACAGCATTGTACATTATCCTGCTGGGCTCTTTGCTCTTGATTTGAAACATAAAGCTGGCTAAAAGCCACCAACAATAGCCATGCCACAGCCTCAACATTTGGTTGTTTTTTAATTTCTTTTTCAAGATTAATCAGTCCATTGCTCTTTGTGTCAGTCTCAGGCAAAGTCTCTGGGCAGGAGCAAAATGCAGACAAACTTTCTGCCAAGCCATAACACACATCATGTGGAGTCCAACAACCAATGCAGTCCTTTCCAGCAGAAACCTCCCAAGCCTGGTCTTTACCATCAGGCTTTCTATCAGTTTTCGGGTCTCCTGAGCTCTGAACAGAATCTCCTCTACAGAACAGCCCAAGCTGCTCCAACTCTATGCATCCAGGTGACATGTCCAAACCTTTCCAAACTCTGCCCACAAGCCATTTCCAAAGCCTCTTGAAAACATGGTCAGGTATAGTCACAGCAAACGACCCCACTCCTGGTACCAAATTTCTGTCTTTGTTACTTTATGCTCGTCGCTGAGACAAAATACCTGAAGCCCAAAGTTGGAAAAGGAAAGGTTTATTTCTTACAGTTTTTGGAGGTTTCAGTCCACACTCAGTTGGCTCCAAAACAGGCAGGCATGGCTGGGCTGCAGTTCATGGCAGCCGCCAACAGCAAACTTGAACCACCAAAGAGAAAAACACACCTTCTTCCTGCCATTACATCACATCCTGGCTCCACCCCTATATGAGTGGAACACTGACACCATCAATCCAAGCACTATACAATGAACCATCACAAATGAACAGTGCAAACTCATGAGGCCTGGGAGACACAAACATAAACCATGACAGCCATAAACCAGCAGGACTCAGAAGTCTTGTTGCTCACTTGAAAATATTCCATTTTATGGAAACTAAGCAGGGAAAAACCACAAATCTCTTCCCAGGGCACTGCTTCCAGGACATAGCTACTTTCACTCAGCCCCCACAACCATGCCACACTGGAAACCAAGTTTCCAGCACACAAATGTTTAGAGGACAACTATATACCACATCCAAACCGTAATACTATTTCAGAAATTATTCTCTTTTATATCACTGATTTGAAGGTTACTTACTGGAGGAAATGGTACTCTCAAATGAAAAACAGAACATGCGGAGCACAACTTGAAAGAATTCCTTGGGATGACTCTATTTCTGTGTCTTCTGTACGTGTCCAGTTGAACAGAACATGCAAACCACACACACATGCAAACCTTCCTGATTGTGGAGTCCTAGGTAAGGGTTGATTTTCTTGGTTTTTTGATGATTGTAATTAGACAGCTTATTGGGATGCACTGAATAACACTAACTACTAAGTGATTTCTGCAAAACACTCTTTAGAAATTAGAAAGCTCCTATGAACTGCACAGAATATCCTTCTAGGAAGACTGCAGTGCTTTCCACTTTTGAGAGGCACAGAGTTAGCTTTTCCTTCAGCCTGTTAAGGAAGCAAGCCTTTGTGAAACACCTCTGTGAGCCTCTGACAATGATACTCAAGCATCATCCACGGTTTACTCAACCTTGCTGGTCCAATAAGCAAACAACCATTAGACTAAGCTTGGCAGAAAAATGAATGCCCCGGACTCACATTAACATTTAGCTATTTACATCAGCTTCTTTAATTTTTACTTGAGTTCATGTGGATACACTTGAAACCGTGCTTCTCCTTTCCAAACGTTACTGTTCATACCTGAGAACTTTGCATCCTTTCTGCCAGTGTAATCTCAACCCGCAAGAAATAGACATTGTTTGTGCTGCACACAGAAAGTAAACTTACTGAAAGAAATAGTGAGTGGTTACTAAACTGCCCAAGCACAAAGGATCAGACTTAGGAAAACGGGCGACCACATAAGGAGGTCACCTGCGCACAGCTGAGGCACAGGTTACTCCCCAGAGCAGGGTCAGGGAGGACGCTGATTCTGATTGTGCAGGGCATGGGCCTCAGCCCCTCTGCTTGAGGACAGCATGCAGTGCTGACTGCTGTGGCCACGCACACCGCTGCCCGGGTCCTTGCTATCAAAGAATGATCTCAGAAGCCACGATAATCTTTTATTTATTTATTTTACAAGATTTGCTTCGGGAACAATGAGTTCAAAGTTCAGGATGAAAATGACTGATAAATCCAGCACTGCTCGTATGCTAGTAGCCATCGCTGTGAAGGGTGACAAAGCTTTGCACAGAGATTATTAGGGAAAACGTGTCAGAGATTCAGAGAAAAGGTTCTCACGTTTGGCAAATGGGAATAAAGATACCAATAATCTAAGGATATTCCAACAATATTGTAGAGGCACACATGTATGTTTAGATCTGTTAATCAGTAATGATTTAGGTCCATCCATGCCAAGTTGCTCAAAAAATAGGATCATTTTGAAAAAAAAAATGTGTATTCTAGGTTCTACGTAAATTCTTGTTAGGTACAGCTAAGTGTTTGTCAAGAGTATAGGTGGCCAAATAGTTAAGATTTTCTTCCCAGTAACATATTCATGCTTACAGAACACAGTGGATATTTCTGGTCTTACTGATACAGCATTTGCTTTAGAACTTCTGGAGGCTACTGTACAAAAGGTCAAAGTTATGCACAATATAGTAAATGTGCACAGTCCACATTAACTCAGCTGAGAATTGTATACTGTATCAAATTTTCCAGGCTGACCTACACTTTGGAAACTTTAAGTCTTGTTCTAGTTTGCACATTACAGAATCAAAGAACTTTGTGTATGGAATGTAATTTTGAGTTTCCGATTGCGTAACTCTGAAAATAAGTTTTTCTTTTTTTTTTTTTTTCTCTGTCTTTTTGAGACAAGATTTCATTCTGCAGTCAGGGTGGCCTGGAACTTGCTTTATAGCTCAGGCTGGCCTTGAACTCACAATGATCCTCCTGCCTCAGCTTCGCAAGTGCTTGAATTACAGTCATGTACCATCATACATGGCACTTAAAATGTTCAAATTTTAAAAAGCATCATAATATAAGTAATTAAGAAATTTCAACCCATAAAAGTTTGAAAATTTGATATTTTATACAATCAAGTGCCAGAGCTACACCAGAATACAACTGCAAATGTTATCAATTTGTTCAGTTATCAATAGCTGAATTGTGAAATTTATCATTGCAATTGGAATCATTTCCTTTTCTTTCAGGCTATGGCTTAAGTTACAACTACCGATCCTAGAATCTGATGTATGCATTACTTGCCAAAGCTAATAAACAATGTGGTATTTACAGATAAAATGTGTGAATTCATTTTGCAGAAAAATATAATAATGCAGTACATTAGAATTACATGGATGGTAACTTGTAAAGACAAAATAACTGTCAATTCTTTGAATACAAAAATGAAAATATTTGAAATATTCATGCACTTGAAAAATAAAAAAAACGTTTAAAATCAGCATTTTTGAGGAAGTCATTAAACTGATAGGTAACATATATGGAATTCTGTAAGGTACTCATAGTTTTTGGATTTCATAGCTCATATAAAACTTGAACTTATTTTAGGTGACTGAATCATTAGTAAGTTGTAGTTTACTTTTCAGCTTCTGATTTCTATTAGTTTGTAAAAGGATTTTACATTTGCATTTAAATAGGAAGGGAATGTGATAAAGATTTCAATTAAAAGTCTGTCTGTTTGGGCTAATTCATTTTTAATAGGAACAGTAAATATTTTTCAGTTGATCTAGCTCGCACTGCAAGATCAGTTCATTGTTCTTTTTTATCTAGTTATGTTAGGTGATGCTTAGTAAAGAAAACTGTGATCTTAGGCTCTCTTCTTTAGAAAACATTTCTCATTTTTTATTGAGTTTTTGAGAAACCAAAGCCAATTTCTGAATACTACTTGAGAAAAATTATAATAGGTCATTGCATAACTACCACAAATTATTAAAAGCACATATATAACATGTGTAATGTAACATATGTGTGCTCAATATACACATAGCCACATGTAGAATAGATTTCCATTTTAAAGTTATTTCTTTTATGGTTGGTGGAGAGAAACAAATTATTTGGAATGAAAACTTTGTAAAGATTCCCAAGTCTCATCTGCTTAATAAAGATACAGCATATCCTCAATTAAAAAAAAAAAGAAAGAAAGAAAGAAAGAAAGAAAGAAAGAAAGAAAGAAAGAGAGAAAGAGAAATCATCCTTTAAGAAATCGTAGTACACAGGATCCACTGCTTTTCAATTTGTACACGCTGAAAGTATGTGATGTTTATTTTTATGTTACAGAGCATGTACACGAACTGCACATACCTTGAATCTTTTCCCTCCTCACCCACCTCGCTTGCTTTACCTCTATATCATCTTTCCCCTTTTCCGTTATTATTATTTTGTTGTTACTAGGTTTAGTTCACACTGACAACACATACTGATGACATTCACTGTGGGGAGTTGGTAGGTGTTTATGATGATCTTAAATATTTTTAAGTCCCCCTCCCTTCTTTCCCTGCCTCTAAACTCAGACTGCTGATTCCCCTTCACGTTTTCAAAAGATCCCCTAGTTGCTGTCATCAGTCTTTTGTGTTACTTCACTTTATAATTTGATTACTCCTTAAGTAGTTTTCATATGTATGATACAACTTTAAAGTGAAGCTGTACAATGACAATAACAATGTCCTGTAAACTTTGTTTTTTTTTTTTTTAACTTTTTAAGCCAGTTGTTTAAAATCCAGTTATTTCTCTGTTATTTGGTTTGCAAATGTACCCCTAGATTATTAACAAATTCGGTTAATTGTATGAGTTCTACTTAAAATATTTTATATTAAAATCCTTTATATATGTTTAAGAAGTTTTCGATAGATTTTTCAGGGGTGTTTTATTGTTACAAATATCTAACTTACATTCTTTTTGTTTGCTTGTTTTACTTAGTTATTTAGACTTTCACTGTTTAAAAAACAAAAACTTTGGAACACTTTGCCTTGTTCATCTCTTTTTGGGAAGGTAAAGGAAGCTAAGCATTGAACAAAGAATTGCAGCACTTAATTAATATGTTCCGGCTTCCTGCTAGCAGAACATCACCTTCCTGTGTAAATGGATTAAGTTTCCTGTTACGCCAGCCAGGAGATGCCGTGACAGTTGTTTTTTCGTACTCAGGTGTCTAGTTAAGGAAAACACAGGGGTCCAATTCAACCTTTAAAACTGTTATCGTTGATGAGAAAGATGACTGCTTTGAGTTCAGTGGGACTTTCCACAGAGAACTTAGTGAAGGATTATGCTTTCCATTATGCTCTATAAAGAGAATAAAGTAATTGGTAATAGGAATAGGGTATATTTCCAAACAAAAATTTTATGTTATAATTTATACCTCGTTTTTCCACCAAAAATTCATTAAAAGGAGATAGATGTTGATTCAGAAAGGTACATATTATCTTGAGAAATTCTTCGTGCAAATTATCACATATACATGCTTTCCATTTTTTTATTATTATTAGAACTTTTTTCCTTGTAGTGTATCTGTAGTTTTCAGCAGTCTCTAGATGGTCTCTTTCATGTTTGTTCTTTTTCCAGCCATAGTTAACCACTGATCACCGCTGATCTGATTAGCAGGACTGTGGAATAATTCAGATCAGATAAGATGGCTGAGCTCTCCAACAACCCATCCTATAGTCCAATAATTTTGCTCATGTAAGTACAAGCTGCTCCACTGCAGGTAAGTTAGACAAGTTGGAAAAAAATGCAAACTTTAGGAGCTTTCTGTAATATATTTAGTTTGGGAACACATATTTTCTTAGTGATTTTTATCTCTAATTCAGCAATATAAATATTGAGCTTTTAAAATTTAAAACTGTGAAACTGTGAACTGATATATAACAATTGTGTGTGTGTGTTTGTGTTTGTGGGTGTGTGTGTGTGTGTGTCTGTAGCACCATGAAATATTTTGGCACACCTATACATTGTATAATATTCAGCATCTCTGTTTCTTCAAATATTTATCATTTTAATGATGAAAATATTTAAAATCTCTCTTCTAGGTTGTTTCTTAAGATATACAGTACTTTATTACCTGTACTCACCATACTGTGCAATAGTATAGCACAGTATAGCTTTCTCTTATTGAACTGTAAGTTGCTCCCCACTGACTAATCATTCACGTCTCTTTTTAAACTACTTTTCTAGGTTCAAACTGTCAAATTCTGTGAGATCACATTTTTAAATTCCCTATTTGAGTGCAGTATTTAGGTACTTACTTTTTGTGCTGTTTACTTCAGTAAACATAAAGAACCTCTAGTCCCATCCACAATTTTACAAATAAAATCATTTGTACTTTCTTTTATTTATTCTTTCTGTGCATTTTTTTATTGGAGATCAAACTCTCTCCTTGAACTTTCCAGGCAGGCACTTGTGCCTCTGAGCTACTTCCCCAGCCACTTTCTTTTTTAATTTCTCTTATTTATTTATTTGCATATGTGTGTGTGTGTGTGTTGGGGGGCACCAGGAATCAAACTCAGGACCTTGCACTTGTCACTGAGCTATATCCTAGCTCCACAGATAAAATTATTCAATTATTTTAGCTGAATAGTATTTTATTATATATATGTACCACATTTTCTTTACCCATTCATCAGCTGGTGGACGGTAGATTATTTCTACGCTTTGGCTATTGTGAATATAACTGCAACGAAAGTAGGATGGAAATTTCTCTGACTTACTGATTGAATTTCTTTTGGATGTACATTCAGTACTGCATGCTGGATCATGTGGGATAACAGCTTTAATTTCTGAGGAATACATACAAGTTTCTATAATGACTATATTAAATTATAGTCCAACCAAGGTTGTGTAAGAATTGTCTTTTCTCACCCCAGAACTTGGTATCTTTATTCCTTTGAATATACCTATTCTAATGGTAGTGACTCCATATCCCAATTTGGATTTTGCATTTTCCTGATGACTTTGGACATTTTTATTATATAACTGTATGTCTTCCTTGGGAAAAATAATCTATTTAGCTGTATTGTGAATTTTTAAACAGAAAAAGGTAGGTAATAAAATTATAAGTGATCAAGATACCTTAAATTCCTGTACCAATTTCCCCAAACAAAACCCACCATTCTATAGTATTAACATACAGCAATAATAATATTCGCAGCTCAAATTACTGGAAAGACAATCTTTTTTCCAAATGTATTCTTACAAACTCTATTAAAGGTAAGGTTTCGATATATGTGTGTTTACTTCTAGACTGTCTATTTAAGCTCACTGGCAATCATATCTCTGGTTATAATAATACTATGCCACTTTGATTACTCTGAGTTTTGTAGTACAATTGATTCTCTCTGTTTTGTTTGTTTTTTATTGCCTGTGTTTAAAAGTGAAGATAGCTTAGTGACTTGGGGTTAGTTTTATTCCTCCTTGCTTCCATGCAAGGAATGATTTAAAATTGCTTCTTCTGGTTTTGTGAAGAAAGGCTGGGTAGTTGGCTAGAGATTTCATTGAATCTGAAGACGGTTTTGATAGTGTCCACGCTGTAACAACCCAGGACCATAAAATGTCTTTTTGTGTACTGTGTTCTGTGTGGTTTGACTCATCAGTCTTTTATGGTTTATTGTGGCTATGTTTAATCAGTTTGGTTGAATTTATTTCTAGTTTATTTTAAACTATTGGAAATAAAAATGCTTTCTTGAGTTCTTAGTTTGTTTCATTGTTATTGTTGTTTTGCTTTGTTCCTACCTGCCGTTGAAGTCTAAATATTCAATATCTAGAAGCACTGATGATTTAGTACATTGATGTTTGAATACTAAAGGTTTGCTGAATGTTTTTAACTCCCAACAGTTTTTCTTTCTTTCTTTTTTTTTTTTTTTTTATTGAACACTTAGGGATTTCCAATTATTGAATGATGTCATCTGGAAACAATGATAATTTGATTATTTCTTTTATAATTTGGATGTCCTTTATTTCTGTCTCTTGACTGATTAATATAGCCAGTATTTCCAGTAATATGTTGCATAAAATTGAGCATGCTTTTCTTGATTCAAACCTAGAGAGAGAGAGAGAGAGAGAGAGAGAGAGAGAGAGATTTTCCCCATCCCAAGAAATGTTAGCTACTTTATTATGTGCTGCCTAAAGTTCAGATATTTCTTCTAAAACTAATTGTTTATTTTTATCATGATTAGATGTTATTTTTTTTTGTTTGTTTTTCCTTTCCTGTATATTTTTGTCTTGTTCAGAATAAGGGGTAGGGTTTTTGTTTGTTTTCAGGTTTTATTCTTTTATTTTTTACCATAGTTTTTGGCCATTATTTTGTTGTTGCTGCTCAGCACTGCGGAAATCTTGCATTGCTCCCTTCTGACCTGCGAGGTTTCTGTTAACATACTAGCTTTAAGTCAAACTGAAACAACCTTATACATTGTTTCTTTTCTTTCACTGCTTTGATAATTCTCTATTTTTAAACTTTGAGAGTTTGTTTGTAATAGTTCTTGATATAGATTTAGTTGAGTTGTATCTGACGGGTGGCTTAGGCCATTTTACCATAGAATATTTCTATATTTGTCTAGGTTTGGGAAATTTTCCATTAGTATTTCTTGAATGAGCTTTCTATCCCTGTAGCATACTCAGGTCTGCTTCAACTCCAATAACTGAAGTAGCTTCTCTTTTAATGGTGTCCAAATTTCTTGGTCTTTCTTCATTATTCTTTTATCCACACTCTGACTGTAAATTTTTAAATATCTTTTCTTAGATTTCATCAATTCTTTCATTTGTTTAATATATGCTACTAGCACAACTTTTAGCTCAATAGTGTTTGATTCTATTAATTTCAAACTTTGTTTTTCTATTATAGTGTGTCAAATTAGTTCTGCTCTCTTCAAGCCCATTGAATCTTTTTCAAAAGATATTTTGAGTTCTGAATTTATAGATATTGGCTTCTATATAGGCAGTATCTGACAACTTATTTTTGTGGTTAATTTTCCCGGATGTTCTTAATTTTTTTTTTTTTTTTTGGTATTTAATGCTATCTTTGAATTGAGGCATTTGTCTATTTATTACGACTTTCATGATGTGACTTTTTGTGTATCGTTCTAGAAATTCTAAGCATTTTGTTTATTTCTCCTGAATAGATATTTCTAGTATTTCAGCACCAGATGGTGCCCAATGCCTCAGCTTTGGTCCACTCTCCTGTTACTGCTGTTTAGTACTGGAGAGCACCCCGAATCCAGATTCATCTCATATCAAAAGTGGATGTGCTGTCCAGAATGAACCTGGGAAAACCTAAAGATGGTAATGGGTCCCTCAAGTCTGCATCTAGGATGGAGACAGGCTCATGTGACTCCTTTTTGCTCGCAAGCCTGTGTTTTCACACTGTGGGCTTCTCCTTTTACTCCCAGAAAGGAATAATGACTCCAGGCTCCCACGCAAACCAGCTGGTGCATAGCTCCCTGCACTTACCTGTTCTTGGGCAACTGTTCTCACTGCATTATATTGCTAGAGAGTAAGGGACTAAGGAAATGAGCGTTCATTTAGTCACAAATACTGAGAATTTATTCACACTCAGGCCCTGGAATTCATTCCTCCTCCCTCCCTTCAGCAAGATGTGTACCTCTCTGTGCTCCACAAAGTGCAGTTGAGGGAGGAGTCTAAGAGGGCATCTTTTTCCTTCTAGCCTTCTTCAGTGTATCTTTTCTTATTAGTATATAGTAAAACGCGATGATCTCTAGTCAGTTCCCTAAGCTCTTGCAAAGATCCTTTGGCCCATTAATGTCTGTTTAAACGGACTTATCTGTGAGTAGGTGATAATTGGAACACCTTGCTCACCCAATCCCCTGCTCCCAATCATTTGAATATTTAACTTCAAGCAGATTTCCATGCATTGCACTAGTATTAGTAAAATATCAGTGAAGAATGCTTTTCTCTTTAGGAACTTTTGACTGTAAATTTCATTCAATCTCTTAACAAGGTCTCCAAAAATCCAGAGGAATGTTATCAGTCAACATTAGGAGAGAGAGAGAGAGACTATAAGAGCAAAACTATGTTCTGATCATCTAATATTTCATAAAAAGTATAAAAATAAACATATTAACAAGTAAATCTATATTCACAATTTGTTGTGGCATTCTCACATAGTGGAGGTTTTCTTTATATTTTTGTGTATAGAGAGAACCTGTAACTTGTTGGCATCTATCATATAAACTGATGCCTCTAATCCTACTTAGTAAAAATTCAAGCAAGGCTGACATTATTGTGATTATTAGCAAGTAAGTTGAATAAATGTATTCAACTCTTTTATACTATGTAAAATTATAAAATCATTTTATAATGTAAACTGGAATGTTTTTCATTTATATTTTTGAATCTATAGCTTCATAACTATTTTAAATATTTTTTTCAAACTAGTATAAATTTATTTTGTTATTTGCTAATCATTAACCATCATATATAGCTTTATAGGGCAAAAGTATGTATGTTTTTCTATCACAATGTCTATACCAGCATATATATATATATATATATATATATATATATATATATATATATGCACTATTGGAGGTACCTAGTTCTTCTCTTATAAATAAACTCATTTTTCTTGTTTTCCATCATTGACATTCCTAAAGCATCATCTGAACCTCATAGAATTTGGAAAAAGGGCTTCTACTACTCTTCAAATAAATGGCGAGTATCTTGAGGCAAAATATGGACATTTTCTAGATTAGTTTAGATGAATATTCCACATTTGCTCTTTACCTTTGGAAGGAAATAAATATCTAATTTTGACATTGCTACTTTTTATTTTCTTATCTTATTCTTTACAGCAAAATTGGAGGGAGAGAGAAAAAAGGTAACCCAGTGAAGATAATGTATCTAAAATTGTACCTTAAATTACTATAATTGTCTTACCTGTTGGATATGCTTTTGGCCTATTAGTCTGATTTTTAATCTGTATATATGAGGATCAACTTTATACGACTCTATACAACAAATGAAAAAACCTGATGCTAGAAAAATGAAAGAGGGTAGAAAGGAAAAGAGAGTTTTTAATGTTTTATGTACATGAACCAATTCTTGAAAGGAGTTTAATCTTTATGTGCTACAAACACATACTAATAAAGTCAAAAGAAAAAAGAAAAAAAGCAAATACAGTGTTGCCAATTTTGGATGTATTAATAACAATTTTAGATTATCATTTTTAAATATATGTTTCAATTTACTAATCCCCTCCTCAATTAAAAGTTTCATATTCATACATATAAAAATTATGCATTTAAAATGACTTATTTGAGGCAAAAATGTTTTCACTCAAGGTTATAAAATCAATATTTTTGGTTGTTTGAATTTGTGTACTAGTATGTATTTTCAGAGAGAGACTGTTCATATTAAACACAGATTAGAGAAAATAGGAAGAAGAAAAAAATTACTTTTAGCTGCTTTGCAGTCCTTTTAAACTTAGACATTATAGTACTTTTGCTATTTCATGGAATGACATAGAAATACAGTTATGGCAGAGAGAAACACTGATAAACCTAGAGCACAGTGACTGATATACATGTTTATAATCTGTAGGCTACCCAGGAAAATATAAAGCATATTGAGGAAATAGAATTCAAACTTTAATGTACAATTTTCTGAGATATAGAGACATCCATGCATATATCACAAAGATACCGAAAATAAGTCGATGTTGTGCAGTGAATAGACTCAAGGCACTGCTTGATCAATGCCCTATTTTGTGTGATATGCGAAGCAGATCACATTGTGTTATACTTTATAGATTAAAAATAATATATTTTAAAATTTGGCATAATACTGCAAATCCATAGAGTCATATTTATCTCATTATTCATGCCTGATAATTTATTGGTATTCCTATACAAAGTTAAATTGTTAATTAGTAGCAAATTCAAATTCAAGTATTTCAATTTCCAAAATGTTACTTTAATTTTAATTAATTAAAGTTTACTTTAAAGAATTAAAAATTTCTGTTTTATTTGAGTAGAAATACACAAGAAACAAAATGTATTATTTATTACTATAAAAGGACAATATTTTATATTAATGGGCAAATAGGTAAGAAACAAAGATCTTAAAATGCAATAAGATATACAAAGAAAACATTAAAATTAATGCACACACACACACACACACACACACACACACACACACATATATATATATGCTGCCTCCCAATATGAGTCTGATATTTATAATTTGACTTCGATTCTTGCTTATATTTGATTGGACTCTCAGTCAAAATATATATGTATTTGGTATAATTCCTGTGAAATTTTTTTGTGTAACAGCTTTGTAACATTTCTAAATGATACATGTTTTTACAAATAAGATTATGGGCATATCAGAGCTTTACAAGTTGGAGTGAACTGTACATAGGTCTCCAGGACTGAAGACAATGTACCAATAAACTGCAATAATCTCAGTATCATTAGTGTTGAAAAGTGAATGCTTATAAGTACTAAACAGTAAGCCTACAGTTCACCAAGATCCATCAAATTTATTATGACTCTTTAATCGCTGTCAATTTTTCAAAAAACAAAAGAGCATTTTTGTTACATTTAAAAAAGTTCTGTGTTTATTTCTATAAAATTTACAAGACTCAAATTCACGTAAATATTTGGACAGTGCAGCTTTAAGCAATGACTGACATTAATTTAGCAAGTAGATTAGTGTTCATAGTAGTTATGAAGGCTGAGCATGAAACTTTTTAAAGCTATTCAGTTTATATATGAAACTGCCAGCTCGGAAAGAAACATCAGAAAAATAAATTGAAGACTGCTGTATTGAATTATTCTATAATAAAAATATATAAGTATCTAATGAGGATACTAGAAGCAAAAACGAGTTGAAATATGTCTTCTGGGTATGTGAAAATGACTTCACTTTGCTCACATAAGATCTATATGTCATCTTGATTGTAACCAGTATCATTCATTTATGAAAGTAATGGCATATTTGGTATTTTATTATAAAAATTATGAACTCAGTTTCTTTCACTAAGTGATAACTATACCTATACCAACATCTATGCATATACAAATATACTTACATATAACACTGTATATAATATATAATGTAAGATAAAATGCTCCCCTTAAAAACCTACATTTTCAAATCATCAAAGAAAAATGTTTAAAATGTATTTTTATGTATATAGATTCAAAAATACATGAAAAAACTGTGATAGGTAATCATCCTGGGGATTTCTTAGCTTTTTACTCTGAAGGAATTCATATTTTAAATCTACACTATTTTAAAAGAAAAAAGTCTACATCTCTAATGCATGAAAATATACTAAATATTAGTTTATATATTAATCCATATTGTTGTATCTGTAGCACTAAATAAGAAACATAAATGTGAAGCATGCAAATAATGAACATAAAATTTTAATATTCTTATGATTCTCATGGTTCAAGAGGCTTGCCTGCAGAGAGATGCACAATCATGCAGTTTGGGGAATTTTGTGAAAGCATCAAGTTCCCTTCCCAATGGGAAATCTAGAGAAAGGCCGAGGACTCCACTTTGGGAAATAATACTCTTATGTGTTTCATGGCTCTGAAAAGGGAATTGACTTTCTGTTATCCTCTAACAGCTCTGAGAACTGAGTTTTCAGGGTAATTCAGAGGACTCTCTACTTATTTTGTAAACGTGGATTCCATCTTCCACTCTAATTCCCTCCTTTCATGATTAGTACTCCCATCACTGGTCAGTTTAAACCATATTAGAGTTGCTACCATAAAAATAACAGTAAAACTTAGCCCAGTGTTCTGTAAGTACATGAACACAAAGACTCTTTCAGCATAAGAATAGAAGCACAAATTTTCAACCATGCATTTGTCTTTCTTTGCTTAAGAAATATTTTTCCCATTTTACTGAATCTATTCTGTATTCTACACAAGGTTTGTGTCCTTAGATTTTACAGCATCATAGGGAAAGTATTTAATTAAAGTAAACATCATAAAAATCATAAAACCATCTCAGATCTTTATTGAATAGACCAGTAAATATTTTATGTGTGTTATAAGAAGTTATTGAATTGTAATATACATGATTGTTTTGCAGTGTTATGTTTTTCTAGCAAAATTCAAGATGATAAAAATATTCTTGGTTAAATATTCTTGGATCATGGCTTGAGTAGAAAAGTTCTTTAATATTTATTGGCAGCTTACTCCTCTGTTCAATAATGAATACATATATATATATATATATATATCCATTTGTTATTCAGAAGTGATAGAGTCTGTGGGAGAATTAATATCTTCTCACAAATGTGAGAATAGTGTGAATCACAGTGTATATTATCTATTATTACATGATCAAATTAAAGTTAAGAAGGGATCAATACAAATGAGATGAATTTAACAAGCACTCATTTTAATATATCAGCAGTTTTTATTTTTGTCAAATTTTATCAGCATAAAAATCAATATATTTTCCTTCTCAAACCTGAATAAAAATTAATAAACAAAATAATGCTTTTGGTCATTGTGAAATTTTAGCTTCTGCCATAAAAAATATCTTAATTAAATTTGACTTACTCATTTTTCTTAAGTAATTATGTGTATTATTTTACTTTTACTTTTTATAATTTGAGAATGTCTGAACTTCTAAAGAGCTGCATGTCAATTTATAATTAAATCAGTATTCACAAATTGAGAACTATTTATTAGCTAACTTATACAGCAGAACTCTGAAAATTATGACCCATAAGCGCAATTCAGCCAGTAGCCTGTTTTTATAAACAGAGTTTTTTTGAGCCTCACCTGCATTCACTTGTTTATATATTGTGTATTATTGATTTCCCACTACAATGGCATAGTTGAGTAATCGCAGCAGAAACTAATTGCACTACTAAATATAAGAGTTTATATTTGTCATTTTGTAGAAAAGCCTCTGTGTTATATAAGCATATACAAGTTTTCCAAATGATAAAATTTACTCTCAATATATTCCTGAAATACTCTTCATTCACGAGAAAATTGTAGATATAAGAAGTATAGTTGCAACAGTCTGTGTGTGTGTGTAGACACGCGCGCGTGTGTGTGTGTGAGGTACTACACATATCTAGTAAAGCACTTTATACTATTTCAAGCAGCTATACCAATTTGTGACCCTCGGGAAACATGGATTATATATTAGTTTTATGTATTCCCTTTTTATGAGAGCACGCTTTTCTCCCGCATGAGTTTGTTGAAGACACTAACAGTTCACTTCTACTTACCAGTTTAAACAAGAGATAAAGCATTTTAAATACAAAGTCACTTGACTCAAGAAGATTACTATAGGTTATCATCGAAAGGGAAAGTATTTTGCTTCACAACAGAACTAACATGCAGATTGATTAACACCAGGAAAGGAAATTACGTGTTGGCATCAGCATGTTGAGGTGATGGAAGAAGTCAGTCACTTTACTTGGCTATTTTTCATAATTTGAGGAAAACTAGAAGGCCTACCTTAGACTACAAATCCACAGTGTCTGGAAATTAGGATCTACACAGTCCATTCATAGCCGTGTGCTGACCAAGCTCAGAGTACACAGCCTCAAGCTGTGTCTGGAAGTAGTGTATAAAGGATATTTCTCATGACTTCATTGTCTCTGTGTATAAAAGTGTAAGTCTAAGCCTAAAATTGACTGTTAGGATAACTGTGTTAATTAACAACTTACCTTACCTTTGTTTGAAAAGTACCTTACCTTTGTTTTTGTGTTTCTGTCTGAGATGATGACGGAAAACAATGGCAGGATTTAGGCTGCAAATGGAGTCTCGGGAGACATTTACTATCGTTACCTTCAGTAGTGACATACAAAGACAGCAAAAGAAAACACTGATCATGGTACAGAGAAGAAGAAAGACATACGTGCAAATCAGTCACATTTGTCTAGCAGAGTTGTCTGATTATCTACTTTTTGTTTGCTTAGCTCAACAGTTAAATCACTAGGTTTAATAGAGCAATCCAGGTTTCTAACCCTTAAAAAATATGGTAGCACTAGGCTTGCATTTCTGTGTGACAAAAGTTTTCAGTCTTTGAGTCATAGTTGGCCTTCTTGGAAGAGACATAAATTGTCTAAATTAAAGGGTTCCTACCATTGTCTTTCATCTTTTTGTCATCACTGTAAAGCGTCAGGTATTATCTGTCATTGTCCTGGTTCTACAGCTTTTTTTTTTTTTTAATAACAAATATATTATATCTAGACTGTCAGTGTCACAGGAGGGCAAAATAAACACACAAACCTGCTTTCAAGAAACCTGAGAATAAACACATTTCTTTGTGACCTACCAAGTGCTTTTACCTTAGATGTAACTATACAATAAGTGGTTGAATTGATCCAGTCTAGGGCAAAATACAATCTTGTTGCGTATCATTTTCCAAGACATTTCCTAATGTTTCTTTGGTCTGAGTTTATATGTTTTCTCTGATGACAAGTGGAGAATGTCTATGCTCTTGAAATACGTAAGATGTCAAAACACAAGCACTGTAAGACTACACACTCATTTGTGGGTTAAGCATTTGAAATAAGCATTAGCGAAAACTACATGTTTTCTCAGCCTTCTCATTTAATCTTAACT
Organism: Cavia porcellus; assembly: GCF_034190915.1. NCBI lineage: Eukaryota > Metazoa > Chordata > Mammalia > Rodentia > Caviidae > Cavia > Cavia porcellus. The sequence goes on from NW_026947505.1 coordinate 59,655,304, forward strand.
CTTACTCATCCTTTCAGTGATGTAGAGCTGAGAAATAGAAGAGAGAGAGAGAAAGTAAAAAGAAAGTAAGAAAAGAATTGAAGGATGGAAAAAGAAAGAAAAATAGCCAGGAAGAAAGGAAAGAGAAAAGGAAGGAAAGGAGGAAGGAAGGAAGGAAAAAAGTAAGAGTGAATGAATCTGCCGGTTACTATTTAAGGTAAATTGGAGCAGTCCCAGGATTGATGCCACTGCACATATATTCCATCAACTTCTGCACTGTGGTTTTGTCATAACATGAGAAGCAAAGTTATCTCAGCAATTTCAAAAACAGTATTTCTTTGACTACAGTTATTCTCAAATTTTAAGTGTTAGGGTTTAATATTTATATTCTAAACTCATAACTTCTCTGTTTTAAACTTCAGAACCTATGTACTTAGTGTTTTCTTAATTGGTATTTTCTCATCACCTTAGAAGATTTGGATGTCATAGTCTGTCTTTTAAACCAAATACTTTTTTTCTTCCTTTGAAATATCAAATATGTGTTGTCACATTACATTGACAAAGATTTAATTGTGCAGCGTTAAATGTAAGTTCATCAAAGTTTTATTTTTTCTACTTTTATGTGTGCTAACCTTTTCATAATATTTTAAATGTATTGAAATTAAACAAATATTGGATATACTTAACAGTGGAAGTTAATGTAAAGGTAGTGTGAAAGTTCTCCAAAAAGTACTCAATAGAAAGATAACTAAGAAGCCTTGACTATGATCTCATGGTGGGAAGACCCTATTTTATGAACTTGCATGAGGTAAGACTTCTTTTTTTATTTTTTGTCTTTTTCCTTTTTTTATGGGTACCGGGGATTGAACTCATGACTGCCTGCTTGCAAGGCAGGCGCTTATGCTGCTGAGCTAAATCCCCAGCCCCAAGGTAATGCTTCTTGATTTGTCTTGATCATAATAAATCTTTCCCAAGAGGTTGCATTATATGGACTGCTTTCAGTCAAATGAGTTGTGTGACTTTACCATAATCATGCAGGCTTCTCAGGGACAAGATTCTAACAAAGGTTTGACTTGAGAAGAAAAATAAAAAGAAATATCTAAGTATTAATAATATTTCTAATGGAGATCACTACGGTTGTTAATAGATAGGCAATGAGTTGCTATGAACTTTATAACTCAGTTTGATATCACTCTTTGATATTCAGCCTAGATTCTTCAACATGATTCATTATTCATCTTTTTCACAGCCTATTAGTTGGCTTCTGCTTTCAAATACCAAGAAACAATTGAAAATATCTAGCTGAAGTTGTAAATGTCAGACATAAATAGAAAATATTTGGGACATTTATTTTCATGGATTTACCGTGCCCTGCAGTTATAGAAATAGCATCTAGAGGCTGCTGAGAAGATTCTTATGAAGAGTAAAGTGAAACAATTATTTGATGGGGGTCAGGTTAGTAGAAGACACCATTTGATTTATACTCTCACCGTTAGGTCATGCGTAGGCTTGAAATTTAGGCTGCATAATGTACACAGCATGGTTTTGTGCTATGATCTTCTGCAATCTTTTGAACACTTGTAATCTGTCCGTGAGAATCTTTTCCTGAGGCTCAGCTTTAAGAGTCTCTCTTAAAGGAAAATGGTTTCAGGGAGGTGTCTCTCTTATTTGACTCACTCATAAACACTTGGTATTGTAGCAGATAGGAGTCTGTCATCTAGAGAGCATGCATTCAGGTTTGCTTTTGTAATCTGAGTTAGATCCTTCAGGCGCTCAGCATGTTGGCAATCCCCAGTAAGACGGTATCAGCAGGCTGCAAAGTAAAGTAAAGAGGATTGTATCTGACAGAGCTCCTTAAGTAAGTTGTTCAATTGATGGGAGAGGTAGGAAGCCTTCCCAGGGTGATTAATCCCAATGACCCAAACTTTTAAATGGTTCTTGTCTCTTATTATTTTGCTGAAGAACAGTTAAAAGTGCATGCTGGAAGGAGCAGTGTTTTGTAAAACTTTAAACGTTTGTAATATGTTATGGAATAATTTGATCTTAAAACAAGTTCTCAAAAGTGAGTGCTCTTAATAATCATAACTGTGTCACAATGATTCTGATCTGTAGTTCCTACATTCATTTTGTGAGTTTGTTTTTTGTTTTTTAAGAGTCCATGAACTTGTGATACAAAAAATATAATTTTAATGATTTTAATTAGATATAACAAAAATGACAGAAATATGATTTCCAATTGAAACTTTACTCTTACTGACCTTGTATACTTTTTTACTTTGGTCAAGTAGTTGAACAGATATTAGTTTGAATAGTTAAAGTACAAGACTGTCAACCAAGGTCCTTAATGCCAACAGAGGGAACTAGAGTTATTCAGTCAGAGTAGTCTTTGAAAGTAGCCTTCAAAGTGCTAAACAGAAAAGTAATTTCTGGTGCCTTTGCCCATGTTTGATCAAATATTCTATTTTCAAGTAATTATGAAAGTATTTTCTGTTACCTTTAAGAAAAGATCTGTTAAAATGACTTCACAAAGTATTTTAAGGGTCTTATATGTTTATTTCAATTAAAAATCTGATAAACAACATATCTTGCACATATTTTGATGTAGTGGGAAGTTATAGGAATATATGTAATTCATTTTTGATCATGAATGAACTTTGTCATAAAGAATTCTTTGGTTACCATTTTAGTTTACTACTCTAGGATTCCATATTTTGAGTGGACAAATATATATATATATATATATATATATATATATATATATATATATATACATGGACAGTCAAATTGTCTACTTATTTATTGAATCTCAAATAATGTGATATCTGTATAAAGAATTTATCCTAGAGTTTATCCAAGGGTGGTTTGAAAAATAACAGCACAAGTTCACAGATGAATACACACATAAACAGATATACATATATAAATATATTTGTCATAAAGGTAAGATTTATGTTATGGAATTTATTCTGAGGAGACTTTATCTGATTATGGAAGCTAGCTAATCAAATTCTGAATTAACTATCATGAGTGAGGCAAAAATTTATAAGAAGTGACCAAAAATATTATCCACAAGTAGGGTTTTTATTTTCTTGAAAAAGTCACAAATCAGTTTTCAGTTTTTCATCCAATTAGCAGGTCGATTAAAATGGCCTAAAAGAATTTCCCATACTAAAAGTCAATGAATTAGTAATTGTAGAGCTGAGTTACATTTACATAGTCCTTGTTCGGCAATATTCAAACAGTGTTGGGGGGGGGGTCAATGATATCAGACTAGTCAAAAAAAATTAACAAAATATGAGTTTTAAATAGTATAAAGTAGCTTTCTCTGGGAACATCAGGCCAAAGTCAGTGGTGCTATACAATGGTACATCTGTTCATCTGTACATCAAATGAATTTAATTTGTTCTGTAATTCTGATGAAGGTGGCCGAGTTCATACTTGTCACCCAATGAGAAATTCACCAACAAAGGGATATTTTACCCAGTGGTTATGTTGGCAAACACAATTGTTCATGAGCAGAATCATTTATGAACCAGGGTATTACTTTATAATAGTTCTTACGTTTATTTTAATTCATTTGCAATATGATGTCAGCAGCCTTTAAGGTATTGATCTATGAAAAATGATGTTTTATCTATGAAAATTAATTTATGATTTGAAAAACATTAATTATATTACTCCTAAAAAATAATGTTATTCATCAACTATGGTTCAGGAAAAAGAAAAGGTTGTTAAGTTTTTTAAATGGATGTAAGTAGTGTCAGAATGATTCTTGGCTGTATGAGACTAATACCATTGTTTCCTATAAGGTGTAACCTTGATGATGGCAGAGCATAAAGGGAAGTGACTGATCGGACTGTTTAACATAAAGCAATTTGTCAGGAACCATATTAGTGCACTGATTAGCCTGTTTATTTTCCTCCTTATACTTAATATGCATTTTTATTATAATAGTTCTGAAACACCTGAGACACATCTTTATAAAATACACCCAAATTTTTGTTCTTACATCTTAATGATTTCCTGTATTTATATAATTGGAATATGAATGAACACATCATGAAAAGGAGAGAATTTTCAGCCAAAATAGTTTTCTACATTATTTTAGAAATTTCTACCTTATTTTAGATAGTACTTGCAAAGATGCAAGTAATATTAGATATTAGATAGTACTTGCACCTTATAATTACTTGCATCATAAGTAAATGGCCTTATACTCTCTTACATTGATGCTTTTCAAGTGCAGATATTCCAAAAGAAATCAGAGACAATGTTTTTCAATGCTAATGTAGCATACAAAATGTTGTTATTACCATAACAGTCATTGCAAGTGAAGATATTGCTGTAATACAAGCTCAGCTTTAGAGGCTTACCCTGCTGGATGCAATGTTGCTAGACAATAACATGGTCTTAGTTTATTTGCTTACTGAACAATGTGGCATTTGCTGGCTAGCTAAAACCACTAGAGGTATATAGATAAATGCTTCATAAGTCAGACACAGACAGATGTCGATAGACTATAACTTAAGGAAGTGATTTTTTAAAAGTACACATACAAAAAGACAAAGGAAACATGTAGAGCATGAAATAGGAATACTAAGACAAATAAACATTTATTAATTGACAGAAAACCTCTCAGTAATCAAAATAGAATTAACATGAGTATAACAAAATAACCAGAGATTATAAACCAAAGAGTGATGTATGTGATACAAAATCTGATAATCATTCCTTAAAAGGACAATCATGAAAACAAATAATAAAGGAGTGTCAAAAAATGGAAAAAAGCATGCAATGTAATGTGATAGGTTCTATTAGAAAAGTAAGATTTATTATGAGAAACATTGGTGAAACAAAAGTTTGGAATTTAGTTAATAATTGTATGCAGATATAAACATTGTCTTTCCATCAGTGAAGTATGTTTGTGCTATTTATACTAAGGAAAGCTGAATAGAGAGTGTGTGGTGTTTTTCTCTACTGTGTTTGATTACTATGATAATTAACTTTATGGATAGACTTCCCTGGCACACGGGATACCAAGATAGATGATCTTCTTGTTTGTTTGTTTTCTGTGTGCTTGTAAAGCTCTTTCCAGAAAATAGTGACATTTGCACTGGTGGGTTAAGGAAAGGTGAGGGCCCTCCCAGATGGAGGTAGTTTTGGGGAAATCCCATGAGATTCTGCAAGAAATGAGGAAGCTGAAGAAGGCTGATTTTTCTCTCTGATTTTGGAGGTGGGAAATCTGCCTTGTCTTGCTCTTGCTACTCTTGATTCAGATGCAGACTAGAAACATACTACAAGCTATACTAACGATTATTTCACTCTCAGGTCTTTGAACTACACCAGTAGCTTCTCTGAGTCTATGTCTTGCAGATACAAGATTGTAGAATTTCATAGACTGTACAAACTTTCTTGGTGTTATTGCTATTGTTGTTATTGTTGATTATTTTGTTTTTGTTGAGACAGGGTTTCCCCATGTAATCCATGCTGGCCTTGAACTCACATGTGGTCCATACTGTCTTTGATTTCCCTGTGATCTTTCTGTCTCAGCTTCCTGAGTGCTAGGATTACAGATATGTGCCACCACATCTATCTCGGGCTCTACAATGTTGTGTAAAATACCTTATAAGAGATCCTTATTGTGTGTGTGTACATGTGTGTGGCAGTGCCCTATGATAAATCATATATGCACACTTAGTGTGTGTGTGTATTCCCATTGGTTCTATTTATCTAGAAAAATGTAACCAGTATAGTAAATCATTTATAACTCTAAAAATAAATTTCTTTTAAAAGAAGAGATGCTAAATTTATTTTAAAAGATGAGAAAAGCATATTCACTGGATATATATTTAAAATTTGCTAATTAAGAAAGCAGATTGATATTACTGGTTATTTATTTACCTATTTTCTAATTATTATATTTGGCAATTACATAATTGACAATTTTGTATTAATTTGCAAAGCCATATGTTCTAAAATTTCATTGAAATCAAGGATATGTATCATCTGTTTAAACTACTATATGGGGTATTATGTTGCTCATGTATTAATATAAATTATCAAATTAGTGATGAAATCTCTATCGCATCAGAATATTAATTCTCTTCTGTGTTCCAACAAACACTAGTTTCTTTGAATTTATTACATGTTTAGTAACAAAAAAGTATTTTTATCTGGATAACTGTAACTAATGTAAATCATCTACAACACTAGTAAGATCAGGAAGTATTAGATTCAAAAATTTTAGTAGATATATTTACTAAAAAATTCTCTAAAGATAGTAATGATACTTGTGAATCCTTGATAAAGAAAATGTAAACATTATTTTGAAAACTTTCCTTGCAGAACTTCTTACTTTCAATTTGGCTAATACGACGGGAGAAAACTTAGGAAATACTATGATTAATAATGCGATTACTTCATAAATGTATGGCAAAGAATGATTCGGTTTCCCAAAATATAGTAACCCTTAAGAGAACCTTTGGTTGTGCTTTAGAGTTTGTCCCCTGAAGCCACGTGTGTTCAGGGCCTTGCTTTCAGGTGACTTAATGAAGGCGCATTGTACACATGGGCGCCTCCATCACTGCTGAGTTCGCGGGCTGGGGGTGCTGTTGAAAAGCAGGGCCTGGTTGGAAGCAGACTCATTACAGTCTGATCCAGGAGGAAAACGTGCCTCCTGCAATCACTTTCCCCCAAGGCAAAAGGTTATACTCTGTTGTTTTTGCACTTGAGCCTGACAACTATGGATGTGGCTAAAATAAACCTCCCCTCCTTTGAATTTTGGGGACTGAGTATTTTGTTTCAGAATGATAAAAGTGACTAAGACTCCTGCTGTTATGTAAAGATCTAGGAACTCAGTTCCCTATGTTTGAATGTATTGTTATTCTCAAAACAAATTTCCATGCATATTTATGTCTATACTTCTAGTGTAACCATTCTTTAATTTATGGGAAAAAAAAAGTAAAACAAAATTTCATAATAAAATAATAGAAAAAATAACAGTTAATAGTTGCATTACAAGATATGGGCATTTAAAACTCCCCAATCGATATTAGTACAAACCTTTCTTTTCAGTGAACCAAGAAACAGTAGTATAAATAACCTGATTTTTTTTTCTTTTTTTCTCTTTCTTCTTTTTCCCTTTTCCCTAAATCAGTTCCTTTTTTCCTCTGAGTAATTTCTTCCTGTTTCACAATAGCTAGTGTACATTTTACACCTTATTTGTTCTGTCAGTTTCAACCAGGGAGCCAACACAGTGTTCACACATGTGAGTCTGATTTGTTTCAACCAGAGTATGGTCTCAAGTTGCATCCATTTACCTATCTCAAGTTTATGCTTCTTTAGGGCTGAGCAGTATTCCATTGTATTAAAAACCACATTTTAAAATAACTATATCTTGGTTGATGGGAATTTGGGTTGTTCCCAAGAATTAGCTATTAACCATTCTTGTCTGAGTATTTACCAGGCCAATAATTACCTAAAAGAAAGGACTATTGTACTATATAAAAATCACACTTAGACTGTATCATTTTGTTTCCTCCTTCAATCTTGAAAATGCATTCTGCTTTCTCTACTAACCAAACAGTATATGATCTATTTCTTCTACCAAACTCACCATTCATTTTTGTTAATAAACTATAAAATTAAGAAGTCATTATTGAGACTGTGGCTCTTCCAGGGGGAGAACCAGCAATAGCTCCTGAGATCCATGCCATGTTGGAACCTAGGACCCTGGGAAGCCAAGCAAGCACCTCCTCCCTAGTAATCGGTGGCAGTGTGGCAGACTGCAACCCTTCCAGGGGGAGAACCAGGAGCAGCTCCTGAGATCCGCGCCAGGTTGGAACCCTGGATGCTGTGAAACCAAACAACCAGCCTGCCTCCCTGCTAAGCAATGGTGAACCTACTGATGCACGGCCTAGAGTCAAACATCCCACTTCCTCTACCCTTCTTCTCCTCCCCCACCGCCCATTAGCAAATGGGAACTAGAAATCTGAGCATCTCCTGGGAGGTTGACGATAGCAAATAAGGGGGACTTCCTTCTACCATCTCTTTGAAGGCAAATATTTTTATTACTGTTTTGCTCTTTTCAGATTAATGGTACTGCTCTATTCAATATTCTGTTTTGATAAGTTCTATAGTGTTCTATATTTCATCTCAATTTGATATACGTGATTTAAAGAAAAACTATTGTAAAGATAACAAAATATACTGTGATACCTATTACTGTTATCCCAGTAACCTGCTATGAAGTTCTGTAACAATTTCACTGTACGATCTTAATTGGCTTTATTCTGTCTTGTTCTGTTGTATACTTTCAAAATAAAATTTAAAATAAATAAATAAATATAAAAAAGAAGTCATTATCATAGTTACCCTAAAAGTACACCTTAACATATATATAACAAGGATCAAATTAATCTCAGCTAGTTCTTGGAGTAGTCTAAGCATTCTTACTATAGAGATTAACTGAGTAAAGCATTAGTGCTTGCATCTAGGTATTCCCCCAAAGCCTCATGGAACTGTGGATAGAGCTTTTCAGAGCTGACTCTAGGGAACAGAACACTGGGATTAAGGGTGTGTAGTAATAGATGACTCCACTGCTTAGAATATCATAGTTCTGGATGTGAGTAATGGAGCTTCGCACTGACTGTGGGTGTTAGCACGCCTGTGTACAGTAAGAAGGGAGATAGGCTGCTGGCCTCTGCCTGCCATGCCATGGACTGTTTCTCCCCTGTGATGGCCTTCTGCCATGGTGCTCTGCAGTGGTGTCAGTTTGTTAACTGGGCTGAAACCTCTGTACAATGTAAACCAAAATACATTTCCCTTCTTTAATTTGTCCATCTCAGGTGTTTTGTCTCAGCAACAAAAAAAGTAACTAAGACAGAAGTTTTTCTTATGTAAGTTCCCCAGGTGTTCAGTGCTGATAATGGAAACAGTTTCCATTCCATTCCAGAGGGAGAAAATGGACTCTTTACCATCTCTTTAAAAGGAAAAGAAAATATGAAGGATCTCTCCCTCTTCTTAATTTTTTTTTAATTTCAAGAGAATAAAACCAAACAAAATAATACAAAGTAGAGTCAATCAAAACAAAAACAATGAACATGGTACAAGAATTAAAACAGATAAAAGGATATCAATAATAGCTACCACAATGCCTTTTGTTATCTTATAAATAACGGCCCATACACCAGAAATAATAAAATCAAACAGAAAAGAAAAAAAAAAAAAAACAATCAAAACAACAATTTGTTTTTTCTTTGAACAAAAGCAATACAGGTGTAGCATGAGGTTGTTTATTTATTTTTGTTCAGTTTTCCTGATGTGGAAACTCTGTAATAAATTTTCCTCTGAGGACTGCTTTCACTGCATCCCAGAGATTCCAGTAAGTTTTATTTGTGTTTGCCTTTGCTTGTAGGTATTGTTTAATTTCTTCTTTAATTTTCCCTGTGATACACTGATTGTCCAAGAGTGTATTATTCAATTTCCATGTGTTTGTGGGGTTTTTGCAGTTTCTCTTATCATTAATTTCTAGTTTAATGGTGCTATGATCTAATAACGTACATGAGATAATTTCAACTCATTTGCATTTACGTAAACATGTTCTGTGGCCTAGTATATGGTGTATTTTAGAGAATGGCCCATGTATCGCTGAGAAGAATGTATATTCTGATGTTGTTGGGCGGAACACTCGGTATACATCTATAAAGTACATTTGTTCACAGATGTGATTCAGTTCTGTTATTTCTTTGCTGATTTTCTGATTGATCTATCCCTTGGTGTCAATGGTGTGTTCAGGTCTCCTGTTATAACTGTGTTATTTCTTATTTGATTTTTGATTTCTGTTAATACTTGCTTTGTATTAGCTGGGTGCTCTGGAATTTGGTGCATATATATTTAAGATCGTTATCTCTTCCTCTTTAGGTTTTCCCTTAACTAGTATGTAGTGACCTTCTTTATCTCTTTGGATCATTCATGATTTGAAATTAACAGTGTCTGAAAACAGAATAGCTACCCCTGCTTTTTGGGGGGTTCCCATTGCATGAAGTATTATTTTCCATCCTTTGACTTTCAGACTGTGAATATCCTTTTGGGTTTAGATGGGTTTCTTGTACACAACATATGGTTGGATGTTGTTTCTTGATCCATTCTGCCAATCTGTTTCAGTTAATTGCTGCATTGAGACCATTTACATTAATGGTTATAACTGTTATATATTGGTTTAGTGTTTACCTGTTATCTTTCTGCTGTTGCACCTTTACTCTTCCATTTATTTAACTACCTTGCTCAGTGCTTTTTTTTCCTAAGTGTATCTAGAATGTCTTTCAGTATTCTTTGTAGGTAGGTTTGGTAGTCATAAAGTTCTTCAGCTGTTTTTTGTCAGGAAGTATCTTATTTCTCCATCCATTTGGAAGGACAGTTTTCCAGGGTACATCAATCTAGGTTGGAAGTCATTTTCCTTTGCTCCATGCTCTGTTAACTTAATTATTTGTGTTGAGAAGTCTGTTGTGATTCTGATAGGTTTTCCTTTATAGGTGATCTGTCTTTTCTCTCTAACAGTTTTTGTTATGTCGATTTCTGAAATAGTGATTATTATAGTCTGGGGATAGTTTTATTTTGGTTATGGCTATTTGGAGTTCTATATGCTGCACTGATCTATATGTAATTTTCCATTATCACGTTTGGGAAGTTCCAGCTTTACTTCTTTAAATAGCCTCTTGATGTCATTTGTGTTGGCCCCTTCCTTTTCATTTACACCTGTGAATTTTATGTTGTTTTTTCTTTGAATCATCTTGCAGCTGTTGAATTTTTATTTCCCGATTTCTTGTTATGTTTAAAAGATTTTTCCTTTGCTGTTCACTAGCTGCAATCTTTGAGATCTGAAATTCTATCTTCACTTTCATTGAGTTTTGACAACTTTCAATAGAATTTTTGATTTCATGTACATCTCTTTGAATCTGCTTCATGTATTTGTTTTCTTATACTGTTCATCTAGGGATTCTATCTTTTTGCTTTGTTTCTCTAATTTTTTTAACTGTATCTTCTTTAGATGTGTCCAGCATTTCTTTCACTACTTTTATCTTTTCTTCTATAACCTGAGAGATTATTTCTAATTTGAATTGCTTTAAAGCTTCCTGGAGTTGCTTCTTTATTTCAATTGCTATTAGTTCTGGTATTTCAGGCATATGGCATGTATTTTCTTCTATGTACTTGGCTCCTCGGCTTTCTTGGGATGGGCTGGAGGTTTGAGATTAGATTTTGATCTTTCATCTTGTCATTTTCATAAATTTCTGTGTTTCAAGTGATGTTCCACAGCTTCCCCTGGGAGTGTTAGAAATTGCCTCCTAGGCCTCTACATCCTGAGACTGAATGGACATTGCTGAATGTGATCCATTCAGGCTCACAGGAACTCCAGTGCCGCCTCTGATGTTCCAGGAACCTGAGAGGGCTCCTAACTACTATGAGTGATGGTCCAAAGCTCTCCTTGGGCTAGTACCAATGCACTGGAATGCAATTCACGTAATCCCAGGTCCCAGCTTGAAAGAAGGTCATGGGGTGTGGCCCAGGTAGGACCAGGAAACCTGCAGAGTCCATTCTAGTGTGTCTGGAAGCTGGGTGGATCCTTAATCACTGGGAGCAATGATCTTAAACTTTCAGTGGGGGCCTGCACTGGTGTGCTAGAACTCACCTACCGAAGCCCCAGTTCCCCGCATTGAAAGGTTTCTCCAAAGAAAGTCAAGCCCAAAGGCAAAAGAAGGGAGGAAATTATAAAAATCAGAGCAGAAATTAATGAAATAGAAACTAAGAAAACAATTCATAGAATCAATGAATCAAAGAGATGGTTCTTTGAAAGAATAAATAAAATTGATAAGCCCCTAGCCAACCTTATTTTAAAAAGGAAAGAAAAAGCTCAAACTCATGAAATAAGTAATGAAAAAGGGGAAATAAATTCAGACTCTGTGGAAATATGTAAGATCATCCACACCTATTTCAAAAACCTCTGCTCTCATAGGCTTGATAACACAAAAGAAATGGACAGATTCCTAGAAACATATGAACTAATAAAGCTGGGTTAAGAAGATGGAAAACTGCTGAATAACTCAATTTATATTAGTGAAATAGAAAGGTAATTAAGTCCTTATCTACAAAGAAGAGCCCAGGTCGAGATAGATTCACTGCAGAATTCTACAAGAAATACAAAGAAGATTTAATGCTGACATCCCTCAAACTCTTTAATGAAATTGAAAGGGAAGCAATTCTTCCTAAAACATCCCTGCAAGCAATTATTGCTCTAGTACCAAAACCTGATAAAAGTAAACTTCAAACAGAAAACTATAGGCCAATCTCCCTAATGAACATAGATGCAAAAATTTTCAATAAAATATTGGCAAAGAGGATGCAGCAAATCATCAAGAAGATTATACATCACAAACAAGTGGGATTCACCCATGCATGCAGGGGTGGTTCAGCATACATAAATCAATAAATGTAATCCACCATATCAATAGAGTTGAAAGTACAAATCACATGATCATTTTATAGGTGTGGAAAATTTTTGATAAGGTCCAACACTCATTCATGATAAGAACCTAACAGAAAATTGGAGTAGATAGTATTTACCTCAATATGATAAAGGCCATTTATGAAAAACCAACAGCCAGTATCATATTAAATGGCCAAAAACTGAAGACCTTTACCTTAAAATCAAGCACAAGACAAGGATGTCCCTTATCACCACTCCTATTCAACACAGTACTGAAAATATTAGCCAGAGCAATCAGACAACAGAGAGAAATAAAAGGAGTAAGATAGGCAAAGAGGAAGTTAAAGTGTCATTATTTGGAGAGACATGATACTCTACATAGAAGACCCCTAAAAATCCTTTGAAAGACTCCTAGGTATAATAAATAATCTCAGCAGTTTAGCTGGATACAAAATCAGTACTCAAAAATCAATAGCATTTCTATACACCAACAACAAAATCACTGAGAGAGAAATAAGAGAAGCCACACTAGCTTCCAAAAAAATGAAATGCTTAGGAATTAATCTCACAAAAGAAGTAAAATATCTATACAGGGAAAATTATAATGTCCTGAAAAAGAAATTGAAGAGGATATCAGAAACTGGAAAGACATCCCTTGTTCATGGATAGGAAGAATAAATATTGTGAAAATGGCCATTCTCCTAAACGTACATAAAGATTCAATGCAATTCCAATGAAAAAACCATCAACATACCTCACAGATCTAGAGAAATCACTCCTAACATTCATCTGGAGCCAAGTGACCTAGAATAGCAAATGCAATTGAAAGCAGCAAAAGCAAGGCAGGAGGCACCACAATTCCTGATTTGAAGTTATACTACAAAGCTACTGTTATAAAATCAACATGGTACAGGAATAAAAACAGATCTGAAGGTCAGTGGAATAAATTAGAAGATACAACCACAACTACAAACACACTCAACCACGTTATCTTTGATAAACGGGCAAAATACGTGCACTGGAAGAACGACAGTCTCTTTAATAAATGTTGATTGAAAATTTGGCTCTCCATACACTGAAAACTAAAACTAGACCCTTTCCTATCATCATGCACTAAGCTAAAATCTAAATGGATCAAAGATCTGAATATTAAAACAGAAACACTAAATCTGTTGGAAGACAAATTAAGCAAAAATCTTGAAGACATAGAAGGAGGTAGAGAATTCATGAACAGGAATCAAACCACATGGGAAATATTTCCCAGAATCAGTAATTGGAATCACGTCTTATTAAAGAGTTTCTGCATGTCAAAAGAAATCTCCAACCTAGCAAAGAGAAAACCCTGGAAAAAAATATAACTGAACTTTCTATCAGACAAAGGACTTCCATCCAGAATATATAAAAAATTAAAAAAAAAAAATCAGACCTCTGAAATTCAAAGACCCAATCCAAAAAGGGCATCTGAGATGAACACACAGCTCTCATATGAAGGAATACAAATGGCAAATAAATACATGAAAAAATGTTCATCGTCATTACTCATTAGAGAAATGCAAATAAAAACAGCACTGAGATTCCATCTCACTCCTGAAAGAATGGCCAGGATCAAGAAAACCACCACCAACAAATGCTGGAGAGGCTGTGGGGAAAAAGGAACTCTCCTGCACTGTTGGTGGGAGTTTAGACTGGTGCAATCATTGTGTAGGTCAGTCTGGAGATTCCTCAAAAAGCTGGGATTGGAAGTCCCATTTGACCCAGGTATTCCACTTCTTGGCATATTCCCAGAAGAAATGAAAACATCATACCACAGTGATATGTGTGCACCCATGTTTATAGTAGCACAATTTGTTATAGCCAGATCTTGGAAACAACCTAAGTGTCCATCAACTGAGGAGTGGATAAAAAAGTTGTGGTATTTTTATACAATGGAGTACTATTAAGCTATAAAGAATGATCAAACTGAGATATTTATAAATAAATGGAGGCAGCTTGAGACCATACTCATAAGCGAAATACATCAAAGTCATATGTATAAATACATGAGTAAGAAATGGTAAGAATACACAAGAGTTTCTAGTAATCATGCTTCTCCATTACATTGCTCTGAAGCCTTATAATGTTCTCATTCATTAGTTGGAATTATTTTATCTGTTTTATTTGATTTTGTTTTGTTTGATGGTACGAACAGTTATTTTGAAGAAAACAACACATTATGGCAACCATTGCTGATTTTATTTTATATCATCTTGCTTTGAAGTCCTACCATGCTCTTGTTCTTCTACTTCCATTGGTTCTATCATGCTGTGTCTTATTGAATTTAATATGTGTGATAGTATAAATAAATTTTATTGGAAAAGGAAATAAGATAGTAGCCATTGTTCACTTTCTGTTATTTGGTTCTGAATGCCCTGTAATACTTTCATTCTCTTGAATTCTTTTATATTATTTTGTTATGTTTGATACTATTATATGTGAAGGTATGCCCAACTATTTCAAAGAAAATGACATTATGGTAGCTACTATTAATATTGAATTGTCTTGTGAGGTACTGTATTGTTTACATTGTTCTGTCCTAATCTGCTTTGTTCTGTTCTCTTTTGTCTTATTCTCTTTAAAATAAAGAAAGAAAGCAGTGCAGGATTTCAAAACAAGATAATAGGAAACCAACAATGGTCACCATAATGCATGCTGTTATCTTCAAAGTAACGACCTATACCATCAGACATAATAAAATCTTAAAGGCAGGCCAAAATCCTCAGTGTCCCAGTGGACAAGACTAAGAAGTTTTCCAAGATTCCTTCATACTGTGCTCTAATGTGTAGGGACATGTGATCTAAGGATTGAATAATTTACAGGAAAATTTGAGGAGTTTCGTCCCCTCTGTCTTTCTTCAGTGGTCTCCTGGTCCAACTCTACGTAATCCACCATTGTTGGATGGCAAAATCAGACTCTAATGACATGGGGATCCTTTTCTCTTTCTTAGTGAGATACGGGATCAAGAGCATGGTTAAATATTGAATGTCCAGTTTTTGTTGTTGTTGTTGTTGTTGTTGTTGTTTTTAACCTTTTCTTCTCTGACTCCCTATTGCTTTATTTCATGTTTGCCAAACAATAAATCAGTAGAAAGAAAACCATAAAGCCTCAGTTTTCTGGGCATAGGACTGGGAAGCAAAGCATCTGAAAAAAATCAGAAATATTGCAAATTACTGAGAGCTCAAAATAACAAGTTTTTGAGTTTATCTGAGGCTCTTACATGCATGTTATTGGCTTAACAGTGTACATAAGTCTTAAAAGCTGAGTTACACAGTAGAACACTGGATAGAAATGATATGCACCATTAGTTCACACTAGTTTGGTCTAAATAGCATAAGAGTTTGAAAACTGAACTGACATTAAGACCATATCTTCAGGGAAAGGGAACTTCAGCTCGCAGGCTAAACTTACTTGACAGATTTCTTGTCCCACTAAAAGTGAGAAAAGAGAAAAAAAATCAGGGGATTTAAGCAAAGTTTCAGCAACTTATAATAATATGTAAAATGTTTGATACACAAAGTTTGTGTTATGCAATGAACCAGAAAAATGTCAACCTACAGGAAAAAAAATATTTAATCAGACAAGACTCAAATATTAGAATTATCAAAATGTATGTGAAAGCTGCAGTTGTAAGCACATTCTGAGACATAAGGGTGAA
Source organism: Cavia porcellus (assembly GCF_034190915.1). Taxonomy (NCBI): domain Eukaryota; kingdom Metazoa; phylum Chordata; class Mammalia; order Rodentia; family Caviidae; genus Cavia; species Cavia porcellus. The sequence continues at coordinate 59,671,455 of NW_026947505.1, forward strand.
GCCTCTTGAAAGCAATGGAAGGGAAGGCCATGTCAGTGAAAATACACATGCAGATTAGAGGAATGGAAGTCTAAGAGCTAAAACTACATTTACAAAACAAAAAGCCCCAAATGAAGTTAAGCACAAAGTGACATGAGAATAAAGAGTAATAAGAAATAGTAAAGAATTAAATTATCTAGAATAAAACTAAATTTAGCCATTTAAAAATTAAAGCAGGAAAAAATTGAAATATATTAGCATAACTGTAATGAAACATATACCTTACAGTATACATAATGCTCATATGTGCTATCCTAAGTGCAAGATTTCAGATACAAAAGATTATAGAATTCAAGGGCCAGTTTAAATGAAATTACAACAATAAAAATATATAGTATTAAACCGGTTAGTATGACTAGGAATGGGTGATATCTGGAATTGAGATTGAAATAGCAATTGACTGGAATTTGGTTTCCTGGGGTTGTTTTCAGACCTAAAGAAAATGTAATACTTTTTGTTTGTTTGTATTTTGTTGTTGTTTTTTGCTTTTCTTTTTATATTGGAGAATGAATTCACAACCTTTTCACTCAGCTACATTCTTGGAATTTTCTTTCTTCTTTTCTTACTTTTTTCATTCCTTACTTTTTCTTTCTATTCTTTCTACTTTTTCTTCCTTCCTTCCTTCCTTCCTTCCTTCCTTCCTTCCTTCCTTCCATCATTTCTCTCTCTCTCTCTCTCTCTCTCTCTCTCTCTCTCTCTCCTCTCTCTCTCTCTCTCTCTCTCTCTCTCTCTCTCTCTCTCTCTCTCTCTCTGTCTCTTTCTCTCTTGAGAGACAATATTGATAAAAATTGTTCAAATTTCAGATCCTTTTGCCTCAACCTCCTGGACTGCTGAGATTAATGGCATGCATCACCAAACCCAGATAGGAAATACACTTAGATTTTTTCCCAATAAACATCAGATATCTCTTCTTAATTGAACAAAATAGTTAAAATAGCTGTACTTTTGCTAGTATATGTCCCAATAAATCTGTTTTAAAAAGTGCAAAAGATTTAAGAAAATATTTGATCCATTATATAATATATATGGAAATATGTAATTACTACTCAATATAGTTTTTAGAATAAAGCAAATTAAAACTCCAGTAAACTACTCTTCTGCCCAAACATCGAGGCAACCAGCATCTTCTAATAAATGAATAAATGTATAATTAAACCATGATACAATCAGACATTTTAGCACAAAAAATAAATGAACCTTCAAGCCATAAAAGGACATAGAGGAAACATAATAACATTATTAAGTGAATGAAGCCAATCCAGAAAGTGATTCCAAATACTTGACATTCTGGAAAGAGAAAACCTTACATTCTGAAAAAAAAAAAAAACATAAAAATCAGTGATTATCTGGATCTGGAAGAGGAAAGGATGAATAGAGAGGAGTTTTAAAAGAGTGAAACTAATGTCAGATATTATAAAGGTAAATATGTGCAATATATTGTATTCAAAAATATTTAAAATGTACAACACAAGGGGTAAATGATAATGTAAATTTTGGAATTTGGAGGATAGTAGTGTGTCACTATAGGCTTATTTTTGAGGTGAAAGTACCACTCTGGCCTGGGATGTTAACTGGGAGGAGGTTGGTAATTGGGTGTATAGAAATCGTCTGTATTTTATGATAAATTTTCCTGCAAAACTAAAATGAAAATATAAAAAGCAGTCTAATCTTATGAAATGTTGCTATAGATTTTTTTAAAAGGAGTGGAAATCTCATACACTGATGGTGACGATATCCTGTTTTAAAAACACATTAAAGATAGTTTAACAATTTCTTAAAATGTTAAAGATGCACTTATCACCTCACCCATATATTTCACTCTTGAATAATTACATAACAAAAATGCAAGCCTTGTCTGTATAAGAATTTATGCAAAAATTATAGTAAACCCAAAGTAGAAAGAATCTAAAAGTTTATCATCAATAAATGTATGAAAAACTTGTTCTCTATATATACAATGCAAAATTAATTAGTAGAGAACTGTGTGTTACTACAAAGAAAGCCAAAGATGATACTAATGAACAAAGGATATAAAATTATCCCAGCTACATAAAATTCTCGAAAATGCAACTGTCCTGTAGTGACAGACAGTAAAGATTATCTCAGGTGGGATGGGCATGAAGTACAGGACAGCGTTGTTACAGAGAAACCTTTTTAGATGATGGAAATATTAAATATATTTATTGAAGTAATGGGTTTATGGTATGTGCATATATTAAAACTTATCAAATTCTATATTACAAAAAGTACATTATATGTCAATATTCCTGTGAAAAATATTTATTTTATCTGTTTAACATATTCAGCCCTATTGTATTCATTGTCAATATATACATGATTATGTCTTGTTGATGACATATAAAAAAGTTTTTGGCATCAGTTCAGCAAGAGAAGTATTTGAGAAGATAACCATGTGGTTTTACATAAATGAAATGGGAATAATTATAGACCTTGCCATTTCTATCCAAAGCATTTTCACGAATTCCTTCTAATCAAAAAGCAACATGCTTCGTTATGTAGGATTGGGTTTTCTAAGGTTATGAAATATATATTTCCTTTATAAATATACTTAATTCATTATTTTATTCAATTTTTAGCCAAATTAATTCTCAATAATGTATTTTGGCATTTTACCAGTTCTGTGTTCTATTTAGAGACGTACTGATTTCTTTGGTGCTTGTGATATATAGATATCATACCTTCCAAAAAGAAATGATATGATAATGATTCTATTCCAGATAGAGACATTCTGATAAACCTCAGCATTAAACTACGATAATAATACTGGCTAAAATTTAGTGAACCCTTAATGTATACATTATACTACTGTATCTTCCCTGCAGCCTCTGGTAGAATATTCTCTACATCCTCAGTTTGCAGGTAAGGACAAAGAGGTTTAAAGAAGTTAAGGCACCTACCCAAGGGAATAAAGTAAGAAGCAAATTTTAATTCAAGTGTATTCAAGAGCAGCGCTGAACCCTGTGGCTGTATATTTTGTGTCTCTTTCTTAATCACCGGAAAATAATTACTACACACCAAAATGGAAATAGTAAATGGTTTAAATTTGTGAATATTCTATATGAAAACTCTCCAGTCATGTGATTGATTTTAGTAAACTATGTATTTCAGTATACCTGCTATAATCAAAGTGTGATTTGATAGACTTATACTGATTGGTTTTATTTAATGTTGAATATAATAAAGATTTCATTAAGACCACTGCAATGTGTAGAATAATTCATCTCTTGATTGGTTTCTCTGTCCTATGATAAAAGAAAACTTGTATAGAATGAGGATAAGGAATAAATCACTAAAAAATAAGTCAATGCTCATTTTAACTTAAATTTCTTTTATAACTGATATATAAACACATACAAATTGAATATATTCGTGGCTGACAATAAAATGTTTCCGTATAAGTATTGACTGTATAATGTTTAAATCAGTTAAAACAAATCTATCTCTTCAAATATTTATCAAAAATAAAATATTTTCCACTTTCTTTTATAATGAATAGTTTGGTTTGGGTTGGTTTTTTAAATATAATGACAAGCAGGAACCTGCAGGACACAACTTCTGCACAAGGGCAGTTTTCTTTCATACAACTGCAGTTCAGAATAACTGACTCTACGCACATTCCTATATTCCACAGTGTACAGTTCTTTTTCGTCCTGACTTTTTATTCCTAAGTGACTAAGGTAAGGAGGAAATGTTTAAAACAGTGATATGCAGGCCAGTTTCTGGCCAGAAGAATCAAAATGAGCCTCCTTGATTCTCCCTCCTCTTCTCACTTGTCCTCTTACACAGCACGGCCAGCTGACTAAGTGGACTCATGTCCATAAAGTCAGGACAGCCTACAGGTATCCCCAGGCGGCTGGCCAGCTTTATGGTCTGAAGCCTGTGTGCTCCAGGAGACATTACTTCTATTTCGCTTTGATCTCTGACTTATCTTCCATCGTGACTTCATTTTTCTCATTAAAAAAGGTTTATTATTAAGCCTTATTTTCCTTGTTTTTTAAAAAATGTTCATTTTCTCTCTCTGCTGTATTTATTCCCTGCAATTTTCATGTTTTCTTCTATGCTCATTCCCTTGATTACAATTTGTCATAAAGTAATTTTAAATTTTTCTAGTTCAAAATTTTTATATGTTGCTATTTAGTTACAAACTAAAGGTTGCTGAGGCAAAATTCCTGGCACCCACGAGTTAACGGAGGAAACCTTTATTTTGGCTCACACTGGTAGAGGTTTCGATCCATAGGCTGCTGGCTCCAAGCAGGGCAGCAGGGCAGGGTGACAGGCATGCAAGAGAAACCGTCCAGGGCAGGGAGGGCAGAAGGCGGCCGTAAGGAGAATCTTCTCTGACTTTTACCCATCCAGAGGATGAGGGTCCAGGTAGTGGCACCCACACCCAGACCGCACCTTCTCAGAATGACCTTAAACCAACCAGTGGACTGACTTAGTCTCCTCTCAGTCGCAGTGTTACACACCTAGATCCAGCTCACTCGGGAAGGCCCCACCTGTGAGCACACGAGGCTCTGGAGGCGCACCTGGATGAAAGCCTTCCCTACCCTTTTATTATATGTGATACTGAAGTCAGGGAACTGAGCCACGCCACCAGCCCTTTTTAAATTTAATTTTAACTTCTTTTTTGAGATAGGGTATTGCTAAATCGTTATTCCCCCTGGTTAGGCTTACACTTGTGATGCTCCTGCCTCAACCCCCAGAGTGCAACTGAAGATGCCACTACACTGGGTGTGCTGCCGATCTTTATTTAAAAATGGAGGTAAGCTAGACTCTTTCAAATCTGTTTTGTATCCTTTTTCTTTTTCAAATTAAAAAGCTCGGAGTATTTTTCATTAGTTTCTATTAAACGCAGAGCTTTGGGCACGTTCGAGGGAACTACAGCACAACTGAACTAAATACACAGGTTAACTTTGAGATTTTGTTTATTATTTCAAAATGAAGAATTCTTTGAATTAGTTTATACATTTAAGTATTTCTGCTGACTTTATGCCATGAACTACAGAATAGCCTACCTTTATTTTTTGTGTATTAGAATGAAAAGTTCTTCATTCTGATTCTATTCTGAGAGATCTCATAAGTCTTTCTGTAATATTTAACTTTTCTTTCTTTAAAAAGAATATTGAAGTTTTTGCTGTAACGTACAACCATTCTTAACACTGTGTAATTCTCAATTGCTAGGTTCATATACATTATACACAAGCACATTGATGTGTGGAAAAAAAATTTAATTAGATTGGAGTAAGGTTTCTCAAGCTAAGCATGTAAATACATGTATTTAAATATAATTGTGACTGTTCATGTGCATAGGTTGGCATTCTTGTTATGTTGTTGCCAAATATACACTTAGGTTTATAATAATTGGCACAATACTATCACAATTATAGCATTCACAACATAAGTTGTTTTACAGATTAAATGATGACATATTTACAATCAGAAGATGTATATTTTATAAATAATTATATTTCTGCCCCAGCAGAAACTGTGTTTTTTGAGCTCCAGTATAAACCAGACTTGAAATGGAAATTGTATTTCGATAATATGCATTTTGATCAATGCAATTTTGATCAGATGGAATAAAAACTTGCACATAAGAGCACAAGAACTGTGAGTTCACATCAGCTTGTAGTACACAGTGAGCACAAAACCACCTGAAGTACATAGAAGGATCCTGCTTCGAAACAAACAAACATAAAACACAAACAGAAAACACCAAGGAGAATTTAAGAATCTATGGATCACCTCCTTTGATGGTAAGAATTGTTTCTATAAGATAAACAGAAAATCTTCTTGGACACCACCAGATCTATCTATAGCCTTCATTGTCATCCTCTCCGGTTCATAGCTTTAGAAAAGACTTTTGACTTCTCTTAGGCTTTATACCTCGATATGCAAATTAAGAATGAAAACAATCATGTTGTAGAAGAGCCATCATTCTCAGACTTTAGAGTTCATCAAAAAGTCTTCTAAAATTTAGTTTTTAAAAAGAAAAATGTAGATTCCTCTGGCACATTCCTCACAGACTTTGACTCATTGTTCTGGTTGAAACACTGAAATTGATGTGATTAGAGATGAACTTATATTTTGTAGACTATTTCATACTCTTATGAAATTTAACAAATGAATAAAATCACGTGCCATGTAATGGATATTTGCAGAAGGATAAGGACACCAAGTTGTAGACTATGTAGTTTATGAAAATATTCAAGAGAATTTTAAGTTTAATAGAGTTACATGGAACAGGAACTAAATGTTATATTTTTGTTCTACATTTTAATAAACTATTTGCTACAATTTTGAAGTATATCAGTGTTATTGTAGTAATTGCAATTCAGAAGTAACATAATTACAAACAGGAAAATAATTTAGGAATATTAAAGACTGTATTAAATCAACCAAGTTAAAATTAGTAGAGATACCAAGATAAACTTTGGCTTAATTAAATATAGTCAGTCAAATACAGCACAAATGAGAAAAGATGACAGTTACTTTGTGAAACAGCAAAAATTAATGCAAATATAGATATAGCTAAAGATAAGTTTCTAGGGACCAGTTATTTGCAGGGGACCAGATAATGTCAATTCTTAAGGAAATATAGATAATTAAGACAAATTTAATTAATAACAATACATGCATATAAGTAGAAGTTAAATGATTTCAATAATTGGCTTTATCTCTGCTTTTCTAATGAAAATTATTAATTCTGGATTTCCAGGCTATAAAGACGCATGTACATGATAAAATTTGTTAATTTCATTAAGATCAAACATACACTATATGACAAAGTTTACAAAATATTTATTAAAATAGTTTATAATATTATTCAGTCAGTTTTTTGAAATAAATTCTGGTGAAACAAGGATACCAAAGTATACAGTGTTGGCTATAACAATGCATTTCACTACAAAATAAGAAGCTGCCTTAAGAATCTACTTAGTATAGCACTTACTAGATACATTGCATTAAAGAGGAAATGTTTGTTGAAATAACAAATTAAATTGTTAGAATGTGGAATCGATATATAAAAGAGTGCATATATTTTTAGAAAAATGTTCTTATGAATGCCTAACTTTTATTTTGATATAACATATCTAAAAGTCACAACTATTTTAAATTAATATTAATGAAGTCTCTGATACTTTCACTAGTAATATTAAAATTATTTCCTAAATAATTTTGAATTATTTGAAATTAATTTAAATAGTGTATAGCAACATGTAAAATATTTTTAGAAAATTAGCTTTCTTTGGAAATTACTGCTTTGAAATTCAACTTAAAAGAAATGTTTCCTGACTAGACTTTGATTCCTTGACTGATTCAGGGCTATTCAACTGAATGATTCAGTTGATTTATTAATTTTATAAAGTCATTAGCTTATTGGTTGTTTCCACTAAATCAATCTTTTGTTAGACAAATTAATTAAATTAATTTATTGGTGTGCTGACATAGTTCAAATCATCTTTTTTTTCTTTTTTTTCCAAGTGGAAAATTGGATCTGCACCACAAAACCAGAGAAGATAATAAAACAGAAAGAAAAGAGACTTTTAGCTCAATTGATATTTTATGTTCCATGCAGTTAGGGCCTGAGCTATAATAGGTTGAAAAAAATAGTTACAAACATTTGATATCTGTCACAGCTTTGCTCTGACAAAAATTTAACATTTCACACTTGGTTGAAAGAGTCAGTGTAACTTCGAAGGTTTAAAAAGTGTTTTAGTTACTGCATATTATGATTTACCAGAGCCCATGTCACACTTAGAACTTATTACATGGAACTTATTATTTGCAGCAGCAAATGAGTTTGGCAAAATCAGTGTTTGATCATAAGTAATCATGGCATTTATGTGGTGTTCAGTTTACTTAAAATGATTTGTTTTTCATAAAGGAATATTTCAAGAAGAAAATCTACTACAAGCTATAAGTGGATGACATTCTTCACTTTTAAATATCTTTTCTGTACTCAATATTAAATATTTTAAAATTAATATTAAAATGCAGGGATATTAACATTAAATTACAATATTATTATTAAATTGTTAATATTATTAATATTAAAATACGGATGAAAACAATTTACTAAAACAACAGAAAATTCTTTATAAATGTTGTCTTTTAAAGGTAGTAAGACTCTTAAAATAGCATTAATTCCATTAGCATTGCATAGATTATACTGTGAAAATCTGGAAATCATCTAAGATCATTGCATGGATCCCATGTTATTGGTGACTAATAAAATCAAGGCTATCCCTAATGCTACGGTAGAAACTGCTTATATTGTTCTTTTCTGTTTTCAACAGAGAATATTTAAGCTTCAAAACTTATGATTGATTAATTTGACATAAAGTTGGAAAGCTGTTAGAATCACTAGTTAACCAAACTTGTCCTTAGTAAAGCACAGACTTTGGTGGGAAAACTATTAAGGAGCTATTGCATAAGTCATTTAATCGGTATCTTCAATTTTCAGTAGCTGTGATATTTAAGATCCAAAAACCAAGCACATAAAAATGAATTCTGTCTCTTAATATCCATAATAATTAAGGTCTTTTTCTGAAAGAGTATATTAGAGTTTCCTTGGGGAATGGTTGTATAGTTTTTAAGTTGAAATTGGCTTTATGGTTTTTGAATAAAAGTCTAAATGGAGAAAAGGAAAAATGAGCAGTTCCACTGTTTCAGCGGTGAGAATATGAGAATATTCAAGCCTCATTTGTTGAATAATAGTCAGCCCTGTAAGGGGAAAATACAGCAGGGAAAACTTATGGAAGGAATTTCTTATTATTATTGAATAATACTTTATGGAGAGGCTTGGTTCTAACTGTAACCAATATGAATACACAGAGCTGGGCAGGAACAGTGAAGAGCAGCATTCTAAGGAAGTAACTATTTGGAATGTCAGGTGTGGCTTCTCTACCTAAGTATTTTTTCAAAAAAAATTTATAGTGAACATTTTGCAGACTGACACATTTTAAAGTTGTACTTTATCTTTCATGTTTCCTTTTTGGGAGTGGGGGTGGGGATCTCACATAGAGCTTTGTTCAAGTAAGAGAAGAGTTTTCCATAGAGCTGTATCTTCAGTTCTATGAATATAATTTATTTTTTAAGCAAATAGAACCTTAGAAGCTGCCTTTGTATCTTTTTCCTGAGAATACATGTATCAACATTTGTATGGAAAATCTTTGCATACACATGTTACTATGAAACTGAAAGTCTCTTGTTTAAACTCTGATGAACCGGGTAAGAAACTGTTGCACATATATATTTGTTGTTGTTGTTGCTGTTGTTGTTGTTGTTGTTATTGTTTGTTTCTTTGTTAAGGAAAATCTGATAATTAAAATTAACTTGAAGAATATGCTTATCACAAATTATCCTCTTAGGAGACTTCTAAAGAGTATATTTCCTAAGCACAAAATGAAACAACAATCAAAGGTCTATGAAACTTCAACATCTTCAAGTGAAGATGCAGATGCTCAGAGACTTCCTATCATCAGGAATGGAAGACACAGTAGAAGTCTAGGACATGGTTGAAAATATAAAGCTCAGATTCCAACCTTTTTTACAACACTTTGAAGCATGAAATTTAAATTTTGGAATCAATGCCTGAAGGGAAGATTTTGAACTGAACAACAGTAGATAAGTTCTCAGTTCTCTACTCACATGATTTCTCCTGAAGTTTGAGTGCATTGCTTAAAGACTGGGTAGGCAAGGATTTGTAATATAAATACTATTTCTGCAAAAGCGAAAAGAAAATGGCTTTCAATGGGAACATGTAGTCCAGGAGTGACCCCAGGTGTGACTGAGCAGAAGTGTTCTCATATGCCCCTTGTACTGCTTGATTCTGTGATGAGTGCCGGTGGTTGACATTTGTAAACAGCACTGTAGGCTGTGATGGACAATCACCCTAAGTCTTTTTACTCTTTTTGGAGATAGTCAACTAAGTGCAAATAAATAACAGCATTAGTGTTTCAAATTTAAGTAAATGACTTTCTTTTTTGAAAGTACCCTATGGAAATTCAGGGTTTTTAAATGCCAGGTGGGGAAATTTAGTAAGAATGTAACACTTACGATGTATCATTAATTTAAAAGCTTCTATTGCAATATTAAAGGAAAAGAAATATGTATGATATGTATTAAAATATAAATGTATACAGAAACATATCTGTTATTATTTAAATAAAAAGGTATCATTTTGTAGACAACTTTGGCCAAGAATAAGCCTGCAGCTTTCCAGTTGTAATCTCATATGTTAGGAGGGAAATATAGGGTAAATAATTATTATTACTTTTATCTTCAGAATAAGAAGCTGCCATTAGAAAATGTTGTTAGTGTGTGTTTATAACATAATAAATATATCATGGTGCTGAAACACGTACACATTACATCTTGAAGTCCTATATGAGATTGCATATAAATTTGAACATTCATGAAAGGGTGATTTTTTCTACATATAATCAAGTAGCACTATTAAGAAAAATAAAGAGGCTTACATTAATTGGGAAGATTTTATTTTCCAACAGATAAGGATGGGAATTCAAGGTAAATATAATCTTTAAGGGCAATTGCTCTGAAGTGACTTACTTGTATACATTGGCAAAATTGGAAAAAAAAATTAAAGTCCTGTTGCAATAATTGCAATGGAAATGATTGCAAAAAAAGGGATAAATAGATCATTCTTTGAGAGATTTAAATAAAGTTTCATATCTTTTATCCCACAGAAGCTGATTTTAAAAAAACCTGGAAAAACTGAACTTCTTGGTGTACTTAGTGTACTTGGGGTACTTCTTGGTGTAATCCCAACATAAAACAAGTATGCGTCAAGAGAATCTCATTAGTCCAGTGTGAGCGATGGAAGAATTTGAGAAAAAGAGCTGATTCTTTGAAACAATAAACAAAATAGTCAAACAGAGGCAAACCCACCAGAAGTTGCGAGGACCCCATCAGTATAATTAGAAATGTAAATGATATAGTTAAAACACATAACTCAGAAGATAATTAGTAACTACTATGAAAAATTGCACTATGCCAAATTAGAAAAGCTTGAAAAAAAAATACAGATCCCCTCTTACATATGAATCATCAAAACCAAACCAAGATGGTATAAAAACTCTAGGCAATTCAATAACAGTGACACTGAGTCATTAATAAAAAAAAATCTACCAATTAAGAAAAGTCCAAGACCTGATGGATTCACCATTGAATTCTACAACAGTTTCAAGGAAGATACAATGACAATACTCTTCAAAACTCTTTAATGAAATTAAAAGGGAAGGTGTTTTTCCAGATTCGTTTACTCTGGTTCAAAACCAGATAAGGATGCAACTGAAAAGAAAAACTAAAGGTCAGATCCTTTAATCAACATATGTACAAAAATCCTCAAAAAAAAAAAAAAAAAAAAAACCTGGCAAATAGAATGCAATAAATCCTCAAAAAGTTGTTACATCATCACAAGTTTCATCCCAAGAATGCAAGGATGGTTGGAGAACTATAATATACCATGCGAAGAGAATCAAGGATAAAATTCATGTGATCATACCAGCAAAATAACCTTTTGACAAAACACAACATCTGTTCATAAATAATGTTTGAAGAATACAGATACAGAAAATACTATCATTCATCCGATAAAAGCTATTAATGAGAAATGACCAACATATTAATTGGGAAAAAGATGAATGCTTTTACTCTATAACCAGAAACAAACAAAAAAAAATGATTTTCACTTTCACTTTTAATGTAGTCCTTGATACATTAGCCAGAAATGAAAGGGATATACTTAGTGTCTTGGTTAGTTTCTCTTCTTGTTGAGACAAAATATCTGATGCCCAAAGTGAAGCAAGTAGCTTTATTTGGCTTGTAGTTTTGGAGGTTTCAGTCCATACTCATTTGGCTCCAAGGCAGGGTGGCATGGCTGAGGGCAACCATTCATGTTAGCTGCAAACTGAAGAAGCTAACAGGGCAAAAAAGGGGAGCCACCCCTCCTTCCAGCCTTTACACTTTCATCGTCTCTGCCCCTGGGTGGGTGCAGTACTCACCCCACAATCCCGGTACTAGACAAGAACTAACCCCAACCCTAGATTCAGCCACAACCAAGATTGCATGAGGCTTAGGGAGCAATCCACACACAACCCATAACATTTATGAAAAAAAAAATCATTTGTGATGACATAATACTCTAAATAGAAAGCCTAAAAAATTTACACTGTAAGATTCCTAGAATTAATAAGTAAATTCAGTAGTTCAGCAGCATACAAAATCAACACACAAAAAATCAAGTGTTTTTGTGTAACAATAATGAATTCACTGAGAAAGAAATTAAGAAAACAATATCATTCAAAGTAGCAGTGAAAAAAAATTAAATACTTAGGTCTTAACCTAATGGAGGAAGTAAAAGACCTCTGCAATCGAAGCTACAGTATTCTGAAAAGGAGAAGGAAAAATAACAGAGAATGAAAAAAATGTCTCCTGTCCCTGCATAAGCAAGACCAATATTGTGGAAAGGGCCATATTCCCAAAACTGATAGATAGATTTAATGCTATCCTGATCAAAATATCAATATTCCTCAGTACTAGAGAAAACTATCCTGAAATTCATACAAAACCAGAAGAGGCCCAGGATAGCAAAAATAATCCTAGGTAACAACAACAGCAAAACAGGAGGCATCACAATCCCAAAGTTCAAATTATAACACAAAGTTACAGTAATTAAAAAGAAAAACATACAAACCAAAGGAATACAATACATAATGCCAAAACAAGCCCAGACACATTCAGTCACCTGATTTTTAACTAAGGACAAAACCACAAATGCTACAAATTACATGAAAAGTAGGAATATGGATGCATGAAAAGACACTTTCACTAGATGTGGAAGAATATGTCATCTCATGGAGCAGAGTGAAAGGTACTTAAAGAAGCTGACAGAAACATCAAGGGAAGGCTATTTGATGTGAGATCTAAAGAATATATAAAATTCAGCAGAGGAGAGAAAACATTTCCAGCTATCAAACAGCTGGGAGAAAAAAAGAAGCCATGTTCTGTTTTAGGGAGTTGGAAACTAGTTGGATAAAGTCAAAAGAATAGTAAAGTGTGACAGGTAAAAAGTGAACTGCAAAGAAAGGACAGTGGCAGACTGTATGATCCTACTAGACAGACAATGTGAGCAACTTGGACTTTACTCTGAACAGTGAATGATCATTTAAGAATCCTATAGTGGAATGAACTGTGTTCTTCTAAATTTATGTGATGGGCCTCTTCGTTCAATGTGAGAATCTTTGGAGATAGGAAGTTTAAGAAGATGATATTAAATCAGATAATAGATGAGCTTCAATGTAATAGCATAGATAATTATTTATAAGCTCAGGAGAGACTCAAATATGCTTATTGTTTTCTTCTGCACACTCAGAACAAAGCTCATAGGAAGAGACACCAAGAATGCAGCTGCCTGAAATCTAGTAAGATACACTTATCATATTTATCTTTAGTCTTGCATTTGATGTCTAAGAAATTTAAAGAAGTAAATTTGCTATTTAATGTGCTCAGTCTATTATATTCTGTTATAACATCTAGTCATGCTATTCTATATCTACCTAAAATTTCTTTCTGATAAACCACTACAGAGTGAGAAAATATATTGGATAAATCACTAGAAATTTGAGAACAATTGTTCAAAGAAAATCTGTAGCTGTCGAATACACAGTAATAGTTTCTAGTAATAAAAATGATAACTCAATCATTGAGTTATCACACTAGGATTATGGCATAGAATATCTGTAGGAATGTGCATGAATGAAACAGAAAACAGAAATTAATACACATGCAGATGAAATGGTGTGGCTCTTGGGAAACCCACTCTGAAGAGGTATTGGCTTCATAGTGTTTCTATACCAGAAACTGAGTGGTGTAACAACAGATATGTAGCTCCTAAACTGGAAGCCAGAAGCCTGACAGGACTGGTTCCTTCTTGGATCTGCAATGAAGATTCTATTTCATGTGTTTTAGTTTGAACTCTTTGAAGCTCTTAACACATTAAAAACATTACTTTGATCTCCATATTCATTTTAAGAATGCATTGCATCTGCTGTATCTTTTTCAAATGTCCTCTTTTTGCAATGATAGAGGTCGTGCTTATCTTGCTCCAGTATTATCTCAAATCTTGTGATTATGTTTTCACAAAATACTGATCCCAAATAGGTCACACTGTCATTTTAAGGTACTGAGTAACAGACCTGAGGATATGAGCTTCATCAGGGACATGATTCAGCACATTAGCAGAAAAGCAAGAGACCACCAATGTCTTCTTTACTGAAATATTCCTTTACTTGCTCAATTTGCATCTCTGTTTTTTTTTTTTGTCTTTATAATCTACAACATTCGTGGTACAACATTAAATTTTTCTTTTGTATGTTATGCATGTGTTTTTACTTAAAACTTGGTTCTAGTTTTTTCACTTCTATTTTCTGTGCAAAGAGACATTTACTGCTGCACTTACTAAATCTTCTACTCATTTTATAAAGGTACTTTAGTGAGATGATGGTTAGCTTGTTGTAACGGCAGCATAGATTTCCCTAGCCACGCAGTGTTTGTAATCACTCTTGTGTACTGTATGAAGGAATTTTGATAAACTCTAAGATGAACTTTAACACACATTTTATCCTCTTTTTCTAGTATATACTGAACATCATCCTCATTTTTAATTATTATTGAACATTTTCTTTATAATCGGAATCATATTGTTTGTGTCGTTTCTTTTTCCATATTGTAAACATTTCTTGATAGGTAGGTGAATGGTTGGAATTTGGATTTAACTAGGTGTAACATGGCAACAGAAAAGCCCATCACATCAGGATTAAAACATTTTCTAACTGGAAGAAGTTAGCAAACAAGTCATATCTCATGCTTCCCAAAGTCAGGGACCATGCTCCTTCGTGCTTTCCAAGTTTCTGCCTCTGAGATCATCTCATTTTCCTACAAGGCTGTGGGAGCTCAAATTTATCTAGCTCTGACTAGCATATTTTTGTTAATTGAAGAGTCGCTTTCCTATGAATATCCTGTGGATATGTACAATTTCACTCACTAACCTCTGTTTAGAAATTGATAACTACATTCAATTAAAAAATCTATTAAATGCAATTCTGGTCTTTGTGTTTAGTGATTTTTTTGTAAACAACTAGACTATGAGGCAAAGTATCAACTTAGATTGAAAATCAGTAATACAATCGCACAGTTATTCTTTCTTACTAAATTTATGCTAGTAATTATTAAAGAAATATTTTACAGAATTCCATATTTATGATATATAATCCTTCAGTAATAGAATTTAGGCATTGAAAGCTAGTTCATCTAAAATATATGTCTTACTGAAATGCAATGAATAGTTCTATCATGTACACTTATTTTAAAACAATGGAGGGATAGCTAGCTTTATTAAAGCAAGTAAACTTTCAATAATTTGATTCAAAATATTTTCAAATTTTTATTTTCTTAGTGTTGAAAATAATATTGTGAAGGTAGATAATTTAATAATTTTGAAATTACTAAAGCTTCCATTACTTTATTTCTCAAGGAAAATGTTTTTTTTTCCTGAACTACCCATGTCATTTACAGTAACCATTGTATAGTACAGAGCCAGAGGTTTCACCTAATTTATCATCATAGAGCAATACGGAAGACTGTGGGACGAATGGGCAACTAAGAAAATTGCTTTCAAAGTGGAGGTTACGCTTTTAAGTATTTTTCTTTCAAGCTTTTCTCTAGCACTAATCTATGTAATAAAAAATGAAACACGGTAATAGTGTATTGCTACTGTTTTTCTGCCTTATTAGACAAGATAAATTGTGCAATCTTCATTCACAGCTCAAAGTGAAGAAGAGAGTCATTTAATTACCTGTGAATCAAAGCAATTTAGGCTACTCTTTCTGATCACTATCACAGAACTCTGTAAACTGAAATGCCCAATAATCCACAGCAATGCCAACCTCAAAAAAAGGTGAAGCCTTTGCATTTTCATGGCACTGTCTTCCCAAGGAGGATCCCAATGACCTGAGAAGTCCTCCAGGAGTCCCACCACTCCCCCACAGGCCCTTTCCTTCCTGGGCAGTTCCTGGGCCTGTATCTCCTTCAGCACTTCCTTTTCCTGTACACATGGTACAGTGCAGTTGGTGAGCTTTAACTGTACTACAGGGATTGATGTCTAAAATTATATATGTCACACCTGGGCACTAAAATATTTTTTTTACTCAACAAGTTTTTTTTTTTTTTTTTTTTTTTTTTTTTAAATGTGGTTTCTTTTAGAGACCAACCTTTACAACATTGACTAGTTATGGACACTTCTATACATTTGATTTTTAAAGGAAAAACCTAGTAATTTTGCAAAGTACGCAAAGTATTTTCTGTGGATTCCAGTTATGATATATAAGAGTAGATGCCTTCACCAAAATCACATCAAACACAAAACGTTGTGTCAATGACAGAAGTCCCGCTAAAAATAGGAACAGCAAGAAAAAACATTTTTTAGAAGTCACGTGGTATTTTAACTCCTGGAAATGGTCAGTGGTCCTGAACTTAGGAGAGTTTGTGAACGTTTAATTCAACTTTTCATTTTTACTTGCTTATAAATAATGCTTTCATTCAGTACCACCCTGTTACTGTGCTAACATGAAATCACTGTCTTAGTTATGCATTGCATGCAATGATTTTTCCCATTTATTTTATGGTATTTATGAATAAACAACAGTCCTTCAGGATAAGCAGGTAAGTAACATATCCTTACTCGCACAGATTAGCATAACAAGTTTATTTAAGACAGAAATAAGAAATCGAGTAGCAAAATGCGTATGTGTCATATGACCTTTGCTTGTTTGATTATGTACAATACTGAAAAGACAATGTCTTAATAGTTATCCCTTTAATCAGGCTCATATTTAAGAATCAATTATTCATTTACCTATAGTGTAGTCATTTCATTTGTTGATTTGTTATGAATATTTTGAGGCCCTTTAATCTAATAATTCTTGAACTCTTAGATTAAGTTTTGTTTTTTGTTTGTTTATTTTCTTTTTGGTACTGGCGATCATATCCATGACCTTGCACTTGCCAGGCAAGTGTTTGTGCCACTGAGCTAAATCCCCAGCAAATTATGTTTTGACTTATTTAATTCAGAAAGACATAAAACTTTAGAGAATACACAATAATTAAAAGTGTATTCATATATATAGATCAAATTCAGGTCAAAGAATTCACGTTCAAATTTCAGGTCAAGAATTTTAGTGTAAAGAGTGTATATTGTGTCCATTTTTCAATGAGCAAAATAAGGTTTGGAGTAAGGTTTCTTTTGCCCATGAAAATCATATAAATGGAAGAGTAGAATTCAAACTCAAACTGTGTTAACTCTTAGTTTAATGTTCTCTTCACTTGCCAGGCATAGTGCTGCACACCTGCAATCCCAGCACTCAGGAAGCTGAAGCAGGAGGAACGTTGTGAGTTCAAGACCAGC
Source organism: Cavia porcellus (assembly GCF_034190915.1). Classification (NCBI taxonomy): domain Eukaryota; kingdom Metazoa; phylum Chordata; class Mammalia; order Rodentia; family Caviidae; genus Cavia; species Cavia porcellus. The sequence continues at coordinate 59,689,003 of NW_026947505.1, forward strand.
CTGGGCTACAAAGTGAGCTCAAAGTCAGCCTGAACTGCATAGTGAGACTCTGTCTCAAAAAGACAATACATAATAAGAATGATAATAATGTTCTTTTTACCAAATCACAACTGTATATTTCTCTCTATCAAAGATTGTCTAACTTTTTGAAGAAAAAACATGTTTTCAATGCTCTCTCAAATTAACTAAATAAACCACATTTTAATTAATTTGTTTAGTAAAACTTTATAAAGTGTTGGTTAGAACTAATGCTTTCATAATTAAATGTATATATAGATATATATGTCACAAATTTAAGTTACATATCTGACACACTTTCGCTGGTTAGGACATGCCTCTTTATTCTGAAATATTGAACAAATGTTAACCAATCATGCCTTACTATCTGAGGTAATGGTTCACACTGAATAGAAAACAGAGACTATTCTCAGTTCCTTAGACTGTAGACACAAAATTTGCTAGTTTGTCATGCTTTTACATATTACTTCATCTCTCAGAAGAAGCAGAAAATGTCTACAAATTTTCTGTGGCCCTTCTCCATAAACCCTTAAATAAAGCTGATAAGATGAATAATAATATATCAGTTTTGGTGAGCACCAGGACATGCCTGTAGTCCTAAACATTTAGGAGGCTGAGGCAGAAGGATTTTAAATTGCAATCCAAGCTGAGACACATGAGTTCGAGGCAGGCATAGACTACAAAAGAAGGTCCTGTGTTTAAAAAATCAACTTGTACTATTTACCGTAACTAGTGGTAATACAGTCACTTTCATTTTCACTTTTTTACTATTTACATGGAAAGTTATCACTAGAATAAAGACGACTTCTGTTATGGGATTGTTAAATAACAAGTGTTTTTGAAACTATAAAATAGATTAGTGTTGCATTTTGTGTTTACATACAGGAATGGACAAAGGGTATGGAATGCAATCCAAATTCTACCCGTACCCAACTGGGATACCAAGGCCCATTGTTTAGCTGCTCTTCATCTGTGGTTTCTATCCATGTTGCAAAAGTAATAATGTCCATTTCAAGTGGAAAGATGCCTTAACTTTTTATGTATAAGTTCAGCACCTGGCATTCAAAAGATGTCAAGTAAAACTTGTTTCTGTAAGTCTTTTCATAGATTTATCATTCAGAATCTTGAACAATAAATGTTTTATAAAAATGTCTTCACCAAAACTTTCCACATGCATTTGTTGGCTAAATCCTTTGGCAGCCCTCTATGTGCTCCACCAAGAATGCATCTGCTTGGTCTGCTGTAATTGTTGATGGGCAGTTACTGATGCTTCTACACAAAAATGGCTTAAAACAAGTGATCCCCACTTGTTTAAAATGCATGCACAGGTATTAACTATTGGGAACGACATCTGTTTTATATTATGTTATACTGGGTTTGTGTTTTTGTTTGGTTAGAGTACCTAGAGTACCTGCTAGTTTGTGTTTGTTTTAGGGTGTTAGACTTTAAAAAATTAAGAAATATGTTTAAATTGTGTCAGAGGTCCTTTTTGTTAATTATTTTCAATTTGGAATAACTGTTTGTTTTGTCTAGAGTTCCAAAATGCTTGTGAACTCTTATTTCTAAGAATGTATTCTGAAAATTTCACATAGAAAAAATCACCGATTTCATTCATGCACTAATTCATTGCTTCACCTGCACATTTGAGCGCTTGCTATGTTCAGGGTCAGGGGTGAGCTCTGATTCACAGCCCGTGTGAAGCCCCTTAGCGTCTTGAACTCAGGAGTCAAGAAGTAGATATTCTTTCTCCAGCACTTTTCTTTCCCTCTGAAACACACACACCGTCACGTGTAAGAAGCAAGCTGTGTGGTGACCTGCCTCAGTCTCCAGAGCCGGCCGCTCAGGAGTCAGATTTCCTCTCACCCTGGCTCCCTGTTCAACTATTCAGCCATTCTAAATGCTTGATAAAAGCCTTTTCTTTTAGTCTTTCCTTTTTCCTTCCCTCCCTCCCTTCCTCTGTTCGTTCTTTCTTCTTTCTTCCTTCCTTCCTTCCTTCCTTCCTTCCTTCCTTCCTTCCTTCCTTGTTTTCCTTTCTTTCCCTCCTTTTTTCTCTCCCTTGCTACTTTGTATGAAATTTCTTTCTCTTTCTCTCTTTCTTTTTATTTATTAAATATTTTGTCTCAATAAAGAACAATCCAGTTTCCTTTCAGGAAAACAACCAGCCAGCCTTTAAGCTCAGTTACCCTTTAGTATTAGGCAAGTCCTGCATTTCTGCAAAAGGTTGTAAAGGATCCACAGACAGATTGATTTCTCTTTCTGGAATCAAGAATTTGAGACTAAGCCAGACAATTGTTTGGAACCTATTTAGTTAAGAAATTGTGCTGTGACAAACTGAAAATTAGATGCAAAACACACACACACACACACACACACACACACACACACACACACCATTTGTTTTGTTTTGTTTTGAGGTAAAGCTTCATTGCATAACTCAGCCTAGCCTCCAAGTCAGGATTCTCCTGCTTTAGCCTCTCAGGTTCTAGTATTACAGGCATGCATCACCTTACCTGGTATTTTATTCCATAAACAGGAATGGCTATGATTACTGATCTTTATTATGGTGGGTTTTCTAGACCTTGATATAACTTTTGAAAGTTCTGCACAATCCTTTTCCATTGATTGCTTTGTGAATTACATTGTACAGTGGTAACTTATGTTGTGTGAAAACAAGCAACCTTAAAATATACTTTTTTAAAATCCAGATTTATAGTCTGGCCTGAACTTTCACTCCTTTTAAGAATTTTAATTTCAGTTTTCCATGATATCTTAAAGTAAAGCATCACTGCTACCTTAAGTATTAACCCCGTATGTATTTTGTTTGGACTGGAGCTACTTCCTCATCTGTTTCACAGGCTTCATTTTCTAGTGTCAAATGTCAGCCCTTTGTTCATGGTGGAATATTTAAATATATTGTAAAGTTTTATAAAGGCAAACATGCAATAAACTATGCAAAAGAAAAAATTGCATCCTGTATCAGAGCTAAAACGAAATGTATCATCTCTTCTGTATCCAAGACCTTGTACTTAGCATTGTGGTTATAGAAGTCTTAATCCCCACCACACTGTTTCACGGCTGACTTTATGCACTCCCAACACCTCCCCGTCAGCCAGGGCATCCTTTTCATCTCTCCTTTCATGTTTCGCCTGCACTTTCCGTACCATGTTATGCCACAATGACAAGTGATTCGCAGTTTATGACATCCTTTACTATGCTCCAGTCATTATGCTAGCCTTACATGGATTATCACATTTAAGCCTCATAAAATACTACTATGAGGAAGAATTATAAAGCTAACTTGATCGTTGTGAAATCTGGCATTAAGTATTATAGAGTAGAAAAGTGGTACAATCTAGATTCTGAGCCAAAGCAGATGTAGCCTAGTGATGGTGCTCCTGATGCCGACAGTAAATGTTTTTTCACTCTGATAGTGGGTTTTATGTTTGTATGCCCAGTTCTACAAAATTATACTTGTGCATATGTACCTTATTCAAATTTTAACTTCCATATCTTTGTCTTTAATATTGAATTGCAGGCTTCTTTAAAGTAGGAATCTGCAGTAGCAGGAAAGGTGTGGGAAATACAGTGCAAGGCGCAGACTCCCAATCCAGAGAGGCTGGGGAAAGTTCCAGAGTTCTGTTTCCTACTGATGTGGCCTAAAAATAAAGGCTTCTCTCTGAGACATAGTTTTCTTACCTGTAAAATTATGATTACAATATTTACACTGCAGCATATTAAGGAGTGTTCTGCCATACTAAACACTGATGAGTTCCTCACTGAGTCAATGGTATCCATAAGTTTCTTGTCAGTCACTAAATCATTTTAACTCTTATTCAACGCTTATCTCTAAGCTATTACAGAATTTTCTTCTTATCTGTTCAAGATCTTGTAGAAAATAGCACTGTGCAAGCTTTTGAATTATACAAACTAGTAATATTGCAGTACATGTACTCTTTCAAGGCATATACCTCAAGAAATTATACTTCAGAACTAAAAGGGATGAAGTAATTCTCAATGCAACTATAAATGTAGTCAAGATGCAAAATATCTGCCACTCTCTTAAAGACACTGTCCCATTAAGCTCAATGTGGGCCCCATTATCTTTAAGAATACTTTGGCCCATGGAGCAGTTTTATTTTATTTTTTTAACTGGAGAGTTATAAACAAAATTCTAATCTCTTTTGCACTGCATTTTTGCACCTTTCCACCTCCTCGTCCCTCTTCCAGATATAATGCTGCTGCATCATCTCATGTGGTTAAAGTGTGACCAAATGTAATTTAGTGAGGAGCGAAGTGAAGGGACACGACACATGAAATTTGAAAATGAATGTCACACCAGTTTTCATTTTGAATGCTTAGCATTAATCCATATTACAGCCAACTCAATGCAAATATTTTGTTGCAGGACAGAAGAAAGGGAGGGACTTTCTTATATTCATTACGATTGTGGGGAAGTCTGAGCATTTGTTATAAACATCAGACAGACATTTAACTATGTGCTGAGATTCAATGTCTGGAAATTCTAATATATTCCTTCCAATCAACTATATCCATGCTATCAATGTAGGACTTTGAAGTGTATCTATCACCAAAGAGGAATGTGTCTCTGATGCAGGCCAGTGTCTAATGGGATCTTCTGAGACCACAGCTTGGCTCCCTACGTTAGCCTGTATGTTACCTCCCCAGGAAGCACCATGTCTTTGGTGTTTGCCAGCTCCAACTTTTGTACTTCGGGGTCAGAAGAGTAAATTGAACCTAACTGAATGAATTAGAAAAGGTGTAGATAAAAGAGATCAATGCAAGGGAGTATTAGAATCTGTTCCTAACATTTTGTGTTTTGTTTTACTATTTGTTTGTTTGTTTGTTTTTTCAGTACCTGAGATCAAACTCATGTCCTCCTGCTTGCCAGGCAGGCACTTGTAAGCTAATCCCCCAGCCCTGTTTCTAACATTTTGACCAACTGATAAGATATTACTGGATAAAATTTTCCAAAGAGAAATTTACAAAGCTGTTTTTTCAGCATTTAACTACTCACTGACTTGTCGATTTAATGAGTGAAAGAATAAAAGTGATACTTTCTAATTTCAAATAGAAGAATATATACCAAACGACTGTATTCCGCCCAGCACTGACCAAAAACAGAAAAAAAAAAAAAAAAAATTGCCTTCTTGTTAGACTTGGTAGGTATATACTTATGAATTATCTTCATTTCATCATGAAAATTTTACATATCTGCTTATAATTTGAGAATTAAATACAGTTACTATACAGTAACTATAACCTATTCTTTAGGTAATGTAAGTTTTATGGTTGCAGCAATGTGAGAACACAGAGCAATATTGCTAAAGCCACATCGGTGAAAAATTTAGACTGAAAGAATTCTCCTCTGTAGGCTCTATATTCTAGGAACAATCGTTTAATAAAAACGTTTCACAAGGGCCCGAGGTACTGCAGGTAAGTCTTTGAAGGAACGTATGAAACTGCGTGTTTAAATTCTTCTTTGTTAACATCCAAACTCACTTCCTCAAAGCCATAAATCAAGTCCTCAAATGTCCTTCAAAATATTGGATGAAAGGAATAAAAGTGATACTTTAGTTGCTACTGCAATTCACAGTTAGATGGTAAAATGTAGGATTGGTGGCCAGGAAAACTTTTGATTTTATAGATTTCAGATCAAACTCAGTGCTTTCTGATTTAATTTGGACACCAATCAAACCACAGCCTTGAGGATCTTAGTCCCTGTAAAACACTAGGTAAAGAATCAAAAGATAAAACTCCAGCTCAAGTTATCTGAGTACAATTATTTTAAAGTCATATACTTTTATATAGAAAAAGAATATGCTGTGAAATTGCTATTCCTTTTGATTCTGCACCAGACATTTTTCTTTAAAATGTGATTACTTTAATGTTTGTTTTGTAAGTGTCATCACTGGGAAATTTTTTTTTAATGGAAAAATATCTAATTACTTAGGTTTTTTCCAGTTAACTCAATTCACTTTAATTTCACAAATATTATTTTTGACCAGATTTGTGTAGTCTCTAATATGATGTTCTTTTACTGTGTTTCAGTGTGTACCCAAATTGAATTTATTTTGGTTCAAAGGAAAACACTTTTTTTCTAGAAAGTAAGCACAACTGTAGCTTTATATTTAATTTTATATAAGATATGAGCTATCCTAAACTAACCAGCCTGTTATTTAATCATTTCATAGTTAACTGTATTTTACAAAAGATTAAAGAAAACCTTAATTTTCAGAAAAAACTATAAAATATTAATATTTACCATAGTATATTTGAATTATATTACAAAGTTCTGTAGTTTTACAAAACAATCCACACAAATATAAGTGGAATTATTAAATAAAGTAAGTGGTATTTTAACTACATAACTTTTTTATTTTAAAGAGATTAAGACAAAACAGGACATTAACAGAGCAGATCAAAACAGAACAATGTAAGCAAAACAGTTTTTCACCAGAAGACAACCCATAATTAACAGTAACTACCATGATGTCTCTTTCTTTGAAATACTTGAATTTAATTCCATATACAATAATATCAAACATAATAAGTATAAAAACGTTCAAGAGAATGAGAGTGTTACAGGGTTTTCAGAACCAAATAACAGAAAACAAACAATGGCTACTATATTATCTCATTTTCCATAGGAAATCTGTTTATACTTTCACATGTAATATAATCCAATAATACAACATCATAGAGCCAATGGAAATAGAAGAGCAAGACCATGGTAGGACTTCAGAGTAAGATGGTATTATATCAGTACTGGAAATTATAATGACTTGTTCCCCTCAAATTAGCTGTGGATACCTCACAGATAATAAAATTAAAAAAAACAGGACAAATACATTACAACCACGATCATTATAAGGCTTCAAAACAGTGTAATGGGGAATCATAATTACCCTGAAGTCTTATGTACTCTTACTATTTCTTACTCTAGGAATATTATATGGTATTTATACATGTGAGTTTGATTTATTTCGCTTATGAGTATGGTCTCAAGTTGTGCCCATTTATTAGTAAGTATCTTAATGTGATCATTCTTTATACCTGAGTAGTACTCCATTGTATAAAAATACCACAGCTTTTTTATCCATTCCTCAGTTGATAGACACTGAGGTTGTTTCCAAGATCTGGCTGTTACAAATTGTACTGCTATAAACATGGGTGGACATATATCACGGTGGTATGATGCTTTCAGTTCTTCTGGGAATATGCCCAGAAGTGGAATTGCTGGGTCCAATGGGACCTCCAATCCCAGATTTTTGAGGAATCTCCAGACTGACCTCCACAGTTGTTGCACCAGTCTGCACTCCCACCCAACAGTGCAAAAGAGTTCCTTTTTCCCCTACAGCCTCTCCAGCATTTGTTGTTAGTAGTTTTCTTGATCCTGGCCATCCTTTCTGGAGTAAGATGAAATCTCAGTGTTGTTTTAACTTGCATTTCTCTAATGACTAATGATAATGAACATTTTTACATGTATTTATTTGACATTTGTATTTCTTCATCTGAGAATTGTTTATTCATCTATTCATCCCCCTCTTTTGGATTGGGTCCTTGAGTTTCGGGGATCTGATTTTTTAAAATTCTTTATATGTGTTAACATATAAAGATATAAAATTCTTTATATGTTTTAGACAGAAGTCCTTTGTCTGAGGGACACTTCACTAAGATTTTTTCCCAGTTTTTGGGGTTTCTTTTCACTATTCTGGAGATTTCTTTTTGATATGCAGAAACTTTTGAATAAGAGGTGATCCTAGTTATTGATTCTGGAAAGTAGTTCCCGTACAGTTTGATTCCTATTCATGAATTTTCTACCTACCCCAGTGTCTTCAAGAGGTTTACCTACTTTGTCTTCCAAAAAATTAGTTTTTCTGTTTTAATACTGAGATCTTTGATCTATTTAGATTTTAGGTTTTTATATGGTGATAGGCATGGGTCTAGTTTTAATTTTTGGCATATGCAGAGCCAGTTTTTCCAGCACCATTTATTAAAGAGACTATCATTTTTTCCAGTGAATGTTTTTGGCTCCTTTATCAAAGATAAGGTGTTTGAGTGTGTTGGCAGTTGTGGTTGTATCTTCTAATCTATTCCATTGATCTTCAGATCTGTTTTGGTTCCAGAACCATGCTGATTTTACTACGGTTGCTTTGTAATATAATTTCAAGTCAGGGATAGTGATGCCTCCTGCCTTGCCTTTGCTTCTTAGAAGTGTCCTTACTATTCTAGGTCTCTTCTGGCTCCAGATGAATTTTAGGAGTTATTTCTCTAGGTCTGTGAGGTATGTTGATGGTATTTTCATTGGGATTGCATTGAATCTGTATAGCAATTTTGGGATAATGGCCATTTTCACAATATTTGTTCTCCCTCTCCATGAACAAGGGATGTTTTTCCATTTTCTGATGCTTTCTTTGTTTTCTTTTAACTACATAACTATATAATATATTTGCCTCAAAACAGCACATCTCTACCTACCTTCTGTTGTTTCTTGATTATCAGTGTGTGATATGGATTCTGTGTGTCTCTCCTGGTTAGTAGATATGTACAGGCAGGTAAAAATGTTTCCTCTTATTGAATCATTAGTAGTGAAGGAAGATATCAGGCTGTCAGGTTAGAGGCAAAGCATTTTACTGTTTATAACAAAAGGAGTAGCCAGGATGTCCACGTGGTGGCCACACTGCCTCTTTTAAGTTCTCTGATGTTGACACAGTGCATTTGATGGCTAATAGATTCTCACACCTGCAGTGTATTGTGTTAATGCCAAAAATGAATGGTTGCTTCATTTTGTGTTGGACAAAGTACAGTCTCACCTCTTGTGATTTCTCCCCACAAATAAACCTTAAGAAACAGTCCATGCCAAGGGCATACAGAGCCATACATTTTTTGACAAACCCAACAATATTCTAGTGTGGTGATGTCTGCCCACAAAAGCAAACAAACAAACAAAAAAAAACATTCAAGTAATTTTCAGTATCATTATTAAACCAATTACTATAAAATTCAAATCTATTTCTCCACCTAGACTAACCAGTTCACAGTGTGTGTTTCTCCTGAGACAATACACAATTATGAAAAAAATCTATGAAAAGTAACCCAAGAATTAAGCTTTCAGAGAACACTAACTTTGTCCTTCAATCATAGATTTGGCGCTAAATTATTGTAGTCATATGAAGACAAACACATAATTTCCTTTGATATTATTTTAGGCATAGTAGTTAAATTTCAGTGAATCTCATTACACATAGAGATATTTAGTGCTATGGATAAAGTAAATATAGTTACTTCTGTAATTTTCAGCAAGTGAGCTAAAACAGTGAATAGGTTACCTTATTTAATCCTCATAAACTCCCATAAAGCAAACAATGATATTATGGATGTTTTACAAAAGGAAAAAACTAACAGTCGCAGAAGATAAATAACTTGCTGAATGTCTGCTAACTAAACAGTAATGAAGACAAAGCTTAAAGCTAGACACAGAGTTTGAGGCATTTCTTTGTATCTGTATCTTCAATGTCTGGTATAATAAAAGAATAGTCAGAAACATTTGTATGTATTCACTGGGTGATCATATTAATGAATGGCTGATGCATGAATAAATTTATATTCAGTAGAGTACCTTTCCTTTAGCATAGTAGATTTCCATTAAAAATACTACTGTTCAGAACCTAAGCAAGATCTAAATTCTAAAAAGTCATAAACACTATTTTAGAAACAAAACATTCAGAAAAGATAACAATAATATATTAAACTATAAGCATATTATAGATTATCAAATACTTTTTGGATAAATTTTCAAACATCTTATGCTGAAATAGATATATACAAAATAGAACCAAAGACAATATGGGTGAAAAATAAGCACTGTTTTCTCCATATTTAGTTGGCAATTTTAGAGATGGTGGTCTAACAGGATACATCATCAAATTTCTCATCTGTGAAATGAGAATAATGTCTACACAGTCTCAACGGTCCCTTCTGGCTTCATCATTTGCAAATCTTCTTAATTTGTATCATATGTTTCGCTGGTGTGAAGCGTATTTTCTTTTAGCTTCAGATTAATTTCTTCCTTTCTCTGAATCTGTAGACCATTGCTAATTGCCATACTTAATCCACAGGCCTATTTGTAAGGGAAAACAATTCATTCAGGACACTGCAAAGCACCCACACTGGGAAGAGAGTAGAATGAGAGACCTGCTGTGTCTGCCTTGAAACATCTGTTTCACAAACCTTAAGCATCTGGGGAAGTCATCCAGAGAAAGGCCGTCTACTGTGCGTCTGATCTCACCGCTTTGGCGCTGAAGCTCTGCTGGCCCATATGCTTGGTGAGAGCCTGCCTGTTCAATCCACACCTACGGTTTGCTTTCCTTCCTGCCTCTACCCAGGAAATTGCACTAGTGTCTTTCTAATGTATAGGTGAAATTACGGTAGAGTTTTGGATGAAAATAGAGTTATGTATTGCATTAAATGAACTGAATAAATCAGCACTGTTTTATAAATGAACAAAAAGGAAAACAAAATAGAAGCAAAGGATAAATGTTAAAATACGTGTATATAAGTGGATTTTTAAGAATTGCTTCTCAAATATTTTCTCCTTAATCCTTTAAGAGCACTGAGCATACCCATAATTATTTCCAGTTTGTGTGAAGGAATTGCTGATCAGATAGTTATTTAAGAGCCTGTAATTAGTAAATACAGGATCTGTACTCAAAGCTAAGTCTCCGGTTACAAATCCCTTACCATTTTTCTCCACAGCACACCATCTAACTTGCCACAGATCATACATACTCAAAGCATATTTGACTCTCCACAGTGAATCTTATCCATATATTAAAGGAAAATACGGAGTAAAAATACTTTATTTGGGCTTTCATTTAAAACACAATTTATGTAGGTTGTTTCTATGAGAACACAAGATATTCTTAAAAAGAGATTCAATTCTATTACTTTTTTCTCTATCTGTGAAAACTTTGAGGAATACACTGAGCCCTGATGATGGATTCTAATCACAAGAAAATGACATGAAAAAAATCTTTTCTAATTTTTAAAGTCTATAATCATTTCAGAGTAATTAAACTAGAAATATTATTTAGGTACCTAAAAATGACATTAGTTTTTAGATAATCAAATTGGCCTTGCTGTATTGTAAGAGTTTAATGAATTTAGACAAGAGTGACAATAAAAGGGCTCATATTGTAGCCACAGAGGCAGCACCACGGGAAGCTATAACACAGGTAAAGAGCTGGGAAGAGGGCGGGTCAATAAGCAGAAAATCTTATCTCTGGAAGAAACAGCTCAAAAGAAGACCACGTTGAAGGAGATAGACCCTCTCAATGAAGGAAGAAACTAAAATAGGAGAAAGAAAGAAAGAAAAAGAAAGAAAGAAAGAAAGAAAGAGAAAGAAAGAAAGAAAGAAAGAAAGAAAGAAAGAAAGAAAGAAAGAGAAAGAAAGAAAGAAGGAAAGAAAGAAAGAAGGAAAGAAAGAAAGAAAGAAAGAAAGAAAGAAAGAAAAGAAATATGTGAACAGAAAGCTGTAACCACACCTGCTCTCACTGAAGCCAGTCCCACTGCGTGTGAAATGCCACTGCAATCTGAAGATGCAGGGTCATGGTGAAGTTGGGGGTTGGCAAACAAGAGGGCCTCGGTGAGAGGACGCGGGCATGGAGGGGTGTGGCAGGCCAGAAAACCGCACCAGCTCACAGTGAGTGTGGGGAACTCGGTCTTCCCATGGGAGTGGGTGATTAGCTGGGTGACATTTTGGAGTCAGGCATGATAAACCCAGAACCGGAAGTGCAGCCAGCTTCATTCAGCAATTCCTAGCACAGAGCAGATTGGTGAGAATTGCTTGGACTGTGTCCCGCCCCTGTGCGCCATCGATATTTTGCTGAAGTTGTCCCTAAGCAGAACCAATCTCAAGGCACACACTAATGTGGTGCAGACTCCCAGTGGGTGACCAGCTCAGAAGGGTGGGGCCAGCCTGCTTTGCCCCTGTTTGTACTCCAGCAGTCACCAGCAGACTGGAGTGGGCAACAATCCCTAACCTGCATGCTTCACAGAAAATATAACCAATACAGGAAGTGTGGGGGACCCAAACTATCCACTTGTCTGGAAGAAACCAGAAACATGAAAAGAAGAAGAAACAAATGGCAGTCTCCAGCCTCCAACCCAAGCACTGCTAGCCCAGGAGAGGGAAACAGAAAAGTTTGGAGGTTGCACACCTGCAGTTTCAGAAGAAACATCATCTGACAAAAAGAAATATCTCTGTGAAATTATGAAAGAACTTAAAACAGAAATACTAATACAAATAAAGAAGAAATAAGAAAAATAATAAAAGAAATGCTAAGTACCTCTCAAGAAGACACAGATGGAAGAATGGTGGAGCATACAAATAGGAGGGAAATCTTTGATGAAGAATATTTTTAAAAATCTAGAAAACATGAAACAGATTTAAAGATTTAAGATTAGCAGGAATTTAAAAACTCCATTGAAAGCTGGAAAAACTTCTTGAAAGAAACTAAAGATAGACAATATGAGTAGGCAGAGAATTAATGAATAAAATGCAAACTGCATGGGAAACACTTCAAAGAGTCAACAACTGGGATCTCATATTGTTGAAAAGTCTCTGCACTTCAAAAAAAAAATCACCAACAGAGTGAAAAGAATATCTACAGATTGAGAAACAATAATAACCAGCAAACTCTCAAAGGACTTATATCCATGATATATAAAGAACTGAAAAACATGAAGCTCCCCAAATTCAAAGACCCTCTCCAAAAATGGGCATCTGAGATGAACACATAGTTCTCAGATGAAGATATACATATGGCAAATAAATATATGAAGAAATGTTCACGACCACTGGTCATTCAAGAAATACAAATTAAGACAGCATTGAAATTTCATCTCACGTCGGAAAGAATAGCTGCCATCAAGAAAACAATGGATAACAAATGTTGGTGAGGCTACAGGGGAAAAAGGAACACTGTCCCACTGTTGGCGGGAGTATAGACTGGTGCAGCCACTATAAAAACCACTATGGCAATTTCTCAGGAGGGTAGGATTCGAGTTCCATTCAACCCAGCTATGCCCCTCCTTGGTATTTTCCCAGAAAACTTGAAAAGGTCATGTCACAGTGATATATGTGCACCTATGTTCATAGAATCACAATTTATAATAGCTAAATGTTGGAAACAACCATAATGCCCATCAACCACAGAGTGGATGAAAAAGATATGGTATTTTTAGACAATGGAATATTACTCAGCTATAAAAAGGATTGTCTTGAGGCCATCATATTGAAATGGAGGCAACTCGAGACTATCCTCATAAGTGAAATAAATAATAATCATATTTTTAAATGTCACATTGTGTCTCTAGTGTAAAAAGTAATAAGAACTGTAGGAGTAATAAAACTCAAAATGTGTAATTGTTATTGTAAAAAATAGAGGAAAAGAAAGTGCTCTAAAGGATATAACTGTATGTATGTTTAAGTGTGTAAAACAGATGGCCATATTAGTAAGTTTTGTTGGATCATTGAGCAGGATTGCTCACAGTCTCACTGTTTGAATGCCACTTTGTAAGCTTTAATTTTGTAACTTGAACAACTATTTCTAAGATGACAGTGTGTAATTTATCAACTAGAGATTTCTTAGTGTTTTTTTTTTTGAAATTTTGTATTATTGCTACTCTTTATTCTGTTTTGCTTTTTTATTTTTAAATAAAATTAGAAAAAAAGAAGCAAGGTTAAACACAAATGGAATAAAAAGGCTATTTACAGAAATAAAGAAAACTTCCCAAACATAGTAAATGATATTCAGATATATGAGGCATACAGAACTCTAGCCAGCTATAACCAAAATAGATCTCCACCCAGATATATATTAATCAAGATCCCAGAAATTCAATACAAGAACAGAATATTAAAAGCTGTCAGAGAAAAGAAAAAGATCACCTATAAAGGAAGACAAATCAGAATCACGATAGACTTCCTGATACAAACCATCAAACCAAGAAGAGCTTGGAGCAAAGCATTCCAAGCACTGAAATAAAATAGCCTCCTACACAGATTGATATACCCTGCAAAACTATCTCTCAAAGTTAATGGAGAAACGAGATGCTTCCATGACAAAGAGGAACTGGGGGGAGCTCATGACCACCAATTCAACCCCACAAAAAATACTGAAGGACATTCTAGAGAGAGAGAGAAATAAGGAATAGCAGCAGAGAGGTCTCACTGAATGGGGCAGACAGTAGAATGAAGAGGAAAAGTAGACAATGACAGAAAAAAATAGCATGGCAGAGATGAGGCAGAGAAGGTTGGCCATATTCGCTCACATGAATAGCCTCATACACTAATAAAAAGAAACACAGGCAGAGTGGATCAGGAGATAGGGTCCATCAAGATGCTCTATATAAGAAATATTATTCACCTGAAAGGTTTATGGACTGAAAATCAAAGATGAGAAAACAATGCTCAATGTGACAGGGAACCAGAAAAGAGTGGGGGTGGCTCGCCCTTCAGCTGCAGATTGGTTGGAAGAAACATAACACTTTTATACAAAAGAGAACTACTCAGCTATAAGGAAGGAAAACTTTAAGGCTCTTATAGGTAAATAGGCACAACCTGAGACCAAGCTCAGAGGTAAAAAGATTTAGAACCACTTAGGTAAAGAGCAGGCTGCCTCCCTAATCTAAAAACTAAAGGAGTTAGTGGGATACAAAATGTACAACGCACCCTGGGAAAGTGAAAGGGGAGGAACTGTCTAAATAGGGAAGGCAGAGGACATTGGTAATCACCTATCATTGCTTCCATCGCTCTGTTTAGCTTGGTTATATTCTGTTCCAGTTTGTCTGCTTGTACTAGATTGGATAGCGTGGACAGCCATCCCAGACATAGCAGGATATACTATGGTAACAATTTTAAATTTTAACTTAATCTGAAGCCCTGTGTTGCTTTCACTGTCTTGTTACGATTGATTTTATTTGAATCTGTTTTGATTGATCTCTGTCTTGTCTTGACTGACTTTATTTGAATCAGCTGTTTGATAGTATCAAGTCTGAGAGTATAGGCAACTACTCTGAAGACAATAAGATTCATTATCATACCCAATGTGGTTTGATTATTACTTTCTTTTAAAGTCCGATGTCTCCAATATTTTGTTTTTATTGATCCTATTCTGTACTGCTATGTTTAATTTTGTTGTGCCTGATGACAAGGGCAATTCTATTGAAGATTACAAGAGACACCATGGTAACCACTGTAGATCAACTTGCATTTTGGGTTTAAGTCATGTAGTATGTCCGTCCTTTTGTTTTGAATGACCCCATTTTGTTTTTTCTCATTTGGTTTTATTCTCTTCAAAATAATAAAAAGAGAAATGATAAATATTTCTCCACATGAGGATTATATTTTTTCAAAGTATTGTTGTGAAATAAAATGTATACTATAGTAAAATTTATAATGCCTGCTTGGCTATTTTATCTTCTAAAAACGTATAATTGTTCATAAATATGTAATAATACATATATAATCCACTAATTTTTCCTCTATGATAATGGATAATTATTGGATATTTGATTTTTAATTAAATTTGTGTTTGTATTCTTTTAGATATGTTTGATATTAAATTAATAGACTCTAACCTAAAATTGCCTAAGAAGGGAATCAATTTTCTCACTACACTTTAGGTTCTAAAGCAAATGATGCTTTAGTGCTTTTTTTGATTCAGTTAATGAAACATGTCACTGAGTACCTGAAGTTTTTCAGTGTCTTTGCTTTCTATCTGTTATTTATACCTCAATCAAAGACTGTCTTCTTCCTCTTCTTCTTCTTCTTCTTCTTCTTCTTCTTCTTCTTCTTCTTCTTCTTCTTCTTCTTCTTCTTCTTCTTCTTTTTTTCAATATGGGCTAACATCAAATAGCCTAGGATAAGAGATGAGGAAATGAGCAGTATTGGGAGGGAAAGAACTATACTATTGCCACTGAGCCAGGTATGAAAGGGAAAGGTGATCCGTCAAGACTGGCTTGGGTTTTGTTATGTCTACCTTCCTCTGGAACCATTGGTTACCTACCTAATCATGTCTCTTTCTCTTCCTTACCAACTGCGCCTCAAATAAATAAATAAATGAAAATAGCATTTACAAAATTTAGTAGGTGCATGACCAGTGAATTAAAAGTAGATGTCATTGGATGGCTGGAAAGGGAATTGATTTAAAAAGAGAGAGTTACAGGTACCATGCTCCCCCCTTTGGCCCATCCTTCTGGGAGGCTGAGGAAACAGCTTCATAAATTGTCCACAATCGGGGCAACTTAATGACTTAGAGAGAGATTCTCATTTAAACTTTTATTAACGAATGAAGACGTAGCTGAGTGTAAATTCCCGTAGTTCAATTCCTGGTGCTGAATGACAGCTTTACAATACAAGCCACAAGAGTAGGAGGGGGCGGTCCCAGGCATGCCTATTTTGTCTATCTCCTTTGTCCTTCCTGAGTGGAAAATGGGTGTGGAAGTATATTTGGGGCAGCAAATATGAAGCTATCAGGAGACAAATGTTCAATGTATCCCCTGCTTAGGTGACTGCTGACTGAAGAAACTTACTCTTACACTGTATTGTAGAGCTTCTGTATCTGTCCTGGAGAGACTGTCAGCAGTACTGTCACCTGACTAAAATGCTGACGTTTACTTATGCTATTATCATTTGAATTTTCATCCATGCAAAATAACCTAAATTTTATAAAATTTTTCCTGAGCCATTCATCTTATCTAGAAAATATGATGAGAACTGAATGCTTTATGTTGGTCAGCTATTTTTCACTGTCCAATTAGGTTTGTTTTTAAATTAGGGCAATCAGAAACCTCATCACAAAAAAACACGTACACACTTGTAAGTGAGTGACATAGGGTCCTATCAGAGATGATCAAATGGATAATGAGCAACTAATCTCAATGACTGCTATAATTCTTACATATGATAAATTATTTAACTAGTAGCCATTTGGAGATATCTATACTGTTTTTTTTTTTTTTTTTTAGCTTTAAGTGACATCTTGTTAAACTCTTTTATAAATTACAGAAAGATTTTGTGATTTTTTTCAAAATAGATTATTAAAAAGGGAACCACTATTACAAATCAAATGTTAATAGGTTTTCTTATAATACTACATATAGTTGTCTTAATTGATTTTTCACGCCTGTTCCAATTAACTCTATACTTCTCCAATAACTACATGAGAATGCTCAAAGTATTCTTATAAGCATTATTGCCATTTTTGACACCATATAAATCTTGTCCAATTGTATACATAAAAACATCATGTAATTACTTTATTTGATTTAAAGAAATATTTTGGTTCTATTTCCTTCTTGGAAATAGTTTCTTTTCTTACTTCATTATTTAAGGTTTATATTTCATATGCATGAGCACTAGCATTGTCCTTTTACTCACAGAGTACATGCAGTATTTTATCATATCCCATGAAAACTGCTACCATAGCATTTTATTTATTTATTTAATTTATTTATTTACTGGTATGAGGAATCAAACTCAGGACTCCACGCTTGCTAGACAGGTGCTTATGCTGCTGATCTAAACCTCCAGTCCCTCTCATAGCATTTTAGACTGAAACATTTCAACAAGATATAATTTATGATTCTTAGGGGTCTTTTGTGATTTCCTATATTGCTTTCATATTTAGTAAGAATAAGGATGTTAAAATAGACTTGTTTTTTACAACAATCCTTTTAAAATTTAGTCATCTTTTGGTTCTACTTTTCAAATCTATGAATGATTATTTTAACTTTGGTTAATTTAATCTTACATTTTTATTAATTTCCTTTGTCCAATTGTTTTTAAATTTATTTATTTTAGATAAGAAATGGCACAGGAAAGAAAAACAGAGACCAAAAGAGAAAACAAACAACAATAAACCTGGAACAATAACAGTATAGATTTTCACAGCAAGATTATAGGAATTTGACAATGACTATAATATTGCCTATTGTTATCTTCAAAAAGCTTGCTTAGATTACCAAATATAAATGTATAAAATTGATTTAATCACATGAGTGTTAATTGTTCTTTTCCAAGAACTACTGTAATTACTAGTATAGTCATCTTAGCAATCTTACGTATGTGCATGTATGTATACACACACACACACACACACACACACACACACACACACACACATGCATGTCTTTTTCCTTTTCCTTTCCTACTTTCCTCCTTTCCCCTATCCCAGTTACCTTTCCTCTTTGAGCAGTTTCTCACCCTTATACATATCTGTTGTAGATTTATATTTGTTTTTGCCTTTTCTTATACTAGGCAGACAATATGGTATTTACACATGTGAGTTTGATTGATTTAAGCTATGAGCATCATTTCAAGTCACATCTATTTATTTATAAAAGCCTCAAGTTGCTCTTACTTCATAGCTGAGTAGTACTCCATTGTATAAAAATATTGCATCTTTTTCATTCATTCCTTGATTGATGGGTCCTTGGGTAGTTTCCAAGATCTGGCTATTAAAATTTGTACTGCTATAAACATGGGTGCACACATATCACTCTGGTATGTTTTCAGTCCTTCTGGGCAAATGCCCAGGAATGGGATAGCTGGGTTGAAAGGAGTCTCTAATCCTAGCTTTTTGTGAAATCTCCACACAATTTTCCACAATGGTTGCACTAGCCTACACTCCCATCCACAGTACAGAAGATTCTCTTTTTTCCCCTCAGCCCCTCCAGCATTTGCTATTGGTTGATTTCTTGATCTTGGCCATCTTTCTGGAGTGAGATGAAATCACAGAGTTCTTTTAATTTGCATTTCTCAAATGACCAATCATGTTGAACATTTTTTTTCATATATTTAGTTGCCAATTGTATTTCTTCATCTGAGACATATGTATTCATCTCAGATGTCCTTTTTTGGATTGAATCTTTGAATATTAGGGAACTGATTTTTTAAAAAATCTTATATCCTCTAGATAAAAATCCTTTGAGGGACAGTTGGCTAAGATATTTTTACCATTTGTGAGTTTTCTTTTCACTCTATTGGAGATTTCTTTTGACATGCAAAAACTTTTTAATAAAATGAGATCCCAGTTGTGATTCTGGGAGATATGTCCTGTACAATTGGATTTTTATTCATGATTTCTCTACCTACCCCTATGTCTTCAAGATTTCTACCTACTTTGTCTTCCAGCAGATTTAGTGTTTCTGTTTTAATATTTAGATCTTTGATCTATTTTGACTTTAGTTTATTGCATGGTAGACATAGATATAGTTTTAGTTTTTGGCATATGGAGAGCCAGTTTTACTAGCCATAGAGAGGCTCTCTTACTTCCAGTGAGTGTTAAGCCCCTTTGTTGAAGATGAGGTGGCTGAGTGCGTTTGTAGTTGTGACTGTGTCTTTTAGCCCGTTTCATTGATCTTCAAATCTGTTTTCACTCCAGTAACATGTTGATTTTAGTTTTGTGGTATAATTTCAAGTTGGGGATTATGATGCCCCCCGCCTTATCTTTGTTTCTCAGAATTACCTTTGCTATTCTAGATCTCTTCTGGTTCCAGATAAATTTTTAAAATGATTTCTTTAGATCTGTGAGGTATGCTAATGGTGTTTGATTGGAATTACAATAAATCTGTAAAAAAAAATTAGGAGAATGACAGTTATCACAATGTATTTTCTTTCTAACCATGAACAAAGACCGTCTTCCCATTTTCTGAATAATTCTTTGATATATTTTTCTCAGATTAAGGTAATTTTTAATATATAGATCTTTTATTTCACTTTTTAGATTGATAAGTATTTCATTTTTTTTTCATGTGACAGTGAGGGGTGTGGTTTCCCCTTATTTCTTTTTCAGTGAGATTGAGGTATGTGTACAGGAATGTTATTGATTTTTAATGTTGGCTTTGTATCCAGCTACATTACTGAACTTTGTAGTATACCTAGAAGTCTTTCAATGGAGTTTTGTAGAGCTTTTATGCAAAGTATCATATCATCTACAGATAATGATAACTTAACTTCTTCCTTTCTTATCCTTATTCCTTTTATTTCTTTCCCTTGTCTAATTGTTCCAGCTAATGTTTCCAGGACTATACTGAATAGGAGTGGTGATAATGAACACCTTTGTCTTGTGATCATGTGATTCTTGTTTATGACTCTGTTGATATAGTGTACTAAAATTATTGATTTTTGTATGTTGAGCCATCCCTGAATTCTACTTGATTGTGGTGCATAATCTTCTTGATGATTCATTGCATTCTATTTGCCAATATCTTATTGAGGATTTCTGCATCTATGTTCATTACAGATATTGGCCTGTGATTGTCGTTTTGATAGAGACTTTCTCTGGTTTTGGTTTTACAGTAATACTTGCTTCCAGGAATGAGTTAGGGAGAGTTGCTCCTCTTTCAAATTCATTGAAGTGTTTGAGGAGTGTTGACATTAAGGCTTATCTAAATTTCTTATAGAATTCAGCAGTGAATCTGTCAAGACCTGAGCTTTTCCTTGTTGGTAAGGTCCAAAGTACATTTGAAATTACATTAACTGAAATAAGATTATTCATCAGTTTTACATATTCTTCATCCAGCTTGGTAATTCATATGTTTCTAGGAATCTGCTCATTTCTTCTGTGTTATTGAGCCTATGGAAATAAAGGTTTTAAAAGTTTCTATAGGTGATCTTTCATACTTCCACAGGGTTTGTATTAATTTCACCCTTTTCATTTCTTGATTTCTTTCATTTCTGGATTTGAGATTATTCTTCCATCTTTTTGGTAAGATTGGCTAGGTGTTTATCAACTTTAATTATTCTTTCAAAGAACCAACTCTTTGATTCTTTAATTCTCCTTTGTCCATTGTTAGTGAGATGCTTATTATTTTTTTTATTTTTTCTTATTGTAAAACACATTGAAGAACGTAAGTTTCATTATTTCTAATTAGCTTCAATGAATTTAATGCAATATGATGATGTTCAATTATAATTTATATAAGTTTATAAAACATTTTTCCAGTCTTCATACATCCATGTTGCAGATATATGGGTTTGAGAGCCTATACTGAGGTGATGGTTATTATGAATTGTGTCTAAATGTCTCCCCAATGCCTCAGCAGTTACAGGTGAGTTTTTTCAGAGCTTGCTTGATCTGGAGTGTGTGATTGATTCATGGTGCAGTATTGGGCTTAAGAGTATTAGGATGAAGGGATGGTGATTACTAAATAAATCCACTGATCAGTTTGTCACCCCTTCTCCTGGTAACCTAAATACAATGTAAGTGACAGAAAGAGGCTTGTGTTCTCCCTTCCTTGTCCACTTTTGCTGTCCACTGCTTGCCTGGAACTGATTCTCATGTGTGTTGCCCTTCTGCCATGGAATCACCATATTATGGACTGACAATTTTACAAATTGTGAGCTAAATAAGTATTTCTCCCTTTGACTATGAGTGTCAGGTATTTTGTCTCTGCAAGAAGATAAGGTAACTAAGACATGTCCTGGGGGCATGCAGCCTGGGTAGAATGTAAAGGGCAGAAATGGGGCCACTGTTGCTGCTGTGCTGCTGTTTGCTGCATCACGGCCTTCCACCAGCCACAAACTGTTTCTTCTCTATATTACACCCTTCATTGGAGGCAACTAATTATGAACTGATGCCTCCACAACTACGAGAGCTAATAAATCTTTCCTCTTTAGCGTTGAGTGTTTAACTTTGGTTGTCTAAAAAATGAGAAAAATAACCAGGACAATAATATATTGTGATCAAGGAATGTTTTACATGGAATTGATATTTCATGGCTAGGTGAAACTTTCTCTGTAATACAAAATCAACAGTTGTTTGTAAATGTGTCATACATTTTGACAAGAATGTATATTTTCAGTGTGCACTGGGTAATAGCGAAATTTTTATAACATATTTATTATGTGAATTGATATGTTCTATTTTCCAAGCTTCCTAAATTCTGATTGTTTTACCTGATATAATTATCATTCTCTACTATTTAAAGTAATTTTTATAATTTCAGAGTTTCTATTAATATTCTTGATAATTTTCTATCATGTAACAAACTACCTCATAGATAATATCCTCTCATATAAAGATTAGAGAAAACAAAATACTTTTTATGTGTGAAATGCACTAATCACACATTTTTTTTCCAAAACTATACTCATTCAACATCTCTTCGATTATATCTTCCATCCTGTCTTTACTACAGCATGTACTGTTGAAATCCTAACTTCTGAGAAATTTACTTCTAATACTCTCTTAAGAGGATGCCCTCTTATTAGTAGACTTTGCTATTGTTTGCAGGATTAGCAAAACTTACTCTGGTCCACTACCATGTGTCTTCTAAAAAGCTGACCATAAGAACAAATCTTCATGAGCATATGTTGAATAATAATGCTTTTTTTATTGAATAAGCAAATATTGAAAATACTATTGACAATATTTTAAGCTATATAATTGTTTAAGTTTTACTCCAAAGTAGCTGTATAGAGCAATTGACTTGGTTCTTTTAATTTTCAAAACAGTTAGACAGACAGATTTATTGGTTTTAATCAGACTGATGCCAATTCTCAATGACAAATATATGGATACTTAGATTCAAACCAACAGGCAGTTTATTACTATGAAGTTGATGCCACTGTTTTCAATGCAGTGAAACACTCATGTTCATAATTTTTGGCATGATGGCTTGGTATAAATTTGCAACAAGCTCCATTCAGATCAAAACTTTTTTTAGGAGTAGCATGTAGGGTAAAGCATGACCTTTTCAGAGCTTACTGATGACTGTTTCCCCGTGAGACTATTCCAGTCATACTGAGTGAGTTTTGGGGAAATCTCATACATTTATTGATTATCACTTAGGAAGAGAAATTTCCAGAATGGCTATTTTGAACTATTAGATCTTGTTTTTTTCATGTTTTCTCTTAGTGATAAATATGATATGAAAATTAAAATGACACGTATTTCTCATCCATTTTGCAGTTTATTACTTATTGTTAAATTGTAAATCTTGGTCATGTCCTTGTGCAGCTAAAAATCAATCAGAATTCTTTCCAAAGATTGGTGAATAATTTGAAACATTTGAAAGTTTGCCCTTAAACAAAATAAGCAGAAATTGTATTAAATTTATGTTTTAAATGTAGATTGTGGTTTATAATTCCATTAAGTTGTATTAAGTCACCATTGTGAAAATAGAAACTAGTACAATAAATAAATTTGAATTTAATTCTAAAAATATGTTGACTTTCTTGTGTCATAATTTTCTTTCAATACTCTATAACTTCATACATCTGATTGTATACTTTCAGAATTTAAATAATAACCTTATAACTATTCAATAATTTTTAGTAGTTTTGTGTACCATTATATTTCTCTTACATTACTTTACAAATGTGGAAAAGAGTCACAGAGAAATCAAATTACTTACTTAAGTCAAAGAACTAGTACAATTCAAGGATTTAAACCTGATAGCCTTGTTCCAGACACCTTTGCTGTAATGAAATTTCCAACAATACATCATAAACAACAGTGAACTATTCTACATCTATCACCTAGAAAAGAGGAATGGAAGTTCATTTCACAGATATAGGAATCCAGGAAATAAGTGTGTAATATACTCCTAAGAGAAACCTGGCAGTATATTAAATAAAAGTATTTTGGACAAAGTAAATGTAAAACTGGAATTTAACAGCATCATTTCTTTCAGCTACTTTTTTACATTTAATGTATCATACATTTTTTTCTTACTCCAACATTTTTCAAAGTTATTCATAAGGATGCCATAGTCACCCTATCATTACATGTTTTCTGATAGTTTTGCGTAGCAATTAAGAAAAACATAATGAAAAAGCAAATACTTGAAAGAAATGGGAAAATTATAACTATTATTTTCAGAATTGATCATATTTTTAAAAAAGAATCAAATCTCTCCATGATAATTCAATTCAAACATTGTTTGAATTGAAATATTATGTCATTTGAAAATAAAATGGAAACACCTTCACTATAGTAGCAATAGAAAATATCAAATCTCTATTGATAAATAAAATAAAATACAAAATTTAAATATGAAATGATGTATTATAAATATATGATATAAATATAAGGTTCTGTATTACAATATATCTTGGAAGGAAATAATCATTGGGTATATATCTATCCCTAAAAATAGATTATACGTGTCTGTTAGTTCAATGAACATGTATTTATTTAGTGATCAGTATACATTAGATAAAATGTGTCAGCTAAACATAGCCTTCACAGTACTAAAAATAAATTCCAGGCTGCAATCAGTCCTTTAACATTCCATAAATTATTATATTATAATGCAGTACAACTAAGTCAATAATTAAGGAAAATAACTTCCAGAAAGACAATACACCTAGGATCTAAAGTGAGTTGAAGTGCTTCCTAGGTGCCTGACCAGAGCCTTCGAGAACCCTAACCCTAACCCTAAGGGAATCTATTGTAATGACACCATGTTTACATGAAAAAACCAGTAAAATCATGGAATTAAAACACACTGAGAAGGGCCGGGGATTTAGCTCAGCTGCCTATGCACCTGCCTGGCAAGTGTGAGGTTGTGAGTTTGATCCCCAGTACCAAAAAAAAAAAAAAAAAAAAAAAAAAAGACACTGAGAAATGTATACTACAGGAGATGCCATTTTAAAGAGTAGGTGTGGGATGATATTAGTTTTTGCTCAGACATCTTAAAAACATATTCTTAAGGACAAAAGAGGCCCTTACAATATTATAAATGAGATGACAACATGACTTTCAAATATTAGATTTGGCAACACTGATTGAACAAACCATAAATGAGACAGGAATTCAAGAAATTCATAAATACGCAGTCAAAATAGAAAATGGCAAGTGATGCAGTTACAGATGACGTCAGGCTTCTAGCTGGAGTGGTGTCATTTAGTCAGCTAGAAATACTGAATGAACAGATTTGGGAATACCAAAAAACAGAGCAAAAAAAAGACAACAACAAAATAAAACAAAACACTTTCTCATTCTTAATTCTCTTTTAACCTAACTGCCTTGCTGAGAATTTTTTGTGATAAATATGTGCTTTTCATAGTTAAGTTATGCAGATTACTTAGTGGATGGTGGTAGGATAAGTGGTGACTGTGGAAAATTTTAAAAATAGAAGTTAACAACAAAACTCAACAAATTACATTAAAATGCATTATTTCAAAATTATGTTTTAAAATTTCAAATCTATTGAGAAAGTTGTGAGAACTGTAAGTTAAATATTGTGTATTCTGTAGCATCTTGAACACGGGGCCAGCTGGACATCATGCCCTGCTTGTGAACTGAGTCCCAGATGCACAGGACTCTTCCTCCAGTTCTGAAAACTGATCACTACTTTCTAGAATCCTAGTTATTTGTCAAGCACTTTTTTTAACAACTGAGACTACAGAACTTTTTTTTTTTTTAATGAAATGACAGACTCAATCCTTCATCTTAAGGAGCTTACCTAAGACTGGGGCGGGGTACAGTATGAGTTAAAGTAGCCACAAGCAAGTTCATGTGTTGATAAGGACTTTAATAAAGATAAGAGCGAGTGATACGCTAGAAATGTTGCAATGTCTAGGAGTGGGAATGGAAAGAATATTTGATTTGAAACCTAAAAGATTAGAGCACACCATGAAAAAATATAAAAGAAAATCTCCCTAAGCTAAGGACAAGCATGTGCAAGGTCTTGAGAATGAAATGAACTGAAATTCTTTTTTCTAGGACAGAGAGAATATCTGTGTCCCTGCAGCAGGGAGTGGGATAGAGTGAGACAGGAGGAAAGTGGAAAGAAATAAGATTATAGAAAAAAGCAGAAATCAGATCATGTAAGGTATTTTAGGTCAAGGAAAAATGTTTGTATTTTAGTGCGGTTACACTGAGAGCACTTTGGAGTCTGACCTGCAAATGCTGTGATCTGATTTATGTATTTAAAAGATCAGTCTGGCTGCAGAGAAGTGCATGAATCATGATGGTCAGACCAGCGGTAGAAGCAGGCACAAGGCAGAGGCAGAGAGAACTGTCAGACTGCGGCCACTGCTCAGGCAAAGATGATGGTGGCCTTTATTAAGGAGTATGTACTTATTTACTGAAAATAAATATGCATGAGTTAACCACAAAAAGATTTATGCATAAAGATATCCATGAAAGCATATTTTATATTGCAGGAAGGTGGACCAAATACATGCCAGGAGAACATAAAAAGAAATGATAGTACAACAAAAATGCAGGAGAGGTACAAAATTATTAATAAAGTCAGGTCAGTCTTACAGGAAATATATTTATGACCTACATGAAATGTAGATCACTACAATCTGTCTATATCTGAAACTGAAAGTTGTTATCTGGAGTTGGAAGGTTTAAAAATTTATTTTTTCCTTTACATTTCTTTCTCTTTGAAAATGGAATTTTTGTCCATATGGTCAGAAGAAATAGAATTTAAATAAAGACAAAGACAAATAGAAAGTCTTCTTCCTGTACTTAGACCTGTTCTTCGACCTCAGGTAACTTAAAGCTTTATGAATCCAAACAGTATTTTTAATTTTGTGCTACTTTTTATTGTTTCTTCATATATATGCTGTAGGTGATTACTTGTATTTGTCTGTATGTATGTGATTCTTTAAATACTCTCTGCTTAGTCACATGTCCATAACTAATACTTATCAAGGATATTTGCAGTATATTTTGAGGTTATACATTAGTTTTTGCTCCTTTACAACTTCACAGAAATATAATTGATACGCAGTAATATTTATAGTGTGAAATTTTATAAGCATATGACCTATGAAAAAATCTTTACAGTCATGATAATTATTATACACATCACCAAAAACTAACTAGTTCTGTGAGAGCCATTACACCAATTTTTAACTCTAGTATGTCACAAAGACTACTTTATTTACTCTAATGCTTGCATTTTCTAGAACTTTATGTAATAATAAAATATATATTATTTATCTGTTTCTACACTCAGCATAATTACTTTGCACTTCATCTGTGTTGTTGCATATGTCAATAGTACATTCTCGCTCCGATAGATGGTGTTACAGAATGTGGACGTAGCATGACAGCTTTCCCGTTTCTTTGTGATAGACATTTTTATTTTTCAGGTAGCCTGTGTGCCGTAATACTGCTCCCGGGTTGTTCAGATCTCGTCTTTGCTCTCAGCTTGGTCATAGTCACCTGGCTTCTGGCAGAGACTGTTCTGCTTCTGCCTGGGACTCTTCAGCCTTCTGGTGGAGATTACTCAGTGTTCCATGGCAGACCATCAACCTCCTGATAGGGACTTGCACAGAGCACAGCAGTGAGCTGCAGACGTTGGGCTGGACCCCTCAGCCTCCAGCATGCAGACACCCTCTGCACGCTTCCTCATCCAGCTCTGCCTGGCCGTCATAAGCCTATCTTGAAACACCTTAAACATGTGTATATGTTGTGTTATATCTGTTTCTCTAGTAAAACTTGACTAATACAATGCGAAAAAAAATGAATGAAGCACTAGAAGTGTAACTCAATGATTAGAAAGCAGTTTACATTTTGAATACATACTTTCATTACACATTTGCAAGACATGTGAGATCCCAACTCACATAGGTCTCATCATAAGCATTTTGGGATGTTTTATTTTCTTTTATAACCATTTTCTAAATTACTCTTATTGAAAATCAATAAGACAATAGTGCAAAATAATGATTGTGAATCTGTAAAAGAACTGAGAAAACTTTCAAATATGTTCATGTATGCTTATGAAGAACAGATACAAATGAGCAAGTACTGTCCTGATAACTTTATTTCTCAAATGCATAACCACTACTTTATAAGATTCATTTTCATGCAATAAACATGTACATTAAGCATGCCTTTCACTCTTACATAAACTAACAATATCCTTGACAAGGAACCCTGACAAGAACCAGAACCACTGATACACAAAAATCAGTTGATTTTCCATTTTCCTTTGAAAATCCTACACACACACACACACACACACACACACACAAACTCATAAAAAATATACCTATTCAACTGAAAATCTGAAAGCCTCTGGGTAAAAGGGTAGAAGCAGAAACTCATCCCCCAATCTATGTTCCATGTTATGGCTTAATTGGCTGTGGTTAATATCCATTGCCAAGTGTGGCATCACACACTATAATTCCAGTGGTTGGGAAGCTAAGGCAGAATTACCGTCTGTTCAAGGCCCACCTTCAGCTAAATAGTGAGTTCAAGGCCGGCTCAGACACTATCTCAAAAGGAGGAAAAAAGAAAGAAAAGAAAAAGTCTCCTGTCCCTCAAAAGTCTCAGTGCAGAGATGAGGCTTTCTGACAGTGGTGGATCATGGGGTGCCATACACGTCTTTCGTGAGTTCATAGCTCAAGCTGCTTTTGGGAAGTGAGTTCTTGTTGGAAGAGGTTGCCCGCTGTGGTGCCTTTGGATGATACAGCTTTTGCTCTAGTTATTGCTTTGTCTCTGCTTACTGGTTGTCAGGGGCTGAGCTTCATTTGCCATGCCTTCTGTCTGCTGTTTTCGCCTTAGAGCCAGCTGATTGTGGGCTAAAGTCTTTGAGAATATGAGCCCGTCTAAGTCGGTCCTCCATTAGGTTTTGGGAATTAAATGTTTTGTTTCACAACCTGATGTAGCTTTGTAGGAGGAAGCATATCTAGGAATAATTCTGGATTCACATCCTAACAGTATAGCAGCACATTTTTCTTGTGCAATATGTGATGAATTTCCATAAGACTGTAATTTCAAACAGTTTCACCAAAAAAAATCTGAAGAGATGGATGGAAAATGGGAACTGGGAAAGGGAAAGGAGATAAAAACATAACTAAGATGTTTTTATATATATATATATATATATATATATATAAACTTATTATGGAGAATATAATCATTACATGCTACAAATGTATACCAGTAAAAATAAAAATGGAAAAATTTGAAATTAAATCCTTAAAATATGAAAGTACCACTTTATTATTTACTATACCCTATTTTTAAAATCTTCCAATCTGAAAATTGATTCTGAATTATTTGCCATTGTTGGAAGAAAGCCCATACTTATCCTCTTGTTCTACAATCCTAACATAGTAGTACAATCCATATCAAATATACAGTGCTCTGCATCATTTTCCCATCTATGATATTAAACTGACAATACCCAAATTATCCAATCATTCAATACGCCAAGATAGATGGATGTCAGCGTAGAGAGCAACATATCTTCTCACTGAATTGCCTTTACCTGAATGTATACATATCAAGTAAGAGTTCAGATTTGTCTATAAGTTCCATTATAATTTTTGTTTTTCCACTTTATCTCCAAAAATACATACCTTACTACTCAAATTTATCTGTTTCTTGGGAGACTGAGTTATATGAAATATAGATTTTGCAAATTTCAGCTTTATTGGGAGGGCATGGAGAATATTTTATCCTCACTATATTTGTATCATCAAAGTTATACAGAGTCTATATTTTTATCTGCCTCCTTAACAAATCTAAAAAAAGAATGTACCTATACTTCTTAAGGACTCAAACTAGCATCTAGATAATTTTTGCCATTTTACTGATTCCCTGTTTCCTAAGACTGGGAATAAAGATCTGGTCCGCATTGAGTAGAAGAATCACTTACACTTATTTATATTGCTACAGCTCTTCCTCTGACCTGGGGGCCTTTACAACCCATTTTATCTAAGCTCTCTTAAATTTCCTAATAAGCCATATTAACATTTGCATATGATCTACCATTCCCGTACAGCAGGTCAAGCTATTTGAATGGGAACACTCATGGGGATAGAATGAATTATTCTGGATTTCCAAGGAACAATGTGCAATTTCACACACAAACACTCACAGACGCGTATGGTATGGGGAGTTTTCTCAATTATCCAACAGCACATTAACTGTCTGTAAATTGAAGAGGCTTCTTTAACTGGTAATGAGTTCTCATTATTGGAGATATTACGGTGAATGAAAGTAATCATCTCTCAAATATATTGTCCAGTAAATTAGTGCATCATAAAGAGTTCTGAGAGGATGGCTTTCTAGGAAAGATATACTTGGTAGTTCACACAAGCACTTGTTTCGTGCTTCTAGTGAAAAGATTACTTGTTTCATGTTTCTAGAGAAGAGATTCTGGCTGTACAAATTCTTGCATTCAATCTCTTTGTAAGACTACGTATGATACTGCTCTGACGTACTATAGTTACTGAAAATTTAAGGATACTGTTGGGTTATTTTAGGTCTCTTCAGTTAGCAGGAGCTTATTGTGTTATTCTAATAAACATTTTTCTAAGACACAATAAACCATTTCCATTGTTTCCAAATCCCAAACGGTATTCAAATTTTGAAAACGACTGTACAGAAGAGTCCTGTAGCCTACGAGTACCAGGAAAGAATCATTCCTCTGGTAGCCAGATCCATGTTGTCTATCTTTTGCTCTTATGTTGATGTTTATTAAACTATATTTTGAAATGTACAATACATTAGAAAAAGGAAAGTAAAGAAGATATCTCAAAAATCTTTCTCTCTCTCTTTTTACATACACACACACACACACACACACACACACAAACATACACACACACCCTGATAATGTTGATTGCTTCACATATAATCATATATATGATATAAGATAAAAGAGTATAAATGTGATATATATATATATACCATAAGACCAGAGGGAAACACATGTTCTAGCAGGTCTAGCAGAGATGGACATTTGCCATATAATCAGGGGAAGGTTCCAGGTGAAGGGTGGCATAGAACGTTATAATTTTGAAATAAAAGATAGAATTGAAATTATGCAGTACATGAAAAAGGAGGTAGGAGAGATAAAGAATACTAATTCATTTAAAACAGTTCCTTTTTATCTGTAATAATGGTAAGAATAAATAAGCTACAAAAGAAACACCTATGTGTTGTGGTTAAATAAGATAATACCAGTAGTTTTTCTCCAGCTGTCAAAGAATTTCAGTTTCTTCTGAATATTATAGTTCCAGTTACTTAAAAAAAACAAAATATTTACCTTAAAGCTATTATATAATTTTGTTTTACTTTGAACTTTTAATTTCATTTATACCATGAAAAAAATGTAGTTCAAAATTAGTAAGATTTTATTTTGTCATATGTGTTAATTTGGTCTTATTTCATTTACCCTGTAAATGTATACTTACTTAATCGTTGCATTTTATCTAGCACATGAATCAATTAAGCATAAAAAGTGTAAACTCCAGACATGCTATCTTAAAATACATAAAATACTTATATTATTAGCCATTGATCATTAGAATACTCACAGTGCTTCTCATGAGACAGTTAACTGTAAAACTTATAGGATGTGAAATAAATTATTCAATATTAATAAAATAAAATTCATATTTACGGTTTGTAAATTGAAGAGGCTTCTTTACTGAGGGTTTTTTTTTTTTTTTTTTTTTTTTTTTTAATCGGTACCAGGGATCGAACTCACAACTGCCTGCTTGCGAGGCAGGCGCTTATGCCGCTGAGTTAAATCCCCAGCCCCTGGTAGTGAGTTCTAATTATTGGAGATATTAAGGTGATACTCTTAAAGTACTTAAATGGGTTTTATTAGTTTAGAGTTGTAACTGTTTCATAAGATTGATCTTCTCAAATTGCTAGGGATTTGTTCCAATGTTTCAGAAACATACACTTAAGTTCACAAGTCCAGAAAAATAGAACCATTACAGACATAACACATGTTATGACCTAAACTTAAAAGAAGTAGTAGAAAGATTGCATAGAAACATGCATATAAGAAGATATAATGGGGAGGGTTACATATACTTTATTTTCAATAAATGAAAATTTTCCATTTATAAATTATTACATCTCAGTGTTTTTAAAAATTTTTCTGAACAAAATAATTTGATGCATTGCTACATAGATTGGGAATTAATATTGAAGATAATTATCAATTTATTAAATTACATAATTTATTATTTTGACACTCATATTTGACTTTATATGAATTTTGTTAAATTTAGGCCTTATCTTTTAGTGTAACAGTAAAGTTACAACTCCAGTGTAAGTGGAATGATGATAAACGAAATGTTAATACAATTTTTGATGTTACCATTTACTCTTCGGTGTTTTCATAAAATATCACATATGCACCAAGAGAATGATGTTTTCCAAAACCTTTTAAGAAAATACATAATTTATGTTGTTTTTAGTTTTGTGTGTAGGCTGCTGTGGTGAACTAGCAAGCTTTTTTGTCATTAATTGCACACCCTTAAGGGGAGAAATGGTTCACAAAGATTTCTTGGACAAACAAAAATGTTGATAGGCAGACATAATAGGATTTGCAGCTATTTTAAGTCAAATGAGTTCTTTAATCCTCTATCTAGTGGAGGTAGAATTAATTCGCTAACCTCACAACAAATTTCAGTGAAACTAGGTCTGCTGTAACTGTTAAATTGGAGTAGAAATTAGGAAAAGTTGAAATGGTCTCATCAAGAACTGTGCGTTTTGCCATTTAGTGCATTAACAGCGTCCTCCACATTTGGTGCAGAAGTGCCTCGCTCTGTCTTCCTTTCACCATTGTGTGCCTCATTTGAAACAGCCAGCGTGTCTGAAGCACTTTGTAACTGTGGCTGGAGAAACTATTCAGCACACCTCGTTAACTAGCAATTTTACCTCAAGACTATTTTGAGCATTTGATTCCTCCTAGTTTATTCTTTGGAAAAGAAAAAGAGAGAGCAGGTTATGAACATATTTGTGAGTTTTCATGGTGTCTTGGTGAGTCAAATAACGTTAATTTTCTGTCGACTGACTGTGGTTGTTATGTGCATATCTATGTCTGAATTGTTAGGGTGGTAACGAAATTCTCCAAGTGATAGCAGCGCCAATGCTTAATGTTCTATGTTGATTGTTAATTCCCTTCCTCTTCCCCTGGAATTTCACGAGGTGAAGATGGTCAAGTAATTTGGGTTCTGCTCGCTGTTGTGTAATTGGCTCTATTTGAGTAATCACCAAGACAAGGCTGATTCCTGTGAACGGAGCTGTGCATTACAGGAAGCTGAGTGAGGCCTGCTTCCCACTGTCTCTGCCTCTGCCTCTCTCTGCCTTCCTGTCTCCCTCCCTATTTCTCTTGTCTCTCTCTCACTCTTCTTTCTCCGTTTCCCTCTCCCAAGAAGTAGCAAATGTGAATATTATTTCTAAACTTCTAGTCACTGTCTCTGTAACTCTACATAATGTGCTTCCATGGCGGTTCAGTTAGTCAGCACTGACTGTGTCTGATGAATCTGGTGTGCAGAAGAAGAGATTAATTTATACATTGTCCTCCCACTTTTAATTTTTACTTGGGTTTTTTTCTTTGTAAATCTCTGATTTATTAACTTTAAAATAAATTGTATAAAATATATTTTTCAGTATAAATAAAGTTTCTACTTACTCTTGAAAATGAAAATTTGGGGCCTTTTTCAAAGAAGTGAAAACCATTAGCATTCAATGTATTATGATCAAGTTTTATAATCTATTGTTTTATGTTACTAATTAATAAACATTTCTATTCTTTGCAGAGTTGTTATTGTAGTGACAGGGAAGACCTTGGCTTAGCAGGCACGGGGAGTTTTCAAAATATATGCTATGATATACTCAGTGAAAGTTTCAATAAAAAATTTATTGCAGTATAAGACACATTGCCAATAATCCCTGCAAAGTATTCTTCCCCCATTTCAAACATGTTCATTCTATTTTTCTTGCCATCTTCTGAAGCAGTTCTGGAAGTCCTCTTTTCTGAGTGTCTTTACCAGGTGTGTCTAAAAACAAAACATAATCAGAGAGAGAGATGGAGACAGAGAGACAGACAGAGAGAGACAGAGAGAGACAGAGAGAGAGAGACAGAGAGAGAGAGAGAGAGAGAGAGAGAGACAGAGAGAGACAGAGACAGAGACAGAGACAGAGACAGAGACAGAGACAGAGAAGATAAAGGCCAGTGAACACTGCTGCCTGGTGGCCCCCAGCTAAAAGAAGACTCTTGCCCACGTTAGAGTCCTCATCCACTTTATTCACGAGATTTGGCACCACAGGATCACTGCCTCACTCCCAAGTCAAAATGACCAGAAAAGCTAATATTTTGAGTGAATTCAGGGCACTGAAGTAGCCGGTACAGTTCAGCAAAGACAGTCATAACAGAGGACTTCCAGAACTGTTTCAAAATTGACAAAAAGATAGGGTAGGAGATTTTCAAGGAACAGGGAATATTTTGAGAAGCATTAATAGTCACATGTGGTTTACTGCAATACATTATTTAAACTTCTAAACATTCATCATATTTTTGATCATACCACATCACAGCTTAGAACCTCAGCTGCAGGTGCCTGAAGGTCTGGAACACAACATAATACTTTGGACACAGCGGTATCTTTTCCTAGAAAAATACTGTGTTATCAGATACTGTGGGCTGAAATGCCCACAATGCTCAAATGTCCCCTGCATCTTCCCACGGTGCCCTCCTTCATTAACAGTGTCTCCACTGAAGGGATCGGCCACCTGTAGAACCGAGTTTCTTATTTGATTGGTCACTTTGGCACACTGCTTATTTCCCAGCATGAGTTCCTTCGTCTGTTTTTAATCATTCATAGCACTTCCCACAGCTCCTATTTCCATTGTTTTAAATATCTCTGCTAACAGTTTCCACATAGAATGAAAATTAAAATATTTATGTTTCACTATGTAATTAAATCTTCTAATCATGTTCAGTTTCAAACCCATCTGTTATTCATTCTCTTATTTATTCTTGTGTACATTTAGCAATGCTCTGTCCTGTATTTATTTCAATTTTTGATGGCAAATAGAAAACCTGGTGTTTTATGTTCACCTTATTACTGAGATAATAGCTACAACAATAGCTCTTGTGGCCAAATTATATAGTACTAATTACTTCCAATGTAGAAGTCTTAGTATTTCACACATATTAATTCATTTAATCATCGTGATTATGTTGTGAGGTTGGTATAGTTATTGTTTATTTTATGAAAGATGAAATGGAGTCACAAAAGGCAAAATGCTCAGCAAAGTTCACAAACAAGTAAAAGTTGAAGCAAGCAGTGGAAGAGTAACTTTAGGCTCAGTCAGTCCAATATCGTCTCCCTCCTGATACGCTTTTACATAATTAGCGATTATTTTATGGGAAACTGGTCTTATCATTTTAAAGTCTTTTGACTGTTTTCCTGTTTACTTAAACATCTAAGACAGAAAATGTAAACACAATTTGTATTATTGAATTTTTGAACAATTGAAAATGCCTTCATGTGTCTCTTTTATAGGTTAATATTTTGGATATTTAAATAGAATCTACTCTCATATCAACAGTGAAATTATTGTTCTGTTCTTCCCTAATATCACATATGGCTAATGACAAATCAAAGAACAGTCTAATTTCATACATTTATAGGCTAAGCTATATTATTTCCTTCTTTCACAAGTTTTCTATCTTTTAATTTCATTTAATATTCTAAATATTCATTAGCCATGTGTCAAAATGGGTGTGATCATTTATCTTATTGAGCCCTTATTTAAATTTAATCGTATTTAATATTTTATTGTTTTTATCGTATGTATCTGATTAAATGTGATTCTTTGTTTTTAAATTTTATTAGTACCTGTTTGCAGTACATTTTGATTATATTGATTTTAGGAAACTGGTATATGTACAGAACGCATTTCAATTCTTTTTTTTTTCCTTTTTCCTCCATTCTCTTATTTTGCCACCATCAGACTCACGTCTTTATCTTATAAGTCATTATAAAGTTAATTTTTGTGCACAATATACATATTAACAACTAGACTAATAGGCAATAAAACATAAAAAATACATAAGGTAATTAAACTAAACCAAAGCATACCTTTAGATACATTATCTATGCTTGCTGGATACCAATAACATTTTTCTCTTTTTTTCAATTATCTGGCTTTTATTTTGAACTTTATTTATATATTGAGTTTTTCTTATAAGAGAAATCATGTGATATTTAAGATTGAGAATCTAATTTACTGCACTTAACAGCATGATCTCAAGATACTTCTATTTTCCTACAAATGATTCCAATTTTTCCTTCTTTCCAGCCCTCCACCATTTACATTTGTACATAATCATAGACATTTTTTGCCTATTCACTTCTTGACCTAAACTCATCCCAGGATTTAGCTGTTATGAATTGTGCTGCTATAAAAGGGGTATGCTGACAACACTATGGCATGATGTCTCAAACTATTTTGGAAAGATACCTAGAAGGGGAATATCTAAAATGAAAATTTTAAGTTGTTTTAAGAAATCTACATATTGATTTCTAGCAGCTATGTAAGTTGACACACACACACCAAAAATGGTTTCCTTTTTCTTCACAGCCATATCAGTATTTTATATTTGTTGATTGCTTAATGACAGTCATTCTTTATCAAATGAGCTGCAATTTCAGTGTTGTTTGAATTGGCATTTCTCAAATGACCAGCAATATTGAATATTTTTATGCATATGTTGGCCATTTGTATTTCTTCATTTGAGAAGTATCTATTCATTTCCTAAGCCATTCATTTCCTACTGATTATGGGATTGAACTCACAGCTGCCTGCTTGCAAGGCAGGCTCTTATGCCTCTGAGCTAAATCCCCAGCCATCAAACCAACATTTTTATGGCTTTAACTTTGCTACATCTATTTTTTAAAAATTTTAAATATATATTCTAGATATTAGTCCTTTGTCTAAGTAGTAGCCCATAGAATGGGAATAGTTTTCCCTTTCTATGGGTTACCTCTTCACTGTGATTGCGTTCTTTGTTGGGGTCCAGAATTTCTTGAGTTTCTCCTTGTCAAGGAAACATCTCATTTCTCCAATGATTTTAAATGAAACTTTCACAGGATGAATAAGTCAGAGTTGGAAACTGTTATCTCTTAGGACTTGAAACAGTTCACTCCAAGTCTTCCTGGACCTTAATGTTGTGTAGAAAAGTCTTCTCTAATTGTAATGGGCTTACCTTTATTTGTGATTTATTGTCTTGCTCTATCAGCTGTAATAGACTTCCAATAGTTTGATTATAATATAGTGCGGACAGCTTCCTTTTTGTTCATGGCTTCTTAAGGTTGTACTTGCCTCGCTTATCTAATGTTTATTTGTTTTCCTATATTTGGAAAGTTGTTTGCCATCATTTCTGTGAACAACTTATTTTATTCCATTTATACTATCTTCTGTTTTTTAATTTATTCCAGTTATTCTCGGACAGTTTATTTGATTGTATATAATCGGTTCTTACGATAGGTTAACATCTAATTTGTCTTAGATGATACACATGTAGCCAAAGCATTTTATATTAACAAAGTTATATAACTGTTTCTATAACTCTGTAAGCAGTGGTTGATTTTCTTTTTCATATTCTCTTGTGGTAATTAGTTTTTTAAGACACCATTGTCTTTTAGTTCTGAAATTCTATCCTCACAGTTTTCAGTCATGTTGCTCTTACTTTTAATATGATTTTTAATATTTCATATTTCTGATTAAAATATTTTCATGGACTCTCATGCATTGTTAAATTGGTCATTCATATTTTGTATCATTTTGTTTAGTTCACCTACATTTTTATTACTGTTTTCTGAAAGCTCCTATATATTTTTGGCTATTAATTCTGTTATCTATTTAGTTATACCTTCTCTAATTTGCTCTGCTGTAACCTGTTTTCTAAACTCTGTCTGCTTGTGAAACATTTGAGTGTGTGCTTTATGCTATTCTGCCCTTTGTCCTCCCTGAACTGGCTTCAGAGGAGTTGGGAGTGTAGGGAAGTATTTTGTTGCCTTTTCTTCTCATGTTTCTATTGTTCTTGTTTGTGTCTGTTTCTTTGTAGTGTGTGTGTGTGTGTGTGTGTGTGTGTGTGTGTGTGCATGCGGGTGCATGGGTAAGTGCACACACTAAGACTGGTGAATGCTTAGAGTTTAAAGGCTTTTGATTTGTTTGTGGCTAATTTTAACCCTTTACCACAACCTCAAGATCCAATCACCTCACTTAATTTGGGAGGCAAGGATAAAATGTGTTTAGCCTACCAATCAGCTTCTCCAGAACCACTCTACTATTGTTAAGGTCCCAAAGGCAATCTGATCTTGGGTACAGAGAAATAGAAACAATTGCACAACCATGTTAATATCGAGTGCATCAGCTACATGTGTATCGTCTAAGACAATTAGATATTAGCATATAATAATAACCATAATATTCCATGCTTAATCCAAGAGGAGAGATTTGGAATTATAAGTAAACATTAAGGCAAACCAGATAGTGACTTATGGCTAGTATTGGATGTGACAGTCATGTCCCTGCTAATGTTACAAAAGAATTGAGGACTAAATTTACAGGCAACTATCAGAAGATTAACAAAGCTTCAAGATTATACTACTAAACACACAGGGCTTGGGAATGGAGGAATGCAAGAGGGAACTTTTGAAACCTTGAACTCTATGATACGAAAATGATGAAAGATAACCAGTACAAAAGATTTTATTAGGAAATAGAAGAATGTCAATAGAATTAGATAACAATAAAAGAAAATACTGCCAAGATAGAAAGAGAGAGTGAGAAAGTAATGAATTATATAAAGAATAAAAATAAGAGAAATAACTTAAAGGAAAATAAAAGGGATAAAAGGAAAAATAATGAAAAAACAGAAGAGAAGGAAGATAGAAGGACAAAGTAAAATTTTTAAGCCCGAGGAAACTGATGAAAAAGAAAGAAAAGTAGGGGAGAAAAAAGAAAGAAGAGACAAAGAAATTTCTCTGAGACTTCAAACCCATAGTTTTCTTCTAAGGTCTAGTTTCAAGACTGCGTCCACTTGAAGGTGTGTCACTGTTCTCACTTGTAAATAAAGAAGGCCTAGGTCCTGTTACACCCTAGATCCATGCTGGACACAGTCACCAGCAAGAAGGCAGTAGAGCTGGGGTAGGGTTGCCTGCTCTAGGATTTCAACTCCACAGGAATTCACATTGAGCTTGACCTCTGGTTTTGAAGGTCAAGTCTTGGACTTTTAGTTTAAATTACTCTGAGTGCCTCTCGCTAGCCTGACTGTAGCTCTCTGACCACAGATACCTCACGTGGCTGTCCCCCACAGTCACCAGGGGAGCATATGATTGTGATCCCTGAAATAAACCCAACCCACAGCTGCTCTGAGTCCTGGCTTCAGGCAGCCACTCCCTAGAATGGCATCTGACCACTTTCTTCAAGGGATGGCAGGTGCATGGACAGAAGTAACTCAGCAGGGATACAGCAGGCAGTATCTGCAGTGTGCTTCATGCTGTATTTCTCCCTGAAGGCCTCTCAGTCTCTCCCTTTTGCTGTCTCTTAGATTTTTTCATGCTTTCTCACAAACCACAAGTCTGGAGGCGGGAATAAAGTGATAACTCTTACATTTTCTGGGTTTTGTTATTTTTACTGTTTTTTGAGGTGCTGGAGTCTCCTCTGAGTGGTACATATTAGTCAGTACTGGTTAGAGAAACAGATTTAATGCAAGGTGTACAAATATATAACAGTTTCCAAGATTGGCTTACAACAGCTGCCCAGTATCTCATGTGGAAGAGTGCAAATGGTCTGTCTGCAGAGAGGAGCTGTGAAAGACCAAGTCAAAGGCCTGGAGCTCAGGGTGATGTGCTGGGTGAGTCTGTATCAGATAACTGAAGAGTGCCATGAAAGGCTGAAGCGTGTGTGCTGGGGCCGGAATATGATGCCAGTGAAGGGAAAAGTTCTTTCAAAGAAACGGAAACGACTTTTTAATTTCACTTTTATACTGTTCTGGTAACAATTCTTCCTCGCATAAGTCTTTCACACCCAGAACTATGTCAAGCCAATGTAGCTGGGTGTTTCTTACTCAACTGACTACACAATCATTTAACTATCATAATCCATTCCCTGTTGATTTGACAACCAGAAACATTTCTTTAAATCATAGTCTCCAGACAAAAAGACATGTTTATAATTAAGATTAACATGATGTAATAATTCTGAGTACAAATTAAACACTAATTTCCTTCCCAGAATAAAGGCAAGTTTTCTGCAGGTAACTGGTAACATTTCATAACTTGAACATCATTACATAGATTTACCAATACTTAAGAATGAATATTAAGTCTGCATTATTGTATTACATCAAAAGCATGTTAGAAGATAATATCTCCCATGGCTGTCTCCCACAGTCACCAGGGGAGCATATGATTTGGAGCCCTGAGATAAACTTAACCCACAGCTGCTCTGAGTCCTGGCCTAGAATAATTACAGTCCTTGTTTCTGTAGCTTACCCTGGGGACATAGCTGGAATTTATAAGTATGTTCTTCTGTTTTCCATTCTGTATGCTTTTGACCTTCAGCAGGCACCTCAACGGGTTTGGTTCCTTCCTAGTGAGGTGACTCCTCCCTTCATGAAAGTTCTGGACCATTTTTCATTCTGCCTAGACTGGGTTGTTGTACTTTCCCACACACTTTAATAACAAGGCATGGTAATACTAGTAGGCACCTTAAGGAATCTTTTGTGGAGGAGTAGTCTGATTTTACCTTGACATTATTCTAAGTTAGTTAACCCTACAAACACTGTAAATCCCTTATAAGCTTCTTTCCTCAGAAGCATGAGAAGAACAAAATGACCAGGCAAAGTCTAAGGATCCACCTCAACAGCATCAGCACCGTACTTCCTTATACAATCTTCTCCTTTCTGGAACTAAAACTTCTAAACCACCAGGGCATAAGATCATGGGAACAGGAAGTAAAATTCCTGCTAGTGGATCACCAGGATTAATGGCGAGTGCTACCATTCTCCCTTCCCCTCCTTGATTCTGGACTTTTGGATCCTGGCTCTGGAAGACACAGTAACATATAGTGGATGGTGATTCAAAGTAAATACAGCCAGCGTCACATAACTGGTGCTGTAATTGTGTCTTCAAAAAACCATTCCACCTTTTGACTAAATCTGACCTCATGTGCATGGTGAGGAACATGTTAAGTCCACTGAGTTCCACAAGCGTGAGTCCTTTGTTTGAATTCTTTGGTCAAATAATGTGTTCCTTGGTCAGAGGCAAAGCTGTGTGGAATTCCATCATGGTGGGTGAGGCACTCTGTGAGTATGTGGATGGTAGTTTCAGCAGAAGCATTACAGGAAGAGAAGGAAAATCCACATCCAAAAAAAGCATCTACACCGTGAGGACAAAGTGTAGTCTCCTCATGGTGGAAGTGGTCCAGTGTAATCAGTGTGTCACCAGCTTCAGATTGATCTCCCCAGGGAATGGTGCCATGTGACGGGCTCAGGGTCAGTGTCTGTTGCTGGCTTATTGGACTTTCAGGGGTGGCTACAGGCAGACCATTCTTGGTGAGTGACAGTCCATGTTGCTGACCCTCCCTGCCACCCAGCCACTCTGTCCATGACCCCATTGGGCAGGGACAGGAGTAGCTGAAGAAAGAGGGCTGCTAAAGTCCTTTTTCCTGAGATCACTTTGCGGTTAGCATGTACATGGAATGCAAACATTTTTACATTTTTTACCCATTATGGAGAGGCTGTCCACTCACCTCTTCCCCAAATGTATTTGTCACCAATTTTCCAGTCACGTGCCTTTCAAGTTCCTGATTCTATTGGCTACAGAATGAATTAGCATGTAGCCACATGTATGGCTAATTCTCCTTTCAGGCTCTACTTGAGAAACAATATCTCCTACATTTACCCTCAGAGTAAAAACATTTATTTTGTGAAAGACAGTGGGGGCAGAAACCTCTTAAAAAAAAAAAAAAAAAAAAAAAAAAAAAACCTAAAAATCCCATGAAAAATTTAAGTTATTTTAGTTAAATTTTCCTGGATGTCCCTTAGCTCTGCTCAGGCTTTCAGGTATGTTTCTAAACTACCCACATTTCATTAGAAGAAACAAGGAAACAACTAGAAACAAATATGGTTGCAGTTGACCCAAAACTGCACCCAGCCACATGACAAGGTAACATGGGATCCTGAGAAGGATCTGATCATCTAAGGAAAAGAGTGCAGATGAACTCGGAGCGCAAAAAGAGTCACCTTGGGGAGGGGAGGCAGCTCTCAGACAGGAGATCAAATTATCAGCAGAAGTTTTACCCACAAGAGTCAGAAAATTGATTATGGTATCAAGGAGAACAGAAACGTGAGGATAAAAGAGCATAATAATAGACTGGCTGTTTAACTCATACACAGAGTGATTGCAAACAGGAAAAAAGAACAAAATGGGAGATAAACTTGAGGTGGACTAGTTTTGGACTTTTGGCTGAAAGAAAACACAAACAAAACAAATAACAATAAGCAAGAAATCCCCACAGATTCATGTACTCCTGCTCTTCTGTCCTGCATAGGAGAGAGAGACAAGAGGAGGAGGAAGAGGAGGAGGAGGAGGAAGCAGAATTGTGTCGCCTTTTAAAGCAATATAGCTAATGATGATTTAATATCATCTTGTTTTAAAGTCCCACCAAGCTTTTGTTCTTCTGTCTCTATCACTTTTATCATGTTGTATCTTATTAGACTTTATTATATGTTATAGTATAAACAAAATTTTTATAGACAAAGAGATAATATAGTAACCCTTGTTCGTTTTCTGTTAGCTGGTTCTAAATACCTTGCCATCTCTTGAATGGTTTTACACTGTCTTGGTACATTTGATGCTATAGTATACGAAGTTATACTCAAATATTTCAGGAAAGAGACACTATGGTAACTCCTGTTATGTTGGGTTATCTTGTGAAACACTATGTTGCTTAAATTGTTCTATTCTGACCTGTGTTGTTAGGTTCTTATGTCTTCTTTTATGTTAATTTCCTTCTCTTTTTATTTTTTAATGAAAATTTAAAAAAAATTTGTTTTGTTTCATTTTGTTTTGTTACCGGGATCTAACTCAGAACTCGCCCTTGCCAGGTAAGTGATTATGCCGCTGAGCTAAACCCCGGGTCTTTGTGACATTTTAGAAAAAGGAAAAGAAAACCTGTGGCATTTTAGAGAGAGACAATAACAAATATACCCAGAGGGCCTTACCTGCTCTCTTCTGACTGACTCACCAAATTATGTTACCAGATCTGTGGGTGCTAGAGTCCCCTTTAAAGGCAGCTTCTAGGTTTCTTCTGTTCTGAGCAAAGAATTATCAAGACAAGTGCTAGCCGTGCAGAGTTTTATTAAGAGTATGAAAAGAAACAGGCTTTGCAGAGTGAGTTTGAAACAAGGAACAGCAGGAAAAGAGGCAGACCCTGCTGAGTGAGGGTGGGCACCTTGATGGAGGACACAGTGACAAAAGCTCAGTGAGACGGTGGTTTGCGCCACTCGGCCCTCAGGCTGACCACAGGTCCCCGTCACTGTGAAACCTGCTCCCTCCTCCAGTTCTCCTGTCCACGTGCAGGGCTATGGCAGCTGCCGCACATGCATCTTGGGATTTTGTTCCTAACAGGGCCACCGACTTCCCAGGCGGCTTTGCCAGGCCCTGATCTACTGTCTCCAACTTTCTTCCGTTTCTCTGTAGACTTCTGTTGTCCCATCAGACCCTGCTGAGATCCGGAGACCCGCCTCTCTTCTCCTGTTCTTCCCTAAGATGTTATTTCTCAGAGTCTGAACTGCAAATCTTTCAGTGACTGTTCTGTTACTGTTTACCCGCTCTGCTATTTCCCTAGAAGTCTTTCACCTTATCAGACTTGCATTCCATGTTTGTTGATAATTATATATGTATTTTTCTAGAAATATTTTCTACTCTCAAATGCTTCTTTTTTTAT
This sequence comes from Cavia porcellus, assembly GCF_034190915.1. NCBI lineage: Eukaryota > Metazoa > Chordata > Mammalia > Rodentia > Caviidae > Cavia > Cavia porcellus. The sequence continues at coordinate 59,732,802 of NW_026947505.1, forward strand.
TATGACTGTCTCTAGAGAAGTTAATTCCAATTTAATATATAAAATGTTTTGCTTCTATTGGGATGCATTATCTTTTTTCAGTTTGATTCTACATTATACATTTTCCCCAAATGCCTGCTAGTTCTTGTGCCTGTGGCAAGTTGGTACTAGAGTTATATGATTGATAGCTAGTGTGTGAGTGGCATTGTATTTCCACAAGACTTTGTTCAGTACAGGGAAGTTTGTAGGTTGAAATCTCCATATTCAGTCCTCTTCCTGCTGGCAAGACTGGCTTTCAGGCACAGCACTAGTCGAGATTCTGTGTACAGATTTGACTCAGTCCTCCTTGTTTGGCTGTAGCACAATAACGCATAATGAATGCTTTATTTAAAAAAAAATAAGACATTTACTTTGTAGTTTTGGAGGCTCGCAGGTCTAATAAAAAGCTGCTGGAAGGCTGCCAGCGGCTGCTGAGGGGCTCACAGTGCTGAACCCCATTTAGAAGGATGGGAGGGCACAGTGAGAGACAGCAGAGGAGGGGGGTGCTCTGTTACATGAGGGAACTGGTCCTGTCAAAGTGAAGCCTCTCCCACGATAAAGATGTTTACTCAGTGCCAGAGTCCTCATTAAATATTTACTTCTTAAAGTTCCCCTGCTTGACATTGCTGACTTGGAGGCGTAGGTTTTAATGTATTACCTCTTGGGGGACACATTCAAGCCATAACAATGCTCGTGCAGAAATAAGAAGACCCTCACTTTAGAAACCCAAAGCCCAGTGGGGTGTTCCCTGTCCTCTCTGACCAGTGCATATTTTACAGTGGAGAGTGAATACGTTTTCCTTTGGGTCTTCCTATGGACACGTAAGGCAGAGAGAAAATCATAGCAGCTTGCCATGTTGTAACATGTAGAGTCAGATATAGCCAGGGTAGATTTTTACCACTTTTGTAAATATGTTTAATTAGCATACCCTGATTATCGTCTCACAGACTACTGATATTCTACGTACCTACTAAAGCACACTCATGTCCACCCGTGTCCTCACTGAAATTTGTCTGACTCTTGATATCACAATAAATATTGTTAAATATTCAATATTGAGCTGAAGAATCTAAATAAGCCTTCTATATGTTGGTATCCATTAGGCTAAAGGATTTTAAGGTTCAGATGTTTGTTAGAGAACAAAGTGGTAATATTAGGTATAAAATTCATTTAAAACTGTAAGCTTCACTTAGCTTCCCTTAATCCTCATTTTATCTTTCCAAAGTTCTCATTTCTTTTGTTTCTCATTATGATCAAATTTGGAAAAAAAGATAGCTGTTCTCCTGACTGACTTTGTCTCTTTCTTTCGGTTTTTGAAGATTTTGACTTCTTTCTTTGTATCAGTCTTGTTTTATTCATTTTTTATTAGTGCTCCCACCATTCTACCAAAACCACCCTTTATAAAGACACGACGCCTACTGTAAGGCCGAAGTCAGTGGGTATCCTTGGCGTTCATACTGTTTGACGTATCAACATTTGTTACAGGTTATAACTCAAGTCTGATAAAAGTATCCTCACATTTTTGCTTTTCCCCAAGTTACTACCTAATTCAAAAAATCACTCTGGTTTCTTGTTACAAGAATTCTGAACTTTTTTTTTTTTTTTTTTTTTTTTTGATATCTGACTACTGACATCTTTTCTTACTTTTCATCTTTTCCTTCTATTCAGCATGTGAAAAAACCTGGTAAGGCTGAGCGTTCTCTCTTTGGTAGTGTTGGGAAAGTCAAATCATGCAAATCTTTAGTGAAGCCACAGTCTGTCCTTCTATCAAAGCACGATAAACACATGTACTCCCACCCAAATAAAGGAAGGTGAGGCCTCTTTTTTCCCCTCGCAGAGCATTTTAGATCAGCCTGGATAGACTGCTCTGCTGTCCTGCAAAGCCTCATATCTTACATAAAGTTCATAAATAAACATTTACACATCTTCTTGGTGTGTGTGTGTGTGATGATCCATCACAACATCTGATCTTAATTTCTAAACTTTGTTGCCTTAATACCTCTTAAGAAACCTCAGTGAAAGAACCCTTTCTTTATTTTAATCTATCCTCCTTGCTAAAGTGATTTTATTAATTCCTATGTCTTTTATATATCATCTAAATAGTAGCAACTCCAAAATATACTATTTGTAGAGTCTCTCTTGAGTGTTCAGCCTCTATACCAATACTATTCTTAAGGTCACTATTCAAATGTCTTGTAGACATCTTCCAGGTACTCTTCTACACTGACGTCTGAATCTCCCTGGAACAGATTCCTTTTGGGTACTAATTGTTTGCTTCACCCCATTGGAGGCTTTATTTATGTCTTTCCTTCAGCTGTAACTGAAGGAGAGATGTAACTTCACATCTAGCATGTAATCAAACCTGCTTCATGCTTTAAATTCACACAGTTCTTTGACACATAACTCTACTGCGACCTGTAAGACTGTCCTCCAAGTGAACATTATTTTCCAGCCAGGATTCGTGAAGAACGTATAAATTGGTATTTCTTCTTCCACTCTTACCCTGCACTGCCTAGGTCTCCTAAACCCAGAAGTAAAATGAACTTATTAAACTTAAACCAGAACATGTCACTCAAACCATCTAGTGGCTTCCTGGTTCACTATAATAAAAAGTCTTCTAAATTTTATATGTAAACATGACACGTAGGTAACAGCATAGCCGTGCAATGACGGCTCTCTGGCTTCACCTCTCACTTTCCCCCAACTCCGTGGACTTCAGTTGAACCAGCCACCTCTTCTTCTTCAGCAGACATGAGAGTTCTCCCACCACAAGGCGCTGTGTGGGCTGTTTCTATTTCCTGGGGGGGAAAATCCCTCTGTATATTTTAATTGCAAATTCTTCTCGATTTTTAGGTCATTGTTCAACTCTCAATATCTTTACAGAGTCATTTCCTTCAGAGCATTATTTTTCTTCTTTATTTTTCTAATTTCATGGATTTTACATCCATATACTGCTTTATGCTTTATAAAAATGTTAGTGAATAGTTTAATACTGGATTGTAAGCCTAATGATGACATATTTTTTACAGTTTATATTCCTATTTCTATTATGACATTTAAAACATGTATTCAGAAATTGTGTGTTGTGATCTTAATTGAATAATGATTATTATGCACATATGATGTAGGATAAATTGCTATATCTACTACAAAATTCTTTCCTGTTTATTTTACAATTAGTATAATGTATTTTCATGACTAATTACTTCTTTGTTCATGTGATAGAGACAACAATAAAAGGTAAATGTATCCACATACATTTTAAAATGTCGTTATAGTAAAGACGAATTGTCATTAATCACTCTGAAAATAATCCCCTCACTTTGAGCACACTTACTGGATCATTGTTACCACTTTCCAAGATGGTCCTGGAAGTTCTCTTTAAGGGTGTGTTTTGTAACTCCTCCAGGGTTCTAAATTGATTCAAAATATGTGTAGCTATTTCTATCAAAACTATTACAGTGTGTCCTCTCCACCTCATTCACCAGGTTTCACACTATGCAACTTCTGGATCTTTCCCAAAGTCAAAATGATGATGAAAGATATATATTTTACATTTTATTCAGGGCTTTTGACTATTTTCAGCATAATAGCACAACTGATAACATTCAAGACAGAAGACTCCTAGAACTGCTTCCAAAAGTGGCAAGAATGATGAAATAAAAGTGATGGAATACTGGAAAATATTTGGAGAAAGATTAAAGTCTCTCACTGTGATACATTTAAAAACATATTCACTCATCACAGTTTTATCAAAATTCATACATAAAATCCTGTTACCATGCTTGTTGATAATAATAGTCTACAATACTTATCAAATCAATGGTGGGATACATAGATTATCATGCTTCTGGACTGACTGTATACTTAAAATAGTTGTAGTGTCTGTGTGTCTTCATTAAGATTTCTCCACCACTTAAATAGTTTTTCTTAAGAACAAAGATTGTTCAATGAGAAATTCAGGTATTTATTAGAATGCTAACCCTGGACAGCCCCTTCTTTCTCTTGGCAGCTGAAAAATGGACTAATGGGTTGACTTATGAGAGTGAAAAAGGATATTCCACTGCACAGGCTCTAGGTTATGTGAAAAAATAGGACAATTAGAAGAGCAAATATGTGCATTTGATGTTCAATAATCAACACAGAGGGTAAACCACAGAAAAGCAGCAGACTGCAAAGAAAGAATACATAGAAATAGCAAGTTTCTCCAAACTCAGGTTAACAAAAACAAAGCCACATCATGAATGGGTCAAGAAGAAATTATGGATTTATAAAATTGTCTGGGAAATTTCTTGCTACCTGTGGTAGACACTGTATGTGTGCTTAGGGCTGGACAAGTAGTCTTACCTTAAATATATGAAAAGCAAAAAGAAAATAATACATGTATATGGATATGCACAATATATATACAAAAACATTTAAAAATGATTGTGCAGAATGGGAAGTGGTGAAAGTTGCAATATGAAACCTGAGTGTATGTAGAATAAATACTTAAACATTGTAGTAAAAGATGACCAGATGATTTTAAAACAATATAATTATGCAGTATAGGCAGATTGCATATAATAATGTAATTCTTTGTTTTTAAATGAATTACATGTCATAAAGAAATATTATCTCTAGAAACTTGTTTATCAAATGTATAAAAATAACTAATTATTAAAAAGAGACTTTGTTTCTCATCGAATATTAAAGGAATTCAGTCTGGATGCTCCAATCAGATTCCATAATATTCATATTTTGTATTGAATCTGTAAAGTATTCAAAAGAAATGATTTACTTCAGTTTAGAAAATTCAAGTTTGATTCTAATGGATAACGCAGTTTTAAAAAGAAATCTATTGTAAAGAGACATTTAATTTACATTTTAATACATTGGGCTGCTTCTATTCAAGGTGAACAAATTTTTTCTCTGAGACAATCTGGTTAAGTATTTTAATAGCTGGACTGTTAAGTACATCACTTAATATTGTTCACTAACATTATTGATTCCTGAAAGACTTGCTAGTAAAGCCTCATTCCTGTGCTGCTACGATTAGGTTTATCCTGCGTTAATGCTTTAGTTTGATCATTTAAATGTCTCCCAAGTTCAAGTTTTGCATTTTAGTTATTCTTAGACCTGTGACAATGCAACTAAATCTTTAAGACTTTCTCATTGGAATGATTTAGCCTTGATTTTAATAAGCTTGGGAAATTGGAAGCTTTAAATAACACAGGCAAAGCAGTAGTTTTCAAGATTTTTGTACATAACCACACATGATTATAAATATTATGAACAATGGGGTATGATTGTTCATGGCAGAAGAAAGTTCTCTTTTATAAATTACAATGTGTCTATTCATTCCAAGTGAGAAACTACACAATAGTTTTGAATGTTTTTTAAAATAGCCAGCAGTGAAAAAATGTATGAAATGAGTCAATGAAATTAAAAGGTGACTAAAATTTCTTATTTTATTATTATCTCTGTTTATCCTTGAAAAGAAAAGGTTACAAATCACAGAACAAAAGTATTGTTAAAGATGTGTACAATTGCTAGGAGCTAGATAATGTGTTTCACAGAACTTTTTATTTCTATGGTTCTACAGCTCGATTTCTATAAGCATTAGAAATTGCACAGAGATTCTTTTTATGTTTCTGATTTTTTTAAAGTTTTAATACTTCATAAAGTAGTCATGTTAATCAATAAAAACTTATTTGCAAAACACTCTTTGCTTGTTTGATGGAGATAAACTGCTGTTAGTCATTTTGTTACTTTGACATTCTTTTGATATTTCTAAATTTCATCATTTCTTGTGAATTTTCCTGAAATTTTGTAGGAATATTTTGTATTCTTAAGAAATGTTTCTTGTAATAGGAGGCTATAGGAAATATTCCATACACATCCCATTTCTACGTATTTATCTTTAGAAATCTATCAAGATGAAATATTTGAACACTTGGACTGTGTCAAGCAATTGTGTAGCTAAAGTTTTAAATTTAATACAAGTGGAAAAAAGGTAAGTTGCTGCCATCAGAAGCGTACATTCAAATTTTAACAAAGTACACAACTATATAAATGATAAATTTCTACATACCAACAAGTATTATAAAAGAAACATGATACTAGTTGATGGTAATGACCATTTTTGTGCTGACCACAAAGGTCTTCTACCTTGAGCAACAAAGTTGCCTCGAGACGACTAGAAAAGTACCCTGCAATAGAGCTCCTCTCCTGTTCCACAGTGCATTCTGTCCTCCAGTTCTACAGTAGGGAGTCTATTGATGCCAAGGTCAACCATCCTGCCCATACCTCTTTCCCCTGGAAAGTCAGGATAAAGGTCTTGATTTTCAAATTTTGGAATTCTCTTTCCTCGTCTTAAGTTTAATTTGCTGTTCATGTAGATAAACAAAGCCAACAAACAATAATAAGAATCCATTAACATATTCACTACTTTGGAACATCACTGTCTGGTTTCAGGCTCCACCAGGGCAATAACTGGGGTCGTGCTGAGACAACTTCTTACAGAGCCATTTTAGAACATTTGTGTCCATTAGACAGGAGTAATAATCTAATTTCCATACATTAAATGTTCTGAAAACTAAATGAATGAAATCATTATACGTATTAAAATAGTTTGACATTTTTCTTATATTTCCCAGAGACACATTTTTATTAAAACACTGATTATAAAAGGAGGTTGTATTTGTTAGATTTTGAAATATACAAAAGTCCAGAAAAGCACATCATGGATCCTACCATCCAAAGAAAATGACTGTTAATATTTTAAGTACTTTTGTGCATACATGTATTTGATAAATATTATGTGTTTGATAAATGTTATATGTGTTGATAAATACTATATGTATTTGCATAATTTTAGAAGTTGATATTTCCCAGTAATTTAAAGCATTTTTATATCTTGAATATCTTTGAAAAACTTTGATTTTAAGCACTGTGTTTCACTCTAAGCATTAGATTTAGGACCTGCTTTGGTTCATGTTTGCTACATATATAATTTTTTGTGCTTCTTTGTCTTCTGTTGAATTTTTGCTTATTAAACAAAGACTATAGCTTTGTATTGTCATGGATAATAATACTAAGTAAAAATCTACAATTATCCTAGATATGTACATGAAATTTTGTTAATACATTCAAGCAACTAAATTAATTTTTGCAGGTCTTTTTGTTGGTTTTGGTGTTTTGTGAGACGGGGGTCTTGCTACATTGCCGAGGCTGTTCTTGAACTCATAGGTCCAAGCCATCCTCTCATCTCAGCTTCCAAGCATCTAGCCCCATAAGTTTATACTACCATGCCCAATATTTAACACATGGAATGTTACTAATGTGTTTAGCATGTAAAATCTCATGATAAAATTTGGACTTTAATTATTCCCTGTTATTTGGTATGTATCACTGAATATTTGTAGTTTTAAGAAAAAAATATGTAAATGGAATATTTTCCTACAACTTGCGTCTTGATAAGATTTTTCAAACTTATTCATTCTTCATCTCTTTTTGCCTTTCTACACATAAGGAAACACATGCATCACTTCTGTACATTTTGTTTCAAAATCCTCAGTACCTATTGCCAGTCTTATTGTCAGAGAGTTTGAAGTTGCTTAGAGCCTTCCTCTTTTTTGAAGTATTCATATTTTATTAGATGAATATTGGTACTGCTTTTAAGATTTTAGGTGTGTAATAGTTTTACAAAGCTACGTATAAGTTCTGATATTTAGCAACTACTATGGTCTAGTCCTTTCTGAATCTTTCCGACATATATATTTAAGTCTTCAACATAGAATGATTTTGAAATTTATTAATGTCTTATTGTATAAACAACTTCAACAAATTATTTCATTTTGCTTTCTTGATACTCATATTTGAGATGAATGAGAATTCTTTTTGTATCACGCAGATGCAAATAGAGAAGCAAAATTACATATATATATATATATATATATATATATATATATAATACCAAACATGCACTTACACCCCTGAGCTATATCCCCAGCTGTGTATTTTCTGCAGCTTATGTATTTGGTTCATATTTACAATAGCTTGAGGAGAAAAGTAAAGCAGCAAATCTCAAATTAAACTAAGCAGGAAAGTGGCACTTTGTTATTCCTGCCATCCACCCAAACCGTGTTCGGGATGACTGATTAGCTTTGACAGGTAAAGATTCACTTGAGGAACATAACATCAACCCTCAGACACGCCGTCAGCAGTCTCCTTCCTTTCTCCTCCCCGGCTCTCTTTCGGGACTTGCTCCCTTTCTTTCTTTCTTTCTTTCTTTCTTTCTTTCTTTCTTTCTTTCTTTCTTTCTTTTAAATTTTATTTAAAAGGAAAAAGAGAAAAACACAAAACAAAACAAAGTGGTGTAAGAGTACACGTAATACAGAGCTACAAAAAAAAAAAACAGTAAGAAATCACCTGTTAATAGATTACATATTATCATCTTAGAAATAGTTACTCACATCACAGTATCAAAGAATACAAAGTGGACATTCAAACAGTGAGACTGCAAACAGCTGTGTTCAATGATCCAAAAACATTAACATAGTCAGCTATTTAACACCCCTAAACACACTTGCTGTTATATCCGTTAGAGCTCTTTTTCCCCCCCTCTCTTTTTTACAACAAAATTTACACATTTTGGATTTTATTACTCCTTCGTTATTATTACTTTTTTGGGGGGGAGAGAATAAAGTCAAATATGGCAAAACAAAGCAGTCAGTCAAAACCAAGGATAGACATAGCACATGATGTAAAACAGAGTACAAGGTTATCAACAATGGTTATCAACGATGTCTCTTGTTTCCTTAAAAAGAATTGTCTATCTCATTAGATATTATAAAGTTGGACAAAACAGTAGAGAACAAGACCAATAAAACTTAGGCATTGTAAACATTACAGGACTTCCAAAGGAGACAATAGTCAAACCAGAATGGGCATCTTAGTGAATCTTATTGCCTTCAAAGTATTTGCCTATACCCTCAAACTTGATACTATCATACAGAATGGAACAGAGTTTGATCAGTCAAAATAAGATCGTGGGAGTATTACAGGACTTCAAAACAAGTTAACAGGAAATCAAAAAAAGTTACTATGATATATCCTGCTAATTTTTTAAATTTTCCCCTTAATTAAAACAAACATAAGAAATAACTAAATAATTTTTTTAAAGAATAAGAGAGAGATTGAGATAAAACAGGACATAACAATATAACAATACAGGTCATCAACATACCTTATAGATCTAGAGAAATCACTCCTAAATTTCATCTGGAACCAGAAGAGACCTAGAATCGCACAGGCAATTCTAAGCAGCAAAGACAAAGCAGGAGGCATCACAATCCCTGACTTGAAGTTATACTACAAAGCAACAGTAGTAAAATCAACATGGTATTGGAATCAAAACAGAGCCGAAGATCAATGGAATCGATTAGAAGATACAACCACAACTACAAACACAGTCAGCCACCTTTATCTTTGATAAAGGAGCCAAGCAGGTTCATTGGAAGAATGACAGTCTCTTTAATAAATGGTGCTGGAAAAACTGGCTCTCCATTTGCCGAAAACTAAAGCTAGACCCATGTCTATCACCATGTACTAAATTAAAATCTAAATGGGTCAAAGATCTGAATATTAAAACAGAAACACTAAATCTTTTGGAAGACAAATTGGGTAGAAACCTTGGAGACATAGGAGTAGGTAGAGAATTCATGAATAGGACTCAACCACACAGGAAATACTTCCCAGAATCAATAACTGGGACCACTTCTTATTAAAAAGTTTCTGCATGTCAAAAGAAATCTCCAGCATAGTGAAAAGAAAACCCACAAACTGGGAAAAGATTTTAGTGAACTCTCTCTCAGACAAGGGACTCTTGTCTAAAACATATAAAGAATTAAAAAAACTCAGACCTGCAAAATTCAAAGATCCAATCCAAAAATGGGCATCTGAGATGAAAACGCAATTCTCAGATGAAGAAATGCAAATGGCAAATAAATACATGAAAAAAAATGTTCATCATCATTGGTCATTAGAGAAATGCAAATTAAAACCACCCTGAGATACCATCTCACTCCTGAAAGAATGGCCAGGATCAAGAAAACCAACAACAACAAATGCTGGAGAGGTTGTGGGGAAAAAGGAACTCTCCTGCACTGCTGGTGGGAGTGTAGACTGGTACAGCCTTTGTGGAGGTCTCTCTGGAGATTTCTCAAAAAGTTGGGATTGGAAATCCCATTTATTCCAGCTATTCCGCTTCTAGGCATATTCCCAGAAGAACTGAAAGCATCATACCACAGTGATATATGTGCACCTATGTTTATAGCAGCACAATTTGTAATCACCAGATCTTGGAAACAACCCAAGTGTCCATCAACTGAGGAATGGATAAAAAAGTTGTGGAATTTCTATACAATGGAGTATATTTAGCTATAAAGAAGGATCACATTGAGATATTTATCAATAAATGGGCGCAGCTTGAGACCATACTCATAAGTGAAATAAATCAATCTCGCATGTGTGAATACCGAATAGTTTCCCTAATATAAGTAATGATTCAAATATATAAAAGTATGTGGTAATCATGATTCCCCATTATGTGGCCTTGAAGCCTTATACAGTTTTCACTTATTAATTGGAAAGGCTTTATTCTGGGCTTCGTGATATGGAAATATTTGAAGCTATAGTATATGAAGTTTTATCCAAATATTTCAAGGAAAAAGACAGACACTATGGTAACTACTATTAAGTCGGGTTATTTGGTGGTGAAGCACGAGGTTGCTGAAACAGTCATGCTTTGACCTGACTTGCTCCTTTTCCTCGCTTACCAGGCCGTCAAGCTTCCTCTCCTCACACCTCTGGACGAGCTCCACCAGTTCATTACTTTATTCCTCAAGCGTCTCCTCCTTCTCACAGAAGAGCCATCAGACAGTGTCCTGTGTTATCTGAGTCTTCCACTGTCGGTAATTTATCTAGCAGAAAGAAATTCCTTGAAGCTCTTCCTCACATTTCAGAACTCGGCATAGATGCGTGCATGGGCACATCCAACAATGAATCAGGAGTCAAGGAAGGACTGTTCTTTATTACCACTTCGCTAAGAAGATGTCTCAAAAAAATAAAGACCCTTAAACTACTTCTCCCTAAACATATTTGTGATGTCTCTGACTATGCATAAGTATTCTCCTTAAAATATTCAGACTATCTCCTTTCAAGAAAATTATGAAAGTGTTATTACATACCTGGCTGTTACTTACTGCATCCTTCCCTGTGGGTGTGTGAGGTGGATGCACACAGCACAGTGATGAACACACTGTGTTCCCACAGCACCAGCCCTGAAGGGAGATGCCCGACCTGCACAGACAATGACACTCAAGCCTGAAAACCTGTCCCCTGCAATAAGAACCTAACTGTGCAGAAGGATAGAGCATTTCTAGACTGCCTCAGACAGAGTAGACGATGGAGCTTTATCCAGTTTGAAGGAAGACTAACTGAGCAGCAATTCGATTAAAGGACTTAAATCCAGGATTATAAAGGGTGATTTAGCATCTCTCCACATAGAGTGTTCTTATTAGTATTGTTTTACCGTAATTTCCACTAAAACTTTTGCAGATGTGCAACCAAAACTTTAGTGTTATTATTTGTAGAATGACTTGTACCTTTGAATATATAGAAGTCGCTCGAATATTTCTTCTACAGTGTTTATAATGAATTCACAATTTCAGTAGGTTGAAGTTTTTACAGATACTCTCTCATTTTTTATTAAAAATGTTCTCCAACTATTTTTAAGAATGAAAATTCTTAAAAATGTTCTTGCTTGCTCAAACAAGACATAATAAGCTGCACCAGTAAATGTCTATTAGCAGAGTTTCACCTACATTTTTACTTTCTGCAAAATTGAATGCAACATAATTTAAGAACCTGGATAACATTAATTTAACACAAATATTTTTATATTTGTACTGATAGTTGGCTTTCCACAGCATTACACTGGCATATTGAAAGAAAAAGCATTTTATTACATGAATGTCCAATGATGTGTGAATATATTGGACATTTATCAGCAACTAACCCTAGTTTCATAATTAGTTATTTTTTTGGTATCAAAATACTTTTTCTCTTTGTTTAGAATAACAAAAGGTAAAGAAAGACATTTTACTCAAATAGCTTGTATGAGGTACTCTTTTTATCTCTTTATACATAATTAGGAAATTATAATATATTTCAAAGATGTAAGCAAAAATTGGAATAACAATTTTTTTTCAGAAAATAGAATAGTTTGAAAATGTCACTAAGAAAAATATAGCCTTATTAGGCATATCTAAAAATGATATAACATCAGAATATAATATTTACTCTTAATTGAAATACCGTGAGATTCTTATTTTCTCTTTACCACATACCAGGTTTTATGCATGTTTATGATAATTTTAATTTAAAATAAATACATTTGCTTAAAACAGTTATGTTATTTCATTATTTCACGCTTAAATGTTATTGAATCTTAAGTTAATATAACATCAAAAGCATTGTATTAAAAACTGGATAGATCCATGACTAAATCTGAATGTTCACAGTGACAAATTATACAATGATGAATAAATTGGTTAAATTCACATGAGTTCAGTCTTCTAAGGAGTAAATGAAATTAAAAGAAAAACTAAGTTCTAGAGTCATAAAATTAAGTGAAATAATTTAAATGAGCTTTCTAGAATATAGCAGAAGTTTAAGTACGGTTACATTTACCCTCATGCTTATGACATATTTAACTAGTTTTACAATAGCAGACTATGTGTGTTTGTGTTTTATGGGGAAGGAATTTGCATATTTATTTAGAAGATTACTGAATTCTAGTTGGCTGAATAAATGTATATACTTTCTGAACTATTCTCAAGATTCCATTGAAATAACAGAATGAAAACAAAAGGATAAATTCATTGTGCACTGAAACACAAAATACAGTTTACCTGAAAGTTTAAATCAGTCTGTATGGTAGAAACAAAAACATTTAGATTAAGATTATTTAAGCATCAAAGAAAATGTGAGACTTTTATTGCTATCTATAACTTGATGTTTATTTATAAATCATATTCCACCAGTTTATAATCATGTTATATTATATGTGTTAAATTTAACTTTCTGAATTAGATTAAAAATGCATTTTCATTTTATAGGAGAAAATAAATATTAAAACATTACAGAATAATGTCATACAGCTAACATACAAAGAGTATGACTTGAAATTAAGGCTATGTATATAATGTGTATACATAATGTATATATATGTATAAAACATTTATATATGGATATATATATATATATATATATATATATATAATTCATATCCTCAAACAATATTCCTGTTTCTTTATTATCCTGATATTTAGTTATTATCAATATTGGATTTTTATATAATTTTGATATCATTAATTAGTTCTCCTGAGAGTGAAGTAGAATGTTATATTCCTTTTATTATTCAAACACTATTGTTTGTTTCATTTTCAAATTTATATCTTCAAACTTCTATATCATTTTTGAAATGTGTCTGTACATGACATATTATTGATTCCTACATTTTATAAAGAGATCTCAGTTTTGAGAGCCTTACTGTCCCCTGCTTTAAGCTGGCCTGCTTTCCGAATCCACTGAAAGTCTTCCAGGTTTCTCTTTATACATTGAACTCAGAGTTTGAAGGCTATTAGGCTTTCACTCCTGGGACACGTTCATGTCATTTGGCACATTTGAAGAATCGCTATAATGGGGTACATTGGAGAAAAATGTTACCAATGCCTACGTTTTCAATTATGTTAATTATTTCTCTATTCTTTGATCAGTTGACTTATGGTGAATTCTAAGTGGAACCATTATTTTTCCTTAAAATATTGAAGTCATTATTTCATTATTCTAGTCTTCTGGGATGCTTATAAATGTTCAATGCATTCTATTCTGATTGGATATACCTCATATATTAACTACTTCTCCTTGACAATTTTAGTGTCCTTTTTTTCTAGTGTTAAAGATTCTGTGGTGACCATTAGGTCTGGAGTTCTGTGGTTTTTTTTTTTTTTTTTTTTTTTTTTGTTTGTTTGTTTGTTTTTAATTGACAACCATGCTCACTAGAATCTCTGATGTTCTCTCTATGAGATGGTCTTATGTTAATTTGATTGTTTTCTCTCTTGCTTTTTTCCACTTCCTATTCCATCCCTCACTTTTGTTGAAACTTCTATTCATAGGAAATTGTCCTTTTTGAGTTGATACTCTAATATCTCTCTCTCTCTCTCTCTCTCTCTCTCTCTCTCTCTCTCTCTCTCTCTCTCTCTCTCTTTCCCCCTCCCTCCCTTTCCTCTTCCCTTTCATCCTCTGTCGTTCTCCCTCATCCTTTTCTTTTCTCATTCCTTTTCCCTTTTCTCTATTTTTCTCTTGTTTATACTATTAGAATTCTCGAAATGTATCTATAAATACCTTTAAAATGGAAGAGTTATATGCTTTGTTATTTAATTAAAATATTGTTTTGTTTTATGTGCAGAGTACTTTTTTGACATTTTGTTACTTCTCTCTCTTAGTCTCTTAGTGTATTTTTCCTTTTGTTTTGGGAACATGAAATAAGCGCTTTTGATTCTTCAGTAAATTGACTGTAATGGTATGAACGGTTATGAACCTCAGATTCATTTCTCAAAACCTAATCCCTCCTGAAATTAGGAGAAAGAGCCTTTGGAAGGAGAATTGTTCATAAGGAGTTGTCATGAGTTGTTTAGTGACCTTAGAAGTGGACCCCAGAAAGTTGTTTTGCATCTTTCAATGTGTAATATTACAGTCAACACCTACTATGTAATATTACAGCAGACAGCTACCATTTAGGAAATGAAAAGTTGACCGGAACCAGAGTCCAAATTTGCCAACATCTTGACATTGAATTTCTCACCCTTTATAACTGTAACAAATAATTATTTACTTTTTGCACCCCATGCTGATCATGGTATTTTGTAATTGCAGATTTAATGGATTAGGACCCTGAAATTAACTTAATGTCCTTGTTCACATCATTAAGCAGAATTTGTAGTTAGCATTCTTTCTCTGACTTTTGAATTGAGACAAACATTTGTGAAACTGTCAATTTTTCTAATAGTATCCTGAGCATCTGTTATTATACATTCTTCTAAATCATAAAAAGAACAGTTTATATAATGTACTATATATAATTTATATAATATTATATAAAATATATTATAAAGTATTGTAATATTTAAATCATATATTTGTGCTTTATATCCTATATAGTACATATGATGTAGTTCATATCATATAGATGAGTATATGTAATATAAAGATATTTACTAAAAAACTAAGGATATTTCAAACAGATTTCTAAAATCTGTTTGAATATAAAGAATATAAAGACTGAATATAAAGAAAGCTATAATTTGTAGTGACCCTTGGGCCAGTAATCAGGGTAGATAGTTTGAAGAACATAATAACAAAATGCAAGCTGCAGGACACCTCATTACGTAGCTGGTGAGAGTGCTTGCTTATTATCTTTCACTAGTGCTCTACAAACTGAATGTGGTGAAAATTTTGCCTTGAAAGACTATGCTGATTTTTACCTCAGGAAATGAGAACCAAGGTAGAGCCTGTTGTCCGAAACAGACAAACAAACAGAATCCTAAGAGAGAAACACCATTCAGAAGGGCTCTACACTTAAGGTTCCAATTTCCACATGATTTACACTTCTGAAGTGATTTATCCTTTCTGGTTTTGCAAAATTTGTGACCATTAAAGTGGATTGCCAGTTGACAATGCTCCATTCATTAAAAGGTTTTAAGTCAAACATGCAATAACAAGGAATTATGAGAAAATAAAAGATAAGTAACTATTATGATAAAAATATATTATTATGGGGCGTTATATTTTAAATACAATTCATACCACAAAATCTCTAATTTGGAAATGGGTTATAGCCAGAAGGGATGGATAACTGGGGCTTTTGCTTGGTTCCTTCTTTGTCTCTCTTCTGGCCAGAATCTTGCCTTTATCATGCTGTTTGGTCATGCAGTGTCTGCCTGAGGTCCTTGAACTGAACCAACAGGCACTGTGAGACAAATAAATCTTTCTGCCTTTGAGTTGTAGTTGTCAGATATACTTCCCCAGTGACTATAAAACTGACCAACTCATACAAGGGTAGATAATGATTTGCAAACAGTTGAAGATGAATAAAAATGTGAAAAAGAAAGAGCAAACTTAAAACATATTCATAAAATAGCCAAGTTAAGAAGCATAGACAACTTTAAAGTCACACTTACCCAAAGCTGCTGCTGTTTGTAACATCCTCTTTTTCCTTATTGTTCTATACAACTCCATGTACCTTTCCTGTTGGGGAAATTAATATCTCTAGGCATAGGCTTCATCTATTCTTATAAGAAACATTGTAATTGATATAGTGGATCCTTTTCCATATGCTGATTCCCATTTTATTTTGTTCAGTCTTACATCTTGAATGAGAAGTCTGAGCTATTATAAATTATGACTACATGGCAAGTTAATTTCTTAGAACCTCGCTTTCTTCATAGATAGAAGTGAGAATAATAAACTTTAAGATTATCAGTGTGGATTAGGAGAAGCCTCTTGACCTGTCTGAATCTCCAGACTCATCTTCACCACATTCTCTCTGTCTGTATTCTTATGTTTCTTCGTGTTTGATATGCTCAAGGCCATTTCAGTCCAGAAGTTTCTTTCTCAATTAATATGAGAGAATGTGTCTCACTCTGTCTGGGAAGTCCACCCTGCAACCCACAAAACATTATTACTACTGTTTGCTTATAGCTCCAAATTCACCAAAACTCCATAACCTCTTTAAATTAAATGTCTTTATTTGTTTAAATGTCTTCTTGTTTCCAGGATTAGTTATAGCTCATGTTATGTTTACCATTCTATGAAGCAAATGAGAATGAGAATTAGCAGGAAATCTATGTTAGAATCTTCTAATTTAATCTTCAGATATAATAGCTGCTTTGCTAATCCTACTTGACTAAATTCTTGCATAGATTTTTAATCAGTAATGATATTTATATCAATACCCACAAACAGTGCTATAGTAAATGATGTGCTGTCATTGTCATTATAAACTCTCTATTGTTCAAGTAACAGAAGAACCAAGAACCTGTGACTTTCTTAGCTGAGGGCACATATTCATGTTTTTCTAAATTACTGTATTAGCCAGACTATTTTTCTCAAGCAGTATTTTCAGGCAATTTAAAGAAGAACATTAAAAGGGAAAAAAAACAAATAAATATCTTCAAGTAAAATGTGTCCCTTCTTTGTTTTACACACACTAAAGATGTTTTACAAATAATACATTTACAAAGAGAAGAGTTTTATGTCAACATTGTGTTACAGTCAACTCAGAAATATAGGCAGTGAGACAGGGCTGGGTCCCTGAAGGAGCCAATGCAGAAGCCCAGATATCTTGCACCTGTTGGGGAGACAGATACCTCCTGTGGTTTGCCAGGCTTCAAGACAAAAGACCAAGCAAATGCACCCATATCCTAAGGACTGGTGTTCTAAATAGTTCCCTATCACCCTGAGAAAGTCAGCGGTCACTATCTCAGCATCCTAAAGGCAGAGTCCCTGTTCCCTAAGAATGCCCACTTCCTACTTGACTCGCATCCTCATTTGTCCCTAATGTAATCCATTTTATCTGAACTATTAGTCTTATTGGTTAACCCTAGTTTTGTCCCACCATATGCCCATCTGCATTGTGACTTCCTAGTTTTCCCCACCTCGAGCCTGTCTCATTCCCGTGATTTTACTCTGTAAAAGTCTCTAGAAAGACAATCTTTGGCAAGAACCTGAGGACCCCTTCTGTCCTTCTCAGACAGAAGCTTTCTTTCCTCTCAATAAATACATTCTGTTCTTAACCTCTGTTGTTCCTATAATTCGTTCTTTGATTTTAGAGAGCACGAATTTGTACTGGATATAATAGGTCAGGAGTTTCATTCCCCTGCGTCAGTACCAGGGATGACAGTGCTGCGTGTATCATGCCTCGTGTGAGAATTCTACCCTCGTGCCCAAAATGTGGAAAATTTGCATGAAGTTTGCTGTTAGTTCTCTAAATTATGATTTTTCCCTTTGCAACCCTAACTATAAAGTCCAATTGTTATGTAGTAGCACTACAGTGATTTTCCATCAATAGGTTATTTTCATTTAGCTGACTTTTCCTCTGGCTGGAGCATGATTGAAATCATTTTCCCTTTATCCCTGGTAGGAAAGAAGACCAGTGTAACTTGTGGTAACTTATTTTGACTTGAACCATGAAAAACAAAAACAACAACAACAACAAAAAGCAAGTTCCCACTGGACCTGGGTTTGTAGACATCGCAAAGATAGCTGGCTCTGACACTCCCTTTATTTTCTGCTATCCTAATGTAATAAGGAATGAATCCACATTCTAATCAGTCTTTCTCTGTTTCTTCTCCCTATTCCTCATTCATAAACAAATGTAAGACTACAGCCTTTTGTTGCTCAAAATCTCAAATAATTTATTTAAAATGAACTGTAAAAGTAAATATAAGTCCTGCTTCTTATTCAGAAACAGTGTTTTTAACTTTCTGTCTAAGAAAGCCAGCACATTTTTGTAGAAATAAAGAATACCTGCAGCTGCATCATAGTCACAGAATTCAGGCACCTGGAAACATGGAGTGACCATGCAGTGTCCTCTCTTTCATTGAAGGTTTCCCCTTTTCTTTTTAAAACAAAGTACATAGTTGCTTTTGTCATTTCATTTGTGTTAACTGTAAAGACAGTTCAGTCTTAGGAAGGAAGAAGTAAAGATTAAAGTACACATTGAAGTTATGACTGAATTATCTGTCAAACACAGGGAGCAATAACTGAGATAGCAAAAAAGAAAATCAGAAGGAAGCATTTAGGAACCTCCAGGTTAGTTCCTTCCCTTTCTCTGGTGCCAAAGCCCTATCCATCTATGGGCTCCAAGCTCCATGAAGCAGCCACATTTTGGAGTTCCCGTTGGGTGGAGGGCATTACTTTTTTCTTTGCTACATTTTAGAACTTATCTCTGATTTTATGAGCTTGTTTTAAAGCCCTTTTCCAATAAAGAAGTTTTTGAAAATGCTTTTTTAGAAGGTTGTGAAGTTCCTAGCATATTTCTTCTCCAGTGATTTTCCCCACACTCCTCATCTGGGGGATTTTTTTAAAGCTAATGTAAGGATGCGAAAAAAAAAAAATGAATAAATTGCCTTTCAGATCACTTCTATGTTATTCCCAAGTTTGTGCTTGCAAATTTTGAAATGATAGAAGTGAGAATTTTTATGGCTGAGCTTCCTATTATCTACCAAGGCAGTTATTTCTTTCCTAAAGCAGAGATTTAAAAGTAGAAAGTTTGTATTGACAGTGACCACTGAGTATCTTATACACATAATATCATGGCTTTATTGATTGGGGCTATTGGTGATACAGTTAGATGCATTAAAGAAACACGGATTACAAGCCTAGAGATGCTTCTTCAAGAAAATTCCTCATAACATTTAGGATTGATGTGAAGACTGACACAAATCAATCAGCTCATTTTCTTAGATTTTTCAAAAACTATATACGTTTTGTGTTCTCTGGTAGCTATTTAAAAATTTTTGTATGCTAATATTATATGATTTGTGAGTTGATTTTGGGATGTTGCTATAAGAATCTAACAATCAACTTCAATCAATTGTAATTTTTAATCAATTAAAATGCTATTATTTTCTTTTCTGTTTTACCCTCTCTCCTGATGTCTTTTTCTTCTTTTCTGAGAGTCCTCCTCCTGATTCTATGTCCTCTTTCCTTTAATTATTTATGTATAACAAATGTATTTGTAAAGTTTCCAATTTAAGAAAAATAATGTAATATTTTACTGTTTGAGAATGGCTAACTTCACTTACTATGGCTGTTTTCACTTCCATCTATTTTCCTGAAAATTGCATGATCTTATTTTTCGTTATGGCTGAGTGATATTCTATTGTTATATGTACCATATTTTATTTATTCACTCATATATTGTCATGCATCAAGTCTGTTTCCACAGGTTAGCTATTGTGGAGTTCTCTGCTACAAGCATGTAAGTGTACATGTACTGCAATACAAATCTTTAATTTTTTTGGAAATATGCCCAGAGTTACTGATCTTAAATTATTTTTAATGAATGTATAAGAAAGCTTTGGTAGATATCTACTGTCTCCAAAATGCACACAAGAAGCAACCAGCTCGCCACCCTTGTAAGTGGCTGTGGCTTGGGCAAGCTGTAGCTGCCCCATGGGGAGAACGTCCCAGCATCTCCTGAGATCCATGCCATGTTGGAACTTTGGCCACTGGGAAACCAAGCAACCAGCTTGCCTCCCTGGTAAGCAGCTATGAGCCTACTAGTGGTGTGCAGGCTGAGAATCAAACATCCCATCTCCTCACCCCCGTTAGCAAATGGGAGCCAGAGATCTGAGCATCTCTTGGGAGGTTGAACATATGTAATATAGCAAATAAGGGCGGTTTCCTTCTACCATCTCTTTGAAGGCAAATATTTCATCACTGTTTTGCTTTGTTCTGATTAATGGCATTGCTCTGTTCAATATTCTGTTTTGATGAGTTCTATAAAGTTTTGTATTTTGTTTGACTTTGCTATACCTGATTGAAAGAACAACTATTGTGAAGATAATAAGATATACTATGGTAGCTGGTACTGTTCTCCTGGTAACTGCTGTGAAGTTCTGTACCAACCTCACTACACTGTCTGAAAAAAAAATTAAAAAATACAAAAAGATGCACACAAAACTCAAAGATACCGATTTGAGGTTTTCATTAATGCAATTATTAGAAGATAGTTCCTAAGGTTCTATTTATATTTAAATATATGAAGTTTAAAATTGGGCTTCTTTTTCATAACAAATTTCCTGCCTGACTCTCAATAATGTCACAAACATATTTTGTAGAAATATCCACAATGGAGTAAGAAACAAGAAAGGTTTTGAACAGTCATAGCAGATCACACAGTATACTCAGCCCTACTACATCATTACAATCACTCAGATTCTCACTCATGCTATGAAACACTATTTTATCAGAATTTTGAACAATCTCTTCTAGATTATCCATAAAACTGAAGAATAAAATAAGATTTTTAAACAATAAAGCAGAATACAACTAAATTGAAGCACATGAAATTAAATTAAAATGGATACTTGTAGATTCAATGAAAAGAATAAAATACACCAACGTATAGTTAAATGTAAGAACAAAGAAAAAGTCTCCACAAAGCCAGAACATGACAACCCCAAACACAGAGTAGTGTAAAGGCGTTTATGGTAATGGTGAGCAGCCTCCTGCAGCTCTGCATGGCCCGTGGGCACTGCCTTATGACGTCCTCGGACAGCAATTTACATTGTGACTGTACTATCAATGGCAGTTCAAACTGACTTCAGCATGTTCCATTATACAGAAAGTAAGTATACAATACATTTAAAATATATATATATATATATATATATATATATATATATATATATAAAAGAGGACAATATTTTTATTTTAGGATGGGGCCTTTAAGAATCAGAAACAGGACTCACTTAGGCAGCATATATACTTAAAAGAGTCAGAAACAAAACAGAAAATGAATTTTTCAAAATGACTTCAGAGAAATTTTGCAAAATATGTCCAAAACACCCAGCTCTATTCTTTCTCCTTTTAAGGGTTTTATGGAGGTGAATGGGCTGGACAGTTGTAAGGAATCCAGTACAACAGTGTCTTACCCTGCATCCTAATTTAAAAGTATGTAAAGAAGTAAATTCACCATTGAAAGTGCAGACATTATAAATTTCTACGTCCTATCTTTTAAAACTTCTAAGAAGGGTTCAAATTGATGGTTTTTTCCCTTCTCTTTCTCTAACATACTTAAATGTATTTTAAGAAGTTTTGAGAATTTTCTGAAGAGTATCTCAGTTCTTCCAAGGCAAAGCTACGAATCATTCCACAGAAAATACAGCAGCTTAAACCAGAGATCGGGACCATTGATTTTATGTTCTGTGCTATTAAACACAGCTAGACAAAAACATACTGGAATATCAGCTATTATAATTTACGTGAAAGGAATCTTACAGTTATATTTAGCCATTTCAACAACTTATAGTTATCAGCTCCTTCTCAAATTTACCTACCAATTATCTTTCATAAAATCCATGTTAGGATTACTCATTCATGCTTTGCAAGCTACTGTAGTGGGCTGTTTTAGAAAGTAAGTAAAATATAAAGCTAAAAGTGTCTTCTTGTTGACAAATTTATTTACTATGTAGCAGAAGGCAGATTATAAAAAAAATCACAGTCATGCAATTGATATAGGGGAATGAAACTCCCGATCTGCAATATGTCTAGTACGAGTTCATGTTCTCTAAAATTGAAGAATGAATTTTAGAAACAATGGAGGTAAAGAGCAGAATATATTTATTGAGGGAAAGAAAGCTTCTGTCTGAGAGAAACAAAGGGGACCCAGTGGGTTGCCAAAGACTCTGTCTTTTATAGGGACTTTTTTTATAGAGTAACATCATGACAGGTACAAGGTGGGGAGAACTGGGACTCAATGGCCATAAGGTGGACAGAACTATGGTTAACCAATAAGATTAATACTTCAGATAAAAACGAATAAATCTGGGACAAATTCGGGAAGCAAGACAAGTAGAAAGTGGTCATTCTTAGGGAGCAGTGACTCTTCACTTAGGGTGTTGAGATGTAACTACTGATTTTCTCAGGGTGATAGAGATTATTTAGAATATCAGTGCTTAGGATGTGGGTGCATTTGTTTGTTCTTTTTTCTTGAAGCTTGGCCCACAGCAGGAGGTGTCTTTCTCCCCCACATTTGCAGGGCATCTGGCTTCTGCAACTGGCTCCTTCAAGGACCCAGCCCTGTCTCACTCACTATAATATTTCCAACTAACTCAGCTGTCCATAGCAGTTTGAGAAATCTGCATACTTAGCAAACTTACTGGCAGGGAAAAAGTCTTTTAAAAAGTACAGAAGCAAAGACCTCACCAGAGCAAATCTAGTCACTTCACTTGAAGCAATGAGGAGAAAAAAAGCACTAGCTCAGTCATTTCTGCCTTGCCTAGCTCCTGCGCAGCTGCTCTGCAATGTTGTCCTAAGCACCTTATTTTGTTTAATTTTCTAGTTCCATTACAAAGTGAAATGACTTTGTACAAAATTGCACTTAAATATTACCTTCAGAAGCGTTATTTACTTATGTTCACTGAAGAGTTTGCTTTGTAGGTTTTATAATATTCATAGACAATGATGTACGCTTGTTTGAATTTAATTTAGACTTAAGGAATAGATAAAAGGGGAAGATGACTAAGCCCACAGGATAGCATTAAGAAAATGAGGCAGAATAATGCAGCAGAAGGAATGCAAATCTTTCGAAACCTATTAGTATTGTTAATAGAGAAGTAGGAAAAAAAAAAACATCAATTACCCTACTGGGATAAATAGTCTATAGCTCACACACAAGTACTCAAAATTTCCAACCTTTGTAAGTATTCTTAGACCTCATTGATTCAGAGGAGGGTCTTAGTATGCACTGCTGTAATGTACAGCTCTACAAATTGGCCTAAAAAGAAACCCATCCTCCTGTATAACCAAATATAATGGTAAATATGTGAGAGAAAAAAGAGATAATACAACAGGTTGATGAAAATACAAATTTATTTCTTAGAGTCCTGGATACTAGAAGTCGTGGATGCTAGAGATCAGGTACCAGAATGGTTTGCTTCTGCTGAGGGTCCTATACTGAGTTGCAGATTACTGAATTTTTATGGTTTTTTATGGCAGACAGATTTTGTGTCCTTTTTTAAAAGGCTCTATCCTCATGACACTTCCTCAATATCTTCCTCCAAATTCTATCTTACTGGGAGGTAGGAATTCTCAGGTAGTACAAAGCATTCATTAAAGAAAATTAATACATGCCTTCTGCTCAGGAAGAAGCAAAGACACAGCTTGTCTTCTGTAGATGAGTAACAACTGGCCTGCTGTAACACTGATATAACTTGTTGCATGCTGTTTATCTGACCCATCGGGTCACTGAGATTTGCCTTGCTTTGTGACAATTTTGCAATCTACATATGATGTTTAAAAGCAATTTAAAGGCCTAAATATCTATTATAGAGATACTAGAAATTCATCACAAAATAAGCATCATACGGCATCAACTTCTCACTCTGACTATGGTAAAATATCTGGATCTCTGTGTAAAAGAACACTTTATCACTCATAGAAGTTTTGTACTATAATATTTCTTTACAAACTTACATGTCACTAGAGAAAGGCACAGAGTTCTTAAGAACAAAACAAATGTTATCTCTCAAAGTTTCCTTCCCTAATATACCTTACTGTACAATTATGGCGTGGTCTAACATGGCAGAAGGCCAAAGTGGGAACACCTACCACTTCCTGCTTCTTCTTCAGTCCCAATTGCACCTCCCCTTCCTGTTGGCACACACAGAGAATTCCAATGGGTTCCTCACACGACATCAGTATCCACCCCCTGCACCACTTCAACAGAGGTCGTATAACACTCTGACTCTGTGTATCTGCTCAAAGGAAACAGCCCAGTCACCATGGGTCATGTGCTCCTTTCCACGAACTCAACTCAATAAACCTGTTCGTTTTATACTTTTTGCTTCTCTATTGAGCCAAAATACTATAACAATCTCTCCTTCTCAGTGAAATTTAAATGAATACAAATATTCAGATTACAGTTAAAGGTACTTGGTACCTGCACTCTTTCAATTTAGTAAGGTCCTGTTTATTAAACAGATCTGTGAAAGACTGACCTAGCTGTCTTACTCACCTGAAAGTCAAGTCAACAAAATGCATCAAATGCGCAAACTACAAAGTGTATTACAGCAATGGAAGAGTTCAAAAGAAACAGGCAGCTAGGCATCACCGTGCAAGTGAGGAGAGGTGCATATGAACATGGAAATGAATTCCAGCATCACTACCACTCCTTGGTGACACAGAAACTAAGTACACACACAATCATAGTGTAATTAAATGGCTTTCTCAAGCTGCTTACTAACTTCCTAACTTCCTTAGACAGAGTGATTTTGTAAGTGATTTTGACATTAAAAACAATTGGTTCAATGAGAAATTGCTCAACAGGATATGCACTTTGTTTCTTTTCTTTCTTCTTTAGGCACCTATTAGCACATGTAGGTAAAGTCATTAAGCACAATCTGTAAGGTATTACTTGATTAAGTGTTTTCAGTCTGAAGTTGTCAAGATACATATTATTCTGCTTTTGCATTGCAGGTAATGTTAGCTACTGTATTTTTTGAGCTGTCCTTTTAA
Organism: Cavia porcellus; assembly: GCF_034190915.1. Lineage (NCBI taxonomy): Eukaryota > Metazoa > Chordata > Mammalia > Rodentia > Caviidae > Cavia > Cavia porcellus. The sequence continues at coordinate 59,758,170 of NW_026947505.1, forward strand.
TCTTTTGGTGAAAATGAACCACGACACTTCTACTGTCAGTATGCATAATGCCAAAATATAATCTCTGTTTCCTTTTACTGTCTTGCCCATTAAATACACCTGTGCTAGTGACTTGCTCTACAATGAGCACCACGAAAAATTTACATCATAACTAGCGAGTTTGTTTAGAAGGTTATTGATCCCAAATAAATTTTATTCTTATAACTTTTCTTTTATACTGCAATATAAGTTGTTGATAATTAGTCAAAACTTTTTTTTTCTTTTTTATTTTTTGTCTTTTTGAGACAGAGTCTCACAATGCAGTTCAGGATGGATCACTTTGTGGTCCAGGCTGGTCTCAAACTCACAAGGATCCTCTTGCCTCAGCCTTCAGAGTGCTGGGATTACAGGCGCAGACCACCATACCCAACTTGCTTTCTTAATTGGAATGGCTGAATGAATTATCAAATATCCCACTAAGACAAGCTTTCAAGGGCAAGTAATGATACTAATTGATTCCTCTGGAAGAGAGTGCTAATACATATTAGCATATTACAGCTACAAAACAGTCTTAATTTCTACTCCTACAAGACAACAACTGCCAAATGCAGTTCAACTTGTAGTATTTCTATTTTACAAAGCTTACATTATGTTTAGGAATCAGTCCTAAAAACACAGTATGGGAAATGTTGGATTCAAGTATAACCCTTACATGAGGTGAAAAGAAAGGATTAAGGATGAGAGAAGAGAATGTGCTTTTCTTGGTGCAGCTGTAACAGAATGACAGATTAGAGATTAGCTTCCTACTGTTCTGCATGCTGAGAAGTCTAAGATCATGGTTTTAGCATCTGAAGAGGGGGCCTTGATGTGTCCCTCTGTGGAGGATGGCAGAAGGACAAAATATGCACAAGAGAGTACAAGAGAACACTGAACTCGCTATGTGTAAATTTATCCTTATTAACTAAAGCTTTTCTGTGTTAGTAATTTTAATCCATTTTGAGGGTGGAGCTCACATGACCCAGTCACTTCTTAAAGGTCCTACATCGTAAGGTATTATGCTTTGAACAAATCAGCTAGGGGATGTGCTCAACCATACCTGTGGCAAACAAGTCACTGTCATCAGCCTTTCTAATGATGTTGATGCACTACTTTTTGTGACTAATCCATTATGGCTCCAAAGTAAACCAGATTGTCATTGTATAGGGACATTTTAGGATACAGGAATATGTCTAGTGAACTTGCTGGTTTAAAATGAGAAAAAAAAAAAATGTGAGTAACAAGAAAATTAGTAGAGGGCTGAGGATGTAGCTCAGCAGCCTAGTTTGAGGTCATGAGTTCAATACCTTGTACCTTCCCGCCCCCTGGAAAAAAATTTCCAACATCAGTGTGAAAAAAAAAATTAGTAGTGATTCTTTAATTACAGCACCACTCATGTAAAAGGGCATAGCTTCAGAGTGAAAAGGAAGGGACTGGGGCCCAAGGAGACCTCTGGGTCTGAGATGTGAAGGTCCATTTGAATCTTGGCATTGACATTTCCTAAATCTCAAATCCGGGTCCTACATTTTTCCATAATTTTTGTGCCCTTTTGATAAACAAAAAACAAAACATACACAAATGCAGTAAACGGCTGCCACGTTTTACTATTCCTACACATTTTATCCTTAAACACTACTCTCTCTCAGGAAAACGTGGAACTGGCTTTGAAGGAAATGCTAAAATAAATAACAGGAAGTCAGTGACAGTGATAAGATTACAATGTTTGGTACTTGATAGGCTGACTCAACAATACATGTACAGGTTACAAATTTTCTTTCTTTGTTATTCAACAGGCATGACCATTGTAGTGTTTTATTCTGTGTTCATTAAGCCATGGGCTCCTTAATAAGACGTTTTTTATAAACACAAATGCACGGGCACATACAAGCATGCCACTTTTCGAACTAAAACCAAACAAGTGAATAAAGAAAAAAAGAACTTTATACACACTGGCAAACTACTCTGCCATAAAGTGTGATAAACATGAGTCATTTTAGAAAAATGAATGTACATTGAGATCATAATACTGAATGAAATAAATCAGATACACAAGCTCCACAAAATAAATGTAAATATCTGTATTGCAAACATACAAAACAACCGAGAAGAGGATCAGATGCATGAAGAGGAGAGAGAGAAAAGCTAAAGGGATTAAAAATAAATTAAGATTTATCATGAAAACATACCAATTCTCTACAAGGGCTACTAATATTATCTATTATGAACATGTACTACCTCCCTTTTCTGTACTTTTTTCAAAGATAAAGAAATACAGTCTAGTCGTAACAAAAACAGCTATGATATTCTTTTATGCGCTCACAATAAAGAAACTCCTTATCTATACTATTGTAGTGAAAACTATGATTGAAGAAGCCTTTGAGAATGTAGGTGTAAGGGGCTGGACTCAGACTCCTCAGGACTCTCAGACAACTCCCATTCAATGAAGGTTTTCAGCGCTATTTCTGAGACTGTGCAGCTGCAGCTGGAAGTATAACAATAGTCCAAGCTAATGGAATCCATTTCCTGATTTAGAATCAAAAAGGAAATAATGGTCAGGACTTGAAATGTAATGCGCACAATAGTTATATGCTTAAAAACTAATATGAAGCTATTTTAACTCAAACATCTAGGAATAATCATTAGCAAGAAACAATCAGCATTGCCTTGTGAATATCTAAATTCAAATCTAAAGATTTTATGTATTGACCTTAATTTATGAAGAATATTTTATATTTTTTCATTCATTAGAATTTTCATATAAGAATCTAGCTTAAAGAATTCTGTGAGATGTGTATGTGTATATATATATATATATATATATATATATATATATATGTATCTAACAACTATTAAAAGTGGTCGCTAAGAAAAGAACATTGAACTTCTAGGAAACATTTTTTTCTGCAAAAATGTTTCTTTTTCTCACTTAACATACTGGACACCTAATACAATAATTGACCAGGGTTTTAAAAATGTTTTAAATAAGCAAAGAGCACATCTATATTAAGTGCACACTATATTTGATGTTTTATTTAATTCTTTACACATATTATTTTTATAGTATGCCGCTCTAATTTTTTTCACTGTTTTATATAGGAAACACAGAGGTAAGTCCAACTAGTATGTGAAGGAACCAGAATTCTAATGATGTTTGTCAATATTTTCACAAATGTTGCCTAAAGTTAAAGCAATCTGAATAGCAATAGCAATTAATTGAGTGCATTTCTTCCATCCTTTAAAACTTATACAAATTTAGAAGTTATATTTATGGAAAGTTTAGTCTACCAATTTAAGTCTATTTCTTGTTCCTTTTTTCCCTACTTTTTATTTCTGCTTGTCTTTATTTCCAGAAGCAATTGGAAAACATGGGATCTCTTAATTCTAGATAATCATGCTTGCTTAGAAACATGTTCATCAACGAGTTTAGTTAACAGTTCAAACAAACACTTCACAGGAAATCTCGTACTAGATTTGTAAATATTTTTCAGTTTTCTGAGACAACAAACTTACATGTTGATAAAAAAGTTTGACATAATAAATCTATCTAGTTCTCCCTACCTATATTTAAATAGTTACTAACATAAAGAAACTCTTGTTTTTAGGTGAACAGATATTTTAAATCAGTTAAAGTTATTTTATTTCAGACCTTCAATATACAATAAAAATCCAAATATGCCATAATTATTTTTATTCTCAGAAGAAGAAAATTAGCTTCTCAAGATTGTTAAGAAACTGTGGTAACACTGGCCCTATAGAATAATTTTGACAGTGATTAGGGTACATTCATCTAATGCTTCTATCAAGAAATAGCCTTCAGGTAAAAACTATATGAGTTGTGAACTACATGAGCTTGGGATACACTGTGAACTGCAACATGCTCAATCAGATCTGGGGAGGCAGGAATGACACACAGACTGGTACTCTGCACTGCTCAGTGACACAGTAGAGATGCATCTAGTACCACAGAAGACCAGTGAAGTAGTTTTAAGAGAGGTGGAATAAAGCTGAATCACTGGTAGAAGTAATTGGCAGGTTAAAAGTGCAGAACAGGAAAGACATTTGTGGCAACAGACAGCATGACAGGTCATGGAAGAACACACGAGTGATGCATGCAGTGTAGAGTGATGGTGGTTGTGGAATTAAAGTCTTGTGTGTCACATTACATATTCACATATACATACGTACATACGTATATATTTATATATCAGTCAGTTTATAGACTGATGTAAAATGAAATATTTTAAAATGACATCAATTATGCATAATGAATGAAAGAAAATTAAATATGGGCAAAAGTAATTAAGTATGAAAATAAGACATTCTTATGGGACAGTAGAGAATGACAGAATTTGAAGATACTAATATTGGATATTTAGGTTGCCAAAAAATGTCTGAGTTCTCATGGAGTGTGTATTTTCTGGATGGATCGGAGAGAGTAGTGTGTTGGGTAATACCTGGTGATTTACAATTTTACAGAAATACATCTGGACACTTTAAAATGATCAGAATAATTAATTATCTATTTTATCTATTTTTTTTTCTTTTTTTAACAGCAAGTTACCTTTTCTCAGAAATTACTTACACCTGTGTGTCTCTCATTTAAGGGACATTCATGATAAGGACTTTTCATAGACAGAAATAAAATGTCTATAAAAAGAAATGATTATTTTATGAAATAATTTTGGCTACTGGTACACTTTTAAATTTCAAAATTAGAAATGACAATGGACTTCCTGCTTTTGCACTGATTAATTTAATTGATATGTAAAATAAAATCACAAAAACCAATATGTGGTTTTGGTCCTGAAATATCTAACCCTACACTGATGCTATGTTGATACTTCCAATCAAGTATTATATAATTTAATGTATATTAAACTAACTTATATAACTTAAAACAAAACATTAACAAAACTTTGTGCTTACAGTTGCAATAAAAGTGGATTGTTACAGAAATATGTAGTACAAATAATTCTGTCTACAGAAATCAGAAAATAACTCTGTCAGCAGGTGTAATGTCAATTAGATTACTAACATCTGAGTTTATTGAGAAAATAGACACACCTATCAAATGTCATTAGATCATGACAGATTTTGTCATAGCATGTGGAATGCAACCAAAAATATTTTTTGGGGGGAAAGATTCCAAGGATCAAACCCAGGGTGTTGTGCATGCAAGGCAAGAGATTTACTACTGAGCCACATCTGCAGTCTTGAGAGTAATATTCTTAACTGATTAAACACACACACACACACACACACACACACATTGTTTACATTGCCTCCTAATTTCCTTTTTGTTCATTTATGTATCATCCATTCACTTTTGCCTTTCAAGAAAGCCAGTTCATTTCTGAATCTGTTGTTTCTCCAAAAGATGGACTCATGTTTTTTGGAAAGCTGCTTGCTATCACTTCTTGTAGTAAGTCAGTAGTAGATTTTCATCTGGGAAGTTCCACCATATGATAGTAAACCCTTCTTTATTCTTCATAACAAGGTGTATCACTAATAGTAATATTTTCTTAATTAAAAAATATATGGAAATTAAATGTATGCATCTGCAAAATAGCACATGACATTTTAAAATCTTATAGTTTTTGAACTAGGCATCTGAAAATATTTTAATAAAATTAACTTAAAATTCTTTACAAATGTAACTACTATCTGCAGTATTATTCACCTAGTAAGCCAAATTAATAGTTAACAAAATTCTGGAACTGCATGCTGAATCCTTATTTTTTCAAGGACAGGTAAAAGCTTCTGAAAATGAGATCTTAAAGAATATGTTAGTCTTTGAAAATCAACTTTGCAAAATCTTGAACAAGCTACAAAGTTTATGCAAAATGAGAATACTGCAAATTCAGCATTAATGAAATTACTCTATAATTAATGTTATCAGTCTTATGCAGAATGTAACCTCTTAACCTTACTTTTAGGATTTGTATTTTCATTTGCAGTCACTCAGATTATAGATTTTGATTTATACTTTATTTTATTACATAATCCCTACAATGTAAATTAACAGTAGCACTGAGAGATTTAAAAGCTCTTTCCTACCATATTTCATGATGGTAAATTTGGTGAAGCTTTTTGGTGAAACTGAATTTTTTAGTACATAGATATGTTTACTTTTTAGTGGGAGATTGAGTATTGGGCTCCTCACATGCAATTTGATCGAATTGAGCACTTTCTGGTGGGAGAGGCAGTACCAAATGCATGGGTTTTGGTAGGGAAGACTGTCCTTTATATATAAGCACAGCCCCATTTAAGATTCTTTAGAGGTCAAAATTAGCTTGAGCAGAATCGAATTGCTTATATTTTGATAGTCTGTTGTGAATTAATTATAATAATAGACTTTATTATGGAGCATTTTATAAAGTGATTGAAAATGTTTAAGTGTATTTTATGAGCATTTTGTAATTAATTAGGAAAATTATTCTAATGGAAAGCTTAAAATGTTTGTAGTCTTTAAAAAACAAGTATATGTTCAAGACTTGTAGCTGTAAAAGCAATTTTATTTGCTCCCAGGAAGATAATAGTTCCTTTTGATAAATGGGATTATTTTGGTTGTTTTTTTCTTTGTTATAAAAAAAATAAAAGAAACAATGAAAGTGTAGTAGTGAACATTCAGTCAGAGCAGAAATGGAGACAGCGAATACCCTAGAAAATAGAGCAACTTTATTAAAGGTCGCATGGAAAGTTAAAAAGTAAGAACGAAGAAATAATTGCTTTGAGTCACATGAGTAGGTTTTCTGAGCCTGCACTAGATTGATGTCTTCTAGCTCAAAATAGTAATAAATATAAAATTACAACCGTACAAGGGGGTTGGGGACAGAGCTCACTAGGAGAGTGTTTGCTTAGCATGCAGGAACCCTTAGGTTCACTGCCTGGAAACACAAAACAACACAGCAAGCAAACACATAAAGTAACCAAACCCTTCCAGCAAAGTTAATATGATATTTTGCCTCTATAGAAAACTATGTTACATATGCATTCATAGTTTCTAAAATAAGATCCATTAAAACCCAATATAAACCATGTTATTGATGATTACTTAAAGGTGTGAGATAAAGAAGGGAAAGTTGGCCAGGGATATAGCTCAGAGGTTCAGTGCCTGCCTGGGAAGCAGGAGGCCCTGAGTGTGATTCCCGGGAACAGAGGGAGAGGGAAAAAAGGAGGAAGAGGGAGAGAGAGAATGTATAGATAGATTTTTTTTTTTTGCATTACGATTTGAACACCAATACAATGTTCATCAGTCCTTTTTTTTTTCTCTAAAATTCTCTTATTGGTTTTTGTTTTATGTGTTTATTACTGAAATTAATTTCAAGATATCGTATCTTCATCTCTTACTTGTTGTTCCATTAGTAACATGACAGAAAGATCAGAAATATTAAACAATCTTTATTATTGATATATAGTTTAGTGACTATACATTAAAAATTGAAATCACTACTTTCTATCCTGATTTAGTGGGTTAGTACAAAAATATTGTTTAGTGATATAGACATCAGAAGAGACAAAATACAGTTTATGTTTCTTTGGCAATAGTTACAACTAAAATTCAAGTATATAGTGATTTTGTTTGTGTCCAGGTTATAAAGACCAAAAGTAACATATAAAGATGTATAAAATGTCAAAATAAACCTCAATATTTTGTAAAATTAAAAAACTATAGAACAGATGCAAGTTGATTAATATAATAATATTTTAATAGCATTTTACATGACAAATTCAGAACAACAATGGGAATATTACACTGTCAGATTTAGATTCAACTTTCTATTTAATTATTTAGTTCTATATTTTCTGTTTCATACCCAAGGAAGAGAAAAGGTTATTTACTACAATATTTCTCCGGGAAAATACAGTTCAACACAGAGTTCAGATAATTATTCTTGCTTTAATTAGCATAATTTAAAATACCACATTGTTCAATAATTGTTCAAAATGATGAGCACTTTACAAATTGTTTTTATAAATATTAACAACTGTTACATAGGGCATCGGTGGATGTGTCAGTTGTATCTTAGTCAAGGCAACAAGTTCAAGCATTTGCCCTGCTCCTCTCTGTTTTTACCATAAGCGCTTCACGGATGTTCTGATCCTGTCCTTAGTACCACAAATTATCACTGGCAGCATGATTTTCACCCGAGTCTTGAGTGTTCCTAAATCTTGGCTTACTCATGCACTTTGTCCCTAGACTTCAAGGCAGTAAGGCTTAGCTTGTAAAGCTGTCTCAACACCTACATTTTGCTTTCCTATTTTGGCTGGTGGACATGTTGTCGTTATATGAGCTGCTACATTACTAGCCTGTCATTTGGGGTTCCACTATTTTGTCTATCACCGTATTATGCAGTATCAATAGCCCATCAGCCTCCAATATCTGTGAAATTTCCTTTCTCCCTTTCCACTTTCTCTGAATTGGTTACTATTTGTGCCTGGCTCCTTACTCTGATCCCTGTTAATAGGATTTGATAGCCTGGTTTTCACATTTGTGAGTTGTCCAAATTCTCTGGCAGCTCTTCAGCATTTCTGAGAGTTAATCTCCCATATGACTCTCCACTCAGCTAGAATGTCTAGTTTTACTATCTTCTGTTAACTGTGCTGATCAACTCCTAGATTCAGCAGTAGCTCATAGACAACTTAATGAACTCCTATTCCCTAGTCTTTCTTGGGACTTCACATTTGTTGCATGGCATATTTGAGAGCTGAAGTAGAAAAGTCTACTTTTGAACTTATGTGTTACTTTTAATCCTTTGCACAGGTCAAAACTACTGTTACAGCTATGTGATATGGTACTTGGTTGAAAATTGTGGCCTCAAAATATTAGAGCTTGAAAGAACACAAGATCCAAAGATAAATGTAAGGAATTTACAGGAACAAAATGGAGTCTAAGATGGAGAAAAATTACAGGAAAGAATACTGTATTAGTCAGCTTTCCTGTCACTGAAACTCAATCCCCATTCTTAAAGAAAGAAATATCTAGTTCATCTCAGGTTTCAGGAAATTCTGACTGTGCGCTGGCTGATTCTGAGGTAGAAGCCTCATGTCTGAAGGGTATTGTGGAGCAAAGATGCTTAATTCACAGCAGGCAGGAATCAGAGCAGCATCAGCAAAGAAGAACCAAGCAACCAGCTGTGTCCCCAAGACTATGCCTCCACAAGCCACCCAGATACACCCTGCCCTCTATTGCTAATCCTCCTGCGGCTAAGCCAATCAATTACACAATTAAACTTCACCTCAGAAATACCACATTTAAAATAAATCAGATTACCAATATAATTACTAATAAACACAATGAAAACATAATTAGATACCATTTCATTCTCCTTAATATTTCAGTAAAAGTCTGTAAATATCAAATAAAGGCAAATGTGAATAAAGGAATCTGCTGAGGAAATGCTTACCATTCATTAATATTCATGTATTCCTGGATTAAGTACTTTTTACCAACCGTATACTAATTACCCAGAAAGTCTTTCTATTTGGTCTAAAAAATATGGAAAACAATGTTCAAAACAGTAATTTCTTGTGATATCAAAAATTTGGAAAGAACCAAAATAAATTTAGACAGGTGTTGACAAGTACATAGTTACATAAACAACACGTGAATTACTAGTACAAAAGTAAAAGGCTATGGATAATCAATCTACTACTACTGGAAACTACACTTAAACTTAAGCTTAAACTACCACAATATGATCAAAGCAATTACTAGATTACTATACATAGAAAGATCTATTTAATAAACATCAGAAATAGCATATTACATATTAACCATATATATTTGAATAGGATAGAGTTATTAAGAAATACAACTAAAGCATATAAAGAAATACAACTAAAGCATATTCATCAAAGAAGAAAGTTAAAGAGAATGGAGGATGATTACAGAGGTACAGAGAAATTAGACATAGTCTTGTGGTTAACTCATGTGTTTTTAAAGACTCATGATAATGCTGTATACTTAGGACAAAAATGTATCATCAGACTAAAGATATGATAAAGGAAGATATATTTAAATAAAAATATTTCAGTTTTTAAAACAAGGAAATTCCATTACCTATATTCTTATCATAAATTATTGCTTTTTCTTAAGGAAGTGAGCTTTTCTTTTTTTTTTTTTTTTTCAGTCCCAGGGCTACAACATTATATATATATATATATATATATATATATATATATATATATGTGTGTGTGTGTGTGTGTGTGTGTGTGTGTGTGTGTGTCTAGCCTGGAAAACTTATTCTCAAATGGAATATTATGTGTAAACTATATAATGAGCAATTATTTACTGATTTAATAAATGAGATATATTTGTCTTAAAGAATATTGTAAGCAATGACATCTTAGTTTTTCTATAATTTTGTATTTAATGGGCATTAATATATTATGTCTAAAAATTTGAAGAAAGTAAATATGAAAACACAGCTAACAAAACAATAGATGTTCTAGATTCAAACAATCTGTTATGAGCTCTTATAAACTTCAAATATATTTAACAAGACAGCGTCCATTTTATGTTTGTTTCAGTGTAAGCCCTTTGCCGTCAAGATGACAGAATCAAGTGAAATGCTGGCTCGTTGAAAGCACAATCATTTATCTTCTACTGCATATCAAGAAATGCTACGGAAAAAGTATAAATTCTGACAAGGTCTTTAAATGTGTGCAACTTACCAAGGGGTAGCATATAAAAATGTAAAGTGTTTTGTTCGTTAACACTGAGAACTCAAGTGACTGAGCAGTTAGTCAGGATCCTTAGGTCAGACGGCATTTATTGTCATGTTAGGTGAGTTTCTTAGGTTTTTAGAAAATGTTAGGTGAGTTTCTTAGGTTTTTAGAAAATAATCTATGTGTGTACTTGCCATCAAACATATTGCAAGTGAATCCGTGTCAGACCACAGTGATTGCCAGAAGATGTACTTACTAATGAGCTCCATTATGAACACATCAGCACTGAAGAACCCATGCTGTGTGGTGAAATCGCCTCCTTCCTCCTCAGTGAGCAAACGGCACAGGAAACTGGAAAATGACTCACTGTTTAGAGAATTAAAACATGCAAACCGGGAGAAACAAACAATAAATTTCATATAGTTGATGTAAAATAAATCTTAAACACAAATACAAATGAGTGTATCCTCCATTCTCTAAGCTCTCTTAAATTGCTGCTGTAGGTACACTGTGGTCTGTGATAATGAATTTTTTTTGTGATTTTGTGTGCATTTACTCCACTGGCACTCTGATAGAGTGATTCTAGGGATAGGAAGTCTGTCTCATTTTGTAATTGTTCCATAAACTCAGCACTATATCCCAGTAATTGGGCAACCGTGGCACGTAAATATAACCTTTCCTCGTGAACTTCCACCTTTTATTCAAAGCAAGAACTTTGCTTTTTCGGAGGTCAAGGGTAAGCAACTGAAAGCACCTAGAAGACGATGCAGTCTTGACCTGCATCTTTACCCTGGCACTAATGGACTTTCACTGTAACATGAGTGTGATGGATGACCTCTGCTCATCAGAGGGGCTGACACAATCTTATTTTCCTATACTTAGATAAACACAAATTTTCTGCTTGAAAACACATAGATTTACCTTTTGACTCTTAATTTTCATGAAGTTAAAAAGTTGGAAAACAAACTTCGAAAGAAAACCTACAAACCCAAAGTGAAACATCGGAGTTCCTGGTTGTTTTGGTGTGAATAAACACAGGAAGAAAGTCCAAATGGTCTGCCCCACACTCCCCACATCCTTAATGTCCACAAAATCAGCTCTTGGGCCATCAAACCTGATAAGGAAGAAGCAATCTGCTGTGTTGTTTTATCTTGTAATTGGGGTCAGAAAGCCTTTTCTGCGCAAGACATACGATTTTTGTCACAACTAATGAACTCTGTCGTTGCACTAGGAAAGCACCCACAAAGATATTTCATTAAATAAGTAAGGCTTTATTCAAATAAAGCTTTATTTACAGGCACAAACGGAATTTCATATTTTTTCACCTGACACAAATTAACTGTTCTTTTAATCTTTTTTCAACGATTTGAAAATGTAAACTGCTGCTTAGCTTTTGGGAATGCAGCATCAAATAATAGACTTATGTTACAGCATTGTTAGTATATCCACTGGAAATGACAGTTGAGATTCATGATAAGTGTATTCAACATTTTGCAAAATGTAATTTTTTTCTAATCTACGAGCTCATTTCCTCAAACACTCTTTTCACAAATTTGCATATAATGGACTTCCAATAGACATGGACAGACTTTTGAAAATGATTTTATTTGCTTGCAATCAGTCAAACAGTATAAAAGGGAAATTTGGAAAAGATGTAAAAAGCCCTCTTTAGGAAAATAAAATGAAACTAGCAATTTTCTTTCAGGTTCAAAGATGATATGTTTTGCTTTGTAAATATCCTTAACTAATTCCCAGTCAGGAATGATGCACAGGTGTGATGACTTGACACAACTTCTGAGAATTTGAATAATTTTCTATCTACAGTATAGATCTGATCACTTCTTTTAGAACCAAATACATTCAGAATTAATGTCCTTCATCTACATTCAGAAATACAATTTCTTAGAGATACCTCTGAATAGCTAAGAAATGGGTGATGTATCAGAAAATTATGGCACCGATGGGTCCAGAAAGGATTTCCCGTGTTAATATCTAAGTTTCTAAAAGAAAATCAGTACATATCAGCAGTTTATCTATTCCTAGCTCTGCTCAGCTATACCCCTGCTATATTCTTTCTTCTTGCATATATTTCTTTCATTTTTGACTTTTTAAATTTCTGTGCAGGTACCAATCATTTGAATATGATTCAATGCTTTCACGGATTTTAATGTTCCCAGTTGCAAATTTAAGTCAGCAGGCATAATTTCACAACACTTTTGAAAGATACCATCCTATAGACTGAAGCAATTTAAGTCTTTTCTGTAGTCTTCCTTGACTTACTTTGGTCTTTCCATATGCTTTTGCTTGTTTATTTCTAATTGTCTCTTGTCACACAATCTGACTGTGATTAGTGTGCATTCTGTTCTCTCTGACATCGCTGCCATCAGACACAGTTATTTCTTTTTATCTACAGCTCATTTGCATTCTTACCTGAAAAAGTACACCATCTCACTAAGCCATGCTTCCCAATGAACCCAATTACTCCCACTGTGCAAAGCAAAGTGGGTCTGAATATCCCTTGTGAAATAGGCAACATATGGTTGCTACCATCAACACAGCTGGAACATCTGTGTATCAGCGCATGCTGTGTGTGCATTACGTTAGTGGCACATCCTCATGTGAGTCTGAGAAGTGCAGAGGAGTAAGCTTTACATATAGTGAAGCAAAAAATAGGGAGCAGAGTTGAGAGATCTGTTTCTGCACTGATTGTAGCGGTTCTACACTGACTTCTCAGTAGAATAGAGTTAACCACAATTATTCATTTAAAATATACTTAATCTGATAAACCGAAAAGTCCCTATAAAAAATTGAAAAATTTGAGAAAAGCAGGTAAGCCTTCAGTTCTCACTTTAATAAACTTTAGCAGAGTAATAATAATTTTAAAATGATAGGACCATAGTAACTGTAACTATGTGCAAGTATTACTACCTTACAGTCTTTACATGAATCATACTGTCAAATGCCCCAAAAACACGTTGTGGCAACACCTATCATTTTCTATTTATGCACGTGTAAATAGGGTACCAATAATTCAAACTACTCAACTATAAAAGGTAAGGCTAGTATTGAGTCATTTTCAATTTATGCAAGGGCATTTGTAAAGTATAACCTGCTTCTGAAAAATATATAAAAGTGAATTACTATGATAAGCATTTGAAAATTTCTATGGCAGTTTTCCAGTAATGTTACCGGTTTAAGAGAGTTGGAGGATACTAGGGAATGAAATAGAGATTCTAAGAAGACAAAACAGGTATAAAAACAAATAGGCATGATAAATGGGAGAGACAATATTTTTCCTTTCTCCCCCTTGAGTATGTGGCAACTAACTAGGTATATATCGTCTCACTCTTGGCAAAAAAAAAAAAAAAAAAAAAATAGTAATTTCTGTGGAGAGAGCATCTTTAAGGAAGTGTTTGATATTATAAACATTCACACATGCATACACACACATGAGTGATTATAAGGAAAATAAGAGCAAATCAGTCTATAACTATCACTTAGTACTAAAGACATAATATATACTCACATTTCTCACACATAATAATTATATATTATTATATACACATCTTATGCATCTACATATACATTTAGATTATAACTGTTATTTATAATTAATCCTGTGTAATGTACATATATAGTTGACAGCATTACATACATACATTTTGATTATAATAGGCATTTTAATTATAATGTAGATCAAGTTTATATCAATGTCTGTGTGAACTATTATTGAAGAAATTATAATTTTAGTATGCATTTTTCTTTCACAAATACGAAAAGGCCTTTTGATAAGGGGGTCTTCTTTTTTTGAGAGAGGGACTCGCTGTGCAGTTCATGCTGGACTTGAGCTCATTTTGCAGCACAGGCTGGTCTCAAACTTAAAATGATCCTCCCGCCTTAGGCTTCCAAATGCTGGGATTACAGGCATATGCCACCATGCCCATCTTAAAAAAGCTATTCTTAAATATACTTTTATACTCATTTCTGAGGTGTGAAAACTATTAGTAGTAGAAAACTATTATTAGTAGAAAAATTCAGTTTCAATATACTTGTTTCTTGGGGTAAATGAAAGACAAATAATGAGTATCTGCCTTCACTAAAGCTGGTAAGTTAAACACGGTAGCTTATGCTCAATTCTTTATTGTCATGACACATTTCTTAGAACAATGAATGGTGAAAATATTTCTACCTAAATTGTGACTGAATAAACTGTCAAAACATCACAGCTTTGCAACATGCTTTCTTTATCATCCAACCTTAGGACACCAGGACAGATAATGTTATTACATGCTGACCTAAGCGTTCTTATTTGGAGAAATGAGAGATCATAGTTTATGCATAAATTCTAATAACAGTGGGTTAATTTCAGTGGATATGGCAAAAGAAAATTATTCACAAACATAGTTGAATTTTAAACATAAATCTCTTATAATTTACAATTAAACTAATAATCAGTATCCCATAATACAAAAAACGTTATAGATTTTTGGGATGTAGTGCTGTTGTTGCCTAGTTAATAGTTTATTTTCCTGTATATGTCATAAAAATATGCAAATTTACCTGTAAGTTCTTCATGAGAAATAGGTCAAGAAAACAATATTACTGTCCATGAAACATTAATATATCTGAAAATAGGGACCAATTCAGTATTTTTACTCTATGAAAGCACTCTATAAATGCTTTATAAAATTAATTGGATAGTTTAATGATTGAATATCTTCATGTACCAGAAATAGGACTGATTCCTAAAGAATATAAGTCACCAATGCTAACGTCAATAAATCAGTTTACAAAGAATAATAATGTATATATTTCCAAATTCTGGTTAAGATGCTAAGTCACCAAGACTTTGACAAAGTTAGGCTTTGAATTATTATTTTTAGTCTTTTTCCTTGATATTTATTTAGCTTTTGTTCTCCTGTCCATGGCCTCTCTATCCAAACACCATCTATAGGTTGTATTAGAAAAGACTGCATACTGAAGATCCGCTCCTTTGTTTCTCTAGGAAGATCTATGAGCTTCACATTAATGTAATATAATAGAATAGAATATTATACTAAAAGTAATCAAACGTTGGTATGTTCACTTGTTTTCAGAAATCCCCCCCCCAAAAAAAAAAAAAAAAAAAAAAAAAAAACAAGATGTCACTGTAAAGGGATGGGAAGAAATCCCACGTTGCAGGTAAATGTTCCCTCCCTCACTGACCTGCGAGCTTATAGCATCTCCTTTGTACCCTGACTATGATCACCACAACGATGTATGATTTATGTAAGGTTCAATAAGTATTTTAACCTATTAAACAATCTTAAATCCAGAATAAAATGTCACCAAAAAGTAGCATCTACATTATTTATGGCTAGATAAACTTTACTGCTGTCATTATTTCTATCCAAATTACTTAAGCTTGTTTTAATGAGACTTCAGCAAGAAAAAGGAGTCAGTTCTCATTTTGTGTTCTGTGTTCAGAAGTAGCTTACTGGCAATGCTGAGAGATACATTATTGGTGATCTGAATTAAATTCAAATAAATGGTTTCAAAATGAAAATTCCTGTTTCATTGCCCTTAGCTAATATTGCTATGCTAATCCTAAATAGGAATTGAGTGTTTAGAAGCTTAGATGATCAACAGTAGCTGCATATTTTTCTCCTGATGTTTTGCCAAATTTTAAAACTAAGCAAGATAAGATTTCTGTGTATGCTATTAACTGCAGTGAATATACCCAACAGCAATATAAAGAAGCAGATGTTTGAAAAGATTGAGAAAAGCAGTTAAACTCAACTTTCATAGCTCTAGAAGAGACATCAAACGATAAGTGGACTTGAAAGCTAGATTTACAGGATAAAAACCATCTTTAAATATCATTTATGATCTATAAAGTCTTCAATATACATGCATCATTTTAAAATACATTAATTTACTTGTAAAATGTAGAAAAATCCTACAAATTACATATTTTTTCAAAGGTCAAAGCTTTTATTTTATTTGAAATAAATCTTACAAAATGAGTAAGTTAAAGTAATTAACCATTATATTAATAGAGATATATTTTGTATTTTTACATTTTATAGTTTTTTTCCAAGTAGTATTAGCATATATATATCTTGGTTACTTTTCCCTTGTTGCTGGAGCAAAATACTCAACACCCAATCTGAAGGCAGGTGAGGTTCATTTAGCTTACAGGTTTTGGAGGTTTCAGTCCGTAATGAGCTGACAGCAAGGCAGGGTAACATGGCACTGGGGCAACACATCAAGGCAGCAGCCAGAGAAACGTGGAAACAAGCCTTTTCTCTTCCCTCATACTGTACATATCCCGCCCCCGAGGTGGGTGCGATGCTCACAGACTCTCTGTGCCATCTTCTTTCCCAGGATGAGAATACTCACAAAGGAATAAACCTGGTTTCCTGTTGAGTTTCTTAGTTAAACTTCTAAACTGCTCAAGTCAACAAATGTATCAATCAGAATATGTATTATGTGCTGAATATCAATATAAGACAAATCTTAAAGCATTTCAAAATCAAGACATAATAATTTATATAAGAGGCAAAGCATTTTATGCATTTAGCATTATAATGATTTTACAAGAATATTTTGTCTTGAAATCTTTATGTAATATGAACATAATTTGTTACTTTTTATATCATTAACTTACTAACATTTGAGTATTTTTGGTAACAGTTGAAATGTGAACCATGGTGCAGTTTTTTTGACTTCTTACAGTAAAATTATAATAAGAAATTTTAATGAAACTTATCAAAACACTTGTATATCAGTTAAGAAAAACTGGCAGTCGTATTCATTTTGCTCAGTAAATTTTATTTGTGGATTGACAGTGGTAGTGCATTCCAGGAAGCTTTTATTCTAACTGATTGCCACCTGACTACACTGCTTGTGCAAGTGTGCCAGAGCCTACTACTGAACTGGAAAGTATGGGCTCAGCACTGGAAAATGCCAAGAAATTTTAGTGACATGAGTAAATATTTCCTTTAACAAATTACTTTTTTCATAAATGCTCAAAAGTTATAAAATAGCCCTAATTATAAACTGTATGGTTAGTATCACATTAAATATTATTTTTACTTCATTTTTGACGTATTTTTTGGATGAACAGTGTCAACTCATAGAAATTGATATTTCAAATCTTACAAAATTCTACTTTGACTCAACAGCCCTAGTATTAAGTCTTTTGGACCTGAGTGTCAGTACTAATTCATCTGACACTAGATGAATCTGAGCTAATTTTCCTGAAACTGCTTTGGAAATCTTAACTTGCCTTTTAAGACTGACTTACATGGGCTCACTCTAAGTTCACTGCAGCATCTGACTGGCAATAGGAGATACGAATCACCTTACTGGATCCAAGAAATGTGTACCCCAAAACTACCAAAGCTATTCACATTGTAATATAGAATTAATGTATGCATAGAGTGAATTTTAGAAAATTTTACTTTAAAATAAATGTACTTTGCATATTTTGGTACAAAAGAGAGAAATCTTTATTATAGTATTAATGCCACATAATACTTAAATTGTGTGTATACACAAATATACCTGCATAAACATTTGCATTTTTTAAAATTTTATTTAAAGAAAGACTAAGCAAAACAGTAAATGGGTAAAAATGATACATATGTTCAGAGAAAAAATAAACATTAAGAAATCACTAGTTAAATTTTACATGCTGTCTTTTACAAATCGTTATTCAAGATAAAAAAGTGGAACATATAAAGTGGGAATTCAAACAGCAAGACTGCAAACAGTTCTGTTCAACTACCCAACAAAAACGTAGTAATATGGTTATCAATCCTATATAATTAAACATATATGCAATTATCCATATCTTCGTTTGTATTGGGACTAAACAAGTTAAAGCAAGCTAAAGTCATTCTGAACAAAGAGTAATAGTATTGCCGGATTAGACAACATGACGCTCCAGGATCAGTACTGGGTACTGTGGTGTCTTCTATTTTTTATTTTATTTAAAGAAAGACTAAACAAAACAGAAAATGAGTAGAAATAATACATACTTTCAAAGAAAAAATAAACAGTAAGAAATCACTAGTTGATGATTATAGGTTGTCTTCTTACAAATAGTTATTCAAGATACTAAAGTGGAGCATATAAAGTGGTAATTCAAACAGTGAGATTGCAACCAGTTCTGTTCAACTATCCAACAAAAGCTTAGAAATATGGTTATCAATCCTATACACTTAAACATACATGCAGTTATCCATATCTTCAATTATGTTGAGATTGAACAAAGCCAAGCAGTCTATTATCACTCTGAACAAAGAATAATACTATTGCTGGATTTGACATTATGACACTCCAAGATCAACACTGGGTATTTTAGTGTCTCTTTTTCTTCAAAGTATCTGCTTATTTTATCATGTGTCCTAAGATCAGTTCTCATAAACTATTTATAGATTCTACACACGCATGAGTCTTTTTTTTTTAATTTTATTTAAGGAGAAAAGAAAAAAAAAGCAGAGAAAGGGTACAAATTATACAGATTTGCAGAAAAAATAATGAACAGTAGGAAATCACTAGTTAATGGATTACATATTGTCATCTTAGAAATAATTGTTCAAGTCACAAAATTAAAGCTTGTAAAGTGGACATTCCATCAATGATACTGCAAACAGTTCTGTTCAATGATCCAATAAAACTCTGTGATATCATTTTCTATCTTACACACTTAAATATACATGCAGTTATATAGTTTAGAGCACTTTCTTTTCCTCTCTTTTGTACAATGACTATTACACATTTTGGGTTTCATTGCTCCCACGGTTCTTATTACTTTTTTGGAAGAGAGTAAAACCAAATGTGACATAACAGAACAGAATCGGTCAAGTCAAGAGGGTGGACATAATAGATAATGTGAAAACATAATACAAGGTGATCAACAATGGTTACCATAATGCCTCCCGCTGTCTCTAATAGAATTGCCTATATCGTTAGTTATAATACAATTGAACAAAACAGTAAAGAATAAAACCGACAAAACCAAAACATTGGAGACATTGTAGGTCTTCAAAAGTAGATAAAAGTCAACATGCATGAGTCTTAACATGTATTTCTATCCTTTCTATATTAGAGGGAGAAACAAAACAAAGCAAGACAAAACAAAACATATTCCCATAAACACATGAAATGAAAAAGACATACAAGACCGTTGTACAAGGAATTCTACCATAGTTCCTGTGTTGTCTCTTGTTATCTTCAATAGAATTGGCTATATCATCAGACATAGTATAACTGAGTATATCACAATCAATAAACAGTAATATATACTGTTTTGTAACAGTATTATTTACTGTATATAACATAATTAATAAAAACACAACTTTGTATACAGTATAAAACTTCAAAAGCAGGCAGTTATCAAACCAGAATGTGTATCATAGAGTCTTGTTATCTTCAGCGTAGTCGCCTATACTCTTAGACTTGATACTATCAATCGTATCAGTTTTTAATACAATCTGTTGATACCAAACAGCAATCAAACAAACCAGATTTAACTAAGATCAGTCATTATAAAACAGTATAAGTCATACAGGACTCCAGATTAAGATAACAGGAAATTAAAGATGATTACTGTGCTATATCCTGATATTTTTGGGATAGCTGTTTTTGCCCTCAAATCTAATGCAAGTAGACAAAGTGGGACAGAATAAAATCTATCAAAAAAAAAAAAAGAATAAAATCTATCTAAGCAGAGTGGTGCGAGTAATGTGGGTTTTAAATCCTTATACACTATTAATAATATCTTCTGTAATCTTTTTTAAGACTCTCCCTCCCCTTTCAATTTTCCAGAGTACATTGTTAAGACCCTTGATTTTAAATTGGGGAGGGGTGACAACCTGCTATTTACCTAAGTTGTTCCAAAGCTTCTCTCTCCTGGACTTGATCTCTAATTGTATTCCTTTACCTATTAAAGCCTGTCTTTCCAACCTATCCACAAATACTGGTCTAGTTTCCCCTATTACTCTCTGGTTCTCTGTCACATAGAGCATTGTTTTCTCACATTTGATTTTCAGGCCATGTACCGCTTTTCATGTTAATTATATTTCCTATAAATAGCATCTCAGTGGACCCTGCCTCCTGATCTACTACACATGTGGTTCTTTTTTTTTTTTAAATTTAGTGTATCAAGGCCATCTATATTAGAGATTATAATCAACATTCTCTGCCTCATTTCTGTTATGCTCTTTTTTGCCATCAGTTGTCTGCTTATCTTCTTCATTCTGTTTTCTGCTCCATTCATTGAGGCCTCTCTGCCACTGTTACTAGAATACTAGTACTTTTCTCTCTCTCCAGAATGCCCTGCAGTATTCTCTGTACAGTTGGATTAGTGATTGTGAATTTCCCAAGTTCTTCTATGTCTTGGAAACATCTTGTGTCTCCATTAATTTCTAGAGACAGTTTTTCAGGGTATATCAATCTGGGCTGGAGGTTATTTTCTTTCAGGGCTTGGAATATTTCACTGCAGGCTCTTCTTGATTTGACAGTTTGTGTTGAGAGGTCTGCTGTTATTCTGATGGGCCTTCCTTTATAGGTGATCTGTTTCTTGTCTCTAACAGCTTTTAATATTCTGTTCTTATGTTGAATTTTGGGGATTGTGATTCTTATATGCCCGGGTGTAGCTCTGTTTTGGTTGTAGGTAGCTGGAGTTCTGTATGCCTCATATATCAGAATATCATTTCCTTTTCCTGTGTTTGAGAAGTTTTCCTTAATTATTTCTGTGAATAGCCTTTGTAGTTCATTTGTATCCCTACTTCTTCATTCATTCTTTATTTTCAAGTTGGAAATCTTCTTGTCATCTTCTAGCCTTTGTATTGTTACTGCTTGTTTCCTAGTTATTTTTAAAAAGTTTTTCCTTTCATAATCCCACACTGCAAAACTGTCCTCCAGTTTGGATAATCTATCCTTAGTTTCTTTCAAGCAGATTTGCCATCATTCCATAGAGTTTTTAATTTCTTGATAATCTCTTTAAATCTGTTTCATGTATTCTATATTTTGTTTATATTCTTCATCAAATGGTTCTCTTCTTTGTTTGAGTTCCTCCCTTTGTCTGTGTCTGCTTGAGAAGTGTTTAGTGTCTCTTTTATCAATTTTCTTATACCTTGCTTTATTTGGCTAAATATTTCACTTTTGAACTCATCTATGAGGTCCCCAAGATATCTCTTTATGTCCACTGGTGCCATGTCTGATATTGCATGTTTGTTGTTCTCATTCTCCTTTGTATTTACCTGTCCTGGGTCAATGTTCTCAGGGTTGGGTTCTCTGGGAAATTTTGTTGTTGCTTCCTCTTCCCATGTTTTTTGTTTCATTAGGAGGGCCCAGTTTCTTTCTTTTTTGGTTACAATTCTTCTGAAGTATGCCGGCTAGGTGACTCTTCCCATTGCAGTGTGCTAGCGAGTTGCAGACAGGGGCAGCGTATGCTGGCCTCTCCCTCCAGATCAGTCAAGCTGCCAATGCCTGCACTGTATTAGTATGTGCCGCCTCCCCTCTGTGTCAGTCAACCTGCTCACTGTGTTAGTGTGCTCTGCTGCCATAGGAAACTGATTTCAGATAACTTATTGGGTCTCAGCCAAGTCACATAATTCAGGCCTAGGTCACTCCACCAACCCCGTTCAGGAAGGGAACAACTGACTGAAGTCACTGCTGCCCCTTGTACTTCCAGTCCTGCCCAGTCTCAGAATGTTATCTGCCAGAGCCCCCCTTTCTGTGGAATGGCTCTACTCCCGTCATCACCACAAGTTGACTGCAGGCTCCCCGTCAGCTCAGGTCTCCTTTGGCTGGCCGACCCTGACCTCAGTGTGACTGCGCCTCTAGTGAGTCGAAGCGGTAGGACCTCAGATGGCTCAGCAAGTCACCCACTACAACAGGAGCACTGAACCTTTAGCTGTTCCAATAATAGCACCCGATTTGTATGTTTGATTGGTTCTTCTCACCTTAGTTTCTTCTTGGGATGAGAAAATTCATCTCCCTCTGTTCAAGGCTCCCCACACTGTATTATGTTGAATTCTAAGTTGATTATCTCAGGGAGCTTCTGTAGCCAGCTTTTCTCTATCTGCCATCTCCATCTTTGCTCTGCCTCATAAATAGGTCAACACTGTTTCATTTTTGAAGCAAAAATGAAAGATATACTTTGAAATTTTTATGAACTCTGTATCATTAATATTTTTCACTAAAAAGATGTCCAAGTCTAACATAACTGTAAAAATGTTTTCAAAGTTTTGAAAGGAGAGATGTAATTAAGTAATCAAATATATGCCCTTTTACTACTGAGCATAAATTCATAAAACAATCATACCAATGATAATATTATAAGCTTGAACTTATAGCTTTGCCTTTTGTTGTTTTCAGACACATTAATAGCCCTAGATTGTACTGATCATTTGAACCATAACTAAAAATCCTAAGCTTCAGTTTGATGAATGAACTTTAAGTTTTATATCTACCTATGATTAAAATAAATACAAATAATGCTTTTTAAAAATGTTTATGTTCCTTTAGATTCACATCTCTATGTCTTTTTGATCCAGGACATATATGAATGTGTATATATATTATGATAAAAAATTGGTCCTATATATTATGGGAAGACACTTCTGCAATTCTGTAACTACTATCATTACTAGGGGTAAATAATGAAAAATCAGGATTAAACTAAAGGTGTTGTTTATAGCACATCTTTCATGGGGCTTTGGTAGTTGAGTACTAGAACTGAAAATAGAGACCTTTAAAATACTAAACTTTGTGTGTGTGTGTGTGTGTGTGTGTGTGTGTGTGTGTATGCATGTGTGCATTCTCAAGTGTATAAGATATACTAGTAAGTAAAATTCAAATATTTCCTATTTGCCCAAAATATTTGCATTTGTTTAAAAAAAGTTTACCTAATGGATTTGTTTTATTAAAACTTTTATACCACATTTTAGCAATTAAATTAGGAATATCTATATTTTAAACATCAGTCAGAAGTAGATATTTATATGATAGGAACCCATCAAAGTAATGCTTCAAAACAGAAAATAAATCAGGCCATTTTGATAAATGTGACTTTCAGCAACAAAAATTGTATCTGCTTTAGAATGTTGCCACTTTGACCACTGAATTAAGTAAAGTGTAGAGATACAAAGGGAATACTATTGTTTTAAGCATTATTTGGGCCAACAAACAGACTTAAAATGAGTTTTCACTGTGATAACAATATCTATAATTTGAACAGAGTGTGACGAGGAAAAGCATTGCAAGGTCTGCAGCAAGATAAATGGCAATTTATGGAGGTCAGCGGGCCAATTTCAGATCAAAATAGTTGATATTGTTTTAAAGTGAAAAAAAAAAAAAAACCCTACACCATCCCTGGAAATATCAGTTTGTGGATTCTGTAATTTTGAAGGAATTTTGCTTACCAGTCACAGGAATTAAATTATCTATAAATTTGAACTTACAGTTTTGTCTTTTGTTCTTTTCAGCTATATTCGTAGCACTAGGATGAGGTGATCCTCTAAAATATAACTAATAAAATATGATTTCTGGTTTGCTGAGTGAACATTATCTCAGATCAGACTATGATTAAAATAAATAGAAATAACATTAATGCTTTGAAATGTTTATGTACATTTTTTAGATAACCCGGTGGATATTCTTCAATTAAACCATGAAGTGTTCTTTTAGATTAATATGTTTTCCTTGTAGTATTACTAAATAGATGGCAAATCCATGGTTTTATGGACTGACTCACTTCTCCTGTTAGAATTAAAAGCAGCTTAAACACTTCCAACTTTTTCTTATTTGTTCATTAATCTAATTTAAAAGAATGCAATGTGCACCAGCATGAACACTTTGTAGGTTACCTACTTTCTTCTACTGTCCTATAATAATTTAAAAATACTGTATAGAAATAGAAAAACAAACCTTTCTAAAAGCAAAGGTTATTTAGTATGACCCAGAAGCTCCTGTGAAATTGCTCACAGAAGAGATGATCTAGAACCCAGCGGATTGTGTATCCAGAGAAAGTACTTATCATTCTAGCTAATTATTCTCAGGGTACCTCAGGATTTATTAATGTCTCATTGTTTCTTTTCTTTTTTAGAAGGTTCCAAATGCTTGAAACTCCATTTCAGTTTCACATTAAAAACTGTGTTCCAGGTTCGTCAACTTATTCTGTTGCACAATCAGCATACAATTTAAACTCTTCTTGATTTGGTTAAACTGATTTATCAGTGAAGTAACCTAACTAAAAAGTAGCTGTAGAAAATATATTAAGTATAAATTGTACAAAAGAATGAATACTTTGAGAATTAGTTAGAAGTTCTTTGATAGGAACATTAGAGAGACTTTAGACTAACAACTTTTTTAGGTTTATTATTGGTATTTCTTTATAATGATTTACCTTACAGAAAACTTTAATTTTAAAAATCTTGTCAAACAACAGCTTCACTCATTTGCTGTACAACATGGTTATCAATGTATACATTCATCTGCTCAAACCATAAGATATTAGACCTAACCCTCACCAGTTGAAATTCCTACATTTGCCTATCTTCTGTTCGCCAGAATTCGCACAGAAGCCAGTGGACAACAGGGTTTTAAAATAACATTTTTAAACCAGAAATGAGCACTTTGTGTATATCATTTTTACCATCTTTACCAGATTTATACCATTCACTCTTGTTGCCTATTAATCTTTAAGTATGTGTATTTTTTTCATGTGAGTCAGAGAGTAAGATGATGATAACCCTAACCAAACTATCTCTAAGTACTTCAAAGTATCTTTCTGATGAGCAAGGTTGTTTCCTTCTGTATTGTATTAAAGAAATTTTCCATTGATTGAACACTGTCCTTTGTTTCATATCATGTAATTAAATAAATTCAGTACAAGCCATCTATTCTACAGCACTTTTTTTCTGGTCTGGAATCTACTCTAGGGCCATTTGCTTATTTATTTTTCTTGTTACTGTAGTTTACTTTTATTTTGAACCTTATATCAGTTTTCCCTTGTCATTTTTCACCTATAAATTATTGCAAAGGATACTGTGACTTGGATTATTCTAATCTTGCTGAATGATGAGATGCAGTTATGATCTTTTTGTTATAGTATTATCATAAAAATATTACATATTTAGGGGTTAAGATCTTTGAATGTTCAGAAGGTCTCATTAATTACCAATTGGAATTATATCGAAGAGAAGCAATATCAGAAAACTATAACACTCTAACTGAAAATAGTCACAGCCTTCTATTTGTGCACTGTTTATGGCTATTTCGCTTCTATAACATGATAGCAGAATACTGGTTAAGAGACCATACGGCTAACAAGTCATAAAGTATCCAGCATATCACCAAAAAAATCTGCCAATCTTTAGTCTAAGACTAAATAATTTTACATAATGGATGTTTCAGATAAATATTCACTGAAGAACTGTGATGAGAAGATACATTAATAATCCTCTGACGACTTCTTTTGTTTCCAAGTTATGTCTCAAAAGATGCCATTTTCTCTCGCTTACTTCTGTTATAGACCTTGTTCCAAAGCAGTGAGCTCAAAGGAGGCATCAGCATTTTCTGTGTCAGAAAAGACTTTCTTTCCTTCAAGCAATTTATTAAAGAGAGAATCAGGTTGGTTTTAGTGAAATATATTCCATCTTTCCTGAAGGCAGAATTTTGTCCCATATAAGAACTCTTCTTATATCTCTGGAGCTGAATCACATTTTCAAACTAGTGTCTGGACACGGGAATAAATCCCATTACCCAGTAACAGGATTTGTCTGCACACCTCCTGTGCACTCTTTTCGTAACTGAGGGGTTTCTCACAGTGGACTGGGGCTTTTTTTTTTTTTTTTTAGGTTTACTGTGGCATCTGTCCAAATAATTTGACTTGATGATATATTTGTTTCATTTAAACCCACTAAGGAGACGTGAAACTGGTGGTTGATAAGATTCTTGAATACCATCAGTATTCTCTGTGATTTCACTCAAGAAGATGGCCTGAAATTGGCCTTTATCTGAAAAAGTACCACAATTCAACCTTTCACAAAGTAACTTGGGAATGAAACAAAGGCTGGGTCTTTAAATGATGTGTTAGTCACTACCAATTACACGTTCTTGGCATTCAAATTGCCTTAAAAATGTGGCTGAAAAATATTTAAAAATAAAGGCAGCAGTAAAAGTAGCCTAAAAAAATAGAAGTGCCCCCAATAATCTGATAATAAAAATGTTGTGCACTATAGTTTTTAGGCTCCTGTGATCATTTACAGTAGTAGTAACTCATCATGGCCAAACTAGTTTAGTAAAACTAATGCATAGTGAAGCTACATCAAAAAAGCTGATTTTCACACCAAAATGAGTAAGTGAAATAGCAAAGATTAATCCACCATCTAACACTAAATCTCATTTATTTTGTCATGAAGTTCTACCCTGTGGTGATTGTGTGGCCCTAATGGCTAAACAGTGAGCAAGTTTTCAAACTTTTAAATAAAAATGCTAATTTTTATTAACAGCATATTCTCCTGTATCTGAATCATATTTTTCTTAACTGCAAAGTGATGAAACTGTGCAGTGACAAAAAGCCTGTGTTATTTATAAATTTCTTTGAAAACTGCTCATTACTGCTTGACATTACCTGACACATGTCAGTCTAGCACAAGCAAGAATACTTCTCGTTATTCAACATGTTTTTATCAAATGTTAAAACAATTAACTTAAGATATAACTCCAACTTTCCTGCACACAGTTTTTCTTATTTAAATTTTCAAAAACTTGATATTATTACTCATTAACTTAGTACTGATAAATATTTATTGCTTACCTAAACAACTAATTAACTATTTAATTCCTTTTAGAGGACAAAATCAGCTACAATTTTATATATCTCTGCAAAACTGAAAGTAATACTTACATTGAATTAATGAGCTCTGAATGGACTTCGGGTTGCCATGTTTAGTCTGTATCATTTTTTTCATTCATTTTTCGCACTATTATTTTATCAGCCTATGTAGGTGATACAGAATAATGGGTTTCATTTTGGTTTATTCCACATGCAGATAATGTACCTTGATTATTTCTACCTTTCCTTTATCTTCCCTCCTTTCTTCCTCCAATTTTTGTTCTCCACTCTGACAATTTCCCCTTTAGTTTCTGGCTCTTTCTACTTTAGAATCACACAGTTTTAAAAAGTGATATTTTCTTTCTGATGCTAGTTTATTTTGCTTAAAATGATGTTCTTCAGTCCATTTGTTTTCCTGCAAATTATATCACATATGTATATATATATATATATATATATATATATATAGATAGATAGATAGACATAAATATGCATTTTCTTTATCCATTATCAGTTAAAAGACAAAAAGGCTGATTCTATAGCTTACCTATTGTGAATTATACTGTGAAACATGGATATATAAGCATATCTAAAATATTTTGACTTTATTTCAAGAGTATACTAAAGTTAGTGTAGCTGAATCAAATCATAGTTTTGTTTGTTTGTTTGTTTGTTGAGGAACCTCTACATCTATATACTGGATGTGTTACTTTGTATTTACCCTTAAGTGGTAGATGGGTTTCTTTTGCTTCCCATGTTGGTCATCATTTATTTATTTACGTATGTATTTATTTATATCTTATTTACTTTAGTGGTAAAATTTAATGATTAAAATATGACATAAATAATGTTTACATATTTCACAGGGACTTTGTACCCATATGTGAGACCTTGATTCTTCTTTTTTATCCCCTTATCCCCTTCCCCTGCCTTTTCTTCAACCTCTTTTTCTCTCCTGAGTTGCAAAAATGTTGCTTCTATTTTTTTCTCGGTTTTTTTTTTTTTTTTTTCTTTTCCTTTCCTTCTTCATTCCCAGTTTCGGTTCCCCTGTATGTGTTTGTGTATGTGTCTTTGTGTGTTTTTAATATAGCAATTCTGACCATGAAAAGCTAATCACAGTGTATTTTTCATTTTCATTTCCCCACTGGCTAAAGATAGTAAACAATCTTTTCATAATTTTTTTGGTTTTTTCTACTTCTTTTGAAAATCATGTTCAATCCATTTACTTACTTTTAACTAGGTTATTTGAATTTTTTTATGTTAAGTTTTTAAATTTACTATTCTGGATATAACATATTGAAAAAGTAAATAGAAAAGAATTACGACCATTCTGTGGGCTGTCAACTCATTCTATAAATTGTTATCTTTGCAGTGCAGAAACCTTATTTTAATGTGATTTCATTTGTTTATTTCAGTTCCCATTTTCTAAACTATTGGTGTTGCATTCCTGTGCCTATGCCTTGAAACATTTCTCCTATGCTTTCTTCTAGAAGTTCTAATATTATAACTCTCATATTTGAACCTTGGTCCATTTTGAGTTGATTTTTGTACAAAGTGAGACAGTGATATAATTTTAATTTTCTGCACCTGTGCATCTAGTGTCTCTTGTGCCACTGTTGAAAAGGATGTCTTTTCTCCAACTTGCATAGATTTTTGGTGTCTGTGTCAGAAATCTCATGACCAAAACTATGAGGGATTATTTGTCTATCATTCATTCAATATTATTGGTCTATATTTTTATCCCGATATAATGTTGGAATATATTTTAGGACTTCAGACATTGTGATACTCTTAGCTTACTTTTTCCCCCTTTTTAAGATTGCTTTGGCTACTCCAAGACTTTTGTATTTCAAAATATGTTTTAGTATTTTTTCAGTTGACATTTTAATGAAGATTGTATTGAATCTGTAGATCACTTTTGCTAATGTGGGCAGCTTAACACTACTAACTTGACCCATGAATGAACCTGGTAAATTTTTCCATGTGGTGCCTTCTTCAATTTCTGTCTTCAGTGTTTATTGTAGAGTTTTTTTTTTTTTTACTTCAGTCTTATTTTATTGTGCAATATTTTTAAATTCTGAATTTTTTCTCATTTCTTTCTATAGGTTCATTATTGATGCACATAAAAGTGACAGATTTTTATATGTTGATTTTGTATCCTGCCAACTTCCTAAATTAGTTTATTAGATATAAGAGTCTGGTAGAGTCTTTAGAGTCTTATAAATATAAAAGCATACGACATGCACATAAGGGTAAATCGATGGCTTCCTTTTCTATATTTCTCTCTTTTATTTCTTTTTCCTACATTTGGATAACACTTCAAACATTATCACACATGAGTTGTGAAAATGGATATTTTGTGTTGTTCCTGATTTGAGAAGAAATGTGTTATATTTTATGAAGTTATTATTTAGATTTTAGTTTTGTCATTTATAGCTTTTATTATATGGAAGTAAGATCCTTCTGTACTCAGTTTCTTTAGGGCTTTACCATAGAACAATGCTGAGTTATTCTGCATCTATTCAGATGATCATGTGCTATTTCTCCTTGAGTCTATTTATATGGTTGTGTGGTTTATATCTAGATGTGCTCTCAAAGCATCTTGCACACAGAGGTATGGCTTCGGGAGGTGACTGGACCATGACTATGTGATAGTCATGGCTGGATTACTCTATCAAGCGGTTTACAGCTGGGTGTGATGCTGGGAAATGCAATATGGTAGGAAGAGATGGGTAACTGTGAGCATGCCTGGGGCAGTTTATATCTCCTTCTTGTTGCCACTGCTTTGTATCCTCTCTCCCTGTTATGAACTGTTTGTCTTTTGCCATGCTGCCTTGCCATGCTGAATATGGCCCAAATTTCTGCAAATCGTAAGCCAAATAAACCTTTCTTCCTTTGACTCGTGGGTCTCAGGTATTGAGCTTCAACAATAAGAAAGTAACTAAGACACGTTGCATTGCATTTGTTGATTGCCACGTGTTGAAGAGTCCGTGCCTGGGTGAGTGGGGACTTGATCATGGCCTAAGATAATTTTAGTGTGTATTAAAGTTCATTTTTTTTAAAAGCAGGCATTCTTAGCTATTAACTTACCTCTTAGAATGATTTGTTATATTATACTGACTATTCCACAGATACTGATGTGCTGTGCTTCCATTTTCACTTGATTACAGAAATTCTCAATTTTTCCCTGGTGTTTTCAATGAAATACAAAAGTATAGTACTAAATTTGCCTGTATTCATATAGTCTTTGTTATTTTTCTTGCTGTTGATTTCTAGTGACATTCCATTATGCAATTATAATATTGAATATATTATTATTTGGTAAAACTTGTTTTTAATCTTAAAAAATTCAACTGAATATGGAGAAAAAAGTGTTTTCTGTCATTGTTTCACAGATATTCTGTACATCTCTGTTATGCACATTTTACATACTGTACAGTGTAGCCCTGTTAGCTCTTCGTTCTTGTTTTCCCTTATGAACTATCTGTTTGGGAGGGCAGGAATTAATGTGATCCATTGATCATATATTGGACTATCTTCATACAAAACTTAAAAAATAAAAAGATGATGATAGCTCCTCTGAGTTCCAGACCATGAGCTCTATCACGGTCCCTATTGCTGTTTCCTTTATGGCAAGCACAGGGAGTGGAGAAAACAGAGCTGGAAAGCTTTTATTTTCACAAAATTATAGAAAGTTTTTTTCCCTTTCAAAATATTGAAAAGTGATTATGATGTTGAGTTTTAGCATAAAAAGTAAACCTTGCAGAGAACAGAAAAAAGGCAGCGATTTAGTATTGACTGAAGTTACAGCTTCAGGTCATGCAACATCTTATCAAGGAAGAGATGTGAAGACAGGAACACGGTGAGATGAAGACACTTCTCAGCAGAGGCATGTAAGACAGAAGAGATGGCTCGGCAGTGTCCGAGTGGTGGAGTCCCAGTAAAAACATAAATAACTAAAGGAGCTGAGTAGTACTGCAAACATATCACCCCTCCACGAAGAACATCACATTAAATCCACGAAGAACATCACATTAATGGAGGTTACAGGTATAAGTAAAACAGCACCAAGCCAGAGTCATTCAGAGCTCTTGCCACACAACTGATGTAACAATTTTCCAAACTAGCTCCTGGCTCCTGTAACTCTCTTCTACATCCCAGTTCTGTACTGTGACCTCTACAAAGGGAAAACTAAAGAAGAGTAAAGAGTACTGCCGTCCTCTTGTCATGGTATTCCTTCCATACCACACATTTGGCCAGCAAATAAAAGGAAAGATTTGAATCAGGGACAAATTTACAATGATATTTGAACTGATCTGTCGATGTCGCTCCCGGCCGGCAGGAAAGACACACGACAAGGTCTGGCGGTGGTCAGGCTTTTCTTTATTCTCTCCTTATACAGTCTGCCCCGAAGCCTCTACCGGTCCGCTCTCCGCGGCTCCTTCCGTGCTTCAGTCTGCCCCGAAGCCTCCACCGGTCCGCTCTCCGCGGCTCCTTCCGTGCTTCAGTCTCTCTCTCTCTTGGGGGTGGAGGCACTGGCTATATATAGGATTAATAGCTAGGCAGACTACCCTGTGAGGCGGGAACTTAGTGGGGTGATAAGAAACAGGTGCCACACAGGCGGGCTCGATGAGAGGGGTAATCTAGCCCAGGCTTTTGTACTTTCCCACAGGCCTCGCAATCACCGCGTCTGATGACTTGACAGTGCCACGGCTCCCAACACTGATCCAAAAGATACAGAGTGCACTGGAGACAACTAGAGAGTACGTAAAGGGGGATTTGATTTGGTCCACTGGAGATGAGAGGTTAGAGTAAATGCAGCATGTCAGTTTTATATTCTTTTAATACAGTCATCTCAATTAATTGGTTATAAAATTTTAAATACTAACAGTGTGATCAAGTGCTTATCAAAATTCTGATTTTGTTTTCTCAATACACAAAGTACGTGGCTACTGTCATATATATGCAATAATTTATAAATATGAATTGGTCTAATTAAAGAAACTATGCTTAGTAAGTGGACAGGACAATTAAAATACAAAGGGTTTCAGAAAATAATAGTTATTCTACCTAATATATTAAATGTATAAATGTTAATTTTAAATTTTAAATGCAATATGACTTGGTTAATATGTCAATCTTATGCAGTAGATGTTAAAATTAGACTCCCTAGACTCATTAGACTCATAATCAGAATCTAAGGCATAAAGAATTGTGAAGTGAAAATAAATGGTTGATATAATGAATTTGTGATTTGGATATGTGAGTGTCCTTAACTCAGTTGGGAAGTACATTTTTTTAAACATAAATGGGGTTATGATCCATATGGTACATTTGCATATAATAGAGATGTGAGAATAATAGGAAATAAGAATGTCCAGTGGAAAGTTACATTTCATCATAGTAAGGGAGGAGGGAACAAGGAAGAAAATGTTGAAACCAGTGTGAACAGGGCCGGCATTATTCATCGTAATGCTGTGTTTTTTCGAATCCTCACTATTTTTTCGAATCCTCACTATTTTTTAATACAATATGCTAAAGTAAAAGTGTTATTGTAGCATGGGTTTTGGAGCTTGATAGAGTAAAAGAAAGTTGGTTTTGAAAACTGTCCTTGAAACCCTCACAACAAGTGAATCTAACAGGATCTTCAAGGAGGATTCAGCAGAAGTTGACTTTCCTAAGTCTGAGACTAATTCATCACTGGAGCCTGAACAGTGAATTTTGTTTTCAAATCCTGTGTTTAATATCAACATGGTAGTCCCAAAACATCTTCCTTGGCCTTCTGACAGTTTCTTTCCTTTTTTTTTTTTTAATTTGTCATATTCACTGAATCTATCATAGTAAAGAATTAGGCTGGAGATATAAATTTACATTTTTTTAAGCCGGGAATCGAACTCATGACCTCAAGTTCACCAGGCAGGTACTAATGCCACTGAGCTAAAGCTCTGACCCTCTAGGAGATATAAATTTACCATAAAAAAGTATAATGAATTTAGGATGCTTAAGTCTAAAAGAAGTCATTAAAATGACATAATCTAAAATATCAATAAGTAGTTTGTTATGTTGAAAGTCTATAAAACTAAATATTCTTGAAATAAAATTACTTTTACAAAATAAAAATAATACTGTAAACAATTAGGTGAAAGAAATACAAAGCAAAAAGAAGTGAGAAAATAATACTCCAAGAGTATTAACCAACATTTTATAAGATTGAAAAAGAGTAGAAAAATTAAAAGTTACAGCATTCGTGATATTTATATAATCAATTGTGTTGATAAACTTAGAGGAAAAAAAATTACAGGAAAAAAAGGCTATAATTACTAATATCAAGAATGTAGCAGGAATTTGACTATAGACCTGAAGAAATTAAAAGTGTCAATGAGTATTCTGAATAAGCCCAAAGACAGATTTTATTATTTAGATGAATTCTTGAAATTATCTTGAAAAAGAAAAATTGCCACAATTTAGGAAGATGAAATAGACAATTCAAACTGCTGTATCATTAGCATAGATCTTGAATTCACATCTTGACATGTCCTGAAAAGCTACCTCTAGTCCTTGATAGTTATATAAGAAAATTTAACTCAAGAGTTTGCAAAGAAATAACATTACTTTAATGTTATCCTTGTCAGAAATGCGCAACCAGTCCCACCTTATTTAAAGGAGTTTGTTTTAGCCTGACAATGAGTCATAGACAATAAATAGGGAAGATACAAATTACAGTGCCTCATAAATATGGGTGTAAATTTTCTTAACAAAATTTACCAAGTATATTTAAGGGATATAATACAGGGGTTAAAGAATGTGAGCAGGTCAAGTTTACTCTAGGAATTCTAGGATTGTTCAAAATTTGAGTATCACATTAAAGAAATTCTGCCCGTTGTTTACACTAGAGCAAGTGTCATTTTACCCAAATGATTCTTGTGTTGAATAAATCTAATATAATTATCACGTTTATATTATATTTCATTTTATATTTTCTGTTATATTGTCTTATAAAAGTTAGTGAAAATATGCACTTTTTTTTCATCCTGTATGTAAATAATGGTACTGGTAAGTGGTAACCAGTCTAAAACATGCAAAAAAGCATTTGACTAAATTAAGGAATTATTTGTCATCTTAGCAATAAATAGATAAGCAAACAAACCAAACCTCAATCCGAACAGAAAACAAAGAATGGTGATAACATTTTTAGCTTGTTTAAAACAGTAAAAAGAAAAAGAAAAAAACAAAAATTTATACTTACTCATTTACAACTGGCAAAAACTGAGTAACTTCCATCTAAACTGGAAAAAAAAAATATTCACTCTCAGGACTTCTATATAACTTATCACTGGAAGTCTATTCAGAGAAGTACATCTAGAAAACGAAATAAAATCCTTACAAATCTGAAATATATAAATAAAATGACGTGACTTGTGGACAATATGCTTACCTCTGTAAAAAACCACAGGGCATTTGCGTTAGAAACCCTTGTGACTAATAAATGAGAACCCAAAGATCAACTGGTATAAGATCAATGTACAAAGTTAATTTTCTTTTTACAGGCTATCATTGGACACATGGAGCATAAACTCAAATTAGAATTTTTGTGGGCAAAGCTAACAAAGCAAATAGTACAGAAAACAAGTATGGCAAAAACCAAAAACTATATACAACTGTGATTAGAGAAATCACAGAACGTAAATAACTAAAGCAGCATAATACTCTCTTGGACTACATGACTAAACAGATCAAATATCAGTTCTTTTTTTGATACATAAAGACAAGATCATTCTAAATTGAAATGCAAAAAAACTAGGATCGGTAGAGCAGATTTGCAAAAGAATAATCAAATTGAAAAGCATAATCTATCCAAATTCAAGACAATAATTAGATATAAGGATCAATAGCATGTAGTTGTCATGGAATAATAGATTAGAATACAATAAAGAAATCAAAAGTATTTCCAAATAGACATGGCTAACTGATTTTGACAAAGTTCTAAAATTTAATCCAATGGAGAAAGAATATTTTTTTTATCATATAATGTTGGTATTACTAGATATTCATAGACAAAAGAAATATAACATATTTTTGACATTTACATCTGAATTTACATGAAAATATAACTCTTATGTGGTCACAGAATTAGATTTAAATCATAAAGTTATTATGATAAATATTGAAAAGTTAAAATAAATAAAGATTTTTGAAGGCCTAAGATTGGACAGTTTTTTGAAGCTTCACATAACACACTGGATCCATAAAAAATAAGTTAGTAAACTGAAATTCAACAAAATTAAAAATTTGTGTTGAAATTATCACTTAAGAGAATGAAATAAACCATACACAGAATTCATTTCTTCATGATGCAACTCTGTGACAAATGGTCTATGTGTATTATATGTAAAGAACAGTCAAAATTCAACTGCAAAGCAATTCTATGAAAATTGGGGAAAATTAATACAGAGACATTTCATTTATTAGAGTAGAAGCTGGCAATCAAGGATATGAAAAGTGAAATGTTGTTCACAATGTTTAAACATTAGAGAAATGCAAATTCAAATGAAGAAATGCCATCAAAAGTACGGAAATCAAACAAAAATGATACTGACACCACCAAATGCTTTAAGGACTGAGAGAAACCCAATCGCTCACACTGCACAGATAGGAGAATAAAATGCTAGCACTACAAGCATTTTAGCAGAACAATGTTTAAAACTGTTACAAAAGTAAATGCAGACCTATCACAAGACTGTACAAATGTGTCTTCCCCACTGACCCTAACCCCACTCCAAATCCACTTATGTCTGTGTCCAAGTCTACACATGACTGCTGCAGCAGCTTCAGAGGAGTTGGAAAGAGCTGGCAGGTGTCTCAGTGAGTAAGCGAGCCAACACTGTGCCATGTTCATGTTATTGAATAATATTTATCAATTAAAATGGAGTAAACTATTGATACACAAGATGAAGGGCTTTATTAAGTTGAATGAAAAGAAAATTTTGACAGTTCTAAAGCTCTTTGCTTCTGTTGTTATATAATATTCTTAAACTAATAAAATTGATTGCCAGTTCCTAGGATTTAGGAGTGTGAGGGAGTGTAGATGTGTATGTATCTAAAATGGCATCAAAGGGAGATTGTTTTGATGAAGAATTCATTAATAAGTTAATTTTATTCTTAAACCATAAGTGAGATAAAATGACATACAGAAATGTGCATATACTATGTCAAAAGTAAATTTATAATTGTGATGGTGTCATTCAGTTTTGTAAATTTTAACCAGTAGAAGAAACTAGTGGAAAAGTGCACCAATCCTCTTTACTTTCTGTTTCCACCATCTCTGAATATAAAATTAATTTTTTAAACAAATATATAAATATATTTAAACCAGACATATTGGCAAATTCTACATCAGCGGGTTCAATGAATTACAGATAAGGTTTTAAATTGTATTTGTATCAAGCATGCACAGATTTTGTTTGGAGTCATTATTACATAAGCAGTATAATATAACAACTAGTTATGTATCATTTATATTGTTTGTTAGGCATTATAAGTAATCTAGAGATGATTTAATATAGGGAATATGTGGAAAGATGTACATAGAATAATGAAAACACTACAAAATTTTAAAAGAAATTTGAACATGCATGGATGTACATATTTGAGTGGGAAAGTCCTTAAATCATAAATAAAAGGGTTAACAGTATATCAAAAGTAAAATAAAATCTTATGAATGAACTACCCAAAAAGATTCCATAGCAAATATCTTTTGGAATCCTCCTGAGCATCTGCCCTTGTTAATGTTCCATATAATTTGTTTTAAAGTAATTGCATGATACCTGTATTACTGTACTGTACTGCAACATTCCAGAAGTCAAAGTCTTGGCTGTTTTGTTCTTTGTGAAATCCTGGGAGCCTCAATCAGTGTTTGCGTATATGATATATTCAGTAAAAATCTGTTGAATGAGGCATGACTGTGAATTCATCTCTTTAACTTATATAGGCTATACTTTTTAGTTATAGGTGAAAATTATAGTCTCAGACCAAACTAAACATGTATTACCTCTTACTTTCCCCTTGATTTTGTGTTTACGTTTCCTAAGTGAGTACAGAAACATAGCTACTTTCCATGCTGCTTTTAGTAGACACAGTGCCCTGTTAGGTTGTAAGGAGAAAGACAAATGTCAGCTTCCATCTGATTTTCTGCGATAAGTGACTCAGAAACAGATAAAGTAGTGTCCATCACTGCGTCAATGTGTTTATCCTCCCTTTTCTTTATTTTTCTTATTAATTTTTCTCCTCCTCTTTTGTCGTCTTCTTTTTCCCCTTGTTCAATGCTTCTATACCTCCTAAAATTAGAACACCTAAATTAAAGCAAAAGTTTCAAGGAAAAAAGTCTTTGTTACTTATTTTGATGATCTAGGAAATTAAACCAAAGGAGGGAAAAGTTTTGTTACGAATATAAGGAGAATGAGAAAAGAAAGCAATGGTAGTTAGTGATGCTTGGCATTTGGGAACTTTTGTCCAGGAATCTTTTGGACAGAACTGATACGTACCAGCTGTTACATCCAATGTGACTGCTAAACCTGTCTTCTTCATAATAATGTTTGTTCTGGAGTGCCTTGAGGGAGTTTTAATTACAGATATCTTAATTGTGAAGGCCCCCATGTGATGAGAATGTGAGGATCTATTTAGGTTGAGAAATAGAAGTCTAGAGAGTTGACCACTGTAACTTCAACACCAAACCTTTAGTTAACAATAACTAGTAAGGGAATTTTCAAAAAAAAACGTAGAATATTCATTATATTGGCATCATTTTGAATAAAATTGTTTATGGAATCTTAAGGTTGGCCTTGAGAGAAGCCACTTGGACTTGCTATAAATGTGGTATTCTGCCTTAAACATATAAGCATTTGACCAGTGTGTGTGTGTGTGTGTGTGTGTGTGTGTGTGTGTGTGAGAGAGAGAGAGAGAGAGAGAGAGAGAGAGAGAGAGAGAGAGAGGGTCTCACTATGCTCTTCATGCTGGCCTTGAGTTCACTTTGTAGCCATGCTAATCATGAACTTGGAACAATCCTCCCATCACAGCCAATCCTAGTGCTGGGATAACAGGTGTGTGCCAGGACACCTGGCTTGACCAGGTTTTATAAACTGATTTGTATTTCTCCAAAGTTTACATTTTGAAACCCTCACTTCAATGTGACTGAACTTAGAGATAAAGCTTTATAGAAGGCTAATTGAAGTTAAACAAGGTCATGAGTTTAAACAAGGTAATGACATATTGGACTAATGATAACCTTATAAAATGTTACCCCCGAATGAGATCCTTCATCAGAAATGAAATTTACTGACTCTTTTTCTTGCACTTTGCAGTTTCAAACACTGAGGAAATAAGTATCTATTGCTTAAGATAGCTTTAAACTATATGACACTTGACTATGCCCACCCATGCATACTGATGTACCACTTGTATATTTAAATATAATCAATTATGCTAGATATAACTGTAATTTCATAGAGTAAACTGTGATTAATTTTTACAGTGAAATCTTCTGGTTTCTATGGGTGTTCTTCTATAAGTCACAAAGCTATCGATGGCGGTCATAACGCTTCAGATAATTTTAAAGATTCATCTTAAAATACTACCTGTTCTTTCCATTTTCATATGTCTAAGGGCCATAAGGATGTGGGATTTCACAATTACTGTCACCATCTTACCAAGCACATGTCTATAGTTCTTATAAAATAACACATCAATTACTAAATAAATAATGTGACATACAGAATAATGGAAACAAAATCTATCAGACAGAGAAGCCATCAAGAAAATCGAGATGGTGGTAAAAGAATGTTATTTTCACACAAAGAAGGAGAAGGCTGGAAGCTCAACTACTAGCATGATAATGTAAGTTTACCTTTTAAATTGTTTTTTGGGTTCTAAGTTCAGCAGATAATACAGCTATCAGAAACAATTAAAAATGTTGAGTGAAATTGCTCTATGATTTCTGGTTTAACACTACAGATAATTTATAATGCTATGGATGTAATGAAACTTTCTAAATAATTGATTATTGGCCAGAATAAGAACAATCAAAAATATATTTTAGTTGGTGGATGATTAGTTAGTTTACAAACAGATTTCGATGACTGCCTTTACATGAAAATGTGTTTATACATAATAAAGGCATTGACAGTAGCCTAGGGCCTTTCATTCTAGTATGAGACATGCCAAATGACTATGATGATTCCTGAGTGAATTACATATAAAATTTAGAAACATAAATCAGTTCACAGACAAATAAAATACCAATGTTTTCATATATGTACATATATGAAAATCAAAATATTTAACTTTTTTCAAAAGCAGTTATTTTGTATTTTATTTATAAATACCTAAATACCAACATAATATTACCTAATGACATTTGTAAATCCCTATGAAGTTTATATTTTTTGTAACATAAAAGTAAGGGTAAAAACCAAGTTTTTTATATATACATAATATATATATATATATATATATATATATATATATATATATATATATAAAATTATTTATAATAAACCATAAAACTGAAGAGTTGAACAATCTGAAGTAATTTAACAATCTTTTATCATGGGAAGAAACAATCATCTTGGTACCTACCACCCACACTGGGAAACCTCAGATATTTAATATTTTCAAATTGATGCCTGAATTTGGAAATGACCAAAAAAAAAAAAAAAAAAAAAAGAAAGAAAACATTTCACAGAAGAGTGAAGACATAGACATATAGACATAGACATAATCAGATTTTTCATAAGATACAATGTTTTTAGCTATTTAAATTATGGTTCTCAGGACATAAATAGTTTACTTTCAAGATATTCTAATAATTATTGAAAGTAAATAATACATTTTGGAGATAAAAATGAGACTTTTCCATTTTGGACAGAAATAACAATATACAGGGAATATGTGTGTTTAACATGTGTATATATCCAGTGATAATTTCAGTGAAGAATTTATAAACCAAACCATTCAATTGTTAGTAAATGCATTAACATTAAATCAATTTTGCTAAGATGTTTAATATATTTTGATTGTCTTTTATATCAATATTTATAGCAAAATCTATATATGCAAAATTTGCATAAATTAGACATATACAAATATAAATTTTTAGGTACATGATAAAATTAAACATTAAATTTAATTTAAGAAGGTAATTCTAAATACCAACACATCAAGTAAAACAATGTGTATCATGTTCCCAGTTCTAACTGAATTAAATATGAATTCTTTCAGAAAATTATTGCCCATGTAGTCTATGTTGTGTATATTTTTGTAAATCATTTCAATATTTAGTGTAAATTCAAATATGTATGGTAATCCTTTCTTTAATATAATCAACTTTTACTCCTCTATATAGAGGAGAAACGAGAATGCTGGAAATGCAAAATATTTAGCATTGTTTTCCATAGCAGTAATTTTGTTTTATATTTACAAATACTTAAATGCAAACATAAAATTACCAGCAGGCATTTAAAGATCTTCATTAAATTTAGTTTTTCTAACATAAAAGTGAGGATAAAAACTAAAACTAAGTTTAATATTTATCAAAATATTATAGTTTTTCTTTGATCTTACTCAGTTATCTAAAATTGTTTATTAATATAATTTGATGTCATTTTAAATTAAGTTAAATTTTAATAGTGATATTACATTTATAATTTATAAATATAATTTTCAAATCATAGATTAAATACTTATAAAATACATGCATTTGTACTGTTTTACTTACAGATTTGTATACATTAAATCATAAATATTTGTAGAAAAAAGGATAATGTATTTTTCACTCAAAATGGTAGAAAATTACAAATTTCAAAGTATTTAATATTTTACATTAGTCTTATATAAAGTAGAAAACTACATGGACATTAATTTTATATAATATAATCTAAAAGAAGATTTAGAAAATTTCAAAGTTATCTGTTCTGACAAACTTTTTCAGGGATATTTAATGAAATTTTCATTG
Source organism: Cavia porcellus (assembly GCF_034190915.1). Lineage (NCBI taxonomy): Eukaryota > Metazoa > Chordata > Mammalia > Rodentia > Caviidae > Cavia > Cavia porcellus. Next base: position 59,799,695 of record NW_026947505.1, read on the forward strand.
TAAAAACCTTATATTTGTACACTAGTAATTGAAATGTTAAAGATTTTTTGAGTAATGATTTTAAAATACATATTATTTTAACATGACTTGCAAGTATAACTGTCTTTAAACAATGTTTGAAAGTCAAAAACAAGTAATAAATTTGTCCTAGTGTTTGAAATATACTGCCTACTTTGACTATATAGTCTTTAGTTGCAAATAATGATGAAACATAGTTTTTTAGTGTGAATAATTTCAAAAGAAAATAGAGCAGTAGGAAAGAAATAAAATATGTACGCTCAGGAAAAGAAAACAGAACCCACTCTAAAGAAATAAAAAGTAAAAATTTCACTATAAACACTGTTATCTCTTTAAGAGGAAAATTAGATGCAAGACGTCCGTTTTCATATACACACAGATTTGTTTTATTTTGTTTAAGTACAATCATCTTCATGCGTAGTCATTTTCTTTTAAAGGCAAAAATATTAATTTTCTTGGAATTTCTTTATTGTTGTTGTTCAAAACTGCCTCCATATAAACACATTTGTTTAGAGCAGAGTGCAAACTGGTCATTACAAATTCAAAATTCCTTTGTAAATATTCTCCATGTATTCAAATATTTCTGTATATGGGTCTGAAAATGGCAAATTTGAGCTCTCACCCCTGGTCTAAAAAATGGTTCAGAAAATAAAGAAAGCAGAGGCTTCCTAACTGAGGGCTATAATTGCAGGTACTCCGTAGCACTGCCCTCTAAGCAGTGTGGGACAGCACTCATCTGCCTGATAGACTCTTGCTGTGCTGAGAAGGTCATCGTGAATGACAGGAGAGCTAACACTGATGGAGGCAAATCAGCAAGTTCAAATCTTTATTAGCTAAAGATTTTATTAAAATGTAGCAATCATAGTGTTAAAATAATGTGCATATATTTATCTTAAATTTTGTGCAGATCTACAACAAAAAGGTTGTTATTTTCCGGTCATCATAGGCATATGTGTACTCTAATGTTATACCTGGAAAAATAACATCTTTCTCTTCATCTAAGAAAGTAAGAGCCATTTTATGACTATTCAGACACACAAACACTAGGGGCTGGATATTTTGAACAGAGACATATGACTGTCCTCAAGATGGCAATCAAATGACCTACAAAGAGACTTTGACTTCATAGTAAACCTTCATGATATGCCATAAATATCATAAAGTAAATTAATAATGTAAATTAAAAAGACATATAAAGAACATTGATCAATACAAAAGAATCAGAATTCTAAAGCAGATTAATAAGTTCTCTCTAGTCCTTGTTGGCTTTATTTTTCTGCTTTTTACTCACCAAAATAATCTGCTTTTGGCGTCGATTTTCTGACTGTTCTACTGTCCAATTCAGTTACTGGTGAAATGTCTGAAATTGGTGCCCAGTGGTTTCAATTATCATAGTACAAACAAGATTATCTGAACTAAAACACCGAAATGCTATTTTGCGTTATAGAATTGATCACATTTTCTAAAAACATTTCCTTTTAGATGTGATCTTTTGAATTTTAGTGTCCTTATGGTTCCGCCTTTCATCCTTCTTTCCTTTACAAGATCAAATTTAGAAACCTACTTTAATCTCCAAATGAAACATTTCTTTACGGGAACAGGTTTAGCTCTGGATTTTTGCCAACAAGTATTAGTAATTCCTTAAAATATTGCCGTGGTAGTGTTTACTGGCTTCTGATGTAGACAGGGAGGTAAGGCTAAATTCCTTCGCAAATAATTTGATATGACAGGAGAATTTGTAAAGAAAAACATTTTAAGTAAATTTCAATGGCTATTATCAACTTTGTGCTTGGATGCCTTTTCAAAGTGTAACACATCCTCAGCATTGTTAGCCAATATAACAAGGTTTGTTTTCATTTAAGATATTAAATAGGTACGTGCTATAAGCAATTATTTCACGCACTTGACTACACTTTGTCTAACCTCTATGACTTTTTCCAAGCTTGGAAAATATACCAGATCAAACACAAGGCACTGTAGCTGCCTTTCTTACAAGGAGGGAGAAAACTCAGACTAGAAATGCACAAAACGGTATGCTTAGTCACTGGATGATATTCCATGATTTTGGCACTGAATATTTCTTTTTCATTTTTTAGTTTTTGAACACTTCTTTTTTGATTTTGAATGGAAAATTTCCAGACAATGGATATCTTTCACAGCCCTAGTTAACTATATATGCTAATTTTATAGTGGGTGTCTGCAAATGTGAGCTCGTTAATATTCCCCCAAGAAATTCCCATAAGTGAGAGGTACAGCATATCCATTAGGATCATTCATCTTCATCCCTACCAAGGAAAAATAATGTCACATGTGAGAATATTTTAAAGTGACTGATGAGGTTATTGAAAGAACAATAAATTGTTAGGCATAATGAAAATACATGGATAGGCTAAGCAAAAACCATCTCTCTTTGCCCTATTGCATTTAGGAGGAGTCAAAAGAGAGCATAAAAGACAATGACCTCAACTCTCCTTTTCTCGGCAAATTTTCAGGGCTTGCCATGATGAAGTTCTCAAGGCAGTGACTTCTGTGGAGAGCCATGCAATATGTACTTAGCCAGGATACTGCACCTGGGCAACATAAAATACTTTGACTTTGTATTGTTGTTGTTGTTAGCTTATTTTTTTATTTAACAAGCAAAACACAAAAGGATAGAAATGATACACAATTGCAAAAAAGAACAGTAAGAAATTAACACTAGTTAATATATGCATTTTGTATCTTAGATGTAGTTGGTCAGGTTACAAGATCTAGGCACAAAAATGGCTAAACAATCAAAGATCACACAATCTGTTCTTTTGGATGATCTAACAGAGATTAGCGGTATAGTTATCTATCTCGCGTACTTATGTTTATCTATGTACACCTACATACGTGGAATATTTTCCATTCTTCCTTTTCTCCTTTCCTTATCCCATTTGTTCTTCCACTTTGTCAATATAAATTACCTCACAAAAGTAACATAATGTGAATTTCTTCTCTTTTAAAGCAAGACGAAGTAAGGCATCTTGGTGCATGCCTGTAGTCTCAGCATTTAGAAGGCTCAGCCAAAGAGATCGAACTGAATTTGAGGCCAGCCTGGGATGCATACACTAGTTCAAGGCCAGCCTTGCACACCACTAGTGAGACTCTGTAAAAAAAAAAAAAAGTAAAACCAGGAGAATGTTGGCTTTGCTTTGGTCTCTGTATCTATTGCTCGCCTGTACCAATACCTTATTGGAACTGACCACCTCCCCTTCTTTCAAATACACTGTTTTGTTTCATTTAAGGGTCATCATACTTACTATAACTATCTCTGGATTTACTCCCCAGAATTCCACAGGAAAGTTCTTTTCATTAGAGAATTAGTTCAGTTGATGTGCTCTTATTTAAACAGAAGGAGTAATTTAAACACTTAAACTTGTTCCTCTAGAATATAAGATCCATGGTTCACAGCTCTCTGTCTTATTCACTGATGAGTTCACGGTACTTGTAACAGGGCCATGTGTTTTAAGTCAGCATGTTCATTACTGGAACTGAATGCAAATCATATACATCTTAAAAGCCACAGGTTGATTTTCTGATGATTTCAGAGATTCAGTCTCTGGATGGCTGGCTCCAGGCAGGAACAAACATCATGGGGGGACGGCGTAGTAGAGAAAATGCTCATTCCATTGCAGTTAGAAGCAGAACACAGAGAACAGCTCCAGAGAGAATCACCCCTTGTGGCCTACACTGACATCTTTAGAAGTATGTTTTACTGGTCTTCTAGGAGGCTGCCTAGCCATCAAGCTGATACTGCTGCAGTATGTCAGCAATGTGCATAGTCAATATGCATTTGTTGAATGAACAATTTATCATCTCAGAACTGATAAGCATTGAAAGCACACAAACATACTGAAACTACACAGTATCGCACAAGCATAGGTGCAATGATCTTCATGACACAGCTATTGTAGTTCAGTTTATTTAAAATAATTGCAATTTAAACCAGCTATTCTCAGCCAGAGACTAAAACTTGCATATAAATGCACTGATTTATTTTAAAGCTCATGTATTCTTTTTTTTTTTCTTTTCTTTTCTTTTTTTCAGTCTGAAAGTTTATAATATGAAAGATACTCCAGTAGACCAGAGACTACGGGAAGAATTGGTACTGCAGAAGACATTCTGGAGTCAGAACCTTAGATGAAGCCACTGATCTCCTCAAAACAACCTTAAATATTGGTGTGAGCTAAAAAAAAAACTTTCTTCAGAGAAATATCTAGATGGTTCTTTAATGAAACATCCATGTACAGCGTCTTAGGCAAGCTTATACACAAAATCAAATCACATAAATTAAATCTTTTCTTTTTCATGGAAAATAAGACTTCATGGAAATTACAAATATTTTGAACCCCAACCCCAAGCCACAAGGAGGGCCCTTAATGTCCAGTTCCTGCACCCACACTTGGGTGCTTCACAGCAGGCATCCCTGGAGAAGCAGCTGACAAGTGCACAGAAGCCTGGACAGGATTTTCCCAATATGTGGTAACAGGACACTGTTGGGAGTCATTGCAGCTTGGCAACTGATCACACATGCAGAGAAAGCTGAGCGCCCAGGGCAACCTATCGGAAGAAACTGCGTCAGCCTATCAAACAAGCCCAAGACCATCCAAACAGTGAGTTGCTAGGACAATAGGATGCCATATGACATTAAGTGGCTAAAAAGGATCTTGCTATGTTGCCCACGTTGATGTCACACTTGCTATGTAACTGAAGTTGACCTCAAAAGTGCCATCATCCTGCCTCCATGTCTGAGAGCTAGGATTCCAGCCAGGACAGCGATGGACACAGGGACCTGAGTCAAGTTCCCCTCCCCATCGGGCTGTACAACTGGGCCACACCAGAAGTGGTATTTCAGATGACAGTCATGGTGAAATCAAACACCTCTAGCTTTTCTATGATCCTACAAAGGTTTTAACAGAATATAAAGAAAGAAAAAAGAAGATGAAGAGGAAGAAGACAGAGAGGAAGAAGAAAATGAGCAAGGAGGAGGAGGAAGAGGAAGAAGACTACAACAAAATTTCAAAACATGGTAACCAGTGCACAGTGATGATGTATCCTGAAATGACTTACATGGCTCATTTATTAAGGAAGCCATCTTAAATATGAATAAATAAATAAATAAATAAATAAAAGGAAGTTATCTCCTTGGGAAACAATTTAGTAGCTGATACCCGGCTTCCAAAACCTTACTACGATGCTGTAAAGTCAAATCAAGAAGAACAACAGAACTACGAGTCTTCATGATACCCGGTATATTCTGAAGAGAGACTTAAGGTTCAACCCTGGAGCACAGAGAACCCAGCCAGTGGAGAGCTGCAGGGTGCAGAGATGTGAATCCTGTCCTCATGTCAGTGTCTCTCTAGGACTGACTTCAGAATATCCAAAGGCCGATGCAGACTTGGAAATCAAAGAGCTAAAGCAATCAGATTGGTAAATATATTTATAAAGAAGAATGAAGTACAATGCTCAATCATTCAGACCAGTGTATTTTATCCCGAATAGAGGATTTATGAAAAAAACAGCCAACAGCATTAGAAGGTCTGGCACTCATGCCATTGACAGAAGCACGTGGAATGACAGTAGAGGCTGAGATGACAAAAATACCTAGACCTGTCCATCTTCACCCTCTTTCCCCAAAGAACAAACAAGACCAAATAAGCTTAATATTTTGCTGTCTACTTATCTATACATTTTATATCTTTTAAAAATGACAGGTCCAAGGATTTAGTTGAGTGGTGCAGCATCTACCTGGCAAGCGTGAGGTCTCAAGTTTGATTCTTGGTATCCTCCCCCAACACAAATAATAACATTACAGTAATTATATATATAGATAATTTGATAACTTGATTTTTCACTTTACATTGGTGTGTGTTATCCCATGTAATTTTTGTGTTCCTGTGTAATTTTTTGTGTCCAAATATTGTGCTTGTTTTTAAACATTATTTTTATTTTACTAATTTATTTAATTTTTTTATTTTAATTTTTTAAATTTTTTTTTATTTTAAAGAGAAAAGGCAATGCAAAATTTCAATACAAGAGAGCAGGAGAGTAACAAATGTTAATACATCACATATTGTTATTTTCAAAGGACTTGCTCATATTACAAGATATAGGCATGAAAAATTGATCAAACAGTATAGGCACAGGGCTTTATTATTTCAATAATCTGGTAGGAATCAATGGTATTGTTATCTTAACTATCCTGTCTGTATGTATTTATTTATTTTTTTCCCTTCCTTCTTTTCTCCTTTCCCCCATCCCAGTTTCTCTTTCATTAGAACTGTTTTTTTCCCATCCACAGTATCTATTGTATAGTTTGAATCTTTTTTACTCTTTCCACTTCAAAGAACTAAATATTGAAGCTGAAACATTAAATCTATTGGAAGAAAAAGCAGGTAGAAATCTTGAAGACATAGGTATAGGCAGAAAGTTCATGAACAAAATTCAAACTGCAGAGAAAATACTTCAAAGAATCAACAATTGAGATCTCATCTTATTAAAAAGCTTTTACACATCAAAAAAAAAATTACCAACAGAGTGAAAAGTCAACTCACAGAGTGGGGGCAAAATGCTTGTCTCTCAGACAAAGGACTTACATCTAGAATGTACAAAGGATTGAAAAAAAGTCAGAACCTCAGATATCCTGGGCACTTCATCTTTTCTATACATGCTTTTCAACCTCGTTTTGATTGCAAAAAGGCAACCATGTTCAACTTACTTTTGTTGACTGAAATTTACTGGGTAAATATATGGAGAAGAACATAAAAATGTGTTATCAAAGACATAGATGGATTATATAGCATGTGGTGATTGATTGACCATTACTCTTCCTTCCTATGCACTACATTTAGTGAGGGCCAGGGGGCGGCTACTACTTCAGTTTCTGTCATTTATGTACCCTGTTTTTTCTACATTTTGAAGGTCTCCTCCTTATATAAGGATTGAGACAAAAACAGAACTGCAAGAGTCAATCAGTTATTAATTAGACAAATGCAACTTTGCCAGAAATTATTCTGATGCCTTGGACTCTGAGTATCCATCCAGCTCAATAAGGGGTCACTATTCAGTTCCTGATCCGATGACGCATGGCCTGAGTAAAGTGTATATTCTGTGGATTGTGCACTCCTGCATTGGAAAAGTTACCTTCCACTAGTTCATTAGAACAAGCTGTTTAATTGGTTATCACTCACACGATTATAATCAATACAACCAACACATAGATGGGAACATTTTTATAATAATTTCCAAAACAAAGAACTTGGGAAAAATACTTTTTAAAGCAGGCAAGGAATACCTAATATATGCATACATATATATGGAAGTATACAATTGGTCCCTTAGAAACATCACAAATCATATTTAGAGTAATACATGCAAAAATCTTCCCAAGATAAATGTATCTGTATCTGCTGCAAATAGGACACATATACTAATTATATAATTAACAGATAAAAATAAAATTAAATAAAAGAGAGAAATACAAAATCATTTAAAATTACTAGAATGTGATGTTATCTGAGAGGCCAGATCTAACAATATGGTTTTATAACATTAAAATATATCCTATGCAAGCAAGAAATAAATTATCTAAACCATTGCAAAAAGCAAGTGATACACATAATAGACATTCTTTATTTGTAGAATAATGATGAAAGTGTAGCTAGTGAAAAATTATTGAAAATAAAATGGCATAAAGTAGTTGAAAATAAAATGGTATGAGATGTACCAAACTAGCTGGTGAAGAAATAATCAAAGATGGTTAAAAAACAAGTAATCGATGCTATTCACAGAATTTTCAAATGATCAGCATCCTAGAAATCTGGTTGGGGGATGATTTTTCAATGAGGTGTCTACTAACATTACATTGATCTTAGGCTTGCCTTGCTTACTAATGATAATAAGCCTATGAAATGATAATTTTGTTAGAAATATTTACATACTCACTGAAAAGACAATATTTGGTCTCATTTACAATTTTTTTCATTAGTAAAAGCACTCGCACTAAAAGATACTTTTAAAAGTTCCTTTTTCAAAACCAATTGTGTTAAGCTTCTTTCACTAACCACCCCATCCAAATAGAAGGCATGCTTTGTAGACCTACTTAGTTCTATCATATCTTTCACGTTTCCTGTTTTATTATGAGAAAAGCAGTGCATGAATGAATGACAGAAGTCCTAAGGAGTGTGGTGTGCTAAAGGAAGGTTTTCTTTCCACATATCTAATCTGTGCTCCTTTCTTCCACAGTTTGGGGCACAGTCCTTGGTTTTTAAATAAAAATTTGAGGCAATTTTGAACTAAGCTCAATTAAGATTCCTTTGCTGTACTTCTGACGTTTTCTTGCCATTTTAAGTTCCTTATCATTGACGTGATATCTAGGCAGATACTCCCTTTGGCATTTACTTATCTTCCTTTCCACTTTTTAACATCACCCTAATAGTATCTTAATAACATATGTATTGCATTTCGTATTGCTGAGACAAAGCACAACAATAACAATAAATACAGGAAAACATTTTAAAAATAACTGGCTGAAGGTAAGGATCTTTATTCAAATAGCCGATCATTCGTTCTGCTGAATGGCAGGTGGGAGATATGAAGCTCATCAACCCTCTGTGTCTCTCGTCATCTCTTTCTGTATAATGCTATACCGAACCAAAACAATCACAAGTAATTGTGCTCTATCATATTTGACATAAAGAGGTTTTACAGACTACTCTGAAGTTTAAATTTATAATATTTAATTTGTTTTAAATTCTTAACTTTTGACTAGATCTGAGGTAATAAGCAAATCCTCAACTTTGATGGAGAAGGATTGAGTGAATTATGAATAGGAGTCACATCAGAATAGAATTAAACAGCAGCTATAGTCTGCAGTTAAATATCCAAGGAGAGACTACTTATGGGTCACTTCTGGTTCATGGAATAATAACTGACAAATATGGCCTTCATGTCGGAATAAAATAGCACAAAGATTTGTAATTTATCATACTTTTTAACTTACTGATCACTTTAAAAATGCTTTACATTTTCCTGCCTAAGTTGATGTCATGTGTTTTTGGTTTATTGTTTTCAGATGATTCAAATTTTACACTCCCTGTAACTATTTTATTTCAATTTAATTGAAATTAAGCATGAAATCAGTAGCTAACTTTAGGAAATAAACCTCCAATCCTGCCCTACCATTTAGCTTGTCCACACATATAGGCATAGTCTAGACAAGGATATTTTTAAGCCTGCTTCACAAAAAGGTTCTTAATAATAACAGATGATTGTCTGGTTGACTTTGAGCACGTTAACATTGTCAAACTGATTTTGAAACGATGAAACTTTAATCAACCAAGAACAATATTTGGAAAATGTATTAAGCTTTGTAAATTTATCTTTTCTTTTAATTCAGAAGAAAATATTCTGTTATTATTGAAAAATCAATGGTAAGAGAGCTGAACTTTTAAATCATGAAATGAACCTACATTTATCTAGGGAAAATAAACTCAAAGAATATAAACCAGAAAAGTGCAAATCGGTTTTAAAAATACACTTTTAAATAGCTATCAAATGCAGTGCACGCTCCATAAGCTGCAGACGGCTTCCTGAATAAAATATGAGGACATGTAACTCTGTGACTATCTCTCGCATTTTATTTAAAAAAATTCTGAAGAAAATCTCTAAATAGGCCATCCACTATCTGCAAAGGAATAAACAAAGTAGCCAGCAGTGACAGTGTTTGCTTTTCATGTGGTGGAACTGTGTGCAAATACAAGGCCTAACAAATGTCAGTTCCTCATTTGCAAATGAAGATGTAAGAGGAAATGTCGGTGACGGGACTTGCAACAGTTCATATTTGAAGTTTGGCACAGGGAACTGACAGCCACAGAGGAGCTGCAGTGGTCTAATCCTTTCTTTCTGCCTCTAGCAAAGCTAGCTGGGAAGGGGGGTGAGTTAATAAATATGTGATGAGGACAAGCGGGCTGAGAATGGCGGATCTGCTCCTCTGCAAGAACTCATCTTCGGAGATAATTAGCTAGGTGACAACATGCGATGTGCCATTAACAACAACATTCAAATCATCTCTGGACTTAAGTACAGTTTTAAGCCGCTTATCAGATTTTCATTTTTGAATCCATTCAGCTGTCAGGCTTACATCCTGGCTCTTTATTGAAACTCACATGGGACTCCAAACCTTCTAATTTTCTATACAGATTCATTTCAGAATCAATTAGAGTTGGTGGCAGCCTTGTCCCTGTGTGCAAAGGGGATTAGCCGGGCCCTTGCTCAGCTACCTCCGAATGTACATTCTACCTTCCACTGAGAGTGAGCTCTTTCCCCCTTGTAGAGGACTCTTCTTGCAATTGAACTGCTGTAGACAACAGATGGCAGATAATCACCCGAACAGCCTCCAATTTTGTCAGGAAAGGAAAAGTGATCATCAAACTCTCTCTTAGAGTAGGTAAGAGACCTCTGGGCATTTGAAGCATGCTCTGCTTTTAAAATAGGGAAATCTGCAGTCGAATCCCTTCCTCTGGCAATCTGCTAACAATGTCATCCTGGAATCCTTGTGCCTGACTTTCTCTCATCAACTAGAGGAACGTCGGCTCGACCTCTCCGCCTGCTCCTTGCATAGCTCGCCTCACCTAATTTTCCTGAAATCTTTGTTCTTCTTTCATGCTGCCAAAGTCATCTTGATTGTTAATAATAAAACACGTTAATTTTATCCTTTCAGGAATGATTAATGTTGCATCCCAAATAAAAAATTATCCTGTACTGATTATTTTGCTGATAAAGTACTGTAGTAGTCTAAAATTTTGTCAATAATGATCACAAGAAACATAGTAAATGCATTATACAAAACATCAATGCGTGCTTATATTTTCACCTTTCCCTTCATTTCATTCTGTATAATAAATGTTATATATCCTTTGTCCTATTAAAATTATTTAATCATATTTTTAAATTTAAAAATTTTAGCAAAGTATCCTGTCTTCTTAGTTTTAAAAAAAAATAAATGACAAGTCTTCTAGAGAAAAACAGAAATAAATATCCTCTATCATTTAGTATGTTTCAATTGTTTTCCAATTTTTTCCTGTTGTTTCCTTTCATACTTCAAAATGCTTTGCTTACTTTACTTATTTTAAAAGCTTTGAATTTTAAATCTTACATTTTGACTTATCCATAAAATTTACCGTGGTTTAAGTAATTCACTGGGTGAATTCACAGACGCTGCCATTTTGCATCATTCTTATCTGGTCCATATAGATTGCAACATGAAAAAGTAGTGTGGGCATGGATTACTTCAGTGCTCCACTAACAACCTTTTTTCTCCTGTTCATCAAATGCAAAACCTTTATACAGTCTCAGCTGTTTGTAGCTACCAAATGCAGTCCTGTTTTTTACTGCTAACTGGGAATCTAAAATCGTTCCAACGAAATTATGAAGCAATGTTTTCCATCACTAAGAACTTTTAAAATATACCTATTTAAAAGTCTTTTAGACAAATTTAGACATACATTTTTATTATATATCATAAATTTGACTGCAGAAAGTGAACAACATACTAAGATAAATTGGTTAAGTCTTTCATAAAATGTCTATTAAATTTCAGTTTATAAATCACTTTAATTCAAGACTGCCTTTTATGTTTAAAAATAATTTTCCCATTAGTATCAAAAGTGCTGAAAATATAATCAACTGTAAAGAACCACTCATTTTGCTATTGTGGCTTGTGTTTATTTCAAGTCTCCAACACACTGATATTTTGTTGATCTCAAGAGAAGATGTCTGTGGAAAGCGTTAGAGACAACTGGTGCTATTATTATTTCCTTAAATGTTAAGTAGTTTATTATTGTAAATATTCCAGTGTTACTATTGTTTTGTTATGCCCCGTGACTCAATAATTTATTGCCTCTTTTATGTGCAAGGACAACTATGTCAAATGATATCTGGACCAGAGCCCTTACAGGTGCTATTGAAGATTGTAAAATGTATTCTCATTGCAAAGGTGTTAACATGGGAAGAAACTACAACTCACACTGAAATAATAATTAAGGATCCATTAAACAAATGTACTTTTCCTTCTCAAGAGTACTAAAGATGTAAGGACCATGGAAAATTTTCTTAAAAATATTAGGCATCCAGATAGTTTAAGCAATATATAAAGCATTCATTACTTTTCTTGTATAATGTTTTATTATTCTTAGATTTAGTAATTGCTTTTTTCTTTGATTTTGGGGATGAGACACAAGGCATTGTATGAAGCTGAATCTCCAAGCCATTTTATTTTATTTGTTTTTATTTCATTCTTTCATTTAATTGCACTGCATGTTCTAAATTTTGAGAAAGTCTAAGTATCTATATGTTGCCTTGGCTGGCCTTGACCATGAGATCATACTAGTATTGTAAGCCTAAGCTACCAGCCCCCACTGTAATTGCATTTTTTGTGTGAAGTCCCTTTCTTTAGTATCCAATAATGCTTCCCTCATGATTCTCCAACAGATATCTAAAAGTCAACTTTGTAAAATATAATATGCCTGGTAATTTGTCATAACTTTTGGAGATTTCCCTTCTACGGATCTGTTTCAAGGTGGAGTTTTTACTGTTATTCTTGATTTTCCATAGGGTTTGCCCTCTCTCTTGGAAGATCCTATGGTTCTTGGATCTCATATCTTTTTTTACATACTCATTGATATATCCTCCAGATGACTACTGGCAAGGTAGACACCATATGTTCAGTTGACCTAAGTATCTATCTTTTCACACAGTACCATGCAAATTTGATTGCTAAAGATTTTTAATATCAGTTGAAATATAATTAGCTCATTCCCAAATTTTGCAACCTGAACAACTACTTCTGAAATAACAATATGCAATATATTAACTGGTATTAATTTCCTATTATTTCTTGAAATTCTGTATCATGTCTTTTTGTTTTTAAAATAAAATTTAAGAACATTAGCTAATTTAAATATTGTTAAAGATTGTTTTCTTTATAACTTCATATAAATCAAATCACCTGTTTAATCTAGGAAATCTAGTGTGTATGATAAAATTTCATTCATTTTATGGATCAAATTAAAGGTAACTCACATTTTAAAAGTACGAATTATCTCAATTAATAAACAATAGTGAAACTACTTTAGATGACTTTTACTATATTCACCAGTGTTTTATCACTTTCAGCATATATATTTTTCAGATACCATTATAATATTCATTTTATCCTTGTTTGTTTGTTTGTTTTTGGTACTGGGAAACAAACTCAGTACTTCATGTTTGCCAGGCAGACTCTGCCACTGAGCTATATCCTGGCCCATTTATTTATTAACCTTTTAACTGAGGGTGGTCTCATATACAGTGTTTTTCTAAAGTTTGAATTTCAATTATTCGTCATATTTTTTATGGTTTAGATATAAAATGTCTCCCAAAGACTCATGTGTACACAGATGGAGCTTTGGGAAGATAACTTAGATCTGAGGGAGATGCACTCATCATTGGATGAATTTCCTAGTGCGTGCAGAGCTGAATGCACTATTAGGAGGTGGATGAGGTGTAAAGAGTTATGTTACCTTAGGCATAAGCTGTTCTTGTCCCAGCTCTTCATTTCTCTCCATGCTTCCTGGGGCCACGAGGTGTCGCCCTATTTTGCCCTTATACCATACTGCTTCTGCATTGGAGTCAGCAGCTCAGGGACTGCACCCTCCAAAACCATGAGCTGAATTAAATTTTCTTTCTTTCTTTCTTTCTTTCTTTCTTTCTTTCTTTCTTTCTTTTCTTTTCTTTTCTTTCTCTCTCTCTCTCTCTCTCTCTCTCTCTCTCTCTCTCTCTCTCTCTCTTTCTTTCTTTCCTTTTTTCTTCCTTCCTTTTTTTTTTGTGTTTTTGAAACAGGGTCTTCTTATGAAGTTCAGGCTGGTCTTGAATTCACTTTGTAACCCAGGTTGGCTTCAAACTCTCAGTGATCCTCTTGACTCAGCTTCCAGAGTGCTGAGATTATAGCTTGTGTCACCATGTTCAGCCAGATCTCTCTGCTTTTAAATAACAAATGTAAGGTATTTTGTCTTAGAGACAGACAAGTATACAGTATTGAAATGAAATAGGTTTTTAAATGTTAATTTTGCATCCTGTATCTTTTAAACTATACAGTATTTATACTGAAAAATAGGTTTTATTTTGGATTATGAGGCTGACAGTTGATAGATAGGTCGGTAGATAGACAGATAGACAGATAAATGACATATTTTGACAATTTCTTTTCACTAATTATACCACTTTGTATTTCCCTCCCTTCTCTCTCTGATTTCCCGCTACTTCTTTAATAGTGTACCTTCTATTTTCACATCATCTTTAAAAAAATTCTTAGATTCTGCATATGAGACAAAGCAGGCAGTAATTGCCTCTCTGAATCAGGCTTGTTTTGATTAATGTGATGATCTGTAGTTCAGTTTTTCTACAAATTGCATAATTGTGTTCTTCTTTATGACTGAATAATGCTCTAATAATGGATATATACATTTTCTTTATCCTTCATAACTTGACAAGAAGTAGGCTGATTCTTTAACTTGACTCTGGTGGATTGTGCCACATTAAGAATAGATATGTAGGTGTCTCTATCACACACTAATTTTTAAGCTCTTCAGATGTACATAGAAGATTCACATAGATGTTAGTCCCATTTTTAGTGTTCTAAGGAACCTCCATACTGACTTCCATAGTGAGTAGGGATTTTTGTACTTACCTATAGTCGAAAGTTTTCTTCTTCTACATATCCTCACAAGATTTTTTTTCTTTTATATTGATAACAATTCCAACTGGATTGAGATGGAATCCTTATGTGGTTTTGATTTGTCTTTTCCAAATGACCAATATGGTGAGAAATTTTAAAACACGCATCAGGCATTTGAACTTTTTGAGAAGAGTCTTCAGTTAATTTCCTCATTTATTGATTAGATTGGTTGTTCTTTTCACATTAAATTTTAGGAGTTCTTTAAATATTTTGTATATTAAATATCTGTCGAATGAATAACTGGCAAATACAGTAACACCTCAGTTCTCCAGTGCTTCTGTTATTGATCAATTCAGTTTAAAAACACAGAAGTTGTTACAGATTAAAAACTGGTGGTCAACTTAACTCCAGCTGAATTAAATCAGCATAGCGCTGAGTGTAGATGTTCCAACTAAGGAAAGTTGCCAGCATAAATAGAGACATGTTAAAGGAGAAGCAAGGCATTGTGAGTTTCTCTAAATGTTGCTGTTTAAGCCCTTTGTTCTCCTGGAGGAGCTCATTATAACTAGCTTTCGCAGAGTGAGTTGGACCATTGCCATTGGAAGAGCTTGGGACCTTGTTGGTGAAAGTGGCTGTGATTCACTTTGGGGAAGTTCTGGTCCTTACATCGAGCATTTCTTCCTGGCTCTGGAGGGGAAGACGTGTGCCACTTAATCTCCAGGATACACTCATCATGCTGGCTTCCTGGCTTGTACTACACTGTGTATGGTAGCTAAAAGAAAATTTACGACTACTGGTGAGTAAAAAAACCATTACTGTCACTATGGAAGTCAGTATGGAGTTTCCTTAGAACACTGTGTTTATCTTTGGTGTTGCTGAGGATGGCTGTGGTCCTTTTAAGGGCTTCCCTGGTCTTTATTATGACTGTGACTTCTTGGCTCCTCAACCTACCATCACAGATCCTTCACCATGCTGGCATACACTTTCTGGCTTCCACTGCTGACTTTTGGGGCTTCCCAGCATGGATCCATAAGAAATTGGCATAAGTCCTTCTCGTTAGCTCTAGACGTCCAAGTGATCTCGTGGGAGGCATTGTCATGGGCTCTAGGTCTCCATCTGGACTCATGCAGGACATTGCTGTGGGATCCAGGCCCTTGACCCTTCTATATCTTTGGCGTTGTGGACAGATTTCCTGCACTTTCTTAACTCTGGGTGACCACCATAAATAGTATAAATTCTGTGTCCTGATTCTAGTTGCTCTCCTCACACCCCCTGACTACAACAGAAGTGTTCAGCAAAATTTTGCTTCCATTCATGAACCATGTTTCACAAAACAGATTTCATTCTTCATTTTTTTTCTCTTGAGCATATTTTCTTCTGCTTGTCCTTAATTTTTAAGAATCTTTCTTGAAACATTTCTAATTTTATTGATACATTATTCTATAATCTCTCATCTGTTATTTTAATATAGATTAATTTTCACTTCAAATGTCAGCTTTTCACTTCTTGATTCTTGATTTACTGTTTTCACATCTGTCTCTCATATCTATCTTAATGAGGTACATACTCCCCTTTTTCACCTGTGTGTATGTTTGGAATTTATCCAAGTTCATGTTTTTTTGTAAATCTATTATTTTTGTTACATTTTTACTTGATTCCAAGCCCATAGATTGTTTTGATTCATTTTTCCATTCATAAGTTAGATGCTCATGCTTTGTCACACATACTGGATACCAGTTTATACATTATTTTATCACATGCTAGATTTTATTTTATTCTATTAAATAGTCTTATGCTTTGTGCTTGCAGACAGTTGAGCTACTACTTACAAATCACGTTATTCATTTTGAATTTTATTATTGAATTTTAACTGGTCACATCTAGACTAATTTAATCCTACTCCTGAAGTATAAACACTCTAGAGAATTCATAAAATATTAAATCAGTATCTCTCTCCTTAAACTTACGAGAATTTCTATGACTTTGGTCTGTGGGATTTCGGAGAGGTGACTATAATTCTGCAGATTCTTTTTTTTTCCTGAAGATGGAATGAGACTGATAATACAGTTTTGTGGAAATTTTTTTCTTTGTTGATAACATCAACGATGGGATACTGTCATATAACTGCTTGAGGATATAGCTCAGCAGCTCAGACTCCTGCCTGGCAAGTGCAAGGTTATGAATTGAATTCACAGTAGGAAAAAAAAAATACTGTCATATACAGAGCAAAGAGTTTCTGCTCTTCCTAATAAGGATCCAGCTGACCTTTCTAATCTAAAAATATTCAATCTCAAATTTTAAGTTTTGAATTTATTTTGTAGCACTGAGACTCAAAATCACGACATACTAACTGAACTATATTCCTAACCATTTTTTGAGACAATTTAAGACTTCGCTAAATTGTCCAGGGTGGTCTCAAATTTATAACTCTTCTGTTTTAGCCTTTCAAGTAGCTGGAGTTATGAGCGTGTGCCACCTCGCCTGGGCTAAGAGTTTCAGTGTTTTGTTGGAAGGAGACCAGCTTTAAATCTTCTCTTCTTCTGTAGTCTATAAAGCTATTCTGGGCTGAAAGCTAGAGTCCTTGGTAAACCGACTTTATTTCATTTTTTTAAGACAGCAGACTAATATTCTGTTTTGTTTATTTGTTACATGTACACTATCGTCTAATATATTTTCCAAGTTATTTTATGAGTTTTTCACGGGACAAAAAATTGTTAGAACCTGGAGATTATGTGCTAACAAATCATTTTCTAACAAATGTGTCAATAAATCAATTCTCAGTTAACAAAATAACATAAGGTAGGAGAGAACAGAATGATTTTTTAAATGTTCATTTTAGCACGGAGGTAAGTCTAAAATTAAAAGGTTTGCAAATATTGAAAACATAAAAAGCACAATGTTTATTATAATAACTTGACATCACATTACTGTTTGCTAATCAATGTATGAATAGATTTAATATATTTAGTATTTTACAGTGTGTACATTCAATGTAATGTGGTCTAATATTGCTATATCACTATTTCTGTTACTGCTGTTGGTTTTTGTAATCAAGAAATCACATTATTCTCAACAAAATGAAGATTTTAGTATTCACAGAGTGATAATGACTATCATAAATGTAATGATCTTTATGGGATAAATAATAGGGATAAATAAAGATAAATTATAGAATATAGCATTAAATATAAACATATATATATATATATATATATATATATATATATATATATAATGCCAGGGATCAAACTCATGACCTCGCACTTGTAGGCAATGCGAGCTAAATCCCTAATGGATTAAACTTTAGAAAAAGATCAACAATAGAAATCTTCTGCAAAATAAGTAGTACTTTCATAAGATCGTACTGGAGTTTCCCTATGCTATGTTTTCTCATATGATTTAAGTTTCATGAGGTTAGGCTTCAGTATATTATATTATTTATTTATTTATTTTATTGAAGAGAAAATGACACAGAAAACAGAAAACAAAAGCAAAAGAAAAAATAACAACAAACTAAAAAGAATAACAATATAGGTTTTAAAACAGGATGATAGCAATTTAATATTAGTTGTAATACTGCATGCTGTTACCTTTAAAAGGGTTTCTTGGATTACCAGTTATAGACATGAAAAAGTTGATCTAATCCTATGAGTATTCAATTTTCTTTTCCAAAAACTAATAGAATTAATAGTATAGTCATCTTAGCTATCATATATATCATATATAAATATATACATACAAATTTATCTTTTTCTTTTTCTCTCACTTTTTCCTCCTTTTCTATTTTATACCATAATAGAAAAAACCCTGTCCATGAATGACTGCATGTTAATATCTATTCAGCAGTATTTAAAAACAATGAGTGTACTTTATTGAACATTATTTTACTTCCTAGAAGGCTCATAAAATCATGAATTTTACACTTTTCCTGAAGCCTGTTTTAATGCTTGACACATCCCCATCTAAATAAGATAGAAATCCTGTCTGACACCACTAAAAGAGCCACTTACTTAGCATTGGGAAGTCTTTTTCAGCACTGTATGTAGGGTAATAATATTGTAACATGATAATAAAGTTGTCTGACAGCATGTTCCTTATAATTTTTCCAAAGATCTAGTTCTCCATGTTTATAAAATGTTTCTAAAGTAATATCCTTTGGGACAACTGAGATAAAATACATTTTTGTAGATATATGAAAGCACACATCTTTTATATTTATTCCTATTCAAATCAAGTTATTTAAAATTTCTAAATTTGCTCCATTTTTAAACGTAATATCTCAAGGAGCATAAAAGTTTAAATATTCACGTCCCTATTTTGCTTAATCGTGTTACAGTGAACATTCCACTCTGAAGTGGAAAGTGTTCAATCCATTTTGCAATTACTCTATTTTGAGGTATTTTTTTTGTCTCATAATATTATTTTTTCTAATAACATTCCGAAGACTTAAAATGTTCCAGTGTTAAGTAACCAATATATATATATATATGTATATGTGTGTGTGTGTATGTGTATATATATATATATATATATATATATATCAAAAAAAGTTTTTTCTCAGTATTTTTGGTTGTTGTTGTTGTTATTTTATATATAACACACTTATCTCTGTAAGCACCTTTTCTTAGTGACACAGACACTGACCAATAGGAAGCCTTTATAAGTAATAATGAACATTAAGAATGGTGGTAGATCAGAGACTGCTTCTCTAGAACTAGATAGTGCTATGAAGTGGGGAAAGTGTCAGATTTCTTTTCTTTTGTGCTTCATTTGCACAATCAGAAGGACTCTGAATTCATGTTACTTTGGTATAAAATGTTTGTGTGGTCCCTCACTGTTTTCAACCCTGCAAGACCATCTTGTTGCCTGGCCCCTGCAACTGAAAGCGTAAGTTTTATAATGTTATAATTTTTATCTTTTTAGAACAATTTTACAATAATGTTAGAAATCTTGCTGCACATGATTGCAAATCATATATTGTATTATGGTCTAAAAATATTAAACCACGAAATGATTCTGACTTAATAATGTAAAATTATTTTGAATGCCAACTAGGGAAACTAGCTTTAAACATCTCAATATCTCACAACAGAATTTTTCATTCACTCTTATGTCTTCTAATTTTATGTCACTGAGAAATATGTTTTCCAAAAGTTCAAGTCGAGAAAGAAGTTTTGGAATAGTTAAATGAGGTAAAAGAATTTCAGTTTTTATGAGAAACTCACATTTCCAAAGTTTTAAGGTCTATTTGAAGGAGTTTCTTAATATTAAAAGAACTGGATGTTCAGCCAGCCATAAAATAATGCTCTGAGGGTCATTACCGGGTCCTAGACAGGGTAGATCGTTTCTTCTGTGCCCGGACTCTAGAATTCCCCAGGCTATTTTTCAACAGGGCATAACTAGGATGAAGCCCTCCAGCTACCATATGCTGCAATATGCTGATTACAGAGGTTGTGCTAATAATTACCCTCTAGAGGACAGAGAGGTGACTATTGTTTTGACACATTTAAGGGAAGCTGGTTAAGTTCATCACAACAGAATAAATTTTAAAAAATGAAAAAGCCACATCCAAATTCACTCTTCATTCTTTAACATTTATATTGTAATTCTCATCCTAAATAACAACTCAATGTTATCTTTATCTTTCTTATGTACCGATGATCCGTATTGCTGTTAGCAATTAATCTAGTTACATTAAATATTATTTAGTTTTTAATTTTTAAAATTTTCATTATGTTATTGAAAACTTATTCATCTGCTATTTACCTTTGGAGCATATCTAGGTTGACTGAAAGCTCTCTTTTAAATCAATTGTTTAAATAATCATAGAAATTGGAACTTTTACCAAGTATGTTGCAGCATAACAGAATAATCATTCACATAGTTAAATGATTACTATAAGTAGTAGAGGAAAATCGGTAGAAACACATGAGGTAAAGAAAATCTCAACTGTCTCAGTTATTTTTTACAGTTTTTATTTTGACTTTATTACTGGGAATCAAACACGCAACCTCATGCTTGCCAGACAGCAGCTCACACTGCTGAGTTAAATCCCTGTCCTTATTATCTTATTATCTCCTAACTAGAGTGTTTCCAACTTGATAACACCCAGTCGTCTGCATTTGTTAAAGTAGTAACTGTATTCACTACCTCTTTCTAATCTCAAAACAAATTTTAAACTTCAGCATCTATTGCTGTGAGAACTGAAATTTTAAAACTTTCCATAAAGCAAACCTGCTTTTTTGTGATTTTTTATAGTTGCATTGAAATGTACACTAAGTTTCAACATAAGCAAGAGATAATAAAGAGGAAATTAGTTCTTGATGAGTAAGTAGAGCTATAAAAGCATATATTTAAGTCTTTATACATCTAAAATATATTAATGTATATCTAATATATTAAGACATTAATACATTTGAATACCTTTAATTTTTCAAAAAAAAATAAATTGGGAAAGACACCTGCTTTTTATATACCTATTATCCAAATCATGCTAAAACATAAAACAGGTAAAGACTTCAACACATGGCAAACTAGGTAGCTTCCTCAAATGGCTAATAAACATTACTAACTTTGCTTAACATAAAGGAAAGGATCATAGAAGTAGAAATCCTTAATTGTATAAGTTTAGATCAAAAGAGCCAAAGTTTAAAAGGACTGGCAATCCTAAAGTTGACAAAGATATGGCAAAGGGCACTCTCATACCTTTCTATGAGACTGTAAATTGGACTCATTCCTATAGGCAATAACATGGTAGCATCTATCAAGTTGGTCATTTGTATTTGCTGCAACACAAGAGGTTCTCTCCTGAGTATATACTAAAAACACTCGGGTGTGCTACACAAATGTATAAAAATGCTCCCGATAGCATTAGGTGGGGTACATGAATTCCAGAAGAAAGGAATGTACAGGAACAGTGGAGTGGATAATTGTTCCATAATCATACAGTGGAGCAGTCTTCAATGGATACTCATCAAAGAACATGAGTTTTTACTTTACATGACAACATGAATGAATTTCCCAAACATTCAGAGAAACACTCAAGGAAATTAATATATCTTTTATGTGTTTATTAAACACTGAAACAAGCCAAAAGCATCAGTAGTACAATATTTAAATCCAGAATGATAGTTATCTTTATGCAGAAGAGAAGGAGAGAGAGAGGGAAAGTGAGAGAATTACGATGTGTACTGTGCGCAGATTAATTTCCCGGGATGAATATAATATAATCATGCACAGCAAATAGGTACTATACAAATTTAAAACAAGCATCAGTGTCTTCTGTTAGATTTTTTTGTTGTTTTTAAACGTTAACATTGCTTAAAATTTAGTCTTTTCCTATGTAATCATGAAAGAAAATTATAATACTCTGCTTTTGCTGCATTTCTCCGAATTCTTGAAGTATTTGTAATAATTCTATTTCAAAAACTCAGTGGACCATTTTTTGTCCTGTCTCACTGGTAGAGCAATATTCTTTTTCTCTTTCAAGATCCATTTCTTTAAGAAGCACATTCAGCAACCATTTCCACACTATTGCGACACTATTTGACTGTAGCCCATGGGGAGAATTTCCACGATTCAACACAGCATAAAACTGAAATTAAAAAAAATAAAGCTTGAAGGAGCAAGAGAAACTTGACTGTGACCACCATTTTGAACCAGATATTCTGACAGAATAACCTTTTCTTCCTTTAAAGCTTCATTTTCTGTTACAACATAATCTGAACTATTCAAGTATTGTTGAATCTCATGCTTCTCAGAAATCTAGTTTATCTCTTCCAAACTGCTAACTCCCTTTTATATCAAATACTGAGACATACAAAACTTTTCTTTTTACCTGGTTAGCAAACGAATCATTTAAAATAAGATACTATGAAATAGATGACTAAGCAGAGTGACGATACATTTTTGCAAATAATAGTCAAGTTTTTTCTTTTGGAAACATTTATGTTCTATATTATGGTGAAATGAATAAATAAAGACGTATTACTAACACAATGTTACGGGGATGCAAGAATGTTGTGCTTTGTTTTTTCCAGTAGGTTTGTGCCATTGTTGCCGTGGTTTCTATTTTTTAATTTCCATCTTATACTTTTGATAAATAATTCATTTAACATAAAAGCAGAAAATCTCTTACATAAGGAACAAATTCAACATAAATATTATTATGTACAATTTTATTAGAAATGTCATTTTTCTTCTATTTTTCTTAGTGTATTTTCCATCTTTTCCAAGATCAATAGAGGATTTACATTCTCCGACAAACCACTCAGCATTTAATGAAATTTAAGTTAATACTGCCATAAATGTTATCTTTGATTTTTAATAGATAAATTAAAATTTATCATGACATATTCTGATTTTTCTATCCATTTATATGCATAGATAACAAGTATCTTTCTTAGCATACACAAAAATACTTTCAATATTTCCAAAGGAAAATAGATCTCGTGATCCTGTGAGTATGCTATCAACGTTGACATTAATTATTCCATTTTGAGTAACTTAGATAAGATTTGACTTATAAAATTATTTTATTAGTTGTTGGAATTAATTAATTATATAATTAAAGACTTCTTTGAAAGAAATCTTTTCAGGAGATATTTCACTGAAGCAATTCATTATGTTGTATAAATTTTCATAATACTTCTATGCAAATTGTTTGAAGATTTTTTCTTTTGATAGTATGTGAAATTGTATTTTAAGAAATGGTAGAAAAGAACTATGAATTAACTCTAGGATGAGAGAACTCAGGAAAGAGAGGGTTGGACCTGCATAACAGCTCTCTGACAGCAGAAGAATGTAGAGAAAGCTTTGTGATTAGAAGAGCAGCTATTTTTTAGGTGACCTCTGAGTTTGCAAATAGCAGTATACTAAAAACTGGTCATCAAGTTATGCTATTTAATATATAATAATTATAAATGTCATTGAACTGAGGATTTTTGAAAACACAGTTTGTTATCTAAGGGAGAATTAGAAGACATATTTAAAAGCACTGTTTTACATTCTCCAAAAACCCCACTAATCCTTATCCTTACTTATAATGTTCAATTTTAAAAATTTTATTTTCATTTCAGTATGGTCCTGAATGATAAAATAGTACTTTTAGAAACTGCTGATTCTTAGGGAAGTTATTTTTTTATAGTTGGTACTATGGGAAAAAGTCATGCTTTTCAGAGTTGAGAAATGAAGTTTTGTTTATTGCTAAATGGTTCTAATTTTAAAGGTGATATTTTTTCATACTTGAGATGTCAAGACTATGTGAGTGACTGACTTTAGAAACCTAAGCTATTTTGCAATGAAACTTTACTTTGCATTTTAGTATAATACAGATAGTACCAAAATAAATAGCACTCTTTATACTTCTATGAAAAAACATCATTTCATAATAAAATAGAGAGTAACAATATTTAAAATATTGTGAACCATAATGTTAAAAGAATGGCCCAATGTTACTCAGAGCAAAAGTCAAGGACAAAAACAGACTGCTTGATACATGGTGTCAAGTTGAGACATTTTGAATTTGGAAGTGACTTAGCAGGAGCCAAGATCCCCACTTTGTAAGCATCCTTATCCTGTGAAAGCAGAGGGCACCAAGAGGATGGACAGCTACACATACCGTGTGTGTGTGTGTGTGTGTGTGTGTGTGTGTGTGTGTGTGTGACCTACTTACAACAAAAGGGAGAAAACGCCGCTGGCTCTCTGCCATGTCATTCTGGCTGCTTTTATGGTCCTCGGCCTCCTTGCAGGATTGTCCTTGCGCCTGCACCCTGCCCTGGAGTCAGCTGGTTACAGACTGAAACCTCCACAGACTGAGCTAACTAAACCATTCCTTCCTTTATTTTGGATGAGAATATTTTGTCCCAGCCATAAGAAAAAGTAACCAAGACACTCTATTACAAAAAGGAAACAAAATATTGAGAGTACAAAACTCCTTTCAATGAGTAAAGAGGAAATAATCGCGAAGTGAAAAGATTACATTTGAAAAAACAATAAAGAATTGGAGGAATTACTTGAACTTCTTTCTATTTCCTATTTATCTATCTGATAATTTTTCTTTGTGTATATGTATTGAGTTTATTATATGAGAAGAATAGTATAATATTTAAACGGTATCTTATTTCACTTATGTTCTCATAATTTGTGCATGAATGTCTCAAGTTTATCTTTCTTTATTGCAGAATTGTACTGCATTGTACATCAATACCACACTTTCTTTATCCATTTTCTGATACATGTTTGTGCTGTTTCACGATCTACCTCTTACAAATTGTGTTGCTAGAAAAATGGATATACGTGAGTCTTGTACAATGGCTTTAATCCTGGAAACAAAACTGAGAGGCAGATAGCTGAGTAAAATGGAACTGTAATTTTTAGTTTTTTGAGAAATTTCCACCCTCATTCCACAGTGATTGTACTAATTTATACTTTTATTTGAAATGTGAAAGAGTTTCTTTTTCCCTATATCCTCAATAGCATTTGTTGCCATCGAATTTTTTGGTTGACCTTTATTCTTTCTGGGGTAAGATGGTAGCCCACTGTAGTTTTAATTTCTATTCTTGTTGAGACCAGCAATGTTGAACCTTTTATTTTTCATATATTTTTTGGCCATCTAAACCTCTTTTGAGAAGTGTCTGTGAGTTTAGACTGCCCTTTTTAAATTGAGTTTTATTTTAGAGGGTCTAAATTTAAGTTTAAATTTTTAAATTCAGGGAGTCTAATTTGAAATTTTGCAAAATATATATTACATGACTAAACAAGCATTCTTCCAGTTTGCCCAAAAGACCTACCTTAATAGAACTTGTTAACTCATACTTATTACCCACACATGCTACAATCTTTTATGAAAAAGAATTCTCTACCTAAGTTAGTTAAAACAGTCATATAGGTTAAAACTCATCATACCAGCACATTCTGATGATACATATACGGATATTTGCTAAATAAGACAATTCTAGGATTAGTAAGTTTCTAATTTTCAAGTGTGTTTATATTTTATCCTTGTTTCTTTTGCATAGGGAGCAATCTATAAAAGGTTGTTTAGATGAGAAACATAATACCACTGAATATTATCCTACAATTCTACCAAT
This sequence comes from Cavia porcellus, assembly GCF_034190915.1. NCBI lineage: Eukaryota > Metazoa > Chordata > Mammalia > Rodentia > Caviidae > Cavia > Cavia porcellus. The sequence goes on from NW_026947505.1 coordinate 59,825,540, forward strand.
CCTGTTTGGTTCCCTCATTTTCAAAAGTATGTCATTTTCCTAAGTTCATATTTACAAAAGCTGTTATAATCAGACTCAGTGGGAATAACTAAGTACAGTATTCATCTACCTAGTGTCTCTAGGTTACAGCAAAGCACATTGCATTAGAGTTCCATTGAATTTAGAGTATCATACATTCCAATATGATGAGAACTCTTAAATTATACTACATCAATAGCACCACTAATAACTTTACCATCACACTCAAATGTGTCTCAATATGGAAAATAAATTATATAATTGTACTAATAAATAATATAATATTAAGATAATTCTAATATTTATGTATGTGACTATATTAATGGGTTGAATCAGAGCACAAATATATAAAGTACGAACCATTTAATATTATGGAAATAGCAAGTATTTTAAAATTATACAGAATGAGGTCAAACATTAGCTTGAAACCTACTACCTATCTGGCATCTGTCCTGGAGTGAGATATCCTCTATGGTTCTTAATTCTTGTGTCAATAAAATGGATCTTGTACTGATATGTCACTGTGAAAATTAAATCAGGAGTATATCAAATACAGTAGCACAGATAGATGTTATTTCAATAACATTTTAAAAAGAGTAACAATAAGTGTAATATATTAAGACTGTAACACTGAAGAACTTTTCATCAACTTAAATGAAAATAAGACTTATTGCTTTGGTAGAACCCACTTAGAGGTGAAATTAACAGTTGCTTCACTTATCACAGCAAGCAACTCAATTTGCTAAAAATAACAGAGAGGGACCTGCTGTATTCCAAAGATATATACTGGATTACTTGAAACAAATAGATTTTAAAATCTGCAATGCAAGTAGCCTGCTAAATTGTCTCTCATTTCTCAATTCTTTCTCATCTTTGCATATTTTCCCTTATTTTTAAGCAAAGCCTTAGGAGTTTTGTTAGAAATAAGGTATCATTCTTGACATAACATCCCAATATGTCCTGAGAAATTATTCTTTAAAGAAAAACAATAAAAATTACCTCTACATGGAATTCTCTATATGGTGCGTTTGAAATGTTACAATGTGGATGTGAAAAGTTTTCTTTTATCACCTATCATACATGTTTACACACAGCATATAACAACACAAATGAAATTCTAATGAAATTGGAGATTTAATTGCAAATTACTTTTATACTTAGCAAATTTTTTGAAGTTGACATTGTTAAAAATTCATAATAAATTCCAATATCTATATGTGAATCCAGTGTAAGCAATTCTTTATTCCTTCTGTAAGGAGTGTTTATAAGGTAGCAATTCTAGGGAATGAGTAGTTACTGAAAGTGTGCCTTCCGGTCACTTTCTCATTGTGTGTTCCACTTTTTACATACATCTTATTCCTTTGTCTTTGTTTGTTTCTTTGTTTTGTACTGGGGATTCGAACTCATGATCTTGCACTTGCCAGGCAGGTGCTTATGAGGCTGAGCTAAATCCCCCGCGCCTCCTCTGTCTTCTTAAATTGCAGATTTTATGTGATGTTAATAATTTTATCAGCAAATCTCTTTAAAGACACAAGGAAATAAATATAATTTTTGTGAAATTATATCAAGGAAGACTGAAAGTCACAGGATGTGTACCTGGAGTGTGTATCTGGAGATCACTGGATATTTCAAAGGCAAATGTAAGTTTGGAAATTATACACAAACATCACTAAAACAAAACTATTGTAACAGCTCACTTAAAATCAAATAGGATTAGAAAAAAGAAGTCAAGAAGTTCGAACAGGGTATCGCCACTTGTAAATGTCTATAAAAGGACAATGTGAGAATAAACCGGAATGAACTTAAATGAAATGGACTGGATGCATATTTTCTGTCTAGAAATGAAGCACTTGAAGTCTTTATTTCCGTGGCTGAATTTTAAATAATCATATATATACATGCATATTAATAAATTGATTTTTTTGTTGAATTTCAAAACTGAACTTGCGAGCAAATCATCATGCTTAAATCCAGAAAATCTTGTTTGCAGAGACACAGCCACATCCTGACGACCTGGAACAGAAGGCTGTGTTCAGGAGAAGTAAAATGGACGAAATACAGCAGTGGGAATTTTGACAAACAGCTGAATATTTAAGAATATAAAAAAAAAAAATATCAAAGTAACTTAGGCTTGGCAGGGGCTATTCTTTTGTTCACTTTGTGCCCAGAAATTACAGTATGATTTCGTGTTTACTAACTGAGAAATGTCTTCCAGTTTGAGGCAAGAGAAGGTAAGTTACTGTTAAATGCATCCAGAATTTCCCCAAAACCAAGGTTTAACTTCTAGAAGAGAAGACTTGTAGAACTCAGTCCTTGCTGAGGAAAATGCTTTCCTCCCAAGCTGGGTCACTGTTGCCTTTCTGTCTGACTTATTGGGACTGCAAATGAAATCTATGATAGCCACTATTTCAATGTAGCTGTTTGAGAACACTGGAGCCAGAGAATGGGGTATGGGACTGGGAAGAGTTCAGAGAAAGGACTTAACAACACAGAAACAAATTATGAAGTTCATAACTTTGGAAAATTGGTTTTCAAATTTGGGGGTGGGGTGGCTATAAGAAGTGAGGCAAACTCTGCAGTATCAAAACTAGAATCAGAAAGGACACAGACACAGTGAGGGATTATTGGACAAGGAATTTAAACCAACTATAATCAGTATACTAAGAGATCTAATGAATAATGTAGACAGCAAGTAGGAACAAGCAAGTCCCTTAAGCAGGGATATGATGTCTAAGGACCTCTGAGATCCAAATGATAATGCTAACAACTAGCAAGAAGGAGCGGAAAACATCTCAGCTGGGTTTTTCAGCAGGAGTGACAAAGCTGCAAAAAGAATCAGTAACTTGGGAGGTAAATGAAGAACTTTTAAATAAAAAAAAATGAATGCAAAAGAGAGAAAAATAGAAGGAGAGAAAAAAGAACTATGGATAAATTTAAATACTATAACATACTCCTAATTGGAATATCAGAGAAAGAGACAAGACAGAGACAAGTGAGAAAGAAATGGAAGAAATATTTGAACAATGGTAGTAAACCTTGCCAAAAGTAAGAAAATTCTTCGATTCAGAGAGATCAGAGACTATCAAACAAAATTAATGTTACACAAATATTAAGGCATCAAATAAAATGACAAAATATAAAAGTAGAATTTCCTATTGTAGGAAATTAGACAGCAATAAATATAAGATATTCAATGTTCTTTGAGACAAGTTGAAATCACTGTACTCTTCAAACTGCATATGGTTTCTCTAAATACAATTATATCTATAGGGTTCAATACAATTTCCATAAAATCTCAGCTGCTATGTTTCTAGAAATTGATAAACTGATGTGATTTTCATTTGGACATTCAGAAAAGCAAAAATAATATCTAAATAGAAATGAAATTGGAAGACTAAACAGTTCCTAATTTTGAAAATCACTTTAAATCAACAGTATTTAGCATGTGTGACTTTGTCAACAGATACACAGAGAGATCAATGAATTGTAACTAAGAATTGTGAAGTAAATTTATGCATTTATTGTCAATGGGTTTTCAAAAGGATTAGAAAACAATTTAAAACTATAATAAGCATCTTTTCAGTGAATAAGGAGCAGACACATCAGTAATATATACAAAAGAATGAAATTGGTCTCTCTGGCGCATAGCACAAAACTTTACTCAAAGCTGATCACAGAAATAAATGTATGAGCTAAAACATAAAACTAAACAAACAAACAAACAAAAAAACAGAAATGTTTTGACCTCATGTTATGCAATGTTTCCTTAACTCTGCTACCAAAGTAAAGCAGTCAATAACCTGGGCCCACAGATACAACTCAGCTCCACAACTTGCCTGACAAGCATTAGGCCCAGAATTCGATTTCCAATACCAAAAACAAACAAACAAACAATGTCCAACAAAAAATGAAAACAAAAACATTAATTCAACTGGACTTGGTCAAATATAAAACTCTATTATCTAATAATAAAGGACTTTATCATGAAAAGTTGATACACATGATGGAAGACAACACTTGAAATACATATAAATAATTATTAAGAAAAACATATAAAGAACTCATAAAGCTGACCAGTAAAAAGATCAGTAATCCAACAAATAAAACCACATAAAAATGGAATAGGCATTTTTCCAGGAAGAGATAAACATGATCAAACTACTTGAAAATATACCTAACTTCATTGGTTTGGGAATTATCTATAGATCATTTTCAAAAGGAAAGAAAACTAAAACTAGAAGAATGGTAAAAGAAAGTCAGAAGGGGAAGAAAAAGAAATTTTGATGTGTAATGAACATGGTCCAATGCAAATCAAAATTAAAATTAAAACAAAATTAAAACAGCTACTAAAATAGCTGATGATATCCCTACTAGAAGAGCTCTAAATTTTAAAAGAAAATAAATTCTAGGGAAGATGTGGAGAAAAGAATCTTCATAAGACTCCTAATATCATTAATGATCAAGTTACTATGGAATGGTATTAAACATAAATCCTAAGCAGGGTTACCACATGTCCAGGAACCCCTTTTGTACACAACGGTTGAAAAATCTATGCATAAGTTAAACATAATATTCATAGTGAAAATATTCATAGTTGCCAAAAATGGACACATATTCCCCATAAACCCGTAAATCAGCATGAGATACATATTAATGGCAATCATTTTGACCCTCGATCATTTCAAGGATAAAATAGGTATGAATAGAAAAAAGATATGAAGATTTTCTGTCTCCACAAATAGCTAGAAAGTTAACTCAGACCAAAAAAAATGTGTTCCTAACTGTCAAAAACTGTATTTCTAAAGATTCAATCTTAGTCATAATTATCATCATCAAAACCACCAAGATCATCATCATGATCATCATCGTCGTCGTCCTCTTGTTTGTCATCATCTTCTGGGTTACTGAGTGCTAGAGATCAAAAACAGGGCTTGTCAAGCACTTTATTACTAAGATACAACTCCAACTCCAGTCTTTGTTAATAAAATTTAATAAATGGTTATTCTCTGTTAATAAATCAGTCACTATTCAAGGCTCAATTAAAAAAAACAACTTGGAACTCTGCTTTCACTACTTCACATTATGACTGATATTTTGTAAATGCAAATAAAATTTGTATCTGATGCTAGTATGTCTGTACTTGTGTTCAAAACTGATCATTCATGTTTTGGGGTTCTAATATGTGTTATTTTCCTTGAAATATAAAGGGGATTTAATAGATGAACTCATATCAAGACTTATGTTTATTTTAAGGACACAGGTAAGACGTAGTTTCCTGCCACATGAAACAATAACTTTTAGACATTTCCTTTATAGATGTCTCCTATAAAACTTATAAAACAAAATCACAGATACGGTTTGCAAATATCCCCCAGCCCAATAGACTCTTGATATATGCTTTACCGCTAGAGTCTGGCCTTACTAGAAAGAGTTACTAATGTGTTTTTAAAGTAGTTTAGCACAGAAGTATTCGACATTAGAAGAAAACAGCTCTGTAGCAGATTGAAAACTAGTAGTCACCTTAAACACCAGCTGAACTGAATCAGCATGGTGCTGCGTGTAGAAGGCCCACCTGGGGAATGTTCCAGCATAAAGAGGAGACCTGGAGAGGAAGAGTAGCGTGGTGGCTCTCCTCAGTGTTACCCTCTGGAGCTGTTGGTTCTGCTGGAGGATCTTGTCATGCTGCTGCCTCTGATAAGAAATCAGCTATTATCACTGAAGAGCTGGAGACCTTGTTGCTGAGAATGGTTGTGGTTCACTTTGGGGGAGCTTTGGTCCTTACTTACAGCATTGCTTCGTGACCCTGGAGGGGAAGATTTGTGCTATTTGTTCTATAGGATAAGTTTGTCATGCTGCTTTCCTTTAAGGAACTTGGCTGTTCTCCTCGGAGGTGCTCAGACCTCGTTGTTGCTGAGGATGGCTGTGCCTTGTTTGGGGGAAGCCCTGATTCTTATTTTGAGTGTCACTTCTTGGCTCCGGTTTAGAACCTTCAACCTGCTGGCACAGATCTTTCACGCCATTTGTACATTCTTTCTAGTTCCCACCACTAACTTTGGCTTTCCCAGTGCAGATCCCTGAAATAGACTTTCATGAGTTATTGTTGTGGGCTCTAGGCTTCTAATTGGATTCGTAGGAGGCATTGTCATGGACTTTAGATTTTCAGCTGAATTCATAAAGGATGTTGTCAGGGGATCCAGGCCCTTGTCTAGATTCTGTAGGGTTTTAGTATGTTAACAGATTTTTTGCAGTTTCTTTGTACTTGATTCCTTGGTTGACCATTACAATTAATCCTATAATTTATGTGTTCTGTATTGCTTTGTTCTCTTTGCAAACCTTGATTACATCAAGCTCTGAAGATTGAACTACAGAAATGCCACATATTTTTTAGAATTGATGTTTCAATTCTCCACTTATTGATGAACAGAGGAACCCCATTTATGTAATAGCTGGTGGAGGTATTTACATGATTATGCATCTGAAATGGCATTTGTGCTTTGTGATGTGCAGTAGGTTCCATAGTAATGGCACATTTTATGGGTGAAACGATACTTGATTATATTTTAAATACTGTACACATCACCTTCAATTTACTGACTGTATTGTAATTGATTTTATTTGAAAAAAATTGTTATAGGATAGCTAAGTGTGCAGTATAACTTGTGAGCTCAGTTCATTTAAATTGTTAAATCATCAAAAGTAATGCATCTCCTGTGTAAGCTTTTTTTTTTTTTTTTTAAATGAGTTTTCCTCCTTTTTCAATACTTTGTAATGAGTAACCGGTTTTTGGACTAAACATTCTAAGAATGAAGATATATTTAGAATAGTTACTACCAAAAGTTACTTTATAAAATGAGAAAAAAATGTAAACTAAGGCATTAACTTTCTATTTTAATGAAAGGATGATTTACTTCAAATAGATATATACAGATTTTTAAATTCACAATTTCTCTTAGTTTTCCTTGCATCTACAAATGAATTCATTTAAATTTTCTGTAACTTTGCATCTAAAAAATGATAAATTATCAATATTTAGAAACTGAAGTGGAAGGGACCAGTTGAGATATTTGGGGAGACAAATTGAATATGCCTAAGAAAGTTCATATAAACGAAGAAGATAAAACGGGGTGATGTTAATCAAAAATTTAAACAAACGATTCTTTTCTCATCAACTACCTCAAAGGACAGAATGCTTTCCCAGGGTTTTGGCAGTTTTCTTTTTTTCTGATTGTAATTTTTTTGAAAATGCATCAGTTTATAATTCATGTATTTAAGTCCATAAAATAAATCTTTGAGCACTGGAAAAATCTTTCAAGGAACATACAATTTTTTCAAAGGTACATTTCTGCACTAAGAATTGGGGTATTTTTGGCCGTTTTACTATATTTTGTTGCTTATCACTTACTTATAATAGGGAATGTAAGAAAAATCTATTTTATGTATTCTCATTTACAGCCTACAATACACAAAGGCATGTTTGATTGTGTTGTCAGAGGTGAATCTTTCGGTTAAACAATTATCTTCTAATAGAAAAAAAAAATCATAGAAGTACAAAAATCAAATTAACTAAAATTTTCCGGGATCATTATCTTCCACTTTGTATTTACAGTTATTTATTTTACTGATGGGCACACAGCATTTTTTCCAGATATTTTTGTCCATTTTGATGAATTTGGGTAAAAATTATATCAGTTAATAGATTAATCTAAAAATAGATACTGTGCTTTAGCGATTAACCAGAGTTTTTGCAAGATGTTTCACTATATGTCATCAATACATTGAACATGTAAACTTTAGTAATTAAACTCTACTACTTTAAGAATTTTTGTGGATTATGATACAGTTGAAAGGTTCTTGCCCTAGTATAAATTACTGAACAGTATGGCGGTGGTTTAACGTGGCGGAAGGCCAAAGCAGGAACACCACTTCCTTGTCTTCTTCAGTCCTAATTACATCTCCCCTTCCTGTTTGTATGCACCGAGAATTCCAATCAGTTCCTCACACGTCATCAATATCCGCCCATGTGCCACTTCCATCAGAGGTCACAGAACCCTGATTCTCTCTGTATGTGGTCGAAGGAGACAGCTCAGCTGCTTGGGTTGTGTGCTCCTTCCACACCCTCAATAAACCTGCGCTTTTGTTTTTCTTTACTTTTGGCTTCTCTATTGTGCCAGAAAACTCTAACAATAGTCACTAAAAGTGAGAAGTTAGGATATCTATGTGTTGTATACAATCATATGTCATCATTTTTCCACTAGAAATATTTTACGACATTAACTCAAAATCATAATTAAGATAGCAAATTTTATACTCTGAAAATAAATTGATTAAGGGTAACAGTAGCACTTTAAATGCCCTGGAACAGCTCACAGGTGTTAAAAAATTAATTATTAGAAAAACTCTAAAATATCTTCATCATCTAAGTGTAATTTTAACATTATTACAGCAGTCACTTTGGTCAGAAATTACCCCAACCATGAATATTGATCAATAACTCAGCTGGGTATAAACAGGCAGAGTTAAAGTAAATAACCTTTGATTTGGTGAATCATCTTACTGAGGTAAGAACATTTTTTTCATGAAATATAAATTAAAAAGAAAAAGTTAAATAAACACGTCAGCATCATTTTCCTTGGTGTCTCAGGAAGTTTTTGCCCATCCTGAGTGTCAGCAAAAATATGCAAATTAATATCAGATTTATCTTTTGTTTTGTTGATTGTTGCATACTCTGAAACACAATGTTATCAATAGCAAACTATGACTTTCAAAATAAGTATGAGGACATTATTCAAATTATCACATGTAAGCAACCTAATAAAATTATTAGCATAGTCCCCTAAGGCAGTGTTCATCATCTCTTTACATTTACTTGCTATGCTATCAATAGTTATAAAGGGAATTCAGAAATATTTCCATTAAGCACAAATTACTGTGAGTGCTTACTAATTTTCTGCTATTATACATACAGAACGTATCAACTCTTCAAGGCAAAGTCCTTCTGTATTGTCTCTCATTGCTCCTATAATTAACAGAATATATACAAAGAATAAAAATAAAGCAATTTAAATTTGTTTAGACCAGATAAATTTCTATTAGTAAGGGAAAAAGGAATATTCAGCAACTCTGTTAGAAATCCTTTATTGGGAAATCCTAGCATAAAGGTAAACAGCTGTAATTCTAGAGGTAGGGGAATGTGTTTTTATTATATTAATGTCTACATTTTTCTATAATGTACAGTTTATCTTTCAATGTGTTACTATATTGTTATTCACTTCCAGTATTTGTCTGAAGCCTATGTTTCCTTTCTGATGGCCGCCACCTTCTCCTTATGGGACCCCAGGTTTCTCTATGGGAACGTTTATACCAAATCCCAAAAGTTACCACACCAACAACCTCCTAAGGCAATCTTTAATTTTTAAATTTTGTGTTAACAGTTTAGTCTTGTATTTTAACTTTACCAGCATACCGCCTTACCTTAAAAACTTTAATCTATTACTAGGTAATGAAAGAAAAGTAATTAACGTTATGTACCATTTTAATACTGCATGTAAACTATCTCCACAGTGATTAGATGAATTATGCATTAAATATACTTGTATGCATAGAGTTTTTATACCATCTCTATTTTGGTTGTCTGATGACTCAATTTGTATATTTCAACACAAATAGCATTTAATTATAAAGTAATTTTTAAACTTTAAATACCAGGTGTCATAAATTTCCAAAAATTATTATAGTGGCATATATCTTATCTTTCTGCATTTTCTCCATTACATTTTAGTTTTAATTTCCCATACAGTGTCAATTGTGTTGATCAACTTAAAATATATACTCTAAATACTATATATATTTGTGGGAGTATAAATTACAATAAAATTTTTACTAATTTATAGTCTGCTATATTCAACTGTTCCTTGCTTTTCTTGTTTTTATTATAATTACTATTTTAGAAAAACATCTAAAATGTTGTGTCCCAATTACTGTTCAAATTTTACATATATTGTTTTTAGACATATAATAATTTTCTGAAGTATTACAATTTTGTTCATTTTACAAATCACGAATTTTATGGAGTCTTACCAAAGATTAGACAGTTTCTATTATACAGATACAATGCAATTCCAATGAAAATACCATCAAGATACCTCATAGATCTAGAGAAATCACTCATCAAATTCATCTGGAACCAGAAGAGACCTAGAGTAGCAAAGGCAATTCTAAGCAGCAAAGGCAAGGCAAGAGGCGTCACAATCCCTAACTTGAAATTATACTACTGTATAGCTACTGTAATAAAATCTGTCCTACTGAAATTATACTACTGTAAAGCTACTGTAATAAAATCAACATGATACTGGAATAAAAAGAGATCTGAAGATCAATGGAATAGATTAGAAGATACAACCACAACTACAAGCACACCTTATCTTTTTTTTTTTTTTTTTTTTTTTTTTTTTTTTTTGTCTTTTTCATTTTTATTGGTACCAGGGACTGAACTCACGACTGCCTGCTTGCAAGGCAGGTACTTCACCTTATCATTGATAAAGGGACCAAACATATTCACTGGAAGAAAGACAATGTATTAATAAATAATGCTGGAAAAACTGGTTCTCTATATGCCAAAAACTATAACTAGACCGATGCCTATCACCATGTACTCAACTAAAATATAAATGGATCAAAGATATGAATATTGGGGCTAGGGATTTAGCTCAGTGGCATATGTGCTTGCCTTGCAAGTGTGCGGTTGTGAGTTTGATCCCCGGTACCGATAAAAATGAAAAAGACAAAAAAAAAAAGATCTGAATATTAAAACAGAAACATTAAATCTGTTGGAATATAAAGTATGTAAAAATCTTGAAGACTTAGGGGTAGGTAGAGAATTCATGAACAGGAATCAAACCGCACAGGAACTACTTCCCAGAATCAATAGCTGGGATCACATCTTATTAAAAAGTTTTTGCATGTCAACTGAAATCTCCAGCATAGTGAAAAGAAAACCCACAACCTGGGAAAAAATCTTAGAGAACTGTCCCTCAAATGACTTCTGTCAAAAACATATAAAGAATTTTTAAAAATCAGACCCCCAAAATTCAAGGACCCAATCCAAAAGTGAGTATTGAGATGAATACACAGTTCTCAGAGGAAGAAGTACAAATGGCAAATAAATACATAAAAAAATGTTCACCATCACTGGTAATTAGAGAAATGCAAATTAAAACCACACTGAGATTCCATCTCACTTCAGAAAGAATGGCCAGGATCAAGAAAACTACCAACAACAAATGCTGGAGAGGCTGTTGGGGAAAAAGGAACTCTCCTGCACTGTTGGTAGAAGTGTAGACGGGTACAACCACTGTGGAGGTCAGTCTGGAGATTTCTCAAAAATATGGGATTGTAAGTCCCTTTTGACCCAGCTATTCCACTCCTATGCATATTCCCATAAGAATGGAAAGCATCATACCACAGTGATATATGTGCACCCATGTTTATAGCAGCACAATCTGTAATAGCCAGATCTTGGAAGCAACCTAAAGTGTCCATCAATTGAGGAATGGATAAACCAAGTCGTTATAATAGCCAGTGCTGATTTAATATCATCTTACTCTGAAGTCCTACCATGCCTCTGTTCCTCTGTTTCCATTGGTTCTTTCATGTTGTATCTTATTGGATTGTATTATGTGTGACAGTATAAACAAATTGTTTATGGACAATGAGATAATAGAGTAACCATTGTTGGTTTTCTGTTATTTGGTTCTGAATGTCCTGTAATACTTTCGTTTTCTTAGATGGTTTTATACTATTTTGTTATGCTTGATACTATTGTATATGAAGTTATGCTCAACTATTTTAAATAAAGAGACATTAATTACAGGTTGTCTTCTGGTGAAATATTGTGTTGCTTACATTGTTCTGCCTCTGATCTGCTGTGTTATGTCCTATTTTGTCTTAATCTCTTTAAAATAAAAAAAATTAAAAAGACAGTTTCAGAATGTAAATCATGTAATTTAAATATAGTGTCTTTCTTCTACTAGTAGCCATATGACTCTGAAGATTATATAAATAGTTAAAGGATACTAGTATTTTATTTCTTTCCTCCTTTCTTTGTTATTCCTTCTTTCCTACCTTCATTTTACTTTTTACTGCATGTGAAATGCTATCTTTCGGTTTTGCAGGTTGGTCCCAAACTCAGGATCCTCCAGCCTCGTCCTCCAGTTTTTGCCCGGGTCTGCAGGCGCTCACCATCACTCTTGTCTGCAGTACTAACGTTTCCATCGCTTTCTACTTCACCTCTATTGCTACTTTGACTATTTTTCTTGCTATAAGAAAAGACAATCCAAATGCATATATCACTTGCAATGCATGTACATATTTTTATAGGTTAAATTTTTCAGAAAAAGATTTACGAGTCACTTGAGTTGAGATACTGCTTTTAAAAACTACCATAGAACTGAAAGTGTAGCCTAGAGACAGAGCACTTGCCTAACAGGTGAAAGGCCCTGCAGAGGGTCCCACAACATACACAGATACAGACCCAAACACACACAGTGAATAAGTAGTATTAAAAATCAAATTTTAATAGCTTTTTAAAATTTAGTATAGCTTCTTATTATAGGTTACTTTGTCAAGAAGTCGTCGTGTTATTTTTCATTATCATCTTGATAATTCTGAGATGAATTTCAGAATTTGCTTCTTGTGTTTCACTAAAAAAATAAAATTTTATTTCAGATTAGTTTGTATTAACACAGCAATTTGTAAGTAGTATTTATTCAGCATGTATTTTATTTTGTTCTGTAAAGTTTAATACCTTTGGCTCTAACAGTTCCTCATTTCATTTTAGATGTTATCATTTGTTTTGGAGTCACTGTGACTGAAAACTTTTTCCATTACCGTTTCTTCCTGGTGACTGAGAGTATATAAGGAAGATAATGTGTTTTATATGACGGTCTTGTAGCCAAGGACCTTACTGGCTTCTCGTATTGTTCTCTTGAATAGCCTATTTAGATGATAATATCTTCTGCAAATAATGAAAGTTTTATCTTTTATGGTTGTACACTTCCAATTTTTTATTGTTTATTTTGAACATTGGCTATGACTTCAGTATGTTTTCTTAATTTTTTGCTTTGTTTAGTTTTTAAGTTGCTTTGTTGAGATACGGCTTATACAACATAGAATTTACCTGTTTTTAGTGTGCAATCCAATTCTCTAAAGCAGGTTTTGAGAATTTGGCAAATGTCACTAGAATTAAATTTTAAACCATTCTGTCACCCTAAAAGACCCTCTGTGGCCATTTGCAGTCACTGCTGATACGTCCCTGTCTCCAGCAAGTTGCAGTCTGCCAGTACAGCAACACATAGTACTAAGCAACGTCTGGCTAACTTATCTTGCCCCTGTCTAAAGACAGTTTCAGAACAATTACAGTGTTTTGTATGATGTGAATAACTAGGACTTTGTCAAATGCGTTTAGTTTTCTTTTATTTTGAATATAATAAAGGATTTTTAACTAGAATCTTATTTTTAATTTTTCATGCTTTTCTGAATTCGATCAAATGAAAATATTTTCTAACTGAGTGCATAATTTTGTAAGCAAACTTTAAGTTGAGCTACCTTTCCATGCTTTTCTTTGACTCCACTTGTATGTGAAGTTGTAGTATTTTCAGAAATCTGTCTTATTTGGTCTATGGCTGCATAGCAAATAGTCTATAATGACTGTAATTGATTAGTAGTTCTCTTGATTTTTCTAAATAAAGGATTTGATGACTTCTCCATTGGTAGTTCTTGGTTCCACATTCCTTACAGGGTTTGAAATTAGGGAAGTAGCCTTCTGACTATGTCCATCTTTACACCATTGAATGGCTTCCCCTAAATTGGCATTCAACACACCAGGCTGCAAATGATAGACAATGTCTTTCATGATCTAGCCTTGGAAGAAAATTCCTTTTCTAAGTTAAAAATTTCTTCCTCCATTTTTCTTTCTAAATTCATTGAGGTGTGTTTTTTTTTTTTTAATTTGCTCTTGCTATTTTCTATTTAATTATAGGTTTTGAATTTCAAATTCAACATGGTTTTGATAGGGAGTGAGTGAAATTATTTTTTGCAACCTCAACTTGAGTTTTTTCCTGGTTGTTATTTGGAATTTTTGTGGGGGTTGGAGAAGCACCTCAATTAATTTGTGCAATTTTTTTTTTAACTTCTCTAACAGTCTTCCAATGGCTCTTTATTTACACCACTTACTCCTTTTTCTTTCTTCCCTCGTCTATCACTTGGGAAAACTTCTGTTCCTTTATTGTTCCCTTCTACTTCCCTAACTATTACACATTATAATAGTATACCTTTAAATAATGTGTTGCTTTTAGACTAACTGGTTCTTTTCCTCTGAAATCAAGTATTAATCTTTATGTGTGTGAGTGTGTGTATGTGTGTGTGTTACTGGGCATGAAACCTGGGCTTTCAGGAATACTAGGTAAACATTTTATCATTTAGCAATATATTCAATGTTTTAAAACTTTTAATTTTGTGACAGGATCTCGGTACATTGTCTAGGCTGGCCCTGACCCTGCAATTAATTCTGCGGCTTCAGCTAAGGTTTCAAGGTGCATTACCACCAAGCCTGGAGGCTGAGGTCTTTGAAAGGCATTTTCTCTTTGAGTCACAGTGTAACCAGTGTATGTGGCTTTTGGTCCTGTGGGAAATGCCTTGCACATGATGATTTTGTAGCTTCTTGCATTTTTAGTATTTTACAACTTGGAAAGGAGTAATCACCTGAGTTGCTCCTCACTTTTGGAGTTCTTTCACTAGCATCTTTGCCTTGTCTTTCTCACAAAGAAGTAAAACAGTGTGAAGAAGAAATGGGTGTGTGCGGAACCACCATGCTGTGATTTATTGATTTTTCTTATTACAGTCACAAGTAAGTTATAGTTTTGAAAAGTATTGCTTCTACACAGCTACCACTTTCTCCAAATCCCTGGAAACTCAGATCTGTTTTTGTTATCTCTAATCATTTTAAATTTTATGGTATGGTTGGAATAAGTTATAATATTTGGTCATTTGTTTTCTATTTGCTTCTTTTTCCTGTTCTTTTTTCTCTCTTTGCTCTTTTAGTTGCTTTTTTTTTTTTTACTCCATTTTTATAATTGCACTGCCTTTCAGTTATACCACTTTGCATCATTTTCATTGGCCCCTCGGGGAACTGCGATATATATCCGTGAGCTTTACTCTGGTAAAAATCACTATTGCAATGGTTGTATAATGTGCTAAAATTCACGAACACAACTGGTTCATCTGCTAACTGCATTGCCCTCTATGAAGCAGTTGTATTGCCTCATTATACATTTTGCTTTAGATAACTGTAGCTGTATGTTTTTTAAGTAGAAGATCCTAATATTTATCCAAAAATTTACCATTGCCAGGGTCCTGTTTACTTCCTCAACATCCAAATTTCTCTCTGGTGTCAGTCAGCTTTATGTAAATTTTTCTTAAGTCTTAGAGTAAATACTGATTGTACTGATAACATCAGTTTCGTATTATGTGAAAAATCTGTTTATGTGGCCTTGATATTTTGGGTAGGGTTTTGGATTTGTACATACTGTGGTTTTGTTTTATTCTCTCAACATGTAAGAGACATGGTTTCATGTATGTGTTTGATGTTGTCTAATAAGAAGACAGTGGCAGTTGAACTATTGTTTTCATATAATTAACGTGCTTTTCTTCTCTGTGGGGTTTCAAGATTTTCTACCTATGTTTGTCATGTGATAATCATGTTATAATCATGATAATCATTTCTTAATTGTTTCTGTTTAAGTCTTAAAAATCTGTAAATATATGACTTTGATAAATTTCAAATTTTTTGTTTTTCTATCTTAAAACAATTTTTATTTGTTGGGTGACTTCAGTTACTCGTACACTAAAAGCATTTATATTGGGCCACTTAATCCTAAGAATTTCTTTGATTTTTAAGGATTTTGTCCATTAGTTGGGAAATTTCTGCTAATTTCTATTCTTAAACTCATTGACATATTTTTCATTTAGCTTGTATTCTGTAATTAAATAATTTCCCTCATATGTATTATAAAGAATTCTTTTGAAACATTTATTTTAATTATTTTCTATTTTTTTTTATTTTAAAGAGATTAAGACAAAAGAGGACATAACAAAGCTGATCAGATCAGAACAATGCAAGTAACACAGCATTTTACCACAAGACAACCCATAATTAACAGTAACTATCATAATGTCTTTCTTTGAAATAATTGAGCATAGCTTCATATTCTATTTTTTTATTTTGATTATGTATGCATTTCACTTTGCTGACAGTTTTAGTACATACATTAAAGTTCTTGCCTCACAATTTCATCATCTAGATATAGAAATTTATAGATAATTTATAGAAATTTATAGACAGTTATCTAGCATAGAATCAAATTGTAAGTTACATGAAAGCTGCATGGGAAAAGCCTAGGTCAATAAACAGATTGTCATCAAGTAGTATCCTAAGCTTTGATTGTCAGAAACGAAGATGACTAGAAGGAATTTAAAAACAAAGCTATGGTTTCCTTACTTTTTTTCTTAA
Organism: Cavia porcellus; assembly: GCF_034190915.1. Classification (NCBI taxonomy): domain Eukaryota; kingdom Metazoa; phylum Chordata; class Mammalia; order Rodentia; family Caviidae; genus Cavia; species Cavia porcellus. The sequence continues at coordinate 59,842,122 of NW_026947505.1, forward strand.
TTTATTTTTACATTTTTGTCAGTACATGTTTGAATATATAATTACATTTACTATAGGTAGTTTTTCAATTATGCTGCTCATATTTTAAGTATGAATTTTAATCTTCTGGAATTCAGTATAAAATCTTTTCGTGCACTCATTCTTGGTAAACTGGACCTTTATGCATCATGTAATTTTCTTTAGAATACTAGCTTTCTTCTAGTGTTTTCAGAGGGCTCTTTTGCCTTCTTTTTGTTGTTGTTGTTGTTACAACTTTCATTATCTGTTTAGTTGTACCTTCTCTAAGCCCTCTGAGTATCTCTTTGAGCTGTTAGTTAACCTAATCTGCTATGCTTTCAAGTAATTCGGGTTTGGGGTTTTACTATTCTGCCCGTTGGTGCCAATGGATTGGCTTCTGGTTAGCTGGGCATTTTGGGAAGCATTTTGTTGCCTTTTCTTCCCATGTTTCCATTGTTTTTGTTTGTTTTGTGCTGATATTTGTAAGTGCATTTAGTCTAAAGATTTCATTGCTAGTAAAGAGATGCCTTCAGCTGCTTGTCAGTGATGTACTCTGGGCATAGTTAACGCTAATCCTTTCCCACAGCTCCAAGATTTATTATTTTGGAAAAGAAGGATGCAGTTTATTTAGCCAAGAAATAAAGTTATTTGGGAACGTACTCTAGGCTGTCTGTATGCTGGCCTAGAAATAGAGATAGCTATGTGATCCTGTTAATATCAAGTGAAACAGTTAAAGTAGTATTGCCCAAAACAAATTAGATACTAATGTACCTTAAGAATCAGTTATGTACCACCCTTATTCATAAAAAAGAAATTATGAATTATGATATAAACATTAAGGCAATCTAGGCATTGGTTTACAGCTACAATACACTACATGTAATAGCCATATTTCTGTTAACATCAGAAAAGATTTAGTAGTAAATTTACAGAGTCAATGATCAAAGATTAACAATGATTTAGGGTCATACTGTTAAAGATTTAGGATTTGAACATGGGAGGATGCAAAAAAAAAAAAAAAAAAACACCTGAAAATTTAAACTCTATGATATGAAAAGACAAGAGAAGAGGTACCAAGGATCTTATTGGGAAGTAAACAAGATATCTATTTACTTGAATAAATGTAGGATAAAATGCTGGCAAAAAATACAAGATAAAAGGAAAAGATGAAGAAAGAAAGTATCTAGAGAGTGAAAGTAACAGAGATAATCATGGGAGAAAATTTAATAGAGAAAAGAGGAAAACTACAGATACAACAGAAAAATACAGTAGAATGGATACTGAAGGACGGAAAACATTGGGCAAGCTTCAAGAAACTAGTGAGGAAGACAGGAGGTGTGCAAAAGAAGAAAACAAAAGGAAGAACCAACAAAACACAAAATGAAAGACAGAGCTCCCACTCACAAAAAAGAACACTGAAAACAAAAGAAAAAAACTTTTAAAATTCTCCATGATTTCAAGCACAGGGTTTTCTCCTGCTGTCCACAGCTCTGTGGCAATGTCTAATTCAAGGTGTGACTCTGCTCTCATTAGTAGAGAAAGAGGCCAGATCTGCTGGGTAAGCATGAGCAAGCCGGATGAGGCCTGGGTGCTGGCTCTGGGACGTTACATTCATGAGTATTCTGGCTGACCCTGGCCTCTGGTCTTGGGGCGGGACCTGAGTTGTTTAGCTTATAACACTGGATGTCTCTTACTGGCCTAACACAGCGCTCTCTCCATGGGCATTTTGTGTGGTTGCCCCTTATCCAGTCATTGTGAGAGTTTTGGGAGCTCTGAGATAAGTCCCACACCACCATGGCCCTGAGTCCCCTTTAGGGGAGTTAACTCCTCCCTAAAAAGTGGTGTCCAACCGAGCACTCTGACCCATAAGGTAGTCCCCTTGATAAGAGTCACTCTGCAGTCATTTCAGAGGACATCATCCACCCCAACACACTGCTGCCTTTCTCCCTGAGCTCTGGAATGGCTGCTCTGATTGTGTCTCTATAGATTTGATTTTCCTTTCTCACAAATCACAAGACAGGAGCTATGGAAAATGTGCAGATGGCCCTTTCCCTTTTCTATGTTGTAGTCTGGTTCCCTAGTTTCTCTGCAAGCTCTAATTTTCCAGTGAGGTTGTTCATAATCCCCAGGGATCGATTTCTCTCTTTCTGATTTTTCCCAAATTGTTATTTTCCAGTGTCTGGATCCCACATGTTGGAGAGGCTGATGTGCTGCTGTGTACTGCCTCACCGTCTTCTGTGAGTCGCTCTTCTGTGCTTTCCTTTCTGGCTGCCTTTTGTCTAGCACCTTCTGTGTGTTCAGCTGTGTTTTTCCAGACACACACTAGGATATTTTATCTATGTTAGCCCTCTGTTTTGATTATTTCTGTAACTGTAGATCAAAAAGAGTTAGAATACACTGCACATCTACTGTTTCTTCCAAGTTTTATTTCTAGTGTCAAATCTGCCTGTACTTTTCAAACCTACATGTGTGTTTTTTTTTTTTTCAGTTAACTTTGTAGTTGGTATCTACAACAATGCCTTTGTTGTTTACTCTTTAATCACAGGAACAGTTATCTATGGACATTTTTAAAAACATTTTTATTATCTTTAAATATAGAACATTTATTGTTTTCTCTTCCAATTAACCAACATTTTTTGCAAGGTTACTGTCATCCAATCTATAATTTTTCCATTGCAGATATTATGTTTTTCAGTTATAATATGTTTCCTTGGTTATTTTTATGCTCTTTTCTTTACTGAGATTTCCAATTTGTTCACTTATGAAGATTATGTTGTTGTTCTTGAACAAATATATTTACTGCACTAATTTCCTTTCCTTAAAATATATGGTACAATTTGACTCTTTTCCTATTTATAACTTACTTCTCTTGCTGTGACAAATGTTTTCCTATTTCTTTGCATGTTAGGCAACTGCTTTTGCAGTAGAAATTGTGTATAATATATTTGTCACTAATGCAGAGTTTTTACTGCTTTCTGATTTGCTTTTCTTGGTAGGTAATAAAATAGTTCCTGAGCCTTCAAATTTGAAGAAATTTATTTTTCTCTATTTTTTAAATCAAAATGTGTTTGATTTTGCCCTCTGTCCTTTGAGATAAGTCCTTGTGCTTAGAACATCAATTTTAGTACAAAAAGGGAATTCATTTGAAAACCGAAGGCATATTGTATATGCCTATAACAAACTCAGATTCAATCTCTACTGAACTGGGTTGTTACTTGAATATTAGCTCATAAGTTTCAGTCTTGCAGCTATTATTTTCTAATAAATCTTTATAATCATCTCCAACATTCATACCATCCAAAGTTCCCTAAAAGATTTAAATGTATTTTAGAGTTTCAATTATATATATACTCTTTTCCAGGACTTCTAACCACCATGAGAATTTTTAAAACCATCTCTATATTTCACTATAAAATAAGGCTAATAGTTTTTATTTGATTTGTAGATGTCTTATACAACATTAGATATTGTGCGTTCCTAGAAGAAAAAAAGGCAATGTGCAAGAATATCACCCAGTTCCATTATATAATATATGTCCCCATATGTCTTGAATTATTTAAAAATGTACCTCAGTGGCCCTGTTTAGTCTCTAATTTCCTCACAACTTTTTCCCAAAATTTTAAAATTTTATCTGGGCAAGGAGTTAGTTCAACTTAAGCTACCAGATTATGTCTGGATTAAGAAATCTTACTTTTTGGGGCTGGGGATTTAGCTCAGCAGCATAAGCGCCTGCCTTGCAAGCAGGCTGTCGTGAGTTTGATCCCTGGTAACGATAAAAAGGAAAAAGACAAAAGAAAAAAGAAATCTTACTTTTTTATTGTGTATTTGTTTACATACATCTAAAAAAGTAAATCTGTGCAAATGTAAAGATACAAGAAATATGAAAATGTGTTCAAGCAGAGAATATTGAAAACGATGGAAACACTGAAAATAATCTTCTTAAAAGAGTTAGCTTTAACAGAGTTCACGTATTAATTAGCTGTAAATTTGTTTTGTCAACTTAAGCTATCTAGTAGAACATATCATTAGCTATCTGCCTTTTCCTTAATATTTTCTAAGCTTATATCAAACAAATTTGTTCCATAAGTTGATATTTTGTTGTAATAACCCTATCTCAGTCTTTTTTTGTTTATTAGCTTTTTTAGGATCCCACAATGGATTTTCACAATGGAGTTCCATAATGTAAATCATTATAGAGATTCTTTTAAAAAGTAGAGTGTCTAGGTCTTCAGCTAGCTCATGCAAGACATTTCCATTGAATCCAGGCCTTCAGCTGGATTCTTTGGGTCTCCAGTGTGGACAGAACTCCCCACTCCTTTGTATTTGACATTTGGGTGAATATTGTAAAGCAGTCCTATAAATTATGTCTTGTATTAAATCTTTCTTTTGCAAACCGTGACTACAGCATCCTGTTTTCACTAAGGCATGGGCATGAAAACTATGCTTTACTGTGAAAGATACATTGATAAAGGAAATGTTTCACCTTATCCAAATCCCCACATAATTAACCAGATTTCACAACTGAATATTAGTTCTTAGCTAGCCATTTCTTCCAGCTAAAAAAGCTGTGACTCAATTTAGAAATGATCTGGCATCTCTAAGAAACTATATATGAAAACAAGGTTTGGGTTTTTGTTTTGCTTTGTTTTGTTTTTGTATTAGGAATTGAACTTGGGACCTTGAGCTTCCAGGCAAGTGCTGTGCCGCTGAGCTATATTTATGGTCAAGATTTGGGGTTTTAAAGAAAAAAAAATAATATGTTCATTAAATTTATGGCTAAAGCAAACTGTAAGCAGAAACGAAAATTTGTTTTTAAACCAATTTTTCCCGAGTTACTTGGAGAAAATAAGTCTTTTTTCCACCACTTTCAGAAGTTTCTCTCTGCAAAGACTCCTGCAGTCTGCTTCAGGCTGAAACAAACGAGGCAGAGGGCTGCAAATGGCATCAAAGCCACAGAGTCACGTGGTACTTTGATGTAAACTTGAATGCATTCTACTATAATCCAGAGCATTAACTTTTAACTTAAAATAATGTGTGTGCGTATATGTATATATCCATATATAAGCTTTACACTATGGCAATTGATTTTACCTATATTGTACAATATTGTAAAAGATGATTTGATATTAATTTCCTGAGATTTAAGTAATACCTTTAGTGGAGCACATTATGGGTGACTGTGGTGACCCAAGTTTTGTTATTAGGAAACATAGCTGGTGCTGCAGCTCATTGAAATCAAGGTTCAAATTTTGGTCAAAATTTTTGTATGTCCATAGGATATGACGTAATTACCAATACTTTGATGGATGTCATGGACTATGACACCAAGCTAATGTCTATCTATCTGATATTTATCTATAAATTTATTTATACCCAAAATAGTGTAATTTGTGATACATGTAACTGAGCATGCATTTTTAATGTTCTTTTATCTGTGAATAAAAAGTCAGGAACATTAGGAATACATACGTTCAGACATCAAAGAGTTCAATGTTATGGAAAGCTTTCCAGATTTCTATTCTAAGGTGCATATATTCAAATAAATCTGCCAAAATTCAGTGGTATATTTATTTGGAGCATTTTTGTTGAAAAATAAAATTTTTATTACTATTTTGAGGTAACTTTTTCATAATTGACAGAGTAAATAATACTACTCTGCTGATATAGTAAAATGAGAGATTGTGAAATGATTAAATGGCTAATGAACTCTCAGATTTTGATGCTGTAGAACTGATCATCTAAGAGAGCAAACTGAAAGTACTGCTATATAAAGCAACACACAGTTATAGTTTAATGTAATATTTCAAACCTAAGACATAAGGAAGCTCAAGAGCTACTTGAATAGCAAAAATCAGTCTATTAAATTTGCTTATTTGCCATAGCCTGCTATATGTTTGGCAGAGGAGAATCAATAGTTAGTAATATAGAAAAGAGTAAAATGTCTTGGGTAATGTCCAAATCATATACTGAGAAGATAGAATACAAAAAAAAAAAAACATGAAGTATCAAGTATGAATAGGCAGACAACATTCACAAATAGGCAGACAGATTCACAACATATCATAAATGTAGAGTGTGTATTATGGGAGAAGAAAACAAGAAATTCCAATTTATTTGAAGATGTACAACAGTTGATAATAATATCCAATTCTATATGAATCTATACTTTTCAGAGAGAGAATACTAAAGAGTATAAACTCAGATTGGCTTGGGGACCCAGGACTGATGCCTTCCTGTTCATCATTCTCACAGCAGCTGAATGAAGACTTGGAGAACAGGCTTGACAGTTTTGGATGCTGTAATATATGCTAGGGTCCTGAAAGTTTGATTTGGGAATATTTTGAGACAAAATTGAGATTTGTCACCTGCCTCAATAATTGCCAAGAGAAGAAAATAATAACAGAGACACAGAGAAATATGTGATAGAGAGCCAAGAAAGATTTTTGACAAGAAACTTGATGTCATAATGCCAATATATTTCTATTGTTTGTCAAATAAACATTTCAAATGTTAGATGAAAAAAAACAAGCACAAAAATATTTGACTTTTTTATATAGATAACTTTTAACAAAATTCCTGAATTTCAAAATATATACTTCACTATCATAGAAAAATCAGTGTAGAGATGGATGGATTGATAGGTATCATCTAATTAAATTGAGACAATTTAAAAATAATATGGAGGAGGTTGAGAAAAGGGAAAAAAATCAAGATTAATTAGGAAAGCCATAACCATGGAGACAGTCAGGTTACATAGGCAGCATATTGATCTTATCATCTTTAGCATATTTTGCCATATCATTCTTTATTCAAATTTCATTTCTCAAACTTTTGTGACAGTAAATCTTGCCAGACGGAATCATTTTTTTCTCACCACTATCTCTATAATTTTTATAATTTTCCTTTAGAACTGTTGCACTAAGAGATCATACAAACTAAACACCAAGCTGTGGAAAAAGGCATCCTTTTCAAGAGCTATAGTCTTATATTGCATGTGTTACGGGTTTACTCTAGATGAACCCTGAAAGCTTCATATAATCATAGGATCTTTGGAAGGGACTGGGTTATAGGGGCATTAAAGCTTGCTGTTTGAAAGAAGATCCAGGTCCACTTGGGTGTGACCTGGAGAGTTTTATCTCCCTTCTTGACTTCTTCCCTTATACTTTGCTTCTAAGCCACAGTGCCATATGTGGCTTCTCTTCCACCATGTCTCTGTGCCATGTCATTCCGAGTTGGAGCCAAGCAACTATAGACTGAAGCCTCTATAAACATAGGACCAAGACAAACCTCACCTCCTTTAAACTGTAGGTGTTGATATTGCGTCCCCATAAGGAGAAAGTAACTAAGACAGCACAATAGGTGTTTGTTACATAGAGGGAAAAAAATCATGGCTTGATTTGTCTATTGTGGTAGTTAACTGATTATGTCAACCTCAGTAAAAAAAAAAAAAAAAAAAAAAAAAAAAAAAAAAAAAAAAAAAAAAACAACTAATAAAATTCAATTAGAAAAGTTCTGGGTGTGATTGAAGGGATTTATGGAAGACAGAAGTCCTACAGTGGGTATAAGTGGTATAAACCATTGTTTTGTAGGCTGAATTGAAAAAAAAAATAAAGAAAATGAAGAAAGAAGGCATGCTCTGTTTCTCTGGAGGAGCCTCCATCTTCTCCTTCACCTTGGACTTTACCTCTGGTTTCCAGTGCGGTCTTCAGCCTTCAGTTACAGGCTCTGGGTTCCTGGTACAGGTTCCCACTGCACAGTACAGTCAGCTCCAGACTCCAGCCATCGACTGGATCCTTCGGATCTCTGGTGGCTAGACAGCCCTTATGCACTCTTCCACAGCTGATTCTGTAGGCAACTGTTGTAAGCCTACCTATAAATTCTTACATAGTTATGTATCTTTCATTAAATCTGTTTCTCCAGCGAGCACTGACTAAAACATCTATGAATTATGAGAAACAAAATATGAGTGGTAGGGTATCACGTGTTTATTTCCTAATTCAAAAACAGGACGAAAGGCCAGGTATGGTGGCAGGCCTTTCATTATGCCTATATTTCAGAACTCAAAAGTTGAGGTAGGAGGATTATTGCAACTTCAAGGCCAGTCTGGGCTACGAAGTGAGTTCAAGGCCATCCTAAACTGCATAGTGAAATCCTGTCTCAAAAATACCAAAAAGAAGAGAAGAAGAAGAAGAAGAAGAAGAAGAAGAAGAAGAAGAAGAAGAAGAAGAAGAAGAAGAAGAAGAAGAAGGAGAAGAAGAAGAAGGAGAAGAACTGGAGGAGGAGGAGGAGAAGGTGGAGGAGGAGGAGGAGGAGGAGGAGGAGGAGGAGGAGAAGGAGGAGGAGGAGGAAAGAAAATCACGAGAATAAAATTGATCTGGATATTGAAATATGTCAATATAAATTTAATGATGGATAAATGGACCATTGTGGGGGCTTAACTAACTGTCAAATTGGAACACTCAGCTGATTTGAGTCAGCATGGTTTTGATTGTGGAAGGACCAACTGAAGATTATTGCCAGCAACATAAGAGCAAAACTGAAGAGGAAGATAGTGTGCTACTGAGTCTCCTGGAGCAGTGTGTCACACTGGTTTCCTGATATGAGCTCCACTGTTCTCAGCACTGGAGGGGCTCAGGACTTCACTATCACTGAAGATGACTGTGGTTCTTTTCAAGGACCCCAAGATCCTTAGCTAGAGCGTCACTTCCTGGCTCCAGTGCAGATCCCTTAGTCAGCTGTCCCAAATCCTTCATCCCACTGCACAGACTTTCTAGCTTTCAGCATTGGCCTTTGGACCTTTCCATTGCAGATCCTTGATAAGATATTTTTATGGGGTTTATGTCTCCATTTGGACTTGAGGAAGACATTGCCTTGGACTCGAGTCTTCAGCTGGATCAATGCAGGACATTGCCATGGGATCCAGGACCTTGGCTGATTCTTTGGGTTTCGAGTGCATGAATAGATTTCCTGTACTCTTTTGCAGTTGACTCTTTGGGTGGATCTTATAAACAATCCCATAAATTAAGTATCCAGTATTAATTTGTTTTCCTTGCTAACTCTAACTGCAGTAGTCACTAATTATAGGAGAATGATACCCACAATTGGAGCATTCTGATATAAAAGTATAATTTGTAAAAAAAAAAAAAACAAAACAATGACTGAATAACAAACACAATAAAAATATTTAAAGGGTCATAAAGCCACGTATTTTTACATTTTTTATGGAACGTAAAATACAGTGTAAACATATAGCATATACACTTGAAAAATAGTAAGTATTAGACTATATCAACTGGGGTCACAGTGTAAGGGTATAGAAGATGTAATCTTTCTTTTCTGTTCTCATTGTATCATACTTAGTTCTCTGATGATTGATATATTTGTCCTTATAAAAACAAGCAGAAGAAATCAGATGTACAAAGCGATTCATAATGTTATCATCTAAGAAATGTCACTGCCATAATACCAGGCAGTAAGTGAGCTCCCCATTGTATCACAGGTCTCTAACATAGTGTTTACAACATAGCAGATGACACATAAATTTGTGTAAAATGAAAGAAATTTTGAAAAAAAAGAGAAAGTGAATATAGTAGTTGTATACAAATATTTAATGGATTAGACTGTTTTTGAAATTATGTAGCTGATGGAATTTTGAAAACAATGATGGATGAAACGAGAAGCAGTTTGTTTTTAAATAATAAAGTACATTGTCCATTTATTATTTGATTAAGGTTAAGTCTGAAAATTAATTGTTTTTGTTACATATTAAAGGATTCAAAACAGAGTCAGTGCTAATACTGATTTGAAAAATAATCTTGAAATCTTATTAAAGTTTTAACCTATAATTGTGTGCTTTCTATTTTTTCCGTTTTCTAATTGCCCAAAGATTAATAAAACCCTGTTGGCAAAATTAACAAAGATTTTAAGCTGTCTTTATATGCTAAAATTTGCATCATGTGAAACAAAGACTGTCAGTTGTTTTCTTTGAAAGTTGGAGAAGTTACAGCTTAAAAATTAAAACACAAAATGACCACAAACAGTGAATTTATATATATATATATATATATATATATATATATATATATATGCACATACATATATACTGTACTTTTAGACTTTAATTCAGGAATCTCACCAAATGAAATGAGTGTTACCCATTAAGTCACATTGTCCATTGATAGTCTACTAAATTTGAAAAGCATGCACAGCATCGTTCTCATTTTCTTATAACAAGGAATCACATGCTTCTGCCATCATTTTACGTTGTATACCACTAACTGTTTGTTCGTATGAAAGTAATATTTAACTGCATTTTAAATGCAGTTTATCTCTGATATTTAACAGAACTTAATTACTATCATTTCATAGTGTTACATTTCTGCCTGCTTTATTCTGATATTTTAATTTCTTTTTGCTGGATATGACATTTACTTTGAATTCATTAAAGTGAGAAGGGAGAGGGCTAAGGATCTGAAGAAAAGCATAGAAACCTGCTCACATGGAGACAGGAGAGAGTTCGAATTCTAGTAACCAAAGTGTGGTGCAACAGAAGAGTCGGATGTGAGAAGGGAATGTCTGTGGGCCTTCAGGCAAAATGTGGGAGGACAGAGACAGAGGACTGCAGATGGGTGATTGGCACAATGTGAATTCAGATTTTGAAACGTTTACTTAGCTGCTGTGCGTGTGGGATGAATAACAGAAGAGACTGATAAAAGGTTTGCTTTATTGCATTGTGGAGGGTTAAGATGTTAATGACTTAGAATAGATTACCAATGGTATTCTACATCCATGTAAGATTTGGGTAAATTTTAAGTTGATGAGGTAAAAGCAGACAGAAGAGCATAAGAGAGAGAAACAAATAAATAAAAGCATGTGTTAGCTCCCAGGGTTTGGCTAAAGCACCAGGACAAATCACTGCTACTGACAGAAATAAGAAATATTGAAAAAACTGATTCAGAATAATAAATGGGAAAATCAAATGTTTGTTTTTGCATTGTTAGTTTCTAGCATATATTATACATCTAGCTTTAGATATCAACCATACAGTAGAAATTATCAGCTACAGTGCAAACATCATATCAGAATGTCCTTTCAACTACAATGTCACACTTGTCTGGAGAGCTGTGAAATTCTTCATGATGTTCTTCCAAATCAGTCACTTAATTTTTGATAGTTTTTGAAAAATATATTATTTGTCATGTTCTTGTAAGAAGAAATTTATTAATGATTTTAAATCTGTCATATAAACTCCATGGAAGCAGGTGTTTCTAAAACTCAAAGATAATAACTGAAATAGGATGAAGCCTGTGCACTTATGTAGTGCTGAGGGGCTGGGTCTTTCACTGTGGCCTTTCATATACCCTGAGAAATTAATTCTGACTCTTGGTATGAATTGTGAGTTATCTTGCTCCTAAGTAGTGAAGTTCCTTTAAGTGCATTTTAACCTTTATATTTACATTCATTCTTCATTTCTTCTTTCAAAAACATTCGTCCTTTGCTTTTGATCTCTGTTTTACATCATTCCACTTTAAAAATTTCCATCTGGCACATTATTGTCTTTAGAACTTCATGCTTGCTGTGTTTCAACTTAAATAAATTATGGAGAACAGCAGGTTAGTAAACATCTTCCTGAGTGTCTTACATTCACATGTCTCTGAAATACCTGGCAACACACCACTGTACAGTTTAGACGTAGCAATCTACCCGTCAAGTTAAATATATGCATAGTGCATTTATTGTGTCAATTTGCGCTTCTCCTTGAAGCTGTTTTTCACCTTTCCTGGCAGGTACACATGGCTTATTCCAACTCAAGGAATCTCCCAGGTTGCTTTCATTTCTGGTCTCTGATTATTTGCTCAAAGGTACCAAAGGAAACTACAAGGCTGGAAAGACAAAGTTCGAGTTGTGTATCACTCTTAACAACCTTGTCATTTTTTACATCAGCTTGAAAATGACTGCCCTCAGTGGTTGGAATTCTGGTTGAGAAAACCAACATCTATAACTTTTCCATCTCTGTGAGGCTCCAAGTGCATCATTCTCTTTCACATCCTTTGCACATCACTGCTTCAGTGTAGTATACTGCACCTAGCTGGGTCTCTTCATCCTCTATACACCTATGTGAAGAGCCCTTTGATTAAAACGTCTTGCTGTCTTACACTGAGTTTCTCATAATACTCTGAATGTTACCCTACAGAATGTAAAGCAATAGTTTAAGCATTATAATCACTCAAAACTTGCAAGGACGAAGTAATTCTTCCCATCTGCTACTGTAAAACTTTTTATTTAGCTGTGTACAGATGTGGTCTCGGCAATTCAGCACAGTCACAGTTTTGCAAAGTAAACAGAAGTAAGAAGCGGTTTACTTTGTTTTTACTGCACTCCATTGCCACTCGGATAAGAGAAATGTACCAAACACAGAATGCCACCTTTCACTGCAGAGTGTGTCCATAATTCTTCTGAAACCAAATGTTTACATTAAACTAATGTCAGGGACTGAGTACCAGTGATTTCCGTCCTCCTACACAGTTTCAGACAAGATGGGTAAGAGATGGGAAAAATGCTTTCCCATAAGTACTTCTGACTTAGAGCACAAATGTCAGGTAGGGAGTTTAACAAATACATGAAAAAGTAGACTTTAGAATATTGCTGTGTGTCATTTCCTTTTACTCTAGTCCTGGATTTTGGTTTAAATAGAAGGCAACATTATTAGTTTAAAAGTTTAATTATGTAATTTGTATAAATATATTTTAATATATATTATGAAAATTACACATAATATATATATTTGCATACATTTATGAATTTGGGCATTATTAAAGATTTCTTCATTAATTAAGCAAACTTAGAACCCACACACAGGGATTCTTTTGCAAAATATTCATATGCTATGTAACAATTTTATAGTTAATGAAAGAATTAGATACTTTTTCAGGAAGAACTAGACACATACTTTCTCTAAAATCTAGATAATGTAAATATTTTTAAAATTTCATCAAAGAGTTACAACACAACAGGAAGCATACTTGGAGACTGGACAAACTAGACATGTCATTTGCCTTGATTTGCATGGACTGGACAGAATATTTTTATATCAATAAATATTTTTAATATGCAAAACTTCCTTAAGTCATTATGAGGGCTTTGTGCCTTTGTTTTGATATTAATTTCATGTCGTTCCAGTTGTTTAACATATGTTAATTGAGAGCCTAATTTGTATTCCCAAGTCTCAGAGATCAAAGGGAAAGAAATAACTGAATGTGTAACACTTTTCAAGGAACATTGACATTGTCGGGGAATGTTATTAGTCATGATTGTGCAGATAAATTAGATATGTAGATGACAGGTAGATAGATAGATAGATAGATAGATAGATAGATAGATAGATAGACTGATTGACTTCAGGGCATTGCCCTGGGACACGGGAGGGAGAGTGTGATATGCTGCAAATGCAGAGCAGGAGCACATGTTGGAACCTGGGGCAGCCTTTCATCTTTCTCTGCAATACTGCCTTTTGCTCTTAAGGCCATTCAATGGATTGTATGGACCACCCATATAAGGAGTCTGAAGTCTACTCATCTAATTGCAGCTGGTGATCACATTTAAAAAATCCCTTCAGGCAACACCTATATTAGTGTTTTATTGAATGACCGAGTATCATAGTCCTACCAACTTGACATATAAAACCAATCATCAGAGAAAGTAAAAGTTCAGTGCCATAAAAACTGATATTTTTATAGTAATTTAAAACAAGCTTACTTTGCAACCTATTATCATGAGCGATCATGTGCAGCAGGCCTGTGATTGATGTATTAAAGCTCTCAGCCTAATTTTTCATTGGGGCAAACGAAATGAAAGTGGTACATAAAATGTACTGAGAAAGATAACTTGTGGTGGCCTAGAGGTTTATTGGTCAGTTGTAGATTGCTTTTGACCCCTAGGATGGCAATTTAAAAATAATAAATGTCTCAGCGAGTTTCTTAAGGGAAAGAAATATTAAAAAAATAATTTTAAGTGATGGTAACCTATGCATTTTGAAGAATTTAAGAAGACTTCTGTTTACTTTTCAAATAAGAATTTAAGAAGTCTAAATATGATACAGTAAAACCACTTGGCAAATCATCTTTCATTTATTTTTTCTGGCCTTCCTGATTTCAATTGTATGAAACTACTATTAAAAATATTAAGGAATTCAGTGTAACATAGTGCATGCTACCTCATGTATACTTCAAATATATAAGATTAACCAGGATTATTTAGGCAGTAGCAAGCTGTAGATGAACTATGTTTTAGATCTTTGTACCTTCTGTTGACATTTAACTTTGTATATAGAAAATGTTTATGGTCCTTGAAAACTGTCATTCATATATATATATATATATATATATATATATATATATGATCAGCTTCTGTGATCAAATTTCAAACACAATATTCCATATAAGTACTTTGATTGTAATGTACTTCCAAAGCCTTAATGCCTAAGTGACATGGGAAATTCTTTTAATTATCTGTTGGTAGGCGTGGTGGCATGTGCTTTTAATCTGAACTCTGGGAGGCTGAAACAGGAGAAGCAACTTGATTCCCTTGAGCTTCCGAACAGCCTAATTTAAGGCCATTTTGAACTCCATAATAAGACCCTGTCTTAAAATAATATCTGTTAAGAAAAATATATCCTATTCCAGATTTCATACCATTCCTTTAGCATCATTAACTGATCATCTTGTTTCAAGATGGATAATTAAGAAGTTATATTATGCTACTCTAATGGTCAATTCCTTTTCATCTTTATCCATTAGTTGTAGAGAATGTTGATTGGTTACCAGTGATATCTCTGAAGGATAACTATTTTAGAGACTTCTACAAATAAAGAATTAAAATTAAAAGTTGAGTTTATCCTAATTCATTGTTACTGTTTTCAATCATTTGTTGCTTTAAAAATAATTCCTCTCTGAGACTTTTCATTGTCTTTCAGCATTACTATGTAATTCTGAAAAACACTAGCTCATTCTCAATTATGATCCAGTCTTTACACTAACTTTTGGGACCGAGCTAAAAAAGAAATACCATCAATTGAGGGCACTCTTCTTTATGTCTTGCAATAGAATGAAGACATGTCAATTTAAAAATATAAAAACAGAATAAATATCTGAAGTACATTAAAAAGACAAAGAAGAAAAAGAACAAAAACCATAAAAAAATTTTTTAAGAACAAACTCAGAGAAATTTTATATTTCATGAATGAGTTAAATATATACATATTGATATTCACAAACATGAATATATATATAAATTGGTGAAAGCAAGAAAAACATCCTGAAGAATAATTTGATGTAGAATTTAAATGCACAATTACATAGGAAAAATTCCACTGTCTCATAATAGACATACAAAAACTTTAAAATCAGTTCTACTAAAATACAATTTAATAGTATTAAATACTGTTCTCCTTTTCAGTGGAAGGCTCTTTTTGTGCTGATTCACATTTCTATCCATTTTCTGTCAGTGTAAGGAGACAGGTGAGAAGATACAGCACAATGCTGGTAGTCCTGTAAAGTGGTACATTCTGGAAGGCAAAGGAAAGTTGGAATGTAAAAATTTAAAAAATGATATGTACCCTTTAAAGCACATATTTCCTCCTACACAAATTTATAATTGTGCTACGGTCTGAATGTTTTTTGTACTCCCTCAAGGTAGGTTATGAAATTCTATACACTGAAGTGATCTATTAAGAGATAAATCCTTTTGGGAGGTGCTGGGGACAGGAGGGCAGAGTTTCTAGATGATACTGTTGCCCTTGTGAAAGAGGCCTCACCTCAGTGAGCAGCCAGGTCCCCTGCACTAAGAGCAGAGGGCCACAGCACACGCTCTCCATAAGAGGTCTGAGCAGACACAAAGGATGCTGGTATCTTGAACCTGGATTTTCCAGCTTTCATAACTATGAGAATTTGTTTACTTGTTTTCTTTTATTTTTAGAAATTGCCAAATCTATTGTACAGTGGCATCAATAGATTAAGTCAAATATGTATAGAATGAAGAACCTTTCACAAAAATATTCAATACAATGATTTCCAATAATCTAATAAACTAAATTTCCTCAAATATGAAACAGCACAAGTAAAAGGTGTTTTACACAAATATTCAAAGTCCAATACTATTCTGTGATCAGAAAAAACAAATTTAGAGCATGTCATAAAAGTAAAACTTGTTATGCTATCACCATTCATATTTAAGAAAAATATTAAGTTTCTGACATGGAAGGGTGTATTTTTTTTCAATATCTTCTGTAATAAACATGAACTGGTTTCCTAATAAATGATATCAAATAAGAAGGTAAGTAAGAATATAGAAAATGTTTTGGTGAACGACGTTGTTAAATCTAAATCACAACACTCTTAGATTTAATAAATGACAAAATTAGAAATGAAATCACACTATGTATTTTCATTTCATCTAGGAAGCCACAATTAGAAAATCGAAAACAAATTGGTGTGTCATTAGGTTTTCTTCTAAAGCTTGTTGAGCAGTTGTCTAGAAACACCAGTTTCATAAGTAGCATTTTAATTCATTTAATTAGAATAAAAAGTGGAAATAAAAATCTCCAACTTAGTCTGTAAACAGAAAACATGCTTTGTGGATGACTATGGGGTCAGCAATAGTTGTTTAAGAACAGGCTTTGATTCTATTAAGCATTGTTCCTTTTCACCTGTAATTTCTAATAAAGTCCAGTAAACTGTACTCTGGGGAGAATTCTCTGTTTAAAAGTGAATTTCTAAGCTTCAAGAAATGTTTTTGTTTTGTTTTGTTTTGTTTTTTTAAATCTAAGCAATTTATAGATTGAAATTCATGATGTACACTTCACCTCTATCTTTCTGTTCTAAAGAGGTCATAATAACTGGTTTCTCCTGTCACATAAAACAAAACTGAAAACACTAATAAAAATTTTTCTTCTTTTTTTTTGGTGGTTAGAGGGGTTGCCTTTTTGGGGGGGGGGATTCTGGAGATTGAACTCATGACCTTGACGCTTACAAGGCAGGTGCTTATGCCATTAGGCTGAATTCCTAGCCCTGACAGGTTGTCTTTTTGAGATAGTGTTTCACTATGCAGTTATGGTTGGCTTTGAACTCACTTTGTAGCCCAGGTTGGCCTCAAAATCACAGCAATCCTCCTGCCCCAGCCTCCAGGGGTCCTGAGAGTACTGGCATGCACCACCACACCCAGCACTTCATCTTCTAATTTACTTTGAACACGTATAGTTGATGTCTCTGTTGGATTATGTCACTTGACTGTAAAGACTATCAGCATTTTATTGGCTGGGAAATGGAAAGTTAATGGAGTTATTTACTATGTCCAAGATAAAAATTAGTGAATTCTTATGATCAGATATGAAAAGAACTAATAAAAATGCAAAAAATTATTTCAGAAATATGTTAATAGAAATCATTACAATTTAAACCAAATTAGAGGAGAATGACATATTGGATTTAATTGGATTTATTCCTCACATAACTACATGAAGTCCACTGATATCCTACTGACATCCCAACATGATGACATATTTTATAACCAAGTATCAATATTTTCCTTTCTATTTAAATAATTACCTTGTTATTTATGTAAAGGAAAAGAATAAACTAATTTGACACTAACTCATGAAAGGGTCATAAAATACTGTCACAAGAAGAAAAGAACAAAGATATTTTTACACTGCCAGCTGAAATACTTGGGATTTGTGAAAAACTCCAACTCCTTGTACTTTACCTTATGCTTTTTAATATATTGTGCTATTTAATCTTTTATCTGGATCAGTGCTTACATGGCCATTTTGAAGGTCTCTGCTCGATTAGATGCTCTCCGATTTAAAGGCATTCTTAGGTCATTAGTTTTATAAGTAACATTTTTTTTTCAGGTCACTAAGTTCTGAGAGTTCTTTTTATGATATATTTTGCTTGATATTCCCGTACATGCTCTCTTGATAGACTCCTCTGGGTAAAAGAACAATAAATAAATAAATAAATAAATAAATAAATAAATAAATAAATGGCAAAATATGTAGGCAGTTACCTGTTGGGAGCCGCAGCCCCGAGCCCGGTCGCCTTACTTGGCGGACGTGAGGCCTGTAGGAAAGAGCAAAGCCTGAGCTAGATTACCCCTCCCATCGAGTGTGCTAAGATGGCGCTTATCTCCTGCTTGGTAAACAACCCGCCCTGTAAGATCTCCTGCTTCACAACCCGCCCTGTAAGATAGTCTGCCTAGCAACAACTGATGTTAGCCAATCAGCCCGCATCGCACGCTTTGAACTGATTGGCCACTGTAACCCTATAAAAGTGAGTGCCTCTCCCGCCACGGAAAAAGAAGAAGAAGAAGCAGAAGAAGCAGAAGAAGCACGCAAGGAGCCGCGGAGAGCGGACTGGTAGAGGCTTCGGGACAGACTGTAGGGAGAAGCACGCAAGGAGCCGCGGGGAGCGGACCAACAGAGGCTTCGGCCGGGAGGATTCCCGGGGCAGGCTGTACGGAGAAGGAAAATAAAAGAAAAGGTTGTCCACTGCCAGACTTTGTTGTGTGTCCTTCCTGCCGGCCGGGAGTGACACCGACATCTGGTGGCCCGTACGGGGAGCTGATCACCCCCGAGACGTGGCAGTGGACAACGCTCCAACGCAGAGCTGCAAGACAGGTGAGTAGAGGATAAACCTGGGCCCTGGGTGGCGCGCACCTACAGGGTTTGTAGACTCCTCTCAGGCTCACGCGTAAGTGGCGGATTCCTTGGGCCTCACGCGGTGAGTAACATATTAAAAAATGGGAAACATGCTAGGTAGCGGCACTAAGAGTGAGGGTGGTTGCGGGGAAAGCTCTCAAGAGCTTACAAAAGTACGCAGGGTATTTGAGCAGGCCCAGTCGGGGAGCTCCCGGGAGGGGTCCGTCAAAGGAGACAAAGATATAAAGGAGGAAGACGGGGCTCAGGCCTCGGAGTCGTCTGACTCCGAGAACGAGGAAGGCTTAGACAAAGATGAGACCAAGGAGCCTAGATGCCAAGAGGATAGGCCGCTCGATAAGGAGTTGCAGGGTTCTTTCCCAGCGTTGCGCCGCGAATTGCGCTCCGCTCAACTTGGTCTGTGGAGGAGTAGAGAGCTCCTGAGCGCCCCCTGGCGCGAGAGGGAGGCGAAGCCTTCCGCCCCACCTTGGGGGCTGTTCCCGGAGGCGATCCCTCGCCGCGAGGCGGCCGCCCGGGAGCTCCCTCCCCTTTCGCCAGAACAGGAAGTGATGCACGGGCCCCCATTTTCCGCCCAATCACGGCCGCCATCTTATGCTCCGCCGCCGGCGGGTCGGTATTTTTACAGGCGGCTTTGGCAGGGGGGACGTTTGTCTCATGAGGTACATCCACCACCTGGGATAGATAGTGGCCCCTATGGGATATTTCCTGTACAAGTAGCTATGGGC
The DNA here is from genome assembly GCF_034190915.1 of Cavia porcellus. Taxonomy (NCBI): domain Eukaryota; kingdom Metazoa; phylum Chordata; class Mammalia; order Rodentia; family Caviidae; genus Cavia; species Cavia porcellus. The sequence continues at coordinate 59,861,553 of NW_026947505.1, forward strand.
CAGGGACGTAATGCATGGGAGCCTTTTGAGATAAAGCAGATTAGAGAACTTAAAAATGCAGTTACAGCCTTTGGGCCGACTGCGCCTTATACCATTGCCATGCTGGAGAACCTGTCTTCTGGGCCCCTCACCCCCGCGGACTGGATTCAGCTGGCAAAGGCGTGTCTGCCCTCGGGTAGTTACCTGGATTGGCGAGCCTGGTACACAGAGTTCTCTGCCGAGCAGGCTGAGAAAAACGCCAGTCGAGAAAATGGGGGCTGGAGATTTAGCTTAGCGGCATAAGCGCCTGCCTTGTAAGCAGGCAATCGCCAGTTCGATCCCTGGTACCAATAAAAAAAAAAAAAAAAAAAAAAAAAGATAAAAATAAAAAATAAAAAATAAAAAACAAAAAGGGGGAGTAAGCCAAGGCCTGCCTCCAAAGGCGCGGTTATCTATGGCATGACAATGGATGGGCCCGGATCCGGTAATCAGCTGGAACCGAGGCGCGGTTTGTGTTTTCCCACAGGAACCGGGACGAGAACCACTGTGGGTACCGGAGAGACTGACACGGGCGACAAAGCCCTCGACTGAAGATCAGACCTGCCCTACCGGAGATCCATCACAGACCAACCAACAAGATGAATAGAAATAGCGGTAGCCCGAAATGGACAAGAAGATCCTCAGGCATATACATGGCTCGCTCGCCTAGCCTACGACCGAGTCTAGGGACGGTGAGCTTCCCACACTCCTCCTCTAAAAAATTATGATATAGCAGGGTAGATGAGTCAATGACGGGTAAGAGCATGCCTCCTCAGCATGACTCAACCTAAGACAGGCCCTACCCCATACCGCACGAAAGCCGCTGAATTACTAGGTTCCGCCCGAACCAAATGTCGCCCCGGGGGGATCATGCGGAGCGACATGAGTGTATGCCTGTGTGCATCCAGGTTCTGTCCGGTTCCTTCCTGGCCCTGGAAAAAGGACGAGGGCCTCGGGGCCTCGGCAGACTCGGGGACGGCCGACCCAGGCCGACGCCGAGAGCCCTTGGTGGGCCTCCTATCAGGGCATAGGCCTCTACACTCAATTCAGGACGGGCTGCGATGCATAGACTTATTTAAAATAAAAAATGGGGAGATGTTGGGAGCCACCACATTGCCGAGCCGCCGCATATAGCGATCATGCGGCCTGTGGTAAAGAGTAAAGCCTGAGTTAGATTACCCCTCCCATCGAGCACGTTAGTTTCCTGCTTACCGCGTAAACAACCCGCTCAATAATATGTTAGCCAATCAGCTTGCCTTGCTTACTTTAACATGATTGGACACTGTATCCGTATATATACTGGTGCCACCCCTGGGGGGAAGTAGAAGCCCGGAAGGAGCCGCGGAGAGCGGACCGGTAGAGGCTTCGGAGCGAAGCACGGAAGGAGCCGCGGGGAGCGGACCAGAGGAGGCTTCGGCTGGGAGCGATCCCAGGGCAGGCTGTACGGAGAGAAAATAAAAGAAAAGGTTGTCCACTGCCAGACTTTGTCGTGTGTCCTTCCTGCCGGCCGGGAGCGACACCGACAGTTACCTAAACAGCAGGGTGAGAGATTTCTCAGTTCTATTTGTGCAGATAGGGTACATAGATTAATTATATCATTGTGAAGGGGAGATTTTATCAGAGATAGCAATGCATGTGCTACATACATTTAAAATATTTATTTGATTCAACTTTAATCTCTATTACAGAGAGAATAATTGTTAAAATAAAAAATTAAACTGAAGATACCTTTGCATGTCTTTAAATTTTGTATCCATTTCCTGAAATTAACTATATAAATGAAAAGAAAAACATTATTATGCCTTTTAATCTTAACTTGTAGAGATTCAAAATAGTAACAGAGAAAATGTTTTATTATCTTTTCCAGAGGAACCAAAATATATAATGTGTTTAAATTCTTAAAGAAAAGACCAGATCTGTGAGTTGCTTAAGGCCACATGGATAAATGGAAAGCATTTATTGCCCCCACCATCTTAATTCCAAGACAGGGAAAACATACATGATTCTTAGAGAAAAAGTCCATTATGTATAAATTTAAGAGTAGTAGTCTGTTGTAAAAGACTTAGGGAAAGCTAAAGAGAAAAAAAAATGGCAAGACAAAAATCAAGGATCATTAACATCACTTATCAGAGAATGAATTGGGAGATGACAAGGAATGAATTTCTAGAGATGAGATTGAATTCAGTGATGTCCAAAGACAGAGGATGAGTTAGACAGAAAAATGATGGACTGCGCAGGACAACTGCTGAGCAAGCCTGGGCAGTAAGTACACAGACCTGATACTTGTGTGTAGGTAAGTGGCCCTACATGCAGGGAGACTGCTACCTTTTCAGAAATGTGAAAATGTGAATAATAAAAACATTAAGTGAACAAACTAGAGGTGTTGTTAAAGTAATTTTCAGTGTAGCTTAACTTTTATGTACTTAATCACTTTTCTTTCTTTTTTTTTTTTTTTTTTTTTTAAGTACCAGGATCAAACCCACGACCTTGCACTTGCCAGGCAAGCGTTTGTACCACATTACCCACTTTCATATGCATAACATGATAAAAAAAAAATAGTGGGTCAATGGATAGAAGTTAATATGGAAATGTGACTATTGTAATTCCCATTCCCGAAGTAAAGTATAATGTCTTTCAAAATATGTATTTAAGAATTTAAACCCAATTATTTTGAGAAACAAAAATTATTAGAATATCCTAAGGGGTTTATTTCAAATTTTTAATGCCCTTGCAAATGTTTTAGAGGCTAGATCAGCCTATGATGGAGTTGAACTCATTTCAGCAAAAATTAAACAGTAATTTGCTTAGAACTAAAAAGGAGTCATCCTGTATTTTTGTATTAATTTAATGCATTATCTTCACACTTGCAATTTAAAGGAGAAGATACTGATTTTGGCTCACGGGTTCTGTGGGTCCAGTCCATTGTTAACCCCAAGTCATAAACTACATGATGCAAGGTCACGGTAGAGGTGAGTTGCTCGTATCATGTCCTTCAGAAATCAGAAAAGAGAAAAGGTAGTTGGGAATATGAACAGACCCTTCCAGGTTCTGTGACCCACCCCTAACCAAGTCAAGTCTGAGCAGGGTTTATCTATATAATAAACCCTCGTTTGCTACTAAGCACCAGTTTTCCAAAGACAAATGTGAGCATTAAAATACCCTTTTTGATAATCTTTCTTTCCATGTTTATTCTTTCCTTACTGTTTGCTTTAGTCACACCCTAATGAGTCAAATGTAAAAAAAAAATATTTTCCCACAAAATTATTCTAATAACTTACTAAAAAAGCAAATAATTTGATGAAATAGAAATATTAAGTTTCTAGGAATATAAATTACAGTTTAAACCTCAAAATTTCAAAGCAGTTATTCAAAGTGCCTATGAGAAAGATAAGAGCATATTTTTGCCAATATATTGAAATTATAATAATGTATTTGTTGAAAATTCTTAGTTTGACTCTTGCCTTTCAAATAACTTTCTGAATATTATTATTAATCATAGTCTTTTAAATCTTTGAAGCAAAAGACTAATTCCTTTAGAACTGCCAAAATCATACCCTATTTTTTTGTTTGAGAAATCTATTTATTTGAGAAAACAAAACTATATCAAAATCTGCTAAAACTTTGTCTTTTTTTACTTTAGAGAAAAAATATTTCAGATAATGAAAAAATAATCATTCATTTTTAAATAATAATTTTATGAAGAAAAATAAATATGTGGTGATATACTAGGCTCAATGTGTGAGTAAGTTATTCATGTAGTCTTTGATTATTGAGACAGTATTAAAAGCCAGTATTTTCAACCAGATGTAGTAGAAGTTTCTTGTTATTTGCCTCAGATGCAGTTGAGAATCAGATACACAATTAAATATACAAATAGAAAAAAGTAAGAGAAGACTCAAAAATGCAGAGAAAATAAGGTATTGCGGTGTGGTCCCTGGTCCTTTTTGCCTCATTTATCACTATTGAGGTAATAAAGAATTTAGCAGCCATAAAATACCAATGACTAATGACAAGCAAAAATCTCACAAAGCCTGCTTTTTTTTTTTTTTTTTTAACCTGAAACTTGAAGGCATAAAGTCTGTCAAAAGGAAAAGCTCTGAAGTAGTAACTGTCCAGCTATGGCCAAGTGCCACACCCTTCACTGTGGACCCTCGTGAACAAAACATGAAACAGGCTCATACTCTACTCTTCCTGAATCAGCTATAGTGGACAATCCTTAATCCCAAGTATGGTGGCCACACCTGGAATGTCGGCATTGGGGAGACTGAGGCAGCGAAATTACATATTTGAGTCCAGCCTAGCCAATTTAGCAACTTGATGAAATCATGTCTCAAAAGATGGGGTGTAGGGAAAGAAGCTTAATTGTTCAGTCTCCACGAATATCTAATGAAAAAGTTCAGTACCTCCTTCCCAAGGACAGTGAGGCTCATCCCCACATCTGAAGTGTCAGTGGAATCTTCTCGTCTTTGTCTGAACTGAATCCAGGCTCTGTGGTCCTGAATGAATGACTCTTTCCCAAATGCAAACTACATTAATGTGACAGCTCATTGCTTGTGGACAAAGTGCAGAGGGAAAGATGGCTCTGTGTCTTACCTTCTGTGCTCAGCGGTCACTGTCTGTTGATAGTTTATAGAACTGCCAAGCCCCTTGTTGCCTCCAGGCCCTTTTTGCAGCCTGCTGTCTCTTTCATGAAAGTTCCTCCTCATCCAGCTCATGCTTGGCCTCAGAAAGTAACTTCCCAATTGCAAATCCAAGTGGAGCCCATAAGTGTTTTCCATTATATCTTCTTCTTTTGCCTCCTGGAACACATCATGTGTAATTGTGCATTTAGTGCTTCTTATTCATCTCCCTTTCAAGATCATGTCCTCCAGGACAACAAAAAGCCTTAAACGCCACTATAAACCTTGAAATACAATACGTGGCAAATATTCAACAAATATTTCATGACTTGGACATAAATGCTAGTGGTACAATTTAGATGTTTGAGTTTAGGGGTGTTTAATTTCAGTTTCTTTTAATGATTCTGTACAGTACAAAGGCTTAAAGGCAGGACATTTAATGAAATGTAAGAAAAAAACAGGAGAAACATTTTAGGACATAGGCACAGTCACTTATATTTGGGAAAGACTTGAATAGTACAGGATATAAAACAAAACTATGCAAAAAGGCTAATACCCAACTAAGATGCTGATTCCTATCAGAAGAAGCAGTCCCCAGCACAGAGAAAACCAAGAGATTAGGGAGAAAATTTGCAACCTGTTTATGTAACAAAGGATTAATTTTCAGAATATACAAAGAACTTTTTTTAAAAGTACATATTGCAAGCTTTCAGTACATGAAAATTCAAACCTGCTACATTTGAAGGGTAAGATGCTGATACTCAACATGCAAACACTAATAAACAACACAGCTGAGCTAAAACATAACTGTCACAGCTGTGACAGCTAGTAATTATCAAACAATTCAAAGTCATACAGTTAGGACAGATATTCAGACAACGTGGTAGGTAATGTTTTTGTAGGGAAATTATATCACATAACCAAAAGGATAGAGTCCTACACTCAGGAGTCACTAGGCAGGAGAAAACCTGAAGCTTTATTTAAGAAGCTGTAAGCAATCAGTGTTAAGCATCCTGAGTAATATTTGAAATCATTATTTTTCTATAACTTTTCTTAGGTATGCCAAAACTATGACATCTTTACTCGAAACCCACTTTTATTAGCAGTTCTCGAAGCTGAACCTGAGGCTCTCCAAGATATTTTGATTTATTAGTGTTACTTACACTTCTGTGATACAATAAGAAGTTTATAGTGTTTCTGACATTTTATAGGCTCCTAAAAAGCTTCCTCAGTGTTTGACTTCATATTCTGCCAGGTCAACCTCGCCACGGGTTCATTGTTTGAGTTTTCTCTCTCTATTCTTGTCTGTCAAAATTGAAAAATGAGAGAATGAACTCTCTCATAGTTTCAGGCAGGAAATAAGAAAAATCATACATTTTGTTTCCATAGCTTGTTGCTTATCCCCTGTATTATCTAAATAGAGAAAACTGCCTTCTTATTTTTTAAAATTCACTTTTTATAAATTGACAAACTAGACTGGTGTACATTGATTCTCAAAATCATCAAAGAAACTAGGGGTATCACACAGAAATATAAATTATTATTGTAAAAGTGAAAGACTAGGAAAAATCTAGACCAAAAAAAATGTTCATTTGGTGTTATCGCTGGCTCCTCATTCTTTCTCTGCTTTCCGGATACAATGGTAAGAGTTGTTACACTCTGCTGTGCTCTCTCACCCTGTAACCTGCGCCTTGGTGCCTGCCAGCCATGGACTGATTGCACTGAAACTGTGAGCCAAAATAAATCTCAGTAATTTAAACTGAAGTTTTCCAGTATCTTAGCAATGGGAGAGAATATAATACAGATGATTTCCTGGACTTTTTATGAGAATAGCCAGGTTAATTACGCTGCCTCTTGCGTACATGAAAACTAAGAGAGTGGTTAGTTTGAGAGAAAAGAAATCTGTATTTTTTACAAAAAGTGAAGTACCGTCTAAGGATCTATATTGAGACTTTGTGTGGGCAGCGCAGCAGGGAATTGAATCTCAGGAAGAGTCAAATCTGGATATAGTCATAGTGAATCAATGATTGTTAAAGTCACTGGATTGTATGGCATCAGTATGTAAGAGTAGATGAAGTTAGTTTTTCAAAATTTAAACACTTGAAAAAGTAAAATAATCAAGAAAATGAAAATGAACAAGAAAAACCAGTGACATCATTAGCAAACCAGTGGAGTGCAGTAAATATCAGACTAAGCAGTACAGGTGCTTTAACAGTGAAGACATGGTCAGCAAGGAAAAATGACTGCTTCGGACTGTGACATGATTAATTTAATACTGACTCCCAAGTTGCCACAAGTAAACTTGGATTTACACCTCCAGACCAGCTTGCTGTATACACAAAAGCACATTTAATAACTCTGAAAAAAAGTGTAGTAAAGTATTAGCCTTTAAACTAGAGAAATGAAACTTTAATAGTTTATCATTTACACCTCCACTTTCTCTTTATGGGTTATTGGTTAGGAAAATAGTTATTTAAAAAACACTATCTGCCAGTTAGAAAAATTATTTTACTCTGTTTACCAGACAAAAAATGCTAAAATCGAATGCATTTTTGATCACTTTAAGAAAGTTTCCTGACACCTGGCTCATATGATGAGATGAATGTTATACTAAATGTAAGACAGAATGCAAAAAAACATCCCATTTGTGTTAAGTTTTAAAAATAGCCACTTAACAGTATTTTTTCCTTATGCTTTCTACATTGCAATATAGACTCAAGAGGAACGTGGGTTTTCAAATAATCCTTAAATAAAACACATCCTTAATGCAGTTATCATTTTGTTTTTTCATCTCAGTTTTAACAAGCAGAGGGAAGTGCGTTTCTAATTCAATAACCCCTGCACCCTCCAACTGCTCCAGGGGTCTTACTTTTCATATTAGCAAGTGTTTTGTGATCTGCAATATTCTTTACCTACATAAAAAACTTTTTTTCACACACTTTGAGTATTACTCACTGAGAGTCAATCCAGGTAGAGATGGAAAATCAGTCACTTTTCGCCTATCCACCATTTCCCCCGTTTCCCTGCACTGCCTGATGTTTTCTTAATTTCTAGTATTCTCTATAGACTCTTGCCTTTGACAACCTGTTTGCCAAAGTTTGTTTATATTAACACTCTAAATGGAGTGTAAAGGGACATAAATCGTATTTATTTGTTAACACTGCATTTTAATTTAAAGACTACATATGAGCTCAAAAACAGATGAGTTTTGAATATAAAGTATTTTGAAATTTTGAAGAAATTTTGCTTTTCAATATTTCAAGATATTCCATTTTATCCTGGAAAGAGGCAATTATTTTTGAATGTAAGTCTTATAGACTGGAGATGTGAAAATATTGTTTGTGTGTTTTCAGCTCTTGGTTTCCCTAAGAATCTGAAACCCATACAAACGCAGTGATTTTGTTCTTCAGTGAACAGAATTGTGGTTGAAGATGGAAGACAAAGATCTTCCACTGATGCATTCAAATCAGCACAATTGATAGACACAGATTAGTTAAAAGCTTTTTTTATAACACATTGCCATGGCATAAATAGAACTTGTCCAGTGGATTATTTTTATATACAATAAAATTTCTCAGATTCTGGAGTCTGGGATATGTCTTCGCCTGTTAAGGAAATCTAATTTTAAACATTTACTAAGAACAAAAGAAACATTTACTACGAACAAATGAAACATTTAAAATATACTTTAACTGTATCTTTCATACTGTTGCAAATATGTAAGTAACTCTGATTGTGTTGTTGTCCACTGCAAAGGTATGTGGAGCCCACAGCCTCTGGGGGAGAAGGGACCTCAGGATACAGAGGCTGTCTCAGGGTAGAAGACTTGGAGGCAACAGGGACATGGAAACCGGCAAATCTTACAAACCCACTCTGGCAAGGTGAGTATGTGGACTCTTACCTGACAAAGAACACCTCTATTCATTAGGGACATTGTATTGTTCAGGGAAATTTCAAGAAAGTTACAAACACAGTCTGTTGTTTTTCAGTTTGGCCAATTTCCTTTTGGTCCCCCACTGTCCAAAATGTAAGGCCAACTGCCACGTATAAAAAGGGAGGAATGAGCTAGGCTAGAGCTGGATCACATTTCTCACTTCTTTGTTCCATGTCACCCAGCATCTCCACTCCAGTGAGGACTGAAGGGCAGGATGGGTAGTAGCATTGAAATCCTGTTTGAAAGTGACATGATTTAATTATATTTAGTAGTGGACACTCACTTAAAATTTATGAGACCTGCATATGATGCAATTAATGGAGGCAGGACAGCAAAACAAGGTTTTCAGAACATTTATTAATTCAATAAGTCAATAAATATTTATTGGGTGCCTACTATATGACAGATGTTGCTCTCGCTAGCCATGAATTTAAAGCAAACTACGTATTTACCCTCCAGGATGCTAAATTTTGCTTCTATTCAAGACAAAGACAGTAATTAGAGAAAAATTACACCTATTCCTGCATCCACTGCACTGAATTGAAACACAAAAATACATCTCTTAAAATTTACATATAAGAATTTCACGTTGTAGTCCATATAGAAAAATTCTAGCTACTTCAAAAATACATATGTTCACAGTTTTTAATCTGCTTCTCCAAATGTTTCTTTACTGAAATAACTCCTGGTGTCTCTTTCCTTAGAGATGTTCACTGTCCTATGTTGTCCTGCACTATACCTGAAGAGGCCTGGTTTGAGTGGCAAAGTGGAAAACATTTTCAGCTTGATTTTAGTCCCTAGTATCATAGGAACTTACGGGTAACTTTAAGACTTAATCTTTCCTTGTCCAGGTGTTTGAATCAGTTCACTGGATTTCACCCATAAATACTCCACTCATCATGTGAGTAGAAAGGCTACAGTTCTTCAAGAAAATATGTATTCCTTTGTTTCTGAATTGCATTTTGATTCTACTCTATTTGGTCGTGTTTTCATATAACTTAAACTAGGTTAGCTTTGGTAGCAGAGACGGCATTCATAGCTGTTTCTTCTTCCCTTGAGTCATTTTTTATCTACATTAAAAGCTGTGACTGTGTTTAGATCCTTGTGTTTTGGAAACCTAATGATTCCCATTGAATTTCCATAACTTGTCTGATGTCACAGATTTAAATCAATCCTTTAATTTTTTCTTCAAAATGCTTCAAGTTGCAAGAACGTGAATTTCTGAAAATCAAAGGATCTTATTTGAAAATTCAGCTACGTCCTCTACTTTCTCTTTACATTCAGTATAAACTGATACACAAAAATTATGATATTTTGTACAATCATTCTTTCAACCTTAAAGTTTAACTTATATGTTATCTGCCTTCCAAGTATTTCCAGTAACACTTCTATGACTTCATTTTTATCTTGCATTGCACTGATTTCTATGACTCAATATGTGAAACAGTGTTCATGGAATTTTCTTCTTAATTTCCAAGCCAGTGATTACAAGAATCATGTAGTAGAAGCCACAGTGAACTTTTTAAATTTAAAATAGTTATTATAAGAATTTATAGTATAATAATTTATATGTCAAGTATAAAAACACTAACATAGTTCCAATGCAAAAGTAATCTACTTTGATCTATTGTAATCTCTGATTAAATGCGTCTGTCATTTACCGTGCATTTTAAGACAATAGTTTGCTTTATTAAAGAGCAACAAGAAGAAAATAAAGCATTTAGAGAGCCTGTACTTTTTGATATTAAAGTTAATTTCTTGAAGTTTAAATGACAGTGAGACTCAAAATATAGTACAATTGTCTTATTTTGCTTATTTTAATCAAAAAGTTAATAGAAAAACCACAAAGATTGTATTTATCATTTATTGTAACTATCATTTTGATTCATAAGTACATTAATTTCCCTAGTTTTCCCCAAAGTAGAAATACAGATGGACAGGGAGAGGAGGGAGTGGTCAGGAGAGATTGTATGATTCAAGTCATTGAAACTTGGATTGAAAATTTATAGGGGATGTAGGTCAACTGGATGGAGGAGTATTCACACAGAATCTTTTCATTCCCTCCTTTAGCTAAATTTTACTCAACATACTGTCCTTCAGACTTGAAATACACAGAAAATAGTGACACTTTAAATTGGATGCCTTAATATAATAATCTATTCTTATTGTGTTTGTATATTTTAGTATGTATGTATTTAGTATTAGTGGTAGGAAGGGATGATAGCAATTGCCCTGCCATGAATACTAGTATACTTGAAAATAACTTGTACCTCTCTTTATGTTCTAATTTTCATGTCTTATAATGAAAAAACTGAGAGTATTATCAATTTCTAGTTTATTCTAAATACTATTAAAATTATTATATTTACTCACATGTAACAACATATTTTGTTTCATAATTGGTAATATACAAAAAATATGAGCTATTATTACAATTTTCTCCCAGTTAGTAGAAAGAACATTTTAACATTAGTGATTCATTCAAACACATATTTTCCAGAATGATACAATTAACATGTCTAAGCGTTTTTTTTTCTAATTTCCTTATAAGTACTTATGGGTAATAATACCATGCATATTTTCATAAGGCAAATAATATATAGACTCATAAACTATAAAGTGTTATATCTGAAATATTTCTTTTCCCTCCTAAAGTATATTTAGAGTAGAAAGTATGGTTACCCAGTGTCATGGTTTATGTTTGTGGCCCCCAGGCCTCATGAGTTTGCATTGTTTATTTGTGATAGCTCATTGTCTAGGGCTTGGATTGATGGTGTCAGTGCCCTACCCACATAGGGGTGGAGCCAGGATGTGATGTAATGGCAGGAAGAAGGTGTGTCTCGCTCTCTTGTGAGTTTCTGCCTGGCTGCTTCACAACTGCCATGAACTGCAGCCCTGCCACTCCAGCCTGCCTTGGAACCAACTGAGTATAGACTGCAACCTCCAAAAACTGTGAGAAGTAAGCCTTCCTTTCCCAGCTTTGTGCATCAGGTATTTTGTCTCAGAGACCAATAAAATGTAACTAAGAAAGAATTTGGTACTGAGGAGTGAGAGCCTTGCTGTGACTATCTACACTTGACCATGTTTTTCAAGAGGCTTTGGAAATGGCTTGTAGGCAGAGTTTGGAAAGGTTCGACATGTTGCCTGGATGCATAGAGCTAGAGCAGCTTAGGCTGTTCTGTAGAGGAGATTCTGGTGAGAGCTCAGGAGACCAGAAGGCTGATAGAAAGCCTCATGGTAAAGACAAGACTTGGGAGGTTTCTGCTGGGAATAAGGACTGCATTGATTGTTGGACTCCACATGATGTTTGTTATGTCTTGGTAGAAAGTTTGTCTGCATTTTGCTCACACCCAGAGACTTTGCCTGAGACTGAGACTAGGGGCAATGGACTGATTAATCTGTCAAAGGAAATTTCAAAGAGGTTGAATGTTAGGGCTGTGGCACGGCTATTGTTGGAAGCTTTTAGCCAGCTTTATGTTGCAAATCATAGCAAAGAGCCCGGCATGATAATTTCCCATACTGTGAGTTTGAGCAGAAGGAAAATTCCAGGAAAGCTGTGGATTATAAAGACAGAGTTGAGACTTTGATTGTTGAAGAGAAATAGAAAGATAAGAAAGATAGCTCTGGGGCAACCCAGGAAACAGTAGGTCTCTACCCTTTGCAGCCTCAAAACTGCAAGAGTGCAAAAATTTGCTCAGAGGAGGAACCTGCAGAGCACCATGCTCCAGAAGGGCGATAGAGGCCACATGAGTTTCCAGAATGGCAACAACATAGACAATCTTTTCTTCACAATCAGGTTCACAGAGCCCAGCAATCCAGGAAACTAACCCCTACAGCCAAGAGAGAGGAAAGCCTGGCTACTGCCCCAGCTGGCACCAAACCTTGGTGGCATCCACATGGTGCTGATTTTAGGTGCAAAGAAAATGCACAAATTCTTAGGGTAAGATGGCTTCCACCTCAATTACAAAGGGTTTGGGAGGCTAAGCAGTGTGCCCTGAGAGGCCAATTTGTAAAGATGTTAAGGTGAAGCCAAAGGTACAGTGGAAACCTCAGAAATTTGGAAAGGCCAAGAACTTGGATTGTCCAAGGAAAGCTGCAAAAGCGAGCAGAGAGGGTTTAAGAGAAGATGAAGGAGCTAAAATCCCTGTAAATGCCTTGGGGATGGAATTGCTCAGGCCTTTTGGAGCTTGCAACCAAAGTGCTTCAGATGCTAAGCGTGGAACTCTAGGACTTAATGTTCATTGGGCTGGATGTTGGGCTTGCTTTGCTTCCAATGCTTTATATTTCCCTGTTTGTGACTTTTGGTATGTAATGTTTGTCTTGTAACTTTGTATTTCAGAAATGTTTAAACTTGTTTCATTTGTACAGGGGTTTAAGTTAAGAGTTTGCCATAGATCTTGGAGGAGACTTAGGACTTGGACTTCTCAGCAATGCTGAAACTGTTAGGACTTTGGCAACTCTTGGAGATGAACTAAATGTCTTTTGTATAAAGGATGTACATGCGTCCTGGGATCCAGGCGGGAATATCATGGTTTATGTGGGTGGGTGATCAGGCCTCACGCCTTTACGTTATGCATCTGGGATTGGTTCACTGAATGGTGCTTGGATTGACCCACATAGGGGTGGATGTAATGCAGGAAGAATGCGTGTCTCGCTCTCTTGCAGGTTTCTGCTTTGCTGTTTCACAGCTGCCATGAACTGCGGCCCTGCCATGCCACCCTGTCTTGGAGCCAACTGAGTATGGACAGAAACCTCCAAAAACTGTAAGAAATAAACCTTTCCTTTCCCAACTTGGTGCATCAAGTATTTCATCTCGGTGATGAGTAAAAAGCAACTAAGACACCCAGCATTGAATTTTCCCATATGAAGCAGAATATAATCTTGTTTCAAATATCAGTGCAATGATTGGAGAATGGGACACAAGTTTCAAGGTCATAATATGGTTGATTTAAAACATAGGAAGTGTTAATCAATGATTGCCCAAAAACGTTCACACCAGCTTGTGTCTTCAGGGGCTGTAAATATAATAGTAAAAGAAATGATTAATTAAACTACTCATAAACACTTTTTATAATTCAATTTCTACCACCACTATAAATAGGCTATCTTCCACTTAAAATATTAAAGAAAAAAAATAAATTTCTGTCTTTTTTTGTGAAATGAATATTGACTGAAAAATTTTAAGAATGCTGGAAGTCCAGTCATCAAGCTAAAAACAAAATGGTAGTTGGGTGAATAGATACATTTGCAGATATGCAGTTACTCTGGTTCAATTTATGTACATACACTTACTCTTGTTGTGCTTTTAACATGTAATTTAATGGGTCTTTCTAAAATGAGAAAATTATCAAGATTTTCATCTTGAAAGCCTTGTATAGTATAAATTATATGATTTCAAATTAAAAGCATTTTTATTCAGAAATTTTAAATTTTTCATAAATATTTTTATCTTAAAAATTATGGACTTTTAGGGCACACAGTAATACCATTTTTTTCTCCTTTTGTTGAGCAGAATGAATTTTATAGTGAAACATTGCCCCATTTATACAAAGCTTGTAAACTCTTTCTAATGCTTATTAAAGTTTAAAGAGCTCAAATTGCAGTTTCATGGATTTGAACTCTTTTTCTGGTCAATGTCTTTACATTCATATTTTTGTCTATAAGTCTTTTCAAAGTAGTACATAAGTTTTCTCTCACTTTCAGACTCTTGTTTTCAATATGTTACTCGTAAGAGACAAAATAAGATAAGATCTTTTGCCTCTGAACTTTGTATTGTGTATTTCCTTTGGCATTTGTGCTAGGAATTCCATTAAGACCTTAATTCATACTGAATTCAGACTTGTCTTCACATTAAAACAGTGAAAATTGCTGTAATCAAATAATTACCATTTATATTAGACAATTAGGATTTTACATAAAGTTTGTTAGAAGAGATATTGCTTCATAAATGCTGAAGAAGTACTAAGTTATAAAGTACTAAGTTTCAGTCAAAAGAAATTCTTCTGAATTATATTTGAAAACTTACTATCACAAATCACAATTATGTAAATGAGAAAAAAATAGTGTTATTTTTACTTATTTAACATTGGACCTGGAAAGCATATATCATAATTATTCTTTAAGTGAATATTAACATAACATACTTTATAAGCAAGGCAAATATAATTATATGGTAAATTTTAATTTGGAAAGAAAAAATTTCAGACTGATATTTAGATTTGCCATATCTTTCTAGTAAAAACAAGAGGAAACCATCTTTACCATTAAGTATATAATGTTTTTAGCTTATTTTCTTTTATGCTGAGTGATCTTTCAAGTATATTATATATTTTTGAAAGATGGACTTATGAAAGAGTTAAATATAGTAATCAATGTAGAGTGCTGAGATTTCAGAAGGGATTTGAAAAACGTGTATTACACAGCAGTGTTGCCTTGGAAAAAAAAACAGTACACTGGTAATAAATAAGAAATAGATTCTGAGAGAGCAAGAAGATTAATTTTAGTGAGGAGAAAACCAGTAGTATAAAATGGTTATTCAGTGTTGGAAAGTTAAAGCATGATTCATGTCATTTTCATACTGTGGGCTGCTAACCTAATCTTACTCAAAGTCTGTCAGAGATTTGAGACAATGACAATATCATGTTTCATGACCTATCATTCCACTAAGCCTTCTCTCAAACTTTGAATATTGATTGTTTCTGAATACATGCCAACCAATCTGGTAACCACTTTCTTTTCAGAAAGTATTTCTAGAATATTCAATGATCAGCTGTTAAATATCTGAACAATGTCTTTTGTCTGGCCAGCTGCTGAAGTGTCCAGTTGCGGGGATTATTTCATCTCACATACATAGGCTGCGAGCCAAAAGCATCACATCTCAGCACCCTTCCATGGGTCCCGAGACAGTCCTTTCAGTGACCAGCTGTTGCATTTATAGTTAAGTGGTCAACAAACCAAAGGCCACATAAAACAATGCCTTTCCTTTCTGGGGAAAATGTTTTTATCTTGCCCAAGCTTCACCGTCAATGTCATATTGCTCTGAGCTGCTGCCAGCATCTTATGGATCTCCAGAAAGCTTTTAGAATTCATTTCGTATTCACTGTACATGACAAGTAATTGAAGCAATCCACCTGCTCTATGCTTGTCTGTCAACTTTGATACTGGTTGCATCATGAATGACATTTGTTTATTGTTGTAAGTTTGGATAGTGTTTTTGTAGATGAAGTGAACACTGTGTTTTATGATGTATCTCTATAGGTCTTTTTGACCTTGAAAAGTGTAACTGTGTTACGGTTTTTAGTATTCATAAATGCATTATTATTTGATTCCTAAACATATTTCAGAGTGGAAAATATATTGAACACTATTTATCAAAAAATATGGCACAGTATTATTTCCTTTTTAAACATATGTAAATTTATTTTAAACATCAGAAGTGCTATATTTACTTTCCATAATGTATGCTTTTAACAAACAAGAAAAGTACACAAATACCTAAAGAAACACTTTTAACTCTGATGTTTAAATCTGATACTTTATTAAAAAGTAACATTTATTGGTATTTTTCTAAACGTATCTTTTATAGTTTTACAAAGCAAAGTGAACATGTAAATATAAATCTCATTCATCTATTTTTCTCTTAAAAAAGTACGCAGATTTTACTGATTCATTTATGTGCATCATTTTGCTCAATGTTACTGTCTCATGTATGTTAATAATTTTTCTCTACGTGAATAAATGTATTTCCCAACAATTCTTATAAATCACCATCCTTTTTTTAACTGTCTTTTGTTTGACCATGAAAATGTTTAAAATTTAGATTATTTCTATTTTTTATTTAAAAATGCAGTTACAATGAATTATGCTGTATATTTATGGTTTTGATTTTTATGCTAGATTTCTATAAATGAAACAGGTAAAATAAATAAAACTTTAAAAATCTTGATTTACATCATTTCTTGCTTAACAGAAGATGTATTTTGCAGTATTCTAAAACAAAATGTTTTGACAGCATATGTCATTTTTTATGCTATATTTCCCATTTAAACATAAATATTAATAACGATTATTACTTCATTACTGTAATTTACCGAGGCAATTATGCTAAAATATTTTATTATGTGCTAGATATGTAACACAATGCTAGAGCACTTGTCTAGCATGAGCAAGACCCTAGACATCATCAGCAGCAAAATACAAAGAAAATATTTATTGTTCTTACAGCTGGAAAATAAGAAAAATCAATTGAAAAATAACTAGTATTTGCATTTTATCAAAGAATACATTTATTTACACATTCACACACAAACCTGATGACAGAGCTAATGAAACATGCACAAACACACACCCCATATATATATATGCATATGTATGTGTATGTATATGTGTATATATATGCATATATGTATGGAAAGAGACAAGCAGGGACAGTGAGATCTTATGCTTACAAAAGCAGATTTACACTTTAGCAATGTTAAAATCAAATTCAAAGCAGAAACTAGTAGAAAAAACAAACTTAGTGAATGATTTTTAAACCAAATATAAGTAAAATAAAAAGTAAACATGAATATAAACGTACAAAATTTTAAAAAACAAAAATGGAATGTAAGTCATTAATATAATGAAAGTTTATCATTTTTGTACATAAATCTATTTTCTTGAAAGGATAAAGATAAAGTAAATAGGGAAATTAAAATACCATTGCAGCAAAATGAAACATAACATATTAATTTAGAACCCGCTTTAAATTGCAAATTTCATAAACTTTGGTGAGGTTATAGGAAAATTAATTTAAATTCATGATTGTAAGAGTGCAAATTGTTCTAATTACATTGGAGTGAAGTTTCACAATATTTGGTCAAGTTTAAAAACACAGGCTGTCAGCTTTGGGAATATGAATTTTATAGTCCTCAGTGCATCATTGCCTGTACAGATTTATGTATTTCATGTTCATAATGGTAAAAACTCCATTTAAATTATAATCATCAAGTATAAGATAGTAGCAATGCAGTTTTGTTTCATCTCTGTTTCTTTATCTTTATATGAGAGAGGTAATTATTTTACTTTCAAAATTTGAATAAAACGTTTATATCTTCCTTATTATTTTAAACTCCCCAAACAATAACAGTTTATAAAAGATCAACAAAAGTAGGAAACCTCATCAGCTATAATAAAATTTGTAGTTGTGTTCTTTTCCAAACATGAGTTTCACTTGTAAAAATGTGAAATACTACTTTGCTAACAAGAATGTGGAAACATTATTTTCCCTTTTCAACTCATTGGAGGTAACCTTCCCAGTTTTCTGCCCCCTTCCCCTCAGAGCACGGTGGCTGGGGCTGGAATGGAAGAAGTTAGAGGTTGTGAGGAGTCTTCTTTAAAGGGCTGGTAACCTACGGTAAACCAACACCTTCTTGTGACAGCCTGGAAGGTGTTAAAAGCAAACCCATCTGGCCTGGTTTGTTGTTCTGCAGGGCAGCTCTCTGAGGGCTGCAGGCGAATCACAACCTTGCCTTCTGTCAGGTCAGTCTCTCTGCCTCTTTGAATGGCTGCTTCAAGACACTGTTGACTTTCCCAACTGTCCTTTACTCCACTGTGCTTTCTTTGCAAGGTGAATTTTACTGAAGAGGCCAATCTTTCTGACACCTTTCTGTAAACTTTCCCTGATCCAGTGTATGTAAACAACTGACAATATTTGGCCTATATTAAAGGTTGATACATTGTGTCAACTTGAGCAGTTTAGAAGTTTCACTGAGAGACTCAACAGGGAGCCAGGGTTCTTACTTTGTAAATATCCTCACCCAGGGCAAAGGAGGGCAAGGAGATTTTGTGAGTGCTGCACCTGCCCTGGGGTCGGATGCTGCTTACAATATAAAGGAGGACAAGTGACTTGTTTCCTGATTTTTGCTCTGCACCTGCCCTGAGTTGTTGCCCCAGTGTCATGCCATCCGGCCTTGGAGCCAGCTGATTATAGACCGTAACCTCCACAAACAGCTAAATAAACATTTCCTTTCTTCACTTTGTGTGTGGGGTGTTTTGTCCCAGCAATGAGAGAAAAGTAACTAAGACAGTCTAATAAAATTAGGTGTAAGTAGATATGTTAAAACAGAAATGTATAGGTTTAGCCCGAGGTTAAGACACTATTAAGGGTGACTAGAAATAATGCATGGCTCTAGATATTTTAGTTAATTTTATTTCATGTTCATAAAATAAAAGTTACTTAATTCATAAGAATCAATAAACAGATGTCAAGATCAATTGATTTTGGAGATAGCACACTTTTGAATATTTTCAACACTATAATTTAATAGAGTAAAATAATTATGTCTTATCTGGGGTAGATACAATTTTATGAAATTATAAAGTGAATTGGAAGAAAACATGATGACTATATCATTAACGACTGTCATAGAAAAAGAGAAGAAAAACCTTAGGATAATATTTCCCTAAATTGATAATCTACGGATGCAATATTTACAGTATCCATATGTGTTTTAGCTTTGTATTTTTCTTTGATTTTAAAAGTTCCTACATAGTCTGTTTTAATAAAATATCTTTCCAAAATTATGCTTTTTTCTATGTATATATTTCTCAACTTGACTTTTGTTGTATAGATTTTGTGTTTTTGTAGAATGTTTGGAAAAGTTAGTAAGGAGCAAAGGTTTACCTACAGGAAAGGAAAAAAAACTAACTGAAGAAGAAAGATTCATAAAGAAAGAAAGAAAAGACACACACCAAAAACAGGGAAAGGTTGCTCTTGTGTCCTGAGGAGGGTTACTTTTCTCTTTTACATGGATCTAATCAGACTTGTGGTGGTTGTGCACTTATAGTAAGTGTACATCTACTAAATCTTTCATTAAATTCAATTTTTTGTTTTCATTTTAATGTATTCTTATATAATTCTTACTATAATTTATTGCTCCAGGTAAAAGCAGCCTGAGTAGCAACAGATTTCTTCTAAGTGAAAAATAATAAATATGTCTTACCCATTTGCCAAATTAACTGAAAGTCTTTTAGGGCAAGTGAATTATCCAGGATTCACAGATTAGCTTAGAGCACCTTGGAGATAAGAAGTCAATTAAAAAATTTTGTAGCCAGGATTCCTCTAAATGAGTAGAATATTGAGAAAATTACTATTTACCAATAATAGGCATTATTGGTTGACACTCAAGTCTATTCATCTTGCTCAATGGACTATATTTGTTTAACAAAGGTGGTAATAATATATTAAAAGGTATGAATTGGTATAACAATGGCTCAAGACTATTTTCCTCTGTGCATTTTAAAATTTTGTCTTTGCATTCAAGTAAGTTTTTTTTCTTTGTTCACTGTACTTTGTAAAGCTAATCTCTTCATGTATTTAATAGAAAGGCATCAATATTCTGTTTGAAATTATCCCCCTTTAGTCACATTTAAAGATCTTGGGATATATCCATTTCTTAGACAGGTGAAAGACTCTAGAAGGATTTTTATAAGTACTATAAAACTTTCCTCGATGCATTTTCTTACTAAACAGCATTTTGTTGGCAACCAAAGTTAAGCAGATATTAAGAGGTAACAACCAACTTCATTTGTAGATTTGTTGGATGATTTTAACTAATGAGTGTATCTCCCTTTGTTGTCCTTGCTCATAAAATAGCAAAGAAAAACAATGACAGTAAAATTTCAAAGAAATGGAGTAAAGATTAATGTAACAGTATTTAAACCAACTTTATATGCATTGTATAAGCAGAGAATATTGTCATACTTAAAAATGAAATATGATTTGTAAGTTGCAATTTGGAAATTCTCTGATGAGACATAAAATTATTATATTTGCCTATATTGCATTTATGTAAAGATTGACGATTTATCAAGAGATGTTATGTATATTATATTTTAATAGTATTATTTTCTCTTACTATTCTTTTAAGAAAATTTTTAGAAATACAGAAAAATTCTATATAACTAAACTTTAAATATATCTCTCACTTCTAACATCTGTTCATTGGCTTAATGCCCCTAGCTGATTTTTTCCTTTTTTTTTTATCAGTACCAGGGATCGAACTCACGACCACATGCTGGCAAGGCAGGTGCTTATGCTGCTGAGCGGGATTTAGCTCAGCCCCTCTAACTGATTATTTCAAAATGAGTATCTTACAATATACTGATGTAAAAGGTTTTTTTTCCACACTAAGAGGAAATTTATCAACAAAATATAATGACCACAAGAAGCTCAAATAGTCTATTTACATCACTAAGGCAAATCCAGAATGTCAGAGAAAAGAATGAACAGTTTTCTTTAAAGCAGTCGGAAACTGACAACACTGAAAAGCATCCTTCAGCATAACAAATTTAGCATGCTCTGTTTGGAATTAGACACTTTCCTATAACTGTGGAGAACATGGTGAATATTTTTCTTCTGAGTGTGTATCACAGAGTTTGAAACATTATCTAAACCCACTCCTCAGAGAATCAACTTACAGTACTCTAAAGGCATTCGACATCTTCTTATTGACTTACAGACCATGGAAATAATGATGAGAAGAAAAAGATTCTGCAGAGATTTGAATACATTTATTGAGATTCTTTGACAGCCATCTGATAACTTGACGATCTGGCAGAGATTTGGGGGCCTGTTAGTGACAAAGCCGTGGGAAAGAGAAGTCACTTTATTTTAAGCTACTGGAAATTTAATAGTATTGGACTACTAGTGCGTAAACTCATCTCTACCAAAACTTTACAGTCTACTAAATAAGAAAAGATTGTGTGGATTACTGTAAAGTCAAAATGAGAAATCCGAGTCATTCGTTTGTATATTTCAGTGCATAGGGAATATTTTGTCTATTCACAGAAGACAATTTCTAAGAAGCTACAAATTAAAGAAGGTCTTCATTTACAAAAAGAAGAAATGAGTTTTATAATCAGTTAACACTGAATTGTACGTAATTACGTTTTCTAGATACCAATGTAAACATCTCACATTTTATTGTGGTAATAATACTGTCCTCACAGTTTTCATAAAGATGTTGTGTATACAATATTTTGTATCTATTTCATCCACACAAATCTTTGAGGTAGGTTCAATCATTAGCCTCGTGTACACATTATGGGTAAGTACCTGGTATGAAGAATCTAGTGAGCAAAAGACCTAGGATTTAATACCTAATACCAAACAACTTAAATCTATAGTCTGTTCTTTTTTTAAGAAACAGCTTTATAAGTTGATAATATTCAAATAGAAAAAACATATAGATACAGAATATGCAATAAAAATCATTAAAGTTAGTTTTTTGAAATATTGATCTCCAAATTAACTGAGAAAAGCAACAAATTAACACAGAAAAACTATTTTGGAGTTTATTATGAATAATTTTGTAATTTTTTTTTTTACTCTCTAGTGTCTAATGCATAACTAACAACCATTTATCCAACTTTTTGAAAAAAATGACAAATGAAATCTGTTACTGCTAAAATCAAACATTTTCAGAGATGATTTAATATGTTATCCAGGATGATAATGTATAAAAGGGAAAATAAATTAGGAAAGCTTCATATCATATGGTGCAATTGTCAATAAAACCAAAATGAAATAGCCCTGAACAGAGTACTGATGCAAAGGACAAATTAAGCCCAGAGCACAGGAAGGATGCCCAGATTCTATTTCATCCCCTTGGTTGTTGATAATACCTTATTACCACCCAAGTTGAGACACAGTTCAATAAGAAGGAGACTTTTATTTTTTTTTTTTCAGTTCCCTTGTAATGAAACTTGCTATTGTGATGACAGCAATCACTTGTTAATAATTTCACTTGTGAATAACCCTCCATGAAAATAACTACATGTCTCAGACCAAACAAGATTCAGATTGTGAAGATAGGCGATATCAGGAAATGGAGAGGAAAGTAATGGCTGAGCAATACACTTTTTAGTTTTCTCTTTGAACTGTCGTCAGGTAATTTCTGTTCACACACACGCATGTCTGCCCGTGTGTGTGTAGTTTGGCAAAAGAGACATGATGGGCTTGTATTTTCCTTCTCATTCATACAGTGCAGAGGTAGAACATTATATTTCCCTATATATTATATGTTAGGGAATATATATTATATATATATATATATATATGTTTATATGTTAGTGTAGTTTAATATAATAAGATTTCTGATGTTATCACTTCATAACTCATCAAAAAGATGAAATACAATATTTTTATAAATTTCCACAACAAAAATAACTTTTTCTTTCACATCATTTTAGATTTTTGTCATTAGTTTTTAAACTATTAAATCATTAGATGTGCATTATTATTCAGCTTATTGTTTTCTGGTGTTTTTGCTATCTGCCACATATATATGTATACTCATCATAACCATCTTCTGATGATATTTTATCTTCCTTTACAATGTTTTTTTTTCATTGTTGTATTATTAAACCATTGCATACATTTTAATTTTGGAAAAGAAAAGCTTTTGTCATTGCACCTAATTTCTTTATAAGTTTTTACTCCAGTTTTGCTGCTTGAAATTACTGGACATTCCTTTATGGTTTAAGAATTTAATGAGTGTACTGACTATTTCTTTGTACACTTCATACAACGCTTGTTTAAACATCTTGTCAATTTTTCTTTTGACTTTACTCTCACTTTTATTTTATAATGTCATTTAATGGACTAGTTTTAAAAGTTATAAATTACTCCAGTCAAGCATATTTTAATCCTTCAATGACTAGCTAGGTTTAATAAAAGACTACTTCAAATTTATTCAGGTCACCTTTTCTTTTAGGAGGCTTATTTTTCTGCTACTTGCACAAGTTGCCTAAATGCATTCTGTTAAGACCAATGATAAGATCAAATAAACATCATTATCACTGTGTATTCTGCATATATATTAAACTAATCATCAGTTATTAAAAATAACATATTTTTCTATTGTCTCTCTTGCTATATTAGTGGAAAATCAAAAAATCTGAATTTTATGCCTAGTCCTTTGTATGACCTTTTCCCTAATTTTTATAATATTTGCATGAATGATGATGTCCTTCCTCAACTTGTAGGTGTTGGATATTTTGTTTTGGAATTGAGAAAAGAAACTAAGACAACTTTTAAAGTTATCATATTAACTGTTATCACACATCTCATGAGAGTTTGTTGGAATTTTATGTTTTATGAAATAATAGTTTCTAAAAATACTAAAATAACAGTTTTGTGAATATATCACTACGTTACTTTAATAATGGATTTTATATTTACAATTTCATCTGAAAAGTTTCGCATATTTTTCATTAAATTTGTTTTTTATTTTAATTTTCAAATTTTGTCATGACATACTTTCACATTCAGTTTCCAATCACTTGCTTCAGGTTTTTAGAAATTCAATCAATTTTAAAATATTGACTAGGGCTGGGGATTTAGCTCAGCGGCATAAGCACCTGCTTGGCAAGTGTGAGGTCATGAGTTCAATCCCTGGTACCAAAAAATAAATAAATAAAATAAAATATTGACTTATTTATCAACTTTTATAGTGTAGTAGTTTTAATATTTTTCAGCATATTTCTTTAATGTTCCATTTCATAATTAATGTATTTATTTTCTCATTTTACTAGCACTCATATTTTATTGTATTACTGCCCTGATTATTTCTAATGGTAAAATGTTATTAACAAAAATTCTTAGCTCATTTCCAATTTTTAAAAGTTATATTCGTTTATCTATATGTGTATACTATGATGAGTGATGGTAGTGGTACAAGCTATCATGAAGGTATCGCCCCAGTTACAACTTTATATGTGTCTCTCTTTTTAGACTGACAAATAAATACCGTCTCTTCTTAGTTTGCTGTGAGTTTCTCTCATAATACATGGTCAATTACACCAAATTTTTCATGTTTGAAACATGATGTAAATTGACTCCTTTGTTCTCAAAGTGTGGAGAATAACATTGATTTTCAAAACTATTAAAGCTTATAATTCTTGAAAAAGATTATTATAATTAATTGTACTATTTGAATACTTAAATATTGCTGTTTTTAAAACCTATTTTTGAATCTATAGATTGCACAAATTTTTCATATGCTCACTTTTTTTCATTTTTTATCAGTTCCCAACAAAAGTTTATTAATATTTCTCAGCATGATTTTGATTTCTGTCTTTGGTACCAATTTTTTATTTATATTTCAGACTTTATTTCTAATAGTAGCAAAATTAATAGTAACAAAATAATAGTAACAAAATTGTATTGTTACATGTTCCTGATAAAATGTATGCTTTAATAATAAGGAAATATTCCTTTTGTCAATATTTTGTGACAAATTACACTTCCAAGCTGAAAATGTGATGTTGTAGTTGAACCGGTTGCTCACACACTTCAATATATATGTGTGATTAAGTGTACAGTAATTTTCTAACATGAAGGCAAAATTCCTTTAGAAATTTCTGCATAAGTAAGGGATAATTCATACACTTCACCTTCCACACACTTCATCTTTCATCGTGTTAATTTGACACTTTATAGCCAAATCTTTGTGAGTGACTATTTCTTCAGTAGTTCGGTTCAGAGAAATAAACCTGTTTGTCTTCTGTTAGTACAGTCACAAAAACTTATGAAACTTCACATAGCAGTTCTGACAAGGGGAAGCTGCCTCCTCCTCAGAAGAGTTGATGCACAATCAATGCACTGCAGGCTGCAGCAGCAATTGCAGTCAAGCAGTGCTCCCCGCTGTGTTCCTGTGCGCATGTGCATTTCCATCGCGTCTCCTTTTCAAGTTTCCTTATTGAGGGCCTGGAATATACTGCGTCCTCTTTATGAACAGTATACAATTATTTTTCCATTTCTAGTATTTCCTCACCACCTCTGGCTCCTGGGCCAATACAATAAAAGGAGATTTTCTGTTCACAGTTCCCTAACAATGAGATTTCCCCATGTTTGGAATAATCTACCTGATCTCTGCATAATACTATTCACTATTCTAGGCGGGAAATTGGAACATTTTGGGATCTTTATCCAGTATGGTCTCTTTCTCATATCACATCAAGTGATTAATGATTTGTCTTGTTTTTTTTTTTTTTTTTTGCTTGCTGCCTTTGTCAATTACTCCAACAACTATCTGAAAAACTTCATCTTAATTCTTTAATACGTTGTAGCACTTCTCTGTTCTTTCCTATTTCTATTAAGTGTTACTAGAATGTCCATAAACTACCTGGTGCACAGTTTCATTTTTTTAAGAATCATTTAACATACCAAAACATCCGTAGCCACAAAAACATCAGAAATTGCTTTTGACCACACATTTGTATTGTGCTACATTAAAATACACATTATATACATCATATGCAATATATACTTGTATACATTATATTTATATATATTCTGTTATTAAGTGTATACACATCTTATAATTTTCATAGTGGATTACATAGTAACAAATGCAGTGCCAGATACAAGTACATACTAAATATTTAAAGAAAGAATGAATAAAAATGCATGAACTGAAAAACAAAGTCATAGCCAGGCGTGGTGGCTCACACCTGTAATCCCAGCACTTGGGAGGCTGAGGCAGGAAGAGTGTTGCAAGTTTGACAACAGTGTAGGCTACAAAGTGAGCACAAGGCCAGTGTGAACAGCATAGAGAGATCCTGTCTCTCAAAAAGACAAAAAAGTCATTTTCTTCAGAATTACAAAAAAAAAAAAAATAAATAAATAAATTTCTCAAGTCATATTGTTAATTTAAGAGAACTAGAATTAGGTAATTTAACATTATGTTTTGGGTTAAGTTTTAAAATAAGTGAAAACTTTTTTCATAGTTTAAGTGAAATCTGTTTGAGTTAATTAGATTATTTATTGAAACAACAGTTCTACACATAAATTTTAATGTACTTGAATTTAGAGCTTTTAAAATATACAATCACTTTATAGCCATAAAATTGAATTTAAAAAGCAATGGTCTTTTTAAAAGAGCCAACAATCTTTTTATTAGAACAAATGATTAAAATTCTTGATAAGTAATAACCACCTAGTGTTTACAAATTATAAATATTATCTCTATGTTGCTTACTCTTTCACACATAAACTTATAATTTTATATTCTGGCTTTCCCTAATTAGATACTAAGGATAAAACTATTATGGAATTATTTTTGTCTATGTCCATAAAAATGAAAAACAAGCAAACAATTTTGTTGCTTCAAAAGGAGAGATACCTGCAGTGAGCTGTCTAATCTATTTAGGGTAAAATGCACATAGTGAACCTGTTTGAATGCATTAAACATGTCCTACAATCAGTAGGTTCTGGCTTAGACTATTCTAGCTGCTATAACAAAGCAACATGCATTGACTTGTTTAAAAATACCAGAAATTTATTTCTCATAGTTCTGGAAGCTGTAAAATACAAAATAAAGGCATCAGAAGACTGGGTGCCTGATGAGGACCGAGTGACTGGTTCTCAAAGGGATGTTTGTTGCTGTGGAATATGTTACACTAGTTAGTTAAAATATAATTAGAAGGCTGACTGAAAATTCAGATTGAATAAAACAAAAAGACACAGCTAAACAGTGTTTAGATGACAAATGTTATTGGGGGAATTACTTAGGGACATTTAAAACTAGTCGTCAGCCGCACTATTTCAGAACATATAGTTTTCTAGACTTTTCAGGTAGAGTGAAAATATTGCCTATGGAAAACTGTATGAATGTTCCTCAAAACATTAAAAATAAAATTTTCACATGCTCTAGTGATTCCTAATATCACATGCTCTAACTGGGAACGTATGCAAAGGGTATCAATAGGTTAAAAAGTGTATATAGCAGATAGATAACCATACTACTAATCAAAAACACCTGTTTGTGCTTTCATTGTTGGACTGTTTGATCATTTTTTCCATGCCTGTATCTTGTAATCTGAACAACTACTTTAGAGACAGCAATATGAAATACATTACCCATTGTCAACCGAGTGGTGGATTGAAAACTGATGGTCATTTGAGCACCAGCTGGACTGAATCAGCGTAGTGCTGAGTGTAGATGGCCCACCTGGGGATTGTTGCTAGCATAAAAAGGAGACCCAGCGAGGAAGAAGCCTTGTTTGGAGATGTTGGTTCTTTTGGAGGGGTTGGTTCTCCTGTGGAGCTGATCAGGCAGGCTTCCTTGATATGAACTTGGCTATTCTGATCAGAGGTGCTCGAGACCTTGTCGCTGAGAATGGCTAAGGTTCACTTCGGTGGTGCTTCACTTCCTGGCTCTGGAAGGGAAGTCGTATGCTGTTTAATCTCCAGGAGAATCTTATCATGCTGGTTTACTGACAGGGTTCTTATTGTTACGTTCATTCTGAATTTGCAGACATCCATCTAATTATATTTTAACTAACTAGCATGATTGAGTGCAGAGCAACAATGAGCTGTTCTCATTGTCAGGGGAGTTCGGAACATCATTGTTACTGAGGATGTCTGTGATACTTTTGCAGGGACCCCTATTCTTATTTTGAGTGTTGCTTCTTGGCTTCAGTGCAGAACCTTCAGCCTCCTTGTCCAGATTCTTCACCTCGCTGGCTGCACAGGCTTTCTAGCTCCCACTGCTGATCTTGGGCCTGACCAGCACAAATCCCAGGAACAGACTAGCATGAGTCACTATCGTAGGCTCTGGGCCTCCAATTGGACCCAGGATGGACATTATAATGGGCTCTAGGTTGTCGGCTGAACTCATGCAGGATATTGCGGTGAGATCAAAGCCCTCAGCTGGATTCTCTCGGTCTTTAGTGTGTGGACAGATTCCCTGCACTCTTGTTGTATTTGACTCTTTGGTTGACAATCATAAATAATACTATAAATTATGTGGCCAATGTATAATTGTTTCTCTAGCAATCCCTGATTACGATAATCTCCTGTTATTTTGTTTGAAATTCTGTATTCTTTTTCTTTTAAAATGAAAAGTGTATGTACAAAATTGGATACTACTCAGTCACAGCAATTGATGACATCTTGGCATTTGCATCAACATGGATATTTAAAGAATTATCTTTAGTAAAATAATTCAGATGCACAAAAACAAACACTGCATTAACTCCCCTGTGTGTGAGATTTGAACAAGTTGATCTTGTGGAAGGTGAAAACGAAATGAGAGTTGCCAGAGAACTGGAGAGGGGAACAGGGGCTGGGAAATGTTAACAGACCCTAAACTGTACTTAGGAGAAAAACAGTATATAGTGTCCTTATAACACTATATTATAACGATAATATATTGTATATTTTTAAAAAATAAGCTAGATAAAAAGATTTCGAATATTTACACTGTGAAGAAATTCTAAATGATTGAGCATATATATTTACTTAAACTGATTTGGACTTTTTACAATGCAGAATATATCCAAACATCATATGGTGCCCTATTAATATATACAATTTTTGTATTTTTATTTATGAATTAAAAAACAAATTTAAATACACTAACAAAGTGTTTTATGTTACTTGTGTTACTCTGCTTTGATGTATAAAAGTGAAAATGAAGCTCTTTCTGCTTGTTTTATTCCTCACCTTAGATCCAAATTAGCTACTTTAATTCTATTCTATTTCTTCGCTGCTTACATTATTGAATGGTTATCTTTTCTCTTAATTTATAAGTTCATTTTTAAATGTTGACATCTACTAACTTCTTACCAATTATCAAGGAGTACAATTTTTTTAGAAAATGTACATGAAATCTCTCTTTCATATGCTCTCACCTCATTATTTTTAACTTTGTGTGGAATCACTTGAATCTATTTTATATAGCTAGAGAAATTTTGTTTCTTTCTTTCCTTGAATTTTTCTCCTACTCATACTTAAACATTTTGTCAGATAAATCGTTACTTTTGTGTTATTAGCTTTTATAAGATATGCCTTGTGTTGTACATATAACTAAGTACAAATGTCAGTTTGAAAAGTTGAAAACTAAGGAACTATAATTATTACCAGTAGGTAAACTTTATTCTGTACAAAAACAGACTGTTCAAAGAATGAAGTTACAAATCCAAGTGCCTTACGTTGTGACCCTCAAAATTTATTTATTTAATAAATTACATGAAAAATTGGTTTAAATAATGTATATTCTGGAATTTCAGGTCAAGACAGGATCTTACACACTCCAGGCAAATACTTTCTGAGGGCATTATAGTCATAGTTCTACATTTTTGTTTTGTTTTCCTAATTCATAGTTACTTCTTCAAGATGTATATAGATATTATAAGATTTATCATTAATTTATTGCTTGATGGAAGTTTTTTCTTCCATTGCATGACTTTCTCTATTATTGATTTGCTGTGGAGTCAATGAAAGTAAAGAGATAAATTTTAATTAAATTTTTGGTAGAAAATATTTCTTTTGCCTTAAAAATGTGATTAGTAGTTTTAGTGAACATAAAATTTTTCTTTGCAAAAAAAACATTTTCTCATTTTTCATATTTTACCACAATATCTTCTAGTAGTCAATGTTGCTTATAAGAAAAATGATGTCAATCAGTGTGGTTTCTCTTTTTGTAATTAATTTACCTTTCTACTTATGAAAAGAAGCTGCTCTTTATGTTTGATTTAAAATTTCATTAGGATTCACAAAAAGGTATTCACATCTGTGTGTGTGTACACACTGTATTCCTTCACCATGTTTGGCATAGGGGATTCAGAGACATTGCTAGTGTTTATCTGCTTAGCATTTTTCCAACTTCTTTTGATGTGATTATGTGCTCCTTTTGAGAAATTTCCCCTTCTATACTCCTAGTGCCTGAGTTCAGGTGAAGTTGACACCACTTTTTGGTAGTCCAGGGCCAAATACTTGACATATGTATTCTCAGTGATAAATGATAACATTATATCAGCAAATGTAAGTGAATTATACACATCCACTTTGCTGAAAATACTAACCAGGAAACTTTTTGTTGCAAAATTCATGAAACTGGTACAACATAAGCCTTGAGCTGTACATGGCTAATGCATGAAGATAGGATACTGTAGATTTAAGCCAAATAGTATTATAAAACCAAAAATGATTAAGCCAAAACAAGGCAGTAATCAGATTCCAGAGAGAGAAATAAGTAAAAAGAAAAATTACAATCAAAACAAAAGTTCTTCTGGGTATATTATGACTAACGTTAGCACTGAAGTCTGTAATACATTTCAAATGTGAAACCCCAGCGTTATCACATGGGTTAACATTTGTAAGTGATGTCCTCTATTTTAAGTGAAATAGTTTTCAATGGTAAGAGAGCTTCTTGCATAAAGATTCATTTAAAATGTAGATTTCTGAATCGTATCTTAATTATTCTTTAACTTCTGTCATGCTTTCATCTTTCTGTTTCTAAAAAAATTAAAAACTTTCAATTTTTTCATCTTAATTTCTCATGCTTTCCATTCACTAATTAATTATTCATCTAGTAATTTTCTATGTCTCCAAATGTTTGTTAGTCCTTAACTTTCATTAATATCTATGTATCAGGAACTAGGTTATTTATTACAAGGAGAGTAAAAAAAACTTATTGATTTCTGTTCTATTCCTTTACATGAAGAGTGGTTCTGTGCATATAAGGATAAGTATCATATTGTGTGCGTAAGTGCCAAGTACAATATTATACAATAGTGTAATATTAACTTCTATTACAAAAATAAAGATGCTGTAACTTTAGATTGCTATCACTTGCATTAAGAGGTTCTTGTTGCAGATTAAATTGATGCCAGAAAATATTTAAGTTATAAAAATAAATAACACAGTCACACTAAGATCCCTTCCCACCCACCACCAGGATACTTCTCCTGTGTCACAACACTAACCTAGGCTCTATTGCTGTAATGTGAAGCTATCCTGTTATGCTTGGTAAATTGATTTTGAGCACCTCATGCAAATAAGTAGTTAGAAGGAACTTCTTACATTTAGGAGAATTATAGTCATTACCCACAGGAAGTAAAAGTCTCTCTTCATGCCTTCAGAATTGTTAGGCCTCTGAGAGATGACTAGGAACAAAAAGGACTATTGGTCATTAAAATAAAAGCTCCCTAATAAGAAATACGAAGGATCTTTCTGTTTAAACTGGAGTAGAAGGAGTCTGTCCTCAGCCACTGCTATATTCCGTGGAGTCTTTTCTGGTTCCTATGACTTGAACTTTCCATGGAATTGTGCTCTGTGGACCCTTCAACACAGGCTCTGCTATTTGGACCCACCTCCCTCCACAAGGCTTTTAGTAAAAAGATCTTTCTCCAAAGTTTTGGTACTTGAATTAAGGGATTTCAATGACTTTGGTGATGTCTTGAGGCTTGCTTAAAGATTTTAATCTAGTTTCACAAGAGATTGTGTGCTACTAAAATCTTCAGTTGATAACACTAACCAGATGGCTGTGATCAAAAACAGGTAATTTTTGCAAAAACTAACATAGCTAGTAGCTTTTGTTCATTAGTAAGTCATAGATTCGGACTCCGATTGTATCTTCACAGAGAAAGTTAAACTCTATGATAAAATAATTTTTGAGAGTAAATTAATCTAACTGATATTGGAATTAAGTCTTTGTCCAATTTAAATCTTTTAATGCAATTTTCCAAAACTGGTGAATAGAACTTCAAAATGTATTGATCATGTTATTTCCGTATTTTGCATAATTTTAGAATGCCATAAATACACTGCCTTTGCTTAAAACATTATACTGTATGAATTTCACCCAAAAAGTACAGGAATAATCTTATCTGAAGCACATTTACTTCAAATTAAGTAAGCATAATGTTTCCTGCATTGTTACTGGAAAGTGGCTCCTGGGCAATTGATCCCAGGTACTTGCTGCCCCGAATAAAGAATTACACAAAATACAGTCAAGGCAGTAGAGACGTGCTTTTATTTAAGGCAGAGAAAAGATACCCTTTATAGGACCAGAGCGAGCTGATGAACAGACTCACAGGATGAAGGAAAAGAGTCTTTTCTGCCCAGCATCCTTAGGCTGGTTTCTCCCTGGTGGAAACAAGATGCTGAATGAGTTATCCTCTGAAAAACTCATTTGGTCCTGGGCTTCCTGGGCTTCCAGCCAGATGTAAATGAGTAATTCAAGATAGCACTTCTCTGATTGTTTTCATAAACAGTACCTAGAAACTGCAAAGTCATTCTGGGTGCCGTGTGCTCTGAATGTCTTTCGGGGTCTCTATAACTTTGACACATCCTACCGTGCTGTTGGGCCCCTTTGCCCTGGCCCTAATCTCCCACCTCACTTTCCCCTGAGAGACACAATCCCCATGATTCTTTGTGGCATACCGAGGGAATGTAAGTTTCTTGTTTCTTATAGCTTCAGCCTGCTGAAAGCAGTGTAGGCCTTACCTAAAGGGAATGACCTGCTCGCTGACTATTTTGGGATGTTGGAGTTTCCCAGCTGGGCTGAAAAGAACCTGTCAGAATATAACAAGAAAAGAGTTAGCGCTTATAAGTCAGGAATTGTTCAGCTGCCTATTCACCTGGAGAAAGCTCAGTAAATTTGCTAACAGGCAGGTCCTGTAATTCAGATCATCATCTGAAGGTGGATCTTTTGCAACTTTGAAGAGACAGATTTTGTTGTTAACTGAGGAAGCAGAGGCTAACTATAAGAACTAGCAAGCTAGAATATTTCCTAGTCTGTCCTGTGGACTGTGGAGACAGATCTAGCAAGTAGAAAGTTTATTTTTCCATGCTATTATTTGATAGCTTTCTAGGTTTTATTTTCATGTTATGCTTCCTACAGAGAAGAAAGCATGGTAAAGAGGGATATTACATAATCTGTCAAGAACCAGAGAGCTGTAGCCCTAACAGGATTACCCACACTATGGTTCTTGTTAAGAACTGGAATCCCAAGACAGGTGCCTACTTAAACTGTGGATCAGGGGTCCTATTGATTACACTTCCTGGCACCAAGAGAGTGCTGGAGTCTTGCTTTATTTTTAAGGGGGTAAAACAGAACAGTAAATGAAACTAAATGAAACAGAGTGAAACAAAACAGTAACAGAAGAGTACAAAATCCACAATCGTTACTATATTGTATATTGTTATCCTCTAAATAGTTACTCAGGCTATGGGCCTGGGCTTGCAAAGTCAAACACACAGCATACATTTCAGGTTGCTTCCGTACTTGTGTCATGTCCTGTTGCTTATGGGGGAAAGGGGTCTTCCTGGCTTCCCGGCTGCTTCTCCCCAGCCAGCAGGACCTCCACCAGCACACAGGGAGGCTGCTCAGCTTCCTGGTTGCTTCTGAGTCCTGCTTTTTGAAGAGAGCCTCTGAACTCCCAAGAAGTTCACAGAACTAGGCTTTCTTTGGATGGCTGTCTTAGTTACTTTTCTCATTGCTGAGACAAATAGCCAATACCCACAAGTTAAAGAAGGGCAGGTTTATTTCATTTCACAGCTTGTAGATGTTTCAGTCTGTGGTCGGCTGGCTCCAAGGCAGGGGACATCACACAGGAGAAACACTCCGTTACAGGTTAGCTAGAAAGCAACAGCCATGTGGAGACTTTTTTTCTCTTTTAAACCTCTAGGCTAGAATCTTGTTGGATTATCCTACCCAGCATGAGTCTTCCCACTTTCCACACCCAGAACCATGCTAACCGGATCAGTGGACTGATGTAGTTGTTATACACCCTTAATTCTGGTATTGCACCCAGGGTTCAGATAGCTCCCCACAACCCCACCTATAAGCAATTTAAGCTTTATGGGGACATCTATACACAAGCCATAACAGTGATCCTTTGCTTCTGACAGTGCAAGTTGTGTTGCCTTTATTTTTGAGAGGTGAATCCAGCTATCTATTTCTGCTACCTTTGATGCAGTAGATGTGTCAAGGCTCACTGAAAAGCATTCCTTTCATTTTGTTTTTAATTGAACCATTATTTTTGAGTTTTAATGAGCACTTGATCTCCAGGACAGGCACTGCGTGTACCCCTAGGCTAGAAGCTAGCAGGATATAGTTTGGTAGCTTGCTGCACTTGACCCAGGTTAATAAGAGTAGAAGGGCCTTGTAGCCTCTAGGTCCACTACCATATGAGCAGATAGAAAAGGCCTCCCACAGAGCAAATCAAACTGGCTCACATTTAGCCCAGTTTGAGTGGTGTTTTGAATTCTTAATCAGGGTTACCAGCAATACTCACAGCCAAGAATCAGAAGTCTCTGGCAAAATCTTGCTAGAATTTGCGATGGGGTATTGTTAGCTCTTTCTACCTTCCCTAAAGACTTGGGTCTTCACGCAGAAAAGAGATGTGTCAATGGGAAAAGCCTGTGTCAATGGGAAGACTGCCCATTGTCACTCTGGAGGGACTGGGTTAGTCCAAACCAGCTGATGGTTTCTTTTAGCACCTTGACAAACTTCATAGCTTTTACTGAATTGGTAGAGAAGTCCTCAGTTCAATTTTAAAGGTGTCAGGTAAGGCCAATATATATATATATATATATATATATATATATATATATATATATTAATCCTCCTCTTGATGATATGTGGGTAAAGTCTGATTGCCTATTCTCCATACAGGCTCTAACAAGGAATTGGTCTGGACTTGCTAGGATTATTGAAGGCAGGGAGTAGTCAAGCGTCACAGATCTGTTGCTTGGTTGCCCCTAGTGCTGGTCTTATGAAAGGCTGAGTAATCTTTTCCCACGTAGCTTTCCTCCTATATGTTGGGATGAATCATGAAGTTGTTTCTACACATTCCATTTTATCTTTTGAGTAAGAACAAATTTGTTTCCTAAGTTCTATCAATATCCCTTTTTAACCCTCATTGTCTGAAGGCTCATTTATCTTCATAGTGGGTATAACTGGTGTTAGTGTTTTCTCTGAAACTAGGAATGAGTCTAAGATCTTGCAAGCTGGAAGACGGCCCTTTTTACCTCTCTTTCAGCTTTTCAATTTCCCAAAGAGACTTTAAACATGTCCCTTTGATGTTACTAATAATTAATGACAGTGACTTGCCCTGGAAGGTAAACTGCCTCCAGGAGTGGTAGAATTTCTTACTTGTGCTTTTAGAGGATTTCTAATTTTTTATCAATTACCATTATTTTCAGGTTTCTGGGTAGACATATAGCACAAGAATGACATAATTGGTATAAATATTTAGCCTGTTAACTTTTTGTAATATGTCTGAGCAAGACCTATGAGCTCTGTTGTTTAGCAGAGGTCTCTGGGGAGAAGGGTTTTGGCTTCAATAACCTGCTGTGAACTCACAACTGGACCTGTCTTTCAGTGTCCTTCTTGGACAAAACCACTTGTATTAGTGAATCACACTCCCCAAGATTTAGAGTCACAGATCACTGGTGTTTTATTTGCTTGCATAGGTCTGGGAAATTCCTGCTCATAAGAATGGCTAACATCTGAGCCTGTAGACAACAAAGACACAGGCTTACGTGTGGGTCACGTCTTCATAGTAACCTCAGGGGGTATCAGAGAATCATGGCCTGCCATTGTCCCAGGTGGTAAATCTGCTTTGATTTTGCCAGAATTGGAGAACTGCCCCAGATTTTGCTAGTAAAACTTCCTTTTAAGGGCCTAAGACACTGTGGGATAATTTGAAACTCATGGTTAAACATCTGACCTTTGAATTGGCATATCAGAGCAGGAATAAAGAAATTCTAACTAGGTCTCTCCTTGACCTCAGTTACGGCTATAGATCTAAAGAAGAGTTTTCCCAAGAATGAAATTAAAACAAAAATCAAAGAAATTGAAATTGCTCACCCAGATATCCAAGGTCACCCCAGGTATCTCACTACAGACACAAATATCCATGGGCAGAGACATTTGCCGGCCCAGTGCCTCTGCAGTCCCCTTATCCGGGTCAGTGGTGAGGATGTTAGCTGTCCTGTTCCCTCTCTGGTGCCACAAGTCAGGCATAACAGCTGCCTGACCCAGGAAACAAGGTCTGGGGGCTTGGTGCGGTCATGAATCCTGTGTCCAGTTTTCCAGGAGTGCTTGGTTGGCTCTGGATTTTTCCTTGGACTGCTTGGTGTGTTTAAAGCATTGCAAATCAGTAGTCATAATTTTGGCCTTTTTACTCAACTCTTTAGTTTTATCCTCAGTTAGATCTTGATTGATGAACACAGAAAGGCTGTCCAATTGGGTCATAGATCCCCAGCCCCATCTGCAAACCCAACAGGGTTTTGTGAAGATTGTGTCTCTCTACGATGTAGGCATCTAGAGGAAATGGGTGGGAGAGACTTTTATCCCCAAGAGATGGGGAGGCTAGGATCATCGAAGATATCATATTTTTCCTTTGGAGGCCTCCTTAAGTGCTGTGGTTCTTGGGTTTTTACAGAGATAATGAGCCATAAAATCCTGAACATAAGGTATTTCACACCATTTTCCTTGCCTTTTGTGGAGAAATAAAAGATCTAACTGAAGAATTTAGACTGTCATTCTAAATCAGTCTCTCACCATTCCTTAGTTACCAAGACCCAAATAACATTGCAGTGTAAAGACAGGCGTGGGGGCCCTGTACTCCAAACAGCTGCTTTCCCTGGGCCACGGGGAGACAGAGAAGACTGAGCCTGGGGTCTTCAGAGGGCGTCCCCACAGAAAGCTATCAACTCTCCATCGGGTCTTCCATAGGATTTAACTGTATGACCAGATGTCTCGGGCAAAACAAGTGGCACTGATGCCTTCTTATTTATTTTCCCTTGGAACTCTCCATTTCTTGCTGGGACCTGCAGTGCTGGCCCACTGACTCCTTAGAGTAAAGGCTGAAGCATGCTCAGGGGCTCCTATAGATTAGGGCTCCCTCAGCCACTCAGTAACAGTGTACTCTGAAAACCGGAGAGGAGCTCCCCTGCCTGGGGATTAGGGTAGAGCAGCCTCCATGCAGGGATTCCATGTGCCACTTGAGAGGCAATATTCCTTGATTTGATAGTACAGTGCTGTCTGGCCTCTTGCATACTCGTGGCTGCTTGATCTAACCCTTACTGGGGTCCCTTTGTTCTGCTCTCATATCAGGGGAACAGCTCCTGCCTACAAAGGTGGCCTTTCCTTGTGACCATGAGGCCAGTTTAACAACAACAGCAACAAAAAGCAAACAAGCCTAGTAAAACCATAGGAATAACTCAGTGGTACCACTGCAGTGGATGCCCTGTGGGAGAAACCATAATGGTCAAACCATTGTGACTAACTCACAGGATGAACCAGAGGAGCTGCCAATCATGGAGAAAAGGTGGGTTGCAATGAAATAATATCCTGAGAGCAACTCACTAATGACACTTAAAAGGCCATCCAGGGGAAAATACAGACATGCCTTTAAGTGCAGGAGCAGTAAACTGGAGTAGGCAATTAGTTAAGCAGGAGACCAAGGACCAAGCTACTAATAGCTATTTTTTCCCCAAAAAGTAACAAAGCAGAGCAAAATATGACAGAAGGACAAAAGGGCAAACTAGAACCCAAGTTCACACCCGGAGCCTGAACCATCTCTGCTAAAACTGGGTAATCTGGCCGCTCTTTGGTAAGTGTATGCACAATGACAAAAATGGTAAAAAGAAGAAAGAAAAAGAGAGATAAATTTGAAGAGGGTTCGGAGTCTCTCGCTGGGCAGGGAAAACCCAGAGATCATCACTCTACTCACGTCACACATGGTGTTCCTGCTGTGTTGAGAAAGCCTCTCGGGTTCCCCAGCCTAGGGAAAAATATAAAAATCTTCATGGCTGCGGATAATGTAAAGTGAAACCGAGAAAAATACGCTTAAAAGGATCTTAGCTTGTAGCTATTTTCAACAAGGCATGATATTCGATTTTGGGATGTGGAACCCTTCTTCTGGGGATGCCTTCCTTCTCTCCTGCAAAAGAATTGGTAAAGACAAGCATGAATGTTAGCATAGTTTTACATTGATTGAGAGTAAGAAAAGAAACATGCTTTGAAGGATAAATCTCGACCAAGTAAAAGTAGGAAAAAAAGTGAACCCTCCAGTGTGAGTTACGACTAGTGTAATCCCAGAGGTCTCTGCTGTTCTATTAAAAGCTTGATGGAGTTTTGCTAAGGAATTCATGCACAGGGCTTTGGAAACTCTTCCGCACATGCACACTGAGATTGTGTAAAGATGTCATCACTGCAACTGCGTTGTCAGCCGGACCTCATCACTGATTTAAATTCCTGAAATAGTCTTCAGGGATAGGTATTGTATCTTGTTCTTGAAAGTATACTATAAATATGTTGTGATTTTTTCTATACTCTTCAAAACTATTTATATTTTATAGAAGTATTTGTGGTTGACAATTGTGATAATTTCATATGCAGAATCTTTCTATGTAACATTCATACTCATAAATTAGTTTTTATTTTTCATGTGTAATTTGATGCCTATTGAAATTCTGCACACAAAAAATTCTAATGGAGACTGACAATTCCAGTTACAAGAGCCTCAAGTGAAATTTATATTTTTGATAACTAATTAAAGATTAACTATTTTGAAGAATGTGTTTCCAGAATCAATTTCAACTGTGTTATCATTTTCAACCATGAACTTGGCATATGCTGCATGGAGAGAGGGGGCAATTTGAGTTCAAAATATTTAGTGGTAGATGATTCTTGTTACAGTTATTTTAAATACAGAAAAATAGTAGTATCAAATTAAATATAATTAAGCAACAATTTTCAGGTATTGACTTATACCATATTTGACCTTACAAAATTGAAAAGGAATACATCTGTAAAACAGGAATTGCACAGCTTGTGATCATTTTAAGGAATACCTTCAGTCGTTAAATGTTCCCTCTTATAATGCTTTAAGAAATGCAGCCTGCATTCAGAGCGCCCGGAGCCTGGAACGCTGACTCCACGGCCTGACTCCACGGCCTGACTCAGGCCACGTCTCTGAGATGAAGTCCGTGTTCATGCTGCACGCACACAGTTAAGTAACATCGCTTCAGGACACATTGAAGGCCTTTGCAAAATCATTGCGAAATGCTGGAAAACCAAAGCATTTAACCAAAATATAAAGACAGTTGGGCCTGGGCTCCTCCTTTTCTGACTTTACACTTCTTGTTTGGATTGTTTACTCCACAAACTCGAAGTCCTTTGAAAATAGAAAACAAGGCTGCAGTACCTGTAATCCCAGCAGCTGAGGGCTGAGGCAGGAGGATCCCTGTACCCTCCAGGCCAGTGCCAACCTGAGTCACAGTCACATAGTGAAGCCATTTCAAAACAAAGAAAGAAAAACAAACAGCTCATAAAAATAGGAAACAAAATTTTGTTCTTGTTTATTCTGAAGAGTAAATCCCAAACTCCGTAAACATGTGAGCTGAAAAATGTGTCCAGTCAGCCTCCAGAGAGGAGCTGATGCAGTCTAATGATTTACTCTGGTCATCTACCATTTCAATCATTCTCTTCTCAGTACATCTCAGA
Organism: Cavia porcellus; assembly: GCF_034190915.1. Classification (NCBI taxonomy): domain Eukaryota; kingdom Metazoa; phylum Chordata; class Mammalia; order Rodentia; family Caviidae; genus Cavia; species Cavia porcellus. Next base: position 59,901,416 of record NW_026947505.1, read on the forward strand.
TGCACTAAAAAGGTGTTATAAAATTACAGGTATTAATAGAAAAATGACCAACAGGCTATGAGAATCAGAAACTTTAGATACGTAATTTACATCCCAGTTAGAACCATGTGAAAGACTTATTTTAATTTATTCCTTAGTTAGAGATCCTGGTTTAAGAGGAAACACACACACACACACACACACACACACACACACACACACAGAAATTGGCTCTCTCTGATATTTTGCAAGATTCTCAAAACTTATACTGCAATATAAGTTTAGTAGCCACAAAGCATTAGTTGAGAACATTTTCCTGAGAAATACATAAAATAAATGGTGAATGAGGAAAAAAAAAAAAAAACTTTTTTGAGTCTTTTTAAACTCTGAAACTTTTATGTAAAATAATTTTCTGGAAGAAAGAAAAATATTCACCATATAGAATTTCTCACTTTTAAAAATATATCGGTGGTACTAATAAAAATGAAATTTGAAAAAAAAAACACAAGAATATCAGTGGAAACACATTTTGGAAATAAAGATGCATAACACATATGTAAAAGATAAATTCATTCCATTTCCCTTTGCTATGTTTTTAGGAGAACAAGTCAATCTGGACAGCGTGATACAATTCAAAATATAGCAACATCCAAGAACTGGGCTCTCCTGTCTGCTGCTTTCTCCACCTTTACTGTACGTTCTCAGTTTAGGAGCACTCAACTGTCAAAAGCTAACCCTGCTTAGATTTTGCAATGGAATTAGGCTAAAGGAGGGGAGAAAAGCCACAACATTTCTGCTCTGCTGTCTGTGTACCCTCCTGACTGTCACTGCATCTTTCTGAGGTGCTGTTTACGCCAGGACTCCTTACCCAGGACTTTCCCGTCAGTCAGCAGTGGTGATGGTTACTTCCTCGCCCTTTTTCTCTGGCCCTAGACACCCCGCTGGCAGGTGTGCTCCTCTGCAGCTCTCCTGGTGCTCCACCTTACTTGGCCTTTTAACCCAACAGTATGTGGTGCACTGCAGGGTGTTTCACAGCGATCCTGGAAGGTTATACCCCTTCTTAATACTACTAATCAAAGGGTTCTAGATTTGTGAAATGTCCCTGAAATATCCTATTCACACTGTCTCTGAGAATTATTGCCACAAGCTATCACTTTTCTGTATTATTTTCTTAAAATTGTCTTTCTTTCAGTTTTTGGAGTGGAGTCTTACTTTGTACAAAACAAAATGTTTATTTTTATGAAGTTTTATTAATGCATGTTTGCAGTGTGTAATGATTTCATTCTTTTTGGGAAGTTGGTGCATGTGCATGACACATCCCTATTTCTTTTTCATTCCTTTCTTTCCTTTTCCCATATCTCTCCATCTCTTGATCCTCTTCTCATTCAAAGTCGGAACACTTTCATTGTTATTTGCAAAATTAAATAATGCCTGACTTCTGCCTGCCTTTTTTACCCAGTTAAATGAATATGATAACATTCTATCAGATCATGGAAGATTTTTAATTGTTAATAATTTTTAGGAACAGTTTGTAATAGTGAAACTATGAAAGTCACTTAATAACAGTGATTTTTTTTTTCAAATTAGAACTTTATTTAAAACAGCAAGAACCAGCATATGAAAACAAACATCAAACTGCAAAAAGATTGCAACTTAGAAACCATGTAAACTTTATATTAAAGTACTTTTTAAGAATAATCAACTAACTCAAAATTTATGAAACAATATACACATATTTAGAATGTTGTAGAACAATTGTTACTAATATTCAGTTTTTCTTAGAGTTAAAATCAATTCAATTATATTTTTAAATGTTATAAAATGATTACTATTAATAAAAACATTAACCGAGCAATTCCAGCTCTCTGATTACTGGGTGTAAAACAAGACTGGATTTCTCCTCCAAAATGAAAATAGGCATAGACACATGACTTTGTCCTATCAAGGATGTGAAGAGACAACTCTTTTGTTTTGTTTTTTTGCACAGAACTGATATTCTGAAATGGACTGTTATATTTTACATGGGGAAAGTAAACATTGGTCAATCACATATAATGAACAATAGCATGTATCATTATTTATTAATGACTAGTTCATCAGACCTAATATATTACATTTTTTTATTCCTCTCTTAGATTTCTAGTGAAAACAAAGTTAGTTTCTCGTTAATTTATCATCCATAATGAAAGTGTGGGTGAAACATCACATGTAATTTTAAGCATCTTAGCTTAGATTTAATGTCGTATTAATTCAAGGTGAAATATATTTAATCACTTAAATTAAAAGCTAATATTTGTATCACATAATTTTTAATGCTTTCAGAAGGGTAAACTACTTTGTAATTCATTTTAAAATCATAAAGTAATTTTCAATTATTAGCTCATCTACTGTCTACCCTTGAGAACTGTGGAAAGTTAAAGTTTGCTAATTGTATCACGGATAAATTTCAACTGCATATCATTTAATTCCTATCCAGTGATTTTTTTCTAATGTAACTTTTTATCTTTTTTTGTTCTTTAATATTCAGATAATAAGGTGTGATAAAAATGTGGACCCTTATGTATTGTATTTTCTGGCTGTTAATTTAATGAAACAAATGGTATTTTAAAAGTGTGTACAATGCACCAAGAAACATAAGGAAACTTTACTTGTAAACTGATTTAATTCTCCATCCTATATCTTAATCGATTGTTGCTATTATTTCTATACGACATTGAAAAATACAGATGAGCAAACTTCAGCATATTAATGTTTTCCCAATCATTATCCAATTGTATAAAGAATAGATGCCCTTAAGTGGCTTTCTGTTTTAAATAAAACGATTCTTGTATAGCAAAAACAACAAACTCACTGTAGTTTTCAGGGTTAAAAATTTTGAGAGAAGTCAGCAGGCAAGAAATACAGAAACATTGGTTGTCTTGGCCATCTTTCAAGATCAAGACTGCTTAAACACAAATCTGGGTGTTACTGTATCTGTTTATAGTTTAATGCTTCTTCTTTGCATTCAGGTGAAGATGGAAAAGGAAGGATCATGTACCCCATGTGAATATTTAAGGTGAAATATAAACTCCGTATAGGTAATATCTACAACTATGGAATTTACATAGTTTTATGAATTATATCTAAAATATTCCTCCAAATCTCATATATTTAGAGGTGTGTGTACAGAGGGTGTCTGGACACAGGGGTGCTATAACTGTCTGTAGTTTAATACGCTGGTGATCAGGGCACAGTTAGGAGGAATTCTGTCCAGGTGGAGGGGTGAAGTTACTCAAGGTCTTTGGAGTTCACAACCAGGTTCTTCAGATGCTGGATGAGGGACTAAAGGATTTAATGTTTGCCCTGCTGGATTTTGGACTTGTTTTTGTGCCAATCCTTTATATCCTCCTGTTTGTAACTTTTGGAATAAAAATAAAATGTTTATATTGTGCCATTGAGTGTTGGAAATGTTAAACTTTGTTTTCATTTGTACAGGGGTTGCAAACAAGAATTTGTTTTACACTTTGGAGGAGACTTGGGTTTTGGACTTCAGTAATGTTGAAACTGCCACGAATTTTGCAGCTTTTAGAGATGGACTAAGTGGCTCTTCAGGGATGTGCATGAGTCTTCTGGGGAAGACCGTAATGATTCTAAAATAATACAACATGCATGGACTTAATGCTGATTCTTAAGGATTGCTTAACCTGTGTTATAATGTTCCAGTTGTGAATTGATAAGAATAAACATGTCTTGTATCTGGAAAATGGTTTAGAGAAATATATCTGTTTGCCAAGTTGATAAGCAGTGGATTGTTATCGCTAATATATTGGGTCAACTTGGGAAGTTTAGAAGTTTGACTACATGATTTAGCAGAGAGCAGGGCTGGTGGGGGCTCCTCACTTTGTAAACACCCTGAGCCTGTGCAGCGGAGGGCACAGGAACGGTGTGAGTGTTGCACCCGTCCTTAGGAGGGGGTAGCCTGCTTTTATGTCTTCTGTTGCCTTGAGTTTTGCCCCTGAGACAAACTATATGACACCCAATATTAAGGATGGAAAGGTTTATTTAACTTACATTTTATGAATGTCTTAGTTTGGAATCAGCTGTCTCCAAAGCAGGGTGGCACGGCACAGGGGCAACACTTTAAGGCGGCAGAAGACAGCAAAACAGCAAGAGCAAAAGAGGCTGGAGAAAGAACAAGCCTTCTTTCCTCCTTTGTACTGGGAGAAAATGAAGTTCAAAATTCAACAGGCTACACGTTAGTTCCTGTAGTTCCATGTCCATCATTTGAAGGTGGCTCCCTGCTGAGCCACTTAAACTTCTGAACTTCGCAAGTTTACACAATGTATCAACCACCAACTATTGATACTATGTATCAACTGCTATTTGTCATACTATTGTAATTCCATAAAATGTCATCATAGGAATGTCAACTTCCATACTGGCATCAGTCTGTGACACAACTGTGCAGATAGTCAATAAATTTAATATGGGAATTGAGAAAGAGAGATATCCAGAATAAGATTTGTGAAATCTTGCTTTCCTCATTCCCATGTTTGTCTATGTGTGTACTTAACTGAGATACTAAGGACTCTTTAAATTTCAAAATGGACACTTAGTTTACTGTTCTTTACTTCCTTTTTTCCATAATATCATGGTTGTGAATTTTAAAACTGACCAGGTTTGCAGAAGGATCAGGTTTATATTTGAAAATTAATTAGTCTATTCAATTTTCACTGTGAATTTACCTCCCCTTCATTGACTTGTCAGAAATGAGTCTTTCAAAACGCTTTTTTCACATTATAGCCCAATACCCTGGTGAGTGAGGAGCCAGCAACAGCACCGGGAACCATTAAGCCTCTTACAAACGATGCCAGTAAGGTTCACTACAGCAACACTGCTACATTCAATTATAACTAATAACACAACCATAAGTGCGTGCCCTGGGTTTTCAGCTGATTAAATATCATAACTACACAGGCTCTGGTACAGAGGCATCAAAGAAATATTCCCAGGTTTTACCTAGGAAATGAAACTCTGTCAGTTAAGTGTTAATTGGTGTTACATTGTGCAACAATGCTGTGAACTGGAAAGGCAAGACAAGGGCTCCCTGCTGCCATGTTAAAATGTATGCATCTATTATCAGCTCGCTCAATTACCAGGAGTTTGTACACCACCTCATCTAGCTGAAATAATGCGGGGAAACAGTAGGAGGTGAACAGGGCAAATCTGCAAATTGATAAAATGATTCAGTTCACGGACATCTAAATTATATCTCACTGTCACATAGTCCACATTTTATGGTTGTAAATGATTAATAAGGGAAGCTACTTAAATGCGATTTGGTCAGCTGTTTTAGGGGTAATGCCATATGAATGTGAGTTTTAAAATTAAATTTACATTGCACATGTAATATTTAAAACACATATGCAATATTTTACCCATAAGAAACACGAATAAAAATAAACAATCAATGACTTCAATAATCATGTGGCGTTGCGATGTCAGAATCCTGGGGGTTCTTTTGAGTAAATTTAAAAAGATCATCAAAATAGATAGAGCTCCTTTTGTTCTCAGCAATTGCACAAGGTAAAGCATTGCCTCTCCCCAAAGAGGAGAATGATGACAGAACTCATGATCAAGACAGGTTCAAAAAAGTCAAATTATTCATTTAAATTCACAACTTTTATATCTTTGTCCTACACCATAACATTATTTGTAAATATATAATAATGAGCTTATGACAAAGAATTGTACATTTTTATAGTATTTTGTTACATTCATATATATATGATTCATTATGTGGAAGAAAAACTTCCATAATCTCCCAGAGTGTTTATCCAGGATAATTAAGAATAACAAACCATGCTTAACTGAACTTTTTAAACTCTCTTTCTTTAATGATTAAGAGAAAGGTTAAAAATAATCATCAAAGTTTTAATACGCATGATAGGTTATTGGCTAGTCTACAAAGGTCTTAGTTTCATACAAATCTATGTTGGCCCTTTACTTGTTGTGTTTCTAAATAGCAGGACAGCATTTTTCTTTTACATATATTATCCCAATGTTTAGTGGAGTAAATTGTGTTGAATTTGTATTTTCTTATTTCACATTAATAACACTTTTTTTTTTTTTTTTTTTTTTTTTTTTTTTTTTTTTTTTTAGTGTATTGCTTTTGTGTTTTTCCCCCCAGTGGTACGTGTTTGTATTCAGAATGATTACACCAACTGTAGGGAGTTGGCAACTGATTTTGACATATTTGGTAAATTTTAGAAATATGCTGTCTAATATGGTAGCAACCAGTTCTATGTGGCTACTTAATCAATTCTATGAGGTTACTTTAACTAAGTTAAGTAAGTTTAAAGTTCAGTTCCTCAGTTACACTAGTGATTTCATGTATTATATACAGTGGATAGTAGCAGCTAAATTAGACACTTACATTGGTTCAGAAATCCTACTCAACAGTGCTATTTTACAGCATGAATAGCTTGAAACACATTAAAGATTTGCATGAATCTTCTTTAGTTATAATATCATTTTAAATATATAATATTTATGGTTCAAATATCGTAACTATCACACAGAAATGTTTATTAGCTATAGTTAACATGCTAAAATTAGTGGTAAAATATCATAGTAAATGTTGTGTATGAGGAATCTCTTTGACATATTACCAGCATGAAAGTACTGTTGAGAAAACAATAAATGAATTAAATACTATTGCATAAATGTTCCGTAAACTGAAACCTTATGAGAAAAAGGAGTGGAATAATCGTTACGTTCATAATTACCTCGATGATATAAAATTGCGTAAATCAATGTAATAAATGTCTTTGGAACCACAGGGAAAGAACGGAAGATAAGATACTCTATAGAAGAAAGATTTGAGGAAGTAATGTCTGAAGATTTCCAGAAATAACCCACAATGATAAGGTGATAAGGTACAGTTCTGAATAGTTCTGAATAGTTCAGAATTCTCAGCGGCAAAGAAGTAAATGAGAAAATGAAAGGCAGGAGATGGCATCAGAGAGAAAACGGTGCAGCAGAGACAGAATCCCCAAGACAGACTGTGACTCCGGGGAAGACTGAGGTCTGTTCTGTTTGATACACTGCTAAACTCAAGGCCGGGGAAAAGTTTAGAAATGAAACAATTTCAACAATCATAAAAGGATGGAAATATTGCATGTCCCCATAAAGAAGACTGTATATGTCAAAATCCATGGAGCTCTGTGTGGAATACTTCAGAAGGTCTTGCCTCAATTCTAGAAATATTTAAGCCTAGTCCTAATAAAATGAAAAGCAAGTCATGAGAAGTAAAATATCTTAAATAACTAAAATACTTTAGGGAAAACTGACAAACATTTATGGGAATACAGAAATACTTGAACCCAAGCAATAACATCACAATATATGCCATCTAATCCAAAATGATCAAATATGCAAAGAAGATAGTAAATATGATCCACAAATAGGGAAAAATAATCAGCCTAACTACTCTAGGATCCATAATGTCCCCGAGAGGTGAAGCTTTTGGGGATGTGACTGGACCCTAAGGGCGCTGCACTCATCAGTGAGGTGACAGGTGGCTAACTCCTCAGCTGCATGTACTGTGAAGGGTGGAGCCAGCTGGAGGAGGTAGGTCCCGAGGAATTCCTGGAAAGGCTCAGTGTTGCCTTGGTTTTTTCTGTGTTTTCTGGATGGCATGGACTCAACGGCTTTTTCCTGCCAGAGCACACCACTGTGCTCTTTCTAGATTGCAGTAAACTGTCCCTTGTATCAAATCCTTTGAAACAGTGAAAGAACCACAGCAAACCTCTTCTGGTTTAAATTGTGTATTTTATCACAGTGACAAATAGCGGATTAATACAAGAATGATGCTGATGTCAGAGAAAGGACATTTAATTTTTATTCCATAAGATCAAAGTGTTTGGTGCTAACATAGAATTATATAAACAAAACAAATGTAATTTTTCTATGAAATTTATTTATTTGGTGAGAAATATACACTCAACTAAAAAATACAAATATCCTAAGAAGCAAAGATTAGCAAATCTAATGACATAATAATACTGTTTTAGTCGCTGTCCTATCCCTGGGACAAAGATAATCAGCGACCTTCATTCCAAGGAACAGATGCTTTTTACACATGGTCTCAGTTCTTGCTTCGCTGGCTCCAAGGCAGGAGAAAACATGGTGGAAGGTGACGGTGGAGGAAAATTATTTTTCTGATGGTGCCCAAGAGGCAGAGAGAGGGCAGGGTAAAAAGCCAGGGGAGGAGATGTGGCTTACCAGGTCATGGCACTTTTAGCTGCAGCGCCCATGATTCAATCACCTTTCAGAAGCTGCACCTATGATGAGCTCATGAGGATTTATATACATATATGTGTGTGTAATTAACAGAAACTATTCAAAATAAAACATACAAAAAGAAGATTTTTAAAAACAGTGAATTATGGAGTATTTTAAATGCTAGTATACCTCTAATTAAAATATATAGAGGCCAGAAAAGTGTGACGGAATAATGACTAAACATTTTTTATGTATGAAATTACTTTAACAGACCAAATACGTTCAGGGAGCCTCAATCTCAAGAAATCAGCAAAACATAGCAATAGATCATATCACAATTAACTCGCTCATAATCAATGATAGAGACTCAAAAGCAGGCAGAGGATAAAGAGACATTAGATAAAAAGGAAATAAAAAAGATAATATTGATAATGGCTTTCTCATTGAAAATAACCAAACAATGAGGCAGAAACTCTTTTTATTGTAAAATGAAAAAAGAATGAGAACAATGGTACAAAATAATAGATTAACAATGGTTAATTTATTGCTATCTTCAGAGTAGTTGCTCAGATGACAAGATATGTGCATGAATAAAATGATCTCACAATGAAAGCATAAATCAAGTTTTTGATGAACAAACTGATTATTAGTATAGTTATCCATCATAAATATATATAGTTTTTCCCCTTATTTCTTTTCTCCTTTCCTAGTCCCAGTTACTCTTCCCTTTTGAGCAGTTTCTTCCACTTTTACTATCATAATAGCTTTTGTACATTTTGGATCTTACTACCTTTTTAGTTTCTTACACTAGGGAGACAGTATGATGTTTACACATGTGAGTCTGATTTATTTCAATTATGTGTATGGTCTCTAGTTGCATCCATTCATCTATAAAATCTTCAAGTTTATTCTTTATAGCTGGATAATACTCCATTATGTAAAAATACCACATCTTTTTATCCATTCAATGGCTGATGGACATTTGGGTTGTTTTCTAGATTTAATTATTATAAATTGTGCTCCTATAAACATGGGTGCACATATGTCACTGTTGTGCAATGTTTTCAGTTAATCTGGGAAAATACTCAGAAGAGAAATAACTGGATTTGATGAGGCCTCTAATCCCTAGTTTTTTGAGAAAATCTCCATACTGATTGCACCAGGCTACACTCTTTTCAACAGTGGAAAAGTATTCCTTTTTCCTCACAGGACTAAAAGGAAGAAGAAAAAACTTTAAAAATTCTATATCAAAGATGTATTTCAAAATGAGAGTTGAATAAATATTTCTACAGATCTATAAAAACTGACAATGCCTTCCCAACAAACTTGCAATAAATGAATTATTTAGTAATGTGTATTAGGAAGAAGGATGATGATAGAAAATGAAAATTTGGATTTACGGAAAAGAATCCAGTGTACCAAATGGTAATAATATTAAAAAAGGAAATCTATTCAGTACTTTACAACATATAAAAATAAAGTTGCTATGGTTCAGAGATTTAAGTTAAGAATAAAATGATAAGACTACTAGAATAAACGATACAACAAAATACTTATAATGAAGATTTAATGTATATTTGGATATGGTTCCAAACATAACCACAAATATAACAAATCTAAGATTTTGATTGTTTTAAAAAATGTTCATTTTTAAAACTGACAGTTTTAGGAAAAATATATAAAATCTAATGAAATATCTGTAGATGAATAACTCATAAAATATCTTTATGTACAACGAGAAACCTGTAAAAATCAAGGAGACAAACAAATGTACTGGGAATAAAGGAAGAGTAATATCTTAGGAGTCCCATTTTGAGTACCAACATGTTAGAAAGTGGATGTCACCATTCCCATTTTGTCAATAACTAAAAGATGTACACACTGAATCTTCCTGTGCTCTTCAGAACTAATGCTGAAAGGCAAAGCACCAGGCTGAAATCTGGAGAAAGAGATGCGTTCTGAGTCACACAATTTTGTCAAGTTGATTCCATCACACTATAACTGAAAAGACCATTAAAATGGCAATTAAATTTGAGGCTGAATGGTGAATGCTGTGAGATCTAAAAATCTCTCGATATACATGCTTTGCAGAGCATGCACAGAACTGTTATTTGGGGGCCTTGGACTGGTCGGTTTTTCCCTATCCTTGCTTATGGATCTGAAGAATAGCTGGAGAGTGTGTGTGGAAGAAGATGGCTGTTATAACTCAACCTCTATTTTAGTCCTGTTCCCCAACTTTGATGTCTTTCAGTGGCTGCTCCTTCCAAGGCCATGACTTTCAGCTATGTAGCCTGAAATGTGCTGTCTTTTGAAGTCCTTCATCTGGAATGCCAAGGAAGTAGGAATAGCCAAGATTGTCAGCCTCAGCTTTCCAAGCCTTGGAAGACTGGCTTATTATTAATTCCTGGGTGTTTTTTTTAAACCCTTCATACCTATGTGTTATAATAAATCTGCTTCAAGGAAAATTTTTACTTTTAATGTGTTCAGGTTTATCAGATTCAAACAAAGTGCTAAAAATTTCTCAATGAACCTCTTTCACCACAGAGAGGGCTCTTCTGAAGGCCTTCTGTGCAGGTACGTCACCTCTCAAAGTGAAGACCTCAGATAGAAATCTTCCTGGTTTTGCCAGGGTAAAGAAAAAAAAAAAAAAAGCTAATTGTTAGTGAACATTTCTCCATTAAAAACAAGGTCTTCTTTCCAAGGAAAAAGCCTTTCCTTGTGATTTACTGTAGCAGACACATATACTCCCATGCAAGTGATCTCTAGATTTCATTTTTCTCCCAAGGGGAAAGAATTAAGCATAGTCAACAGGATAGTACTTCAAAGAAATGGATTGGGAATGTTGCAACCAAGGGTGGGATTAAAGGGAAAAGCAAAAAAGCTGTCCATTCATGAGACACTTGTAAATTTTACAGCCTAGAGAAACAGACCCAATAAAAGACTAAGATTTATTTTAAGATCATAGATGGCTGTCCCTCCCGATACCTTACCAGCATGCCAACAGGCCTCAACTGTAAACAGTTCATTGCTGCTGAGGGTGCTCTAGACATGGACTGTGTCTGAGAAGTACTAAGGGAAGATCAAAGTCAGGAGGAATGACACGACAACTGCAGCAGAATGTGAAACATCTGGCTCATATAACTACAAAAGCATTGGTCATAGCCCCGTTCTCAGTCCTGTTATTATTACAGATGCTTACACTGAATAAATATTTCCTTCGCTTTCTATGACTGTGACAAAATTTCTGGCTGTCAAAAACAACAAAGATATCATGAACTACATTGAGCAAAATAAACCAAATTTACTTAGTTTGAAGAGACAAAGCAATCATAATTTATCTCAGAAATAACAATGATTTTGAAATTATTAGGTAGGGAATTTTAAAAAGTGACTAATTTGTTTGAATTTCTAATAGGAAAATATGCTACATGGAAGAACAGATGCTTGAGGTAAGTGGAAATATTCAAAGTCTAAAAAACAAATAATTAAGAAGTGTATGAAGAATAAAATGATTTATGGGATTATTAGTAAGTAGACTAAAGACAATTGAGAAAAGAAAAAAAAGAGGCTGACATATGTACATAAAACTTTACAAAATAAGGTTTAAAGGGAATTTTTTTATTTTAAAGAGGGTAAGATTAAACAGAAGAAATAGATCATAAGGAAACAATTTTAAGAAACATGGATTTCAAAGCAAGTCCACTGTGGGTCTTCACTGTCTGTCTTACTGTCTCTAGTTTTCTTCCAAATAGTTGTCCCCATCTTCACACATATTGAATACATCCTGAACATTATAGAACTAACATAAACATAACAGGATGATGAAGGCTTTTAACATCTTCAGGACCTGACATTGTGGAAGTCAGCAGTGACTGCCATAATGTCTCTCATTCTCTTCGAAGTTGCTGTCCATATCTTTACATATGCTGAAATTAGACATAAAAGACTAGACTAATATCACTCTGAACAGTGAATAATAGTATTTCTTGAATTTATATCATAATGCTACAGAATTAGCACTGAGTATCTCACTGTGTCTTCTTCAGAGTATCTGTTCATTACATTGTGCATTATATAATCTGTTCCCGTAAACTGTTTAGAAATTCTGCACATGTGTTAATCTCTACTTGTATATCTATCCTTTCTGTATTATAGAGAAAAACAGATCAAAAAAGGCATACAAAACCACAATATTAGGTGCTCTATGGTAGTTACTGTGCTTTCTCTTGTTATTTTCAATTGAATTGTCTATATCATCAGACATAATATAATTGAACATACCATTATGCAGCACTTTTAATGAAAACACAACAATGGAGACATTGTAGTACTTCAAAAGCAGTTAATAATCGAACCGGAATGAGAATCTTGTCACATCGTGTCCTATTCAGAGTAGTTGCCTCTACTCTTAGACTTGACACTATCAAATTTAAATGAAATAAGTCAACACAAAACAGTGTTCTAACACACCAGTTTCAAGGAAGATCAGTCATAGTAAGACAATGTAAATACAGGGCTTCAGGTTGTTAATAGGAAATTAAGGATAGCTACATAGTATAGCATACTATTTTTGGAATAGCTATCTGTGCTCTCAAATCTAGTATGAGTAGATAGATGAATAAAATAAAATCAAACTAAAAAGAGAAATGAGACTAATGTGGCTTTTAAATCCTGACACACAATAGTGTATAACAATGTCCTCTGCCTTCCTTTTTTAGGCATTTCCTCACCTTTCCCTTTCTCAGGGTGCTTTGTATATATTGGGTCCCTCTAGCTCCTTTTAGTTTTTAGATTGAGGGCAACCCATTATCTATCTATCTGAGTGGTGCTGAACCTTTTTACCCCTGAGCTTGATCTTGAGCTGTATTCCTGTACTAACTATGGCCGCAAGGTTTTCCTTCCTTCTAGCTGAGTAGTTCTCCATTGTACAAAAGTGTCATGACTTTGCAACCTATCAGCTGCTGGACTAGTCGTCCCTATTTGTCTCTGATTCATTGTCACATAGAGCATCATTTTCTCATCTTTGACTTTCAGTTTATTAACCCTCATTCAGGTTGAGTATATTTCCTATTCAGAGTATCTCTAGGGATCCTGCTTTCTAATCTATTCTGCCTGTACTTCTTTTTGTTAGTGTATCAAGGCTATCTATATTAGAGATTATGGCCCACCTTCTCTGCCTCATCTCTGCTATTCTATTTTTCTGCTATTATTTGCCCATTTTTCTCCTTCATTCCACTGTCTGCCCCATTCATTGAGGCATCTTTGCCACTGTTGCTGGAATCCTGGTATTTCTCTCTCTCTCTCTCCCTAGAATATCCTTCAGTATTTTTTTGTGGTACTGGGGATAGAACTTATGACCTTATGCTTGTCAGGCAGGCACTTATGCCACTGAGCTAAATCCCTAGCCTTCAGTATTTTTTGTAGGATTGGATTGGTGGCCATGAACTCCCACAGTTCCTCCTTGTCTTGAAAACATAGTGTTTCTCCATTAATTTTGAAAGAGAGTTTTTCAGGGTACATGAATCTGGGTTGGAAGTTATTTTCTTTCAGGGTTGGACTATATCCCCCTGACCCCAGGCTCTTCTTGGTTTGATAGTTTGAGTTGAGAAGTCTGTTGTTATTTTGATGAATTTTCCTTTATAGGTGATCTGTTTCTTTTCTCAGACCACTTTTAATATTCTGTTCTTGTGGTAGATTTGTGGAATCTTGACTATTATATGTCTGGATGTAGATCTGTTTTGGTTGTAGTTGGTTGGGGCTCTGTATGCCTCCTTTATCAGGATATCCTTTCTTTTTCCTAGGCTTGGGAAGCTTTCCTTAATTATTTCTGTGAATAGCTTTAGTAATTCATTTGTGGTGACTCCTGCTTCTTTGCTCACATTTTTTATTCTTAAGTTGTAGATCCTCTTCTAGCCTTTGAATTGCTACTCCCTGGTTCCTTGTTATTTTTAAGAGGTCATTTCTTTCATGATCACACATTGCAAATCTATCTTCAAGTTTTGAAAGGCTAACTTTAGTTTCTGTCAAGGCATTTTCCAGCTTTCAATGGAGTTTTTAATGTCCTGGTAGTCTCTTTGGATTTGTTTCATGTATGCTAGATTTTATTTATATTCTTCACCAAAGGTTTCTCTTCCTTTTCTGGGTTCCTTCATTCTTCCATATGTCTTTTCTTGAGAAGGACTTAGCATTTCTTTTATTAATATTTTTATATCTTACCTCACCTGGGTTAGAATTTCAGTTTTAAGTTCATCTATGAGGTCATGAAAGTATTTCTTTATGTTCACTGATGTTGTGGCCAGTATTGCATGATTCCTGCACTGGTTCTCTTCTGTATTTACCTCTCCTGGGCTTTTTTCCCAGGGTCAGTGGCTGGAGGATTTTTCTTATTTTTTTCTCTTGTCATGTTTCTGGTTTCTCACAGACAGGTGTGTGATAGAGGTCTCAGGCCCTGTTTGTATTGCTTATGGTTTTTCTGAAGCATGCTGGCTGGGGGCTTGTTGCCCTCTCCAGTTTACTGTTATCTGAGGTGCTTGCAGGAACTGTGGCTGGCCCCTCTCCTCTGAGACAGTCAACCTGAAAGTGCCTTCAGGAACGTAGGCTGTGCTGTGGCAGGCTCAGGACAGTTTTGTCCCTGGCTACTGGGTCCCTACCAGGGGCGTGACTCAGCCCAAGTAGGTCCCACCAGTCTGCTTTGGGCCACTGGTGGGTGATGCCTCTGCGACACAGTTGTCATGCCTGTTCTGCCTAACTCCAATATGTCTTCCAGCCAGCCACGCACGCCGTGGGACCCAGTTTCCAGCACTCACTGAGAATTAATGCAGCTCTCCACGTTGGTTCCATTCTGTGCTGCATCCTCCCACCAAGGGCCTGGGACTCACCAACTCCCATTATTGGCAGTGGTGACTTCAGGGTGACCTTGAATCCTCAGATTCCATGGTGCTCCCAGCACAGTGTGGAACAGGTCCCAGTGAGCACATCCTGCTCCAGCCCTCCACCCACATTTTTCCTTCCTCTTTCGATTTTTCTTTTTCCTTCAGTTTCCTCCTGGGTTGTGAAAATCCTTCACCCCTTGTCTGGCCCTCTCCGTGTTGTCAAATTCCAGTGTCAGAGCTGTTGTTCCCAGAGAGGCTCTCTACCCAGCTACCTATCAACCTGCCATCTTCTTGTCTCTCTAAAGGGAAATTTAATAAAATAAAATAGAATAACATCCAAGAGCTGTAGGATAATTTCAACATGTGTAATATATATGAACATATATGTTTGTAATGTATATATGCAACATATATTTGTAATGTAACAGAAAGATAATGAAGCAGAATATATTTTCCAAACACTAAGTGACAAAAACTTCAAAATTAATCATGCATAATATGCAGGTAGAAGAGGCTAAGATACAAACAACCAATACCTTTATACACTCACAGTGGCCTTTTCAAACTAAAAGTAATAAAAGATTAGAGAAAATATTTAAAAAGTCAGCGCAAAAGAGAGAGAAAATACTTTATCTATAGAGAAATAAGAACAATAATTACAATTAAGAATTTATATAAAGAAGTATGTAGCATTCAATATTTAAGCCAGTTACAAAAAAGTTTGGCAGTCTAGAATTCTCTATGCAGCATTGTATTCCTGAGAAATGAAGGACAAATGATTTTAATACAGAGACAAAATCTGAGAGAAATGATCAGTATACGTATCTTGCAAGAAATTTTAAATGAATTTCAGGCATAAAGAAATGAGATAGGTCTTGAGTTTAATTCTGTAAGAAGAATCAAAGAGTTGGAAAAATATCTAAAGGAAAAAGTATGTGTTTAAATTTTTGTTTGATATAGTGATACATGTGTAAGGAAATGTTAGTAAAATTATGGAATCATTATTACATACTAATGTGACAAAATAAAAGTGATGAAAAATAATATGAAGAAAAACTGGGAATAATAAATCATGATATGTGTTTGCACTACACATGTACTATATGATGTTAATGTTGATGGGTGGAGATCATTTGAAAATATATTCAGTATTGCATTTATAAGGCAGTCATTAAAATAGTTTTAACATAAAATTGAGAATATGAATTAGGCAGGAAAAACAGACTCTAAAAAGAAGTAAAGAATAGATGCTTCTGCCAAAAATCAGATGGAAACCTAAGAGATTTTAATAAAAACTGATGAATAATAACTGTGTACAGAATATACCAATTAAAACATTTAAAAGCAAAATGATAGAAAAGATAAATCTTTTTGTCATTAAAACAAGAAACCTGTGTTAATTAAAGACATTACATGTTTTTGAAAAAGGAAAACTATCTAGGAAAAAGTGCTTCACTGTATAATCACATATGGTCAGTATTTAAAGATGATACAGTAAATTCACTCACAGTGAGGAGTGCTGAGCATCAAATATATGAGTCAAAACTGGTAGGACTGAAACTTTAAATGCATGTAAATATACCTTCATATTTAGAGATTTCAGCATTCATCTTTAAATCATTAATAAAATGGTCAGATTTTTGGTAATACAATCAGTAAGGATATAAATAACACAAACATTCCTAGCAATCAATTTAATCTATTTGACATTTATGGAATACTCTATAAACACCAGAAGGACATACTTTCTTCTCAAGTTTGCATAATACATTGAAAAAGATAGCAACATTTAGGCTCGTAATATATTATTTAACATTAAAAATAATATGAGAGTACACAGATGGATCTTAAGAACACGATGCTAAGGGAAATAAACCAGACACAGAAGTATAAATATCACATTGTTTCTCTTATGTAACTCCTTATAAATAAACAGCAAATTAAAAGATATATAATAGAGAGTAGGGAGATAGATCTTTCTCATATTGGAAAGAGATCAAGAGATGGAGGGACAAGATAGGGAGGGGAGGAAAAAGGTGTAAAATGATTAAAATCTGTTATGCACATATACCAACCTACTCAAGATATATAAATATTATGTACTGGAAAATGCACAAATAAAACTAAATAGAGAAAAAGACTTTCTTAAGACAGCATTAACAGGGGAGGCACCTAGAATGATCTATGTGCTAGTGGATTATAATTGGAGACATCAGGTTGGATTAATATTTAGCTCCATAGAAACACAGATGATTACATTCAGATGATACATATAAATATGTATATATTCACATGTTAGCAAAAACACATGCACATTGTGCTGTCACTATAAAGTATCTAGAAAGGAAACATCAGGAACAATATGTATGCCTTGTATTCAGATGTTGGTTAGTTTCAGTAGATGAATCCAGATATTCTTGAATAAATGGTTGATTTTAGGGCTAGCACAGGGGGGTTACAAGAGGATTGTGTAACATTACTGAAACACTGCCATCTTGTAATAAAAAAAAAAATCACATGAAAACTCTAATTATTGGAATATGTCCAAAGGGACACCAAAGCCACCCATAGGTGAACATCAAGTTGACAAGGCTAAATTTTTTGAACAATAATGATTGCTAAGACACTTTATAAGTAAGTGTAAATTAACACATTGCCTACAACTTAGTACACATGCAAGAAACAAAAGTAGAGCAACTAAAAATCTAGGTCTAACTTTGTTTTTCCTTGTGCTATATGGATATTTTAAGGAATGACAACAATATTTTAAAGATTGTGTCCAGGTTTTGTTGTTTTTTCCTTAGCATTGTGTTTTTTTAACCTTTCCTTTTTTTTTTTTTTTTTTTTTTTTTTTTTTTGGTACGGGGATCCAACTCACAACCTCGCGCTTGCTAGGTGAGCTCTTATGCTGCTGAGCTAAAACCCCTGAAGTTTTTACCTTTCCTAAGAAAATAATATCAAAACCTCAAAAGAGCCTCAATATACTAATTAACAATCACATTATCCATTTTTAAATCTTTACTTGTACTTTCATGTATGAATTTTATTGTTGAAGATTAATAGATTTTAAAATTATATTTTCTATATAAAACAGACTTTTAAATGTAGACAGTTTTATTAACCCATAATTTTCAATTATCTTTTTCCCAGAAAATTAATTTTCTAGGTGACTAATAATAGGAAGTATTTATATGTACCATGATAATCGTAGTAACTTATGCTCTTTTATAATACTTATATCAGTAAGGTATATATTAACTGATAAAACTTAGGACTATATATTATAAGAAAAAAAACCAATTCATTATACCTTTTCAAATGTTATTTAATTTGAGTAAAATTCTCTTAGCTGTAATATGCATCCAAAGTGGTACATTTAAAAGCCCTATATTTCTATTAAATCACCTTAAAATTTCAAATGAAATATATTTAATGAAGAAGACTTTCAAATAAAAACATATGGAGAGAAAGATCAAGTGTAGTTTATATCCCTTTGCTAGCCATTGCTAACACTCTAGAATACAGTTTTTTAACTACTGCTCACACATTATTTCTCATATATCATACATGTATATCTCACGTATATGCCACTAGATAGGTACATATGCACACCTACATATGGAAAGGAAAATGGGAGAGAATATTTATAAAAATGTAGGATTGCTGAGAGAATCACTAAGGAAAATGCTATCATCAAAGGAGGAAAATTAAACCTTTGTGCCAGTTCACATGGAGACCCTCCCAAACACTTGGAAACTCTGCCTCCAGTTCACCACAGATCGGCTTGTTGCCATATTTTAGCTGCTACTTTACATTGTAACAACATAGTAAAGGAGACATGAGACTGTTGTTTCCCTGCTGACAATGTAATCAATACACACCTGTTTTCTGCTGGGAAAACTGCAGCAGTAGATGTGGCAGCTTTTTAACCTGCAAGATGATGACAAAGTAGCATGCTGAAAACACACGAATCTGACAAACTTTCACATACTGTTTGCAAATTGAACACAAGCGGTGGGATGCTGGCATATGTGACTATTTCCACGATGACAGATTATGATACCTCAGGTGAAAGTTAGAACCATTCATAAAAAGAAAGGCGAAAATTCAGTCACAGGACAGAAGTCTGGGATATTCGTTTCACATTTCCTCATATTTTCAGTATATATTTTTATTTTAATATGGAAATGTCTTTTAATAGCAATTAAATTTGAGTGTACTTATAGAAGTGGAGATAGAAGACACATTCAACTTTTTCCTGAATTACTGGCATTATAATATTGTAGTCAAATATGAGTCACACAATTTATTTCAGGTAATTGTTTCGTTTTTTTTTTTCTTGAAATCAGTTGTTTTTGAATTACATATGAAAAAATAAGATGTGTCTAAATCTAGGTACACAATCAGCTATTGTTCCTCTATGTTGGGATGTATTATCCACTTTCTTGGTCAATTTCATGCAAAATTGAACAAATTGACCACATGATCTAATTGCTTCCTTCCTTTGAATCACTGAAATTAGCACAGCTAAAACAAGTACTAAGTGTTTCATCAATTATATTTTATTGAGAAAATACTAGCATTTTACTTTTATGGGAGACAGAAATACAACATTATTTAGAAGTTTTTGAAAAATCACCTTTTATTGGCAGTTATAAACATACCTTTTTCAATAATAAAAAGTTAAAAATATGTAGTCTTTATATTCAGCTGTTTATTGCTTCATTGATCAGTTATTTTACTTCTTATGTGAGCATAAAATATCATCTTTTCAGTTGTGCTAGTTTCAGTTGTGAAATGCTGACACAAGCAATGTAACACAAATGACAGCGTTTTCAAAAAGTATGTATTTAAAATTGGTATCATCCCGAAATTATAATTGTCAACTGTATTTTTCATATTTTTTCAGATAAAAATATCAGAGAATTTTAGTCTATCTCATTTATTTTTATATAATATTGTGATAGGAAGTCTAACTTGTTCACTGTATTTATATAATGCTGTCATCCTCAATGAGTGACAGAATCATATGGTTTAGAATATTGTAATGAAACTAATCAAAAATATTTCTATGTAATGGCGGGAAATGTGAAATTATATTATTATCAGGAAATATCAGAAAATAATAAAAAGCATTTTTATTAGCTTTCTTTTTAAAAAGTTTTCTTAGTACCTAACAAAGTCAGTGAGTCATTTGTTAAGAGATAGGTCCCTAATTTTTCTTCTGTCTGCATCAGCCAATAGCTTCCATAATCATGTTTGGTTAATAATTTGTTATTTACTAAGACCAATTGAATATGCTCAAGTGCTTTTCATTGCTCATGTCTGAACTTCAAGTTCACTACTTGGATACTTTCATTGACTTCTTGTTTTATTTACACATTAGAATTATTTGAAATAGTTTTTAAGTATTTGTTTTTACAAATACTTTGTGAATATATTATGTTGTACTATTACATATAACCTAATAATAAATTCGATTCAGTTAGTTTTCTCTCATTTTCAGAAGTTCATCATTTATTAAATAACAGATGATTTAGTCAGTTTGTGTTTAAGGGCCATGTATTCTAGAATATTATATTTGACTTAAACATTACACTTGACATTTTGTGATATTATTCTATCAGAGGACACTGCATTCTCCAATCTTGTGCTTATTATAAGGAAAATATGAATTGAGGGAAAATGTGAAAACACAGATATTCAAAACTAAACATCCTATCTAATGTAATTCTAGCAATCACTAACTCTTTAAACTTTTCTTCAAAGAGTTGAGACATGTCATTCTTGGTTAAAATCAGAGACTGCTATGATATTGAACAAAGAAATTCAAACAGAGGTATACTTTGAGGCCCTCTTGATTTTTGATACATTTTCTGGCCAGCCTATACTGGAATTGTATTTGATCCATCTCAGTTTTCTGGAATCCAACTGTCATGGGACATGATTCTGCCAGTGCGTGGTCTATACCATCTGCTCTGATGGACTGCCAGGATTTCTGCTGCCCTGACGATCCTGCAGAGATCTTCTGGTTTATATCTCTCCTGTGAAAATTTGAAGTGGCCATACAAGTGACCACTAAATAGGTGAAATATCACAGTGTTCCTAATATAGACAATACTAATTCAATTTACTGATGTTTAAACTTGTGAGAGTTGACCCCCCTGCTATAATCCCCTCCCCGAGTTATAAAAAGCAGCAAAGAATGTTTCACTCCCTAACTCCCCAGAGCGGGGAATGAAAGGGTTAACTCCCTAACTCCCCAGAGCAGGGAATGAAAGGGTTAACTCCCTAACTCCCCAGAGCAGGGGAATAAAAGGGTTAACTCCCTAACTCCCCAGAGCTATCAGAGCAGAGCAGAAAGAAATGCCTAACTCCCCAGAGCTATCAGAGCAGAGGAAAAAAAAAAAAAAGAAAGAATGTACCTGCAAGGTTGTTCTGTCTCAACGAGATAAGTAAGACAAGTAACTGTTCTGTTCTGGGCACATAGTGACTGGGCTAGGACCCCCAGTCTCCATGGTTACTCAACCCCAAACCCCTCCAATCAATTTCTGCCAAATCCTATGCTGCTCAAAATTAACCAATGCAATCTGCTTCTGTAAACTCGCTTGCCTCCCGTTTGCGCCCTTAAAAACCCTACACAATTCCCCCTCGGGGCCCTCCGCACTTGTTTGCCTGGAGGACCCCATGCGCATGGAAATAAACTTTTTTCCCTCACCAAGAGTTGAGTCCTTGGGGTCTCTTTCCCTGCGGCGTTGGCCCTAACATCTTGGAGGCCCTAGCGAGATAGCACGTCTCACGGGAGGTGACCTCAACGGCTCTGCGATGGGTGAGTACGACCGGTCGCTTCTTATTTTTACTCTAAGGATCAATCTACCGATATTTTACGCCCGGAGCCAAC
Source organism: Cavia porcellus (assembly GCF_034190915.1). Taxonomy (NCBI): domain Eukaryota; kingdom Metazoa; phylum Chordata; class Mammalia; order Rodentia; family Caviidae; genus Cavia; species Cavia porcellus. Next base: position 59,923,433 of record NW_026947505.1, read on the forward strand.
CGGGCAATTTTTGTTACCTGTTTTTGTTATCTGTTCTCTGTTCTCTGGTGACCGGGGGACGCCCCACACGGTTTTCCGTGACTCACCGTCTGCGATAGGATTTTCCTATCGGTCTGGGGAATTTCATTCCCAATCTGTGGTCCTTCTGGGCCAATCTGGGGAATTTCATTCCCAATCTGTGGTCCATCCGGGCCAATTCGGAGACACCCTCTGAGGTGACTCATTCGGGGAATTTCATTCCCAATCTGTGGTCCGTCTGGGCCAATTCAGAGACACCCTCTGAGGTGACTCGTTCGGGGAATTTCATTCCCAATCTGTGGTCTGTCTGGGCCAATCTGGGGAATTTCATTCCCAATCTGTGGTCTGTCTGGGCCAATCTGGGGAATTTCATTCCCAATCTGTGGTCCTTCTGGGCCAATCTGGGGAATTTCATTCCCAATCTGTGGTCCATCCGGGCCAATCTGGAGGCACCCCCTAAGGTGACTCGTTTGATGTGAAACTAATGCGTGAGAGTGAGATGGCCGGCCTGTTTGTCCTGTGTGTTGTGACTGTTGTGAACGGTTATTTGTTGTGTCGCGTGTACGCTAACCACTCTTTGTCTTCAGAACATCATGGGCCAGACGACATCGTCCTCATTGTCCCTCAGCCTCAACCATTGGTCGGAGGTTTGAGAGAGGGCTCACAATCTCTCCTTACAGGTTAAAAAAGTAAATAGCAGGATTTCTGCTCGACTGAGTGGCCTACTTTTTCTGTGGGATGGCCACCAGAGGGGACTTTCCACCTTCCCCTCATCTTAGCAGTTAAGAACATCATCTTCTGCCCCAGATGAGAGGACAGGTCACCTACATCTTGGTATGGCAGGACCTCAGGGAGGAGCCCCCACCGTGGGTAAAACCCTTCCTTCCTCCGCCTTCTCCTTGGTTGCCTATTTAAACTTGTTACTAACTAAGGGGCTTGTTGCCCATTTCTGTTGTAGGATCCATATGGCTTATTAGATTAAAGGTTCATGATAAAAAAAATTATTTCCTTTAGCTGACCAAACTATACAAGAAGCTCCCTTTGTTTGTGTCTTTAATGTTGTGGCGCCTTGTTTAATATGTAAGACTTCAATTGATTGCTTGCAACCTCAACATACCTTTTAAAAGGAGTATTTTTTCCTCTCTGGTAAAAATGTAAACATGTACACATATATATGTATATCTATGGTTATTAAAAATCATATCAACTTTAAACATGTTTTAGACTACTAAAAGGTGACTTCAAGGGTTTTGTTAAGAGCTTTGATGTTGTCTGAGAAGTAAAAAAAAAGGTTAATTGACTGGTAATAGTAAAAAGAGGGACAAAGAGAATGGTCTTCAAGTAAAGGTGTCTGGCTATGCCAAAATGTAAAAAAAAAAAGATTAAAGCTTAGTTTGAGAGATATTATTGTAAGTTGTAGAAGGCTCAAGAGGATGTGAATTTTATTTGTCTTGATTTATAGTACTGCAAATAACAGGTTTGACAAGAAGTAAATGTATTTAAAATTTGACAGTATTAGATCAGTTTTGGTAAAAGTATACATAAGATTGTACTTTGCTGCAAAATGTTTCCATTAAAATGAGATTATAGGTGATACTAAAAATAAGATACAAGTTCTTGCATGTACTGTGAACATCTGGGAGATTATGCAGCACAATTTTGTTACTTATAAAAAAGCCCTTTTTGTTAAAAATATAATTTTAATAAAATGATGGCCTGTCACGTGACACTCTTGGACAAAAAACAGTGTGCCATCCAGATGAAGCCGGCTCTCTGATCCGGAATGCCAAAACCATGTTCTCCTTTTGTGCCACCCTGACTGAACATCCAGAGGTAAGAAGGTTTCCCAATATTGCCAGTTGTTCTCTTTGTAACTCAGTTGGCCCCACATGTTAGACAAAAATTACAAAGGTTTGAGAGGTTTAAGAAAATGCCCCTCAGCCAGTTAATAGAGATAGCACAAAAAGGTCTTTGAGAACTAAAAATTTACAAAAAGATAGCCAAGATGTTAAAATTGCTCTATGAAAAAAAAAAAAAACTTTTAAAAACCAGACAAGAGTTTCTGGGGGCAATTGGGTACTGTAGGCTAAATTTTACTGGAAAGCTTGCCTCTATATGACTCCCATAAGGGAGAAACCCAAAATTCGCTGAACTGGACTGATAAATGTAAACAGGCCTTCCAACAGCTCAAGCGGGCCTTGACAGAGGCCCCAGCCCTGGGACTCCCTGACATTACCAAGCCTTTCATCTTGTTCATAGATAAACTCAGGGACATTGCCAAAAGAGTCCTAACTCAGGACATTGGCCCTTAAAAGAGGCCTATAGCCTACCTCTCCAAAAGACTTGATCTAGTAACAGGAGTATGGCCCCCTGCCTTAAAATACTAGCTACTGTGACAATGCTACTTAAGGAAGCGAAGAAACATACTTTGGGCAAGTGATTTCTGTGGTAACTTCTCACAGTTTAGAGACTCTTATCAAAACCCCTCCTGAAAAAAAAGGCTCTCAAACACCAGAATTCTACTGTCAAGCCCTGCTTCTAGACCCAGAGTCAATGATATTCAAGACTTCTTCAGCTTTAAACCCAGCCACCCTTATGCCTGATGATGACCCGGAGGAACAAAGGACACCTCTCTCCATGAGTGCGCTGACATCCTCGAACTGCAGCAAAACCTACAGGCTGATCTTACTGACCAGCTTTTGGAAAATGCCGACAACTGTTCGATGAAAACAGCTTCATCCAAAACGACAAACGAGTGGCCGAGGCAACAGTGACCACCAAAAAGGAGGTACTCTGGGTTAAGCGGGTAGAGCCTGACACTTCTGCCCAAAAGGCGGAGCTTGTTGCTTCGACTGAGAGGCTAAAACTAGCCACGAAAAAGAGGGTAAACATTTTTTACTGAAGATGTCCCTTTGCTACTGTACATATACGTAAAAGCCATCTAAAAATGCTCCACAGATTCTAGATTTGCTGGCAGCTGTCTGGCTGCCTCAATGGGTTGCTATTCCTTACAAGGCTCACCCAACTGGAGATAAAAAATAGCAACCACATCAGAGGGGTCAACCAAGAAAGTAACTGCTCTGATACTAGTCCTCCGACCTTGTCAGAACCGGTCTACACAAAAAAAGACCTACAGTTGACATCTCAACTTAGAGTAAAGTCTCCCACCCCAAGGGGCTAATACCAGTTACTTGATATACAAGTACGGTTACTGGAGACACTAGGGCAGGAGCTGTTATACCGGGCTCACCAGACTACTCGTTTAAAAAAAACTAAACTTGTGGATTTGTCCAGAACTCAGTATTTTATTCCAAAACTCTACAAACTGACCACCTCTTCGAGCTCCAGATGCCCACAGTGCTTGTTAGTCAACTCAGCCAAGAGCTCTGCATTGGAGACCACCCGACACCAAAAAATTGTTCCAGGAGAACATTAAAAAATAGACTTCATGGACATGGTAAAACTTAATTTACAGGGACACTGCTATCTCTTGGTATTAATAAACATTTTTACTGGCTGGGTAGAGGCTTTCCCTACTAAGTCTGAGTCAGCCTTAGTGGTAGTTAAAAGGCTATTGCATGAGATCATACCTTGATTTGGCCTCCCATTATCAATGGGGTCCGATAATGGCCTGGCTTTCATAGCCCAAGTCACCCAAAAGTTAGCCCAGGCATTAAAGATTAATTAAAACTCCACTGTGCCTATCAGCCACATAGCTCAGGACAAGTAAAACGTATGAACCAAAGTCTCAAGGACATTTTAGCTAAGCTGTTTTCAAAAACTGGCGATAATTGGATGAGCCTTCTTCCCTTTGCACTGTTAAGAGCTAGATATACCCCATATGTTTCTAGAATTTCCCCCTTTAAAGCCATGTTTGGGAGGCCCCCACCATTGGTTCCAAGATTGTCAAAAGACAAATTAGCTAAAATTATTAATCAAGATCTTAAGTCCCTACAGACACTCCAACCTGTGTTGGCCTGGATCCACCAGCTGTTTAGACAAAAACACTTGGACCCACCTTCAGAGACCAAGGCCTCAGGGACTCCAGTCTTGGTTCGATGTCACCACCATGACTCCCTCAAATCCTGCTGGAAAGGACCTTTCACCGTGGTGCTCAGTACCCCCACTGCCATCAAGGTAACAGGAAAAACTGCGCGGATTCACTACACTCATGTAAAGCCACGGGAAACAGCAGACAACGAGGGACATACTCAGTGGACTACACAACAGACTGGTAACCCTTAAAGTTAAAAATTGACTAAAACATAGTTAGATTATGCTGGTCATGAACTGTTTTAGCTTGCTTGTTTTGATTTTAATAACATTGATGCCGACCTTACATGGCGGCTTTGGTCCCCCTGTAAACAACAACAACAAAAAAAAAACCCAATTGTTAAAGATCTTTTGTTTTTAAAAAAAGGGGGTCTCTGTGCCGCACTTTAAAAAAAATGTTGTTTTTACACTGATCATACTGGGATTGTAAAAGATACAATAAAAAAGTTGAAAAAAAAAATCAGATCTCAAGAGCCCCCTTCAAATAAAGCCAAAATGTTCTCTTTCCGGGAATCAATCCTGCCCTATATTCTCCCTTTATTGGGACCCCTGGCCAGATTCATTATAGTCATAACTATAGCCCCTTGCCTCATTAACCGAGTAACCCAGTTTGTGAGGGCCCAGATTTCTCAAGTAAAAGTTATGGTGTTACGTCAACAATATGATCTCTTACCCATACAGGACCTTTAAGATTAAAAGTCACCAAAAAAAAAAAGGAGGGAATGTGAGAGTTGACCCCCCTGCTATAACCCCCTCCCTGAGTTATAAAAAGCAGCAAAGAATGTTTCACTCCCTAACTCCCCAGAGCGGGGAATGAAAGGGTTAACTCCCTAACTCCCCAGAGCAGGGAATGAAAGGGTTAACTCCCTAACTCCCCAGAGCAGGGGAATAAAAGGGTTAACTCCCTAACTCCCCAGAGCTATCAGAGTAGAGCAGAAAGAAATGCCTAACTCCCCAGAGCTATCAGAGCAGAGAAAAAAAAAAAAAAAGAAAGAAAGAATGCACCTGCAAGGTTGTTCTGTCTCAACGAGATAAGTAAGACAAGTAACTGTTCTGTTCTGGGCACATAGTGACTGGGCTAGGACCCCCAGTCTCCATGGTTACTCAACCCCAAACCCCTCCAATCAATTTCTGCCAAATCCTATGCTGCTCAAAATTAACCAATGAAATCTGCTTCTGTAAACTCGCTTGCCTCCCGTTTGCGCCCTTAAAAACCCTACACAATTCCCCCTCGGGGCCCTCCGCACTTGTTTGCCTGGAGGACCCCATGCGCATGGAAATAAACTTTTTTCCCTCACCAAGAGTTGAGTCCTTGGGGTCTCTTTCCCTGCGGCGTCGGCCCTAACAAACTGACTTCCAGCCATAAGAACCTTGAGCATCTATAGTGTGGTACCTGATTGTAGGTGATCATATTGACAATGAACACCAACAAACTGAACCACGTGTAGATAGACCAGCATAATAATGTTAATTAATTTATTTACATTTGACATTCACTATAAACTGACATGTATATCCTGGAAAACAGAAGTGTAACAAATAAATGCTAACACCGACTTGATATTACAATAAAAAAACAACTTAAGAAATGAGGAGTCAAGATTCTAATCTTTTCGCTGGTATTTATCCCATGAAAAACTCTAATTCAAAGTTAGCAAACGTTTAAAAAATTGCAAATAGTTGTGTGTTTTCTGGACTTGGAGTTCCAGCATTTAGTAGTCTCAGGGCCTGGTGGTCAAGAATTATTCACATACATCGCATCATCTGTGTCTGAACTGGCTGATCTATAATGTTCCAAAAGATGTTAGCATCACCTTTACACAGAGTAGCTATTTACATGTGAACTGTTTTGAATAACATGTGCATGTTCTTCAGTGGTGAAATAAAGATATGGAGGATCATATCAGAGACCCAGCTATCTCTGCATAGTGTTCAGTTTTGCAGCTATTCTAATATCTATGATACTACAAAATTTTACACGGTAACAGCTAGACATTTTCAATAATATAACATTGGATAAGTTTCTGCCCATGTGTTAGCTTGATACATGTTATTATTTTGTAGTTTTGATTAATGAATTGAAGAAAAATGAATATTTTGTCTTGTTATCAATTCTGTTACTTGTTTGAACTACTTCTATACCTGAATATATTTTAAAAGAGCAAAATGGGTGTGATTTCTGTCTTGGCAACATGAATTTACAAGATATGTTTAATCTGTTCCTTGTGACATTCATTCATTTTCATTAACTCAATATGTGACTTCTTGCTGATGTTTAAAACTCCATAATTTACAAATACACTTTCTTTTAAAACTCTATAAAATCTACCATATTTTAATTGTATTTAGAGGAACCGTGAAGTGAATTTGCAAAAGGTAGTATAAAAGAACATATACATGATAAATATTATACCTATTTAATCTAGAATAAATATCAATTCAAAATACATTTAGCAATTTTGAGCGATAGCAAATATTTTAAGGTCTAAAAGTTAAAGAGCATATATTTTAGGAAATATTATACCATGATTTAAAGGTTGGAATTTTTTCTCTTCTCTTTTTCTTTTTTTCTCTCTGTAACAAACAAATGCACACAGAGATACATAAAAACATACCTTTTTTGTAATAGCATTTCTATATCGATACAATATCTTTTTTGTCCCTGATAATGATAATAGAAGAAAAGAGAAGTTGCTTAATAAATTAGAGCATCCAGAGTCACAGAAAAAATAAGATCACTAAGGATATGAATTAGATGTAAAAATTCTAAGATTAGAAAATTTGTTAATTATATTTTCTACATCATCTAATGTTATGCTTGTGAAAAGCTACAAGCTATTTAGTACACAGTTTTTGTCAATTTAGAGAGTAAACTACTTACATTCATTCCTTTCCCTTCTTAACTAAAAGAAGACATGGAGCATTAAGTGAAAGTATAAAAGATTAATGTACGTAAAATATTCACAAATATATCACCATTATTACCGGAACACTATGCAAGTGTAACATTAATTAGACCTTGTGTACTACAGCAAGGTTTAGATTGCAGAGTAATTACATAAGAGAGAAACTTGGTGGATGTAATGCCCAGTGTCTATACTAATCATTAAGAACTAATGGACTACAGGGTATTTCTGTCCCAAAGAAATGATTAACTGTCAATGTAATAATATTTATTTAGTAATCATATGATTCAAACAAATATTGACATTATTATTAACAAGAACATACATTTATGATAAATATGATCCAACTTGTCATGCCTTTTTATCTGTTCTGTCTCTTATTTCATGAATTTTTTATGTACATCATAAAAGAGATAATAATTAGATTGAAAGTTTGAATACAATATGAGTTTCTGAAATTCTCAAATTATCATTTTCATAATAATTACTTATCACATTAGTATTATTATTGTTTACTTTAAAGTATCTCCTGTTGGCCAGTATATAATTAAATACTTTGGTTTCTCTTGAGGTGATATAAATGTTTTGCCCCTTACAATTGAAGACTAAGCTTTCTCTCTGCTCCATGAAATGGAAATGAAGAACAATATGTTGCTATTTAAATATGTACCTTATTAATGTATTCATTCTTTAAACATATATTGACTGAACATACATTGTGTGGAAGACTTGTTTTTCTGTTAGTATTATTTCTATGACATGCATACTTGCAAAACAAAAACCAAACAGGCATCACATCTCTCTATTTTTTATACACACAGGACTGGCTCTTGCTGTGAACTAGTGAAACCTAAACACTTTTTACTCATTCATACTTTACTGACTTACAGAACTGCTTGAGGTTACTCTTCTCAATATGTACGGTATGAGGAGGCAAATTGAATTTTAATTTGTTAATAAAAATATTAGTCCAAGAACTACACAGCACAAAAAAAAGATTATGAATTCCAAACAAAGTGGTTAGGACCTTTGGTTGTCCCCTTTTGGGAGGAATGAGTGTGACTGAAACACTGATTTTAGCAAATTAAGAATATTTTACAGCTTCCCTTGAATCTAAATTATCTAAAAGAATCAAAAGAAGACTTGCTGGGAAGAACTATTAAAAGAGCTATTTAAAAATTGAGGAGAGATGCTTTTCCTCTTATATATAATCTTTTCACATGAAACAGTAATTTGTTACAAAATATGAAAATCATTCACTAAGGCACAGAAGAGGTGAGAGAACAGAATTTATTAGAAGTTAAATTAATTTGCATTGCCTGTTTCATCTAAAAATCATATAAGTCTGCCTGAGTAATTATCACAAATAACAGGTGTCACACACACACACACACACACACACACACACACACACCCCAATGTCAAATGACTTGATTTTCTGCATGCAGTGAGTAGGTTGTTACAGTTTATACTACAACGTAAATTACTAACCCTAGATGTTCACTTGGACCAATTTCCTCTTCTTTATAGAAAGAGAATTTAATTGTGACTCAGTTGCTGTAATCACTTTGACATGGAATTTAGTATGACAGTGACACACTATTAACAATAGTATTTTAATAATTATAGAATCACGGTTTATGACTTCCTCCTATTCTCCAGGCATACTTTTAAAATATTTTTATTTGAATGTTTTCAAGCAATGTTGGTAAAAATTATTCAGTCTACTAACATTTTACTTTAGTTTATTCAGGTTAATCAATATAGTTTAATCTATAAAGGCAAATTTATTTTCTCAACATCGTGGACTATATTACTTTTGTAGAAATGGCACTTTCGGTTTTCTTTTCTTTTTTTTTTTTTAGGTTACATATTGTCATCTTTGAAATAGTTGTCCAAATTATAAAATTAAAGCATGTAAAGTGAACATTCATACGATGAGATTGCACACAGTGCCGATCAATGATCCAACAAAAGTTCAGTAATATGGATTTCCACCCTACACACTCAAACATACACGCAGTTATACCGCTTAAACCATCTTCCTTTCCTCTCTTTTTAATAACAATTACACTTTTGGGGTTTTTTTACTCCCACAATTGTTATTATTTTGTGGACAGAATAAAACCTAACGTGGCTAAACAAAACAGAGTTGGTTAGAACAAAAGGATGGGCATAGTACATGATGTAAAAATAGAATATCAAGTGATCTAAAATGGTTACCATTGTGCCTCTTGCTATTTTTTTTTAAAAGTTGCCTATATTGTCAGGTATAATAGAATTGATCAAAACAGTACAGAACAAAACCAATAAAACCTCACTGGAGACCTTACAGGACTTCAAAAAAAAGATAATAGTCAAACCATATTGGGCGTCATAGTATATCTTATTGCCTTCAAAGTGGTTGCCTATACCCTCAAACTTGATACTATCAAACAAAACAGAATATAGAATAATCAGACAGATCAAGATGGGGAGCAATACTGGGGTTCAAATCAGGTTAATAGGAAAACAAAATGTTACTATAATATGTCCTGCTATTCTTTAATGTAGTTTTCCCTTTATTGAAAAAAATGTAAGAAAAAAATAGATTAATTTTTTAAAAAGGATGGTATTAAGGTAAAAAAGGACATTGTATTAGAACAACACAGGTCAGAACCGAACTATTTAAGCATCATTGTGTTTCATCCCAAGATAATCTAACATAATAGTAGTCACCATAGTGCCTCCTTCCTTGAATTATTTGAGTATAACTTCATATACTATAGCATCAAGCATATCAAGTCAGTCTGAAGCTATTCAGGAGAATGAAGAAATTACAGGGTATTTAGAACCAGTTAAAAGAAAACGAACAATGGTTTCTATATTATTTCTTTGCCCATAAAAATTTTTGTTTATACTATCACATATTGTAAAATATAGTAAAATACCACATGTTAAAAACCAGTGGAAACAGATGTACAACAGCTTGATGGGACTTCAAAACAAGATGATGTTAAATCAGCACTAGCTTTTATGAGGTGTTGTTTTCTTCAGAATAGCTATTCATGCTATTATCGATACTAAAATCGAACAACCCAGGTTAAAACCACTGCAACCTAATGAGTGATAACATTATATGGATTAAAACCAATATGATTGGGAATCATGTTTACCATATAATTTTATGTATTCTTATCATTTCTTACACTAGGGAAACTATTCGATATTCATACATGTGAGTTTGATTTATTTCACTTATGAGTATTGTCTCAAGCTGCATCCATTTATTTATAAATATCTCAATGCGATCATTATTTATAGCTGAGTAGTACTCCATTGTATAAAAATACCACAACTTTTTTATCCATTCCTCGGTTGATGGACACTTAGGTTGTTTCCAAGATCTGGCGATTACAAATTGTGCTGCTATAAACATGGGTGCACATATATCACTGTGGTGTGATGCTTTCAGTTCTTCTGGGAATATGCCTAGAAGTGGAATAGCTGCGTCAAATGGGGCTTCCAGTCCCTGCTTTTTGAGAAATCTCCAGACTGAACTCCACAATGGTTGTACTAGTCTACACTCCCACCAACAGTGCAGGAGAGTTCCTTTTCCCCATAGCCTTTCCTGCATTTGTTGTTGGTGGTTTTGACTTGATCCTGGCCATTCTTTGAGGAATGAGATGAAATCTCAGTGTGGTTTTAATTTGCATTTCTCTAATGGCCAGTGATGGTGAACGTTTTTTCATGTATTTATTTGCTGTTTGAATTTCTTCATCGAAAGACTGTTTATTCATCTCAGATGCCCATTTTTGGATTGGGTCTTTGAATTTTGGGGATCTGATTTTTTTTTTTTAATTCTTCATATGTTTTAAACAGAAGTGCTTTTTCTGAGGGGCAGCTCACTAAGATTTTTTCCCAGTTTGTGGGTTTTCTTTTCACTATGTTGGAGATTTCTTTTGACGTGCATAAATTTTTTAATAAGAGGCGATCTCAGTTATTGACTCTGGGAAGTATTTCCTGTGCGGTTTGAGTCTGTTCATGAATTTTTTACCTACCCATATGTCTGCAAGGTTTTACCCAATTTGTCTTCCAACAGATTTAGTGTTTCTGTTTTAATATTAAGATCTTTGATCCATTTAGATTTTATTTTAGTACATGGAGATAGGCATGGGTCTAGTTTTAGTTTTTGGCATACGGAGAGCCAGTTTTTCCAACACCATTTATTAAAGAGACTGTTGTTCTTCCAGTGAAGGTGTTTGGCCCCTTTATCAAAGAAAAGGTGATTGAGTGTGTTTATAGTTGTGGTTGTATCTTTTAATCTATTCCATTGATCTTCGGCTCTGTTTTGGTTCCAGTACCACGTTGATTTTACTACAGTTGTCTTGTAGTATAACTTCAAGTCAGGGACTGTGATACCTCCTGCCTTGCCTTTGCTGCTTAGAACTGTCCTTACTATTCTAGGTCTCTTCTCACTCCAGATGAATTTAGGAATGATTTCTCGAGTTCTATGAGGTATGTTGATGGTATTTTTATCGGGATTTCATTGAATCTGTATAAAAGTTTTGGGAGAATGGCCATTTTCACGATATTTATTCCTCCTATCCATGAGCAAGGTATGTTTTTCCATTTTCTGAGACCATCTTCAATTTCATTTTTCAGTGTATTATAATTTTCCCTGTATAGGTCTTTCACTTCTTTCATAAGTGTAATTCCTAAATATTTCATTTTTTTTGGTTGCTAATGTGAAGGATGTTGCCTCTCTTATTTCTCTCTCTGTGACTTTGTTGTTAGTGTATAGGAATGCTATTGATTTTTGAGTATTGATTCTGTATCCAGCTATATTACTGAATTTATTCATTATATCTAGGAGTATTTCAATGGAATTTTGGGGATCTTTTATATAGAGTATCATGTCATCTGCAAATAATGATAATATAACTTCTTCTTTTCCTATCTTTATGCCTTTTATTTCTGTCTCTTGTCTAATTGCTCTGGCCAGTATTTCCAGTACTATATTAAATAGGAGTGGTGATAAACGACATCCTTGTCTTGTGCCTGATTTTAAAGTAAAGGCCTTCAATTTTTGGCCATTTATTATGATATTTTCTGTTGGTTTGTCATAGATGGTCTGAATTATATTGAGGTAAAGGCCATCTATTCCAATTTTCTGTAAGTTTCTTTATCATGAATGAATGTTGGACCTTATCAAAGGCTTTTTCAGCATCTATAGAAATGATCATGTGATTCTTACTTTTGGCTTTATTGATATGGTGGATTACATTTATTGATTTACATATGTTGAACCATCCCTGCATGCCTGGGATGAATCCCACTTGGTCGGGGTGTATGAACTTCTTGATGATTTGCTGTATTCTATTTGCCAATATTTTATTGAGGATTTTTCCATCTGTGTTCATTAGGGAGGTTGATCTGTAGTTCTCTTTTTCAGTTGGGTCCTTCTCTGGTTTTGGTACTAGAGTATTATTTGCTTCTAGGAACGATTTAGGAAGGACTGCTTCCCTTTCAATTTCATTGAAGAGTTTGAGGGGTGTTGGCATTGGTCATCTTTGTATTTCTTTTAGAATTCTGCAGTGAATCCGTCTGGGCCTGGGCTCTTCTTTGTAGGTAAAGATTTAATTACATTTTCAATTTCCTTAATAGAAATTGTGTTATTCAGTAGTTTTACATCTTCATGACCTAGATTTGGTACTTCGTTTGCTTCTAGGAATCTGTCTATTTCCTCTGTGTTATCAAACCTTTGAGAGTAGAGGTTTTTGAAATAGATGTTGACGATCTTCTGTATTTCTATAGGGTCTGTAGTAATTTTGCCTTTTTCACTCCTTATTGCATGAATTTGAGCTTTTTCCTCTCTTTTTTAAAATAAGGTTGACTAGGGGTTTGTCAATTTTATTTATCCTTTCAAAGAACTGGCTCTTTGATTCGTTGATATTTTGGATTGTTCTTTTGGTCTCTATTGCATTGATTTTTGCTCTGATTTTTATAATTTCCTCTCTTCTTTTGGCTTTGGGCTTGATTTGCTCTTCTTTTTCTAGATGTTTGAAGTGTAACATCAGGTAATTTATTTGTATTCGTTCTGTTTTCCTAATGTGGGAACTCAGTGCAATAAATTTACCTCTGAGGACAGCTTTCACTGCATCCCACAGATTCCAGTAAGTTGTATTTGTGTTTTCCTTTTTTAATAGATAATGTTTAATTTCTTCTTTAATTTCCTTTGTGACCCACTTATGATTCAAGAGTGTGTTATTCAGTTTCCAGGTGTTTGTGGGATTTTTGCAGTACCTTTTATCATTAATTTCTAATTTCACAGCGCTATGGTCCGATAGCATGCAAGGGATAATTTTGACCCTTTTTCATTTATTTAAATATGTTCTGTGAATTAATATATGATCTATTTTAGAGAAGGACCCATGCACTGCTGAGAAGAATGTGTATCCTGTTGTTGTTGGGTGACACACTCTGTATATGTCTATTAAGTCCATTTGTTCACAGGTGAGATTCAGTTCTTTTATTTCTTTGTTGATTTTCTGTCTAGTTGAGCTGTCCATTGGTGTCAATGGTGTGTTAAGATCTCCTGTTAGACTTGTTACTGCTAATTTGGTTTTCCATTTCTGTTAGTACTTGTTTTATATAACAGGGTGCTCTGGAGTTTGGTGCATATATATTTAAGATTGTTATTCTTCCTCTTGAAGTTTTCCCCTAACCAGTATGTAGTGTCCTTCTTTACCCCTTCTGATCATTATTGCTTGAAATTCAGGTTATCTGCAAACAGAATAGCTACCCCTGCTTTTTTTTTTGGGGGGGGGTCCTGTTGCATGAAGTATTGTTTTCCATCCTTTGACTTTTAGTCTGTGAGTATCCTTTTGGGTTAGATGGGTTTCTTGTAGACAGCATGTGGTTGGATTCTGTTTCTTGATCCATTCTGCCAGTCTGTTTCTTTTAATTGGTACATTGAGACCATTTACATTAATGGTTATAACTGTTACATGCTGGTTTATTGTTGACATGTTATCTTTCTGTTGCTGCATCTTTGTCTTTCGGTTCTGTTTAATTGTCTGCTTTGTTTAGTGGTTTTTTTCCCTAGATGCATCTAGGCTGTCTTTCAGTATTCTTTGCAGGGTTGGCTTGGTGATCATGTAGTTTTTCAGCTGTTCTTTGTCATGGAAGTATCTTATTTCCCCATCGATTTTGAAGGACAGTTTTGCAGGGTACATCAGCCTAGGTTGGAAATCATTTTGCTTTAGGATCTGTAATACTTCACTCCGTGCTCTTCTTGAGTTTATTGTTTGTGCTGAGACGTCTGCTATGATTCTGATAGGTTTTTCCTTTATAGGTGATCTGTCTTTTCTCTCTGACAGCTTTTAATGTTCTATTCTTTTGTTCAATTTCTGGGACGTTCATTATTATATGTCTGGGTGTAGATTTATTTTGGTTATGGCTATTTGGAGTTCTATATGCTTCACTGATCTTGATCTCAGTTTCTAATAATCATGTTTGGGGAATTTTCAGCTATTACTTCTCTAAGTATCCTGTTGACATCCTTTATGTTGTCCCCTTCTTTTTCATTTATCCCTATCAACCTTATGTTGTTCCGCTTTGCATCATCTTGCAGGTATTGTACTGTTATTTCCTGATTTCTTGTTATTTTTAAAAGATCTTTCCTTTCCTGTTCCCTAGCTGCAATCTTTGTCTTCAAGGTCAGAGATTCTATCTTCACATTCATTGAGGCAGTTTTTACAACTTTCAATGAAGTTTTTGATTTCTTGTATATCTCTTTTCATCCACTTTATGTATTCTGTTTGTTTCTTATATTGTTCATCCAGGGATTCTATCTTTTTGTTTAGGTCCTCCAATTTTTAACTGTCTTCTTTAGAAATGTTCAGCATCTCCTTCATTTCTTTTATCATTTCTTCTTTTACCTGAGAGATTATTTCTAGTTTGAATTTCTTTAAGGTTTCCCGGAGCTGCTTCTTTATTTCAGTTACTATTATTTCAGGTATGTGGAATGTGTTTTCTTCATGCATGTGGTTCCTAGGCTTTCTTGGGATGGGCTGGATGTTTGATGTTGCATTTTGGTCTTTTGTTTTGTCATTTTCCTATTTTTTTGAGCTTCAAGTGTTGTTCCAAGTGAGGGAAAGAGTTCCCCCAGACTGTGCGTAGGCCCGACAGGCTGGGCCCGGCAGGAAACCGCGTGCTGGTCCGCAGGTGACAGAGTTTCCCTAGACTGGTGCAGGATTCTGTGCCTACCCGACTCACTGGTCTGGGCAGGAAACTGCAGGCAGATTTCCCAGGCAAGGAAGAGAGTTCCCCCAGCTCCGGCACTTTCGGTTTTCAAAAAATTAGTTTAATCCATTATGTCATAGTATTAAATTTTATTTATCATTTATTATCAGACAAAGTTCATCTCTACTGTAGGTTTTGTGACTAAGGAAGGAGGCTTAGTGAATATGGAATATGCTTGATCATTGTCCTCTAATTCTGTTTCCTTTTAACCCACTCTGTTACTGGCCTTTAACTGACAATTTAAGATCATTAAAATTTACTTTTTGTGCAATTCTATTAATTTTTATAAATAGATACATTTTATTTATAACAGCCAACATTGTGTACAGTCTTTCCAATAATAAGAAATTCACTCACATTACATTTTTATAAGCAGTTTCTCCTCATGCCCATCTGCTCATCTTCACAACACTAACGGGCATCACTGACCTGCTTCACATTGTGAAATCACTCACCTTTTCAGGTGGTTGCTTTTACTTAAATTGTGTTGTGGCTTCATCATTATGACATTATATGTATTGTAATAACACCCTCAATTAGGCAATTGTTAAGAGAGCTACTATACTCCACTTACTATCATTTTATTTTATAATCAATAAAAATTTTACCTTTTAAATCACATAGTAGATATCAGTTTCACTTTGTAAAAAAATTATCAGAGTGTTTTCCAAAGTAACCATAACATTTTATGTTCCTAACACAAATGGAAGTACCAGTAGCTCTATATTCATGTCAGCTGTTATTAATTTCTTTTAAATTCTGTTGACTACTTAATTATTAATCAATTAATTAATCTATTGATTTTCTGCACTGCAAATTGAACCATGACCTTCATATCGAGTTAAATCCTCAGCAATTTGCTTGTTTGCTTTCCCACCTTCCTTCCTTCCTTCCTTCCTTCCTTCCTTTCTTTCTTTCTTCCTTTCTTTCTTTCTTTCTTTCTTTCTTTCTTTCTTTCTTTCTTTCTTTCTTTCCTTACTGAGTCACTAATTTACCAGGCTTGCCAGAATTTACAATATTCAGACTTCACTTTCCAGAGTACTCATATGACAAGTATACCACCAGACTCTGCTGTTTTTTTCCCCTTAAATGTGTAATATCTCTTTGTATGTTAACTCATGATATCTGCTTTAGCACTGATTAGTTCCTAAAATCTTTTACTATTTAAGTTCACTTTTTCTCTGAAATTATGAGTTTCTTTCAAGTTTTGATTTAGCTGATCACATAATTTCCAAAACACAAACTCTACTTCAACAGTAAAATTAGTATACTGTTAGGGACATAAATGAGCATTTGCCTTTCAGTTTTGTCATTCAAGGGCTGGTATAACCAGTATAAGTTAAGAGAAATATAAAGTAAGATACTACCTATTTAAGTGTAAATATATATATATATATATATATATATATATATATATATATAGACATACACATATTCATCTGCATATTATATGCATATATCTACCTGTATGTTTTTATTTATAAACAATTTTTTTCATGTCAGTGAGGACAAATGCTGATATTTTTATTAAACTTGATTTTGCATTTAAATGTAATGACCTTTTATATTTCAGAACAATAATATTGAAAATACAGTAAATTGTGTAATGAATAAAAGGGTATCTTCTGTATATTTTAATTGAAAACTGTATGTATATAGGCTCTTTAAATAACAATGTATAGAAAGATAAAATCTTACTAACAGCTGATTGAATTATTTTCTCCAGAGTTCTCTGATACAAATATTTCAAATCAAACAGAGATTTACAGATTGGAAATCTCCCTCAAAAGCTAAGAGCAATTATTTACTATTTGGTGGATTTTAATTAATTACATGAAACATGCTAATTACTACGTAAGTATAATTATACTTAATTTTATTTAGTTTTTATGATTTTAAATTATAAATATTTTTAGGCAATCAAATAACATTTAGATACAAATAGCTAGGTAAAGAGCAATAAGTAAATATAAAATGAAACACAATACTCATATTTTCTTGAAGAAGATTCTTAAAATTCCTGGTTAATTGTATGATGTGTTGTCATATTTGGAAGTATGAAAGTAACTGAATAGTACTCGTATCTCATGTTTCAGCATTCAAAAAAAACAGAATTACTAATAACTTTTCTGTTGCCTTACCAGAATTATTTTCTGTAGATATAAAGTCACACACTTTTTAAATTGCTTACATAAGTAAACCAGTTTCTCTTCAGTATCCAAAAGTTACTTTAGAATATTTGTTATCAATACAGCATTTTACTAGAGCAAATAACAATTTGTATTGAAGGAAAAATTATGTAGTACAACCCTGTATTTCACTGTGAATTTCTTATGAATAAGCCCAGTGGCATTACTTAATCTTCATTTTGCCGTGTATATTAATGCAATTTACTTTAATTTAGACAAGAAATTATCTAAAGCTGTTTCTTAACAGGTTTATTTTTCTGTCTGCTTCTTCTTTTATTTTAAAAGGGAAAAAAGAACAGAAAAATCCAGAAGCAAACAAACCAAAAAACAACAAAAGCAAGTGACAACAACAACAACAAAAAAAATCTATATATGTTTTCAAAATCAAATGATAAGAATTTAACAGTGGTTGCTATATTGCATATTGTTATCTATAAAATAGTTGCTCATGTTACCAGATACAGGAATAAAACAAAACAGTAAAGTGGAACAAAACATTGGATTTCAAATACAGGAGAGAAGGAAATCCCCCAGGTTCCACAATGCACACTGCTATCTTTCAAATGGATGTCGAGACCACCAGCCCTGGTCTGCAAAGTCAATCAAACAACACAAGCATCAAGCTGTCCCTTTTACCTCAGTTGCTAACTCACTCCTCCAAATCAGCCAGTTGCCTACTGGGGGAGGAGAGATTTCCTGTCCCCCAGCCCATGCACTGACTGGCTCAGGAGAAGGTGTGCTTTAGCTTCTTGACTCTCCTCCCACGCCCCATAGCTGACTCTAGCTCAGGGAAGATACGGGTTGGCTTCTTCTGCCTCTACTTCTTCCCTAACTGTTGTGTAATATCTTCATATTACACAGCGACCTAGAATACTGCTGAACACTGGTAGAGTTGTTTTGATTCTTTCTTTCACGATAATATACAATTAATTATTCTTGAGCTTTTTATTTTTATTTTTCTTTTGCTTTCAGAATTCTCATGTTATTCTTTCATCATGGCATATTACTCTATTAATAATTTTTAAATGTTTATAGCAACACTTATTAAATCCAGCTTCTACTATTGTGTTTTAGTGATGAGGAAGTTAAAAAAAATAACTCGCTTTTTAAAAAATACTTCCTTCAACATCAATCTGTCTTTTCAGCTAGAAAATTCTATCTGAAGAATAATTTATATGCATATTTTTGTACATTTTTCAACTAATTCAGTAGTATGCAATAATTCTTACTAATTTTAACATTTCACTTAAATATTAAATAATATATATGAGGTAAAATGCTGACACAGGTATTTGAATCACAATATTCAATATCTATTGTTGAAAGCTCTGACCACAGTACTTACTGTAGATATGTACATCATAGTTTTTCAGTATCTGTATGTCACAAGAAAACACATTTCAACATATGATTCAAAAGGTCAGAACTGTGTACATAAAAATTCAAGCATAAATATATAGTTGAATATCTATAATATTTTTACCAGCCACATTTCTCAATAATTATAGAACTGTCATTGGAACCAATTAAAATATAGCAATACACATTTTGTTACAATTGGACATATACATCATATACATGTGTTATGTTTGAAGAGTCTGAGGAAAAGAATGATAGTTACTATGCTATTTTATTGCGAATTGTATAATTAAGTTATAGCATATTGCCTGAGAATAGAAGGTGTGTCAGATACTTTCATTAAACTGAGATACAAAATTCTTTACAAAGCAAAGTATAAGAAAATAACCATAGCAGTATAATATTTATGATATTAATATATATTTCATTGTATGTATCTATTATAGTATTAGATTTACTATATAAACCTTTCCATATATTTTATCTTATATGTGTTTTTTTTTTTTTTCTTTTTCTTTTTTTGTTTTTCAAAGTGGCATATAAATTCTGGCATAAATAGCACAAGACAGCAGACACAGTAAAATGATCAGGATGTAATAAATGCATATCTATCTATCTGTCTACGTATGTATTTTTCTATCTAGATATAACAGACTGAATGCCATAACTCTTTGTGACAAACATATATCAATAAAGTACTTAACAAATAAATTTTTGGACTACAGTCTCAAAAATTCTGAGTTCACAGGTCCGAAGCAATGCAAAAAGTGATATATAGTAAAGATCTCTAATGATCTTAATGCAATCAACAAGGCTTGGTACATGCTAACAAAGGTGTAATGGATTCTCTGTTTTCCTGTAACCCTTATTCTTCAAGGGAGTTTGGTTTTCTTCTCTATTAGATACAATTAGACATCTATCTGAATGTGAGAATTGAATTTGATTAAGTCCACTCTCTCAGCTCATCCGTGACTATGTAGCCTAAACAATTTGGCTTCAAAACTTTTGAACCTGCCAGTACTTTGTGTGCTGATGTAGAGCTGCAATTGCAGTAACGAGGTATTTTTACACAATTCTGTGTGCTATACACCCTTTGTGGGAACGTAATGGATTCTCTAGTGGTCACGTAGCCTCTGTATCCCCCAGTCTTGACTAAATTAGATGTCTTTCTGACTACAGCCCCCTTCTCAACTTTTCTTAGATAATAATATTGGACCACTCTAATTACAAATTCTTACCCGTTTCCTTTGAGATTTGAGTCTTCTTCCAACCTCTGGATAATTTTGGAACCCAAGAGTATCTTTTTCAAGGACTTAAGTGCTATCTCTTTGAAATGAAACCAAGGCAGACAGTGCCTCTCTTTAGAGGAGGGCGGGAGTCTGACTTCCATAAGCACAGATTAACAAACATGGTGGCTGAGTCACATCGACCACCCACTCTTTTTGCAGAATGTCTTTCAGCACTTTTCCAGTATCTCAGCTTCCTCGCTCTTTATTACAGGGCATTGAGTTTAATCTTTCTTCTCTAAAGCAGTAGTCTAACATGAAGTTTTCTGTGCTGATTCCTTTCCAGGGCAATTATTCTTTGACATTTGTTACTTGTTGGGAGCCACTGAAGCTGGAAATTAACTACACATGCAAGGCTGGAACCTGATCATCCCAAGAATAAAAATCGCTGGGGCCAGCCACCTGAAGAAGCTGCTTCAGCCAGGGAAAACCTACCCCCAAGACAATCTGAACAGTGGGTTGCTAGGACAACAGGGTGTCATGTGACATTAAGTTGCTAAAGGTATAAATAAACAAGAATCATGGTACTGGTTATTTATGTTTTTATAAAGCAAGTATTTACTCTTTCCTCTATTCAAATTAAAACTAGATTCCATCCGTAAAACACGTAAGAACAATATTCATTAATAAGACGACATTTAACTGATTTTATACCATATAATTAGAAATCATGTAGAAAAAATTGAGCCTTATTATTTAATATCTAAAACGATTATTTCACATTAATATACTTATTAGATCCCTGTATTTTTAATGTCTTCAAAGTTTTAAATGAAAGCAATTTGTTTCTTACAAATGGGTTTCTCACTAACTTACGGAGGGGAGAGATGCATCTTCTGTTTCCAATTACTTATGTTGCAGTTGCTTAGCTATTAATGTTTATAATTTAATAACCAAATATTGACTATTATAGGGTCAGAATTTTTGCTTGCTGAATTTATTATCATTCACATTTGATATAAATTATTTCTCTGAAGTGCTTACTTTCAGTAATTTATCGGCCACATAAGTTAAGATAGTTAATTAATAAAAAAGATACAGTGTATTTATAAAAGAAAATGGAGATAAATATGGAGTTCATTAATGATAAGGTATTAACTTATATGTAAATTCAGTGTCCTTCTTGAAAATAAAAGTACAAATCTAAAAATGCAAAAACTTCAACAATATTCTTAATTTGCTGCTAATTCTCTTCTTGGACTGAATAACTGTATTACTAATACTCAAGAGGATCAGCATTTTTCTTTGGACTTAACCATTTTGTTTATCTCTAATTAGTAAAAAAAAAAGTCTGTGGCTATAAAATGACTGTGTCTGCCTGTTTAAAAAAAAAACTGTAGTTGATGTTTTTTAATCTATAATCTTCTAAAGTATTGAATTGAGTGGTTTGACTTTACACTACGTGAAGATTAAGTATTTCCTTCTGGTCCTTTTAAATTAACTTTCTACTAGTTTTGAGTGATCGCTCCTTCTTGTATTGTGAGTAGAATGGAAAAAGGGTCTTATCAAGCTTTACTCTACCCTTCACAATCTTAAATAACTCAATTATAGTCACCCTATCCTTCGCATTTTGCAGGCTGAGTAATCCTAGCTTTCCTACTTTCTTTTGTATATGCATAAGTTCCATTCCACTTTCCCCATCTTCTGAGTCCTTTTCTGAGCTCTTTCATTCTTATCTTCCCCCAGGGGATGTATCCTAACTTAAGGCTGTGCTTCACATTGGAATATTCTATATATAATTATAATGTACTTTAGTACTATTAATTTGCATTTATATACCATTTCATTTATGCAAAGTGCTTTTAGTTTATCTTCAGAATATTTCTGGGAACTTATTAGCATATGTTTTTTGAAAGGGAAAGTACAAAGAGGTTGAAACTAACCCCAAATCGCTAGAGGTACATCTAAATCATCTTTTTAAAACCACAAAATATGATGTTTTACATTTAAATAATCTATTTAAAATGCTAATTTGATGGACTGGAACTTACTAAAAGTCCTTCTTAATTTTCCAGTGACAGAAAGTACAAGTGGACAAAATGATAATTTTGATATAGTTATTCTTTTCAAACCAGTAAGACCACTTTATTGTTAGTGAGTGACTGGGAAAAATATAGATAGCTCTGTCACCTATTTTGAGTTTCAAATCATTTTGATCAAAGAATGACTTTTTAGATTTTAAAAACAAAAGTCATTGCACTCAAAATTAATTGGGGTAAACTGTATCTGGCAAAAAGCCATCAGGCATGTAGAGTTTAGCTTTTGAATCTCAGAATCCCCCCACCATACTTATTTAGATCAGAGTTTACTTTTCTAATGACTTGTTTTATATAACTTTATTAGGGACTTCTGTTTTGGTGAAGATTTACTACATTAAGTCTTTGGGTTTTCTAACATATGAGATATAGTGTCTAAAACCAAATTCTGATAACTCATGTTTCCTTGATTGATGCAATTCATGGCCAGTTCACACGTTTATGCAAATAAGCCCACCACTGGGCAAGGACCTACATTCCTGTGCTCCTGTATTCTGTATCCCTTGGCAGCCTGTTCTTAATGCAACCCCTGTATGGCTGTTTGCTGTGGGAAGAGGATTCCTGTGGGCGTCTTAGTGTTACCTGGTATCTATTCAGTGTAGGTGTTACAGGTTTAACCATCTTCTAATTTTACAGTTGGAGTTCCTCCCTCCCCAAAACTGTACACAGGAGGCAGTTAAAACACTGTAGAGTGTCCATTCTTGCATCACTATACTTTGTCCACCATTGAAAAACCATTTTGGAAACTATTTTTAGCATGCTTATATCATGAGCTCACCAGATTTAAGTGTACATTTTACCTTTATCAAATGAATTTAGAAGGAGAGATTAGATTACCCTTAAAGTCTGAATGGAAGAGCCTGTCAGTTTTGTTCCACATCCACTTATAGCTGTTCACAATTCTTTGTTGAGCCTACATCTTCATACGCTTCTTGGCACTAAATGTTGAACACTTCTGCCTCGTGTCCAGATAGAATCAGGCCCATTCACACAAACAGCTGACTTGTCTGTTTTCTTCTTTTTTATGATTCTTTAATTCTTTCTACTGCCTCATCATGATTCACAAGTAAAACCTGAAAATCTTACAAAATAAATGTTTTATGGTTTATTTAGAAATAATACAGAAAATATTGCTGCTATTTTGGTGTAAATAATTTGTATAGTTTATTTCAATCTAAATAAAAGGTGGATTTTATTTAAAAATGTGAAGACACAGGCATTTATAAATAACATAGTGATATTTTGTTATAACTATGGGGCCCCTTGAAGAATATTTTTGAAAAAGTAATTTCTTCTCATAGAGCAACGTCTTAGAGCAGCTATTTTTTTTTCCTAAAACAAATTTCTCCCTTTGTAAGAACTTATGTGTTGTGGTTAAATGACTTTAATATGTAGAAAAAAGATAAGGAGAAAGAAAAAAAATTCATTAGTAGAAAGAAATCCTATCAATAAAAACTAGATTATCTCATATTTTTCCAGTAATTTTAAAGGACATTTGTTATTTTCTTATGTAAAACACCAGTAACCTGATTGTAAGAAATATTAGAAAGCTGTTCATTTAAGAAAAAGTACATTGAATTTCACTTTATAAAAAAGCGTAAAGTACACAGGAAGGAAAACCTGGTAGCGAGTGAGCCAGGACAGAGGAAGAAAGGAAAAGAGGAGAGAAAGACTAACAAAAACTAATTTGTAACTTTGGAAATTTTTATTTTTAACTTTAATTTTTTTTACAAATGTGTATGAATTACAGATATTAATGGATTTCCATGTGCAATGCATTTATACATCATTCACTGATCAAATTAGCTTCCTGTTGTACAGGCTGCTCTCTCTTCCCAACCCATAATTATGACAACTCTATATCAAATTTTTAAAAGTCTGAACAATTAAAACTACACCACTAAAGTAATTCTACTGTGCTTACTTACTTAGAATGTTGGACAATTATATCCTTTCAAAAAAATTCAACAATTAGTGACAACCTGGTTATTAATAATGGCTTATATTTATACACGATGTAGTACTACTGTGCCATAAGAAGGGTAAATTTGAGTCATTTTTAGGAAACTGAATGTACCCTGAGAGCACACTGTTAAGTGAAATAAATCAAACTCACAAACTTAAATATCTCATAATTTCTCTTATATGAGAAATCCGAAATATAAATAAATTAAGGAACAAAAAATATATATAATAGGACACAGGGACATAGATTTTGCACAAGATAATGAAACCAAGAGCTGGAGGGAAAGGAGAGAGGGTGTGAGAGGAATCAAAACAGATTGAGAGGCATCATGTACATGTACCAGACTCCTATGATGAAAAATCTTTCTGTATTGGTACTAAGAATAATTTTAAAATGTCAAAAGCTCTATTATCTTAGGAGAAATGCTTCACTTGTCACTTAGTATCATATTGTCCTACATAGTTAAAAGGAGACAACATAAGATTAATACTTTATTCTAATATTTTCTTAACCCATGGCATTTTTGAAAATTCATCCCAATATTTGCGTTGGCTGAGAATCAGCTTTTATTTTTATAATTTAGTTATTTTTAGACCAACTTTTCCTCATAGCATCTGTTTATAATGCTTTTGTTATATTTATTTAATATATGAGCCCATAAATACAGAAAGTATATACACACTTGAGGAAAAGAAAAATGGTATAATGTTTTGTCAACAGATAGTTACTTTCATAGATGTCATATATTGCAGGAAATGCACTACATTGCCAGCCCTTAGGGAAGAAATTCAAATGCATTTGTAGCAATCTCAATGACTAAGGTTCCCAAGCAGCAGTTCACCATCCTGATAAATGTCTGAAAGCTAATGGCCACCACTTTGAGCAGTTCTTGGAACTGTAGAGGTCAAGGTAATATATTAATTTCATGAGGTCAGTGAATTTAGTATTAAAATATGCATACAAGTCTCTTTTCCTGGAGCATGAATACATTTTTTTGGTGGACTCTATATATGACTAGAGTAAAATTCAGGATATGAAATCTCTTCACATTTCATCAGTTGCATACTCTGGGAAAAAAGTTCTGATAAAAGAGTAGAAGAACCATAAATCATATTACCAATTTTGTTGATAAACTAACTGGTGACATCGTAACAGACACCTTGATGGTTTTAATGCTGAATTTGGGGTAATACATTCTAAAAATAAAATATTTAAATTAAGTCATGCTACAATAATTTGAAAGAGAAGACATAGCAACATACATATGGAAATAAATTGTGAATGTCTTAGTGTAGATGTGAATATGAATTTCATAATTCAGATAAAACAAATTACTACAGATTTAATCACTTACACATGTCAAATTTATTCTTAAAATACTATACGTCAGAAGATAAAAATGTATTTGATAGAGTATAATCAAAACATTCACAAATCTGAGTTTGGAAGCTCTAGTCGAGATTTTATTTTGTTACTTTTTTCAGTTTTAAGTGGTTTTCCAAATTTTTTAGTTCATGGACTCCTTTTTACCTATAGACCAAATAACATCAGTTTCTGCTTCTGTTGTATTTTTTTCTCTAACTCTTAAACTGTAGCTCTTATGATTACATTGAGCTTACCTGAAAAATCCAGAGAAATCCTATCTTAATATCCATAATTTATCCTTAGAATTTCATTTCTATTAAGATATTTGCAAATTCTGGAAATTAGTGCAAAACTATCTTTGGAATCCAATAGTCTGTTTATAACAGTATGATAATATTAACAGGACATAAAGATAACCGGGAGACAAATGGAGGTTAAGGTTAAAGATGAAAAGAAGGTGGTAAGTGAAAATTTTGTATATATATACAGAGTCTACCAGAAAACTGTATGTACTAAGAGCAAATTGTATAAATCTTTTAATGCTAAATTTACTGAGACATCATGATATTAATGCAAGTTACCTTTAGTGTCTATAATTACAAGAGCTGCTCAAAGATTAGCCATTAGCTTCCAGACATTTATTTGGTACAGCCTATTGCTAAAGTACGTATATTTTATTTTATTTTGTGAATATACTGTAGTTTTATTTTGTGAATTCTGTTTTTGTGAGAGGATAGTATTTCTGCTCTTTGTATTTTGAGACCAATACTCATAATAGAGATTCACAGATACTACTCAAAAAAGACAGAACTATAAAGTTGGGAGAAATCAGTAGATAAGCGATAGTTTACTCTCTGGACAGGCAAAAATTATAAAGGAAATAATTTATAGAGATGATTCTACAGCTGATTTGAAGAGGAAGAAGTATTGAGGGATTAAAAGATGTTCCAGAATACTAAAACCAAGGCAATAATTTTTTTCAAGAGAAATATTACTGTAGTTAATATTTAGAGAGGAATAGACTTAATAAAGTTATATTCTATATAATTATTTTATGATATTCATCCAAAAGGTCAAATGCAGAAGAACTCAAGAGATTTGTCCACACACTAACGACCCAAAGAATCCAGCAGAAGTCCTGGATCATATGGCAAAGTCCTCCACAAATCCAGTTGAAGGTCCAGATCCCATGACAGTGTCTCATGGAAGTCTGTATCAAGGATCTACACTGGGAAGGCCCAAAGGTCAATGGTGGAAGATAGAAAGTCTGTTCCAGTAGGATGAAGGATCTTTGCCAGCATCCGGAGGGATCTGCACTGGAGCCAGGAAATGATGCTCAAAGGACCAGAGCTCCCCCTAAAAGAACTGTAGTCATCCTCAGAGAGTGTGAGAACCTGAGTTCCTCCAAAATAAGAATGGCTGAGTTCATATCAGGAAAATCAGTGTGACAAGCTTCTCCAGGAGAATCATCAGCACACCATCTTGCCTGCTAGAAACAATCCTCAGGTGAACCGTCCACACTGAGAACCTCACTGGTTCAGCTCAGCTGGGTTGTACAAGTTGACCATTAGTTAATCCATCACAAATGTTATGATGGAGTTAAGTAAAGTAAATCTAAACAACCGTTACTGAAACTGGTGTTTGAGTAGTTTGGACACATGTAGCACTCAATCTATGCCAACAAGTGGGTGTGTTATTAAGAGATGTTAGATATTATCATTCATAATTTAAAACTACAGAGTACACAATTTCAATAGTTTTTCACAGAGGAGGAAAGTAATAATGAGGCTCCTTGATAATTTATGTAATACTCAAAGAGGATGGAATTAGTTGCACTTGGTTCCCATACTGACAGTGTTTTCATTAAAGCACATTACCTTGTTGCTGAGCTGGAATTCAGTATACAAATAACTTAAAAATGATGCGTTGTAAAGGAAAAAGAATAAAGAAAGTCAGTATTCTTTTGAACAGAAAAGTAAAGAAATAAGTAATTTAGCAGGCAGTTCTGTGAAATTATTATGCCAAACAGGCTTCATTCATCTCTGTACACTTTCTACCACATAAGCTTACAATAGAATGCTGGTTGTTTGTGGTCAAGAAGGGCTTCACCAAACCCCACTAGGCTGCCTCCAAAACAGTGTAATGTGTTTCTGTACCTTGTAAGCAACCGAGTGTATGGAGTTTTGTAACAGTAGCCTAAACACAGCATATGTGGGCTGTTCTGTAGTTCCAGACATGCCCATGATGTGACTCCTTCACCTTAGAATCCCTTCCTCATAGTCTTGCGAATGAGAAGAGGATCCATAGATGGAGAGAGGTAAGGGAAAGGAGAGTCTAAAAGAATTGTGATGTGCTATGCACATGTGCCAACTCACAAGAAATGTAATTATTATGTACTGCAACCATGTACTAATAAAAAGTAAGAATAGCAACAAGTTCTACTCATTGATCTAAAGACTGTAGACATAGATTCTGATTCATGATACTGTATCTTTTCTGGTTGCATTTTCTGTAACTCGTATAAACAGCTTCCTGGTGATAATAATATCAATTGCAATAACAGCCCTGATATTGCAGTATCCTTAAATGCCAAAAGTACTATGTTGCGAATTGTGTACACTATCTAGTTGCTTATATCACCTAATCTTTACACAAATTTTTATTTTCACTTTATCACAAAGGACTCTGAGGTTAAAAATAAATTTTAAAGTATACTAAATGTCACCCACCTAAATATGAAAGAAAGAGGAACACATTTTTTGTTGTAGGTCACCTCTGTTTGGGAGCAACTGAAGTTATACAAAATAGGTTTACTAAGAGAAAATACTGACTTCATGATTAACAGAAACTGATAAACTTGTTTTGATTGGGTGTTCATTTATTGTCACCCAAATTGAAAAGCTTGACGCTCCATTTATTTTTTAACAACCAATTTGGCAGGATCTGAGAGAAGAAAAAATAGCATGATTACTATCCTTCATAAAGAAATTACTTTGGGCCTGAAATTTTTCTCAGGGGTTACATTTTTTTCTTCCTAAAGGTAATATCAACAACACTTGTGCCCATTCATTGTTTTAGCACTTACATGTACCAAGTCACCGCAGTGAATTGTAATCATTATGTGCTGCATATATATTAATAAAAAGGTATTTAATTTAGACCTAATATAATTTAGTACGCTTTATGCAATCTAAATATTTTATAAAAAAGATAAACAAAAATTTATACTTTTGGATACTTTTATGCTTGTTTAATTGCATCTTAAAATATGGCAAACCAATGATTTGTATCATTTTTTTTTCACTGAAGGGAAATGATTCAAACCTCCATAATGATATCCTTATGTGCCAACGTAAGCCTGAAAAATCATTCCAACATCTTGATTGATGAATTTGCTGCTGTCTTAGGTTCTAAAATTAATTGTAGAGCAATTAAAATTGTAATACAGCTTGCTTTGTCTTCACAGCAAGCCTCTATGAAAATTGCTAAATGAACACCAAAGGTATTAAATGTTTTTAAACGATATTTAAAATTACTTGGGAGAGTTGTAAAAATTTGAAATAAAACATGAAAGGATTTTATTAAACATATTGTAATATAACTATTAAAATTAAAATAGACATTGATTTGTAAAGAAAATAGTGCTCTAAAAATTAATGTTATTTAGTTCAGGTTTCAGTTTATTTCATTTTATGCTGTAACAAATGATTTGTTATTACAGCTTAAAATTCATGAAATCGTATATTTTTGTTCAACATTTTTAGACTCAGAGGGATTCTATAGAATATTTTGAAGTGATTGGATTCCCTTGAGAAGTTAAAGTTCTAACTTCAGTGGATGAACGAAGCTTCCATTACCGGTGCACAGACAATGCAAGCTGCTTCTTTGCTGAGGACCTGCTTAATTACATTCCTGAAGCTTGGCTGCTTGTGTTCCAGTAACAGTGGAACTTTCTCTTTAGAATGGGTGAACTCATTTGTTCTACATTACTGATCCAAATAGTTTACCTAAAAATACCTATCAGGACATTGCTTTGTGTTTTGGAAGGTTATTTTCCCAAATCTGACCTTTGCTGTGACATTTTTCATACCCTACCGAGAATCGTATTAGTAATTTAACTTTAAGGATATACATACTTTGTTGGTTTTTTTCTTTTCTTTTTTCTTTTCTTTTTTTTTTTGTTCTGGTACCAGTAATCAAGTCAGGACCTTGAGCTTGCTGGGCAGGAACATGTGCTGCCGTGCTACAATTCCTGCCTGTTTCCTTGAGTTTGCAGTACAAGCAGATCATTTAAAATATACTGTTTTTCAAAACTCAGTAGAATTTTGGGTTCATACCTAAACTTTGTAATGAAGTATTTTGTGACAGCTTCATACAGTTACCTAAGTGTCAATGCATTTGACATAGTTTGATATTAGAAATATATGGATTTCATTATTTTGCTGAAAAACATTCTTAAACATTAACATAGACTCTAGTCTAATCAAAAATAACACATCAAATACATTCCGCTTAAGGAATATTTCACAAAATATCTGTGAGTACATCTAGATATTTTTATAATCATGAAAAACAATCAGTCTTAGAAACTGTCACCATGAAGAGGATTCTTAAGGAGCCACAACAACGAAAATGTCATGTGATACCCAGATATAATACTGGAGCAGAAAAAGGATAGCAACTAAAAATTAAGAAACCCTGAATAAAGAGCACAATTCAATCATCAACTGACTGTATTAGTTTATCATTTGTGAAAATTATGCATCATAATGGGAGATTGTTAAGGAGGCTAATAATCCTGAGTTTCTAAACATTCAAAACTATTCTAATACAAAAGTTATTCTAACATTATTCTCAATATTTTACACAATAAAGTATATTTAACATAAAATTAACTTTTGGGTCATTTGAAATGAGAAGAAATTTATTTGGCCTTACAAATAAAAACTAGTGACTTAAAAAGTAAAAACCTATTTGCATTCAACAAAATGCTGTTTATTAAAAACTTACAAGTTTTTCCAGGTATAACAGAATGAGAACTAATACAGAAGTCCTTAGATTTATGGAGAAATAAGAACATATGAAGTAACAATACTTATATATTATGAAATGTTAATATTACATAATATGGAATACTGATAGTATATTGCTTTTTAGACCAAAGGAATTCATTATTCATTTGTAGCAAATATATGTTCCTTTACTTTTGAGAAAGATGAAAAGAAAGCGTGCAAAGGAATTATCCTAAGCTCCAAAATACAAATATATCCATTCCTAAAACTCTTTTGAAGATTCTGTTCTGTTCCATTTTTTTTCAAGTTGAAGTGGTCATAGTCATATAATATTAAAGTCTGTTTCCCTCTGTCATAGTATGTACTTACATATGAATAATTTTATCAACATACATTACATGAGATCTGATCTATAATTTTTCATTGAGCAAATGATCACTGTTTGATTAAACATACAATTAAATTAGCACATGTAGTTTACACTTAATTCTTAAAAAATACATTTCTACATGGAATAATCAAGGGCAGGGAGATGACTGAAAAGTAGAAGGCAGACTACTAGGGAAGTGGGGTGGGACAAGAGAGACGAGGGAAAAACTGACAAGCTGGATGAAAGAGAAAATGATCTAAGTATGTTACAGGCCTGCATACGAATCTGCCAAATGAAATCTGCAAATTCATACAACCAACATGCATTAATAAAAATCCACCTTCTGTACTTATAAAAAGTAAGGTATTTATATTTATAAAGAAGATACATACTTGAAAAAAGGATGAAAAATTGTACTCAAATTTCTTTCTCTTTGTGCTTTTAGCATCCCACTGTCTGAACAAGTGGACTTTTTCTACCTATGGAGTACTTCTAATGGATTATTGTCAGTATGAAAAAGTGACACAGCTCATTAGCATTTGTTAAAAGTAAAAGTATTCCAATATTTTTCCATAATTTAATTAGAGACATACTGAGATAAAAAGTTTTTAATTTTTGCAAATTAAACATTGAAAAATTACTCAAAACTCATGAGTAATAATTAAACATTGGAATCTTTTTAAGAAAATTTATAACAACCAATTTGAATCAACAGATAAAAGTTAAAGACAGGACAGAAGTAAATGATAAGATTAGTATTTCTTGCATATAATTGATTTTATTCATTCAATGTCTCATAGACTAACAAATTGTCATTCAGGGATAATTTTAATACAGTGCAAGGCAAGTCTCCACTTGGAGATGTTGCCAAATTCTTCTCAATTTTACTTCTGCATATGTTACATTTGTTCATTTTAAAACAGCAATGATATTGGGCACCTTATAATATACTTGTAATAAGCATCACTTAAGTTTGATTAACTGCCAAGATTAGTGTTTACCTTTGGCATCTAATCAATATAAAGGCTCTTTGTTGCTCTGTATGCTACCTATTTTCTGCTGAAGATAACATTAATTCCAATTACGTACCATTCCTGAAGTACATATTCTTCAGTGACAAATACATAAACTTTAAAACTCTGTTTTGCCAATCATTTCAGAAATGAAATAAGTTAACAGTAATCTAACTACAAGCAAGTTTCATAAAACATACTTCAAAGACCAGTTTTTCAATTCAATTCAAACACTGTTCAAGTCTCGGCAGCAAACAATTCTGTAACAAGGAATAATGCGGAGAAAGAGTGGTAACTGTTTAAGGATACACCCTCCCTCTTTAGTGGTCCTAACACACGGGATCTCAGAGCTACTTTACAAAGAGTAAAGGCCAGTAATCATGGTGGTTCTTAATGTCCTATTTAAAGCAAGCAAACTGAAGTTGAAAGAGATGATGAAAGATTTAAAATTTTAAAAGATTTAACGAAGATTTTATATGTAGATCTCTTTTCTGTTTATCCCACTTAGGTTAGTGCATTCTGCTTACCATAAACACAAACTATATGCCATAATAATCACAAAGTACTGTGAAGACAGAAGTCTAAGGGCGCCACTACTCAAGTAATAGATTCTTTCAATTTGCAGTTGTTTCCAGCAAAGTAGAGATAACATAAATATGCTTCTCAAAAGTTATGAGGATTAAACATACAAAAATGTATATACCAGCGTAAAATTAATACTAATGTACATAAATAAGTATACATTCATTAATAAATCACTAAATAATAATGTTTCTTTCAAAATATACCTGGCATAATTTAAATAACATTTATATTTGTGAGCAATTATACTTCTTTTTTAAGGCTGCTATAATGATCTATGTTAAAGTGAGTGGCTTAACCACAACACAGCACAACTTTATTTTGCTGTTTCCAAGAATCCGGGGAAACATCTGGCCTCCCCTCCTTCTAGCTCCTGAGTTTTGCCTACACTACTGGAATTCCTTTCCTCATGGCTACATTGTTCTTTTTCCTGCCTGTATTTTTGTGTAGAATTCTCTCCATGTCTCTGTGACTTTTATTCTTCTTATGAAGACATCAGTCACATCAGACTTTGAACCTATCCTAATCTACGGTGATACTATCTCAAATTATTGCATTTATGGAAATCTGAGTTTCAAATCAAATCAGTTTGATAGGTGTCAGGCAGTTAAGTCTCAAATATACCATTTTTATAATTGATGACACAATTCCACCCACTGTAAAAATTGTTTTTAGAAACTCATTTATTTATTTCACAAATAAATATTAAAACGATTTTAAAATGCAGGTCAATATATCAAGTGCTTTCTGAAAATAATTTTAAAGCTTTCAAGTTACGTCTGAGTGAAATACTAGAAGCAATTCTACTGGCAACATACTTCTGTCAATTAATAAAGGTTAACACATACTAGATGATATGATTCTGATCATTATGAATACTTTACTAAAAATGAAACTTAGATATTTGGAAATATGTGTCTTTTAAGAGTCATACTACCAACCAATGAGAACACAAT
This sequence comes from Cavia porcellus, assembly GCF_034190915.1. Lineage (NCBI taxonomy): Eukaryota > Metazoa > Chordata > Mammalia > Rodentia > Caviidae > Cavia > Cavia porcellus. The sequence continues at coordinate 59,956,830 of NW_026947505.1, forward strand.
TCAATCTTCTGGAATGTGATTTGAAATTGTCTTTATTTTATATATTTCAAAATTAAAATTTGTAAACTATTGATGGAGAAGATAGTTGCATTTAGAAGTGCTCAGTAAAACCTTACTGCTCCCTTCAGTACAGTCTTTTCTTGTTGTTGTCTGTATGTGAACATTTTATATTTATTATCCCACAGACACACCATACACCCATGTATTTAGGGTGTTTTAGGGGTTTATTTTAATGGTCTTGATATTCTCAACAGGTATTTAAAGACAAGATCTAGTGTAATTATATCTCTTTTTCAAAAAATACTTCTTAAAAGTCTTTTTCTATATAAATATTTATCATTTAGGTTTTGCATAATTAGAAAGCTTTAAATGAAAGCAAAAATATTTCTACCTTTCAGACTGTATGATAGCCAATAAATCTCTTTCACAATGATGAATGAGAAATCCTTGTTTTACAAGTAAAGGCAACACAAGATTTTGTATTCGCTATCTTTATAGTGTAAACTATTGTTTAAAATTCTATTTAAATTTATTATCTGTTTCAAGGAAGACAGCAGTAACATTTAAAAATCCTAATTTCTATTTTTTGATTAATAGAAATATATTACAATGCATGTCAACTGAAAAAGGTGACTATATTTTTAAGAAAATAAATCTGATGAATTAATCCTCAAGAAAGAAAACACCTGACATGGTAATTTAAATAATGAATATTTATCCTCGGGCAAGCACTTCTTTAAAAATATTACCATTAAAGAAATTAAAGTGACATCTTAGTCATGAATGGAGATCTCTCACAGTGTTTCATTCATGGGTAGAGGGCGGAAAGGTAAAGAACTCATTTCTCAGCTTAAGGCAGTAACCTAAATGAACCAAAGATTTAATTAAGGTGCTTCATTGACAAATATAATAATAAATTAATGGCCTATTCTAAGGAAAAATTTGTAAAAAGAAACTTACCCACTTGTTGGTAAATATTTGAATGTCTGGGTCCCAGATTTTCTCCATGAGATCAATCACGTGTTTGGACTTAAACCAACATCTCAACCTATGAGAACAACTAAACTACATTTCCTTCTGCAGTTTTTGAACTTCAATTTGTGCTTCAATTTTGAAACATAAGAAGAATGATAATTTTTATAGTGGGAAAAAATTAACCCTAATATTGTGATGGCTAATCAGATTGTTTAGCCAGAGTACATTGTTGAGAGGAATACCCAAGTGCTAGTTATAAAGTCTACTATAATCAACCATTTTCAAACGAAACATTAAAATACTCCTAAAATTTCAATGGTGCATTGAGGTAGAATATAGTTCCATAACACCATTGGGTAAGGTAGGTTTCTGGTCTTATACCAATTATCCACTATTTTAATGTTCTACATGTGCCTGGAGATTATATAATTATATACCTATTATAAATCACAAGAAATAAAATAAATACATACAGGCTGCTTATATTGGCAGAAAAAAAAAAAAAACCTGTTTACTTACATGAATGTCCCAGTCTTTCAATCATAATGTACTTTCCTTTTATATACCAATGAAAAGAATACCTCCTACAAGTAGAGGTCTAAATATGTCTAAAAATTATTCCTGCTATAAGGTTTTATAATGTAACTTTAAAATACATGAATATATATCCTTACATGAGCTCAAAACCATTATGCTAAATTGTATATCATTTAAATGATTAAAAAAACCTTACACTGGTACTAGCAGGAGGGATGTCATTTAAATACCCAGGAAATCAGTACCTGCTTTACTGTGTGATTACGGCCAAATAATTGAAGTATCAGACAAGCAGTGAACCACAGGTCTTTTCTGTGCAAACAGCAAGTCATGCTAACTATAATGCCCCACTCAGCGCTGGTGGACCTCAGGTTGTAATTACCTAAAACTTTTGTATGTGCTTCCCCCCCCCCCAAAAGAGTCTGTAGATGTAACAACTGAAGTGGAAAAATCTAAAAATACTGGAATTGACATTTCATACTGCGGTAAGAAGGATGGAGCTGTTTAAAGATAAATTGATGAGGAAGATCCTGAAGGGCTCTTATTCACAACACCCAACTGTGCCTCCCTCCTGGTCACTCGGAGCCTTTCATGCTCAGCTAGGAGCACTTCAGAAGCAGTCTGCTTCACTCTTCGCCAGAATATCAGGGGCGGTGCTTTTCTTGTACTTCCAAAAGCTTAAATCTTTCTTTCTGCCTGAATTTTATATCTTCTCAGGAAATATTTTCTTCCTGATTTCAGGAAGAGTCAGTGCTCACTGCAAGCTCGGAGACAAGCCTTCACTCTGCTGCTCACCTGGTGCTGAATGGATCAGAGACGCAGGTGGCTGCAGGGCCAAACAGATGCAATGGAAACAACACTGGGAGAGAACAGGCAATCAGTGTCAACTGACGCTTACACTCAAGGCTGGTCGAAGAGAGGTTTGGACTGCAGGCCGATAGAATGTACTCGGAGTGCTGTGGGATGATGCTATTCAATTCAGTACTCTGATTTGCTTTTTTAATATTTGAGAATCAAGGACCAAGTTTTCATCAGTAACAAGCTGGACCTTCATGCATTTCCCTAAAATATTTCAACTTGCAAATGCTGACAAACGGATTGCCAATAAAAAAAGGTTTTATTGGAGAGCAATTCAAACATAAATTTATACACAAAATATTTTGTGTCTTAGTCAATTGAAGTATAGTCATTACTTTTATTGTATTCATTGCCATATATTATTGGAAGCTTATGGTACAATGATTACCAAACAGATTCTTATATTCACAAAGTATATTGCAAAATTAAAATTTTTGAATATATTTTCTAATTCTAATTTCCTTTTGAAATAAAATAGCCCTTCTGTTTTAGGAGAAAAGGAACTGTAGACTTTTAATTTTGAGAATGCACACTTTAAAAGATGTCATGTAGTTAAATCTGTTTAATCTCTTCTTGATTTCAAAATATTTTGCTCTTAATGATGTAACCAATTTCAAAAGAATACTTACTACATTGAGGTCATTATTTTCTTCAGTTTAAAAAAGACACAAACCAACAAATGCCACATTTTAAATCAATAATAATTATATCATATAAAGCACCAATGAAAAATAGCATTACACTTTAATAAATGCTTAATAGTTTTCAGTCATTTGAAATGCTGCAGCTATAGCTTTACAGTAGGCTCACTTCTACCATGATGCACATTTAAACTCAAAAGTGTGTAAGCTTCTAAATTATAGTCGACGTGTTATTTAGCACGGGCTGAGGAAAGGCTGAAGGGCGAAACGTTGTAACTTTTATTTTACCATTACCTAGACTCCAGACACTGAGTGTATTTTGTTTTAATCTTCAATGATAATGTAGAAATAGAGGAGTAATAACCAGAATGCCACAACTTGTACTGCATTCCATAGTAGTAAATGATTTTCTACAATTCAAATCGATATTATTACCAGCTTTTGTACATTAGCCGTCTTAAACTTTCCCACTGCGCGTTGTGCTTAGGCCACTGCTATGCTCTACCTGCACGGGCCAAGTTTTATAATTTTCCAGCAAGATTAGAATCATAATAAAAACTCTTTTACAATTATTCTTCTTAACATTCAAAACCAGTTAAATTTGATTCGAATTAGTTTTTTTGCCCTATTTTTCAATATACACTCAAAAATCACCAATACACACTCAGCTCTTCCAATATACGATGAGAGAATTATAGTCAGATGTTTTACACATGTCTTACTTTCATATCACTAAATTTATTCACATTTTCTTCTCTTTTTGTTCTTGGAACGGTCTTCTCCAATTTTATCTACTTTCAGTTGTTATCAAAACCTCTCTTCATATTTGATGACTCTTTACTGATACCAGAAATTAACTCATAGGACCAAAACTAAAATATCTGATATTAGTAACTCAGGTTTCCTATCCAGTGAAAACACAGAAGTGACCTGGCTTTGGACATTTGATACATATTTTCTAGGTTTTGAATTGGAAGCTAAAATACTACAAAGCAAGAGACAGGAAGTCAGGCTTGTGCTTGCAGAAATGGTGGCAGTGACATATAGTCTTACAGTAGGAAGAATAGGCGGGTCAGTGGTCATCTTGCTGGCAGACACACATAAAATACAGTCATTTTTTAGAGCAAGTTGTGACATCTAATGTTTATTGGTTGCTGCAATAATATTCTAAACACACCAGTGTACGGGAGGAATTTTGTCCTCAGTTTTGGATAGAAGAAATAGATATTTTTATTCTTGTTTCTTTTCACATACTAATATTCAGTTGTAACCTTATTTCTTTGACTTTTGATTAAGATGAGCTTATATTTTTGATACTAAAAATGCAGGATAATAATATTGTTAGTTGAATTTGGGTAATAGAGTAACTGATACTCAGTTACTCATTGCTCAACAAAATGTTTTATTGTTTTTCTCATTAAATGAAAAGATTAAAGAAATAGTTTCTTCTTACATATCAGCAAGATTAAAGTATCTTATCTTCTCCTCCAGATTTGATTTACTTTTAAATTCAATGTCATAATTTGGATTATAAAGATTTTATTCACTTCATTTCATATATATTGGTCCACAAATTATAGATATATAAAATATAGGACAGTAGAAATTAATAGTTAACTAGTACTGTTTTAGAATAAATAATATTTTAAAAATTGAACACTCTGTAAATCATCTGAGGAAAGAGGAGTTACATTCACATTGGGATGCCCCCACAACATGGAGAAAAAATTATTTTATCTGCCATTCAACAAGGGGCTAAGGTTGGTGGACTTCATTGAAAGGCGTCATATGTCAAGTTTAGTGTGCTGACAAGTTGATTAGATAATTCAAAAGCCAAAGGCCTTGAAGACCACCTACTGCCAAAAGACTTATTAGCTATTGATACAAGTTTCAGTTCAAGAAACTTTGTCCCAAGAATTGTCTGACCAAAATAATGACTTCAAAAATTCTCTTATATTACCAAGCAGCAAACATTTAAGGCTTCGTGGCCAAAAATCTTCTGTCGCATTGTGCACCTCTGATCTTGCACCATAAAATTTGCCATAGACCAGTGTTAAATAAATAGGTATAGTCAGCAGTCAGGAAGACCTTACATATAGTTTACCAGTTGTTGGTCTGTAGGATCTATGTATCCTACAGACCTAACAATACATTTGAGTTTAAATTCCTTCTTAATTCAAAATGTTATTCTCACATTTTTCTAGTGTACCCCAAATCACAGTTAAACAACTCTATCTCAATGACTAATAGATAAAATGCAGGCAACCTTATTTAAATAGTATGTAAAGTTTAACATACACAGTCAGACTCCTGCTGCAGTATTTGAGGAATCCACATGAAATATGAACACTACTTTCAAAAGGTAAAGCAAAGACAAACAAAAACTAAATCCAGAGCAGTAAAACGAAACCCTCAGTAAATTGTACAAGAAGGTGAAGTTAAAACGGCATTCTCCAGATTAAAAAACTTTTGCAACACTCAGTAAGAAAATTAAAAAATGTCAGTCAAAATACTGGCTTTTAGATTATCTTGAGCATAGTTAAACAAATAATGCACTTAATGCTGAAATATGATATCCACTGGCCTAGATTTATGGAAAAAACATTGTAATTTATATTTTATTATTTCCATTAGTCATCAGAAATCTATAATCTTCAACCAATTTCACTTCATGGAATTGTTTCTCTTTTTAGAATTTGAATGCACAAAGCATTTTGACATACACTAAATGTTCAAGTATTAAAAAGTTTGGGAAAAGTGTTAGCGTATGTCTCATGGAGACATCTTCCAGTGTAGAGAAAACAAAAATAACACTGATTTTCACTGTGTTGACATCAGGTGACTGTATTTCACAGGACACTCAGAAGAAAACTGACTGGCCTACTGTAAGCATAGTGCTACTTTTACTTTTCGTTAATTTTCACTCATTGCTGAGACAAAACACCCAACACCAAAAGTTAAAAGGAGCAAAGTTTTATTTATCTCACAATTTGTAGAGGATTTCTTCCATAATCAGATGGCTCCACAGAAGGATATCTTGGCAAAGGGCCATCACCTTGTGGTACCCACGAGGTAACAAAGGTAACAAAAGACCTTCAAGGCATCTTTCTGCCTTTTTATTTTACCCAGGCTACTTAGAACAAGTAGCATTCACACCCTTAATCCTAGTGCCCTTGAGATTATCATGGCATCATGAATCACTTCCAGTGTCACACATCTAAATTCAGCCACCTCTGGAAAACCCCCACCTAATGACACATGAGGCTTGGGGCACATCTACACATATGCCATAGCAAATGGCAATCAAGCTGTAATTTTTTCTCTCATACTATTAAGAGTATTGTTAAATTTTTAGTTCCTCCTTTGTACTAAATTCCAATTTGATCTTTTTAGTCACACTGAAGAGTAAATAAATCAAGCCATGGATTCATCAGACGTCATTGTAATTAATTAAAAATCTTTTGTAACGCATTGTCATTTAGTATCAGTTACATTAAAATGAAACAACAGAATAAGTGGATTGGCTGTGTCCATATGGATATGAAATAAGTGTGTCCCCTGATTCAGAGAGAAAAAGATTACATACATAAAGGTATACACACACATATATACATATATACATACAACATAAATAACTATACTACTAACCTGTTAGTTCATCAAAAGGTACAGTTTATACACTTTCACTGTTAGTTTGTTTGATTGTTTTTCTTGCCTAAATCTTGTAACCTGAACACTACTTCTAAGATAATATTAATTTCCTACTATTTTTGAAATTCTGTATCATCTATCCTTTTTTCTGTTTCACTTTTTAAAATTAAGAACCAATAGAAACTGTGTAGACTTCAAAGCAAAGTAACAGCAGTAATTTTTGAAGACCCAAAGTATATTAAGAGGTAGTGGCCATCATGTTCACATATGAAAATACTAGAGTAATATTTTTCACAAACAACGAATTTTTGTTGAAGGTAAAATCAAAAAATAAAATATATTTTATGTTTCAAAGTTTCAATAGATCTGACTTAAAAACTATTGATTTTATACTAACTACATTATTAGGTATACTTTTTATCTATTTCATGGAAACTGCAATAATAGGGTGTAAGTCTAGGAGAAGTAGAGAAAATAAATTTTATGTAGGTCATATTTTATTGGACAAATATAGTCAATGAGAGAAGATAAGTAATATTCAGATAAAACTACTGGGGTGAATATATAGACAGTTTTGATGAGTAGTCCAATCTATGTATTATGTATTTTACATAATTGTTTTATTGCTTAATTTATATTTATAGTCTATATTTGAGAATATCCCTCAGATATGATTTTTCCCTATAACAGATTTTAATTTTTCTGCCACTCGTAAGTTTGTTCTTGTTCCCTTGTCTTTACTTAGCCTGAAATTTTTCTATGTTGTCTTTTGAGTCTTCATAATAATTTTAGATGAATTAACCTTACATTGGAAATAATTAAACTTATTTTGTTGTGGTTTAGTCAATATATGAAGGAGTGAAACAAAGCCCATATAGGAACCATAAAATGAATAATAGTTGACATTTGTTATTCACGGAAGGTCAATTCCAGGACTCCCACAGACACAAAAATCCTAAATCAAAATACTATAGTATTTAAACATAATCTACATGAATCTTCCCATATATTTTAAAACATCTCAATATTATTTATAGCATCTAGTAATGTTACATGTACTATGCAAGTATTTGCTCTTCTGGATTGTTTAGAAAATAAAATTTAAAAAGAGTGTTCATGGTAAGTACAGGTGTGAGTTTTTTTCTGAATCATTTTAGTTATGGTAGGCTGAATCTACAGTTACACACCATATAGATATGGAGGGCAGGTACATGAACAAAACAAAAATCTAAAAGCATTATCAATCTCCAGATAACTGTCTACTTGGTAGCAATTTAAATATAAGTTCAAAGACACATCAATTGTCAATAGAAGTAACTGTTATTTTGTTGTTTGGCACAAATACACTGTAGCAATAAAAATGTTTTTAAGGGTACATTTTTTGAAACTGATAATGTATGGATAGTGTTTTGATCAAACAATTGCAACCTCATTTTAACAGCATCATAAAATGCTGTTATTTAATTATTCATAAAGCTTAGACAAGGAAGACAACAAATTGCATCCAGATAATGTTATCAAAGAAAAAATACTGTAAATCATAAGTTCACTGAGGCTTACACATGTTTATTTATTCATATAGACTATTATACATGTATGAAAGGATTAATTCAATAGTCATGTTAGATGTTTATTAAAGTGATATGGGAAAACATTACCTGTCCTTGAAGAATTAGCAAATCAAACTGTCCCAAGATGAGCAAGAGTTAAGTTTTATTTGTAATTTTGGGATCGACAACCACATTACATATTTCCTGTCGTAGAGTACAGGTGGAGGTTTTGAAATGGGCAGTCAGTAGATTGCATCATCAACACTGCATAGCTTGTTTCTGCTATTTATAAATTACCCATTTAAGATAATTTTATTAAGACAGAGCTACCAGAGAGGCAGCTTATCAAAATGTATTTCATATGATAGTTTAATAATTTTAAAATGTCAAGTACATATCTGCTATATGTCAGACATCCAGTATTTATAAAAACACAGAAATATAAAATATATAAGCTCATACTATATAATACTGATTTTAAAAATATGTTAATTCACTAATATGTTGTTATGGTTACAGAAATTCTAAATATAATAATGTAGCTTTATATTTTGTAAAATAAAATGCAGTGCCGTTTTCCACATTCATCTCCAGTGAAGTTTAAACTTCACTGATAAAGTGAAAAGACATCCCAAAAGACTTCTTTTAGATCAGACATCATTTGTAAGCTTCAAGTTCTCAAGCTATATTCCTCTGGTCAAGATACAATCTTCTGATCAATTCAGTTCTAATCGTCATTTCTTCTCAAGAGTTTGAGCTCACATCAAGACTCAAAAATCCAATTCTCGACTCATATAGTAGATATTTCTGATATAAAAAAGCATCAAGAGCAAAATTCTATCTGTTTGATATCCAGAATGCAGACACCTACATCTGTCACAGAGCTGAGGTGTGTTACATCCTCCTGTATTAATGTAAAACAGAACGTGTCTTGACTTAAATGGTTACCACAGACTAGGACAAACGTCATCTGGAGTGGAGGAGGGACCCTCATAAAACTGTAGTCCATAAAGCGAGGCAACCCCCGCCCCCCTGTGATTTGCTGGAATCCAAAACTGCAGATCCTGAAAAGAAACCACTCTTGCAAATTTTGAGAAGTTTTTCCTTTTTTTTTTTTTTTTTTTTTTTTTTCCTTCCAGTTTTGGGAAATTTCTCTCTCTTTTCCTCTATTTTTTTGTCGTGGTTTGCTGGAGCTTGGGGAATATCTCTCTATATCTCTTAATGCTTTCTTTATCCTCTTTTTACCTTTTCTAATCTTAATTTTTCCAGTTAAGTTTTTGTTTATTCTTCATTTTTTCTTCCTTCTGTTTTATTGTCTTCTTGTTTGTCTTCTTGTTTATTGTGTTCTGTTACCTTTACTTAATTATGTAAATATTTTCCTACTCTTCAGTAGGACCCTTAAGCACCCTTTCCTCTGTTCTTCATCTTCAATTGTAAAATTTTTCAAATTTTTCTTTTGTAATCCTATTCCCAACTGCATATGTCTTTACTATTTTACCCAATAAGCTTTGTTAATCTTTAGATAATTCACTGTATGTTATTACTAGTTAATTGTTTTCTAGTTTTAGTGTAGAAGTAGGGTTCACATTTAGTACACATTTACTATATGTTTGCATTTGGTTTCTTTTGGTGTTAATACTATAATTGCAGGTATGATTTCTATGGTTAAGAGTGGCACATTAAAGTAAGTCTTTGAGTTACCAATGGGTTATGTTCTGAGATAATTGTTTTTAAGTTTGTTTCACTAATAAACCAACAAAGAATCAAATATAGTACATCTATGAAAATATTCACAACTCAAATTTTTATAAGTCAGATACTTCCTGTATTGTTTCTTGTGATGTATAAACATCCACTTTGTCTTTGATCTTACTTGCTATTGTTAGGGTTGCATAGTTGCTATTAATTGGTTTTATTTGTATGACAGTATTTAGCTAACCTTGTGTTATTAACAGTACTCTGCACTCCATTATCAGAGAATTGGGCAGTGGGCCAGTTACACTGCAGAGTCTCACTTAAATTAATAAAGGTTGCTGGATCTTGGGCAGAGGCAAAGGACTGAGGATACCCATGCCTATAGTGCATCACCGGAAAAGACACTAAGGAAAGATACTTCCAGTATCTAGAACCCACAAATCTTAGCCAAAACAAAAACAAGCAAATAAACAATAATATAAAACTTAGAACACAAAGCATCAACCTGTCTCCCCAAAATCCCAACTCTCCCAAAGCCAATATGTGAGGCATTGAGGGACAGAAAAACAAAAACCACACAGCCATGTCTTTCAAAAGAATAAGAGAGGAAATTAAAAAGCACATCAATTAGGTGCTTTTCCACAAAGTATAGAAGATATAATTAAACAGATAAAAATGTAACAAACAAAATAATCAGAGAGTGTACATATCCCAATAATAAAAACATAGAGGAATGAAGCCAAGATTCAACAACTGAGTCCACTGGCCCCTCCCACCACATCTCAGGACCACTAACAAGCCCAGGATGAAACTGAAACTTGTTAACTGGTCTTTTTCTTTCAAATTTCTTTTCTTTTTCTTTTTTTACTTCCTTTTCTCTTTTTTTTTCCTTTTCTTTTCTATTTATTTCTGTTTTCTCTCTTTTCTAAATAGTTGGGGCGAATTCCAGCCACAGAAAACTAATTCTATCCCTTAAACCCAGAGACCAAGTTCATGTAATCCCTCTATTTCCTTCATTCTTTCTTTTCTACTCCCTTTTCTAGTTTACCAAACTCTTTATGACCACACTTTTCCATCCAACCTAGCTTCTACTTCCTTGCTAGTTATCTTTTTTTATACACTATCCTCCCTAAAGTTCCCCTCCACAAGGTAAAACTACTCTGCCAAGGGGAAGCACTTTACATACAAACTCCAAATTTATGATTGATTTTGTTTATAGCTATAGATTTTGCTCCTATGTTCTAAAATAAAAAAAATCAGTAGTTACTGCAATTTGTCAGTTTCTAAATTGTACTTGATGCTATTGTTATTGTCAATTTTGCTACTTTAATTAGAATGTCATATCTGTTGAATCAGTTATGCTCATCTTCAGAAGACAATAGGGGGAAGCTCTGGTGTAACAACCAGACAAATGTCCTACACCAAAGGACTGGGTACTAAGCCAAAAAGGTACAGACAGCCTACTCTCAATCAAAAAAGTAGTATCTTGGTACAGACACAAATCAAGAATTTCCCCCACACAGAAAACGTCACTGAAAAACAGACTTTTCATGCAAAGGTCATGAGACTAATGATATAGCTAACTACAATGAAAACTTGTAAAGAATACCACAGAAAACAAAATAAAGAACATTTTGAAACAAAATGATGAAAGGAAAAATTAAATGAAATCTCAGACATCCAGATCTCTCAGAGAAAGTACAGGAGACAAAAACATAGAAGAATTTGGAAGTGACAACCTGAAATTTTTGAAATGATGGAAACTAAAGAAGGGAATCCATGACGATATAGAGAAAATCAGATCAGAAATAATCTCTCAGGTATAAAATACATGTCAAAATTTAAGAAAGACATGCTCAGCAAATCTAGAGTAGAGATAGATTAAAACATAAATGATTACTGGAAGCAGATATAAATATGAATCATCAATTAGAAACAAAAGTAATAAAGTGGATTCAAACAGATAGCCAGGAAATTAAAAATTCAACTGAAAGCTGACAAAACCTTTGAACAAAACTGAGGACAGACTTTCAGATCCTGACGAAAAGATCAGAGTTAGCAATCATGAAAGGAAAGACCTCTTGAAAACAATAAAGATCAGGAAATAGCATTCAAACAGCCACAAGATGATGTAAAAGAATAATATAAGAATAATTGGTTTCAATGAAAAAGAGCAAGTCAACACAGGTGACATAAAAAGAAAACTATTTACAGATGTAAGAGCAGAATATCTCTAGCATGAGAAAAGAACCTGACATGCAGATAAGTGAGGCATATAGAACTCCATTAGCCTTAATCAAAGTAAATTTACATGCAGACATGTGATAATCAAGATCCCAGAAATTCAACACTAGAATAGGGTATTAAAAGCTATTAGAAAAAAGAAACAGATCACATATAAAGGAAAGCCTATTAGAATCACAGTAGACTACTCAAACTAAACCCTCAAGTCAAGAAGATGAAATTGGTATGCTTGTTAGAATCAACCCTAAAAGTAGAGGAAACTACTCTGAGCATGGCAAGATGTAAAGGATATCCATACTGGTATGAATCAGTAACAGCTCTCAAATACTACAATATAGTCAAAGTTAAGCTTTTATAAAAATAGGTGATAGTATGTTTAACTATAATAAGCCAGTGTTGTGGACAAATCTATTGAAAATAACAAGAGAAAACATAGTAGCTATGGAAGATCATTTATATTGTAGTTTTATATGTCTTATCCATTGCATGTTTTTCTAGGAAATTGTTTTGCTGTCTTGCTATGACTTGGTTTTCCCTATAATACAGAGAGGATAGATATATAGGTAGAAATTCACACATGGTTTTTTTTTTTTTTTTCTTAAATTATTTACGGGAACAGATTATATAATGCAAGATGTAAGGAACAAATACTCTGAGGAAGAGACGTTGAGAAACCCGAGGCTTATTTTGTAGCATTATAATATAAATTCTAGCAATCTATTGTTTGCTGATTAGAATGACATTGGACTGGTTTCTTCAGTTCAACTTCAGCATATGCAGAGATGGGGACTGCTATCACAAAGAGAATGAGAGATGCGATGGTAGTTGCTATTGTCTTCCCTAATTTGGAACTTGAGGACCTAAAAAGACTTCATCATCCTGTAATGATTTGATTAGTTCTATAATATGCAATAAGCATATAAAGTGGGTGAAGATAGGGACAACTATTTGTAAGAAGCTGGAGACAGTTAGATAATGAAGATCTCCAGTGGACTTGCTTTGAAATCTGTATTTCTTTAAATTGTTTTTTATTTTTTTTCTTTAAATGTTCTGTCTGTTTTGATATGGTTAATCTTACCCTCTTTGAGATGTAAAACAAATGTGTAGGACTGATAATCATATTACTGAGCTTTTGTTCGATCATAGAGCAGAATGGTTTGTAGGGTCACTTTTTTGAATGTCATTCTAAATACTTTAATTCTATAACTTGAACAGCTATTTCGAAGATGACAATTTGTAACTTATCAACTGGAAATTTCTTACCTTTTGTTTGTCTGTAATTTTGTATTATTTCTACCCTTTTTTATCTCCATGTATTTTTTTTCATTTCCTTTTCTTTAAATTAAAAAAAAAAAAAAAAAAAAAAAAAAAGAAGAGCCTGAGGTGAATTTTTTTCAAGTCCTGAAAGAAAACAACTTGCAACTCAGACTGATGTAACTTGAAAAACTATCTTTCAAAAATTACTGGAGAAAAGAGATACTTTCATGATAAAGAAAAAAAAAAAAAAACTGAAGAAATTCATGACCAACAAACCAATGCTATTTAAGATACTGAAAGACATTCTAGATAGAGATAAAAAAAAAAAAAGAGCAGAATTCCAAGAACAATAACAAAAACATCAAGCTGGGCAAGCAGTTAAACAGAGGGGGAAAAAAGGGAACAAACTTTAGGAAAATAATTTGATAAAGAGAAGCCAATACATATCACATACAACCATCAATGTAAATGTCCTCAAGTCACCAATCAAAAGATATAGAAAGAACTGATCAAGAAACAAGATCCAGCAATATGCTGGATACAAGAAACACATTTAATTAAAAATGAAACTCATAGAATAAAAGTAAAAGGATGCAAAGCAGTACTCCACGCAACAGAAACCCAGAAAAAAGCAGTGGTAGTTGTTCTATTTTCAGGCAAAGTGAATTTCAAACCCAAAGTGATTAAGATAAATTTCATTGATACCTCTTTGTAAAGGGAAGAATGAAAGAGAAAGGATAACAACCATAAATGTATATGCATGAAAGATGAGAGCACACAAATATATAAGACGTTACATATGCAAAAGAAAATAAGACATAACACTCTTGCAATGGGGAAACTTAATACCCCACTGTTACAAAGAGATCAACTAGACAAAAAAAAATCAGCTTAGAAATAATAGAACAAAACAAAATCTGTGAACAAATGAATTTAGTAGACATTTACAGAGAAGTCTACCCAACAATATCAGAATACACATTCTTTTCAGTGTCACATGGGATGTTCTCTAAAACAGAACATATACTAGCCCATTGACCATGATGACGTAAATGCAATGAATTGAAATTATCACATGCATATCATCTGACCATAGTGCAGTGAAATTGGAAATTAAAAACAAAATAACTTTAAAAAGTCATTAATACATAGAAATTAAATAACACCCTCCTCAACAACCAATGGACCACACGTGAAATTAAAGAATAAATTAACAATATCTGCAGTCAAATGAAAATGCAATTACAGATTACCAGAATCACTGGGATGCAATGAAAATAGTCCTAAGAGAAATTTAAACTGATGACTTCTCACACAAAAATATAGAACAAGCAAAAATAAAAAACCTAATTTGAAACCAAGCTTCTAGAAAAACAAGAGCAAGTGAAAAATCAAAACCCATACAAGGGAGGAAATTATAAAGATCATAGCAGAAATTAATGAAATTGAGATTTAAAAATAGTACAACAATTCAGTTACTGAAATGAAGAGGTAGCTCTTTGAATAAATACATAAAACTGATAAACAACTAACAAATCTTCTCAAAAAAAGAAAACAAAACAAAACAAAAAAAAAACACAAACTTATGCCTTGAGGAATACAAAGAGTGAAATCACAACAGATCCTATGGAAATTCAGAAGATCATCTATATCTACTTTAAAAACTTTTACTTACATAGGATATAAAATAAGAAGAAATGGAAAGATTCCTAGAATGCATGAACTACCAAAGCTGAATCAATAAAATGTAAAAGTTCTGAATAGCCCAATATCAGTTATTAACATAGAAAATGTAATTTAATGTTTGCCAAGAAAGAAAAGCCCAGGTCTTGATGTAATCATGGCTAAATTCTATGAGAAATTTAGAGAAGATTTAATGCCAAAACTCCTCAAACACTTTAATGATTTTCAAAGGGAAGCTATTCTCCCTAACTCATTCTTGGAATCAAGTATCACTCTATTAACAAAATCAGAGAAAGACCAAATCAAAAAAGAGAACCACAGGCCAATCTCTCTATTGAATATATATATATATATCTCCTCAGTAACATACCAGCAGAGTGCAACAAATCATTAAGAAGGTTATACAACATGACCAAGTGGGATTCATCCCAGGAATGCAGGTAGGATTCTACATATGCAAATCAATAAATATAATATGCCATATCAACAGAACCAAAAATCATGTTATCATCTCAATAGATGCAAAAAAGCATTTTTCAAAATCTAATACTCATTCATGATAAAAACCCTACAGATAATTGGAATATTCTTTATATTAGTGTGATTAGAGCCATCTGTGGCCAATCAAAAGCCAATTTCATTCTAAATAAACAAAAATGAAAAGCTTTTGATCTAAAATAAGGAACAAGACAAGGATATCCACTATCAACATTCCTAATTCAATATAGTCCTGGAATTTTTAGAGCAATTAGACAAGAGAGGGAAATAAAAGGAATAAGGATAAGAAAGACAGAAGTTAAATTATTATTTTCAGATGATATGATGCTCTACACAGAAGACTCCCAAAACTTCACAGAAATATTTCTAAATGTAATAATCAAATTCATTAATGTAGCTGAATACAAAGTCAATACACAAAAATCAATGGCATTCCTATACATTAACAACAATTTCACTGAGAGAGAAATATGGGAAGCCACACCCTTCATTATAGCTCAAAAAATGGAATGCTTAGGAATCAATCTAATAAAGGAAATCAAAGTGAAAAGTACGGTACTCTGAAAATAGAGATTAAAAAGGTTGTCAAAAAGTGGAAAGATACACCTTTTACATGGATAGGAAAAACCAAAATTGTGAAAATGGCCATACTCCCAAAATTGTTACACAGATTTAATGCAATCCTGATCAAACTTTCATTAGCGTACCTCATAAACATCGGAAAAGCATTCCTAAAATTCACTTTGAAACACACGAGGCCTAGCATAGCAAAAAGAATCATGGGCAACAAAGTTAACAGAGGAAGCACCTCAACCCCTGAGTTGAAATAATACCTCAAAGCTGCTGAGATAAATGTAGCATGGTACTGGCCAAGCAAAGCACAGGAAACACCTCAAAGAATCAACAACTGGAATCCCATCATATTAAAAGGTTTTTGCAGATCAAAAGAAATCACCAACAGAGTGAAAAGAAATCCTACAGATTGGGAAAAGGTTTTAGCCACCTGTCCCTCAGACAAAGCACTGAACCAAACAATAAAAAAATAAAGACACAAAACTTAAATGATCAATACAGCAAAGAATTAGAATCTATGAACAGGTTCCAAAGAGAAATCTATGGGTTAAAATTTCTAATACAACCACAGGCAACTGAAACACACAATATGCTGGTGGAATGACAGAAACTGGTACTGCTATTAAAGAACAATTATTCAGAAATACCTAAAAAACAACAAAATAGAAAGAAAAATGGATCCATGATTTTCTAAATGACACAGATAAAGGCAATTTAAGGGCTTCTTTTCCCCACAGCCCTGCCAGCATTTGTTATTAGTGGGTTTTCTTGATGATAGCCACTCTTTCTAGGGTGAGACGGAATCTAAGTGTTGTTTTCATTTGCTTTTCTTTCATGACTAATGATACTGAACATTTTTCATGATTTTATTTGTATTTCTTCATCTGAGAAGTATGTATTCATCTCAGATGCCCATTTTTGGATTGGGTCTGTGAATTAGAGCCTGATTTGTTTTCAATTCTTTGTATATTCTGGATCGAAGTGCTTTGTGTGAGGGCCCTTCTCCACTGTTGGTGCAAGTGTAGACTAGTGCAGGTACTGTGGAAATCAGGGTAGAGTTCCTCAGAAATCTAGGATTGGATGTCCCCTTCAATCCAGATATTCTCCTTCTGGGTATTTTCCCAGAACAATTAAAAATATCATACTAGTTAAACATATGTACACCTATCTTAATAGCAGCACAATTTGTAATAGCTAAATCTTAAAAAAATCAACAAGTAACTTCAGAGTTTGTCCAATCTTTGAATGAATATACTGAATAGATATCTGCAGAGTATTCTATCCCAAAACAACAAAATATATATCCTTTTAAACAGCACTTAGACTTTATCCAATATGAACCACAATTGGTCAAAAGTCAGTCTTAAGTGAATTCAAAATAATAAAAATTTGCCCATGGTTGTTTTCAGATTAAAGTGAATGAAACCAGAAATAAATAACAAAAGAAAGCACAGAAAATATGCAAACACATGGAAATTAAACAATTCCTTCATGAATAATCGTTAACTTAGAAATTGAAAAGTTGATAACATAACAGAAACCACCTTAATCTAGAATATTGTTAGCAAATATTTCAAAAACATATACACCAAAAACAACTATATGCAACTTGAAAACATAATGTTAAGAGAAGTCAGACACACAAGCTTAAATATTTAATGTTTTATCTTATATTGGAAAAAATCCATATATCCCAATCAAAATAGAGAACTATATGTTATCTTTTTAATGAATATAGATGCAAAGAGTCTCAACAAGATCCTGGGAAACAGAACAGAACACATCATCAAAAAAAAAAAAAAAAATCATACCTAATGACCAAGAAGGAGTCATCTCAGGGGTTCAGGTATGATTCAACACACACAAATCAATAAGTGTAATACAGTTATATAATCAGAAGCAGGGACAAAAATCACGATTTCCTCAAGTGAGATAGAAAAATCTTTTGAGAAACTCCATCATCCATTCAGAATTATGCTCAGTAGAAGTCAGAAACATAAAGATATTAT